>NC_138883.1:108629300-111029300 GCF_965194825.1 Balaenoptera physalus | reverse complement strand
GGATATATGAGGCCAAAAGAAAACCCAAGGAACTCGCTATCATGTGAGGTCTTGAAGTTTCTAGTTCTTCTGCTGTCTTCTTTCCACTTTTCACAGTCTTCTTATATTTGTTTTACATATAGTGTCCAGGGTTTTTAGTTGTACTTACCAGGAGGAATAGAGGAAAATGCATTTACTTTATCTTCCAGGAAGAGAAAAATCCTTAAATTTTGCACTCATTGCCTCACACTAGACCAACCCTCTTACCAAGTAGAGGAGATGCAAAGAAAGGACAAGAATGAATGTTTATTGAGGACCCACGGGGTGTTATGTGTTTCCACATGTAAAAGTTGATTGAGTTCTCACAACTTAGTGAGGATGGTTTTATTATTCCTTCTTTATAGATAAGAAAAACCTGAGGCTCAAAGAAAATAAGTTTAGGGAGATAGGAGGGGCTGAGCTGACCTTGAACCCAGCCTCTCCAACTTCGGTGCATGTGCCCTTTCTACTAGAAATCACTTAGCAGCTAACATCTGCATTTGCCACTGGCACCAAGAGGCCCAAGAGTGTTCTTTGTGACTCTTTTTTATTTCTTTTAAAAGCGTTTGTTTTTCGATTTCTTTGTTTTTGTTTTAACTTATTCTGAAAACCTACAAAGGTACAGAAAATTGGAAATAGTAGTACAGTAAAAATCCATATACTACCACCAACATTCAACAATTGTTAACACTTTTGTATGTTTGCCTCCTCTGTTATCTTTTTTGTAGAACCATTTTAAAGTAAATTACAACATCATGATATTTACTTCTAACCATGTCAGCCCCCATCTCCAAAAAATAAACACATTTTTTTACATAATGACAAGAATGTTATCACAACTAACAAAATTAATAATATCTAATATCTTCTAATACCCAGTTCATGTTAAAGTTTTCTCTTTTGTCCCCCAAATGTCTCTTATAGTTTTTTTTCCCCCAAATTAAGCTCCAATTAAGAATTGTGCATAATTGCACTGCTTGTTTGCTCTCTGTGTCCTATTTAATCTGGGTGATTGTTTCTAACCTTTGAAGAGTCTTGTTTAGGTTAATTTGGGTAGAGTGGGGAGGAAAGAGTGCAGGTGTTTGGGGTCAGAGCTGGGACTGCTTGACTCAGTTTCCCGCTGGGGTCAGAGTTCTCCTTGGGACCATATCCTTCTTGTAAGCAGGTAAGTTGTGGCACAGGAGGGGGTCTGAGAGATCACCCCTCATGTGCCCTCAGTACATTCAGGACAGCTTAGCCTTGTGCACTGGCTCCTGCACTGGGACCCCAGACTCTGCCGGGAACCCTCCAGAGCCCCATCTCCTCCTTCGTCGCCAGTTCCAAAAGGTGAATCACACTGCCTCTCAAGAAACCAGACGGAGTGGTGGGTGCAGTTCAAAGTGACTTTCCCCTCTTGCGGCAGAGGATTTATCACACTCCACAAATACTGCGCGTGAGGCGGGCCCTCGGAATCAGTAGATCGATGCTCTGATCTCCACGAAGGTCTCAGCTGCTGCCCCACCTGGGGATTGCAGGAGGCGCTTTGGCGTTGCTGGGGGTGGGCAGAGAGGCACGGGGCTGAGGTGTGTGGGAACTGGGGCTGATGTTTGCGAGTTAAGGCTCCCGGAGCCCCTCTCCCTGCGGCGTGAGCCGAGGGTGGGGCTTTCTCCAGTCATGGGAGGGTGTGGGCTGGGGTGGGGGCCTAGCAGCTGTTTTGCGTGGCCAGATGCTTCTGGTCAGTTCCTTCAGCCCCTTGACGGTGGGAGGACCAGGGCAGCAGGGCTGAAGGAGAGAGGCGTCTTCCTCTGTCTCTGTCCACACGTGCTCTGCAGACGTCTGCTTGAGTACCAGCTGGGCCAGGCTGCCCCTCGCTGACAGGACACTTGCCTGCCCTTGGAGACCAGAGCTCCAGGGGAGCAGAGCACAGCCCTGCCGGGCGGTCGGTCCTGAAGGAAACCCAACCACGAGTACCAAGGGAAGCTTCCAGAAAGGGCAGGGCTTCCTCAGAATTCTGTGTTGGGTGAGCCATGGGGGAGGGGGAGGGGGAGGGGGGGGGAGCGCAGCTGCTCCGACACTGAGGGAAGGGGCGGGCGCTGTGGGACCAGGACTGCCCTCGGGAGGCTGGGGGGCTCTCTGCCCGGCAGCTGCAGCGTGCCCTCCCCTCTGAAGGGACGGGAGCACGCCGCCCCCCCCCCCTTTCACTCTGGCTGAGGGGCCGTCCCTGAGGAGAATGGGACTTGACCTCAGCGCGGAGGAACACAGCGCCCACTCAGCACAGGCATGACTGCTCTGCACGGCCATTAAATATTTTATTGTAAAAACTCAGGGCTCCAAATGGGCTGCCAAGAAGCGGGCAGTGGGCTTTGATCGCGCTATTGGCTGATGGCTGTGTTGGAGGCATGTGTGTGCGTGCCTGTGGTGTGGGCGTACGCGTGGGGTGTGTGTACGTGCATTTGTGCATGTGTGTGTGGTGAGTGTGAGCGTGCATGCTTGTGTGGTGTGTGGCTGATGTGTGTATGTGCGTGCCTGCACACTTGTGTGGTGCTGTCCATCATGTGCGTGTGTGTGTGTGCACGCATGTACACGAGGGTCTCGGCACTTACGATGTCTTTGGCCCCCATCTGCCATTACACTTTCCACCCCACTGGCATCAATGTCAAGGTCTGGATGCAGGTTTTTAACCGTAGGAGACGTTCCAGGGTGTTAAAGGCATCATTTAGAAAAACATGGTTTGGGCAGGGAGTGTTTGCCTTCACTGCAGAATAACATAAGTTCTTTTGTATGGCCTTCCCTACTCCTTGTGCATCAGTTGTTTTCACAGCCCCTTCATTCCCCACCCGGTCATCCTGTAAACACCCCCGTACGGCTCTGCTTGGCTTCAGCAGCCCTGGGCTCTGTGTGTTTCCACCTGCCCTTTTTCTCTCTGGTGTCTCCTGCCCTCAAGGGGTCTATCCTCCCCACCCCATTCTGAGGGCAGCTGTGGGGTGCGAGCTCCCTCCTCAGCCTTGGAACACCCTCTCCAGCCCTGCTTTCGGCCTGGAGGAAGAGAGGGGAGCAGGGAAAGATAAGAATGGAGGGAGGGGGGCTGTGTCACTGGGGCTGAGGCCTGGGGGAAGAAGGGGTGAAGGGGGATGTATGAACTGAGGTTGAAGTGGGGTGAGTGAGAAGTGCGGGCTTCACTGGGGTCCCAGGAGTTACGAGTGTGGATTACCCAAGAGGTGAGGTCTTCTGTTCGGGCCTGTCATTGGGCATCAGGTGCTGCCCCTTTAGAGATTCTTCTGACCCCAGGTGGCATGCTGACCACAGCCCGCTCCCAGTGAGGTGTGCATGCCAGGGCAGCCCAGACAGCTGGCCTTGGGTTTGTGTCTAAATACTTCTTTGGCAGTGGGGAGGTTGAGGGATGCTTTGGATCTCAGTGGCAGTCATCCTTAGGGACAAGACCCCAGCCACGACTCCATAGAGGCACACTGGGATCTTAGGGCTAGAAGGAGGCTCCAAGCAGGCATGTTCTTTCCCACCCTGCTCTGAGCCCCTTAGAGAAAGGAGTCACCCCGCTTCTTGGTTCAACCGTTATGTTGAAAGGACAGTTCCGCCTTATGTCTAACGTCACTCCTTCCTGTTGGAGTTATAACCCCTTTTTATGTCTGGATGCCAGTGGAGATGGGGATTGGCTGCTGTGTCACAGCCCCTTTGCTGGCTAATTTGGGCTCAGTTACTAATATTCAGGGGCTCAGGAATTGAGGGTGGGGGAGGGTAAATTATGATAAGAAGATCTCTGAAAAAAATTTTTTTTCTTAGGCAAACATTAAAAAAAAAAATCCCTGAATTCCCAGGGAGAGTAACTACTCAGGAAAAGTACCACCATTTCTCCAGAAGCAATGATACCTGATTACCCCCTAGAGATTTATACAAGTGGTAAAAAACTGTTGTAAGCAAGCAGGAATCAGTATGTACAATTCAGATTTTCAAAACAGTCTTCGGATTCACAGTATAAGCTTTCATAAGAAGAATACTGTTTGGTTCTGTTTTATTTTTGTAAATGTGAAAGTAAAACTTGCTCTTTGTAGAAAACTAGAAAAGTCCAGAAATGTGTAAAGCAAAAAACCAAATCAGCCATGATCCCATAAATCAGGGCCTAGCTCAATACCAGATACTTGGTGAATTGGTGAATGAAAGAAGGGAAAGCCTCCAGTAATGTTTTGGTCTGTTTCTTTCCAGCTTTTCTCCCTATGCATATTTACATACTCATAGTTCAGATTACACTTTTTTTTCCCAAGAAGTGATGTAAGATATGTCTCCTATAACCTGACCCACAGCAGGTACTTGGATTAACAAAATTTAAACACTCAAATCCAGTAATCAGAGGAGCTAATTTTCATTCTGGAAAATCATGATTGATGGATTGATTTTAAGTTTATTATTATTATTATTTTTTGCCATTGACTATATAGATGGAGATTATGATTGTCTTGGAAAACTCAGTCTGTGAGTCAGAGTTTGCATGTTTCTTATGTCCTAGCTGAAGGCTGTCTTCTGATCTGGTTTTGTTTTTAAAATTGAGATATAATTGACATGTAACATTGCATTAGTTTTAGGTATACACGTAATGATTTGATAAATGTACATGTTGTGAAATGATTACCTAACCAAATAGGTTTAGTTAACATCTATCACCATACATATTTATAATTTTTTTCTTGTGATGAGAACTTTTAAGATCTACTCTCTTAGCAACTTTCAAATATACAGTTCAGTGTTATTGACTATAGTCACCATGCTGTCCGGACTTAATAACTGGAAGTTTGTACCTTTGACCACCTTCACCCATTTCACCTACCCTACCACCCCCCCACCTCTGGCAACCATCAGTCTGTTCTCTGTATCTATGAGTTTGGTGGTTTTTCTTTTTTAAATTCCATACATAAGTGAGCTCATACAGTATTTGTCTTTCTTTGTCTGACTTATTTCACTTAGCATAATGCCCCCAAGGCCCACCCATGTTGTCACAAATGGCAGGATTTCCTTCTTTTTTAATGGCTGAATAATACTCCATTGTATATATGTACGACATTTTCTTTATCTACTCATTCACTGATGGACACTTAGGTGGTTTCCATGTCTTGGCTATTGTGAATAATCTGCAATGAACATGAGGGTATCAGTATCTTTTCAAGACAGTGATTTCATTTCCTTTGCATAAATACCTCGACGTAGAATTGCTGGATCGCATGGTAGTTCTATTTTTAATTTTTTGAGGCACCTCCATACTGTTTTCTATAATAGATGTACCAGCATACTTTCCTACCAACAGTGCACAGGGTTCCATTTTCTCCACATCTTCTTCAGTGGTTGTTATTTCTTGTCTTTTTGATAATAGCCATTCTAACAGGTGTTAGACCTCAATGAGGTGTTCTTATTCTGGTTTTGATTTGCATTTCCCTGATGATTAGCTATGTTGAATATTTTGTCAGGTACCTGTTGGCCATTTGTATGCTTCTTTGGAGAGATTACACTTTACATAGATTTTGAGTCCTGCTTTTGTATTTGATCTTATAGCTTGAGAATTTCTCCATGTTATTAGAAATGTCTGGAGAATATAATTTTTAATGGCTGCAAAATAGACCAGCTTGTACATATACTGTAATTTTTTTCCCCTCAAACCCTACTGGTAGGTATTTAGATTGTTTCTTTTTTGGACTACATTATATAACATTTCAAGGGACATTTTTATATTGGTATGTTTTGACTATACAATTACCCACATAAGTAGCAGCCTGGGGCTTTGACCTGGGCTGTGGGCCCAGGAATGGGGTCTGACTGTAGGAACTTCTAGGACTGGCCTGGGGATAGCAGGGTCCAGGCCCCGCTGATGGCCAGTGAGTATACAGGGGCCTCTGAAACACCATGTCTAGGAGACTTGGTGGAGAGCAAGCCAGAGTCTGGAAGCAGACAGCAACAGAGTAGAGATTTGAGGGAGGTGGCAGCCAGAAAAATACCCAGGCAATAGGGCTAGGGGTGGGAAGAGAGATAGAAAAGAGGGTAAGGGATGGGAGAATATTTCCAGCAGTGGCATCCACATTTTTTGAATTAGCCACTGTTCTTCATAAGAAAAGTTTTGAGCTCCACTCCCACATATATAAATTTACTAATAAAGTATACATATGTACTGCTTGTCAATGCACACTGAGTATTTAATCAAAATTATTTTTCACCTTTTAGGTAAAATAATACAAATAGGAGATTTAATTTTTTCCCCTTGAAAACCACGGGTCTCTCTGTTCACTCCCCTTTGGAGAACACCAGTCACTGTGGGGCGGGAAGCTGAGCCAGGGCCACGCAGAGGGTTACTGGAACGCAAAGCCATAAGGAGGACACCCAAGTGGAGAGAAAAGGGCCCTTGGGGGGGTTCAGAGTCACACTCAGTGGGTTATTCCTGAGATGGTTATTGAACATTTTTACATGGGATTTGAAAGTCAATATTCACGGTGAGCTTGAGGCTTGCTGATGACATTAAAATCATGTGGGTGGTGAAGTACTCAGGTGGGAGCAAATAAACTGCAGGGAAAATCGACGAGCTTTGTGAGCGGTCAGAGAAATGGCAGATGAAGAACAAAGTGAAAGAGAATAAAGAATTATATACATAGCAGTGGTTTCCAACCTGGGATCCCTTTAAGAAGTATTTCCAAAATTTCAAAAAAGAATCTCCCTCCTTCCCCTCATTGAACATTCGTGCATGTTAAGAGACCATTTTCTCTGCTTTTATCTGAAATGCTGTCAGGTTCACATGGTAGCTAGTTTCACGCTGGTCAGAAGCTCTGGACTGGTTGTTATGAATGTCTTTGATTAATTTAAAGTTGGAAAACTATTTTAATTATTTCCTGATAAATGTAACCTGTTCATGGACAAGACTTCTTGAAATCCAGAGGACTTGTTGAGGAGAGGGGCTCAGGGAGAACTGATAAAAGGGATTCTTACTGGAGGGGACATTGAACTCCTGCTGGGCTGATGGGATGAGAGACTCTGAGCTACCCATTAGGACACAGTCAAGGATAAAGGCATTTTGGGGACTTGATAGATGTAATTGGAACTAAAAACCTCAGCTCAGTGAGAGACAATGGCCCAAAAGGCAGAGAAAATTTACATTTAATGAACCTGGAGATGAGACTGCATATATTGTCCTACTGAGAAGACACAGTGCATTGACTTGTCAAATCAGACTCTCATGAATCAGAGGTATTACTTGGTATCAAGATGTATGAATATTTTCAAGAATACAGGAGGCACAAGTGAAACAGGGAGAGGTATGGGACCATTGAAGCAACCCATTAAGCCCTTTTTCACCACATTGGGACTTGCTCTGCCCAGATTTACTTATGAGGTCTCTAAGGGCTGTATGTAACTACATTACTTCTACGGAAGGCAAGTATTTTGGCTTTGAAACATCTCTACTTTGTACTCAGTTATATAACTTAGGTGACAAAAGGGATCCATGCTCCATAAATTCATAGATTTCCATGTTTATTTATCATAGGCAGTCTTAGGTACTCAGTAAACCAGGTACATCTGCTAAAAGCATTCTGTAGCTAAGGACCTACTGTGAGTAAACACCACTGGTTTATTGCCAAAGATGTGTCATTTGCCTCTTTCCTAGGAGGTTTGACTAGTCGTCTTCTTCCTTTCCCAGGAGGCATCCCCCTTCTCCTGCTTTACCATTTCCTTCCCAGGAAACCATTGCAAAACATGATACATCTACAGTTGCCACAGGTGGTAGTTCAATCGTTTCTGGTCTTAGACCCCTTAATTCCTGGTTGAAAGTAGATGGGATGAGTGCTACGCTTTAGCAAAGTCACAAAGCAGCCATTCTTTCTGCATCACGCGGCTTGTGGGATCTTAGTTCCGTGACCAGCAATTGAACCCGGGCCCTTGGCAGCGAGGGAGTGGAGTCCTAACCACTGCACCGCCAGGGAATTCCCATAGGTAAGCTTTTTAAATATGACTTTGTCATGAGTCTCTCCTTACCATTGCTTAAAACCCTTCAATAGCTCCTATCCCTCTTAAGATAATGTTCCAAATCCTTAAAATGGGCTTGTATTATCTGGTATCTGCCTGCCTTCCCATCCTCATCTCCCATCACTGATTCTTCCCCTGAGCTTCAGCTACACTGGCCTTATTTTAGTGTCCTGAATAGCATTCCCTCCTGTCCCAGGGCCTTTGCACACACTGTTTCCTCTGCTTGGAAAGCTCTTGCTGCGACCTACCCTCCTCTGGTTAACTCCTACTCATCCTGCGGCTCACAGCTTGTACTGACACCTCTTGGGGCTCACTTCACACCCTCTCATCCCCACATCTTACTTTAGCCCCTGCTCTTCCATACAGGCTTTAACCAACTTTGCCCAGATGTAATCTGACAGGTCTCACCTTGGCCCATTCTGCGTGCCTCTCACTTTGTGTCCCAGGACTTTTCTGACACTGAGGTGAGAGACTCCCAGAGGAACCCATATACCAATGTAGAAGTACAGGGGATTTGACATCAGTGTGGATGTCCCTGGCCGATGGAGACAACAGTGGTGGATAAAGGTGTACCCATTTCATTTCCTGGGTGGGCACGTCTGAGGTGCTCTTTAGGAGTCCCAGTTGCCTGTAGCACTGGCCAACTCAACAACGTGTCCTTGTATTGGCTATCTCTCCTGTTTCACTCCTCCTGTCACTGTCTCGTGCCCTCTGGGATCACCTCCCAAAGAAACTACCTGCACGCACGCCTTTGTTTCAGGCTATGCCTTTGGGGGAACCCAGGCTAAGACACAACTCAGATCACACTTCTTCAAGGAGGCCATCAATGGCCCCCCCAGATAAGTCACCTCCCTGTCACCTGCTCTCACTGTTATATGTTCCTGAACTTTCATTTCTTAGGATATTGTTATGAGTTGAATTGTGTCCCCCCAAATTCATATGTTGAAGTCCTAATCCCCCAGAACTTCAAAATGTGACTGTATTCGGAGATATGGCCTTTAAAGAGGTGGTTAAGGTAAAATGAGGTCATATGGGTGGGCCCTGACCCAGTATGGCTGGTGTCCTTATAAGAAGAGGAGATTAGGACATGGACAAAAGACCACATGAAGACACAGCAAGATGATGACCATCTACAAGCCAGGAGAGGGGCCTCAGAAGAAACCAACCCTGCCGACACCTTGATCTTGGACTTCTGGCCTCCAGAACTCTGAGGAAATGCATTTCTGTTTAAGCCACCCAATCAGTGGTATTTGTTATAGCAGCCCTAGCAAACTGATCCACTTGATCCCTGGACGACACTGGGGGTTAGAGATGCTGGCCCTCTTCGCAGTGAAAAATTTGAGTATAACTTATGGTTGACCCTCCACATGGATTCAACCAACCGTGGATCACGCCATACTGTAGAATGTATTTAGTGAAGAAAAATCTACATGTAAGTGGACCCAGGCAGTTCAAACCTGTGTTGTTCAAGGGTCAACTGTATAAATATAGTTAGTACTTACATACTTATGTGATTATTCTATTAACATCTCTCTCCTAGAGACTCCATAAGTTTAGGGTCTGTACTTACTTTGCTTAATATTGTCTCTCTTGTGCTTAACACGGTGCCTGGCGCATAGTAGATGCTTAACAGATTTTTGTTGCATAAATGAATGAATGAAGTGGAAAACCTTTGAAAGGGCTAAGGGAGTCATTGTGTACGGAATAGGGGCGGCTGTATTAACACAAATGAATCTGCTTCATTTTGGGACCGTGAACAGCTTGGGATGGATGTGGTCACAACATATAGAATCACAATGGCTTTGGAGTGAAAGAACTGAGTTTTTACCATAACTAAATGTACCCAAGGATCTTCATGAAATGTTAAAATGGTATATTTAGCATAGGTGCTACCTTTGTCTACTGATAGTATGTTAACATGATACTAATCTGGGAATAGAAATGCATTTAGGACATATATTGACCCAGGGATTCTTTGGTTTGTTCCGATGACCTAGGAAAGGCTGGGGCGTTTGGGGATGTCCTCACTCTTGCCTTGATGCTGACCCAGGGACAGCCTGCCTGGCTGCAGGTTAATTATTAGGCCCTTGAGTGGGGAGTATTGTGGATGGATTTCTACCCCCTGCCTTTCCTTCAGGCCAGCACTGTTCCAAATGTTCTGATGGTCATCACATTGCAGTCTTGCCAATAGGGCTTTGTAGCAGGTCACAAACTACTTTCACTTACATTATTTTATTCGACTTTCTCGTACCTCATTATTATCACTCTCATTGTAAAGATGAGGAAACTGAGGCTTGGAGAGGCAAAGTAACTTGCCTTTGTCATATAGCTAGCAGGTTAAGAAGGTAGGCTTTGAACCCGGGTTTGCTGTCTCCATGTTTTCTCTCCTTAGTGCCATAGGGCAGGTTCCCTAGATGCAAAGCTTGAGATGGGGATCTGAGAGTAGCTGATGCATTGAGCATGCGTTCAGGAGAAGGGGAGTGAGCGATGAAGTTTCACGTGAAGTCTGGTTCAGCCTGATCACGAGGGGAGGTCCGCAGTGGAAACTGCAGTACAGGGTTTCCATCTTGAAGCAAGGATGCTGGGCTTTTGGGCCGGGGTCCTAGTCAGTCACTGGCCGGGTGGGGTGGGGAGGGATGGGCTTCTAAGACCCTCCACTAAAGGCAGCTCCCATCATCTGAGGATGCCCCCCACGACAGACAGCAGCAGGGGATGGGCATGTGAAATAGTAAAAGGGACTCCAGGGGATCTGGGAAGGTCAGGAAAATGGTGGCAGGCACAGGTGAGGTCCTCATGGGAACATGAGGTCTTAGTTGACCTGAAATTTGAGGAGAACTGGAGAGCACTAATATTCTGTGCCCCTCCCATATTCAGAACTGGGGGTGGCACCTGCCACTCCAAGTATCCCAATCCCTTGAACTTCCAGGGTGGCCCTCAGCAGTGCTTGTGTGTGTGTGTGTGTTTGTACACGTGGGTGGTGACCAGGCCAGTCTAGCAAAGCAGCACTGTTTTCTTTTTCAGATTAACGGTCACATTTGTCCACTCAAATGAAGGCCTGTTTCCCGGTGAACTGGCTCATTTGGTGGGACAACAGGTCCCTGCGCCAATGTAAGGAACAGGACGGGAATGGCACAGAGGGAGGCCGGGGCCACGTCCGCCTCTGGTAAAGCCAAGTTACATTTAGTGAGGGGCTTGCTCATTGCGCTGTCTCTTTCATTCTCTTTCTGCTTCTTTCTTAAAACAAAACAAAACAACCCACTCTTCCTCTATATTGAGTTTGGCCAAATGTATGGCAAGCATCCCTGGATTGTACTCTCTTCAGGGTTAGGAACCTCCCTCAGACTGGGGACCCCCCCAAAGACAAGGTGGAGACTGAGGGTCCCTTGTCAGGTTGGTGGCTCTTTCAGGGCAAGACCGGGTCTTCCTGTCTGGCAGAGCGCTCCCCTAGGGCAGGAGATGCATCAGACAGGGAGCTCCCGGTGGCAGGGGCTGTGTCTCCTCCATCAGACTGGCGTCTCTGGCAGGCAGGCCCCTTGTCTCCTCTGTGACATGGAGCCAGTTGGTGGTGGTGGTGAAAAAGCTGGGATGCTCATTTTCTTTTTTTTTTTTTAAAGTTTTTTTTTTTTAATTAATTAATTAATTAATTAATTTTTGGCTGTGTTGGGTCTTCGTTTCTGTGCGAGGGCTTTCTCTAGTTGCGGTGAGCGGTGGCCACTCTTCATTGCGGTGCGCAGGCCTCTCACCGTCGCCGCCTCTCTTGTTGCGGAGCACAGGCTCCAGACACGCAGGCTCAGTAGTTGTGGCTCACGGGCCTAGTTGCTCCGCGGCATGTGGGATCTTCCCAGACCAGGGCTCGAACCCGTGTCCCCTGCATTGGCAGGCAGATTCTCAACCACTGCGCCACCAGGGAAGCCCGGGATGCTCATTTTCAAACCAACTTCTTTCCAGGTGAGGAAAGCTATGAGCCATTTAATTGTTTTCAGAAGCAGCATTTCTTAGCCTTTGGGTCCGTCTTTGGATCAAGAGGCAGAGGAGAAAACAAACAAGTTCACAGCATCCTTTGAAGCCTGAGGACTGTGAGTGGGCGCCAGCGGTAGCTCACAGGGCACAGGGCAGGGGCCCGGGGTTCTGCACCAGTGGAAGCTCACTGGGATGCAGCAGAGTGCTTTCCTGCTCGAAGGGGAGAGAGATTAGGATCGCGGTCACTCAGAGGAATGGAAAATGGCTCTCTTAAGAGGAGCAGTGCTGCCCCAGGCTGGGGGCTAGGGGTTGCTCACTGAGCCTGGGGTTCTAAGAGCCTGGTGGAATGAGGGATGTCACAGTACAGCCTCTCCCTTACCCCTTGCTCCCTAAGCCTCCTCTACGCTTAACTTTTTTCTCTCCTGTGGTCTCAGGGCTCTGCTTTGTGCTTCAGAATCCTTTACATTCATTATCCTCTGAGGACAGGAAGTATCCCCCCATCTGGTAGGTGAGGAAACTGAGGATCAGGGAGATTAAATGACGTCTTATGGTATACACAGCTAGGGAGGGACAGAGCAGGGGTCAGAACACAGGTCTTCCTGAACCAAAGCCCATGCCCTTTCTCCATCCTGTCACTTGCAAATACCATTTTGCCAAATGAATAGTGAGGACCAAATCATAGACTCATTTGATATTTGTAAAAGGCGAAAGATTTATGCGTTCTGAAGAGAAACCAGAGTATTCATTTGATATTTGTAATACCTGGAGAGGCGGGTTTATAGAGTGAAAAGGACCGCACACCAAGAATCAGAAGATTTTACCTACGAGCCAATGATCTTAGGTGAGTCACTTAGGGTCACTGAAACTCAGCTTCCTTGTCTCAAACAATGTTGGTCTTCTGTGCTTTACAGGACAGCTGAGGGACTTACCTGGTATGATGTGGTGGTTAAGAGCCCTACCGGCTGGAGGGCAAATTCTAGCTCTGTTACCTTCTAGCCATGTGACCTTGGGCAAATCATGTAGCCTTTCTGAACCTCCGTTTTCTCCTCTGTAAACTGGGATAATTATAAAACCTATATCCTAGGATTGTTATGAAGATTTTAGTATAATGCCTTTTCCAGAGTAAGCCCTCAACATTTGTTGAACCACTGTTTAGTGGATCTTCTTATTAAGAGTGTATCCCAGGCATCAACTGGCGTCTCCCAGGTCCTTGTGATCTAGATAAGAGATGCTCCAATGCCGTTCCCAGGCTCTCTTCAAGATGTTGACAGTGTGTATGGGTCACCTGAACTGGGTGGATGGCTCAGTCTGAAGCCATTTTGACATTCGGGACTCTTAACCCTCATCACTCCTAGGCTTCATCCCATCTTGCCTTTCTCTCTTGTAAATCAGACAACAGTCCTCCCTTGGTGCCCTCCTATGGTGCCCTCTCCATGGCATCCTCTCCATGGTGCCTTCACTGTGGCACCCCCTCTGTGGTTGCCTGGCTTCAGTGCCCTCAGACCCTCAGGGTCCAGGTCCCACAAGCAGTATATCAAAGGCTTTTCTTCCCCTGGAGACAGTTCTCTCCCTAAGAGGAATTCTGGTGCCAGCTGTTAAGATAATGGATTTTTCCACTCAACTATGTGAGGCAAAGAATCAATTGAAACCCCAGTGTAGGAGCTTAGAGTCAGAAGGGACCTTAAAAGTCAGCTGAATGCTTTGTGCTTAGGCCTTGACAGTGTGTCTATTATAAATTAAATGACCATTCTGAAGAGCAGGACTTCCTCCAGCCTGGGCTTAGACAGGACTGTGGTCCCCGCTGCAGGACAGAACAGCAAAATAGGATTTTATGTTTTGGGGAGTATAGTTAAAACAGTGAAACTGCTCTGGCCCTCCTTCCAAGGCAGCCCTCCATCTTACCCGTGACCAGATTTGGGCGGAGGAAACTATTTTTCCTCCATCCTTGGAAGTCCAGCCAGGCTGCGGTAGTTCACACGGAGTGTGAACACTCCGTGATGTTAGGTTGGAATACAATTGCATCAGGAAGGACAATAAATAAGCCAATTTATTTTATCTCACCTGCTTGGAGTTGGGGTCTTTCTTGAATTGAAACAAGCAAATGTATGCAAATGATATGCAAATTAGATACTTCCTGGCTTAATAGAAAGGAAATTGATGCTCTGGGTAGTGCCCAGGGCCTAGCACTGCATAGGGTGTGTTGTGAAGCGCAGTGTGCCGTGCAGCGTGGGTGAATGGAGTCACCGGGGGATGGTGTGAATGTCCTGAGCTCCAGAGTGGGGTGAGGGCTGTTAGGTCATCTGGAGTGTCCCTCTGGGAGTCTCAGGTGGGCAAGGATCTCTGGTCACTGTCTGGCATTTTGCAGGGTACTATCTCTTGGTCACCCACAACCCCTCTTCCCTTACTCCTTGCCCATTGTACCTACGGGGGTCTTGCTTGGTTTGGTTGTGTACATGTTGGGGGAGGGCCTCTGGAAAGCCCCCTAGACTCTTCCTGTTCCTTCCTCATCACAAAGGGCTCATTTCTGCTCTTACCAATCCCCATGGAGGGACATTCTACATCCTTCCTTGGATCTGCCTTTTAGAGCCTTGTAGAAAAGTTCCACTTAGTGTCTACCCTGAATCCTTCCAGCTGCAGAGTAATCTATGTCTTCATGGTATATCCTAAATGGAAACAGATTAGCTTAAAAGTGCTTGATGTTGCTGCACACTGGAATCACCCAGAGAGCCTTGAACATACTAAGATTCTGCTTTGATTGCTCTGGAGGCCCACATGGACTTGGGGAGTTTTAAAAGCTTCCTGAGGATTCCATTGTGCAGCCTGGTTGAGAACTACTGGCCTAACAAGGTCACAGGTAGAATGGAGATTTAATGTCCCTTATCTTTCCCTGTTGTTGCTCCTTGGAGCTGTAAGGGTCCCATTCACTGAGCACCTACTAAGTGCCAGGTGCTTTATTTTTTTATTTTTTTATTTTTTTGGCTGTGCCACATGACATGTGGGATCTTCCTGGACCAGGGCTCGAACCCGTGTCCCCTGCATTGGCAGGAGGATTCTTAAACACTGCTGCCACCAGGGAAGCCCTCCCCAGGCGCTTTAGATACATCATCTCCGGTGAACCTCCTAACAGTGAGGATCAGAACTCAGGTCTGTACACACTGCTATATTTAAAATAGATGACCAACAAGGACCTACTGTATAGCACAGGGAACTCTTCTCAATACCCTGTAATAACCTAAATGGGAAAAGAAATTGAAAAAGAATAGATACATGTATATGCATAACTGAATCGCTTTCCTGTACACCTGAAACTAACACAACATTGTTAATCAACTATACTCCAGTATAAAATAAAAATTAAAAATAAAAACCAAACTTGGGTCTGTCTGACTCCAGAGGGCTCCTGTTCTTGCATCCCCTCCCAGTGTCCTCCTGGAGGTTAGTCCAGGAGGGGAAAGGGCCTCAGCAGGTCTTTGTGTGGGAGCCCAGGGCTCCAGGCCTGGGTTTACTGCTCACTGGCTTTGTGACCATGGGCCTAAACCCTCCCGCCCTTAGCCTCTCTGTGTGTACAATGCTGGGCCCTTGTGTGGGTGTGAGGATTAGACAAAAAATGAGAAAGTGCTTTGTCAACCATGAAATGTGATACCTGCGTTAATTATGTTTCACATGCTTCCCTTGCTCACCGTCATTTGTGCCACTGCCCAGCACTCTGTCACCGTCCCCCCCCAACCACCTGCCCCCCAGACCAGATGTTTTGAAACTTTGATTCTCTTGGTTTCCCCTCTCTAGTGCCCGAGGATTCCGCTTAATTCTCCCAGCTCGACAGAACACAAGCAGCTATCTCCCTGGGAGAATTGGGTGGTAATTAGGTTAAATCATTTAAAGTAACTTTTAATTTTTAAATAATTCTAATTTGCATTCGTGCAATTTACTTTTCCTCTCTCCCCATTCCTCCCCCCACCCCCACTGCCTTCCTTGTCTTATTCGTTTGTTTGTTTATTTAAAAGTTTGGAGTATTTTTTCCCCTGGATAACCGGTTTGCTCCTAATGGCAGCTAGCCAGTTTGACTTGGAATAATCACAGATTGTAAGGCAAAGGCAGGAGGCAAAATCTGCTGACCTGGAAACATCTGAAAGGCAACTCTGCCCAGCCCAACAGCCCCTCTTGGGAAAAGAGAATAAAGAAAAGAAGCACACGCGCTTAACTTTCAGTTTTCTGCTAGGGAGTCCTCGGCGGAGGCCGGGAGGAGGCTGCCGCGTGCCTGCGCTTGCTGGGAAGCAGCGGGGCCTGGAGTCTGCGCACTGCGTCCGGTCTCTGCAGCGCCTCCCTCCCAGCCTTGGGCTCCCCATCTGTCGAGTGGGTGTACCTCTACCTTTCTCTCGGTGGGCGTGAGGATTCACGTGTATTTGGAAGGTCTCGCGGGCTCTGACCACCCAGTGAATGCTGGCAGCTATGGGAGCAAAGGGGTTTAGGGCGTTTGGGCTGAGCTAGAGAGCTGGGAACTTGGCAGGGTCTTTTTCTTTCTTCCTTTCTTTTTTTAAAAATTGTACATGCTCATAGAATTTTATTTTATTTTATTTTATTTATTTTATTTTTTTAAGGGATTAAAAACATTTTTTAATGTTGAAATTGAACAGTTTAGAGAATTTTATTTTTAAAAACTTTTAATTTGGAAATTATTTCAGACTTATAGGAAAGTTACAAAAATTAAGGTTAACATTTTACCACATTTGCTTTCTCCATCTCCCTCTCTCTCTGTCCCCCCACCCCCAAGCTGTTCTCAACAGGAAGCGATTTTACCTTCATTTGCTAATGCCTGGAGACAATTTTGTTGTCACACTTGAGGCAGGGGTTGGGTGCCACTGGCATCTATTGGTAGAGGCCAGGGGTGTGCTATACATCTTAGGATGCACAGGACAGGTGTCCCCTTACCCTTCCCAGCACAGATGTCATCCTGCCCAAAATGTCAGTGGTGCTGAGGTAGAGGAAACCTGCCCTGTGTGTATGTGTGTGTGTATCTGAACTGTTTGATAGTTAGTTGCTGCTTTACCTCTTAATATTTCAATGTGTATTTCCCCAAAGGAAGGGCATTCTCTGAACATAACCATAGCTCAGTTATCAAAATGTCACGGAATTCGCATTGATACAGGGAGGCTTAGGTTTGATGCTGGCTGGCGTCCTCAGGAAGCTTGCGGGACTCAGTGTAAAGGGCAGAGGACGTGGAATTGAACAGAAGCTTGGGCTCTGGTCTGTTGAGATCAAGCCCCACAACCCTGGACAGTTTTTTGTGATTTTCCTCCCTGTAAAAGGAGGCTGACAACTGCTCCGCTGCCCCCTCCCAGGGCTGTGGGTGAGGTGAAGTGAGTGACCAACCAGAGAGGAAGTGCTTTGCATGTGAGTACACAAGACTGCTGTAATGTCACCACCTCCACTCGGAGCTTTCTTCCCAGCATCTTCAGAGGTTGGGGTGTGAGGAGCAGCCTCCCTCCCCCTGGTCCCTGATCATGCAACTCCAGTGGACAGACTTCCACCTTCAGGGGCAGAACAGTGGACGTGCCCCAGTGGCCAGTGGACCCGGCTTCCGTGTGTGTGAAGGGGGGTGACACAGACCTGGGAGGACTTGCTCTATCTGCCCTGTCAGAGAGATGGGGAGAGGAAGGGGAAAGAAGGGCTGCACCGCCCGGGGACTGAAGACAGACAAATGCTTGGCCAGACATGTTCCTAGATTCCACTTTGTCTCCAGAACATGCTTACTTTTTCACTGAAACATCCGTTGTAACCTCCACATTGGAGTGTCCCAAAACAATATATTTTAGGATTTGGAATTGGAAAGAAGAAACAAGCATTTATTAACTGCTTTCTATGGACCATCAGTTTCTTATATTACATCTTATTACAGTCTCCCTCGTACCTTGTGAGATAGATAGTAATTAAAGCATTTGTTTGGAGAGGAAACTGGGGCTCAGAGAGGGTAAGTAACTCACCCAAGGTCAACAGCTGGTAGGTGACAGAAGAACTATGATGAGATTTACTTCAAAGCTGGTGTTGCCTCTGGTTTAAGCCCTGGCTCAGCCATCACTAGCTCTGTGACCTTGGACAAGTTTCTCAACCTCTCTGATCCCCAGTTTCCTCTTTTTGTAGAAAGGTGATATTTATGTCTGTCCTAGCTGCCAAAGAGAATGTGTTTTGTAAAACTGTCCATCAGTTAGCATTTTGTTATTAGCTTGAGGGGAATTCAACTTTGGGTTTTATTCCCCATCCACTGGGTGAGTGGGAGGAGGCTCAGCAGGGTAATTGAATTAGCAGAGAGTCAGCACCACTCAGTGAGCGACAGCCCGGTCCCTTAGTGATGGAGGCTGACAGTACATCCATAACTAGATACATACCAGGCGGTCCATGTCTTTTCTTGTGATTGATCTCCCACTTTGTGTAGCGACCTGGTCTGCTCCCTGTCTGCCAGCCCTCTTTCTGGAAGCTACCTTCGGTGACCTGTAAGCCTTCAGAGAATGATGCCAGTTCCTTCACCATGGAGGCCAGTTCTGATGGCTTGTGGCGGAGAAGGGATGCCTACAGCATTACCACCCTCTGGGGCTTCAGGCACCAGCTTGGGGGAGAGAGGGCTGCTCAGCAGTCCAGGGGCAGAGCGGACAGAACCACAGCTGGCTCCCTGGGGGGTCGGCTGCTTCTCCTCCAAAAACTCTGGGCTCCCAGACCTCAGGGGCAGCTCACCATGAATATCTCTCTCTGCCTCCCAGAGGGCCTGTGCTGGGAAATTCCCTCCCTTCCCCTGTGACATCTCAAGCAATGGTGCAGTCTGTGAATTATGGGGCCGTGTTAGGACTGCCCTCTCAGCCTGGGTCTGGGAGCATGTGCAGCTCGTTCATGACCATGTCCCCCTCTAGCTGGGCACAGTGGAACCTTATGAAGAAAGGTCGGAGGGCTACCTCTCCCACACCCCCCAGGCAGCTGGTGAGGTGGACCTGACACCTGGAGAAGATTTGGGCAGGACAAGACCTCGGGTGCTAATGGAGAGGGAAGAGCGAAAGTGGCAGCAGCTCGGGGGTGGGGCTCGGGGGCCTCCTGGGTTAGTCTCGGCTCTCTGGGTCTGGAGATGCCTGCCTGTTTGCCCAATGCTTGGAGCCGTGCTTGGCTCTGCCTCTTTCATTCCTAGGGCTCTCCGGGAGGCCCTGCTGCCTTGCTCTGCTTCCCATGCTCTGGTTTACCGGCGGCCTGGCTGCCGACCCCCTGCCCCCTGACTTCTGCTCCCTGTGAGACACCCATTTGTCTACTGGTGTCTCTGCTCCTGAGCCCTCTCTGACCACCGTCCCCTCTTTGGGGTGGCCTCCTCTGGCCTCCTGAGTCCTTGCCCCGGGCTGGGAGTGAGTCCCAAGGCTTGGATGCCTCATCTCCACAGCCAGTGAGCCTGCCTCGCCCGAGGGGACTTTTGTTAAGGTCCAGATCGTCCTCTGAAACTTATCTTCCTACTCTCAGCGGCCCTGCCAGAGTTTGGGATACAAGCCCAGCAAGAAAACGATTATATCCAAACACAGTGGTATTGAAATTGTGGAAAGAGAAAAAGCCCACAAAGGCAAATATGCTGTTTACTTTAGGCAACGTGTGCTTTGAAAGGAAGGTTAAGGATCGGGTTGGACGTGAGGGAGAGCTTTCAGATGACCCCCGTTCCCACCGGGCGCATGGTCAGGTCACCACCGCAGAAGTTGAGGCAGCAGGGGCCAGCAGGGGGCAGTGCAGCAGGGGAGTGGGGTGCAGAGAAGGGGGGCAGGGTCAATGAGCTGCCGTCTCCAAATCCTGGAATGTCTTTGCCCAGGGATGGCACAGGCCCTTTTGGAGGGTTCACTAAACATTCACTCAACAACTGAGTATTTATGGTTCCCCTCCTGTGTGTCAGGCACTGTGTTAGGCACTGGGCAGAGGTGAGCAAAATAGACATGGCACCCCCTGCCTGGGCTTACACTGCAGGGAAGAGACAGGCCTGGATCAAGCACTCACACTGCTGAAGGCGTGATGACACACTGGACTGCGTGCTTGGAAGGAAAGGAACGTGGTTCTAGGAAAGCGTAGAGCAAAGGAGCTGGCCTGGATGGGGGAAGGGTTCAGGGGAGACACCTGAGGAAGAGACACCTGAGCTGGGACTGGAGGACGTGTAGGAGTTCGCCAGGCAAGAGGGGCGGGGCTGGGGCAGAGTGTTATGGACAGAGACCCACAGTGGGTGCAAAGGTATGATATGGCTTATATGTGGAGTCATACAAATGAACTTATGTATAAAACAGAAACAGACCCACAGACATAGAAGACAAACTTATGGTTACCAAAGGGGAAAGCGATGGGGGCAGGATATTTTAGGTGTTTGGGATTAGCATATACACACTACTGTATATAAAATAATCAACAAGGACCTACTGTATAGCACAGGGAACTATGCTCAATATTTTGTAATAACCTATAAGGGAAAAGAATCTGAAAAATTATATATATATATATTTATATATCTGTATCTGAATCACTGTGCTATACACCTGAAACTAACACAACATTATAAATCAACTATACTTCGATTAAAAAAAAAAAAAGATAGTGCTTTGGGAGAAGTAACAGAAAGTCTGTGTGGCCAGGGTGGAGAATGAGAGGAGAGGGCTGCTAAGAAGGGTTGGGAGGAGGAGGTAGGAGGCATCCAGGGCAGGGCATGACTTTTGGTCTTTATACCCTACCATCTTGAAGGATTTTAAGGTGGTGGTGGGAGGAGGTAGAATGGACGAGGAGAGGAGGACCAGGGTGGAGTCAGAGCATGGATTCCCAAGCAGACCTGGCGGGAGATGGTGGCCCCGGGCCCCAGGTGGGGGCCGCGGAGGAGGCAAAGGGATGGGTCCCAGCCGTGAGAGCATTGGCTAGCTAAAAACTATCCCACTCAGCTTGAAATGCAAACAGGGCATCTCCAGTATGGCGTGGATGGGGAGGGAGGGCACAGATCCTTTTTTGTTTGCTTTCAGTTTTGTTTGAGGTATAATTGCTGCACAATAAACTGCATATATTTGAAGTGTACAATTTGATGAGTTTTGACATCTGAAAAACCCATCACCACAATCAAGATAGTCAATATATCCATTATCCCAAAATGTTTCCTTTGTAACTCATCCATCCCCCCAGCCCCATGTCCAAGGCAACCACGGATCTGCCTTTTGTCATTATGGATGAGTATGCATGTTCTAGAAGGTTATATAAATGGAAGTATACATTATGATAATGTACTCTTTTTTGCCTGTATTCTTTCATGAGCCGTAATTATGTTGAAATGTATCCATATTGGACATGTAGACTCTTACTTAGACTTTGCTGCTCATTTTTTATCTTGGGTAAATCTCTTAAGCCCTGGCAGCTCAAAGTGAGATCCATGGACCCAAAGCACCTGCATCACCTGGGAGCTTGTTAGCAATGCAGAACCTCAAGCCCCACTGCAGCCCCCCTCACTCAGAACCTGAATTTTAACAAGATCCTCAGGACACTGGTCTGCACATTAAAGTTTGAGAACTGCTGTGTTATGCTCTCTGGTCCTCAGTTTGTTTATTTTCTTTGTTCATGGACCGCGGGTGTAATTACACTCAGTGAATAGCTCATTGTCATCGTCAGGCTTTGTATGGCCTTTCTCTGTGTATTTTCTCCTCCCATTTTCCCTCTCATCCTCTCCCGTAGTCACCCACTCTAATGTGGTTGGAATGTGTTCTAAAATCTGCGTGTGTCGTAAAATATGTAATGTCATTCTGTGTTAGTATGTGTTTTAAATTTACATACATTTTATTGGGCTACAAACCTTCCATTCCCAGCTTTTCTCACTCAACACCACGTTTTGGGACCCACTGTATTGCTCTAGGTACATTCGGTTTCTTACTGATGCCGGATTTTCTATAGCGTGTTTTCACCACCTGTTACTCATCCATTCTCCCAGTGATGGGCGAGGGACCCTTAAGGATATCTCCAGCTCCCCTGTTCCACAAAGAGCTTCACTTTTGTAGTTTGAACCTGAGTCTCCCTCTTTGAAAAAGGAGCGTCTTTGACTAAATGATCCCACTTGCCGACAGCTCTGATTCCAGTAGCTTGTTTTGCCAGTGTTAAGACCTCAGCCGGTTGCTGGCCTCTGAACTCTCGGGCAGAAGATCTCACTAGTTGTTCTCACTTGAGTTAAGTTTCCGGCTGACACTGATGATGGTCTGAAATCCTTTGATCGTCAGAGTCCCCAAGACCTTCTCTTTTCCCTTGAGCTCATGAAGTGCCTTAACTTTTGAATTTTTTTTCCCCGTGAATATACACTAGTTGCTCCAGGGAGCTGAGTGTTGCACCAGCTTGCAGCTCTGTTTAAAATCCCACTTCTGCAAACTCCTCAGAAGGGAGTGACAGTTCCTACTCCTGTGTAATCATTTATAGATCAGGTAACGATTTCCCTCTTGGCTTAATGACAGTTCTATTCTCAGGGGAACCGGTTAGCTTGTCAAATACTGCTGAGGTTCCCTCTGGCGTGGGCCTGGTGGATCAAGCACCGTGGCTCTGTCTGCCGTTGCTTCTTACCCCTGGCGCCGACGGTGGGCAGGATAGAAGATTCCTTCTTTCAAAGGAATCTCAGGACCGGCCAGTCTGCAGAGTAAGCTCATGGTGGAGGGAGGGAAGGGGAATGGCAGAGTCTATTTGCCTTTCATTCTGGGGTCACTGAAAGACTTTGCCTCCCTCCCTATTCTACATGCTGGTGTCCTTAGAGGGGCAGCCTTGCAAAACAGGAGGCTGGGAGTATCTGTGGGTGGGGTTCTTCTATGGATAAAGGGGCCACTCAGTGAGTTTTCGATGACATTCAGTAACTGTCATGTAAGATTCTACCATATGCCAGGCTCCCTGCTGGTTTTGTGAGGCTTAGGGTAGAAGGCCTGGCTGGTTGTCCAAGAAGACATTCCTCTAGGAGAACGTTGGGGGAACTCTGCCTCATTCTGGGGCAAATGGGTCAACGCAGGAGGAACCCAAAGGATGTGAGGTTGGTTCTGGACCGCTATGAAAGTGAGCTCTGCTCTCAGTTACCTGGGCCGATGAGAAGCAAATAGAGACCACACCTTTTCCTCAGCATCACCTCTAAATAAAAAACTAAGAAAAATCAGTCTATGCTAGTGGTTCCCAAGGGTGGTCTGTGCATCTGTACTGGGCTGTGACCAAGTTTTCACAGATGAGATTAGGAAAATGAGAACAAGGCAGTGAGTTCTTCATGAAGCTGAACTTTATTCAATATTAAGGACTATTTTTTATTCTAAGATTGTCATCCCACATCCCTGGTATTCATGAAACTGGGATGATAGAAGATGATTGCAAAGTCCTTTAAGTGACTAAATAAAGAGTTGGTGAATGTCTGCCAGGCCCTCTAATGTACATGGGTGTGCGTGTGTGTGCATGTGTGTGTGTGAGTGTGCCAGCAGTTGTGTAGCCATTTTACTTGTCTGTGAACCTCCAGAGTCTGAGAATGGCACACAACTCTGGAATTAGACTTTTTTAAAAAAAAATTTGTTTTATTTATTTATTTTTGGCTGCGTTGGGTCTTAGTTGCTGCACGCGGGCTTTTCTCTAGTTGTGGCAAGCAGGGGCTACTCTTCGTTGCGGTGCGTGGGCTTCTCGTTGCGGTGGCTTCTCTTGTTGCCGAGCATGGGCTCTAGGCGTGCGGGCTTCAGTAGTTGTGGCACGTGGGCTCAGTAGTTGTGGTTGCGGGCTCTAGAGCGCAGGCTCAGTAGTTGTGGCGCACGGGCTTAGTTGCTCTGTGGCATGTGGGATCTTCCCGGACCAGGGCTCGAACCCGTGTTCCCTTCATTGGCAGGTGGATGCTTAACCCCTGCACCACCAGGGAAGCCCCTGGAGTTAGACTTTGATTCCTTGCTTCTGCCAGAAAGGAATAGCTAACACGTTGTATCCACTTAGTGACTAAGTAATATACATTCCTTTGTTTCTAATGATAACAATGTTTGTTAAGATCAAAACCTTACCTTTGGAAAAGGAGTAAACACCACAAATTCGATTGATTTAGCAAACATTTACATTTTAATGAATATATTCGGCCCCAAATCGCCCAGGTTAAAATGTAAATGAGCAGTAGTCTGGAGGCGCTGAGGAGTGGTCAGCGGAGGGTAATTGAGATTCAGGGGCTCTTCAGCTGCTGATGGGCTGGCTGGGGCCACGTTCAGGCGCCACCGAACTGGGCTGGGACTTGGGCGCCTCCGCGATGCCCTGTTCCTCTACTGTATTTAAATGGACAGTCAGAGCGAGATCGTAATTAAATTGTGGCCGTAGAGCTAGACAACTGAACTGGAGCCCCCTCATGCTACACACTCCAGAATTTAATTTTCCAAATAAACTCAGTGTGGCTTTGATGCTCAGGGAGGATCAATAGAATGGAAATTGCTTGCAGTTTCCCCTAAAGTGTTACAGTGGATTACTGCTCTCACATTTCCCCTCCGTGCTCCTTTTTTTCCTGCCAGAGAGAGCCTGGTATTCATTCTAGACACATACTGTTTGAGGAAACAGACAAAAATAAATGAATAAAAAAGGAAACTACAAGCGATGTTGAGGAGGAGGAAGAGACCGTGGCCTCCTGCCTGTGAGGTGAGTGAGGGCTCCTGGGTCACCGTGAAGGAGAAAAGCATCCCCAACCCGCTGCATGGGGCTTAAGGATGGAGTTGTGTGTGGGGTTCAGGTGCTCTGAGAAGGGACCTGGAAGGTCTGCCTACCATCAGGTCACCTTCCCTAGGAGTCCACCCAGGAAGGTGAGCCAAATCTCGGGTCCCAACCGAGGGTGCTGCTTCCAGGCACCTCATCACCTGCTGATCTGCTCTGGAATCTTGGGGAATGTTCTAGCTCTTCCACATCCTCTCAGAATAGTCTGGGCAGGGATGGCTCCCAGCTGACACTGGCTTGCTTATTCTTTGGGGCTCAGATTTTGGAAGATGCCTGCAATCTATAGATTATCTGAGGTTTTAATCTGGAGTTCTCAACCATGGAGCTAACTTTACAGGATCAGGTCTCATGTCCTTTTCTGTTCCGTCGGGAGAGACATCAATGAGCTTGTACGATTGGCAGAAAGGAGGGACTGTCCAGAGTGAGGTTCCTGGGTCATAGACCCCACCAATGAGGGCTTGGGAAGCCGTTGCCTGGCTTGGTGATGGCAGACAGGCTGGGGCCTGGAGCGCAGGAGGCTGCAGGGCAGTCCTCCAGAAGTTTGTTGGACATGTTTGTGTGTAAGACAGTGTTAGGCGCTGTGCAAGGGGCACCAGGGCAGTGTGCAGAAACAAATAGATTAATCAAGTACCCGCATGGCCTTAGTGCTCAGCAGGGCAACATGAATTTAGGACTCTGAAACCAGATTGAATACAATCTCCTTATTTTGCATTTGGGGAAACCGAGGCAGGGTGGCTTGCACTGCTGCATGCACTGTTCTGCATTCTGGCACGCTGTTTGTCTTAGTGGAGCAGGTGTGGGGATGTGGTCGCAGAGAAGGGCAGAATGGGGGAGCCTGAGCTTGCTGTGGGCGCCTCTGTGCCCCTCCTCCCCATGTGGCACAGGTTCCAAAACCACCAACCCCCTACAGCACGTGCTGGCAGTGCCTCCTAGGGCTGACAGATTAACCATGTTTTGAGATATCTGGAGAGTGAAAGTTCTAGAAAATTAATTAGTGGCAGTAGATACTGGCTACCCAAAGGCTGCAGGAATTGATGGGATTTTTGTTTCTCTTTTGTCATGGAATAAGTTACCAGCATGTGTGTTGACTGATTTCTTGCTAAATTCCTCTTTAAAAAAAACACTCCACAGTTTGGAGTCCCTTGAAGCATTTTAATGAGCTCCCTTCCTGAGTCACCTGTTCTTCTTGATGTTGACTCTCCGCCACCTCCTGTCTCTCTCTCGCCTGGTTCTGACTCCCAGATCTGCAAGGGGTTGGTTCTCCTGAAGGCCCAGGACCTGAGTGAGGCAATCAAGGCACCTAGGACATAAAAATTTAAGGAAGCCCTGGCTCTCAGGGTCTGTGAGTATAGGGTTGGCACCTGAGAGCCAGGGCCTCCTTAAATTTTTATGCCCCAGATACCTGGCTTCCTCACCCAGGTCCTGGCCTTGCTTTCCTGACTGCTGTCCACTCCTGCACATCTGAGGGGGAAGCAGAGGCAACATCCGGGAGTTGAGACACATGGTCTCATGGATATGAACAAAGAGAGAGAATCCACAGTAAACTAAATAGACCAGGGTGGCTCCCACCCCGAACATGTCTCAATAGGAGGAGCATATTTTCATTTGGGGGCCTGGCGTCCTCCACTGACTGGGATGGGCCTGGACAGTTGCTCAATGCTCCCTTCTCTGGTCTCAGGTTCCCGAGGCACATCTCGTCCTCAGAGAAAAGGCCTCAAAAAGGCTGCTGAGTTGGGATCGGGACAAACACGGCACCCTGTGTTGCTTTTTGGAGCTCACAATATTTACAAGGCATCAGTAGAGGTAAAATTGCAAAAACAAAAACACAGCTGTTACCGGTTTAAAATGTGACATTCCCCTCATCTCACCACCTCTGGAACCACAGGAGAGGAATTATTGAATATGTGACATAGGAGGAGAAAGATGACTGTGTATATTAAGCAAAGAGAAGAGTGACTGCTGAATACATGATGTAAAGGGATATTGTCACCACAAAATTAAATCCAAAAATATTCAGTGGAAAATAATTACTGTCTATACGTTATAGGCTTGACATATGATAAGTTTTCTACTTTTAAAAGCCTCTTGTGATTTCTGGATAACCCATTTAGCTCTCTGGGTCCCCCTACCCCACCTCCGCCCCTGCCAGGCTTCTGTGCTATCAGAGAAGGTATTTTCTTGGCTTTTAACCCCTTGTGAGGATTTTTCCAGTCATGTATATGAATAATTTCTGGGAAGATGGGGACCCCAAAATGATCTCTGGGGTTTTTCTAAGCTCCTTTAGCCACATCAGCAGAAATCTCCCAAATCTTAGGAGCATGAAAATATTCTCTGGTTCCTTCTCCTCTGCCCCCTTTCAAGACTTAGCATCCTTGAACTGTGGGAATAAGCAAGGGACAGATCAAATGGGGAAGGAGGTGGTGGCTGGCTAAGGCGTGGTAATGAACACTGTCATTGCTTGAAGCTTCATGTCTGTGAGTAACTTCTCTCAGGTGCTGGATGACTGTTAGCCTATGTCCTCCTCAGATGCTTCGGTGGGTGCCTGAAGTATCCAGGGCTACCTCTCAGGCAGGTAGGAACCACCACCACCTCCTGGTCACTGGTGGCCAAGCTCCATTCTAAAACCACCTAGGATCCTCCCCAGAGCAGAGGGCTGGAGAACGTGGACTGACTCTGCAGCAGGAAGGAATTAGGGAAGCCAGAGGAAGCACTTTGCAAAAACAAAGGTTAGTTTCTAGACCGGTGTTGTCCAAAAGAATTTTCTGCAGTGATGGAAGTGTTCTATATCTATACCATCCAATATGGTAGCCACTAGTCCTGTGTGGCCATTGAGCACGTGAGCACGTGGCTAGTGTGACCGAGGATCTGAGTTTTACATTTTATTTGCATTTGATTAATGCAAATTGGTTGAAATAGACACATGTGGCTACCGGATTGACTAGTGCAGTTCTAGATATTCAGACTTGAAAGAGGATGGCCTGGAGGAGGGAGGGGGAGCTGGGAGAGGAGGCATCTGCCAGGGCAGGGGGGCTTTGGGTCCTTTTGGGATGAGCTGGGTCAACTCCTCAGAGCAGCATCTTCCAACAGCGGAGACAGACCCAGGGGCGGGGCTGGGCTGGGTTTCAGGAAGGACATAATTCTGGTTGTCTAGAGTGCAGTACCAGGGTTTAGGCCACTGTTCCTCCTTCTCCCTAGAAAATTGCAGAGTCACATCACTTACAGCACTAAGGCTCATCTGATCCAACCCCTCCTTCTACAAAAGAGGCCAGGATGGGGAAGGGCTCAATGGCAGGCTTGGGTAAAGATCCAGCTCTCTTGATCCCCAGCCCAGGGCTTTTCCCATGGACCGTGCCTCAGTTCACCAGGGCCAGTTTTCTCTTGATTAAACCCTGGGTCCATGCTTCATTCCCCTCTTGGAAGGGGTGGGATGGGGCTGTTCCCAGAGGTCTGTAATAGAGCAACCCTAGTCCTCTCCCCCGCCAGGCCCTTTCCAATCTTTGGCCTCAGTCTGACTTTTGGGGAGACTTTTTAGGTGATTGCCTATTCCATCTCAAGGTGGCAATGGAAATAGGATTTGCTGATGACTTTTGGATTTGGGCCAGGTAAATGTGGACTTGGCAGTTTCCTTAGGTTCCCAATCCCTGTGGAATAGAATGAGGTGCCAAGAATAGACCAAAACGCCCTGAGCAGGTGACCCATCAGCAAGTGCCGTGAAGCCTGGGGGGAGGATCCTTTCTCAGGGAGAGTGCGCGTATGAGTGCAGGTGTCTCAGGCTGAAGGAGGGGGCGTGGTCAGCCCCTCTGAGGACTGTTCTGGAGGAGAGACCCCTGGTAATCAAAGGGAATATTGACTTGATCTGCTGTGATGGGCTGTTGACTTGTGGCAAACTGTCCAAGGGTGATCTCTGCAGGTAGGTGGCCAGGGGGTCTTTCCCCCGCAGTGTGTGGGCTCCCGTGGGTCTCGGTAGGAAGGTGGGTCTCGGTGGGAAGCTGTTCAGGACCCTTCCTGAACAGCTCACAGGGCTTGGAGTGGTCCTTCTGGACCCCACTGTCTCCTTCCTTGGGGGCTGAGGAGCGGGGAGAGTCAGGCATTGGTCCTCAGCTTGGTAGACCCTATTTTACTCCACTGTTAGTTAGTTGCAATCGGCTGTTTGCATCCCTCACTAGTCTAACTCTAGTGCCTAGCCTAGTCCTTGGCCCATAGGAGAAGCTGGAATAGAACTTTACTAACTAAATAATCATCTTTTGTAATGAAGGGCTTATGGAAAAAGAGAGGCCTTTGGTGGAAATTTGCACCCCTAATCTATCGATTCTGTTGGGGTTTGATTGTGGTAGAGGTGACCTGGAGTTTGGCTTTTATTATTTTTTGTTTTTTGGCTGCGCCGCGTGGCTTGCGGGATTTTAGTTCCTGGGCCAGGGATCGAACCCGTGCTCCCTGCAATGGAAGTACAGAGACTTAAACACTGGACCACCAGGGAATTCCCGGGAGTTTGGCATTTTCAATGGGAGGTGCACTGTCACCTGAGGCGGCAAACATAAAGACTGGGGGAAACGGTGTCCCAGGCCACAGAGCACCCCTGAGGGGGCTGCCCCAGCATCTGGAAGGCGCCGAGAAGGGGAGTGCTTGAGCTGATGTCACCGCCTCTGGCAGGGGCAGGTCTGTGAGCCCTGATGGCACCCTGAACATGTTCCTCCTGCTGTGGCCTCAATAAAAAGATGTGTGCTGTGGTTAGGCAGGGGCCAAAAAGGAATAGTCAGAGTGGTCAGGTGGGCAAATCTTACTAGACGTGGTCAGAAGACATGAGTTCTGCAGCCAGCCCTGCCATAATGCATTGTGCGACAGACGGCAAGCCCTGGTCCTCTCTGAGCCCCAGTCTCCTCATTGGTAAAATGAGGTATATCGCTCAGGGGTCCAGCAGGAAAGAGATGGTACCCTCAAGATGGGTAATTTGAGGAGAGTTGAATAAAGGCACTGCTTGCAAAGGTGGGGGCAGAGTATAGGGAACCCACGAGGGATGTGCAGCCTCGGGGTGAGTTATAGGGAGGCTGTTTCCAGCCCTGGACCTGAAAGGGCAAGGAAGGGAGCATTCAGAGAGAGAAAAGGAGGGGAAGAGAGAGGATCACCTGACAGGAGCTGGACCTTTAGGACACAGCCAGCCCGAGGCCTTGTGGGGGGGGGGGGCGGGGGCAATCAGATAAACACCCGCCCTCATTCTCTTCCCTCCCATTTACTGCTGGGGCTCCCCACTGGCTGAACATTAGCAGAGGCAGAGGCAGAGGCATGGAGGCAAGGTTGCTCATTGATGCTGTCCGGGCAGGTTGGCCTCCCAGACCACAGAGTAGCCAGGAGAAGGGTGTGGGGAGGGAATGGGCGACATCCAGCTCCTGAGGGAGTGCACAGTGCGGCCTTCCAGCTCTAGGGGAGGCTGTCGGAGGGAGGCAGGGCGAGGGGCAAGCATTTGTTGATTTCTGCTGACGCCCTGGGTCTCTGCTCCTGGAGCCAGTGCCTCCTCTGCCTGCCTCGATAACGGTGTCAGTCATCCTCCCGCTGAGCAAGCTTCCACTGCAGCCCGGTCCTGGATGGAGGCGGAGGGCCATCCTTCACTCTGCCAGCCCTGTGAAGTAATGATAGATTAGCGCACATTAGGCCTCCCATCCTGCAGGCCTAAAAGCCAGGGCTTTACCGATCAGTGAGGGGCGAAGCAGCGCGAGGTGAGCCGGCTCCGCGCAGAGCTGGAAGCGCCGGGAATTAATAAGCACTTGGAGGCGGCAGGGATATTGAACTCATTCCTTAAATCAATCCTTAACCAAGAAGGATGAGGGAATGAAATTTTGGACAATTAGTGGGTAATGACGACCTTGTGAAAGGAGCTATTGACCAGGGTGTGACAAGGGTGGGAGAGGGTGGGTGGCGTGGAGGGATGGGAAGGATGAGAAAGTGGTAGTGATCCCGCAGATAGGGACCCTCTCGGAGAGGAGGGCGGGTTGGGGTGGGGGGGTGCTCCCAGATTGGGTTTGGGGAGCCTGGTGGAGGAAGTCTCAGCACGGTCTTTTTTTGGGTTAGGAAAAGAGCCTCACTAGAGAGAATTCAGTGACTGGGACAGGGCGACCCAGAACCCAGCGCTGCCCCTCCCCCTCCCTCCTCTCCATCCCCTTCTTCAGGGACCCCAGCCTCATTTTGGCTAAGGGACCTGCTGCGGTCCTCGTCGTCCTTGGAATCTCGGGGGGCTTTGTGGTGAGGGGCTTTCTCACCATCTTATATCAGCTCCAGCGTTACAGAAGCAGGACCAGGGTCCCAGAGGCGAGGCCTTGCCTGCCACATTGGTGGGAGCCCAGCCCTCCTCCCAGCCCTGGCTCTTCTGCGCTCCTCTCTGGCTGAGTAGGTCAGGCAGAAACACTGGCTGTCCTCCCCCCACCAGGCCTTGCCACAGTGCCCCCCTCAGTGCTGTGGTCACCGTGGCTCCTATAGCAGCCTCAGTCGCCCCAGAGGCCTTTCTTCAAAGGAGGCTTCTTCAGTGGCTTCCTCAGGAAGCAGAGCCTGAGGCAGGGATTCAGCACACGTGGTGGGGGTGAGGGATGTTCTTCACAAAGAAACGTGGGAGGGACGAAGGGAGAGTGGGGAAGGGGAAGGAGCTGAGTAGGGACATGGCCTTCAGTAAAGCCTGTCTCACTGGAGAAGGTTCTGGAGCCTGAGCCAGAACTCAGAGTGATGCCCTGGTCAGAGTGGGTCTTTTGTATTAGTCCGTTGTTGACTGACAGCTGTCAGGAAGGGGCGTTTATAACCTCCTGGGCAGGTGGCTGCAGTCAGCTGAGGGCCGTTCTTGGCGGTGGGAGGCGGGGATGGGAGCAGCCCATCCTTACAGCAGGTGGCATGTCAGCGTGTCCACTGCAAAGGCCTTCAGACCCTCCATGGCCACCACCTCTCATTCCAGAAGGGATGATAAGAATCAGAATCCCATAGGTTTGTATAACGCTTCACAAGCTATGGGCCACTTAAAAAGAAACGATCTCATTTTATCCTCACAATTCAACTCACTTTGGAAGAAGGGGTTGATCTGCATTTTATAGATAGGAAGCTGAAGCCCTGGAGTGCCCAAAATATCACCCTTCTAGAAGGCAAGGAGGCTGGGACCTGAACCCCTGGAGCCACTGTGTTGATTCAGTTCAGATTGTCCACCGTCTGGGTATTCCCTTTTAGAGACCCTGCTCTCTTAAGGGAAAGAAAAAATGGCCCTAAATAGAGCCTGTTATTAGTGCCTTGCTCACGTTCCCCCACCCCACCCACTGCCTTTTTAGCTGGTCCTCTCTGCAGAACGCAGGAACCTGAGAGCTTTCCTCTTCTGGACGAATCCCCCGAAGGCTGAGAGGTATCAGGAAGGAGGCATTGTCCCAGAGCCCTTCCTCTCTCAGTTTTTGCTCCATCTGCCCCCTCTGTCTCTCCATTGCCCACCCCAGTTCTTGACTCAAGCCTTATTACATCTGTTATTATTATTGTGGTTATAGGGCCACTGCATCTTTTTTAAAAATTAATTAATTTATTTATTTATTTATTTTTGGCTGCGTTGGGTCTTGGTTGCTGCGTGCGGGCTTTCTCTAGTTGCAGCGAGCGGGGGCTACTCTTTGTTGTGGTGTGCAGGCTTCTCATTGCGGTGGCTTCTCTTGTTGCGGAGCATGGGCTCTAGGTGCACGGGCTTCAGTAGTTGTGGCACATGGGCTTCAGTAGTTGCGGCTTGTGGGCTCTAGAGCGCAGGCTCAGTAGTTGTGGCGCACGGGCTTAGTTGCTCCGTGGCACGTGGGATCTTCCTGGACCAGGGCTCGAACCCCTGTCCCCTGCATTGGCAGGCGGATTCTTAACCACTGCGCCACCAGGGAAGTAGGGCCACTGCATCTTTAATGCAGCTGTTATTATTGTGCTTATAGGGGAGAGGTTACTGCATCTTTAATGCAGGCTTTTAGGTAGAAAGATGACCAAAAGAAGCGACACTTAAGTTAAAATGACAACTTAGGTTTCTTTCTGGATTTTTTTTTTTTTTTTTGGCAGATGGTCTCTTAGTAAATTACATCTGAAATAAACCCAAAATAAATTGTTCCCAAGATTTATGCTTTCTGTGGACTGAGCCCAGCTCCCAGGGTGGCAGGGAAAAGGGAGCCTCGAGAAGAACTGGCTAATTGCAAAAATTATCTGTGTGTGACTTACCCGGATGGTCCGGATGCTGCCCGTCTGGCTTCTGTTCCACCTGCGGGTAGGAAGGAACAGGACAGCATTGCCAGAGTCTTGTCCAATAACCTGATGTCAGATGGAGCTATTCTGGTCTGGGATACCTTCTTCTCAAGAATTAACCACAAAAAAAATAAAATGAAAGAAAACAGGGCAGGGAAGCTTTAGATAAGGAACCAAGGGCGTAGCATCTTTGAAAGTTTTCCCAAAGCAGATGTCAGTGTTCGCTGAGACTGCCAGAATTTACTTTAGCTATTACTGTGGATGAATAATTATGGGCAAGCCAGCATGTACTGTGGGTTCACGGCAGGTTACTTGGGAATAATGGGTTTCATTCCGAACCATGAGAAATGATATTTCAGAGAGAGAGAGAGAGAGAGAGAAAGAAAAGGAGGGAGAGAGACAGGGACAGGGATGGGGAGAGAGAGACTTTGCACACTCTCAGAGTGCCAGGGTGGACCTTTCCTTGTATGTTTGGCTCTGCTGCTCCTGGCCAAGCTTCTAGGGTCCAGACACCTGGGCCTGGGTCTTTATTGGGCAGAGGGTGGGGGGTGATCAGGGGATGGGGGCTGAAGCTGGAGAGATCAGCTGGCTTATTTGCATCATCTCCCTTTCCTAAAATCAGGATGGACAGCCTGGCGTTTAATCACTCAGCACATGCTTTTTTGAGTGCCTGTGATAAATGAAACCCTATGCAAGGCTCTGGAGGCCTGGGCCCCTCCATGAGTCTACAAGGTGGTGGGTGGGAGAGGCACAGAGTGATGGAGGCAGGCATTGACCAGATCAGCACAGTTCAATAGATATGTGACGCCAGCCACAAATGCCAGCCACATATGTGATTTTAAATTTTCTAGTAGCCTTATTAAAAAAGGTAAAACGAGCAAGCAACGTTGATTTTCATAATATATCTTATTTAACTCAGTATATGCAAAATATTATCCTTTTAATATGTAATCAACATAAAAATTATTAATGAGGTATTTTACACTTATAGCACTTCTCAATACATACTAGTCACATTTCAAGTGCTCCATAGCACATGTGGTCAGTTTCTACTCTATTGGATGGCACAGGATCAATCATCAATAATCTTACGCACACACACACACACATACAGAGCTGTGGAGAATGCTGTAGAGGAGAGGTTCATGAGTGTCTAACAGGCAGGCCTGATGGCTGGGTAGGGGCTGCAGGGGTCAGAGAAATAACCATTCAAGCTACAGTCTGTTCTTTAGCTGTAAAAATGAAGTGGGGGAAGGGTGTGTGGAACAAGGGTCTGAAGCCTCATGACAGTAGGATAGGGTCCCCTTCTGGGTTGTCTTGGGGTGCAACCTCCTTTATTCTAGCTATTCCTGGACTTGGACAGTTTCCTTTTCTACCCCCGCTATGGGAGCAGTGGTCCATCACCCTGGGGCTGTTGGCCCCTGTCAGGATGCCCAGCTCTGCTGTGGCTCTGCTCTTTAGAGCTGTGAAAGGCAGGGCTTGGGCTGTAGGCAGTGTGCATGTGAAGAGAGAGGACACTGCTCGTACTTCTGCATTGTCTGCAGCCACAGGGGCCATGGCCAAGTTAATGTGTCCAGGGGAGGGAGGATAGGATGGCAGGGAACTGGAAAGCCACATCCTGAGGAGCAATTTTGACTGTCCCGGCTGTATTCTCCTCCTCGCAGCTATAAATGTCTATAGCTTCTTTCACTTACACATTCATCAGCAGGTATTCATCCAGGATTGCTCTGTGCCAGGCGGCATGCCAGGTGCTGGAGATGCTGATGTGAGTGTGGACAAGGTCAGGGAAAGCGTCTCAGAGGAGAATGATGAGAAGGAGGCAGACATGGGGAAATCTGGGGAAAGAGATTTCCAGGTAGAAAAGACCACCGGTGCAAAGGCCCTGAGGTGGGAATGAGCCTGGCTTGCTGGAGGGAAGAAAATGGAAGGTGGGGCAGGCTGGGGCAGGGAGAACAAGGAGAGCGTGATAGGAGATGAAGCCAGAGAGATGGGCAGGGGCCAGATCATGGAGGGCCTCCTACTCCAGGAAGGAATTTGAATTTTATTCTGATTGTAAATGGAAGACACTGGAGGGTTTTATTAAACAGTGGAGCAGTGTGATCTCATCTGTATTTTTAAAAAAACTCTCCTTGGCTGCTGAGTGAATAGACTGAATGGGGGAAGCAGGAGGCCAGTTAAGTTTCTGTGGGTGAGAGATGCTGGTGCAGGGATCTGGCTGGGAGCAGTCATGGCATTGCAGATATACTTTGGAGGCAGAGCCAACAGGCTTTGCTGATGGATTGGAATCAGTATAACTCTAGCATCAGTATGAATGGTGGTGTCCTCAAAGCGGCAAATCCTAGGGCGGGGGAGCAGAGGGCAAGGGAGGACCAAGTTCCATTTTGTTCATGTTGAATTTGAGAAGCCTGTTTGCCATCCAGGGAAAGATGTCAAGTAGGCAGTTGGTGATACAGATCTGGAACTTAAGGCGAGGGCCCTGCTGTTATAAATCTGGGTGTTGTCACTGCACTGATGGTGTTTAAAGCCTGCTGGTGCACCAGATCACTCAGGGAATGGGTACATGGAGAGCTGGAGGGACATCGTGGCATCCTTCTCTTGTTCTGCCAGGGAGGGCCACCCTTGGCACCTGGAGCAGCTTTGCTGAGAGCACTGTCCTGGGTTCTGGCCATGCCTGTTCTGCGGGGTGCAGGAGTCTGTGGCCATTCCCGATCAGAGGTGAGCCTGGACCAATGTCTCTGACCTAGTAGGGCGTGGAGGGTGGAGGGAGAGAGACTGCTCCTTAGGTCTTCTGAATCCCTCCCTACACTTCTTTCAGCGTCATGGGGTCCTAACCCAGCACCCCGAAGGGAGATGGGAGCTTTTCTTCTGGTCCTTTCCCCGTAAGTCCCTGTAAGTCCCCCAGCTGCTTTGAGTCTGGGAGACAGGGGACACAGGTGAGAGGAAAAAGGAGAGGAAATAGAGAAGAAGAGAGTGAGAGAAGGGCAGAGGGTGGCCCCGGGAGGGCTTCCAGGGATCAGGAGGGGCCAGGGGACAGCCAGAGTGAGCTGGGGGAGGACAGAGGTAACAGGAGAGGGAGGGGAGGACAGAGAGAGAGTTTTAAAAAAATGTTCTTTTTTCTTTCTGGTGCTGGTGTTGGAGATCAGTTCCCTTTACCTACCCGGAGGGTAAACACTGTCCCTAATCTCATAAGGAAAGTGGTCTGGAGCTTTTGGACAAGGTCAGGCACCCTCTGGACACCCATCTTATACCAGAAACTTGACCTACTCTCTCTACTCCACACCACCCTGCGAGCGGGTAGCACCACCTCACGTCAGGAGTTTATAGAATCTGCCCGAGATCACAGGGGCTTGGGGTCGTGGGCGTGGGATTCAAACCTCCATCTGCCAGACGCCAAGTCCAGCCCACTGTGTCACCCCACCCCCTTTTGGTTTATTCCTCTCAACAGCTAAGCCCAAATTCTTGAGAAGTTATGAGTTTTGGGGAAAATAGTATATCTTAAGTGCTGTGAAGGGAAGGCCAGAGGTGTTGCCCTCATTTAAGAGGATGAACCCGCACATGCTCAGAGAGGGTGACAAGCGCTCCCGGAGTTTCCCAGCCACTTGGAGACGGAGTTCTGCCAGGAAAGCTTGCCTGGGTTCTGTTGCACCTCCTGCCCCAGACCCTTCCTGTGGTGGGCACAGCTGTTGGCAACTGCAGTCACCTGCCTGGGATTGGCAAACAGATGGCCCTGGGTTTCTGGGACAGTTCCAAATTCAAATGTTCTTTCTAGCTGTCAGACACATGTACTGCTTGTTAGTTCAGAAATTATGGAGCACCTTATGCGTGGCTATGAATCCTGTCAGCTCTTGTAGGTTCTGTCCCAGGAAGGTACAGCCCTAGAAAGGCAGGATGGTAATTTTTAAAGGCTGGTTAAGAACTAGGACTGGGGTCTGAATAGGCCCTGGAAGGGTCATCTATAGAAGAAGTTGCCCTCTGTCCAGAACTCCACAAAACCCAGAGGAGACATGCTAGACCTGGTGAGAGAGATCCAGCAGGACAGGAATTATTGTCCCCATTTTACAGGTAAGGAAAATTAGGCTCAGAAAAGTGAGGCACTTGCTCAGGGCCCTCAGTAAGTCATAGATGAAGCTAGAACTTGAACCCAGGTCCCCTAACTCTTGGTATAGTGTTCTCTCCATTACCCCATCCTCAAGAAGAAAGACCTGTGATGTGAGTCCAGCAGGACTGCCACGTACAGCTATCCAGGCTGTGCACTGTACCATTCCATTCACCATTCCATTGGCGATGATATGAAAGGTGCCCACAGAGTGGTGCAGTTCAACTCTGGATCCAGGGCAGTCTGGCCCTTCTCTGTCCATCCATTATACTCCTACCTCAGTCCTTCCTGGTACTATGGTAGAAGACGTAGGAAAGGTGTTCACTCCCAGCCTGTAGAAGTAGGTGTGATGGCTTCATTTTAGTGTTTTTAGCCTTGTTCAGGCCATACTGGGTCCCCCACCCCAGTCCAATGGTCCTGCTCCCAGGTGTACCATCCTTTTTCATCTGTTCACCCAGCACCATTTGCTTAGGGATGGGACTGGCGGGAGGTGAAGCCAGCTCAAGGCTATATTTAGGACTGTTTCCTCCTCCCTCTCCCCACCCCCTACATACGTCCCTGGAATTAAAACTGAGGCACAAGCTCGTCTTAAATATGACACCTCTCCTCCTCCTGTGCAGGGAGGGAGAATTTATAGGTGAGAAACCAGCAGACTGATCTTCACTCTGCTCCACTGGTCAGGCTGTCGCGGATTGACGCCCTGCAAACCGCACAGCCTGGATGGCTCCTTTTTATAGGCTCCGCCCGCCTTCCCATAACTCAGGAGAGAGACTGTAAATCCTCAGGGGCGGCAGAGCAATCCTCTATTCGGACAGCCACCTGGAGTTCCTGGCCGGTTCCTCTCGCTAGCCCCACATCTCACTGTCAAGGCAGCTGTGAGCTGAGGTGATGTGCCCAGGACAGGGGGCCAGGAGATCTGGCCAGCTCAGAAGCTGCAGGCTGGAAGGGGCTGGTAATGACCAGGGTCACCTGGTCTGACAAGGGTTCAGCCTATGCATTCCCTCTGCTGACGGGGAACTCACTTCCTACCAGCCCGTTCATCTTTGGAGAGCTCCTCTACTTCAGGTCACAAGTACCTTCTTCTCTCAAGATGCAGTCCTTCTTCCTAGTGTTTTCATCGTATTTTTCTTTCCTGGTGCCGAACAGAAGGAACCTAATCATAGAGTAATGGCTGTGTTTAGCTTCTCTGCTAGAACCCAGCTCATTTAATTCTCCCAATAAAAAACAAATCAATTCTGTAAAACAAAGCATGTTATAGTGGCTTAATATTAAAGCAGAATGGAACAAGCCTGGATGGGTGGGCAGAGTGCTCTTGATTTCTCCCTCCCTCCCCTGCTCCCCAACACGGGTGTGACAGTTACTGTAAAGATGGATCCGTGTGCCTCGATGTTCCCTTTATTCTAGCCTTTGTCAAACCTAGTGTTTTTCAAACATTATGGTGTATAGCGTTATGTTATAGCGTTGTATACACCCATATGTATACAACTTCATGGGTGATTTAAGAGATTTGCATAGGTAATTTTTTTTAACATGTTTATCGGAGTATAATTGCTTTACAATGGTGTGTTAGTTTCTGCTTTATAATAAAGTGAATCAGCTATACATATACATGTATCCCCATATCTCTTCCCTCTTGTGTCTCCCTCCCTCCCACCCTCCCTATCCCACCCCTGTAGGTGTTCACAAAGCACTGAGCCGATCTCCCTGTGCTATGCAGCTGCTTCCCACTAGCTACCTGTTTTACATTTGGTAGTATATATAAGTCCATGCCATGCTCTCACTTTGTCCCAGCTTACCCTTCCCCGTCCCCGTGTCCTCAAGTCCATTCTCTAATAGGTCTGTGTCTTTATTCCGGTCCTGCCCCTAGGTTCTTCAGAACCATTTTTTTTTTTTTTTTTTAGATTCCATATATATGTGTTAGCATATGGTATTTGTTTTTCTCTTTCTGACTTACTTCACTCTGTATGACAGACTCTAGGTCCATCCACCTTACTACAAATAACTCAATTTCATTTCTTTTTATGGCTGAGTAATATTCCATTGTATATATGTGCCACATCTTCTTTATCCATTCATCTGTCAGTGGACACTTAGGTTGCTTCCATGTCCTGGCTATTGTAAATAGAGCTGCAATGAACATTGTGGTACATGACTCTTTTTGAATTATGGTTTTCTCAGGGTATATGCCCACTAGTGGGATTGCTGGGTCATATGGTAACTCTATTTTTAGTTTTTTAAGGAACCTCCATACTGTTCTCCATAGTGGCTGTATCAATTTACATTCCCACCAACAGTGCAAGAGGGTTCCTTCTTCTCCACACCCTCTCCAGCATTTATTGTTTGTAGATTTTTTGATGATGGCCATTCTGACTGGCGTGAGGTGATACCTCATTGTAGTTTTGATTTGCATTTCTCTAATGATTAATGATGTTGAGCATTCTTTCATGTGTTTGTTGGCAATCTGTATATCTTCTTTGGAGAAATGTCTATTTAGGTCTTCTGCCCATGTTTGGATTGGGTTGTTTGTTTTCTTGATATTGAGCTACATGAGCTGCTTGTAAATTTTGGAGATGAATCCTTTGTCAGTTGCTTCATTTGCAAATATTTTCTCCCATTCTGAGGGTTGTCTTTTCGTCTTGTTTATGGTTTCCTTTGCTGTGCAAAAGCTTTTAAGTTTCATTAGGTCCCATTTGTTTATTTTTGGTTTTATTTCCATTTCTCTAGGAGATAGGTCTAAAAGGATCTTGCTGTGATTTACGTCATAGAGTGTTCTGCCTATGTTTTCCTCTCAGAGTTTTATCGTGTCTGGCCTTACATTTAGGTCTTTAATCCATTTTGAGTTTATTTTTGTGTATGGTGTTAGGGAGTGTTCTAATTTCATTCTTTTACATGTAGCTGTGCAGTTTTCCCAGCACCACTTATTGAAGAGGCTGTCTTTTCTCCATTGTATATTCTTGCCTCCTTTATCAAAAATAAGGTGACCATATGTGCGTGGGTTTATCTCTGGGCTTTCTATCCTGTTCCATTGAGCTATATTTCTGTTTTTGTGCCAATACCATACTTAGCATACTGTCTTGATTACTGTTGCTTTGTAGTATAATCTGAAGTCTGGGAGCCTGATTCCTCGAGCTCCATTTTTCTTTCTCAAGATTGCTTTGGCTATTCAGGGTCTTTTGTGTTTCCATACAAATTGTGAAATTTTTTATTCTAGTTCTGTGAAAAATGCCATTGGTAGTTTGATAGGGATTGCATTGACTCTGTAGGTTGCTTTGGATAGTATAGTCATTTTCACAATGTTGATTCTTCCAATCCAAGAACATGGTATCTCTCTCTATCTGTTTGTATCATCTTTAATTTCTTTCATCAGTGTCTTATAGTTTTCTGCATACAGGTCTTTTGTCTCCTTAGGCAGGTTTATTCCTAGGTATTTTATTCTTTTTGTTGCAGTGGTAAATGGGAGTGTTTCCTTAATTTCTCTTTCAGATATTTCATCATTAGTGTGTAGGAATGCAAGAGATTTCTGTGCATTAACTTTGTATCCTGCAACTTTACCAAATTCATTGATTAGCTCTAGTAGTTTTCTGGTGGCATCTTTAGGATTCTCTATGTATAGTATCATGTCATCTGCAAACAGTGACAGCTTTACTTCTTCTTTTCCAATTTGGATTCCTTTTATTTCTTTTTTCTTCTCTGATTCCTGTGGCTAAAACTTCCAAAACTGTTGAATAATAGTGGTGAGAGTGGATATCCTTGTCTTGTTCCTGATCTTAGAGGAAATGGTTTCAGTTTTTCACCATTGAGAACGATGTTGGCTGACAGGTAATTTTGACCATATACGATGTTTCCCTTACATGAAAACTTTTTAACTTAACCTCCGCCTAAGGAGTGATTTGATCATGTTTCTTGTTTTTCCCCTTTCCTTTTAAGAAATATTTCCCCTTTCTTTCCTTTCCTATTGAGGTATATCTTATAAACAGTAAAGTGTATACATCTTAAGTGAACAGCTCAATGAATTTTTACAAATGGATATGCCTGTGTGTCTCCCACCCAGATCAAGATATAGAGCATTTTATCACCCCGCAAGGTTCCTCATGCCCCTTCCCGGTCAATGCCGTCTCCCCTCCCATTGCCGTATCTTGGCTTTGCCTGTCTTGACCTCATCCAAATGCAATCACACCGTAAGCCCTCTGTGTCTTGCTCCTCGTGCTTGGCATAATGCCGTGTTGCACGCGGCGGTAGTTCCTCCCTTTACAGGGCTGCATCGTATTCTAGAAGCTGCACAACTCCACACAATTTAAAGGCAGCAATTTCCATTCTCTGTCTCTTTTTTAAAGTCCAAATAATTTTTTTTGTTGTTGTGGTAAAGAATGCATTACACGAAATTGATCACTTAACCATTTTAAAGGGTGCAGTTCAGTGGCATTAAGTACATTCATATTGTAATATAACCATCACTACCATTGATTGAGCCATTCGTTGTGAAATATTGGTTATCTCCTGGCCCCTCAGCTGCTCTCCGCCCAAACCTTACTTCTCAGGGTGGTCAACCCTGACCCCTCCTCCAGGTCTTTGCTCTCCCAGCTCCCTGTTTGTTGATATCATGGCACTTATCATGGGGTAGGTCACTGTTTTCCCTACTGCTGGTAGCAAGCCAGGAGGAGGGTCATAGAAACAATTCAGTGGACCCCAACTGACATTTTAAAACTAGGAAAATGGAAAAGATTAGATTGCCTCCCATGTAGTTAATGGTAAATAGAGCTTTGTGGAGTTTGGTTTCAGTATTACACACATATCCATATACATATTTGTGTCTAGCTGGTCGTGAGGTTGTGTACAATACATCTTATTGTGGGTTGATTTCCAAAGCGTGAGAGCTGCTGGTGGTGTAACTGCTGATTTGATGGTCTGTGAGGGAACTTCTGTATTCCTGGAACCGACACCAGATGGGCATGTGTCCTTCCAAGTGTCTACACCTCCAGCCCCCCAGATCCTTCCTCAGAGAGGCCATCTCAGGGCTCCTCAGTCTGGCCTCACACCCCAAGCGGATCCCAGCTTGTCTGGGTCTTTTTGGCTTGGGCTCCAGCCTCTAGCGGCATGTGGTCTGACCCGTGCAGAGAGAGTGAGTGGCACACTCACTTAAAACATGTCCATTAAGAAGTAGATGGAGATTGTGTTGTCAGCTTTCCAAGGGAACATGCCCTTATGCTGAGTTTCCTGGTATGCTGGAACTCTCCTGGGCTGTCTTTGTTCACGTGACCACCCTGTCTTTCCCCATCTAGGGCTGTGCTACTGATATTTTGCATCAAAAGCATAGCCCCTTACATTCATCCCTGTTCTGTTTCATATTCTCCCATTCAGTCTATTGCTCTAGCCTGTCAAGATCTTTTGAGATCCTCTCCAATTCTGTCAGACTTCATATTATTCAAGGAACCTGTGAGCCTGTACTCTAGATGTTTGTCCAAGTCACTGAGAAATGAGTTGAAGAACCCAGGGCTGGGGTGTGAGCTTTGTGACGTGATGCCACAAGCTGACCTCAGGATGGCCGTGCTCTTTTCATCAGTATGCCCAGGCCTCTCTTCCCTCTGTCTGGAGCACTCCTCGCCTAATACCTGTGCAACTGGCCCTCACTTCCTTCAAGCCTGTGCGCAAATATCACTTTTTCAGTGAGGTCTTCCAGACACTCTATTTCAAGTTACAACCTTCTCTTCCAACTCTGACATTTTATATCCCCTTCCCTGCTTTCCTTCTGCCATTGCACTTATCTCCACATAACATATACGTTATTCATTTATTTATTTCCTTAATCACCTCTTCCTCCCCACTAGAATATAGGTGCCTCTAGGTGTAGGAGTGTTTGTGTATGTGTGTGTGCGTGTGTGTGTGCTTTTAGGGACCAGGACAGCCCCTGGTATGTAACAGGCACTCAACAAAGTATCTTACTCACATGGATATTATATTAATTGGCACAGAGTTCTGTTGGAAGTAAGGGAAAACCCCCACCAATTAGAGTATTTTAAACAAATAGAGGTCTTTATTTCTCACATAGCAAGATTTCTGGAAATTGAGTGTCTGGTGCTGGCATAGTGGTTCCACAGCACCATTAAGAACCTAGGCTTTTTATCTCCTCGGACTCTGCCATTTTTTCGTGTTGGCTTGTTGCCTCAGGGCTACAAAGTGGCTGCTGCACTCTCAGGTATCACAGTCCTGTTCTAGGCAGGAAGTGAGGAGAGAAAGAAAGTTTTTCCTCAGGAGACTTTGTCTTTTTATTTAGGAAAGAAAGTTCTTCCTAGTTGACTTCTGGTGTACACTTTATACCAGAACAGTGACATGTGCCCACCCTTACCCTGATCACTAGCCCAGGGGGATGAGATCACCAATCTTAACTCATCCTTTGGGGTTGGTGCTCCTCCTGAGGTGAAAGGGTCTCCATCTATCATATAAACAAGTTGGACTTTCATTAGCAAAGAAAAGCGGTAGAGGGAATGACTGTATCATGAGAGATCATGCAAGTCTTTCAGAAGATCTGTTATGTTGTTTTCTGCCCTTTCGTAATCTGGAAGAATTGCACTTAGTCTGACTTGCCTTGTCTGCAGGGAGGCTGCGTTCGGTTCTGGTCACCATCATGGCCCCTTCTAGGCTCTTACTGGACCTCTGGAATCCAGCCCAGCTGTGGGGTCCTGATAATCCTTCCCCCCAAAGCTCTCCCCCCATCAGTCTCCTCCCATCTCCTCACATTCTACTTCCCCAAAAGGTCCCCAGAGGGAACCATGCACCAAGACCTGTGTCCCGAGGTCTGTCCCCACGGTCTGGCATATGTGTCATCATGGTCTGTCCGGTATCAGTGCTCAGGCCTGAATCTTACCCTTCCTCTCCTCCCGTGTGCTGTGAGGGTCCAGCTGTAGGGGCTGTGGTCGTGGGGTTGTGCAGAAGATGTGTCTAGAGTGACCACAGTTGTGGACCAATTCAGAGTGCTGAAAAACCTGAAAGGATTTCCCCTCCAAACTCCAAAACAATGGAGTCAAAGCATCTTAAATGGCCCCAACCTTAGGACTGGGGATGGGTCATTCATTCCTGGGGTTCTTGATCCTTCCTTGGGCTCTGGGACTCCTGGACACAGCTCTGGGGTGGAGAATGGGAAGAAAAGTATATCCAGATGGGCACAATAGGTGCCAGTACAAACTGGCATCAGCTATCAGATGGAAGATGAGACCAACTGGGCATTGTGTGAGTCACTAATTCACCAGCCCATTGCTGCCCTCATCACTGCCACCTCAGAGCTGGTGCTTTCCTGGGCTCCCTGCCTCATACAATGTAGTCTTCTACCCACCTGACAGTGGGAGAGTTGGACCAGCCCCAGGAAGTAGTGAGTTCCCCATCACTGGAGATGTTCAAGCAGAGACTTTGCAACTACTGGGCTGGAGTATTATAGGGGGGTTTCCTGCATCTGGGGAGAAATGTTCCTTGCTGTGGAAAGAGCATTGGGCTGCTGGTCTCACAGTCTGAGTTCTATTCGCAATTGTAGCACTTGCTGGCTGAAGGTCTTGGAGTAAATCTTTTAAACTCTCTGACCCTCAGTTTTCTCATCTAGAAAGTGGAGGTAGTAACAACTGCAAGAGGATTGTTTGAAATCAGATGAGATCATGGCCATGGAAACATTTCATAAACTTGACAGATTTAGAATCATTATTGCTCAAGTTAAGTTTAGACACATGGAAAGCTGGCAAGAAGATCAACTCTCAAAGGGAAATTCCACCCTCATTCAGATTTAGGTGTAAGCCACAGCTTAAAATGTTTCCATTAGGAGTAAGGGCCTTAAATTTTTTTTTACAGCTTTTATTGAGATCTAATTGACATGTAACATTGTGGAAGTTTAAGGTGTACAGTGTGATGATTTGAAACACGTATATGTTGTGAAATGATTACTACAATAGGTTAGCTTAACACTTGCATCACCTCACAAAATTACCTTTTTCTGCACGTGTATTGAAAACCTTTAAGATCTACTCTCTTAGCAACTTTTAAATATACAATATGGTATTGTCAACTATAGTCACATGCTGTACATTACATCCCCAGAACTTATTCAACTTATAACTGGAAGTTTGCATTTTTTGACCTACATCTCCCCATTTCCCACACCCCCCGTCCTTGGCAACCACCATTCTACTCTCTGTTTCTATGAGTTTGGCTTTTTTGTATTCCACATATAAATGAGATCATACAGTCTTTGTCTTTCTCTGACTTATTTCACTTAGCATAATGCTGTCAAGGTTTATACATGTTGTTGCAAATAACAGGTTTTCTTCTTTTTATGGCTGAATAACATTCCTTTATATATAGATATAGATGTATATCACATTTTCTTTATCCGTTCATCTGTTGACACTTAGGTTGTTTCCGTCTTGTCTTGGCTATTGTAAATAATGCTGCAATGAACATGGGGGTGCAGCTATCTCTTCCGGATCGTGATTTTTGTCTCCTTTGGATATATACCAAGAAGAGGAATGCTGGACCATATGGTAGTTCTATTTTTAATTTTTTGAGGAACCTCCATACTGTTTTCCATAGTGGCTACTCCGGTTTACATTCCCACCACTGGTGCTTAAGGGTTCCCTTTTCTCCACATCCTCGCCAATACTTGGTATCTCTTGTCTTTTTGATAAGAGCCATTCGAACAGGTGTGAGGTGATTACTCATTGTGGTTTTGATTTGCATTTCCCTGATGATTAGTGATGTTGAGCATCTTTTATGTATCCACTGGCCATTTGGATGTTTTCTTTGGAAAAATGTCTGTTCAGGTCCTTTGTTTTTCAATTGTATTATTTGGTGTTTTTTTTTTTCTCTTGAGTTGTATGAGTTCCATATATATTTTGAATACTAACCCCTTATCAGGTGTATGATATCAGAAATATTTCTCCCATTCTGTTAAGGGCATTTACAAAGAGATGCCATCTAGGCTTGTCTGAAAATGCAGAGTTCAGAAGCCACAGGGTGGAGGACTTAGAAATCTTTAAGTGGAAGCTGGAGCTGGTTGTCTGGCCTGTTTTTAAGATGTAGGTTCATGCTTGAGTGGGAAGTGCTATAGAAACAGGCCTCTCTGAAGGGAGAGTTTGAGGCGACGGAAATGTTTGAGGAGCAGGGGTGTTTCCACTATTTACCTTCTCAGGGCTGAGGAGGCCCACGCTTCCCAGGCTGCTCATTAGGATCTGGGAGAAACTTTCAAAAATTAAGCTTCCTGGGTTCCATCTGTGGAGACTGTATTCAGTGGGGCTGTGGTGGTGGGGGGGTGGCCAGGAACCTGCATCTTCTAAAATCTCCTTTCTCCTGAGCCACCCCAGGTGATTCTGATGTGCAGCCAGGTTTGGGACCCGACCCAGAGGTGGGTGCAGACGGCCGTCTGTGCCCAAGGCCAGCCGCTGTTGCAGAAACCTGGTACCCAGTTCTGTTCTCAGCCCGAGGGCAGGGTGGGCCGGCTTTGAGGAAGCTGCTCCGAGGCGGGGTCCAGATGGTTCCATCTGACAGGAGGAGAGGGCTGTTTCCATGAAGCCTGCCTTTGGAGACAGTGAACTTTAAACGGTTGGCTGCAGTTAAACCGAATTTCATAAGCTTTCTACACGAAGCTTCTGACTGTTGGCTCTGCCCATGAGAAGAGGAACACCTGGGGTGATACCAACTCAGGATGTTCCCAACAGCCCTTCTGGTTAGGGGGTGAAAACAGTATAGGGCTTACAAGTGACCTTTTAAATATTCAGTCCTCTTTCCGGCCCTGTATTTATCAAAAATGAATCTTTGGAATCTGCAGCCACATTCATTTTCAGCCCACTTGCAAGTCGTTCACGCAAGCAGGCTTTTCATCAAATGGGAAATGCTGTGTCTCACCCAGAGAGCAAAACATTTCAGAGGGGCAAAAGCGGGAGGGGCATCCGGGAATTAATTTAAAATAAAATCCTGTTCCTGTGTTACCATTACCACCTTGGAGGTTGGCACGTATATACAACCTCACACCCTTCTTTCATCTAAAATTTAAAAAAAAAAATACTTTGCAGCAGAACCTTAACCTTCCCTTTAGAAATCGGCCTGAAAGGTCAGAGCTGTGCTCCTGTAGATTTCCTGGGCTCAGCTGGGAACTGATTAAAGCTGCCAGCCCTGGCTTGTCAGCTTTGTCAGAGACAACTCTATAAATTCTTTGTTATTCACTTTGCTGTATCTTTTAAATACATTTATCTTCCTGTGTCAGGCGTCTGCAGGACAGGTGCTGGGGGCTGGCAGTCCTGTTTAAGTGCTTCCAACAGTGTCCTCTCTTAGTGACATTAGTGCAGGGACAAAGATGGAAGGAGATTCTGGACCTAGGGCTGTGGCAGTGAGGCGGGTTGTGATGCTGGTGGGGCTGCAGGGAACACCTGGCACAAAGCCCTGTGTGTAGTAGGTGCCCCTCCTTCAGCCCGAGCTGATTTCCTGCGGCCAGATTAGTGGGATCCAGTGGTGAGATCATGTCGCCTCCGTGACACACATAGGGGCTGTGTGAGGTGACGTTGGTGGGACAGGACACGTACACTTCTTCACGCACTCGAATTAAAACAGAGTTTTTTGTCCTTTTTTTTTTTTTTTCTTTTCTCATCCAAGGATTAATACCATTCTGCCAGTTGTGATCAGGCAAGTAAGTGGAGAGTGGATGGGATGGCTCCCCGGGGGACTGAGGGGGAAGGTGGCAGTGTCTGGTTGTGGACATGTCACTGGGTGTGACACAGATGCCTCTTCTGTGTGTGATGTGTCAGTACCACACCTGTTCTGATTCAGGCGCTATCAGCCACTAGCGCGTCTTTGATCCCATTTATTCCCCTCTAAAACCTGTGAGTGAGGCTCAGGGAGGTGAAGTGGCTTTACTGCAGTCACAGGGTGCGGGCTTCCCCCAGAGTGTGAGGAGGGGAGAGCCTTGAGGTGCAGGAGCTCACGCTGGCAGAAGCCGGCTCCCGAGGCCTCGTGGGAAGGGATGGGGCTGGGGCTTACGGGGGGGTTTGGCCCCGGCTCTGTGACTTCCCAGGCCATTTCCTCTTGCTGCGCTCTCTTCTCTGGGTCCAGAGGGAACTGGACTGTGGTGGTGAGGTCCTCTCGGCCTGGATACCAGCCATTCTGGGATGCCCTGGCTTCAATGGAGGTGGGCTCAGGCTCCGGGTCTGGGGGCTGGTAGGGCTGCTGTGAGGGCCTGGGACCAGGGAAGACTTGAATCTTCTGTTTTGCTCACTAGCGAGGTGAACAGAGGCAGAGGGAATTGGAAGGGGCTGGGGCCGGGATGCACAGCCACGGAGGCCAGAGGACTCCTAGACAGAGACGCTGCCAAGAGCCTGGGCACAGGGAGCAGCTCTTCTCCCTCCCCTCGGGGCCAGCTCTGCCCTGGCCTGACACAGGGAGAGGTGGCAGAGCGTGGGGCACAGCCTGGGCCACCAGCTCTGTCTCCCTCTGCAGAAGGCCTGGGTCATGCAAGGCGAGGCTCCCTGAAGAGGGCAGGTGGAACCAGGGTCTCACCACCAGCGGCTCTGATTCTGCAGTCTGAGGCCCTCTGCGGAGGCCGTGTGGTGAGAAGAAGACTGATGTTCAGTCAGGAACGCTCCACGGAGGACCACGGAGTCAGTGCGTGGAGGGTGCTGGGAGTACTCAGAACCGGCTGGGCATGGGAGATCCTGGCAGTGGAGGTGTGTGAGCTGAGGCTGCAGCATGCCTCCCGGGGCTGCTTGTGAGAAGATCCACGTGCTGAGTGGAAAGTCAGTTCAGGGTTTCTGAGCTCCCTTCCAGCCCGGAGACGCTGGCCACATATGCCGAGGGGACCAGGTACGTCTCCAAATGCAGCCGTAGGCATCAAGACCCCTTGATCCATCAAAAATTCCTTCCCTGATGACTGACCCAGCAGCTTCTCCACAGGGTCCTAGGCGGGAGAAGGCAAGTCCTGGCTCAGCTGGTGGGTACCACCCAGGGGTACCATTACCTTCTCCCACCATTTGCTTGGAAGAGCTGCAATCACCATGAAAACAAGTCAAGGGCAAGGGTTAAGAGAGGGAGACCTGTTTTTGTTTTTTAACATACCTACATATATTTTTACTGTTTATGTAGGTCTTGTTTTCTGTATCACACAGAAAATCAGTGAATCCTTTTGGTCACATCAAACCTCATTTTGTTGATAACCTCCATTACACACTAAGTTCATCTCACATAAAAGAAAAAAGGTGAGAGATGATGTAGCAGGGACCAGGGTTGGAGCAGTGGAGTGGGGAGAAGAAACCAGATTTGGGCTACATTTTGAGGTAGAGCCAAGAGAATTTGCTGAGAGGTGGAGTGAGGGGTGTGAAAGAAAGAAGAGAATAATCAAGGATGACTCTTAAGTTTGTTGGCTCAAGTCACTGAAATGGGGGAAGGTTATAGGAGGGGCAGGTTTTAGGGGGAGATCAGGTTTGGGGTGTGTTAAATTTGAGAGGTCTGTTAGACATCCGTGTAGACAGGTTGAGAAGGAAGGTAAAAACACAAGTCGGGAGTTCATGGGCAAAGCCCATGCTGAAGTGATAAATGGGGGAGTGATCTAACAGATCCAATAGATGTCTAACAGATGTTGCTTAAGGTTGTGAGACTGGAGGAAATTAGCAAGGGTGTGAATATCTGGCTCCCGACCCCTTAACCTCTGTTTGCCTCATGTCCTGAATTTGAGGTATGCTTGCTTCCCAGGCTCACAGAGCCTGGTGTCTTAGGGTCTGCCCAGCCTCTTTCCTGCCCCACCCTCCCTGCCCTCACCCCAAGGCAGAGGTGGGCAAATTCTTTAGCCAAGAAGCTCTCTCTCCATGGTCCTGCCTCTGAGCGTCAGTATGTGTGCACCACCTGAGAAATGCAAGTGCAGTGACCTCTGACCCTGGGGCTCGGCTCTGGTGACAGAGGCAGCACAGTGAGCACTGAGTGGGCCAGGGACCCAACAGGCCCTCCCTTGATGTCCCAGAGTGACCTTGAGCAGCCTCAGTTTCCACACCTGCCAACCCAAGGGTTGGATAAGATCATATAATGATCCCTTCCAGCTCTAACATCCTGACTGTGATTCTAATTTGGCCCTTGGTTTTTCCCTGAAGGGAATCTTGTTGGCTGTCAGAGAACTTGATGGTCCCCTGGGGAAAGACAGGGAGTTGCCGCTAGAGTAACCAGGGAAGGAAGGGGTGTGTGTGTGTGTGTGTGTGTGAGAGAGAGAGAGAGAAAGAGAGAGAGAGAAAGAGAGAGAGAGATGGTTGTTAAAATATTGAACCGCTTCCATACTGGTTGGTAAATAGCTGGGCTGCTTCCGCAGGTCCCCTGAGGCTACTTGTCTGCCACCCCAGGCTCTCCCTTGGGACCCAACCTCACTGAGACCACACCAAGGTCCATCAACTTAAAGGGGTACTTCCTGGCCCAACGGGAGGGTGGTTGGTCCGTTCCTCTGCCTCACCAGTTGTGAAAGCTTTTGATTATCATCCCCAGTGCGTGTGTCTTTCTCTGGTAGGTCCCCAACAGACAGGCAGCATTTTAAAGGTGCCTCTGTCTCTCACATCCCTCCAGCGCTTTGCTTCTCATTCTAGGAAAATAAATGTGATCCCAGTAAGTAAAAATTAATAACTGCATCTTCATGACAGGGAGTCACAGGCAGTCTAATGGTGGAATCCCTGTTAAAGCTCTGCATTATTTATAACCCAGATGTTGACAGATGCCGGATGGGGTATTTGAGCCTGTTTCCTTTCCCCTCTTCTCTGAAGACCCCGCGTGCTGATTAATTCTACAGCCCCTTGGCTCTTGGGGGCAAAGACTCTTTGCCACCGATTCTGGAAGAGATGGCTCCTAGCGAGGCTGACTTCAGTGCAGCAAGAGGGAGAGAGCGAGCGTGGGGTGGGGGGGAGAGGAGTGCAGCAACAGTTCAGGTGTTAAGCTACTGAGGTGGAAAATTGCTTTGACAGTTATGATGTTGTTGTTTCAGGTAGCAAGGGTTACACTATCATTTACTTCAGCCACGCCTGCTGGCGCTGCCGGGCTGCCTGTCTCACAAAGCTGCGCATTGCCGGGTGTCAGAGCAGGGGTTTTCGCCTGTCTCTGGGGAAGCAGGCCACTGGAGAGCTGGTGGGCAGCCCAGCTCCAGGGGCCATGCTCCGGGAGCCGAGCTCCCCCGAGCCGCTGATACTCATCACCAGCACCTGCTAGGGGGAGGGGGAGGGGGCTGGCATTTAGGGAACACCCTTGTGGGCCAAGCCCTGTGCCAGGCGCTATATGTGAAGGAGCTCCTGTGACACTATCCGCCACCCTGCGAGGAGAGGTCACTGAGGCTTGGAGAGAAGCCTCAGGTTTCTCTGGGAGCACAGCAGGAAACTGGGATCAGAACTTGAGCCCGGCCTCCTGATTCCAAAGCCCCGACCCATTCTTTCTCGGTGCTCCAAGTGCCTCCTAAAGGGCGAGGTGAGAAGTGACTCCTCCCTATTCATTCGATGGCCAAAGGGAGCAGGAAGTGTTTCCTTGGATCACACCATGAGTAGGAGCTGGTTTCTTTTGTGGGCAATTCATCAAGCCAAGGAAAACCTGCCTTACTCTTTCTAGCAGCCCATCCACTAAAGAGCTTTCATCGATCACCCGTTCAGCTCCAGGTGAGACATCGGTGCTCCGGGGGGATACGGAAGCCGCGTAAACCAGTGCCCTTTCCCCTAAAGAGTCGAGAGCCTGGGTAGGAAGCAACAAGGAATGAGTGTGGAAGGATAGTCTGGCGTGTTGGAGGTTTTCTATAAGAGAACTGAGGTGGCAGGGAGTAAAGGGGACTGAGGGCCAGAAAGGTATGCTGGAGGGGATGGGAAGGAGGAGAGGAAAGTTGAGAGGGCTCCATTGGGGGACAGTCGAGGGAGGTGTGTACGTGCACGAAGAAGGTGTGCCTATGAGCAGGGAGGAGGCTTCAGCTGGGGGGAGCAGCTTCCTGGGAGGCCTGGATCCCCCCCTGCCATAGCCTGGTCCTGAAGGGTTCATAACCTGGGCTCTGGGTCCCTGCTGCCGACTGAGCGTGCTGGCCCCTAGGATATGTCTGGTCACCACTGCCATCTGGCATGGGGGCAGGCAGGCTGGGTTGTGGCCACCTGCTGTCCAGGGGCCGTGTGCATCCTCAAGCCCACAATGCAAGGACAGCCCTAATGATGGGATGTGCCCCCTTGGTCTGCGTTCTCCTGTCAAGGGAGGGGCGATTTCCAGAAATCAGTGGTTCCCTCCGTGGAGACTTCAAACATAGGAATGGTCCAGAGAGAAGTGCAGTCAGGCCCCCACAGGGCTGAGGAGTGCGCATTTGGGGAGGATGTGGCCTGCCCTGTCCTCAGAGGATCCCAGGCAGGGCCCCTCAGGCGTCAGATGTCAGGGGTCAGCCCAGGCTTCTGGGTAACCAAGCTGCAGAATAATTTCTATTTTCTCCACCTTGGAAGGTGATGCCGGGAGGTGACGTACACAGCAAAGACAAGACCTGAATCCATTGGAAGTAGGGTGGGGAGGAAGGGGGATGTCTGGGTTCCACTCCTGGCTCCTTCATTGAGATGCTCACACTTTTTGTGTCTTTATTTCGTCTCTGAAAAATAGGGACCCTCTTTCTAGTCCTTCCTAAACCCGTGAGAGCACTAAAGGTGCATTGAAGGGAGAGGCGTGACTTGAAACCAAAGTGGGATTTTATTGAAAAAATGGGGATACCTGGGCTCAGGAACGTGCTCGCCAGTCACTGCCTCACCCTCCCTGGTGATAGGTCTGTGTTTCCCGGGGACCTGACAGTGCCCAAGCTGGGCTAGGAGCTGGAGGGGGCAGTGGGTAAGTGGCGCTGCAGAGCTGGGCCCTCCTGGAGGAAAAATCCAGGAAGCAGGCAGGGGCTGCCAAGGCCAGGCCAGTGGGAGGGGTGAGGGGTGTCACGCGGCACACCTGCCTGCACTCTCCTCACCCTGCCCCCCCTCCCGCCCCCCACCGCCCCATGTCAGGTCCCTGTGCCATTCAATGCCTGTGATTGATTCTGGGATAGAAGCCAGGAAGCGGAGAGCATCTGGGCAGCGATGGGGCAGGGAGGCAGCCGACCCCTCCCCCCTCCTCCCAGGGCCGGCTCTGAATGGAGCTGGGAGCTCTGCTTCTGCCCCTCCCCTGCCCCCCCCTCTTCCCAGAGGACATGGGGACAATGGGACTGGGGCTCCCTGGAACCGGGAGGACTCTCCCACAGCTGCTGGGAGCTCTTCTCTGCTGGAAACTGGGGGTCCACCAGACCTAATGACCCGTTCTCTCTGGGAGAGGCGTTTGTTGTAGGAAGTAAGAAAATTCAGAGGGAGCAGGAGAGGAAACTGAGGACTCCTCAGAAGACCAGGAAGCTGAGATTCCTCCTGTCATTTTAGAATCCTGGGATATCAGCCTGGATGGAAGTGGTTATCTGAGGTGGTGAGCTCTGTTGATGGATTAAGAAACTCAGACCCACAGAGGGGAGTGATCTGCCCATGATTGGTGGTAGAGCAGGACCTGAAGCCAGTGTCCTGACCCCTTGTCCAGGGCTCTCTGCCTGCGTCCCCACCTTCCCACTGATAGAAGTCTGGGTGATAAGACCTTGGTTCTCCCAGGGCGCTCAGCCAAGGCTGTGAGGGAGAAGGCAGGGATGGTTTGTGGGTGCCGAGGAGGAGGGAGGTCCTGGCTCCCTTCTGGCCTTGGAGGAGCCTGAGGGGCAGGAGACCTTTCTCTGGGGACTTTGATCAGGGCTCTGCCGTTTCCTGGCATGCAGCCTGTGTCTTGGGGAAGGGGGTGTGTGTCTCAGCTGATCGGGACATTCCATCCCCACTCAGGGAATTCCAAGTAAGTCAAAGATGTGAGGCTGGGGCTTCCCTGGTGGTGCAGTGGTTAAGAATCCACCTGCCACTGCAGGGGACACGGGTTCGAGCCCTGGTCCGGGAAGATCCCACACGCCATGGAGCAATTAAGCCCGTGCACCACAACTACTGAGCCTGCGCTCTAGAGCTCACGAGCCACAACTACTAAAGCCCGCGTGCCTAGAGCCCGTGCTCCGCAACAAGAGAAGCCACTGCCATGAGAGGCCCGCACACCGCAATGAAGAGTAGCCCCCTCTAGCCGCCGCAACTCGAGAAAACCTGCGCACAGCAATGAAGACCCAAGGCAGCCAAAAAAAAAAAAAGATGTGAGGCTGGGCAATCCTGCAATATTCCCAATGTATTTGAAGGCAAGTGGGCACCTCCTCAACCCCTAAGACATTCCTTGTCCCTTGAATGTTTCCTAACTTCCACCCAAACTAAGGGTCTTGGTGGGTGGGAAGAGGATGGGGCTGATGGTCTGACAGCTGAGTTTTCATCCCAATTTAGTCACTGACGAGAGGTGTGGTTTTGGAAAGTCCCTCCCTCTCTCCGAGCCTCAGCTTCCCCATTTGAAAAAAGGGTGACTAGATTATGATTCAGTGTTCTTACCCTCACATCCTAAGATTCTACTAGATGCTCAGGTGAACCTCTTCATCCGTTCGTCCATTCTTTCATTCAGTTAACAAGTCTTTATTGCATACTTACGGTATGTAAGTCACTCTCTTTTTAAGGGATAGGTCTGTCCACCCATGGACAAGGAGGGTGGGCTTCCTCGGGTTACTAAGTCACCATAACTGGGAGAGAAAGCCCCCCCCTCATAGACTCTGTGACTCCTCAAAGAATATTAATTATTCTCCAAGGGAGTCTTCATTCTGAGTAGTTCTCTTTCTCCATTAATTAACATGACATGTCATTAACAGTCAGGGAACATTGTATGATTAAAGACAGCATAATTCGTAGCACGATTCTGAGGAATAGTACAATATTTGTTAATTACGTTATTGATTCTAATGGTCTGGAATGTCCTAATCATTCCTGATCCCAAATGGACCCCACTGTGCCCACCAGGCTGGCTTTGAACTGCTCTCCTCCCCCTGGGTGGCCTGGCCCTCTGCTCTGGGGCTGGTGGGACCACAGCTTTCAAAACCATCAGAGAAGCTTTGTCTCCCCAGAGCCACATGAAAGGGGGAGCTGGTTGGGACGCGGGGGCTGCTTCTCTGAGGCTCCCGCCGCAGTTCCGACTGAGTCAACAAGAGAAATGGAACATCTCGCTTTAATTAGCCAGATGCTGTTAATTGACTTCTTGGGGGCTCCAGCGGGCACCGCTTCAGGGGAGCAGAGGGATGGGCATTCTTCTAGGCCGGAGGCTGCTTCTGAAGATCGAAGTACTGGGTGATGCCCTGGAGGCCTGGTGGGCACGGGGAAGCCCCCAGGGGTTTGGGCATCAGCGGGAGTGTCTGGGGTGAACCTCCCCACCTGGCTCTAAAACTGCTCAATGAGGCGGTGGATTTCTACCAGTGGTATCATTACAAAATGATGCTTGTTTCTTAATCAGCTATATTTATGAGTGGGCCGAGCTCCCTCCCTCTTGTTGTTGAATCCTGCAATTAGCCTTTGAAATGCGTGACAATAGGCTTCCTACTCAATAAGTTTTGTCTGAACCCTAGTGGGCTGCATTCTGAGAGATGCTGACAGAGGGATGTGGTCTGTCCAGCTCAGGAAGGGGCCTGAGTGTGCCTGAGGGGGTGGGGGATAGGGGTGGGAAGATAGACTCAGCCTGAAAAGATCCAGGGACACCACCACCAATAATAATTAAAAAACAACTCCTCCCCAGGCTGTACTGACTCATTCAGTTCTCACAAAGACCCCTTGAAGTAGGTCCCCACTTTACAGATGGGGAAACTAAGGATCAGAGAGGTCAAGTGACTGTCAAGTTTACAGAGCCAGGCAGAATCAGGAATCAAGGCTGTCTAGACCATCTGGCGTTACTACCCGCCATGCCACAGAGGGTTTTTCCTAAGTGGCTCTGGGGCATTTCTGGAGAGTTTACTGAGGCTGCTAATCAATGTTCCCCATGAGTGGAGCTCCAGGGTACCTGCATCTGTGGTTGTGGTTATTTGGGAAACGGAGGTGAGGGGGCAGGAAAGATCTGAGAGTGAGAGCCAAGGGCAGAGGGGAGAGGAGGAGGCTGGAGAGCTCCTCCCATTGGCGCAGACACTTGACTCCCTCCTGTCCTCAGCATCTGCCTTTCCTTCTCCTCCCTGGTCTTTCCAGCATCTTCTTGCACTCTGCAGACTAAAGCACTCATTGAGTGGTGAGGTGGTTTCAACAACGGCCTCCTACTTCTCAATGGTGAAGCCACATCCAGGAATCAACTGTTATTTACTGAGCACGCTGGCAGGGGGAGTGAAGCAATGGGAGAGATGGTTCCTGCTTCAGGCAGCCTCTGCTCTAACAGGGGATGTCAGACCACGGGGAGGGAAGGCAACCAGAGACCTGGCACCAGACCCGCCCACTCCCCCTCCACTCTCCAATCCCACCCTCAGCAACAGCTGCAACAGGACAGATGTTGAGGGACTGTCCAGGCTGCTGCAGGGGGGCCGTGCTGGATGGGCAGGGATGAAGTGGAGGGGGGCACAGTGGACTGATGGGCTGCCAGCCCCCAGGATGGGCATGGGGTCAGCTGGTGTGGTCCAGAGATTTGACCGCAGAGGGATATTGTGCCCTGGGCCCACTGGAGCAGCCCCCTTACCCTTCTGCCTGCCCCGGCCCCATTCCATCTGATCCCTTTCCTCCATATCTCAGCCAGTAGGAGATTGCTTAGTTTTCTTTTTCCTCTTTTCTTTTTACATTCTGGGGCCACTGCCAAGGGAGCCCTGGGAAGGGGCACTGGCCAGAGGAAGGGGCAGATAAGCTGAGACCTGAAGGTCTCCACATAAGTAATTTCACATAAAAGCAATTATATCATAGTTGTTTTTACAGTTCATTCTTTAAAATTTTTTCTTTAACTTGCCTCCCTCTTCCCTTTCCCCCTGCATCATGTTCTTAACCCCTGTCCACTCAGGAAATCCCTGCCAACATCCCACTCTGTATCCTTCTGTATCCTGTAACTCCAACCATATACAAACGTGTGTGTGTGTGTGTGTGTGTGTGTGTGTGTGTAGATTGTTTGCTTTAGAAAAGAAGGATTATACTATCTAGCCTGTGACCTTTTCCCTTCCCCATACCTCCAACTCAACCAGGGTTGCTCTCATGCATTCCTTTTAATAGCTGCCAAATAGTCCACGGTGTGGATACCCAACCATCATTTAAAAGCAATTATTTGCCTGTTAATGAGCATTAACTTTCTTTCCACCTTTTTTTTTTTTTTAAATCAGAAAAGAATCTTTGGAAAATATAACTCTGGCCAAATTGATCCCTTATTTAAAACCTTCCAATGGCTGCCTATTTATCTTGGCTCATAGGCACATTGTATTCTGGGGCTGACCCGCTCCAGCTCAGCAAGCATCACCGCTGCCTCAAACTCTGCTCCAGCCAGAATGAGACAGTTTTACTTCCTCAAGTGCCCCTGTTCTTTCTCCCTCTGCCCAGAGCGCTCCTGTCCTACCTGGCTAACCCTTCTGCTTCCTTCGGGTCTCAGCATATACGCCCCTTCTTCTGGCCAGTGCCTCTCCCCAGATCCCTTGACAGTGGCCTTGAGGTCTGGGTCTTCTCGCAGGTACTGTAACTTCCTGGTCACATGTTGTCCTCTCTCCCATTAGAATCTGACTTGATGTGTTATATATCCAGGGCCTTGGCTAATGTTTGTACTTACTAGGTGCTTCTGGGTGGAGTGAATGATTGGATGAAGGGTGAAGTGTCAGGCCCTGTGAGGAGGCTGGCGTGAACCCTGGGCTGGGCCACTGTGTAAGGTGCCAGGGGGAGAGGGGCAATGAGTCAGAATTGAGGATCAGGGATCAGGGTGAAAGCCAGATTGTTAAGGCCTGGGCCTCCATGGGAGGCAGGAGGTTGGGGAGGACAAAGTCAGGCTGGGGCTTTGCAACAGATGAGATGTCTGGGGTTCACCTTTGGGTCTCACTGGCAACCAAAGAGACTCAGGGAATAATTCGGGGATCTAGCAACTATGACCCAGCCACCATCCCCTCCAATCCCAGGTCAGAAGGGTGTCCATGTTAAGCCTGCCTCGGGAAGAATGGCTTCAGGAGTGGGATTTTTCAGTGTGTTTTCAGGTGGGAGCTGTATGGGAACCCATAGGAAGTAGTTAGAGAAAGCAAAGGCAGAGGACATGGGCAAAGAGGGATATTGCGACATTCCTTAGAAAGGTGCCCATCTTTACAAACACTGCAGGACCAGGAGCCAAGAACCCTGGATTGATCCTCTGTGCCCACTGCCTTCCAGCAACTCAAAGTGCACTCCAGGGACTTGTGTGCCAGCCCACAAGCTGTTGGGTCTGCAGTGAGAGAAGTCCAGAAATTGAGTGAAAGCACTAGAGACTTGATAGCAACTTGACATTGATACAGTCAGTGGATTCCTTTTATTGGACAAGGTGGAGACCAGTCTGGGAGGCGGGAGACCAGTGCAGGTAGGACCACGTATTGGTCCACATCTTACTGCAAATTAAAAACAAACTGTTGTAGACTATGAGGAACTCCTATGCAAACAGTGACCATTGCCTTGTCTCTCTTTCTCCCAAGGGCAGAGCAAGAAAGACAGCAGCCAGTAGGAGAGACATCAGTTAGACATTTGTAGGAATTAAAAGTTGTAATTGGCTGCCACTGTTGTCTGGGAGAAATGTAGACTTTTTTCCTCTGAGGTCTTGAGAGAGACTGTCCCTTGCTGCCTAGGGAAGGGAGGCCAACCATGGCATCTAGAATAGCCTTCCTGCTGGAAGTCAACGATGATAATTCCCCACTCCTGTGCCATTTATTATACATTTCAAAGCACTTTCACTTGCATTATCTTTTTGACCTTTATAACCATCCTGCACATAGATCACAGCAGGACTAATCATCCTCACTTTGTAGGACAGCTAAGAATCAGAGAGGTTAAGTCAGTTTCCCAAAGTTACCCAGAAAATTAAAAACAAAAAAGGATAAGTGACAACTCCCAGGGTTTTTATCAATGGTAACGAAGGCGGGTGTGGGGGAACTGAAGAAGACAGTAGTATAAACAGTAGCTACTATAGCCATAGCAGCTATATTTGTTGAGTTGTTAACAGTGTACAAGATACTGGTGTAATTACCTCATTTAATTTTCACAATAGATACAATTACCATCTCCATTTGCAGATGAGGAAACAGAGCCTCTGAGAGATTAAGTCATTTGTCCAAAGTCACTCAGGTACTAATTAACAGCACTGGTTTTTGATTCAGACCAGCTGACTCCAGAGAGTTCTCTACACCACCACACTGGTAAGCCAGACGACACCCACACACAGTCCCCCCAGGGACCCAGCACGGCACATGTGTTGTTGTCAATCTCACGGATGGATAGAAGCTGAGGCTTGGTCATGTCAGGGACTTGTCCTCACGCCAAGCGGAATTCAACACCCCCTAAGCTGGGGTTCAAGGTGGGCCTTGCTGATTCCCGAGCCTCGCTTTTCTGGCACATCGTGCAGTCTCTTTCACAGCCACAAGCTCTGCCCCAGGGCTGGCAGGTGGGCAGGCTGTGCGGATGGGTCAGCCCACGCATGGGACCTAGTTTGTACCTTACCTCTCTCTCCACGCAGTGAGGACCAGAAAGTCTAATGCATTCAGTTCAGCACCTGGCAACTGCTAATTATTAACGCCCGAGCCACTGGCAGCTCCTCGTTATGTCAGGTCACACAGAAGATTTATGGCCACTTTGAAAGTGGCTTTGAAATGAGACAAAACTCAATATTGAATTTTTTTCATCTCCTTCTCCCTTGGGCTTTCAGGGCATATGATATCAGCTTCCTCCCCATTAGCATATTTCTAATGATTGCTTATTAAGGTGAATTTCATTGCTGCTCTCTGGATTTTCATTAGAGGAGGGAGTGGGTGGGAGGGCCAGCAGGGCAGATGCCGGACCTCAGGGCTCCGGGACCAGGGAGTGTGCTTGGCTCCAGCCTCTTAGTGAGCTCTGGTCTCCCATCCCTGAAAGAGGGGTCCCGCTGCTTTTCACCGTGGGATGGGGCAAAAGTTACGTGGGTGGTTATATAGCAGAGCTCACCACGCTGGAGGGCCTGGGTTGGCTCAGCCAGTGCCCAGTGACAGGCAGGCCACCACTCTCCTCAGTCCCCTCACCTGTACAATGGGGACTATAGCACCTACCATGTAGCTAAGCTCTGTGGGGCTGTATCCTCAGTGCCTGGCACATCAGATATGCTCAGTGAACAGTGCGGGAATGGATAGATGGGTGGAGAGAAGACAGGCAGGGCTCTCCCCACAATTGGGATCAGATGCTAATGTATCTGCCTGTGGGGATGCCAGTAACGGTTTGCTCATTCACCACCTGTGGTTGGGTTTGGGTGATGTTGATTGGTGCCCAGGGCACTTGTACCAGCCCTGGGGTGGGTGGAGGAGCCACACGCCCTCTGCCCTGTGTCTGTTGTCATATAGATGTGCTACGGGGAAGGTCGATGGGCATTCCTGTTATTGCAGCTCTGCCTTCCCCTTTCACCTGGGCCTGGCTGGCTTCTTGGAGGTGGCAGGCAACTTCACTAATGGTTTAGCAGACCCCTGCTTCTGCCACCCAGAGACACTTTGATGGGGTTGGGGTGCCCTGTGGGTCCAGAGCAGAACCAGGATCTTGACAGGAAGGGGGTCTTCAGGCTAGGTACCTGTGCTCTGGGGTTAGAAATGAGAAAGAGGCAGAGAAAGGACAAGGTCACCCTCTCCTAGGCTTTCATCTGGATGAGGGTCGCAGCCTCTGCCCTCAGGGAATCCTAGTGGATGGTTCTTGACCTTGGCTGCTTGCTGGAATCGTCTGGGGTGCTGTGAAAAAAATACAGATGCCCAAGCTCCACCCACAGAAATTTAGTTCTAATTGGCCTACAGTGAGGTCCCAAGCATGGCTATTTAAAAATGTTCCTAGGTGGTTCTAGCATGCAGGTGGGATGGGTACCACTGTTGTGTGTGTGTGTGTGTGTGTGTGTGTGTGTGTGTGTGCGCGCGCATGTGTGTACTGGGAGCAGGGAGCTAGATGTCCTGCCCGGAAGGAGTGATTCCCCCTGCCCTCCCACCTCCGGTCCCTTGCCAGGCAGCCTCAGCCCTGCTCTGAGCTTTCTGATGGGGGCATTCTGATTCCTGCCTTTGCAGTTCCCCAGGGACAGAGGAGGTGCCAGACGAAAGGGGGAGGTGCTTATTGCTACCTCTGGACAAGTGTTCCTGTGCTACCTGGTCCCCACTCTGCTACTGAAACTTTCGGCCCCTCCTCACCCCCTGAGTCCCACCTCAGGGTTCTCATCTCCAGTGGGCTCTTCTAGGATCAAATGAGACAGTAGATAAGGATGTGCTTTATCTACGAGAAGATAAAAAGCCCACGAGAAGGTGAGGGATTATTAAGATTGGGGAGGCACTGCAGAAGCTGTTCCACCAGTCCCTGGGAGAGAGGACTGGTGAAGATAGTTTCTGAGGGCCCGAGAAAGCAGGGCAGAGATAGACTAGTGGGATCAGACTGTGACTTCCCAGCAGAGGCCTCTGGGGAGCAGAAAGTTACATTCTGGAAGCTTTCCTGCAGCACCCAACTCTGCCTCTCTATTTACTTGCCTCCTTTGTGCCCATCTTTGGAGGAAGAAAATAAGTACTTGCAAGAAAGGCTGAAGGAGGTGGCAGGCAGAGACCCCGGCCAGCCACCAGCAGCCCTTCTCTCTGTACCCGAGGAGAAGAAGACCCTCTTTGGGACAAGAGCTTCGTAAATAGGCTGGAAAGGCAGCAGACACTGGGGTTGACTGAGAGGCTGGTAGATTCAAGGTACACAGAATCCAGTATGGCCCCAGGGAGATCTCACCATCCCCCTGCCCATGGGCTGCCTTGCCCCCCAAGGAGGCTCTGCTCAAGGACCTCCCTTCCCTTTCCCAGTAGATGGTGGAGTGGGAAGGGCACTGGATTTGGGGTCCAAAGACCTGGCTTTGAGGTCAGCTCTATCTGTTATCAGCTTGGGCAAGTGTCTTTGCACTCAGCCTCCGTTTGCTCATGCAGAAACAGAGACTTGTTCATTGATTCATTGATCCAATCATTGGCTAGTTATCAAACATTTACTCACACCTGACACTGGGCCAGGTGCTGAGAACCCCCCCTTGGAGAGGACCCTCTCCTCCCTGTCATCTGCTCTTGCTGCAGAGAATCACTGTAGAAATTTTTAGAGCTGTAAGGGGCCTTAGCTAGAGTCCAAATCTGGCTCTAAAATTACAGGACTGTCAGTCAACGTCCTTTTATAAATGGAGAACCCGAGGCCTAGAGAAGCCATTAAAAGCCTTCCCATGGCTGGTGGGTGATGCTGGAAAGCTCAGACTCAGGCCTTTAAGCCCATGTCATCTACTCAGGCAAGACTACCTGAGAAGTGATTCTAACTCCTCCTTATCAGGAGACAGCCCAGAGAGGTTCAGTGACTCATTCAGAGTCACACAGCTGATAATTGGTAGACCTTGAGCGGAGAGATCTGGTTCTGGGTTTCTCTGTCCCTGGCCTGTTTTTCTCAGCTTTTGGTTGGGCGTTTGGCTCAGGCCCTCCTCAGAGCCCACGGGCAGCCTCGTCAGCAGATCCTGTCCCCTCACAGGTCCTCCCCACAGCAACTGCGTCAGGCTGGTGGTCGCATTGCTCACTTGTTCTTCCCACCTTTATCCGCTGTGACACAGAGAGCCGTACAGCTCTACCATTTGACTTTAGTGATTGCTCCACAGTGGGTGAAATTGGTTTGAAATAAATGTCTCCTCTGCCTTCCTCCCTTGGGGTGATTTTATCCTCCTCTCCACTTTGTAGAGTGATCCAGAGTCTGGCATGCGCCTGTTCTGCCTAGATATGTCCTTTTTTGATGCAAAAATGTTGCCACGGCTACTGCTGAGCCGGAGGTTTCTTGGGAGCTGGGCTGCAGCTGGCTGCAGAATTCCGCAGCGTGCTGCCCCTTCCCTGTTTCCTTGGACACATCCCAGCATCTGAGCGTTCCACAAGCAGAGCTGAAAGTTGAGGGCTAGGTGCGCTCTCACTTGTTAAGGTATTAGAATATATTCTGGGTGAGGCCCAGAATAGGGTGGGGCCCTGCTCATTCCTGGCGCGCAAACCACTGCTCTGCCTTGCTGGGGAATGTGTCCCGTCTGTACTAAAATAAACTCCGTGTCCTCTGAGGGCAAGAGAGGTACACAGGACTCATATGCTCAATTGTTGATCCCATTCAGATCTCTCGCCAGTTATTGCTACCCACCCCTCTGCCCCCAGTTAGCTAGCTCTAGGGGTAGACAGTGAAAGGTAGGGCTTATTCCCTTAAAGGCCTGTTCGCCATTTCTCTCTTGATTCCTCAAATCACAGTGGAGGTGAGATTGGTACGTTTCAAGAAGGTAGTTAGGTTACAGGATGACACAAGGGAAATACACACGGAGGACGTTGTAAACTAAGATAATCTGGTCTGGGGGTCTGGCATCCTCACCTGCAGCCTCAGCTATGCTCAGGATCATCAACCTGCCCAGTTCCTGTAGTGGAGGCACACAGCCTCCCCACCCATCTCCTGATGTCAGAGCCCTAGGGACCTTAAAGACCATCTAGTACTTTCTCAGCTAGGTTCCTAACACCCCATGCCGTCCACTGTATGTAACGGATTTACTTTTCTCCTGTGCATCTAGAATGGTATGAGTTATGAACAATCCTTGGGAGAGTTGACAAAACAGTCACTGAAATCATTTTCTGGATTCTGTGGTTCAGATGAGGAACCAGCTAAGAAAGGCTTCCTCTCAGCTAATAGAGGACAGTGAAGCCCCAAGGAGGCAGGAGACTGGCCCAAGGTCACACAGCTGGCCCAAGCACGTCCTCTTTCCCCAATAGCACAGTGTCCCCTCTTCCTCTGCTCAAACTTAGTGAGCATGGAGGAAGCGCTGATCCAAAGAGATGACCCCCCAACCCTCCCCCACATGCCACACATAGCACATCTGCACACATACTTGCACACATGTGTGCACGTACACACAAAGTCAGAAGGGCAAAGACAGACCTGGAAGCATAGTGATAGGCAAGCAGGTAGTCCTCAGTTCAGATCTAGTTCATGCACTTCTAAACTGTGAGTCTCCGTTTCATCACCTGCCCATGGAGATCATAATGCCTGCTTCTTAGAGCCACTGTGAAGACGGGGATTGGCCACGTGCCCAGCTCAGTGCCCAGCACAGGGCAGCCTCTCGGGAGCTATTCATTTCCTGCTTTCTTCTGGGGCTCAGTAAGATGCTCCATGGTTGGTGAGTGAATGGAATGTTCACTATTTGAGTCAGTCTTCATCCAGGTTCTCATCCAACAGGGGATGTTAACAGAGCATCCTTAGTAGGTGCTCTTAGGTACCGAATATGGTGTTAGTACACAATGCTCACTTGAGCTCAAACTTCAGCCCTGGTTTGCCAGCCAGCTGGGCACACCCAGACTCCAGACCCAACTCCTACCTGTGCCCCTCTCCTTTTCTTTCTGCTCCTCATCTTGGCACAGCCAAACCTCTGTGTATCAGAGGTCTACCATGGCTTCGCAAGCTTCTGACCTGCCTCCCGTTCTTCCCATCCCGCTGAGTGTCTGTATGTGTTATGGCAAGTTTAGAACTTTGTGGGCACACCAGAGAGTTAGAGCACGGGGAGGGGGCATGGTTAGACTTGGCACGAGTTTCCCGTTTCCTACCTGTCGGTGATTCCGCATATTGGAGGTTGGCGCCTCACCGCTCGACCTGCCTGCGGAAAGGGCAGAAAGCAGCTTGGAGCAGCTGGCGTCAGAGGCGGAACCTGCCCCCCACCCCCCATCTTGCCTTGAGGAATGGGCAGTTCACATTTCTGAGTTTCCTGTTGAGTTGGGAGTTAGGCAGAGAAGACCTTTCTGGGGTTCCAGTGCCTGCTGCCAAAACCATTTTTTGCAATTGTGCCTGTTTCCTTTCCTGCCTTGGTAAGTGGATGATGGTGAGTGGGATCATGTCTGTTTGGATTTATTGGGATCTGGCATGATTTCAAGGGTCCTTATTCCTCAAGGCCTGTCCTTGTCCAGGAGAGGGTATGAAGTAAAGGAAATAAAGCTGAATAGATCACCAGTGTAGAAACTAGCCTCGGAAACTGCTTTTCAGGAGAGAAAAAAAAAAAATCTCACTGTCTCTGGGGTGGAAATGCACCCGTGAGCGTGGCCAGTGGCTTTGGTGGCACCCCAGTTAATTGAAGTTCCGGTTAACTGAGGTTGGGCTTCATATGCTCTTGGACACTGGTGCTCAGGATGGCCTGTGCTTGGCTGAGCCTGACTCAGTGACATGGCTCAGATGCTCCTAACTTCCTCTCCATCACCTGCCATGCCTCTCTCAGGCCTAATGCCTCAGTCAGCATTGTTCCGTGGAACCCTCAGAAGGAACTGCTCTGACACGTTAAGCTTTTTAATTTAGCACACACCACGCATATATGCCCCCAGACAAAACAGAATTGATCTATAATTCTCTTAATGGAAGCACAGGCTTTAGTTGCTCCAGAAATAGATCATTACCTCTGCCACCTTTTGTAATTATTTTCCCTCCCATTTTCTTTTAAACACCACCGTGGTCTAAAAATATGATGTTTCATTTCATCCCTCTATCGTAATCCACCAATGCCAGACATTTCTTTTTAGACCTTTAATTGATAGCATGTTTGTTCTGTTTCACTTCATTCATTAATGTTCTTCCTAGGCCCCCCATGCCAGAGTCTTTGTGTAATGCCCTTTTACAGTAAGCAGGTGCTTTTATCCTTAATGAACAATTTCCTGGAAAATACTGAAATAAACAATGAATAACCAGACCAGGAACACAGTGAGTCTGGGAGTCGTGTGCCATTCTGCAAATTAAACCTGGGAAGATGAGGATAGGTTTTGATCTGCCGCGGTGCTCTTTCGGTGACCCCTTCCTTTGGGAAGGGGTGCAGGGTGCTGATGTTCTGGAAGGTGTGTGAGTGTCTTGCTCCTCCGGAAAACCAGAGTTCAGAAGAACCATTTTTCACGAATGCTCTTGACTGTGGAGATGGTTGTCAGACACATCCTAGGCCAGAAACGCAGCCGAATTGGCTTCTGGTTCCAGACTTGGAATTATCTCTTGCTTAGACTGTGGGTCAGCAGGGCCTGGGGTGGGCTAAACTGCAAACTTACTGAAATTCATCTTGAGTGTCTTTCTCTGCGTTCTGGCAGACGTGTCCCACCCCGAGGAGGTGGTCCTTATTGGAGGATCCTAAGAAACTCATTCTCTCTCCCTGCACACACCCCCTCCAGCCCCCAGCAAGAGGGTGATGGCCACATTTTACTCAGTGTTTTACTGTCTACAGGCCCTTCTCATAATCCTCATCTCTTTGGCTCTCAGGACCCTGTGAGGCAGGTTTTCTTACTACTCCCACTTCACAGAGGAGGAAGCTGGCGCTCCCAGAGGTTAAGTGACCTGCCCAAGGTCACACAATTGGTAAGAGACAGAGCTGGGGTTAGGACCCAGGAATTGAGACCAGAGTTCCGGGTGCTTGTTACCCCCGGAGGAGCAGAGCCTGTGGGAATGCCGGGGGCTGAGCGGGCGCTGGAGTGAGGTGACGCTCCCTGGGCCGACCTGACCAGGCTGTGAGCCAGGATTCATCAGTGTCATGAACAAAGGGCTGCAATAACTTTCTTTTAAAAATCTGAATACTTGGTTCATTTATTATACTGGATAGAGCTGACCAAATCATACATTATCCATCCATTTTCGGTGTCAACAGATCATTTTGGGTCTTTGAAATGGCATAATGTTTTTAATCACAGCGTGGATATAATCACAGCATGGACAAAGGCCATACAGTTATCCTGGCAATCCCCACCCACACCCCCACCCCGGCTTGATGGCTTCCAGGGCTGCCTGGAAAGCTCCATAAATTGGCCTGTGTCCCTAGGGGTAGCAGGCTCAGGGCTCGTAAGTCCCTGCTCTTTGGTAATATGCGCCCCAAGGAGCAGTGTGGGAGAGTCTGGGCCTGGGGGAGGGTATGCTATGGGGGCACTGACAAGGGGCCCTGCCTTTTTTTGCAAAATGAAGGTGGCTTTATTGTGGTTTTATTAAATTGAAAAGCTGACCAGCTCATCATAGAAAATGTTGACAGAAGAGTATAGAGAAGAAGGTAAGTCACCTAAAATATCATCCCCCAGATGCCTTTGTTAACATCCTTCTGGGCATCTTTCTTTTTTTTGTTTGCTCTCAGTACACTTACCACCCGCATGTACGATGCGATTGTAACCTTCATGCTACTTTGTAACCTGTGTTTTTCACATGATGATATATCAGGGTCCTTTCCATGGTAGTGAACTTAAGTGTATCATCTTTTATTTATTTATTTAATGTATTTTTTTCCTATTCTTTTAAAAATTTTTTAAAATTAAAAACAAATATCACATATTAACGCATATATGTGGAACCTAGAAAAATGGTACAGATGAACCGGTTTGCAGGGCAGAAATTGAGACACAGATGTAGAGAACACACGTATGGACACCAAGAGGGGAAAGCAGCGGGGTGGGGTGGGGGTGTGATGAACTGGGAGATTGGGATTGACATGTATACACTGATGTGTATAAAATGGATGACTAATAAGAACCTGCTGTATAAAAAAATAAAATTCAAAAAAAAATTTTGTTTTCTTTTTTTTTTTAATTGAAATGTAATTGATTTACAGTGTGTTCGTTTCAGGCCTACAGCAAAGTGATTCAGTTTTCTATATATGTGTTTTCAGATTCTTTTCCATTGTAGGTTATTACAAGATATTGAATATAGTTCCCTATGCTATACAGTAGCTGTTGTTTAGCTGTTTTATATATAGTAGTGTGTATCTGTTAATCCATGTTGTTTAGCTGTTTTATATATAGCAGTGTGTATCTGTTAATCCCAAGCTCCTAATTTATCCCCTCCCCCCTTTGGTAACCATAAATTTGTTTTCTATGTCTGTGAGTCTATTTCTGTTTTGTAAGTTCCTTTGTATCATTTTTTTTAGATTCCACATATAAATGATATCATATGACGTTTGTCTTTCTTCCTTCACTTAGTATGATAATCTCTAAGTCTGCCCATGTTGCTGCAAATGGCAATATTTTATTCTTTTTTATGGCTGAGTAATATTCCAGCATATATATATATATACCACATCTTCTTTATCCATTTCATCTGTCAATGGACATTTAGGTTGCTTCCATATCTTGGCTATGGCAAATAATGCTGCAATGAACATTGGGGTACATGTGTCTTTTAGAATTAGTTCTCATCTTTTCTGGATATATGCCCAGGAGTGGGAGTGCTTTACATATATTATCTTAAAATATGTTTGCTTTTATGATTATGGTGATGATAATGCTCATTGTAAGAAACACTAATATAAGAACGAAAATGTTTGACTTAAAAAGCACAAGTCCTGTGATGTTTCTCTCTTCCCCTCCCCTTACAGACGACCACTATTAATGCTCCAGTGTATAGGCTTCCATATTTTCCCACACATCAATATCTTTAATGTTTGCATAATATTTTGTTTTGTATACATGGTGGGATTTATTTAGCAAGGACCCCAGTGATTTAGGCATTCAGGTTGTTTCAATGCTGCTGCAATGAATATCTCTTTATTAAGAGATGATGCAACATTCTTGAACCTATCCTTGGCCTTGGTCAATTTTTAAAAGTTAAATTGCAGAAATGGAATGCTGGGCTAAAGATGTAGATTAAAACATTTTGTTATATATTGCCAAGCGGCTTTCTAGGACACATCAATGCCCATTTCCACAACCAATGCACAGGTGTAGGACCCTTCAGGCTTTGTTGGTGTCTGGCTTCAGATTCTCCTGGCCTAGATACATACAGAAGGTTCCAGAAGGAAACCTGGAGAGGCTGCCCTAGTCTGTAGACTGACAACCACGCCCTCCTGTTTAGCTCCTGACTGGTGAGAAGAGGTCCCCAAGGTGTGATGGGGCAGAGGCTGCCCTGATGTGGGCCCTGGGCTGGACTAGAGCACGAGACAAGAGGCCAGTCTTCAAAGGGGTGCTGAAGATTGGACAGAGAGGTAGGCAGGAACTTAGGGTCCCAGCCCTAACAATGCCACTGACGCCTGCATTTCCAGTGCTGGGCTGCAGTTTAATCCTCACAAGAACCGGTCATTCTCTCATCCTTCCCATGTAGTCAGAGAGGAAAAGGAGGCTCAGAGCAGTGAAATGAGTTCTCCACGATCCAAACCTAGAATCCAATTCTCCTGCCTCTGCTGCTTTATCTTCTTGCTGCTGGGAGATGGGGCAAACCCAATGTGGGGGTGAAGAGAGAGAAGAATGTGAGGAGGGGAAGGGCAGGGAAGGGAGACATGCTGGAGGTAAGTTTGTAGAGCTGGAAGAGTCCAGGAGATGGTACAGTCTGACCCCAGCCTCTGGGACAAGCGGAGAGTGAAGCTCAGAGAAGGAAAGCAACCTGTCCCAAGTCACACAGCAAGTTAATGACTTAGCAGGCAGAGAGAAGAATGGGGCCACGGAAAGCTGAGCTGCTCCTGAGCTGAGCTGGAACTCAGGAGGGAAGACCCAAGGGAGAGAGGAAATGTAGCTGCTCTGAGTCCTGACAGAGTAGAGCCGGGAGGCTGGACAAGCTTGGGAACAGGCTGCCCACCTTCAGAGGAGGCAGCCCTGATCAAGAGTGGATTCAGAGGCAACTGGTATGGAGATGGGCCAGATTCAACATGTGGGGGACCTGTGGGGATGGTATGCATCAATTCCAGCAAAGGTCTCTGATATCCCAGCACATTTGCCTGAGGCTTCCTGCTGGGCAAAGGCCTCAGTGCTTTGAATTAAGCCACATCCTGGGTCCACTGCCCTCTCACAGCCATTCCCACACACCCTCCAGCAGGTGTTTGGTGTCTTGGGGCAGGACCTGCCTGAGTTGTCTTTGTGTCCAGTGACTGGCAAGTGTTCAATAAATGTTTGCTGAAAGGATGGATGAAAGATGAGACCATCTTGGTAATTGTACATTTAAGACTGACCCTGGAGTCACCAGATACATATAGCCAAGCCTAGATTTTCCAGCAGAGGATTTTTCCATCAATATTTACCCAGCTCCTTAGAAATTCTAGAATTCAGAATTAGAGAGTTGGAAAGGTCTTTGAGATGGTGGGGGGGGGGTGGGGCAGGATATGAGTCAGCAGGAAACTAATATTTTATTGAGCACATTCTGTGTGCTAGATTCTGGACCAAGCACTTTACCTGCTGACTCGTTTGCTATCCTAACAGCCCTGTGAAGTTGGTCTTACCTCATGTGATTGATGTGAAACAGCCCCAAAGCAGGTAAATGACTTTATCCAGGTTATGTAGCTAGTACGGTGGAGTCAGAATTTGAATCCATGTCAGTCCAGCTCCACTTTTGCCTTCCATGAGCCCTGGCACCAATGTGTCATGTGACCTGTCACCTGGGGGCAGTTTGCCCTCCTGTGGGATGAGGTGTTGACAGGTGATTCTCCCAGGTCTGTCCAGGTGCCGGTTCTGGTACCACGTGGCTTGCTGTCCAGCTGTTCATCCTCGCAGCTCAGCCCAATGGGGAGGCTTGACCCAGTGATGGGTCACTCTACAGGGCCCCAACCCTCAGTGCTCTTTTCCCATCTGGGCATCTGTGGTTGCATCTTGTGGTTTTAGAAATATTTTTTTGCAGAGCGAGCGGGAATGGGGACTAATCCCCATGGGGCTGTATGGCCCTGAGTGACTGACTTGTCTGTGAGGGTTTTGTGGATGTGGCCATGATTTAATGCCAGGGCATGTGGGGTTCCCATAGTTCAGAGAACCCCGCAGCCCTGGGAGAGGGTGGGAGAAGGGAGCAGAGCAGGCCCGGAGTGGGCTGGGTTGGTGAGGGCACAGGCAGCCTCCGGGTTGGCCAGGCCTGTTGAGTGTACCCTGATTTGCAAAGAAATGGAAAGATGAAGATAATTGCTCTGTGATAAATGAAATGGCCTAAGAACACAGATAAGTTTTCTCCCTTCATCTTCAGAGGGGCTGGAGGCTGGGGGCGCAGCTGCTGCCTGCCTGGGAACGGGAGGGCTGAGGGCTCAGAGCCCAGGGGTTGCACATAACGGGGGAGGGAGGCGGGTGCTTCATGAATTTGTTGGTTTCTACACCTCTGTCCACTCCCCCTCCCCGCTCCCCTGCCCTGGGGATAGGCTGTGATTTCTCTCCGAGCCTGACTAATGTCAGGGGCAGGACAGTCTTCTGACCCTGATTAATGGGCACTGCAGGCCTCCATGGTGCCATTTTCAGGATTTGCAGCCCGAGGCTTCCCGGCCAAGGAGAAAGCAGAATTTATCAGTTTGCTGGAGCCCTGGGACGAGGACGTTTACCGTGTCTCAGGAGGTGACTCCAATCCCCTGTTTTATCCCAGTGGGCAGGCACCTGGCGGGGCCTCCATGTTGACGCTGGGAATTTCTGCTGTGCTTCTGCGGTCAGGGAATCACTCTTTTGGAGATGAAGAGCTATGGATTTATTTTTTTAAACTTTTTTTTTTTTTTTTTAGGTGCAGGGAGATTAGAAAGCATTCAACATAAGCCCGGCCTCTGGTGGGATTGCTGGAGGGCAGGAGGCTTCATCAAGGCGAAGGGTGAAACCTCTTAGTCATGGGCAGATCGCTGCTCCTCTTTCCCTCTGGCACTAATCACACCCCAGCAAGGCCAGTAAACAGAGAGGGTCTTGGGGAGTGGGAGCCAGCTGAGAGAGCAGTGGGAAGATGAAGGGGAAGGTCCACTAGACAGGATGATAACCTTGGCATTTGCCCCATTGAGTGCAAACTTGGCTTTTTTGTTTTATTCAGGAAAAAACAGAAGAGTGTGTGTGTGTGTGTGTGTGTGTGTGTGTGTGTGTGTGTATTCTATAAATAGAAGATAGAAATCTCTCTCTATACACCCACGTGCCGGGGGGAATGTGAGACGTTTGCTTTATCAGTGCCAGTTTGGGGTTTGCTTCTTCTGCTTCCCGAGCCTGAAAGTGCCTTTTCATGAGGCTCTCGGAGCACCAGTCAGTCCCCCATTGCAGCTTGAGCTACTGAGTGGGCTTCAATGCCTGCCTTGTGCTGGTTCCTGGAACAGACATACCCCGGTGCTGGCGGGGTGGCCCAGGCAGGAGTCTTTGAATCGCTCTCAGGATGTCACAGTGCCCACTGTATCCATCGCCAACAGATTGGTGTCTCTGCGGTGCAAGGTCAGTGCAGGGTGGAATGTCCCATACGGTAAGACCTGCTCTCAGGACAGGTCTTTGGTGGCCTCTGTCAAGACAAACACAGGCAATGGGGCTGATCCTGAGGCTCGGGACAGCTGAGAGGTCGGGGGTGGGGGGTGGTTGGCTGTAGAGTGAACAATTTGTGGAGTCGACAGAGATGGATTGAGCCCCCTCTCTGTACAGGCAGTGGTCTGGGTTCTGGGGACGGCAATGAACACAATAGACCAAACCCCCTGCCCTCGAGAAGTGTGTTTTGATGGTGTGGTACAAAGGGAAGGAAAATGATGGGCAGGATCTAAGGCCCAGAGGGAAGAGCTGAGGCCACATCCAGGTGGTTCATATAGGAGAGGAGGGCTTTCCAAAGTTAAAACAACCGTTCAGCAACGTAAGAAAGGGATGACAAGTGCATGGCACCCATGTGTCCCTCTCCCATCCAGTGCCCACGAGAGGCATTACTAATCAATCATGGCATGTTCCCCTCAGCTCCTTTTCTCAGGAGAGCATTCCAAGCAGCCACTACCAATCGATCCCCAGTGTTGTGGCTGGAAACCTCCCAGGACCCACAAAATAGTGCCTGACCACTCCTGCTGCCAGTGCAAAGTTGTTGAGAAGGGAGGGCTCCCTGGAGGAGACTGGGACGGACAGAGAGCAGTTCCCAGGTACATGGACCAGGCTCCAGTGTCCAAGATTTTGGCACAGTCAGGAGGACTAGGCAGGTGGTGGAAGCGAAGCAGGTGGGGGAGATTTTTGCACAGATGGACCATGAGGTCATCATGACTGATCCTGGGGCAGAGGCCATCTGTTTGTCTGTCTGCCCTCTGCCCCAGTTTTATGCATCTTGCTTAATGTGAGCAGCTGGTGTCTGGCCAGGTGTGTGTTGCTATCAGAGAGACAAGCTGGGCTCTACAGGTGCTGGTGCTGGCAGGGCCCCAGCAGAAGGCAGAACCTTCAGAGGATGCTGCCATCTGTAAGGTCTGCTCAGCCTGCAGGGACGACCCAGGCCAGGACAGAAGGCCCAGGCTAGGAGGAGGGGTCCTTTGCTGTGATGTCAGTGTCTCCTTAATACCCAGTGGCAGAGTCCCTTCAACACCAGGTGCCAGGCACAGAAGGCCCTCAAGTGTTAGCATAAACAAATGGATAGAAACTCTAAGGATGCAGATTGGCAGGACCAGGACTTCCTCCAGACTTGACCTTGATGGAGAGGAGCAGAGTTTACCAAACCGGTATCCTGAAGAAGTCTGCTGCTACAGAGGTCACTAGAAAGTTCTGTGGGAAAGACTGGGTGAAACAAACAGGTCTCTTTACTCTGGGTCTTCCCAGAGCCTAAGGTCTTCTCAGATACAATGTGGATATTTAAGATGAGGCCATAGCATGCAGCATTTCCTGAACTTCGTCTCTCAGGGAAATCTTGGTCTGGGAGATTTTTATCAGTATCTCCTGGGACTAGGGCTTCATAGAACAGAATTTTCAAAAATGCCTTCCAGAGTTTCCCATGTTGCCCGCCTCTGCTCTGCAGGGCACACCCTCCTAGACCCTCCAGCACCACCTGCACGTTCCTGCCTCCAGTCGCTTGCTTATGCAGTACTTCCCCTGAATGCCCTTTATTTGCCCTCTCCCTGTGCGCATTCTGTGCGCCTTAAGTCCCATCCCCTCCACCAAGTTTTCCATAGGCCTCCAGGGGGACTTAACCGCTTGCTGCTTTCATCTCCGCAAATGGGCTGCAGCTGACTCGTGTTCTTTCTTTGTGTCCTGGAAGCACGGCCCAGGGCTGGGCAGGTGGCGCTCCAGGAGTTTGATTAGTTCAGGCCCTGCCAGGTGTGCGGAGTGACTACACCTGTTGCCAGGTGTGAGCCTCACCTCCAGTTCAGCAGGTGTAAAGCAGCCATACCCCCAGTCAGGAAAGAAATTTCTCCACCTCTGGAACGTCACTCCCTTCCTCTGCTCCTTACTATGCAGGGAGCATGGGCCAGAGGGGAGGGAACCGGCTGATCTATTTACATGCTCTCTTCCTCTGAAGTGAAACCAGGGGCATTTTCTTATCTAATTATTAACGCCCCAAATCAGATGGTGACTGCTGAGTTAACCTCTGTTACTCCGAATAGAGTCGGCCTAATAACCATCGCGGCGGGATTGATTTTCCCTCAGTCATCTCATAAGTATATGTCTTTGGGATCTGTCCTCAGAGAGAGAGCCCGGGGAAGCCCCATTAAAGTTAATGACTATGAGTTGCCCCCAGGTGGGGATGGCTCCTTTCTGGCTGTTCTTCACTCCACCTCAGTGAAGTGTCGGAGACAAGTAGAAACACATTTTCTAAAATCAGTTCCCAAAAGGAACTGACTGGCAACAGACTAGGACTTGACCCCAGCCTCAAAGCATTTACGGACACATCGGGAAGATGAAGTCAACCTGCTGGGAAAGATGTCAGGGCAAGATGGGAGGTGATGGGCGCTGGACCGGCTGGCCAGGATGGAAACTACATGAGTATAGTGTGCTGGCATGCGGTAGGTGCCAAGCCCTGCAGGGGGGGAGCGGGGCTGGGGCCTGAGCTGGACCTGGCGTGGCAGGTGTTTGGATGTGCAGAGTTGAGGAAGAAGGGCACTGAGGGCAGGGGAGCCGTGTGAGCAAGGCTTGGCAGTGAGAAAGAGCAGGAGATGGGACCAGCCTGACTGGGGAGGAGGGATGGGTGATAAGGTTGCATCTTTTAGACTGGCCGCTTCAAAGAAAGAGTCTGAGGGCTGAGGGGGTCCTAGGGGAGTCACCTCTTCCACCCACAGGCTGACATCTTTCTCCCCCGACCACACCACCACAGAGGTGGGCTTGAACTCAGATGGCGAACTTTGCGAATGCTGGTGACAGGGCTGATCGAGGCTTGGGTGTGAGTCCTGGGGAGCGTCCCCTGCTCGGTAGCCTTGACACACACACAGTAACGGAGGAGTGAGGCCTCAGACTGTGTAAATGCCACCTGGCTGGCGGTGTCCTGTGCTCCCGCATCCATTTCCACCTCCTGTGTGCTTATGCACACACCTGTCACCCTCTCTGTGCCCTGGTGCCCAGGTATCTCACCGCCCAGTGGGAGTCAGCCAAACTGTCCTGCCCAGATCTGACTCAGAGAGAAAGGTTTTCACAAAGATTTCAACAGATCTCCCGAATTATAGCCGCGATCCTAGTTACTTCCATCTGCCACCCCTCTTCCATCACAAGGATCAAAAGGGGCCAGAGGCACAGTCTCCTCTAGTCCCGGTGGCCTCACCCTTTGATATTCTAAGCTTCGTAAGTTTGAAGATGTGGCCAGGGGGTCCTCTCGGGAGAATACTGGAGATTACAGGAGCTGCCAAAGTAACGAGACAGGGCTGTGGAGCGAATCAAGATGAGACATTCTCTGCAGTTTGCGTCTGGACTTTACGCCTTTTAGCGCGCCTGTCCCTTCGTTTATTTCGTTACTTGATTTATTTGACGTCTGATCAGCCCAACCCTCACCTGGAAGAAGATGCCCATCCTCCAGACTCAGTGCCATGTCTTGGGTGGGCTCTTTCTCCTCCCAAAGGTGAAGGTCTCGCCTTCTCTTTGAGGAGAATGTGTTGAAATGACCGGCAGCCCTAGCGCTGTGTAGGGTCCAGTGAGTGCGGCGCCCTCTGTCCAGGTGCTCATGGGGCCTCCGAGGCCTGGGGGCAGGTGGGGTGAGCGTATGGGGGAGTTAGGAGCGGCCGTGGCTTGCAACTCCCATTCTGCAAATTGTGCAGAAGCACCAGAAATCGCTTTTCTCTTTCTTAACCGATTTTCAGAATCCATTTAGCCAGATTATTTCCAGATCTCAGAGAGAAAAACCTCATTAATCATCATTTGGACCCCCATGGTTACACAGAATTTGTGACAATTTGTTTATCTTTGAAGGAGCTGCTAAGAAAGAGTTTAACAAGGAAATTATTGGGGCTGGGAGGGGAGAGTTTAACCTTTCACGAAGGCAGATGCTCCATTTAGCTTCCCTCTGAGTACAGACGGGGGTGTGTGCAAGATTCATGTCACTCGTCCTCGTCCCCAAGAAGGGTGAGTGCTTCTCGTCGGTGAACTCCAGGTCAGTGGACTAGAAATCCTCAACCATTTCAACCCTGGGGACCGCTTTCCAATGTCAAAAGAGTTTCTATACCATCCCTGCCCCCAGTTGTTAGAAGCTGCTTTTTTTTTTTTTTTTTTTAATGTGGCTGATTGAGAATAAAAGGTCCTTTGAATTCAGTAAAGCTTTGAAGCAAATCACGATCGCATCTGTGAACACCTGAAATATAGTGCTATCTTTCTGAGTCATAGTGTTTGTTCAGTCTGTAGCTGATGTTTGAGCACATATGAATTGCGGGTCCCCTGCGGGTGGCTCTGGGGCCCCCTGCACCCTCACCAGGTGGGAACCCTTGGGCAGTTCTCTAAGGCTGTAGGACCACGGAGCCCTGAACAGGAAGGAGCCTCCGAGGTCATTTCAGCTGCTCCCACCTTAATGGTTCTCTGCCTCTATGAGGAGCCCTTTGTTGGGGAAGCCTCAGTTCAGGGACCAAGGGGTTTGGTATCTGTGTAGGCCCACTTAACCCCTGACTCAGCCTGTCACTTCAGGGGCCAGGATCAAACTCTACAAGCTGATTCCTCAAAGCCCCTTACCAGGCTGTCCAAGCCCTTTGCCCCCGGTTTGGTATGACGTGCAGAGATGCATCACCCTGGGTGTCAGTGGCTGACAGCTCATGGGAACAAGAAAAGCAAGGGCCGGCCTTCTGGGTGGCTTGTTGGACCAGAGCTGCTAAGAAGGGTTTTCTCAGCTTACTTGTCCCCAGGGCCATACCAGACACCTTTCTTCTCTGTCTTCATTGAAGGAGGGAGTAGAGAGAGGAAGTGAATGGGCAAAGCACATCAAAGATGAGGGAGAAGGGACAGGGGGAGGGTGTTGTCCTTAAGGTAGAAGATCAGGGGTTCTTGGTCCAAGGATGGGCTCAGGGGCCTGAGGGCACCCTGAAATCACAGCCAAATGTCGTGCGTATGTGCGTTTTGTGGGGGAGAAGTTCTGTAACTTTCATTAGATTCTCAAAGCAGTCCATGAACCAAAAAACTTTCAGAAGCTCTGGCCTAAAATTTCAACGTTTCCCTGACTCAGCCTTCCCACTGCCCGGTTACTCAGAAGTGGTGAAGTGTTACGGTGTTAGTCAAAGCCTGCAAGTGTGAAATATCAGCTGCTCATTACACGATGACGATGGGAAACTTTGCAGCTTAGCGAGCCTCTTCCGCCGCTTCATGCGAGGAGTCGTGGCCCCAAACAGATGCCTGGGAAGACGGTCTGATTAATGACGCTGCCTCCTTTGTTCTCCCGCGCAGGGCCCAGGATGGTGCTCTCAGTGGCAGGGCTCCTTGTCTGCTCCCTCCTGCAAACCGTCCTCTCCCTCAACCCCGAGGACCCCAACGTGTGCAGCCACTGGGAGAGGTAAGATGCGGTTCTTGGACAGCCAGACATTCCCTCGGGGCCTCACCCTGGGCTTGGCACTGTTGGGACAAAAGCAGAGGCAGGAGGTACGGAAGCTGTCCACCAAGGGCCTGCAGTCCAGCTGGGGACACAGCACAGGTGCTGAAAGGTGGGCCAAAGCTGTGTAGATTCTGTCTGAGACTCAGTGCTCTGGGGGTCAGGGTGGGGGCATTGAGTGACAGGCAACGTGAATGATGCAGTCTGGTAGTTGACAGTATTCCTCCCTGCATTTGCACTTACACCCATTTTACAGATGAGGAAGTAGAGGCCCAGAGGGCCTCAGTGCCCATCCCCAGACAGGCGGGGTGCAGTGAGAGACTGTGGTCCAGATGAACTGTTCTCCAATGCCACGATGCCTTCCTGGTCTCCCAGGACTGGCAACGATGCAGCAGCTCAGATGTGCGGGGCAGCCAGCAGCCTGCCCCGAGCAGGGTAGGTGAGGGGGCCCTGCTGCTTCTGATCTGGTGGGGTTAGAGAGGGCTGACAGGGGAAGGGCAGCTGCATTCTGGCTGCAGCACTAGGTCCAGGGGGAACAGGCCGGGGCTCTGCAGATGGCCTGACTTTGAAGCACAAGGTGAAAGTATCGATTTTGGTGAGCAGAAAGACAGTGACCAGAGACCCAATCAGGAAAAACCAAATTAAACCCTGGAATTGATTGGCCATGCTGACCAGGATGACTCTGTCACTTAGATGTTAATAAATCAAATGAATAAAATGAAGATGAGGGCCCGATGGGGGAAGCGGATGGTGGAGGAGGGCAGGTGAGTGGGGAGGGCCGTGCTCCATGCCTGTGAGGGTGAGTGCCCCAGCCCCACGCAGGGAAAGTCCCCTCACCCAGGGCCTGGCGGGACTGGCTGGGAGGCAGAGGGATGGTGCCCACACCAGCGTGGTCTCCGGTGACCGGGTGCTCCACGAGGGGTCCCGACCGAGTCGAGGCTGGAGCGGAAGGCAGCGTTGCCACCAGCGTGCTCCTTTCTGGTGAAGTGGGAAGAACACGAGATCAGTGATGAGACCTTGGTTCACACCAGTCTGGAGTTTGCCATCTGTTAGCCCTGTGACTTTGGGGATGTCTCTGAACCACTCGGAGCCTACCTCTGCCTCTGTAAAGCGGGGGGAGTCATTACCCCTGCCTCACAGGCTTGTTGGATGATCAAGGTACCAGTTTCATGAAAGGGCTTTGAGGACCATGAAGCTCAATTATTGTCTTTCCTTGTTGACAACTCCAGCTTTGCAGGAACAGTTATCACAGACTTTACTGCACATCAGGCACCCTGAAGTGCAGATGAAAAGCAGATTCTCTTGGGTCCTCTCCGCAGAGACTCTGATTCCGTAGGTCTGGGGTAGAGCTTAGGCATATGCAGTTTTCATAAGCTTTCCACGTGATTCTGTGGTGATCCAGGCCCCTTACCTCTTCTGGTTTTGGTGAATGTATATCTTTATTTCCCAGTGGGTGAGGGAGAAAGCAGGTGACTTCCACATTAGTCTTTGGTTTGCAGACTTCAGTCTCAGCAATCCCCGTCTCATCCACCTTTCCCAGCTGGGACTCCGTTGCTTCCTGCCGAAGTCTGTGCTGTATCCCGGCTTCTGGAACTCCTCCTTCCTGTCTGCTCACCTCTGCCTTTCCCAGTGCCTCCAACCTCTCCACCAGGAAGCCTTCCCTGATGGTAGGGCCCACCCTGACTTCCCTCTTCTCGGAGTGCCATTTGCACCAGTGGATCAGTTCAAACTTAAACCAAACTCTCTAATTTTCTAAACCTGCCCGACATGAATACATTTGGAATGTGGAAATATTCTGATCCGAACCTGCACTGAGCCGGCGTTTCAGGCTGTTCGGACTATCAGCTGAAGTTACTGCTTTGATGGGAGGACAAGGAGAGACTCCAGCAGCTAAATGGAGGTCTGGGGCTTCTCCAGCCCCTAGGGAGGAGGTCTTGCTGTGATGCCCTGTGCCACCAGGCACCTCCTTCTTCTTGGCTCTTCCAACTGAGCTCCATTGCCATCTACACGTGGATGAGTCTAGTCTGTGTCATTCCAGAAACACACCCTGGTCCCCGGGGACCGCTTAGGGAGAAGTTCCCAGCTGGATTCGTGCTTCTGGCAGACTCCTCGTTAATTATGCCCCTCCACCATAAAACCCAGCAGAAAGACCTCCCCTGGCTAGCAAAGCCCAGCTTTACAAGATTAATCTGGCCCCTCGTTAGCATGTTGGCAAATGAGCGTGTTAAACCACCCAGCCATGAAACCAGGGGCACACGCTTCACCCGAGGACTTGGAGTTGGTTCAAGTTCTGGTTGCCTGACTCGCTTGGCTCAGGGCACCCCTGCAGAGCTGGATCTGTTCCCCATGACGCCCTCCCCACCGTCTCTGTTGGGCTGATGCCCTTTCTCTGAGCACCCACTGTCCCTGTCTGTGCTAGAAGGGGTGCCTGATTCCCCCAGGTGCTTAACAAAGGCAGGGAGTCTGGTCTGTGTGCGGTCTTGCTCCCCATCCCGTATTACGGTCAGGGAAGAACTATCCCTCAGTGCCTGGCAAGGAGGTGTGTCACTGCCAGTCACATAATGATGATGGCCAGCATCTATTAGACACTGACAGTGTACCTGTTAAGCATTTTATGTGTATAAGATAATACACAAGATAGTGTTGAGCATTTTACCTGTGTTATCTTGCTTTACCTTCCCACCACTCTGAGAGATAGATACTATCACTGCCATCCTAATCCTTGCAATAATGATATGAAGCCCCTGGTAATATTTATCATAGGTTTACAGGTAAGGAAATGGAAGCTTATACCAGCTGAGTATTATATCTAAGGACAGGCTGCTAACAAGTGACAGGGTTCCAACTTGACCCAGAGCCCCTTTACTCTTATCCTGCCTCTAAGTGAGAGACTCAGTAGAGATGCAGGAGCCCAGGGTCATAGATTTTCAGAGTTGGAAGGGGCTTTGGGATGCCAGGGGTGGGTGTCGAGCTCAGTTTCTCCAAGCCTGGAGTTGAAATGGGTTCAGGCCATGTCTGCATAGACATGTGCCTCTGACGTACATCTCTGATGTGCCGGCTGGTAGAGGCTCAGCAAGGGCTCTTCTCACATCCTCCATGCTTCAGAGAAACAGAATTCCCCGCCACCCTGAGTCCATGTGCATTGCTGACTGCTCCTGGCTTCCTCTTTCTCAATTCTAGACCTTTGACATTTCTGGCAGCAGAGAGCCTGCTAGAGACCCACTCGGGGGGCTGGCCTTCCTCAGCCCCCCTGCAAGTAAACCGACAGTTTTCTCAGGCAAAGCAGACGGGCTTTTATAGCCTGGACCTGGCCATCTGGCCCAAGTGAGTGAGCCTTCTGGGGAAAAACACTGAATAATACCAACTGACATAAAAATGAATCCCTAAAATCTCAGCTGAGGTCCTCTCCCAGCCTGCATAGGAAGTGTGAGTCCTCACCTTACACCCTGGTTTGACTGCCTTTTCATACCTCTCCTGCCAGCGCGGGCAGGTGGAAAGGCTTATTTTGATGGAGCTGGGAGCTGCTTTCCTGTGGCTTCTACCCCCTGGTCCAGGTTTACAGTTAACAGGCAGGTAACAAGATACCACTTCGATCAGGAGGTCTGGGGGCATGTCCTCGATGCATCCCCAGCTATACTAGAGACATAATAAAGCAGAGGGTAATGGGTGACCTCGGGGAAGTCACTTAACGTCTCTGATGCTCAGTTCCCTCATCTGTAAAATGAGGATAACAATGCCACCACCTACCTTATAAGATTGTGTGAGGGGACTTGCCTCATGGCGCAGTGGTTAAGAATCCGCCTGCCAATGCAGGGGACACGGGTTCAAGCCCTGGTCCAGGAAGATCCCACATGCCGTGGAGCAACTAAGCCCGTGCGCCGCAACTACAGAGCCTGTGCTCTAGAGCCCGTGAGCCACAACTACTGAGCCTGCGAGCCACAACTACTGAAGCCTGGCTGCCTAGAGCCTGTGCTCCGCAACAAGAGAAGCCACCACAATGAGAAGCCTGCGCACTGCAACAAAGAGTAGCCCCTGCTTGCCACAACTAGAGAAAAGCCCACGTGCAGCAACGAAGATCCAACGCAGCCAAAAAATAATAATGAGAAATTAAAAAAAAAAAGATTGTGTGAGGATTAAGAGGGCTTAAAACATTTAACACAGGGCATTCAAATATTAACAGTTATTGGTACCAGCTGTGTGGCCTGGACAAGCTGCCTCTAAGCCTTCATTTCTTCATCTGTAAAGTGGGACCACTTATTTCATAGAGTTGCTGCAAAGATCAGCTTCCATGCATGTGCTCTGAAGACCATAAAGATCTGAACAAACATTAAGTATTTTAAAACTTGCTAGCTTTGGGCCTTCCAGAGCCACATAGAATAAACGGAAACCCTCCTTTATTCATTCTCTGTTAAATGAACAAATGAACCAGAACTTCGGAAAGTGAGCTGGGCCAAAGGGCAGTAAGGGGTGTGTCCTGGATCTAACCTGGAGTCAGGGAGGTTTGAATGCGGAGGGTACCCAGCGCAGGAGGAGGAGAGTGGGCTTGGGGTGGGGGGGGGGGTTGGAGCCCCTGGACACTTGGCTGTGGGGCCTGGCTCCCCTGGGGAGGGAGACCCCATTCTGAATATCAGCTCTGCCTCCCAAGTGCTGACCACAGCTTCCGTCTCCTGTCTGGTTCTCAGCTATGCCGTGACCGTCCAGGAATCGTACGCACACCCCTTTGATCAGATCTACTACACGCGATGCACAGACATCCTCAACTGGTTCAAGTGTACCAGGCACCGGTGAGTACCTCTCTGAGATGGTGAGCAGGGGGAAAGAGGCAGGCCCTCAGGCTCGCCTTCCTGCCCCCCTAGCAGATGGAGTCAGTGCACCGCCTGCATCCCCTTGGTACCCACTCTTGGTACTCACGGGAGAGGCTCTGCTGAGGGCTTCTTTGGAGTCAGAGCAGCTTATGGGCAGGGCAGGCTAGAAGTGCTAGAGAATTACTGCCCTTGGAGGGCATCCCTCACCCAATGACAGATGGGGAGTTAGTGGAAAAAATACGCCAGCTTCCTTACCCTTAGGGTAAGAAGTTCCTTACCCAACTCTGAGGCATGTTCTGCACGTATCTGTGGTCCCCAGTGGGATGGAACCTCAGTCACCCACAGCAGGAAGCTGCTCAAAAGTACACCCTGAACTGGCTGCCTTTACTTTCCTGTCTCATTTTACTACACCCCACCTAGTGCTTGCTAGGATCGTCTCCCAGATAAGCTGCTTACTTTTGAATCCTTGCCTCGGGGTCTGCTTCTGGGGGAAATCCAACCTCAGAGGGCCCCCGTCAGAGCACATGTAGCCCCGTGCAGTGTACCCGGCTTGGAGAACAGGGTGCAGGCTATAGTCTAGCACCTCTTGGTGCCTTGGCCAGGCTGCCCATGGGAAGCACTCCATCTGAACGACTGCACATGGGAATTCTGCAGTCCTCATGGAAATCATGCCATGCCCTCCTGGCGCCAGGGAGACAGGAGAGGAAGGAAGAGAAAACATGTTTTGTTGGATGACCCTGCGCAAGTCACTCTACTTTGGGACTCCCTGTGTACTCATCAAACGTGTAATGATCCTTGCCCTACCTACCTGCAGGGTCAGGGATGTGCAAATACTGTGAAAAGAGCAGGGGAAAGTGGGGAAAAGTGAGGTATTAGATACAGGCAAGGTAGCTTTGTTATTTGAGGGGTGAAAATTCAGCAGATGAAAGGTCAGTGAGGGAATGAGAGAGAGGCTACCCGGTAGGCCCGTTTCCTAGTTTCTGAGCATCTGTGTTGTTTCCAGATTTTTTTGCTTCCTCTTTGTGGGCCTGGTCGCTCTTCGAGGTTATGCAGGAATCATGGTGGACAGAAATGTGGATGGGGAAACTTGCTCTATGCTGGAAGGCTGAAGTCCTCGTTTTCTTTGCGGGTTTTTCTAGTAACTTGTTGTGAAACACTGAGCATAGATATAATAGCTGCTTTAAAATCCTTGTCTGCTAATTCCAACATCTGGGTCATCTCAGGGTTGGTCTTCCTTGATTGCTTCTTATAGAGGTACAATCTTCTAGTTTCTTTAACATGTCTAGTAATTTTGAGTTGTATTCTGGGCGTTATGAACAACAGAGACTGTAGAGACTGAATTCTCTTGTGTTCCTCCAGATTTGTGGTTGTTGTTGTTTGCTTGTTTGTTTTAGTAGCCAATTAACTTGGTTAAACTCAGTTTCCAAACTCTGAAAGTTCATATTTTCAGCCTTTGCTGGACTGTTTGGAACCTGCCCTGTACACGTGTAATTCAGGGGCCAGAAGTTTGCGCAGAGATTTTACAAAGGATATGGGGCTTCCTCCTTGTGGCTCTCTCCTTTCTAGGGTTTCTTTGTCACTTTCTAGTTGCTGGGTCTACCCTCAGCTTGTCCTGTGGTTCTTCAGACCAGTAAGGCTGTGTGTCCTCTATCTGAATTTTAGCCGCCTGGAATATTGTTGACTGGGGCCTGCCCTTGGGCTCACCTTTCCTGGTGTCATTCCCTTCTTCGAAGTGTCTACTTCCCTCCAGTATCTGCCTTTGTTCTCTCTCTAGTGCTTTTCAGGTAGTTGTTTTTTATATTTCCCCCAGGTTGCAGAGTTGTTTGCGGGAGGGTTGATCTGATAGGAACGATTCAGCCATTACTGCATCCCCTTAACCTCTCCTAATTGGCCAAGTTAGCTGCCTGTAGCCCTGGTCAAAGGCAGAGGCAGAAAGAAAAGTCCTGCTCCCTCCATGACTCTGTCAAGCCCTGTGCCAGAGCCAAGTTTGCTCTGAGGAGTGGCTTTGTTGGGTACTCGGAGGCTGGCGCTGCCGTCCATCACCACTGGGGAAGGGTGAGTGAGTGGCTGCTTATTAAAACAGGCTGCATTCCTGGAACATGAAGTATTTTGCTGAATTATTGAGTCGCTTTGCAGCTTTCCTGATGACCCAGAGTGAGCAGGCTGACAGCAGCACCATCAGTCACCCTCAGTGTGGAATGGCTTGTTTGAACACAGTATCCTTCTTATAGCAGCCTGGCCCCTGGCCCCTTCCCTCTCCTTCCAGAGGAAAGGAGCCAGCAAGGACAGGAAGGTAGAAGCAGTGGGGGACATCTTTCTCCAGGAAGGCTTTAATGATTCTGAGACCACCTCTCCCCTGGAAGGGCTTGGGGATAACTCTGTTTGGTGGGAGGCATGGATTGAGTGACTTCTTAGTCAACCCTGAGTCATTCTTTATCTCGGAGGCTTATACAACTCCTGAAATTGCCGGGAGCTGCCTTCCTGTACCAGGGAAGTAGCTTCACTTAGAGGCTGGCTTACCTTCCCTTATGGATTTTTGACAAAGTAGAATGACCTTAGTTTGCGACATTCCCAAATATCACAGATTTCCCTGGAGTCCTGCACTGTCATTTGTCATAAAGCGAGGGCTGTAAGCCCTGGGAGGGCTGGCCCAGGCTGTGCTGTAGGACTCCCTGCCCAAGTTGGCCTGACCCTCCATGGAAAGCAGGCTGTAGGCATCTCCAGTGACTGGACCCCGTGGCTCTGCCCCCCAAGGAGTGGTCCACAGGGCAGGCTCCTCTGGGGTGCTGGTGGGGAAGTGAAAGAGCTCTGGCTTCAAGGCCCGAGGACTTGGGTTGAGTCCAAGTTACACCTTGACCTTGGGAAGTTACTTCCTCTCTCTGGTCTTTAATGGCCACTTCAAATCTCCTCCATTTTGACCTTATGTGTGAGGAAGGGGCTTTGCCTGTCAGTACCCAATTCTGACTCCCTCCTTAGGACTCTGTCCTCACACCATTCATTCCCTTGTCCTACTGCTTCATGATGGCCATCCCATTAGCCCAGAAAGCCACCCCTTGGGAACTGGCACAGGGCAGTAGGTTAAGCCCAGTGGCTTTGAAATTAGAGTGACTTGCATTTGAATTCTGCCTCTGAAACTTATTATCTGTGTGACCTCGAACAGGTGATTTAACTTCCCAGTTTTCTCATCCAGAAAACAAAGGGGGAGAGTACATAAAACAAAATAAGAATAAAAACTCCAAGAAAGAAATAAAGGGGGCGTAATAATGCTACCTGCCTCAGATAGAGACTGAGTGATTTTGCCTATAAATCTCTGTGGCACAGGGCAAAGTCTCAACAGCCAGGTCTACATAAGAACTGGAACCCAGGTCTCTGACTTCCCGTCCAGAGCTTCTGCTCTCTGGATCTTAGCTTCTTCTTCTGCAGAGCTGGTTCTGAGCCTTCCCAAGATGGCATGCGAAGCTCTTCCCCAGGGGGTGTTATTTTTGGTGGGAGGGAGATTAATCTACTGTCTGGGACCTAGTCAGACTCAGAGGGTCCTTTTGCTGACTTGGCTTCTGTTCTCCAGCTGGGTGGACCAATCCCCAGAGGGTCATGAGCAATCATGGTTGGGGAGGTGGCAGTTGGCATCGAAACTCTCAGGGCCCAATTCCTATCAAGGTCACCCCATGGGCTGCTCCAGCCCTGGGTCTGGAGGTTTTCAGAAGTCCCCAGGTACTGTCCACAGTGTCACCCAGAAAGTATTTTCTGCAGCCCTTCTAAGTATCGCTCTGAAGGGACTGGGGAGAAGTCAGCAGGTGTAGCAAATGCTGCCGCCATGTCAGTAATACATTCTGCATCACAATGGCCCAGATCCCACCATCGATTTTTCTTTATTGTGTTCCATCATATTCGAAGCCGCCATGCATTTTAAGGTAATTATTGAATGGCATCCTTGATATAGCTTAACACGAATATCATTCTAACAGGAGTGATTGATTTTCAATACTTTCAAGTGGCTTTCTCTTCCGTGCCTTAGGATCAGTTATAAGACAGCGTATCGGCGTGGGCTCCGGACCATGTACCGGCGGAGGTCCCAGTGCTGTCCTGGCTACTACGAAAGCGGAGACTTCTGCATACGTATGTGGGGGCTGCAGTGGGGAGGGGAGGGAAGGGGGACAAGGGAAAGGGAGGTAGGGCTGTTATCCAGGCCCTGGGCAGCAGGCCTCAGCTGACCTGAGGGCTCCAGAAATCATTGCCTGCTGCCGGTTCTGAGGGGATAATGGGTCTGGTGCAAACGCGTTAGCACAGATTTGTCTATCAGATCAACTTCCTAAAAGGGTGCATGTAAGCACATCAGTTCTAGGCTTTGATGGGGTCAGGAGAGAAGTGGGCTCTTCTGGAGTGGCTGCTCTGAGGAGCACTGGGGAAGAAGTGCTGAGTGCCTGGCACAGAGCTGAGGTGCTCAAGAAGGAAGGAAGGGGTGAATGAATAAATGGATGGAGAGATGGAGAGATGCATGGATAGATGGATGGATGGATGGATGGATGGATGGATGGATGGATGGATGGATGGAAGAGAGGAAGCAGGGAGGGCGGGATCATTGGATGGCAAGATCGTAGCACCTAGAAGGAGGATGGCGAGAGTAAGCTCACAAGGGACTGGTTCCAGTAAATGGGAGGATTTCCAAAAAGGACTGGGAGACACTGAAGAAAAGGTGGGTGCATAAAAGATTCATGTCATCTCTTCCCCTGTTTGTCTACAGAAAACTGAAGCCTTAGTGCCCCCAGAGAGATAAGGGCTGAGTTTCTGGCAGCCACAGGCCCTCTGGGTGGAGGGCATTGTCATGCAGTAGGAGACACCCAGGAGCCTGCAGATCTGGGCTCTGGTCCCATCTTCCCAGGCATGTTGCTTTGGGCAAGTCACTCAACCTCTCTGGGAGGATGATTGTAGGGCCCTGTTGTCAGAGTCTAGAGGACTCTTTCCCACTCACCTCTGAACAGTAGAGGGGGCCAGTATGGAGCTTTCCATTGGGCATTAGGGGTTCCCTCAACTGCAGGAGAGTGTCAGAGAAGCTAGGAGCCCCCGTTTAATGACTGAGAGGAGAATCCAGCCCCAGAACTTCTGCCTCTTCATTTGGAGGCAGATTTGGAGAGTGAATCTCCTTTTTAGTATTCTCCTTGCCATTCGGGAGGGTAGAGCAAGCTAGCACCAGAGAGAGAATTTGGGCAGAGTGGGCATATTGATGCTGGGAATGAAATGACAGTTTTCCCCTACTGATGTTACATCTCCCCTAATGCTAAAGAAACTTGATTCTAATTGCATTACAGGAATGAATGAAAAATGCTCTCTCAAATAAGTGCAATAGTGATGGTTTCGCAGGAAAAATACAAAGATACTCACCCAAAGCAAACCCAAAAAGGCTGTTTCCCAGGAGCAGGGCAGAAGACTGGGCTGGAACAAGGCCTTGGCTGACACTTCACCTGGGATATGGTTACTGGGGGGGCCCAGGTGTAGAAGTGAGATCAGGTTGAAGGCTTTACTGCTGCTGCTTTGTCTGCTCGAAGCAGAGTGAACGTCAGGTGTGGGGTGGGACGTGGGATTTATAAAGCCTGAGCAGGATGGTTGTGAGTGGCCCTTTGGAGCTCAGGGCACAGCGATGGACTCAGGGAAATTATAAAGGGATTCTGGACGTCAGCATGGGGCTCCAGGAATGGACGAGCGCATCCCCTTTCTAATTTCTATTCGTGGATGTTGGTAAAGCTCTTGGAACATGAAAAGCAGAGCAGAAGCAGAGTGTCCTGATTGTACAGGCTCAGTCTTGCTGACCGGGAAGGCCGCTTATAACCTCCCACCTACTCCTTATATAACGTCCAGGGACTGCCTGCCGAACTGGTGCCACAGGCCTGTCCACCTCCAGGAAGCCAAGCTAGAAAAGCCACTTTCAGGTCTGAAGGCTTTTCCTAGGAGGGCACAGGAGAGTTTCAGCAGCGAGATGGGGCGTTGTGGCATGCTGGGTGCTGGCAGTGATGGCACTGAAGGGCAAGAGTCCCACAGGCCTGGGTTTGCAGCTCAGCTCTGCCAGTCCCAGTATCTTGCTCTTTACCCTCCTCCTCATCGTCTGCAGGGTACACACCCCATGCCAGGCACCATTCTGATCACTTTACATACATGAACACGTCAACTCCTCACAACAGCCCTCTGGGGTAGGTACCCTTATTTCTCCCATTTTACAGATGGGCAAACTGAGTCACAGAGCAATTAAGTAATTTGACCAAGATCCCACAACTAGAAAGTGATAGTATTGGGATTTGAACCTAGGCTCTGTGGCTCCAGAGTCTGCTCTGAACCACCCTGGACGGGCTACTTCTCTCTTCATGAACCAAGATGTCACCTCTCAGAACCTCAGTTTCCATTCATGCAAAGTAGGAATAGTAACACCTACACCACCAGGCACAGCACAGGGTAGGGGCTTAATAAATGTCACGTCCCTACTTCATGGCTTTGGGTCTTAACATTTTTTTCAGCCTTGACTTTTTTTTTTTTTTAAAGACTTAACTTTTTTTTTTTTTAATTTATTTATTTTTATTTATTTATGGCTGTGCTGGGTCTTCGTTTCTGTGCGAGGGCTTTCTCTAGTTGTGGCAAGCAGGGGCCACTCCTCATCACGGTGCGCGGGCCTCTCACTATCGCGGCCTCTCTTGTTGCGGAGCACAGGCTCCGGACGCGCAGGCTCAGTAATTGTGGCTCACGGGCCCAGTTGCTCCGCGGCACGTGGGATCCTCCCAGACCAGGGCTCGAACCCGTGTCCCCTGCATTGGCAGGCAGATTCTCAACCACTGCGCCACCAGGGAAGCCCTCAGCCTTGACTTTTATTTTAATTTCTCAGGGCTCCACGGACCCTCTCCATGGGAAAATGCGCACTACACAGGTAAACCTACACGTACACACAGTCCTTTGCACACAATTTCAGTGGGTTCATGGATCCCTTGAAACCCTTAAGGGTCCTCCAACCCATGGTGAAGAGCTTCTGCCATATGCTCATGTTTATCCACTCCACTTATATTTGTTGCTTCCTATTATGCAAATGCTGGGGAATGTAGATGCAAAAGAGAGATGGTTGCTGCCTCGGGGAGCCTGCGACCTGGTGGGAGGAGGTGGTCTGGTTCACAAATACGTGCAGCAGAGTGTTGTCGGTGCTTTGACAGGCAACTCTATAAAGTAGGGTGTATAAAGGACTAAAGAGGAGGGGCTGTCTTTTAGCCACGCCATGTTGCTGAGTGTTAAGGAGAAATCCGCTACAGACAGAAGAGGAAGCCCTTGAAGGGTGTTTCAACCCAGTATTTATTAAATGCCTACTCATTCTGCTTTGCAAGCATGTTAACTGATGGGGCCTGATCAAGGGAAACGGGTAGGGACTGGTAAGAGTCTAGGTGGTCATGGGAGTGAGGAAAGAGGTTCATGAAGTAAGTGGACCCTAGGGTGAGGTTACAAGAATAAACTTCTAGGGAAGAGTACAAAAATGATCGCAAACACATATTATCTTGACTGAGAACTGCAGAATTTCACAGCCGGAAGGAAACGCTGAGATCATTTAACTCAACCTTATCACAGTACAGGAGAGACACTTATGTACAAAGTGAGGAAGGGACTTCTCCCAGGTTCCCAAAGCACAACAGTGGCAGGGCTAGGACTTGAATCTGGGACCACACACTCAGTCTAGATTCTTTGATGCATCCAACTGTCTCTACTTCAAATTGATTTCTATATCTTCCTGGGCACCAGCTCAGTGCTGGGGCACTTGTAAGTCATGTGCTGATTGACACTGAGGGGATGGAGTACAGAGAGGGATGTCGGTGGAGGTGATTTTAGGAAGAAGGGAGAAGACGGAATGAGGATCAGGAGGTTACAGGGTAAACAGTTACAAAACATCACAGCCTGGGTGGCTTAAACAACAGGAGTTTATTGTCTCACGGTTCTGGAGGTTAGAAGTCCACAATCAGGGTGTCAGCAGGGTTGGTTCCTTCTGAGGGACCATATGGGAGGGAAGGTCTTTTCCAGGCCCCTCTCCTAGCTTTTGGTAGTTCCTTGGCTTGTAGCCCCATAACACTGTTCTTCACATGGCTTTCTCCCTGTGGATGTCTGTCTCTAAATTTCCCCTTTTATAAGGACACTAGTCATATTGGATTAGGGCCCAGCCTGATGACCTCATCTTAACTTGGTTACCTCTGTGAGACTCTATCTCCAAATAAGGTCTCATTCTGTGTTGCCGGGAGTTAGGACTTCAGCATATGTATTTTAGGGGGACACAATTCAACCCATAACAGGTGAGTGTCAGCCGTTACCAGGACTCTGTCCTGCTTATTGTGATGGGAGGAAAGGGAGAGGGAACCAGCCAGTGACCCACGAGCTTTGTTGTCTCTCTACGAGACAGTGGAGACCCCAGGGTCTGGGAACTTGTGAGAGGGAGAAATGGTAGTGAGAGGGTGAAGGATGGTGCCCAGGGTGCTGGGTGCCAGATGAGAAGCTTGTGAACCTGGCAGCACTCATGAGCTGCTGCCCTGTAGCCCCTGAACCTCCATTCCTCCCTTTCCACCCCTTGGAGGCCAGAAACCTCCAAGTTCACCAGAACCTGGTGAGAACCCATTCGATGCCAGAGTCCTCTCTGTACAAGAGACCCTGTACAAGAGCATCACCTGTGCTCTGGGAAGGGACAGGGGGACATCGACCTCCCTCCAAAACCACCTTCCTGGAGACTGTTTCTTGGCAGGTGCTAGAAGGACACTTGCCTGGGAGTGAAAACCTTGGTTGACTCTGCCACCAGTTTGCTGTGCAACCTTGGACAAGTCCCTTTGCCTCTCTGGACCCCCTGTGGCATAGGATGGCTTATCCCTGTGCATGGAAGGAGGAAAGATGAAACAATGAGTGAGAGTGTCCTGGAAAGCATAAAGCTTGGTACAGATGCAGGGTGACCTATTTTTCCTCCTCTTCGTACCATTTCCTCTGACCCAGAACTGCCATCCTCATCCCAGAGCCCTTGGCAGCCCTTCTAGAACCATCTGCACCAGAGCTGCCCGTCCCCTCCCATTATCTACAGAGACAGCTGAGTCCTGGCCACTCTTGGTTGCCCAAGCATCAAATATTTCCTGAAGATCAGTGGGTACAACACATTTCCTTCTTTCTCTTTTCTTGCGAGATAGGGCAGTGAGCATTTCGGGAAGCTCTGTTCTTTGAAAATACTGGCCCATGTCAGACTGGATGAGCTGGGTTATGCTGCAGTGATAAACAACACCCAAATCCCAGTGGCTTAAAACAATAAAATTTTATTTCTTGTTCACATTACTTGTCCATTGTGGGCCAGCTGGGGTCTGCTTCTTGTCAATGTCACCCCAGGACCCAGGCTGATGGAGCAGTCACCCTCTGCAATGTTGCTGGTTGGCTTGGCAGAGAGTAGAGGGCTCTGGCGGGTCTTGAAGGCAGAGGGCCAGAGATACTTAGTAAGTAGTATTAATGTTTATCACAGGTGCCATAGATGCCACAGTAATTACAATGCACAGTTCATGCAAATACTTTATTGAACACCTGATAACCTAATCTCAGAATCACCTGGAAGACTTGTTACCATGCAGACTCCTGGGCCCCAGGCTCAGAGTCTCAAATTCAGAAGGTTTGGGGTGGGGCTGGGGAATTTGAATTTCTAACAAGTTCCCAGGTGATGCTCGTGCTGCTGGAATGGGACCCACACTTTGAAAACCACTGGTCTTCGTTATGCTAAATCATGGTTGCTGTGCTGACCTCAGCTTCCTGTCAATTGCAAAGAGCCCAGCGGGTTCTTAACAGGTGCGTCCCCTTGGTACTCAGGGCTTCCCCTGATGGGTAACAGGGAGAGAGCACGTCTCAGAGTGGTCAGCAAGGAGGGGGAAGTTCTCTACACAACCTCCCTGTCTCTTATTTCCCCTTGGTCAGAGTCTCCCCCGTGGAGCGGTAACTCCCCCTGACTTCCAGACCATGTAGTCTAGCCCTTTCGGTGGCTGCTGGGAATGCCGGAGCCCAGCCGGGGCCGTGCGGTTTTCTTCCAAATCCAGAAGTTGAGGGATTAACCAGAAACTCCAGGTATGTGGCTGCTGGGCTGAGCCGTGGCCCGGGGGAGTGCTCAGCATACTTGGGTACCTAGTTGGGTTGTCAGTCCGTGTGAGGGCGGCTGAGGGGCAGGGAGCCACAGCAGAAGATCTGGGAGATTGGCTGCATCACAGGAACCTGAGGGGTACGTAAGACTTAACTCCAGTAAGTGCCTCACGCCATTTTGGGATTTAGGTACCCCTGTTTTACTATTGCAGTTGTTTTGTACAGTCGACTGTCATTTAAATTGAAATTTAACTCACGTTGACTGGTTTCTTTGCTCCCACCTCTTGCCTCTCACTTCTCCCTTCTTGGTTTGGCTTCGGTGTTCTTGAAGGGTCATTTTTAGTGGCTCTTTCCAGGAGGGTCTGTGAAGTGATCAACTCTTAAATGCTTTACTTGTCTGAAGATGCCTTTATTTTGCTCTCACGCTTGGTTGGTGGTTTAGCTGCTGATGGAATTCTAGGTTTTCAGTCATTTTCCTTCAGCAGTTTGAGAATGTTTTTCCGTTGTGTTCTGGACTTTGTCATTGCAGTGCTCTGCGGTTTCCCTATTATGTGTCTGGGTGTGGGGTTATTTTTATTCATACTGTTGGCTCCTAAGGATTCGTGTCCTTTATCAGTGAAAATTCTCAGGCATATCTCTTCAAATATCTCCTTTCCTTCATTCTCCCAATTCTCTCCTATTGGAGCGCCAAACTGTTGGGCTCTCTCACTGCTGCCTCCTCTATCTCTCCTAAGCTCTAATTTTTCATCTCTTTATCTCTCCAGGTCGTATTTTGGACATTTTCCTCATATCCATTTGTTTCAAATCCTTTCGCTCTGCTAATTAACCTGTCTTTTGTGGTCTTAATTCCAATGACGACATGTTTCATTTCTAGTTTTCTTGTTTCTTTTTCAAATCTGCATGTTTCTTTCCCATGGTGTACTATTCTTTCATTATGTATTCTAATCCTTCTTTTAATGCTTTAATTATTTTAAACATATTCCTTTTGTAGTCTCTTCAGATAATTCTATCTTGAGCTATTAGTTCTATTGGATCAAGTTCCTGGAATATCAGTTCTCCTGTTTTTGGAGACAGCCGATTCTCCTTGACCATGGATTGCTTCCTCATATAGGTTGTAATTTTTTTTTCCTCTTCTTTTTTTTTTGCTATGAACGCTTTAGCCTTTGTGCCCCTCCCCCATGTCCCAGGTTGTGCAAGAGCCCTACACATTAGTTTTGCATTTTCTTATTAAGCACTCTAATGTTTTTCACTGGCTCATGACCAGTTTTTTTTTTTTAAATTAATTTATTTATTTTTGTCTTTGTTGGGTCTTCGTTTCTGTGTGAGGGCTTTCTCTAGTTGCGGCGAGCAGGGGGCCACTCTTCATCGCGGTGCGTGGGCCTCTCACTGTCACGGCCTCTCTTGTTGCGGAGCACAGGCTCCAGACGCGCAGGCTCAGTAGTTGTGGCTCACGGGCCCAGTTGCTCCGCGGCATGTGGGATCTTCCCAGACCAGGGCTCGAACCCGTGTCCCCTGCATCGGCAAGCGGATTCTCAACCACTGCACCACCTAGGAAGCCCCATGACCAGTTTTTGCATTGATAATTTGGTTTGAGATTCCACGATGTGTGTGGTGAAGGCTTAGGGTTTTTTCCCTTTAAAAAAAATTGATGTGAAATTCACATAACATAATATAAACCATTTTGAAATATTCAATTCAACGGCATTTAGTGCATTCACAATGTTGTGCAACCACCACCTCTTTCTAGTTCTAAAACATTTTCGTCACCCCTAAAGGAGACCCCGTACCCATTAAGCAGTCACTCCCTATTCCCCCCTCCTGTTTTTTGTTTCCTGTGGGAGACGTTTTTCCTCATCCAGAATCCCTGTTTATTCTTAGGCTGGTTAGGCAGCATTTTCAAGTATCCCCTCCATGGAGCTGGCAACTCCCAAGGCCCAGTCTGCCCGTGTGGGTGTTAACCCCCAGGCTCCCAGCCTGGGCTGAGGGGTAGCAGCTGCCAGGGATGACGTTCCCTGGGCTACCTTAGCTTCAGCACCTGACCTTCTGCGACTGCTAGAAACTACCCGCACCTTTTTCTCACACTTAGGGATTTACCTTTCTCTTATTAGAGTTCAGGTGTGTATTTTTTTAATATTTTAATTATGCTCGGGAGGCATTTTTGTAGCAGGGGTGCCTACATTAGCACTTTTTACCTTGTCACTGGAACTGCCCCTGGTGTATAGCTAGTGGTGGAGTGGGGGGACTTATAACCAGACCCTGTGACATTTAATTCAGTGCTCTCTTGGACTGATGGCTAACTTCCAACAACATAATAAAACAATAGTGTAACTTCTGGTGGTTCACCCAGCATTTCCCATACAGTGTATCACTTGGTCTTCACAGGCTGGAGAAGTGAGTTATTAGTGTTACCACCCTGTACAGCAGAGGAAACTGCAGCTGGGTGAGGCTAAGTGATGCGTCCACATGGACAGGTGCAGCCCAGGAATGGAGATCAACTTGCAATCCTCTACTTTTCCCTCCTTCAGTGGGTTTTCTCTCAGCAGGAGAGACCTGTGGCCAGGAGAGGAAAGTGGGGGTGAAATAAGAGGGGAGGTGGAGAGGGTTATAGGGAGAGAAAGGGACTGAGGGCAAACCGGTTTGATTTTGAAATTTTGCTAAGGTGAGTCTGATAGGTGCCAGGATCAGGGTAGTGAGTCCGAGGGATTGCTGCGCGCGCATGTGTACACAGAGCTGTGGGTCCTGTCTGAAACACGTAGCTGCTAGGTAAAATAATTCTCTGCTGACCCTCTAAGAGGCTCCCTAGGGAATCCTGCCTGCTGCTATCACCAGAAACAGGGCTGATGCCACTCCCTTGGGTCACCAACACCTGGTGCTGAGCTTTGCTACCTAGAACAACATTCATCCTTCCATTTGTCCATCTATCTATCAACATTTATTAGATACCTGTGCCTTGAAGGCACTACGGAATCCTGGGAATACAGAGACGAATAAGAAGCATGTAGTCTAGTGGGAAAAATGGTTTTATATATATGTATGTGTGTATATGTACATATAGTAGACATATACTATATATATAATACTATCTTTAACTTTTAAAAGATTTCAGCACAGTATATAATAAGCACCCTTCAGATAAGCAGGCAAGGACACAGAGGGTGTCACCAGGCTGGTGGTGGGGAAGGAATAGTTGCCTAGCTGCCCCGGCAGGTCCTCGCTGAGGGGCCAAAGCTCGTGCAGCCACCACCATCTCGTCCGCCGTCTGTGGGCTTAGAGCACTGATTTAGGATGCTCAGAGTGGCTGATTCACGCTGACCAAACATATAAAATACTGACGCTTAACCCTGTGACTAATAAATTCATGTACAGTGAGAAATAAGGACCAAAGACTTGCTCTTGTTCACTTGTGAGTACTTTTCAGGCCCTCAATAAATAATTGTTGAATGAGTAAATTCATGGTCCAGGCACCCCCAAGGCCCGGTGTGTTCTCTGGACACCCCTCCTGTTAGCACCTGTTTTGGATTCCTTGTGTTTCACTCCAGGGCACCACCTAGCAGTTTGGGAGGTTTGGGAGCCACGTGGCAGTTGGTTCCATGTGCTCTGCGCTCACAGCCCCTGGGTCCCCTCTGTCACTCTGTTCCACTGGTTGTGATGCTGCCTCATCTGTCCCTCTCTCCCACTCAGAAGTGAGTTCCTGAAGCAGAGGAATCCTGTCCTCTGGGGTATACCCAGGGCCTGGTACTTATTGCTGAATAATCATTGAACGAGTGAGTGACTGACTGACTGACTGAATGAATGAAATAGACTCATACTGCAAATACTGAGAGACGTCTTAGGGAGAAGCAACCAATTCTGTCTGGGAAATCCAAGGCCAGGGGGATCAAAGAAGACTCTTTGAAGGAAGTCAGTTTTGAGCTGAGCCTGAGAGATGAGTAGGAACTTGGCCGGAGGACGAGAGATGGGAAATGGCTAAGAGCCTGAGTTTTGAAGCCCACTCCTTCTGTGCGATGCTGAGACTGTTATTTCACCTCTCCCTCCCTTGGTTTTCTCATCTGTAAAATAAGATAGGGCTGTGTTAAGTACCTACCTCTTTGGGCTGTCGTGAGGATTAAATGAGTTACCGCAAAGAAAGCATTTAGGCCAGAGCCCAGCACAGAATAAGAGCTCGGTAAATGTTAGCTGCTGCTATTTGTATTATTTTTGTGAGGGAGGGCATTCTCTGGCAGAGGGGACAGCCTGAGCAAAGATGAAAGAGCAGACAGGATCAGGACACTTGCAGCAGGAGCGCAGGCGAAAGCATGGTGGGAGAAGGGGCTGGGTGGGGCTGGACCCTCGGCACCACACTGAGGAGACTGGACAATTTCATGAGATCATTGAAGGGTTAAAGCAGCCAGTGACCTGCTCACGGTGGTGTCAGGAAGCCATTGCTCTGGGGGCAGTAGTGTGGAGGACCATGGAAGGGGTGAAAGACAAGTTAGGAGGTATGTGCAGGGGTGGGTGAGCCGTGGCAGTGCCCCTTGACCTTGGTCTGGCCTAGCCCTGAGCTTCCCTGCTAGCAATGCCCCCTGCCCCCTGCAGCAAGTGCCAGCAGGGTTTTTTGTGTTGACACAGCTGGGGAAAGATGTAGGTGCTGCTTCTTAATTGCCAGCTGCTGCTGTAATTAAACCTCTGCTATCCGGACTGGGCAGCCTCCGTGGGGAAGCCTTTATCAGTGTCAGAGCACTTGGGCATTTATTTAAGTCCCCTTCCTGGTGTCCTGGGCCGAGTAAAGCCTGTGAAATAGCGAACCTGTCCCCAGCCTAACTACCCGCTTCTCTATGGAAACTGCTTAAAGGCTCCCACTTTCCATCTTCTAATTCCCTCAATGTCTACAGAATACCACCTCCGACTTCTGGTCCTTGTTGGGAGTTTGCTGCTTCTCTGATGTTCTCACCGTGCTCTAAGCCCCACGTGGCCTGGCCCCAGCTAACTCTGACCCCTTTCCTCCCGCGCTCTCCCTCCCATGCCGGCCTCCTTGCTCTTTCTGCCTGTGCCTCGTGTTCCCGCCTCAGCACGCAGGAAGCCCTGTTTGCTGTTCCCTCTGCCCATATGCTCTTCCCCCACATACCATGTAGCTCACTCCCTATTTCACTTAGTGTCTTCTCACATGACATATTATCAGTTTTTCCTGACCAACCTGTCTGAAATAGCAATCCCCTCCCTGACATCTTTCTGTATGCCCTTATCTTGTTTTTTTTTTTTTTTTTTTATTGAAATATAGTTGACTTACAATGTTGTGTTAGTTTCAGGTGTACAGCAAAATGATTCAGTTATACATACATATATATATCTGTTTTTTTCAGAATCTTTTTTCTTATAGGTTATTACAAAATATTGAGTATAGTTCCCTGTGCTATACAGTAGGTCCTTGTTGGTTATCTATTTTATTAGTAGTGTGTATCTGTTAATCCCAAACTCCTAATTTATCCCTCCTTCCCCCTTTCCCCTTTGGGAACCATGTGTTTCTTTCCTATGTCTGTGGATCTGTTTCTGTTTTGTATATAAGTTCATTTGTATCATTTTTTTTCAGATTCCACATTTAAGCAATATCATATGGTGTTTGTTTTTCTCTGTCTGACTTCACTTAGTCTGATAATCTCTAGGTCCATCCATGTTGCTGCAAATGTCATTATTTTATTCTTTTCTATGGCTGAGTAATATTCCATTGTATATAGGTACCACATCTTCTTTATCTATTCATCTGTCGATGGACATTTAGGTTGCTTCCATGTCTTGGCTATTGTAAATAGTGCTGCTATGAAATTGGGGTGCATGTACCTTTTCGGTTTTTTAAAAAATAAATTTATATTTTATTTATTTATTTCTGGCTGCATTGGGTCTTCGTTGCTGCGCAGGGGCTTTCTCTAGTTGCGCTGAGCGGGGGCTACTCTTTGTTGCAGTGTCTGTGCTTCTTGTTGTGGTGGCTTCTCTTGCTGTGCAGCATGGGCTCTAGGTGCGTGGCCTTCAGTAGTTGTGGCATGTGGACTCAATAGTTGTGGCTTGTGGGCTCTAGAGTGCAGGCTCAGGCTCAGTAGTTGTGGCACATGGACTTAGTTGCTCCGTGACATGTGGGATCTTCCCGGACCAGGGCTCAAACCCATGTCCCCTGCATTGGCAGGCAGATTCTTAACCACTGCACCACCAGGGAATTCCCTGTATCTTTTCAAATTAGGGTTTTCTCCACCTATTCTGTTTTTTAATTAGCATTGTCACTACCTGGCATAGAGACATAAGATATATATTTTTTATTTTCTGTCTCCCTAACTAGAATATATGCTCAGTAGGAACAAGAGACTTTGATTTGCTCCTAGCTGAGAGCTCTACTCCTAGAACAGCACCTGGCATATAGTAGGTGTTCAGTAAATGATGAATGAATGAACAAACAGACGAACTGTAAACTCTTAAGGGCAGGAGCAACCTTTTAAAAACATGTCACTGTATGGTCTACAATGGCTTACATTGTGCCAGGCACATAGTAGGGACTCAGAAAATACTGAGTGATCAGGTACTTCCAAACTCTTCCAATTCTGCCTCGCCCCTCCCATCTGATTCAAGACTTCCCTCCTGCACCTCCCCCTGCTGCTTTCTCTAAATGCTGTACCCCAGACTCCTTATCATGCTGAATCTTGCTTCAGGGTCTCGTTGGGTCGGCTGATCCTCAGCACCCCACCCTGGCTCCTGAATTGTCCACACACCCACTCTCTGGGACTGTGTACGGGCCGCTCCTGCTTCCTAGAACCCTTGGTCCTGTTTCCACAGTTTCTGCCTAGTGGCTTTTGGAGACTCGGCGCGTAGCTGCCTGGTCTCTGGGAAGCCCCACCGGACACCTCCCTCGTCCTCTCCCCTCCTGGCCCTGATCTCAGCCCCTTTCCCCCACAACTGCCCTTACAACTGTCAACTTCTTTATCCTCTCTCTCCCTGGACGGTGGGCTTGTTGAGAGCGGAGGCTCAGGACCCCTCTGTATCTCAAGCACCCAGCCCAGGGCCCAGCAGGGAACATGCCTTTGCAGCCTTATTGATTAGAAGGAGGACATGTGGGCTGGCTTTTCCTGGGGACCCTCCAAGGACCCCCGAAGGAGTGGTTTCTGGGCAGGGCCCTGAGACCCCAGAGTGAAGGGTGGCCTGCCCCAGTTAGGGTTCTCATCCCTACTCCCTCCATCCCCTTGGGTCCCCAGAGCTTAGTGTCACATGTGTGTGAAGAGTCTGGAGACCCTGTTCCGGGGCTCTGTGGGGACTGAGTCCGCTGTCCCAGAACCCTCTGTGTTGGGCTGAGCTTGCAGTCATGGGAAGGCAGTGAAATTTTTCCTGCAACGCTTTCTGGTTTATTGAGCTCCTCCTTCCCTCCTGGCTCCTGGCCTTTGTAGCAGAGAGGTTTCAGAAAGTGACCATTGCTGGGTTTTGTGGACAATGGATATGTGATCCCCAGCCCTCCTCTAATGCTTGCTCTCTGACTCAGGACAGCTGAGTGGCTTCAGGGAGGGTGAAAATGGTGACTCAGAGCCTCCGGCTGCCTCCCGATGGCCACTTCAGTACTCTTGGCTTTGAAGGGCTCTGATCAGCTGCCTGTCAAGTGGGTGGGGTGGGGACAGGCTGGGGGAGCTGGCCACCTCTTCATACCATGCGGGCCAGGCATCGGCCAACACTCAGGGAAGGCTTGAGAGTCAGGTCCCCTCAACTTGTTCCAGGCACACATTCCACTGCCCCCAGCTTGTCTGTCCCTGGGGGTAAGAATGAAAATATTTAACTACAGGTATAGCACTTCTACCAATAGGGTTAGAATGGAATAGGGTCTTAGAGGCCTGCTGTGGGGCTGGGGGTTAACCCTGTAGGTGCTGGATTATGGGTAGATGGAGGGGGCTGGGAGAGGGGCAGTGGTGACAACCACTGACCAACCAGAGCAGAGCTTTTTCAGTATTTTAATACTCAGTACCCTTCTCCCCTGAACCAGAGCACCTGGGTCTTATTTGACCCTGGAGATGTAATATATCTGGATCCTTGAGGAAGGGGCGTCTCAGCTTGAGCATCTGGCTGTGGGGGGCACTGCTTTCAACCCATGAGAGGGGTGTCTGTGTGGCATCTAGGGCCTGACAATGTAAAGGTCAGGAGCACAGACCCTGGAACTGGACTGCTGCCTCTCGCCTTTGTGACTGTGGGCAAATTACTTAGCTTCTCCGTGCCTCTGTTTACTCCATGGTAAAGTGGTGTAGCAAGAGTACCTTCCTCATGGGGTTGTTGTGAAGATGAAATAAGTGAATTTATGCAAACCAAGCACATGGCGAGTGCTGTGGAAGTGCTCGCTTTTATTACATGTGCACATGTATGTTCATGAGTATTAGGTTTCACTGTGTGTGAAGAGCTCCCCTCTTATGTGATGTGTGCACATGCATGTTCTCTGTGTGTACACTTGCTGTATGTGTGTGTTGCGTGTCTGCCCATGGACAGGGCCCCCATACCCCACGTGTCGAGTGCACATCTGCCTGCTTGTGTGTTTTGAGAGTTTGTGCACACGTCTCCCTTGGCTCTCCTTAGAGTCACCTTTCCCATCATCCTTTCCCACTTCGCTTTCTCCTTCTCCTTTGCAAGCAGCCAGTGGTGCTGAATTGTCACCTAGGGAGCCAGACTCGCATCTTTGCTCCGGATGGAGTGGGAAGGGGGAGCCAAGAGACACTATCAATCTCATTCCCCGGGATGGAGACAGACCTGGGACCACGGGAAAAAGCCAGGGAGGCCTCCTCCCACCCCTGGCCAGACAAAGAACTGGCCCTCTGGCCACCTTTACCCTGCGCTGAGCTGGACCGAAGGGAAGGAAAGAGGAAATCCCAAATCTGGAAACTGGGGGTCAGGGGGCAACTTGAATGTGGCCCTTATCCCTTTGGTATGGCCAGGTGGAGGGACCAAGGCCTTGGCCTCTGTTTATCCACAAGGTTCCATCCACCAAACAAACTGCAGAGGCCTGACAGTAAATCAGCAGCGAGCGTGATTTAGAGGACTCTTGTTTGCTCAGCTCAGCTCAGCTTTTGGCAAGGTAAATGCATAAGCTGCAGAAAATCTCTTTGAAACAAAGGTCTCAAATGGCCTTCAGTCCTCCATAAAGGATTCTCCAAATTATATGGACTAGATTAGTATCTCTATTACATAAAACCATTTCAATGCCTGCTGTGGTCTTGGAGAATAAAGTCACCGGACAGACCTTTTATTGTTCTGCCCCACCAGTGAGTCGTAACTGAAGATCTCCCTTTAAAAGTGTGTCAGGTGGAAAGAGCGGCTAATTTACTAAGTGGAGGGGCCTTTGTTAGGGAGACTGATGCTTTGTTCTGCTTGTCCATTTTAATCTTGTTTTTGCACAATGGATTTACATAAAGCACTACCAGCCGATTTGCTTCTGGGGAGGCATGTCTGGCAGGGCCGGGCCTTGCAGAAGGCGGCCACGCAGGGTCTCCTTTGCCTCTCTCTTCCTCCTTGCCTTGCTTTTCCCTTTCCTATTCTGGGCTCTTACCTTGATCCCAAGGAGCAGGCCCAAGCCCTGGGGCAAACTCTGTGGCTTCGTGGCAGTGGCTGCCTTTGTCTTTTTCTAATCAGAGCACACCTTCCTCCTTTTTAATTGCCTCTCTGCATGGAAGCCCCAGAGGCAAGATCCAGGTTTGGGGCTACATTCTCTGCCAGTTGCCAGGTTTGAATCTAGCTGAGGTCTTCAGCCCTAAAGTCGAATGCCATCTGGTGCCTGATGGGATGGTTTGAGTTGGAGGGCCTCCACGGTCGGGGGCACTAAGTATTGTTGTCAGAGAGTCCTCCCCAGCGCTGGCTTCTGGCTCTGAGCAGGGGGTCACTGATCCCTGGTTGGGAGGAGCTGGGCTTTGCCTTGAGCAGGGGGCCACCTCCTTGGGGCTTGAGGCCGCTGTGGTGCTGGCAGATGTGAGCCCTGACCCGGCTTTCAGAGATGGAGTTCTTCGTCACCCATGCGGCTGTCATCTTGCTGTGTAACCGGGAGCAGGCGCCCACCTCTCTGGGCTTCAGCTCCCTCATCTTTAACGTCAGAGACCTATCAGCTCTGAACTTCTATGAAACAGGAGCTTCAATTATGGTGACTGAGGGGCAAAGGTTTTTCTCATTTTGAAGTAAATGGGCAAAGTTAAGGCCAAGGGAGTATGGAAAATGGAAACATGCACTTGTAGTTCTTAGTGAAATGAATTGGAGGAAGAACCAAATAGAGGCAACGTGATTGGCAAAGAATCGTGGAACAGTCAGAGCCCTTTGGAAGTGCTGTTTGCTTTGTTTCAAGGTGGTGGACATCCATATCCCTGGGATTATCTTGACAAGTTCCATGTGGGCGAGAGGTTCATAAGCTTCGCAGGGGCAGGACCAAGGGGCTGGTGCAGGCCTTCACAGTTTCTCCTAAAGACTTAACTGCTTGGCAAGGTGGGGAGAGGGGACTGCAGGCAGGGTGGAGAAACTTCTTTGGAGCCGGTTGAGACACGTCCTAGATAACGAAGGACCTCCTTTGGGGGACATTCACCTTCACAAAGAGGGAGTAATGGAGGGACTCACACTTTTGGTGTCAGGCCTTTGTATATGCTACCTCATTTTCTCCTCAAGATGACTTTCCAGGAATGATTGCTCTGTTTACACGTGTAACACTGAGACGCAGAGGAGTTAAACGCTTTGCCCAAGGGCACCGCTGGGAAGCGGTGGAGCCGGGTTTCCAGTGCACTGATGTGGAGGAAGCCAGGGCTGGGAAGTCCATAGGAACCTTATGTGTAAAAGGATGCCCCCCTCCCCTGGCCAGGGTCTCCCTGTCATTGGTGCTCAGGCTCAGGTCAGGAGCCTGCTTTGCAGCCCAACTTTGCACTTTGACCCGTGAGTGACTCAGACACGTCCTTTTTCAGAGTTTTTCCTTCTTTGTCTACAAAATAAGAGTATCCACCCTGTCCTATAAGACAATATGATGGGGCTTTGTAATCACCAGCCCCAGCTGACCCGCAACTTGCCCATCAGGCAGGACAGATAACAATCTTCTCCTCCGCCCCATCTTATCATCACAGCTAACACTCATCTAGCACAGAGCTTTCCCTGCTAGGTCAAGGGCAAAGGAGTCACAATTTTCAGATCTGAGAAGGAGCCGAGGGTTGGGAGGTGCACAGGCTCCCTTCCCTGGCTTCCTAAAGAAAATGTCTGAAACTGTCAGAAAGAACAGCAAATACATGTTACTGAGTGCGTGGTATGTGTCACAAATGGGGTGGAGTCATCGAGTGTGCAGGAGATGAGCTTTGTAAGTGACGAGGTGCCAGTCGTGGCTCTTCTTGCTCCAGGGCACGGCATGGACTACAGTATTTCCACCTGGAGAGCGAAGAAAGAAAGTCTACATTTGCATGGTACATATATATTGATACAATAGAATACTACCCAGCCATAGAAAAGAATGAAATAATGCCATTGGCAGCAACATGGATGCAACTAGAGATTACCATACTAAGTGAAGTGAGTCAGAAAGAGAGACACAAATACCATGTGATATCACTTATATGTAGGATCCAAAATATGACACAAATGAACTTATCTATGAGACAGACTCACAGACATAAAGAACAGACTTGTGGTTGCCAAGGGGGAGGGATGGATTGGGAGTTTGGGATTAGCAGGTGCAAACTATTATATAAAGGATGGGTAAACAACAAGGTCCTACTGTATAGCACAGGGAACTATATTCAATATTCTGTGATAAACCATAGTGGAAAAGAATGTATATTTATGTATAACTGACTCACTTTGCTATACAGCAGAAATTAACACAACATTGTAAATCAACTATATTTCAATGAAAAAAGAAAAAAGAAAGTCTACATCTGCATCATCAAGGCCCTGGGTTTAGCCTGCAGGTGTCCCAGAGAGGGAGGACCTAGCCTGCCATTGATAGGAAGCTTCTCTGCCCACTGACACTCTTAATCTTCCATTGAGGAGGTTCCTAAATCACAAGCTAGTCTTAAAGGTCTTTGCTAATAACTTTACAACTCAAGGGGTGGAAGGCGTAAGATTTGTCTGTCTCTATCTGTTTTGAAATGAGCCTCCATCAAAGGCAGACAGTAGGAGCTTTGAAGGTCATTTCCAGCCTGGAATTCCAGGGTGTGTCTGGGTGAGGTGGGGACTCACCCTGCTCCCGAGCAGACAAAAGGTGAGCTGACTTCTGGGCGGCCTGTCTCTGAGTCTGTGGTGGGAGACGTTCCCCTTGAGTAGAAGGCAAAGCCGGCATGCCTTGCCCCCTATATTTACCCTGATGGAGCTTTAAAACGCCGCTCTGACATGTGTACAAACCAGGCATGCAACAGTGTGGACGCCTCAGCTGGAGGTCTTAATTGCTTGCTAAGAAGGAGAGACGATTCTAAGCTGCCTGGGGAAAGTGGTTCATTTCCCAGAGCAGGGTGCAGAGCCAGGGGAGCCATATGGCCCAGCGGTGGAACAGCTGTCTCTCGAGAAGGAACAGTTCGGGAGCTTCCACCATCTGGGTGAATTACGAGACTTGCAATTTTCATGCATATGTTAAGGCAACCCACCAACACAGCAGTCAAGGGGCAGATGATGGAGAGAGGTGCAATGTCCTGTGCTCTGGAGAGAGATGGAGTGGGCTGTGCTCTGTGCCACAACACGGCCATCCATCCCCAGAAACCCTGACTCAGCGGCCGCCTCTTTACTGGGCTGCCCTGGCCGGGGCTTTCCTCTGAGGTCTCGTGGGCTGATGCCCCGCCAGCTCCCCTGGGATCCCTACCGCCTGCACCTTCCACTTTCTCCAGAAAATATACGTCATTCCTTTAACTGTGGCTGCTGCTTGCCTCTTTGGCAGGGCCAGGAAAATCTAGTTGGAGAGTGCTTAGTGGTTTGGGGCTGTTATATTTTCTCTGCTCTATGATCCGTGTTAAGTTAAAAGGGCCAGAGCTGCTTTTCCTTCCCACAGAAGATAACTCAACCTGGACAGTCTCCCTCTGGGAGAATTAAAGATGATGAGGGACTTCTGGTGGGCTGGAACTGTTAATATCCTTCCCCCAAAGTGGCCCTCTTCCTCCCCCAGCTCCCCAGCTGGTTGGAATGATGAATACATTACAGTGTGTTCTCATTCCAGATGATAGCTCTTTTCCTTTGCATGTGCTGCATATCCAGGGGGGCAGAAGGACAGTGGAGGTCTTAATTGCCTGCTAAGAACGAGAGACGATTCTGAGATCTGGGAAGCTGCCTGGGGAAAGTGTTTCATTTCCCAGAGCAGGGTGCAGAGCAAGGGGAGCCAAATGATCCAGCGGCGGAACGCGCGGGGCCTGCGGCGTGCCAGCACCGTGCTGGGTGCTCATGCTCTGATCTTCTGGCAGTGCTTTGCCGTGGGTTGTGTGATTCCCAGAGCACAGATGTGGAAGCAGAAGCACAGAGAGGTCACGTAACCGGCCAGAGGTGCTTCAGCCAAGAACCAGAACAGAGAATTCAAACTTAGGTCTAACTCCAAAGCCAGGGCTCTTTCCTAGAGACTGTGCCAGCCCTGGACAGAGGTGGATCTACGAACGTGGTATTAGCTGAGGGAGTGCTTCTTAGGGAAAAGGCATCATGCAAATTGCTATGTCTCAGGGCCTCTCGGTACCCCTCCCACTGATGAGCCAGGAATTTTCATGTTAGAGAGATTCTTCTGGGTGATTTCCTGGCCTCCAGAAGATTCCTGCTAAAATGTAGCTCTGTTACATGAGGAGGTAACGTGTTAATCTCCAAGCTCCCCAGGATGGAGAAAGGTTGGTATAGGCGAGTGGGGAGGGGAGAACTGGGCAGAGCATACTGGTACCCTCTCTCCTTTAAAACTTGATCTGAAGCCAGCCCTTTCCCCCATCCTCGTGTTAGGAAGATACCACAATTTGAGTCTCCACAATCAAGGCATCCCAACCCATGTAAGCAGGTTGGCTTTAGGTTAATCAATTGGCCAAATCTATGGCCAGGGCATCCCGGCAGGGAGGGAGCATGGCCTGTGGTCCCCTCCACATCCCTTACTCCCTAGCTTGTGGGGATGGGACACAGCCTTTAGGCTCCTGTCTCCCCAGCCAAAGGAATACGCTCTCCCCAGAAGCCCAGGACAGGCTCTGGGTGCCCTGCTGTTTAACCTGCTGTCTCTGTGTCACATTATGTCTTTGTGTTCTTCCCCCCATGGCCTCCTTGCAGAAGTTGCCCTGAAGGCCCACAAGGCAGGGTTTGGGTCTGAATATCTCCATGTCTCTGTGGGGCTAATAGGCAGTTTGTAGGGCTTGACGATTTCAATGTCTGCCAAGAGGGGACTGTGGAAGGGTCAAAATAGCCCCTCCCCCAAAAGGCTGGGGGCCTGGCTCATTAATCTCCAGCAGCAGAAGGGATGATCTTGGCCTTTAGTGTGTACTTTCTTGGGTTCCCTGACCCCGGAGACAGCAAGGCCTGGCCCTGGGAGTTGGCGAGTGGATACAAGCCCATTGGGCCTTTTGTGCTGGTGCTGGTATGACAATGGCCTCTGATCAGTAAAGCTGAGGCTGGAAATGAGAATTTCTTCCTGCTTGGCTTCCCCCCTCTGCCACCCCTACTTCTTTCCCCGTCATGAATTTCCCTTTTCCTTGGTGGAGCCCATTTTAGAGTTCTCCTCTTGTTTTGCCCACTGAGAGGGGAGGACCAGAGGTGACAGCTGCATCAAATGACCTTCAGAGGTGGCAGGGAGCTGGCACCGGTCCCGCCATGGCTGCCTCCCTCTTCTCCTTTGTCTCTGGTCCAGCTGGGCCTCCTTACAGCTGCACCCTTGTTCTCCCCACTCAAGGGCTCCTACGTGCTGGTGGAGGTGGGAGTTGGCTCTCGGAGAGGTAGCCACTCCAGCACCCCGGCTAGACTTCCCCAGATGATGGAGGGAGGAGAAGATGCACCGAGGGGACAGCAGGGAATCCACACTGAGGGGTGGCGGTTCAGTTTTCTGACCCCAGCACAGTCATATCGGGAGAGCAAGGGCCAAAAGTGAAGATGGAGTAGCTGAAGCTCAGAGATGAGCTGTGAGATCCTCTGATCCAGAACCCCAGGCCTCATGTCCATGGGGCTGGAGGCTTCGAATTAGGTGATCAGGATGTGGATACTGATCCTTCTCTACACCCAGACCAGAGAATCACAACCTCTCCAGGTTAGGTGGGACCCTGCAGACCACAGTCCCTGGACACAGCTCTCTTCATACTGATCTCTGCCTGGGCCTCTGGCCCATCATTCACACATTCTTCATATGCAAAAGCCCAGGAAGCTGTGTAACGTGGAGGCCCTGCTGCTGTCACAGCCAGAGATGGTTGTTCAAGCTCAATTTGATTACATCGGTTGACAGGGAACTCACTCTCTTAAGGAAGCCCAAGTGGATTTGGACTACTCTTAGTGGGAGAAGGGTATTTATTTTGGTCCTGGAACAAATTTCTCTCTTCCATATAACAGCTTGTTAGATGTTTATGAAACTTCTCACCTCTCCCTGCCTCCCCCCAACCATTTTCTTTTTCAGGCAAAATATCATTTGCTGATTTAGCAATTGATTTTCAGGCACCTCTTATGTGCCAGGCTCTAGGCCAGGTGATCAAGAGACAGGAATTAATAAGATGGACATGACCATTCAGGGAGCTCACTGCCCAGCAAGGCTTCATTTCCAGATTTCTCCACCCTCCTCTTGCATGTAGGAAGAGCTGCAGGTCTGGCTTGATCAGGGCAGAGGTGACAGCCCTGCTTTGCTCTCCATACTTCCGTTAACCTCATGTGAAGCTGGGGAAATCACTTAGCTTCCCTGGACACCATCCTGAGGATAGCAACATTTGCCTACCTACCTCACAAGATTAATGTGTGGGATCTGACATTGGATTTTTACTCTGTTATATACAACTGCAAGGTGTTATTTATATCCAGTCCCACAGAGGCATGGGGGAAGGCAAGAAAAGAAAAATATTTATTTTGGTAGTGTCCTTATGACAGTAATTACTGCACCTTTTCAGAAAGAGGGTCATCTGTTTAACAAACATTTATTTCATGCCTGCTCAAATGACTAAACAATGTATTCATTTACTTCTTATTCAGTCAGCATGTACTGAATGCTTATTGTATTCAGTGCTGGGGCCAGGGGTGGATGTTCAGGGGTGAACAAAAGAGCTGGGATGTCTACCCCATGAAGTTAATAGCCTAATGAGAGACAGGCTTTCAACAACTGTCCCCCAAGTAAATCGAGAACAATATCTTCAGTGGGTGCCATGAAGGAAAAGAACATGGGGTGATGGGAGCCAATACTAGGGAGGCCTTCTTCAGATAGGAGGATAGAGAAATCAGGGAAAAGGATATGGAGCTGAGAGCTGAAGGATGAATCGTGAAGCCTGGGGATGGGGAGGGAGCTCCTGGCAGGGGGAACTGCATGGGTGAAGACCCTGAGGAGGGACTGAGCTTTACGTGTTTAAGAAACTAGAAGATGGTGGAGGGCACGGGGCTGGGGAGGAGGTGGCAGGGGATGGGAAGAGGTGGGCAGGGCCAGATCCCATGGGGCTCCCATGGGAACAGAACCCCTGGCCTTGGCATCACCACTGGGCCAGAGCCAATGCAGGCAAGAGTCTGGAGCAGAGCTCGGGGGGTGTGGAGGCATCATTGTTGCTGCAGACAGGAATGCTCTGCCCTGAGACTGCCAGGCCATCTGGACTGGGGAGTGGCAGTCGCTGCCCTGTGAACTCTCACGGGTCTCACCTCTTCCCTTTGTGGGAACAGGTGCCCAGCACAAGCAGGCTTTGCAGGATTGAGTTCTGGCTGTGACTCTGCTATTAACTTGTTGTGTGACCTTGGCCAAGTCACCTGCCTCCTCTGAGCTGCTTGAGGTTCTCATCTATTTACACCTGACAAATAACCCTGGCTATGAACTACACGCGGGGAGGGGGACAGAAAAACAATGGAGATCCTTGGAAAGAAGGGTTTTGCAAACTGTAAATTGCTGGGTAGATGTAAGGTTGCTCTGGTAACCGAGACCTGCCCTCAGTTTCTCTTCTACCCCCTTCCCTTCTCCTCCTTTTACCAAGGTCAGGGGCTGCCTTTACCTATAGTACCTGCCAGCTGCTTTTTCATACAGGCATGCGGGGAGACAAGGCAGCTAGCTGTGAAGTGAGTTGCCCTAGTAACTAATGCCTAGCTGGGAAGTGGTGGAGTTGGAATTTGAACACAGGAACCCCAGCTCTGGGGGCCACGGTCTAACCATTAGGCTGTCCTACCATACTTTGTATTTCCTGCAAAGCACTTGTTATTCTATCTGTGTACCTCGTGACAAGGAAATCATTGCCATCCTCGTTTTCCAGATGAGAAAATTGGGACTCTAAGAAGCATTCAGCCAAGGTCACAGAGCCCAGTCCTCTGACTCTGAGTCGTGTGTTCTTGCCTTCCGGGCAGCCTTGGTCTGGGCCTGGAGGAAGTGGAGCGGGGGCCTGGGGGCTGTGTTTGCACGCGGGTGTGTTGGGAGCCACGGAAGCATGTGGGCTGCAGCCCTGAGTGCTACCTTCCGAGGGCTTCTCAGACTCCATGGCAACCCACTCTGGGCCTGATCTTTTTTCTTGTTGTTTTGGTAAACTGTTTTGTTGGGTACCTGCCGTCCATGTCCCCTGTAGGTGCTCTGGGATAGGGGATGGAAGAAGCAACATTTAGGGGCTTAAAGAGCTGAATTACTTGTCACTTTTCCTGTACTTTTCTGCCCCCAGGGGGAAAATAAGCGTCCTGCCTTTTTGGGTTTTCTGGTTTTTGGAAGCGTGTGTCCTCAGGTGCAGGGGAGCCAGCAGCACTGCGGGCTCACTCCCCGCAACATGAGGCTCAGGCTCCCAGCCCGCATCCCAGCACAGCGCCCTCAGCCACCAGCAAGCGTCCACCTGGCTGCTGTGCAGTGCGGGCTCTGGGCTGCATCTGTGCACTGGAAGGACCATCAGACAGGTCTCTGCTCTCCAGCAGCTGATAGGCCGGCCTGTGAGATGAGCCCCCCCACATTGGAGGCCATAATTAATCATGCCAGCTGCTCAAGGGGGCAGGCTGAGGGAATGCTACAGGTAACCAGGGAGGCTGTGCCAAGTGCCAGGGGCGTGGAGCTGGGAGACCTGGGCTCTTGGCCAGCTCAGGCGTGGGTGACCTTGGGCAAGTGCCTTCACGTCTTTGAGCCTCACTGTTCCTGTCTGTAAAGTGGGTATAATAAGAGCCCTGTCTTGCCTACTTTTTTGGGGGAGTTGGGAAAGCAAATGAATGACAAACATAAATGAGCTCTAGAAGTTATAAAGTGCTAGATGAATAGTCACATTATATGCTCTGAAAATTCAGAGACAGAAATGTTTTATCTTTCTTTAATCCCTCCCTCCTTTTCTTCCTTCCTTCCATCCTCCTGTCCATCCTTTTCCTCCATCCTTTCTGCAAATACCCACCAAATTACTTCCCATTGTAAATACTGTGCTAGGTAATAGGGCAGGACTGCGGGGAGGAGCGCAGGGTACAGATAAAGAAGATCTGGACCATCTTTTAAGGAGTCGGAGATAGTTAGGAGCCAGGAGTCACCAGAACTGAGATAGGAAGTAGAGTGTGCCCCCTCCCGGCCAGTTGGGGTTCCTGGCAGGATGCCCCAAGCGCAGAGGCATGGGCTGAACCTTGAAGAAAACGTGGGAAGGTGGATGGGCAGCAAGAGGGGAAGGATGCTCTGACATTTTCCAAGGGAGTTGGCTCCACTGTGGGGTGCAGAGAGGTAGGGGTGCAGGGACCCAAAGAGCACGCTTACGTGTGCGCATGCTCTTGGCTGGAATACGATGTCCTCTCAAGAGCCGATGCTGAACAATCTGGGGGTCCCAGCATCTTCCTTCCCTGTGGTCTCCCCTGTGAGGGCTCTGACCGGAAATGACAGAGCCAGCCCAGTACCTGCTGCAGCCTCTGCCTCCCTTTCCTCCTCCCTCCTTTTGCCCCAACCCATCCCCTCAAAGGGCCGGAGGGACTGGGTCTGGATGACCAGACCATCACTGAAATGGAAGGAATGGGGAGCTTTGTCACTTGTGGTCCTGGGGAGATGCTTAGAGAAGTGATGTGAATTAATTCATGAATGGAGAAGGAAAGGGAGGAAAGGAGATGAGGGCATACATGAGAGGTGTGGAAGAGGAGGAAGAAACACAAAAAAGGAAGGATGATGGGAGAAAGAAGGGGAGGGAGGAAGGAAAGCACCTTACAGGATTAGGTTGATGAAAGCTGGAACGAGGGAGAACAAGGGTCTTATTTGGAAAAATCAGTACTCCTCTCAGCGTGATACAGGAGGAAACGCCATCTCAGGGAATCTGCGAGATGATGTTTTATTAGGTCTCCTTGTGCTGAGACCAACAGCTGCTGGGAAGTTGGGACAGCACATCCTTGCTCTGCCAGGTGCTGCAGAGCCCCCGGGTTACCTGCTGTTGTCCCGGGCTGGGCCAGGCAGGGGTGACAGAGCCCAGGCTATTACCAGGGAGGTGACTTCTCAGGCCCTAACTCAGCAGCAGAACTGACCTTCAGGCAGTGGCCAAGGTTTAGCCCCCTGATGAGAATAAACCTTCCTCAAAGCTTTTCAGTCCCAAGTCCCATTCCCTCAGGGCTCTGCTGTGATGACAGTTACTCTCACTCAGGACTAATAAAGTTGACACTAACGTGTTTCCTCTCCCAGAGGAGTCTCGTGTATGTTAACAGAGGCCTTTTGGAGAGTGTGCCTTATTTTTACAGCTTTAATGGTATTTATTTTCTGCATGGATAATACATTCACCTGGTTGAATATTTAATAGTTACAAAAGGGGATGCGATAGGAAGCCTTTGTCCTAGTTCCCCCTTCCTGGAGGAAGCCAGTATTAGTATTTGTGCATCTTTCCAGAGACAGTTTATGCACATATAAGGAAATACGTATATGCGTTCTTTCCCTACGCTTTTAAATTTTTACACCGATGGTAGCATATTCTAAACCCATCTCTGCCTTTACTTTTTTCACTTCAGCTCTAGCTTTGTGTATGTTATCAGTACACACGAAGAGCTTTCTGGTTCCCTTTTATGGCTGTGTAGTATTCCATGGTGTAGCCCTACCATGACTGATTTACGCTTTCCCTTATGGATGGACATTTAGGTTATTCCAAGCTTTTGCTGTTGTAGACAGTGCTGTTGTAGACAAAGGACCATGGGCATCTGTCATTTTCTCAAGTGCAAGTATATTGAGGTGGTGCTTTTTCCCAAAGGTACAGGAATGGGCCCATGGATGAGATATTTAGGAGAGGACAGTCTCTGCCCCATTTTCATCTCAGCTGTTTCTGTTCGTGGCTTAGGGCTGCTCCAGGGTGGGTAGGAGGGGCTGAGGGGCAGGGCCATCCTGCAAAGCAAGGCAGGGAGGGTCAGGGAGGGATGCCCGCTCCCCCTACCCCAAGTCACCAGGGCCAGGACGATGGCATATCCGAAACAGTGAGAGGCAGGTGACCCTGCTCCAACCACTAGAGTGAGAGGAGGGAGCTGATCAAGACTGTTTCCAAAACCTCTGTCTGCTCAGCTGAGGTGCTTCGTGTCACCCGGCTGGGGGGCCCCCTCCTTTGGGAAGCCTTCCCTGCTCACCCAGCCTGTGTGCCAGCATCGCTCTCTTACCGGCCGCCCTGCAGGCTTAGGTCGGCTGGAGAGGCTATATAGGGGAGTCGGGAGGAGTGCCAGCCCGGGGCCTGCAGAGCCCTGGGCTTGAATCCTGGCTTTGCCACTTAGAAGCTGTGGGACAGGCGATGGTGGTTTTTAACGTGAAAAGGTTCTTTAAGAACTAAAGCATTAAATGTTCAAATAGAGTTATTTGAGAGGTAAGGAAACACTTTGGGCTTGACCCTGGGTCCGGGGATGGTTGGGGTCCATCAGGGAGTTGGAAATCAACTTCTCTAAACTCTATTCGGGAAAGAGCTGCCAATTGCCGGCTCACAGAATATCAGGCTGTAAAGGCTCCAAGAGTCTGTCTTGTCCACGCCACCTCCCACATTGTTCAGATGGAGGGTGTGAATGGTCCACGTGGCAGATTAACCACAGAGCAGAGTCAGAGGCCTCTAGATTCTCGGGCCAGGGATGTTAAAGGGTCTTCTCAAAGAGAAGAAGTTCCTGAGAAATCAGGAAATTCCTAAACACAGCTGGGCAAGAAACAAATACAGCCCAGGCTACAGAGGAATGTGATTTGATGAGGACTAATTCATGAAAGCACCAGCTCCCATTTGTGGGCTTCAAGGGAGTTTAGGGGTCCCTGGCTGGGCAGAGTTGCTAGCAGGGATGGCAGGAGCGGGAAGGGAGGAGCAGCTGACAGTGACCTTCACAGCTGCCTTTTCCTTCCACTTTGCACTATTTTTATTAAAGCCCTAAACCAGTGGTGCTAAGTAGCTCCTGATTTAGCTCCTCAGTAGGAATGAGATTTAAAACCAGGAGGACCACGGGTTGCTCGCCACTGGTGCGTGTGGTAGTGATGCGGCGCTCATAAACCTTGGTGTGGGCTTCATTACGCTGGCTGCTGGCAGCAGCCTGGCCACAGTATCCAGGACAAAAGGCTAACTTTGAAGGCAGGAAGGATGTTTCTCCATGCATAGGACGGTCAGTCCCAGCCACACCCTCCTCAGAAGCTATGGGGTCCCGTCATTCTGTCTCTGATCTACTTCAGTCTCAGTAGAGAAAAGCTACCTGAAGCCTTATCATGTGGAATAGGAATGAAACGTGGGCTGGGGAGCAGAAAAGGGCAGACTCAGTTCCAACACAGGCAAGTTCCGTGGAGGCAGATTTCAGCTCAGTGAAGCAAAAAGCTTTCTAGTAGTTAGGGTGGTTCATAAACGGAAGGGGCTTCGTTGATTGATTCATTCATACATTCAACAGATGTTTATTAAGTTTCTGCTCTGTGCCAGCACTGTGCTGGACCCTGAGGTTTCAGCAGGGGACTGGGGAGAGAGAGAGGGAGAGAGATAGCATCTTCCTTTCAGAGGCTCCTAGTCCAGAGTTGAAGACAGTCAAACAAGCAGAACAGTGACATATGACCTGTACTTTGACGAGGAAGGGCAGAAGCTAGGGGAGTGCATATCAGGAGCACCTAACCCTCTGAAAGTGCCCAGGGACAGTTTCCTGAAGTTGGCAACATTTAAGGTGAATGAATTAACCAGCAATGAATTGTCTCTGGAAGGGAGGACAGCACGTGCAAAGGCCCAGAGGTTGGAGAGAGCCTTTCTCACTTGAGGATGTGGATGCAGTTGAGTGAGGCTGGAGCAGAGCGACTGCACCCGTTGCTACTAGAAGCCTCTCAGTAGGGGTTTGGCACAGGATGTAGGAGAGGGGCTCCAAGCACTGGATGAGGTGGTGGAGGTGGGAACTCTAATTACTTGGTCCCTTCTGCTCTGAGATGCCATGGTTCCGAGTGCCTGCTGACGTCCCTGAGTTCCGAATGTTCGAGTGTCGTGTGTGGGTTGCCTCCTCCAAAACCAATCATAGTAGTAAGAGTTGGGATTTATGGGGCCCTACCTTACAGGCATTATTTTATTTAGCCCCTCACAACAGCCCTTTATTTAGGTGATGCTATTGGACCAGTTTTACAGTGGGAGAACTGGAGGCTTTGTGTTGTTAGGTCATTGTAATTGTCTCAAGGTCACACAGCTAGCTAAGTGGAAGAACCAGGACTTGAACCCAGGTCTGTCCAACCTGAAGCCCATGTGCTTAACCATGTCCTTCTGCCTGGGACCTCTCTGATGTCCATCCGCTCATCTCCCCAGCGCCCCTCCTGTGGGACTCTGTCACATGTGGCCAGCTCCTTCAGGGAGGGCAAGTCACAAGGCAGAACCAGGAGACCAGTTTTTAAATCAGAGCATTAAAAAAATGCTTGACAAGCCTCGTGTTTTGCTTTCCTTGTAGGTGGTGAGGATCAATTTTCCCAAAGAAAAAAATCAATCAGTTGGAATGTTTCTTTCTGGAGAAAGCCTGGCATCTGTCAAACAGGGGGGAGGAAAAACCCAGAAAAAGATTTTCTTGGGTTGTGTGCTGGGGGTTGCTGACTCAGGCCGTATGTTCCAACATCATTAACAAGTTGAAAAGCTGTTGCTCCCTGCAGGAATGCAGGATTGGTAGTTTGAACAGCTCAACCGGGAAAATCCTTTACAAAGTGAGGAAGGCCGAGGGTATCAGGAGTGTCCACAGCAGATCTGGGGCCTGCAGGATTGATCAAGGGAACTGACTGCAATGCTGGTGCTTTTATCAGGCCCAGTGGTTGCACATGTTGCTTTACCTGCAAACCCGATAGGAACATTCTGACAAGTTGGCAATTTTAATTGATAAACAATTATTAACAGTTAAGCCATGTTGTGGCAAGACTGAGAGGCAGGCTAATATCTTGGGGTGATTGGTAGAGATACGGGATAGGAACCCAGAGGAGTCTGTGATCTGATACTGGCGTTTGATGATAGGCAGCCCCCAGGTCTCCAGGCTGGAACGTGGAGGCCCAAACCGGACTGAAATCGTTATTGAGTTTTGCTGGAACAGTCCTTGACTATAAGCTGGAGAGTCACCGGAATTTTTCTAAAGGGCATTTCATTGTCCCACTATGGGGAGATCTGGGACTTGGCGTTGCCCTGGTCTCAGCTAAACTACATATTCAACCCCAACCAGACTGGCATGGCCCACATTAGAGACGGGCAGAGCTCTGGGTGAAGGGAGAGGGGAGATATTCTTTACAGATTCAGATACTTAATCATTCAACATATATTGATGCCATGTGCCATGCTAAGTGCTGGGACATAGGATGAACTAGAGAGGCCCACCCTGAACTGGCTGTGATTTCAGCACCAGAAACATTTTAGTGCCCTTGCTCACCCACTCGCTCACTCACATACTGTCTCCCTTTCCCACTATCACTGTGAAGATAGGGACTGTAGCTACTTGGTTATGGTATTCCTAGCACTTAGCACAGTGTCTGGTATGTAGTAGGTGCTTAATAAATGCTTTCGGATTCAGTGATTACTCAGAGGCAAGAGAGTGGAATAGGTGACCTCAGAAGAAGTAATGGCTAGGTTCCCATGTGACAGGCACTGTTCTAAGCAGTTGACGTGTATTGATGATTTAACTTTGCAACCAAATTACACAGTAGAGGACCATTGTCCCCATTTTAAAGATGAGAAAACTGAGGCCCAGAGAAGTAAAGTAACTTGCCTGGGATCACACAACCAGGAAGTAGCAGGACCAAAACTTAATCCAGACAGCCTGGCTCCCGAGTCCATTCTCTGATCTCCTCACAATCCTGGCCCATGGGAATCAGAGCATGACCCTTGTCCCTCTGTGCACAGCTCTCTGAGGGTGTGTCCCAGGGTCCTAAGGGCCAGAGGAGCTTTTTGGGGGAATGGGAGTCAAGAGCAGGCAGGAGGAGCAATCACTGCTTGGGAGTACCAAGGGCAGGGCCTGGGTAGTTCTGCATTTTGGACTCCTTTGCATAAGCCCTGCCCAGGGAGCCCAGCACACAGCAGGTGAACTGTATATGTGTGGGTGGGTATTTGCATGAATAAGCAGAGGGTGCAGGGGTGCAGGGCTGCAGGTACCACCCCCAAGTTCACATTTTCCCCCAGAAGCACAACCACTGGTCTTCCTTGAGAGAAAGGGCCTGGCAGCCTGGGGCCTCCTTTTGTTCCGTGCTCCTCTTCTCTGAGAAACGGAAGAGGAAAGGGGTGTGGACGGTGCTCCCCTGGATAAGTTAGAATTCACCAGTGAGCTGAACCTGGACTGTGTCTCCTCCCTCTGTGCCCTCAATCTCTGCACCTCCAGTATTCCCAGTGCTACGGCGCTCCCCTCCCTGCCTCGGTGAATGAGCAGTCCTTAGGTCGAAGTCAGGCCGTTCTATCATCCTTTGAGCCATAAATGAGCCTCAGGATGCTCTGGGGCCTTGCATCTCAGCTGCCCTGGCCAGTCCTCGGAAGAGGAATCTTAATAGCATAAAAGACAAAAACAAACAACCAGCAACAGTTATAACTAACCTCTGGTTCTAGGCACTTTGCATGAATTAGCTGTAAGTCCACAGCCATTTTATAGATGAGAAAACTGAGGACAAAACAGGCGGCTCAAGGACACGCAGCTAATAAATGGCGGAACAGGGACCCGGGCTTTTAGATGATGCTAGAATGCCAAAGAATAAAACTCAGCCAGGGCACCACTGAATTAAGATAAGTGGCTATGGGCCAGCTTGGCAGGTTGGCTGGGGGTGACAAACCCCTGGTGACCCATCCCAGAGCTCTGTGTGAGCCTCCCCAGGACCCCTCATTGGGAAGAAGGGGGACCCGCAGGCCCCAGACCAGGAGAGCATTTGGCCCTTCATGTCCTTCCATCCTATCAGCCCTGCAGGTGAAATGCTTCTTTTTTAAAAAAAATTGACTCTTCGTGTGTCAGAGCCAGACGTGACCACAGCGATTAAAAGCGAACTCTAGATGTGCCCACCAGCTGTTTTGTCTCTTCCCAGCTGTGGAAGGGATGCAGGGCTGGTAGTGATAAAGGAATGAACGATACATATCTGATGAATGGTTTTAGAACTTCCCTTGGTGACTCCCTGACACAGACACACATACTCCCACCCACCCCCATCCCCACATGCTATGTGATCTTGGCCATGGCAGAATCACTCACGCTAAGTGTGTCACTTTGAAATTGGCACCTGGGCCCTTTTGGATGTAGGTCATTTTATTTCCAAGCAGAATGAAATGACAGCCTCATCTGAGGCTCCAGCCAAGAATGCTAATGGAGGGCTGATCAGTGTGCCTTGGAGCACTGGGGAAACTGGGTTTGTGGAAAGCCCCAGAAGCCATGTGCTGTAGAATTCTGGGAGGCTACCACCTCCTTTCCCAAGCCTTCTTTTGTCCTAGCTGGATATCAGCCTAGCTGGCCAGGGAGCATGGAAGTTGTCTTTATTTATCTTGACCTTTTCATGTAAGTAATTTTTATAGTTCCATTAACTAGTAAGATCATTTGCAAGCCACCAGGCAAAATATATCACCACGAACACCTCAGGGACTTGTGGTTCATCTTGAGTGGAATGCTAATAGGATTGAGGATTGATTCAGAGCGCTCACCACGAGCGAGGGACAGCAGACTGGATGCCTTGGTCAGGGACTGGCCAGTGTTGGCTCAGCAGTTCATTTGCAGAGGAGACCCCAAGTCGGACCTAGACCCTTTGGCTCAATGCCAAGATCCCCATACCGGGTCCTGGGCTGCTTTATACCACCCCGGCCCAGGACTGATGCTCTGGCCTTGCATCTGTACCTCAGAACACATTTGTTCCCATGCCGAGCTCTGTGCCGGCATTTGTGGAATGGAATCTTCTCAAATTTGGCTTGAATCAGTGAGCCAAAAAGTCAAGCTCTAGACTCCCAGAGCTGGAAGGAACATTTGAACCATGTCATTCAACCCCCGCTTCATTTTGCAGACAGACAAACTGAAACCCAGAGGGAGGGAGGGGACTTGGTAAGTTGGTGACAGATCTGGCGCTGGTACTTACTTATCCCAACCTGTGGTCCAGGTGGTGGTGGAACGTGTGGTTAAGAGCAGGCCTTTTAGCATCACACGGATGTGGGTTCGAACCTTATCTTGGCCTCTGGGTCAGCTAGGGTCCTGGTGAGAAACAGATGGCATGTTAACTGAGGAGGGTTTAATGAAACAATTATTTAGAAAGGCTTGAGAAGGGTTAATGGAAACTGCAAGAGATGGTGCAGCATTTAGGGCTAGCAGCCGCGGAGAGCCACTTCATCCCTGAGCTAGAAGAAGCCCCCCAGGACCGTGAGCTGTAGGGGAGAGGACCACCACCACCACCACCAACCCATGTCCCAGCCTTGCCTCCTGCCCAGCTTCCCAGCTCCTGCTATTTCCCGTGCACTGAACTCATCCAGAAGCCAGAGGGCAAGGAGGCCCATTAATGCAGTCCGTGGAGGTCCACTCTTAGGGCACAGAGAAGGGTGGGGAGTGATCTGAAGGGACAGATGGAGACTGTCCAGCCCATACATTCTCAAGAGGTAAAAAGTGATTCTCAGTCTGTTTATATATAAAGCACAGATATACATACGGTACATACACAGATATGCAGCATATCTGTGGTATTAGAATTTCATGGGAGGGGATGATTAAGAAAAAATTGTCCTCGATGGCTCCTGGGAAGTGGGGTGTGGGGTGTGATCGTGAAAGCAGAGTAACATGCATCTAGCATGGTCTCTTGATAGCAAGGGGAATTTGTACAAGTTGCTTAGCCCTTTCTGTGGTTTAGGTTCCCAACTGTAAATGGAGCAGTAATAATACCTGCCTCAAGGATCAAATGGAACAGTGGATAGTCAGTGCCCAGCAAAGAGGAAGGGCTTATATTTGGCCTCTTTCACTCACCACAGCTACTAGTGTCCATCCGTGCAAGACCATCATTGTAACACAAGGGGTCATTAAGTTCACTTGACCCTTCACGAGGAAACAGAGGACTGAAATTAAGGGCCAAGTGGGCATTTGTGGCTGCTGAAGGTTCTGCTTTCCAGCCTCTTGCTCCTTCAGGTGGACCCAGAGGACCATTTGAGAAAGGAGGCAGGGCATCATTGGGTGTTTCCTAAGCACATTTTGGACTTTGTTTTACCATCTGGTTATATCAGGGAGTGAGTGAATGATAGAAGTATAGAAAGGCGGAAGGGACCTTAAAAGTCCTACAGTCCAGGGACTTCCCTGGTGGTCCAGTGGTTAAGAATCCGCCTTCCAATGCAGGGAACGTGGGTTCGATCCCTGGTTGGGGAACTAAGATCCCACATGCTGCGGGGCAACTAAGCCCGCACACTCTAGAGCGCGCAAGCTGCAACAGAGATCCCGCGTGCCGCAACTAAGACCTGATGCAGCCAAAAAAAAAAAAAAAGTCCCACAGTCCAATTTTCCACCAAATCAGGAACCCTCTAGGCCAGGAGGGCCCCCTCCCCCGATAAGGAATCAGATAGTAAATAGTTTAGGCTTTGCTGACCATCAGTCTCTGTGGCAAGGACTCAACTCTGCCCTTGCGGTGCAAAAGCAGCCTTGGACAGTATGTAAATGAGTGGGCACAGCTGTGCGCCAACAAAACTTCATGTATAGAAATAGGCAACAGCGAGGTTTGGCCCGAGAGTTGTAGTTTGCCTGCTAACCCCTGCCTTCCAGCATCTGTAGATCCTCTAGGCTCTGCTGGAGTGTTCCCAGGGGTGGGTTGCTCCCTACCTATAGGAAGAGCCCCCTGAACTGCTGAACCATTCAAGTGGTAGAAAGTCTTGCCTTGAGTTAGGCTGAAATCTGCCCCTTTGTCACGTGTGCTTCTGAATCCCTATTCTGTCTGGGACAGAGTGGCTCCCACTTCTCTTTGGCAGACTGTCAGCTGACTTTGACCTGCCTCCCACCCAATACTTCCTTCTCCAGGCTAAACTTCCCCACCCCCACCAAGTCCCAACCTTCACGTGACCCTCACAGGTCATGTGTCCTCACCCTCTGCATCCAGATCCTTCTCCCCCGGCTTGTCAATGCCCCTTGCAAAGCACAGGTACTCAGAACGGCCACCAATAGCCACATGTGGAGTATCTGTAAGGCATGGCTCATGGGGAGATACAGGGATGTTTAAGACTCTGGATTTACCCTCAAGGAGCTCACAGTCTATTGGGGAGACCAGATAAACCCATACTAAGTGGGGTAGTGGCAGGGCCAGTCAGGAGGAACCTCGTGTGGGTAGGGAGGTTCTGGTGGAAAAATATTTTACCTTCCATAAATGTGCAGACTGGGGTGGCTGCAGCCCTCCGAGCTTCTTGGTGGAGCTGGTGATAGAGGCTGTGCCTGGCCTTGCTGACCCAGGTGACCCGGGGCTGGTGAGCGCAGGAGAAGCATTTCCAGCTGCTGTGACATGGTGGAGACAGAGCATCAAGGGGGTGGCAGCAGTAGAAGGAGCCTTCAAGGGTGATGTGCTCTAATGCTCTTATTTTATAGATGAGAGAGTGGGGAAGCCACCTGCCCAGACTCATGTGTCAGGTAGCCCAGAGCCTGAACTCACACTGGGTCTCCCGGCTCTTAATCCAGTGCCTTTTCCAAAGAAATGGAGGACAGAAACCAGGGGTCCCTGTGAGGTCAAGAGTAGAGGTTTACTAGGCCATAGGAAGGGGACGGGACTTGGGGGCCAGGAAGTGAGACTAGAGCCCTGGCAGCTGTCCAGGCCTTTCCTGGAAGAGGTGGGCGGATGCCAGCTCCCGGTGATTCTTAGCTGAGTGGGACTTTAGGCCTCATCTGGTCTCATCTGAGTTCCAGGTGAAGTTGCAGGGCCTGGAGAGGAAAGTGAGTTGCTTGATATCATTGAGATGGATGCTGATAGATGCAAACCCAGATCTCCTCACACCCACGGCTGGGCTCGTTCTACACGCCCACCACCATCCCTCGAGACGGCCCATCACCCTGGTCCCACAGGCCCAGAGGTAACCTGAGCCAAGGGGCAGGGTTTAGAGATTTGGCAACTTCCCTGTGACTGAGCTCTGAAGCCAAAGGCAACCACGCCCTCCCCACACGTGCTTTGGTGCTCTCCTCCTTGGGACCCACAAACACTGAGCACCTACTGTGTACCAGGCAGCATAAGGTCTTTAAAAGGCCAAATAGGAAGTGACCTCTGTCCCCCAGGGGCTGGAGATCCGCAAAAGAGAGACAAGTGCTGACATAGGTAACTCCCTCAAGGTATGCTGCGATGGCCTATGACAGGGGTTGAGGTAGCATGTGTGAAAGCCCCGAGGCCTGGCACATAGTGGGTGCTCAGAACCTGGTAGCGCACAGGAAGTGGTGATAACTGGTAACTGCCGTCAGCTGCCTTAGACATCTGTCCAGACCCCATGGCATGCGTGCATGCGTGTGTGTGTGAGAGAGAGAAAGAGACAGAGAGAGAGTAGTAGTAAAAGCAGCTCCTGCTTATGGAGCACTTACTGTGGGCCAAGCACTCAACATGTATTACTTCATGAAATCTTTGCTGCAGCCCATGACGTAGGTTCTATTATTGTCCCCACTTTACAGATGAAGAAATTGAGGCACAGAAGGTTAAATCATTTGCTTGTTGTCCTATAATTTAACTGCAAATGGCAGATAGGGAGTTTAAATATAGGTCATCACCTTCTCTACCATGCTGGCCATTCCACCAGGGGTGGAGATGGGGCTGCTCTCCAGCGTACCGCCCCCCAACTAAGTCCCTACAGCCCTCCCCATGTGTCTACGACTTCAGTGGAGGGCGGAAGTGAGAGAGACGGCCTGTGTGGAGGGAAAGGAGGCTCAGGCATTGCCAGGACTGTGCCCTCGGGTCTGAGGACACCCTACTAATAACAATAGCAAGACTCACTCAGTACCGACTGTACCCCAGGCTCCGCTCTAAGTACTTTGTCAACTCATTGAATCCTCACACAGAGCCCGAGGCCCATCCTGTCGCCATCCCCCATTGAACAGATGGGGACTGACACAGAGAGGGCGGTAACTTGCCTGAAGTCTGGAGCTGCTAAGTGGCATCGCTGGATCCAGCCCCGGCTCCCCGAGTGCCGTCTGTGCTCTTAACCACTGTGCCGTGCTGCTTCTCGCTAAATGTGCCTCTAGCGCCTGGGAGGTTAGAAGCAGGACCGAGGCAGGACGGTGGCTGGGGGAAGCTGACGGGGCGGAGGTTCAGATTTCTCAGCGGGGCAGGAAAGGGCCTGGCCCTCAGGCAGAGCCAGCCTCGGATTCCCTGTGCACGACCGCACACGGGTGTGCAGCAGAGGGAAGAAGGGTTCGACAAAATACCCCCGTGTCAAGGAACCCAAGAAGGGGGAGGCCGGGGACGCCCCCGTAACTCAGCCCCTCCTAGGGGGTCGGCTGGCACGAGGGACTGGGGTCAGAAAGAACTTAGGGGACCTCACGCTCTAGGAGTGGCTGCTGTGTAAGCCCCAGCCGTCTGTGGAGGCGCTGCCCACCGTGGGCTCCAGCAGAGCCCGGGGTAGGAGTCGGCCGCCCCTGCCCCACAGAGCATCATCGTGGGTCCCACCTCCATTCCTCCTCAGGAGACTCGGCTCTCAGCACCCCCGTGCTGTCCCCTCCCCACCAGGTACACAAACACACAGTGGCCCAGTTGCCAAATATGGTCATCTGAGCCTCAGATTTGCTCTCGGTATTTCATGCTTTAAACAACACTGTCTGAACAGCACCTATGAAATATGAATGGACTGAGGTTTTGACAAGCAAATAGCCCAGAGTACCAGGGTGATAAGGAGGGGAGGGGTCAACGAGGTCTGGAGAGACCGTGGGGACAGCAAGCCCATGCCTGAGTCAGGCCCAGGGACTCTGCATGTAGGGTCACCGGGAGTCCGGGTGCTGGATACAGGGTTGAGCCGGGGGAGGTGCTCAACAGACCGTCCTAGGGGTCCCTGGGGCTGTGAGGAGAGGCCAAGGGAAGAGGGAGGGTGGAGCTTGCTCAGAGCCCCTGAATGCACCTCCCTTGCAGGTAGGGAGAGGGTGCAGGACAGAGGCCAGGAGTTAGGTTTCTAGGGGCAGAAGACCAGAGTACTGAGTGGTCTTCGTCTTTTCTCCCTTGATCTGCTCCAAGCCCCTGCCCAGCCCCAGCCTGCAGGGCACCCATGCCTGCAGAGGACACGTTGACACAGCTCCTCTGGTTTGTCTTCTGGGCAGGGGAGGACGTCCAGCCCGGGCGAGGCATGAAGGCCCCATGTCTTGGGCTCCTCTCAACTCCCCCGGCCTTCGGAGGCCTCTGTCTCCAGGATCCTCCTCCTGCAGCCCCCTCCTCTCTGGCCAGAGGCCACGCACTGTTCACAGGATCCCAGACACGCAGGCCTCAGTTCCTCCGTGTATAAAATGAAGCAGTTGGACGTGATTTTCTGTTAGGTGCCTTCCAGACCTGCCATGCGGCAGGTTCCCAGCCCACTGCCTGCCCTTGCCGCCCCCAGGGATCAAGGTGCTGATCTCTGCAGTTGGAAAGCAGCTGGAGGTGCCTGGGCTCACCTGACAAGCTGATGGAAGGGTCTGCTGGAAGGCGGACCGGCCCAGCTGTGGAGCCTCCTGGGACCTCAGCCTGAGGGAAGGGGGAGCAGCGGAGGCCAGGGCTGGGATGGGGAGCCAGGGGAAGGATACCTAGTGTCCAGTGTACACTGGGGACATTGACCCATTTGAGCTTGTTTAGAAAGTCTAGTGGGAGCAGGGGAAGCCAGGCAGCAGGGATGACCAGGTGGGCGTCTTGCTAGCAACCGGGTGAGCAGCTCACTGTGGCTCTAAGTGGAGGTGGCCACTGAGGTCAGGGTCCAGCCTGGTTCCCCAGTAAGAAGTGGGTTAGCTAGTAGGCCCCAGCTGCTCCCCGAAGCTCCAAGCGAGGGGCTGTCAAAGTCTTGAGCACAAACCAGAACTCTGCCCAAAAGCCACTTGTACACATGAGAATGACTCAAGGGCCAGGGCTCCCCCAAGACACACCACATCCCAGGCTGGCAGAGGATGGGCTGTCTGCAGACCACTGACCAACGGGGCATCTGAAATGGCTCTTCGGGGCCTGCCTCGCCAGGAGGCCTAGGCAAAGCTAAGGCAACAGCTTCAGGGTCAGTGTCTGTGTTTGGGAGGGGCCAGAGGTCCCCACACCCACCATAAAATGAACTCTGTTGTCTACCCTGACAGCACCCTCTCGCTGGGCGTTCGGCCAAGCAGTGGACATGGAAGCAGGGTGGGTGTTCAGAAGTCAGTGGCAGCTCCTCCAAGCTCGCCATTGGGGGCCACCTGTCCCCCCAGCCCAGGCCAGTTCCAGGCAGAGAGGAGGTCTCTAGTTGCTTGTCAGAAAAAAAGCGCTTCATCTAGATCCCTTCTGAGCAACTGACAGGGTTGATGGTAGCTGCTGATTTCCCAAGCTTACAAAATTGGCAGGGGTGGCAAAGGGGGTTTCTGTAATCTGTCACTGATGGGTTAGATGGTGGGGCAGATCTCTCAGGAGCAATGGATGACCTTGAGAAAATGTGGATGTCAAAGGGAGAGAGAAATAATTTCCCTCAAACTGCTGCCAGCAAGCCTTCTCAGCACTGGGGTAGTTGATGGAAACTTTGCTGCCATTGCCCCCCAACTCAGGAGGCTGTAGCATTTGACTGCGTGATAAGAAATTGCCAGGCACTTTCTAATTACAATTATCATCGTCGTGGCTGTCTCTCTTAATTACTTTCTTATAATTAGCTGTTGCTTTTTCCTCAGCATTTGTGTACTTTGCAGATTTGCTGACATTTGAGAGCCCCAAAATAGGGCCATTTGGGAAGGAGGGCAGAAAGGTGGGGAACACATGAGAGGAATGGATTCTTTTCAGGCAACCTGATAAATTTGGGGGCCTTTGCAGAAAGAAATTGGGGAAGCCAAAAGATGGGTCATTTTCTGAGCTGATGGGGAAAGAGGGCAGGAGTGAGGATGTAGGGATTGGGCTTTGTGGAACGTCTCCAAGTGTTCAACCTTGGAGGAAGTATTCTTGAAAAGCCACCAAGGCTGCCATTTCGTGGGCTTGGGTTTCATTTTAGGAAACAAGCCTGGGATGAAGCACACCCTTGTTGAATCCTTTTCGAGTTAATTAAATAACTCGGGTCAGGAGCAGCTTGATTTTCCCCAAAGCCAGTGATGCGTTCTGAGCAGCCCTGGGCCCCAGGGAGCCTTTACAAAGTGCATTGTGCTCCTTGACCAGATGGTTGGTTTTCACTCTCTGTTCCTGTTCTTTCTCCCTCTCTTCGGATCCCCTGCAGCCCTGTGTACAGAGGAATGTGTGCATGGCCGCTGCGTTTCCCCGGACACCTGCCACTGTGAGCCCGGCTGGGGAGGGCCCGACTGCTCCAGCGGTGAGTCTAGGGTCTTTGGGAGTTGAGCGGGGCCATGGCTCTGGCTGGGGAGGGGCCGTGCCGTGTGGATACTGAGTTCTTTGTCCTGGGCTTGGGCTACCTAGCGAGTGTGGGCAGCGGGGAGGAAGCATACCTACCGGATGGTCCTTGGGGTGGAGGGCTCTAGGGGCATGAGGGTCATGGTTTGTGGTGGCCTGGAGGGGCGTTGCATGTCGTGTGTGTGGGGAATTGTGGGGTCATCTGTACGACTCTGGCTTTTGATGAAACACCTCCGGATAAGGTCTTTGAGGCTTGAAGTGAAATTGAGATGCCGCCTAAGGGCGCAGACCCAGGAGGTCACTGAGGTCAAGGCCTGGTCTTCAGCTTTGCTGGTGCAAAGGCTCAGTGGATGCTCACAGAGGTTCAGGGGACTTATTTATGAGACTGATGGGTACTGGGATACCTCTGTGTCCCCAAAGGTAGGAGAGTGGGATGCCTGTAGGGCTGGTCACTGTGTTCTTACATCTCTCTGGGTAGACTGTTCACATTCCCTGGGGAAGGCTCTCTGGTGAGCACGAGTGAGGCAGATGCTCTCGGGACTGACAGAGTGACTCATAGCAGGACGGCATTGTCTCTCCTGTGGGGCTGGCCGCCGAGTGGGCGGGGTACACCAGCAACTCCTCGGGGAATTCTCTGCCAAGAGCCCAGCTGAAGGCAAATCCTTCTCCTTTGGCTCATTTCCCTTCAATACTCACAGATGAGCCTCTTTCCAGTGGCACATTTTGCAATCAATGGTTGGTTAATGCCATGGTCTTATTAGATTTCCAAGGAGTCCTTGATTAAGGTTGAAGCCCAATTTTCTTCCTGCTTTGAGCTGGGATAGTATCTTTCTGTGTGTGACTTGAGTAGGTAACATAGCTAAGCTGATCCAGTAGGGGTCTAACCCCCATCATTGGGAACCACCTCCCTGTTCCCTGTCCCATAGTGACTGCAATGGTCATAACAACATGGAGAAGGAATGGTGGGTCCACGTTGGCCCAATGTGGTGCTCTTGCCCTTTTCCAGTCTCTGCTGGGGTGGAAACGTCTAGTTATGGTCCTTTTCTCCCAAAGGCCTTGGCTGGAGCCTCTTTGTCTACCCAGTACATGGGGACATACCAGCCAAAGCAAGCTATTGGATGTGGTTTTGTTTGGGCCTGGGTGGTTACCCGGCTTGGGGAGACCAGGATCTGTATGGGGTGCTCTAGAGACTCTCTCCAATGTGTTGGGACCTCCAGTGACTGTGGTACCCTCCTCCTTCCACCTGTTGCCCTGCTTTGAGGTAAGTCATGCTGAACAACAGGGCAGGGACTCCTCCAGACAACATAAAGTACACCCGAGGAACACGTGAGTTACAGGAATGTGTTCAAGCAGCCTTTCTGTGAACTCCGGGAAACATGCTGGCCGAAATGTTTGAGAGCTTTTCCCCACCTTGTCTGTGTTTTGTTTTGTGTAACTTCGCCTACAATGAATCTTTGATGGGGAACTATCTAATTTGGATTCTGTGAACCCTGCTGGGACAGGTCTGCTTGCTGTTGCCAGATTATAATGTCAAGCGCAGTCTGTTGGAGGTTGAAATACAGCCTGAGTCCCAGGAGTCCTGAGTGCATATAAACCACCAACCAGTGCAAGTGTGTTTGGTGCTCACTGTTTCTGGACTGTGATGATTGGGGCGCCTGGAGGGTTTTTCAGACAGAGTCTGTCTCTCAGGGTTTCCTTCTGGTCTAGTGAAAGAACTGGAAGGGAGGCGGCCCTTGATCAATGGGAGTAGGGAGTCTAGAGTAAATCTTGCCCCTGGAGTGTGTTTACCAAGCACGTAGCCTTGTAACTTTACAGTATAAAACCGGGCTGCCCAATTTCCACTCCCGATTCAGTCATCAGACTTGGTGCTGAGCAACCCACAATGTTTCTTCGATAAATCCAACCTCATGGGTTGAAGAACCACCAGCTCTGCATCTACTCAAGGGCGTGTACTACTAAACCCTCAGAAAGTCCTAAAAGATAAGTTCCAACCCTCTTTTGAGAGATGGCAACATTGAATGAAGGGAATTCATAGATTCTCATTCTCAAAATCATGTGTCTCTAGCTTAAGGCCAGGGCTGGGTGATGGATCTCTATGGCCCTCCTTGCCATGTCTGAACTTTCTCCCAAGGAGCTCAGTGAACAAGGCCACAGACTGTGTGTGGGAAGAAGGTCATCTTAGAGCAGTTGATAATAGCCATTGAGACCGCACAGAAGAAACCAGAGTCCCCTTCCATGGGTCAGGCCTTCAGGTATTAGAAGACAATGATCACTTCCCCCCCTACTCAATTTTTATTCTCCAAGCTCCTTTGTTTCTCACATGACATGGTCTGAACTGCCTTCCCCATCTAGTTTCTCTCCATTGGCTATGGCCTTTGTTCCTTTTAAACTATCATTCCTAGATCTGACCACCGATGCAGGCTTGTATGGAAAAATGACAATAGAGCTAAGTACTCTCTATTGGATTTTCCTGTGCACTAACACTTTATTCATCTTCTCATTTACTCTTCACAACAACCCTATGATGTGGGAATTAGCCCCATTTTACAGATGAGAAAGTTGAAGCACAGAGGGGTTAAAGAACTTCCAAAAGGCCCACAGCTAGTAAATGACGAAACTGGGACTGTTGATCAAGTGAAAACCTAGGTCCTGAGCCTGAACACATAATTATTATGCTCTCCTTCCTTCTGGATGCTCAACCTCTGCTAATACAGCCTGAGGTTGAAATAGCTCTTTGATGAGAAAACCTAGTTGCTCACAGGGGAAGGAAGGAACTGATTGAAAGATGTGGCCCTGAGATATTGTCATGGAGACAGATGAATCAGCCATGGGACACAAATTGTGATTATGTTTACTCCAAGCAATTTGACCCTGTTTGCTATTGTGCCATTGGACCCCTGTCTGCCTGTGTGTGCTCTGTGGGGCCTGTGTCCATGGAGATGGGTATCCTGATGAGCACAATGCGTATCTCTGGAGATTTCTGAATGGGGTCTGTCATTTGCATGTCTAGACATGTGACATCCTTGCAGGGAAGCTTTGATTTCTGTTTAGTCAAAAGCATCACTCTTGCTGGTGTTTTCTTCTGATTCTAAAATCATACCTGTTCATGTTAAAAAGGAAGTTCAAACTGCGCCAGAAGTATAGACAGAAAGTTAAACCCATACACCCAGTGATAACCAATTCTGGCATTTGGGTGCTTATTGCCTTTCCTGTTATTTCTCTGCACATTTGTTCTTAGAGTTAGATCTGGACACAACTTTTATTATTTAGATCAAATGTATGTGCTATTCTGTAACTTGGTTTTTTAATTCAACTATATGTCATACACTCGTTTCCTTGTCCATAAACATGAATCTCCCTTAAAATTTTTAATGGCCTTATAGAATTTCATTCTATGGATTACTAAAAGTGTTTAACCAGTCTCTTGCTGATGGACTTTTAGGCTGTTTCTGATTTTTCACTGTATTAGGCCCACCGTCCTTTATCAAAGATCCTTGTGGCCTGTTGGTTTCAAAATTTAGATTTTTTTCAGAGTTCAGGAAGGTATATGGTGACTATCTCATATATGACATATGCCTCCAGTGGGGTTTGGTCAGCACCTTGGGATGAAACATAGTAATATTTCTGAAGTGACATATAACTGATCACATCTAGTGATATATAGAAGATATTTAACCACAAATCAGTTCCACGAAGGTTTTGCCTCTAAATGAATTTTGGAAAATTAAAAAATAATTCCTTTGGACTCTTTAGAGATTTTTGGGTTGTTGACATATGAATAAGGGATTGCGGTCCTGTGTAAAAATGCTGCAGTGATTCTTCTCGTGCATGTATCTTTGCCCACGTGTCCCAGTTTCTTCTTAGGATAAGTTCCTGGAAGTGGCAGGGAAGATTATAAAGCTCCATCATCCTACTGCCTGCCCCTGCCCTGCCCTTTGTGGCTGCCAAGGGATTTATGACTTTGATAGACATGAAGGGGACAAATCCAGTAGTAGGATGGGGTGGGGAACTTTTCATTCTTTTATAGACTTATAACCCCGTAGCCTAATTTCTTGAAGGCCTGGATGAATTTCTTTCTGCTCCATAAAGGAAGTGAGGTGATGCTGATTTGCCTGGTGGGTAGACATGTCAGCTATCGTGGATAATGCCGAGGTATTAGATGGACCAATATGGGGAAATGGAGTGGCTGCATGCTTGGTCATAAACCTCCATCTTATATAATAATGAAGAGTAAAAGGATGAAATGTCAGTTTACACTGAATAAAGACCACAGAGTGACTCTTATTAAACTGCACTAATCTCACAAGTGGAGATGAAAAGAAAAAAAAGTTTTGCCGTACTGAATATCTAGCTTTTTAAAGTAATTAGGAATAGTAAAGCACTGACAATGATTGAGATAGAAACATTATTCATAACTTTTATTTCCACACTGGGCAATGGTCCAGTGTATTTCATTTATGAGGTTTCAGCTGTAAGGAGAAGGACGTGAGCCAATTCCTAAATTAAATATGTCCTGTTAACTTTTATAAATGATACTCAAGAATCAACTTGGAAATTTCAGCCTTCATTGTATTATTTAATTACTGTATTTCTTGGGTCCCGCTTCTCTGGTCCTCTCCCTCCCTCCCATGGTGATTTGCAGTTTGGGTTCTGGGCTATAGAATGGCATTTTGATTTTGGTCTCAGGCCTCCCCGGAGGGCTGGGGTAGACATGGAGAGAATCCCTCCCATTTCTCCATAGTCTACCACATGCTTAGATTCCGCTGAACTGGTTTTACCCATGCGAACAGAGTGCGGGAGAGTAAAAGTCCGCTCCACAACCTCTTATTATTTGTTGAAACTGTCCCCTCTACCCACACCCCAGCCCTCCAGGCCTGGTGCTCAGCACGAGACAGGACTGTGGAGCAGGCCTGAGTAATGAAGGCAGCAGGAACCAAGTTGGGCCACCACCAAGAGTAGCTTCTGCCCAGTCAAATGTGTTCTTATCTTGAATGGTGTGTGGGACCCCTGGCTGACTTGGCTTTCAGCTATCCTTGCAGATTAAAATAAAACATTTACCAGCTCAGAAATATGCTTATACTCCTAAACTAGCCAGGGACCGTCTAGGTCAGTCCTTTTCAAACCACGATATATGTTTGCTAGAGATTTGTGTGTGGTGTGTGTGTGTGTGTGTGAAAATATACGTAACAGAAAATTTAAAGTGTACAGTTCTGTGGCAGTAAGGACATTCATATTGCTGTGCGACGACCATCATTATCAGTCCAGTGCTTTTTCATCTTCCCCAACTGAAACTCTATACCCATTAAACACTAACTCCCCATTCCCCACTCCCGCAACCACCATTGTAGTTTCTGTCTACTCTAGGTACCACATATAAGAGGGATCATACAACATCTGTCCTTTTGTGAATGGCTTATTTCACTTAGCATAATGTCTTCAAGTTTCATCCATATTGTGGCATGTGTCAGAACTTCCTTGCTTTCTGAAGCTGAATAATATTCCATTGTATGTACATGTTATACTATATTTTGTTTACCCATTCACCCATCAACGGACACTTGAGTTGTTTCTACCTTGACTATTGTGAATAATGCTGCTGTGAACATGGGTGTACAAATATCTCTTCAAATTCCCGCTTTCACTTCTTTTGCATGTATATCCAGAAGTGGATTTCTGGAGCATGTGGTAATTCTATGTTTAATTTTTTGAGGAATCACCATACCGTTTTCCACAGAGTCTACATCATTTTACATTCCCATCAGCAAGGCACAGGGTTCTAATTTCTCTTCATCCGTGTCAACGCTTGTTAGTTTCTATTTTTATTTTTTATAATTGTCATCCTAGTGGGTGTGAAGTGGCATCTCACTGTGGTTTTGGTTTGCTTTTCCCTAATCATTAGTGATGTTGAGTTTCCTTTCATGTGCTTTAGTGGCCATTTGTGCATCTCCTTTGGAGAAATGTCCATTCTAGTCATCTGTCCATTTTTTTTTCAACTGGGCTGTCTTGTTGTTGGTGCTGAATTGTAGGTGTTCTTTATATTTTCTGGATGTTAATCCCGTATCAGATATGTGATTTGAAAACGTTTTCTCCCATACCGTGGGTTGCCTTTTCACTCTGTTAAGTGTCCTTTGATGCACAAAACTTTTAAATTTTGATGAAGTCCAGTTTATCTATTTTTTTTGTTACCTGTGCCTTTGGTGTCATATCCAAGAAATTACTGCCAAATCCAGTCTCATGAAGCTTTCCCCCTATGTTTTTGTCTAAAAGTCTTACAGTTTTAGCTCATGGAATTAGGTTTTTGATCCATTTTGAGTTAATTTTTGCATATGGTATAAGGTAGGAGTCCAACTTCAGTTTTTCTGCATGTGGATATCAAGTTTTCCCAGCACCATTGGTTGGAAAGACTTTTGCTAATGATTCTTGAAGCTATAGAGTTAAAATTTTGCACCATGTAATGGCACATTAGTTACCTGAGAAGTGATTTAAACTTTGCTCCTTAGATTAAAACAAATACAGAGGGCTTCCCTGGTGGTGCAGTGGTTAAGAATCCGCCTGCCAATGCAGGGGACACGGGTTCGAGCCCTGGTCCGGGAAGATCCCACATGCCACGGAGCAACTAAGCCCATGCGCCACAACTACTGAGCCTGCACTCTAGAGCCCACGAGCCACAACTACTGAGCCCACGTGCTACAACTACAGGAGCCTGCACACCTAGAGCCCATGCTCCACAACAAGAAAAGCCACCACAATGAGAAGCCCACGCACCGCAACAAAGTGTAGACCCCTCTCGCCGCAACTAGAGAAAGCCCACGTGCAGCAACGAAGACCCAACACAGCCAAAAATAAATAAATAAAATAAGTAAATTTATAAAAACAAACAAACAAATACAGACTTGTTATAGAATTGAATGCATCATTGGCATTTATTCAAAAAAGAACAAAAACTGTGATCACATGAGCCTTTGGTGGACCTTTTGGGGCTATGCTGCTAGGCATCACTGGAGACAAGGTTGTTTCAGGTGTGAATATTGAGAAGCAGTGGGAAAGGCAGGAAGACCGTAACCTGATTTAGATCTCTCACGGCTGATGACTGTTTACAAGATGGTTTATAGAGGGATCAGCGTTTCAAGCCCTTTTCCTACCGCATTCTTGGGGACTCTTCCTTCCAGAGTGCTGGGCTGTCTGCAATACCCCCAGAGTCCACCTCTGTGCTCCTAGGCTCTGGAATGGCATAAGAGCTCTGATCCAGCCCACAATACCTCGTCTTGGGGGGGGTCTCAGGGTCTCTGCGTCTTTCCACAATGCTCAGTGCTGTCCCACCAGGCTGGGAGTCATATGACCCCCATATTGCTGGGGCTTGGGCATCCTGTTTTCCTGCGGCTCTCTTCACATATATGAAAGCATATGTCCACATAGTCCTGGAATGGAGTGCTAGGAAGTATAGTCTGGATCCCAGGACCTAATTTCTGGTCATGGAGAGCTCATGATTTAACTTGAAACCCTTGAAGCAGGAGCTGGGAGGGACCTCAGAAATTGTCTGATCTACTTCTTCCATTTTATAGATGGGCAAACTGAGGCCCAGAGAAGGGAAACTACTTGCCTGAGGTTACCCAGGGAGGTAGTGGCAGAGCTGTAACTTGATCCTGGGTGTCCTGACTCCCATGCCTTTTGTCTCTCGCCAGCTGCTCTGGGAGTTAAAGGCTGGAGTTGTCTTAGAGGCAGATGGGTCTCATTACACCAAAGCAAATGGGTCAAGTTATTCTACAGCCTCGGTGCAGGAGACCTAAAGATTAGGACCTTCCTGAATCCTTCTCTGCCCAGGTTCAAAGGCCAGACTCATGACTCCAGGTCAGGCCAGGGCACTGAGGTCAGTGATTTCCAGAGGGGTCGACCCTGCCGTCTGCCTGGCTTGAAAAGTACATTAGGGGGAGGGTCCCATTCTCAGGGGCCCCTGGGCACACTTCTCACCGACAAACATGGAGACGTCACAGTTTGGAGGCAAAGGATGTGGGGGCAAAGCAAAGGTATAGGGTGTGGGCCAGGGCTCCTGCCTCTGTCCTGGGGCAGATGAAGGGGTCCAAAAGGAGATGGGCAAGGCCGGGCGGGGAGTCGGTGGACTTGGCCACACTGGTCTGCTGGGAAGGGCCATTGCCAAGACTTTGGGGCTCCTTCCCAGCAAGGGAGCAGGGAGACCGAGCCTGAGTAAGGAGAGCTTATGAGAGAGGGTCAGAGAGGAACAAGAGGGGGCCACATGGTCTGAGGAGGAAGGTGAATACAGACTCCTGCTCCTACCGTGTACAGATGCTTCACATAGATGATCCATTTACTCTGCCAGCAGCCTGCCGTGCGTGTTACCTCCATTTCTCAAATGAAGAAACCGAAGCTCAGGGAAGTAGAGTAACTCCTGCTATTCACTCAGCTAACAAGCCTCAGCTCTGGGATGAGAGCCCGGCACCTGTGTTCTTCCCACAGCTCCATGCTGCCTCTGAAGGGATGAAGCCAGCTTCGGGTCCCACCTCTGCCTGGGTGACCCTAGCTAAGTCCTTCCCTCTCTCTGAGCCTCAGGTTTCCCATCTATAAAATGGGAAGGTCAGCATGGATATTCCAGGTCTAAAATCCCACGATGCCATGTTTCTGGAAAGCTAAAATCCAGCATCGCCTCACCTAATCAAGGGCCCTCGTGACCTTCCTGACGCTGACCTCTGGGGGAGGGAGTCTGCTCTCCCCACCACCCAACTCCCTCCCACGCGCAGCCCTCCTGTGATTCTCTCTTCTTTCCAGGACCTGAAAAAGGGGTGGGGCGGGACAGCCATGGGTGGGTACGGTGACTCACGCCCTCGCCTCCCCCAGGTGGGGACGCCTGGGGAGCCTTGGCTGCGTCATCCGGGCGGAGACGCAGGGGGGCATCCTGCCAACCCGGAGGCCGCAGCTCACTCGTGGCGGGCTCACTACCCCAAGGCGGCTGTCAAGGTTAAAGCCACTTCAGATGAATCGCCACAGAGCAATCGCACTTGCTGGTCCTTGCGTGCTGCTCTGCCCAGCCCGCCGCCCTTGCAGAACCACCTGGGCTGCCTCCTGCCGCCATCTGGCGCGCCTCCCCGGGATGGGGGGCTCCGTGTCCGCGCGCACGCTGGGGCATAGTCACCGTGACAGGGACACAAGGGGGCTGTGGACACGGCAGCAAATGCTTTTTCAAGGTCTGTACGGAAGAAGAGCTGCTCTTCACCCCAGAATTCTAATTTTGAACAAAAAAGTATTCAGTAGCCAGGGCGAGCGGTCCCACTGGCTCTGCGTTCTCTGTCCCTTGAGTTCCGTTTAAGGCGCATCTATTGAGCACTGCACAGAGGCCCACGCTGCTGGGGGTCCAGGGCTGAAGGGGGGGATTAGGAATGAGGAGGGCATGGCCCCCATCCTTGGGGACCTTCGAACAGAAGCCAGAGCCACCAGTACAGATAAGAGAGAGGAGAAGGGGTCGGTAGAGAGAAGGCTCTGGCTTTGATGGGAGGGGGGACCCGGCTGGCTCAGGAAAGCCATCATGGGAGGAAGGAAGGAACCAAATGTGTGCTATACCCATTTTAGAGGAAGAAACTGAGGCACAGAGAGGTTAAGTGATGGCCCAAGGTCCCAGAGCTGGGTCCGTCTGACTCTTTCCACAGGCCGTGCTGGGGTAGGGGGGAAGGTGAGAAGTGTCAGAGAGGCTGAAAGAGACCTTGAAGAGGGTTAAGAGACATAAACCCAGCCCCATCCCGTGTCCTGGGGGCTGGGGGCTGCAGGGGAAGGGCAGCAGCAAGGTAGATCTGCTGGCCTCTCTATCTCTCTGTCCTCGACTGTCGCCTCCCCCCCATCCCCTGCCTCCCTCCCTCCCAGCCTTGGCTATGCTCTGGAAGCCGGTGAAGAGGTTTGTTTCCCCCCTTCCAGAGTTTGTTTCTTCCAAAAGTGCCTCCCAGGAGAAATGGGAAATGAGAGGGAGCAGATGCCGGGGGTACCCTGCCCTCAGGGGGCCCGGACCAGTGTGAGGATGAGGATGAGGCTGGGCAGCTGGTGGAGACCCCAGACCAAAGGACTGGGGGCAGCTGGTCCCCCCACCCTCCTTCCACCCTTGGATCGGGTTCTCTTGTGACGCCCACCAGGAAAGGAGGGGAGACCTGCTGAGATCCCCCTTCCCAGGTCCAAGGGAGGCAGGTCATGGGGCAGAAGGGGGCGTGGGGCCACTGCTCCTCCCACTCCTGAGAGAGGGCAGCCTCTCAGGGTGTCACCCCTTCTCCATCTGCCTGTCAGACCAGGGGAGATAATGGGACCAGTCCCATCTGAGCAGGGTCAGGGGTCAGGCAAAGCCCTAGCACACGTGGCCTTTATTGTACCTGAAAAAGCCAGAGGCTGGCTAGCCTAGAGTCTGTGTGTGAGCTGCGTGTTCGGGGGCGGGGGGGGCTGTCGTATTGGGGAGGAGGGAGGTACATTCTGCCCAACCCAGCTCTGGCCATCTGGCTCCCTGAGAACAAAATTAATAAATAAATGACATGCAGTGAGTCTCAAGGACTGGGAAAGGGAGGAGGGTGGGAGAACCTGCCTAGACTGTGACAAAAGCAGAACAGAGGGGCAACAGCCAAGCTGGCACCATCGTGCGGTCCTGGCAGGCAGCGCTGCCGCCCCTCCGGACCCCGCTTGGGCCTGAAAAGGACGCTGTGCAACACTCCCCGTGACACACACGCGCGTGCACGCGTACACACACGCCCTGCGCTTCCAGGTTGGGCATGTGGGCTGGGTCTCCACGGGAAACACAGTTCCTGGGGGGAAGGGAATCACAAACTGCTCCCACCCGCGCCCACCAGCCTGGAGGACCGGCCTGGAACTCTGACAGGGAGGGGGAGGGAGGGGGTGCATCTTCTTTGGAGCCAGAGGGCCGGCTGATGGCAGGTCCCGCTCTCTGAGACCCCTGCCCCTGCCCCCAAGGACTTCGAGTTCCTCCCAGTCAGCCCAGAACTGCTGTGTGCCGGGCACCACGCTGGGGATGGACACGATGACCTCATTTCACCTCCCTCCACCCCGTGAAGTGGGGATTATGACCCCTGTTTTGCGATGGAGGAAGCCGAGGTCCAGAGAGGGTTAGCCATTCTCTAAGGTCACCCGGCTGCTCCTGAGTGTGTGCTCTCTTCGCTCGGGCATATTTCTCCCAGAATTCGGAGCTGTGGAGGAGGTGGCTTTTCAGGCTGAACGGGAGAGAGGTCTGGGCTGTGCTCCTGCTTAGATTCTCTCCTAACTTCTATCCAGCACTTACTGTACACACCGTCCTATTCATTATTATTTATTATCACTATTTCCATCTTTCAGATGAGGAAACTGAGGCTCAGGGAGGTTAAGTACCTGGCCCAGAGGCACACAGCGAGTAAGTGGCAGAGCCAGGATTCAAACCCAGGCAGTCAGTCTCTGGAGACCACACTCACGACTCTGGTTAACACTTCTTTTCAGGGCTCTCTGCCTTCCCTCTCCAGTCCCTCCCACACTTCGGAGGTAGGGAGGCAGCTAAAATGCAAACCCAGGCCATGTCACTTCCTTGCTCCCCTCTGCCTGCCAGGAAGTGCCCAACTCCTTGGCCAGGCCTTCAGGGCCCCTCTGGGTCTGATGCCTGACAAGCTTTCAGCCTTATCTCCCCCACCACCCCCCTTCCCCTCTCTTACCTTTCCTTTATCCACTGACCCATTGCTCTTCTGCCTTCAAAGCCCAGTTCAGATGCCGCCTCTGCTATGGCACTTCCTGATTCCCACAGGAAGTATATGTACTTGACCGCATATGTGTGGCCAGTGTGGTCCGCACCAGCCTAGACGTTTATTGTTTGATTGCGTGTTTGCTATCCTCCCAGCCCCTGAGACCTCTCTGTGGCAGGGTCCAGGTCTTCCTTGTCACCGTGACCCCGGGGCCCTGCACACTGCAGTTACCGGTGGGCACTCAGCACAGTGCTGAGTGGGATCCAGTGGATTTGCTCTCCCATTTTGTCATGTTTTCGTTCTTTTAGATGATGCTCTAGTGGAGGTACTTGGACCAAGGATGAGTGGGGCTCTGGGTTGGATGTTTGGGAGAATTCAAAGCCATGTCCCTTGATCTTCCAAATCTTCTCACCTATCCGTGCTGCCCAGGCACATGCCCCCGAGGATTGCGATGGGAGACCAGGAGTTGGATTGGTCCTTCAGAGGAAGCAGAGATCACAGCTAGCTGGAAAAATGCCAAGAAGGCCGTGGAACCAGAGCTCAAAGAAGGATGAGATTTGAAGTTTCAATAGTCCAGTATGGAAAGAGAGGGCATTCCAGGCACAGACCCCCAGAAGCAAGGGTACTGAACAGTGAGCAGGTCCAGGTGGCTAAAGCAGAGGGTGCCTAGCGTGGAGAGTGGGAGCCAGGCTGCACCCGGAGGCCAGGCCAGGTGGTGTGGTGCCCTTACCAGCAGCCCGGTGAGCTCGAACACGAGTCCATGGGCCATGGGGAGCCCCTGAAGGCTCATTTTGCATCAGTTGAGTCTGCATTGTGGAGTGGTGGAGCAACTTTTAAACTCTTCCTTAACTAACCTGTGACCAGGTCTGGTAAGGGAACAGAGGACATGCTGGAGGCTCTGACCTGCCCCTCCAGTCCTGGCTAGTCCCTCCAGGCCAGCTGGGCCGTGCTCTCCTTCCCCTGTCCCTGACTTGAGGCAACTGAAGCAGGCTATCTAGGCATTGCATGGAATCAGATTGGATGGGGGGACGGGGCAGGGGAGAGACCGCCGTGACTAAGAGTTGGTGAATGGATCAGGGCAGGGGCTGACCCACAGAGGCCAGGTTGGATATATTGATACCTTTCTGCCTTCCTGGCCAGAGCAGGGGAGGCAGATATGATAGCCAGTGGGATGTCCAGGAGAAGCACCTAGAACAGCCTTACTGGCTCCCAGGACCTCGGACTCCCAGCCTGCTTCTCAGGGGCAGCCTCGCCCTCCCATCCTCCAGGCCTCAGACACCAGTGGGGCCCCAAGGCAGGCGGCAACTGCCCAAAAGTGCTGCAGCAGCAAAGGCTGTGGCAGAACTGGGGAATCTGTCACCCTCTAATAAGGAAAGCCCGTTCTGGCAGCCTGGGTAATAGGCCTCAAGTTGAATAATTAATAAAGTTATAAAAATATGTCTACTATATGGCCAGAATAATTCAACCCAATTAGAAGCAATTGTTTCTTGCAGTTAATGCCACTCGTTTTTCCTTGTGAACAGCTCTTAGCACCAAGATAGGATTTGTAGGTTCGGCTGCCTACTTGAGGGGTTCTATTAAGACCAAATTCTCCCCTAGGACTTCTTTCAGTTGAGGATTATCCATCTTTCCATCCATCTATTCATGCCTCTCTTCAACCATGTATCAATTTGTCCATCTGTCTATCCATCATTCCATCTGTCCATTCATCTATTCATCCCTTCATCCATTCCTCCATCCATCTGCCCATCTACACATGCATCCATTTATTCACTCATCCATCTATCCATCTACCCATTCATTCAACAGATAATTCTTTTTTTTTTTAACATCTTTATTGGAGTATAATTGCTTTACAATGGTGTGTTAGTTTCTGCTTTATGACAAAGTGAATCAGTTATTATGTTCCCATATCTCTTCCCTCTTGCACCTCCCTCCCTCCCACCCTCCCTATCCCACCCCTCTAGGTGGTCACAAAGCACCGAGCTGATCTCCCTGTGCTATGCGGTTGCTTCCCACTAGCTATCTAGTTTTTTATCTAGTTTACGTTTTGTAGTGTATATATGTCCATGCCACTCTCTCACTTTGTCACAGCTTACCCTTCCCCCTCCCCATATTCTCAAGTCCATTCTCTAGTAGGTCTGTGTCTTTATTCCCGTCTTGCCACTAGGTTCTTCATGACCTTTTTTTTCTTCCCCTTAGATTCCATATATAGGTGTTAGCATACTGTATTTGTTTTTCTCTTTCTGACTTACTTCACTCTGTATGACAGACTCTAACTCCATCCACCTCACTACAAATAACTCCATTTCGTTTCTTTTTTTTTTTTTTTATAAATTTATTTATCTATTTATTTTTGGCTGTGTTGGGTCTTCGTTTCTGTGCGAGGGCTTTCTCCAGTTGCAGAGAGCAGGGGCCACTCTTCATCGCGGTCGTTTCTTTTTATGGCTGAATAATATTCCATTGTATATATGTACCACATCTTCTTTATCCATTCATCTGTCGATGGACACTTAGGTTGCTTCCATGTCCTGGCTATTGTAAATAGAGCTGCAATGAACATTGTGGTACATGACTCTTTTTGAATTATGGTTTTCTCAGGGTATATGCCCAGTAGTGGGATTGCTGGGTCGTATGGTAGTTCTATTTTTAGTTTTTTAAGGAACCTCCATACTGTTCTTCATAGTGGCTGTATCAATTTACATTCCCACCAACAGTGCAAGAGTGTTCCCTTTTCTCCACACCCTCTCCAGCATTTATTGTTTATAGATTTTTTGACGATGGCCATTCTGACTGGTGTGAGATGATATCTCATTGTAGTTTTGATTTGCATTTCTCTAATGATTAATGATGTGGAGCATTCTTTCATGTGTTTGTTGGCAATCTGTATACCTTCTTTGGAGAAATGTCTATTTAGGTCTTCTGCCCATTTTTGGATTGGGTTGTTTGTTTTTTTGTTATTAAGCTGCATGAGCTGCTTGTAAATTTTGGAGATGAATCCTTTGTCAGTTGCTTCATTTGCAAATATTTTCTCCCATTCTGAGGGTTGTCTTTTCGTCTTGTTTATGGTTTCCTTTGCTGTGCAAAAGCTTTTAAGTTTCATTAGGTCCCATTTTTTTCTTTTTGTTTTTATTTCCATTTCTCTAGGAGCTGGGTCAAAAAGGATCTTGCTGTGATTTATGTCATAGAGTGTTCTGCCTATATTTTCCTCTCAGAGTTTGATAGTGTCTGGCCTTACATTTAGGTCTTTAATCCATTTTGAGTTTATTTTTGTGTATGGTGTTAGGGAGTGTTCTAATTTCATACTTTTACATGTACCTGTCCAGTTTTCCCAGCACCATTTATTGAAGAGGCTGTCTTTTCTCCACTGTATATGCTTGCCTCTTTTATCAAAGATAAGGTGACCATATGTCAGCAGATAATTCTTGAGCCCCTTCCATGTGCCAGACACAGTTCTAGGTCCTGGGCGTGTGGAGATGAGTAAGACCCTGCCTCTGCCCCAAGGAGCTCCCAGCCCAGGCAAGTGAACCTTTGAGTGAGGCAAGCTGTCATTCCTGTTTCTCTTCAGAGGTCCTGCTGAATATGATTTTTGTCCTTCATCTCTTCTCATGTATCTCAGTGAGATAGATAGATAGATAGATAGATAGATAGATAGATAGATAGATAGATAGATGATTTGGAGTTACAACCGGCTTGAGTTAAGTAATAAGTTCTTTCCCAAGATGGTCCAGATTATTCCCCTACGTTTGAGAGTTTAAGGATCTTCTGGCTTCAAAATACCCATGCTCTGGGTCCCAACCTTTCATCAAGTGGAGGTCAGGGGATGTGGGATCCAGCTCTGCCCTGGTCCCTGCATTCACTGGCCTGGATAAGACATTTACTTTTTATGGTTCCATCTGTAAGATATGAAGAATCACTGTGCCATTGTGAGCTCACAGTGGTGACAGGAGTCAAGATGCTTGGGGTCACCTGTTGGAGACCCAAGTTTGCTTCCTGGAACACTGGGCATAAGTTGAATTATGAGTTAAATCAACTCATACTTTATAGGCATCCGCAAGAAATCCTTCCATAAAGCCAATGCTCTTTTTGCGGTGAAGATGCCCTCTTTCTGATTTCTCTGCCTGGACATTGAGACTTTTCTTATAGTATAGCAAAACCATGACTCAATTCACTAAGTCTTCACAGAGCCCTTGTTGTAAGCCCAGCACTGTGCTAGATGAATCTGATAGCATTATCTAGTCAGTTATATTACGGTCATCAATCATTTATTAAGGGCCTGCTTTATTCAGGGCTCTGGAGATGCAGAAAGACCCAAGCTTTAGAGTTGCCCTCTCTGATATGGGTTCCCTTTTGCCTCTTTGTGAATCAGGATATCAGAGCTGGCAAAACAAAGTGAAAAGGCAAGGTATAGCCTGGGAGAAGACATTCACAGCACATGTAATCCATAAAGGATTAGTATCCAGAATATTTTTTTTAATCCTACAAATCAGTAAGAGCAACCATTCAAACACTGGCAATAATATAAACGTGCACGTCACAGGAGAAGGATATTTTGATGGGCAATAAATATATGAAAAGATGTTCACCTCACTGGTAATCAAGGAAATGCAAATTAAAACTAAAAGATGCTGCCTTGTCCCACCCAACAAATTGGGGAAAATCAGTTTTTGATAATACCAAGTGTTAGTAGGGATACACGCAAATGTGGCCACATACGCTGCTGGTGAGTGTGTGCATTGGCAGTACCATTTCAGGGAACAATTTGGTAATTTTAAATAAAGCTAAAGCCAACCCCATCATACCACGTTTCTCAAGCATTTTTTTTCTATCACAACCTATTGTGTCCCAGCACATACACACGCACACACTGATATTTTTAAATCTCTTCTATTTAACTTGTTAAAATGGTAGTTGTGACCCTTTGTATTGATCTCATGACTTTCTTCTGGGTTACAACCTACGATTTGAAAAACTCTACTCCAGAGAACCTCTCCAACATGTGCATCTGTGCATGATTGTTTGAAATCGTGAAAAGCTGCAAGTAACCTAGAGGTCCCTCAAGAGGGAAATGAATAAACTCTAATATATTTATACAATGGGATCTCCACAGCAGTTAAAAGGAACAAACTAGTGCTATACATGTCTACTCAGATGAATCTCAAATATATAATACTGAGTGAAAAAGGCACATTGCAGAGGGCTACATACATACCATATGATATAATTTATATAAAGTTTTAGAACATGCAAAATAATGAATATGTTATTTATGGGTACATTCAGATGTAGTAAAAGCATTAAAACAGACATGGCTGTGATAAATACCAAAGTCAGGCTATGCCCAGGGGGGGAGGTGAAAGGGATAGGGAGTGATGCATGAGGCATCTCAGCTGTGTAGTGTTTTATTCTGAAATAAAAATATCTGCAGCCAAAATGGGGGAAATTAAGATTTGTCTGATGAATATACTGTTTTAATTTTCTCTACATTTTAAAATATGCTTGAAATATTCCACATGCAAAACAAAAGGCTTCTCCACCTGTCCAGCACCCAAGTTCATATGAAGAAAAAAATGTGTTAGTTCATGTTAAACTTACTTGCTCATTTCATTCAATTTGGTTCACTAAATGTTTATGGAACACCTCCTTGTGGGTCTGACATTGCCAGGTGTGAGGTGTGGAATAGGCAGGAAGGTAGGGTGGATATTACAAGCGAAAATTTGGGGGTCAGCAAGGGCATAGGCTGCCCTCCCATCTCGGCCATAAAGACCAGGTTAACACACATGCCACAAAATGGGGCCCAAAGGTTAAAGCCTGTGTCTTCCTGGGGAATCAGGGAGGTCTCCCTGGAGGAGGTGAAGACTGAGATAGGCCTTGAAGGACAGACAGGGGTTGACTGGCGAGACACTCAGGAAAGGAAAGGAACCTTGAGTTCCAGAAAGCTCTGGGTCTGCATGAGAAAGAAGAGGTGACAGGGCATCTCAGGCCTCTGAACAGGTGTGCTGCAGCTCAAATGGCGAAATGCACCCCTGATGGCAGCACCCAGCAGGAAGTAGACACATGGAGTGGAGAGGTGGGTCTAATTCATCACGGGGGCTGAGGAGGGCCAGGGTCCTGGAGGCTGCAGGAAACTGGAGACAGCTTGCCTGCTACAGAAAGGCGCTGCTGCTCAGGGCCAGCCCACTGCATTGCCCATCCTCCGACAAGGGCCCTAGCAGGGAAGAGGGGGATAAAGCTCTGCTGAGATCCCAGACTTCAAATTTATTTGACCAGCTCTCAATAAATTTCTCACGCCAGAGGCCTCACTATCCATCTCCGGTGGGCTGCACAGGAAGTGTCTGTCTGTGATGACTTGGGGACATGTCCACATGTCTTGCCAGGAGGCAAGCCCCTAAATCTTCCTCTGAGTTGCTCCCCTCCTAGTAAATCTGAATAGTTTAAGATAACTCCCTCCAACCTTGAGGCTGGTGCCAACTTTGTGTCATCCATCAGCCCTGGCCGATTTCTTATTAAAGTTCTGCTGTTCCCTTGGAAAAGTCGCCGCCTTAAATCAAAAGGCTGATAGGACAGGGGAGAGACAGAGGAGCTGGAGTTGGTGGGGCGACGGCAGGTCAGGAAGATTAGGTCCTAGTCCTACTGCTGGGGCAAGAGGGAGACCTTCCCGGGCCCTGGCTCTGCAGCTTGCCCCGGGGTCTAAGGACAAGTTGTCTAAGCCCTGCGTGGCTTGAAAAGGCTGCCCGGGGAGTAGCTCAGAGGTGAACACCGTCCAACAGTTCTCCCAAGAGCCAGCAGGGAGCTGGCTCAGGGAAAGCGGACTTAACAGGCACTGATCACATTCACCCCTCATTCATTCACTCACTTAGTACAGTTCACCGATATAACACATTTGTGTTGGATGCCTGCTACTGTGTGCCTGTTCTCGGTGCTGGAGAGACAGCGGTACACGAGACAGTATGTGCCTTCATAGAGCTTACCTTCTAGAGAGGGAGATGGTGAACAAGCACGGAAATAAATACAGTAATTCCAGATGTTGGTATGAGGAAAATAAAACAGCAGTGAGTTAGAGTGAGGGAGGCGGGGTGGGCCGGGAGGCCTCCCTGAGGAGGGGCCGTTTGAGCCAAGTCCTGAATAAGAAAAATCAAAGACTGGAGGGTTCTTGTGTAGGTAAACCTTGACTCATGGCCTCTTTTTGACTCAGAAGAGCAGAATTTCCTTTATGCGTGGAGGACAATTGCTGAGGATTTATAAATGGATTGCAAGTTCCCGCCCACACAGGTGCCTTCAGTCTAGTAGTTGTGATGGTACAACCAGCCCAGGAACTCCAGGGCTGGGTGCTTGGGACCACGACCTTAGGCTGAAAGCTCAGAGAAGACGCAGGTCCCTTCCAGCTGGGATGAGCAGAGGAGGGCACCCGGAGGCCAGAGCGGGTGCAGGGAGTCATCTGGCAGGACTCAGGCTCTGCGAATGGTGCTGGGCCCTGACGGTGCTCATTGATTCCCCTGGGTGCTGGTTCTGGGTGGGCGCATGTGTCCTACTAATCACCCAAGTGAGCCGAGTTGATTCCTGGAGTGTAAGGAATGCAAGTGACACATATTGCCTCATCAGCAAAAGAATTACGGGCAGGGAGGGTCTCAGAGCTGGAGCCAGCTTTCTTTAAATAATTGGCAGCAGGATGAGGGGCATGGAGTGTTTTCTCCCTGCTATTGCTGCCGCCAAAGGAAATCACTGAGGTTTCCCCTCATTTCTGCATTGCATGTCTCCCATCTCTGGGTCACAGCCATGACTGGGAAGCAGGAGCCCTGGATGGTCCAGATCACGGGAGATGACAGGTATCCGATGCAGCTTCGAGGCTTCTCTGGGGAGAGCATAACCCACACAGGCAGGTCTGCTGTTGAAATGAGCAACTCTCTTTCATGAGTCGATAACATTTGCTCAGCAAATACAGATTAGCAGGACAGACCTCTCTGCATTTGCTCTCAGCTCTAAATGTCTCCCAACATCAGTCACAGCCACAGAGTCCAGAGGACAACCAAGAAACGCAGTGACTTGCCATGCAGTTTGGAAGTTGATTGGCTGATGGCTTCAAAGGCCAGCACTGTATCTCACTGTGGGAACTCCCAGAGCGGAGGCCCTAGGCTAAGCCCTGGGGAGACAAGGCCGAAAGAGGCAGCCCTTGTCCTTAAGGAATATAGGGTCTAGCAGACAGGCAGGTGAATCAGCATGTGACAGTGTTGTAGGTGCTTCCTATGCCTGTGTACAGGGCAGGAGGGGACAGTGATGAGGGAGGGGCAATTCCATAAGGTGGACCTCGGGTGGAGTTTTTATCTCCCCTTCTCTACGCCCATGCAGCGCTTGGCACAGAATAGAACAAGCAAGGTGACACACCATGGCTACTTTATACCAGAGAGATGCCACAGCTGAAATGAGTGACAGCTGTCTTTTCCTAGTTCTTGGAGGCGGGGAGGGGAGAGGATCAAGCTAATGCATGGTTTTCTCTCAGTGTCATGTTTTTCTTTTTAAAATCTTCCCAAAGCCCTTGGTTTCTACAGCTGCTTGACTACATAAAAATCCAGAGAAGGGGATGGAACATTGTTAAGCTCCTACTATGTGGCGGGTTCTGGGCTGGGCGCTCACAGACATGGGTCTCATTTAGTCCTCCCGACAGCCTTGCAAATTATTCTCACTCTATAGGATGAGGGAACCGAGAGGCGGAGTTGTCAAGGCCTCCCAGCTGCTGCGGGAGAGAGGCGGATTGATTTGAAAGAGCGTGCCTGTGTAAGGTGATGTTCATCTTAGCCCAGAATGATCTAGTTAGCTCTGCAGCAACTTCATAAATGGTGTTCCACAAAGACACCTGACCTCCAGAGCCAGCCTCTTGTTAGATACAAGGTTATAAGCCTCCAAACCAACGTTGACACCATTTTTGCTCGCTCAGTGGTAATCCCCTAACACTTCGTGTTGTTCTTTTCCCGCCCAAGTGGACCACGTTGTCACATCAGATGCCCACTGCCCAGCCAGGGCGGTTGTGGGCAGCTGAGGTTTGATCACGGATGAGTTGCAGTGTAGCAGGTAACATCCAGGGCAGGTGTGCCTTGGAAGTTTCTGGAGCCCAGCTCTCCAACCGCTCACTGCAAGCTCTGATTGAAGGGACAGCCAAGCCGGACACAGTTCCTACAGCTCCCATGCTCGTTTCTAAACCCAAAGCCTTCAAGTTCTTTTGCCAGAGCTGGGCTTCCCAAGCCCTGCCCACCTGTGGCGGCAGCCTTGGGGTTGACCCTCTGATGTGTGGTCCCCTGCCCCAGAGCCCAGATGAATGACTGGTACTCTGGTCTGTCCCTGATTGTCCTCCCCAGCACCACTGGGGTCATTTCCCCTGGGCTTGAGAAAAGAGATAGAGGGGTCTAGGTACTCTTCCTAATTAAAACAATTCTCTTAAAGCAGGAAGCTGCAGCCCGTGAGCCAAGTCTGTTCCACTGCCTGCTCTTGTAAATAAAGTTTTATTGGAACACAGCCACGCCCATTTGTTTCTGGGTATCTGTGACTGCTTTCTCATTACAGCAGCACAGTTGAGCAGTGTGACAGGGATTGTCTTGCCCACAAGGCAAGAAAATACTTATGGTCTGATCCTTTACAGAAAATCTTTGCTGATTCCTGTGTTAGAACATTAGAATTTTTTGCCCCAATGTTTTTGCCCCAAAGTAATAAATGCCTTAAAGATAGGATCATCAAAACTTTGCATCGCCTAGGAGAATATGAAAATAACAATAATTGTAGTAGCAACAGCAAGGCTGGGCTAAATGTTTACCCTGCTGAGGCTAAGAGCACAGGTTCTGGAAGCAGACTAGCTCACGTCCTGGCTTCTCCATTGTCCCAACTGTGGGACCTTGGCTAAGTTACATGACCTCTCTGTGCCTTGTTTTCCTCTTTTGTAAAATGGTGACTCTTTTGGGGAGTTGCGTGACTTGACTAGGGTATTACATGTAAATAAGGTATTACACCTCCCCCGACAAAGCATTCGGTAAATGCTGGTCTCCTCATGTAACCCTCATGGCAAACCCCTTATCGTTGGCAGGTATGGGACCCTGCTATCCAAACCCTCCTATGCAAATTCAGAAGCAGAAAGGAGTGATATCAAGTTTTGAATTAAACACTCAGTCTGACAACTTTCTCTCTGAACTCAACTAGACTTGGATGGTGAAGGACACTTGTACTTGTGATCTTTAAGTTGGTGCCATTATCATTCCCATTTTACAGATGCAGAAACTGATGTTGAAACAGGGTAAGGGGCCATGAAAAGCAGGACAGGATCCCGGCTGTCTGACTCTGGAGCACCCAATAACCAAGGACCTGCCACTCCCTGGTGGCTCTTGGCCAACTGAGTCCCTGGCTCATCACAAGTGCCCCTGCTTGGTGGGTGAATTCATCAGTGAGGGACACCATAAGCACAGGCTGACCACAGAGGTGGCTGTGCCCCATGCCTTGTCACCAAGGCAGGGAACTTTGTACAACTGGTTACCCAGTCCCCCTTATGACCAGCACCCCCTTACAGAAACACTGAAGAACAGCCCAGCAGCATCTGGTCACCTCTGGTTTGGAGCCCATGACCATAGCCTGATGAAAGGGCCCCTGCCAATGAGCCACTGAAGACAAGGGCGAAGTGGAAGGAGCTCTGGTTTTATTTATTTATTTATTTATTTATTTATTTATTTATTTATTTACCTCTTTATTGGAGTATAATTGCTTTGCAATGGTGTGTTAGTTTCTGCTTTATAACAAAGTGAATCAGCTATACATATACATATATCCCCATATCTCCTCCCTCTTGCATCTCCCTCCCACCCTTCCTACTCCACCCCTCTAGGTGGTCACAAGCACCGAGCTGATCTCCCTGTGCTATGCGGCTGCTTCCAACTAGCTATCTATTTTACATTTGGTAGTGTATATAAGTCCATGCCACTCTCTCACTTCATCCCAGCTTACCCTTCCCCCTCCCCGTGTCCTCAAGTCCATTCTCTACGTCTGCGTCTTTATTCCTGTCCTGTCCTGCCCCTAGGTTCTTCAGAACCTTTTTTTTTTTTTAGATTCTATATATATGTGTTAGCATACGGTATTTGATTTTCTCTTTCTGACTTACTTCACTCTGTATGACAGACTCTAGATCCATCCACCTCACTACAAATAACTCCATTTCGTTTCTTTTTATGGCTGAGTAATATTCCATTGTATATATGTGCCACATCTTCTTTATCCATTCATCTGTCTATGGACACTTAGGTTGCTTCCATGTCCTGGCTATTGTAAATAGAGCTGCAATGAACATTGTGGTACATGACTCTTTTTGAATTATGGTTTTCTCAGGGTATATGCCCAGTAGTGGGATTGCTGGGTCGTATGGTAGTTCTATTTTTACTTTTTTTAAGGAACCTCCATACTGTTCTCCACAGTGGCGGTAACAATTTACATTCCCACCAACAGTGCAAGAGGGTTCCCTTTTCTCCACACCCTCTCCAGCATTTATTGTTTCTAGATTTTTTGATGATGGCCATTCTGACCGGTGTGAGGTGATACCTCATTGTAGTTTTGATTTGCATTTCTCTAATGATTAGTGATGTTGAGCATACTTTCATGTGTTTGTTGGCAATCTGTATATCTTCTTTGGAGAAATGTCTATTTAGGTCTTCTGCCCATGTTTGGATTGGGTTGTTTGTTTTTTTGATATTGAGCTGCATGCGCTGCTTATAAATTTTGGAGATGAATCCTTTGTTAGTTGCTTCATTTGCAAATATTTTCTCCCATTCTGAGGGTTGTCTTTTCGTCTTGCTTATGGTTTCCTTTGCTGTGCAAAAGCTTTTAAGTTTCATTGGATCCCATTTGTTTATTTTTGTTTTTATTTCCATTTTTCTAGGAGGTGGATCAAAAAGGATCTTGCTGTGATTTATGTCATAGAGTGTTCTGCCTATGTTTTCCTCTAAGAGTTTTATCGTGTCTGGCCTTACATTTAGGTCTTTAATCCATTTTGAGTTCATTTTTGTGTATGGTGTTAGGGAGTGTTCTAATTTCATTCTTTTACATGTAGCTGTCCAGTTTTCCCAGCACCACTCATTGAAGAGACTGTCTTTTCTCCATTGTATATTCTTGCCTCCTTTATCAAAAATAAGGTGACCATATGTGCGTGGGTTTATCTCTGGGCTTTCTATCCTGTTCCATTGATCTATATTTCTGTTTTTGTGCCAATACCATACTTAGCATACTGTCTTGATTACTGTTGCTTTGTAGTATAATCTGAAGTCTGGGAGCCTGATTCCTCGAGCTCCATTTTTCTTTCTCAAGATTGCTTTGGCTATTCGGGGTCTTTTGTGTTTCCATACAAATTGTGAAATTTTTAATTCTAGTTCTGTGAAAAATGCCATTGGTAGTTTGATACGGATTGCATTGAATCTGTAGATTGCTTTGCGTAGTATAGTCATTTTCACAATGTTGATTCTTCCAATCCAAGAACATGGTATCTCTCTCCATCTGTTTGTATCATCTTTAATTTCTTTCATCAGTGTCTTATAGTTTTCTGCATACAGGTCGTCTGTCTCCTTAGGTAAGTTTATTCCTAGGTATTTTATTCTTTTTGTTGCAGTGGTAAATGGGAGTGTTTCCTTAATTTCTCTTTCAGATTTTCATCATTAGTGTATAGGAATGCAAGAGATTTCTGTGCATTACTTTTGTATCCTGCTACTTTACCAAATTCATTGATTAGCTCTAGTAGTTTTCTGGTGGCATCTTTAGGATTCTCTATGTATAGTATCATGTCATCTGCAAACAGTGACAGCTTTACTTCTTCTTTTCTGATTTGGATTTCTTTATTTCTTTTTCTTCTCTGATTGCTGTGGCTAAAACTTCCAAAACTGTTGAATAATAGTGGTGAGAGTGGACATCCTTGTCTTGTTCCTGATCTTAGAGGAAATGGTTTCAGTTTTTCACCATTGAGAATGATGTTGGCTCTGGTTTGTCATATATGGCCTTTATTATGTTGAGGTAAGTTCCCTCTATGCCCACTTTCTGGAGGGTTTTTATCATGAATGGGTGTTGAATTTTGTCAAAAGCTTTTTCTGCATCTATTGAGATGATCATATGGTTTTTATCCTTCAATTTGTTAATATGGTTTATCACATTGATTGATTTGCATATATTGAAGAATCCTTGCATTCCTGGGATAAACCCCACTTGATCATGGTGTATGATCCTTTTAATGTGCTGTTGGAGTCTGTTTGCTAGTATTTTGTTGAGGATTTTTGCATCTATGTTCATCAGTGATATTGGCCTGTAGTTTTCTTTCTTTGTGACATCTTTGTCTGGTTTTGGTATCAGGATTTTGGTGGCCTCGTAGAATGAGTTTGGGAGTGTTCCTCCGTCTGCTATATTTTGGAAGAGTTTGAGAAGGATAGGTGTTAGCTCTTCTCTAAATGTTTGATAGAATTCACCTGTGAAGCCATCTTGTCCTGGACTTTTGTTTGCTGGAAGATTTTTAATCACAGTCTCAATTTCAGTGCTTGTGATTGGTCTGTTTATATTTTCTATTTCTTCCTGGTTCAGTCTTGGAAGGTTGTGCTTTTCTAAGCATTTGTCCATTTCTTCCAGGTTGTCCATTTTATTGGCATAGAGTTGCTTGTAGTAGTCTCTCATGATCCTTTGTATTTCTCCAGTGTCAGTTGTTACTTCTCCTTTTTCATTTCTAATTCTATTGATTTGAGTCTTCTCCCTTTTTTTCTTGATGAGTCTGGCTAATGGTTTATCAATTTTGTTTATCTTCTCAAAGAACCAGCTTTTAGTTTTATTGATCTTTACTATTGTTTTCTTCATTTCTTTTTCATTTAATTCTGATCTGATCTTTATGATTTCTTTCCTTCTGCTAACTTTGAGGTTTTTTGTTCTTCTTTCTCTAATTGCTTTAGGTGTAAGGTTAGGTTGTTTATTGAGATGTTTCTTGGTTCTTGAGGTAGGATTGTATTGCTATAGACTTCCCTCTTAGAACTGCTTTTGCTGCATCCCATAGGTTTTGGGTCGTCGTGTTTTCATTGTCATTTGTTTCTAGGTAGTTTCTGATTTCCTCTTTGATTTCTTCAGTGATCTCTTGCTTATTAGTAGTGTATTGTTTAGCCTCCATGTGTTTGTATTTTTTACAGATTTTTCCCTGTAATTGATATCTAGTCTCAAAGCATTGTGGTTGGAAAAGATATTTGATATGATTTCAATCTTCTTAAATTTACCAAGGCTTGATTTGTGACCCAAGATATGATCTATCCTGGAGAATGTTCCATGAGCACTTGAGAAGAAAGTGTATTCTGTTGTTTTTGCATAGAATGTCCTATAAATATCAATTAAGTCCATCTTGTTTAATGTATCATTTAAAGGTTGTGTTTCCTTATTTATTTTCATTTTGGATGATCTGTCCATTGGTGAAAGTGGGGTGTTAAAGTCCCCTACTGTGATTGTGTTACTGTCAATTACCCCTTTTATGGCTGTTAGCATTTGCCTTATGTATTGAGGGGAGCACTGGTTTTAGCATTGTGACACCTGGGTTTGAATCCCAGCCCTGCCACTAACTTGCTGTGTGACTTCTGGAAGTCAGTTTCCCTCTCTGGGCCTCACCTGCCTCATTTTTCAAATGAAGGCATTATATTTCACTAGATCGGTGGTCCTTAACGGGGAGGGTGGGTTGCCTCTCAGGACATCTTGCAATGTCTGGAGACATTTTTGGTTGTCACACTTAGTGGGGAGGGCGCTGCCGGTATTTAGTGGGTAGAAGCCAGGGATCTACTAAACATCCTATAGTGTACAGGGCAGCCCCCACAACAAAAAATTATCACAGCCCAAATGTCGATATCGCCACTGTAGAGAAATCCCACAATCTGTAAGGGTCCATCCAGCTCTAAAATTCCATCCTTCATTTGTTCATCAAAGATGTGTTTATCTCCTCCTCCGCCCCACTGTTAAATCACATTCCTACTTTTCTTCATGGTACTTATTTGAAATTATGTGGCCTCTTCATTAATTGTCCACTGTCTGTCTCCACCACTGGAATGTAAGCTCCATGATGGGAGTATCTTAACTGGTTTTGTTTAGCGCTATACCTGAGCATTACCACATGGCTTGGGACATGATAGGCTCTCATTAAATAGATTAATGAATCTCCCTTTTTCTAACAAATACTTATGTACTATACTTAATTTAAAATCCTACCCAGAATGAAGAAGTTAGACTACCACCTTCTGCAGCAGTGCTTTTCAAGTTGTATTGTGTGTATTAGGACCCAGCCTACAGAGATTCTGATATTAGTGGTTTTAGCAGAACCAAAAATTCTGCATTTTAACAAGCACCCTGCATGACTTTAATAAAAATGATCTGTAAAACACACTTTAAAAAAAAAAAAAAAGATGTATTTATTAGGTGCCTTTTGTGTGCCCGGCAGTAAACAGTTCAGAGTCCCTGCCCTCTTGGGGCTCACAATTTATAACAATAATGGTAATAAGAGTTCATATTGGCTGAGTGCTAACTGTATACCAAGTTCTTTACATAAACTGGCACCTTTGAGCCTCAAAAACTATTGTTATTCCCATTTTACAGATGAAGAAACTGAGGCTCAGCAAAGTAAAGCAGCTTGCCTAAGGCCACATAGCTAGTAAGTGGTAGCATCAGCATTTTTATTCCAGAGCGTGTGCTCCGAACTGCACATACCACCAACTGCCCCAAAACAGTGGAAATGAGGACAGGTCCCTGCCTGCCACTGGAAGAAAGCCAGCTTGAATGCTGAGGCCCTGTGGTCTCTTTATCATGCAGACCGTTTAGTGGACTGAAAAAAGGCCTCATGACTGTAAACCAGCGAGTGATGACCTGACAGGCAAAGGGGCCGGAGAAGTGTTAGGGCCACGGAGACATTAATCTGCTTCCAGCCACTGCTGTTGGAAAGACATTTGTTAGAGCGGTTATGGGAGCCATAAAAGGCTATTTGACGGCAGCTCTCCCTACTGTGGGAACCTCAGTCGGTGGGAAAGGGGCCCCTCAGGGCTCAAGTGTTATAGGCCCTGTTGGCCAGAGGCAAATGCTTCCATCTGCCACAGGTAGGATGCTGTGGAAATGACCAGAAAATGTGGGGTTTCCCCAGGAGAGCTGGATTCTGGTCCCTTTCATGACTCTCAAACAGCTACAAGGCCTACAGCAAGTCCTGTAATTGCTCTGGGCCTCAGTTTCTCCATCTGTAAAATGGAGACATAAATGTTTATCTCACAGGGCTGTTCTGAGGCTATAAGGAGGTGACGGGTGTGACAGTGGATGTGAACGTATTTTACAGAGGTGTTAAGCATCATTATTGCTGGTGGTGGTTGTAGGAGTAAGAGCAGCTGCAGGAGCACTGTGTAGGGGTGTCTCTCTGAGATTTAATCAAACCTTAGACCTGGGTGAAGCTTTATAGATCCATCTGGTTCAGATTCCCCACTGAGTACGTAATAGCTTTCATTCTTCACACACTTACTTTATGGCAAACACTGTTCTAAGCACTTTGTATTAACCCATTTAATCCTTACATCAAACCTATGAGTTAGGGATGAACACTCTCCCCATTTTACAGATGAGGACACTGAAGTCCAGACTGGTACCAAGGTCGCCTAGCTGGTTGCAGGTAGGCTGGCTCCAGCTGGGACCACTGCTCCACCCTCCTCCACGGGTGAGAACTGGAGTCAGTTGCAGGGTGGCAAGCAGATAGCACCTCTCCTTTCTGGGGGCCTCCACTGCCTCCTGATTACTGGGCCACGGGGCATCTTATGACCTCAACTCCCCTGCAGGGACATGGCAGCATGCTGGCTTCTATTAGTGGGGTTTGACTTTTCCTGGGAAGTGGGATGACTGTGAGCCTCAGCTCAAGGTGGGATGAGCTGAGTGGGGGTGATGCCTTGAGGAGGCGTCCTGAGTAGACATCCCTACCCCACCAGGAACCTGGCAGGGAGATGGAAGGACCTCACCTCATGGGAGCCTAGAGATCTGAGCAGTTTCTGTAATTGGAGTTTGGTGCGAGGACGGTGCAAAAGGCTGGTCTCAGACTGAGACCCATAGGGGATGGTGATCTCCACTTGGGAGCAGGCTAGGAACATGGCGGAGTGGGGCCCCTCCCCAAAGAGATTCAGGGCTGGAGACCAGGGAGGGCAGCGCAATGCTCAGTTACAATGTGGTCCACCGGGTTTTGCACCACAATCCAGGTTTTGCTGATGCTTGTTTTTTTTTTTAAATTATCATTGAAGTAGGCACATAAAAAATTTTAATTCCTGTAGATTCCTTCTGGGCCTCCAACGGTACTATACAAACATTACCTTGGATGAATCCCAGTACCTACATGGGTGATGAGGAAGCCTGGAATGGGGAGAGAGGGTCAGTGTCTAGGGAGATGGTCCTGCAGGCTCTGGTGTTGGTGCTGGGACCCTAAGAGCTGTGTTCTCCTGACCCCAAGTCCCCTGCTTTCAGGGAAGTGTCCTTGGTACGCCTCTCATGACCTTGTAACTGAGCTGTCAGAAACCCCACTTTGCAGGCTCCCTCTATTAGATAGTCTCTTCCTAGAGTTTGGGAAGTTCTCAGGCAGAGGTCAAACCCCACAGAGCCTTCCCTTCAAGTTTACCGTGGATCCCTGTTCAGAACTATCTGGGATGAGAGATAGACAAAGTGGCTTTTTCCAGCCCCAAATCCTATTAACTTGCGGTGTCTCTTTGCAAAATGCAGGGGCCAACTGGTCACCCTAGCCCCGAGGCATGTTCCTGACCCCTGGGCCCCAGCCCCTCTGCAGCAGGACACCTGGGTGGAGGTTTCCCATGTTCCTTAGAAGAAGATGAGGGAAACCCCTATGGGTCCCCACCTCACTGTGCCTTCCTCAAGTACTCTCAGTAGTGAAAAGTCAGGGGAAATATTGGCGTTTGCCAAGTGGAAAAGACGGGAAAATCAACAGAGGGGAAAAAAGATCTCGTTTTCAAGCTTCTAAGCAGGGATTGCAATCGATAATGTAAAGAACAGCAGGAGGCCATTAATCCACACTTGGCAGTGTCCTCCTGCCAGGGCAATGTTTGCTGAGGAGCAGACTTCAGGGGCGCCTCAGCACCTACCCCTACCTGCAATGTCTCTTAGGTGAGCTGGTGTGAGGCTCCTTGGGGTGGAGGGGGTACACCACTTAGAAGTGAGTTAACTAATCCCCCGACCCCAGTGTAGACCCCATTACCAGGCCATCGGATCAAGAAGTGCAGAGGGTCAAGGGCCACCAAAATAGGGAGGGGGCATCCAAGTTGACTCGGGGGCGGGAGGTCTCACCAAGAGAGGCCACCTGCTGTTTTTCCCTTTGTTTTTTGTTTCAGTCTTGGAGATAAACTCGACTTGTTTTTGGTTTTGTTTACATTCCATAATTTCCTAGTGTATTTGGTATCCTACAAATTTTCATTTTTCAATTCTATTTCTGATAACTGCCCCAAAATGTTAGGTGCCATGGAGGCGTGTTGGGGCATGCTTTGATGGTGGGCACATCCCCCTCCTGCCTCACCCATGGCAGAGTTCCCTTCTCTTGCCTGTATGGGCTGTGACTGTGCTTTCAAGACCTGCAGGGTGTGATGGACATGCAGCCCAGCCAATGAGGACTTGTGGATGGGCCTGGTAGGTGGGGCTTGAGCATCTTGAGGGAGGGGGAGACGGGGCCTTAGAAGGAAGAGATGGACTCTCCAGAAGCTTCTAGGTTGGTGTGGGAGCCCCAGGCTGTGACTCACAGAGCTCCCAGTCTGATGGGGGAGTGTAGACCTTGCGCTAAATGACAATGGAATAATAGCACTTAAAATAAATATATCATTTCACAAACCCATACCCTCTTAAGACATTGTCCTAATTCATTCATTGTCCTGGAATGCTGTTACACTAGGTACTGTTTGGGGAAAGTGGGTTATTGGTGGGGTTTGGAGTTGTTTTATACAGTGTTTTATTTTCTTGCAATGGTATTTCATCAAAGCGCTAGGTGGCTGGCATGGTGGTGGGTTCTGAACATGGACTTTGGCGTCAGATGGACTGGGTTCAAATCCCAACTGCGGAGTTGTTTCTGTGCAACCTTGGGCCTGTTACTTGACTTCTCTGAGCTTGTTTCCTCATTAGAAAAAAATGAAGGCAGTCACACCGATCACATGCTTCACTTAAGAAATAAATGCTCCCAGCACAGTGTCTGGCAAGTAGTGGGTTCTTAAGAAATACTTGTTTTACTCCCTCTATCCCTTTCCTCTGGATTTTAATCTGACTGGTGCAAATTTAATGGAGAACTTTGAAGTGTGGAGAGCTTTCAGGCTAAGGACTACTGTAAGTTTGGGGGTTAATCAAGAAAGGCTCCTCAAAGAAAGCTCAGCAACTCCCCCAAGCCCATTCTGGGATCCTCCTAACCCAAATAAAAAAGCTAAAATGAGGAATTGTGGCCCATGGCAGAGGCCTTGCACACAGTAGGTGCTTACACAATACATGGTCTTGCAGCCTGGTTTGGGGGCTAGAGCTGTGGCCTGGAACTTCTGTTGCCTGTGGACAAGGACCAGGCTTTGTCATTTCCCTAGCCTTTGCAGGCCACCCAGGGGTCCACCAGAGACCGCTGGTGAGGTCTCGCGTGGCTCACCAAGACTAGTGCAGCCGCCTCCACCTGGTCCCTGCGTCCGTCCACCCTCCCCTACAGCCTCTTCTCCACCCAGCAGCCAGCCTGGACTCTAGAACATGCATCAGGCCAGGTCCCTCTTCTGCTCAAAACCTCCAGGAGCTACTTAGAAATGATATTTAAAGCTCCAAGCATGGAGCTGTGGAGTGTTTCCAAATAAAAGTATCAATTTATCTAGGTAAGCCATTAGTTTGAAAGCCATTAGTTTGAAATTATGTAACGTGCTGGCATTTGAATAAAAGTGAAATTTTGGGAGAACTGAATATACACCTTTTTATCACCCTAGCTATCGTTCAGGGGACCTATAATTGCTCTGAATACATATATCTCCTAGTTGTTTTTGTAGATTGTATTTTTAAAATTCACATCTGAAAATATACTTTTTCATTATTCAAAGGGGTTCTTTTAACAAAAATGTCTATTGCACTAAACAGAAAAACCAAAGCCTCCGTATCACTCCGTCATGTCATTCAACCTCATCTTCTACAATCGTTGCCTTGCACATCTGCCATTCTGACCTCTGTGGGATTCCTCTCCTGCCTCAGGGCCTTTGCACTGTGTCTTTGGCCTGGAATTTTCTTCCCCAAATATCCATATAGCTCACACTCACCTTATTTTGTTTTCTATTGCTACGTAACAAGTTACCCCAAATTTACTGGCATAAACATCATAATTTCTGTAGGTCAGGAGTTTGGACATGGCTTAAATGGGTCCTCTACTCAAAGTCTCACAAGGCTACAACCAAGGTGTCAATGGGCTACAGCTTCATCGGAGGCTCAGCTGGGGAAGATCTGCTTCCCAGCTCCCTCCAGTTGTTGCAGAATTCAGCTCTTTGTAGCCATAAGACTGAGGCCCATTCTCCTGCTGACTGTCAGTTAGGAGCTGCTAATGTCTAGAGGCCGCCCACAGTTCCTTGCCATGTGTCCTCTTGGTTCTAAATATTTTTGCTGTAAGAATCTTTGTTGCAAGCAGTTTCAGCACACAACTAAGACAGTTTTGCCATGAAAGATAAAATAATGAAAATAGAATAAAAGACATTTAAAAGGACATAATGAAACATAAAAAATTAAATTTTTTAAAGATTTTATTGTGAAAAATGAAAATACAAAAAATATTTAGATACATTTAAAATGTGTAGATTCATGGTTATAGATTCGGGTATATCTTAGAGAAAGGGATGATACTTCCTTTCTCAAAGTCAGTCATTAAGGATTCAGGATCTAATATGGTATGTAAGTTCTTTATGATGTAAAAATACCTGCCGTAAGTCATACCAAACTGTCAGCCAGTTATTTTATCGTTTACGGCAAAATTGCCTTCCGGCCAGTTAGTTGTGCAGTGAAACTATTTGTGTCAGAGATGTTTACAGTGACAGTACTGGACATGCCTTGCCATGTGCCCTCTCCATAGGCCTTCTCACAGCATGGCAACTGACTTCCGCCAGCAAGGGAGAAAAGTCTTTCTAGTGCATGTGGCAAAAGAGAGCCTTCTACATACCATAGCATAGCACATTATACATATCATAACGGGAGTGCCAGCCCATCACCTTTGTCATAGTCTATTAGTTAGAAGCAAGTCGCAAGTCCAGCCTACACTCAAGATTGGAGGGGATTTTCCAGGGCGAGAACAGGGACCCATCACACTCACCTTTTTCAAGCCTTTTCTCAAATATCACATTCTCAGGGAGGTCATCTGTGTAATAGTAATTATAAAATTACAACCTTACTTCTGCCCCCCATTTTTGCTGATCCCCCCCCCGATCTGTTTTTCAAATAGCACTTATCATCTTTTACCATGATATGTAAATCTACACATTTATTATATTCATTCTGTCTCCTCCTCCTAGAAAGGAAGCTCCATGAGGGCAGGGATTTATGTATGTCTGGTTCATTGATAAGTCCCAGTACCTAGAACAGTGCCTGGCACATAGCAGGTGCTCAACTAACATCACTTGAATAAATGAGTGAACTCTTGTTTCGCCTGCTAAAAATCCTCCAGTGGCTCCCCATTGTCCTTAGAAAAACTCCAAACTCTTGGCCTTGCTGACATGACCTGCCTCTCACTCCCCCTACCCACCCCAGCCTTACCCCTGTGGGCTGTGCATCAGTCATGCTGGCCTCCCGCTGTCCCACAAACCTGGCAGGGATTTTCCTGCCATTGGGCCTCTGCACTTGCTCAGCTCTCTGCCTGGAAGGAGCTTCCTCCAATCTTTGCAGAGCTGGCTCCTCTTGATCCCTCAGATGTATCAGATGTCACCTTCCCAGAGAGGCCTCCCTGACCATCTGACCAAAAGGAGGCTCCAGCGTCCCTGCCCCATGCGCTGGGCCCCCACTCCCCACCCAGGCCCTGACCAGGTTACATGGTTGCTGTCTGTCTGTCCTGTAGACTGTAAGCCCACTGAGGGCCCTTCACCAGTGTATCCCCAGTGTCTGGAACAGTACCCTATACTCAAGAAATATGGGAATGAATGAGGCTGAAATGTATAGTTAAGCCTTCCCAGGCCTGGGATGGGGAGGGAGTGAGGGTGTTAGGGGAAGGGGGCAGTGTGGTGGGAAAGCTGCCTTGGCCTGAATGCCTGGGGATGGCCTGGGATGACTGCCTTCACCTCCCAGGGCCTCAGTCTTCTCTGCAGCCAGGGTAGAGCTGCAGTTTCCCTGGTCCTCTGAGCAGAGTCAGGGCTCAACCCCTTGGCCCTTCCCCCAAGAAGGCCCCCAGGTTTGAGGGGTGAGGATGGGAGGCAGCCTTTAAGTACCACAATTCAGTGATGCTCCTCGAAGTCGCATCCTTTAGTGCTTCCTGTGGCCCCAGTCTCTGCAGCCAGCCCACCCCCCCCACTTTCTGGGCCCCCCATCTTCTGCTGCTCTGGCCTTGGCAGGGGCTCCCTGCTTCCTCCAGTCCGCAGTCCAGTCCCTGCCTCCCCCAGGGTGACTGAGAGCCAGTACCATGGGCCCTGGGCACCAGTGGTGGGCTTGCCCAAGCCAAATGCAAGCCAGCCACCAGTTGCCAAAGGGGCTGGCCCCAGGGGCTCTCTCTCCATCCCCCTGGGCTGTTGTCTCTGTGTATTTGTCACAATTCCTAGGTCTTGGTCCACGTTCAACTCAGTCCCATAAGTCTTCACTGCTCACTCACTGCACCAGGCACTGGGGACACTAAGTACACAGGCATGGGCTCACAGTCTGGAGGGAAGGACAAACACACCCGTGCAGGAGCAGGGGACGCTTTGGAGCAGCAGGTGCAGGGGGCATGGAGACGGGTCTGCGAGGCAAAAGACTGTGGTTGGGTTGGGGGCCTTGAGGGCTGTGAAAAGGAGTTTTGGAAAAGAGTATTATCTCTTCTCCCGACCTCCTGCTTTGGTGCTTCCTCTTTCCTTCCATATCTGTTTCATGAGTAACTTTTGCCCTGTGTCTGTCTCTCTGTCCTCTGTCTCCCCGACTTTGGTCCCATCCTTGTCCCCCCTCTCTGTCCCTATCCCTCTGACCCTCAGTCCCTTCCCCCATCTTTCTGCCCTCATCTCTTAATCTCACCTCTCCCAGCCCCCATCTCCCTGTTCCACTCTCCCCTGGCTTGTCTTACCTAAGTAAGCCTTTTGGATTTATTAGCTCTGGGGGTGGAAGGAAAACAGCTTCTCGAAGAAGTGTGTTTAATGCCACATTTCAAACTTCCAGGCTTGACTGAAACGGTAGTTAAAACATTTTAAGGCTCTTAGGTAAATTTGCACTTACCTTCCACACGGCCTCTATTCTGATATTAGCCATTTATTGCGGTTGCCCTGTTATGTTGCCGAGAGGCCGTGCTTTATTAAGAGCTGTCAGTCCATCTTGCAGGGATGTGGCCCGGTTTCCATCTGTGAGCCCATCTCATCGAAGCCACCAAGAAGAAAAATCACAGAATTATTGTGCATTTTAATTAAGCCTCAGTGTGCACCCTATTGTGGAGATGCTCATATTAAGGAATTCTTTTTACTTTGCAGGAAGCTGTAATATTTGTTCCCCGTGTCATTTTTATATTCCTTTAGCATGGCAATTAATATTTAACTCATGGGAAATAAAGCTGCCACCTGATATCGTCTTTATGGCCTGGTATTAAAATAACTGTTTCTGATAAACTATTGTAATAAAGTATGGAGAAGACCCTCTGCTGGAAAGGGGTTTCATTGATGTATTAATTCTACTCAAGGAGCTGGGCCCTAACAAGTCTTTTTCTCCTAGTTCATTCCATTTATCATGATGACACGTCAATGAGCCTAAACATAATTATAATAACCAAGGAGAGAGAATATGGTGTATTTAAGGGATGGGGGACTCGGTCCACCTTTCATCCCTCCCATAAATGTATTTCCAATTAGCGTGATCGCTCAGTAATTATGGTGCCTGTAACTTGGCCTTCATCTGCTTGCATCACCTCCAGCCAGAGCATGTCCTTGACGTAATAGAGAAGGTGAAAGCAGCCCATTTGTAGTCACTGGTGGGAGCCCAGCTCTACCTGATATCAACAGTGTTTAACTGGGAGACCTAATGTGAGTTTACAAGTGATTACAAGCTGTCCTGTGGGACTCTGCTTACTGATGAATTCTCAAGTAAGTTGCAGTGACGAATTAACTTGTTATGCTGTCAGAATCAATTACTGTGGAAGACAGCTTAACTTCCTGGCCTGTTCTCAGGGCCCTTGAGCCAGCACCTCGACCCTGCCAGAGCAGATCAGGACAGTGTGCCCCACCCCAGCCTCTATCACCGCCTCCGACCTCCCCTGCCCTCCTCCCTACCCACACTTTGCTTCACTCAGAGTCTCCAGTTTGAATTTAGGGAAGTGAATTCTCAAGAGCAGGGAGTGGGGAGAGGGAGGGGAGAGTCAGCCTGACATACTGTCCCCGCCTTGAAATGATGTTCTCTCCAGTGAAGGCTGGGAGAGATTGATTCTAGCTGGGGCTTTAAGGAAGATAAACATCTGAAGGCCCCAAGATCTTTACTCTGCAGCATTGAATGGAAGGTGCAATTTTTAAATGTTCCCTTAATATTTCTGAAACAGACTGGCCAGTAATTTATAGACTGCAACATTGAGGACTGAATTAATTTTCCTAGTGAGAAAAGTCTGCATGCAGCTTGGCGAGCACCATTCCCTGCATCTCCAAGCAGAATCAGAGAATGACAGGGTGAGAAGGGACTTTGGTGGTAATTAATTCCACCCTCTCCGTGGCACAAGTAGGGAAACTGAGGCCGAGGTCACATTGTAAGCTCCTGGCAGGGTCAGATCTGGAGCCCCAGTCTCTAGATGGGTTCTTAGTTTCGTGCCCTTTACTGGTGAGTGATGTCTCCTTATAGAACTTAGCTTTCTGTATCATTGGTACCTGCAGCCTCATAACCCTGAAGGGTGCTGCTTACTTCTCCAGCTTTTATTTCCTTTCTTCTCAGCAGATGGAGGCTTCTTTGCCTGAATTGGGAGCTGTAGACCTAATGCTCAAGATTGGGGCAGGCTAAGGTTCTTGTCTGCCTGGCTGTCCACCTGGGTATGTGAGGTTCACGTGGGCAGGGAACTCATATCTATTGAGTTGAGCACCTAGTATGTGTCAGGGACAGGGCTAGAACTATGTCATCTTGTTCATAATCTTCACAATAGTGTGTATATGTGTAGCTGATTCACTTTGTTATAAAGCAGAAACTAACACACCACTGTGAAGCAATTATACGTCAATAAAGATGTTTAAAAAAAATTAAAAAAAATAAAACCCATAATCTTCACAATAACCCTGAGGAGGGCAGGTATTTTGACCTCCCATTTTACAGATGAGAAAAATGAGGCTCAGAAGGTTAAGTCCTGCTCCCTCTTGCCACCCGCCCACCTCACCCCCTCCTCAGCTATTCCTTCTTCACCCCAGGCCCAGAACAGCAAAAAATGAAATGGGTCAGAGACTTCCAGTGATTGAGAGGGTTCAGTGGGGCATTAACTAGACCAGAGCTGCTCACATGAATCACCTGGGGATCTTGATAAAACACAGGTTCTGATTCAGTAGCTGGGAAGTGGGGGTGGGGGGCGGGGGGCGGGGATCTGGGCCTGAAATTCTGCATTTCGAACAAACTCACATGTGATGTCAATGCAGCTGGTCTGGGACCATGTTTTGACTAGGAAGGGGCTGGATCACCCTCTCAGAGCCATCTGTTTCCACGCTTTCCAGAAGTCTCTGACCCAGTGTCATGAAATCATACACTCTTGCATCTGACAAAGCCTTCTGGTCAGAAAGTCCATTCTGCCTCTGGAATTTGGGGATTCCTTTTTTTATCATGAACCATCTCTAGGAAAGAGATAGACACGCCTTCTCAGAGATCCCTGAATCAGATCGAGGCTGTTCTGTACTTAAAACCTAAGCAGCGTGGCCATGTAAGGCTTCTAACCACTGTGATTTTTTTAAATTTATTTTATTTTATTTATTTATTTTTGGCTGTGTTGGGTCTTTGTTGCTGCACGCGGGCTTTCTCTAGTTGCGGCGAGCGGGGGCTACTCTTCGTTGTGCTGTGCAGGCTTCTCACTGTGGTGGCTTCTCTTGTTGCGGAGCACAGGCTCTAGACGCGCGGACTCAGTAGTTGTGGCATGCAGGGTCAGTAGTTGTGGCATGAGGGCTCTAGAGTGCTGGCTCAGTAGTTGTGGTGCACGGGTTTAGTTGCTCCGCAGCATGTGGGATCTTCCAGGACCAGGGCTCGAACCTGTGTACCCTGCATTGGCAGGCGGTTTCTTAACCACTGCACCACCAGTGAAGTCCCTCACCACTGTGATTTAATAACTAACAATTGAACAGCAAATCAGTCCCTTACATTTACTTGATCCTTGAATCACAGAGCTTGCTTCTGGGGCAAGATATTTACTGTGAAAACTGGGACTGGAATGTTACTAAACATTATAAATGATACTGGGTTTATTTTCCAAACGCTCCATACTCTGAAATGAGAAAGGATATTCACAGAGCATTGGAATCCAAGAGGCCCTACTTGCCCCAGCACAAATACATGCCACCAAACGAGGCACCCTCATGCAATTATGTTGTGGCTCACATCTGAAAAGCTCCTTGTACGTGACATTTACGAAGACAAACATTTGCAAATTAAATGTTTGATTAACATTACACGTTTTACCATTGAAAATGAGTGAGCATAATTGAAAGCTGCATTAGCTAAAGAAAATGAACTTTATAGGAGCTTTATTCTGGGCCTGTGAATCTCAATAGTTTTGCTGAATTCTTAGTGCCAACGGCCCAGATTATTCATACACCATGTTTCATGAAATAACCTAAAGGATCAGGAGTTTGCAACTCATCAGAGGAAAATTAGCACAGTTTGAACGTGATCTTGTCCAGGGCCCTTGGGTAATTTATGTTGGAATTTAAGGTGTGTTTTGTCAAGACTGAGTGGGTAAAATGTACTCTTTCTTGAGTGGGAGAGAGAGTTATCCAGTTACACAGATTCTATGTCTATACCAACCACTTATCCAGATTCTATATCTACACCAGCAACATCACCTCCTTTCATTGCCTGGTTCTAGAGAATAGCCTCATTTACAATCTCAAGATACAGACACACAATTTCCGGACTAGTCCCTTCTACCCTTTTATAGCTCATCCTCTTCTCTTTTTTCTTTTCCTTCCTTTCTTCCATCTTCCCCTACCACCCCCATAAACCTGGCCAGGCCTCAAGTTTGAGGCCTGCATCAAATCTCTTAAGGTAGTTCCCTGTCGGGGACGCCCCCTCAATAACTGTGCTTAAAGCAGGGGGAAGCCCTGATTACGTTATTTGGTAACCTTATATTGAGGTGTTTAAAAGAACACACCCGAAGCCCATGTGTTCATCTGTTCACTCCCTCATCGTTTCCCAGGTTGCTTGTTCTGCCCAGGCCAGTGGAGAACATCTTCATCCAGAGGGCCCTGGGGTGACTTTTGAAGAGGGCGTTGAAGTTTGTCAAGTGAAGGGACTGGAGTTGGGGGGGGGGAGGACATTCCAGGCAGTGGGAACAGCACATGCAAAACCCTGGAGTTGGAGAAGGGCCCAGCACATCTGGGAAATGTTGAGAAGTCCGTGTGGAAGGGGCGCAGGCTGGGTGGAGGTAAGGGGCCAGAGCTGGAGGGGCCTGTTGGGATCAGGCAGTGAGGGGCCCTCATGAAGGAGCCCACAGAGAATTTTAAACCAGGAGAGGTCCTGGTCAGCTTTGTGCGTTCAGGATCCATGGGTGGCTTAAGTGCAGGATGGACCACGGTCTGGTGGGCTGGGACCGGGTAGGAGCTACTGGATTAGTCCATCAGGCAGGCATGTTGGAGACAGGGCCAGGCCGGGTGGCCCTGCCAGGAAGCCTGCCAGGAACTAAGAGCTGGGAGCTGAGGACCCGAGGGTAACAGAGATACTGGCCAGGAGCGGAAAACTGGTGAGGGAAAGGCGAAGGCCTTATGTGGAGGGCAGAGATGTCAGTGTAGCTGAGTCCTGGCCTGCTCCGCTGAGAATGGAGAGGGGTCAGGGTTAGGTTTCATGGGCTCCCAGAAAGTCTGGGCCCATGTCTCCATCAGTGGGAGCCTGGACCCTGAGGGTGGAGGATAAAATGCCATCAAAGGCAGGATGGCCACTACCAGCAATGCAAGGGAGGTTAGAAATACCGCTGCTGCGTTGGGGAACTAAATAATAGGGATCATGAGAACAATAACACCATTCTCCCATTAATACTACACTTTTAAATTTATCTGAGCCACTTGACCTTGGTGGAGGTCAGGGGTTATTATTATTGTTGTCGTTGTTGTTAGTAACACCATGAGAAATCTAAGGCAAGTTGACTTGACTAACGTCACAACGAATGAAGGATGCAATATTTAAACCCCCATCTTCCCCTAGTCTAGTGTTTTTGACATGCACAGATATTAGGACTCCTTTGAGAATTTGTTCTATCTGGCTCTATGCTGAGTGCCTTGTGGGGAAACATAAAGGATGTGAAAAATCCTTGCCCTAAGAAAGCTCATAGTCCTGATGAAAAGACAAGGTCAGCTCAATGAAGGTAACAGACAATTGCAAGAAAGTATCCATTTATCACCACTCAGTTCACCTATCCACCCACCATCTTTCTACCCATCCACCCCTCCATCCACCGTTCATGTACCCATCCATCCATCCATCCACTCACCCATCTACCCACCCACCCATCTACCCATTCATTTATTCATCTATGCACTCACCACCTGTCCACCCATCAACCCACTAATCTACCTTCTACCTACACATCCATCCATCTATTTAGCATTCGTTATCCAGAATGCTAACGGGTTATCCAGATCCCAAGTGGGCTCTTCTAACTCTTGCTGGATCTTAGAATCGTGTAGGCATTAAAAATTACCAATGCCCAGGCCCCACCCCAGAGATTCTGATTTATTTGGTCCAGGTGGGGCTGGACGTTGATAGTTTTTTAAAGCTCCCTAGAGATTCCAATATATAGCTAGAGATGAGGACCCTCTAAAGTGTTTTAGCAGTTCAAAGGTGGGTGGGCTGGTGAGGCCTGGGATATACAGTGAACTTCGGAGCTGGAAAAGTCCTAGAAGCCCTCCGCTGCAGCTGCCCATTTTAAAGATAAAATAACTGAGTCCCATTGAGGAGAAGCCTGGTTCATGTGAAGTCAGGACTTGGCCCCTCACTAGCTCAGAGTAGCTTCTTCTACCCCTCTCTGCTAGCAGACAGGGAAAATGTTGAGAAAGAGGCATGATTTGAGCTGTGCTTTGAAGAATGGGGAGGCTTGAGATAGACAGAGGGAGGAAAGGCATTTCAAGTAGGAATAACAGGTCCATGTCCAAGGATGTGGACCAGGAATGAGGGTGGTGTGTTTGGAGATGGGAAACTCTGTGTGCTTTTGAGGGCTCTTTCAATGCACAAAACAAACCTTCTTCCCAAACACTCAAGCATCCCTTCTGAGGAGCATCCCGATTTGGGCCCCATACCTTCCCTTTGGGGCAAGTAACCAGGACCACTGGGCTGTGCACCATCTCACTACTGTAGTCCAGCATGGAGTCTGCTGTTCTCTGAGCAGGCACTGTGCCCCCAAGCCCCTCGGTGGTGCAGCCCCACCTGGAGAGCAAGGGGGAGACGAGCCTGCTGCAGGGAGGAAGTTTAGACAATTACTTTGCTCTGATTAAGAAGGGTAACAATGGCTCTTTGAGGAGCAGCATTAATGCGAAAGTGGGGATGAAGGATGCTCAACCACCCCCCTCCCCCGCCCACATAAATCTCACCTGGGTGCCTTTGTTGCTTCCTTATGATGCATGTATGAGATAAATTCTCCAAATCTATTTCTGTGCCATTGCCAGCAGCCTGCTGATGGAGTAAATAAGAGTTATGGCCACCATAATGGCATCACTTATGAGGGGCTAAAAAAAAAAAAAAAGCAAACATGTCCACACAGTTCTTATAAATCTATTGCAAATGTGGGCTTAAGTTTCCGAGGAAGTTTCACCGGACTGCACAGCACCCTCACTGTCCCCAGGGTTCCAGTGAGCCACTCAGCATACAGGTGCCCAGCATGACCAGTGATCCCGTCCCTGTCGTTTCCTCCCTCCGTCTGAGTTCTAAGCAGTGGTCAGCCACAAGAGCATGAGCCACGCAAGCTACTTAGGGCCACAGAGCCACAGAGCCATGCCCCAGAACCTCCAACCCCTAGAGGCAGAATGGCTGCCCCCAGCACCTTCATTCAACAGCTCTGGGACGTGGCAACCCTGAGGAGGGCAGGCCAGACTCTCATCTTCTGGGCCAGGCATGAAGAAGCCTTGGAGAGAGGGCTGGCTACAGAGAAGCCAACACTCGTCATCGTTCTGCACCTTTTCCTCCTGGATGGAGTTGAACCAGGTTCCTCTGTGGGAAAAGGGGTCTTGGACCTGGCAGGTCTAGGATGGGCCAGGTCTCAGAGTCGCCTCCCAAAAGTCCAGGGGTCCATGGGCAGAAGGAAAACTGTCTTTTTTCTTGCTTCCCATCCCGGCCTCTTTAGGGAGAAGGGGCTCATTCGGCATGGGGGACGGAAGGCAGCAAGACTCAGGACTTTCCGGGCTCTGGCCCCCTCCCCACCCTAGCCTCATCTCCTAGCCTATCCTCCTGGTCCTCACTTTCTGTTCCTCCAGCTGAGGCCTCAGTTTCTCCATCTGCAAAGTGGGAACAATAATAATGGAACAATAGGCCCCGATTTGCAGGGTTGTCATGAGATGCACATGAAATGATGCAGCTGAAAGTACTTGGTGAGTGTTCAAGTGCTGGGAGGTGTAGGGTTTCCCATAGTTACTGTCCTTCGGGGCTCATGTCTGTCAGGGAAGGATGCCTGAGCCCTGCTCCTCTGAACGGGAGGCCCTCAGTGATTCCTTTGGGGAGAGCTCCCAGTGTGGGTCAGGCCAATTATCTCTTAACACAGGGGTCTGCGTGCCCCAAGATAGGCTTTAAGCCCCTAGGGGGCAGCACCAGCCTCATAATGACGTGGAAATCCCAGCTGAGCACATGCTGGAGAACTTCTGGATGGTCATCACTTGGGAGAGTTTGTGGGCTCACTTTCTCTGAAAAGCCATAAGGACTTCTCACCTGGATTACTGACACAGCCTCCTAACGGCTCCCCGTCCTGTCTCTCTGACCCTCTAAAATCTACTCTCTACCAGCTGCCAGAGTGGACCTTTTAAAGCACTAGCCAGCTCATGCCATCCTCCTGGAATGAATGGCTCCCCATGGCACTCAGAGTAAGAGCCAAAGCCCCGTTGGAGGCCTCTGTGGCCCTGCATGATCCTTGCCTACCTCTCCCCACCTTGCGCACTCATCAGCTGCCCTGACCTCCTTGCTGTCCCCTCCACTTGGCAGGTCTCTCTTGGGAACCTCAGGACCTTTGCACTGGCTATTCCTATTATGTGGCTCACTCCTCATCACTTCAAGTCTTTGCTGAAATGTCTCTGGTGAGGCTTTTCCTGGTCACCGTATTAAAAGTGCAAGTCTCCCACCCCAACACTCCTCTCCTCCTTCCCTGCTGTGTTGTTCTGCTAAGCACATCGCACAATTGATATTCCACATAGTATTGCACTTATTTATTTTGTTTATCCTCTGTCTTCTCCACTAGCATGTAGGCTCCCTGAGGACAGGGAACCTGCCTATTTTCTATTGCATCCTCATTGCCTAGAACAGTGCCCAGTACATAATAAGCCCTTGGTAAATGTTAGTTGCTTGATTGAATACATGGGTGGATGGATGGATGGATGGATGGATGGACGGACGGACAGACGGATGAATTAAAGACCCAGAGAGGCCTCTGGCTGTGCTAGAGGAAGCCAATCACTGTCCAGGGGCAGGAGACTGGACACAGTAACCACTGGAAAGTACGATCTGCCCTGGGAAGAGGGTGGGTTCTTAGCCAGAGGCAGGCAGGGAAAAGGACCTTGATCTTTCTGTTCCTTGGGTGGTGAGAGACTGAAGCCTCTGGCCCATCCCAGACCTGTGCCATCCTTTCCACCTACTCTTCCTGGCATGGACCAGAGCAGAGGGAAGGAGTAAGGATGCAACAACAGCTGCATCTGGAAACCACATGTATAATAATTCCCACAGTCACAGACACTCACTTTTCCAGGAAGCCAACAAACCTGTTAAAATGCAGCTTAACCTCCACCCTGTAAAGTATGCAAATGGCACAGGGCGGGAAGAACACATTCACGGGCTCTGAGTCCCCATTAAAAAAACATTGCCTCCCTCGCCATGGCATTTGGCTTGCAAATTCTAAATGTCAATAGTTCCCCCCAGTGAAGGCAGGCAGAAGGTTGAAAGGTTAGCCCTTTTAGGAAGCTAATTGCCACTGGTAAATTAGAACTATGAACACACCATCCCTTTTCCTTTGTCACCTCTCCCCCCAACCCAGACCCTTTCCCTAGCCCAGGGGCCCCAGGAACAACACAGTTTAAAACCCAGAGTGTGAACCTCAAATACTCTTTCTGTGATGAGGGAGATAATGGGGAATAAATTCTCACCTTCCTCAAAATAAATGGATCCGGGCATGGTTTGCAGCCAGCCTAGAAAATAACAGCCAGTCCAGAAGTCAAGACTTACCAGTTCCAAAGGCAGCGGTGACTGTGGCTTATGCCTCTGGTTTTGTGGGACCCAGGCCCGTGGAGGGTGGGTCGTGCTCTGTGGCCACCATGACTGCCTCTCCCAGAAATGCCCAACTTGGGCCCTCAGCTCTCTTCTGCAGCCCTCTCTCCTGTTACAAGAAAAGCCCCTATGGTCTCTTCTGAGAGGAGAGAGAGCCGGGCTGAGGCTCATCAGAGTGCCTCAGTTTCCCTGTCTGTGAAATGGGGATGATGAGAGCGTGCTCCTCTCGGGGCTGTTTTGAGGTCTGAAGAGGGTAAGGCCTGTAGGGTGTTCAGCGCAGGCACCAGGAACGCTTCATGAGTGATAGCAATTAGGATCTTGTTGGTTAGTCCTGCTGCTGCTAACCTAGAACTTACAAAATCACTCGGGCGAGTTAGCCTCCTGTGGGCTCACTTGCCCACCTGGGACCTTAGAATGGCCAGGCCGTCCCCTCCCTGTTTGCTGCCCACCAGGGTGGCAGGGCAGACAGGAGGTTCAGTCCAGAGGCCAGGCTCTGGGTGTCAGTGGCCCAGCAGCAAATGTCTTCCATGCATCATCTCCTTTGCTCATCACAGTGAGCCATGATACAGGTGTTATGGGATGAGAAGGGACACTGAGGCTTAGAAGCAGACTAAGCTCCCTTTGGACCCAGAATCTTGGAATCTGCTGAGCTGAGCTTGCTCTCCGACCTGGTCACATGGCTGCCATGCCCAGCAGAGCCCTGGGCTGCAGAGAGAAGCCATCTCTCCCTTGTCAAAATCCACACAGATGGCTGTCTTTCCTTTTCTTTGAACCTCCCAGAGAAAGTCACCTTCCAGGTGCCCCCTTGGTGATGCCGTGTAGGATCTGGAAGCTTAGAGAGCACCATGAAGCTCCCCCTTGGGTGCTCAGATCCCCACTCCTCTGAGGCTTCTCCACAGGCAGGTGGGAAAACAAACACTCCTGTGGAGATTCCTTAATGCCCCTCAAGCTCTAATCCCTCTCCCTGGGCCCAGCATAGCATCTTCTACTTCAGGCCACACTGCTGCCCCCCTGGAGGGCACATAGGCTAAGAAGCCACCTCAGCCTGGAGTCCCGGAGGACGCCCTACAGGGCGGGCAGCCTGGCTGGCATCTTGTGGAAGCTGCGCTGCCCAGACTCTCCCAGGCTTGCTGGGTTTCCTCCCTGCTGTCAGCTCCTTTTGTTCTTGCCTTTTCAAACAGCTTCACTGGCAGTTTGGATGGAGCTTGTGGGCAGGGGGAAAGGAATCCAAAATGGAGAGGATGTGAAAGGAACTAAAAAAGGTGTCTGTTCTAAGATGCCAGATAGTATTGTCTATGGAGTGAAGTGGGCTGTTAATAGGTTATCCTAGAGACTGGAGAGCCAGTGTTGATTATGCCCCAGTGCTGGGTGCGGGCTCAGATCTAATTCGAGCCTTAAAAACCAACCGTTGAACTTCAGACTATACTACAAAACTACAGTAATCAAGACAGTATGGTACTGGCACAAAAACAGAAATATAGATCAATGGAACAGGATAGAAAGCCCAGAGATAAACCCACGCACATATGGTCACCTTATTTTTGATAAAGGAGGCAAGAATATACAATGGAGAAAAAACATAAGTGGTGCTGGGAAAACTGGACAGCTACATGTAAAAGAATGAAATTAGAACACTCCCTAACACCATACACAAAAATAAACTCAAAATGGATTAAAGACCTAAATGTAAGGCCAGACACGATAAAACTCTTAGAGGAAAACATAGGCAGAACACTCTATGACATAAATCACAGCAAGATCCTTTTTGATCCACCTCCTAGAAAAATGGAAATAAAAACAAAAATAAACAAATGGGACCTAATGAAACTTAAAAGCTTTTGCACAACAAAGGAAACCATAAACAAGATGAAAAGACGACCCTCAGAATGGGAGAAAATATTTGCAAATGAAGCAACTGACAAAGGATTAATCTCCAAAATTTACAAGCAGCTCACGCAGCTCAATATCAAAAAAGCAAACAACCCAATCCAAAAATGGGCAGAAGACCTAAATAGATATTTCTCCAAAGAAGATATACAGATTGCCAACAAACACATGAAAGAATGCTCAACATCACTAATCATTAGAGAAATGCAAATCAAAACTACAATGAGTAAAAAATAAAAATTAAAAAATAAATAAATAAATAAATAAAAAACTACAATGAGGTATCACTTCACACCAGTCAGAATGGCCATCATCAAAAAATCTACAAACAATAAATGCTGGAGAGGGTGTGGAGAAAAGGGAACCCTCTTGCACTGTTGGTGGGAATGTAAATTGTTACCGCCACTGTGGAGAACAGTATGGAGGTTCCTTAAAAAAAGTAAAAATAGAACTACCATACGACCCAGCAATCCCACTACTGGACATATACCCTGAGAAAACCATAATTCAAAAAGAGTCATGTACTACAGTGTTCATTGCAGCTCTATTTACAATAGCCAGGACATGGAAGCAACCTAAGTGTCCATTGACAGATGAATGGATAAAGAAGATGTGGCACATATATACAATGGAATATTACTCAGCCATAAAAAGAAACGAAATTGAGTTATTTGTAGTGAGGTGGATGGACCTAGAGTCTGTCATACAGAGTGAAGTAAGTCAGAAAGAGAAAAACAAATACTGTAGGCTAACACATATATATGGAATGTAAAAAAAAAAGGTTCTAAAGAACCTAGGGGCAGGACAGGAATAAAGATGCAGACATAGAGAATGGACTTGAGGACACGGGGAGGGGGAAGGGTAAGCTGGGACGAAGTGAGGGAGTGGCATGGACTTATATACACTACCAAATGTAAAATAGCTAGTGGGAAGCAGCCGCATAGCACAGGGAGATCAGCTCGGTGCTTTGTGACCACCTAGAGGGGTGGGGTAGGGAGGGTGGGAGGGAGACGCAAGAGGGAGGAGGTATGGGGATGTATGTATATGTATAGCTGATTCACTTTGTTATACAGCAGAAACTAACACACCATTGTAAAGCAATTATACTCCAATAAAGATGTTTAAAAAAAATAATAACCCGTGAGGTGGGTACAATCAGTTCCATTTTGCAGATGAGAAAACCAAGGCTCGGAAAAGATAAATAACTTGACTGGCTCGCAAATGTGGAAGGAAAAAAAGATCCTTTTCATTATGCTGTGCTACAAACAACTGCACAACAGCTGTTTAAGATAATTTTTAAAATTTATTTCATTGAAGTATAGTTGATTTACAGTGTTGTGTTACTTCCTGCTGTACACCAAAGTGATTCAGTTATACATATATACACATTCTTTTCATATTCTTTCCCATTATGGTTTATCACAGGATGTTGAATATAGTTCCCTGTGCTATACAGTAGGACCTTGTTGTTTATCCATTCATAACAGCTGTTTAAGTGCCTGTTCTATCAGCAGGCATTTGGAGAGGTCCTAACTGAATTCTTCCTCTGTGGGTAGGGTGTTTGCCTCCCAGCTCTCTCCTTTGACGGGCACAAGGTCAATACAACACCCTGTGTGGCTCTCTTTGGACCCAGCATCTTGGAATCTGCTGAGCTGAGAGTCAAATGAACTTGGAGTTGCAATGAAATTCACATTTATTGATTTAGTGCGTTCACTGATGATAGGACCTCACCTGCAGAGGGCATCTGGGGAAGAAAATCCTCCCTACCTCATTTTCCCCCTTCGTGGCAAGTGATGGTGGGGGTGGGGTACGGAGTTAACCAGCTGATTGTACCTCTGTGAGCTTTGGGCAGGTGGACCAGGCAGAAGTGAGGGAAAGGTATTTTGGTAGAGGGAACAGCCTGGGCAAACATATGGAGGCAAGCAAGTGCCTAACTGTGAGTTATCAAAACCCGATGGGAGCTGGTGGGGAGGGTGAGGGGCTGCCCCTAGCATTTCTCTTCGCTGCTTTCTCTTTAGAAGTGGGCATGGCGTCCACTACAAACGAACAGATCCCTTAAGAACAAAGCAAACAAGGAAGCTCCATGACCCTGACACTCAAAGGTGGTGCAAGAAGCCTTAGCCAAGAGCAGAGGCCCTCTGCTCATGGTGGCTGCAGATGATCTGCAGGACGCTTAGCCGTGCCCATCCAAAGAGTCCAGCTGTCCTCTGGGATCTGCTCCAGTGAGCTCTCCAGAGAGAGACCCATGCACTGCAGGCTAAATGCCCACCTTCTAGACATGGGCCTTCCTGAGCCTGGATGGGCCTCCTTCTGTTAGATAAGGAACTTCCACAGGTAATCTGGGCTGTTTGGTTATTTGGGAGAGTAGGTGTGTGGGGTGGTGTGAGGGGATAGGCAAGCTGGAGGGGAGGGAAAGAACAAAGTAAAGCAAGAAAGAAAGTGGAGAGATAGCTCCCTGCCACTCAGCTGCTGTGTGACCTGGAGCAGGTCACTTGATCTCTCTGAGCCTTGGCTGCCGCCACTGCAAAATGAGGATACGATCATCTTATTACTCAGGGTTGCGCAAGGCTCGAATGAGATTGTCGTGGGGAAAATGCTTTGCAAATTGTAAAGCACTGTGCCCCCAGGAAGCATTGTTTTGGTTAGAGAACAAGGGAGTCAGAGTATGTGCCAGAATCACACTACTCTTCTCTGCTTCAGTCAGAGGTGACACATGTCACTCCCCTCACAGCCCCCTGGCCAAGACTAGTGTCACGGCCCCTCCTGGCTACGAGGGGCTGGTAAATGTGGCAGAGCATGTGGGTCTCGGGTGGGCATTAATATCTCTGCTACAGATGGTCAAGCTGAGATGCCAATCCAAGGGACCCTGAATCAGAGGCAGCTTAGGCAGAGGGAGGTTCAAGTCGTGGATGAGCAAGGTGACCCCTGGGCAAGTACCTTGAGTGGACAAGCAGGAGGCTCCCCATCCCTCCACCCTCTCCCACCAGGCCTGCAGTCCTGTGGTTCAGGACCCTTAGGAAAAAGCCCTGCTGCATTCTATAGCCACAGGACTCCAGGCACGGACAGGAGAGGGAGGAGGCCTGGGGTGGGGTTCTCCCCTCTGTGGCCGGCCTATGTGCTAAGGAAGCCTTGTGTTGAGAGGGTGGAGCCACAGAACTGGAACCCTCCTGGGTTGCTGTCTCGCTGCTTGAAGACCAGCTGCCCTGGAAGGCTGCCTGGACCCACAGCAGACTTGATATGAGCAAAAGATAAATCTTTGTTGTGTTAATCCACATAGTTTTTTTTTCTATTTTATTTTTTTATTTTCTTTCTTTCTTGCTTCTGGCTGCATCGGGTCTTAGTTGCAGCATATGGGATCTTTCCTTGCAGCGCGCGGGCTCTTCATTGCAGCACATGGGCTTCTCTCTAGTTGTGGCGTGTGGTTTTTTCTCTCTCTCTAGTTGAGGCGTGTGAGCTCGGTAGTTGTGGCACGCGGGCTTAGTTGCCCTGCAGCATGTGGGATCTTAGTTCCCCGACCAGGAATCGAACCCACGTCCCCTGCATGGGAAGGCAGATTCTTTACCACTGGACCACCAGGGAAGTCCTAATCTGCTTAGGTTTGAAGGTTGTTTGTTTTAGTAGCATGAGCCAAACTATCCTAACGAATTCACTTTCTCATTTTGCACTGTTTGGGCTCATAATTCAGACTGTCTCCTCTGTAGGGCACTGCTGTTAAGACTTTACTCCAGTTCCACATTCTGTGGACACAGGCATCCCAGTTAATACACCACCCCTCCAATATCCTCGTCCTCCAAGTTAATGTCTAAGAACAATGCAGATGTAAGAGAACTTTCCATAAGCCATTTACTCTTGTGAAGAGAATCACAGAACACTTTCTGGGGCATAGGCCCTGTGTGTGGCATCAGGGCTATGAATATGTACACTATCCCTTTCTGCCTTGAAGTTGTTCACGATGTAGACTGGAGCACAGAGAGAATACAGTATGATGATGGATGGATGGATGGATGGATGATGGCTGGAAAGATGATAGCAGGATGGGTGAAGGATGGCTGGAAAGATGATAGATGGATGTGTGAATGTGTGAATGTATGATAGCTGGATGGATAGATGGTAACTGGATGGGTAGATGGATGGATGGGTGGATCTGTGGATAGATGTTGGGTGGATGAATGATGGATGGATGAATGGGTGATGGATGGAAGTATGACGGATGGATGGGTGATAGCTGGATGGGTGGATGGATGGATGAGTGGGTGCATGGGGGGTGGGTGGATGAATGGATGGTGGCTGGAAGGATGATGGATGGATGACAGCTGAATGGATGGGTGATAGCTGGATGGGTGGATGGATGGATGAGTGGGTGCATGGGGGGTGGGTGGATGAATGGATGGTGGCTGGAAGGATGATGGATGGGTGACAGCTGAATGGATGGGTGATAGCTGGATGGGTGGATGGATGGATGGGTGGATGTGTGGATAGATGTTGGGTGGATGAATGATGGATGGATGAATGGGTGATGGATGGAAGTATGACGGATGGATGGTTGATAGCTGGATGGATGGGTGATAGCTGGATGGGTGGATGGGTGGATGGGTGGGTGCATGGTGGGTGGGTGGATGAATGGATGGTGGCTGGAAGGATGATGGATGGATGACAGCTGAATGGATGGGTGATAGCTGGATGGGTGGATGGATGGATGGGTGGAAGGATGCCTGCATCAGTGGGTGGAGAGATGGAGAAAATGATCATTGATTCAGTGCCTACTGTGGGCAAGGCCCCTTCTCATCCATTACCTTCCACAATGCCAACAACTGCTCTATACGGTAGGTACTATTTTCCCAGATTTATGGGTGAGATTTGAACTGAGTTCTGGATGATTCTGGAAGCCATCTTCTTTCTACATCATCTTGCTGTAACAGAGATGTCGGTCTGCTTTGTCTAAGCTCCCCAAGGGTAGAAGGTTCCCCTCCTCTCTCAGATTACACCCAGATGACTGCCTCCTCTGGGGAGCACTCACTAAGAGTACTAAACTCTTTCCCCCACCCCCACCCCCACCCCCTGCACCAAGTGCCCCTTGCATCTTCTCTTTTTAATTTTTGTTTCTCAAAACTTATGGACTACTTCAAATATATACAAAAGTAGAAGAATAATATAATGACTCCTATGTAACCATCACCCAGCTTCAACAAGTATCACCAGCTGGCCACTCTTGTTTCATCTACATCCCCACGGACTTTCCCTCTTGCCCAGGCATCATATCAGTTTATCTGTAAATATTTCAGCGTACGATTACCTATTTCTGCATACCTTTCCTCCTCTGGGACTGGTATTGGGGTCTTTTTCATCCTTAAATTCCCAGTGCTTTGTTGACTAGAGGCTGCTCAGGGTGTGTTTGTTGAGTGAATAAGTGACTGAGTCCTCTGTGGGGCCATTAGTAGGTACCTGGTGCATGTTACTACCCTGCAAATCAGCTCCTAAAGAATCTAATTTCTCAGCAGGGCCAGGCCTGCAGCCAGCGCTTCTGGATGGAATGCTTGTTAGATTGTGTGTGTGTGAGAACCTTTTCACTGCAGTGATCTGGGACTTTTGGGGTGGCTCATAAGGACTTCTCAAATATCGTTCCTTTAGTGTCAGCATCCCATGGGCCTAATTACATTAACTGTGCAAACACGCAGGCGAAGCACTGCTGGGCTGCATGTCATCCGGCATTAGTGTGGTCTCTGCCCAGACGTCCCTCAGAAGCCCTGCTCGGACAGTAGATGGGGCTGGTTCAGGGCCCTCCTACCCCAGGACGCCCCTGGCATCCCAGCTGGCCTGGCAACGCCCAGTTCATTTACGTCTGATTTCAGCCCAACAGGAGTCCAGAGCCAGTCAGTCCTGTGGCCTGGCTACTTTTCCAACAGAGACATTGAGGGGCCGTTTGACATGATCATTGGGTTGCCACCTACTACTGAACACCTGCTGTGTGGAGACAGAGGGAGTAAGACTCAGCCTTACCCTCAGGGAGCTCTCAATCTGTAGGGACAAGGGAAGTTCTAGAAGAAGACATTTGCAATGGAAATAGCCATGAACTCACCTCACCCTGGTTGCCTGAAGGCCTCTGCTCCTTCTCTCTGTTTCTGGCTGGCTCCCTGGCTCAGAGAAGGGTTAGGACAACCCCCCCTCAGAGTTTTGAGACATTCTTTGTTATGGGCTGAATTGCATCCCCTCAAAAAAGATATGATGAAATCCCAACCCCCAGTGCCTCTGAATGTGACCTTCTTTGGAAATAGGGTCTTTGCAGATATACTTACATTAAATAAGGATGAATTCCTCCTGGAGTAGATTGGGCCCCTGATCCAACACGATTATAAGTGTCCTTATAAGAAGCTGCCCGTGTGAAGACAGAGACACGCAGGGAGAGCACCTTGGGACCTCAAAGGCAGAGATTGAAGTGTTGCAGCTGCAGGCCAAGGGTTGCAAAGGACTGCCGGCCACTGCCAGAAGCCAGAAAAAAGGCAAGGAAGGATTCCCCTACAGGTTTCAGAGGGAGCGTGGCCCTGCCAACACCTTGGTTCAGACCGCTGGCCTCCAGCTCTGGGAGAGAATGTATTTCCATTGTTTTAAGCCACGCTGTTTGTGGTACTTTGTTCCAACAGCCCTAGGAAGCTGGTACATTCCTCCAGCGCTCTGAGCTCCCCAGGAAACAAGTCTGTTTCCCAGAAGTTTATCTAAACTTTTCCTGGCTTCATTTCAGCCCCGACCAGCTCCCCTGGGTATTGATATCTGTGCATTGTCTCCCATGTATCAGCAAGGACCTCCTTCTCTTTGGCTTTAAGCTGTTGCCCCCCCCAGTCCTCCTTGTCCTCGGGGTCTAGGACTTTGTAAATTGAGCCCTGATTTAGGGGCAAGAGAGGCAGGATGATTTTGTCTTTAAGAGCATGGACTCAGGTCCCCTGCCCACTCTAGTGTGAATCCCAGCTCTGACACTTCCCTGCTGTGTGACCCTGGGCAAGTTACTTAACTGATCTGTGTCTGTTTTCTCATCTGTAAAATGGAGGTGATAATATTAGTACTTAACTCACAGAGTAGTTAGAAGGCTTAAAGGAGTTAACACAGAGCTTGGCAAACTTTATCTGAAAAGGACCAAATAGTAAATAATTTCGTCTTTGTAAGCCACATAAAACATTTCTGTCACAACTATTCAACTCCGCATTGTAGAGCGAAAACAGCCACAGACAACATACAAACGAATGGCCTGACCATGGTTTAATAAAACTTTATTGACAAAAACAGGTGGTGGGCCAGATTTGGCCAACCTTTAAATGATATATCGGAAGCACCTAGTCCAATGTGTAGCACTTCAGCAGTTACAAAACCCTTTCTCATACATAACTTAATTTGCTCTCACAGAAACCCTATGAGATCAGGATTGTGGGTATCCCCACTTCACAGACAAGAAAACTGAGGTCCAGAGAGCTATCCATCTTGCTCTGAAGGGCGCCTGAGTAGAGAGATTGTGTCTTCTCCTCAGTAGATGTGCTTGTTCACTGTCCCAGCTCACATTGTGTCCTAACAGACACAGTTTATCTCTTTCCCAGTGGATCAGTTTACCAAGGCCCTGTTGTGTGCTCAGAGGTGTATTTAGCTTAGAGAAAGAGAACTGGGGAAGTAGGGAAGTACTCAAGAAAAGTATAAGCCACACTTCCCTCCCCAATTTTCGGAAAGCTGGCTTTTTATTTGTGAAATGGAATAAACCCACCCATCTCAGAGTTGCTGTTTCTTCCATGCAGTCATCTTGGATTCTTGCTTCTTTTCATGCATTTATTGATGAAACAAACATGGACCTACTCTGTGCCCAGTACTATGCCAGGGGGCAGGGATTCAGCCAGGAACAAACAGGCACAGCATCAGGCAGGGACACCACCAGCCTAAATGGACCCTTTGTGAAAACTGTAAAAAGGCAGCCCTTCCTCTAAGTGGACACAGCTCCAGTGGCAAGTTGAGGGCAGGCTGTATTCCAGCCCATTTCCCTCTTGGCCAGGCACCTTGAGCAGTACACAACTCATACAACCATACGTGGTATTCCTGTTCCCTGGGGCTTCAGTCTTATAGAGGTTTGAGGCATGGAAGTGAGTGATTATAGCAGTGATATGAGTGCTTCAAAAGAGAGATGAGTAAGATGCTCTAGGAGGCCTTCAACTTCCCTCTCCATCTGCCAGCTTCCGACTCCCCGTTTGGAGCTGCCCCCTTCTGTGCCCACATAATTAGCCCTCAGCCTAGACCTTCATCGACAGCCCCGCCGGAGAGTGCCTGCCTTACCTTGTAGGGCTTGGAGGGGGCACTAGCTGGAGGACTGAGTGCACATTTGCTGTGAAATATACTTCCCAGTGTAGCTAATTTGCATTAATGTGTGCCATTAAAAGATAATTATTGCATGAGAAAGAGGCCGGGGAAACATCAGTGAAACATCTGGAATTGTTTTAGAGGCCTGATGGAGAGCCCGGCTGAAGTGCCAGACTTTCTACAGCCACCACCGGCACTGAATCTGACTGCTGCAAACCCACCGGCACCCTGCCGCTGCTCCCAGAAAGCCCTCCCGAACTGCGCCAGGTCACGCTTGCCTCTCTCTCCCCTCTCTGAATTGCTAAGCCATTCATGTTGGTATTTACCCACTTACTAACTGGCATTAGGAACTGTTTCAACTGGGTTACATTTCTCTCCCCAGTTGGACTATCAGCCCCTCTGATGCCACATTTGGCATTCTCATCCATTAAGCCACAGTGAACATTAAAAGACCAGCAGCTCCAATGCCTTAGCTGAAATGTGGGAGGGTTTGCCGTGAGGTAGAGATTGGAGAGAGCTGGCTCTCACCTCGTGTCCACCCGACTCAGCTCAGAAGCCTCCACTGGACGGCTCAGCCCTGCCATCTCGGGAGGTACCAGGCTTTGGGATGGTGATGGCTTCCTAGACACTGAGGTCCAGTGGCAAGAGCCGGAGTTTTGAAATTATTGAGACCTGGGTTTACATTTAAACCCTGGCACTTAGGCACTTGGGCCATCTATGCAAGCTCAGTGGGGGCCCCTTTCCCAGTCTGTAAAATGGGGATAATGCCACCTGGATTTTGTTCGTGAGAACAAACTGAAATGATGAAAGTGAAATATCCAGCTCAGCGCTTGGCACATTAGAAAGCCACAACACACATCCACCCTCTCCCCTCATTCCTGAGTCAGGAGCTGGGGCTTGCAGGCTAGAGTTACATACAAGAAATAGTGAACGCCCCTCCCCCTCGGCAATCAAGCCCTTCTCCGAGCAAAGCACATCCACCACCTCTCGGCGCGCGGGGTCTCTGGGGTCCTACTCCTGGGGCATTCCTCCTGCTGGCCTCCTGACCGTGGAATGAAAGCAGCTCCCCCTCTTCCCTCTCTCCTCACACCTGCCCCAGGGAGACGTTTTTCAGTGGCATAATGAATCCTGGCACTCCTAAAATTATATCACATAGATAGCTACCTCATTACCTTGTATAAAGTGGACCCATTTATCATTCATTTCTGATTTAACAGATCTGAGGTGGAGGCCGAGATTTTGCATTTCCAACGAGCTCATGGGGGATCCCCATGTGGGTGCTGCCATCCGGGGACCACACTTTGAGAACCACTGCCCTGGCCCGTGCCCGCAGGGGGATGTGCCATGAGTGAGCAGTTAAGCCCTGCCGGTGGTGAAGGGTTAAACCGAGCCTTCCATTTCTTTTTTTTTTTTTTTTCCTTCCTGCTTTGGCTTTAGGTGCTGTGCAGCACAGTGCCAGGGAGACCCAGGTGATGGGATTAGTGAACTTGGCTCAATCCCCCATCATCTGCTCTGGGAAACTGCATCGTACGGTGGAAAGAACACAGGCTTGGAGGCAGAGCCCGCGTTCAGCCTGGTCTCTGTTCCACAATAGCGGTGACCTTGAGCTGCTGGTAGTTGTAATTGAAGCAGTGGTGACCTGGATCATCTGGGCCTCAGTTTTCTCATCTGTATAATGTAGACAATAATGTTCTCCTGGCACATCTCCTACACTGTTATAGGATGTGCTTGAAATGGGTTGGTTAAGTGCCAAACAAAACTATAATCTTCTTGTCCTTAGTGTGAAAGAAGAAGAAAGAGTAAAAAATGAACTTTAACAACACAAATATACAAGGCCTTAGACACAGAAGGGTCTTTAGGGGTCATGCCCTTAAACATCTCTCCATTTTACAGAGGAGAAAACTGAGGTCCAGGGGCAGGAAAGTGACACACCCATGGCCAAATAGCAAAACCAGGAGAAGAGTCCAGCTTTCCCCTGAGATCTGCTCTTTCCTCCACACCAGAGTATAAACATTCCACCTCTCCCTGTCGCCCTGTCTTTGAAGAAAAACCAGGTGCGTGCCTCGATTTATCGTCCCTGCCCCTCGTGGGAAGTTGCCATTATTAATCTTGGTGTTTACTCCTGTCTTTCCTCTCCCTGTTTCTGGGCTTGTCTCCTTTTCTGCAAGACGGAGACAATAAAAGAGTTTTATTACATATAAAACTGCTCTTGTAAGTGCTGCCATTAGCTGGTAATAAAAAGAAATCTTTGAATGGTGCAACCAGTTGTTTTCACCTTTCCTGCAAATTGCTCAAACCTCCAGGTCTGGTGTGGCCATGGGGATGTCAGGTTGAGGACGCCTCCTGTCCAGGTCCCTGATACCTGCCCCTTCAGAGGAGAGCTGACCCCAGGGAAGGAGCCTTGGGCCAGACACTGGGGGCAGCTGTCAGGCTGGTGAGGACTTTGTTTCTACCCCTGGGGACCTTGATCTGATAAGGGAGGTGAATTTGCTTCTTTCCCATTTTAGAGAACATCTAGTCTCATAGGGGAATTAGGGCCCTGTCTTCAGAGGGCTTCCAGGATGATGGGAGAGACCTGGAGGGAACTGGGTATTTACCCACTGTTCAGATGGAAGAGCTTTTTCCTGAGTTTGAGACCCTCCCCCACCCCCTGCCCAGCCAGTCATGGGGTGGAGAATTTTCAGGCTATCACAGCTAACCCTCAAGGAGCACTAACTATGTGCCAGGCACTGTACTAGAGAACAGTACCTAGAACGGTGAGAACTCATTTTGTCTTCACAACAAATCTATGAGGTAGGGACTGTTATCTTTGAGGAAAAGGAGGCGTGGAGAGGTTACATCACCTGCCTGAAGGCAGCCACCAAGAAAGCAGCAAAGCCCAGATGTGAAAACTGGCAGATGGTGAGTTCATTCATCCCCTGACTATAGTAGGTGCTCAACAAATGCTTACTGAGCCATTGACTCAGCAGGTATGAGATAGAAACACTAAACGCTACAGGATTTGGTACCTGGGAGAGTCAGGGAAGCCTTCCCAGAGCACGTGGGTTTTGATCGGAGGGCTGGGCGCCGCTGGGACTGTCTCTCCCTCACTGGCCCAGTGTCACGCAGGCCTGACAAGTAGCAAGAACTTGGAACTGCTGCTTGCAGGCCTTCTGTACACAGGTGAACAGGCCATGAATTATCATTAACAGCATGTTGTTCTAAGGATAGCTCACATTATTGCTGGAGATGCTGGCAGGCCCACTTGTGCCGGCCAGGGCAGGAGCCCAGGCAGCCTTTGCCTCTGTACTTCTGCAGGAAGTCTCAGGGCCTGGGAGGACCCCTGGGGAGGCGAGAAAGAGGGAGAAGGGAGAAGGATGAAATGCAGAGAGGAATTAGAGAGGAAGGTAAAGGGGAAATTGATGGAGGCCTGTTACCCCGTTTAATGTGCCTGGCACATAAATACTATGTGAATGAATGAGTGATTGTTTAAGATGAGATGGTGGTAACCAAGGTGGATACGGCCGGTGTTGAAGTCCACCTGCTGTCCCTTGAGTGAATTAATTTCCCTCCCCTCCCTCCCTTCCCTCCTCTACCTTCTAGGGCTTACCTTTAGGCAGGGAGACGTGGACTCCAAAGAGTTAAATGGCAAGGCAAGGCGGAATGGGACTTGGAGTCAGAGAGCCAGGTGGAGAACACCAGGCCTGCCAGGAAACTGGGCAGGAAGGCTCGCTGCAGCACTGTTGGTCATAGCGAAGCATCAGAGGCCCCATAAGTGTCCATCAGCTGGAGGGGGGTATATAGTCAGACTTTCTCATTCTATGGAATACTGTGTGGCAGTGAAAATGAATGACACAGAGCTGTATGTCACAACATGGGTAATTCTCCAAAGCCATTTGAGAGCAAAAGCAATACTGCCTTAGCTTGGGTTCCTGAGAGCAGAGCCCGTGTGCAGAGTTACTTTGGGCACTGTCCCAGGAGGAGCAGGAGGAGGGGACAGGGGAGGGGACAGCCAGTCGAGGGGGATTACGAGCAGGTCAGTGGAGGGCAGCTGCAGACCCTCTGGGGAATCTGGGAGCGTGCACGGGGGAAGTGGCCTCTGATGGAGGGAACTGGGGTGTTTTCCCGCTCCTGTGCCCCGCTGGGATGCTAGCTCCTGCTGCGCCTGCACAAGCTGAGCTGCCTTCTGGGACTCAGGAGAAAGCCCTAAGGCAGAGGTGCCACAGGCTGAAGCGGGAGTTCGGCGAGGCACCATGGGCAGTCCCACAGCGGTGCTGAGAGCAGGTGGGCTGAGGGCACGCGGCACCAAGTAACAGCAGAGCGCCTGGTACAGACTCCCTACGTATATGTCCACCTTCAAAACACGCAGCACTACAGCTAATACCGCTTAGGGGTATAGATGTGGTAAAAACCTCAAGACACCCTTGGCGGCAATAAACGTCACATGCAGGACGCTGGTTACCTCTGGGAAGAGCAAGAGAAGCGCCATCAGGGAGTAAACGGGAGACTTCAGTTGTTTCTGCGATTTTTCTTTTTTGAGCTAAGTGGTGGGTACATGGGTATTTGTTTCATTACTTTTTGTCCGTTTGAAATGTCTCAAATAATAATAATAAGCGCCATAGAAATGCACATGGAGGGGCCTTGATCTGAGTGGTTGGAGCATTTGGCTCATGGTGGAAATTGGATGAGAGCTTTGGCTTTGAAGGAGGAATAAGACTTGGCCAGACAAAGTGGGGAGAAGGGCTTGTAGGCCGGGGGGACCTTGTGAGCAAAGGCCCGGAGGTGGGAGACCAGTCTAGTTCCTGCGAGGGAAACAGTTGTGCTAGGGAAGGTAGAATATGCAGGACGAGGCCACCTTGCAGAGGGTGTTCAGTGCCACGCTGAGGAGTTTAAACTCCACTCCACGACAGGAAGACCAGAGTAGCAGCGGCAGTAGTAGCCCCAGTAGAAATAATAATAATATGCTACTAATAAAACAACTCTGTACTATTGCTTCTTAAGCTCTCACCCTGTGTCACTTTGCTACGTACTCTGTGCACATCAGCTCAGTTAAACTGTACAACAAGCCCAGGAGGAATGTCCTGTTTTTCCCTATTTTACACATTTGGAAACTGAGGCCCAGAGAAGATAAGTAGCTGCCCAAGGTCACATGCTTAGTGGGTGGCAGCACGTGGATTGGAGTCCAGGTTGGCTTCATGCTGAAGCTCTGCTTCTCGACCCCCCTTCCATACTGCTTTTCTACGGTGGTTGCATCTGGGTGGTCTCTTCCCCACCCCCACCCGCCCGCCTCAATAAATTCCTGGATGCAATGGCAGTGCTTCTCTTGGAATAGACCATAGTTTCTCATTCTGCCCACCACCTCTGATCTGTTGGTGGTGGAGTGCTGTGTAGGACCCCAGCCTGGGCTCAGTGGGGGAGATAACAGTGATCAGAAAGCAGTGTTTGCCAAGAGGGTCTCCTGTTTGCTAACCCTGTACCCAGGCCTCCCCTTGCAAGGCAAGAGCTTTGCACATTCTATGCTATATCTCACGGAGGAAAACCAGCCTGGGCACTGAAGGTCCCACACCTCAAGGAAAGTGCACTAGGGAGAATCAGATGTTAGTGGGTACCAGGAAGGGGCTCTTCTTCCTCCCAAATTGAAGGGACCTTTACTTGGGTGGAGCTCAGAACCTATTGAAAGGTGCTTGTGAGACATTCTGACTTTGAGGATTTGGTCCTGATACTGCAGAAAAGCAGTCAGAAAGGAGACCCAGCTGCCTGCCGCTTGGATGCAGTCTGCTGTTCTCACATCAGGCTGATCATCCCAGTGATTTGGATTTGGGGACAGGATGGGCAAATGCAAGCGGACCGTAAGTCCTACTAACCCAGCACGTGAGCCCTCTTAACTCTCCATTTATTTTTCCCTGAATGGAAATCAGGCCTTGGGTCAGATCCTCAAACCAAGCCTGGGAATTAATTAGGCATGTAATGCTCGTTAGCAGTAATGAACACTCCTTGCTGAAGTCCTTTTGCAGCTTGGTGGGGGACGCAGCCTCTGTGGCAGGAATGAAGCCTTTTTCCCTGAGCAGGATCTTGACAATACAGGAGCCCCAAAGCCTTCCTGTGGGATGTGCATGCATGCGTGCGTGTGTGTGTGACGTGTGTGGAATGGCTGTGTGGTCTGAGGCTTGCATACAATATATGTGGGATGTATATCATGTGTATTGATTGCATAGTATGAGTCCATAAGGGGTGGGCATTCCAGGCTGTTTTTGGATTATATATGCAGTGTACGTGTGACGTGGAAAAGTTACATCTGCTGGACATGTCATGTGAACGCCTGCAATTTTGCACGTGGTGCGTATGTAGCATGTGTATCACAGATGTGGCGTGGGTACATGGAAAATCCTGCCTGAATCTGTGAGTGTGTGCTCAGGTATCTGAGCCTGAAAGACTTTGTCACTGTCAGAAGCAATAGGTTGCCGGGAATTCCCATGACATTGGGCAGAATTATGATCCTGCTTAGCGCTGAGATAACATTGGTTGGAGAAAGGATGGGTGAAAAATGTCCCCACGAATAGAGAAAGAAATTCAACTGACTCAGCAGAGGATGAGCTGGGGCCGGGGAGACAGGGAAGAATACCTGATTAAAATTGAAAATCTCTGTTAGCAGGAGGGAGAGGTCCAGAGGAGGGAAAGGGACAGGTCAGCCTAGAAGAATTCAGGAGGAAAGAGACACAGTCGTTGGAAGCCGGAAGCCCCAGGAGGGCATCAATGTTGGTGCAGAGACGCAGAAAGAGGATGCTGAGAGGGGAGAATGAAGGCATGGGTGTACCCCACGAGGACCCCAGGACAGAGGCAACCCATGGGAGCTGTGAAATGGTAGGAGGCGGGACCACCTAAAACATTTCCTGACGTTTCTGGGTCTGGACTCCCCAGAAGAAAGACACCCTCCCTGCCCCATTCATCCGTCACAGAAGCAACTTTTCCTCTCCTTTTTTCTTGCTCTTTGCAGTTTGGGTAATGTGACCATGTCCCAGCTGGGATGCTTTGGAGATAAAAGGAGCTATTAATAATTAGGCCAAGACAGCAGATGAAAACTGGGACTGTGTCAAGCACATGGGATGTAATTTTCAAAGCTTTGAGGTAAGGATGGGTGGGTGTGCAGAGAAAGGCTTCTCATTCCTTATTAGGCTCAGCCTGTCTCCTATGGGAGAGGCCCAAGCAGGAACACCTCATGCACCGTCAGCCCCTTGAACTTGAACATCCCCTGAACCCTTCCCTGGCCCATTCCCCCTAGGTACACTGCAGGGCAGCATGGGCTTCTGTAAGACTCTGAGAAAAATCTAACCTTTCCCAAAAGGTATCCCAAATCATTTAGGAGCACCCAAAAAGGCAGGGTACTTCTGTGTTTGCATGGCCACACTTCTCTAAGGCTTCACTCCATCCGGAATCTCACTGTTTATTTGGACCACAGGAAACACGACCCAGGATACTCAGACAGAGACAAAGCTGGATCCGGAAATCACCAAACAGTACCACTCTCGCCCATCTCTCTGCCCCCTTGCATTCATTTGACAAACTTTTATTGTTTGGCTATTTAACTTTTGCATTGTGAAAATGGCATTGTAACAATCTTACAGGAAATGTTTAAAAATAAAAATAAATCACCTCTAATCCTCCCACCCTTAACACAATGTTTAATTTCATTTTGGCCGGTCCCTTCTGATCCTTGTCAGCACGCCTACATTTTTACTATTACGTAGTTATAATGCACATATAATTTTACAACCTGAGTTTTGTATTTCACATTTTATCATAAGCATTTTTCCATGTTACACAGTTTTCGTAAATATTTTAAATGGCTGCATAATAGTTTGTTGAGTTTATATACCATAATTTACTTAATTCCTCTATTGTTGAACATTTAGGTTGTTTTCTGTTTGGGACTATTATAGATAATGTTGCAGTGAGTATCTTCATGCATATATAACACTTGTTATTCTTTTGAGTGACTGCCTTTGGATATAGTATTAGGAGTGAGATTACTGGGTCAAAGTGAATAAGCATTTTTATAGCCCTTGATATTTCCATATTGCTTTCCAAAATGATCATCCCAGTTTTCAACATTATAGGTAATGTGTGTACCAGTTTTAACATAACATTGTGAGTGGTGCATGTTAGCAGTTTTTCCCCTAAATTGCTAATTTAGGAAGCATAAAATAGGACCTCTGTGTTACGTGAATTTGCATTTATTGGCTTTCTAGCCAGGGTGCACATTTTCTGTGTTTCAAGAGACTTTTATTGGATACTTTCTGTGTGCCAGGGTCTGTGCCAAGTGCTGCAGGGGCTACCAAGATGCTAAGTAAGACAAGGTCCCTGTCCTCAGGGAGCTCATGGTCCAATAGAGGCATAAATGGTTCCAAGAAGAGGCTACTGGGCACAGTAAGAGACGTCTTCCTGAAGAAGGTGCCCTTGAGGTGGCCCTGGAAGGGATGGCTGAGCTTTGAGCCTGAGAAGGGTGGAAGAGCAGCCCATGGAGACCTTACAGCTTGAGCAAAGGCATGAAGGTGGGAAAGCACTGGGTACGTGCCGGGAACTGGGATGGAGGCTGGGGAGAGAGCCGGCTGCAAAAGTGAGGCACAGCCACCAGGGGGAGCCTGCACCATCAGGCCAGGAACCCTTGGAGGGACCGTGGGTGGTTACTGGCTGGCTTGGCCAGGGGTGGTGCTGAGGCAGCGACTCCGGGAGGATGCCGGAGGGCGCCCTGGTGCCACAGTTCTCAGAGCACCTTGATCTGTGGGGTGCATCCATCTTAGCAGAGTGTTTCCACGCTCTTGATCTCTTTTGACCCTGAATATTCCTCCAAGACGATTGGCTTCCCTATCCCCATTTTGCAGATGAGGAAACTGAGGCCCAGCTCTGTTAAGTGACTCATATTAACAGGTCATAGTTTAAGGTGCAGAGCCAGAACTTGAGACTGGGCTTTCTGATTCTAAACCCAGTGCTCTCAAATGGGCATTAGCACGGGGAGAGGAGAGTACGGAGGGCAGTGGTTCTCAGCCCTGACCACGCATCAGCACCATGGGGAACTTAAAAAGAAACAGGTAGATTCTTGCCATCTCCACCCAAGACCTGGTCAGTCTGAATCATGGTTCTGAGGCACTGCTGAGGCTGTGGCCCACTGAGATAAGGTGTGACGGGAGCGGGGTGGGGCAGAGGGTGGAGCTGGGGCTCTGGCACTGCGAGCAGAAAAGAGTGAGTCACATTCGTTGCCTTAGTAAATGGTTATGGTTCCCAGCGATGGAGAAAAATGAGTACCAGGCGGCCTTGCCTTACCATGGGTCCCACCTGCCCTGCCTTCCTGCCTGTCTACAGGCAGGGTCAGCTTGAAGAGATATTCATGGGCAGGCACCACAGCCCAGGGCTGCCTCAGAGGAGGGTGATTTGGAGGTTGACTGTTTACAAGGGCTGCTGGGAGCCCGAATGTGGACTGTCAGGGGCAAAGTTAGGATTTGAACCCAGAACCTCTGAGTCTTTGTGGGTCTTTAAATCCGGAAGCATGCTTGTTTCTGAGTAGCGTGCTGGCCTGGCCAGGGCTCTGGAGCTGCACAGGGAGACCCCGGAGGGTCTGCATGGCTAGCGTGTCCAGTGCACGCTCGATTTCAGGGCTGCCAGGATTCTGGGGCGTGAGGGTTACCAAAGATAATCGGCCAGATTAGAGGCACCAAGAGGTCACTGAGGGTGGGATTTGTGTCATGCGTGCCCTTCGGTGGCAGGTAAAAGAAGAAAAAAGAATATTAATATCAACTTGTATTTCACATACATGATGCCATTTTATCTTCCCACTGATCCTACAAGGCTCTTGGGGCAGTAACAGCATACCTATTTTACAGATGCAAATACTGAGGCCCAGTTGATAAGTGTCTTGCCCTAATCCACAGAGCTAGAACAGTAAAACTAGGATTCAGATACAGGCCATGAGGTTCCAAATCCATCGCTGTCTCAATTATGGGTGCATTAAATCCCACAAGTGTTTACTGAGAGCGTACGTTGTGCAGAAGCCTGTTAGGGCTGACAAGGAAGAGAGACGATAAAGCCAGGGTGCCCTCATGAGGGCTGTGCTACCCAAAGTGTAGTCCCGGGACCTTCAGCATCAGGATCACTGGAGCTTGTTAGAGATCCAGAATCTCAGGCTCCACCCCAGGTCCCTGGAATCAGAATCTGCATCTTAACAAGACCTCCCAGGTGATTCTTTTTTTAAGATTTATTTATTTATTTATTTTTGGCTGTGTTGGGTCTTTGTTTCTATGCGAGGGCTTTCTGTAGTTGCGGCAAGCGGTGGCCACTCTTCATCGCGGTGTGCGGGCCTCTCACTATCGCAGCCTCTCTTGTTGCAGAGCACAGGCTCCAGACGTGTAGGCTCAGTAGTTGTGGCTCACGGGCCCAGTTGCTCCGCGGCATGTGGGATCTTCCCAGACCAGGACTCGAACCCGTGTCCCCTGCATTGGCAGGCAGATTCTCAACCACTGCGCCACCAGGGAAGCCCCCAGGTGATTCTTACGCCCACTAAAATTCAAAAAGCCTTGTCTCTAGACAGAGGTTCTGCACACTTGGCTGTACATGAGAATCCCCTGCCCAGGCCCCGCCCTAGAGATCTGAATCAAGATCTGGGGCTGGACCTTGGCATTGACATTTATAAGTTCCCCCAGGTGATTCTAATGTGCAACCAAGGTGAGGAAACTGGTCTTGGATGTTGTAACCAATTCTGGTCAGGCCTCTCCCCCACCACTGCCGCACCGTTTTCTCCTTCTAAGTATTCAGTGCTGTATGCTGTGTGGGTGGGAGGCTGTTGTTAATTATCATCTCAGGGAATAGGTGGGCCCGGAATTCTCCATTATTGTGGGGTTTGGAGAGAGTGATCGTGGGAGCCTGGGAAGCAGGTGCTGGAGGCTTGGGTCAGAAGTTTGCAAAAGCTTAGGTCTGCGAGCCCAATCTGGGTCTTGGGGGGAGGGAGGCGGGCGGAGACTCCGGGAGGCCTGCAGGTCCATCACTTAACGATTCACACATCACTGCCCAGCACGGACCTGGCTCGCAGGACTCATTATCATTCCCACTTTGTAGAATAAGAAATTGAGGCTTGGAGATTTTTAAGTTTTTAGCTCAAGGTCACTTAAGCTTGTAAGAGCTAGACTTGAACACAGGTCTGACTCTACTGTGCTACCCTTGTCCTCAGGGTAAAGACAGGAGACCTGGTGGGTCCCCTTGTATCAAGCCCCTCCCACTTGTGCTTTCTCCCCCCCAGCCCCTCCCCTATCCTCACTGCCTCTACCTGACTGGGGGGCCCAGCGTGGGTTTCAATAAGCCAAGCTAGAGCAGCCGGGGGGAGGCCCCTACCCCAGAGTCTGCATGGAACCAGCCCCTCCCTGAGGCGGCTGCCGGTGGCCAGGGATTGAGGGGGAGCAGGGGAATGAATGTGTGCACATGTGCGGGCGTATGTGTTCCCCCTTTCTTGGGCACCAGCCCAAGTTTTGCATCTACATGCTGGAAGAGAGAGTTCAATTTGGCCCTGATACAAACTCCACAGTCACTGAACTGCCATCTTCATTTAGTTAACGTTCTTTCTGGGCAGACCTGGCTAGGATTCATCTTCATTATCCAGTAAGGGGGCTCATTCCCGGCCAGGCTTTGATCTCGGAGCTGCAGAAAATCACCTCTTGCAGATGATTTCCCCTGCAGGCCATTAGCATGGGTGGTGGAGGGCTGAATTACAGGAAGGGGACTGCCACCATCCCCCCACCAACACACGCCCCCCACAGCCCCACTCCACCCAGATGGGCACCCGGTCCACCTCCAGCAAGACCCAGTTCACCTCTGGCTCACTTAGCTAAGCTGAGAGGGATGGAGATCCTGGTTTCTTCCTCTCTCTCTCCCCGAAGTATCCCCTGCACAGTCCCAGCGCTGATAACTGACACCCACAGAGCACTTTACAAAGCCCTCTTCATATTTGATTTTTACAAGCTCTGAAGCCAGATGCACTAGGGTTCAAATCCTGGCTTGGTCACTTACACACTGTGTGGCCTTGGGCAAGTTACTTCACCTCTCTGAGCTACAGTTTCCACATCTGCAAAATGGAGAAATACCACAGCATTCTTCAAACGACTCCATGGCATAAAGCACGTTAAGCACAGGGCCCAGCATGGGGTAACCGCCAGGCTCACGATGTGAGGCAGATGTTGCTATACCTGTTTTACAAACAAGGAAGCTGGGGCTCCGGGAAGCACCTCTGACCAGCTGTGTGACTCTGGAAAAGTCACTTCTTTTTTTTTTTTAACATCTTTATTGGAGTATAATTGCTTTACCATGGAGTGTTAATTTCTGCTGTATAACAAAGTGAATCAGCTATACATATACATATATCCCCATATCTCCTCCCTCTTGTGTCTCCTTCCCACCCTCCCTACCCCACCCCTCTAGGTGGTCACAAAGCACCGAGCTGATCTCCCTGTGCTATGCGACTGCTTCCCACTAGCTATCTGTTTTACTTTTGGTAGTGTATATATGTCCATGCCACACTCTGACTTCGTCCCACCTTACCCTTCCCCCTCCCCGTGTCCTCAAGTCCATTCTCTACGTCTGCGTCATTATTCCTGTCCTGCCCCTAGGTTCTTCAGAACCTTTTTTTTTTGTAGATTCCATATATATGTGTTAATATACGGTATTTGTTTTTCTCTTTCTGCAAAAGTCACTTCTTTCCTAGCCAGTGGTAACAACTCCACCTCCTGGGCTTGCTGTGAGAGTCAGGTAAGATTGTGTGTGTGTGTGTGTTTGTGTGTGTGTATGTGTATGTGTGTGTGTGTGTGTATGTGTGTGTGTGTGTGTGTGTATGTGTATGTGTGTGTGTATGTGTATGTGTATGTGTGTGTGTGTGTGAAGACTGAGGAGCCTCAGGGCTGACTGCAGGTTCAGAATTCTCCCCAAAGCACCTGAACTCTAAATGGAAGCCTGAGGCTTCTGGAGACTTGTGGCTCTTAAAAATCCTTCCAGCATTTGGCTTATGCTCCAGAAGGGCAGACAATGCTGGGTCAGCGAGATTCAGAGTCTAGTTCCCAAGTCTGCTCACAGCACCCCAGGAATAATCTAGCCCCCCCGGCCCCACACCGAGCCCACACTTCCTCCCTGCTGTCCTTCTCCTTGCTTTTGCTGGTGACCTCCATCCCCGTCCGCTCTGTCCCAACCCTTTCCTGCCCTGGTCCCAGCCCCTGCCTCCTCCATCCCCAGTCTGCCAAGGGCAGCCCAGTACCCCTCCCCCAAGGCCTCCAGGCTGGGCGCCGTCCCCACCATCCTCAGCCCCATTCTTGGCTGTTAGCCCAGCCTCAGGCCTTTCTCCCTGGGGCTGTGCCCCTGGCTGGTTTTAATCCCCTGTGATTGGCACTTTCTGACAGTGCAGGGTCAGGTCATTTGGTCTGAGAAACTGGCGCTTTGCCGCTATTATCCGCCCGCTGTGGTAGGGTCTGTAATCCAGCCCATTGACTCTGCCGTTTTTGTTCTGCACACACTCACGGGCACTCTGACCCCACTTGCATTTCTGCAAACTCTGCCGCCAGCAAAGACAGAGGAGCCTTTTTGCAACTAGGGCTGTGAGTCTTTGGGAGGCTTCTCCATTCAGAAAGACCAGCTAGGAGGGATTCATAAAGTGCCTCACAGATCCAAACAGATGCCTTGTGTTCCCCAGCCTGACGCCTTGGCCGGCTTCCTCGCACCTGACCACCCATTAGTCTGCCTTTTAACTGGTTCTGCATGTGGCCCAGGCACATGGTTACATTCTCCAGTCCCAGCTGGGCCTCCGACAAACTGGGTCACCCGGCAGGGCCAGGTCTAATGGCTCTCCTGGATACAGCCCTGCTTCTTCCAGGCAGGCCCCAGCCCCAGGCCCCGAGCTAATGGGCAGTTTACTGAAACCTGGAACGCAGGGCAAGAAGCAGCTGCCCCTGGAGTCTGTCCAGAGGATGATGAAAAAATAGGATCTCCGTCTGGGCTTTTCTTGGAGCCCAGGGGCCCTAGAAATTCAAACAGAAATTCTTTTTTTTGGTGCGGCATGCGGGATCTTAGTTCCCTGACCAGGGATCAAACCCGTGCCCCATGCAATGGAAGCACAGAGTCTTAACCACTGGACCTCCAGGGAAGTCCCCAAACAGAAATTCTTAACCTGGAGTCTGTGGACCTGGATCCCAGTAAGACCGTGAACTCCTTGAAAAGATGTGCAAAACTGTATGTATGTGTGCATTTGGATAAGGACAGGCCACAGCTTTCATCAGATTCTAAAAGGGTCTGAAACCTAACAATATGATCAGAGTGCCGCTACCTTAGACCATCGGTCATAACCAACAGCACTAAGGTGGGAGCTTAGAGGTCACCCAGACCAAGACTCTCGCTTTACAGGTGAACCGAGTCAGCTGGAGGCCAAGTCCAGGGAACACCACGAGGATAGAGGCAATGAGCTAGTTGTGAAATGGCGGGGCCTGAACGGAAGTGAGTGTGTGTGCAAAGGGGGACATTTGGGGGAAGTAGGATCAACAGAATTTGGTGACCCATTAGTTCCAGAGGGTAGGGAAGAGGAAGGTATCTAGACTGTTTCTCAGGTTTCTGCCTGACTGGGGAGTCAGGGCTTCCTCGGTGGCTCTGAGATTGGGAGAGAACAGGAAGGGGAAAGGGACAGAGGAGGAGATTTTGCAAATTGGATTGTCATTTCATTTTTTAAAAATCTTGTCTCCTTCACGAGCAAGGAAACCTTGGAATTATCAGTACTGGAAAACGGGCCCCAGGTCCAAGCCAAACAGAAATTGGGCTGCACGCCCTTCTCTGTCCTTAGGTGACTTTCTACATGGCACTGGGTCCAGGATGGGATGTATTTGTGGGATGGTAGGAGGTAGGGGGACTGGCTCATAGTTTGCTTCTGGGAGAATGGGGTCCCTCAGTCTGGACAGACAGGGAGAGGGGACCAGAGGTATGTGCTCAGGAGAGAGAACACAGTCTAGCCCTGCCTCAGAGAGGGAGGGAGATTTGCCCAAGGTCACGGTCATGGTCATCTCAGCCCCAGCACCTCTCTCTGTCTTCAGGACTGTCTGCTCATACTTTGAGAGAGAGCACAGAGCCCACCCCTGGGGCACCTCTCCCTCTGGAAGGACCTAGCCCTGTGCCAGGGCATATGACCTGGTGAGTGAAGTACAGGCTGGGTCCAGCTCCCGCTGGCCCCTCCACCGGGCACTCTTGCAGTAAACATCCTGTATTACCTTACTTAGTGGTCCAAGAAGGCTCATGTGATAGAATAGTCAGCAGACCTGAGGTCCCGGCACCTGCCACCACATCCAGAAGGAACCCTGAGCTCAGCTAGCTGTGGCCCAGGGCTGGGTGGCACTCTCTTCTGTTTGCAGGGGTCTTTATATCTCTGATCTTAAACTTGAACGCAGCCTCCGGACCCACCCACCTGCCTGGTTAGCCCTTGCCTCCTCATCTGCCCCACGCCCTCCATCCCCAGCTGACCCCAGCTCCCACTCCTGATCCTCCCTTTCCTGGACCCCCCCCTCCCCCCAACTCCAGCCTCCAGGCACCCTCTGACTCTGGAGCAACATTTTTACCTCTGGCCAGAAACTACTTTGAAGTTTGCAAACTCTTGCAAATGGAAGAAATAGTGAGCAGACAGGAGCTCCCACAAGTGCCTGTGCTCCCTCCCTCTCTTCTCCCCTCTTCCTCCTGAGTTTTCACACCCGCTTACCTGGGTCTTGGTTCCACACTTTGCCAAGCCAGCCTGAGAAGCTGGGGCATCTGGGAAACTCCTCTGAGGCCCAGAATCTCCTGTAGAAGACCCGTCAGGCTTGAGGCCTGGGGCACTGGATGCTGTCTCTGTCTCCTTGAGACGGAGTCTCTTTCCTGCTCACGGATTCTCGGGGCCACGAAGGAGCTGGCAGACCACCCTGGCCAGCTCTCCTCTACTTCAGATTTGCCTTGAGGACAGCATTATTGATTTTTTTTTTTTTTTGCTTTATTTTTATGTGTGTCTTCTACTCTCAAAGAGATTGTGCAGATAAGGACAGAGTCCTTTCTTTATTTTTATTTCCCCAAGTCTAAACATAATAAAGACTCATAAATATAAATGATGTTAGAGCTGGGTTTGAGTTCATTTTGTTTAACCCCCTCATGCCCCTGACAGTGAAACTGAGGCTCAGATAGGCATGTGACTTAGCCAAGGCTTCCTGATCCTGAGCCCATCCTTCCACTACACCTTTGCTGTTGATTGATTGATTGATTGGTTGATTGATGACACCATCGAGGAACACGAGTGACAGGCGAGGTAGGGGTGGGGCAACCCCAAGAGTTGTCCCCTTAGGGACCACATACCAATTCCCTGAGGAATGTTGGGAATTTCTCAGAGGAGCCAGTACCACTGCCTCTGATTGCATCTGAATTCTTAAAGGTGCCTCCACGGGTGAGGGGACTGAGACCAGCCAGCCTGAAGCCCCACCATTTCTTACAATCTGATGCCCCACTTTCCACAAACATTTCCCTGGGGAGGTAGAAGGCTTTAATTACTGAAATGAAAAGACATGCTTCAGATCCCAGGTATTAACCAGTACTTTTTCATTGTAAGTGACAGAAACCCAACCTAAGGTGGCTTAGGCAGAAAAGGGGATTTATTGCCTCTTGGAACTGGAAAGAACAGGGGTAGATGTTGCTTCAGGCACAGCTGCATCATGGGACTCAAATGTTGTCCGTAATCTGCCTCCACCCTAGCTCTGTTTTCCTTTGTGTTGGCTTCATTCTCAAGTGTTCTCTTCCCAAAAGAATGGCAGAGATGGACACCAGGAACTCCAGGTCCGCAGTCTCCCACCTCAACATCCCCAGTGGGGAGAAAGCACCCTTTTACCCAGTTATTCCAGCAAAAGTCCCAGGATTGAGTTGCATTGGCCTGATAGGGTCACATGCCTATCCCAGAACCAATCACTGTGACCAGGGAATGGAGTGTTCTGATTGGCCAGGCTTGGGTCATGTGCCCTCCTTCTGGGGTCAGCGGTGGAATCAGCCCCACCCATTCCACATGGCCTGAGCCTGGGGCAGGGGACACCTTTGTACCGTGAAAACAACAGAGGCCCACTCTCCTCTTCCCAGTTTCACCCGTCCCAACCCCACCTGGATTTGCTTAGCAGAAGTGTCCTGGCCTCGTTTGGGATGGATGGATAAAGATTTAGAGGAGAGAGACAGCTGTGGAAATGGCTCAAATGTATGGATCCAGAAAGGAGTAAATTGTTGGGGAGATAAAAGTTTCTGGATAACTCATCTCTTGGCTCTCAATCCCCAGCAAGGATAATAACTGATGAATATAAACTTATTCACATGCATTATGTGTTTATTGATCCTCATAGAAATGTCATAAGATAGGGAGAGGAAACAGGCTCAGAGAATGAAGTAACTTGACCAAGGTCACCCAGTGATTCAGTATTAATGCGAGTACATGAACCCAGCTCTCCATCCTAATCTCTCTGTGTTGCCCTATTCTTGATACCAGGCCAGCACCCCCAAGGACCTGGTCTGGTGATGGCTGAAAGGCAGAGGGGGCCTACCATTCCATCTACTCTGAGAGCTGCCCAGGGCGCCGGAGCAGGGCCCTGTGCTGCTCCAGGGGCAGGGAGGGCAAACTTGGCCGGAGACCAGTGCAGCCTGCAGGAGGTGGATAGCCTCTTGGAAATGAAATATTCATGGTGGTTATTAAATCAAGTTTTATTGGAATAAAAATACACTTGCGGAATACATTTATTTCCCCCCAGTTCCTTTCAACCCCCTTCTTTCCCTGAGTGATTTCATCTGGGGGCCAGGGAAGGCTTTTTTTCCCCAAGTAAATTATACTTAGGTCAGCAGAATAAGATGCCACGTCAGGATTGGTGCTTGGAGAGAGAGGAGGCTGGGAGGCTGTGAGGGGCCTCCTGGATGACTGAAAGTTGGGGGATGTGGGGGGAGAGGGAGGGGGAGAGGGGGAGGGCCCCCCTGCAGGGGATGCTCCTGGGTTACACGCAAAACCCTCCACATGTTCACAAACACACATGCGTCCCCTCTCCCTCTGCCTCCGCTCTGCCCCCAGCTAACTGTGAGGGGTCAAGGCCAACATCTGGAGCCAGAGAGAGCCCCACAGGCCTGGGGCTGTGGCAACAGCTCTCCTTGTGAGGCTGACCCTCAAGTTCTTCTTAGGGGGACCCCATCTAGGGGGACACATAGGCGTCACTGACTCTCTGTCCTCTCTGCTAAATAGTTATCCTTTCAACGCTTTTCTTCCTCAACTCACCTCTCCCGGTATCTTTCTCTTCTTCCATCTCCACAGATCTCCATTTCTCTCTCTTTTTTTTTTTTTTTTCCCATTTCTCTTTATCAGAGTTCTCAGCCCCTCTCTGGAGCCTCTGTCTCTCCAAATACTTCTCTCTTTTTTTTTTCTTGAAATACTTTTTAATTAATTAATTAATTAATTTTTGGCTGCGTTGCGTCTTCATTGCTGCGCGCGGGCTTTTCTCTAGTTGCGGCGAATGGGGGCTGCTCTTTGTTGCGGTGCGCGGGCTTCTCACTGCGGTGGCTTCTCTTGTTGTGGAGCATGGGCTCTAGGCACGCGGGCTTCAGTAGTTGTGGCTCTCAGGCTCTAGAGCACAGGCTCAGTAGTTGTGGCGCACGGGCTTCGTTGCTCTGCCACATGTGGGATCTTCCCGGACCAGGGCTCGAACCCGTGTCCCCTGCATTGGCAGGCGGATTCCTAACCACTGTGCCACCAGGGAAGCCCCTCCAAATTCTTCTCTTGATGTCACTATCTTTTGGGCTCCGTGCGTCTGCCTGGCTGTCTGTCTCTTTGTCTCTCTCACCTCATATTTAGAACAGTTCCACAGCCACACACACGGAGTCTCACACGCACCTTGACACACTGTCTCACGCTCTGACATGTCCACACCCACAGTTTCACAGACACACATGCACACACACAAGCACTTACTCTTATGTGCCCTCTCACACGCTCTCACCCTCACGCTGTTGCACGCGTGTTCAGGCTGCTGGCTGACTCAGCAGGTAGAGCCAGGGTCCTCTGTCTCCACTCCCTGACCTGGGATGGGCATCTGGGGTTTCCCCACTGCTCTGTACCCACCCATCAAAACCATAGGGTGGTTCTGGGGCCAGCCCAGCCACCCGAAGCCACCCTCTCATTCCACAGCGAGGGGTCAGAGGTAAGAGCGAAGAAGTTGGAGCCCAGACAGGTATTACCTGTCCTGCAGGGACACCATTGGATGAGGTGGAAGGCCCCTCCCGACTGGGCCGTGCCACCTGATGGTCCACAGCCTGCTCAGTCAGTGGGATGAAATGGGGCCTTCACGTAACCCTGAGACCGCACTGTCGAGCACCCAAGGGAGACAGATGTTCCTGTAAGCAGAGCCTGGCTTCTCTCACTGTCCATCCCTGACCATTGTCTGTGACCCACCCAGCTTTGTCCTGTAGGCAGCCCTGCTCCCTGAGGCCTGGGGGGCCCTACTCAGGTCTGAAAGTCCCTGCTGGGTGGGCCCCGTTTGCAGGTCCAGCTCCTAAGGGTTGCCTCTTACTTACCCCTGGTCTCATCCAGTCTGCACACCACACACATCCTGGCACACCTGGTGCCCTTCCGCTCACCTTCCCCTCTTAACTATTTCTTATTTCAACCCCACCTGGCTCCTCTCCCGGGACATTTGAAAGTCAGGCTCTTTTCCTGCCAGGAAACCCTCTCAAGTCTGTCTCATCTCTCTCTCTTCTGGGCTTTAAGTCCGGTCACCCCTGGAGTCAGGCTCCGTCTTGTGCTCTGTAGACTGGCTGACAAGTCAGCTTCTTGCCCCCTCTCCACCTCCCTGAGCACGTGTGACCAACACGCTCTTTGGGACACCTCTCTGCACCTACCTGACTGGCAAGCCTTGGAGGGTAGAGAATCCAGCCCAGAGTCATTTCTGTGCCTGGGACAAAGACTCCAACAAAAATGCCCTCTGAGCTTCAGCTCCCAGACCCCTCCAGCAGGTGGAGCCCGTGGGTACCGAGGAGAAGGGTGTGATCCTCCCGCACTGAGGCACAAGCTAGCACCTGGGGTGGGGGGAGGACAGGAGAGGCACTCTGGGAAGGAGAGAAAAAATGGGTCCAGCCAACAGGGTCAGAGTGAAACCGACAGAATGCGTCTCAGGACTTAGTAGAGCGTAGGTTCTTCTGTCTCAGCGCAGAAAGAATTCAGCAACAGACAGAGAGACAGGTAAGGAAAGAGTTTATTAGTATAGGACACTTGTGAGACATGCAAGCGGACGGGCAAGGAAGTGCCGCACCCAGAACTTAGTGGGCTACAGTTTTATAATCAAAGGAGAAGTGGGGAGGGGGAGAAGACCACCTTCTTCCTCATTCCTGAGTGGATGTCAGGCTTCCATCATCATTTTCTCCTCAGGCAGGGGAGATTTCTTGTACCTACTTGGTCAAACTGAGACTGTCGTGGCACAACGGAAATGAGCAAAAAGGCGGTAACATATACTAAAATACGGTAAATCTTCTCAGGTTTCAGAATAATGTCACCTTTTCCTTATATTTTTGTTTTTAGTGTGCGCACAGGAGCATGTCCTAGGAATCATTAAATTACTGACCTCACTGGGCAGGATGGGTGTCTCACGCCACCATTGTTTTATTGTTTTGGGGGCACATCTCATGTTTCTGTTGCATGGTTTTGTTGCTAAGCAAGCCTGCTTGGTTTTGTGGTTAAGCAAACCTGCTTTCTTGAGTGATCATTAACTTACAGGGTCTCCCATCCTTTTTCCTTGACTTACAATCCCCTGGTGGGATTCACTATTTAATCACCTACTTTGTCCCTTTACTCTGTCCCTATCAAGAGGACCCCAGGGTGGCGAGGGTAAGAAGAACCAGCTTTATCTGAGAGGGAACCTGGTGCCTAGACAGACCTGGCCCTAATTCCAGCTTCTTCACTTTACTAGCTGTGTGGCCTTGAGGGAGTTACCTAGCGTTTCTGAATGTCGGTTTCCCCTTCTGGAAAATGGGCACAGTAATACCCATTTAGGGGCTAATGTGTGAAATGTGCTTTGTCCAGAGAAGGAGCTCAATTCATGGCAGGCACTGCTGTAGCTATCATTAGCAGCAGCATCCTGAGGACCTGTGGGCACCAACAATTCCATGAGGTGGCACTGAGGCCTCCTGTCAATCTGACCATCTCTGCCAGGCCCGACATGCGGCTGTTGGCAGATGACAGCTCCTTTGCTGTAATAATGGACCTGGCTTGTGAGTCCTCCCCTCCTCGTGCCCCTGCTGCTTATGATAATTTAATTGATCGCACTCACACCTGCTGTGGTTCTCCAGCAGCTCTTCTTGGCTTAACTCAGAAAAGAGAAAAAAATAAAACAACCCTGCCCAACATCTCTGTAATTAGGAGGTTTGGCTCAGTCCCGAGTCAGGGGATTATGAGTGAACCAGAGGGAGCTGCAGAGCCTCCCCTATCACAAGTGTCGGAGGAGGAAAGAAACCAGCCCCAGCCCCAGTCAGGCCACCTTTGGGACAACTTCCTGTCTCCATAGGCATCCCTTTCCCCATTCACAGGGAGCGGATAATTAAACCAGGGTAATGAAGACTCATTCATTGCTAATTCCTGCAGTGTTGAAACGAATTTACATTCCTGTGCAAAGGAAAAAAAAGAATTTAAAATTTGAAAATAAATAAAACCTCAAATAGCGCTTACTATGCGCCAGATACTCTTTTAAGCCCTTTACAAACAGTAAGTCATTTAAACTTGTCGTTTTGAAGGTGATATTCGGCTGTCAGCTTGGATTTGTAGCTGGAAGCTTTGTAAAAGAAGGCAGTTTGGATCAGAGACAATTTGTCAATGTTGCAGGTTGTCAAGGGTGTTGCTAAGAGGAGTCACTGTGTTTAAATTTTGTTTAACTCCTTGCTTCCAGAACAAAAAGTTGGATGGAGGGAAAGGAAATTTTTTTCTTAAAGAATAGAATGACAAATTGTTTTGTTTTTATTAGAAAATTCAGGGTTGTGATTCTGATCCCTGTTAAAATTCTTTGAACCATGTAAATGAGACAGCCTGCTGCTCTCTGGTGGCAGCATGCAAGTATTGCAGGAAAAGTACTCAAGAAGGTTATTTTGCAAACCTGAGTGGTGGGGGGTGGGGGGGTGGGTAGCAGCAAAAACTCAACTGATCCTAATTGATCATTGAAAGAAGAAAACATAGGGGGTGGGAGGGGGGACATGATAAGTTGAAACAAGACTGGCCATATGCTGATGATTACTGCAGCTGAGAAAAAGGGTTTTTAAAATTAGTTAAATAGAAGGAAAAGAGTGTTCTATAAGTAGCAAAGTCTTTGCCCTATCTCATTCTATAATTTGAGACCTAGAAATGTTGAAGGGTCTGTCTCCTATTCCAAAGACAGTGATCTCTCACCCAGCCACCCCAGGGGGGTGGGCTCTGATGAACCTGCCAGTGGCTTCACCTCCACCCCCACCTACCACCCACAGCAGCATGGGGAAGAAGGTGACCACTGGATGAGCAGAGATTCAGGGCCAGGGGAAAGGTGTGGCCTTCCCATCATCCTCCTAGGCTGTAGTCAGTGGCCCTCCTTGTGGTCCTCAGGGCTCCTACCTTAGAGCTTCATTAGGGCAGGTGTGTGCCACCTCTTTGATGATTTCTTGCCACAGATTTGCTTTCCTCGATTTAACAAACATTTGCTGAGTGCCTACTCTGTTCTAGATACTGTGTTGGAAGCTTTCTATGTGTGTTCTCATTCCATTTTCTGGGGTAGACGCCTTACCCCCATAGATGAGGACACTGATACCTACCCTGAATTGCTATCATTTTTATGACTCTCTTCTCCACCAGATTGTCAGTTTCTTGACCCAGGGGCTGTGCTTTATTTTTCGTCTTTATTTCCCCATCATCTTATAACAGTAAAGAGTCAATAATTGTTGAATGAATGATTAATCATTCAACAAGAGGTTATATGACTTACCCAGGTTATCATACAGCTAGTTAGTGGCAGAATCTGGATTCAGTTCTAGTCCAGAGCACCCTTTGCAGCTACACAGCTGCCCAAATGATGCTCAAGCTCCTCAATTAATAAGACATTTGTAACTTCTAAACTTATACCAGTTGGCTGATGACTGCTGCAGAGGTGACTAATCCAGAAGGCTGTCGGCTGATGGGGAGGGGATATCATGTGTATAGACCCCTTCCCTTGGCTCCCTGGTCCACAGACAATTGTGCATAGTGGTGTTCTGGAGCTGGCTCACACTGGCTCATGAGAGCTGATCGTGCCCATCTCTTCCTAACTCTATGTTTTTGTTACTTCATATCGGTAGCTTGAAATCAGCCATGGTAGGAGTATTTACACCATGGAAATTGGCAAATGCTACAAATCAAGGTTTCTGTGGGTTTTTTTTTTTTCCTGAAGACCTGACAAACCTTTACAAGCACCCCACTGACTAGGTTGTAGCTGGTAATCGGAAGCTCTGGAGTGAAATGTGACCAGGAGGTGTGCATCTCCATGTGGTTATTTTCCCAGGGGAGGGCTGGGGCTATTACACCTCATAGTTCAGAGCTGCACATGTACAGGTTGCTGCACGTGCTATGATGCTGTCAGGAAGTCCATGAAGATGAAAGAACACAACTCTCAGCTGCTTTAAATCATTTGCCTCTCACAGAATTGGACAACACCATGACGAGGAGTTGGGGGGCTCCCCAGAGCACTTGATGAGTGATGGGCAATGCTGGTTCTTGTTCTTGAGGTACCCAGAGAATCTCAAGACAGTTTTTGGTGACTCTCTCTCTCCTTCCTGGATTTGTCCTTCCAAAGTCTTTCTAAGACTTCCTGGCTGGGGATTCTGGAGCAAACTCTGTGTGTGGAAGAAGAATAATGGAAGGCAGGTAGTTGTCTCACATAACTGTATCTCATTTAGCCTTAGGAAAGAGCCACCCTATGAGAGAGACATATTATTCCCAATGTACTGAATTGAATCGTTTCTCCCAACATCCATGTCTACCTAGAGCCAGTGAATGTGACCTTATTTGGAAATAAGGTCTTTACAAATGTAATCAAGTTAAGATGAGATCATACTGATATGCCAGTCACCCAAATGCAGAGTCTAGGAGTCCCACATTCAGTCAGTTGCAGGTGCCATCAACCCTACTCATCTTCATGCTGCTGTTTTCCCCATCCCCCCCACCACTGCCTTGGTTCCAGGTCTCCTTAGCTTGTGTTTGGACCATTGCAGTAACTTTCTAATGGTCTCTGCTTCATCTGGTCTCCTCTTACTCAGATTCGTCTTAATCAGATCAGGGTCCCTGGGCCACCACCCTGACTATGGCCCTCCTCTGTTCAAAGTCTGCAGCCACTTTCATTGACCCCAAAGAAGTCCAGATTCTCCTCCTGGAATTTATAAGTCCTCCATGATCTGGCCCCAACCTGTTCCTCCAGCTTTGACCCCCCACCTTTGCCCTTTCACTCCCCCTTAGCCATCCAATATCCAAATTGAACTGCTCTTGTTTGTTCGCCATAATTTCCTATCTTTGCTGGGTTCAAGGTGTCACTCTTCTGTTTATTGACTGGGCTCCTCTCTGGACCCCTTTATAACATTATGATGAGGACCACGGACATCCTACACAGTCTCCACTATTTATGCCCACCCCCAGATTTCTTTCCTTTCTCCCTCCTGCAAAGGAGTCATAACGGAGTAAGACAATCCCAGATGCAATTCTTTGCCCCTTATTTGCTGTGGGAATGTGGCAAGTTACTTGATCTGAGAGTCAGTTCCATCATACATCTGTTCTTCAGTGAGTTGTGGAGATTAAATTAGATCATGTGTGTAAGGTCTTCAGCACAGAAAAGACACTTAGGAAATGGGGGCTCATCTGGATCCCCAAGGACTCAGGATAACAAAGACGTAACATAAGTCACCATGTTGATATCAAGAGTAGCTGTCCAGAGACCAGGAGTCTGGAGACCTGGGGCAGGGGTGGGTGGCCTGATTTCTTAAGGCCCAGGAGGATAACAGGAGTCAACAGAGCCAGGGTGGGAGGGTGAGGCCAAGAACAGACAGGGCTGGTTCTCCAGGGCCATACTGGGTACCAAAGTTCCCTGCCTGAAGATATGGGCCCCATGGTGGAGGACAGAGACACAAGACAAAAGCTGTCCCTGCCCTCCAGTCTCCCCCAGCTCAGCTGGACATACTTTTTGCTCCATGTGGGTGGGAATGGACATGGAGACAAAAGACTTGAGTTCCAGGCCCAGCTGTGCCGTGATTCAGTGGGCCGTCTTGGGTAAGACCCTGCTCCTCCATGGGCCTCAGTTTCTTTGTCTGGAAAATGACAGGGCAGGAGAGGAGGCTCTCCAAGGTTCTTTCTACAAAAGGGACAGTGAGATGGAAGTTAATCTCCATCCACTGATACAGCAACAGAATTCTAAACGGATTCTAAACAAAGCCCTGACCCGCTGGCTGGCAGATACTACGCTGACCCTTTCTGCAGAGGCCTCTGTGCCAGGGCGGCCCATTATCAGACACCTTCCCTGCTTCCTCAGGGAGACTAACAAGATCTGGGATGGCCTCCCCAGGGCTCCTAAGGGAAGCCCTTAGGTTTTCTGCTCTTGTTTGTTCGCCATAGTTTCCTATCTTTGCTGGGTTCCTAAGGGTGGTGGTGAGGGAGCGGCAGGTGCTCCTGGGCCTAGTTTAGGGCACAACAGAGACGACAGCACATCTGCCCTATGTGTGTTTTCTTATTTGTTCCCAGCAGGAAATCAATGATGCCAGAAACCATGGGATAACTCTGCCGCCCCAATCAATAGACCCTGATTAATTTGGTCATGGCTGTTGGGTAAATTTGCTGCATCATAATTAGAATTATTAATTAAAAATAGGAAATCAATTGACACAAATTAAGCGAAGGAGGACCCTGTGGGGCCACTTTGACATTGCTTGGGCAGGTACTTGAGGACACTGCATGCTCAGCTCTAGTTTTGGGGCCCCGCATCCCATGTGACCCCCGGATCCTGCCCAGACTGTAAGAGTCTAGCTTCCAGTCCCCACAGCTAACAAGGGAGCAGAGAGACACCCTAGGCCTCCAAACTCCAGAGCTGGAGGCCCCCCAGAAGCACCTCACTCAATACCCTTATTTTTAACATTGAAGAAAAGAATTTGGGGAGAAAAAAAATCTTTCTTTTATTTCTGCTTGTTATTTTGCATTCTCCGTTCACATGCGTATATCATTTTATCATCATAATGTATACGTATGGTATGTGATCTCATGTTCTTTTTCCTCTCAACAGCATGGCGTAATCACTCTTTCATTTGCCACCCAATTATCATTTGGATGGCTGTATAATAGTCCATGGAGGTACCATACTTTACCTTACCAGTTCCCTATTGTTGGCCATTGAGTTGTTTAATAATAATAATAGCTACATTCATGGGGCTGTTCTGTCCTCACAGCTTGTACTATGGGCTTTACATGCACTGTTTTGTCTAATCCTCACAGCAATCCTGTGAAGCAGGTACTATCATTATCCCCATTTTACAAACGGGGAAACTGAGACTCAGCAGGGTTAAGGGACTTGTCCAAGGGACTTGCCCAAGGTCACATGAGGCTCACCGGAGGTGGAGCTTGTGAGAAACTGAGAGTTCTTAAGCACGACACTGTTCTGCCTCCGGTTTCCCTGTATTTGTGTAAGCAGGTAGCCGTGCACAGCTTCTCACATCTTGCTTTTTTTCTTTTCCAAATGTCAGTTTTACAGACAAGGAAACTGAGGTCTGAAGTAATCTGCTCCAAGTCCCACAGCTGGGCAATGGCATATCCAGGAAGGAAGCCAGGCTTTCTGCTCCTTGGTCAGGACTCCAGCTACTCCCCACCCCGGGTCCCCTTCCTCCTCTGTCCCCTGCCTCCTCCTTGCTCCCTCGGGATCCTCTGAAAACTCAAGGTGGCCACATCTGGTTAGAGCAGTTCCTGGGAGCATCTGTCCTGAGCTGAATGCAGAGACTGGAGTCGCTGGAGGGAACGGGCAGGGCAGGTCCTGCTGCATCTGGGGACTCTCCATACCAGCTGTGGGGCAACCACCACCTGTGACCGCTCCTCCCAGGCCCCTTTAAGCACATACCCATCCATGTGATGCCACACAGAGAGCTGCCAGGGCCCCAGCGCTTTAGCTGGGGAATTCCCTCCCTCTACCTTCTGCCCTACACCCACTGCCACACCTAAGGCTCCCCATCCTCAGGAGTGGACCATCTGACCATGTCCACGAGAGCAGTTTTCTAATCTTCACTCCACCAAGACAGTGGCCTACACTCTTCACGTGGGCTGGTGCCAAGATAAGCTGCCTGTGGATTATAGGCTGTTTCAGTGGCTCCTGGTGATGGAGCCCCACCCTTCCCCCCACCCCCACTGTTTAAGAAAACATCTAGGAGCTCAAGTAACACAGAGGGAAGTTATCAGGTGCTTACAATCTTGACGCGCTGTTATTTAGTATGAAAAATAAATTATTCACCAGCTTTGTACTACATTAGTAGCATATCACTGTGACAAACCTCACACTAGCGTGTTACGTCGGGTTGTCATGAATGACACAACAGTAAGTGCACCAGTCTAAAATACACAGATTGTTCTGCACTGGTACCAAAAATTATTTTCTAAAGTATCTGCCACTTTGGGCAAAGTCCTTCAAGGCTCCATTTTTTCCCCCTTTTGTTTACAAGACCAAATATGACCCAGCATCGTCACTCACTAGATTCTGCTCAGTGGCCCTGACCTCTGCTTTTGAAATGCCCACACTCTGCTTTCTTTCATGCTGACACCGCTCTTCCCAGGACAGAGTCTCTGGGTCTTGGGGAAGATAGTCTTGAGTCACAGATATGAATCTGCCTGACAGCTCCCAGCCCAGTACCCTTCTACACTCCCTTCTCTGCCCCTTTTTTCCTACACCCACAATCAGCAGTCCCCCAGCCCCTTGGAAGGGGCCCCCAAGGACACTCCCTCCTCTCCAAATGAGGTGCATGGTCCCCCGTGACTCCCTAAAAGCACCGTTAAGGAACCAGTCTTCCCTGTCCCGGTCATTTACAGTACTGTGTGCCATAAAAAGTTAGTTTGAAGTGTTCTCTAACCAACTTAATTACCACGAGCTTCCTTCTGAAGATCATTCCAGCTAGTTGAATATTAATCTTCAATTCAGAGAGTCCCCAGGCACAGACTGCAAGACCTCATACATACAAGTAATTAAGACCACAAGCAGACAGACTCCAAAGAACCGGGAATTTTCTCCCAGAACGCAAGAGCGAAAAGCTCTTACGAACTTCAGGTTACATTGCTGTCCTTCTCACCAGCCCCCCAGCTTACCTGGTAGGCTAGGCTGGGACAGGAACTCAGGTTTTGCTATTTCGTGAACATGGGATATTGTTACATAGAGGCAGGATGATGTAGTAGAAAGAACACTGGGCTGGGAGTCCAGGAACCTAGTTTATAGTTCCTGTGACTCTTTTATCTTAGGCAGTTTACTGTCCCTCTCAGACTGTAAGCCCTGTGGGGCAGGGAGTGTGTGTGTGTGTGTGTGTGTGTGTGTGTGTGTGTGTGTGTGTGTGTGTGTGTGTGTGTGACTTTATTTTCCTAAGATTGTCCCAAGTATTGCCTTGGCTATTACTTGAGGCTAAATGTTGCATAAGCCTCATGCTGATAATGACTCTGCCATCAGCATGAGGAGGTAGCCAGGGCTGGCAGAAGTTCCTGGTGACTCACTTATGCTGACCCAAGAGCCTTTCTAAAGTCACCTCCTCGGTGATGGAACTATGGACCCCTCAGCCCTAGGCAGGTTAGTGGTGTATAGCCACTGAATAGGATCCCGAGTTAGCCTTGCTGATAGCCACTAAACCAAGAGAGAAGGATTTCAAACCAGGGTAGTAGAAAGAACGTGATGAGGTGCAGTCCCTGGGGAGGGTGAGGGGCTTGTGTTTGCTTGCAAGGCTGGGTCAGCAGGCTCAACTTCCTCTGCTTCCCAGGGAAGCATGAAGGTCTCTCTCTCATTGTGTGTCCACCTGCACAGGCTCCCCTTGCTTGGAGACCAGACAGGCCGCCAGCGGGTAGCCGTCCTTGGCTCTCTCCCAGCCCTGGAGCCCACTTCTCTGTGCTTACTGCTCTGGCCTTTAGAAAGGGCTTTTATATACAGGTTATTTAATGCCATTCAGATATCTTATTCCTGGTATATAGGAACAAAAAGCAGAATGACAACAGCAATTAATTTTCCTGTCGAGGATGCCAGGAGCTGGAAGAGAGCCAGACCAGAGCCAGGGAGCAAGCAGAACACCGAGATTTTGAATTCACAGCCCAGAGTCTCTGGGGCCCACCCTGTATGAATCATGTCCGCTTTGGGGCTCAGCCACACGTGAAGGAGAGAAGGGAAGGGAAGTCTGTTTACTCTCTGGACCCTGATGCTTGGCCCTTCCAATCAGAGAAGAAATGGAAATGAAAGTTGTTGACTAGGCCCCTCCTCACCTCCCTCAGAGAGCTCTAGCCAGCATTTCTTTAGCCCTGTGGGCTCAGAGAACTCAGTAAGGGAGAAACCCAGTGCTTAGGTATGTAGGACATTTTAGCTGGCAGGGACCAAGTCCCATCCTTCATTTTAGAGCTGTGGAAGTTGAGGTCAAGTTGCAGTTGAATAGTAGTAAAGCAGAGACTAGAACCCCAGTCTCTTGACTTTCAGCTCAGCATCTCTCGTCTGCCCCATCCTGCCTCCCTCATGATGAAAACAAAATGGGTGTGTGTGTGTGTGTGTGTGTGTGTGTGTGTGTGTGTGATTCTTCTCCTCATCCCTATCCCACTTATACGGTCAATCCTTATTGCCTCCATTTTGCAAAGGATGAACACTGAGGCTCATACAGTGCTACAACTTAGCAAGCCTTTTGTCATCTAAGAATTCATTTTACTCTTATAACCATCCTGGTGGATACATTTTAGTATACCCCTTTTCCACCAGAGAAAACTGAGGATTGGAGAAGTGAAGTGACTTTCCCAAGGTCACACACAAGCTAGTCAATGGGTAAGTTGGACTCGAGCCCAGCTGTCCTCTACTATGTGAACAGGTTAGTGGCAGAGCCAGCAATAGAATGTGGGCCCTGACACTCAGCCCTCAAACCCTTTATAATGTCCCAGGAGGACACATTCCCTTACCTGGTGAGACTGCCCCTCAGCTCAGTGAGTACCAAATGACACCACACCACTTTTTCCACTTAGAGATGCTTCACTACCCACCTCCACTATGAAGTTCTGTGATGCTTGCAGATGTCACCAGGCACCATCTGAAAAGGTTTTGATTTGCCCACACGGAAGCCACCTGGACAGTTTTTCTCAAAACATTCTCAAGAGTTCTCTGAACTTAACTCACTGCCCCTGGCCCTCCACCTGCCACACTCACTGCCTTCTTTGCTTCCCACCCTGAGAGAGAGTTCCACTTCATACTTACTGGAGGAGGAACCATAATAGTACTGCCAGTTAATAATTATATTGCACTTAAGTGTTTCTGCAAACGTGTTTTCAAGCATTCTGTCACCTGATGCAGTTATCTCCACTTGACAGATGAAGAATCAGAGACTCACTGTAGTGAAGGGATTTGCTGTGGGTCACGCAGTCTGTCAGTGGCTGAGCTAGAATTCAATCCCAAACTTCCTGGTTCCCAGTTCTATGCTTTTCAGCATAAGGTTGGGAAAGAACAAATACTAGCAGAAGGCGGGGAGTGGGAGAGAAATTTCAGGAAAGCAAATGCCAAAAACCCCTCTAAGAAGGGCTTCTTCCTGTCGTTTTGATCACCAGAATGTCCTGGAAATTGAAGCATTAATTTGTAGCTTAGAGTGACAAGAATAGAGGAATTATTCTGCTTTCCATGGTCTGTGTTCAGATGTTCCTTGGTGTGTAATTCAGCACCAAGGACAGGGCCCCTGGCCCCATGGCCCTGGCATTCATTGTAAGACCTAAGAAGCAGAAGAGTCCAGTTTTCATCCCCTGTATAAACCATTTCCATAATACTCAGAGCCCATCTGACCTCTGCTTGAATACCCCCTGCAATGGAGGAATCTTACACTTTCAGTCCTTTCCATTGATACACGGTTTGTTCTTGGACATTCCTATTACAAGTGGAGGAAGTCAGGGAAATGGTTACACTGAGAAGAGGATCACCAAATTCTTTTAAACAGTATTAAATATTTGTGACATATAGAAAAATAAAAAAATAATGTGAAAAACACCCACCACCATACTGAAAAAAATATAAAGATTCACTGTGTTTGCCTCAGATCCATTTTAAAGAAAGAAAATGTTACAAAACAATATTTGAAGCCCCCCTAGCGCCTTTCTCTGATCAAATTCTCCTCCCTCTCTCTCCCCAGCGGTCATCTGTATGGTTGTTAAGGCCCTTCAATTCAGAAAGTTATGTCAGAGCCAAAAAAGTTCCTGGAGACCTTCTTTTCCAACCCACTCATTTAGCAGATGAGCAAAGCAAGACCTGGAGAAAGGACTTGACTTAAGATCTCAGTGGTGGTCCTAAGCCTTTTCATGGCCATCATCTTCTTTTTAATTTCATCCCAGTCTTTGGTGTGGGGTGAGAGTATATCTCTTTTACACGTCTTTGGGTTGTTTGACTGCCTTTTTAGCTCTCCACCTCACCTCAAAGATATCAAGTCACACTCTGTTGCATGTGGAAATATCAGGAAAATCATAGAATCCCCTGTTTTTCATATGAGAAATTTGAAGTCATGGTAAAGATAACTAAATAATAAGGGAAATCAAATTGACTTGCCTTACAGGGGTTGAGAATGGGATTGAGTGGAGCAGGACTCGAGGCGATGGGGCATGGGGAATAGCTTCAGCAAAGCATCAGGCACGTGAAGGCAGAGTCTGCTGGAAACCTGGGTGTGAAGGGTGCCGAGGTTGGGGGGGGGGGCGGAGGAGGATAGGGCAGTGGGAAGGTGGACCTGAGTGTGGAGGGCTTTGAATGCCAGGCCCCCATGCATCTGGACTTGAGCCTCGAGCCACTGAAGGCCATGGAAGGGCCCTACACAAGGCAGTGACCTCATCAGATTGGTCATTTGGAAAGATCACTCCAGAAATTAGGCACAAGTGGGGCGGGGGAAGATACTAGAAGTGGGGCACTCGTTTGGACACTTGTCAATGATCTATAGCCACCCATAGCTTCTCCTTCTCCTGGTGCTGTTAGGTTATTTGGCAGATACAGGACAACTCTCAAGCCCTGATGGCTTATCCCAGGCCAGCTTTTCCTCCCCACCCTCCATTCAGTCACTCCCAGTGATAGAAAATTTGTCTTCATGAGACATCAGAAGAACATGGCAAGGGAAACCACCATTACCCACTCTCACATGGCAGGGAAAAGGCAAGCAAAGGGGAGAGTTTTGCACTCTATTTCTGGCTCGCAACTGTGGTTCAGCTCTCATGCTGCGGTAGAAGCAGCCCTGGGCCTCTGGAGACCTGTTCAAGGCTCAGCACTGTCCCTAGTTCATCATGTGGACTTGAACAAATCACTTTCCCTTTCTAGGCCTCTGAGTCTTCACTTGCAAAGGGGGAGAACGGAACTAGCTGATCGCTATGGTGTCTGCTGTTCTAATACTTTGTAATTACATCCTCCTCTTCACTCTCTGTGAATCATTTATGGGACTCAACTCTGAAGCCTACAAATAGTCTACTCAACCCTGATCCTTCACTTCATAATCATAACTGCTACAATTCATTGTCCATTTATCATGTGCTTGCCACTATGCTAAGCCCTGTGTAATTACATTTAATTACTACAACTACCCTACCAGGTAGGTGCTATCGTTATTTTCATTTTACAGATGGGGGAAACAGAGGCACGTAACATTTTAGTAACTTGCCCAAGGTCACCCTGCAGAATTCGAACTTGAACCCAGGTCTGTTAGCCTCCACAGCCATGATCTGAATGCCTATGCCTTAATGCCCAGCCCCAAGCTCAGATCCTCACCTGGTCCCCATAGTAGCACCTTCCAAGTTCTCCTTGGTCCACATCAGACCTTGAGGGAAAAACTTGTCTGGGGCTCTTCTGGACTTTGTGAGTGACCAGATCCCACCCCCACCCGGAGAGCTCTGCTGAGGTGCTTGCCTTCTGTGTGCTTATTTTAATAAGATTGTTCCCTCTCTCGATCCTGAGTGATGACAGGTAGCCAGCTAGAACTAACTGCAGTGTTAATTTTGCCTTGAAATCCTCCACCAGCTCCCCAGCTGGAGACAGCTTGAACCGTGAGCTCATTAAGCAACAGAAGCCTGTCTTCCCACCACTTAGATGCAGGCGAGAAAACTCGTAATAGACCTGCTTTTACACTGAGTTGAAAAGAGCGGCACTCACCCAGTCCTGAATAACTTGCTTTCAACCCCCCTCCCACTCCCCCCTCCCAGCATTCAATTAGCTGCCAATAAGGCATCAAGGGTTCCCCAGCCTCCTGCCAGCCCCTGACCCAAAACAAGAGCGCTCAGCCCAGGTTCAAAGGCATTTTGACTGTGTGCCTGAATTTATCCCGCTCCCTTCACTTGGGCCTGGCTTCCTTTCAAAGTGAAATGCTTTAAAAGGAAAAGAAAAGAAAACCACACACACTGGGGAGGCCCACTGGGACCCCTTCTGGTTCAAACATCCAGTTCAGAGGGCCTCCCGACCACCCTCCCACACAGCTGCCAGCACATCCTGGGCAGTCAGCCTCACCTAGTCCTCCCACCCCAACCCCTTTGGGTCCCAGACACTGCGGGGAGGGAGATGAGAGGGAAAGATGGCTAGGGCAGAGGAAAGGAGGGTGAGCGTGGGGAGAGAGGCAGCGAAGATGGAAATAGAGACAGGTAGAGAGATGGAGGGACATCAGGAGAAGCAGCTTCTAAGTCTCCTATCCTCCCCAGGGAGATTGAGCTGCAGAATAAGGACCACCTTTGTAGTCCTTCAGCTTCCAGGGAATCTGATTCCTGGTAATGACAGCATCCTCTACTGGGCTCTGGAGTGCTAGGGTGGAGTCGCAATCATTCCAGCCTGGGGGAAGCGTCCCCTCTCCCTCAGTTTCTAAGCAATTCTTATCCTTCTCTCCCCACTTATACCAGCTAGGCAGGGCTGCTAGATACAGATGTTCAGGTTGTGCACTGCGTAAAGCTGACGTAGAGAAACTTCTATGGGGTGCACGTGGATGGGTGTGGGGACTCCAGCCCTCCCAGAAGTCCTGGAGGAGCCTCTTCTGTACACAGTCAGGGACACACACTGCCTGGGGGCTGCTCCAGTCCTGTTTCTTCCTAGACATGCCCCAAGGTCCCTTCTCTTGTGAGCTGTCTGAGACCGAATTTCTGTCCCCACCCCCCAACTCTAAAGAACCCAGAGATGTTCCAAGCAGACTCTCCTACCGATTATCTCCCTACAGCCCATGATGACATTCCTGCCTCCAGGCCTTCGCTCATGCTGCCCTCTACTGCTTTCCCTTATTCCTAAGTCCACTCTTCCTTCAGGCCTAGGGAGTCCCATCTCCTCCTTGAAGCCTTCCCAGCCCTGGGGGCCATGCCTCTTCTGCATACCTCAAGTTCACAGTGTGCCGCCACGTCTCCCTGGGCATTAGCTCCTTGACCTGTAGTGAAACTTCTCCTTTGTCCTTTTCATGCGTCATTGTGCACGCCCCATCCCCACCCCGGGTCGCGAGGACTGAGGGCAGGAGCTGTGTCACTTTTTATCCCCTGCTCCTGCACCATTTCTTGCGTAGATTTGTTGATGAATTGTTCATTGAATCAACATGCATTAATACTGGGTGCCCAACACATACCAGACAGCGTGCTGGGCGCTGTGTATACAGTAGGGAACAAAGCGGACTTGGTGCCTTCCACAGATGCCCTTGCTTCCCCAGACCCTCAGCGCTCATGGCTACATGCCAAAGGCCACTGTGACAAACAGCTGCAGCTCTGCCACAGGCACAGTACACAGAGCCAGCAGGACATGCGGCAGAGAGAATGCCCACCCCGCCGCCCTCCACCAGGGGCAGGACTGAGGGGTTAATGGAGAAATGCGCCAGCTCCCTTGCACCTCCATTGGGATAACTCTACTTCGAGTTCTTGGTTGTCTCCCAGAGGTACAGGGGGATTAACTCTTGCTGTGCTGCATCTCCCCTCCCCTCCCCTCCCCTCCCCTCCCCTCTCCACAGAGTCACCTCAGGGTCTGCTTCCACGGAAGCCCAAACCAAGTCCCTCCCTGAAGGTGGAGGTGATGACGGGTCAGGTGATGATGATAATCCAGCTAATAGCTCAGCTCCCTAACGAGTTTACCCTTGCACATAACATGATGCCTTGATTGATGACTTTGTTTATTCATTTATTCATCTCCACATTTTCTGGAAGGGTTTGTTAAATAGTACTGAGCACCTCCTACTTGCAAGTCATGAAAAAGGAACTTTTACACCATATACTGGCCACAACTGTCTAAGGCACCTGAGACCCATTTTATAGGTGAGATGAGGAAGCTAAGTCTCAAGGGATAATGGAGGTCTCACACAGGTGGTAAGAGGCAGAGATGGGATTTGAACTCAGGTCTGTGTGATTCCAAAGCTCAGGTGCCTGATGAGTAGCATCAAACAAGGCAAATAAGCAGTAAGCACAATGAATTTAGAGTGAGTGGGGAGAGGGAAGGTGCATGAAGCTTCCCTAAGGGAGAGACATTTAATCTGAGTCTGAATGGATAGGAGGGTTTCAGGAGATGGAGAAGTCCCCCTGCGTGGGGTCTGCAGGGCTTTAAGGAGTGACTGCCACATGAAGGACAAGGATAGGTGCTCTGGAGGAGGCTGAGCGCCCCCCACCCCAAGACAGAATGAGGGGTGCTGAGGCCCAGACCACTTTTTAAAATTGATTAATTAATTCACTTTTGGCTGCATTGGGTCTTCGTTGCTGCGTGCGGGCTTTCTCTAGTTGCGGCAAGCGGGCTTCTCATTGTGGTGGCTTCTCTCGTTGCGGAGCATGGGCTCTAGAGCACAGGCTCAGTAGTTGTGGCGCACAGGCTTAGTTGCTCCGTGGCATGTGGGATCTTCCCGGACCAGGGCTCGAACCCGTGTCCCCTGCATTGGCAGGCGGATTCTTAACCACTGCGCCACCAGGGAAGTCCACCCAGACCACTTTTGCTAAGTTCAGCTCATTAGATTCTCTCTAAAATCCCAGGTCCCTATGGGCTCAAAGGGTGTCCCAGAAGCTTAAAGTGTAGGTATCCCGCTTAATGAAGCCGCCTGCCACTGCCCGCTTCAGGCCACGCCTGTGGTCACCAGAAATCCAAGGGTCATTAACCCCATCCAATTTGCTCATATGCTGGTCATGTTCCTCACCCAGATAGCTGACCGGGCAATCAGCTCCTGGAGCGGCCCTGGCCTTCCGCACAGCCTGAGTCTCCTCCTCGTGGTTCTCAGCTGCACGGGGGCGGGGGCGGGGGGGTGGTGGGCGGCCACCTCCGCTGTGACCGGGCCTCTCAACTCTCCGGCTTATGGCAAATGCAGCACCCACCTTTAGTGTTGGGTGAGACAGGCTTCAAGAGTCACTGCTTGGCACCCAGAGACATAAATAACAATAAGGGAACTATGTTTAGCAAGGCCTCTGCCTCTCCTGGAGGGGGGCACGTAATGTATAAGATCTCAGCTTGTGTACAACTGTCAGCACATTTTCTGAATCACCTGGATGCCGATGCACGGAGCTGCCCCAACTGATTCTCCTCCCCATTCAGGCCCCCTCCCCTCCCCTCCCCTCCCCTCCCCAGATATCTCCTTCCTGTTGGGGTGACGAGGGGAGCATCTCAGTGGCACCAGGAGGAAGGGAGCTCTCGCTCACTCCCTCCCCCCACCTCCTTCTAAACCAGGAGGTCCTGGTTTACCCAGGATGGTGATGGGCTGCAGAGAGGGACCATGTCCCTCCTGGCTCAGGGTTGTAAGTCCTGCCCACAGGGAAGTCCTGCTTTCTTTCTTTCATGGAGTCATGGTAGAACCCTTCAAGGGCTTCCCAGGGCTCTTAAAAGAAAAGCCCAACTCCCTGCCATGGCCACATCTGGCCCGTCTACCTCACCTAGAGCCCTTCCCTCTCTCTCAACATCCCAGCTGCGCCGCCCCCTTCAGTGCCTTGACTCTGCCAACCTTTCCCCACCTCAGGATATTTGCCCGTGCTCTTGCTTCTACCTGGAAGGTTCTTACCTCCTGCTCTCGCCACGACTGTCTCCTTCTCATCCTTCAGCTCTTAGCATAAATGTCACCTCCTCAGAGGGGGCTTCCTTGACCTCTCAATTGAACCCCTGTCTTTGTTTACCATCAAGCTGTTCTTTGCACCTTCGTACCCTTGTTGTAACTTATGATTATATATTTACTTGTTAATTTATGCACTTGTTGAGCAAGTATTTACAGAGCATCTCTATGCCGGATGCTGTTCTAGGTGCTGGGGATACAGCGGTGAAGGAAACAGCTCCTTAGGGAGCTGACATTCTAGCGGGAGTCCCAGACAATAAACAAAAAGATGAAAGTAAATATATGATACAGTGATTACATAATATCAGATAGAATAAGTTCTTGAAAGAAAAATAAAGCTGGGGGGATGGGGGAGAAAACTTGGAAAGGTTGATCCAAGAAGGCTCTGAGGAGGTGCTGTTTGAACAAAGGCCAAAATAGAGGCCTTTAGTGCTTCTCGTCTGTCTCTGCTCCTGGACTGTTAGCTCCGAGACAGTATCCTGGGTGCTCTGTTCCCCGCTTGACCCCCAGTGCCTGGCACATAGTAGGCCTTCACTAAAGTCTTATGGAGTGAATGAACAAATGGACAACTGACCGGACCTCCTACCACTAGAGCACAAGTGTCTTTCCTTCGCTTCATCCTCAGCAGATCCCAGGAGCAGCTAGTCCCCGTTCTTCGATAATAACTCTCAATAGATGGGAAGGCCATTTGTCACTCCGCCCTCAGGCCTCCTCTCTCCAGGGAAACCAGAGGTCCTCACCCAGCAGTGATGGATAGAGTGTCCTCTGACTGGCAGGCCCAGCTGGGAGCTGCTCTCAAAGTCCCTTCCTGTGCAGGGACAAATGGACCATGACACGAATGACACAAATAGCAAGACAGAGTTGAGCAGGAGACCTCAGATACCAAAGAGACATGGCTTCCTGCTGATAGGTGGGCCCTGTGTTAAGTGACCCCACTGGGGAAGCGGTACCATGGAGAATGGTGGGTGGGATCAGAGCCTGAAGACGTGGAGTCTCGGCTCTCCTAACTAGACCAGGGGCCTTGGGCAAGCTGCTTCATTTCTCTGGCCCTCGGCCTGTCCATCTGAGCAATGGGAATAACAATGTTTGCTTTGATGACCTGTAAGCATAGAAGGGCTTTGGAAGGTCACGGGTGTACAGAGAAGCAGAGTTATTCCAAATAACAAGCTAATTGTGCAAAGACTTGGAAGAATGGTTGTAGAAAGCTAGGCAAACCTGCATTTGTTGTCTTTGTTGTCAGAATTCTATTTATGCCTATAATTCAGTGGGCGCCTGTGAGCAGAAATTCAGAGCACACACATGCTCCAAGATTCAACACTTTGCTTCCTCCTTTGGCTTTGCTGTTCTCCCCATCCCTGACTCTTTGTCTCTGATAGTTCCTCCAGGTGATTCAGAGATCTCAGCATGTCTGAGATGGAAGGAATCTTAGGGCTCGTCTAGCGCTACCCTCTTTATTTTACGATGGGGAAACTGAGGGCCAAAGAAGGGATGTGATTTGCCTAAGGCCACACAGAAAGTCCGGTGTCCATAACCCCCAGATGGGGCCAGAGGCCAGGAGGGGATGGAGGGTAGAGGCTTTCCTTAAGCAGGTTATTACTTCTCTGTGTCTCACTTTCCTTATGTGAAAATGGAGATTATGGGGTTGTTGGGAGGGTTAAATGAGATACTACTTGTAAAGAGCTCAGACAGGGCTTCATCTATAACAGGGCTCACTGCGTGTCAGCTGCTACTGTCCTACCAGCAGGCACCAACACTGCCACACAGCCATTCCGATCAGTGGGTGCCCTGCCCTACCAGTTAATGAGTATTTTTAATGTCATCCTTGGTTATATTCATCATTCCCAAGTTCCTAGCCCCTTAAGCAGCACGACAGTCCACAGGACTTCCCAAAAAAGACAGAGAAGACAGAAACCTTGCCCAGCCGGATCTCCGGTAAAACCACCTATAAACCTGTCTTGGTTTGCTCTCATCCCTCCTCTGAGCTGTGTTCTAGCCCAGTGCCATTCAGGGTGGTCTGTGGACCCAGAGTCCAGGAGTTGTCACTGGCCAGCGATGAGATAAGTAAGAAAATTGATAGTAAGCGTTTTAGAAACTTACAGTAAGTTTGACATTGCTGTGACAGCCAAGCCCGTGGTTGGTGGGCTCTTCTGCTGAGCAGGGCATAGCCTAGTGGGTGCTGTCAGAGGCTCGTGGAGAGTGCCACATGGTGTGACCTGCCTACGAGTCAGGCTCAGTTAGGACCGTGTGTCTGTCTATGATGGATTGGAAAATAAAACAAAGAGAACTGGTCCTTCCCCATGGATAGTTTGAGAAGCAGTGGTCTAGCCTTCCTTCAATGAAACGAACTCCTCAGCCTGCTTGCCAAGCCCTCTGCAGCGGGGCTGCGTGAACCCCTCCTTGCGGGCTGCTCTACACCCTGAACTCTCCCCCCCTGCCTCTGCTGGCCTCCACTCAGACTGTTTTCCCCTTGCTTTCCCACCTATTGAAATCCTATCCCTCCTTCTAGATCCTAAATCAAATCCTCTCTCTTCCCCAAGGCCCTCCTAGGCAGATTAACCCCTCCCCCCATGCACCCCAAACCTCCCAGTGCCCTTTCACCTCCAGCAAGTGCCGTTCCCAGTCTGTCTCATGTGGTCCACGGATCCTGCATGTGTGCCTGACCTGGGTCACTCTGTGGTCCCTGAGGACCAACTGGGCCCTCCCACCCTTTTCAAGCCCCACCTAGTCTAGACCTTACATCTAATCAGTTTTCAATAAATGTCAGCCAAGCCGATCCAAAGCACCAGGTGTACCAGTCAGCTCCAGGTACTGTCTTTGCCAAAAGAAAAAATGGCTCCATTTCATTGGAACAATTGTGGTGTAAGCCCTGCAGGACAACCAGGGAAGCCACTGTGTCTGCTGGTGAGAACAGCCTTCCACCAGGCCTCTGGGGTGTGACATTAGCTCCCAGGATGAGTAGCTGAGACAGAAGGTTCCAGGTCCATCCTGCCCCTGGCCCACAGCTGACTCTCCACATGACTCTCCAGGCTACCCTGGCCCAAATGACCTCAACTTGTTTTCCCACTCCCTGTGCCTGTGACCCACTAGTGAGCTACTGGAGCAGCTCTACAAAACCCCACCTTCCTCCTCCTCCTCCTTCCCATCTGATGAGAAAGACCCCCAGTCCATCACGGAACAGGGCAACAAGTGAGTCCAGTTTTAGTTCAAAATTGCTCTGTGGGCCCACACACACAGAGCAATTTTGAACTAAAACTGGACTCACTTGTTGCCCTGTTCCGTGATGGACTGGGGGTCTTTCTCATCAGATGGGAAGGAGGAGGAGGAGGAAGGTGGGGTTTTGTAGAGCTGCTCCAGTAGCTCACTAGTGAGGGGATGAAGGAGAAGGCGTTACTTTAAATTGCAGCAAGCAATTCCTCAGCTAGACCTATGGAAGAACTTCCTGGCTGTGAGAGGAATTAAACACAGACATTTAAAGGCAGAAAGGGTCTTAGAAGTTGGGTTTTCACCCTCCCCCCATTTAGCCGCTTAACCCGTTGTCCTTATTTGAGAACCCAGCAGAAAACTCAGCAACTCTGGAGCTGTGGAAATGGGGTGTCCAGAGCCCCTGCCATGGCCCCAGCGCCCACGTGAGGCGTAGGACCCTTTGGACTCCGTGGGTCGCAGCTTTACACCCACTCATCTGGGTTAATCCTGTCTATCTGCCATGGGAGACACTGAGGCCTGGAAGGGTGGTACCTTCCTTGCCCAAGGCCTGTGACAGAGCCAGAGAGAGGCTCTTCCACTAGACTAGACCTCACTGTTTGTAGCAAGTCGGAGTGAGGGGGGCGATGGGAAATGGCGGACAAGGCTGTGGAATGAGTTCACGCCTCATGGGCGTGGACCCCATGACCTTCCTGTGTCCTTTCCTGCTCTGCCTGTTTAAGTTCATCTCCCTCAGAGCCCACATCTGGGGGTCCCAGTCCCACACCGAAGAGTTTCATCAAATTCCCTTTGATTCCCAACTGCCCCTCCCCCTCCTCAGCCTGGGGTTTGCTCAGGAGCTTTCAAAGGGAGGTGAGAGCTGGGCCCCGCTGGGGAGGGTGCAGGCCTGGGCAGTGGGTCCCCTGGTGGGTCTGTGGTGTCTTTGCCGCCTTTGAAAGGCTCTTCCAAAGAGATAATTCCTTTGTGCGCAGACATGATTTATGAGGCTTTCTAGGCAAATTGTGGAGATAAATTGTGGTCTTTGGGGCTGGGAAGCTTCAAAGGCAGTGATGCAGGAAGATCAGAGGGTGCTGGGCCGCCAGGCGCTGGGCCCTCATTAAAAGCCTCTGGTATTGGGGGGAAGGGGGGTTAGGTTTTGAGCAGAGCTGAGGACAGACTAGCTCAGGCTGGCCCCTGAGTCCATTTGGGGCACCCACAGCTTAGGGAAGGGAGGGACGGGGCAGGGAGTCCACGGAGCTGGCACCAGCCTCTGCTCAGCCTAGCCCAGGCACCTTGCAGGCACGGGGTCTCACCCCCCGGCCTCTCACTGATGACCTGGACCTCCCCCTTCCCCTCTGGTCTCAATATCCCCTCTGTACGAGAACAGCATAGGCGTAAATGAACTCCAGTGTTCCAGCTCTGCCGTGCCTCCCACTCGATGCTCTGTGGTTCAAGGCCCTGTTGTCAAATGTCCCCATTTGAGAAACAGGCCAGAGATCACACTGGCTCTGAGGTGATGGACGAGTTACCTAACCACACCTGACCTTGGTTCCTTCCCCTGAAGAATGCGGATAATCATAGCTATGCAGAGGAACCATGGCTTAAACTGAACAAGTACAATACCTACTGCAAAGTACCTAATACCTAGTTTTCTTCCCCATCGCCTGTCTACACAGTGTCATGGCATACTATATCTGGGGCGGTCTCTGTGAAGTTGATAAATTTGGCTTCCACACCTTCCCATCTCCTCTCTCTGAAAGCAGGTTAACATACATGCACACACCCCCTTCCTAATCTGGCGCCCAGGTCTGCTAATTGCCGCTTGGATATTAACAGATAACTGGTGTATTAATGCCCCGTGATGTGGCTCACACACACCCCCCACACACACACCCCTACACAAACATGGAATGATGTGCAATTTAATAGGGGTTTCCTGAAAACGCTGAAGAATGAGGTGCTAACGGTACAATGTCAGGCAGACTCAGCGATATCTAGAAGCAAGGGTCTGGTGCTGGTTTCCAGATGCATCCATCCACAGAGAGATATAGGGCACTGATTAAATGGAGTTACTGAATCTCCCCACTCCCTCCTGATATTTTGATGGCATGATGTCTGGTTGAAATGGACTCGGTTGCCTGGAGCTGTGGTCGAGGCTGTGGCAATGGACATGAGAAAGGTAATGAGCTGAAGCCACTGCCTCTGCTCAGGGCATTTTAATGTACCTACTGGCTCCGTTCCCCCTGCCCTGCTCCCCAAGACCCGACCAGCTCCCGGGCCCCCTGGCCTGACAGTGGGTGTTCTTCTAGTTGTAGCTGCCCCAGCAACAGCCTTCCCAGCACCCCTCCATCATCCCCTGTTCTGCTGGGTCAGTGTTTCCCATTTGCTCGTCTGTTTTTCCAATCAGCCCCTAGAACATAATGGGTGCTCAACAATTGTTTGACAAGTGAATAAACGAGCATAACTCATCCCCCAAAAGCTGGTGTGGTGGGATGGAAAGAGCTTTAGATCGACATGGCCAGCTAGTTTCAAATCTAGCTCTCCAGTGTATTAGCTGTGTGACCGCAGGCAAGTCACTTGGCCCCTCTGATCAGTTTCCTGACTTGGAAAATGTAGGGGGTACACAAGATGCCCTCTGAAACCAAAGGCTAAGAAAACCAGTCTTTGACTCTCAGCTCTGCCTTTTGCAATTCGGGGTGTTTTGCCCCTGAGAGGACATTTCTAAATATCTGGAGACGTTTTTGGTTGTCACAATCGTGTGTCTGGGGTGCTACTGGCATCCAGTGGGTAGAGGCCAGGGGTGCTGCTAAACACCCTACAATGCACAGATGCCCCCACAACAGAGAATTTTCTGGCCCCAAATGTCAATCATGCTGAGACTGAGAAACCCTGATTTACTTATTTCATGTCTCTGAGCCTCAGTTTTCTGAGTTGAAAAATGGGATAATAATCCACCTCACATGGTTTGTCTCAAATCCTCTTTGAAGCAAGGCAAGGTATGAACAAATGGCACAGGCTTAGTAAGAGGATTAAATGACACAACCCCTATGAGAACACAGCTCGTGCATAGGAAGCTCACAGGGTTAGGGTTTTGCCTATGCGTGTGTTTAGTCCTCCACCCCTGCCGCCCTCGAGGACCAGTGGGACGTGGAAGGGCACCCTGCGTTCCACGCACCCATGGTGAATTCTGCCTGCCCTTGGAGGCTTGAGGGAGATAGAGACAGTGTGGTTAAATAACACAGAGTAACAAGTGTAATAACTAGATCACTAAGAGCTAATGATACATCATTATAATTCTGTGCTGTCAGCATCTGCTAGGCTTAGGGACTGTGTCAGGAGATTTGGGTTTTAATCTACAGCACCTTGGTCTATTAATATTTAATTCCAGCAATCTAAGTGGTGGAGAGATAGGGGTCAGAGCCATGGCTCAGCTCAGAGCCTGGGTAACCACCTTGAATTTTTCCTTCCACACAAGGGCAAGCATACCATCTACCCTGTCTCCTCTGGCCTGTTTCTCAAGTGGGGACATTGAGCAACAGAGCACAGAATCCCACAATATCAGAATGGGAAGAGATCCCAGCGTATACGTACTGGTGTTTCTTTTTCTTTTTTTCTTTTCCATTATTGTTTATCACAGGATATTGAGTATAGTTCCCTGTGCTATACAGTAGGACCTTGATGTTTATCTATTCTCTATGTAATAGTTTATATATATGCTCTGACTGTGTCAATAGCATCTGCTAGTCCTAAACTCCCAATCCAACCCTCCCCCACCCCATACTGCTGTTTCTTAATGCGGACACCACTGGCACTTGGAGGGCATAGTTCTTCATTGTGCAGGACTGTCCCTGATCATTTGTGACAACCTAATCCCTCCCTCCCCCTATTTCCAGGTGCCCTCTTTGGGAGGGTGACCTACTCCAAGCAAGAACCACTGATCCAAATCTGTCATTTTACACATCTAAGCACAGAGGCCCAGAGAGGGGAGGGGGCTGCCCAAGATTGCCCAGCGTTGGCTCCGACCCACGCTTCGATGCTCCCTCAAAATTGCAGCTTGGGTCTGGAAAAAGTGGAGGGGCTTGGCCTTTGAGGATTTGCCTGTGCTTCTTTTTATGTAAATAAAGTTATTTATTTTATTTTATTTATTTTTGGCTGTGTTGGGTCTTCATTGCTGCGCACGGGCTTTCTCTGGTTGCGGCAAGCGGGGGCTACTCTTCGTTGCAGTGCGCGGGCTTCTCGTTGCGGTGACTTCTAAGTGCGCGGGCTCAATAGTTGTGGCTCGCGAGCTCTAGAGCGCAGGCTCAGAAGTTGTGGTGCATGGGCTTAGCTGCTCCGTGGCATGCGGGATCCTCCCGGACCAGGGATCGAACCCGTGTCCCCTGCATTGGCAGATGGATTCTTAACCACTGCGCCACCAGGGAAGTCCCTGCCTGTGCTTTTATTGGGGTAAGTCAGTTGACAAACGGCCTCGCTCACTGGGAAGTCACTTTATTTAGCAGCTGAAATGGTTTCCAGTGGCTTCTGCTCTGTCTCTGCCTCCATGCCTGCTGCTTTGTAAACTCAGGAGCAATCCCATGACCTGGCAGCTCCCCCACTTCTTCTCAGGGTGGGCAGGGGCATGGGCCATTCCTGGGAGATGCTCTGACTGTGTCAAGCCTTTCCACTGCTAAGCGGGCGCTGTGGGGGCCTTGACCCAGACTCTGGCACAGGCCGGGGCAGCTCAGGGCCATTGCATTCCAGATTCCTTTCTACCCCTTGACCTTCACATCAGTGGCCAGTCTCCCTCCTTGCTGAGTCTCAGGATTGCCATCTCTGGAATGGGAGGAATCGTCCATCTCTCCCACCCCACCCCCCCAAGACTCAGCGTCCTCCTGCCCATCTCCCTGAGAGGACCAGTGAGAACGCAGATCACCAGAAAGATAGTAGTTCTCATCTGCTGAGCTTTTTAAAAGGACCTGTCCTTGGGCTCCACCACTCCAGAATAATTAAATCAGAATGTCCAGGGCTGAAGCCCAGGCATGAGAGGTTTTTAAAACCTCCAGGATGGTGCTGATGAGCAGCCAGGCCAAGGACCGCTGTCTGGGGATGTGGATCCCCACGAGCGGCTGGGAGGAGGCTCTTTGGTCACTGGAGAAGGGCTGGCCGAGCCCCCTGGTCAGCATGGCTGACGGCGCTTCCTGTCCCCAGCTCTGGGCTGGACGCTGGGTGAGACTGTGTGTGCATGTGGGGGGCAGGGACAGCTGCAAACAAGAACTCACCCCAGGGCCTTCCCTGGTGGCGCAGTGGTTAAGAATCCGCCTGCCAATGCAGGGGACACGGGTTTGAGCCCTGGTCCAGGAAGATCCCACATGCCGCGGAGCAACTAAGCCCGTGACCACAACTACTGAGTTCGTGTGCCACAACTACTGAAGCCCGTGTGCTGCAACTACTGAAGCCCGCGTGCCTGGAGCCCGTGCTCTGCAACAAGAGGAGCCACCGCCATGAGAAGCCCACGCACCACAACAAAGAGTAGCCCCCGCTCGCCGCAATTAGAGAAAGCCCGTGCGTAGCAACGAAGACCCAACGCAGCCAAAAAATAAATAATTAAAATAAAATAAATTTAAAAAAAAAAAGAACGCACCCAGGTCCCCATGGGTGTAACCCACGGGGACTCCAAGGCTAGTAGAGGAGATTGGACACAAGACACCTAAAGCTACTTATATAGAAGTGGTGACAAAAAAACAATGGTCAACCAAGTTATTGCTCCTAATAGAGAAAGTCAACAAAGGCATAAAAACATAGCAAGTTGTGCCTTTAATAAGTGATCTTCAGGGACTCCAAAAGATAGTTGGACATGCATGTTCACAGCAGCATTATTCACAGTAGCCAAACGGTGGAAACAACCCAAGTGTCCCTCAAGAGATGCATGGATAAACAAAATGTGGCATACTTATATAATAGAACACTATTCAGTCATAAAAAGGAATGAAGTACAGATATATGCTACATCATGGATGAACCTTGAAAACATTATGTTAAGTGAAAGAAGCCAGACACAAAGGACTAATATGGTATGATTCCACTTATGTGAAATATCTAGACGAAGCAAATTCATAGAGACAGAAAGTAGATTAGCAGTTTCCAGAATGGAAGAGGGAATGGGGAGTTATTACTTAATGGTTCCAGAGTTCCAGTTTGGGGTGACGGAAAAGTTTTGGAAATAGTGGTGACAGCTGCTCAACACCGTGAGTCTAATTAATGCCACTGAATTGATTGTACACTTAAAAATGATTCAAATGGCAAAATGTATGTTATACATGTTTTATCACAGTTGGAAAAGTTCAGAAGAAATAAATTATCTTAACTGAAGAGGATAAAATTATGGGAAGTAGGGCCAGTCATGAAAAACCTGGGCCCTATGACCACCACCTCCACATGAACCAATCCCTGGATAAGGCCTTTGTGGAAAATGAGCCCCTGCTCTCACATCTCCCTGTGCCGTCTAAGCCCAGGCTGACCACCAACATCCCACATCCCCTCTTCCATCAACAGCAGGCCACACCCAGTTGAACAGCAGGGGTTAGAGCTCAGACAGCCAGTCACTCCCCAGCTGGGTGACCTTGGACAAGGTAGTTAACCTCCCTGGGCCTCTGTTTCCTAATCTGCAAAATGGGGATAAGAATAGCACCCGCGTTAGAGGGGTTGCTGTGAGAATTAAATGATAAAATTTACTTTATGCCTTTATCTCATGGCCTGGCACGTATTAACCTCCCTTTCAAGTGGACTTACAAATTTGGAAGCGTGTCTGTGGTGAAGGTGGGTGGTGAAGGGAGAGACGTAGCCACTCCCCTTGTGGAGGTGAGGGAGTACCCAAGCCTGGGCCCTGCAGAAAGGATAGATCAGCTGGGAGATGCACAGGCTGGGAAGGGCGAGAGGTGGCCGGATTAAAGGACCAGAACAAGCCAGGCCACAGACTTTTGGGTGGCCTAAGCCCTCACTCGCTGCCCAGAGAAGATCCGCCCACTTGAAAAAATCAGCCAAAGCCAAATATAATTAGGAAGGAGCATCTGTGACAGAAATTTAAAAAGTCTGTGAGGGGCTGACATTCTGGGGCCAAATTGGAAAGAGTTTGCAATTGTCTGTGAAATAATGCAAAGTCCTGTTGTAATTTTAATGGTGATAGTTTTTATCCACCTTCAACAGGGTAGATAATTGACTCACTGCCTCATTTCTCTGTCATTGCTAGGGAATGAGGTGTTTTTAAGTGGATTTTCTAAGATAACTGAAGCTTATCCCTGTGAACCCTAACTTTTTTTTTTCACTTAATCACTGTAGGGGGAATGTCTATGGAATTGGATTACACACTTCCCTGCTTCCTTAATCAGAATATTCTAATCGAATGGAATCTCTTCCTGTCAATTCTGATATGAGGGATTATTTCCTCCTATGTTAGTGACTCCAAGTTGCTTTGCTTTTTTAGTCTAAAAATGTTTTCTGTTTACTTCCGTCAGTGTCTAATGTGCATAGAGCTCTTTTTGGAGGGGGGGAGCCCCATAAAACACACATACACAGATGTAAACACAAGCATATACAGTGTGCGCGTGCATGCACACACACACACACACACACACACACTCTCTCTCTCTCTCTCTCACACACACACACACACACACACACCATCTAGTCTGAGAACCCGGATTGTCGGACTTAATGGAATTTCATTTCCACGTGCTTCTCTAATGCCCTGAACTGCTTTATCATGGCACTTTCACAGCGTTCTGTAAATGCTGTTCCCGCGGCTCTGTCCCCGCTAGACTGTGCACTCCAAGAGGGCGGGACACTTTCTGCCACTAGCAGGTGCTTAGTAAATGTCTGTCAAATGGACGAGTAGAAGGGCAGAAGCACCCAAGTGTGAGGGCATCAGTCAGTAGGTGAATGGGTTTTGAATGCCTTCCTGGATGTCCCTTAGCCACCGCAAAACACAGTGAGCAAAATTAACCTCATCCTTTTCCCCCAAGTGTTTGCTCTTCCCCTTGTGTTTCCATAAAGTATGTGGCACCAGCATCCACCCAGCAGCCTAAGCCAAAGCTAGGGTCCCAACCTCCCTCTCTCTTCTTCCCTGAGCACCCTGTCAGTCACCCCGCCCTTGCTGATTCAACCTCATAAACTCAGCTGAAATCTGTCCCCTTGTCTCCATCCCAGATGCTACTACCTTAGTCAAGGCCACCATCATCTCCTTCCCATTATAACAGCCAGGCGCCCAACCCCACTCCTACTCCATCTCTCCTGCCCACATATCTATTCTCACCAGACCAATCTTTCAGCAGCCACACCTGGTCTTGTCAGTCCTCCACTTAGGACATATTCAGAGCCTCCCGGCCCTTGTACGAAGTCTGCCCCCCTTAACATGGCTCGCAAAGCCCTTGGACCTGGTACCCAGCCCAGGAATCGACCTCACCTTGTACCTTGGTCTCCCTTAAAGTCTACACTCCAGACACACATATCTTTTTTTCATTTTCCCTCACATTCACGCTTTTTCCCCATTCCAAACGTTTATATACATTATTTCCTCTGCCTAGATTCATTCCCCACCCTCACCCCTCCTTCAGGTCTTTTCTTTGAAGACATCTTCCCTAACCACCCCTGTCTGGGTTCAGACCTGCCTCTGATGCCCTGAATGACCCCGATTATAGCCCTTCTGCAGTCAGCCTTAAATGCTGCTCCCGTTGCTCTGTCCCCACCCATTATACACTCCAAGAGGGCAGGACACTTTCTGGCCCTCGCAGGTGCTTGGTTGAATGAACGAGTAGAAGAACGAAAGCACCCAAGTGTTAGTGCATGGCCTTCGTGACAATATCCAGCTCCCTTATCAGAGGCATAGTTTTGCTTCTTACTGAGTTTGGTTGTGACAGAGTGAATGGAGGTCCTGTCTGATAAGCAAAGCATAACTGTCTGCCCTGGGATGCCCCAAGGGCAAGCTGGCTGTGGACTCCAACAGTTCAGTACAGAGCCAAGGTCTGAGGGCAGTGACTATGCCAGCACCATGAGGGGAATCCCTTGTTCTGGGTCCCAGGGCTGTTCATAGTGATGAGTGGGGAGGATGTGGCTAGTCTCTGTGGTGTCCCGGTCCTCGTGCTTTGCAACTGCCACCTTGTCCCCAGTGACATCTCTTAAATCTCTCTCCTCAGAATCATCATTCAGAAAGTGTCACATGCACCTCCAGTGGAGAGTACTGGAGCCAGAAGACCTGGCCTGCCCTTGACTATAACCTTGGGCAATCACATAATCTCTCTGACCCTTTATTTCCCCATCTGTAAAATGGAGAGATAATAAAACCTAATTCACATAGTTTTAAATGTCACAAGTGAGCATTTAAAATGTGGTGGTTATTATTATTACAATGGAGTCACATCATATGTACGTTAAACTCATGCAAATTTAACTACATATGCTTGACAACAAAAAGAGAGAGAGAAATGATACAGTAGGTAATTCTGCTGTCTTTCTACTCACTGAGTAGATCTCCCAGAGAGAAGGTGACGTGGCAGACGCCGGACTGCTAGGTGCTCCATCACTCTCTGTCCTGTGAGCCTCTTTCAGTGTGAGTGCAGGTTATAATGATAACTGGACTCAATTCTTTACATTGAGATATAATTGACATATAACGTTATATTAGTTTCAGGTTACAACATAATGACTCAACATCTGTATATATTGCGAAATGATCACCACCCTAAGTCTAGCTAACATCACACAGTTACAGTTGTTTTTTTCTTATGATGAGACCTTTTAAGATCTTCTCTCTTAGCAACTCTCAAATATACAATACAGAATTATTAACTGTAGTCACCATGCTGTACATTACATCCCCTGAACTCATTTATCTTGTAGCTGGAAGTTTGTACCTTTTGACTACCTTTGCCCCTCTTGCCCACTCCCTACCTCTGACAACCACCAATCTGTTCTCTGTATCTATGAGTTCGATGTTTGTTTGTTTGTTTGTTGGACTCCACATATAAGTGAGATTATATGGTATTTGTCTTTCTCTGTCTGACTTATTTCACTTAGCATAATGCCCTCAAAATGTCTATCCATATTGTCACAAATGGCAAGATTTCCTTCTTTTTCGTGGCTGAATAATATTCCCTTGTGTGGGACTTCCCTGGTGGTGCGGTGGTTAAGAACCTGCTTGCCAATGCAGGGGGCACGGGTTCGAGCCCTGGTCTGGGAAGATCCCACATGCCACAGAGCAACTAGGCCCGTGAGCCACAACTACTGAGCCTGCGTTCCAGAGCCCGTGAGCCACAACTACTGAGCCCACGTGCCACAACTACTGAAGCCCGCATGCCTAGAGCCTGTGCTCCACAACAAGAGAAGCCATCGCAATGAGAAGCCCTTGCACCACAACAAAGAGTAGTCCCCACTAGCCACAACTAGAGAAAGCCCGCGTGCAGCAACGAAAACCCAACACAGCCATAAATAAATAAATAAAATTATTTTTAAATAATTCCATTGTGTGTATGTGTATATATGTGTGTGTGTGTACATACACACACATACATTTGTGTATACACATTTTTTAATCCACTCATCCATTAATGAACATTTAGGTTGCTTCTGTGTCTTGGCTAGTGTAAATAATGCTGCAGTGAACATGGGGGTGCAGATATCTTTTCGAGTTAATGTTTTCATTTCTTTCAGGTAGATACCCAGGAGTAGAATTGCTGGATTTTACAGTAGTTCTATTTTTAAGTTTTTGAGGAACCTCCATACTGTTTTCCATACTGACTGCACCAACCTAAATTCCCACCAACAATGCACAAGGGTTTCTTTTTCTCCACATCCTTGTCAACACTTGTTATTTCTTGTCTTTTAGATAATAGCCAGTCTATCAGGTTTGAGGTGACATCTCAGTGTGGATTTTTTTTTTTAATCTATGCATTCTTTTTTTTTTTTAAATAAGTAAATTATTTATTTATTTTGGCTGCGTTGGGTCTTCATTGCTGCGCGCGGGCTTTCTCTAGTTGCAGCAAGCGGGGGCTACTCTTCATTGCGGTGCGTGGGCTTCTCATTGCGGTGGCTTCTCTTGTTGTGGAGCATGGACTCTAGGCACACGGGCTTCAGTGGTTGTGGCTCGAGGGCTCTAGAGTGCAGGCTCAGTAGTTGTGGCACACGGGCTTAGTCGCTCCACGGCATGTGGGATCTTCCCGGACCAGGGCTCGAACCCGTGTCCCCTGCATTGGCAGGCAGATTCTTAACCACTGCACCACGAGGGAAGTCCCCTCAGTGTGGTTTTGATTTGCATTTCCCTGATGGTTATGAGCATCTTTTCAAGTACCTGTTGGTCGTCTGTATGTCTTCTTTGTAAAAATATCTATTAAAATCCTCTACCCATTTTTTAATCAGATTGTTTGTTTGTTTGCTATTTAGTTGTATAAGTTATTTATATATTTTGGATATTAAACCCTTATCAGATATGTGATTTGCAAATATTTTGTCCCATTTGGTAGGTTGCCTTTTCATTTTGTTGATGGTTTCCTTTGCTGTGCAGAAGCTTTTTAGTTTCATGTAGTCCCACTTGTTGATTTTGCTTCAGTTGCCTTTGCTTTTAGTGTCAAATCCAAAAAATCATTGCCAAGACCAATATCAGGGAGCTTACTACCTATGTTTGCTTCTAGGAGTTTTTTTGTTCTGGTCCTAATTCAAGTCTTTAATCCATTTTGAGTTGATTTTTACATATGGTGTAAGATAGGGGTTCAGTTTCATTCTTTTGCATGTGGCTGTCCAGTTTTCCCAACACCATTTATTGAAGAAACTGTCCTTTCCCCATTGTATATTCTTGGCTCCTTTGTCATAAATTAATTGACTATATATGCATGGGTTTCTTTCTGGACTCTGTATTCTATTCCATTGACCTATGTGTCTTTTTATGCCAATATCATACTGTTTGAATTACTATAGCTTTGTAATATAATTTAAAATCAGAATGTGTGATGCCCCCAGCTTTGTTCATCTTTCTCAAAATTGTTTTGGCTATTGGACTTGGTTTTTGCCTCACTTACTGTAGTACCAGGTAGAAAATGCAGGGTGAGTCTTGCTCAGAGTTTGGCAGCTCGGTTTGTATGTGTATATATTTGGGGCACAGTGAAGAAGGGATGATGCAAGATAGGGTGATTGGGATTCCAGGCCTAGTGTGGTTCCATCTACTAAAAGTAATGGACAGTTTCCATGACTTTGACCAATTGACCCTGGTCAGCAAGTGGGAAGTATATGCAGGAGGGTTGGTGGGGCTGGTAGAGTGATTCTTCCATCAGCCTTTTAGTTTCCAAAGATCCCATGTACCCACTGGCTTCACTAGAACCTTGTGCTTTTGTACATACCCAGCACTCAAGTACCACTGTCTCTTTGCTCATACTGAGCCTGCCCCAGGGACACCTTCCCCAATCCCACTCACCTGCCCCCTTTCCTCTTTGAGTGGCTAAACCCTACAGTCACTGGAGCACAAAGGTCAACTAATCATCTCCTTGACTTCAGGCAGTAGGGTCTCTAGCCATTCCAGTTTGCCCAGCACAGAGAGAGTTCTCAGAATGAGGGACTTTCAATGGTGAAACTGGGACAGTTAGTCACTCTGATTGTCAGACAAGGGAGACATCTTTTACAGCCCACTTCAGATGCTTTCTCTTCCAGGAAATGTTGCCTGCTTCCTTAGCTGGGAGCAGTCTTTTTCTCCATGGAACATCTCCTAGTACATTATTTATGCTTGTCCTTGCCTGAACTCCACATGCACCTCTACTCCAGGATTTGAGTGAATGAGGCTATAGTTGAAGGATGTCTTGCTGTTGTGTGTCTTGTATGCATCAAGTGAGGGTCAGACTAGGAAGTGGCAGCAGGCTGGGTGACCTACCTGAGGACTGCTATTCAGCCCCTTTCCCCCCGCCACAGAGTGTGAATTTCTGCAAAGCTGGCTCAGATATCACTCTTTGAAACATTTAATTACATATAAAGATCTTCAAGGCTGTCTGTCACCTCCCAGGAAAATATTTCTTTTTTCCTTCTCCTTCTGAAGTTGGCTGCTTGGAAAGTAATGAAATTGAACTGAGGATGAAGGAACCAGGAGGTGTAGGCATTACTGTTAGGGAGACGCGGCATGAAAGAGAGATGCAGGTGGAGGTGGTGACAGGGAGATGGAGCCGGGGGAGGGGCAGGGCGTTAGAAGACTTGTTCACAGAAAGTGAGATGCAAGAGGTGAGAAGAACTAATGTTTCAGGAAGAGATGGAAAGAGAGAGAGATGAGGGCTGGGCTGGGGAGGCACCAAGAAGGGGAGGAGGGTCACGGAGAAGAGGGGAGGCACACTGGAAGAGAGAGGGCCTGGCTGAGAGGAAGAGAGAGCCAACCAAGAAGTTTTAGCAATGGTAAAATGGCTTGTGGTTCCAGAGTTTCAATACCTGAGAGGGGGCTCTGGAGAGGCGTGGTTGGAATGGAATGACCCCGACTGGGAGACGCATTGAGGAAAGAAGCTTCTGAGCTTGGATGATTATTTGGGAGTGGAGTGGGGCTTGGCAAGGAGCTGATGGAGCTATGAAGCGCCAAAGCTTCCATCCAGAAACCCCTTGCCGCCTCCTATCCAGTAAAGAGCAATGCAGAGATGGGAAGGCTGTTCCCAGCCCCCATCCCAAGGAGAGTCCACGGGGATCCCTCTGCCCTGACCCGCTCCTCTCTTGCAGGCTGCGACAGCGACCACTGGGGCCCCCATTGCAGCAACCGGTGCCAGTGCCAAAACGGAGCCCTGTGCAACCCCATCACCGGCGCCTGCGTGTGTGCCGCCGGCTTCCGAGGCTGGCGCTGCGAGGAGCTCTGCGCACCTGGCACCCACGGCAAGGGCTGCCAGCTGCCGTGCCAGTGCCACCACGGCACCAGCTGCGATCCCCGCACCGGCGAGTGCCTCTGCTTGCCCGGCTATACTGGCGTCTAGTGAGTAAAGCCCGGGGCGGCTGGGAGAGCAGGATCGGGAAACACTTGGAGGGTCAAGATAGTCCTGGCTGTAAAATCTCCTGCGCTCCGACCCCAAGTCCTGCAGAGGCTGAACGCCCGGGCCTCGCCCACACCCTCACATCCCTGTTGTCGAGGCCCCAGGGTGACTGGTGCGAGCTGGGAGGACACATTTTGATGGAGGCTCTCATGGCCAGAGGAGCTGGCTAACCTCCTCCCAGGAGGCCCTTCCTGGTCCGGGCCCCAGACCTTAGTTTGGAATTCTGATCGTAACCCAAATGCCGTTGTTGACCCTTCCAGGCCATTTGAGGCAGAGGTGGGTGAGGGCCCTGGGCAGATACCATGCACAGACTCGGGGAGTTTACTGCGCCTGCTCCTCTTCCCTTACCTTCTCCCCTCAGACCCCAAGCAGCCCCTCACTCCAGTTCCCTGGAGACGGAGGCTGCCTGGACAGGAGCCCTCCAAGGCTGCTTAGTTGAGACCCCTTCAGAGGCAAGATTGAAGTTCTCCTCCCCACCCTGTCAAAGGCTCAGTGGCCTCCCCAACAGCCCTAGATCCTGAGGGGACACCCAAGACTCTGGCTGCAGATACATCTTTGATGGATGTTGTGTGTCTCCTGCCCCAGTGTCTGGCCACAGCTCCAGGGGCAAAACATTGGGCTAAGGCCCAAGACCAAGACCCCAGGCAGATCTTTCCCTGCATCTCAGCAGTGATAGTCCCTGTACAGAAGCCTGTTGTGGTAGCTGAAAGCCTGGAAGAGGGTGGAGGCATGTCCCAGATTCTCCCTCTCTCTGAATTTAGGCAGAATTTGAAGACTGGAGTCATGGCTATGTCTCATGGCCTTTGCTTGTGCTGTTCCTTCTGCCTGGCATGCCCTTCCTCCCCTTCTCCCAGTGAAATTAACTTCACCTCCAAGACTCAAGGGAAATGTCTCCCTCTTAGGGAAGCCTTCCTCAGCTTTCTCTCCCCGTAGAGCACTCTTCTTTACACTAAAAGCCCTTAAATCATCCCACAAGTACTGGCCCAAGCACACAACCTTCCAGTTCATTGTATCTGAGCCCTGTTTTCCCTCTCCTGGCCCTGTGCCTAGTATAGTTCACACTGACTGTGCACTCACTAACTTCTAGGGAGCCCGGGAGCCTTGGGACTGGCAGCGCTAGGGCCCTGTGACCTCACCTGCATGCAGCTGCCTCTAACGCCTCTGCTTCCCCACGCAGCTGCGAGGAGCTCTGCCCACCTGGGAGCCACGGGGCTCACTGTGAGCTGCGCTGCCCCTGCCAGAATGGGGGTACCTGCCACCACATCACTGGCGAGTGCGCCTGCCCCCCAGGCTGGATGGTAGGTGGACCTGCAGGATGTGGGTGGGGCTCTGTAAGAGGTCTGAGCATCCCTCACATGCACCCTGGAGGGCTGAATTCCTCTCCCACCCTCAATACCCTGCCTCCTCTTTATGGTCATGGGCATCATTAGACACTGCCAGTTGTGTCATGGACACAGCTTTGAATCCCAGGGCTCCCATCCAAGTGCTGTGTGACCTGAAGCAAGTTACTTAACCTCTCTGAGCCTGTGGTCCCTCGTGTGCAAAGGAGTTGAATTATTCTCATAAATTGTCTCTGTCTTTCAGCATAGGGACTCACTTGAGCTGCCACGGGCTCTGAAATGTGGTGAAAAGGGCATGGTGTAAAGATGGGGGTGGTGCAGGGGAAGGGAGAGAGCAGGGTAAGGATCACCTTCATTTATAGAACTTCAGATTCCCAGCCTCCAACCTCTGTACTCACACACACACACATATTCTGATTCTGCGGGCCCCAGAATCTATAGTTTAACAAGTGCTCCAGGTGATTCTGATGCAGCCTCAACCAATCCAGGTCTCTTGTCTGGGAACCACCATTGTGGGAAAGGGGGATGAGATTTATCACATCACATCAGGCCTCACATCCAATGTTGACCCTGAAAAAAGCCCTTGGCTATTCTAGTCTCTGCTTCCCCGTCTGCAAAGCTGGCATGAAAACCATCAGCCCTGGGACTTCCCTGGCGGTCCAGTGGTTAAGACCTCATGCTTCCAACGCAGGGGACGCGGGTTTGATCCCTGGTCAGGGAACTAAGATCCCATATGCCGTGCGGTGTGGCCAAAAAATAAAGAAATTTTTAAAAAACCCCAAAAAACAGCCCTGCCCTTCATAGCAGCATGGTTGGCAGAAGGCTCAGATGAGGCAGTGCACATCCAATGTGCCTTGCAAGCTCTGGAGTGCTCTACAGTTGCTTTTTGTGTGTCCCTGGATGCCACAGACGAGCCACAGCCTCCTTTTAGCCAGTATGCTCCCCCTGTCAGTGTCCCCAAGCCCCTCAGAAGCAGTGAGTCACTGAGGCTGACTTTCCCGTTTCGGGGGGAGCTCAGTGACACAGCCGGCTGCCTCCCCTGGGGCCTGAGGCTTTGCAAAGCCAGGAAGGACAGGGCTGCTGAGCAGGATCTTTCAGGAGGCTGTGAACGACGAGATCATGGTGTGTGTATGTGGGGGGGTGGGGGGCAGCAGGAGGGATGGCTGCAGGGCCTGTTGACGCAGGCAGAGATTTGCCAGAATTTTTTAGAGCAGGAAGGGACCTGGTGGGTCACCTGGTTCAGCCTGGTCCCAGCCTGGCTGTGCACCAGAGTCACGGTGCATGGGGGTGGAGGTGGGGTTAATACAGATTCCCAGGCTCCACCAGAGACCTTCTGGGACCTGGGGATCTCTATATTTAATAATCTCCTCCAGATAATTCTGAGGCAGCCAACCCTGTCTTCAAGTCTGCGTTTGGAAACAATCAATGCAGACTGTAGGATTTGCTTCTGTGTTTCACAGAAGCCTAGGGTTTCTTGGAGGTGAGGGTGGGGACGAGTAGCCTAATAATTGGGGCTCTGGCTCCCACGCACCCCACTTCCCCATTTCAGTCTACCTAGAGGTTCTAGGTAAGACTTCACGTAAAAAGAGGGCCTCCCAGCTTTAAGAGGTTTGGACACCACTGGTCTGTCAATACCTTCCTTTCTCAGATGAGGAAGCTGAGGCCCAGAGAGGCTAAGTGAGCTGGCCAAAGCCACACAGCTGGTGAAGAGGGAGGTGGAGCTGGAATCCGGGTCTCCTGACTCCTGAATCCCAGCTCTCGGTGTCTGTCTGTCTCTGTCTCTTCTGAGGAGGATAAAGGGGCTGCTGACTCTCCCACACCTGCCCATTTCTCCCACCCTGAACCACTGTCTGCAAATGCCCTCTCATTTCCAGCCAGCTTCCGGAATTCCATCACTTGCAGACTGGGTCCTCGGAGACCCAACAGTAGGCAGTGCGGTCGAGTCAGGATGAGGTAGGGGGAGAACAGGCCGCAGGCAGACCTGTACCTGTAAAGTCCTCTCTGGAGAGACTGATGGTGGCTGGTGATTGAAGAGGGGGAGGGGAGGAAACCAACACAAGAGATTTTTTTTTCTCCCAGTACAGTGAGAGGTTTGTTCTTCCAGATGACAGGAAACTCTGTCAACAGAAGCCTTTGGATTTGGGGACTTTATGTCTTTAATTTTATTGTAGACAATTGCATTTCTATTTTTGACACAGCATTTAACTTGCAGATTTGCATGAATTATTAACACCCCTTGTGCGTGCAGAGTCACAGTGTAATGAAGCTGTGGCTCAGGCCTGAGGCTCCGCCCAGGGAGAGGGCTGGGGCCAGGGGGCGGGTTCAGGGCAGAAGGGCCCTCTCTTTATCATCCTCCATTGCCTCACTTTCCTGCTGGCCCCGGGTGGCTTCAGCCGCAGTCCGAGATCTAAAGAGTACGATTGCTCACTCACGCCGAACAGGTCCCCAAAGAACCGAGGCTTTATGCAGAGCTGGAGAGGAGCTGCCAGGAACTCTGGCCTCCCAGGCCCCTCCTCAGAGACCCCAGGCCACCAGGTCTCTGGTGTATGCCCACAGGACACGACACTCACCCAGCTGTGGTGAGCCCATTCCCAGAGGGCCTCTGCAAAGAACCTGGGGGGTTGTTTCCTCTCTTCTTCTGGGCTCTGAGACCTTTCAAAGGAGGCGAACCAGGTGTGAGTGGTTTGATGAGAATGGGTACTGCAGATGGATGGGAGGTCACCTGCCTTAGGAGTTCCCAGTCTGATGCTAGAGGCTGGACACACACATGTGCGTGCGAGTGCACACATATACACACACACATATACACACAGGAAACAACATACCTGAAGAGCTGGGAAATAGGACCAGTGATCATGAAGGAGCAAGGAGAGGTGTTTGGAGCTGAAGCTGTAAAATCATAGAAGCCCAGGTTTGGGAAGGGTTATTCATGGAGCCCCAAGGCCTGGCCTGTGGCCGGGATCATTTCCACAGCACCCACACCAACCACTGTGCACTATCCACTGAGGGCATCCATGCCCATCCACGTCACCCACCTGGGACGGCAGTGATCATTAGATGCTTGGAGAGGCTGCGTTGTCTCATTGGCATAACCTCGAGTCCTTCACCATCTTGGCCCCCTCCTTTTTTATGCTCCATTTAGCCATGGTCCTCTTTAAGTGCAGCTGGTTTCCAGATTTTGACAAAACCATTTGATCTAACCAGTCCCGAGAGGAGCAGGGCTATTGCCTCACCTCATCTCTAACCTTCTAGATGCCACACAGCCTGAGATCCCACTGCACTTGGAGATACGCTTTCAGGTGACCGTAGGGCAGGTGTGTTAGGGCTGTCATAACAAAGTAGCACAGACTGGGTGGCTTAAACAACAGAAACTTGTTTTCTCACAGTTTTAGAGGCCAGAAGTCTGAGACCAAGGTGTTGGCAGGGTTGGTTCCTTCTGAGGCTTCAGTCCCTGGCTTGTAGACGGCTGTCTTCTCCCTGCATCTCCACATGGCCTTCCCTCTGCACCTGTGTGTGTCCTAATCTCCTCTCCCAATGAGGACATGGGTCATATTGGATTAGGGCCCACCCTAATGACCTCATTTAATGACCTCACTTTATTGCCTCTCTCAAGTCACATTGTAAGTTGCCAGGGGTTAGGATATATGAATCTAGAGGGACACAATTCAGCTCATAGTAGCAGGAAAGAAACCATAAGACCACAGCCCTCTCAAGCTGGTACTTTCCTGCCTGTCCTCTCCCCCTACCTCTCCCCAAAAAGCTGTTCTTCCAACCAGCAGTGACCAATTAATTATGTGGTTCTCCCCGACGCTTCTCTGTCCCAGGTGATACTGGACTCCCACCACCTGTACGTCGGGTGTCCGCATGGGTTGAACTAATATTAATGAAGGGCCTGCTCATCTCTAATACTAATGAAGGTTCCCTCACATCTCTAATCCCACTGAATCTTAACAACCACCTGGGAGACTGGGGGTTACCACTCGCATTTTCTAGATGAGGAAACCGAGGCTCAGAACGATCACGTGACTTGTCCTTGCTCAGCCATCTGGGAGGAGGTAGAACTAGGGGTTGAGCCCAAGTCCTGACTATGAGTCCACTGTTCTTCCCACCACACCAGGCAGCAGTCCTTCCAAGGTAACACATTCCTTCAGGCCCCGGGAGCTCGAGCCTGAGGAGGGGCTTAGGGTTACAGGGACCTGGGGTGCTGCATTTGGGGAATACGAGCGGGGGCTAAAAGAAGTGCTCGCCCTCCTATCCAAAAAAGTCTCAAGGATGCTTGATTTCCCCAGGAAGTGTTGAAAGGAAGCAAACTTTCCTATTGGCCTCTTTAGGGGGCCCTGGTCATGTCTCAGAAACGCTGAAGAGAAAGGGAGTCTGCAGTCGAACAGGGTGGATGGTGTATAGGGGCGTCTGTGTGTGTGTGTGTAGGTACAGCGTACCCCACAGTGCTCCGTGATGGAGAGGGAGGAGGTATAAGCACAGCCCCCAGGATGGCTCAGAATGTTTTTTCAGGGTCAGAATGTCCTTGTCCAGGACCGCAGAGGACTTGGCTCAGATGGTGGCCAGAAAGACTCACCTCTTCCCTCAAGAATCCCTGGAGCCTGTGGGGTACAGTGAGAAAGGCAAGCCCGGGTAACCCCACCACCTCCAGGAAGAAGAGGGATGCCATCGTCTGAGCAGCTTTTCCCTGCCCCTCTCCTCATATACACATTCATCCCACCGCCCTGGGCCGCTGCCTCTGCTGCTCAGTCCCCCATCCCTGCCCCCCTCAGCCCCGCACTGTCTGACTTATTATGTGTAGAGGAGACATCTGAGCGAAAAGGCCTCCCACTTAATTCATTACAAGTAAATTGGATGATATTGATAGATGACCCCGGTCAGCAGGATTTTCCTGCCTAAACTAGCTTCCTCGGGGTTGGGAATTGTTGGTGCTTAATAATTGTGTGTTGAACTAATTGATTAATTAATTGTGGGAGAATCCTTGATCTGCATAAGAAAAATGACCGTCTCTGGTGTGGGAGAGGCTGGAAGGGCAGCAGGAGACAAGAGTAAGTTTAGATTTCTGTCTGATAAAGATCTGAGTCACATGTATAATTTAAAAATTATACACAGTATCTAATACCACAAGGCTACTACTGGAGGGAGGAGAGAGTAGTCCTCTGCACCCCCCCAGACCTGCCACAAGTCCCTCTCCTGAAAGGTACCAGCTTCAAATCTTTTAGGTGTTTCTTCTGGCATTTCCCTCCATATTTCTACGTAATGTGCTTTACCGCCATCTCCCAACTTGCTAGAGCCTCATTTCAAATATCTGGTGATCCCTGGCTTCCTGTTCATGTTTTACCATGATCCTTGGAAAAGCTGGTTGGAAGCCTAGGGGGTGGGGGGAGATGCCAGGCTTGTTGACTGATGGGACTCTCAAATATCATTATTTATAGGCCTTTCCTCTCAGTGTCCCCGGAAAGGAATCCTCCAGAACCCTGCCAGAGGGAGTAGAGTCTGGTCACTAGCATCGTAGGAGCTGAGCAGGGGAAGAGAGCAGAGGGTCTGACTGTTCAGCAGGCAGATCTCACAAGATCCGCATTTCTCTTGCCCCACTCCCTGTGTCTGAAGCCGATATGGCTCAACCTTCCTAAAAGTAAACTGCCAGTCTTGGGAAGTCACTTGGCTATTTGAAATGGGGGTAAAAATCTGGGGTCTAATTCCCTCTTTTATAAACTTTCAGACCGTCCCCCTATTTCCCCACACCTGCACCTTGGCCTTCAGAGGCCCCTGGGGTCTCTGATTCCTGAGCTTTTCTGAGCTCTGTCTTGCCACGCTCGCTTTGCAGGCACTTGGCATTGCTGAGAAAGCAGAAACCCCAGCAGTTACTGCTCTTCTATCTGCCGGTCCCTCTTCCACCACGTGACACCTCTTGTCCTCTACGGTCCCCTCTCCCCTTCCTTTTCTCCTTGTAGGTCTATACATTTCCCCCCTTTACTCTCCTGTTAGCTGGGCTTGGGTAAGAAGTAGAGATAAATGTGTGTTTCCAGACCACCATGTTTAATCACACCTCTGCTTTGTTTTTCCTCAGCACTTTATTGTGTACCGGTGTGAGGGCCCCTAGCACCGTGCACTAGTTACCTGTTTTGTCTCTCTCCCCAGTAGACTGGGAGGAGAGAAATTGAGTCTTATTCATATTTTCATATCCCTAGTGTCTAACACAGGACCTGGTATACAACAGGCACTCAGTAAGTGTGTGCTGAATAATTAGATGAGCCAATTGGCCTCAGTCTGCCCATCTCTAGCTTTGAAGCCATGGTGTCCAGCTTTCTATGCTTCTGTGATTGGGGAGAAGGTCCCACTGAGGGAATGGGGTGGTCCCTTGGGCTGTAGCAACTGTGCTACTTCTAGAAGAAAGTGGCCTCAGGATTGCATCTCAGCAGCACCACCTCTGCATGTCTTCCCTCCTGTGTTTCAGGGAGCAGTGTGTGCCCAGCCCTGCCCACCAGGGACATTCGGCCAGAATTGCAGCCAGGACTGTCCTTGCCACCACGGAGGGCAGTGTGACCACGTGACTGGGCAGTGCCACTGCACAGCCGGATACATGGGGGACAGGTAAGGGAGCTATTAACTCTCGTCCTTGCTGTTCGTAATACTCATTTTCACAGCAGCCTTGAAGAGAACAGCTCAGGTTTACCGGTCCATGGCCTTCTTCTGCCAGCTTTCCTGTTCCTTTCTCAGAAAGCATTCTGAGTCCTTCTGCCAACCCATCCTTCCTGACCCTCAGCCTGCTGAGGGTACCCACGCCCCCACCCCAGCCCAGTGACCCAAGCCCTGAACTTGCATTGACTCACCTGGGGAAGGGGTTGGGCACCTACCACCACTCTCTACTTGCTGCCCTCCTGGAGAGAGGCAGTGGCACCGATAAGCCAAGGAAGCTGAGCGTGCAAAATCAGTTCACACATTTTGCACAACTGCTTTTAGAAGTGGATTTTTATTCCTGACGTGAGTTCTGCCAAAAGGACACTGACGCCAGTTTGCATCCTCTGAAGGCCTGTGGCCTGAGAGCAGACTGAACAAGGGCACCAATGTCCTGGTATCAAACTAGCCTTGCAGCCTTAGTGGATAACCTACAAAACACATAACGGAGGAACTGCCAGACGTGCGCACTTGCCATGGTAAGAAAGGTTCCACGATGATAGGGCAGGCGCTCTAGCAGGAGCAGAAACGACAGCCAAGGTGTCTGACGGTGAGTGGATTCAGAGCTGGCAGAGGACGTTTGTCCAGAGAACCCGAGCGAGTCTCCTCCCTCTCACTCTGAACCACGTGTGTCTCTTTGAGCCGAGAGACGGGCAGTAGAGAGGAGGCTGCCACACCCTTGCCTGCTTCTGTGGGATCCATGCTTCACCTCTGGCCCTGGATTTTGTCACTCTGCTTCCCCTGCCCAGGTAACAGCAGGAAGCAGGAAGCAGGCCTGAATTAACCCATGAGTCCTACTGGCTCTGATCAACATAATTGCGCCCCTCCAGCTCTCACTGGAGTCAGCCCCAAGTCCTCAGCGGTCCAGAAAAGAGATTTTCCGTTTTTAGCTTTGGGCTTGCATACCCCCGGCCTGAAGTCTTTTAAGCCAGATCTGATCTCTCTGTGAACCAGTGTTCATCTCCGTGAGCATCGCTGGCACAGAATGCGGGGTGTGGCATCTGGGCATCCATCCCTCTCTGACCTCTGTGGGAGACTGCATCTCTAGGGGGAGAAGGGAGGCAGGAGTAAAAAGCACTGAGCCACCTTCCCATCCTCACCATCTCCCTGGATAAGTAGACATTTGGGATGAGCCAGCAGGGACAGGAACCGGAAGACCCCAGAACCAGAACAGGACCCTTTGTTTCCGGCCACTTTCACATGAGAGCGAATACAGCCCATTCGTTGTTGGAGACAAGCGGGCCCAGGGTTCCAGCTGACTGGACTCAGCGCCAGCGGACCCAACCTCATTGGTGCCAAGAGGTACCAAATGGAGAAATACCCCTAGTCCCTCTTGTTGGGGCCCAGCCCATGATCCTGAGGCAGAGAGAAACCCCAAAAGCCTCGGGGTCTTCAGGCAAGCTTCGTCAACCATCTACAGAAGAAGAATTCCTAGAAGGGCCCGGTAGCATTTGGGTTTCCCACCGAAACGGGCTGCCTGGTGTTTAATACTTTGTAGAATTGCCTCCATTTATTCTGTAGGTGACAGCCGCAGGCACCCACCCCACATCACTGCGAGCATATTAAAGTTGAGCGGGTGTAATAATTCAGGCCTCCCCGGATAGGCAGAATCCAGTGCAAATTAAACATGAAACGTAATGAGGGTTTTGCAGCTTATTTTGTAATTTAATTGAGCAATGTATCTGGTTGTTAATGGCAATATCGGACACATTAGATTGATATGTTGCAAAGGAAGGATGTTTAAGTAGAAAACGAATTCCTGCTGTGATTACCCTCCTGTTCCACAGGCCCCATTATTAGCGTGCTTTGTGTAAAATTCATTAGCAGTCGTTGCTTGATCTCTAAATAAATAAGTTGTTTAACTTGTGGGTAGGAAAAAAAAAAAAGAGGCTGATTATGTAAATGGATTAGGTTGTCAATATTTCATTTCTAGATTCTTTTTCTGGGGCTGTGGAGTCAGTCCCTTTGTAAATATGATGGAGCAGGGACGTGGCCTTCAGAGAAGGGAGCTCACTCTCCAGGGCTCTGCCCAGTCCTGCTGGATGGGAGGAGGAATCCGGAGGTGTCTCCAGGCTGGGGTTTCTTCCCCTGCTGTCTGAGACATCCAAGAGAGGCAAGCTGAGTGACTTCTGGGGAAATCCATTCTGAGGAGTAACAGGGGCTGGCAATCCAGATGGCAGTTGTACAGCTCTTCACCTCTCTTGTGTCCTCCCCTTCTGCCTTGGTTTCCCTCCTCACCTCCCCCATCCTACTCTCTCCTCCTTCCTGTCTTCTATCTCCCATTCCTTCTCTCTATATCCCCTTCTCTCTTTCCCCTTCCTCCCTCTCTTTTCTGTTCTTTCCCTTGCTGAGGCCTCAAACTGACTAAAATGCAGCAAGATTTGTAGGAAGACGATCTGGGTGTGTGGTGGAAAACACTGCTTCCAACTCAGGACTCACCAAGAGTTAATAAAGACGCTAAGGCTGTATTTTTTTTAAACATCTTTTATTGTTCCCCTCTGCCCTGATTATTGTAGAAGATATATAGAAAACCTGAAAATGGTAAAACATAATCATTAAATGACTTGTAATTCCTCAAGTCCACTCCAATGTTAACATTTGGAATTCTTCCCTTTGAGCTTTTTCATGCCAGAAGGGCTCTGTTAGGAGAACTATAGAAAACAGTATTAACAAGAGTAATAATAAGAACTAACACTTCTTACTGAGCCCTTACCATGCATGGGGCACCTTTCTAAGTGTTTATACACGTTGCATCATTTAATCCTCAAACACCTGGTGAGGTTTAGCTATTATCCTCCCATCTTGTGATGAGGAAGCAGATGTCAGAGCTGTAAAGTCAGTTCCCCATTCTCTGCACCTTTGAAGCAGTGTGGGGATGCAGATAATCCAAAACCCCAGAGTCCATAGGCCATTTCTGTTTGCCTGTCTCTGGGACGCAGGGGTCGCCCATCTCTTTTACCCCATGTGCCCCCAGGTTTACCCCTTAATTTGTTGCTGTGACGATGAATCTACATCCCCTGGGAAATATCCCTGGGCTGGGGTGAGGGGTGTTGGACACATCCAGGAAGCTAGGCAGTCAGCAGCAGAGGTTACACCCACCCACAGAGGACCCACAACCAATGGATGTCAGTCGATGAGTCAAACAATTATCATTATGCTGGGAGTTCCAAGTACCAGGCCCCAGCAGAGTCAGGACACAAAGGGGGCCAGGTCCTCTTCTTTGGGGGGCTCACCGGCTGATGGAAGAGGCTCAGCCCCTGCCTTGAGGGAACCCCACCCCGTCCAAGGAAGAGGAAATAGCCCCTGTCTTGGGGGATTCTCCAGTCTGATGAAGAGGATGCATCTTGTCCTCATGGGGAAACTCGACACTGTTGGAAGAGGATCATCTCCCATATGACAAAGAGAGACTGTACATCTGTCAGAAAGACTCAAAAAACAGAGACAATGAGTAGAAATAAAATTACCCCATTTCATCAAATCTAAGATGCCACCGATTGTGAGATGCATCATTAGTTTATATATTGCTAAGAATGAAAAACACTGAAAATTAAACTATGACATGCCATCAGTTATAAGACTTAACTGGCTTCAGAGATGTTAGAATATATTTTTAAAACAAGGTTTGTTGTTTACTGGGTACAGAAGTTTCAGTTTGGGAAGATGAAAAGGTTCTAGAGATGGACGGTGGTGATGGGTGCACAACAATATAAATGTACTTAATGCCACTGTACTGTACCCTTAAAAATAATTAAAATGGTAAATTTAAATCAAAAAATGCAACCAAAAAATGAAAAAAGCACACATAAGGCCTATAATCAATGAAATATGATAGTATGAACTCAGTCCTGGAGACTGAGGGGAACTGGCATGGAGGAGGGAATGGACTGGGGTGACTAAACCACGGCATACTTCCTGGAGGAGGAGAGGAAAGAGGGGAGGAGGCTGTGAGGGGGTGCAGCACACCAGGCCCAGGCCTGGAGGCAGGGTCGGTACGTGCTGGATGTATCTGGAAGGGCAGGTGAGGGGGCATAGTCTCACCCTACTCTGCTATCCCGCAGGTGCCAAGAGGAATGCCCCTTCGGGACCTTTGGCTTCCAGTGCTCCCTGCGCTGTGACTGCCACAACGGGGGTCAGTGTTCACCCACCACCGGTGCCTGCAAGTGTGAACCTGGCTACAAAGGCCCACGCTGCCAGGAGCGGCTGTGCCCCGAGGGCCTGCACGGCCCAGGCTGCAGCTTGCCCTGCCCCTGTGATGCCGGCAACACCATCAGGTACGAGCTGGGGACGGGTGAGCAGGGGGCAGGGGTGGGGTGGGCCCTGGTGGAGAGGGGGCTCTCAGGGCACAAACCCCACCTCCAGCCAGATCATCCAGGCAGGCAGTGAAAGAGCTGGGACCTCAGCAATCACCTTCACTGGCCAGTCTGATGAAAAGAAGCAGGCCAACCTGAGACCCCACACACAGGAGCAGGAGGGAACTTGCTGGCCCTCAGGGAAACAGGGTGGGGATGGGTGGGAATGCGGGGGGCTGGGCTCAGGGTGCCACGGGCCCTGGGGGCGTTGTCGCGGAGAACTTTTCGCCTCCACACAGTCTGCATCTAACCAAGCCCTTTCCCAGCCCCAAGGGGCCCAGAGACAGGACCACCAAGGCAGAAGCAGGGGACGTGAGCCCCAGAGGGACGGTGTTAGAAGCGACCTTAAGAATCGGTATGGCTGACCTGGGGGCTGCAGAGGGCTATCCCCTCTGGCCGTGGCTAGGGTGGAGGAGCAGCAGGGACAGAGCGCAGGCCCTCGGCAGGGTCCTGGCTTGGGGCCAGCCTCTCCCTGCACTCTGTGTCTGTGGTTTTTAATCTGGGACTGGGATTATTTATCTAGGGATATCTGTATAGTTTGTCAACGAGTGATATTGCGCTGCCATTACGGTGACTGTCATGGTTCTATATGAATGCCCTCCATCTGTCCCGCTAATGTTGCATGTTTTTAGTAGTTTGGAAGTTTTGTATATTTATTGTATTAACAGAGTGTCATAAACTAAAATGCTGTTTACTGGATGTTTGTATAATTTAAAATACTGTATTAGCACTTCAGAGGCAGAAATTATGCCGAGGGCTTAATGTATATAGAAATAGCCACATTTGATTTTTTTTTTTTTTTTTTTTAAATTTATTATTTATTTATTATTTTTAGCTGTGTTGGGTCTTCGTTTCTGTGCAAGGGCTTTCTTTAGTTGCGGCGAGCGGGGGCCACTCTTCATCGCAGTGCGCGGGTCTCTCACTGTCGCGGCCTCTCTTATTGCGGAGCACAGGCTCCAGACGCGCAGGCTCAGTAGTTGTGGCTCACGGGCCTAGTTGCTCCGCGGCATGTGGGATCTTCCCAGACCAGGGCTCGAACCCGTGTCCCCTGCATTGGCAGGCAGATTCTCAACCACTGCGCCACCAGGGAAGCCCCACATTTGATTTTTAAAAAATAATCTGTGTATAATTCTATCATGTGCTACTAAACAAAATAAATAATATAAAAGGCTCAGTTAAAAAAAAAAAAAAAGTGGGGCTTGGGGACATCTGGGCTGAAGCGGGCCCCAGCCCTGCTTCCTGGAAGTGGAGATGCCAGAGCCGCCCTGGGCCACCTCCCCCAGCTCCCCTCCCTACCTGCTTCCTGCACCAGCTGGCACCGCCCTCTGGTGATAAATGAGGCTGTCGGGCCCCAGATTAAAGCTTCAAATGAGGCTGTCAGGCCCCAGATAAATGCTTCCACAGCTCTCCATGTGGCCGCCTCTTATTCGGATGGTGCAGGGTGAGGGGAGTCTGCCTTCTCCCCTCAGGCCTGCAGGACAGCTCAGGGGAGGACCAGCTGCCCTGGGCAGTGGGTGCTGCTTCTGTTTGCAGGCCAGACAGAGATACCTCTGCTTTGTAGCCTTGTCTCTGGGACAGCCAGGACGTAGCCTTGGCCCTTCTTCATTTCCAGCTTTTGATTCTCCACACATCACCCAAGATCCTCGGGTCAGTGTAAGCAGAGGCCTCTTAGAAAGTGTTGTGGCTTTGACAGAATCTGTCCTCAGTCCTCAGTTCCTGGAGCTAAGTGGCTCGGGCAGTGTTGTCTGCAAGGGCAGAGGGTTGGGAAGGAGACCATTAAGAGGGGGCCTTGGAGCCAATGGAACGGGCTATATATGACTTAAGCATTCATTCGCTCAGTCATTCATTCAACAAACACTGAGAACCTGCAGGGCCAAACACAAGAAAGAAAGGGTTCCTCAGCACAAGTCCAGCCCTCAGGGAACTTGAGTCTGGAGCACCTACCCACACTGAGGACCTCCTACCATATTTCTTCAAATACAGGACAACACCAGTAGTGAGGCACTGCTTTATTTTATGTGTTACTAAAACTGAGCCATGACATACCATTGACTGCATAGCACATCCATCAGAGATCTGAAAATGTGGGGCAAAGTGCATCTTAGAATCAATGAAATATATGCGGCTGGCCCTGCTGGGTCCCAACATGTACTCAAGTAACTGTGACCCAGGGCTCTGTGCAGAAAGCACCAAGGAAACCGCTTCACTGGTCAGGGAAGGCTTCCTGGAGGAGGTGGCTTCTGGGCTGGGTCTGGAGGGCAGGGTGAGAGCTCCAAGACTCTAAACACAGGGGTCCCACATGGGCGGTCGGGGGACTGGGCAGCTGCCTCAGGCTGTTCCACGGGTGAGGGGCAGCACCAGGAAACCCTACCCCTGCGGGGAAGCCAAGGGAGGACCATGTCAGGGACAGGAAGCTAGGCTGCCACTGAGGTCCAGTGCAGGGAGAGTCCCTGCCACGGAGATCCAACCAACCCCCAAATTAAAGAGCTATTGTTTTCTTCCCATACCCAAGCAGCCGTGCCCTGCATAATTTATCCCTCCTCTGAAGGAGTCCTCGATGCATTATTAATCTGGAAGGACTCCCTCCTCTCCATCGCTAATCTCAGCCCATTCAATATTGATGATTATTTGCTTTGCTGTCTTTAACACGTGTCACATTTCAGGGGTTGGGAGACAGTAGTGCTTCTTAAGCGTGGGGACCCCGAGAGCGCCTGGCAGCCAACCCCCCAGGCTGGGTTCCTCCGTGTCTGCTTAACTATCTCCTTGCAGGGAGCTGTGTCACAGCCCGAGCTTGTGGGTCTCTGCAGCCTCAGCCTTGCATGGAGCCTGGCACAGAGCAGAACTTCAGGAAAAAGAATCGCTGAATTCATCTTAAATCGCCCATTCCTCTAGGGTGGCTCTGCTCCTGAGCTGATGTCACCCTATTTTTAAAAAATATTTCACCCCTTCCCCTTGGCACACGGCCCCAGTGACTGAGCCCCCGACACTCACTGAATTTTTATGTAGTCTAACTCAGGATTTCTCAGCTTCGCCACTGCTGATATTTTAGGTTGTGGACAGCCATCCTGTGCATTGCAGGATGTTTAGCAGTATCCCTGGCCTCTGCCCACTAGATGCCAGCAGCAATACCCCAACCCCAAGTTCTAACAACCAAAACGTTTCCTGGGTGGAGTGGGGGGAGGCAGAATTGCCCGAGGTTGAGAGCCTCTGGTCTCACTGCACGTCTCTCATGCTGCACTTGGCTTTGCTCTCAGGGACACAGAGAACAGCTCTCTTCCTCTGTGTGGACACAGGTCACTCCTCTCTTCCCGTGAGCCTTTGTCCCATTCTAGAGCCTTCTCTCGGGATCCAAGAAAAGCAGAGGGATGACTCTAGAACTCCTAATCCCAAGGCAGTTAAGCTGTAGGTTCTGGGTACGTCTGGGACCTCTCAGTCCTGGCCTTAGAACTACCTCTGCCTGAGTCAGTGTCCTAATACGTGTACTTCTCCTCTGTCTTAGTTTCCCAATCTGTCTATCACCTTTTGTCAGCCCAGTGGGGGGTAAAAGTTTTCTTGTGGTCTTTGAAAGTGAAGCTTCCACCCAGCTCCCTGAGAGACAGTGTGGGATCCCCAGAAGCCTTGCCTCCTTTCCCCTCTGGCTTCTGCAAGAGCTTGCAGCAGAGCCCCTCCAAGACAGCTTGCCAGGAAGGCCTTGAGCATCTTTCCTAGAGAAACAAAGTCTTCCCAACCCTCAACCATAGAAAACCCTCCTCAGCTAGCCCCAGCCTCTCCCGGCTCTGTGCCCCTCTGGAGAGGCTGCTTCAAAGAGGTTGAACCCACGTGCCCTGGGAAAGAAGTGGCTGGTGAAATTCCCCACACTTCCTGCCCTTTATAAATGCTTTGTAGCACACACAAAGCAGCCTCCTTCCTTCATAAAGGAATAACCTTGAGAAAGTGAACACCTGTGCGTCAGACCTTGTCCGTGTCCCCTCCACAATTAGATTGTCATAGACGAATTCCAGCAGCCATGATTGTGGATTACCTTTGAAAGATTTGACTTAGCCACCAGATGCAGCATTGATAGAAATCTCAGAGCAGCCAGGAAAAACTGGCAGAAAATTCCACCCTGAAAAGATTCCTGTATTGTTCAGCTTTCGGCTCCTATTAACTTGTGATTAATCTATGTCTGGGGGAAATGGAGAAAGGTGAGGTAAAAAAAAAAACAGAGCAAGCCGAACCAGCCTAACCAGCAGTCACTTGCCTGCCATGTGACCCAAGGGAATGGCTCTGCCACCAACGGGGCAGGGAGCAGGGGACACCAGGGAGAGGGAGAGGGAGATGTGACAAAGGTGCCGAGAGCATGGTGATGGCAGTTTTCAGTCCTAATCACTGAGCCAGCGATCATTCCCCACCCTCTTTTCAAAGGGATTTTGGAGTTTCTGTAATAAGTGACAAGTAATCAAATTAAGAAAACAGAGGTGTTTTGTTTTTTAAAATAGAATTTTAGGGATATGAAAGGAGAGAGAAAGAAATTATCTCAGGTTTGGTTTTGAGCTTTCTGGTTTCTCAGAGTAAAAAGGTAAAATTGGTGTTGAGACACACCCCTAAGCATTCAAAACACCGGCGGTTAAGATGGAAAGCAGAAACACAGGAGAGCTTAGAGGCCAGCGTTCGCCAGCTCACTGTGCATCTAGTGTGCTATTCACAGGGTGGTCTTCACACCAGAGCAAGGACCTGTAACGAGAGAATCTCTTGAAAGAAGGGCAGAAGGACGCCTCAGACCCTTCAGAATCTCCGGGGCTGGACAGAGCTGATCGCGGCAGCCAACGCTGCCAGGTTACTTCCTGGGTCCAAGCATGTCAGTCTCCACGACTGTGACCGAGCCAGTCCCTCTGAGCCTAAACCAAAACCTCAGAGGAGACCCCTGAAAAGTTGGAACCGAGAAAGGCCATGCCTTAGGGCTTTGCTGGGAGTGTTGGGGACAGAGAGAAGCACCCCACAACTGTCTGGCTGAGGGTCAAGGCCACCAAGTAGGGGCCCCCTGCCCCATGGCACCCGTGCAGGCCACTATTTCCCCTTACAGTGTGGGACCCAGGGAGGAATTTTTCTGGAACCATGAAAGTCAGGAAGTCTTCAAACATCCATTCTTTACACACATTCGTTTTTACATATTATAATTTTTATCACTTTTTAATCTGTTTATGAATATAATAGATGCTCAGTTTGAGAAAGTCAGAGAATACATAGAAATTTAAAGAAAAAACTCATAATTTCTCAATCCAGGGGTGAGTACAAAAACCATTTTGTTGTAATTTGTTCATTCTTCATCCATTTCTGTTTCACTTTTTTTTCGTATTTTAGATCATGACTTTATACACAATTTGCTTATTTCACTTACCCTTATGTCATATCATTAAATAGACTGGAAAACATTTGAATACTTCTCTAACATGCCTTCATATGAACTGTCATAATTCATTTAACCAGCACCCTGGTGTCAGAGGCAACATGAGGCAGTGACCAGAACATGGCCAGACAGACCTGGGTTTGAATCCCAGCTGCCACTGAGTTAGTGGTGTGACCTTGGACAAGTCATATAACCTCCAAGTGCCATCTGAAAAATAGAGGCTCTAATGCCTAACTCACAGGCTTACTTGAAGATTAGAAATATAGGTGTAAAGTGCCTGGTGCTTTAATAGCCTGGTCACATATTATTTATTATTATTTAAATTGCCCCCATTTTTCCACTGTTATAAATAATGCTTTGGGGAACATCTTCATGCATAAATCTTTCTCTACAACTGTGACTATTTCCTTAGGATAGATTCTTAGAAATGGAATTACAAGACCAAAGAGTCTGAATATTTTTAGGACTCCTGATATATAACCCCACATTGTTTTCCAGAAACCTTTACCAGCATTGAGCATTGTCCCTTTAAAAAAAAAAAAAAAAACCTTACCATTTTGATAGAGAAAAAGTGATATCCAATTGTTGTTTTGACTTGATGATTAATGAGACTAAACATTTTCCAAAATGATTATTAGCTACTTGCACTTACTATTCAGGAACTGTCTGCTCCTGTCCATCCCTCATTTTCCATGAGAAAATCAGGGCTCCCAGAAATTGGCTGGGCTTCACACAATTAGTTTGTCCATTAATTCATTTGCCAAATATGTATTAGTATCTTCATGGTGCCAGGGACCCTGCTGGCCATTGAGGTACAATACAGAAGTGAAATAGACAAAGGGCCCTCCCCCATGGAGCCGCCACCTGGTGGAGAGACAGGTGATAAACAAGTCAACAGACAGAAAATAATTACTCGTAGTAAAAGTACTGTTCATTCCCAAATATTTAATTGGGCAGTGAATATGAGCCAGGCACTGGGGATCCACCAGTGACCCAGGGAGACAAAGCCCATATCCTCGTGGAACTTAGCAGAACCAAGATTTGTACGTAGGCACCTCCCACCAGCCCAGAGCATGCGCCCTTGGACCATATCCCTTGAGCTGGACTCCAGGGCAAGGAAGCAGATGACACAGGGAATCCAAGAGGCTTGTCTCTGACATCCAGCGTCTTCTCTGGAGTGTTAGTCTGGGTTCTCCCAGAAGCAGATGCCGAGAGCAAGAGATTTACTAGGGACACAGCTATGAGGGAAAACGGGGAAGGGGCTGGGGAGGCTAGGGGAGCGTGAGACTGCAATGCAGGTCTGACCTGTGTGAAGGAAAGCGGGAAGGAAGGAAGGTTGATTGGAAAGTTTTAGACTGAAATTCTAAGAAAGTTTGGCAAGATGGGGAGTCTTTAAGCCAAACTTGTCCATCAGAGGAGTCCCAGATTTCCCAGGAATGTGTCGACCTTAATATCCCTGCTGTGCTCTAGCTGAGAGCAGCCCAGGGGAAGTGTGACCTCTGAGAAAATGTAGTGATGGATTTCAGACACAGTAGCTAGGGTCATCAGTCAATTACACTCCCCACAGAAGCTTTGAGAAGAAAATGGTCACCACACCCGGCATCATGGATGCATATTGGCTGTTGGATCAGACCTCTGCCAGCCAGAGTTTGCCTGACTCTCTAGCGGTCATGCCAGGCAGCCCCTGCCCCCAGCCAAATGGTTCTTTCGCTGGGCTAGCCAGAGAGGGGATGGAGACGATCTTTTCTGCTCTTAAAGAGCCCTAGCAATGCCTGGATAGAGGGTATCCTCTCCAGTACAGACATTGCCATAGAGGGGAGGCCACATCTGCCCCAAGGCTCCATTTTAACTCAGCAAATGTTCATTGAGTACCTACAATATGCAGAGTAACTGGGTCTCACTGCAGCCCTCTTGTGCCTGCCCACACACTGGGCATCTGCCTTGGGTGCAGAGTGGGTGAAGTGCTGGACCTCACAGTCCATAAGGGAAGAGGCTGCCTCCTGCTTTGGTCTCTGTGTATTTGTATTACAAAGAGCACTTGTTTGGGAGTCAGGAGACCTGTGTCTAATCCTGATTTTGCCACTTCCTTGCTATGTAACTTTAGGCAAATTATATAACAACTATGAACCTCAGTTTCTTGGGGCTAATAAGACCATGTAATCTTGGCATCGTCTGGCAAACAAATAATACATTAAGAAATTTAACCTCAGAACTTCCCTGGTAGTCCAGTTGTTAAGAATCTGCCTTCCAATGCAGGGGATGGGGGCTCGATCCCTGGTTGGGGAACTACAATCCCACATGCCGCGGGGCAACTGAGCCCGTGTGCCACAACTAGAGAGCCCACGTGCCACAGCTAGAGAGCCCACGTGCTCTGGAGTCCGGGCTCCACAACTACAGAGCCCACATGCTCTGGAGCCCACGCACCACAACTAGAGAGAAGGCCACGCCACAACGAAAGATGCCACGTGCCATAACAAAAGATCCCAGGGGCCGCAACTAAGCCAAAAATAAATAAATAAATAAATAAACAACTCACAACTGGGGGAAAATACTTGCAAAAAAAAAGAAAGAAATTTAACTTCAGAGGCCCTTCGATCCTGCAGCCCTGGGCAGACCAGACTTGGGGTGGGCAGAGGGTGGAATATGGCCGCATTCCTGACCAGACTGTCCTCTCATCCTTCTCTCAAATGCTCAGCTGCCACCCAGTAACTGGAGCTTGCACCTGCCAGCCGGGGTGGTCTGGCCACCACTGCAATGAATCCTGCCCTGCTGGCTACTATGGCGATGGCTGCCAGCTGCCTTGCACCTGTCAGAACGGTGCCAACTGCCACAGCGTCACTGGGAGCTGCACTTGTGCCCCAGGCTTCATGGTAAGATGGGAAGGCACTCCCATGGCCTCTCCGCCCACCCCCGCCCCTACACAGGAAAGGAGGGGCCAGCTCCTCCCACTTCCAGGTGGAATCAGGGAGTGTGGCCCTGTGCCCATGGATGCAGAATGAGGGTGTCTCCATGTGCCACTCAGAGATAGAGTCCATGACCAGAGAGCTGCCAAGGCTGTTCTTAAAGGCCAATTCTACTGGGGTTTGTAACTGTAAAAGTAATGGAAGGAAGGTGTCTTTCCGTTGTCCCCTCACCCTGAAACACCAGTTGTCTTCTTTGCTGTTTGGACAAAGAAGACAACTGGTTTGGATATTGCGTCCATATCCTATGCACACAATATTTTTCCATCATAATAACCACAGAGCACATAATAAGCACAGAGTTTTGTATTTTGCTTTCTTTTTTCCCATATTTGCTGCTTGGGCTTCTTAATTATCATTTTAAATGGCTGCATGACACTGCAGGAGCTGATGGACCTCCCTGCTGACTCAGCCATTCCCTTACTGCTGAATACTGATTTGTTTCCAATGTTCACAACAAATGTTGCAATGAGCATCTTCCTACAAACAACATTTCCCCTCCTATTGAATTATTTCCTTAGGGTGACTTCCCAGGGTCAGTGGGCATAATGTATTTATGGCTCTTGATGGATGTGGCCATATTACTTTCCTCAAGGGTTATAGAAATCTACACCGCCACCAGCCATGTATGAATGTACCTATTTCAAAACAACTCTAACATTCTTTTCTTTTTTTAATTTTTGCTAATTATATAGGTAGAAAATGGCTTCTCAATATTGCTCTAATTTGCATTTCTGTGATTACTAGGGAGAGTAAATCTTTCCCCCACGTGTTTGTTTACTATTTGTATTTCCTCATGAATTATGCAGGTCTTTATGAGGTTTGATTCTAGGGAACTTGACATTGGAAGTGGAATCCTGTTCAATGGAGGGGGCGTGCCCAGTGGGTCTGAGGACCCAAACATTCAGGGGACCCCCGTGGCCAGATTTTTTATGGTGCTATAAGAAGTGGTTTGTGTAGTACAAAGTGTGGCCTTTGCAACTAGCCCAGGGTCACATCCTGGCTGTCCTACTCACCAACTGTGTGACCTTGGGCCAGTGAGTTAACCTTTCTCAGGATCAGTTTCCTCACCTGTGGAATGGAACACCTGCCTTGCAAAGTTGCTGTCAGGTGTAGAGATGGGCTATGCTGTATGGAGTACCTTGCCTCAGTGCTTCTCAGAGTTTAGTGAACTCAGAAACCGCCAGCAGACCTTGGTAAAGTGCAGGTTCTGATCCGGTAGATCTGAGGAGGTGCCTACGGTCTTGCATTTCTTTCTTTTTTTTCTTCAAATATTTATTTTTTATTTATTTATTTTGGCTGTGCCACGTGTTAGTTGCAGCACGCGGGCTCTTCGTTGCAGCATGCGGACTTCTTAGTTGTGGCATGCGAACTCTGTGACATGTGAACTCGTAGTTGCAGCATGCATGTGGGATCTAGTTCCCCGGCCAGAGATTGAACCTGGGCCCCCTGCATTGGGAGCGCGGAGTCTTACCCACTGGACCACTGGGGAAGTCCCGGTTCTGCGCTTCTTACAAGCTCCCAGGTGATGCCAACGATACTCGTCAGTGGCCTCACTTTGAGTAGGAAGGGGATGGTGCTCAACTTGGGCTGCCCACTGGAATCACCTGGGGAGCTCTACAAACACTGATGCCCGGGCCCCCTCCTGGAGATGCTGACATATTTGGTCTGAGTGTGGTCTGGTTGTGGCCAGTGTGCTGCCAAGGTGGCGATCCACTGGAAGGAAGCCCTTGTCATGATGTAAGAGTACAGGTTTGCCTGGTGACAATGTCTTTTGTGGGCAGGTTGCCCCTGGTCTATACAACAAACCTCTGTTCAGCTCCTTCTTCCCCCTCCCCAACGCAGATAAAACTGGGTGACGATGACTCCAGTGGCATCTTCAAAAGAGAAAAAGATCTGTCCCTCCTGCAAGTTTCCTCTCTAATTTACCTTTATTGGTGTGAGCTTGGTCCATAACTTCCATAGAAAAATGGAGTGCCCGAGGTTTGGGGTTTGGGTAGGAGCGAATGGTTGTTTGGGATTAAAAGTCTCACCTAGTCAAGTGATCAGGTGACTGAAGCCAAAATGAATTGACCACGCAAGACTTCTCGGGGGACATCCAGACCCCAGTCCTAGCTTGGCTACCAGGGTAGTTCCGACTTTGGGCAAGTGGCTTCCGCTCTCAGGGCCCTAGTTCCCTCATCTGTAAATGGCGAGTGTGCAGGGGGAGATGAACTGACTGATTTCTAAGATGGTCTACTATGCAGACTCCACGGACCAAGTCAGGAAACACACCCTTCTGGAGGAAATGAGAGAAAGTAGGAGCAAGTGGGTGTGTGTGTGTGTATTGGCCAGGGGAAGGGGGGCTCACTGAGGGTGTTATAGTCTGATTGTATACATTGTCCGTGGGCCTCCCTGTTCCCCCTTCTTCACCCCCAGCTGCCTGCCTAGTCACCGCTCCTCAAAAGAAGGGGAAATCCAGGCCCTGGGTGGGTGAAGGTTGTGGGTGGTCCTAGAGAGGCTAGTGTCTGTGGGCCCACTGCCCCCAGGCCATGGCTCCAAGAATCTGGAGGCCAGGCCTCTGCCTCTCTTCCTCCCATCTGAGATGCAAATGACTTCCTGCTCTTGAACTTTGGGGGACTTGGCACTTGTAGGAATCATCTTGATGTGGAGTCCCACCTGCCTGGGGCTCAGGGCTAAATAAGACAGATTGTGAGCCAAGCGGCCCTGGTGAGACCCTGTGAATTCCCATCCATCTCCTCCTGCCAAGCTTCATTTTACCTGGAAAGGTTCTTTTGGGGTGCTGTCGGGTGTTGAGCAGGAGCTGCTTGAGGTGATTACAGAATAGTCAATTGCTCTCATCCAGCGCGACTCATTCCCGCACACACCAGGTTCCAAGGGGGAAACCAAATTATTGCCCTCACCCCAGCTTCTGAATGAATGCAACTTCCTGCAGTTAGCCAGCTCTGGTCAGGGTGGGAGATCAGAGCAGTTAGAAAGCAGACTTGGCTGAGACCCTCCCCAAAATGTCCTGCAGTCAGTGATAATTAGCATTGCCTTTATTTGTTAGTCGGTTTGTGAATTTATGCACCTGCCCTTTTTCCTTGAAAGAGTTTTAAGATGGGCAATTAATTTGAGACTAATTAAAAGAACCCTTTTCTGAGAGTTTGGAGACCTTGAGCCTCAGCTCAGTGACCTTGGACGTGTCGCTTTACCTTGCTGGGCCTCAGTGTCCTCATCTGTAAGGTGAGAGTCACATCAGTCCCGTCTGCTATTGGATGTGAGTAGCCAACATGGTAATGGATGTGAGGCCATATCCTCAGCTGTCCTCTCCCATCAGAGCTCCTCCTGCCAAGGGCTCTTTAGGGAGGATGTTGGGATACATTTGTGAAAACAGAATCTCTCAGAGTCTGAGGGCTGAGAATGACCTCAGGCTCAACATAACCATGAGGAGTAAGTACTGAACTACCCCTGGGAGCCCAGTGGCATGCCTGATCCAGTCGGGTGGTCCCCACCCCCTGAGGCCATAAGAATATGGGGCAGAAGCAAGCCCACCTGACACTCAGGGTGTTCTAACCCTCACACTCTTTCTCCTTCCTTCCCAGGACACTGGATATTTTCTCTGCCAAGCACTTGGGGAGCTGCTGGGGGTATGGAAAGGCTAATCAGATGCCCATCAGCCTTCTAAGCGCTTGTGCCCAATAATAGTCATGATCACATTAGCAGCAAACACTTACTGAGTCCCTGCCGCATGCTTCATCTCTGTTCCTCACAGGAGCCCTACAGAGGTGCGCTTTCACATGCCTCAGCTTGAGAATGGGGAGCTGAAGTTCAAACAGGATAAGTGACTTGCCCGTGATCACAAAGCCAGTAGTGGTGGGAGCCACGACAGCTCTCATCTATTAGATGATAGACTCTGACTGATGGGTCCCCATGGAACCACACAAATCTGGGTTCAGATCGTGGCCTTCCAATCCCCACTGTCCCTACTGAAAAGTCACTTATCCTGCCTAAGTCTGAATTTCCTCATCTGTTAAGAGGAGACTTAGCCATGAGAGTGAGAAACTTCAAATGGAAAGTTCACGGCTCAGGGCCTGGAACACTGGATGCCCAGTAAAATGGCAGTAATTGCTGGTGAAATGGGACAGTGTGGGAGAACATTGCTTCCCTCAAGCCCAGCACTGTCTTCCAAGGAGAGTGTCAGGATGAGTTATGCCCGGGGATTCCCGATGCAATAAAGCCATAAACGTGCACAGCTGCTGTTCCAGGCAGGTCCACCCAAGCACCTGTGGATTGCCCCCAGTGGTCAGCACTGTGGGGTGGACATACCTGTCAGTGTTTGGGGAAATGAACATAGGGATGGAAGTGGGAAGAGAGTCTGGGCATTTTACATGTTAGCTTGGCAGCAGCAATGGAATCACTTCGGGTATGTAATGCTGGACTACATTGGGGCTGCTGAGTGTGAGAAAAGAGCCCTGGGCTGAAAGGCAAGAAACCAAGTTCCTAGCTCTGGGTCTTCTAACTTCTGGGGCTTCCATTTCTCATCTATAAGATGGGAATGAAATTCTCTGTCCAACAGAAACAATGGTGTGGGAGCCAATCATTAAAATGGGAGTACTTAAAATTGGGCGTGGCATTGGTTCAGCACCTTGGACAGTTCCCACGAGCTTCTGCTCCAAGGTTGCTCTTGCCCTGTTAGAACCCAGGTTCCTTACCCAGCCCGAGCACCAGGGTGAACAGGGGTAGGGGAAGGCAGAGTGAGGGTCACATGATAGGGATCTCAAGCTGGCAGAGTCCTGGGAGTGTCCAAGTGAGGGATGATTCAGGAAGTGAGGGGAGAGTATTGTGGTTGAGAGGACTAAGTGGAGCTGTCCATCCACTTGGAAGTTGGGGTCCCATCACCCCTCTCCATGGCTTCTCATTACCCACCAAATAAAGCTCAAACCCCAGTCCTTTGTAACCTGCCCTTAAAACTAGTTAGGCCACCCTAACCTCATCCCCTGCTATCTGCCACAAACCTGTGCTGTGGCCACACATATCCGCTTTTCCCCAAACACAGCATCTGCTTTGGGCCTCTGCCTGTGCTGATTCTCAAGCTTTTCCCGCTTCCTAGAATGCCCTCCCCACTGTCTTTATCTCAGTCTCTGAACATCCTTGTCAGCCTTTCAGGCTAAAATCAAAGGCTGCCTCTGCCATGAAGTGTTCCCTGAATATTCCTCACTTTAGAATTAACCCTTTCATCTCCTCTGTTCCTACAGCACACGGCTCAGAGTCTGTCTCCCTCCAACCCTGCACCTGCTACTGCCTTCCCCCACCACGTGGCTACCATGTGAATATCTTGCTCAGGACACTTTGAAATGAATGAAAGTCTTGGGAAGAGCAATGAATGCCCTTAGCAGAAATTTCCAGAACTGACCTTTATAGGAAGGAAATTCATGGCATTTCCGAAGGGCCTTGCCAGCAGGGCGGGAGCTTAAATCTACCCGCTGGCTTCTCTGCACTTCAGATAAACAGGCAGCTGCCGTGGGACTGGAGCAGCTGTCCCCCAGCATCATCTCCAGGTTCTTTGGGCAAATGGTATGAGTTTCTACCTTACGCAATTCTATATAGTGGTGTTAGCCAGGGACTCTAGAGGCAGATTCCCTGCCTTCAGGTACCAGCTTCGCTGCTTATTAGTTGTGTGACCTCGGGCAAGATATAACCTTCCTGTGCCTCTGCTTTCTCATACGTGAAAGGGTAATAATGATAAAGTCCAATGAATTATTGGGCCGATTAAATTAATTCATACATATAAAATAACTAGAATACCTGGTATATTAGTAATCGTTCAACAAGTGTTAGCTATTATTATCATTATTGTTGGGAATGCTGCCACTGCTATTGTTGTTGTTGTTATTTACCCAAGGGGTCCCCCACGTGAAGAGGCTGACTGGTCCAGGCCTGAGTCCCCTGTTTGGGGGTACAGGTGGAAACAGGGGCTTGGGGAAGAGAGCAGAGTTAGTTGAAACTTCTTCCTGGCTGGGAGCTGCAGGGTTCCCAAAAGAGCAGTCACAGAATGAAGACTAGACTTTCTCATCACAGCGGGGAGAAGGCCAGTTTCTCAGCCCCTCCACATTCCTCTGCTGACCAGCTTTCCTTAATTAAGGCCTCACCTACGTGGCCAGCCTGATGAAGCCTCTTCCACTCCTCTAAAACTAATTGTTGCCACTTTGGCACCTGGAGTGAACAGCCTGTGAGGTCACTGCCAGAGCTACAAAGACTTGATTTCCCAGACCTCCTCCCCGCATTGAGCCCGTGTGGCCGGGAGATAGGGGGCCCTCTGGTCATTCCTCAGCACAGATGCTCCCTTTCAACTCCAGCTATAAGGGGGATGGGGAGTGTGGGAGACGGGGGAGTGGGGCCTGGTGTCCCCTCCCATGGGATTCAGGGCCTGTATTTCTCCCCGGATGACAGAATTTCTATTACCTTAAAGGGCTCATCTATTTATGCTGCAATTTTTTGCAGCCCCGTCTGACGTTATTGAACCTTGCGTACTGGTGAGGGAAACGGGCACTCCATCACCCAAATGAACAAACTAGTTTACCCATTTTTCTCCCCTCTCTCCCTGCTGTCGGTAGGTCACAGGCAAACCTCAGCTGCTCAGGCCAGTGAAGGCGGGAGGGGGATGAGAGTTACAAAATCCATAGCAGTGGAGCAGTGACTGAATTTTCCTCCAAGGTTTCCTATGTCCTTTGAAGACGTCACCCTCCCCCAGCACTAACACACACCCCCACCAGCTGGGTAAAGCGCATTTCTGCCTCTTGTGTGGCTCTTGAGCTGAAACTAGGGAGAGAGGGCAGCTGCGGGGCCAGAAGAGAATGGGGACTGAAAATTAGAGCTGGGTGATGTATATAATGTGTGCGCATTTCCTGTTCTAATTGTTTCGCTCTTCGTCAGACTGTTAGCCCCATGCCTAGAAAACCAGCTTCTCATCCCCTGACCACCCCACCATTGACTAGCTTCCTAATTATTATAGTAAAAGATTTTCCTGGATGCTGTGCTGGGGATGAGGAATTCACTGTCTAGCTGCCATGCCCGTGTGAGCAGAGGAGCACAGGTAGTGCAAAATAGCAGAAATGATCCAAAAATATAAACACATACACACACATACACAGTCCAGTACTCAAATCCCAGCTCCGTCGTCATCTGCTGAATGGCCTTGGCCCAGTTACTTATGCTTCTCAAGCCTTAGTTTTTCATCTATAAAACGGGAAATAATGGCACTACATCCTAATGTTATTCTTTGGATTGAATTAGATAAAATATGCACAGTGCTTAGGAAAAAGCCTGGCATGTACTGAATGTTCAATAAATGATTGTCAAGGTTCCTTGTGTTTACTGGAGGTAAAGGTCATGGACTTTGGGGTCAGACAGGCCTGGATTGGAATCCCAAGTCTTCTGCTCTGTAGCTGTGTGACCTTAGGCAACGTACTCAGCCTCTTTGAGCCTTAGTTTCCCATCCGTTAAATGGGTTAATAATGCCTGCCCTTCCTGGTCTGTGTGAGTACAAAATGAGAATTACCCTTTACAGTGGCAGAGTTGGAAGAACGCTCAGTGCTTCCCTGGTGCACCCTCTCATTTTGCAAAGGAGGCAACCAAGGTCCAGACAGGGAAAGTGACTTAGGTCACACAGCAAATCATTGGCAGAACTGGGACATGAAACGAGTGACATAGCTCCCAGTCAGATGCTTTTTCCACCTTCACCTCCATCGCATGAGTTCTCTGTCCCCACAGCAGACACCTACTGATTTTTCCCAGGGCAGAGAGGGATAGGGGTGTCACCAGAGTGTTAAATCATGTTGGCAATTAATCCACAGAGCAAAATAGGGAAAATTGGTTTTATGTCACAAAGGCTGAGTCCAGCCTTCCCCCTCTGGGACTCCATGGTTTGTAACTTTATTAGGGAAAATTGCTGACTCTTCCGTTCTAAAAAATAAACGATCCCCCTGTCACACCACCCTCTCCTGGCCATGCTCCTCACGTCTTTATCACTGCCCTCATTACTGGGGTCTGGAGCTGGGGCTTGGGTCTCAGGCCTGGTCCCTGCAGCTCTCTCCATACAGCAGAAGAAGCTCTCGGGGCAGGTCTGAGGCGTCCATGCTTTAAACACTCCCAGTTTTCCTTTTGTCCGAGTCTCTGGCGATGGTGGGGTTTCTCCCCTTTCCGACTCCCACTCCTGGCCACCCCGCAGACTCTACAACGTGGGACGGGGCCACGAGTCAGAGGAGCTTCCCTGAAAGGTCTGGAGGAAGTGGATGGCCGAGTGAGGGTGACAGTGGCCCACATTTGGAGCACTGAGGAACCGTGGCGGGCCCTAGGCCAGGCTCTCTGTTTTTCATACGTTATTTTGCTTAATCCTTGCAGCAACCCTGTAAGTAGGGGCTGTGAGGATCCCCACTTTGCAGATGAGGAAACTGAGGCTCAGAGAGCTGAAGTAACTTTCCCTAGTTGGTCCGTGGTCACCAGGAGCTGAGCCTATAGCTGTTTGAATCCAGAGCCTACACTTTGAGCCACAAACAAAAGTTGTCTGGAGAGGAGAGGGCTGTGGATCTGTGGTAAATAGCCAGCTTTGACACTCTCTCAGGCCTTTTCCCACGAGAGGGGACAACCCTAGCTACCTTATTTCTCAGTTGGAACCTAGTGACTTCCCGCCCTTTGTCTTCAAGGGGAGGTGGCTGGGACCCTCAGTCTCCCTCCCGTACTGTGGGGCAGCACTTTACAGTTTACCCAGCTAGCTGTCTCACACCTAACCTTGGTAAGTCCTCACAGCTCTCCTGTGAGGAAAGCAGGGCGAGTATTGTTAGCCGTATCTCACAGATGAGGAAACTGCAGTTCAGAGCAGTTATAAGACCTGACCTATCAGGACCTCGAACTGGGCCTAGAACCCAGGGCTTATGGCTCCAAGGCCAAGCTCGCCTCAGGACAGCCGTGCAGGGTAGTCAGTGCTGAGCAGAGGCCGGCCGGGAGTCAGACCTGGGCTCCAACCCTGGCTCGGCCGCCTACTCACTGTTTGACTTTACCCACGTCCCTTCACCTCTCTGTGCCTAACTTCATCTTCCGCAAAATGGGGCACAAACCCCGCTCCCTGTATCCTCGGTCTGGGGTGAAGCTGAGATGAGACACGTTGCTGGAAGGCTAGAAGCAGTGCCAGGTGTGTGCACCCAGAGGCGTGAGGGAGAGCAGTGGGGTCCAGGCCGCAGACTAACTCCCCCGCCAAGGCTGTGGGTCTGGAGCAAAGGAAGAGCCCACTCCCCACCTGCTACCCCTGCCCTGAAGCTCCAAAGCCCCACCTAGCCTGGCCCCTCCCCAGCCATCTCCCCGCTTAGTCCTTAGCACCAGTAATTCCATCTGCAGGAGTAATTACGGACCCCAGGAGGGGAAGGGACTCCTGACAGAAGATGTCTGGAAAATGCAAAATGTTGCAGAAAAAGGTCATCAATAAACTACTTTAAGGTGGGGCGAATAGGAAGACTAACAATGGGGGTAAATGAAAAAAACGATCTCAAAAGTTCTCTCCAAAAACACTACGAAGTAATTGTTCTCCCCTCTCCTAAAAGTTCTGAGGAGCGTTAACTCCCTGAGACAGGCCCAGGGGAGCGGGGCCCAGGTGCTCCAGCCTTCAGCACAGATGGCCCCGGCGAGCGGGGCTGTAGGGAATCCAAAGGAAAGTGTGGAAGCAGAGCAGGCTGGACACTGCAGCCAGGTGGGCACTGGTGCTGAACTCAGCAGGCAAGAGGGAGTCACTGCAGTCCTGAGCAGGGCCGTGACGGAACGCTGCCTCACTTGACCTCCACACCCTGTGTGGGGAGATGGTGACATCACGGCTTAGGGACCCAGCATGCAGTAGGTGTTCAGCAGATGCTGGTTCCCATCGCTCCCCATGGCTCCGTGGAGGCTGCTGGCAGAGGGGGAAGAGCGTGAGGTTTGAGTCAGGAAACCTGAGTTTGAATCTCAGCTCTGCTGCTCGCCAACGGGGTGACATCCTCACCAGCAGGACCACCTCCTGAGCTGCACTCTGGTCACCCCGCACGTGGAGCTCCTCCTAGGATGGTATAAGGATGAAACAGGGTAGGCACTACCAAACTGGCACAGAGTGGGTAAATCTTAAATTTCTTTTCTTCCATCTGCAGTGGGCTCGGGCTCAAATTCGGTCACGGGTAATCATCAAAATGCCTAAAGCATTTATAGCCATTCCTCTGGGCCAGACACTGTTCTAAGAACATTACATGTAATAATTTATTTAATCGTCACCCCTACCCTTGGAAGAAAGTACTATTACAATCCCTGTTTTTGGAGATAGGGAAACGGAGACACAGAGAGGTTAATAACTTGCACAAAGTTTGTTAATCCCACCCCAATGATGCTGAAAAGGAAGAAGTTGCCCAAGGTCCCATAAGTGTCAGAGCCAGGACCTGAACCCAGTAGTCAAGTTCCAGAGCCCGCTGGTTTGATGCAGCCGTCTGCCACTGACCTGCGCCTTCCGTGGGCAAACCCAGAGTGGCCCTCGCTGCCCCCCACCAAAATGAAACCTTAAGCACGGCCACAGGGGTGCTCCAACCGGGAGAGCTGAACTAGGAAGTGGTGTCGAAATACAGGGCAACCAGGCGTCTGTCTGGGAGCTGAGGGCAAGTGTCAGTTTCCCAGGTGGTGGTGTGGATAGAGCGCCCATTCATCACCATGACACCCACCTGCATCACGGTTCTTTCACTACACAGTGCTCTCACATCCATCACCTCAGGTGTTCCCACAGCCCTCTGAGGTTAGATGTCGCTGTTGCCATTTTACACACAAGGTCACAGTCACGGCAAGGTTACACAACTCTGAGCATCTCGGCCCTCCCCTTTCTCAAACTGGAGGCTGAGCCACTCCCCAAGCAAATGCTGCCGGGACAAACCCCTCCTGCCCCATCTCCCTCTGAGGCCTTGCTCCCCTCTTTTCCCCCAGGCCTGTAGCCCCAGACAGGCTTTGACCCAGGCCTGCAGCCACCTCATCCCTTCCTGCTGGGAGGTCTGAACTGAGCTGCCTTCAAACCTGCCCCCCGAGGCCTCAGGTTCTTAAATGGAGAGCACATCCCAGGCCCGTATTATGTATAGTGAGGCATTCTATGAGAACTTATCTGAGACACCTCCGGGCCCAGAGGAAACCAGCTTTAAAAGACTTGAGTAATTTATAGAGTTGGGGGATGGGAAGGATGGACAGTGTGGACAGTAGAGGCGGCCTTTCCCACCTCCATTTCTTTCGTTTTTTTTTTTAACTTATTTTTGGCTGCGTTGGGTCTTCGTTGCTGCGCAAGGGCTTTCTCTAGTTGAGGTGAATGGGGGCTACTCTTCATTGCAGTGTGCGGGCTTCTCATTGCAGTGGCTTCTCTTGTTGCGGAGCACGGGCTCTAGGCACGTGGGCTTCAGAAGCTGCAGCACCTGGGCTCAGTAGTTGCCGTGTGCGGGCTCTAGAGCGCAGGCTTAGTAGTAGTGGCGCACAGGCTTAGCTGCTCCACGGCATGTGGGATCTTCCCGGACCAGGGATCGAACCCATGTCCCCTGCACTGGCAGGTGGATTCTTAACCACTGTGCTACCAGGGAAGTCCCCCTCCTCCATTTCTTTTTGTTCCCCAGTAAAAGCCTCTCAGGTTTCAACTTCTGGCCTTTCTTTGCATTCATTCTATAACTTTTTTTTTAATGATTCCACAGTCGATAAGCCACTGGATTTGCCTGAGTCTGGACTCTCAACCTCTCTCAAACAGAAAAGAGTGGCCCAGATGCCTGCCTTCAGGGGAGGGGTTTCCTAAAATAGGCTGAAACACAGAGTCACTTGCCTGCTCTCGGGGACCTGCCTTGTCTTTTTTTTTTAATTTTATTGAAGTAGAGTTGATTTACAATGTTGTGTTAATTTCTGCTGTACAGCAAAATGAGTCACTTATACATATATATATATTCTTTTTCATATTCTTTTCCATTATGATTTATCACAGAATATTGAATATAGTTCCCTGTGCTTTACAGTAGGACCTTGTTGTTTATCCATCCTATATATACTAGTTTGCATCTGCTAATCCCAAACTCCCAATCCATCCCTTCCCCACTCCCCTCCCCCTTGGCAACCACAAGTCTGTTCTTTATGTCTGTGAGTCTGTTTGTTTCATAGATAAGTTCATTTGTGTCATATTTTAGATTCCACTTGTAAGTGATATCATATGGTATTTGTCTTTCTCTTTCTGACTTACTTTGCTTAGTATGATAATCTCTAGGTCCAACCATGTTGCTGCAAATGGCATTATTTCATTCTTTTTAATGGCTGAGTGATATTCCATTGTATACCACATCTTCTTTATCCATTCATCTGTTGATGGACATTTAGGTTGTTTCCATGTCTTGACTATTGTAAATAGTGCTTCTATGAACATAGGGGTGCATGTATCTTTTCGAATTATAGTTTTGTCTGGGTATATGACCAGGAGTGGAACTGCTGGGTCATATGGCAACTCTTTAATTTTTTGAGGAACTTCCATACTGTTTTCCATAGTGGCTACACCAATTTGCATTCCCACCAACAGTGTAAGAGGGTTCCCTTTTCTCCACACCCTCTCCAACATTTATTATTTGTAGACTTTTTAATGATGGCCATTCTGACCAGTGTGGGGTGGTACCTCATTGTAGTTTTGATTTGCATTTCTCTAATAATTAGCAATGATGATCATCTTTTCATGTGCCTATTGGCCATCTTTGGAGAAATGTCTGTTTAGGTCTTCTGCCCATTTTCCGATTGGGTTGGTTTTTTGTTTTTTGTTTTTTAAAGAAATCTCCATTTTAATATTTATTTATTTATTTATTTATTTATTTATTTATTTATTTATTTATTTATGGCTGTGTTGGGTCTTCATTTCTGTGTGAGGGCTTTCTCTAGTTGCGGCAAGTGAGGGCGACTCTTCATCGCGGTGCACAGGCCTCTCACTATTGCGGCCTCTCTTGTTGTGGAGCAGAGGCTCCAGATGCGCAGGCTCAGTAGTTGTGGCTCACAGGCCTAGTTGCTCCGCGGCATGTGGGATCTTCCCAGACCAGGGCTCGAACCCGTGTCCGCTGCATTGGCAGGCAGATTCTCAACCGCTGTGCCACCAGGGAAGCCCTTGGGTTGGTTTTTGTTGTTTTTGTTGTTATTGAATTGTATTAGCTGTTTGTATATTTTGGAAATTAAGCCCTGTCAGTTGCATCATTTGCAAATATCTTCTCCAAGTCCGTAGGTTGTCTTTTTGTTTTGTTACAGTTTCCTTTGCTATGCAAAAGCTTATAAGCTCGATGAGGTCCCATTTGTTTATTTTTGCTTTTATTTCTATTGCCTTGGGAGACTGACCTAAGAAAACATTTGTACAATTTATGTCAGAGAATGTTTTGCCTATGTTCTCTTCTAGGAGTTTTATGATGTCTTGTCTTATATTTAAGTCTTTAAGCCATTTTGAGTTTATTTTTATGTATGGTGTGAGGGTGTGTTCTAATTTCATTGATTTACATGTGGCTGTCCAACTTTTCCAATACCACTGGCTGAAGAGACTGTCTTTTCCTCATTGTATATTCTTGCCTCCTTTGTCAAAGATTAATTGTCCGTAGGTGTATGGGTTTATTTCTAGGCTCTCTATTCTATTCCTTTGAGCCGTATGTCTGTTTTTGTGCCAATACCACACTGTTTTGATTACTGTAGCTTTGTAGCATTGTCTATAGTCTGGGAGGGTTAAGCCTCCTGCTTTGTTTTCTTCCTCAAGATTGCTTTGGCAATTCTGGGTCTTTTATGGTTCCATATAAATTTTAGAATTATTTGTTCTAGTTCTGTAAAAAGTGTAATGGGTATTTTGATAGGGGTCACATTAAATATGTAGACTGCTTGGGGTAGTATGGCCATTTTAACAATATTAATTCTTCTAATCCAAGAACATGGGATATCTTTCCATTTCTTTGAATCATCTTCAATTTCCTTTATTAATGTTTTGTAGTTCTCAGCATATGTCTTTCACCTCCTAGTGAGGTTTATTCCTAAGTATTTTATTTTTTGATGTGATTTTAAAAGGGATTGTTTGTTTACATTCCTTTCCTGATATTTCATAGTTAGTGTAAAGAAATGCAACCAATTTCTGTATGTTAAACTTGTATCCTGCTACCTTGCTAAATTCATTTATCAGTTCTAGTAGTTTTTGTGTGGAGTCTTTAGGGCTTTCTATATATAGAAAAATATGGAACACTTCACGAATTTGCGTGTCCTCCTTGCAGAGGGGCTATGCTAATCCTCTCTGTATTATTCCAGTTTTAGTATGTGTGCTGCCTGAAGCAAGCACCTGCCTTTGTCTTTAGGGTAAAGTTTGAAGCCTTCCTGGCTGGGCCAGTCTGACCTTCAGGCTCCTGTCCCACTGCTACCCTTCAGCCGTGGTGCTCTGGAAAATCCAAATGGATTGCCTTAACCTGGAGACACACCCACCCTCCCATGTACAGTGTCTCCTCTTTACCTTTGTTCAGTCTGTCCTTTCCCTGGAATGCCCTTGCTCTCTATCCTCCTGGCCACATTCTGCCTGTGTATCCATACAGGATCAGCTCAGTTGCCATCTCCTCATAAAGCCTACTTGCTTTCTTCCTATGGGACACAACCTTTCCATAGGACACTGCACACCCACTCTGGTGGCACACTGTGGATGATTCTGTCCTCTCTACTAGACAGAAAGCTGCTGGAGGGCAGGTCTTTCTGATTTGTCCCTTTTCCCCATCGTGCCGGCCTCCTAACCCCAGTCCACTCCCGGGCCTGCACAGAGAGTGATCAGTTAATCTCACTGAATAAATTCCCAGGTCCTTTAGAAGCGTCCCCTAAGTCATGAATGTGCCACATTTTGCTTGGACGCTAGTAAACACCCCCCATCAGCCCCTGCAGGGCCCTCTGTCCCCCACAATCTGGTTCCCACTTGGGACATTATCACTGTCAACATAGTCAGCCTCTGGCTCTGCAGGCCACCGCCCTGGGCCCACACCTCCCAGCCACCACCCCAGAGGAGCTGGTTTCTGCAGTACACGCGCACACACACCCCATGTATCCGACCCCACAAAGCGGACCCAGCGTGTCCTTGCCATGCACACCACGCGCAAAGCCACTGTGATCAAATCCCCCCTTGAGTCTCTATGACCAGGATCAGCCCAATGTCTGACATGCACATGCTAAGCTTACCCCACAGCTGTCACACCACTGACACAGAGCACACTCACACCAAAGTCACACGCTGCATAGACCGTGCATGGGGCAGCAGGCTGGCGGGGGTGTGTGGCCTATAAGCTACCATTCGAACCAAGACACTGGGACAGCAAGCCAAAATCCTATCCCTAACCTGCTCTTCCACACAGGCAAAACATCTGTATATCTGGTATACATCGGGCCCACGTGTATTACTCACATGACATACATCAGGAGTGGGTACCACTCCTTGCACACACACACACACAGGCTCACCAAAAACAGCCTGCAGAACATCTGGAAGCAGGGAGGCGGCCCACCTGCACCCTTCCCATGCTACAGTCTCATCTTGTGCTGCTGCCCCCTCCATGTTCTACCCTCACACTCCTCTAAATGCTCGTGAAGACCCTCCCAGTGTGGGATTTCCCAGCACTTTAGAGCCACTGTTCTTTGGCACTTTTTAAAACCACTAGGGAAATCATGAAACCTAATGCAGAGTGATTGAGGCCATATGCTGTCGGTGTTTGCCCAGAAAGTCCCGAAGATTCCAGCCCAGGCTTTGCAGGGAAGCCTCGTTCTGTCTGCTAAGGGAGTAGGACCCAGAAGGGCTGCGAGAGATGTCCTGATCCTCTGTGGCCAGAATCATCCCCACCTCCCAGGTACTCAGGAGCTGCAAGAGCACTTGACAGGGCTCAGTGCTGCAGGAGCCGGAGGAGGGAAGTGAAGCCAGGAGCGGGAAAGTGAAGCTGTCATAAGAAGCTCCCTTCTCTTTACTAAGAGCTGAGGCCGGTCTGTGCGTGCGATGTTGCGAGCGTCCCCAGGCATCATCAGCACCAGCAGTAGCTTCATCACCATCACCATCACTGTAACCAGCTTTCTCTCTTTCAGAGGATGTACATTATTTGATGGATGTTGGCACAATCCCCAGTCGAACACTCGCTCCCACTACCTGTTATTCCATATTAGCTTTATTCTTTCAAGCCTTAAAGGCCTTTGGACTTCAGGAGCCTCATAACATAAGATACAAATGCCCCCTAAGAGTTCCCTCCAAAAGCCCCTATTAGCCATTCCCGCCTCCACTGTCAGCATATATTTAACATCAAATGTGTAGAAAAGCACTGACTACAGGGCCTGGTATATAGTAGGTGCTCAGGACATTGGGGTCCCTGTCACTGCTGCCCTGTCTGCGGTCAAGGCAGCCAGGTCTAGAGGAAAGAGAGTGGTCTGTGGAGTCGGTTGGCCCCTTTCCCACAGTGTGACTCAGGGCAAGTTGACCCCTCCAGCCTCGCTTTGGCCTCTCTCCAGGATGGTTCTCTCTCTGGATAAGTCATTCCTTCCCTGCAGGGCTGCTATAAGAACAAAAGGAGACAAGGAACAAAAAGTGCCTGGCACAGGCTAGCACCAAGGGGGCGGTTAAAAATCTGAGTCTCCTTCCTTCTATCTCCAGCACTGGGGATGGGTCAGTCTGTCCTAAGCCAAGGGTCAGCCCTGTCTGTTGGGGTGAAGGGGCGTGGACACCAGTAAGGACCAGAGTCTTGCCCACACCTGCTCCCCCTTCTCCAGGGACTGCCCACTATGCATGTACCCAGCATGCAAGAACATTTCCAGGGATTTTAGACTTGAGAGCCTCCTGATAAGATACAAATACCTCTCAAGAGTGTTCAACAAGCCCTTATTAGCCTGTGATGCCTTCTTGGAGCTCAGGAGAGGCTCTCGGAGGAGGGAATGGTTGGAGAAGAGAAAGGGGCTACAGATGGGACAAGGGCATCAACACAGAGGAGAAAAGAAACTTGGTTTTACCGTCGAAGTCTCCAGGAGGACCCCAGCTTGGTTTACCAGCTTAGTTTACCAGCGAAGTGAACAAGGCCTGAACTTGATCCCAAATGTCCTTTTTTGGCCACACTCACTGTGTCTCAGGTCTTCCTGAAATGTCTTGGTATCTGTTTGGGAACTATTAGGAGGTGTCTGTGCTCCTCTAGGGAGACCTCTTGAGGGGTCAAATTTATATAGCATATTTGTGCAAATTAGGAAAAAACACCCCTTTCTCAAGACATTCTACTGACATCTGCCAAAAAACTGATGTAATATATACACAAGCTGTAGTGATTGCCATATGAGTGGCACCTCTAGAGCTGTGCAGTGCACAGCCTGCACAACTGTACAGAGCAGCCTCAGGTCACTGACAGCCTACTCATGTTGGACAGACCTAGGGTTTCCAGGCCTCACCTTCAGCCCTTCTCCACCTGTCCCCCAGGGGAGCCAGGCAGAATGAGTCAGCCGCACAGGCCCTGGGCATTACACCCTTGGCACAGGGAAGCAAGGATGGGGATGGATGTGACAAGTGGCCCCCGTCCCTCTCTCCCTCTCATCTCTCTGGCCCTCTGCTCCTCATGCCTTGTGCAGAGTTTCTCTTCCCCAACATGCATCCACTGTCAGTTGCTGCTTTATCAGTGACACGCTAATTAGGTCCAGTGAGGTTTGCTCTGCATTGGAGAGGCCTCTGTGGCTGGCATTCAGTCCAAGCTGTTCTCTCTTTGCCTTGTGGACCGTGTGTCACTCTTTCTCCCTGCGAAATCACAAATGAGGCTCCCCAGCTGGGAGTCCCACTGCCTGAGCCCTCAGAGCTGGGAGTGGCGGTGACCGAGAAGGGTAGGCAGGGGGACTGTAGCAGCCCAGGGCTGGCACTCTGGTTGGCAAAGAGCAGATGCTTGCCTGACAAGGGGCTCTGTAAACAGTGAAGCACATTCCACATGTGTGCTTCTGGCATTGAAGTGCCATTGGGCACCTAAATCAGCTTGCGTTGGTGGCCCTGAAACTCTAGGAATAGCACGGGAGAAGAGGGGAATAGGAGCAACCAGAGGAGTGGGGAGGCCACTGCAGAACATCTGGAAGTAGGGAGAGGCCTAGCCTGAGCCCTTTCATGACACAGCCTCATCTTGTGCCTCACCCCGCTGCCGCCACTAGAGGGTAAACTCCATGAGAGTAGGGACAAGCTCTTTTCCGCTCACGGAGTATCCCCTGGCCTAGCACAGTGTCAGATACATACTAGTGCTTCAACAACATTCCCTGAATGACTGAATTAATTCAACCCATAGGCACTGAGCACTGACTGTGGTCGAGGCACCATGCTAGGGCCAGGGCCATAGGGCTGAGGAAAAGAGACCCAGTCCTTACCCTCATGGAACTTACGATCTAGTGAATGAGAGCTGATTTTGTTTTAATTCATCACAATTGTGGAAAGTGTCACAAAGGGGCAGGGAACAGGGAAACCTGCTCTGGAAGTGGAAAGGCAGGGGAAAGTTAAAGAATATGGGAGCTGAAGGGGACCTTAGGTCACACCTAGTCTAGCGTGATGGTTAGTGAGGCCGGGGCCTGTCACGGCACCTGGCCTATGGTAGATGCTCAACAGGCGTTTGTGGATTGAATGGGTGAACGAATGAAGCCAGGTCACCGTGAGCCAGTACCTTTGCCTCACTTAAACCCGTGTACTGTGACCCCAGGTCCAGGGCCCTTTCTTGCCTAAGCCATCCCTACTCCTCCAGCAAGAAGACATGGGGGCCAGGCCGACTTCCCTGGTTGCCTGTCCCAGAGTCCTTTCTGCTGAGTTCCCACGGGCCTGCGGAGCCTGCCCACTACCTCAGCCTGGATCTAGACAACTCAGTCCATTCCGTTTACACTGCCTTCTACCCACAGAACATATTTAAGGGGACCCTGAGACAAACTTGCACAATTGCCCACCCCTTTTGTGTGAGGGAGGGTCAACCACTTTCCATCCTCCTCCTCTTTCACTCCAGAAAATACTCATTAACCTCCTGCCCATTGCAAGGAAAATAGATGATCAACACACAGAGCCCAGCTGTTGATTAATTTTCCCAAACAGGGCCAAACTACAAAGCAGCATATTGCAGGGGAGAAAATTCAATAAACAGCATTTGAAACAAATTTAATAGAACATATAACTCATTACCCACCGGGGTCTGGGCCTGTGTTGCCACATTGTACAAGAAGGCAGGTGGAAGGTGGAGGGGAGATTTGCATCTCTTTAGTGAGACCAGCTCCAGGGGTTCTGCCAGTAGCTCTTTCAAATCAAGTTCAAGATGTTAATAGCCTGTGCTGCATCTATAATTAGCAGGCCTTTGGATGGGAGGAGGAGTTCACATCCATCCTCTATTCACAGAATGAAGACACCGAGCAGGTCTGGCAGGCTTCCCTCCGCAGAAGCTGGAACCTCGGGGACCTGCCCCTGTGGGAGGTGCAGGGCTCCCTTTCCTGGGCTGGAGGAGGGGGGCGGGCTATGCAAGTGTAATGGGGATAGATAGCAATATAAAAACACCCAGATATCAACTGCCAGGTGCTGAGAAAGGGCCAGAGTGTCTGGGCCTGGCCGGTGGCCCTTCCTCAAGGTCAGGGCCATGTCCTCTGGATGCTCTGTGCTTAGGTGGTGAGTGTGCTGTCGATGTGAGTGAGCAGGGGCAGCAGAGGCTATCCCAGAGTTTCACCACATCTGGGATCTTAGCATCGTGTGCTGAAATGGGAGCCAGGAGATTCGAGTTCCAAACCCATCTCTGCCTAGCATTGGCTGTGTGACCTTGGGCAAGTCACTTTCCCTCTCTTGGCCTCAGTTTCCTCACGTGTAAAACAAGGTAACCAGACCAAGTGATTCCCAACATCCTTTCCAGCTCCGGCACAAGGAGCTGTCCCCCCACTGATAGGAATGAGTATGTGACCAGTCCCAGGCCACGCATTAGCAGAATAGGTGGCCACCCAGATGGTGTGACTTTTAGATTCCAGGAGGGCTCCCCACCCCAGGCCTGCCTTCCCACCACTCCTCACTCCTTCAGGTTAAGACCCCTACTGCATGCAAGAAGATGCTCGGAGAGTCAGAGGTAAAAGGTCCTTAGAGATGATCCAGCCAGTGGTTCCCAGCTAGACACGTGCAGAGGCTGCAGCAGGTTGCCAGGAGCGGTTTTGAACATTTCACAAAGCCTACAGGCAGTCTTCCATTACCTGTGACAAAGCTCACTAAAACACCAAGGTTTTCCTTCTACTGTTAATTAGAATTAAATTAACTCTATGTGATCTCCCAGGTTAGCGTGAGCTAATCAGAAGCCCTGATTGGTTATAGGTGATATCATAGGAATTTCTAGGTCATGGTTGGTGGATAGGATGCTGCCACCTGCATCACATGGCATGTGGTCACTGGCCAGATTGCACCTGTTTAGACACCAGCACACAGTGACAGCAGTGTCTCTCAAACTGAGAGAGCTTTGTAGAGGGAGGATACTAACAAGGGCTCTTGGTGGTGAAAAGTTGGGGGGACTGATTGATTTCAACAGCCACATACAATTGACAAGGAAACCAAGGCCTGTATGTTACCTAGTATGAACATCAGTCAATCGGAAGAGAAAGCTGTTTTCCAGCAGCAAGGTGTGTAGGAATTCTGGATGGAGATCTTGGGGAACAGCTTCAATAAAGGGCCTTTATTGAGGGAGTGAGCAGAGGTGCTAGGCTATGTGAAACACATGAGATGCCAAATGCAAACTCCCCAACTTCCCTGGGTTCTCATCCTGTTCTTTTTTCCAGAATCTGAAAAGATCAACAGACGTGGATTCAAGGCTGGTCTGGGCCAGGCACTGGCTGGGGGAAAGAGGGTAGATAAGTCCCAGTTCTGCCTCATGGGCTCACTCTGACTTTCAGTCTCCTTCTCATGAAGGCGATGAATTCGATCATCTCTAAGATCTATTCAGCTTGGAGGGTCTTGTCTTCCAGAGTGGATGCACTCGAGGCCAACAGGGTAATTTTCTGGCTGTACTTCTGACCCTCAGCCTGGCTGGGCAGGGTTTGGGCAGGGGCTGGCAGGATGGGGCATGGAACCATAGACCAGGATCTGGCCTGGCTTTCCCTTTGCACAAGAGCCCCCAGGGAGGCCCAGAGTTGGTGTGGTAGCATGGGACTCTTCCTTAGACCAGACAGTATTCTGCTTCCTGTGTGTGATGGGAGCCACAGAACCCCGGGCCACCAGGGCCCCTCACTCATTTGTCCAAGAATATTCATAGAATACTTCTATTCTGTGCCAGGTACTGAGCTAGGGATACTGGGGCAACCAAGACAGATAAGGTGTCTGTTCTCATGAAGTTTCTAGTCTAACTGGGGGAGACAGACAGTAAATAAGTGGACAAATAAACACATCTAGATGCAAGCATGAGTGTCCCTGTGTGGACACTGCCTTGGAAGCTGCCCAAGAGCAGAGAGCAGGTCACAGGCTCCTGTGTGTCCCTGGAGCCCACTCGCAGGGCTGGCTCAGAGTTGGCCCCCACTCAGCAAACATTGGGTGAATTGCCTGGCATGAGAGAGAAAGCATACGGAAAGTGCCCAGGCCTTCTGGTCCTGTCCATGGTAGAAGCCAGCATGTACACACAAACATCTCATTTCAATTAAACAACATTTATCCAGGGCCCATTTATGCACCAGCAGGGTCCTAAGCCCTGAGAATCTAGACATGAATAAAATCAGATCCCTGGCTCCCTCAGCTCACAGCGCAGGGCGGAGGCAGGCATGTGAGCTAACCCGGAGCCCCCCTGTGCTAGGATGGTGGTGGCCGTTTGTGCACGCGGTTCCCACCAGGTCAGGACAGGTAGGCTGGGGAGGGAACACAGCAGGAGGAGGGAAGGACGAGGACGAGGAAGGAGTCACAAATTTATACCCAAATCCACACGGATGGATAAACAGGTGCCCCCAGCGACACACACACACACACAGAGACTCACAGGTGTGTACACTGACTGCCTACGCAAGTGTAGACATAAATACCCCTGTAGGCTCAGATGACACGCAGGCCATCGTGATTAAGACCCGTTCGTGGTACACCAAACTGGGGAGATGTGTGGTTGAGAGAATGACCACTTGGGGGGGTTGGCACACGGGCACCCTGGGAATCGCCAGACCTTGGCCAGGGGATACCTTGAGGTGGGCGGAGCTGTAAGTCTAAACCTGAGAAGTTAGGCTGATTATTGTCTTGCTGTGCATGTCCATCACCAGAGACAGCCAATCAGTGACACACACAGACCCGCAGATCAGAGGCCAGAAGGTAGGGAATTTGACAAAAAGTTTCACTGTTAGTACTTGTGCTTACTGAGGAGTTTGAACCTGGTCGGGTCAGGACAGCGAGATGGAGGAGGGGGAGATGTACCAGGCCTTCAGGGCAGAACTGTATCCTTTAGAAGCTGCCTGCTTCTCCATCTGGATTTTTTGCCATCAGGAACTAACAAATGGAAAGTGTTTGGAACACACAGCTCTTGGCACATGGTAGCCCCTCAGTGAGTGGTCATTCCATCCCCCAAAACCATGGTAAAATTCTGGCCTGTTCAGCTGTGACGAGGGGAACCAGGGAGACAGCCTGGAGGAGGTGGCAGGAGGGTGAACCTGGGGACGTGAGGTCACGTGCCCGATGTGAACGCCAGCCCTCCTCTCCTGCACAGGGCCCGGCCTTTGTTCATCAAGTGAGAGATGGATCCCTCCTCCAGAGCTGCCTTCTGCTGAAACCTTTGAGGGTCTTGTGTATTCTTTTCGTAAGACATACTATTTCTTTGTAGTAACAATAGCTCTTATAGTGCTTTCTACCTGCCAGGAACTGTTCTATCTGCTTCATCTATAACTAATTTAATCCTCTTAACAATCCCATGAAGTAGGGGCATTATTATTCCCATATTACAGATGGAGGAACTGAGTCCCCAAGGGGTTTAGTAAATTGTGCAAGGTCATACGGTGAATAAGTAGTGGAAGCAGGATGGCACTAGACTCCATTCTCTGACCACTGGGCTCTGCCACCTTTCTGGAAAGATCTGGTTCTTTCTCCTTCGCCCTCACTGATACACCATGGGGCCCTGGATAAGTCCCTGCCGCTCTCTGTCTCTACTTCTTTCTCGGGGAAGCTAAAGTCCTGTCACCTGGGGGCTTCCCAGGGCTGTTGTAAGGCCAAGCTGACTGTCCACCTCCATGCACAGGCTACACGGGAGAAAATGGGCCCCGGTGCGGCCTTCTGGAGAGCAGACATCTCGAGGTGGGTGCTCTGCCTCTTGCCCCCTAGAGCAGGGCAGGGTGGTCAGTCCTCTCTGAGCCCCACCAGCAGCCCCGCAGTTGGACTCACAGGCCCCTTGAGGCCTCCTAGGAGGACCGGGGTTGGAGACACTAATGGGGATGCCAGGAGAGAAAACCCTTCCTCTTAAAGTAAACTCACGCAGACAAAATCATAGACTGAGCACGCAATTTGCACCCCGGCCAAGGCCCTCAGAGCTTAAACATATTCTTTTGGTCTATTTATAGTCCTGGAGAAGTTAAAATTTTCAGAGTAATGGGAGCGCTAACAGATTCCAGCTGGTCAGGGTCTGCCAAGGACTGGCAGGGGAAAGAGTGGGAACCATGGAACCTTCTGGTACAGGACTCTGCACTTCCCAGACCCTCCTCCCTGACTCAGCCTGTGCAGGTGGGACAGGAGACAAGGGCTAGAGAGGAGCCTCTTCACCAGGGGCCATAATAAGGTCTCTCTGTGACCTAAATGGAGGTGAGGCCAGTTGCCCCCGGGCTCCCCTACGTCAAGGCTTTCATTTCACAGAAGCTGGAAGTGAGGCTCAGAGAGGGGCAGTAATCTATCCAGTGTCACGCAGCTAGTGGGACCCAGGCAAGCTCTGGTATCCTGGCCCATGCGTCAGCATTCCTGCAGTAAACCTCAGTGCAAGACCCGAGAATCTGGCTGGAGATGGTCCCTAGCGGGAGACAGTGGGAATTCAACATCCAGTGACCATACGCTCCAGAGCAGACAGCCCCAGCGTGGGCTCCTGGGTGGGGAAGGCACGTCCTGTGTACTCTGAGAAGAGAGCCCCAACTTACTTCCCTGGCATCCAAGGCTACCAACACCTCTTTTAAATATCTCCTTCGCCCCTCCCTACACAAACTCCCCCTCCTGCGACCCCTAGAACGTTCCCAGCTCTCATATTCCTCTGTACTCTTGTCCACACTCTTCCCACCTGGACTGCCTTTACCCCACTTTCTCTGATTAAATGCTCCCACCCCTGAAGGCCTCTCAAGTTCCCATTCCTGGTGGCCCTGTGACTTGTCCTCACTCTGAACTCCTTACTGGAGCTAATAGCCCACCTAAGGAGGCCTGGTATAGTGGATCCTGTAGGGTGTCACCCAGATTCACGATTCCGGATGGATGGAGGCACCCCTTCCTTCTAGCTGCAGGAAACTTAGTGGCTCCCCGCTGAGTCCCTCTGCAGAAACTGCCTTCAGTCAAAGAGCATGGATTCCCCTGAAGTCATGCCCCCTTCCCCAGGGCAGTGGATTGGTCCAGGGTATGGAGGCCCTCCCTCCCTTTCCTCTGGCAGGACAATTCTAAGGACCAACCCACTGCAGAGCTTCCTGGCAGATCAGCTGAGGACGTTGTTGCAACTGCACCTCAGTTCAATTTCTCCCTCTGCCCGTCCTGCTTCCCTTACCCCTCGTAGCGGTTATTCTCAAAAGCTCACTAGTTTCCATCTCAGAGAATGCTTTCCAGGAAAGCTGGTTTATGACACCTGGTAACAGAAGGGTTAAGCAGACAGCCTTGGTTCAAATAGAGATCAACCATGTTTAGCTCCATGACCTGGGCTGAAGTACATAACTTCTCTGACAATTGTTCTATCTATTAAGTGGGAATAATGCTGAGGCATTAGTTCCTATCTGCTGAGGGTTTATGAGGATTAAATGAGGTGATGTATGCATGGTACCGGATATTGAGAAAGGACTTAATGTGCATTAGCTATTATAATTTACATTTAACTTCTCTGAGGTTCGGGTAAACAGGGATAGGATATCATTATCTGCGTCAAGGGGTTGCTGGTGAGAATCAAATAAGATTGATTGAGAGGCAGAGGCTTAAATTCCATGCTGCTGTGACCTAATACAGATTCAGGGGTCAAGTTCCCTGAGGGCTTTGCCCATCCTAGAGCTGTGGTCTGGAGGCCTGAGCCCTCCCCGAAATGGTGAGGATCACTGTATTGCTTTCCTATCACTGCTGTAACAAATTAGCACATTAGTGGCTTCAAACAAAACAAATGTACTATCTTACATTTCTGTGGGTCAGAAGTCTGGTATGGGTCTCACAGGACTAAAGTCAAGGTGTCAGCAGGCTGTGTTCCTTTCTGGAGGTTCTAGGGGTGAATCTGTTTTCTGCTCATTTGGATTGTTGGCAGAATTCAGTTCCTAGGGTTGTGGGACTGAGGTCCCCGTTTTCTTGCTGGCTGTAAAATGAGGCCTCTGGCTTCTAGAGGCCACTGCATTATTTGGCTTGTGGCCCCCTTCCTCCGTCTTCAAAGTCAGTGCAGGCAGATGGAGGACTTCTCAAGGCTACCTTTTTGGTCATCTTCTATTCCTAAGGACACATGTGATTTGGGTCCACCTGGCTAATCCAAGACACTTCCTCTGTCTTAAGGTCTTTAGTCACGCCTGCAAAGTCCCTTTTGCCACGTAAGGTAACATATTCACAGGTTCCAGTGATTAGAACATGGTGGTGGGGAGGCGGGGGTGGGCATTATTCTACCTGCCACAACCACCCAGCACGGGGCAACCTCTGACCCAAAATTCCCCTCCTCCTTTTCTAGGGGGAGGTCTGTGCAGTTCCCTGTGCAGCAGGGACCTACGGCCCCAACTGCTCATCTGTCTGTAGCTGTAACAGCGGTGGCACCTGCTCCCCAGTAGATGGCTCCTGCACCTGCAAGGAGGGTAATGTGCCTTCTTTCCCAATCCCATCCCCTCAGATGTGCACACTGCCCAGGTGGGCTGCCGGCTGAGGGGTCTGGGCTGCTCCTGCCCCACCCACCCACATGCAGGGTCGAGGAGCTTATATGTCAGGTTCCAGCCAAGGAGACCCATGCCAGGGACTTCAACAGCAGGAATGTAATAAAGGGGATTTGTTACCACAGTGTTAGAAGAGCTGAAAGGACTTACAAGGGAACGTGAGCAACGCAGAAAGTAGTAGCTTCTCCCACAGTTGCTACCACTTCTAGGGTGAAAGGGACAAAGGGAGGAAGTGGAGTTCCCAGAGCCTGGGAGTGAGGGCCATCTGGTGGGAGTTGGGATGTGGGCAGAGGGGCTGCAAGATGGTGCTGGAGCACTGAGACACAGCCACCACCAGCGGCCCTGCTCATAGCAGAGAAAGAAGAGGAGATACCTGGCATCTCTCCTGCTCCCGCCCTCCCATCACCGGCCAGGTCTCCCACTGGCAAGCCCATCTGGGAGCAGCTGCAGGGGTCAACCCCCTGGGACACAGAACAGAGCAGGGGAAGGGGAGAAATGGATCTGAGGGCAGACAAGCCAGTAACCAGCCTCAGAATGGGAAATCAGCCTATCACCAAAACACAGGGCCCTGAGATAAGTTTCCTGAGTATATCCTCGGCACAGATAGCCCTCTCCACCTCCACTGGTTCCCTGTCCCAGGTGGGATCATCCACCTGTGGCAAAAAGAGTGAGAACCGGGAGGCAGGAGACCCAGGTTCTGGCCCCCGCTCTCTCAACAGCTTTGCTGTGTTTCTGAGTGGACTCCGAATGTGGAATGTGTGTTCTAACCTAGCAATCAGAGAAGGGGTGGTTTGGGTGTGATGCCTTGTACAGAGCTGGGGGGAGTGGGCAGAAAGCCATGCTGGGCCCAGATGGAGAGGTGACAGCCTCGTTCCCTCCCCTCAGGGTGGCAGGGCCTCGACTGCACCCTGCCGTGTCCCAGTGGGACGTGGGGCCTGAACTGCAACGAGAGCTGCACCTGTGCCAATGGGGCGGCCTGCAGCCCCACCGATGGTTCCTGCTTCTGCACCCCTGGCTGGCTGGGGGACAACTGCGAACTGCCCTGCCCGGTGAGTGTGGGGCGGGGAAGGACGGGGTGGGCCCATCAGCCCCCCATGCCCTTTCCCTGTAGTTTTTTTGTCCACAGAGGTGCACAGAGAAGAGCACTGGACCAGGTGGTGGGACACTTGGATTCAGGTCTCAGCCCTAGCTCTAACCTCTCTGTCCTACTTCCGGCCTCAGCCCTCTCATCTATAAAATGACAGATACTTAGCACATATGGTGATGTGGCCTCACTTTCCCCTGGGTGCTCTTGGGAAACGTTATTGACTCTGGCACATTTACCTGAGCCCAGATGCAGCTTCAGAATCCTTCATGACACAGGGCTACAGGACAGCTCTTACTAATCCATCAGAGTTGCCATTCCTTGATTATAATGTCTAAGCTTCTTTCTGCTTCCAACAGTCTATAATTTTATGATCAAGGTTGGGAGGACTAAACCAAACATTATCCAGTAATAACCCACCTAGACTTAATCCCTGGATCTTCGTCTAAGATACAAGTTAAACCAACTGATAGGATGTTGTTGAATGAGTCCTACAGTCCTGGGTTCCAATCCTGCCTTTGCCTCATCCTAGCTGTGTTACCTGGGGCATGTTACTTCACCTCATCTTTAAATTTTGAATATAATGGAACCATTTCATAGAGTTGTTGTGAAGATTAAGAGAAATGAATTATATGAGACTCTTGATACCTGATGAGCACACAACAAGTGTTGACCGCCACCTTCTTACCCACAAAGAAAAAAATCGTAGTCATTCCTCACATGTGATCAATGTTTTAAAATTTGCAAGGTGCATTTTCATTTACAATTTTAATTAATGATCATTACAGCTCTCTGAGCTTGACCATTGAGAGGTAGGGCAGGACCAACACCTCCCTCCTTCCAAACTGCACACTCTTCGTAATGCAGCCAAAGAATTATTTGGAGTAGCTTCACTGGATCCCCAGTTATAAAAAGTGCCTCCACAGTGCTCCAGCCCCAGTTTCTCTTCATCCTTGTTGGGCAGCGGCTCAGTTTTGTCATCAACATCCAAAAGAAGTGTGAGAACCTCTGAGGAAGAACCTCTGAGGGTCTAGGTCTCGTCATTTCTCTCTCCCCCTTCTCTCCACAGGATGGCACATTTGGGCTGAACTGCAGTGAGCGTTGTGACTGCAGCCACGCTGATGGCTGTGATCCCGTCACAGGCCACTGCTGCTGCCTGGCCGGATGGACAGGTAACTCCCTCTGCCATGCCACCATCCAGGTCCTGTGAAACTGAGCTCTTGGTATTCTCCTGCTTCTCTTGACTGTTCCTTCTTTTTTTTCCTTCACTTTTTCTTCTTCTTGCTCCCTACATACGCACCTTTTCTTAATATCCTCTGGGCTTCAGTTCTCCATTTCATTCCATTTGAGTAAACAGATATTAATTGAACACCTAGTATGTGCAGGCTCTGTTCTAAGGGCTAGGGACAGACCAGTTTAAAAAAATTCAGGCAAAGGTGTGGGTGCTCAATCTGTGTTTGCAGAGGATATGGTGGAGAGGGGGACAGGGAACTTTCTCCTTAGCCCAGGCTCAGACTCCTGGCCCCTACATGTGTCCTGGCAGCTCACCTCCTAAATAGATGGCAAACGCATCCATTTCTCACCAGCCATTGCCACCACCATCGTCCACTGAGCACCATCTCTCAGCAGGCACTGCCTCGGCCTCCCATTTTTCTGTGGGCCTCCCCTCTTGCACAGCTGCATCCACTCTGCACACGGTGGCCAGATCTGTTCACATCAGTCCCTGCTCAGGATGCCTCCATGGCTTCCCATGACACTGATCCAAAATGTTTACAGTGACCTGGGGTCCACATGGCCCTGTAAGGCCCTGCCCAACTCCTCCACCTCTCTTTTGCGCCCTCCCATCACTCACTTCACTCCACCACCTGGGCCAACCACCCTCCCTGACTCCAGGCCTCAAATGTGCATCCCCTCTGCCTAGATCACTATTTCCCCTTCTCTTCACCTAATAACACCTTCTCATCCATCATATTTCAACGTAAAGATGACTTCCTCTGGGAAGGCTCTCTCCCCCTGATACTACCACCTCCCCAACCTGACCAAGACTATGAAACAGCCCCTTTAATTAATTCTCACAGCATTTTGCTGTACTTACTTCAGTTGTCACTGAACTCTGATTTGAGTAACAATTTGTTTATTATCTGCCTCCCACCTTGACCATCAGTTCTCTGGAGGCAGGGACCACATCTGCCTTGTTCACCACTGTATCCACTGCCTGCCACACACTGAGAAATGGTTAAGAACACAGAGCTGGCACCAGACCTCCTTGGGCAAGTCCTTTAACCTCTCAGGGCCTGAATCCTCCATCCGTAAAATGCAGATAATTATAATCCTTATAACTACAAGATCATTTTGAAGTTTAAATGAGTTAATACCTGTAAGCGCTAACAGTGCCTGGCACATAATAGGTGCTCAGTAAGTTTAAGCCACAAATACAGTGTTAATGTTACGTGAATGAACCCACTGGCCATTCCCAAACTTGTGGACAGCAAGGAGAAAGAAATACAGGCGTTGCTGGCAGCATAGGTCCTCAGATAAATAATTCACACCAGGCTGCTGAGCAACCTCTGTTCTCTGCAACCAGAAAGTTTCTGAGCAGCTGAGGGCCGGGGACATTGCTTGCTCTGTAGCATCTCCGACCTGACTCCCTTGCCCTGCCGCTTAGTACAGAGCTAGGCTCCACCCTGGTTACTGGCACCCTAGACTCTTAGCTGGAGCCAAATGGAAATCCATTTTAATTTTTCATTGCCTTAATTTCCAGTGAACCGATAAGATTTCAATGACATCTGGTGCTTAAAAATTCTGTCTTTGATGGACAACCTTTCAGCAAGGTCTCTGCTGTTCTAAAACTAATTTCCCCAAACGTGGTCCTGAAATCACTTCAAAGGAGCAATTGATGTCCTGAGATTTGTCAAGCAGAAGGAAACCGAGGAAAGACAGTGAGGGCGCAGGGTAAAGGCCCCAGCCTCCTGCTCGGCAAGCCCTCCCCACCCACTGCTGACTACCGAGCCCCTGGCATGTTGCTTGTGCCTAGGCTCAACACTTGTTTTTCTTTGCTCTAAGCATGTACATGTCTTCTCCCCTCGCCCCCCTTAGCCACACACTTCTTGACTGGCATGATATCTAATTCACCTTGCCCTGCACATAGTAGGTGCTTATTCAGTGTTTATTGAAATAAATTGAAAGAAGCTGGCCTATAACCATATATGGCCTTTCCCCTTGAAGTGAAGGAGACCTTGACGATGTTCCGCTCCAACCTCCTATGCTACAGGTGAGGAAAGGGAGCTGCCCAAGGTCTCAGGACATTAGTGCCAACAGGATGGGAGACACTGGATTGCACTGTAAAGGGGAACCATTTATTCATTCAACTAGCATTTATTGACTCGAGCCATCACCAAGTCTTTATTTGGCGGCTACCATGTGCCCGGCACTGTGCCAGGCCCAGCAGTAAATGGCAAAATTCAACAGCAATAGCCCCTGGGCACCTACTGTGTGCCAGACACGGTCCTGGGTACTAGAGATGCAAAAATGACCAAGATCATTTCCCTGCCCATTAGGAGCACCTGGATAAAGAGAGTCAGATGTGTCAAGAAGCCATAGTCCCTGTCTTTACAGGACACATACATATGAAATATTCAAATGATAGGTAGGGACAAAGTTGTATGCCACTATCAAATAGATGCTTGAATCCCTAGGCAGACATTCAGGAAGACTTCCTGGAGAAGGAAGACCCAAAAACCCAAAAGAGTCTCTGAAGGATGTGGGCTGCTGAATTGCTGCTAGCCTTGTGACATGAACTAGAGGTCACAATATATAGATTCTTAGCCTAGCTTTACCCACCAATGTAGATGTGTAGGGGGCCCTGAAAGATAAAGCAGGGAGATTCCCTAAGGGTAAGAAGGGGAGGGACCCCTAAGGGGGATTAGTATCCTCATTCAACAATAGGGAAAACAGGGCCTAGAGAAGGCAAGTAACTGATGATGCCACTCCTCTTCAGAAGCTGTAGTTGGCGAGCCTCCCTTTAGGCCAAGGTCAAGCCCTTTGACCGCACCGGTGCAACTGGACTTTCCACGCAGGGGGAAACCCTGGACCCTTCTCTCCACTTAGATGCCAATGTCTTAAGTTCCGGGGGGCTCTTAGGACATACAAGAACCTCAAACAGGAGCCCCACACCCACAGAACCAGGCCTCGACTAGAATAATTGGCAGATCCTAGAACCCAGTGGACCCTTGCAGCCATCTGCAATCTGAGCATAATCACCTTACACCTGTGGTTCTTAATCTCCAAAAAAGAGGACACCTTTTGACATGAAAACATTTGGAGGATCCCACACGTGAGAGGAGCTGTACTTTTAACATCCACTGATTTGGGGGAAATCATGATAGCACCAAGCTGCCATGAATTCAGGGGTGCTTTTGCATGCATTGTGTTTTATTAATCACAGTAATATCTGCATACAGTTTTAGGGAAAAGCCTACAACTATGGGAAAGAGCCTTGGGCAGCCTAACCAAGGGTGCTTGCTGCACAGGAGGGATTGGAGGCCCCCGTCAGACAGTGGAGCTCCTCCGTAGTCCAGGGCGCCTCCCAAGAGCAGCAGGGTCCCTCGGCCTGCAGTCTGAACAGGTTGTTTTCAACAACCACAGGCCAAAGAATTCCTTGGGGCAGATCATGGCTTTTGGTTTTAAACAGTTTTTTGGTTTCCCCCGCCCCAGGCTCCCCTTCTGTCCATCCGTGTTGCTTGTCCGGGCTTCACCTCTTGTGCACCCGAAACTCCACTGGGAGAGACCTCCATTGAGGAGGAAATGTGACCACCAGATTCTCACTGGGGAAAGACTGTATTCCCAGGAAGAAGCTCCCCGCACCCCGTTCCCTCCATTCAGAGGCCTATTTCCTGCAGAGTGGCATCTGAAGCCTCCACCCTGCTGCAGAATTGAGCTGTCACAGGGAGGGAGGCCCAGGGAGGGAGCATGGGCTAAACTGAGGTGCTGGAGAAGAGTAAAACCTGTTGCATCCCCTCCCTCTCCACCCTCTCCCTCTGTTCTGCCCCCTCGCCTTTCCCCACCCGCCCAGGTCAGCTTGTACAATTCCAGCCTGCCTCTAAACTGGTCCCACCACTCTCCTGCTGCTGCTAGGGCCGGCTCTGTTCACTGAGCCTGAATGTCTTCCTCCCTCTTTCTTTTTCTTTCTCACGCTCCCTGTCCTTATAACAAGGCAGACGTGCTTTTTAAACTAATTCTGCTCCTCTCTGAGCCTCTGATATTCACCTTCCAAAGCCAAATTGGTCTCCTGGGTCCCCACGGTCCATTCACCTTACGCGTGGCGGAATAGAAGCCTTTCTGCCTGGGAGGAGACCCCACGCCAGAGCTGGGCGTCCAGGCTCAGGTCTTTTAAAATTCTTCTCAGCCTTCAGGCTGTAATCACCCCAACACGTATTTCCTTTCTCTCAGCTCAAAAAGACCATGTAGGCCTTGCTCCTCTTTCTTTCTGACAGATTCCATCCCTTCCCGCATAGGCCACTGTATGTCAAACTGAAGGTCATTAAATCAATTTTTTGGGTCACAACTAGCTTTTTTTTTTCTTAAGGACATAGAATACATCATAGTGCAGAAAAAACACTAGATTGCATCACAGTGACAGTAAATGTCATTTGCAAAATGTTGGTTTCTATTATACATGTGTGTGCACATTTGACATAAAATACATATTGCACTGAGGACTGTGGTCAAAAGAATCTGAAAAGACCCCACCCACTCTCTAAGCCACTGCCCAGGGGCTGGTTGGCTAGGGCCCAGCAAGGATCAGTGGCTCCTAGGCTAACGTGGGTGGGCATGTAACTCACTCCCAGCTCATGTAGCCCCCATAATGGCACTCACTTGCTGCACTAACTTTGGATTCCAGCTAAGATGTCAAAGACAAAGGAAGCCCTTCATGATCTGATCCCTTCTGATTCCCACAATCTCATCTCTTGCCGTATCCCATCTTGTACTTCATGGTTCAACCACACTATGCTGTTTTATCTTTCAAGGCGTGATTCTCTCTCCTGCCTCCTGCTCTTTGCACATAGGGTTTCCTTTATCTGGTCAATTCCTCTTTGGTCTTTAGGACTCAGTTCAGGCAGCACCTCTTCCTGGAAGCCCTCCCTGACCAGCCAAGCATCTCTGTTTTTTTCTTCCATATTCCCAGATGTACTGTGTTTGCGTCCACCTCTTCTTACTGCATAGTACACCCCCCCATTCTTCCTTTCACCCTCGCCCCTTACCACTGACCCGAGTCTGCCTCTGGCCCACAGGCATCCACTGTGACAGCACGTGTCCGCCCGGTCGCTGGGGCCCCAACTGCTCCGTGTCCTGCAGCTGCGAGAACGGCGGCTCCTGCTCCCCAGAGGATGGGAGCTGCGAGTGTGCCCCGGGCTTCCGAGGACCCTTATGCCAGAGAAGTAAGGCTGAGACCCTACCCCGCAGACCTCAGACAGCTCACGCTCCCCAGCCTTCCCAGCTGGAACTAGGACTGGCCTGAGAGAGACTGGGCTTACACAGTCAGTCCCCATCAAGTCCCTCCCTCTAATCCCCTTTCTCCTGGCCCTGACTTTTCTGTCCCCAAGTTCAGGGCCTAGCCTGGCTCCCCAGTAGAAACAGGACCAGACCACAACTCCTCTCTGTAGAAAGGGACGGGCCCTCCCAGGTGTGGGGCAGACGCGACTCTCCCCATGCTTCTGAGAAGCCTCTCTTCATCGCTGTGTGGGACTGGACAAGTGGCCAGGCTGGCTGGGACCCCTTGGGCTGCTGACCACCGTCTCCCCTTCACCCCCAGTCTGCGCCCCTGGGTTCTATGGCCACAGCTGCGCCCAGCCGTGCCCCCTCTGCGTGCACAGCAGCGGGCCCTGCCATCACGCCAGCGGCATCTGTGAGTGCCTCCCCGGATTCTCCGGAACCCTCTGCAACCAAGGTACCGTTTCCAGGGGGAAGGTGTGTGGGCCAGCGAGACGAGGAGTTCCAGGAGGGAAGCAGCAGGGAAGGAAGGTTCAGGATTCTCATTACACTCTGTGGGGGCAGCGCCTTGGCTCTTCAGGGCTTGGGCCTCCCTTAATAAGAACTGGACACACCACGGGGCGTGAGACAAAGCCATTATGCAGTTGAAGGAACAGGCTCAGAGAGGTTAAATGACTTCTCCATGGTCTCACAGCTAGAAGCGGCAGAGCTGAGAAACAAATTCTGACTCCAAAGCCCAGTCTAAATGGATAAAAAATGAAACAAGCGTAGATGAGGTCCACATATGAAGTGACCCCAAAGGGCTTGTGCTGAGTGCCAAGTGGGAAAGGCAGAGAACACTGTGGGCGCTCAGAGGAGACAGTTCTGGCCTCGCTGGAGGTGGCAACTTCCCAGCCCTTCTCCCCTCACACTCACGCCAACACTAATCCCTCACCACACGCTTTCCTGTCTCAGCTGCAGAATCCACAGCACCAACTCCAGCCAACTCTTCCACTCAACAGGAGTTGAAAAGGGAGATAAAGCTTATCGAATTGATATGCTGCTAAACTGGCTCTCTGTGGGGGAAAAGCCCTAATCTGTATCATTTGCAAATTTCCATGTTGTAGATATTCCCACCATGGCTGATTCTAAGGTACCAATGGTTTAACACCAGTCGTGAAATTCCCGAATATTTAATAGCCAGTGTGAAGGTAGAAGCTGGCTCCGTTGCACGCCATTGCTTATTGCCGTCCCTGGCTTAGTTAGGCCAAGGCAGGGTGGATTTGGGGGACGGCTCCGTGCGTGTAGGACTTCAGCTGGGCCTTAGCCTAAAAGGCAGAGATGGAAGAAAGGCATTGTGGGTAGAGGAACAAACCTGGGCAAAGCACAGAGGCTTGCATATGCGACTATCCAGCCATAGGGAATGGCAGGAGGATGCAGGTGCTGTGGATGGCAAAGGAGACTGAGAAGGTAGTCTGGGGACTCCTGGAAAGTTTTAAACACAAGGTTGCAGAATTTGTACTTTAACCTGTAAGGAGCGAAAGGATCTTAGTCTAAGGTAAACTTAGAGCTAAAAGCAACTTCAAGGTCATCTGTGAGAGTCTCATCTGGCCTCTGCTTAAATACTTCCTTTGAGAGCTCACTGCATCCCAGGAGACTGGATTCTTTTGATGAATAATGACCACTGAGCTCGGCTATTTTTCTAAGCGTGTGGGCCATTAATATGTATGAGTGGAAAGTTAACTCTGTGATGCTTTGAGGTCGTGAGAAGTTTGGACCCCAGGGAAACATATGTGACAGTTTCATTTGCTTGCAGTCCTCCTAGGACAGTTTAATCATAACCTGACATGTCGAGGTTTACTTATTAAACATCGGAGACCCAGCCGTCAATACAGATAGGCCGGGTCTAAATTAGGATCTAAGCAGCCCGAGGAGTAACTCTCACATCCTGCAATGTCTGATTTATCGCCCGCTGGCCTAATGAGTATTTTCCACACATAGATCTAATAGAGTTTGCTATTAATGGCAACTGCCCTGGTTAAGTCTCAAACCTTGTAAAAAATTGAACTGACGCTTTCTAATCACTGGCTTTCCAGCGAGTTACAAATTACAGACACTGCTTATGCAGAATCATTAAACATAGATTAAATACAACCAGATGTTTTCTTTTCACCAGCCCCCCCCTTCTCTCCACCACCCCTCTCTTTGCCTCACTCTTGATTCAGCTAAGAAGTCAACCAATTAATGTACTAGACTGATCACATTAGCAGCTCTGTGGGTGAATTTGTCAGCCTTGCGTATGTGAGAAAGACTTCAAATATAAGACTGTCTTGTTAGAGGAGCTCAGAGTTGGTTTTAGGGTGGGTGTCAGTGGAGCATCTCTGGCACCCAGCTCCCCACAGAGGGCCAGGACAAGGGGATGGGTTCCCCACATCATGTACCTCCCAGAGGCAGGGAAGAGCATGCTGGGTGAAGCCAAAGCTGGAGGCTGAGCTGCAAACAGGTGAGATGCATGTCATCCTCCTGGCAGTGGACCTGCCCTGGAAGGAGCTAAGGTTTTTGCTAGGGAAGAGCACAGGGCCCAAATCAGCCAGCGTGCCCATAACCATTAACTATAGCCCAAGGCCAGTGGGTGAGGGTTATCAGTCCCATTTCAAAGATGAGGAAACGGAGACTGAGAGGGGTGATGTGGTTTTCTCAGAGGTACTTAGCCAGTGAGTGGCAGACCTTCCTGGCTGTGTGACCTTGGGCAAGTTACTTAACCCCTCAGTCCCTCAGTTTCCTCATCTGTAGAGTTAGTAATAATGAAAATATGCAATAATGAGAGTATTACAAGGTTAATTGAACTAATATTTGTGAAGCATTCTGAACAGTGGTACATAAAATTGCCATAGAAGTGTTTGTTGAATACATAAATAAAACTAGCACCCAAACCCAAGGCTTTGGGCTGGAGAGCCTGGTATTGTTTGTCCCAACTGCTAATCATGTCTAGGAGAGGCACAGAGTGGCCACAGATCCAGGTGCCCACCGTCCAGTTGGGGAAAGGCTGGCACTGTGAGGCAGTGTGGCCTAAGGGAGGGGTGCCAGCCCAAAGTTCGAGAGATGTGGGCCTGGGGAAGTTGCTTTTCTTCAAGAATCAACACCTTCCCCTGATGCTCTGTGTGGCTCAGCCAAATGAGGGCCTCAGGGATTCAAGGACTTCCTCTCCCATAACAGGGATGCAAGGAGGCCATCTTGGAGGGTGTAGGGCCAGCTGGAACCGGGCTTTGAGGGGAGCATGTCAAACTGAGAGGAGCTCGAAGGGGCAGGGGTCACTGATTCCAGCAGAACCCACTGGAACGTCACTGCTCCTGGGCCGGTTTTGGCCATTTGGGGAATAGTTCCTGAGTGTTTGCTGTATGTCATGTACTGTGCTGGGCACTCGGACACAAAAAAGAACAAGAGAGCCAAGTTCCCTGCCCTCACAAAGCCTGCAGTCCAGAGGGGAAAATTCTGAGCTCAGCCTTTCCCAGCAGAACTTGGGGGCGGGGGTGGGGGGAGAGGGGGCAGCAGTTTATTTCCGCATATTCAGCCATCGTGCCTTGAGCACCTGTTATTTTTCCAGGCATTGTGGGTGTACAGACATGGGTGGAACCCAGGCCTGGCCTGAAACGGCTCACAAGCCACAGTAACAGAAGACCAGGGAAGAACCTAATAGAGGGTCCTAGAAGCTCAAACAGGGACACAGCCTCCCAGAACAGAGAAGAGGGGTGAATCTGTTAGGATTAAGTTCAGCTATAAGTAACATAAAAACCCAAAATAACTGACTTGAAGATGACAAGCTTTGTTTCCCTCACACATTTACAAAAAAACCAAAAAAGATAAAAAGAAAGAAAAGCAAAGACCCAGAAGTAGGCCACTAGGGAGTGGTAGGGTAGCTTACATAGATGTCAGGGACCCAGGCTCCTTCTATCTTGTTGTTCTGCCATCCTCAGCACATGGCTTCCACCTCTGAGGAGAGGTAGCTGCTTGAGCTCCAGCTATCTTACCCACAATTCTCATCCATAATCCACATTATTCTTCAACAGGAAGGATGAATGGGCAAATAAAGACACGCATTTCCACTTACCATTGGTCAGAATGTAGTCACGTGGCCATACCCCGCTGTGCAGGTGGCCATAAGCCCAGTTAAAACTCTACTTAAGGAAGAAGAGAATTGATATTGAAGGACTAGCTGTCTACTACAGAGGGATCATCGGGGAGGCGGCACTTAAGATGTGTCTTGTAGGCAGGGTAGGATTTCCACAGCTGGGCATGAGGGTCAGGGAAATTCTGGGAGGGAACAGCTGGAGTGAAAGCACAGAGGAGGAAATGCATGGGGTGTTATTTGGAAAGTGGTGTGTGGTCCAATGTCTGGGTGATGAGGTATGTTTAAGTGCTGATCTCTAGGATCTAGGTTTTACTCTGGGGCACTAGGGTGCCACTGAGGATGTTTGAGCAGGGCATAGGAGTGCCATGAAGAGAGCTGTGCTTTAGAGAGCTCAGGCTGTAGCAAGCAGGTGGAGGATGAATTGAGAGGGAATTGAGAGGGAGGTGCTCGGTGAACACTCACATCTAGTCCTCAAGGAGCTTGCAGCTTTGTTGAGGAAACCAGCCCTTCCTCCAGGAGCCAAGGAATGACTCCTCCAGGAGGGGCCGGGATCAATAATCCTACAAAGGACTCAAGGTGGAAATACCATGGGAGCTCAGTGGAAGAGAGCACCTTGTGGACCCAGGAGGGCACTCCTGGGGAGGAGGCTGAACTGAGGCTCAAGGAACAGGTTGGATTTGGAGAGACAGAGGAAACAGGGGGACAGGGATAGATGTTCGGGGCCGGTCCTCCAGCCGTCTAACTGCAGACAGACCTGCCACCCTGCATTTGTCCCTCTCCTTCCAGCTATAAACATTCCCTGCCCTTGCAGTTGTGAGATCAGTGATGCTGACACAAGTGTGGTAATGGAAAGCAGAAGGCTGCGGGGCAGTGCAGGGACCACTGGACTGAGTGCGGAGCTGGGATTCCCAGCCACACCACTTCTGTCTGTGAGACCTCAGTCAAGTGATTCTACCCCTATGGGCCTCAGTTCGTTCCTGTCAGAGGGAATCATTAATAGAGGCTCCCGAAGAAGGCAGCTGCGGACACAAGAGGGGGAACTCGTTGATGTGGAAATGGAGAAGGGTGATGGGGGTGCTGAGGTGGGCAGTTCCCACCCAGATCCGTGACCCCAGGGTGGCCATGGCTGTGGCCTGGGAACTTCTGGGGGTGCAGCTGTGGGTGGTGGTCTGAGGAGTACAAGTGGGAGGGCGGGTGCCAGGCTGTCCTGTGCCCACAGTGTGTGCTGGAGGGCACTTTGGGCAGGACTGTGCCCAGCTCTGCTCCTGTGCCAACAACGGGACCTGCAGCCCCATCGATGGCTCCTGCCAATGCTTCCCTGGGTGGATTGGCAAGGACTGCTCACAGGGTAAGCTGCTGCCCCCGGGAATGCTCCCCCGGGAATGCCCCCCGACCGCGGTCAGGCCCAGCAACACCCACTCCCTGCCCAGAACCTCTCTGCCCCTGGTGCTTCTACCTCCCAGGGCTGAAATCTCCTGCAGATAGGAATGTCCACTTGAGCCCCATATAGTCTCTGTAGCTAACGGGATGAATTACTAGGATTGATCACTGGCATTATTAACTGCTAGTATTAAAGATATGGACATTATTGGTAGTATCATTAATACTATGAACGCTGAGTATTAATACTCCTAGCACCTGAGCAAGGAGTAGCCCCTAAGTTTGGATGCGGGGGAAGAGGGAGTAGGGAAGTGAGGGGAGGCCCGGGCAGTTGCCTCGCAAGGGTGTCCTCTGGGTGGCTCATGTGACTGATGTCCTGGGCATCATAGGCCTGGGCAGAGCATTGTAGGGGGTGTTCATATAAGGTGAACCCAATCTGATACAGAGGTAACAGGGACCCCCAATTTAAAGGCAGAGACTCAGCCTCTGCCCCGTGGAGTCCTTGGCTGATGGGTGAGACCCAGCCAGTACCCCTAGGACGGTCCCAGTTAAGATTTCCTGGCCCAGGACTTCCCTGGTGGTCCAGTGGTTAAGATGCTGCACTTCCACTGAAGGGGGCAAGGGTTTGATCCCTGGTCAGGGAACTAAGATCCTGCATGCCGGGCAGTGGCCAAAACAAACAAACTGGCCTGAAGGCATTTCCATTCTGATGGAGGAGACACCCGTGCCATCCTCCGGGAGCTCATTAGCTCCCTGAGGAAAAAGAAGTTCCTACCCTGGGAAAGTCCCCCCCCATCCTCATGGGGAAGTTAGTACACACAGTATTCACACCGTAAACCGCAGTGTTTACAGTTTACCACACACTCCAAATCACAGTCATTCCCCTAAGAGGGAAAGTTCAGAAGCCCTCAGAACTGGGAGAGTGGGCAGAGAATCCAGGCTTAATGGGAATCCTGGGTGACTGGGTCAAGAGATGAGTGGAGGAATTCTGGGAACAGTGGTTAAGCCCTGTGAAAGCCAGGAAATGCCACCCGGGGGCATCCTGGCGTCTTGGCTGACATGCACTCCCCCTTCCTCTCCCTCCCTCTCCCTCCCTCCTCGTCTGCCCCTCTCTGCCTGGCCCTCACCCTCTGCATCCCACCCACACCCAGCTTGCCCATCTGGGTTCTGGGGCCCCGCCTGCTTCCACACATGCAGCTGCCACAACGGGGCGAGCTGTAGCACCGAGGATGGGGCCTGCCACTGCACCCCTGGTTGGACCGGACTCTTCTGCACGCAGCGTAAGCCCCGCCTCCCAGCCTCCCAGCTATTTGGAATCCCATGCTGCGGCCTGCTGGCTGCCGTGGGCATCGTCTGGACCTGCAGTGGAGGGAGGGAGGAGGCAGGCCCCAGGGCTGGGAGCTATCCACCCCCACCACCCACCGCTGGGGTTGAAGAGCCTGGCCGGACTCAGGGGGTTGATGCGCCCAAAGTCCTGGAAGGTCAGGGCTATCGGGTACCCCAGCAATCACCAAAACCAGACCCTCCCTGGACGGGGCCCAGCACGGGGAGGAGCAGCCTGTGGTTGCACAGCAAAGAGGCATCAGCCTGGCCTCTGGTTCCAAGGTACCCTTGTCCAAAGGACTCCCTGCCTCTTCAGCGTGAGGGTTCCGAGCGTGGAGCGTGCAGGGTCTCGCTAGTCCTCACTCCATGCTCAGAGAAAGACGGGGCAGGAGACAGGTTTGGTCCCAGCTGCACCTCAGCCGTTGCCCCCACCCTGTTTCTCTTCAGGCTGCCCAGCAGCGTTTTATGGGAAGGACTGCGGGCACGTGTGCCAGTGCCAGAACGGTGCCAGCTGTGACCACATCAGCGGCAAGTGTACCTGCCGCACGGGCTTCACCGGGCGACACTGTGAGCAGAGTAAGCTGTCCCGACCCCTAACCTTGGTGTCAATGCCAGGCCTCAGCCTCCTGCAGGGGAAGCCTCCCCCTTTGAGGGCCACCCATCAGGGCCCTGCACCGCCTGCTCCCTTGACTTTTGGAGCAACTCCCAAGGAGAAAACCTGAAGGTTGGGCCTACGTTGGCTTCTGAAGAGTTTCTTCCTTCGGTGGGGGTGGGGATGGGGCATGTGGAGGCAGAGCAGAGCCTTTGTTGGGGGAGGAGCTTAGTGAGAGAGTAGAGGGAGGCAGATCTTGTTTGATTGATCTTTGAAGCCCCTGTGGCACCCAGCTCAGGGCCTGACACACGGAAGATGCTGTGTAAATATGGACCAGATGAGGAGGAGGTAGGGGTGGGTGTCCCCCCACTCAGGGTTATAGGTGTTCTGTCTAGCCCCAAGTAGCAAACCAAAGCACATCAGGAGCTACAGAGAAAGAGGCTTCACCCCGTGAGGCAGAACTAATCCTCACAGCTGCCCACATATGGGATGGGAGGGGTGGAGAGTGGGCGCACCTCATGGTCGACTCCAATTCTTCTTCGTGCTACACAGGATGTGCCCCAGGAACCTTTGGCTATGGGTGTCAGCAGCTATGTGAGTGCATGAACAATGCCACCTGTGACCATGTCACAGGCACCTGTTATTGCAGCTCTGGATTCAAAGGGATCAGGTGTGACCAAGGTAATACACAGATGGCAGAGTCCCCGGGGAAGGGGGCTATGGAAAGGGCCCCACGGGGCGGGCTCTAGGGAGTATCCAATGGGAATGACTGAATTTTATAAGGACACTCTGTGACTTCCTTTTATTCACATTGGGAGGAGAGTGGGAGTGGAATGGGGGGTGCTGAGGAGGGGGAAGCTCCAGGCACTGGAGAGGCAGATGGAGCAGGCAGCCTCTCAGGCACCACTTCCCTCTGCTCATCCTTGGCCAAGTTTTGTGAGCCAAGAAGGATGACGGCAAGCCAGTGCTGTGGAAGGGTCAGCAGACCGAGTTGGAAGATCTGCCGAATTCTGGTTCTGCCATTACCTGCTAGGTGTCCTTGGGCCGGTCATTTCCTTTTGCTGGGTCTGTTACTCCACATGTGGAAAGACACAAGGTTCTGCTGAGAGCCAAGGAGCCCAAAGGGGCTCAACCTTGGCTCCAGGTCTATAGTCAGACAAGACCCCATAGTGCTGTTGTGAGGACCAAGTTAAGATAATGTGAGTAAAGGACTCAGCACGGTGCCTGGCACATCAAGTGAGCACTCGATAAATGGTTTTTGCTGTTGGCTGTAGGAGACAGGGATGAGAGTGGGCACCCAAGCATCCACAGTCCAGAAAAGGGGCCAAAAGACATTTCCACTGCTTTCTGACGGGGGATGAGGGACAGCCCACACATGTATCATCAAGAGGGGGTTTAGGAGCAGCAATCCTGGGCACACTGGTACAGCACTCACAGCTTTCCTTGTCAGTCTCTCATTAGTGCTCACAGTGGGATTACTGTCCCCGTGTTACAAATGAGCAAACTGAGGATTCTGAGTCACACAGCTGGTAGACAGGGAGGGGGCTGAGTCCAGTTTTTCCTGACTCCTGAGAAACCCACTCTACCAGTTACTGGTTGTGTGATCTTGGGCAAATTACCTAACCTCTTGGTGACTCAGTTTCTTCATCTGTGAAAGGGAAATAATTAGTCTTTATTTCTTATAGGACTTATAAACAGCTTTTATAGGGCTGCTGGGAAGATCAAATGAGTTAATATCTGTAACTCATTTTTAGAACAGAGTAAAACACTCAATAAATATCCATTATTTTGGTTCCCACCTATGATCACATTTGCTCCTTGTCACGACCCTGGGACTCCACCCTTTGTAGACAGTTGAAGACAGACACGTGAAGTTGAAGGGACTGAAGAACAGGGCCAAGACCAGCACCCGGGTCTCCTAACATTAGGAGTCTAGGCCCCAGGCTGAGGAGACCTGAAGAGCAAGCAGGCCTGCCCCAGGCTCAGCCCCTCCCTCTGCCCGCAGCTGCCCTCATGATGGAGGAGCTGAATCCCTACACCAAGATCAGCCCAGCACTGGGTGCAGAGCGGCACTCGGTGGGTGCTGTCACAGGCATCGTCCTCCTGTTGTTCCTCATTGTGGTGCTGCTGGGCCTGTTCGCCTGGCACCGGCGGCGGCAGAAAGAGAAGGGCCGAGACCTGGCTCCCCGCGTCTCCTACACACCTGCCGTGAGGATGACCAGCACTGACTACTCCCTCTCAGGTAAGGGCTATGCCCCCAGCAGCTCCCTCCTGCCCCCCACCCATACACACACACAAGACCCCAGAGGAGCCACACGGTATTCTTGGGGACACCGGGGTTTATCGCTGAAGGTGGGTGGTCGTGCCCGCAGAGCTCTCTGCTGGCGCTGGATGCTCAGACTCCCCTGCAGAGATACTGGAGGTGAGGAGCAGGCGCTTACTTGGGACAGGTAGATGGGGTTCCCAGGGGGTGTCATTTCCAGGGAGCCCACTCTGAACAGCTACGGTTAGGAGCCTTCTTCCATTTCCCCAGAGCTTCCCGTCCCCCCCACCAGGCTTTAGCCACAGGAGCACCCACACTAAGCAGTAAATTTCCTAAATGCTCCAGGGGAACCTCTCCCCAGCCTGTGCCACCTCAGGAAACCAGCCGTGGGGCCCAATGTCCAAGCCCTGTCCCATTTTTGTTTCCTTGGTGAAGAAGGCCTCAGAGCACCCCTCCCTCCCAGTTCCCAGAGTGAGGAGGGCCCTATTTACACAGTGGAAGGGGACGGTGCCTGACGTGGGGAAGTCTGAAAGTCTGGGCAATGTCCCTCGAGTCAGGCCTGCTGGAACCCAGTCTGTTCACAAATGGGGTAACAACTCCAGCAGGCGTTCTATCTGGGAGTCTGGACTGCTGCCTTAGAAATAAGAGCAGCTTTTTGCTTCATATTTCATTAAACAGAAGAGGTCAAAATGCTCTAAAATTGCCCACAGCCCTGAGCCACAGGAGGGTCGGCCTGTCAGGGTAAGCACAAGGATGACAGCTCTCTCCAGCTGGCTCCATAGCTCCTGGCTGACCTGCAGCCTCCTGGACCTTGGACTTACTTAGAAAATCAAGATCACGTCAGCCTGCTGACATGTCATTCCTGCTAATTCCATTGCCTCCTATTTGCCCAGCTCTGTGCTAGGCGCTGCAGGATAGACAGAAGCAGCCCAGGTGCAGACCCTACCTTGAGGAAGTTCCTGGCCTACATGCTGCCCTGAGTTTCAGCCAAAGTAGATATCCCCTGATGAAATCCCAAAGCTCATAGGGAAGATTTGGGGATTTTCTTCTATGACTATAGTAAGCAAGGTTGGCTAGGTTTTCCCATGCCATTCCACTGGAATCTGCTGGAGGGCAAGGCTAAGGTCAGGAGAAGTGGGGTTCTCTTTACAGCCTCACTACTGGGATCTGACCCTGGGGGAGGCAGGGGAGGGTCAGCACAGCCCTACGTAGTGACTCAGGGATATCTGAGACTGTCAAGTTAACGCTTCTCATGCTGGTGCTACCCTCCACACTGGCAAGCCTAACCTGCATCCTGCACGCTGCAAGGAGGGCCACCGCAAGGAAAGGGGCAAATCAGGCTCTACACATTTCTAGGGGAGTAGTAGATGCCAGGAAGCTTGGGGACTGGGGGACTTGACTGTCTCTCTTTGCAGAGTACTTTCAAGGTGGCCCAGCCCAAGCATTAGTTTAGGGGTGTCTCATGCCAGGGGCAGGGATATGATGGCATGTGGCACCTTGTTCTCTTCCCAGATTTGTCTCAAAGTAGCAGCCATGCCCAGTGCTTTTCCAATTCCAGATACCACGCACTGGCGTGCGGGGGGCCTAACACCAGCCAGGCCAGCACTCTGGACAGGAACAGCCCCACCAAGGTACCGGGCCCCTAACTCCCCAGCCCCCATCCACTGTCTTCGCACTGAGCCCCCACCTCTGCCTGGGAAGAAACTGCACCACCACCACCCCGCCCAGGGTCTGTGTGGAACCAACTGCCAATACAATAAACATTGCCCTGTGATCCCATGTAAACACTCTGTGAAGCATGTAACAGGAAGCCACCAGGTTATATGGAGCCAACAAGTGCCATGTAACCAGAACACATCACATGTAACCAACTCACAGCATCACTCAATATAACATACACCCCCATACCCTGTGTGTAACCAGTGGGTACCAAGTCATGTGATCATCACGTAATCATGTGTAGCCTTGTCACACATAACCATGTAACCACTTTTGCCTCATGTTAACACATATAATCAAAACACTACAGCATTAATCACCACAGTATGTTACCAGCACCATGTGTGCAACCAGCACATTATAGAGTAACTATTACTTAGGTACCACCGTATATCCTTATATCTGGACATACCACATGTTATCAGTACACACCCACAACCACTGTCACGATGAGAACCATCACAAGGGACACGGAACCCAAACATCAGCCACAGCCAAGTGTTCCCATTAACAGTGAGTCCTGCAGGCCTTCAAGGTCAGGTGTGAACACCCTGGACAGGGCCTTTCCTCACAGCTCCCAGCGTAACACTGGCTGATGGCAAGACGTCCTCTTACAATCACAGGCCCTTGGGCAAGGATATCTCAGCACACACGTGTAGTGAGCACCCCCTGGTGTGCCAGGACCCACAGTGGGCAGATGAGAGGTTCAGAAATGACGAACAGCCCCAAGGACCACAGTGTCAACAGGCTCATGCTGCATACCTGCACACGTGTGCGCACACACATACATACACACACACGCTAAGGCAGGACCACGGGGGGCTGGGTGGCAACCCCCCACCCTGGGCCAGGAGCATGGCCAGGAGCACAGTTTTCATCCTCCGGGTCTGTGCCTTAGAGCTCTAGGGATCCTTTCTCCCCATCTGCCCCACAGAAAATGCCCGCCAGTCCACGGACCATGGCTGCTGCCACAGCCCTGGTAGCAATGCACCCTGAACCCCCTAGCAACAATGACATAGACCCCGTATAGCCCCAAGAGCCACCCCTGTCAAGCCAGCACCCAAAGGCCACTCTTCAGGGGCTCTCAGCCTCAGTTTTCCAATAGAATGGGAGTGCTGCAAGCAGGGGTACCTTGAGGTCCGTATGCAAAGTCTGTGGCCGTCAGCCCCACACCCAGCTGCACAGCTTTAGGTTTATCTGAGGAGCCAAGGGAAAGGAATCCAGGAGCTTCCCAGTAGGAGGTCCTTGATTAACTAGAGCCACATTATCAAGGCTACAACAGGTTAGAGGCAAAGGATGCCAGGGATGAGAGACAAAGTCCCTTGTGGCCATGTCATTCTTGGTCTCATGCTGACAGGGAAGCACCAGCCACCCTCTGTCACTCAGTGAGGGGGTGGAGTTACTACAGAGTAGCCCACTTGGTGACCCTCTGGCTCATTTCACCCCAGGGGCCCAAAGTAGTTCTGTGTGGTCAGGGACCCCTCAGCCTGGCAAATTTTTAGCAAGGACAGGCAGCTGTGATGACATGGAAAGGACGTGGGTCTGGGAGCTGAGACCTGAGTTGTAGACCCAGCTCTGTCACTGGCTGTGTGTGTGACCATGAACGGGGCCCACAAGCAGGACTCAGTTCCCCAACTGTGAAATGAGAACCACCATCCTTGCCTCATATGAAGGGCAGCTGTGAGAATGCAGGAAGAGGAAGGCTTGCGCCATAAGGACAACCTACCCTGAAGCGTTCTTGGTCACATGAAAGGAAGATTCTCACACTCAGCCCAGGTCAGGTGGCAGAGGTGACAGTGATGTTGCAGGCAGCCTCAGCACCCCGCTCTGTGCTGGAGATGGCCTCGTGTTGCAGCCAAGACGCTGCCAACACCCCTTTCTCCTGCAGCTCAGCCCCACCCAGCTGACCTGCTTTCCCTGTCAGGGCCAGCTTGGCTCAGGCCAGTTCTTGGCTCTCAAGAGGCCCTGCCCTTTGCTCCCCTTTGTCCCAGGGGCCCAAGAGCCCTACAACTTCAGCCAGACTGCTTAGATGGGGGTATATGTTCTGCCCCCACTGGCCTCAGCCACACCATGGGGGCCTGTCATAGAACACCTAGCTGTCCCTTTCCCTCAATGACCTAGCACCTAGGTGGGTCAGGGTCATCACAGGGGTGGTTGCACGAGGGTGGGCAAAAGCAAAGGCTGGGCAGGGGCATCTCAAGGGCACTAGATAGTAACTCGCTCTCCTACTTTCCAAACAGCTCAGTAACAAGTCCCTTGACAGAGACATGGCAGGCTGGACCCCCTACAGCTATGTGAACGTGTTAGGTCAGTAGTGGTTTGAGTCTGGTCCCCTGCCATCGCATCCCACCCTCTTCTCCTTCTCCCATATTGACAGGGGCCCATCCCAGCTCCCTGGGAGAGTTAGTTAGTAGATAAATCTTAAGCATGGTTTCCCCCAGGGACCACAAGGGAGAAAGCTAGGGCCCAGATGTGGGGATTCAGGTTGGAAGCAAAAGATGCACTCACCATCTGGGAAAGGGACCCCTGCCTGAGCCAGGCCCTACCAAGGTGCCCCTTTCAAGGGCTTCTTCCCTCTGCCCCACTGCCCTGGCAGACACCAATTCCTATGGGGGTGCGGGTGAGGGGTGGGGAGTGAGGGGTAGCAAGGCCAGTGGCCTCAGCTCTAGCAAATCCCTCTGGCCCTGCTGGCGCTAGCGCCTTTGGATGCTACACATGGAAGCCCTAATTCCTTCCAACCTGACCCTCATCCCCCAACCCCTGCCATACCAGGGCCCTGGGAATAACGGCTCCTCCCTGTCATTCCTCTCACTAGACTCCCATTTCCACATCAGTGCCCTGGAGGCCAGGTACCCGCCCGAGGACTTCTACATTGAACTTAGACACCTCAGCCGACCCGCTGAGCTACACTCACCAGGTTAGACTCCCAGCCCTACCCTCTATCCCCTGGACCCCTGAGGCTGTCATACCAGACCAGACCCAGCACCTACCCTAACCCCCATTCCTATCCTTTAACTTATCCCCATGGTCCCAGAACCCTCCCTGCTGAGCCCCTTCCCTCTGACATAATTAATCTACAAGCCCAATTCCTTATCTGAAGAAGGAAGCCTGTCTGGATCCCCCCAGTCACCCCTTCTCCTCCTATTATGTCAGTGGATATGGACAAACTGCAACTAGTATTAGGTGAAGGGAACACAATATAACCGCACTCCCTGCAGACCACAGAATACAACCCAAAACCACTGAGAAATGACTTGGAGATGGTGACATCTCTGGGATTTTTTGGGCCCGTGGATGTGAATGATGGCGAGTTGGCTCTCTGGCCAAAAAGCCCAATGTCCCTCAGAGAGAGACCCCAGACTAGCTCTCCCAGATCATAGGGTAGGGTGGTCCAGTAGGGATCTAGAGAGGTTGAGGCAGGATGTGTCAACCAACATCCTCTGTGCTCATATATTAGGCTCAAACCTGGTAGCTTGGGAAAGATGCAAAAAAGAGACTTGGAAAATCAGTCCTGCTATGGGAGGATGTGAGGTAGGAGTTACAGAAGTAGGTGCAATGAATGAACAGAGAATTTGGCCTCCCTACAAAGTATTCCTGCCCTAGACGGCACACTTGACAACGTGGGCCTGAATTCAGGCTCTAGCTGGTTTCTAGAGCTCAAGTGAAATGCAACTCTACCAACCCCTGAAGGTCTCTGAGGCTAGTAGCCGTAAGAAGAGCAAAGGTTCTAAATCCATCTACCTGTTAAGTAGGCATGGGCTTCAAATACCCTGGGCTTATACCCAGGAGGCTGTGCTCCTGGCTGTGAGCCCCTTAAGCAGTGCTCAGGACATTCAATAACCCCACCAAATACAACCCCCCCGACACACACACTACCACCACCCTGCACCTCTTTCCCTTTGGGAGCATCCTCTGGGCTCAGCCCAGATTTCTCCCTTCAACCACTGTAGCCAGAGGCACCACACGCTGTCATTTTTTCGCTTACACTGAGGCAGGCTGGTGGCCAATGGGAGAGAATACTTGAGAACATCTGGGCTCTAGGTGGAAATCAACTTCTCACTTGTCGGTGTGATCTCAGACAAGTCACTGCCCTTCCTTGAGCCTGTTTCCTGTTCTCTAAAAGGGGAAAAAGTTAACAGCCTAGCCTCCCTCCCTCAGGGAGGGCAAAAGAAGCCCTGGTCTAGAATAAAGTGCTGAACTGATGCCAGGGATACAGACTGTTACAGTCATGCTTCTGAAGGGCACAGGTACCTATAGGCCCTTTGGAGAAGAGCAAACTTGAGAAAAACTTGGACCTGATTCTGCTCTATTACTCAGCAGTGTGTGGAAGGAAGGGAGATAGGAGTAGGCTCCTGCAATTTCAACTAGGCACCTCTATATGGAAGAGGTATGGGGAGGTATCTAAACAGCCACGGGTTGGTCTTCAGTGTCAAAAACTGGGGAGAGTCAGTGGAGTCAAACTGTATTCTAGTAAGCACTTGCTGCATGCCTTGCCTGATATGGCATTCTCAGTCAAAAGCTGAAAAAAAATGGCTCTGTGAGCCCAAGTCATCACTGTCCCAAATTTAAAGTATCACATAATTTCTTTTCTGGGATCACCAGTAGCAAAGAACCTGAGCTTGGTCCCTGAAGCTTTGTGTCCTTCCTGCCTCTGGCTGGGGCTCAGAACCATGCATTGTGGGAGCCTAGGATAAGCTGTGACAGCCAAAAGGGAAAAAAGAAATCCTTGGGACTGAAAAACACTGGTAGTATTGTTCAAATACAACTCTCAATTATGTGCAAATGGTCCACCCAAAAAAAGTGGGGCAGGGGGAGGGGGACTAAGCCAGCTGACCATGTAAGGGAATGACTATACATCCTGTAGAGATGACCAATGAAGAACCTCAGCTACCTGTTCACCTCCCTCTGGCTCCCCTCAGTCGAGCTTTGGATCCAGAAGGGGAGAGGGAAGACCAGAGCTACAAGGTGAGAAAGAGTCTTCACCCCCACCCAGAAGTCCAACAGAACTGGGACTGGGAATGTCATACACCCTTCCCCCAAGCTAAGAACTGGTTCTGATTCATTCCTTATCCTATACCTTTGGAGCCTGAAACGTCACCTACAGTGACTGTAGGTGGCATCAGAACTGCCTTTGATCACCTCCTGGAAGACATTCCCCTCAGAGTGAAGGTTAAAGAGCAGTAGTGCTAAATATGCCAGGGGGTGCTGTAGCTCATCATTTATGCTTTAGGAGCTTTTAAAGAATCCCTGTATGGTCAAGATGATTTAGAGTAGATTAAACCCAGAATAATTTTCTAGCACTAAAGAACTATTTATTTTCTGGGTAGAGGAGAAAGAAAAAAAAACAAGAAAAAAAAAAAAAAAACTCATACAGTCTAGGTAAACCTCATTCACCCCTATATTTTTCTTTCCTTTTACTATTTTTATGCAGGTGCTTGTGGAATGGATAGACGTCAGAACACATACATTATGGACAAAGGCTTCAAAGGTACAGTATCTAATCCTGACGTCCCATTAGAAAGGGCTTAACAAGATAAAGAGTGCAGATCTGAAATGGCCAGTTGTTCTACCAGGGACAAACTGCACATCTCTTCCCCCACCCCCAAAAAAAGTTAAAGACCACAGGACCTGGGGCTGCTGGGTAGCTCTGCCCAGGAGGAGCAATCATAATAATAATGATTTCATCTTTTGATTTCAGTTGCACCTGCTTAGGAAACGCTTATGGGTTTTTTATAGATGCCAACTAAATGTCTTCGGAAACGTAGAACGTCATTATCCAACCAATTAGTACAAGTTAAATTGATTATAAAATCTGAAATAAAGTCAATCTACCTGCCCCAGAGGCCTCCTGTCATTGCGCTGGTAAGGAATGCCACCCTGCACCTGCTGGCTTTCTGGGGCACAAGGAATGAAAATAATACCTAGTGTTAATATTGTACGGCGCTCCACCCTCACGAGATCTCTGCCCCAGAGAACAGGGAAGCCAGGACTAATCCCTAACACATGGGAACTGCAAGTTGGATCATCCTTCTAGGAAGTATACAGGTGAAGCCAAATATGAAAGGTCAGGTCCTGCCCCAAGCTTAGGGCCTAGGTTTAAATGACAGAATGTGTGAAACAGGTGGCTTTGAAATTATGTCACTTATTAACTATGACCAACCTCCCTAAGGCACAGTTTCCTCAAATTGCAAGGTTGGGATAAGTATGCTTGTCCTATGATCTAACAAGGTTATCCTGAGTATCTAATAAAAAAACACAGATCAGAAGTGTTTCTGCATATTGTAAAGGGTTACACTAATGTAATAGAGTTGTCCTTTTGTCTCTGAGGACTATTTAAGAGTCTCAGCCAAACTGAAAGAGACATGACTTACAGCAACAATCCCAGTGGATATCCTAAACCTAGCTGTGTACCAGAATCACCTGGAAAGCTTGTTAAAAATACATATGTTCACCCCACAACTCCCCAAGATTCTGATGCCGTAGATCTAGAGTGGGACCTTTTGTGACAAATGCCTCAGGGTATCCTTATGTAGCATATCACCTAACACTTACAAACCCCTAGTCTAGACTGACTCAGCTTTCCCAGATTACCCTTCTGGTCTTTCAGACTTAGCCTTAGGTACACCTGAGACACCACTTTCCTAACCAAGGAGAGCTAGTAGTCTTCAGCCCTTGGTGAGGTGGTTATTAGAAGTGGGGTGAGGAAAAAAAAAAAAGAAGTGGGGTGAGCTAGGGGTGGGTGGTGGTGAGAACTGTGTTCTGAACAGCAGAGCAGGAGGGACAAGTCTCCACCAGCACGTGTTGTTAGGACGTGCACAGCCCAAGAGAACGATCTGAGGACAGAAGGTCACCCACTATGCCCTTGGGATTCTGGCAATTTTTTGTTAGTTTTGACTTAAACCACCCAAATGAAAGGAAGCACCATTAGAGTAGATGAAGCTAAACAACAGAAAACAAAACTATACTGTTTTATCACTGTGACCTGGGACCTCAGTTTCTTTCTCAAGGAGAAATGGGGATTGGACAGAAACATCTCTAAGGACCTTTACAGCTCTGAGAATATGCATGACTCAAGCATGAATGAATTCAGACAGGCCCAGACACCTCAATAAATGAGCAGCACACAACTTCCCTATGCACTTTACTGTCCTGTGCATTGTGATTATAGTAGTTACTCGCAGCCATAAATGTAAAACAAAGTTAAGGACAAAGTTAAGGACTCAGCCATGGCATCATTCATTCCTGTTCTGTGGGATCATACATCTGAGTGTCTGAGTGCAGGGGAGACTTGGAAGCTAGCAGCCAGGTTTCATTTCACCACTCTGGCTATAATCATCCTTTAAATTGGAGAGAAAAGATGGCTATGTAGGCAAACGTACCAACAGGTGTTAGGGACCAACACACCAGAACAAGAGGAAAATGGAACATCACAGTTCAGAGCTTTACAGAAATACTTATCAAAAACATGGAATAAACCCCACTAACTGGCTGAACTCCCCAGGTAAACATTTAATAAACTAGTTTGTACCAGGAATGGAATTATTTCCTAAAACTACTGGCCCAAACCAAATTATAACCACTGAGAGTTAAGATTAAGAGTCTTAGTGTTCTCTGAACTCAGTGGGAAAGAGCCCTGGCCTGGGAGTTAAAAGATTTGGGTTCTAAGGGGAATTCCCTGGTGGTCCAGTGGTTAGGACTTGGCGCTTTTACTGCTGGGGCCCGGGTTCAATCCCTGGTCGGAGAACTAAGATCCTGCAAGCTGCACGGTGCAGCCAAAAAAAATTAAAACAAAAAACAATTTGGGTTCTAGTCCTGGTTCTTGCTGTGTGGCACTGATCAGATCACAGTGTTGTTTTCTGAGTCTTGGTTTCTTCCTCTATTAGAAGGACAGGGTTGGGGCTCCCCTGGTGGCACAGTGGATAAGAATCCGCCAATGCAGGGGGCACGGGTTCGATCCCTGGTCCGGGAAGATCCCACATGCCTCAGAGCAACTAAGCCCGTGTGCCACAACTACTGAGCCTGCGCTCTAGAGCCCGTGCTCCGCAACGAGAAGCTGCCGCAATGAGAAGCCCGCGCACCGCAACGAAGAGTAGCCCCCGCTCGCCACAACTAGAGAAAGCCCGCGCGCAGCAAAGACCCCACACAGCCATAAATAAATAAAATTTATATGTATAAAAAAAAGACAGGGTTGTGCAAGCACTATCTCTAAAGCCCTTTCCAGCTCTAAGCATCTAATTAAGTCAATGCTCCCTCTTTCCCGTTACTTACTTAAGACCTCCACTCACTGTCATCCTGGAGGTTGTGTGAGATCACTCATTACCGCTGTGCTAACCCCATTTTACCTCTAAACACCTTTCCATCATCTCTCCTTCCCCTGCTTCCCTCAGCAAAATTATTCTGCAACAAACTGCTTCATGTCAACACTTATCTGTCAGGCATTTCAAAGTGCTATAGAAGAAATCCTCCCCACTACTCTCCCATCACCTTAATGATCCTGAAATCCTGGATCCCACTGTTGCTGCCCCTTTCCCCACCTGTATGCTCCTTGCTAATCCAACCTCCAAGTCTCTCCTTGCAATAACCTTGGCTTCCAAGGTAGTCAGGAGCCCACTGACATCCTGAAAACTTTTTTTAGCCAGTGTGGTTCTCCTTGTGACCCCGAGATCTCCCCTCTTCCCCTCCCCAGTCCTTGTCTCTCAATCAAGAGAAGGGTGAGGACTTAGGGCCCAGGAAGAGAAAAGGCAGTGTGGCCTTCTAATAGTAGTAGTAGGCTGAGAAGACAAGAGATGGACGTTCAGTGCCTAGGTTTTCCCCAACAGTGAAATGTTGGCCTTAAGTAGATGATAGTGTGAACCTGAAGGCTGGGATAAGTTCAAATCCTACTCACAAGAAGGCAATGGAAAATCATTTCCCCTCTCTGGATTTGTTGCTTCCTTTATAAAATGAAGATGTTTCAATTAGTTCATTTCAGAGGCCCCTTCTGCCTCTGATAGTATGTGGCTGTATGTGATTTGGGGAAGGTAGGAACTATATGAGAACAAATGCCAGGGCATTATAGGGCTAAATCTTAAGCCTTGATGCTAATTACAGGCCTTAGAGGAGTGACTCCCCAGAGCTTGGGTAGCCTCGGTTGATGCTTCCCCTTTCTTTGCAACATGCCCAAAGTGCAAAGACTGGTATAGAGGTGAGGCTATAAAAAGATGAGGAAGTGTCTTAGAGCAGCTGGTTATTCTTCCCCTTACCCTGCCCTCCCTCAGAGCAGGCAGGTGGATGACTCAGCTGGAGAAAAGAGTAGGTTCCTGAAGTATAGTTTTCCAGCTGGCCTTGCCCTTCCCCTCCCTCCTCAGAAATAGAATCCAGTTTATTCCATAATCCAACACCCTCCTACCACCACCTCCAAACACACACACGCACACACACACTCTTCTCCATCCCCTTTGGCTTTACCTCTGGCCCCTTTATGGACGATACATCTTCTCCCTGAGACTCACCCCATTCCCACAAGCCCCAACATCTCTTTTATCCATGTAGGTGCATCCCCTGCTACAGAGCAACCAATTTATTTCCCCAAACTTGAAAGCAGCCAACTTTTCTGGTGGAAATAAGAGGGCCACTACTGGTTGGCTGAGGCTCTGTTAGGCATTGAGCTAGAGCTTCAAGCCTCTCCCACTGCCATAACAATCAGTCATGGGATGTCCACAAAAAGAGCTTGGCCTTTCTCAACAGAACTTGGCCCCATAGATAAAAAGGCTTTCCTTGTTGAGGGTAAGGTGAAGCTGTTGCAGATAGTTTGCATTTAGGATATAGGACGCATACAGGGTAAAAATATGAGGGGAAAACACCTTGATTGGGTATCAGAGCAGGTAGGGGTTGTCCTAACTTAACTACTTACTAACATTAGGCAAACTTTATGAGCTTTAGTTTCCTCATTTCTAAAGTAGTAATACTAGTCCTTCCTGCCTGGCCCCCTGCACAGAGGTAACAAGTGTCAATGATCTAACTGGAGTGAGTGAAGACCAGCTACATGTGCTATAAAGCAAGCTAACACTAGTCCTCAAATTTTAGAAAATATGCAACTGAGTCAGCTGCCAATCAAAGTAAAAATGATGTGCCTGCGTGGGGAGGAGGGGAGAGGTGTTAGGGGATAGCCCTTCTTTAAGCAGTACTAGTAGTCCTCAGCTTCCACAGGAGCAGCTGAGTCATACTGCCTTACTACTTGGCTGATAAATTTAGAGAACCCAAAATGGGACCAACAGGCCAGCTGGGGTTCCCAGCTTAACCCCACTCCCTTGTACTAAGAAACAAAGTATTCACTAGAGGCAATTTCATGTGACTCGGGCAGGTCATGGCCTAGGACCCAGAGCCACCTTTCCCCTATGAGAGCCTCACCAGTAGCTGGGCCAATCCAGCCTCCCTTTAGTCTCTGCTGGGACTGCTCGTTGTCTAGCAAGAATGTTTTCTCCTCCTCTCTAGGGTTCTAGGGTAGAGAGAGGCCACAATCTAAGACAGGACCCAAGACCCACATCTCTCTCTGCCTGGGGGCTAAGCTGTGATACAAAGTGCTCTGAGCCTGGTTCTGGAGCTTGCTCTAATACCGATGACCAGGGTGACCCTGGGGAAGTCACTTGCCTATACAAATCTCAATTTCCTCATAAGCAATAAAGGGGGAGGGGAAATAATAATTACTGCTCTGCCTACACTTGAAGGAACTAATGGGTGAATGTAGTTTTGTACAAGATTGAGGAAATGTTACCTGCTAAAACAAACATAAATAACCCTATACTAACAAAAAAGTAAATCCCCTCCCAACTAGTTACCTGCTGTGGGAGAAAAGACTCCTGTGGTGGCACACATCTCAACTACTTCAGTCACGTGGAGCGCTCGCTCTGCTCTCACCGGACCAAGGTACATCCAGTAACCCCTTGAATTACACTACCACTTTCACTTTTTTACATTTTCATTAATTTCACAAGTTGGAGGCAGAAAGCATAGATAAATAGCAGCCCAAAATGTAAATTGTGGTGGTTCTAGCGAAAGATCATCCGAGAATTTTACCATCTGCTAGCACTTATAGAAATTTAGAGCTGAGAAATAGAGAAATTTCACCATCTGCTACCACTTACAGAAATTTAGACTTCTTAGATCACTCTTGACTACGAAGCCCCTGCAACTCAGTGCTTATTTCTAGATTCCCCTGGCTGGCAGAGCCTCACAGAAGGATGAGGGCCAGAGTTGCCAGATTAGAGAGTCTCCTGCTTTTTCTGGGCAAGTTCTGCCTCATTTGAAACAATCCACAGGAGGCAGTAATCTTCCCCCAAAAGGGAAAATGGCATAGAGGTTGAAGGAAGGGCTCCCGTTTCACTGTGACTCCCAGTCACAAAGAGAACCTTCTTACTCCAGTGAGCTACAGTTACCTTGCTTCATATTTGGAAACCAGTTTGCAACTTTTGTACCCTAATACACCCTGAAGTCTTGGGGATGATGCACCTGAGAGACGACAGGAGAAGCAGCATGAGTTCTCCTAATATCAGAGAAAGATACTGCTAAAATAGATTTCAGTTAGCGTTCATGAGAACTGGAGTAATTGACCCCAGAAGATATACTGCAGGCTTGCTAGAAAACAGGAACTTTCCAAAGCCTAGTTTGAGACCCAGGTGTTTTTTAAACCTCTATTACACTTCAGTCTGCCCCACCTCTGATCACGAGCTTCTCGAGAGCAGGGATACTACCTGTTTGCTGCCTAAAGGTTGTCAAATTGCTGGCACTTGTGCCAAATCACACACCTACTTCTTCTGAACCTAAGCTTAGTCATCAAAAAGAATTCAGAAAAATGATATCACAGAAAATACACAGGCCAAAGAGTCCCAAGGCATGGATTCAAGTACTGGCACTGCCATTCATGAGCCATATGACCTTAGACAAGTCACTTCATCTCCGTGGGCCATCATCTTATAAAATGCAGTCAACAATCCTTGCAAGATTTTGTAAAAGTTAAATAACAGATGGGAAAGCATATTATGAATATCTTGAATTAATCCCTTTCTGGTGCTATACCTGACTACTAAAACAAAAATGTTCTTATCCCTCCAAAAACATATTTCTTTAGAACTCTGCTTACCTAGAAAAGCACTCCTTAACGTATTTAGTAAGTGAATCTTGGATTATTCAAAGGTGTTTACAACTTCGCGATCCTGAAAGCACATAAACTGTACTCTGCTTTTGGTATTTAAATTAAGTCTTATGTCTTTGCTTGTCCTAAGAAATCTCTCTTGCCTTGCAGATTACATGAAAGAATCCGTATGCAGTTCTAGCACTTGTTCCTTGAATAGCAGTGAAAACCCTTATGCCACAATTAAGGACCTGCCCATCCTCACCTGCACGCTTCCAGAAAGCAGCTACGTAGAAATGAAGTCGCCTGTGCACACGGGGTCTCCGTACACAGATGTGCCATCCTTGTCGACATCTAATAAAAATATATATGAAGTTGGTAGGTGTCTCAAATAAGTAACTTAGTGAAATCAGGGCACTAGTACAGCATCTGAAGTAAAAACAGCCCTCTCCAGTCCCCGTCTTGAAAATACACCCTTCTTTTGTTGCTTTTTAAGGAATCCAAGGTGAACTGTCTTTCCCAGGACTGCCCTCCTCTCTCACACAAGAAATCAAATTCTTGTGCCAACTCTGCTTTTAAAAAAAAACACTAAGGCTACGTGTGAAGCAGATACATTGGGGGTGGGGAGTCGATACACACAAACACATACACTTCAACTGATTGTTAACACAAATTCCTGTTTAAAAAAAAAACAATCAGAACAGACATTTGCAAGTTTCGAAATCACCTCGTTCTACTTTTTCCCAGCTTAACCCATGTCCCTGGGCTCACTGATACAACCCCTGACCCCTACCTCTAGGATATTCTAAGTCCCTTGGTTTTGACCAGAGCTTGGGATTCTGATAGCACACTCACTTAGGTTTTCAATCTCTTGAACAAGCCTCAGTCCTAACCTTCATACATTTATCATAAACCCCTGGCTTCTCCCCCGACCAAGTTAAATAGAATTCTCTTCCCCCCAGCAAGGCAACCAAAGCTAATCTGTTCTCTGAACTCATTTTTCACTATATTCCTTAGAGCCCACAGTCAGTGTGGTCCAAGAAGGCCGTGGTTGTAACTCCAGCTATATCCAGAATCCATACAACCTACCTAGGAACAGCCATATTCCTGGTCATTATAACCTCCTCCCAGTAAGACAGAGCCCTGCCAATGGGCCGTCCCAGGACAAGCAGTCTTGAGGGATAAGCCTCTCTCTTGCAATGTGCTCTGCTGAATATTCTCTGACTCTCTGAAAGAAGACAATCCCTTGACTTGAAATAATGGTACAAACTGACTTCAGCTGCGTGTTAGTTATAACGTTCACCTGGAACTAAAGAAGAGCTTCCAAGTGGGACTGGGGTAACTGTTCAAAAGGTCCGTTCTCAAAAGCAAATTCTACCACCCACCCACCCCCAATCCCAAATGCCATGGATTATATGATCTTTTAAAACATAAAGATAAAGCTACTCATCAACATCAGCTAAATATATACATATTAATATTTATATATTAAATTATCTGAAACATGATGCTTAGAAAGCATGTAGAATAGGTTTTACCAATTTTCCTAGGAGTAAAGGGGACTGGGGAGGAGAGGGGATTACTTTAAAGCACCTGAAATGTATATGTGCTTTTGGTTCCTGTTACCGTCACTTAGATTGTTTTATTACCTAAGATAATTAGTACATAGACACAAACTGTGCTAATATCAATCCTAAAGTACCTGTACATATATGTCAAGTCAATCAAATTATAACTGCCAAGATTACAGAGTTTAGTATACAGTCTAATGCTGACAACTTCAATTTTTTAAAGTAAGACTTTAATGAATACAAATTAACTTTCCCTCTTCTGCCCCTGGTGGTAGTAGGAGGGAAAAAAAGTTTCCAAAGTGCAACAGCCTCTTTAAGTCAAACAATGATTTCTAGGCCAGCTTTACAAAATCTTGCCAATTCAAAGTTCAAGAACATTGCAAGCCAGTCCTGGCCTTGTCATATCTCCTTAGTCCATCCAACACCTGAGTTATTCCATGCAAAACGGAACTCTGAGATGATGCCTTTAAGCAAGCAGTCATAGACTGGTAAGAATTAAACATCCCTAAAAATGGTTATTCGGCCTCCAGAATTTATTTGAGTGGCATTCCTTGACTCAGAAGAGTACATGCTGTCAAGCGTTATCTTCATAAATCTTGAGCTTGATGTAGTATGGAACCTAAAAGTGTAGAGGAAATTAGACAAAAGTGGATACAGGAAGTTTAAGTTGTTTTAAGTACATTATGCTTTTTGATGGAACTAAATGAAATGATCAAAGAAGAATGGACTGTAATCAATTGCTATAACATGATGTAAAAGCTTAATATATAAGTATATGAAGTACTTCTACCTTCTAAGCACCACCTACTGACATGGCCAAAAATGTATTACAATGAGCTAATGCTCCAGATCCCAGTATTCAGGTGTATCTATACTTCCACTCTAATGAATATAAGTAAACTGGGGCTTGGATGGGTCAAAAAGGAGCCTCTCCCAAGCCCTAAAGAGGACCTCCTCACAAGAATTAAAGACCCAAAGGGCAAAGCAGGGAAACTAATGACCACCCTATACCACTCCATTCTCTGATTAACAGTCCAGGCAGTAAAAAATACTTCCAAAAAGGTATACAGAAGAGGAACTAAGTGACTGTAAATGACTGCAAAGCTGGAACAGCTGCTACAGGAAATGTGGGAGTTCTGAAGCCCTTAATACACATTGGAAGTCTGCCATGGAACCCATTAGTTTGGGCAATAACCAGCAAAAGCAAGAAAATAAATAAATGAGTAAATCCTCCCTCCCCCACTTCACTCAAGGCTTAAGCAAATTTTATCGTTAGGGGAAAATATAATACTTACATGAATGCTGCATGTATGCATGGGAGCAAGTGATCAGCAATAGCAAATTTACTTTCAAAAAAAGCCTTATTAAAATATAAATACTAGAAAATTACTTTGTAGGCCCAAGTAAATATTTCTCATACATATGTAGGAAGAAATATAGATAAGAGACTTACCTCAGTATTTCAGGGCAGCAAGTGCTCAAATATCTTTCTCAAGTAAGGATCAAGAAGCATGGTGAAGTCAGATCAGCAAGGAGAAACTTCATCTCAATCCCAGGTTTTATTTTCTTCCCTTAGCCTGCATGTACAATAACTGCTGCCTGGCAAACTGCAAACAAGCACTCAAGTTTCGTTTCACCTCTTTTTTGCCAAGTATCTTCTGGCAAAATTCAGCAAGAGGTGGCATGGTGGAATTGCTAAAGCATTGGGTCGAGATTTGAGTGTTACTTGCCCTCTCTGGGTTCCTTTTTTTCCCCATGTATTGAAAAAAAGGGAGAAGCAGAGAAAGGTAAGGGAGCTCTGACAACCCTTCAGCTTTAGCATTCTATGATTTTTAAAGAAATGTAATACAACTCAAATCAGGCAATACAGTGGAGAAGGGAAAGGCAGAGGGTGTGATTAATCTATTGTGACAACAGCTGCCCTCACATATCTAAGAGTTACTGGTAAAAGACATTCCAATCTAACAGAGCACCTACTAGGAACTTCTGTCTAGCACTGTCACAAATAGGTTCATGGTCAACCTAAACATGTGCACTGTGCATTTTATTGGCAACATGGAAAAATCTGTTCAATTATTTTACAGAAATTAAGTTTTTACTCAAAGTGATGTGCATACAATTCAAATGAATAAGAAAAACACAATTACTGTACAATAGCATAAGTGCAACTATGAAATGGCAATACTTTTTTAAACAACCCAGATTTGTAATATATTTGTTCACTGTGCAGAGGGATCATACCTTGTACAAAATAAAATGAATTTCTCAAACTAATTTAACAAGAATGCCCACTGTTGTGTTGCAAACTGAAAATGTGTCTATAATCTACACCTTAGGTTTAAACGTAGAACTAACTTACATTTTGTGTGGTCACTCTAGACAGCCAGAAAAGTGAAAATCATCCCAATAGATGTTTGAAAATAAAGTGAAAAGGTTCTATCAAATTTATAACAAGAGAGTCTCTTCCTTTAAAGTAATGAATGGGAGCAACACATTCTTATTCATGTCCAAAAATTATTGAAATATCTCATACACATCAGGATACTCAAATAGAGAATTTCTCTGCTTTCACAAAGATTTGGACTCAAAGACAACTATTACAACTTGTGCTCAGCTCCAGAGACACAAAGGTACTTCTATGGAAAGGAATAAAGGCAAGTGTAAGGGCCACCTAATTAGCATAAGTGCAATGAAGAGCTGTCCACCAGAAGTTATCAGCCACTACAGTACTCTGGGTGCATCTGTTTTAGGACCTTTTAAAACATATCCTTGTGACCTAACTGGTAAAGAAGCAGCAGAATTAATTTTGTAATAAAATACAAACGCTAAAAAATAGCTTACTGAATGCATTCAATGGTATAAGTTTAAAATTTCTCCCTTATACTTTCAAAGTTTTGTATGTAATCCTCATACTTAAGTCAAACTAAAACATTTCAACTTGTCAGTTCACAAGGCTTACATGATACTCAAAAGTTATTTCCACTTAATAAAATGTCTAACCAAGAACTTTTGCTATTTAGAGGCTAAGACTCATTCAGAAAAGATCTAACAGACAATCCTCAAAGGCCAGGAGGCTAGGGCTTTGACATCTGAGTGAAAGACAAAACATAATCAAGGGTTATAAGGCTAATAAAGGTATTTACTGAGAATAATAGTGCTTTAAGATTATGACTTACGAGGCTCAGAATACCACCCAATAGCATAAATGACAACCAAAGGCGGCAGGTTGTGCACTCAATCACTGCAAGTTGTGCACTCAATACAGGAGATTCAAGAATGATACCATTAGCCATTCATCCAGCCAGAGGGAAGACAGAAGAGGCCCAATTAATCTGTATGTGGCAACAGAAGATGGAAAATCTTTCTCAGAAGGGATGGATGATGGATACATAAGGGATTCATTATACTATTATTTATAAGGTGTATAATAATTATATATTATTTATGTAATAATTTTATGTAACAATATTTAAAATGTTTAATCTAAATGGTAAAATTCTCAGACTACAGCCCCCCAAGCTAAACTAGAATGAACCATAGGATTAGCCCCTTCACTCTTTTAGATGGTCCTTCCTTAATGTTCTGACACGGGGTTGTAGGAAGGATAAATATTAGGAATGTAAGTATGAGCAAAGCACTTTCCCTACCCTTGTAGATCTTACAATGTAGCAATTATAGAAGGGCAGGGATAAACAGAGGACCCTGATGATTAGTCTGATAGTGATTATACATTTTCTTCCCTGACCTGCAGAGCTAGAAAGACTCTGAGCAGTGGTCCAACCCAAACCCAGAGAAGGAGGAAGCTCTGGTCTGCAGCGCCGGTTGTCAGATTACCTCCTTATTCCAGTTTCTGCCTCCCAGGCCATTGTCTAGCCCAGCAGATGGCCCTCCAGAACCTTAGGAGTGAGTGCTAAAAGCCATACGCTTATTCATTAGGATGTGGATAACAGGGTCTGAGATTTTGTGGTTTGGGGCCAAGGTTAAGTTCTACTGACTCAACCACAGGAAAGGAATCCTGTTGGCTATTAATTTTCACCATCACTGGTACTGATAACATAGTAGTTAACAGCCAATATACATGACATCTGTGCCAGGACCTATCAATTCTATGCTTAATAATGTTAAATAATTCAACTCAAATGTTTACTAATAATTACTATCCTAATAGACAAATAATGCCATTTATATCATGTGTGTGCACACATAAACCTATACACTTGGATTTAATCATTGGTTCTATTGGTGGAATCAGTCCATGGACTGATCTACCTTACTAGATTCCACTTAGAGATTAAAAAAAAAAATTAAACACAAAATGTTTTTAAAGGTTCTCTCTCCCAAACATGAATATATTTCAAAGTATATATTAAAAGCCAGCAGAATTTTCTTTTAACAGTAAAAGCCAAAAAACAGCAGTTCTCAGCTCACAGTTGACATAGCAGCCCCTCAAGTGCTCCTCCCCGCTTAGTACATATGGTACTTTGATGCATATTGTTGAAACTGACAGTCATTTTGCAAATGTTCTGAAAGCTTTCATCTTATTTAATGGCGTTAACATGGAAATAAAGATAGCATTTTAATCAAGTTATTATAACCCAAAAATATCTTGCAAAGTATACACATGATTTTTATTTATCTATTAAATTTAAATTTTAGTTAGAATGTATAATAATTTGGCTCTGGTACCTGAAGAAAGTGTTCATTCATAAAATTACTGAATTAAGGCTGGGATAAACCCCAGAAATGATCTAACCCAGTCCCCTCATTAACTGGAAGAAAGTGAGGTTCAGAGATAAAATGACTAGAAGACCTGTGACTAGATTCCAAGTCTTTGTCACCCAGTTTAATGCTCTATTATAGCTGCCACTTTCAATCTTTTAACTCAGAATTTAGCATACTTTCTAATATATGCCTAATATCAACTTCCTTTCAAATATTCTTTCTCTATCCTCCAATTCAGCTTTTAGGAAAATAGATACTTCAATTAAAATTCTCTCAGCCTAATCCTAATGGTCTCCCTTACATAAATTGTGATGATATTAGCATTCTGTATTACTTTATTGTTACCATCAGCCTCCCACGGTTTCTTTAAAAGATTAGAATGACAACTCCAGTTTATTCGGCGTATTGTATAGATGAGTGAAAAAGGTGACCTGTCAAATCCCGGGAAGGGATGCAGCACCAGCACTGCCCCAACCAGGAGAACAAAAAGCAGCTCTTTAGCACTAGTTTAGTTTGACTGTTATGCTAACCCACTAAACGTTGTGGTGAAAGAAGGTCCTTTCATTGTCTTTGTTCATTTTTTTTCACACAGGGAATAGATATCCTTATGTACAGTCCTTATGCAAAATTCATATTTTGTTTTGAATTTTTTTCTCAGGCTTATGATGTTTGTGAGACATAAAATAACTAGCCTCCATTTTTTTCCTCTGTTTAAAAAAAAAAAATCTCCAGAAATTGAAACCTAACAGGTTGGAGTAAGTTCTTAATTATCCACCCAGCCTTTGAATTATTCTGCTTCTGGTGTTGGCCAAAACTGTCTAAATAGTAGAGCTTTTTTTTTTCTTTTTAAGGTAGATGGAAGAGATTATCACAATAGCTCAAACCAGTGAGAGGGTTTGCATTTTGTAAATATAAGTCACTGAGGACAAAAATTAAGATGTTTACTTCCCCAATGATGAAATAAATATGACTAGCTCTGATGGGCAATCCAAACTCAAGAAATCTAACTTTCCTGCAGAACCCTCTGACAGAAGTCACCAACTAGCACCACTTCTTAGAATTACAATTTAGCATACTCAGTGCAATGGCTAAAGAAACTTACCCTTACAGAGTAACAACTACTATTAGAGAGAAATCATAAATAGCATTTTAGAACAATGACATACAAGTTAAAATCAAGATGGCTAAGTGACTTTTCAGGACAATACAATAGGTTTTTTAAAAATTCAAAGTTAAAATAACTGAAAAGCAAGGTCAAAAAGCAAAATACTTCTAAACTACCTTAAGCCCTAAATTGTCATAATATTTAAAAACTTAATGTTTCTTACTTGAGACAGTCTGTCTCCTGAGACACTATTCAGAATGAAGACACTTGTTGAAATGAAATCAGATTCATTTTCTACTACTACTTAAGGTTTCTTGGAATTCTCCCAAGATCCAACCATGCACAAGGCAACATTAAGTCTACATTTGGTAAAAATTCAAAGTTACTTTATTCATTTTCAATTCACTACCTAGTTTCTCCTTCTCTTAAATAATTTTGTAAAAAATTTACTACCAATTTTGAGTAAAATAGTGATGGAGCCTCTTGGGTCTGGTGACACTGTTACATACCAAAGTACAGAGATTACTTTCCTAATGTTTTTGGTAATATTCAATACTTTTTCCAAGAACAGCATAATTGAACTATATGTCTAAAATCAAAGCTGAATTCACACAATGATGCCTCCAATTCAATTGTTTACTCTGTAATCCAAGGACCTATGCTCTTACTCATCAGAAGCAAATATTCCATAGCTACATCCAAAGCACTCAAAGGAAAAATATAATCTGACAACATAAAGAATAGTCCCCCTATAACTGTTTATTAGAATGTGAATATATTCCAAATCAATAACTAAAAAAAAAAAAAAAAAATCAAGTTACAGAGCATGCATAAAATACAAAGTAGCGATTTACAAATAGATAGTAGTATCTTCATAACCAATACACCAAAATAATAAAATAGCTACAGAGAAAAACTAAATTGACTAATCACAGCAATGCCTTCCGTGCACCCCACACGTCATGAGCACCGCAAAAGACAGAAGATTAACTACGTAACATAGTCATCTATGCAAGCCCATACACATGTATATTTTGGGGATATTCCACCATCCTGAATAGTATCACTTTAGTTGACACAACTTGCAGAACACTTCAGAGTTAAGTGCTCAATACCATCCACAAGAAAACAAAACTAAATATTAGTGTGCACATTTCTGAATGAGAAATGAGTTGCTCCATTGATTTCAATAATGTAGTGGAAGAAAACTTTCAGGTTTGTACAATGCCTAAATGCATTCTATTTAACTCAAGGTACTATTTCATCTTGCGTACTAAAAGAATACATGCCTTTAAGTGGTACCACTTGAGCAGAAATTAACCTCTCACTGTACTCTTTAGACATACTGAAACCAGATTAACTGGACTATATTCCATAATATACTGCAAAACTCAAAAATCAGCATTGTTAAAATAATTTTCCATACCTGCTGGTGGATATGGTGATAAAACTAGGTTGCATTTCATTTACTGGAAGGTTTTAAGATAAAATTAACACTTCACCATTGGATACTAAGAGCATTAAACCAGTTATTGCCTGAGCAATAAAATGCCACACAATCTACTGCTGGGAAATTAGATAAGTTAAATGACTTGGGCTGCCTGATTACTGTAACAGAGGCACCTCATGTGGAATTCCACCAGTCTCTCCAGTTCCCAGCCTGCCAGGCAGCATTGTTTAACATATGGCCCCATAACCATACTGCTACTGAAATCATCACAGTCTTTTGTGTTTATTAAGATAATTCTTGTCCAGAAAAAAGTGCCCCCCTCTCTAATCAACTTTGATGTTTACAAAAATTAAAAAACAAAATTTACTAAACTACTATTAAGGCATGTTAGAAATTGACTTCCAGAATAATGGAAAATTTTCAAGCTCTCAAAATTCTGCTATGTTTATAGGGCAATTCTTAGATTTATGGAAATATACACTGCACTGAGAGAAGAGTGTATTAATTATAAGCTGCTCTGTGGCAAAATGATAGCTTATTTCTACAGTCTTCTTAATTTGATTTAATCAAGACCAACAGGTCTGAGCTTCAAGGGATCAAGTTATATTATGTCCTACAGTGACAGCTTCCATGATGAAAAGTAAACAATAATTGAGGAATCCAAACATTCAGTTTATTAAACTAAGGCTAGTGAAGCCATAGCATGAAAAAAAAGCTGCAGTCATTCGGGACAAGTGGATGATTTTATAAAGCTAAAATCTAAAGACTTAAGACATGGAAAAATTCATAAGTATGAGGAAGTAATAAAACACAAAAATGACCACAAGAATTACAAATATATTTAAATCTCAGACCTGGGAATTGGACTATACACAGCCTTCTAGGGGAGAAGAGAAACGCCTTATATGTTCTGACAGCACTGCACCTTTGGCTTGTTTTCAGTGGTTGGTGGAACATGAATAGGAACCACATTGTTGCTTGGAGACATGTCATTTTCACGTCTGTCTGACATTTGCTTCTGGGAAACAATGCGGTATATCTCTGGGTAAAAAAAAAGAAACAGCAACACCCAGTGTGAACAGACCCATAAATCGTTGATTAAAAAGATACACAGAGGCAGAAGTTATATTCATAAGAGAAAAAAATGCAAATAAACTGAACAGAGGCTGCATATACTCAAAGTTTTATTTTCAAACAGCCACTGATTCGAGTCAACCCATTATTTCACAACAATTTCCCTTAGGGTAAGAAGAGAAATAAAGGTTTTCCATTTCAGAGGGAAAGGTTTACCAATCAGTTAAATAAATCTTGGTCTAAAGAGATTACATAGTTTATGGGCTTAGATCTAAATTTCTACCCTTACCAAAAAAACCTACATACATTGACACTGTACCACAGAAAAATATTTAAATCTGCATTATCAGACACAGTAGGTATTTGTGTTGGCTACATAGGGAAGCATACAACTTCATAAACAAGTCAAAATCCCAAAGAACTCTTGGAAAAGAAGAACGGAAAGATAATGTTTATCAGTGCCTCCTGAACTAAAGTTAAACTGTAATGAAATAATTATTCAAATCAAGCAACTTAAGATTTTCTATGACACTTATCAAAACTAATTGTTTAGCATCTACCTCTTCCACTAAACAAACTAGTGGATGAGGAATGTCGCCTGCCGAATCAGTAAACAAAGGATGATGGGCCATCAAGCCATCAGCCACTGCAGCTGCCCCCCTCTCCCACGGTGCACCCCGAGGGAATTCAGCATGGAGAAAAGTAGGATACTGGCCCTAGATAGTTAAGGTGCATATCAAAGGAATAATTTCAATGAGCCCAGACTCCTGCATCTTCCCATACAAAGAAAAGCCCTAAATTCATTAACTTGAGATGTCTGGTTTTCTTTAATTAACAGGAATCTTTTGATGTTCCAGACTACCTAGTTTTTGTTCATGAAACTCCTATATATCCTGGTTCCTCCCTTACCTCTTCGGAACAGTCTCTCAGAGCTATCTGAGAAGCTGCCTCCCGGGCTTAAGTCCTCAGCAAGTCCGCCAAATAAGACATAATTCTCAACTTTTAGGTTGTGCATTTTTTTCACTCAACAAACTATAAGGACCAAAACTGTATCTACCTTATTCACTGCTGTATCTCCAGCATATAGTAGGGGTTTGATAACTAAGTACACGAATAAATGTTATTAAATTCCTCTACAGCCAAGTATCCTTATTTAATATATTGTATTCGGTCTTACAGTGCACTGCCTAAAAGTAGCTCCCTCTGACTATATAAACTCCTTACAAACAAAGAATGTATCTTATCTTTGTTCTCAAAGTGCTCCCTCCAAAAAAAAAAACCACCCTCAAAAGGTAAGGGAATTCTGGGCTTCCCTGGTGGCGCAGTGGTTGAGAATCTGCCTGCCAATGCAGGGGACACGGGTTCGAGCCCTGGTCTGGGAAGATCCCACATGCCGCGGAGCAACTAGGCCCGTGAGCCACAATTACTGAGCCTGCGCGTCTGGAGCCTGTGCTCCGCAACAAGAGAGGCCGCGATGGTGAGAGGCCCGCGCACCGCGATGAAGAGTGGTCCCCACTTGCCACAACTAGAGAAAGCCCTCGCACAGAAACGAAGACCCAACACAGTCATAAATAAAATAAATAAATAAATAAAAGACCGTGAATTTCTAAAAAAAAAAAGGTAAGGGAATTCTAAAAATGGGACAAATTGACATGATATGCCTCCTATTATGATGGACTATGAAGTATAATATATTCCTATGAATGACACCTGTGTATTCCTACCAAAAATGTTTAAAATGAATTTATCATGAGGAAACAGTTAGATAAATCCAGACTGAGGGACATTCTATAAGACAACTGGCCAAGACTCTTCAAAAAAAGTTACTGCCACAAAATACATTTAAAAGATGAGAATAAATGCTTTAGATGTGGGCTACAGCCCACCTATTTATATTAAATATACGTTAACCACCTATTTAAATTAAATAAACACAATTCAAAATCCAATTCCTCAGTCCAATAGCCATATTTCAAGTGCTCAATAACAACCCGTAGCGAGTGGCTACTCTATTCAGTACCCAGATATGTAACAATTCCATCAATGCAATGTGTTTTCCTTGACCGGATCCTAGGTTTAAACTGTAAAAACCAAATCTATAAAAGACATTATTAGTACAGTTGGAGAAATCTGAATATGAACTTGCACATTAGATAATACTATGTAAAAAAAGTTCTTGGATATGATATACGGTATTGTGATTATGTAGGAGAATGCCTTTTTCTGAGGAGGTAAAATGCTCCAGTGGTTAGTAGTAAAGTGCCATAATGTCTACAGTTTGCTTTCCAAAGATTGAGCAAAGGGGAAGAAAAGTATATTTACACATATAGAAATAAACCGAATGTGGCAAAATGTTAATAACTGAGGATTTTAGATGAAAGATATATGGGTGTTCACTGTATTACTTCTGTAATATTTGAAAATTTTTAAAATATAAAGTTATGGGGGAAAAAAAGAAAGTGGAATCATATTTTCAAATGTACGAACATCATTTGGATTCTAGGTTGAACTGTTAAAATTTGAGACAGGAAATTTTAATATTGTTTGGATAATAGAAGACAATAAGGAATTACTGCCAGTTTTTAAATGGTTTTGTTGTTACAGGTTTAAGTCCTACCTTTTAAATATACATCATGAAATGTTTACAAATGAAATGATGTAATATCTGGGATTTGTTTCAAAATAACGGGGGAGGGAGTAGGTGGAGGAAAGATTGGCTCTGAACTGACGGTTGTTGATGGCTACATGGGAGCTCATGATAGTATCCTACTTTTGGTATGCTGAAAATTTTCCATAACAAAAAAGTTAAAGAAAAGGAAATGTATTAACTAAATTAATACATTTTTTCCAAGTTAAAAACTAATTTCCCTAAAGTTGAATAACAGCAAACTGTAATCAACTGAATATGTGAACTAACAAAAACACTGACAGCTCGTGTGCCTTCTCTTATGCTTTTTTGGGGGAAGCAGGTGGCTAAAACTTATGTTTCAGAAGGTTGACAGTAGTTCAAAGGTGAAGAAGCACCAAGAGAAAAAATTAGATTCCAATAAAGAAAGGTTACTGACTAGAGTTTTATAAAGAAAAAAAGATATGCAGGACGTGGGGTCTTCATTTGAATTCTTTTCATTAAAAAGGGATGGGACCAGGGCTTCCCTGGTGGTGCAGTGGTTAAGGATCTGCCTGCCAATGCAGGGGACACGGGTTCGAGCCCTGGTCCGGGAAGATCCCCATGCTGCGGAGCAACTAAGCCCGTGCGCCACAACTACTGAGCCTGCATTCTAGAGCCCGCGAGCCACAACTACTGAGCCCGTGTGCTACAACTACTGAAGCCTGCATGCCTAGAGCCCGTGCTCCAAAACAAGAGAAGCCACCGCAATGAGAGGCCCGCGCACCGCCACGAAGAGTAGACTAAGAAAGCCCGCGTGCAGCAACGAAGACCCAACATAGCCAAGAATAAATTAATTAATTAATTTAAAAAGAAATTAAAAAAAGGGATGGGACCAGAGTGTCTAGGGTAAAGAGAAAGACAGTCATTCAATCAGGCTAGTGACTAAGAAGTAAAGATAATCATCAACTTACTGTAAAACTATACCATTCATTCTTTATTCTTTATGTTTTCTCTCTAATCCCAAACTGGAAGTCTCTTCTTTCTCAAGTGCAAATGATTAAATGTGACCCTCTACAAATTTAACTTCTTTACAAGTGGTTTTGAATATTACGTTAGGGGAACCAAAACAAAAATTATTTTGCAGGTTCTTAAATAAAAAGCAAATACTGTAAGAAAGGAAAAAGCAGAGTTCTCAGAGAACACAGAAAGGTAAATAATTAAAGAGATCTCATTACAAGGAAAGAAATTTGAGCAGTGTTATAAAACTGCCTGCAAGTACTGCATACTGTTTTGTAGAAGTAGATTATTACTACCTTGCTCCAGTCACCAAAAAGATGTCCGCTAATAAAAATGCCACCCAAGGCAACAAAGAAAAAGGAAAGTGTTGATCAGAAAATTAGGAGAAATTTTTTCTTTCACTTAGAATGGGCACTAAGAAGCTACACAAGTAATTTAACATCTCTTGTGGCTGGGTGTGTCACTTAAAAAAAACTTTGATAAGAAAATATAAAGCAGGTACCTTCTAGCTGGTATCTGATTCGAGAAGGTTATTTAAGTGGGGGGAGGGGAACAGGACTAATAACTTGCTAAACCAGATGCAAATATTTTCCTCTTTCAAGGGCATGTTCTCCTTTAGAACCAAATGTATGTGATATACCAATTCCTGTGCAGACCCTTTTCAAGAAGTCCAAAGGACAGGTAAGGTTAGAAAGAAAAGGGATTCTGCTTTATCATTCTTATATCAGGATCTCTTATATGAGATCTAAATATAAAGTAAAATATTAATATAAAATAGCTTTAAATATAACCGAGTAAAGTTAAATAAATGACGTATGCCTATTTCTACTCTAATGGAAGTATGAATCAAGTTTCAAAGTACATTCTAAAGAAGTTAAATGCAATAGCTCCAAATTGGGGAACAAAAAAAACTAAAATTCCTCAGTCCCTCCAAAAATTGTGAAAATAGCAGAGACCTGAGTTATCCTACTACAGCCTACATCAGAATTTGTTAGACCTTCTTCAAACCTACTGCTCACCATGTAAGTTTCTTGAAGGTCAAAAAAATGCTCTGATTTGACTGACACAAGGTTGCCACATGCAAAGAATCAAAGCCTGATTAAAAGATCCTCACTACTCCAATAAAATTAATGCCTGAAAAACCCTAGCCTCACTTTTAAGAGATAATATGCTAAGTGAACTAAAATTCTTTCAACCAGGAATTCCCTGGCTGTCCAGTGGTTAGGACTCCATGCTTCCACTGCAGGGGGCACAGGTTCAATCCCTGGTCGGGGAAATAAGATCCCACAAGCCACACAGCGCAGCCAAAAAAAAAATTCTTTCAACCACAGAATTAAGAATTTAGTCCCCATACTACAAAGATGGCTTGGACTTATTAATTACACGGAGAAACCTGGAGGACATCATCATAACCAACATCACCAGTAATTAATAAGACAAACAAATATCATGAGCCTTCTGATATGATGCACTGAGAACACTTTTGTGGTATTCCTCCTGAAAATACATAACCAGAACTGAATCACAAGGAAACGTAAGACAAACCCAAATTGAGGGACACTACAAAATAACTGACCCATACCCTTCAAGAAATGTTAATAAACAAAAGACAAAATGAGGAACTATTCCAGATTAGAGAAAACTAAAAAGAGTTATGACAACTGAATACAATGTATGATCTGATTACAGCCTGTCTTTTGCTAATAAGGACATAATTGGAACAGCTGGCAAATAAGATCTGTAGCTTAACATTGATGTGGTACTATTATCTAACTCTCTAATTTTGATCAATGTACTATGGCTATGAAAAGACTATATCCTTGATTTTAGGAAATACACACTGAAAAGCACTTAGGGATAATGGGCAACATGTCTGTCACTCTCAAATGGTACAGGAAAAAACAGTATTATTTATATATTTAGAGAGAGGAAGAAAAAGAATAAAGCAAGTGTGGTAAAATATCAACATCTGGGGAATATGGGTTAAAGGTATTTGCAAATACTTTGTACTATTATTGCAACCTTTAAGTCTGAATCTGTCAAAATTCAAAGTTAAAAGAAAAAATAATACAGTATGGAAAATATGGATTAATAACATCCCTCAATGAACTTGAGGATGAAATAAAACAAAGCTGCACTGAAATTTAGAGGCTAAGCAATGTATCAGGCTCACTCATGCACTAACCAACTACCTCCTAAATATACCATCAGCAAAATTATGTCATGAAGTTACTGTCAAATTCATGGATGTCAAGAATGGCATGGGTCAATTCTAAAAAAAGCAACATGGTTAACTTTGAAGTAACAATGGAGATACATTTTCTAATACATAATTTTGCATCTTAAAAAGTAAAAAGCTATTTTTTTCTTCCAGCAACATCAAAATACAACATAAATGCTCCCTTAATACTGTTAACACGTAAGGCAGAATTAAGCCTAATGAGAATACTGTTCTATTTCCTGTTTTTTCTATGCATTAATACTCCCACTATTATACAGAAAAGTTTAGCACAAACATCCTAACACTTGCAAAACACAGATGTCTGCTGCCATATGCAGTGATCTCTGATCCCACAGGTCAACACTGAGATTTATTACAGGAAGCTGAGGAAATAGTGGCTATATAGAGAGGAAAGGTGGTAGTACTAAGTGAAGCTCAAGCCTTGTTTGCTTTCAAGCAATATTAATTAAGCAGTAACAAAAGCTTAATCAAGAGTGAATTTTAAGAGAAACAGCCAGATGTTCATCATTCAGGACAAAACAGATCAATTTTAAGTATATACCACTGCTTATTGATTAGTTCATGTTTGAACAGATCATAAGTTCAATGTTACAAAATGATACATAAAATAGTTAACTGCAGATGGAAGAAAACACTTGGCCTCATTTTCACTCAATATGAGAATAAATGGGCTATAAATTGAAATCAGAATGGGCTAGAATTGTAGCAGAGATTTGATAGGACATAAAAAATAACCCAACAAGGACTAACTAAAGTTTTTTCAAATGAGGTTTTTCAGAGGCCTTAAGAGACTCACAGACTTTGAAGATGATTTAATTCACTCATGTTAAGACACTGAACCTTAGGACTAGGGAGGTTCACTGACTTTAGTTACACATGGAATGAGAGCAAAGTGATAAAAAGTAAAACCTACAGCTCCTGGGTCTCAACTGAGTATTCAACACATTGACCCAAGAGAAACCACGCAAGTGCTTAAAAAGGAAAAAAAGTAGGATTTGCAGACATACTGCGTATTCAATCAGATCTTGCTTGTTTGAAACAATCTGCAATGAAAGTTGACACAAAGATTCTAAAAGAAAGCTACTGTGTTCCAAAAACCGTATATCCAACCCTAGCACCAGTCCTTTATTTACTATTTTTCTGATAACAGAAAAGAATTCTAATAAACCAGGTATGTAAATCATCAATATAGTTTATTTTTAATGAGTTTTTTTTTTCATACCTTAACTGCTATTTAGCTACCGATATCAAATATTTACAATGTACCAGGGACAGCTAAGTATTTTACATGTACAAACTCATGTACTCATTTTTGGAGTCTAGAGTAGATGTCTCAATGACAGACAATTCTTTTCTATGAGTTAGGTTATAGAGACAAAAACCTTTAAGTCACAACATTAACAGTCAAGTCAAATCATATCACAAGGTATTTATAAATACAAGCCCTTACTTGAAAGAAAATAACAGAACTCCCAAAACATATTTCAACTTTAAATACGAAGAAATTAAGGGCTAGAAAGGTTAAGTAACTTGCCTAAGATTATAGAGCTAATTAATAAGTGGAGGAGCCAGGACTAGAAACCAAGTCAGGCTTCTAAGCCCATGTTCCTAAACCCTAAGTTTTATTCCCTACATTTTTACAGTAAAATAACATTTAAAAGCTAAAATCTGTTGGTCTCCAATACAAGTGCTGCATACGAAGAATAAAAATCTTCTTACATTATAATTGGAAGCTCATTTACTTAACCATTTCTCCATATATTTTTAGAACACCACATAAGATCACTATATATTAAGACTATACTCTAAATTATGAGTTCTTAAAAGTAATATACAGGGACCTCCCTAGTGGTCCAGTGGTTAAGACTCCACGCTCCCAATGCAGGCAGCCTGGGTTCGATCCCTGGTCAGGGAACTAGATCCCTCATGCCGCAACTAAGACCCAGCGCAGCCAAATAAATAAAATTTTGTAAAGTAATATACATTTTTAAAGTACTTAAAAACAACTCACTGAAGTGCCTATTAGAGGGTTAAGATTAAACTTTCAGATGAATTGTTCATTCTATTAAAGTCAGGGTAAATATGAGTCAACATAAATAAAATGTCCTCTTATCCCTGAGGTTGACCTGGTCTACACATCCATATTCCAAAACAGCATGAATTTTTTTCCTTTCCCACTACCTATTTAAACTTTTCAGTATGTAATCACTGGCTGATTTTCTCCACAGGTGACACCTTGCTTCTTATCCAATAATAGATCATGGCAGAATTTTACTTTTTGTTTTCTCATTTAAGATTTTAAGAATATATTTTTCCCTGGGTGCTTCTATAAGAAATCAGAACCAAGAATGCCTTTTCTTTACTGAATTTCAAAAGGGCATTCATATCTTTCCATAAATGGGATCTCAATATTTATCTTATAAAAAGTACCATTAAGCATTGTTTTGTGCTTATGACCATGAAATATGGAATTCATGGACCAAAGTAATAACAGAAGTAAACAAATTATTTTCAAAGTATTTTTCCCACTATAAACCAGGTGAATTAGGATGATTAAAGCTCAGCAAGCAAGGGTTGTAACTAATTTTGTACTCTAAACAGGTCTTGCGATAGTAGCTCTCAAATGATAGTCATTCTCAGTGTGATTTTATAGTTTAGTTTCCTGATTAATTTGTTTAAATTTCCTTCCTAATACTTCAAATTCCCACTGGTATAATCTAAAAATGCAAGTCTTACCTGTCAAGATTGTCTGAAAAGCAGCTTCTACATTTGTAGAGTCTAGAGCAGATGTCTCAATGAATGACAAACCATTCTTTTCTGTGGGGAGACACAAAAACTTCAGTCTTGTCAAATTTTAATACAAGGGATGTATTAAAGCCTTCAAAAGGAAAGTAACAGAACTTTTTTAAAGCCCAAGACCTCCCCAGCTTCTTGAGGAATAAGAGCACATGTTACTTCCACTTTAGTAGATTAAAAATGACAGCGAGAAATTTTCACTGACTTCTTAATTAAAATAAATACTCATTACATCTAAATACCACCACTAGCAATGAACAACACTAGGCATAATGTAGTAAACTTATCAAATACTCAGCTAATTTCATCCCTTACTGGGCTTCTCCCCATCAACCACATAGCTATGGTATGAATGTGGGTGGGTATATGTGATTCACTCAGATTTCTGTGACTGTATTATATGAAATAAAGCTTCTCTCCTAGAAAGCTGAAAAACTGTGACAGAAAATTTTATTCACAGCATAATCAATAGTGGAAGGTCACAACTTTCACTAGTCAAGAATGTACAATGTTGCCTTCTAGTAGGCTGCCCCTACCAACACGGAGTCAATAGATAGGCAGATCCTCTATAAAGCCAGAAGAGTTACAACTCCTAAGCAGCTACATTCCGGTTGGTCCTTGACCACTCCCTGGGCCACTACTTTTCCGACACACATAGAACAAGCCTTAGTAAAACACAGACATAATGGAAAAAGGCAGGAAGCACAAAATAAACATAGATTTCATCTACCCATTCCAGGGAGAGAAAAGAAGACACTATTAATATTCAATTTTTGGCAGCAAAAACTCAAAATACAACAGTTTTAATAACTCAAAGTTAAGCAAAAGAGTCGTACAGTCATCACACACTTTCAAAACAACAATACTTGTTAAGCGTTCATGTCTACCTTTCCAAAACTACTGTAACCGATTACCCTCATGGGAGGGTTATCAAAACTGCAAGAAATACAGAATCACTGTAATATCACAGAATTCATATCACTAACCTGCAAAAGCTCTTGCTTCATCTGTAGGAACCGCCCTGAGATGGCGCAAATCACTCTTATTGCCCACAAGCATGATAACAATGTTACTATCAGCATGATCTCTCAGTTCTTTCAGCCATCGCTCTACATTTTCATATGTGAGATGTTTAGCAATGTCATAAACCAATAAGGCACCTACAGCTCCACGATAGTATCTGAAAACAGAAACATGTATTTAACTATTAGAAAACAACCACAAGATGGAAGAGAACACAAGAAAAGACTAAGTATATGGAATATATATACATACACACACATACACACATATATATATATTTAAACACACTTATAAATTTTAGAATCCTAATACCGGAATTCTTTAAAGGAAACAAAACAGTACCTTTTCCCAATACCAAAAGTCAGCTAATTCACTTTGGTAGCCTATTTCACAGAACTTAAAAAACTGTGAGACTTACGCTGATGTTATAGCTCGGTATCGCTCTTGCCCTGCCGTGTCCCATATCTGTGCTTTTATTGTTTTCCCATCAACCTGGATGCTTCTTGTTGCAAACTCTACTCCAATGGTGCTCTTGCTTTCAAGATTAAACTCATTTCGAGTAAATCGAGACAGGAGGTTACTCTTTCCAACACCAGAATCTCCGATAAGGACAACTAAAAAGACAAAGAACTTAATGTCAGATGAATGAGGCACGCACATTCACAATGCCATCATGTTTTAAAGCAAAAAAGACAGGGCATCTGATTTTTAAAAAGGGATGAGGGTGGGGGTGGAGCTGAGTGCCCATGTTATCAATAGATAAAACCAATTTATTCTTTTTAATGTGTTTCTACCTGCATAGTGACTTCCATACATCATCTGCTTAGCACAGATAAAGTATCCTGTCTCACACATGCAAATTTTAATCATAGGTCTACTAGGCACTGATGACAGGCTAATGCATTAATTTAACAATCAACGCTATACCAACCTTACTACCTTAGAAGGTAATAACTTGAAAGATAAATCCTAAACCAAATGAACAATTTGTGATATGAAAATGTATTAAACATGAAAGCAACAAAGGATGTTAGTGCCTTAAGTATGTTCTACTTAGTCTCATCAAAGCCTGGATGACCTCAGGACTCATACCTAGGCAAAATGAAACACACGTAACACAGAAGGCATCAAGTTTATAAACTTTGCCACCCAGATCACAGAAACTACAATGGCCCTTCATAGTTACATTTACCAGACTGGCAGGAGACTAGAGACCTCTCCAAAAACAAACACCCCTCTAAGTTTAACAGGGGCCCTAGAAAGCTGACTAATAACTCTGAGTCAAAGCCAAAGCAAGGAGGGCCTACACTTTTACTTACAACTTAATGACTTAAAAAAAAAAAAAAAAAAGGTTTGATTAAATGAATTTATTTCCTATGATTACTATAGGAGGCAGTTTATTTACTAGCTAGATACAGTGGATTCTTTTTCACCTAAGGTGATATTACACTTCAAAAACAATGGGGAAATAGGCAGTCAACTTGTTTTAAAGCATTTCTATCTTAATTTAAAGAACAAATGAGTTCACAGGTTTACAGAATCTGAGCTTGATAACATTTTTTTCCTTGGTAAAAAATTTTATCAGGATTTCAGAAAATATTATACTTATTCCTACTGTTGACTACTAATGCTACTTCTTAGTTCTTATTAGCTAATGGACTTAGATACCAGGACTAGATAATCAAACATGCAAGAATAACACCAGGAATAAGACCATGCCTTACTAACGAGACTGGTATCTGGTAGTGGGTGGCAAGGGCAGTGAAAACGGTGGGAGCTCACTGCACTCAGGTCAGAGGGCAGAGTCCATTACACATTCCTTCCTTGCCACAAGAGCGGATATAAGCTGGCCTCTGGACAGTCTTGGAGAGAGTACAATTAGCAAATGCATATCTTTCTGGCCTCCTCTATCAGCTGATTCAGCAAGAAGTCATCCCAGCAGCAGTGACCCCATGCAGCAAAATGCATAGTTATTTCTAGTTATATAGTCAATTAGAGGTGTCAGAGGTACTGCAGCAAACACAGATAATACAGTAAATGCTTTAATTTGGATACCAGGGAAGAAGATGCTAAGGTCATGAAAGTAACGTACAAAAACAATGCACTTCCAATTTTACAGGATAGTTGGTTGATATGTTAGTTCTCAAGGTCCCCCATTCTAGATGTGAAATGAAATCCCAGTTTCAGTAATCAAGTCCACCCTATTAGCAGGGTGTACTCACGGCTGCCTCTTAGTGTAAGAGGCTGGATGTTCTGCTGAGGAAAACTCCTTTGAATCTTTTCTGGCCCCACGCTAGCACTGAGGTATAAAAGCCTCACTTGAAGTGGGAATAGGAAAGAAGGGGAAAACCAAAAAGCTGAACGTTTCTACTGCACAGGCACTCAGATACATCAGATACATCGATTTAGAAGCCAGTCATTTAGTTTAAAGCCAAAGAGCAAAACATCTAGAATGATAATGCCTTTGGAAAATAAATAAATAACTCAAAGAACGTTTTCTCCATCCCACAAAAACTCTAGTACTTTCAAATTTTGGTCTCTTGCCTTTCAACCTCCACTTTAATGATTATGTTCAATATCTCCCCATCCTCAAATCTTTATGCCATCATAAAAATATTTAGTGAGGGCATGTTTTCCCCTTGATATAACCAATTAATTTTAACATAAAATTAGTACCCTTATCTGAAAATATTTCAAGATTCATGAATACTTTATATAGTATAAAATAGTTATCTCAACTAGACATGGACAAGGCTGACAGAATTATGACTAGCAACTTGTTAAAGGATTGTATCTTAAATGACAACAGAAGGTATTGGCTCTTTAAGAATAGCGCTGCCAAGATAATGCTGAGAAATGACACACTAAGGAAAGCTGCTTCTATTCAGTTGCCAAATGAGAAACCACACCAAGAAAGGTTATATTTAGGCTAACTAAAAAATAAACAAACTAGAATGGATTAAATTACCTAAACAACAGAAGAGAATTTACTGGCTATGATTTTTTAAAAAAAACAAAAACCGGTAAGTTCATAGACTCAGACTTAATTTCTAATCAACAGTTTCTCTCATTAAGATCACAATACTTAATTGATTTTTTTAAATGAGACAAACTATATGATCACATCCTATAGTTCAAGAAAGGAATTTGCAGTTTTTCCTATACTTTCCATAACTAGTATCTTAGGTTAAAAGTACTTCCACTTTAAACATTTTATAACTATAGCCATCTACATAACATATATATACGTGTGTGTAAGCATAAATTAAATAACAGCATCTGTATATGAAACATGTATCACATTTCTAAAATAACCTGATAATATTCATTACCACTTGGTTAACCTCATCTGCTGAATTTTACGTATCATCTCTAATATCTAATGCTAAATTTGGTTCATTATATATCAAATACTAGGCTGCTAAATGCCATAAAAACAGAATATACATATTAACTGACCGTTATTTAACAAAAATTTCCAACTCTTCAACCACATTTAGTTTTACACACTCTCTTGCAAACTAACGTACTGGACTAAAATTTAATTCAACAAATCAATCATAGTATCTCAGACCTAAAAGTTATCACCTGAAGGAGTAACTGATAATTTTCATACTGGCTTTTATAAATAAACTTGGAGATCTTTCTACTCTTTCAACTATTCATAGTCCAACCTCACCAAGTCTTTAAAATTCAATAAGGCTGAAGTCTAGACAAGTTTTTCTAGATTCAGCAGAACCCAAATTGCTCAACCAAAAGTTGTGAAAGAAAACCTATCAAGATGCAAGACAGCAAAGTTCCTATGATCGGTCCCACTGGCAATCAGCTGACGGTTAATTACTACTGACCTTCAATGAGATTGAAAAGAAAATGGTGTAGACTATGTATCCAGGTATTTTCAGAAAATGTGACTCTGACTGAATTGGTGTCTACCACAATATTTGTAAATAGGAACTATGATTGATTCACACTTCACTTACGTGTCCCAAAGGGCCTTAACCACATTGTGTGTAAATATTTGTGGAATTAAAGTTTTTAAAAAGTCAAGTTTTAAAAAATAAAATTAATTCCCCACCTCCACCAAAAGTCTCACTGTTGAACTTAACTAAAGATTAATGTTCAAGAACAAATACATAGTTTAGAATAATGCTCCTGCTCTCCCCACATTACAGTCCCACTTGGACCACTCCATCCTACACCAATCAAAATATCCCTTCATTTTCCACTGGTTAAGAGTTACAAACCAATTTACAATTCCCTCAACTCTTAAGTTTGCTAGGTAAGCATTCTTCCAGCTAGACAGCTGCACTCATCTCAGGGAATAAATCTATGTAGAATGAAACCATTTAAAATGACATTATTGTTGCTTCACTTTAAATTATAATTGTATAAATAAGAAATTGGCTATATAATCATCACAGAAGTTAAAAAGTGACTCATATCCTTAAGAGCTTTAAAAAAAAGTGGAAATCTTTCTCAGCAGAATTTTTAAAACACCTTATCCAACAGCAAAATGTACAACACATGAAACCATAACCCATGGAAATATAAAACACTTTAGGAGGTCCTAGTTTTAAATTTCTTTACTAATACTTAAACGCTCTTACAGTTACAGATTTAAGGTTTAAAAAAAAACCGATGAGAACCATAGTAACTTCTTCCACATTATTACCATTTATTGAGTCCTCACAGAAGCTAAAATTTTACAATCAGTCTCATTTAATTCTCACAACAGCCATGAGAGGTTTTTTTTTTTAATAGATGAGGGAACTGAGGCTCAAAAAAGTCATCTTGCCAAAGGTCACAAAGCAAATATAAGACCTGAGTCAGTATTTGAACCCAGGCCTGTGTGATTCCAAAGCCCTGTGCTCTCTCACTCATTGTTAGTAGGATGGTCTAAACCCAAAGCTAAGTTAAAATTTCTTAAGCCAATCCAGGATACTGAGTATTCTTTGTGAGAAAATAACTGACTTCTATAACCAACATTCAAGTTCTAAAACAAACAGGAGAAATACTCTGATAGTCTATCTCATCCTAAATTAACTACTTCAAAAGTATCTAGCTGCCCACTGCCCTTGCACCTTGTTTAAAAAAACACATCTCTCTTTAATGACTAAACCCCAGTCTCCAGGGTCTCATTTAAGTAACTGCACCAGACCTCAGATGCCTTCAGCCAAGAGTGTGCAAACTAATCCATGTTTCTTTTTTGTATTTGTAAAATGCATTAAGTACCCTCTTCTCCATAAATGGCTTTCCACTATCAGGGGGGTGGGAGTGGATACTGAAGGTACTCACCCTATATAAAAATTTCTGGCCCAGAAGAATAAGTGGTGATAAGAGCATATCATCCGCTAGTGTGCCAAGATTTGCAAAGTATTGGTAAAGCAATGTTTCCTGCTTGTTTAGTCAACCATTCTTAGCACCCAGTGGCACAGTCAGAAACAGTCACCAAGCTTAACATTCTTTTTAAACTCCACCCTCCACTGTAAAGCTTTAATAGCAATGGCTTCTTCCTCCTTGGTAATGATCTTTGTTCAGCATACTACTGATGGCTGCCCTCCTAATTCAGGAGCAGAGAAAGACCATCAGAGAGAGCGCATTCATCCAACAAAAAAATCATTTAGTGTACTCTTCTCTCAATGAAAACTGTACCCGTTATTTTTGATTAAAAAAAAAAAACTATTTCCATTCTTTCTGGACTAACCAATAAGCAATTCTTTTTTTTTACTCCCCACCCTCCAATATGTTTTGTCCAAGTGCACTACATGTTTCCCTACCTTATGAAAAATATTTAATTTGACCAAAGAGCACACAACTTCCCCATGCCGCCCCCCCCCCACCTTTGGGAAAAGGTATGCGGCCAACTAGGACTCTTCCCTTCCTGTTCTAAAAACACCAAAAGGTTGGATCCTCCCAGTGTTGCAGCAGGAAGCAACCAGTCCACAGCGATAAAGAAAGCTAGTATTTGTGCAGCGCACAACCTTTCCTGCTCAGGAACTGGGCCTTCAGGTCTGGCAAGGATAACAGCCACCACCCATCCGCAACCCCTTCTCTCGAGCAGAGTCAAGAGCTATCCCAGGCTGGCTGCCTCTGGGAAGGGAGGGTAGAAGAAAAAAGGCTTGGTGGCAAGTCACATCGGTCTGCCGGGTCACTGCGACAAGTGCGCGCGTGGGTGCTGGGACGATCCCTCCTGCCCTACCCCCCCAGCGTCGGGGTCGCACACGAGACGTGGGAGAGCTCTTCAACCATCTGGGGAGGGAAGGCAGAGAAAGAGCTACCAATGCTGAGGGCAGTGAGAGAAGGTTACTGACCGAGAGAACTGTGGGGCGGGTGGGGGTGGGGCCGCCGGCCCGTGCGGCTTTTTACCAGGGCCTGGCCCCGGTCATGGAAGAAGAGTGCTAGGAGAGGCGTCTGTCCGAGGGGAGGGGAAGGGGCTCTCCCGAGAGGAAAGGGAGGCGGATAAGAAAAAGACCTGTACTGGGAGCGTGCGTCGAGGGAAAGGTGAAGAGCGGAGGGAAGGGCCTGTCAGAGGGGCTCAGGGAGGGTGTATACTGAGGGGGAGGGGGCGCTCAATCCGAAAAGATGGACGGTGGGAGGGGCGCCCCTTTGAAGGAACCCTGGAACCCGGGGAGGAAGGAAGGCGATTTGGGAGACGGCAGCCGGCCGCGAGAAGGGCGCAGGGAAGGGGCTCTGAGGCGTCCTCAGGCCTCTAGGGAGGTCGCTAAGAGACCGCTGTGTGGTGAGGATCCCCTCTGTGACGGGAGGAAAAGGAGCTGAGCTGGGAGACCGAAGGACGAACCGCACACAGACGAAGGGCTGAGGAAGGCCGATCTCAGGGCAGGGGCAGCCCGCGGGCGGGTCCCCCGGGAGTGTCCCGGGCCCCCGAACTGGGGCTCGGGGGAGATGTTCGAGAGCCCGTGGCCTCACCTTTGAAGAGGTAGTCGTACTCGTCGTCGCGGGTGCCCATTGCGCGGCCGAGAAGCGAAGGGGCGGGAGCAGCAGTGGTACCGGTGGGACCAGGGGGCGTCGCTGCAGGGGTAAACCGAGCGCCGAGCTTCAGCGGCCGGACCCGGTAAAGAACCCCTCCCTGCCGCTACGCCACTTCCGGCAGGCCCCCGCCCCTAAGGGGAAGTACTTCCGGGGAGGCGGTGCCCCGCCCCTGAGCCTAAGAAGGGCGGTGCTCTCGGGTTTCGCTTACGTTTTCAAATTCTCGTCCCCCCGCTCCGCCCCCCACCCCGGGAGGTTCAGAGCGGATACTGAGCCCTGAACTCCCGGCTGACCTTCCTAGCGGCGGGTCTCCACACTTAACGGTCTCTCCCTCATTCCACGCGCCGCCATGCCGCGAAGCGGGGCGCTGGGGAGCGCTTCAGCACTGCCTCTGGTGGTTGGTTTGTGGATGGGGGCAGGGTTCTTTAAGGATTAGGGAGCCGAAGGCGACACTGCGAGCGTGGCGGTTCCATGGTGTAATGGTTAGCACTCTGGACTCTGAATCCAGCGATCCGAGTTCAAATCTCGGTGGAACCTACACTGCTGGGTTTTTATGTTGTTTTTTTTTATCCTGGCCACGCTTTTATAATTCACTTACTTATTCACTAGGTGATTGTACACCTACGGTATATGTGTCCTTGAACTAAGTAGGGAGAGAATGTCACAAAATAGTATCTTTGCCCAGGAAAACCAAATACCTTTCTCTCTTCAATTCTGTACTCTCTGTCACCTAGGTGTCTCCTAAGTAGCCTCTGCTCTTCGCCCCCCCGCCCCCTTTTTTTTAACCTGGGCCCTCTTCAAAAGCTTCCATGAAAGTTGATTCCTTTTGCTAGAATTTTCAACCTCCAACTTCATTCAAGGGCAGGCACTTCTCACTCCTTTTCTCCTGAAATCTCTCAAACCTTCTCCAGACGTCATTCAGAGAACCTCGCCCACCCTCCTCATCAAGATTCATCAAGAACTTCTTGAACCCTATTTGTCATCCTCTAAGCTAAACCTGGTTACATAATTATTTCATTTAACACGCAGAGCAAAGGATGGCAATTTCCATTTTAGCAGAAATGTGGATGAGGAGACTCAAGTGATTTGCCAAAGATCACGCAGCAGGGCCTCCCTGTATTTGAAGAGAGTTTTTGTAATGCCAAAAAGCTTTTCCCATTTATTGTCAAACCCCACTACCACCTATGTGCAATTTAGACTTTTGGGCAAGAGTGCCCAGTAAGCAGCGTAATGGCTCCCCAAAGATGTCCACTTCCCAATCCTTGGGCACTGTGAATATGCTAGGTTACATGGCAAAGGGGAATTAGGTTGCAGATGGAATTAAGGTTGCAAATCAACTGACTTTAAAATAGGATGATTATCCTGGATTTTCCAGGTGGGCCTAATGTCCTCTCAAGTGTCCTTAAAAGTGGCAAAGGGAGACAGAGGAGGTCAGAGTGATGTGGTGTGAGAAGGCCTCAACCAGCCCTTGTGGCTTTGAACATGGAGAAAGGGGGCCAGGAGCCTAGGAACGCAGAGGCTTGTAGAAGGTGGAAAAGACACACACAAAAAAGAAGAAGAAGATGGAAAAAGCAAGGAAATGGAGTCTTCCCTAAGGCTCCCAGAAAGAACACAGCCCTGCTGACACCCTGATTTTAGCCCAGTGAGACCCATGTCAGACTTCTGACCTATAGAACTATAAAATAATAAATTTCTGTTGTTTTAAGTCACCAAGTCTGTGGTAATTTGCTACAGCAGCAATAGAAAACTAATACAGTGCCATTTTCAGTGCTTTCCATGACTGTATAAACCAACAGAAGGTTTACCTAAGGCCTAGGTACTGCCTTGTGCAGGGGTGGTCATTATCCACACTGGGGGAGATGCACAATATTACTCAAGCAGCTAAATATTATGTTTACTACAGATTATTTATAAGACACAGTCCTAGCACTATTCAGGTGAGTAGACAAGGTAGACCCAAGAAAGGTGGAATATCAATAACAGTTCTGAAGGAGTAACTAATGAGAGTTCTGGCAACAAATGCCAGAGTTCAGAGGGACTGAGATGACTAGGAAGAACTCCCCAGAAGAGGAGGAGCCAGCATTGACTCCTGAAGGAAGAAGCAAGTAAGGAAACTCATTTTGGGAAATGGAGGAAATTAGATGATAAGAGCATGTTAAGCAAGGCCATTAATGCCAGAGGAATAATTATGAACTTTTTCCCTTAAGTCATTGTTTCTCAACGTGTGTCCTGAGAAGGTCAATAGCATTCCTCAAAAGAAGGATTGCATGCTCAAATAAATTGAGAAGCACTATACACTGTCTCCCTGCCTTTGAAGTTCCCCTACCACTGGTGTCTGAATATTCCACTCTGAAGAAAAAAGTTTTAACTGTATTGAACACAGCATTTCCCAGATTCACCTGTGAACAAAAAAAGAACAGAGTATCATTCAACATCCAGTTATACAAGGGTTAAATCACAACCCACTGCAGTCACCCACAGTGCAACAGTGCACCCTGAGGAGAATTTAGGATGAAAAAAACTGGATGAGGCATTCTGTGCTTTGGCTAAACAGCCCCTAGATAATTAAGATGCTTATCTCAGGAAAAATTTTAATGACCCCAGGTTCTTGCATCTTCACATGCATAGAAAAGCACTAAAATCACTAACTTGAGATCTGTTCTTTGTGATTAGCAGTAATCTTTAACCAAGATCTGTGCTTTGCTATATGTATTTCCTAGCCAAAAAATTCATATGTATACTGGCTCCTCCCCTACCTCTTAAGTGCAGTTTCTCAAAGCTACTTTGAGTCTGTCTCCCTGGCTACAGTCCTCAATAAGACTCTGAATAAAACTTAACCTCACAACTCTTACGTTGTGCATTTTTCTTTAAGTTGACACACCAAACCACAGAACTCTTTTCCCATGGAACACCTGTTAGCATCCCTCTGAACACTTTGGGGGAGTCATAAAAGATTTGTGGACAGAGGGGTGATTGAAGTAAACCTAGTCTTAGGAAAAGTAAGCTGGCTGTGGACTGCAGGACTGAGGTGAAGAAAGACTGGAGATGTGAGTATCAGTTAGAAGGCTACTGAGGTTAAACAGACACAAACTGGTGTAGAAATAGAAATGAGGTGTAGCTATAGGAATAGAGAAGAAAGAAAAATCAAAGGCTGTTGTGGAAAAAATGGTGAATGGATTCCATGGACATAGGAGAGAATTAGGACTTTACTTTCTTGTTTTGGGGAAGAGGGCTAGTAATTGCTTGATGTATCTTTTTTTAATCTCTCAAGAGATATAGGAACCTAAAGTAAATGACTTAACCTATACAGAAATGTAGATTAAATCCTTAAAGTCCTCCTCCACTTCAATTCCTCCTTCAAACCCAGAGTAACTGCTACATTTTCTTTTAATATATATAAAATCAGGTTATGTGATAAATTCCTCATCTTGAAAAATCTTTCCACACTAGTCCATATAGATTTAACTCATTTGGTGCATCGATTTCCTTAGCAAGGATATACCATAGTTTGTACAACCATTCCCATTCCCTAACCCATGGAGATGGCAGATACTGAGGATTCACCAAATTAAAACTTATTCCTAAACTGTTTCTTCCTTGCCCACTTCCTCCTTAGAGGCTAGAAAAGCAAATATTCATTTTCCCAGCTACCCTACAATATTTTATATACTAGTATAAAAATATACTAGCAATATCTTGGACTTCCCTGGTGGAGGAGTGGTTAGGACACCCAATGCAGGGCACACGGGTTCGATCCCTGGTCCGGGAAGATCCCACATGCCACGGAGCAACTAAGTCCGTGCCCTGAAACTACTGAGCCTGCGCTCTAGAGCCCGCAAGCCACAACTACTGAGCCAGCATACTGCAACTACTGAAGAGACCACGCAGCAACAAAGACCCAATGCAGCCAAAACATATATGTGTGTGTATATATATATATATATATATATATATATATATATATATATATATATATACACTAGCAATATTTTTAATTTTTGCCTATCTGGTTTGCCCAATAATTTCCACTTCTCCGATAACCAGTGAGTTGTAAACATTTTCTCCTATGTTTAATAGCCAATTTATATTTCTTCTGTGAATTGCCTGTCAATATCCTTGGCCATTTTCTTTTTGGGTTGTTTATCTTTTCTTATTGATGTGAAGGATCTCTTTATATATTCTACCTTTTAATCCTTTGCCTGTTATATATATGTGGCACAAATATTTTCTCCAAATCTATCACCTGATTTCTAATTTTATTAATGATGCTTTTTTCCCATACAGAAGTTTTAAATTTTTATTTAATCAAATCTCTCTCAGTCATTTCTTTTATGGTTTCTGAGTATTGCATTTTACATAGAAAGGCTTCCTCTCCACAGCAAGGTTTTTCAAAAAATTTTTTTCTTCAACTATTATTTATAACTTTTTTCTCCACCTGAATTTTAGGTATATTGAGGATGAAGCAGGGATCTAAATTAATTCTTTCCAAATGGATAGCCAATTGTTTCAACATCATTTATTTTAAAAGTCTATCTTTTTTCCCCACTGTTTGAAATGTCTAACTTATTATAAATAAATTTCATACAAATAAATAAGCCTATTCTTCAATCTTCACACAATACCTCTGACAGCCAGAGAGGAACACTGCTCAGATGTCCCTTCAAGAAAGAGTCTGTTGTGAGAAGTGTAGTTGGCTGACAGTCTCCAGTTGCCACACCTCCAAGACCCACTACAACATTCACCCTGAAGCCACACTCCCTCTGGACTGTTCTCAAACAAGGATTGAGCACAGTGGGGATCCTACAGCTGACCAGTTCTGTCCAAAATGGGGCTCTTCTAATGAGCAATCTTTCTCTGGAGCTCTCCATTGGCCTGGCTGAGATTTTCTCAGAATTGCATTATAGTCCGAGGCTCTTCCTATCCAATCCTCCTTCCTTCCCTCTCTCCTTGCATAGGTATTGGACCTAAATTGTGGTCTGAAAGCCCTACATCTCCCTTTTGTCCTTCACATGTATTTTCCCCAAGTGAATCTCTTATGCTTCTAATTCATCTGGTATCAGCTTCCAGAGGACCTGACCCCGATACAGTCCCATTGGTTAAGTTTTCTATTCCTATGCCCACATCACACTGCTTTAGTATGGCTTTGTAGTCTATTTTGATGTCTCAATGTGGTATTAAACGAGTAAATATTTGTATAGGGCTTAGAATAGTGCCTGACGCATAGAAGGAACCATACGTATTTGATAAACAAAAATAAATATGGCAACTTCCTTTCACTGTTTTTTTTTCTAAACTTTGACTATTTTTAGAGACTTTCTTTTTCAGATGAAACTCAGAGTAAACTTAAGTTCCAAAAAGATTCACATTGGGGTTTTGATTAGGGTTTCACTACTCATCATTAAAAATACCTTTTTCAGGGACTTCCCCGGTGGCACAGTGGTTAAGAATCCGCCTGACAATTCAGGGGACACAGGTTCGAGCCCTGGTCTGGGAAGATCCCACATGTTGCGGAGCAACTAAGCCCACGTGCACTCTAGAGCTCGCGAGCCACAACTACTGAGCCTGCGTGCCACAACTACTGAAGCCTGAGCGCCTAGAGCCCATGCTCCACAACAAGAGAAGCCACCACAATGAGGAGCACTCACACCGCAACGAAGAGTAGCCCCCACTCGCCACAACTAGAGAAAGCCCACGCACAGCAACGAAGACCCAACACGGCCAAAAATAAATAAATAAAATAAATTAATTTAAAAAATAAAAAAATACCTTTTTCCGAAATGAAAGAATTTGGACAGGAGGTACAAAAATATGAGATTCTGCCTATGAAGATACAAAAAGAGAGAGATCTGAGGTTTAATAGCTATTTGGAAGAATGATCAATAGAAAAGGGGAAGGATAAAACACAGAAAAAGAGCAAAAATGTTGACATTAGTTTCAGGCATGTCTAATTTTAACAGTTGGTAGGAAAACCAAGAGGAAGTACCCAGTAAGAAGCCTGGAAATACAGATTTAGAAATGTCTTAGCCCTAGAATATGTGGAAGAAGCAAGATCTGGAATATATCTCATCTTCTACAGCCTGGGAGGCAACTCTAAATGGTTGTTGAAAACAAAGTGGGGACTGATAGGTCTGTGTTTAAACTCCATCTCAGCCATTCACGGAGTGCTATATCACTTTTAATAATTTACCTAATCCTGCTAAAGCTTGGTTCCTTAGCAGCAAAATGTGGACAAACGTGACTGAAATAATATATGTATAGCTCGCACCATGCCTGGCACATAGCAAATGTTCATTAATGCACTGGGTCTCAACAGGGGTCAGTTTTGACCCCAGGAAATTAGATAATATCTGGAGACCTTTTTAGTGTACCACTGGGAGGCACCACTGGCGTCTCGTGGGCAGAAACATCCTACAATACACAGGACAGCTCCCACACAACAAAGAATTATCTGGCCCAGAATATCAATAGGGCCAAGGTTGAGAACCATGAGTTAATTGTAAGGATTATCTGGAGGCCAGGCCAAGACCTATGATGGGAAAAGGGCAGGATGCAGTGAGCATCACCTCTCCATCCTAGCTCATTTTCCAAAGGTTGAACTTATTCCCCAGACCTCAGGAAGGATGCCCAGGAGAGACATACCTCTCTTCAGTATCCCATAAACAGAGCCCAGGGACCCTCCAGCCTGACACAAAATACTTCTATATGTGGTTCTTATTTGTTAAGCAAACAGACCTCAGTTTTCTATTTCTTGACCCAAAAGGATTTTTTATAGTGTCATTCACTTTATAACTATTTGTTAAACTCTACATATCAGTTTCATGCACTTTTTTGTAGTGACATTAGGTTTATTTCACAATAAAAAGAATTTTTTTTTGAGAGAGAAGTAAACAGACCTAGTGAAGTGGTGATATTTGTCTTCTGTGCTTTTTATCTTTTCTATTGCATATACTATAAGGTAACAAATTGTGCACAAGATCAGGAAATTCTCAACTTTGATTATCTGATTATAGTCACTAGAGCACCAACTAGTCTTAAAGAAAGAAATGGTTAAAAAATATTTATATATAAATATATTTGTTATAAATATATATTCATATATAAATGTACAAAATACATGTATATTACAAACAGCTTATTATTTATAACCAAATGCTATGTAGCTCAATCATAGATTTTTTTTCCATATCATGAAATCTGAATCAGACTAACTTCTAACTTTTATTTTAACAGTTTACTCCCCACATATTCTTGCCTTTTAGGTTTGGTACTCATAGATCATAAGTCATATGGCACAGTCATCTTTCAAAAATTAAAAGGAAGGACATCAAGAGAGTGAAAAGATAGAAAACAAACTTGTGGTTACCAAGGGGGAAAGGGGGGAGGTATAAATTGGGAAATTGGGATTGACATATACCCACTACTGTATATATAATAGGTAACCAATAAGAACCTACTGTATAGCACAGGGAACTCTACTCAATACTCTGTAATGACCTATATGAGAAGAGAATCTAAAAAAGAGTAGATATATGTATATGTACAACTGATTCACTTTGCTGTACAGCAGAAACTAACACAACATTGTAAATCAACTACACTCCAATAAAAAAAAGAGTGAGAAGATAACCCACAGAATGGAGAAAATACTTACAAATCACATATATGATAAATGATTAATATCCAGAATTTATAAAGAACTCTTACAACTCAACAATAACAAAGAAACAACCAAATTCAAAAATGGGCAAAGGACTTGAATAGACATTTTTCCAAAGAACATTTACAAATGGCCAATAGCACATGAGAAGATGCTGAACATCATTAGTCATTAGGGAAATGCAAATCAAAACCACATAAGATACCACTTCACACTCAGGACGGCTTTTACTAAAAAAACAAAACAAAACAGAAAATAAGAAGCATCGGAGGGCTTCCCTGGCGACGCAGTGGTTGAGAATCTGCCTGCCAATGCAGGGGACACGGGTTCGAGCCCTGGTCTGGGAAGATCCCACATACCGCGGAGCAACTAAGTCCGTGCACCACAACTACTGAGCCTGCGCGTCTGGAGCCTGTGCTCCGCAACAAGAGAGGCCGCGATGGTGAGAGGCCCGCGCACCGCGAGGAAGAGTGGCCCCCGTTTGCCGCAACTAGAGGAAGCCCTTGCACAGAAACGAAGACCCAACAGAGCCAAAAAATAAATAAATAAATAAATAATTTTTTAAAAAAAGAAGTGTTGGAGAGGATGTGAAGCAATTTGAAACCTGTACATTGCTGGTGAGAATGTAAAATGGTATAGTTGCTGTGTTAAACAGTTTAGTGGTTCTTTTAAAAGTTACAATTACTATATGATACAGCAATTCTACTCTAAAGAAGTAAAAGCAGAGACAGACAGATAAATGTACACCAACATTCATAGCAGCATTATTCACAACACAAGGTGGAAGGTAGAAACAACACAAGTTCCATCACAGATGAATGGATAAACAGAATGTGTTATATACTAACAATTGAATATTATTCAGCCTTAATAAGGAATAAAATTCTGATACATGCTACAATAGGAATGAATCTTGAAAACATTATGCTAAGTGAAATAAGGCAGGAACAAAAGGACAAATACTGTATGATTCCACTTATATGAGATACCTAAAATGTGTAAATTCTTACAAAGAGTAGAGTAGAAAGGCAATAGGAAGCTATTGTTTACTAGGTACAGAGTTTCCATTTGGGATGATGAAAAAGTCCTGGAAATGGATAGTGGTGACGGTTGCACAACATCATAAATGTATTTAATGCCACCGAACCACTTTAAATGGTTAAAATGGTAAGTTTTATGTTATGTATATTTTAACACACACATAAAATTAAAAGGAGCCAGATCTCAGTTTTTAAAAAATGGACAGAAACAGGAAACAGAAGGTCAGGATAAAAGCGCAGATAGTTGCGGAAGACTGGGGTGGGCTACTATGAGTTCCTCAGTCTTCCCAGGATCCCTGTCATTCTGGGGCTGTTTGCCTTTTTCCTGACAGCCTCTCAGAATTCCTGTGGGCTAGCTGGCTTTCTAGACCAAAGTTAGCTTGTTCATCCTCATCTACACCTAGCCCAGAAATGACAGCCCCTATGGCCTCTGAAATTCCACCATTACAGAGTAAGTTCTTTGGATGAGTACCAATTACCAGCCCCCTTCCATCCCCACACTCCTACCCTGTGCCTGTTGTGTCTACTACTGCCTCCCAGAAGAGTGAATTGGCTTTGGCATTGTGGGACTCCACCAAGCCCAGGCAATCTCCCATGTGAATAAGAGCCATGCTCACGCAAAAGAAAAGAAAAACCTAGCTGACCATCAGAGTCTCATTTTTGTTTCTCAATCATTTATTTGGGGGGAAAAAAAACTAGACCTTTTAGTAATTTAAAAATAAAAATACTACAACACTAAATTGGGTCAGGGTGAGCAAAAAAGAAGATAAAGGTGACCCTAGAACAGAGGAATAATTACTATATGACCTAGTCAATCCACTCCTAGGTATTTATCTAAAAGATGTGAAAACATGCACACATATAAAAAGCTGTACATGAATGTTTATAGCAGACTTATTTGTAATAGCAAAAACTGGAAAGAGTCCAAATGTCCATCAACAGCTGAATGGATAAGCAAATTTTGGTATATCCACACAATGGAATATTACTCAGCAATAAAAAAGGAACAAACTACTGATACACACAACAAAGTGGATGAATCTCAAAATGATCATGCTGAGTTAAAGGAGCCAGAGAAAAGGAGAGTATATAATATATGATTCCATTTATATAAAATTCTATAAATTGCAAAATAACCAAAGAGTAGAGAAGGGAGAGAGAGATTAAAAGGTAAGAGGACATTTGAGGGGATAACGAATATGTGTGTCATCTTGATTGTGGTGATGGTTTCACAGGTGTACACATAGATCAAAATTCATCAGATTTCACACTTTAAACATGCAGTTTATTGTATTGTAAAAAGAAATAGCAGAAGAGAAAACACAAAAGCAGACAAAAGGTTCTCCCTCATCTCCAATATTCTTGAATACAAGGTTGGAATACACAGATGCCACACACATACACACATGCACACACACACACACACACACACAATCATTGCTGCTCTCACAAACACACTAATCACTAGTCACCAGCATGTTTCCCTTTCAATATCTCTGAGGTGTGTCCATTTCTATTCTTAGCCACTGGCCCAGTCTGAGACCTCCGTCCCATTGTTAGGTTACAACCTAGCCTTACCCTCCATCCAACTTGCAGGTGGCTGCCAGAATAATCTTGACAAAGGACACCTCCAGCCACATGACTCCTATTATTCAGAGCCATCATAGAAAAGCTATAGACGTACACCCGTGCCTGAAAACAAAAGAGTATAAAATAAAATGTTAGCAGTGGTTATCCCTGGGAAGAAGGTGATTTTTATTCTTTTGCTCTTTTTCTATATTTTACAGTAGTTTTTTAAGTAAAAATATCCTTATTGGTTTTGCTTGTTACAAAAAGAATGAATACTCACTGTAAAACATTCAAATAACATGAACAATATGAGAGTATAGTAAAATTGGAAAATGAAATTTGTTTCCTCCTGATCATCAACACTGTGGTTGCCTCTGCAATATCCACTCCGCCCCTCCCATCCAGGAAGCAGCCACGCAGTTTGGGTGGGATTATCTCTACCCACAGATCCAGGAGTAGCTTCTGGAATGGTCTAAACCAGCAGTTCCCAACCCTAACATCCAAACTCTGATATTGTAACAAACACTTCATAACACTGCTGTATCACCCTGACTTGTAAAATCAATAGATCATATATTATGATATACCTTCTATTACGACATAATGCCAAGACTATAATATAAAGCAGAAATAGTAGGAAAATAATTCACTACGAAATGATATGTATTTCAATATGGAAATGCTTGGGCACAACTATAATAGAAGATACAATGGGGCTTCCCTGGTGGCGCAGTGGTTGAGAATCTGCCTGCCAATGCAGGGGACACGGGTTCGAGCCCTGGTCTGGGAAGATCCCACATGCCGCGGAGCAACTGGGCCCGTGAGCCACAATTACTGAGCCTGCATGTCTGGAGCCTGTGCTCCGCAACAAGAGAGGCCGCGATAGTGAGAGGCCCGCGCACCGCGATGAGGAGTGGCCTCCACTTGCCGCAACTAGAGAAAGCCCTTGCACAGAAACGAAGACCCAACACAGCCATAAATTAAAAAAAAAAAAAAAGAAGAAGATACAATGAAGTTAGATGCTTGCACCTAATGGCAGAATCACCGTTCATTCAACAGTTTTTGAGCACTATGTGTCAGGCACTGTCCTAAGTTTACTGGGCATACAGATAGAAATCGCTTTTCGTGGAGCTTACATTCTAAAAGGGTAATGGGATACAGACAACAAATAATCAGCAAAATACAACAGAATACATAAGTAAATTATATATTACATCGGAAGGTGATAAGTATTATTGGGGTAAAAAGTAGAACAGGATAAGGAAAAACCAGCATTCAGAGCAGTGGGGAAGTAGGTAGTGAGTTGCAGTTTATAAACTATTGGTCAAGGCAGGCCTCACCAGACAGTAACATTCAATTTGAAGGAGGTAAGGGAATGAATCATGCAGCTTATCTAGGGGGAAGTATCTGGGCAGAGGGAATAGCCATGCAAATAACCTAAGGCGGAAGCCTGCATGGTGAGTATATGGGCTGTAAGTGGCCAGTGAGGTGGTCTGGAGTGAGGAGTATGAGAAAAAACAGAACTAGGAGATGGGTCAGAGAGGAAACAGAGCCAGATCTCACAGGGCATCAAAGGACATTGTAAGGTTTGTACTCTGAGTAAAAATGTGCAACATTAGAAGGTTTTGAGGCGAGGAGAGACATGATCTGACCCACATTTTAAAAGGCAAAATCTGGCTACTCTGTTGAGAATAGATTGGGAGACCAGCTTGGGAGGTTGTCATAAGAATCCAGGTGAGAAGTGAATGCAACAGCTACAAATGTAGACTAATATTCAGTACCATGTTTCATCTAAGATGTCACTGACTGTAGGATTCATCCTGGTTTCAGAGATAAAATATGCAATGTGAATTGCATTATGCAGTGTGAATTGCAATATTCAGAAGCAGTGTCGGTTGTTGAAAACATGATTTTCTGAAGTAGTGAACAACTCTTGGTAAAGTTCCTAGTGAAACAAAGTACTATTTTCTCTCAATTTACCCATAATTCTCGCATTTTTTAAAAAACTTATTTATTTATTTTTGGCTGCGTTGGGTCTTCCTTGCTGTACCTGGGCTTTCTCCAGTTGCCGCGAGCGGGGGCCACTCTTTCGTTGTGGTGCACCTACTTCTCATTGCGGTGGCTTCTCTTGTTGCAGAGCACGGGCTTTAGGTGCACTGCCTTCAGTAGTTGTGGCTGGCGGGCTGTAGAGGGCAGGCTCAGTAGTTGTGGTGCACGGGCTTAGTTGCTCCGCAGCATGTGGGATCTTCCCGGACCAGGGCTCGAACCTGTGTCCCCTGCATTGGCAGGCGGATTCTCAACCACTGTGCCACCAGGGAAATCCAATTCTCACATCTTGAGGTTCAGTTTATATTAAGACTATGCAAAAATAGTTCATGTTTATATATAGAATGGAGTTAGGGTCTAGGTTCAGGTTATTATGAACAGGTTTTTAAAATCTACATTAATGTCAAATGGGACATTAAAAGTCACGCAAGATGTGGGGAAAAGCTGTAATGTATGGGCTATCGGGTACATTATGAGAAATCTATCTCTGGCCCATACTCTAAAGGCTCGATCACTGTGACAACCAAAATTACTTACAAAGAGGTCCTTAGAATGTGATGCTAGCATAGTGCATGATTCAGGAACAGACACATGACCATACTATCATGGTCCAATCAGAGGGAACCCAGGGCTGCTGTCTGACAAAGTAGAGAGCTACCGGGTAGCACCGGCACGGCCTGAACGAAGAAGCCACAGGCCTGAATGTGCCATCAACCCTTCCACCACCAGGGGGAGTCAGGCTTGCAATGAGGCTTTTACTTTTTTTTAAATGTAATTTTTTTTAATTGTGGTAAAATATACATAAAATGTAACATGTTAACCATTTTAAAGTCTACATTCACATTATTGTGCAACAAATCTCCAGAACTCTTTTCATCTCGCAAAAAAAAAAAAAACCAAAAACAAACTATATTCATTAAACCACAACTCCCCTTTCCCCTCCTCCCCCCAGTCTCTGCCAACCACCATTCTACTTTCTGTCTTCAAAAGAGTTTGACAGTTCTAGATACCTTTTATAAGTGGAATTATACAGTATTTGTCCTTTTCTGTCTGGCTTATTTCACTTAGCATAATGTCCTCAAGAAGCTTTTACCTTTGAAGGCAAAGCGCAAGACAGAGAAAAGCTGGCAGCTGAATGACACTGTTGAGCTTCTGCATCAACCCTTCACCAAAGCCCACTTCGCCTCTGAGCATTTTGGTTACTTGGTCAATATATTCCATTTATTATTTAAGCATATTTGTGTCTATATTTTCTATTATTTGCAAGTGAAAACACAGTAACTGATACCCTCCCTTTTTTTCCTCAAATAGAATTAACAGTTTGGTATATATTCTTTCAGACTCTCTAATATACAAATAAAGATGTGCGTTTTATTTTTATATACGTGAAATCCTATAATACGGTTAAGCAACTCGATATTTTCGCTGACTTCTTTCAACATTAATAAATATAGATCTAGTTTAAATTCTTTTTTAGGTCCATTGTGTGAATGAACCATAGTTTATTTAACCAACTGGTAAATATTTAGGATCTTCCTAGTGTTTTGATACTATAATCATGTTGTAGTGAACATCCTTCTGCAGATTTATTTCCTTTGAATACATTTCTAGAAGAAATGCCTTCCCAATGGTCATACCAATTTCTATTCCTAATAATATTTCATGAGAGTTCCTGATTATCTATATTCTTTAAAATATGGACTATTGCCCATCATTTTCATCTTTCCTAATATATAAAAATAATATCTAACTTTTATTGCAATTAGGAGTTCTCTTTTGCAAATAAAGTTAAGAATTTTTTTAATGTTTACTGGCCATTTCAATTTCCTTTTTTGTGAATTGCTAGTTCAAATCCTTTGTACATTTGTCTACTAGGGTATTTATCGTTTGCCTAATGATTCATAAAAGCTCTTTACAGAATTAAGGATATTAAATCCTTGTCAATCAAATGCGCTGCATATATTTCCTCCAGTTTATTACTTGTATTTTAACTTTTTTTTTAATGGAAACTTTTCCAAATAGAAGTTTTAGTTTTTAGCATTTTTCCTTATATAAATATGCAGTTGTCGCAACATCATTTATTGAATAATCCATCTTTCCCCACTGCTTTGAAATGCCATCTTTATATTTTAAATCCCCACACTAAAACTCCATAGTTCACTAATCTGCTTTGGGGCTTTCTATTTTGTTCTATTGATTTTTTTTCTGCCCATGTGCCAGCTGCTTCTTATATTTCTTTTCTTTCTTTCAAAATTGTCTCAGCTTATCTTAAGATTATGTTTTCCAGATGAACTTTAGAAACAATTTGAGAAATTCCAAAGAATCTATTGTGATCCTGTTTGGAATTGCATTGTAATTATAGATTAATTTGTAGTCTCCAAAGTGCCTAGCACAGCTTTTTGCCCATAGTAGGACCTCATTAAATATGCATAGAATAAATTAATAAGTACCTACCCATTAATTTCAGGATCTTTAGATAAGTCTGGGCAGGAAAGTATACAACATAGTCCTTACCAGTTGTGTGCTAGTAAATTTTTAACAACTGGTTCTTGGGAGTACTGATTTCTAGTGTTTGCTGATTTCCAAGGTATAAATATTCCCACCATGGTTGATTTCAATACCCACATGATGTTAACCAGAATGCAAAATTCCTAAAAATTTAGCAACCAGTCTTCTCAATCTTTTTTTCTTTTTTTTTTTGATGTGGACCATTTTTAAAGTTTTTATTGAATTTGTTACAATATTGCTTCTGTTATATGTTTTATCTTTTTGGCTGTGAGGCATGTGGGATCTTAGCTCCCCCACCAGGGATTGAACCCGCACCGCCTGCATTGGAACGTGAAGTCTTAACCACTGGATCGTGAGGAAAGTCCCAGGCTTCTCAATCTCACACAAGCCATTTCCAGCACACCACTGTTTTTACCTTCAAAGAGGTTTTTTGTATGTGTGTTTATTCTTTCTGTTGGAGATTTACTTACTGAAAGATAAAATTGGAAAAATATTAAATGAAAATTTTAAAAATAATTCTCCCGTAATTAACTACCCTAACATAACAGCTAACATAACTCATTTTTTTGTGTTCTCTCCCAGTCTTTTCTTTATGCATACACACTTTAACTAATAGTTGTAATCATTCAATTTTTAAAAATTGTTTTAGTGTAGCAAATTTTAAACATATACAAAGTAGGCAGAATAAAATAGCGAACCCAGGCACCATAACCCAGCCCCCCAAAACATTAACCTGAAGCCAACCCTGTTCCATCTACTTTGCCAGCTATTTGCCCTCACCCACATTTTTTTGAACAAATCCCAGACATCACATCCTTACATTGGTAAATATTTCAGTAGTAACCATTCAATTTTTCATTCAACTTTTTTCACTTGTAGTCTAAGGAAGACAAAGGCATAAATAATTCAACTAAAAAAACATTTAAGTATTCTGATGTTGGCAGTAAGGATTGATTTGAGGTACAAGGGAGGAGTGTCTAAAAGCTACTGCATCTGAAGAACTTTATTAATGAATCTTTTCATTTTTTCCCCATCCTTCTCTTTGTGGTAAAGTACAATACAACCCAATTAAAATTCCACATGTTGTCATCTACACAACAAATCACATATAACATGGGTCAAATTACAGTATCTCTACACATGAAAAATACCCATGAAAACAGAGTTTATTTAATACAACTAAATCCCAAAGCAGTTATTAGTCATCTTCTCCAATATTAGCAATTTTTAAGGATTTCACTATAAACCCAGGGTAATTCACAGTGTAAACTTGGGGGGAGGGGGGTTGAGACTGTCTTTATTAGTTTTATAACCCTTTTAGACTACTAGTTACAATTTTGAGTCAAGACACTATCCCTTACCCTGGCTCTACCCTGCAGGGTAGATTTTATTGTACTCAAACTGCAGATGAGAAAACCAAGACTCAAGAGACTTCCTCAAGATCAAACACTGGTACGTGGTGAAGTCAGGATCTGAACCCTAGCACATCAGTTGGGATTATTTGGTTGCAAGCAAAAGAAATTGGCTAAGTTCAGCCCCAAAAGGGGGCATTAATTAGAGGGATATTGAATGAATGAATGGGAATTGAAAGAATGAATGGGAAGCTGAAGGAGACAGGCCGGAACCAGGGCAACAGGGATGACCCCATCCTCTAGTCTGGAAAGTGTGAATGTCAACCTTTTTTTCATCCTCTGTCATTTTGTACAAGATTCAAAGTTCATGAAAAGAGACCTCAATTGATTTTTAACTTCAGAAGGAGGGCAGGACATATAATTTACTATCTCATGAAGAAGCCCATGCTGTAGAAGAAGTAATTCTTCTAAAGGAATTCAGGGTGCACTTTTGAAGGGGTGAAATAGATGCTGGGTGGCAAAAAAAAAAAAAAAATTAATTCTGTGGTGACATCTTGAGTGTATTGTACAGATCTCCCTTCAAGGAAGGACTTGTTGCCCTTGTTTGTAGACCGCCTTTCAGGAATTGCCTTTGCCATAGAGAGCCACCTCATCCATGGTTACACCCTTCCAGGGAGAGCCCACTTTACTGAAGTTGGGGTAGAAAGTCCTGGCCATTTCACCTTAGTGCTGGGACAACTCTGTAGGGCCATTTTTGCTCCAGAGCTCCCCAAAGGGCTGATTGAGGCTGTTGTAGAGCCTGCAGCACAGCCCTGCTTTTCCCTGTACCCACTGCTGCTTCCTTCCTTCCTCTCCCTTCCATAGGTATTGATTCCAAGAGAATTTTAAAAACTAAATATCCTGTATGCTAAACTCAGTCTCAGAGTTTGTTGTTGAAGAACCCAACCTGTGACATTTCTATTCACCAGTTCTGTCTGACTCCAAAAGTCCCACATTCTTACCCCACCAAATGTTTCATTATGACTTTTTTGAGATTGTTGTAAAATACATATAACATAAAATTTACCATTTTAATTGTACTGTTCAGTGGCATTAAATATATTTACATTGTTGTGCAACCTCATCATAGCTTTCTATGAACATTTAGAGTCATAGATCCACAGAATATTAGAACTGGAGAGATCTTTATGTACTAAAGTATGCAAATTCATCTATCAAAACTTAGCAAATAAACTGAGAAAGATTGATGGAAGATGAGAGAGAGAAATAAAGCAGGTATTTATCGCATGCAAGCAAGAATTGTAAATCTGCTGCTCCCACATGGACCCCAGTTCCCTCCGACTTCCCCTAGGCAGGCATCTCTCCATGCTGAGGGTGAGTGTGGATTTAAGATTCATATTTTGCTATAACATGGCACCAAACACAAACCAACTACTTCATCTGGTCTCAGTAAAAAAAAACAGTGATCTGCCCTCATACTAGACAAAAAAATTATCTAGGTGGGACTTAATAAAAGATAGTGTGTCAGGGACAGCTTGAGGCCTTCCTAAGGGATTTTCAAGGGTAATTTTGACTATATCCAATTTTTACCTTATATGCTGACCTTATAACCTCACCCAGGTGAGATGCAAACCCCCTTTACGTTAACCTGCATTGTGGTAGTAGAGCATTAACTCATACCAAAAATCATGATATTGCAAAACAAAAAAATTTTTTTTCAAGGTGAATGGAAGTACAGGGTGAAAATAAACTGAAATAAGTTCTTATTAGATTACTTATGGGTTATGGGTCCCCCTATTTGTAAGACTCTACAGCAGCTAGCAGTGCTGTCCGATAGAAATACAACGCTAGCCACCTAAGTCACCTAAGTAATTAAATTTTCGACTGAACCAAATTTTTTTCTTTTTTTTTTTTTTTGGCCGCACTGTGCGGCTTAGTTCCCTGACCAGGGATCGAACCCACGCCCCCTGCAGTGGAAGCGCGGAGTCCTAACCACTGGACCACCAGGGAATTCCCAGCCACATTTTTTTAAAAAGTAAAAGAACAGGTAAAATGAATGACATAATTCATTTAACCCAATACGCATCCAAAATACTGTCATTTCAACATGTAATCAATATAACAACTATCAGTGACATATTTCACTCTCTCATACTGTGTATTTTGCACTTACAATGCATCTCAACTTGAACTGACCACATTTCAAGTGTTCAGGGGTTACATGTGTCTAGTAATTTCCTTATTGGACAATGCAGGTCTCAAACATATTCTCTGATAACAGAGAAATCTCTTATTTCTCTGTTTAGTCTAATTGGGTAACATTTGAGGGAAAGATGTGGAAATATATGTGGCTCTGTATCAAAACTTTACCTGCATGCATCGTAGATTTAAAAGTGGGCAAGAGTCTGACTGTTGGCAGAGTGAAAACCCAAACCCAACTCTATAATGCACCCTTAACAGAGAGAAGCAACATCTCCCGGGGCAGAACATGAATCAATAGTTTCCAGTTCCCCAACTAGCAGTGAATCATTAAAGTTTCACAAGGATAATTCACGGTGCATTCCAATCAATTCTGTAAATTATAGACAAGAAGTCTATTCTTCAAGCCTCACTGCCTTCCATCCCGGAGGAGAAAACAGCAATAGCCAATAGAGAAGGCATGAAAAAATCACCCAAGTATTGAACTATGATTTAATTTAAAACAACAAACTCTACTCTTTACAACAACATAAATGAATGAAAGTAAAAGCTCAATTTTTACTGCCTTGAAACAAAATTGAAATAGGGAACTGAAAATAGCTTTAAGAAAAATGAGATGGATTTTATAACCTTTTACTCCATTCTGCTAATTCTGTGCCTACAGAATACTAAACTAAAAAAAGGACTAATTTATTCATATACCCTTAGGCAGGCAACACACATACACACACACATACAATTTGGCATCTGATGCAGAAATCTTGAACTAAAATTTCAACATAAAAACTCTTCCATAATTAGTGAAACCTGCAGGGTCTTGGCAGCAGCAAATTGTGAAGCTGACCTGTTAGAAACACTTTCGAATCCATGGCACACAGAACCCCACGGGAAACCCTGCTGCAGATAAACTCAAAGTCAAAAAATTACAAATCACATAAATCACTAAGAGGAAGATTAAAAGAGGCAGAGGCAGAAACAGCAAACAAGAAAAAGTGTACCCCCCAAACTCAAGATAATCGAGCAATCTAAAGAGATTTTTAAATGTTTCTTTAAAAAAGTTTGTTTACAGAAGTTATTTTTTTTTAATGAAGTATAGTTGATTTACAATGTTGTGCCATCTTTAAACATTTTAAGGAATAGATACCTTATGTAAAAACAGGACACTATACAAAAATAACAATATGATAAAAGAACCAATTAGAAATTTCAGAGACAAAATATATAATCATTGGGACGCCCCTGGTGGTCCAGCAGTTAAGACTCCACGCTTCCACAGCAGGGAGCGCAGGTTTGATCCCTGGTCGGGGAACTAAGAACCTGCAGGCCACGTGGTAAGGCCAAAAAAACAATTGAAAAAAATATATAATCATTGTGAAAAACACTTAAGGGACAGATTACACAGACTATTAGACATAGCTGAAAATAAATTAATAAATTGGAAGCTAGATATAAAGAAATCATACAAAATGCAGCACAAAGAGTTTTTTTTTTTTAACTTAAAAGTAAATCAGAGACATGGAGGATAAAATGAGAAGATCTCACATAAATTCAATCAGAGTTACAAATAAAGAAAATTGGAGGGAGGATAGTATTTGGAGAAATACGGGTGAAGTTTTCAGGATTTTTTTTTTTTAACATCTTTATTGGAGTATAATTGCTTTACAATGGTGTTAGTTTCTGCTTTATAACAAAGTGAATCAGTTATACATATACATATATCCCCATATCTCCTCCCTCTTGCGTCTCCCTCCCACCCTCCCTATCCCACCCCCCTAGGTGGTCACAAAGGACCGAGCTGATCGCCCTGTACTGTGCGGCTGCTTCCCACTAGCTATCTATTTTACAATTGGTAGTATATATAAGTCCATGCCACTCTCTCACTTCGTCCCAGCTTACCCTTCCCCCTCCCCGTGTCCTCAAGTCCATTCTCTACATCTGCGCCTTTATTCCTGTCCTGCCCCTAGGTTCTTCAGAACCATTTTTTTTAGATTCCATATAAATGTGTTAGGATACAGTATTTGTTTTTCTCTTTCTGACTTACTACACTCAGTATGACACTCTCTAGGTCCATCCACCTCACCACAAATAACTGAATTTATTTCTTTTTATGGCTGAATAATATTCCATTGTAGATATGTGCCACATCTTCTTTATCCATTCATCTGTCAATGGACACTTAGATTGCTTCCATACCCTGGCTATTGCACATAGAGCTGCAATGAACATTATGGTACATGACTCTTTTTGAATTATGGTTTTCTCAGGGTATATGTCCAGCAGTGGGATTGCTGGGTTGTATGGGAGTTCTATTTTCAGTTTTTTAAGGAACCTCCATACTGTTCTCCATAGTGGCTGTATCAATTTACATTCCCACCAACAGTGCAAGAGGGTTCCCTTTTCTCCACACCCTCTCCAAAATTTATTGTTTGTAGATTTTTTGATGATGGCCATTCTGACAGGTGTGAGGTGATACCTCATTGTAGTTTTGATTTGCATTCCTCTAATGATTAGTGATGTTGAGCATTTTTTCATGTGTTTGCTGGCAATCTGTATATCTTCTTTGGAGAAATGTCTATTTAGGCCTTCTGCCGTTTTTGATTTGGGTTGTTTGTTTTTTTGATATTGAGCTGCATGTGCTGCTTGTAAATTTTGGAGATTAATCCTTTGTCAGTTGCTTCATTTGCAAATATTTTCTCCCATTCTGAGGGTTGTCTTTTCATTTTGTTTATGGTTTCCTTTGATGTGCAAAAGATTTAAGTTTCATTAGGTCCCATTCGTTTATTTTTGTTTTTATTTCCATTTCTCTAGGAGGTGGGTCAAAAAGGATCTTGCTGTGATTTATGTCATACAGTGTTCTGCCTATGTTTTCCTCTAAGAGTTTTATAGTGTCTGGCCTTACATTTAGGTCTTTAATCCATTTTGAGTTTATTTTTGTGTATGGTGTTAGGGAGTGTTCTAATCTCATCCATCTACATGTAGCTGTCCAGTTTTCCCAGAACCACTTATTGAAGAGGCGGTCTTTTCTCCATTGTATATTCTTGCCTCCTTTATCAAAAATAAGATGACCATATTGCGTGGGTTTATCTCTAGGCTTTCTATCCTGTTCCATTGAATTATATTTCTATTTTTGTGCCAGTACCATACCATCTTGATTACTGTAGTTTTGTAGTATAGTCTGAAGTCAGGGAGCCTGATTCCTCCAGCTCCGTTTTTCTTTCTCAAGATTGCTTTGGTTATTTGGGATCTTTTCTGTTTCCATACAAATTGTGAAATTTTTTGTTCTAGTTCTGTGAAAAATGCCATTGGTAGTTTGATAGGGATTACATTGAATCTGTAGGTTGCTTTGCATAGTATAGTCATTTTCACAATGTTGATTCTTCCAATCCAAGAACATGGTATATCTCTCCATCTGTTTGTATCATCTTTAATTTCTTTCATCAGTGTCTTATAGTTTTCTGCATACAGGTCTTTTGCCTCCTTAGGTAGGTTTATTCCTAGGTATTTTATTCTTTTTTTTGCAATGGTAAATGGGAGTGTTTCCTTGATTTCTCTTTCAGGTTTTTCATGATTAGTGTATAGGAATACAAGAGATTTCTGTGCATTAATTTTGTATCCTGCTACTTTACCAAATTCATTGATTAACACTAGTAGTTTTCTGGTAGAGTCTTTAGGATTCTCTATGTATAGTATCATGTCATCTGCAAACAGTGACAGCTTTACTTCTTCTTTTCCAATGTGGATTCCTTTATTTCTTTTTCTTCTCTGACTGCTGTGGCTAAAACTTCCAAAACTATGTTGAATAACAGTGGTGAGAGTGGGCAACCTTGTCTTGTTCCTGATCTTAGTGAAAATGGTTTCACTTTTTCCCCATTGAGAACGAGGTTGGGTGCGGGTTTGTCATATATGGCCTTTATTATATTGAGGTAAGTTCCCTCTATGCCTACTTTCTGGAGTTTATTATATTGAGGTAAGTTCCCTCTATGCCTACTTTCTGGAGGGTTTTTATCATAAATGGGTGTTGAATTTTGTCAAAAGCTTTTTCTGCATCTATTGAGATGATCATATGGTTTTTATCCTTCAATTTGTTAATATGGTGTATCACATTGATTGATTTGCATATATTGAAGAATCCTTACATTCCTGGGATAAACCCCACTTGATCATGGTGTATGATCCTTTTAATGTGCTGTTGGATTCTGTTTGCTAGCATTTTGTTGAGGATTTTTGCATCTATGTTCATCAGTGATATTGGCCTGTAGTTTTCTTTCTTTCTGACATCTTTGTCTGGTTTTGGTATCAGGGTGATGGTGGCCTAGTAGAGTTTGGGAGTGTTCCTCCCTCTGCTATATTTTGGAAGAGTTTGAGAAGGATAGGTGTTAGCTCTTCTCTAAATGTTTCATAGAATTCGCCTGTGAAGTCATCTGGTCCTGGGCTTTTGTTTGTTGGAAGATTTTTAATCACAGTCTCAATTTCAGTGCTTCTGATTGGTCTGTTTATATTTTCTGCTTCTTCCTGGTTCAGTCTCAGAAGGTTGTGCTTTTCTAAGAATTTGTCCATTTCATCATGGTTGTCCATTTTATGGGCATATAGTTGCTTGTAGTAATCTCTCATAATCCTTTGTATTTCTGCAGTGTCAGTTGTTACTTCTCCTTTTTCATTGCTAATTCTGTTGATCTGAGTCTTCTCCCTTTTTTTCTTGATGAGTCTGGCTAATGGTTTATCAATTTTGTTTATCTTCTCAAAGAGTCAGCTTTTAGTTTTATTGATCTTTGCTACTGTTTCCTTCATTTCTTTTTCATTTATTTCTGATCTGATCTTTATGATTTCTTTCCTTCTGCTAACTTTGGGGTTCTTTTGTTCTTCTTTCTCTAATTGCTTCAGGTGTAAGGTTAGGTTGTTTATTTGAGATGTTTCTTGTTTCTTGAGGTAGGATTGTATTGCTATAAACTTCCCTCTTAGAACTGCTTTTGCTGCATCCCATAGGTATTGGGTCGTCGTGTTTTCATTGTCATTTGTTTCTAGGTATTTTTTAATTTCCTCTTTGATTTCTTCAGTGATCTCTTGGTTATTAAGTAGTATATTGTTTAGCCTCCATGTGTTTGTATTTTTTACAGATTTTTTCCTGTAATTGATATCCAGTCTCATAGCGTTGTGGTCGGAAAAGATACTTGATACAATTTCAATTTTCTTAAATTTACCAAGGCTTGATTTGTGACCCAAGATATGATCTATCCTGGAGAATGTTCCATGAGCACTTGAGAAGAAAGTGTATTCTGTTGGTTTTGGATGGAATGTCCTATAAATATCAATTAAGTCCATCTTGTTTAATGTATCATTTAAAGCTTGTGTTTCCTTATTTATTTTCATTTTGGATGATCTGTCCATTGGTAAAAGTAGGGTGTTAAAGTCCCCTACTGTGATTGTGTTACTGTCAATTTCCCCTTTTATGGTTGTTAGCATTTACCTTATGTATTGAGGCGCTCCTATGTTGGGTGCATAAATATTTACAATTGTTATATCTTCTTCTTGGATTGATCCCTTGATCATTATGTAGTGTCCTTCTTTGTCTCTTGTAATAGTCTTTGTTTTAAAGTCTATTTTGTCTGATATGAGAATTGCTACTCCAGCTTTCTTTTGATTTCCATTTGCATGGAATATCTTTTTCCATCCCCTCACTTTCAGTCTGTATGTGTCCCTAGGTCTGAAGTGGGTCTCTTGTAGACAGCATATATACGGGTCTTATTTTTGTATCCATTCAGCCAGTCTATGTCTTTTGGTTGGAGCATTTAATGCATTTACATTTAAAGTAATTATCGATATGTATGTTCCTATTACCATTTTCTTAATTATTTTGGGTTTGCTATTGTAGGTCTTTTCCTTCTCTTGTGTTTCCTGCCTAGCGAAGTTCCTTTAGCATTTGTTTTAAAGATGGTTGGTGGTGCTGAATTCTCTTAGCTTTTGCTTGTCTGTAAAGGTTTTAAATTCTCCGTCGAATCTGAATGAGATCCTTGCTGGCTAGAGTAACCTTGGTTGTAGGTTTTTCCCTTTCATCACTTTAAATATGTCCTGCCACTCCCTTCTGGCTTGCAGAGTTTCTGCTGAAAGATCAGCTATTAACCTTATGGGGATTCCCTTGTATGTTATTTGTTGTTTTTCCCTTGCTGCTTTTAATATTTTTTCTTTGTATCTAATTTTTTTTTTTTATGGCTGTGTTGGGTCTTCGTTTCTGTGCAAGGGCTTTCTCTAGTTGTGGCAAGCGGGGGCCACTCTTCATCGCGGTGCACCGGCCTCTCACTATCGCGGCCTCTCTTCTTGAGGAGCACAGGCTCCAGACGCACAGGCTCAGTAATTGTGGCTCATGGGCCCAGTTGCTCCACGGCATGTGGGATCTTCCCAGACCAGGGCTCGAACCCGTGTCCCCTGCATTGGCAGGCAGATTCTCAACCACTATGCCACCAGGGAAGCCCTGTATCTAATTTTTGATAGTTTGATTAATATGTGTCTTGGCGTGTTTCTCCTTGGATTTATCCTGTATGGGACTCTCTGCACTTCCTGGACTTGATTAATTATTTCCTTTCCCATATTAGGGAAGTTTTCAACTATAATCTCTTCAAATATTTTCTCAGTCCCTTTCTTTTTCTCTTCTTCTTCTGGGACCCCTATAATTCGAATGTTGGTGCATTTAATGTTGTTGCAGAGGTCTCTGAGACTGTCCTCAATTCTTTTCATTCTTTTTTCTTTATTCTGCTCTGCAGTAGTTATTTCCACTATTCTATCTTCCAGGTCACTTATCCATTCTTTTGCCTCAGTTATTCTGCTATTGATCCCTTCTAGAGAATTTTTAATTTCATTTATTGTATTGTTCATCATTGTTTGTTTGCTCTTTAGTTCTTCTAGGTCCTTGTTAAACGTTTCTTGTGTTTTCTCCATTCTATTTCCAAGATTTTGGATCATCTTTACTATCATTACTCTGAATTCTTTTTCAGGTAGACTGCCTATTTCCTCTTCATTTGTTTGGTCTGGTGGGTTTTTACCTTGCTCCTTCATCTGCTGTGTGTTTCTCTGTCTTCTCATTTTGCTTAACTTACTGTGTTTGGGGTTTCCTTTTCGCCGGCTGCAGGTTCATAGCCCCCGTTGTTTTTGGTGTCTGCCCCCAGTGGCTAAGGTTTATTCAGTGGGTTGTGTAGTGTTCCTGGTGTAGGGGACTAGTGCCTGTGTTCTGGTGGATGAGGCTGGATCATGTCTCTCTGGTGGGCAGGACCACATCTGGTGGTGTGTTTTGGGGTGTCTGTGACCTTATTATGATTTTAGGCAGCCTCTCTGCTAATGGGTGGGGTTGTGTTCCTGTCTTGCTAGTTGTTTGGCCTAGGGTGTCCAGCACTGTAGCTTGCTGGTCATTGAGTGGAGCTGGGTCTTAGTGTTGAGATGGAGATCTCTGGGAGAGCTTTCAGTGTTTGATATTACGTGGAGCCAGGAGGTCTCTGGTGGACCAATGTCCTGAACTTGGCTCTCCCACCTCAGAGGCACAGGCCTGACACCCAGCCGGAGCACCAAGACCCTGTCAACCACATGGTTCAGAAGAAAAGGGAGAAAAAAAGGAAGAAAGAAAAATAAAATAAAATAAAGTTTTTAAAATAAAAATTATTAAACAATTTTTTAATTTAAGTAATTAAAAAAGAAAAAAAAGAAAGATAGAAAGAAGAGAGCAACCAAACCAAAAAACAAATCCACCAATGATAACAAGCACTAAAAACTATACTAAAAAAAAAAAAAAAAAAAATGGACAGATAGAACCCTAGGGCAAATGGTAAAAGCAAAGCTATACAGACAAAATCACACACAGAAGCATACACATACACACTCACAAAAAGAGAAAAAGGAAAAAATATATATATATTGTTGCTCCTAAAGTCCACCTCCTCAATTTGGGATGATTCGTTGTCTATTCAGGTATTGCACAGATGCAGGTACATCAAGTTGATTGTGGAGATTTAATCCGCTGCTCCTGAGGCTGCATGGAGAAATTTCCCTTTCTCTTCTTTGTTCACACAGCTCCTGGGGTTCAGCTTTGGATTTGGCCCCGCCTCTGCATGTAGGTCGCCTGAGGGCGTCCGTTCCCCGCCCAGACAGGACGGGGTTAAAGGAGCAGCTGATTAGGGGGCTCTGGCTCACTCAGGCCGGGGGGAGGGAGGGGTACGTTGTGCGGGGCGAGCCTGCGGCAGCAGAGGCCAACATGACATTGCAACAGCCTGAGGCATGCTGTGTGTTCTCCCGGGGAAGTTGTCCCTGGATCACGGGACCCTGGCAGTGGCGGGCTGCACAGTCTCCTGGGAGGGGAGGTGTGGACAGTGACCTGTGCTTGCACACAGGCTTCTTGGTGGCTGCAGCAGCAGCCTTAGCATTTCATGCCCATCTCTGGTGTCCGCGCTGGTAGCCACGGCTCGCATCTGTCTCTGGAGCTCGTTTAGGCGGTGTTCTAAATCCCCTCTCCTCGTGCACCCCGAAACAATGGTCTCTTGCCTCTACCGCAGCTCCAGACTTTTTCCCGGACTCCCTCCTGGCTAGCTGTGGCGCACTAGCCCCTTCAGGCTGTGTTCACGCAGCCAACTCCAGTCCTCTCCCTGGGATCTGACCTCTGAAGCCCGAGCCTCAGCTCCCATCCTCACCCGCCCCGGCGGGTGAGCAGACAAGCCTCTCAGGCTGGTGCGTGCTGGTCGGCACTGATCCTCTGTGCGGGAATCTCTCCGCTTTGCTCTCCACACCCCTGTTGCTGCGCTCTCCTCCTTGGCTCCAAAGCTCCCCCACTGCTACCCCCCGTCTCTGCCAGTGAAGGGGCTTCCTAGTGTGTGGAAACTTTTCCTCCTTCACAGCTCCCTCCCAGAGGTGCAGGTCCCGTCCCTATTCTTTTGTCTCTGTTTTTCCTTTTTTCTTTTGCCCTACCCAGGTACATGAGGAATTTCTTGCCTTTTGGGAAGTCTGAGGTCTTCTGCCAGCGTTCAGTAGGTGTTCTGTAGGAGTTGTTCCACATGTAGATGTATTTCTTATGTATTTGTGGGGAGGAAGGAGATCACCACGTCTTACTCTTCCACCATCTTGAAAGTCTCCCTAAGGATTTTTTTTTAATTGAAGAAGCCCACTAGCCAAGCAGGAAAAATAACACACCCTTACCTAGACACATTGCAGTGAAACTATGGAACATCAAAGTCGAAGAGAAAAATCTTAAAACTACCACAGAGATGATAAAGCTTATCTTCAAAGTCATGACTATTAGACTTACAGCAGACTTCTCATGAGCAAAAATAGGTGTCCAAATATCGGATATCATTTCCAAAGTGCTGAGGGACAATATCAGACTTCTATATCCTCACTCAAGGCATTTCCAGACATACAAATACTGGGAGTTTACTGTTTTATAGGTTCTTGCCGAAAAAGCTATTAAAGGATACACTCAGGAAGAAAGAAACTGAACTATGAGGGAAGGAATGGGTGCCAGAAGCAATTGTGAGCAAAGAAACTGGTAAACATATTGGTAAACTTGCAAAGAGCTTAAAGAAAATAAAAATAACTAGCTGATCACATAGGATGAATTAAAATGAAAAGAAGCAAATATTCTGACAGATGCACACAGTTATAAAAATCACCCCATGGTGCAAAAAGTTACAAAGACATAAACAAATAAGAAGATATAATTTTCATTAATTCCTCATTTTAACAAAATTATTTCCTACCAAATTGGTTTTTAGCATGTCTTTAGTCAAACCACTAGGTATTCCCTATCTCCATCCCTATCTCCAAAGATCTTTAGTTATAAAGGAACAAAAGAAATCAACAGTCTCATTTCAAAAGCCTAAATTTTAAACATCATGCTAGGTATTGCATAAAGCACATTATCTAGCTACAATCCCAACATTTTAGGAAAGAGAAGTAGAATTCCTTTCCACTCTCATGCCAGATTTGGCTCTTATCTTAATTCCATCTAACACACAGCACAAATATCAGACCAGATATCCTGACTAAAAATCTTAATAATAGCATCTAGTTTTGAAAGTTTTTATTAGCAATATTCTAAGGGCTCTCAAGATAGGAATGATTTTCTGGGACCATTTTCTCCTATGAAATGTGGCATTCTCTATTTTCCAAGGACAGTAGAGATTTTTCTAACCAAAATTCATAAAGATATGATTTCAAAAACATCTGTACTTCCCAACTTGACATAGAAATAAAAATATTTTAACTGATGATTTTAGCTATGTTTACCTTTGGGATTACTAACTCAGAGGTCTGCATTTTTTGTACATTGCAGCTCTATTTACAATAGCCAGGACATGGAAGCAACCTAAGTGTCCATCAACAGAAGAATGGATAAAGAAGATGTGGCACATATATACAATGGAATATTACTCAGCCATAAAAAGGAATGAAACTGAGTTATTTGTAGTGAGGTGGATTTGTAGTGAGAGTCTGTCATACAGAGTGAAGTAAGTCAGAAAGAGAAAAACAAATACCATATCTAACACATATATATGGAATCTAAAAAAAAAAAAAAAAAAGAAAGAAAATGGTCAGAAGAACCTCAGGGCAAGACGGGAATAAAGATGCAGACCTACTAGAGAATGGACTTGAGGATACGGGGAGGGGGAAGGGTAAGCTGGGACAAAGTGAGAGAGTGGCATGGACATATATACACTACCAAACGTAAAATAGATAGCTAGTGGGAAGCAGCCACATAGCACAGGGAGATCAGCTCGGTGCTTTGTGACCACCTAGAGGGGCAGGATAGGGAGGGTGGGAGGGAGGGAGATGCAAGAGGGAAAAGATATGGGGACATATGTATATGTATAACTGATTCACTTTGTTATAAAGCAGAAACTGACACACCATTGTAAAGCGATTATACTCTAATAAAGATGTTTAAAAAAAAAAAGTTCTGCATTTTAAAAAGAGAGATGTTTGTGCAAACATCAGTCAGCTTCTGTGTATCTGTCTCTGTGTGCAAAACTCTAGGAATTGTGTTTGACTTTTTAAAAAATACATATCTATCTCTATGCCCTTCTTTCTTTGTACAGCTCTGTGTCGCTATCTTAAAACAAACCAACCCAGGCTTTCTCTCTTGGTTCTTCTGTCTGCCTTTCCCTTTCTTGCTCTATTTCTGTCTCTTTCTTCTCTCATTTTCTTTCCTTATCTTATTTTCCCTCTATTTCTTTCCCTTAGCTTTCTAATATTGAAAAACATTTTTAAATAATTTGAGAAGTAATATAGAGGATAGAGCACAGGCTTCAGATCAGATAGACAGGGATTCAAATCCTAGTTCCTCACTTCCAAGGACTGTGGATCTTAAGCAAATTATTATCCCCTCTAAACTTTACTTTCCTTAACTGTGAAGTGGGGAAATGATGTCTACCTCAGAGTTGTTGTCAGGATTACTGGAGATAAAGTATGTGAAAGAGCCAACATAGAGTAAATATCCAAGAAATACTGGTTCACCTTCTCACTCAAATCGAGTTTTATGATCTTTGTTCTTAATTCTGAAAGCAAATAAATGAAATGTTTTAAATTTCTCTCCAAAAATTGCTTTATGCTTAGCAGACCTGGTCTTACCTACTTCCATTAATAATTAGTGGGTGATTTGATGGGAAACCATTGCCCACCCAGCAGTGTTTCTCAAATTGTATTCCACAGAACACTAGTATCCTATTAGACATTAATAGAGGTCAAATCAGTTTGCATATGATACCTTCATCTTGTAGATTCATTGTTCACACTAGCCTATTAAAAGCAACTCTCCAAGCAGTTTCCGTGAACAACTGTAACTCAGTGTTTTCCATCATTAGTTGACCATATTCATTTTTTTGTGTAACACCTAAGTAACATCCTGCACAACATCCAATCAACCCCTTTTAGAAAATGCTAATTTAGAGAGACGGATGGAATTTTTACACACTTCAAGCAATTTTTCACAAATATAACTTCTTTCAACAGAGAGATAAGAGCTAAATAGCATCCAATTAAAATTATATTCTTTGGCAAGGACCTAAATAATTTTAATTTGGTGTTCTGGATTGTCTTGGTTTTGATTGTTTATTCTTTTTTTTTTTTAATGTGGCTGTCAAGGGACATTAGCGGAGCACATCCACAGAGTACCAATCACAAAGACAAATCACACATGCTTTCTTTAAACCTCAGTTTTCTTGTCACTAATGTGGGAGATTAGAGGCTTTTCTACAGGCTTGCTGTGAGGACCCAATGAGATTACTCACATGAAAGTGCAGTCTATACCAGCACAGCTTGGGTTGGTTAAAAAATAATGCTTTTGGGATACTGTCGGCTGTCAGGGTGGGAGGAGGGAGGGACATTTAATGGTTCTAAACAGAAATAATCATCGCTGCCCAATTGGGCAGGAGGAGCTATTTGAGCTCAGATACAACCAGCATGCGATTTTTCTTTCCAAGGGAATTTTAAGAGTATACAAACCCCGCAGATTAGATGACCCAGGCCTGGAGATATAGGCAAGTTGGAGGAAGAAAAGAACACACACCATCACCTACCTCACAGGGTTGGTATGTGGGCACAGTAAACACACAATAAATGTTAGCTATTTTTAGAGAGCAGTAAATACCGTACTGTTTGAGAAATGTGCATCTAGGTGTATAATGAAAGGCACAAATGTCCATTTACAGAATTAAAAGTAAGCAAAATTACCCTCAAAATTACCAGAAAGGGCTTCCCTGGTGGCACAGTGGTTAACAATCCACCTGCCAGTGCAGGGGACATGGGTTCAAGGCTTGGTCCGGGAAGATCCCACATGCCGCGGAGCAACTAAGCCCGAGTGCCACAACTACTGAAGCCCGTGCTCCTAGAGCCAGTGGTCTGCAACAAGAGAAGCCACCACAATGAGAAGCCCAAGCACCACAACAAAGAGTAACCCCCACTTGCCACAACTAGAGAAAGCCAGTGTGCAGCAATGAAGACCCAACGTAGCCAAAAATAAATAAATAAATAAAATAAATTAAAAAGAAAAAAATTACCAGAAAGACAATAATCTACTGAAAAGTAGAAAAATAAAGATATGCCAAAGAAGCATAAAAACAGAAAACAAAATAAGATTACAGAACTAAAACTATACATAATAATTACAATAACAAACGTGAATGAGATTAACTTATCGAAAGAAAAATATTCAAATCGATCAAACAAACGGAATCAGTCTACAAAAGCCACATTTAAAACCAGAAATGGATAAAACCCAATGTTGGTGACAGTGGGGCAAAGATGTTTTAAATTCAGTGTCTGTGGGAAAATAAATTGGTATAACATTTCTGGTAGGAAGTTAGCCTAACTGTATCAAAATGTAAAATGTACACGCCATTGTATTAAGCTAGTCCACTTCTAGAAATTAGCCTGAGGAGAAAATTGAACAAAAGTGAAAAGTTGAACACAAGATGATTATCACTGTGTAATATATGGTATCAGAAAATGCAAACAGCCTAACTGCCCAACAATAGGAGACTGGGTGAGTAAATCATGGTTTATAAATATCCTGAATGGTTGGCGAGCATTAACAGTCACGGTGTTAGTCTATAGTTATTGATCTGGAAATCTACCCATTGCACAGTCTGACTGAAAATAGCAATAACAAAATAACATGTAACTTATGATCCCATGTATGTGAAACTGTATATACACTTCTTTGTGTATATACAGTATAGAGATGTGTAAAGGATACTCACCGAAATTGCTATGGCTATTGCTCTGGGTGGTGAGATTTAGGGGGTGATTTTTATTTCCTGCTTTGTACTTTGTCTTGGGTAAAAACACTGGTCATGAAAACCCCATTTTTTTGTATGTGTCTACAAACCTATAGGCCTTAATAGCTGCTAAATCAGCTTCACAAGATTCCAGATGCCTATATTCTTCATTCCTATCATTTTCCTAATGATAAGCTTTAGAAAGAGGAACACAACAGGTGGCTATTAGGAAAGCCAGGCACAGAAGGGCTTCTTACCTGGAGAGACCAACAGGGGCTAGTCATGCAGACCCAGCCACCATGTCACCTCTAAGGCAGTATTGAAAGCAACTCTTAAGACCAAAGTTCAAGAGTCACTAAATGCACTCCCTTCTCTTTTTGTTAATTTGTTTGTGTGCTTGTTTATAAACATTTCTTAGCTTCTCTGGTGTCTATAATAGAGCAAGTAAGGGATTTTCCCCAAGTTAGAAGTCTACAGTGGCTAATTTCTGGGACTTCCTGAGGCTACTCTGTGCACTGGGCAGCTGAACAGGGATTCTTGCAGCTCTGGCTGCAGCAGTGGGACAGGGCAAGCCTAGGAGGAGCCTCCTAATGCTTTTATTCATTGTTTGACTGTTTTTTAAAAAGGAGCATCAGTTACTTTTTAAAAGCAACCAAACAAAGGACAGAGTGGTCAGTGGTGTCAGAGTATGATAAGGACTGAGACGGGTTCACTGGATGTAGCAACAGGGAGGTTAGCGGGTGACCTGGCCAAGAACAGAGTCTGTGTGGTCCTGGGGAGGGGTGGCTTTGAGAGAGAGGAGGGAGTGAGGAAGTGGAGAGAGTGAATTTGTACAACTATTTCTGGAAGTCTGGCCACGAACAAGAAGGCAGGAGAGAGAGCAGTGAGTGACTGAAGGAAGGAATGGGGAGGAGTTCGGAAGAGGTGTTTAATTTTTTGTTTTGTTTTTGTTTGTTTTTAAGATTGAAAAGGAGCCTATTGATAAGAAGTGGATGATTCAGCAGAGAAAGGGGCCTTAAACAGCATGAGGAATGTTGTAACTGTGGGGAAGGAGGAAAAGCCACAGAGAGGTCAAATGGAGAGCTGCCTCTCCAACGATAACAGAGAGTGAAATGAAGATGGCCCTTCAGGGCCAGCGCCACTATTTTGAAGAGGAAGGTCTTGCTTTTACCAGTTAGTTCTGAGCTGGGAGCACTCACCCTGTTTGACCCTAAAATGGAAAAGCTAGGATGTAACTGTTCATTATCTTGACTGTGGTGGTTTCACAGGCATGTACACATGTTAAAACTGATCTAAGTGTGCAGTTTAAGTAGTGCAATTTATGGTATATCAATTTTCCCTCAATCAACCTGCAGAGAAATTTTTTTGTAGTTTTAAAGTGGCGTGCCTCGGTCAACAGGGGGCGTGGTTGTGCACAAGATGGGAAATGGTTTTCTGAGTTTTAGTTCTATGGTTCTGTTTTTCCTGATCTTTTCTTAGATGACAGAGCTCCTATTTATAGGCATTAAAAGAAAACAATTAAATAATTACAGGCATGAAGATATAGGCAAATGTTTGTGCAAAGGTTAGATTAAAACCTGGAGTTGCTGAAATACTCCGAGTGCCTGAGTAGCAGGTATTTACAGACTCAGCCAGAGAAAGGATGAGATAGCAGGACAAAACATTTCTTCTCAGTCATGTGGAAGCCGTGTATGGGATTCTCAGGTGGCGGAGATTACAGTTGTTGCCTTCCAGAGAACAGAATTTTGTTACCTGTTTTTGTGAATAGGTCAACATCAGCACAAATATCACACTATTGGCTGACTGGAGAGCTGATGGGAACAGAGCTCAGAATAAAAGTGGAAGACTCCAGTGAAAACATTGAAAAAGTAAAAGGAGCTGTGAATGTGAGATCTTAATGCAACTGCAACAATTTGGCAACACAGGTGTTAATCCACACCCTGGTTTGTGAAAAGGGTACACATCCCCTGGGCCTCCTCTGCCACTCCCAGATAACTTGTGGCCAGTTTTGTTGATTGAGTACACTGGTAAATGACTCTTTCCTCCCACCCAAGGCCCCATCCATCTTACCTATCACAACACTATAAAGTGGACATTATTAGCCCCACCTCACAGCTGTGTAAAAAGAGGTACAGAGAGGATAAATAACAAGGTCGTACTATATAGCACAGGGAACTATATTCAATATCTTGTGATAAACCATAGAGGAAAAGAATACAAAAAAGATGTATATATACACAGCAGAAATTAACACAACATTGTAAATCAACTATACCTTAATTGAAAAAAATAAAAAATAAAAGAGGTACAGAGAGGTTAAGTGTCTTTCCTTGGGTTACAAAGCTAATGACATAGGAGAGCTGGGTTTTGAACCCAGGACTCAAACACCAATGTCTGGCCTCCTACTTTTTCTCTTCTATCTTTTAAAACACCAGTATCTCTAGGTCAATAGTCAGTAGTCATAGGTGACTATTTAAATTAAGTAAAATTAAACTCAATAAAAACTTCAATTCCTCACTAGCCACACATCAAGTGCTCAATAGCCATGTGTCGTTGCCATATTGGACAGCACAGATGTAGAAGGTTTCCATTATCACAGAAAGTTCTAATGGACAGTGCTGCTAGCACATTACTGTCACGCATCAGGAAGATACAGTTAGACACATGAAATGCTTACCTTTACCTGCTTCCGCCCCTCTTTTATCTTTATTGTCTAATTCTGAATAGCCTCTCTAGGACCCCTTCAGTCTTCTGCGTAAGCACACAGAGGGCATACCTGGGGCTGGCCTGCTGGCTCTGAAAGGCACTCAGCACACAGGGCAGACACCAGGATTGTGATGACAAAGAAGGATGCCCGACACTTTGTCCAAGCACAGGAGACAGCAGCTCTGAAGCAATCTGCAGTGACAGCACCAGGGTGGGAAGTGAACAGCCTGTTTCTGCAAATCTTCTGTATTTTTGCCAGATCTGTCAGAAGTAGACAGAAGCAGAAAGGAAAAAGGGAGAAAGTCAGAAGTGAAGTGAGGGGAAAGACAGTAGTGGGGCTGAAGATACCAAAAACTTGGTAATCAAATGGTCTTCTTCTAGTTCTTCCAGGCGCAGAAGTTGATCCTCCAAAACCATGAAGGAGACAGACTTCATGTGCCATTCCTATAGTGGGAGGAATTTAATAGTCACTCACTCTCTTAAAACACCCACCAAACACGAATTTATACAATTATACAATCCTGGATCAACTTATGTGTTAAAACTATATCCTCCTGATGATTAAGACTCTAGAATAAGTCTTGAAATAAGGTGTTACTTTAAAAAAAAAAGAAAGAAAAAAAAAAGGAACAGATAAAGGCCATGAGTGACCTTTCTCCACACCTGTTCCTATCAACCCCTACTCTTTTGTCCTCAGGCTGTACTAGATATTCAGAAGCCCCCACTTTGGTACTCACCCTTCCCCAGCAGTTCTATATACCCATGGGAGAGTTATTTGAGGACCAGTAAAGCTTTTGGCACTCTTTCTGACATCATACCATCTAAGCTATAAATTGTCCACCCCATCTAAATGTAACAAGTTTTACCCTCATTGCTTTTCTGGCTATGTTTCTCCAGCTCTTTGTGTAATTTAGGAAGTAGCATCTTCAGAACATTATAAAACACTCCTTAAGTAATCTGGAGGTACTCTTTTGCAAGACCCTGCCTCACTCGTGTGACTATTATTTTAAAATACTGCCTCTGGATTCTTGGTCTTTAATTTGAAACTTTTATAGCTGCTTCAGCACTTCCTTCCCAGAGAGAGCCTGTGGCCTTGCTCCAAACAATACTACATGTCTTCCTCTAAATATCTGGGTTTGTTTTGGTTTCCTACAATCGAGCTGTCACTCTCTGAACAGCTAGAGTCAAAGCCCGCTGTGGAGGAAAACAGGAATGGGCCTATGCAGCAACATACACAGAGCCAAGGAGCTTGGAAACCACTTAGAGGAGCAGCTGAGTGAAAAGAGGCAGGCTTCCCTGGGATTCCAGGTCCCACCCTACTGGGACACGAATGACACTGGAGGCCTGTGCTTAAAGTTTCTCAAGGGCCTGGCACTTAGCTCTGCTGTCCCAGTGACTCACATGATAGTTTTCCAGGCCTTCAAACTGGGTCAACAAGCTTTGTTTGTCCAAAAAGCTCCCCTGGGAGGACACTGAACAAGCAGGCTGAATGGGGATGTTTGGCCAGGTGATTCTTTTTGCTGGCTTTTAGCCTGAGGAAATATTACCAGTATTCAGGCCAAGAGTTTGGAGAATCAAAAGCTGCCAAGCATTTGGGCTGGATCAACATACACCAGAGTTATTGGTTAAGGGTCAACCATACTGCTAGTGGTGGCTCTTGCCATTCAAGAACAAAACAGATAACTTGGGAAGGCCCTAAATCAAGATGTCCACTTCTCATAGATAAGAAAGACAGCAAGCTTGTGCTATGAATCATAGAAGCTTCCATTAACTCTGTGTGACCTGATCAATTTCTTTATTTATTAAGCAATGGAGTCATCCTGCAGCAGTATTTCTCAAATTTGAGAAATCACAGACCCCAAGAACATATCTGAAGACTTACAGACCCAAATTTTTATAACTTAGAATTAAGTTTCTCATGGTGAAACAGGAGGGAAGGGGGCAGGGCACAAACTTTAAAAGAATGACATAGACATAGGGCATGACAAAAACTGGTTAGAACAAACTGGATCCAAGATGGCAGAAGATTTGACTTCCAGTGGACCTTGAGCCTCATTACACACTCATTGTAATACATCAGCATAAACTAAGTGACACACCCACCAGTGCCATGACAGTTCTGAGGCCAACTATCAAAGATCAAAAAGTGGGTGGTGGCTCAATTCCTGGAAATCTCCACCCCTTTCCCAAAATACTTAGAATAATCCTCCCCCTCATTAGCCTATGAAATTACCCACCCCTATAAAAACTGACAACCTCATACCTTGGTACTGTATCGCCTTCTGAGATGGCCCAAACTCTGTCTGGGGAATGTGTTCATCTCTAAATAAATCCATTACTTACTTATCACTTTGTCTCTCACTGAATTCTTTCTGCGATGAGACATCAAGAACCTGAGCTTCATTAAGCCCTAAGACCAGGTGTGTGATCTCAGTTAAAAGACTGTGGGTTCGGGGCTTCCCTGGTGGCGCAGCGGTTGAGAGTCTGCCTGCTAATGCAGGGGACACGGGTTCGCACCCTGGTCTGGGAAGATCCCACATGCCGCGGAGCAACTGGGCCCGTGAGCCACAATTGCTGAGCCTGCGCATCTGGAGCCTGTGCTCCGAGGCGGGAGAGGCCACGATGGTGAGAGGCCCGCGCACCGCGATGAAGAGTGGCCCCCGCTTGCCGCAACTGGAGAAAGCCCTAGCACAGAAACGAAGACCCAACATAGCAATCAATCCATCAATCAATCAATCAATAAAAAAATAAATCTTAAAAAAAAAAAAAAAAAAAAAAAAAAGACTGTGGGTTCAAGTCCCAATCTGGGTTTTGGCTGGGTTCGAGTCCCAGCGCATGGGTTCAAGTCCCAATCAGAGTTACATGGTTTCAGCAGCAGCATTATTCACAATGGCCAGAAAGTGGAAACAAACTGAAACCGAGCAGGACCCTGTGGGGCCCTCCCATGTACAAATCCTTTCCATATCCCCTGTTTTTTGTTTGTAGGAAATAGGCTTCTTTCAGCCTCCTAGACCTTGCATGAGTTCCAAAGGGCAGATTCAAACAGTTGTTAATCCGGGAAGAGAGGGAATGCAGAAACAGGGGAGGAGAATTCAAAAAACAATAGTGCAGGGACAAGGTCCTGGTTCCTTCTGAAGGAATATACCTAACAAAATCTTTGAGTTCTTCTGCAGGAACCCAAGCAGAGGATGGTAACTTAAGGTTGAGTACAAGATTCCTGAAACACCACCCTGTTAACTCACCACCACTCAACTGGAAGAAAGCCACACACCCTGTAGCCCTCATCCCAAATTTTGCCCATAGGAGAGTTCAGGTTTTTTGAGCACAAGCCATGCATTCTCTTGCTTGGCCCTGCAAAAAAACTTTCTCTGCTCTAAACTCCGAAGTTTTGGTTTGTTTGGTCTCACTGTGTGTCAGGCACATGACCTTGCATTCCGTAACAAAATGGGATACAATGGGAAAATATTCAGCCGTTAAAAATGAAATAAAGTGCTGATACATGTTACAACATGGATGAACCTTGGAAACATCCTAAATGAAAGAAGCCAGACTCAAAAGCCACATATTGTATGATTTCATTTATATAAAATGTCCAGAATAGGCAAATCCAAAGAGAGAGAAAGTAGATTAGTGGTTGTCAGGGGTTGGGGAGGAGAGAGAGCAGGGACAGAGAAATTTTCCTCTACTCTTCCAGGTTCTTCTGGCTGGTCTAAGAATTAAATTGACATGAGACAGATTAACAGGAGAAAATCAAACAAAGTTTAATTACATGTATATGTGGGAGAGACCCAGGAAAACTGAGTAATTCACCAAAATGGCCTCACCTTAAATACCATCATCAGCTAAAGACAAAAGATGTTTAGAGTGGGGAGAGTCAGTTTTGGGAGGTTACCAGGAAAAGCACAGTAAACAAAGGTGATGGTGATGCAGATTTAAGTTGCCTTCCCACTGATGTTTATAGAGATTTGGTCACGTTCTTCCAGGTAGAAAGGGGAGATTTCCCTTACAAATGTAAATGTTTGTTATGAAAAGGCAACTCCTACTTGGTTTTCAGAGCCCTTCCCTGTCTGCTGTTTACCAGAAAATAACCAGCTTAAAACAATCAGTATGCCAAAGAGACATAGTTCAGGGTGGCAAATTCTGCTCCCCTAAAAAAGGAATAAGTAATGACTGCCAATGGGCGTAGGGATTTTTTTAGGGGTAATGAAAACGTTCTGGAATTATATAGTAGTAATAGTTGTGAATCATTAACCTTGTGAACATACTAAAAACCACTGAATTGTACACTTTAAAAGGATGGATTTTATGGTATGTGAATTATATCTACATTTTTAAAAAAGTTACGTGATATTATTTTAGTTGATAACTGGGTGCCAAGATAAGTACTTTGTGTGGAACAGTAAATCCTTGTTTCCAGACTCACTTATGAGGTGGCTAGCCAGGTGATCTAGAAGGCATTTATGTTAACTTTGGAATGTGATAGAAGGATATCTAAAATTTTAAATATTCATAGATAACTTCTAGACCCCAAGAACTCATCAGTGGAACTCCCAAGGGTCCATGAACCCAGGTTTGAGAAACATTGGCCCAGATAACCTTCCAGGACTTTTTACCCTTTTACATGCTATGTGATCAGAATTTTCAGTAAGTTGCTTTCCAAAGTCTGCCCAGGGACACCTTAGAATTTACAAGTCCCTTGGCTAAGTCTTGGTAACATAAGCAAATTACTCTAGCTACACTCCAGGTAATTGATTAAACATGTGATCTACAAAGTTGGAAATGCATAAACCCCATAAGATGAAAAAGGAATTTGATACTGAAACCAAGCAGGACCCTGTAGGGCTCCTGGGCACAGAAGCCTTTCTGTGTCCCCCGTTTCTTGTTTGTAGGGAATAGATTCCAGCCTCCTTGATCTTCCCTAAGTTGCAAAGGGCAGATTCAAACAGTTGCTAATCAGGGAAGAAAGGGGATGCAGAGACAAGGGAGGAGCAGTCAAGAAACAATAGTACAGACTTGGGGCAGGGTCCTGGTTCCACCTCAAGGGATACACATAACAATATCTTTGAGCTCTTCTACAGAACTAAAACCCTCAACAAATGGAAGATGTTAACTACTTGATGAAGCATTTTTTTTTTTTTTGCCTGCACTGCACAGCATGCAGGCTCTTAGTTCCCCAACCAGGGATTGAACCTGTGCCCCGTGCAGTGGAAGCGTGGAGTCTTAACCACTGGACCGCCAGGAAAGTCCTGATGAAGCATTCTTAATTCCAGAGAAGGTCACAGTTTGATAACCTTGAGAACCAGAGAAGCTCATCAGGAGACCACCTGAGGCCAGATTAAGTGAACCAGAGGGGAGTTCCCTGGTAGTCTAGTGGTTAGGATTCTGAGCTTTCACTGGCGTGGTCCAGGTTCAATCACTGGTTGGGGAACTGAGATCTCGCAAGCTGTGTGGTGCGGGAGGGTGGGGGGAGAAGGAACCAGAGAAGCTCATCAGGAGACCACCTGAGGTCAGATTAAAGGAGTGCAGGCCCTGCACACACCCTGATCTTTAACAACCCCGCCCTTGAACCATTGCTATAAAACTCCTCACCAAATCCCTGCAGGTTGGGACACACAGTTTTTGAGGCAAGAGCCCACTGTGTCCCCCTTTGTCTGGCAAAGGAATAAAGCTATTCTTCTCTACTTCACCCAAAACTTTGTCTCCAAGATTCAATTTGGCACTGGTGCACAGAGGCTGGGTTTTCGGCATCAATACCAGTTAATCTAACGTGGAAAATCCTCTGAGAAGGTCTCCCACTGAGGCCTCACTTGGGTCATGGATTGTTTAAACCCCTGATTTAAACACTATGACCTTCCAAAAGTCTCCGCAGCAATGGAATAAAGATGGATGTTGCTAACTCAAGTCAGAGGGGAAGGGCAACGGGAGTTTATGTAAGCAAGGGGTCTTTCCCACATGCTCAGTTTGGGCAAGGGCAAAAGTCAAGGAGTACAGGATGTGGTTCACAGCTGGCTCTTCTATTTATTTAACTGGAGGGCAACTGTCTCTACTCTCTGATCTTTTGTTTTCCTCACCTAGTAAAATAATCAGAAACTATCCCACCTCTTGGGGTGGTTGTTCAGATGAGTTCAGTTCACCAAACTTTTACTGAGCATCTGATTTTTATGTATTAGGCACTGAGCTAGTGCTGGGAGGAAACTAGAGTGGTCCCTACCTTCAGGGAGCCCACAGCCTTGTGGGGGAGATTACTGTCCTGAGTGTTATGGAAAGAAACTTTATGTTTAAAGGACTCAAACTACTAAAGTGCTATAAAATATATGGTAATAATGTATCTTTATTATCCAATATGAGTCAATAGTTTGTCTGATTCCTGGCTCTGGTTAGTTCTCTAATAAAAATACTTTTGTAGGAGCTTCCCCAGTGGTCCAGTGGTTAAGAATCCTTGCTTCCACTGCAGGGGGCATGGGTTTGATCCCTGGTTGGCAAACTAAGATCCCACTTGTTGCTCAGTGCAGCCAAAAAAAAAAAGAATACTTTTGTAGAATTAAGTATTGAGGCACTTACTGAATATTATTTACCTGGGTATTGACTGAACTCACCATTTTCCATAAAGACATTTTCATGTTGTGCCCACTATGTGTCTCAATATTTTGCAAGAAAATAGAAAAGCACAATGTTTCTTTTTTTTTTTTAAATATTTATTTTATTTATTTATTTGGTTGCGCTCGGTCTTGGTTGTGGCAGGTGTGCTCCTTAGTTGTGGCACGTGTGCTCCTTAGTTGCAGTTCACTCGCTCCTTAGTTGTGGCAGGGGGGCTCCTTAGCTGCAGCATGCAAACTCTTAGAAGTCCCAAAAAGCACAATGTTTCCACCTGTGTCTTGAGTCAGCTGTAATATAAACATCACTTGGGGGAACTTCCCTGGTTGTCCAGTGGCTAAGACTCCATGCTCCCAATACAGGGGGCCTGGGTTCAATCCCTGGTCAAGGAACTAGATCCCACATGCTGCAACTAAAGATCCCACATGCCACAACAAAGATCCCAAGTGCCACAACTAAGAGCCGGTGCAGCCAAACAAACAAACAAACACCACTTGACTAAAATCTCAACTACTTTCTAGCAACCATTGTGTAAAATGTCAATAAGTGTAGTTGCCTCTGTTTAAGAAGGGAAGAAGATTTCTTTGTGGATTCTTTCTTCTTCTCATAATCCATGTACCTGCAAACTGCTCTTCTAAGAAAGCCAGGACTAGGAAGACCAGAAGAAATTCTTCCACCAAGTGAATACTAAGACCCTACAGGCAAGAACAAGATAACGAAAATAAATTTTTTAAAAAGACCCTATAGGCAGCAGCACTGCATCCCCACTGGTTTCCTGGGCTACTGTTTACTTGTCATCTGCATATGAGCTGATATCCCAAACTACACCATAGTCTCTGTGTGCCCAGGCAGAATGTGTTCTTCCCTATGTACAGGTGTCAGTCAAAAGAGTCAATTTCACAATGCATTGTGAATTTCAGGGTTGTAAATGACACACAACTGCTGATCCCAATATTTTTACATTTGTCGTGCATGACTTTTCTTTAGATAGCCTTTGGCAGAACTCTTTGCCTATGAGTGACATCAGCGAGGAAGATACCAGATAACAAACAGGAGACTGAATGCCTTCAAAAATCTCCTGCAACTTTAAAAGCTCATCTCATCAGGCTTCCGCATGCTACTAATGGAAGTATAAATGGATATAACCTTTCTGCAATGCAATTTGGCAATATCTAGTCAAGAATATATTTTAAAAGTGTGTGTCTGTCAGGATCCCAGAAGGAAAGGGATTTCATCCAGGATGGTTCAAATGAAGAGACTTTAATAAAAGGACTACTTACAGATGGGTAGACCACGTTAAGGGAGTAAACAAGGGATGTTGGGGTCCCCAAAGAAGAGCAACATCCCTAGAGATAAAGGGACAAAGAGAGGAAATAATCTTATGGAACTCAGTAAGAACAGGAACGGTGGAGGAGGAACCACCAAGAAAGAGGGGCAGGGCTGGAGGTGGGAAGAGGCATGCAGCCACTGCCTCACAGCAGGAAGGAGTGAGAAACCTCAACTTCTCTCTCTTCCAGCTTCTTGACCTCCTCCTGGTGCCACCCACTGAATCTCAAGGAAGCCGAAGGGCAAGAGATCATGGACATGAGATCTATAAAGACACAGAGCAGAATGAAGAAAGGCAGAGAAGAGGTGGGAGTAGGAATGGAAAATAACCAGCACAAACCTATAATTCCATTTCCAAGAATACATCCTAGGGATGTAATCAAAAATGGAAGCAAGGAATCATATGATAGTATGTTCTTCCATAGTTAAGTATAATAGTGAAAAAATTGAAACAAGGTAAATCTCCTATAATGGGAGGATAGATATATTACAGTATATCCACACTTCAGAATAGATGGTACCATTATAAATATTTTTGAAGAATCTGTGATGATATGTAGAAATGCTTACAATAAAATGTTTATTTAAAAAAAGGGGACAGAACTGTATGCACAGTATTAACTCAGTCCCATGAACACCTATATGCAAAGGGAAAAACTCTTAACAATGTTTTTTTTGGGATTTAAAACATATAAATTTTAATACAAAAAATAAATGTTATTTTTTTAAAAAATTATTTATTTATTTATTTGGCTGCACCGGGTCTTAGTTGTGGCACTTGGGATCTTCATTGCTGCATGTGGGCTCTTTTTAGCTGCGGCATGCGGCCTCTTAGTTGCAGCATGCGGGATCTTAGTTGCAGCATGCAGGATCTAGTTCCCTGACCAGGGATCGAACCCAGGCCCCCTGCATTGGGAGTTCGGAGTCTTAACCACTGGACCACCAGGGAAGTCCCAATAAATGCCATTTTTAAAATATAAAATTAAATTTTAACTATGATTTTAATAAATTAACTGCTACAATAAAATTTAAAATTATACATGAAGATGTGTAAAAAAATATATTACTCTCCTCTTCTCCTCCCTGCCCAGAACTCCTGACAATGTTAATGATTTTCTTTTTGATAATGGGAATTTTAATTTTTTCTTCACAACTTCCAATATTTTTCCTTTTTCCTTTTCACAATAAGCATATGATACATTTGTGATCAGAGAAAAAAAGTCAATGCCAGAAAAAGAGAGTCGATCTCACTGAAATGTACTCTACTCAGTTTAAAATATTGATAAGGAACACAGCAAGTTTATGTAAATTAAAACCAGTGACATGAAGGGTGAATCTCAATCTGCGACTACTTGATATCTGGACAAAAGTGAAAGAAAAATAATCAATTTCTACATGATATCAAACATCCAGATATATTAGATGATTTTGATTTTTGACTACATTTTTAACTCTTCACTTGAATGACAGGCATCATATTAATTCAGCTTTAGTTGGATTCATTCTTATCTTGCAACTCTGGAAAATCCAAGAAATTTCTATAACCTGAAAGTTGTTCCTCCTATTGAAATAATAATGTTCTCTCTTTTAATTTTTTCTTTTTTTTTTGGCCACGGCATGCAGGGATCTTAGTTCCCCAACCAGGGATCGAACCTGTGCCCCCTGCATTGAGAGCATGGAGTCTTAACCACTGGATTGCCAGGGAAGTCCCTCTCTTTTAAATTTTATCATTTACTCTTCAGTATCATTTTTAACTATATTTTATTTTTTATCAATTATTAAGTAACACAAAAATACATTCTTGTTTTAAAGTTCCAAACAATACAAAGAATACAAGTGTGCTTTGGCCACCTGCTCACACTTGGTCTCCTTCCCCTAGGCAACCTGTTTTCAGTTTGTCATGTAACTCTCAAGACATCTGCTTATCATTTACATGCATATATATGCATACAGAATATATAGTTTTATTTTCATTTTCTAAGTAAATGATGTTTTATTGTACACATTATTCTGCAACTCACTTTTTTCTCCTGTTGAAGCTCCACTTCATTTTTTTACACTGGTTACACAGTTTCCCACGGTTTGATTATTCCAATTTATCTGACTACTCCTGGTTGATGGCTATTTGGGTTGGTTTTAGTTATCTGCTATTTCAGACAATGCTGTAGTGAAAAACCTTGTGCGTGTCTCTATGTGTCTATATGCGAGCACTATTTCTCTAAGGGAGCTAATGAAAAATGGAATTTCTGGTTTGAAAGGTATGTGCCCTCAAATTTTTACTTGGTACTATCGAGCAGCCTTCCATACAGGTTTATCGATTTACACTTCCAATAAGAAGATGAAAAGATGCCAAGCCTCACTAATAATCAGGAAAATGCAAATTCAAATAAAATAAGATGCTATTTTTACCATTTGGGGTTCACAAATTTGAAAGGATTGATAATGCAAAGTGTGGAGGCGGAAAGAGTCATGTATCCCCACATAAAGTGGCTTTTTTCATAAAGCCAGCATCCACATATCAGGGAAGGTTCCTTGGAGACTTACTATTAAAAGTGATTATGCTAAACTGTTGTGATAAGTAAACAAAGGACATTTCTGTTACAGGATCATTGGTTTTTATATGCGCTAATAGCAGCCCTGCTGTTAACATATATTCACTCAGAGCATTTTTACCAGGTATTCTTGTTTTGTAATTACTAATTCCTTTTTTTTTTTTTTTTTTTTTTTGGCTGCACCATGCAGCTTGCAGGATCTTAGTTCCTCAACCAGGGACTGAACCCCCCACTGGATGGCCAGGGAATTCCCTGAAATACAAATTCCTTAATTTACCAAGTAGATAAGAATTTCTCCACTTTAATAACCACATTTGGTTTATAATTTATAAAGTACTTTCACATTCTGATAGGTTCCTTCAATTGATTTCTGCCTCAGTGACAGTGTGAGGTGCTATTTCAGATAAGGAAACTGAGGCTCAGAGAAGTAAATGATTTTCCAAGGTCACAGTTATAAGTGGAAGGGCTCAGGTCTTCTGACTCCCAGTTCCATTAGCTTCTCACTTTCTTAACTGCTTCTAAAACAAAGTACAGTTGAAGTCCCTTCTGCCTCTTCCGTGGAGCTCAAGGCGTCCAAAAGGAACCACAGGGGGCAGCCTGGTGCAGCAGAAGATAGAAAAGGCTCGAAGCCTGAGAACTGGCTTTTTGTTTCTATTCTGTGCTTCCCCCAGCTGTGTGACCTTAAATAAGTCATTTAGCCTTACTGGGCCTCAGCTGCCCCTTTCAAAAAATAGACATGATGCTCACTTAGTAGTATTGAAAGAAGAGATGATGCCGTGCAGTTCCTTCTAGTTGTTGGATTTTATTTAAGCCAGACGTAAACTAGGGTTCTTTCTCTGCTCATACATTTTATGAAATACCATTTTCTGCAACGGATTTATTTGAAAATATGAACCCACAATGGAAAAATTTACCATACAATGCTTTCTTTGATTGAAGTCTAAAAATGTTCCCTTATCTTTTTTCTTTCTTTCTTTATAAAAAAAGCATTATTTGGTAAACCCCTTGCCAAGGCTAGGGAAATCCCCAAGGAACAGCAGCAAACCGTTTCAGGTAGCTGGCTGTGTCTGAAAAGATGTTTTCTGCCTGTATCTCTTACTAGTTGGCATGATTCCAGTTCCACTTACATTTTTTGTTACCTATTATTACAGATTTTTAAAGTGATTTATTTTCCCATCCTACTACCAATAGCGTGAAAGCTTTAACCCGAGTTTTTCTTTATAGTTCCAACTTCCATAAGCCAAAGATTTTAAGAGCTGGAAGGAGTCTTAAGAGATCACTTGATCCTGTCCTCTATCTTTGAACAGATAAAATATTTTTTCCATTTAACAGAGGAAGCATCCAACGTCCAGAAAGCCTGTGACTTACTCAAGGTTTCACAGCTAGCAAGTCTCCTCGTGCGGTACTTACTCCATTCTTAGTGTGTGACAATTTATTGGTGATCCTGGCTCTTCCAGAAAAACCACAATGAAAGTCAAAATGAGTAAACCATATGATCATTGATTTCTTTCATTTTATCACACATCACAAATTCTTCTATTTCTAACCATATTTTGATGCATTATTTATGAGGGCCATCTGGTCACAGGTTTGCCAAGAAAACTCTAGAATTTTAAAAGTGTGCTTCATTTTTCCAGGAAACACACTGCATAGCTTGGATTTATCCTTAACCTGATCATCGGTGACTCATGGGGCAAACAGATTTGTTAACTGCAATCTGTTTTTTAAAAAAACTGATGTATAACTAACATATAATAAAGTGCACAAATCTTACATATAAACTAAAAACATTTTTACATGTGCATACACCATACAGAGAATTATCAGCACCTCTGAACACCCCCTGTGCCCCGTACTAGTCACCACCCTCCAAGGGCAACCACTGTTTTAACTTCTATCACCAGAAATTAGTTTTGAAGTTTGAAAAATTCTGGATTTGAACTTCATGGAATCATACAGTATGGACTGTTTTGTGTTTGCTTTCTCTCATTCAACATTATGTCTGTGAGATTGTTAACTACATTCTAAAAATGCAATCTACTTTCTGGCTCAGTTCCTCAGGGAATCTCTCAAAATTAGGTACATAATATACCAGCTGTACACAGGTGTATGTATAAAAAATTCAGTTGAGAAAAGAACTTTTAAAATGACTAGACTAGAATAATCTCTACTGCTCGTGTCACTTTCTACTCTTGCATCATCAATTTCCCTCTTCTTTTAAATGGGCTCTCTCTGCTTTTAAATGGGCTCTGATCTATCCAAGTATTCTCTTTTCTTCTCCCATTAATGGATAAATAACTTACACAATTGTATTTACTTATTCATATCCAGCATTCCCCATCAGTGCTCCACGATCATTGGTCTAAAAGTTGCAAATGGCCTCAAGCTATCATCTGACACAGACGTCCCTCATTAGCAAGAAAAGCATTATCATTCTCTATTTTCAGATTTAGCAGACAGTAACTGAGTACATATAATCTTCAATGTACTTTTCTAGGTTTTATGGGGGGACTACAAAAAAATAGCAGAAATGAGCCCTACCCTCATGAACTTCCAGCCTACCAGAAGCAGTGTAGTATAGATATCTACATAAAAGATCACAATATAAGCTATAAAGTGTTAAATGACACCATTGAGTTAAAAGAGAAAAAAATGTTGTGTGAGATCAGAGGGAAAAGTAACTTCCACCTGGGGTGGTGTCAGGGAAGCTTGGTAGGGGAGTATTTGTATTAAGAAGTAGGATGACATAGCTAGGTAGGTTTAGTCATGCAGTGATGGAGGAAGGTATTTTAGATGGATGACTGTAAGGACAAGGACACTGAATTGGGAAATCATGCAGCATGTACAGGGAGCTGCAATGCACTTTGACCCAAGAGTATGGCAAGTGATGAAGAAACAGAATTACCCAAGGCTATAGCACTATGGGGCCCTAGAATGAGGACTGAATCCCAGGAATCTTCCTTCTTAGTGTTCTTCCCATATTTTGATCAAATCAACATTTTAGCCACTGCCTGCTTTCTTTACAACTGCCCATTATATACTGTCCATTAATTAACTGATTCAACAAACATTTATTGAATAGCCACTACAAGCCAGACACAAATGGACTCTGTGGTCTCCAAGGCTGACTTGGTATGTTATAAAATAATTTTTTCCAAATGGGGAGTCAGGCTAATATAATATTTGGCTAAGATAGATTTTCTTTCCCTTTAATTGCTAGAATTTTATTGAGTTATGCTTCAGAGCAAATACTATAAATAACAGAGAGAATTAAATAAACCACAAAAAAGGATCTCTGCATCACATTTTTCTACATGACATCAATACACTGAGTCTTAGCATTGACTACACACGTGTTTTTTCCATAACTACTTTTACTTAGGTTTGAGCAAGGGGTAACACAGGAGGACCTGAAACCTTCTATTCTTGAGCGAAAGCTTAAAAACATTCTGTATAATCTAGTACAAGACTCACTTCCTTTTAGCTTATCAACACCAGAAGACATTTCCCCTTTGTACTCGTTGTGTTTAATGTAACTATGGAGACGCCACACTTTCTATGCAACTGACACACATGATTCCAGTTTAATGTACTCATTTTCTGAGAAACATTAAAAAAAAATTGTGGTCACTCTTAAACCTTTAAGCTACTTTTGTATTTCAACGTAAATCCAATACATTTATTAGTAATATTCATGAGGGAATAGTTAAGTACCAGGGACTACAGATTCTTTATAATTCCAATGAACTGTTCCTAATTAAAGCTTTGGTGCCAGAAAAAAAAAGGGGGGGTAATTATTATTTGAACAAATTAGACTATCAGATATTTCTATAAATTGTAGAGTATATAAAGTTGAGTTTTGAGAGTTATATTTCCAGGCATATGGCAGGCTAGACATTCAGACTGCCCTTCATAGTGGAAACAATTTTTTTTTTTTTTGGCCATGCCACACAGCTTGCAGGATCTTAGTTCCCAGACCAGGGATTGAACCCAGGCCCTGGCAGTGAAAGAGTCAAGTCCTAACCATTGGACCACCAGGGAATTCCCTGGAAACAATTTAAAAACTGAATTAAAAAAAAAAAATCCTAAACCTCTTAAAAGCACTGAAACATGGACTAGAAAGCTAGGAATTATAAACTCAAAGAGAAGTAAAGTAGGAAACCAGACAGGTATATGGACAACATTGTCCAGGTGTAGAACACCAGGAGGCACCATTTGCATCCTATTCACAGAAATGATGCCCCTGGAGTTGCTCAATCGTGTCCTGAGATCACTTTTGCCCTAAAGGCATTTGCTCAAGCTGGTGAACTTCAGCTTTGGCTTTAGTGGGGTGTGGAGTGGGGGGTGGGACAGAAGGTAAAGCCTAGGCCTTGGAGAATCCTATAGAAGACCTCTCTCCCAATAAAGCTTGGACCCTTTAGGTAGGGATGAAAAAAACCTACATACCCAATCATCCTGATGACTGCAAGGAAAATTCCTGTGGTACTAAGCAAAACCAAAGACCAAAAAATTCTGTCCCTGAAAGATTGTAACCTTGTGATATAGCCAAAATAGGTCCAAGAAAACCCATCACTATAAGCTGAGTAGGCCCCGGTGTATGAAAAAAACAAATGTAAATCTTCTCTGGAGGAAAGTACTTCAATAATACATAAATGATTTTCTAAGGAAAATGAGCAGCTTACAGTAACAAACACTAAGCACCCCAAGACTTAAGTTACTATTGAGTGAGGACCAGCAGAAACAATATCCAAGAGAAACAACAGAAAACTCTCACAAAGAATTCAGATATTTGAATTATGAAACACAGAAGGTAAAATAACTATGTTTTATTTTTTGAAGAAATAAAGAAGTGGAAAACACCTATTCAAAATAAGAAACTATAGAATATAGTCTAGTAGATTTTTCAAAAATAGAATTTCTAGAAATGAAAAACACAGTAACCGAAATCAATAACAATGGACAGGTTTAACAGCAAATTAGACACAAGTGAAGAGAAAATTAATAAACCGAAGGATATGACTATGATGATAGAAATTGTCCAGCATACACCAAAGAGAAACAGAAGAAAGGAAACTTGAGAGAGTAGTTAATAGATATGGAGGATAAATAAGACATTCTGACATACATCCATTTAATTGTGGAGTTCTGGACAGAAAGGAAAGAGAAAATGGAGCAGAGGCAATATTTGAAGAGACAATAGCTAAGAATTTTCTAGGACCAATCTGTTTCAAACCACAGATTTAAGAAGTCAACTAAATTCCAAGCAGAATTAAAAACAAAACAAAAAATAATTTTCACTTTAACACAACATAGTGAAACAGCAGAATACCAAAGACAAAGAGACCATCTTAGAAGCAGACTTCTAAATCCCTTCAGGAGAAAAAAAATAACTGCCAGCTTAGAAATCTGCCCCTCAAAAGAATATCTTTCAAAAAAGAAGATGAAAAAAAAAAGACATTTTTAGACAAGCTAAGTGAGTTTGCTTCCATGATGTTCATAAAAGGAAATTCTAAAGAATGTTCTTAATTAAGAGAGAGAGTGATCTCAGGTGAAACGTTTAAAAAATAAGAATGAATGAACAGCAAAGAAAGTGGTAAAAATGGGTAAGGCTAAACAAATCTTGACTGTATAGAACAAGAATAATGTTTTCTGGGGTTAAAAAAAGATTTAAAATACAACAGTAACATAAAACTTGGAGGGGAGTATATGGAATTAAAGTATGTAAAAGTGCTTGCTGCCTGGGAGAAGGGTAAACCTTGATAAGTATGTATGTTTTAATTTCAGTGCATCTGAAATTTTAGCATGCATCAGAATAATCTGAAGGGCTTGTTAAAACACAAGTCTGATTCAGGTTGAGGTGGGCCCAAGAATTTACATTTCTAACAAGCCCCCAGCTTGATACTGATGTTCACACTTTAAATAGCACTGTTGACTAGTCATGAAAAACAAACAAACAAACAAAACAAAACAAACTGAACATAAAATCCAAACTAGCAGAGGGGGAAAATTTGAAATGAGAAAAAAAATTCAAAAAGGTGAAAAATCAAATAAAAATAGAACCAGAAGAACAAGTGGAAAGCACAAAACAAGGTACAAATTCAAATATATTAGTAATTACATTAAATATAAAAGGATTAAATGCTCCAATTAAAAGATAAAGATTGATACAAAAAATGAACTCAAAATGGATCACAGACCTAAATAAAACTTCTAGAAGAAAATAATAGGAAAAAATATTTGTGACCTTGGGTTAGGCAAAGAACAATTAGATACAACATCAAAAACATGATCTATAGAAGAAAAATTGATCATTTGGACTTCATCAAAATGAAAATTTTTTGTTAAGAGAATGAAAAGACACAATTGAGGGCTTCCCTGGTGGCGCAGTGGTTGAGAATCTGCTTGCCAATGCAGGGGACACGGGTTCGAGCCCTGGTCTGGGAAGATCCCACATGCCACGGAGCAACTGGGCCCGTGAGCCACAACTACTGAGCCTGCGCGTCTGGAGCCTGTGCCCCGCAACGGGAGGGGCTGCGATAGTGAAAGGCCCACGCACCGCGATGAAGAGCGGCCCCCGCACCACGATGAAGAGTGGCCCCCACTTGCCGCAACTAGAGAAAGCCCTCACACGAAAACTAAGAGACCCACACAGTCATAAATAAATAAATTAAATAAATAAATAAAGTAAAAAAAAAAAAAAAAAAAGACACAATTGAGAGAATGAAAAGATGAGTCATATACAGGAAGAAAATATTTGCAAATCACATATCTGACAAATGATGTGTGTCTAGAATATATAAAGAACTCTCAACATTCAATAATAAGAAAAAATAAACAAGCCCAATAAAAATATTTACTTCACCAAAGAAAGGCATGGATGGCAAATAAGCAATGAAAAGCTGTTCAAAATCATTTGTCACTAGGGAAATATAAATTAAAACCATAATGAGATACTTCCAAACACCTGTTAGAATAATTAAAATGAAACAATCTGATAATAACAAGAGCTGGTGAGAACAGGGAGCAACTGAATTCTTTCATGCATTCTCAGACATTGTTGTGGGCCAATGCACAATGGTACAGCCACTCTAGAAAACAATTTGGCAGTTTTTTATAAAGCTAAATATAGAATTACCACAAAGGCAGCAATATCACTCCCTGGTATTTATAAGAGTGAAATTAAAGCTTATGTTCATTCAAAAACCTAAACACAGATGTTTACAGTAGCTTCACATGTAATAACCAAAAATAAGAAACAGCCCAGATATCCATCAACTGGGGAATGGATAAACTGAAGTACATCCATAAAATGGAACACTCTTCAGCAATAAAAAAGGAATAAACTCTTGACACACACAACAACATGGATGAATCTCAAAAGCATTTTGCTTAGTGAAAGTCAGACTCAAAAGAGTACATATTGTATGATTCCATTTATATGACATTCTTGAAAAGGCAAAACTATAGGAACAGAGAACAGATTAGTGGTTGCCTAGAGTTAAGGGTGGGGTGAGGCTCTGACCACAACAGGGTGGCACAAGGTAATTTTGGGGGGCTACATTCCATATCTTGATTGTAGTGGTAGTTTTAACACTATGCATTTGCCAAAACTTATTTTTACTGTATGTTAAATAACTTTTTTTTTTTTTTTTTTTTTAAGACAAAGATTGTCAGATTGAGTAAAACTTTAACAGGGTCTCTGACAGCCTCTGTTGGCCAAGGGCAAACTTTGCTCATGAAAAAGCAAGTTCAGTTCTCATTCCGAAAACCCTTGTAAGATTATGTACAAAACCTTATTAAAAAATGAACAGTATTTCTATTTTTAGATTGCTAACATATAGCAGGAAATAAACACCAATACACACCAGACTTAAATAAATATACTTTAATGTACCATAGTTTTGTCTATTTTATACAACTGCAAAACATATGGAGGTTAAGAATCAAACCGGTGGTTGAAATTGTATGTCTGAAACTGCAAGATGAGTCCTTGAATTTTTCACTTTGCATCCAGCCGTTTTGCCATCATCAGAGGGCTAATTTTAGAACAAGTAATCTTCTTATAAAATACAGTATATAATTAGGAAAGTAGGAATTTTTTTTGAGATTTCTAATTCAGAGTTGTACAGGGTGCTTGGTTTTCTGAATCAAGCCAGCAGCCCAAGAATAATCTGAACCATAAATCTAAGGCCAGGCCAAGAAACTTTTAAAGAATCATAGTTAACTTGTAAAAGAGTTGAATTCCAGCTCCTTTATATCAATGGACTTTGAAATGAAGATAAAGTTACAAATAAAATCTTCCCTCAATCCATGAGAAGCAATATGGAAATCATAGTGTGTGATGGTTTATTCTTCCCTGCAAATTAAATGACTACATTTGCTTTGTAATGCATGTAAGAGAAATACGCTTGCTTACTCTTGCTGAAGACTATAATAGCTGCTTCCCTTGCTTTCTTTTTCTGACAGGAATCATCAGCAACATGGAACATGTTGCCACATTCTTTGAGCAATGATATATATATATATTTTAATGTAAGGAGTCAAACCCAAAGAGTCTAACCCAAACTAGATAATTTATACCACACAGTCCCAACTAGTTTTCCCCATTTCTCAAAATAACTGGAACTGAGTGCAGACCAAATCCCCACTTTTTGTTGTGCCATGTAGGCACTGCCACAAATCTAAGAAATTCTTCATTTTTCAGGTCAAAATTAAGCCATCGTTTTCGTTCTGTTACACAGGTGAACAATGACTTTTCACTAATTAATTACGAAACAGATTAAGAGAAGACAATTTCATGCAACATCTCACAGGTTCGAGTGCTACATAAGGAAGGATTTAAGTGTGTTGATAACAGCTTATATAGTGTATGAGTTTCTATTAAACTACTTAATAAAAATCTTAATTCCTAGAGCAATTCAACCAACCCCAAGGTCAACTAAAGTAAGTTATTCCAACCAGTTATTAACCCAAGAAACTTCTACAGGAAAATAAATAAATAAAAGGACCAAAGGAAACTGGCATCTTATATTGCCCTGGAATCATGCTTTTTCTGAGACTTTGCTATCACCTAATTATCATAAAATAGTGCTCTCAGTCATACAATTAAAGCAGTTAGGTAGATCATGAGACCATTAACTGGCTTAACATACTTTTGTGTGGTTAGGAAAACCATATTACTGAACTGTTTGCCACTGGCTTTTGACATTTATAAGAACCCTGGCAATTTACCCACAGCTACTGAAAAAAAGTTTTTTTTAACTTTCTTCAAGTTTCCACATGAAAAATGATCTCGTATGTTAGAAGTGGAGAAAAATGTGGAAGAATTACTCTCATTGGGCTGGCTTTGACTGGATACCCCATGTTTACAAAACGTTTTGAGAGAGTCAGATCAGCAGTTCTAATGACAGCATGACAGCATATTATACGGTTATCATGAGCCACGTGCAGCCTAAGGAGAATTTTCAGTCTATCAGAGTGGCCCACATGTTGCTTATTTATCATTTCAATTTCATATCAGAATCAAAATTGAAAAAAAGAAAACTCTGAAACTCAAGCAAGTCATCTGTGGCCAGAGTAATGAGGTCTCTTGCAAAAAAACCCCAAAAACAAAACAAAACAAAACAAAAAAAACCCAAAAAGAGATTAACACATTTTCGAGAAACAAGCTTTGGTTTCAGAGTACTACTGCAGCTGTTTAATTCACTTGCTGATGCAGCTCAAGTATGTAGACATTTACAGTAAATTTTTTAAATGGTTTATGTGCCCTCAGTAATTTTTACCATTTTAAAGAGAAATGAGAAACACTATGGTAGTGATCAAGTAGTAGCACTTACTTATTTTCAGAAGCTGTATTTTACTGACTAAAGCAGCACTTGTAGATAATAGGGTTATTTCTTGGTTGCAGCACTATGACCGTATGTTACAGCAACTGAGAACTCTTTGATACAGACAAGGCACAAGGTCAGTTAAAGAATAACATTCTCCCAGAAAGGTGATAGCTTTCCTTATAAGAAGAAACACATGAAGCCTAGCAGTCACCGTTTCGTTTCGTTTATTCCATTACGATTGCCTAAGTTTTCAACTGGGCAGTATTCTATTTCAAGGCCATTCTGTTGCAAAACTTTGCCCGTGTGGTTGTAACATAGCTGTGTCTGTTGTAAACCAAAGAGGACAGGAAAAAAAAAAAAAAAAGAGATCACGGGAAAGAGTACTCCATGTAACTTTTCATGTGAAGGTCTTAAAGTAGGTAACTGATTTCACCCCCGCATCCCCCCACCGCCGCACTGTGCAGCATGTGGGAATCTTAGCTCCCCGACCAGGGATCGAACCTGTGCCCCCTGCCATGGAAGCGCAGAGTCTTAACCACTGGACCACCAGGGAAGTCCCCGTTAACCGATTTTTAAAGCAAAAAATTCTAAATTCTCTGAGCTTCTACCCTGAATGAGCCGTTTTCACTAAAGATTAAGGCGGCTTCTGCAGAGACTCTAAAGTTTAGCACAAAACTGGATTAAGGACAAATGACGGTCTAAATAAATGACTGTCATCTTTATGAGAATTACAAAGACCAATGCAATAACAACAGTTGATCATCATTTATTGAGTACCCATAAGGTATGTAGTCTTATGTGATTCCTTTTGAGGTTTCAGGGTTTGCGATGGGGTTTAGCGATAAAAGTGGAAGACCAAAAATTTGTCATATAAAATAACTGTCTGGGACTTCCTGGGCAGTCCAGTAGTTAAGACTCTGCGCTTCCACTGCAGGGGGCGTGGGTTGCATCTCTGGTCGGGGAACTAAGATCCCACATGCCGCGCCGCTCGGCTGAAAAAAATTAAAAATAAAAATAAATAAATAAATAAAATAATTGTCTTGTGTTGAGGTTATTTTTGGTTGATGGAAGAAAGAAAATATGTCTGTGGAATTTCTTTTGTAAATCCCTACCTGTGTAGATATGTAGAGACGTCTGAATGTTTTTAATAATGATGATAATTAACAATTATTCTGCCCAAATACATAGGTTGTTATAAGCCATGTAATGAAGAACTGGGACAACACATATTCACGACATGAATGATGAAAGATCTGAGAAGTCCTTCAAATAATTATAGCCTTGGTCATAACATACTAAGAAGGAGAGAATGACTAAGATGTAGTTTGGGTAGTACTTGGAGTGGAAGGGAGATGGTTAACTGAAAATAAAAGGTCAGGGGTTTCCCGCTCTGTCCCCAAATCTGGACTAGGATTTGCTAATATTTTAATAGCTTCTCAGTTGTGAATAAGACCAAACAAATAGACAGTCCTTCCAGGTCTTCTACTCTAGTCTTCATCCTACACAAGAATTCCTTTCCCTGTTCCCTCGAAATTGACAAATTTTTTTAATTAAAAAAAGTTTTTTATTGAGATATAGTTGATTTACAGTACTATATTAGTTTCAGGTATCAATATAGTGTTTCAAAATTTTTATAGATTATACTAAAGTTACAGTTTTTGAAGGACCTTACAAAAGTTTCTCGGGGGCATCTCCACAGTTCTGAAAAAATTAGCATCATAACTTCCTATTCCAAGAAATTTAACTAGGTCAAAAAGAAAAACATTGAGTGAGGTTTCTAAGGCCCTGAATATGAAGCTTCCCTGGAGCTATAAGCTAATAACCATGGTCCAAAGGCACAGTTTTTTCACAAAGAAAACATACATTGCAAGTTTCTCTCCTATTCTAGTTCCAGATCTAGTAGACAGATCTCACTCTACACTGTTTAACATCTGGAACAAACCTTGTTTCATAAACAGTGCACTTACTCAAGCTATAAATCTTCTTCTCACAATTCAAAGCAGTAATAGTGACAAGAACAAATTATTTTGGAAGATATTTTCTGACCCATTTTAGTTAGCAGCATAGATGTGTCCAGTCTAGGTGATATTCTTATGTATCCAAATTGGCTTCAGGTCCAGTTACTCTAATTCTTTGGAATTCTCAGTTCTGAGGACTGAGGTGGGCATTAGTAATTCTTCCCCAAACTTTCATCAGCAACTATTTCTAATAGACTCTAACCCCCAGATGTGCTTGTTTCAACTGCCTTGTTGCTTTGGAAACCCCTACGTATCATCATTTAGAGTAATTTTGCATTACTGTAGTGTCTTATCAATAGACTCACTGTGGTCTCATATTAAAGTATGAAGATTGCTTTAAACTGATTGCTTTTATATGTAGGACTTACTAATATTCTAAAATTTTGCTTTTCCTTAAATATATGCATTAGTTGAAGTATTCATAAAGCTTCTGCATTAGATTTTGTAAATCATATTAAATCTCCATAGGCAAAGTGTTGAATTTTGCACATGTTCTATAGAAAAAGAAAAACAAACCTAAGTAAGTAAAATGAAGGGTCAAGTAGACAATCCAGCAGAGACTCTCCCAAAGCCACAACCCCTTCTTACCCTAATTTATAGTTTCACTACTGACCACACTTTTATTCGGCTTACTTTTTTTAGTTTCTTCCTTAGATCTGTTATACATGCTTTTGGATAGTAACACTAACCTTTACTGAACTCCTCCTTCTAATGCAACTTGGACAGTTTCATTTGCACTCTAGGTGCCCTATATGATACAAAAGGCGATGTTGTGAAGACACAGGAATGTAATGGTAATAATATTTCTATTGTCCTTTCTCATCCTCTCTCCTTTAAACCTATCACCACTAATGTGAAGCTACTGTGAAGCCAGAATGATCTTATTTATATAGTCAACTACATATCCCTGCTTTTTTTTTTTTTTAATACCCTCTTTTGGCTTCACAGAGTACAACACACATATTGATGAACTGCTAAAAGATTCCAGTATTGTTTTATTACATGGAACTTAGTAGTAATGAAAATAGGGGAAAAACATAAATGATGTACAATAAACCAGCCAAACAGTTATAACTGGAATATCTGGACTCCATGAGCCATTAAATTTTGACCAAATTTCTTGTGTAAGAGGAAGTGACCTTGTTAGCTGTCCTTTCGTTACTTCCTGATAATAAAAGTTAAAATGCTTTTTTATAAATGTAGATTTTCTGCAGTATTAATTCATTGAACAAAATTCAATTTTAAAATATTTTAAACATTCAGAAAGTGAAAAAAACCCAAGTACTCACATAAATTTAAGAAATGCTATCATTTTGCCATATTTGTTTAGACGCTTCTTTAAAAAACAATACAATGCCCCAGCTGAAGTCCCAATTTCATCTCATTTCCCAAGCTCCTTCTCCAGAGGTAGGCACTATCCTAAAGTTGGTAAGTATCCCTTTATTTTAGAGATTTGTCCTTGTTGATAGATGTCAGTAGATTTCACTAATTTTTTTTCTTAGATTGACTATTTTTCAAAAATTTTTATTGGAGTATAGTTGATTTACAACATTGTGTTAGTTTCTGCCGTACAGCAAAGTGAATCAGTTATACTCTTTTTTTAGACTCTTTTTCCATATACGTCATTACAGAGTATTGAGCAGAGCTTCCTGTGCTATACAGTGGGTCTTTATTAGTTATCTATTTTATATATAGTAGTGTGTATATGTCAATCCCAATCTCCCAATTTATCCCTTCCTCCCTTCCTCCCTGGTAACCATAAGTTTGTTTTCCACATCTGAGATTTCACTAATTTTAATTATTGTACAATATTCCATTGCATGACTATGGACATTTAGTTTTTGTCATCATTAATTTGAATAATACCCCAACGAACATACTCATAGTGTCTCCTGGTGCATACGTACAAGAATTTCCCTAGATGCAGGAGTTTTTAAGCTTTTATGGCCAATACGCATGGTGAGAAATAATTTTACATTAAGATCCTGTACATGCATATATGCATATATCATCACAGGCTGAGTTGCTTGGGAAGTAGATCTGAGGCAGAAATTTGTGTACAAGACGTTTATGAGGGAGTGTCCCGGTATCAGCACCTGTTGGGGAGTAAAGAAAGCAGGAATGTGGGAAGAGGTAGTTTTGGGCTCTAATGAAGTGACAACAAAGGCCTCAGCTGATCCCGCATTGCCTGCAGTGATTATTCAGAGTAATTTTGAATTAGGGCAAGGGGATCAGGCCTTTATACACCTGCATAGATCAGTTAGTGAATACAGCTGCACCCAGGAAGAAGGTGTGACCTTGGGCAAATAGCTCTCTTCCTGGAGACAGTCCTGGAGAGGGACTCAGCTACAAGCTGTTGGCTGCCAACACTCCTAGCAGCTGAAATTAATGTTTCAGTCCTGGAGAGGGAGAATCTAGGTGGTGCACAAAAATTCACAAAACAATCCTTACCCTGATATTTCTGTTCTATTTCATCTGTAAAAAAAATGCTCATTGTAACCCTTAAATTGATTTCACAATCCACTAATGGATCATGAATCACAGTTTGAAAAAAAACTGCTTTAGAGTTTATACCCAGAAATGGAAGCTGGATTGCAGGGTATATGCATTTTAAATTTTACTAAATATTGTCAAACTGCTTTCCAAAGGGGTTAGGTCATTTGACATTCCCACCAGCAGAGCATGAGAGTTGCACTTTTCCTACAGCCTCGATAACCCTTGGTATTGTCAGGTTTTTTTAATACAAAAATACAGTAGAGAGTAATACGGTAGAGACTTTGAAACCAATCCTTTGGTGAAAGTGAAAACATTTCTAATGCTGTAGTATAGTAAGACTTACTTCCTGCTAGCTTATCAACCACCAAAAAGCATGTGCATTTCCCTGATAATTAGGTAACGTTCAATTTTTAGTCTTGCAAAATAAATCTTTTAGTCTTGTAATCTTTTTTATGACACCTCGCAGAGTGCCTAGCAGGTAACAGCACAAAGTAAAATACCTGTAGGTTGAAAGAGTGAATTCTATGCCTAGGCACATGGCATTTAAGATTTCACTTTTTTTAAACTCTGAAGCAATATGGTTTAGTAGAAGCCTATTGGCCCAGGGACTGTGAGGCCTGGGCTCTGGTCTAGTCCAGCCGTGGGATTTGGTAAATTTACTCCACCTTTCTGAGCCTCAGTTTCTTTATCTCCAATAATTTTCCTATGTATACAGCTTACTTCATGGGGAGTTTGGAATACTGAGTTCTTAGAACTGATTTAATGTTTACGTAATACAGGAAGCAAAGTACTTGGAATCTGGGGATATGGATTCTAGTCCTCGCTCTCCTCCCACTATTGGATGTATATGACCTTGGACAAATCACAAGTAGGCAAATGTTCACTTTTTGGAAAATGAAATGGTCACTAGATGATCTCTAAGGTTCCTGCTCAAAAATCCTATGTTCTGGGTTATAGAAACATGAAGTCAATTTATGAAAACATCATTCTCATAAAGCCATCATGACCTGGGTCAGATGATATATTTTAAATCCACTTCTAATTGCCTGCCCCGCCTCAATCGCTCTATAATCCAATCCATTTAGTCCTACCCTTATCCAGCTGCCCTACAGTGTTGCCTGAACTCCACCCTTGAGATTCTCCTTTGCAACTGACAACCATCTTTATTACCTCTAGTATTACAATACTTGGGGCAAACAGAGCCTCGTGCTGTGTGATCACCAGGAAAATCTGAAATGGAAGAATATGTGTCTTCACTTTTTTTATAACTCCACTAATTCCCCATTCCCTTTTAGCACAGAATTGGTTAAAGATCAGCGGTACTGTTACATACTCTCCTCAGCCTGACATCGAGGATTCTATGGCTCTGCTTTCTCCACTACGATTCACTACCTTCCAGACAGCATTGCACATGCTGGCAGGAGTTTGCCAGTACTATTGTGCCTTCTCCAAAAGCCTTTCTTCCACTTCAGTTCTAATACATTCAAATAAAAGAGAGCCTCATCTCAACTTCTTTCTGCTTCCCTTTCAGCATAATTTAAAACTCTGCAAGTTACTATTACAACATCTAAATTCTATTAAATCAATAAGCTGATGTTTATTAAATTTCAAATGTGGTTAAGATAGTTACAATCAAATATGAAAACTTGCAGGCTTATTAGCCAAGAATGTAGAGGAAGGATATCTGTTTCTAGGAGATAGTTAAGTGATATTGACATTAAAGGGCCTAGGAGTGGTTCTGGAGATCTTAGGAGTGGTTCTGGAGATCTTTGTTTCTAATTTAAATCTTTATTACTAAAAGTCTATTATTCTCCAAATCCTGAATAAACTAGTTGCGAGAGTTTTTCCCCTCTGGATTAACTTTGCCCTTAATACAACTATCTTGATATAACTAACCAATCCATCTCTTTGTCTGTATGCACATGTGTGCTTATGGACAGCAGAGGCTTAAATGTTTTCTCTCCATTAAGAGCCTCCTGTCATGAGTCTGAAAGTGTTCCCTATGAGAGGCTGTCTTCAACATACTGGAGAGGGGACAGGGAGAACCAGGAATAGGCCCTAATGCCCTGCTTCTCTTAGGTAACATCAAGACTGGACACTGATGAACTTTTCCACCAAGAATAGAAAGAAAGGAAAAGAGGAAGCTAGCAACCTCAAACTACCTCTGGAACAAATGATATTTCTTCTTTAGAAAGATCAGCCTGGCAACAAAGGGAGGGATGGATAAAGAAGAAAAGACAGGAGATTGGGAATCCAATTAGTTGACTGCTGCAAAATTTCAAGTGAAAAAAAAAAAATAGATGTGGGTTTGAACTGGGTCAGTAGGAATGGAGATAGAGAGGTGAGGAAGGATATGCTTGATGTTAAGGAGGTGGTATCAACTGGTTTTGATGATTGTTAAGGAATAAGCAGAAAAAAGATGAGTTGATTACTCACAGGTTTTGACTTTTGTGACTACTGCATAGTGAATACTATTCAAGAAATTAGAGAATATAGGAGAAACAGGTTTGGGGTCAAATAGTGAGTTTACCTTTGAAAATGTTGAGTTTCAGGCGCACTTGGGAGTGAGATGTCTGGAGGCAACTGAATATACAATCCTGAAGCGTAGAAGAGACGTACAGACTAAAGATGTGTTTGTCTCCTAGTCTGAGGGATTATAAAGAAAACAGAAGTACAGTTGCAGGTGTCTCCCCTTGCTGGCAGGGTTCCTTAAGCCTTGACAATAAGAAGGGCATGGGGATATGTGTATATGTATAGCTGATTCACTTTGTTATAAAGCAGAAACTAACACACCATTGTAAAGCAATTATACTCCAATAAAGATGTTAAAAAAAAAAAAAAAAAGGGCATCCCTGTTGTCTACCCTTGCAGGATACATGCCTGGGCCAATCAATAAAAAGAAAAGACTTATGGTGTCTGATTTGTTCAGCTTTGTGTTTCCTAAATACCCTAGCTGTAACAACAGCGCTGAGTACATGAGAAGAGCTGACTCATATTTCCTGTAAGTCAGCACAGATATCCATCCATCCTTCCAAATTATTTGAACCTCTGGCCACTCCCAAAGAGAGTCAAAGTGCTGGAACAATTTTTGAACATTTCTTTCATTTGTTGAGAACAATTCTAATACATGTTATAAAGATTCAGAGCAAAAAAAAAAGCTTTTCCTATTTTGTATCACTCCCACCCCCACATCCCAAACGATGATGCCCTCACATAGGCATCAAAGTCTAAGGCATAGAAAGTATAAGTTCTCTCTGGATTGGTTCAAATGTCATCTATTCATCACCTTCAATCCCCATACTCAGAATCAATCTCAACTTCCCTAAGCTCCAACAGCAATGAGTTTAAACATCTAGTGCAGAACTTCTCATAGTTTGATTTTTATTAAAGTTACATGGCCTGGGAACATACTTTGTGCCTCTAATATGCGCTTATCTACCTTCGTTTCCTTCTGTGCCCAGCATAGTGCTTTGTGTATAAGTGCTGACTGAAGTGAATTTGTTAAAAGTTCTGAAAATACTTGACTGTGGACAATGATAGCTAAGATACTCTATAGAAAAATAACTTTCTTTTGCAGATCATTTAAAAACTAAAAGTTGAATTTAGAAGGAATTGTTGAGATAGGTAAAAGCGTTAACTTGAGGAAGATGGTGAGAGGTGATAATTTTCCAATTTGTGAAAAAGTGCTGATTCAAAGATATGACTCCTCAGCCACCAAGAGGGTAGAGAGAACAGTGGCTCAGACTGCTGCAGTCCTCCTGTCCCTGGACACTCCTCTCAAGTATCAGGTTTCGAATTTGTTATTTGCAACATGACATTTCTCACTATTATTCTTGCAAGTTGTTCAGATAATTTGTCTTCGAAAAGTATGTCATCAGGTTTGTGTTTATAAGAAATAAGATGATAATCTGACAACATTGCCAATAAATTTTAGTTTGTGGATTAAATATATTGGAATGTCATTCTAACACTTTCTCACAATGAATAGAATTTGGTACTGTGTGTTCTGCTTTGGGACACATCCAAAGATTTTCTAAAAGACCATAAATTCCTAGTGGAAGGCTTTCTTACCCATAAGGAAGCCACAAGGGATAGATATCAAGAACAGCTTTATAGAATACTCTTCCCAAGACATGGGTAACTTTAAAGACATAAAAAACTTCTGGTCTAGCAATTAAGGTGAATAGATTTAACAGGTGGAGAGGATTAGGTGGTACAACAGCTTGAGCTCCCAGTGCTTTAAACTGTTACTGGTTTCATAGTTTTCCTTCATGCATTGTTCAAACCACAGCATTTAAAAATAATTTCTAAGAAATAGCCAGATAGAGTTCCAGGTGTAAAAGATGACATAATTTCAGAAATGGCATGGGGCCCAAATTTCTAAGCCACACTTTTCCATCTGGCCATGACTGCATTGTTAGACTCCCTTGACCAAATCACATTTAGGGTTCAAGTTTGTTTAACTGTGACTATAGTGACATATGCTGAAAGGACTCCTTATATGACTGTTAAGGGCGATGAGGTACTTAGAAGCATTTCCTGAGCATGCAGTCAAATACTGCGTATTGTTTTTCTACTGCTTTTTAGTACGTTCTTTCAGAAAGTGTTATCTTTGATTAAGAAAAAAAACACTTCAAAACTTCTCAACCTTTGAAACTTTTTAGAATTCCATTCTGTAAACTGTGCTTGCAATTATATGTCTATAGTATTTTAATTGGTATTCTGTAATGTAGATGAAAGTATGTGAATTTGTTTGCCAGTTAAGAGTGCCTTTTGTTGCTAGTCAAATGTTTGATACACCAAGCTACTCCTCAAAGAGGAACTGACCCGATAGATCTCACAACAATTAAAACCAATAAAAGGCTAAATCTGTGTCCAATGGGGAAAGAATGGGAGGTTCCCAGTTGGACTTCTAATTTTTTTTTACAGCTTTATTGCGAAATAATTGACATACAGTGGACTACACGTTTAAAGTGTGCAACCTGGTAAGTTTGATGTATGTTCACATCTGTGAAACCATCACTACAATCTGGATTGTGATCTAGATATCCATCATCCCCAAAAGTTCCCTCTTGAGCCTTTATGCTATAACCTCTCGCTTGTAATCACTGATTGGCCTACAGCCATATCCTCACATTGGGGATAAGAACACTGTGAATGATAATGGGCAGCGGGGAGGAAGGGTCTGGCCTGGAAAAGAGATTTAACTTTTTGTTTAGTGGAGTTAAAATGCTGCATGTAGGATGTGCTTAAAAATACAAAAAAAGTGGTCGACTCAGTATTTTCAGGTCAAGATCTTGATCTTTTGAACTTTATAACTTTATGGAATGCTGGGTTATCTGAAATGTGGCAAAAATAGGCTTCCTTCTCTCTTGCCCTTTTCTAATCCATTCTTCACAGAAGAGTACTTCTTAAAATTAAATTTACCCAGAGCTGGAATCACTTATTTTTTAATGAAAATTAACAGCATCAAAAAGATACGCATTTAGAGTAGTTGTACACAGAGGGGCAGGTTGTTTGGGTCATCTTGGAGCACACATTTACAAGACTATAGAGCACATTTTATGGTCACGGAACAGTTTTTCAGTGCTAAAAATTAACTGATCCTATATTAGTATTCCTCATTAGTAGTATGATGTGTTAGCCATCTGAGCTAAAAACTTACACTTATTTCTTCCTCTTATTTCTTGGGTGGTGGTTTCTAAACTTATATGTGGTAATTCGCTGGCGGTCCAGTGTTTAAGACTCGGTGCTTTCAATGCCGTGGGCCGGGGTTCAATCTCTGGTTGGGAAACTAAGATCCCACAAGTCGTGGGGCGAGGCCAAAGAAAAATAATCATCATAATAAACTCATCATAATAAACTTATATGGTATGGTCCATTAAACCCTTCAATGGGAACAAACAATCCTACTGATCACCAAGGCCACTACCGTTTTGTGGTTTTTTTGGGTGTCAGGGGGAACTCACCAGATACCTTTCAAAGATACATGTCTTAGATATGGGGATATATGTATATGTATAGCTGATTCACTTTGTTATACAGCAGAAACTAACACACCATTGTAAAGCAAGTATACTCCAATAAAAAAAAAAAAGATACATGTCTTAGAAAGTAGAATAGGAGTTATAATTTACTGGGTACAGAGTTTCAGTTTGGGATGATGAAAAAGTTCTGGAAATGGGCAGTGGTGATGGTTACACAACAATGTACTTAACACCACTGAACTGTACACTTAAAAATAGTTAAAATGGTAAATATTATGTTTTGTATATTTTACCACAATGAAAATGTTTTTTAAAAATTCATGGCTTGATATCAAATTTCATGAGAATGTGCAGAGCTAAGCAGTTAACACATTTGGAACTACAGCATCAGTAAACTTCACATTTATAACAGTTCATATTCTTTTCTTTAGTAGCATTCTGTGCAAAAATGAGTAAGAATCACCGATTTGGATTACTACTTGTAATCAATTAAATAAACCAATAAATGTACTTATCAAATAGCACTGATTAGGCAACTATACATGACATACGAAACACTTAGTAAGAAATTACATTATTTAACAATTTTCAGTGAAAGTAGCATTTTTCTGTATACAGTCTTATGTGATGCTCACACTTTTTTTTTATCAATAAGGAAATTGAAGATCAGAACATATAATTTGAACAATTTAGTGTTGAAAAGGCTCAACCCCAGGTTTTTTTGTTTTGTTTTGTTTTACCTTAAATCCAGTTCTTTGGCTCATATACTGCCTGAAATATAGATATGATGTCATAACCCAAACATCACTGTTCCCAATTGCCTGCTCTAACAGGCATCCCTTACTCTTCAATAGCTTTCAGCAGCAATTACAATAAAATCCAATCTTGTTTTTATGTCTTCTTAGGGCCTGGGGGAATGGGCCCTCACTTGCTTACACACTCACCTCTCCAATCTCAGGGCAGGTTCCTCCTTACACCATGGATTCCCCAACACCATGGACTCCACTTAGTTCCGACAGCCAAGTTCCCTTCTACCACAGGTCCTTTGCACAGCCGTTTCCTCTGCCTTAAACAATTCCCCAGGGCACTTCTCTACTGGCTCCTTCTCATCCCTCAGATGGGCCTTTCTTGACCACTCTGTTTTTTTTAAGGTATCCTGGTATTTGCTCTCCCAGATTTCTGTTCATAACATTTATAGCATGTTTCCCTCAAAATGTGATGAAGTACTTTTGTCCCTCTTTTTCCCACTAGACTGTCAGCTCCATGAAGGCAGACCTTTTCTCCTTCCCTCACCAGTATGTCCCCTCAGTGTCTGTTTGAGTTTCGGTGAATGTTTGTTGACTGACTGACTGACTGACTGAATACAATGAAAGAAGTGGAGATAGGAAATAGAGCTGTAAACCCGGTTAGTACAAGGGATTAAAGCCTATTCTGCACAATTTAGGAGAGTTGACTTGAAATATTTTAGGGTCCTATTTCTTCCTTCATTTGTCCATGTAATAATATCGAACATTCATTGAGTACTTTCAGGTACTATGCTAAGCACTTCACATATATTATAGCATTTAACCTTCAGAGCAACCCTGTAGCAGTAATCAGCCTTTATTATCCTCATTTTTCAGGGGCAATTTGCCAACAGCCACTGATGGTGGAACCACAGCCAGGTGTAAGTAGGCCATATCCCATTAATCCAATGTAATCTACACCCCTTCAGTCAACAATAGGTGTTTTATCAACGTACTTTTCAGAGAACCCGCCTGAATTCCCCATTTTACCTGACCTTCAGTATCTTGGGACCGAAACCTACCAGAGGTGGTTGCTAACCCCTCAGGGGGTTTCTTGGGGAATCTGAGTGCTCTTGGTAGAGGAGCGGCCGCTCAGGCAGACGCGACGAGCTCTGGCTAGCCAATGTCAGGACTCCTGGGACGGCTGGGGAGGAAAGAGGAAACAGGTCAGTTGGCCCGTGACGGATCCCTGACCCTCGGGGTGGTGAAAGGGGAAGGGAAGGTGTTTGCCGCCCACGCTCGCCTAGGGGTCCGGATCTCCCAACGCGAAGGGGAACCACGGCGCACTTCCCCAACTCTACCGCGCGTCACGAGAGAACGCCCCTCAGCTCCGCCCACCTTCTACGCCCATAGCAGTATCGGGCGCTAGGACCCTGCGACCCTCAACCTGTCCCTGTCCTGCCCCCTCGGGCAAGGGCCTGGCCCGCTATTGGCGCTCACAGGCCGCGATCCCCGCCTCCGCCCACTCCGTCACTGTCAAGATGGCGCCGGTCGCAGCGGCGGCGGCCGCGGCGGCTGGAACCAGAGAAGGAGGCGGAGGCAGCGGCGGCCGCGAGGGGAGGGGGAGTCCCGTCTGACTGAGACGGCAGGCCTGGGCGGGCGGGGGTGCCGCGCAGGGCGGAGCGCCGGGCTGGGGATGAGCTAAGCGGGTTCGGAGCCCCGCGGCATTCAGTCTCTCGTGTCCCGCCGCCACTGGTGAGTGGACGCGGCACCGCTCTCCAAGCTCGACCGGCTGCTCGCGAGGGAGCCAGCGGTGAGGTGAGTGTGGGGGCGGCAGCGCGGACAGCGGTGGCATGTGGAGCTGTCACTGCCCGGAGCGGTGTCAGCCGCGGGCACGGGAGCGGGGCCGGCTGGGCTCGGAGATGTGGCGTGGATGGCCGCGACCTCCGCCCGGGGACTTCTCGGAGCCTGGCCGTCCTCCGAGAGCTGGGTCTGCTCCGGATGGCGCGGCGGTGCTGAGAGTAGCACCCGCGCCTCTGCGTCGGATGCTGGGGGGACTCCTGTATTTTCATTCCGGATTTTCTATTCCGGGCTGGCCTGGGGCTCTTGTTGGGAGCTGGGGGTGGGGGCGGGGGCGGTGAGAGGGGAGGTCCTGGAGCTGGGATTTTGACAAGCCCGTTACGTAAGACGGAGGTGGCCTCCCGGAATCCCACCTGCTCGCTGTTTTAAACAGGCGGCAGCTGGATCCTGGCGGGCCCCCAGAGGCCCGATTTTCCTCCCGGAGGTCTGCCTAGCCTACTCCGGCCAGCGTGAACCTGCTCAACGTCCAACTTGTCCAGTTTGGGTTTTTTTCCCAGTCTTTTTTGGGGGGGCGGGGGCGGGGGCGGGAGGGGGTAAACAATTACTGGTCGCCACTGTTCCCTTTGAAGTTTACCGCTTTCTGGGGGGGGGGGAGGGAAAAAAAGCTTGTGACCTAAAACTGGGTCGCAGCGACAGCTTTTCATTATCGTACTTTTAAATGACAGATGTGCTGGAAGATTTTTGTTATTGTTCCAGTGTGCTTTTAATTCAAACGTATGGTTACGCCTGGAGCCTTAGAGAAGGGTTTTGTCTTATAGGACAGTTATTTCTTGTTTGCAGCAGCAGGATAAGCATCAGTCAACAGGCATGTATTTATCTGAGGAGAAAACGCATGTCAGCTAGCTAGAGACCCGTGAGGGCAGAAATTGTATTACTACGTGAATATCTTATTCTTTAAAATATTATCCGTTAATGAAAATAATAGTCCAAGTTTAAAAGAAGCAATTTTACAAGATTACAAGCTGTTGTTTGGTGTATATGGTCTCTTTCTATTTTCTGCTTGCCCTAGTCTACCTCTTCTCTCCTCTTGGGGGAAGGAGGCGGAGACACCTGTAAACAGCGTAACCCAGGTTACAGTAATCTACTGTAGTACATTTGAGATTATTGTAAAAAGTAGTCTCCGGGGGACCTAAGATTGGGTAATAAATAAGGACTCTTGGGCAAGTTATACAGTTTTGTGTTTAGAGTAGATACTGGGATTTCAGCCTTTGAAAACCTAGGTATACATAATTTCTGAGCTATTTGAACCCCGTTTGAACTTATAATGAAACAAAAGATTGTATTTGGCCGCTTTTACGGGAACTTTGTTTTGTTTTGGCCAGAATTAAACATATTTGGTAACTTTTACCTCATTTTCACATTTTCCCTTTGAACTGCAGCTCTCAGTAGGAGTCCAGAATAGTATATATTATCATCATCGTCATTATTGTACATACTATATGTTACATAATTTTCTTTTTCTGAATGATTAAACATAGACTTAACTTCATTGTGGGTTTTATAAGAATGTACTTGTTAGGAAAGTTAATTGATCTTGACAGCAGCCCAGTACTGGGAATAAATGTAAGTAAAATTTGGCCTGAGTTTTAAATTTATGTACACAAATTTACACTTTTGAAAATTGGTGAAGCGATATAAATTTTCTGTTTGTGCAAGAGAGCCAGGAAGCTGATGCTGATTTGTTCTGAACTTTTCCACATGAATTACCACTGGCTTAAATAGTTATTGATTCTTAAGCTCCTGGAGCTGTTGACCTATTTGTGGCAGCTTGAATAAAATTTGGAATAATTGGGAGGCTATAAGAAGGAAGAAATAGAGTACATGACATTTTCTAATTCATTCAAAAAATAATAAAAATCATGGAGGAATTGTAAAAGAAAACTGTGTTCTCACTGAGTGATATTAGTTACATTATCTTTTCTGTTTGCAGAATTTTTCTAAGCAGTCTACTTACTATGAAAACCTAGATTTAAGCACCAATACAAACAGAGATGTTTGATATATTATAAATCTTGTTTATTCCTATTTAAACTGATGGCTTCTTATTCTAAGTGGAAAGCAGAAGTGGCTGTGGCCGGAAGATTGGCTTGCTGTTCTTGTCCTCTCTGATACCAGAGACTTACCTTTCAGGACTTTTTCCTCCTTCCTACAAGGTGTGGAAGAAGAGAATGAAGAAAACTTGATAAAATTTCTTCCTTTCTTGTTTGTTTGTTCAGTGTCCTACTGATTATTGCTCAGTAGAATTTGTGGGTTGGGGGAAGTCAAGCACTCCATGCTTTATTACTTATTATTATTTATTACTTTATTATTACTGTGTATCATAATTACCACTTTGAATTCTACAATAGCAGTGTAGAACCTTATACATAAGAAAGGATTAATTTATATAGTGTGTTACTATAATAGTGAAAAATTTGTAATAGTTAAAATGCCATATAATAGAGGATTAGTGAAATTAATGATGGTTAATCTATGTGGTAAATGCAGTTATTAAAAGTCATATTTTTAAAAATATTTACTAACATGAGAAAGCACAATATAATCTTGAGATAAAAATCAGAATATAAGGAATTACTATGTTATTACTTATATCACATATATGGCAAAATGATTGGCAGGAAGTACATAAAATATTAAAAGACATTATCTCTGGATGATAGCATTATAGGTAACTTCTGTTTTAGTGTTTGTACTTTGTTCTGTCTTCTGAGTAGTATTACTCTAATAATCACTAAAATGACATTAAAATATTTTCAAGAGTCATAGGAGAAAATCCTGAAAATCCCACATAACCACTGCCCCAACAGAAAAACTACCTTATGATTCATTATTAGCCAAACTAACTGAAAATACGGTGCTTATGCAACATACACAATAATGGAAACAGCCAATAATACAGGTGAAGGCATTCTCCTAGCTCCCAGCACCAGCCTGGTAATGGTTTTCCATATGGGGATGCTCCTATTAATGCACATCGTTACTGTCCAACCTCTTTTCTGTTTGTGTCTTACACCCTAATTGTTCTGTGTTGCCAGTGCCACCTATTGATGGACTGCTTGACTCAAGTCTTTTCCTCATTACCTCATCAGTCAGCGGTTTGTGAATGTTTATGAGGTGCCAGGTACTTTGCTAGTCACTGAGTATACAAAGGTGAATGAATGAAACGTGGTTTCTAACCTCGAACTCTGGTAGAGAACCTTACTTTTCTTCTTGGTTCACGAGTGCATATTGTATACTCTGCTTTTTCTGTCCCACTGCTCATGCCCTGGCACCTCAGACAGTATCTTTTTCCTGGTGCTCACATCCTCTTTTAACTTTCTTTATGGGAAAATATGTTCTGAGTTCCAGACAACCAATTTACAAATAAATTTTTGGAACGTTACTTGATTGTATGTGGGGGAATCTTTTTTTTTTTTTAATTTATTTATTTTTTATTTTTGGCTGTGTTGGGTCTTCGTTTCTGTGCAGGGGCTTTCTCTAGTTGTGGCGAGCGGGGGCCACTCTTCATCGCGGTGCGCGGGCCTCTCACTATCGCGGCCTCTCTTGTTGCGGAGCACAGGCTCAGTCGTTGTGGCACGCGGGCTTAGTTGCTCCGCGGCATGTGGGATCTTCCCAGACCAGGGCTCGAACCCGTGTCCCCTGCATTGGCAGGTGGATTCTCAACCGCTGCACCACCAGGGAAGCCCTACGTGGGGGAATCTTAAGTTCAGAAGGGCTGCATATATGTTCATCTATGGCTGTTGTTATTTTTTAAAGTATGTGACAGTTTCTTGGTACTTTCTTCTTGCTTCCTTCTTTTAAAAAGCACAAACAAGTAGAAAGCAGCAGAAAAAAGAGGTAGAAAGGTATCAAGGGGGTTTTCTTGCTAGTGCTATATATACTTCATTTTCACTGAGAAGAGTGAGTCATCAAAATGTAAAGTAAGAGATACTGTTTCTGATATACTTCTAGTATATCTCTTTTGAGCCCTGTAAAAATGCATTTTCCATATGTATGTTAAAGTATATATACATACATAAACTCACAGTTTAGCTGTTTGCATTTCCAAATAAAACCTGAAATATGGAGATTGGAAATTTCTTAAATTTCTTTTTATTTTTTAAAAAATTATTTATTTATTTGTTTATTTATTTATTTATTTTTGGCTGCATTGGGTCTTCATTGCTGTGTGCGGGCTTTCTCCAGTTGGCGGCAAGCGGGGGCTGCTCTTTGTTGCGGTGCACGGGCTTCTCATTGCAGTGGCACGCGGGCTTCAGTAGTTGTGGCACGTGGGCTCAGTAGTTGTGGCTTGCGGGCTCTAGAGCGCAGGCTCAGTAGTTGTGGCGCAGGGGCTTAGCTGCTCCGCAGCATGTGGGATCTTCCCGGACCAGGGCTCAAACTAGTGTCGCCTGCATTGGCAGGCAGATTCTTAACCACTGTGCCACCAGGGATGTCACTCTTTTTATTTTTGTTATAATATTGTTTCATAGAGGAGACATTTTGTTTTTGAAAAGTTTAAAAAATACAGAAAATTACAAAAATTTACAAAAAGTAGTGAACAATGCACATACTCACCATACAAAATGTTGACATTTTTTTCATTTTTGCTTGAGATGTGCATTTAATATAAAAGAACCACGTATGTCGTCAGTATCACACTGAATTCTAAAAGAGCAGCGTAGAACTTTATATTTTACTTGAACATTGCTGATGAAGTTAAAGCCCCTTTTGTTCTCCCCAATTTCATCCTCTTTCCTTCTCTCCTTACATCCCCTCCCTGGCAATTGTTGTGATAAATTTGATGTGTATCCTTCCAGTTTACCTTTTAATAAACTGTATGTATTTGAGTAGTACATGACGTTGCTTTGGATGCTTTTGAAGAGTGTGGACTTTGGAGCCATAACTCCCTAGGTTTGAATCTTGACTCTGTTACTTAATAGTTTTGTGACCTCAGGCACGTTTTAAAATTTTTCCGTGCCTCATTGTCCTCGTCTATCAAATCCGGATAATAGAAATGTCTGCCACATAAGGTTGTTGTAAAAAGTAAATGAGTTTATTTATATAAGCTGCTTAAAACTGTGCCTGGCACTTTTTTTTTTTTAAGTGTGCTGGTAAATTTAACCAGCTATTAATATGATTGTGTCATGGTATACACATTTTGAAACTTGTTTTCTTTATTTTACTTTTTTTCCCCTCGATTCTTGTTGGTACTATAGGTCTAGTTCATTCATTTCTTACTGGTTTGTAGTGTTCCATTGAATAAATATACTGCAATTTGTCATTTCTTCTATTGATAAGCATTTAGATTGCTTTCATTTTTTATGTTATAAATAGTGCCTCATGAAATCCTTGTATCTCCTCAAGCAACATGCCAGAGTTTCTTCAGGTCATATACCTGATTGTCAAATTGTTGGGTCTTAGGATATATGCTTTTTCCCCTTTGCAGGGTGTTTATAGGATACTGACAAACAATTTCTATTTCTCCATATCTTTACCAGCAGTTGGTGTTGTCAGACTCTTGGATTTTTCCAATCTGATTGGTGCGAAATGGCATTTCATTTGTGTTCTATTTTTATTTCCCTTCATATTTTCTTATATATGGGCTTTTTTTTTTTTTTTTTTTGGCTGCTTTTGGGTCTTTGTTGCTGCACGCGGGCTTTCTCTAGTTGCAGTGAGTAGGGGCTACTCTTCGTTGCGGTGCGCGGGCTTCTCATTGCGGGGGGCCTCTCGTTGCGGAGCACGGTCTCTAGGCACGCGGGCTCAGTATTTGTGGCTTGGGGACTCTTGAGCGCAGGCTCAGTAGTTGGGGCGCACGGGCTTAGTTGCTCCGCGGCATTATATGGGCATTTTTGGTTAACTCTTAAGTGATGTGCCTATATCCTTTACACATTTTCTGTTAGACTTTTTTGTAATAGGTTTTTTGGTTTTTAAATATGTTCAAGATAGTTACAAACATTAGTGAAGTGTTCTTTTTATTTTTGGAGTTTCCAGATTTCTTGAACAGTGACCATTATGGACCCAAGTTATTGTGAATTTTACATTATAGTATATTGTTATTAGTGAACTTCCCTATGTACTTTCTTAAAATATGTATAGTTATATTTCTCTCCCTCTGAAACTATGAGAAAATGTTTCAGTAATGTACTGTGGATATATTTTAACTAAAACTATTTAAATTTTGTGGACTTCAAAAACCAGGTGGAATTTTTATTAATAATAATTAGTACCACAGTTTTGTTTTAGTCTAAAATTTGAGTGGCTTCCTGCTTAGAGGAGAGTTTTCTGCTCCTAAAGTGCTTATCAACTAAGGAATAAAAATATGCACATATGAAATGACTTTAGGCACTTACATATACAATATTATAAATTGTTCATCAGTGTTGAGATTGTTTTGCATAGTACTAACTGTTTCTGTTTTTGTCCAACCCTCTATACATGACTTAAAGGACTAAAGTCAGTCTGGTTAAGGCAGTAACTTCCCTGCTATTGTTATTATTACTATTAATTTATTTAAATAAACTTTTAATTTTAGGATAGTTTTACATTTACAGAAAAGTTTCAGGGAGTTACCACATCCCCTGCACCCAGTTTCCCCTATTGCTAATATGTGACACTTCTGTTTTACATTTGTCACAACTAAGGAACCAACACTGGAACATTACTATTAACTAAAGTCCATACTTTACTCAGATTTCATTAGTTTTCACCTAATGTCCTTTTTCAGTTCCAGGATCCCATCCAGAATACCACACTACATTTAGTCATTATGTTTCCTTTGGCTCCTCTGGTTTGTGACAGCTTTTCAGATTTTCCTTGCTTTTGATGACCTTGACAGTTTTGAGGAGTACGGGTCAGAGATTTTGTAGCATGTCCTTCAATTTGGGTTTGTCTGATGTTCTTCTCATAGTTAGAGTAGAGTTATGGGTTTTGGGGAAGATGACTGTAGAGATAAAATGCTATTCTCATTATATCGTATCAAGGGTACATACCATCAATATGACTTATCACTGATATTTTTAACCTTGATCACCTGGCTGAGGTAGTGTTTGCCAGGTTTCTCTACTGTAAAGTTTTCCTATATGCTGCTTTTTGGAAATAAGTCACTAAGTGCAGACCATATTCAGTGGGTAGGAAGTTAAGCTCTAACTCCTCAACGGGTGAGTATCTGCACAATTATTTGGGATTCTTCTTTAAGGGAGATTTTCCTTTTCTCCCCCATTTATTTATTTATTTATTTAATCATTTATATCAATATGGACTCATGGATATTCATTTCTAAATTTGGGTTATACTTCTATACTACCTTATTTTTTTGCTCAAGTTGTTCCACCTCTTTCAGGTTGGTTCCTGTAACCAACAGGACATAAACCATTGTTTTGTTTTTTTGAGCACTTCCATACTTTCTGGCACTACAAGATGCTCCAGGCTAATCTTTTATATTCCCTGCCCCAGCCCTATAATCAACCATTTCTTCAAGGATCCCTTGTTACTTTTATTAGAGAAGGATATTAGAAACCAAGATTTGGGCACTGGGTGTGCTCATTGCTGTTGGGATAGCATTGCTTTTAGACCTCAGTGTACAGACCTAGGTAATATATGTATGTATACTAACACATGTATACAGATATATAACTTTTTTTTACCTATATGTCCACCTGTATCTAAATGAAGCTAAACATGAGTTCATACTGATATCTTTGACTCTGCTTCAGTACCACATGGTTCATTCTGTCCTTACCCCCATGCTTATCTGTAACCTTACTCTCCAGAAATGAGAAACCTGGTTCTCATCATCTGCAGTCCACTTACTTGTTTGTTCAATCTCATTATACATGCACAGTTTCATAATTGTTAACCATATCCCAGTGAGAAATGACTTTAACAGCTAGAGAAGTTTTATCTTTTTTTTAAATCCTTTTGTCGTTTAGAGTTCCCAGTCAGAACACTATTTTCCAAAGTTACTTAGGTCAGGACCTTTCAGAACCTTTTTTTCCCTGTCTTCCATATTTTAATTTTACTTCTTATAGGCTGGTCTAAATTACAAGTAATTATATATATATAACTTATGAAAAAAATTTCCCTTACTAATTACAGAGCCTTAGCTCTGTATGGTTTTTTTTCTCTCTGACTTTTGTGGCCAAAAAAAAAAAAATCCCTTTTCTGAAAGTAAAACTTCCTGAGGCTTAGTCAGAATAGTACTCTGTCATTTGGTTATTGGTTGATATATTTATGATTTGGACTTAGAGTTATTATAGCTTCAAATATTTTTCATAGTACATTTTGAGAAATGCTGTTTAGTGACTGAGCATTAAGATCCTGGCAAGTAAACAAATATATAATAATATTTGAGTGCTCAGAATTTACCTGTATTCTTATAGTAATTTTATATGGATTAACTCATTTAATTCCCTCAAGAAGTCTGTGAGGTAAGTACTTTATTATTTTGCTCCTTTTAAAGATGAGGAAATTAAGACACTGAGAGATTTAGCAACTTGACCACAGTCACATAGCTAGTAAATGGCAGAGCTGGAGTTCGTATGTAGCCAGTCTGATTGTGGAGCCTACACTCTCAATCACTTTGCTATATTGCCTCTAAATAAGAAAAGTTCAAAGTGTTGTAAGAGTTACAGAGGAAGTAAAACACGATGATGTGAGAGAATGATTGAGAGGGTCCTTAGGGTACTTCTTAGGGAAGTCCTCTCTTAGGAGATGATATTTGACAGATGAGAAAGAGCCAGTTACGTGAAGAGCTGAGGAAAGAGTGATCCTTATGGGAGAATATCAAGTGCAAAGCCTTGCCATGAAAAGGAGTTTGAGATGAGAACAGAAAGACACCCAGTGTGGCTACGTGTAGTGAGCATGAGGGCCTGTAGCGTTACTTACAGGTGAGGTTCCACGTAGTAAGTCATTTAGTGCTCAAAATAACCCATTACCTCAATTTTATAGATGAGAAAATTGATACGGTAATCTGCCTTGGCTGAAATTACGTCTTTTCTCTCCCATTTACTCTTTATCCCACTGCAGTCTAATTTCTACTTCTTATGTCACTAAACTTGCTCTTGCTAAAGTAACCAATGACAGTAATACTGTTGGCCATTTTCTCAAGAAACTCAACCCCTTGACTTCCACCCTGCTGCCCTCTTCTGTTTATCCTGGAACTTCTCAGTGTGTTGATCATTCCCTTTGAGGGCTTGCCTTCCTCTGCCAGTCTCAAAAGAAGTGGTGGTCCCAGGGTTAGCCAGTTCCCCTTCTCAGCCTTTACAGTAAGCAAGTCATAGTTATCCCTATGGGTTCAGTTACCGTGTATCTATCTACCAATCACCCACCAAGCTGTTTTTCCAGCATTAGTATTCAAAGCATCAGCGATTGTCTTATCTAACTGCTTATGTATCTTCACTTTAAACTCTGTTTGTCCAAACTGAACTTATTTACCTATCTAAAGTTTTTCTTTGATTTATTGTTTTTCAAAGACATCTGGACTATTGGCTTCATCATTCAAGGAACTTTGGATCATGTTTCCTCCCTCTTTCTCTCTCCTCACATACATTCATTTACTATTCATTCTGCTGATTTTGCCACCTGAATATTTTTTGAATCGGTCATTTCCCTAGTATCCCTGTTTCAGCCACTGCCTTATTAGGAACTACTTCCTTACCTTCTCACTGGTTTTCCTGTCTTCATTTTTATCTCTGTGATATTCACATCAGAATTGCCGGACTGGTATGTCAAAAACACAGTTAGAAAATTCTTCTTTAACACCCCATTGTTAACTGAATAAAGTCTGAACTTTTTACCAGGTCATTAAGCCTCATCATGATTTGGGACTGGTTCTCTTAACTCATAATCTTAACTCATAATTTCTGCTTTCCATTTTCCACTCTAGCCATATAAAACTACTTTTTGAAGATTCCTTGAATGTACATGCTAGTTCTGAACTGTTGACCATTGCTTATGTAGTCCATCTCCTTGGAATGACTTCATTTTCTTCTTCCCTTTTCTTTTTGCCTGTCTAACTCCTTAGCATCTTTTAAGACTCAGCATAAGCTTTATCTCCTCCAGAAAGCCTTTTCAGACCCATACTTTTTTTTAAAAATTTTTATTGGAGTATTGTTGATTTACAATGTTGTATTAGTTTCTGCTGTACAGCAAAGTGAATCAGTTATACATATACGTATATCCACTTTTCTTTAGATTCTTTTCCCACATAGGTCATCACAGAATATTGAGTGTAGAGTTCCCTGTGCTATACAGTTGTCCTTATTATCTATTTTATTTTTATTAAAAAATTTTTTTTTAATTTATTTTTGGCTACATTGGGTCTTCATTGCTGCGCGTGGGCTTTCTCTAGTTGTGGCGAGTGAGGGCTACTTTTCATTGCGGTGCATGGGCTTCTCATTGCGGTGGCTTCTCTTGTTGCGGAGCTCGGGCTCTAGGCAGACGGGCTTCAGTAGTTGCGGCATGCGGGCCCTAGAGCGCAGGCTCAGTAGTCATGGTTCATGGGCTTAGCTGCTCCGCAGCATGTGGGATCTTCCTGGACCAGAGATCGAACCCGTGTCCCCTGCATTGGCAGGTGGATTCTTAACCACTGAGCCACCAGAAGTCCAAGTTATGTATTTTATATATAGTAGTGTGTATATGTCAATCCCAATCTCCCAGTTTATCCCTTTTCCCCTTTCCCCCCTGGTAACCATAAGTTTATTTTCTATATCTGACTCTGTTTCTCTTTTGTAAATAAGTTCATTTGTATCATTTGTTTTAGATTCCACATATAAGTGATATCATATGATATTTGTCTTTCTCTGCCTGTCTTCACTTAGTATGATAATCTCTAGGTCCATCCATGTTGCTGCAAATGGCATTATTTCAATTCTTTTTATATGGCTGAGTAATATTCCATTGTATATAAGTAGTACATATTCTTTATCCTGTTCATCTGTCAATGGACATTTAGGTTGCTTCCATATCTTGGCTATTGTAAATAGTGCTGCTATGAACATTGGGGTGCATGTATCTTTTTGAATTAGAGTTTTCTCCAGATATATGCCCAGGAGTGGGATTGCTGGATCATATGGTAGTTCTATTTTTGGTTTTTTAAGGAATCTCCATATTGTTCTCCATAATGGTTGTACCAATTTACATTCCCACCAACAGTGTAGGAGGGATCCCTTTTCTGTACACCCTCTCCAGCATTTATTGTTTGTAGACTTTTTGATGATGGCTATTCTGACCGGTGAGAGGTGATACCTCATTGTAGTTTTGATTTGCATTTCTCTGATAATGAGCAATGTTGAGCATCTTTTCATGTGCTTTTTGGCCATCTGTATGTCATCTTTGGAGAAATGTGTATTTAGATCTTCTGCCCATTTTTTGATTGGGTTGTTTGTTTTTTTGACATAGAGCTGCATGAGCTGTTTGTATATTTTGGAGATTAATCCCTTGTCGGTTGCTTCGTTTGCAAATTTTTTCTCCCATTTTGTGGGTTGTCAGACCCATACTCTTGTCTGGATTGTCAAGTTCCTTCTGAAATAATCTGTTAGTAACTATGTTATGTCTCAAGCAACTAGAACAGTGTCTGGCACAAGAGAAGACACTCAGTTAAGAATTTGTTGAATGAATTATTTTAGTATTGGAGAGGCAGTATAAAGTAGTTGCTCTGGACCCAAACTGTCTGGGATTAGCAAACCTGACTTTGCTATTTGACTATCTGTGCTCTCTCTCTGTACCTCAGTTTCTTCCCTTGTAAAATGAAGATAATGATGTCTTCATAAGATTGTTGTGAAGCTTAAATTTGTTAATGCAGGTAAAGCATTTAGAACAGTGCCTGGCACTTAGTGTTCAGTAAATAATGTGTTATAGCCATTGCTGCCCTTAGAATGTTTTAATTTATGTATTCGAGTCCCCCCACTGTCCTAGAATTAGGGGATGAATAAACAAACCAACTAATCCTGGGTTTTAAAATGAAAGACAAATTCCTAGCTTTTGAGAATGTCTTGGCGAGCTAACCATTAGTCTTTCTTGCAGCTCCAGCATTTGGTGTTCTGTCACAAATTTGAAATTGGCATTAGTGATGATTAGCATTTCTTAATTGTTCTACTTAATTAGTTTTTTAAATTCCTGCACACTTTTCTTATTAATAACACTGTTTAAACTCTAGGAATGCCCTTTATTTATGCTTAGTCTTCATATAGCCTATCCTGTAGCATTAACCAGCCTTTCCTATTATGGATTAAGGTGTGAAGGTGATAGCTCTGCTGATATTGTGCTTTTTATTAATTTGGGAGATAAACTGAAGTATGTTGCAGAGAAAGATTGAACAACGGGGTAGAATGGGGAAACTGGAAAAATTCCCACTTCAGAGTCAAACCTGCACATTATCCCTTCACTCCTTGGCTCAAAATAAATTCTCAGAATATTGGATGCTCATAATCAAATGTAATTTCAGTAAACACAGTCTGGAGGCAATATAAGTCATTAAAAATGATCGATGCCTCTGCTTTCTTCCATTATTGTAAACAATTGGGACTTGTTTACTTAAAATCTTTTTTATGGCAATCACTGTTCAATTTTTCATAAGCCTTTCCTTTTACTTTAATGTCTCATTTTTTTCTGAACACCAGAACTGTCTATATAATCTTGGCAAATTTGATAGAAGTACTGTTTGTTTTGGTTTGTTTGTTTTTATCTCTGAACTTGCTGTTACATTTGTAGATTTTCCCAGTCTTGCTAAAGTGAAACTAGTCAGTTTTTCTTAAGTTATCAGTATTCATTCTTCTTCACTACCCCTTTGAAAATACTAAAGAAACTAGTTTTTTTTTTTTAAAGTCTGAGTTGCCGAAGGAAACTTCTTACTAATAAACTAATTTCAAAGAAAAATGGAAAACCTAATATATCAGTCTTTTTTTAGAAACTAATGCCATAGAATGACTGTGCTGTTGGGAAATGCTTCCTTTTTTTTAAAGGTCACTGTCTTCTGCCACTGAGCATTTTAGTTGAAGACTGAAGTGGCATGTTTGTATGAGAAAAGCGTATAGATGGATGGGGAAAACGGTATAATGATACTTAGTCTTGTTAGATAGGACTGTTATCACCAGGAAAGACATATTCCCACCCCCTTTTTGGTCAAAATTGTATTAAGTGGTATTATTTCTCTTTATAAAATAATTTGTCCTGGGCTTCCCTGGTGGCGCAGTGGTTGAGAATCTGCCTGCCAATGCAGGGGACACGGGTTCGAGCCCTGGTCTGGGAAGATCCCACATGCCGCAGAGCAGCTGGGCCCGTGAGCCACAACTACTGAGCCTGCGCGTCTGGAGCCTGTGCTCCGCAACAAGAGAGGCCGCGATAGTGAGAGGCCCGCGCACTGCGATGAAGAGTGGCCCCCGCTTGCCGCAACTAGAGAAAGCCCTCGCACAGAAACGAAGACCCAACACAGTCAAAAATAAATTAATTAATTAATTAAAAAAAAAAATTCTAATAAGCTCTGAGATACTCCCTATTCTTTAAACTCTCTTTTTTCCCCTGAACTTTGAAATATAATTTTATTCATACTGACTTACAACTATGCTGAAGTTGGATTTATAGGTTGTTGTTTGAACCTGTTATGGTTGGTGAATATTTTTCATTTTCTTACACTGAGAAATGCCTGAAGATACCAATGTAACAGCCATTTTTTAACAAGGGGTTTTTTTTCCTCCTCTGGGTAACTGACATTTTTATATTCCTACTTGATCTTTTCTTTTTTGAGGTTTTTAAAATCAAATTTCTTTTGTTTGTGAGTATTAGAAACGAAATTCAAACTAGTTTACTCAAAAAAGGGAATTAGTGTTGATGGCAAGGATACTGGGAATTTCAGAGTACTGTACTTTGAAGGTAGAAGTACAACCAGGCTTCATAAGGGGGAGGGGAACCAGGAACTGGAAACTCATCAGTAACTCAGGCAGCTGTTTTCTCCCCACCCTGGGGCAGCATTATCTCTTCTGCTTCCCCCTACTTGTCTACTTCGTTTTTCTCTCTCTGCATGTTGTCTTTTACCACTGCGCATGGCCGAACAAGTCCTCTAACTCTTAAATTCTTATATTCACTCATGGTTCTGTGATCCCATTCTAAACCCTGGGAAAAAATCTAGTTTGAGGCAAATGTCTGTGTCTGGTCCAATCAGCTATGGCAGATGAAACCAAGGTTTTAGAGAACATTTCAGGCCCCATTTCTATGATAAGGGAGTGCATACAGGGCATACAACTCTCAGAGGAGAGGTATGTAGGCTACATAGATACCGTAAAAGGTGGTGATTGCAAAGGAATACTAAATAACATGAAATAAAACTGAGGTTTTTTTGAAATAAAAAAGAGACCACTCATTAGCTTTATGTAGTAGTAAAGAACTTAAATTATTTCATCCCCAGTCCATAGGTGGTTATTCTGAAAGCTATAAAAATATCTCCCTTTTTCAAATAAGAGCTGATTTTTTAGCTTCTGCATACAGAATTTGAAGTTTGAATCATGCTATTTCATGAACACAAATAATCTTATATTAATATTATTATTAATATGTCATTTTCTATTTAACAAGCGTTTACTGACTGCCTGTCCTTTCTTAGGGACTGTGCTAAAACAGATATTTACAGAGCTAGAGATGTAACATTGCCTACTCTCAAAGAATTCCTAATCTAGCTGAGAAGAGTAGATGTTCAAAGAAATGATTACAGTATTAATGTCATAATCGTAATAGAGATAAGTACAGGATTGTCTTAACGTATAAGGAAAGAGAATGGCAATCTCTTCTAGGGAAGGGGATCAGGAAGGGCTTCAAAGAGCAAGTCTCAAAGATTACACAGGAGCTGGCCATTTGAACGGGCATTCTGGCAGAAAGAACTGAATTTACAAAGGTGGTGTGGAGTTTGGTATGACTGAAGTGAATTTTACATCTTTCAATTTACTGAAGCTAAAATGAAAACTTATTTTTTCATATCTGTCCTTCACATGATAGTGCATACTTCTTTTTTCAAAGGAGGATTATAGATTTTAGAATATTCATCATTTTGTTTGTAACTGTGATGTCACTTTTGAAAATGAGTCTTCACTGATCATTTGCTTTCAGGCTCCTTTATCAAATTTTTCTAATAGTGGTTGGTTGGTTAGTTTACTTTTATGGTTATTTTTTTGCTGTTCAAGCATAGAACTCCATACAGTGGATGACTGAAAATGCAAGGGCTTATAAAACTTATGAATATCACAGTTTTTATAAAGGTAAACAGTGAAAACAATACATAGCATAAGCCTAGTATAATTTTAAAAGATAAATCTCTAAAAACGATCTATATCAGTACTGAAATTACACACACAATTATTTTGTAAAATATTTTACCTCAGTTTTTTTCCCCTGTAGAGTCGTACCTACCTTTAAGCAAAAGTAGTGTGAGCAGTTGGCAGAATGCTTTTTGCTTCACTACTCTGATCAGTTGATTAATGCCTTTACTTCTCTTTTCAATTGCTTTATCCACTCATTCATGACTCCTATTCCACAGCTGTCACAGATAACCAACCACCCAAAAAACAAAAAACCCCAAATCCAGAGGTCCATAGTTGACTGTTCTGAGAAGTGACTGAGATAGGTGAGAAGGAGAGAAAAGATAGTTGTGGCCAGCTTTGCGGTGGTGGGAGTGGTGATGGTGAGTGTGTGTGTTTCAAGTATGAGGTTGTTTTCCTGTAGCAAGCTCAAAAATACCACCGTTGTCACCCAGGTCACAAATTGTAACTGTTTCTCATCCCCTTCCACAAATCTATCAGTCTGCCTTTTGTCACTTTTATCCTTCAACTATGCTTTTGATACTGTGTAGGAAGGAAGTGATGAGCAAAGAAAAGGCCGTATGCCTCTTATTTGTTGCTCCTTTTGTTTGGAATGCACTTCCATCTCTCCTCTATTACCCTACTCATATTTCAAGATTTAGATGATAACTCTTTCTTTTCTGACTCCTGAAGGCTAAACTGTGTGTCCTTCTTGTGCTTTCTGTGATTACTTCTGTTATAGTCTTCTCACTTACAGTAATTGTTTGTTTACTTGTCTGCCTTCTCTATTAAACTCCTGTAAGGCAAGGCCATACATAAATTATTTGTCTTTGTGTTCCCAGTGCCTGGTACAGAGCCTGGCATATGGTAAGGTTGCCATTTTGGGATTCTTGTTTGCAAACTACAGAAATCAACTTTGGTTAAAAAGAATTTATTGGAAGGATAGTAGTTAGCTTACAGAAATGACTGAAAGACTGGAGAACCAGACTCTGAGAACAAATAGGAAACAAACTAATCAACCTCAGGCCTAGACCATAGCCAAAGTAATGCCACAGAAATGTCCTTTTTGTTTAAGATACCTTTGACTCCTCCACAGGATGCTGGATGCCATTGCTGGAACGCTGCCTCTGGGTACTGTATGTCACTGCCCTAAGAATGAATTTTAAACTGTCTATGAAACTTTAGCCCTAGAGTCAAATTCTGCATGAAAGCATCTAATTGACCAATCTGTGTGCCTCGTTCCTAAATAACAAAGCAAGTATCTGGTCTTTTTGTCTTCCATGGTTGACTCTATCTAGGGCTTACCTTCCTTCCAAGACACACACAGTGGCAGATTTTTAAAATATAGTAAAGGAGTTCAGATGCTGGACGGTCAAAAATAAAACTCTGATGCATGTCCTTTTCAATAAGCATTTGGTAAATATTTATTAGATGAATGACTGAGAGAATCAGAGTCATAATTTCCTGTCTCTAAACCTTTACATCATCAAGTCTCGAAGTGAATATGATGCTACTTCTATAATTCAGAACAAAATCATTTCCAAAACATCAAATAAAAATAAGCAAAATCAACAAAGTTCTGATTTCTTAAAATGATGATCCCTCATTGTTAAATTATTTAAATAAAATTATTTGAATTAAACTTTTTTGGTGTACTTTTCTGCCATAACCTAAGCACATGTTTATTTGCTTGTATGATAATCTAACACTAAATGGAGCTAGGATTTGAGCTTGGCCAAACTGATTGCAGAGCACTTTTCTCTTTTTATAGTGTTCGTATAGTTGTATTCAGCAGTGACTTAATTGAAACAAAACAACAACAAACTAATATTTTAGAGAGGTCAGTCAGAGAAATGTTTCTGCTTGCAAAAAACAAGTTTTTATTTCCTAAGCCATCTCACCCATCCAATATAAGGTCTTATTACAACTACTTTGGAACACTGGCATTACGTACCAAAGTTGGGTATACATTGACCCTGTATCCTAGCACTTATATTTGTAGGTATTTTTGGCAAATGCATGCATTTGTGCATCAAAAAACATGCACAATAATTTACACATGACTTTGTAATTATTTATAATACCCTAACATTGGAAACAAGCCAAATGTCTATTAACAATGGAATGGATACATAAAATTATGATATTCTCAAAATGAAAAACTATACAGAAATGAAAATGAACAAACTGCTACACATACGAGTATGACTGAATCTCAAAAACATATTGTAGAGTGAAAAAAACTAGACCATACACATACTGTAAGAATCCTTCCACGTTCCATTTATATATATAAAGTTCAGAAACAGACAAAACTAGTTCAAGATAGTGATTCTTTTGGGGAAGGTTGAAGGGGGATTGGGGACTTCCAGTTACTGGTACTGTTGTATTTCTTGACCTGAGAGGTATTTGTAATGGTGGTATTATGTTTACTTTCCTAGAGTTGTACTTTTATATATGTATGTTATACATTAATTAAAAAGTAAAAACAGGGGCTTCCCTGGTGGCGCAGTGGTTGAGAATCTGCCTGCCAATGCAGGGGACACGGGTTCGAGCCCTGGTCTGGGAAGATCCCACATGCCGCGGAGCAACTAGGCCCGTGAGCCACAATTACTGAGCCTGCGCGTCTGGAGCCTGAGCTCTGCAACAAGAGAGGCCGCGATAATGAGAGGCCCGCGCACCGCGATGAAGAGTGGCACCCACTTGCCACAACTGGAGAAAGCCCTCGCACAGAAACGAAGACCCAACACAGCCATAAATAAAATAAAATAAATAAATAAATAAATAAACCCAAAAGAAAAAAAAAAAAAAAAAAATTGGTTTATAAAAAAAAAAAAAAAGTAAAAACAAACAAAAAAACCCCAAACAGACTTGTGTATGGATTAGCTTGGGGAGCATGGCTCAGTGACCACCCTAAAGTTATATGTAAAGTTCTATCTGAATATCTGTATGTGTATTTTAAGGGAGAGAAGACCCATAGCACTAATCAGGTTCTCAAAGAGGTTCATTACCCCAAAAAAGTTAAGAACCCACATCACCAAAGCCTGCATATTCAGAAAAATCATTATTAAACATATTCTTATGGAAAGCTTAATAAGAGATAAATCCTTGTCTCTGTGATCTGGTCCTCTGTGTTTTGGATCCCATCCTCTCATACTTTCTCAAGGCTTTTACAGTTACCTTTCTTTTCTTCATCCTCATTTTCCATGTCTGCTGGATGATTGCCCTTGGCATACCCCCCCTTTAATTTTGTTTATTTAAAAAAGTCCTCTGTTGATTCCATGTCTTCTCAGGTTATCACTCCATCTCCCTGCTCCCCTCTACATCGAAACTCCTGCAAAGGGTTATGTATACTTCCTCACCCCCCATTCTCTCCTCAGCTCATTCCAGTTGGGCTTTCTTCTTACTAACACTTCACTGAAATGGGTCTTCTCGAGGTCACAGTGATTTGAGTTTTGCTGAAACCAGTGGCTCAATAGCTCTCTTTGGGAGCAAGTGGGGTGAGGGCGCCTCAGGTATAGAGAATTGATTTAATCATATTTCTGATTTCATGGTTCACTTTCGTCATTGGCCTGTGTGGGGGCCTGCTTTAATTTTATTTTATCTTCTTTTACCCTCCATCTTCACTCCCATTCCCTTTCCCCCATAGATATCTACTTTAATATGTTTACTTAGCATGTCATCCTGGATATATTTTTCAAAACTATAGTGCTGTTTTGGGTATATATTTTTAATTTATATAAATGATATTTTGTTTTAGATTCCTTTCTGTTTTATACTATTTTAATTCAACACTACATTTAAAAAAATTATCTATGTTGCTATGTTTACATCTGTTATCATTGCTTCTGACTGTTACGTGATATTCAAATCATGGTATCTGCCACATTTTAAAATGATTCCTTTACTTATGGACACCTTGATTTGTCTATTCATTCATTCAACAAATTGACCACATAACTATTCTTCAGGCACTGTTCTAGGTGCTGGTTATATAGCAGTGACTAAAATGGACAAATTCCTACCCTTTTTGAACTTACTAATCTTGAGGAAAGAGAGAGATAATAAATGAAATGAATATGTATAATATGTAGCATGTTAGATAGTGAAAAGTAATAAGGTGGAAAAATTAAAATAAGGAAAGAGCAAATATGAAGTATTGGGTGTGGGAAATTGTTGAAATTTTAAAATAGGGTGGTCATGGAAAGCCTCACGGAGAAGGTGACTTTTTAGAAGGAAGGACCTGAAGATGCAGCTGGCTCAGCTGGCATCCGAGAAGGCTATTCCAGGCAGAGAGAGCAGCAAGGATAGAAAGGCCCTGAGGCTGGAACGTGCCTCGTTTGTTCAAGGATCAGTAAGAAGACTGGCATGTTACCTCCAAGAGTGCTTTCTAAGAGTTTTTTAAGTATGTCTCTTACTATTATATTAGGACTTATTCCTGCCATCTTATTCTGTGTTTTCTATTTACACTAATTTTTTTCCCTTTCTTTCTCTTTTCCAATTTCTGAGGATAAATAATTTTTTTGTGCCAGTTTGAAAATTATGTATTCTATTTTTATTCTTCTAGTGGTTACCCTTTACTTAGATTCTTATTTATATTTATAAATTTTTAAGCTTATTGATTATATATATCTTCCTCCTGAATAAGGCATGTATCTTAGTAGGCTCTCCCTCCTCTCTGCCCCTACAATGTCAGCATTCTCTAGTCTTTCAATACTCAGGATTATTATGGGTATACTTTACTTTTTTTTTTCTTCTTTTTCCTCCTTCATTCCCTCCCCCCACTTCCATTGTTTAATTAGCAATAGTGAACCTTTAAGTTATTTACGCACCCTTTCTTGCCATATCTTATCGAGTCCCCTAGATTTATAACCTTTAGACCAATAGTTTGAGTTTTTATTTGTTTGTTTAGCTGCTTTCTTGGCAAGCCATCTGAGTACTTATATTCCTAAGAATATCTTTATTTCATCCTTGTATTTAAATAATAGTTTAACCATATATTAAACTTCATTTTTTACATTTAAAAAATATTACTCCATTATCTTACTAATTGGAAGTCTGGAGTCAGATTTTTTTTTTTGGTAGGTGAACTACTTTTTCTTTCTGGGAATTTTTAGAATTTTCTCTTTGAGATGTTCTAAGAGTTCCTTATAAGGTGTCTAGGTATTTTTTTCTTATCTGTTATACCAAACTGACATCTTATATCTTTAATTCTTGGAAATTATTGGTCATTATTTCTCAAGTATTTCCTCATCTCTGTTTTTTTCTCACCTTCTGATATTGGCTCTGTTTTTCCTAGCCTCCATATGTGTTCAGAACTAATTCTTTTATTTTTTTTCCTTTCAAATACACTTTATTTTTTAGAGCAGTTTTAGATTCACAGCAAAATTGAGCAGAAATTACAGAGAGTTTCCATATACTGCTGCCACCACACAAACACAGCATCCTCCACTGTCAACATCCCACACCAGAGTGGTACATTTGTTAGAATCCATGAACCTACACTGACACATCATTATCACCAAAGTCCATAGTTTATATTAGGGTTCCTTCTTTGTGTTGTACATTCTGTGGTTTTTGACAAATGTATAATAACATATATCTGCCATTGTAGTATCATACAGAATAGTTTCACTGCCTTAAAAATCCTCTGTGCTTAGACTGTTTATCCCTTCTTCCTAACTTGCTGGCAACTGCTGATCTTTTTACTGTTTTCATAGTTTTGTCTTTTCCAGAATGTCATATAGTTGAAATTATATAGTATAAAGCCTTTTAGATTGGCTTTTTTCACTTGGTAATATGCATGTAAAGTTCTTCCATGTCTTTTCATGGCTTGATAGCTCATTTCATCATAGAACTGAATAATGTTCCATTGTCTGGATGTACCACAGTTAATTTATCCATTCACCTACTGAAGAACATTTTAGTTCCTTTCAAGTGTGGCAGTTATGAATAAAGCTGTTGTAAACATCGTGTGCAGGTTTTTGTGTGGACGTGTTTCCAACTCATTTGGGTAAATACTAGGAAGTGTGATTGATGGGTCATATGGTAAGAGTATGCTTAGTTTTGCAAGAAACTGCCAAACTGTCTCCCACAGTGACTGTATGATTCATCTTGCATTCCCACCAGCAATGAGTGAGAGTTCCTGCCACCCCAGATGCTTGCCATTATTTGGTGTTGTCAGTGTCTTGGATTTGGGCCATTCTAATAGGAGTGTGGTGATTTCTCATTGTTATTTTACTTTGCATTTCCCTAATGATATATGATGTGGAGCATCTTTTCATATGCTTACTTGCCATCTGTATATCTTCTTTAGTGAGGTATCTGTTCCGGTCTTTTGCCCATTTTTTAATTGGGTGGTTAATTTTCTTATTGTCAAGTTTCAAGTGTTCTTTATATATTTTGGATAACAGTCCTATATCAGATACATCTTTTGCAAATATTTCCTTTGTCTGTGGGTTGTCTTCTTATTCTTTTAAGCCTCCATATTTTTAAACTTTTATAATATATATTTTCAATTGCTTTATGCCTTCTTAATATCTCATTCTGATCATCTACTCGTTGATTTTATTTTCAACTATATTCATTTTTTCCCTCATATCAAATATAATATTCAACTATATTTATATTCATTTTGTTATTTAACCTATCTGACTTAGAATTTCAGTTATTTTATTTTTAATACCCAATATCTGTTGTTGGTTCTTCATTATTCCTTATTTTCCTAATATTCTACTTTAGTTTCCTGAAGATGTTTGTCGTGCTTATTTAAGAAATATGTTTGGTCTGGACCAAAAATTCTGTTTCCTCTGGGGTAGGTTGTACCGTTCTTGGCCTTTTTTTTTCTTTCACCCCTCTTTTTTATTCCTGTAGTGTTTATTTTTTTCTTTTCTGGAGCCCATATTCACTTGAGACTGTCAACTACCTTGACTGATAATATGTACAGGCAAAGTCCCAGGTTCAAATTTATGCCTTTCCTGCTGAATTTATAGAGTATAAGTATGTGTGTGGGCAGAGAAGTAGGTTTAGGTCTAAAGGTGGAGATATGCCAGAGAAATAGTTCTGTTTTGGCTATTAGATGTGCAGGTAGAGATATCATGCAGGCATTTTGGATCTCAATAGAGAGTCATGGTTGGTGATATAAATTTGAAAGTGAGCAGCAGTTAGTGGAACTAAAAATTTTCCTGGGAATAAGAAGAAAGAGAAGGTCCTGAAGTTTGGTTTGATTGCTGAAAGAAGGTTAAGGGAGTTTAAAGAATAGAAGTGTATCTGGGCCTGGTCCTGGCCATCAGAATGTTTAGAAGGAGCAATGTGTCATCTAGCCTCACCAACCTGATCTGCTTTATCTTTGTCAAATCTGGGTCATTGTTTCAGACTTCTGTGGAATAGTCTACATTGTATGTAGTAGCAAGAGACCTGGGATAAGGAGTTTTAGGCCCTGCTCTGCTAGTGAAGAACTGTGCCATTTTGGGCAAGTCATATTTACCTTTCTACCTTTTTTACTCTAAAACTTCTATGAATCTTTAAGGAGGTATGGTTATAAATAATCTAGACCAACAGTTTGACTAAAAAATATATATATTTTCTTGAGATGTTTCACCAAAATAGAATTAGTTAATAATAGTACAATTAGTTTTAAGTACTGATGGATTACTTTTCAGAAAATTCTTCTAATTCACAGTGCCATTAACAATTTTTTTGTTAAGTATTTATTTATTTATTTATTTATTTTGGCTGCAGCAGGTCTTAGTTGCGGCATGTGGGATCTTCATTGTGGCATGCGGACTTCTTAGTTGCGGCATGCAAACTCTCAGTTGTGGCGTGCATGTGGGATTTAGTTTCCTGAACAGGGATTGAACTCGGGCCCGCTGCACTGGAAGCACAGAGTCTTACCCACTGGACCACCAGGGAGGTCCCAACAATTTTTTTAAATGTTTATTTATTTATTTGGCTGTGCCAGGTCTTAGTTGCAGCACGTGAGATCTTTAGTTGGGGCACACGGGATCTTTTAGTTGCGGCATGTGGGGTCTTTTAGTTGCAGCATGTGGGATCTAGTTCCCTGACCACCTGGGCCCCCTGCGTTGGGAGCGAGGAGTCTTAATCACTGGACCACCAGGAAAGTCCCCCACTAACAGTTTTTAAGTGTACTTATTTCTTTACAGCACTACAGCATTGGGTTTAATGTTTTTTTTCATATTTGTTAATTTACTGGACATAATGTAAAACCTTGAAGTTTAACTTCTATAATTATTTGCAAGGCTATCAGTTCTTCCAAGTATTTGGGTTTTCTTGTGTATGAACTATTTGTTTGTAGTCTTTGATCATCTAGTAAGTCCTACAGATTAAAAAATTGTATCAGTCACTATTAAGTGGGAGAATAACAGATGTCTCAAAGTTGTTTTCAAGTATTAATTAATTCTCAAAGGTCTTTTCAGGTGCTTATTAACAAATAAATATGTTACTTGTTACAGTTTGTGGGGAAAAGTGGATTTTAAGCCTTTAAAAGGCTTAAAGTACTATATTTAAATAGGTGGTGAAATGAAATAGTTAAGAAAGTGAAATGTTCAACATTAACCAAATGAGAGAACTATAAATCTTGATATCTACTTTTCAAGAAAGGTGATATTTTTAATCAATGAATCTCATTTGTATTATATGTTAATATAGCTGAATTTTAGATTACTTGTCTGCTGAAAATATATTTTTAATCACCCCAGTGAGTATTTCTAGTAACCATGAAATGGAGAAGAAAAACCAGATACTTTATGTTTAAGAGAAGCTTTTGGGAACATCCCATTGGTGGCAACAATTCATTTTAGATACCAGCTAACAAATGTTTATGATGATTCAGGGGACTTCTCTGGTGGTCCAGTGGTTAAGAATCCACCGTCCAATGAAGGGGGCGTGGGTTCAATCCCTGGTCAGGGAACTAGGATCCCACATGCCATGGGACAACTAAGCCCACACACTCTGGAGCCCGAGTGCCACAACTAGAGGGCCTGCACACCACAACTGCTGAGCCTGTGCACTCTGGAGGCCGTGCGCCACAACTAGAGAGAAACCCGCATGCTACAACAAAGGTCCCACATGCCACAACTAAGACCCAATGCAGCCAAATAAATAAATAAATAAAAATAAATACTAAAAAAAAAGTTAACTCCTATCAACACATTAAAAAAAATGTTTATGATAATTCAAAGAGGAGGCAAGAACTTTGCGATGTGGGAGTGGTATTCATATGTGAAATTAAGTAAAAAAAAAAAAAAAAGATGGTGCAAGAGACAAAATTTAAAACCAGACTTCCCTCTCACTCTAGACTGGTAAGCATCATATATTTGCATTTCTTGTATAGTATTGAATATGAACAGATTTTCAGTATGAGACTGGTAGTTGTTTATAGGGAATTGTTTATAAGAATGATAAATCTAATAGTTTCTTTATTTAAAAAGAATGTAAATAGCATTAAAAATTCTCCAGGGCTTCCCTGGTGGCGCAGTGGTTAAGAATCTGCCTGCGAGTGCAGGGGACACAGGTTCGAGCCCTGGTTTGGGAAGATCCCACATGCCGTGGAGCAACTAAGCCCGTGTGCCACAACTACTAAGCCTGCGCTCTAGAGCCTGTGAGCCACAACTGCTGAGCCCGCAAGCCACAACTGCTGAAGCCTGCGTGCCTAGAGCCCATGCTCCACAACAAGAGAAGCCACCGCAAAGAGAAGCCCACACACCGTAACGAAGAGTAGCCCCCACTCGCCACAACTAGAGAAAACCCTTGTGCAGCAATGAAGACCTAATGCAGCCTAAAATAAATAAATTAATTAATTTAAAAAAAATTATCCAGATACAATTTCCCCATAACTCTCTAACCATTTCTCACTTTTCTCCATCCCATTTCTGCACTATTTTTTTTACTCATCTTTTTTTATTACTTTTCTTGCCATATCTCTTTGTTCAACTTCTTTCATTTTCTATTTTACTCTTTTCTCTGATTTTTAGTCATTCATTCTTTTTCTTACTTGCCAATTGCCCCACTCTCTTCAGCCAGTTTAACTTCTCCCACTTACCTATTAACTTTTTTTTCCATCAAAGCCCACATTCATGAATTAACACACAGGGCTCCCCAAGGAATTACTTTCTTCTCTTTCATTCTTGAATTGAAGTATAGTATAGAAGAACTCCAAATTAAAAACCATGAGAGTTGAGTCATAAATTGATGTATTTGGTCTTAGGCAAGCTGTTTAATGTTTATGCCTCGATTTCTTCATTTATAAAAAAGATTGAAACTAAATCTCCAAGGAGCCTCCTAGCTCTACAGTCCTATGATTCTGTGGTGTCTTAACTTTCACATGTTTTTCCTACTGTGCTGACCTCATTCATTTAATAAATATTTATACACCTACCATGTATTTATAACTCCTATAATTTATGTGAGGAATCAAAAGAAATAAAAGACAGGGTTCCTGCCTTTGAATTGTTTATAGTCTGTCTGGAGAGACAAGAGGTATCTGCATATTAACCTTCAGTTATTTCCAGTCTTTCCTGTTCTTTCTACACCAGATCCATATTCTCAAGGGAATACCAGCTATTTTATTTTATTTATTTTTTAAAACATCAGTTTTACAGGTTCCCCCCCGCCCACCCGGTGGCCACGCCGCACAGCATGTGGCATCTTAGTTCCCCGACCAGGGATCGAAACTGCTCCCTCTGCATTGGAAGCTCAGAGTCTTAACCACTGGACCACTGGGGAAGTCCCTGCTACCTTAGTTCAAACCTAATTTCTGGGGGAGGGGCAGGTTTACCTCTGAACACAGTAAAAGACTCATTTTTATTTTCTTATACATCTAGGAATCCCCACTGTAGTTGTTCTGTAGCATTATTTTATGTTGTCCACTTGATTCCAGTCTGGAATTTTTTCATGATAGGAAAATTTATCTCAGAACCAAGGGGATTGATTTTTATTGTGATTTAGTAGATGATCACTCTCTGTCCCTATCTTTGCGTGCATACGTATGTCTGTGCATTTATGTTTGTATAATCATATTCAAATGTAATGTTCCAGATGGCTGAGTGAATGTGACCAACAAGTCTTTCCACACGTATATGCTTTTTTCTCTGGTTTGTTTCTTCACCTATGTTGTAAGGGGGTGTTGCTTTTAGAGACGTTGTCTTTTCCTTTCATTGGCCCTATGTGCTCTCTGGTAAAAATATACCACTCCACAGGGATTAGGGACAGTGGGGGGAAGACAGGAGGGAAGTGGGCGTACTTATAAAAGGTCAACACTGGGACTTCCCTGGTGGTCCAGTGGTTAAGACTCTGCACTCCCAATACAGGGGGCCCCGGTTTGATTCCTGGTCAGGGAACTAGATCCTGCGTGCCGCAACTGAAAAAGATCCCGCATGCCATAGTGAAGATCCTGCATGCGGCAACAAAGATCCCGCATGCCACAACTAAGACCTGGCACAGCCAAATAAATAAATATTTTAAAGAAATAATTAAATAAAAAATAAAAGGTCAACACTAAGGATCCTTGTGATGGAACTGTTCTGTATCCTGACTTTGGTGATAAGTACCTGAAGTGACACGTAATAAAATTGTATAGAACTAAGTACACACACACACACACAAACACATATACACAAATGAATACAAGTAAAATTGGGGAAAACAAAATAAGATAGGGGAATTGCATCAATGTCATATCCCTAGTGTGATTGTACTATAATTTTGCAAGATGTTACAATTGGGAGAAACTGGGTAAAAAGTATACCAGATCTCTATTATTTTTTCAACTGAATGTGAATCTACAATTATTTCAAAATAAAAAGTTCAATTAAAAATAATAGCAATTTAAAGGGGTCTGTGCTGAAAGATAATTTAACATATGTAGCTGCAGGAAGCACATTGACATATCACTTTGAGGAGCATGACTTTCCATTTACATCAAAGGATGCTCTACTAAATAGATTTTACACATTTTTTATTGCAAGTTTTCTTATGCATGTATGGAAAGTGAAGCAGTAGCTGTGATGTGTTGTCTCCATTAACAGAAGAACTTTGTGAACACTTAAGTGATGCCAGTTTTATATCAGTCTCATCTTCTGTGTACTGGGAAATCAGTTAATTCTAATAATGGGTCAGTTTTTTCATACAATTCATGGAATCAAAGTAAAGGTTTTGGAAGTTCATACTGTCAAAGAGGAAACATTTCATATTGTGAATGCTGCTGTAAATCTAAAACTTTCAACATTGAACAAAATGCTTTATTTTTTTAGATAAATTTATTTATTTTATTTATTTATTTTTGGCTGCATTGGGTCTTCGTTGCTACGTGTGGGCTTTCTCTAGTTGCAGCGAGCAGGAGCTACTCTTTATTGCAGTGCTCGGGCTTCTCATTGCGGTGGCTTCTCTTGTTGTGGAGCACGGGCTCTAGGCACGCGGGCTTCAGTAGTTGTGGCTCGCGGGCTCAGTAGTTGTGGCTCGCGGGCTCTAGAGTGTAGGCTCAGCAGTTGTGGTGCACGGGCTTAGTTGCTCTGCGGCATGTGGGATCTTCCCGGACCAGGGCTTGAACCTGTGTCTCCTGCATTGGCAGGCAGATTCTTAACCACTGCGCCACCAGGGAAGCCCCATTGCTTTGTTTATTGAGTAACAAACAAATGTTAAGTTTAGTGGAGCATAGAGTCATGGTCAAAAACAATGTTCGTACTATATTAAGAAACTCAATGTAGCAGAAAATTTATTTGGAATTGGTTATATACTACATTCACAATTCATAATTGCATCAAAACAAGCCTGATATTCTATCAATAAAATAGGAGCTGTAGTTTTCAAAATTTGCAAGTGTTTTTATGTACATAGAGTATTTCAGCTAGAACATTTTTGTGATAATCTGATGGTGAATTTAAAAAATGTTTCAGCAGGTCAATATTTACATTGTTTCTTTGCTGCCTGTCAGCAATAAGATTTAAGAAATGTTTGAAAAATATATGTACCACTCCATATTTACTGACTGAAAATACTCAGTGAATCTGAGGTGGAGTGGTATCCTAGTTTTTAAAACATATATATCTATTTTGACCATTTTTAGCAATCTAAAATGTAACAAGATTGTACTTATGTTACTTCTCATTCATTCTTTTCACCCTCCATTCCATTCTAAGACACTTTAATCATATCTTGACTCAAATGATTTTGGCCCTTTCCCCACTCCTCTCCTACTTCCCAGACACACACCAAGGACCAACCAAGTTAGGTAAATCTGGTGTCTGCTGTTGTTGCTATTTCCCCGTTATTAGTAGATATTCAGTATTGGTTAAAGCTGTGGTTTCTTCCTCTTGTGCTCGTGCTTATATTTTTATTCTAGGAATGAGGTACTATACATAATGCCTAAGAAATAGGCATGTTTTTCTTTCTCCTTGTTCCTGTACACATTTAGGCTTTTGTGCCCTTACTTATTTTTTTGTTTTCTCTCTTTGTCCCCCTTATTTGCTTTTTTTTTTTTAAGTATGTATCTATTCTGGACTGAAATGTGTTTTCTGGAAGAGCTGGTATATGAAAATTACTTGTTGACTCTTTAACCATATGAAAACAATATATGCAACCATTTTGTTTGAAAATTATCATTGTTAACAGGACTTTTAAGTATCCACAGGCATCTTCGGGGGAAATATTTGATTGGAATTAATTTAAGCTTAATTCTTATTCTTTTTAATACAGTATTTCTCAAACTTCAAGGCTTGCAGAATTCACAAATTGAGATCTGGCATCATTTTCAGAGAGAGACTTTCAGTAATGTGTAAGTAGTTTTTTTTTTCATTTCGATTTGTTTTTATTAGCTGTTTTCCGTATAAACACAGTGAAATGTTAATTTACCAGATCTCTTAATAAGAATTTGGCATATATTCACCAAGTAATGGATTATGAGTAACAAGTGACACAAAATAACTTACTGAAAGGAGATGTTTTAAGTGTGCCCTGGGTCAGTATTAACTGAACATCATTTATTAGAAACAGCATCTCCAAATATAAAGAATACTGGTTTAAGGGACTTGAGTTCTTGCTCAGGCTCTACCACTAACTAGCTGGGTCTCCTTAAGTAAGCCATCTTCTGTTCTTCAGTTTCTTTGGCTATAAAATAAAGGATAAGACTATCACTAATGAAAAGATCTCTTCCCCTTTAAAGGTCTATTATTCCTATCTTAATTTTTTAAAATATAAATTGTTAATCTTTCAAAAGGGAACCGTCAAATTACACAGCTGTGTTTTGATTTTTTTGTTTTTGGCTTTTGCTCGGGAATAGATATTGAGAGGGGAAGTGGTTCCAGAGTAGACTAGAAGACATAAAAGTGCCCCCTCGCTTAAGAAATTTGCCCCACATAGTCCATCAATTTGGGTTACTAAAAACTTACTTTTAAAAAGTCAAGTTGGGGGGCTTCCCTGGTGGCGCAGTGGTTAGGAATCCGCCTGCCAATGCAGGGGACACGGGTTTGTGCCCCGGTCCAGGAAGATCCCACATGCCGTGGAGCAGCTACGCCCGTGAGCCACAACTACTGAGCCTGCGCGTCTGGAGCCTGTGCTCCGCAACAAGAGAGGCCGCGACAGTGAGAGGCCTGCACACCGCGATGAAGAGTGGCCCCCGCTCGCCGCAACTGGAGAAAGCCCTTGCACAGAAACGAAGACCCAACACTGCCAGAAAGAAAGAAAGGAAGGAAGGAAAGAAAGAAAGAAAGAAAGAAACTAAGATCCAATTTGCTTGTTACCCCCTCAGATACTTTAAAAAAAAAAAAAAAAAGTCAAGTTGGGGGATTTCCCTGGTGGTCCAGTGGTAAAGAATCCACCTTCCAATGCAGGGGATGCGGGTTCGATCCCTGGTCAGCGAACTAAGATCCCACATGCTGCGGGGCAACTAAGTCCACGCGCCACAACTACTGAGCTCACGTGCCTCAACTAGAGAGCCCGCACGCCGCAAACTACAGAACCCACACACTCTGGAACCCATGCGCCACAACTACAGAGTCCACGCACCCTGGAGCCTGCGTGCCACAACTAGAGAAGAGAAAACCCACATGCCACAACTAGAGAGAAGCCCACACGCTGCAATGAAGAGCCTGCGCACCACAATGAAAGATCCTGCACGCCTCAGCGAAGATCCCGCATGTTGCAACTAAGACCCGATGCAGCCAAAAAAATAAATAAATAAACCTTAAAAAAAAATTCACAATTCAAGTGAAAAAAAAGCAAGGAGCATATTGTAGTAGATACAATATGCAAAAAGAAAATAAAAGTCAAGTTGCCTTGGGTGGGTTAAACCTTTTTTAAAAGAAAGCAAACCTACTGTTAAATATGATATACAAATAAGATTTCTTTCCTTTCGAAACCTCCATAGAATACTGATGCTGAAGGAGTGCCAATTTTCAAGGAGATGGGGAAAGGAACAAGAAAGTAGGAGTCACTTCTATGCATGGGGCTTTCAGGAGAAACTGGTAGAAAAACTTTGGGGGCTTCCCTGGTGGCGCAGTGGTTAAGAATCCACCTGCCAATGCAGGGGACACGGGTTCGAGCCCTGGTCTGGGAAGATCCCACATGCTGCGGAACAACTAAGTCCGTGCACCACAACTACTGAGCCCACATGCCACAACTGCTGAAGCCTGCGCGCCTAGAGCCTGTGCTCTGCAACAAGAGAAACCACCTCAATAAGAAGCCACGCACCGCAACGAAGAGTAGCTCCCAGCTCTCCGCAACTAGAGAAAGCCCGCATGCAACAGCGAAGACCCAATGCAGCCAAAAATAAATAAAATATGAATAAATTTATTTAAAAAAAAAAAAACTTTGCGCAGGGTGAAGGCAGGCACTTGGGATCTGGAAGGGTGGTAGGAGAAAAGATGGCTAGAGGTGGAATAAAAGAATAGAAAGAGATGTGGAAAAATAAAACTGAACAAGAAACTCTTTGAAGGCAGAGGCTAGCTTTCATCAGTATCGTCACTGGCTCTTAGAATAGTGTCACATCTTAAAAAGTATTTATGAAAAATTCATTGAATGAATGAATCAATTACTTATTCAGTAAATTTCTAATTTCGCCCAAGGCCCTGATGGTTAGTTAGACTCAAATCATCTAGTTTATCTGTGTTTACCCTACATTCAAAAACTATAGTATTTAAGGTAATTGGGGTTCAGAAAATTGATTATGAATTATAGAAAAAAGACAGTACATTTAGTGTAATATACTTGAGGAAGGTTATAAAGTGAACTATTTATTCACTTAAATTTTTTTTAAGCACCTACCTACCATACTTTGGGTACTAGCTGGGAGAGGAAAAATGGGGTACTAATTATAGTGTATATTTCTATTTGATGGAATATTATATAGTCATTTAGTATAATTATGAAGATTATAACAGTTTAGACTAATGCTTTTTAAATAAAATAAAAATATTTATATTCTATATTGTAACTGCATGAGGATTAGAAGGATGTTTTCTGTTCTCAAAGAAGACTAGGAAACTTTGTTAAATATAAACCAGATTTATTATTGTAAATGGGATTATAGAATTTCTTTTTCTTTCTACTGTTCTGTACAATTCATAAAGTTTAAATGAAAATCCACATACATTTAAATTGTTTTGAAAAATAAGATGAACATATATCGACTAGAAAAAGGTAATAGTGTATCATCAAAGGGAAAGGGCAAAACTGTATTTGAAGGACAGTAGATAGATTACCTTGGTTGGAAGAAAAATGAGAGGTGAAGTTTAGAAAAAGATGGGAATGAAGGTCTCTAGCTTAGTTTTGATAATGTAAGGAAAGATGAGCTAGGTTAGGTTTTTAACTGTGGAATTACATTTTTTTTAAAAAAGAAAGAAAATTTCTTCTAGCTTATTTATTGAAGTGAACTGGAGTGAGGGGGAGTTGAACTGGTCCATCGTGTTATCAACCGTTTTCATGTATAATCTTGAGTTTATGACTATACTAGGCCCTATCTGAAAGACTTTGCCCCTTTTACCATTTCAGTAATAGTGTATAATTTTGCAAAATTTATGTTCAGATTCGTTTTTCATATATCTTTAAAATGTTATCACTGATTTCCACTCTTGCCTTTTCTTGTCCTTAGAGTTAGCCTAGGTAGCAAATGCTTTACTACTTGACCTAATGGAGTGATAGAAGAAACAAAAAAGAATCTGAATTGATTGGGCAGAGATAGAAAGGGAGAAAAACAGGTCAGTCTCCCTTAGTTGCTGAATGAGTAAGAGCTTTCTTGTAATGATTTCTCAATTTCGCTCCCATGAACCTTTTAGGAATAGAGAGCACATCCTTCTTGTTTTCTAATCTCAAAGAAAATAGATGTAATTTGAAATGAAATACTAGCCAAGTAGGTATCTGAAATTTTAAGAAGATGTCTGTAAACATCTTATGAGCTAACTCCTTAAGTTATCTGTATCATGTTGAACAAAGAAGAATTAAAAAAACAATAACTGATTAATGATGTAGTATTATTACTTGAACTTTAGTAAAGTTGTTTCAGGGTTTTATACTACCGTGATTATTTTGAGAACTGTTGGATCAAATATTTGTTTTGTGTGGCCCCCCCATTTCCAAAACAAATTTAAGGAAATTTACCTTCTAAAAAAAAGAAAAGAAAAGAAAGGAAATTTACCTCCTAATTGTTAAGGGTTTTTGCTCTGATGTACTACACTAAAAGTCCAAGCTTTGTACATGACTACGAATGCTTTCCTCAGATGCTCTTACCAACATAAGGCATTTTGTCTTAATATAAGTTTAGTATTTTCCATGAGGATTGTAAATTTTATACTCCAGTGGAAGTCTCTTGGTTTCTTGGAATTGTTAGGAAATACTATTCATTATTTATTTCTGTGTTAAAGATTTTCAGTATTTTCTCTGCCTTGTAATTTGCAACAATGTCTTCCCCCTAGCTTCTAAACCTCAAACTTACTTTAAAAACAGTTGATTTAAAATAAAAAGTAGAGGTGCGTTTTCAGTATTATAGACTCTTCCTGAGAGAATTAAAGAGCATTTAGATCTAGAAGTCACCTGGGATGTTGCCAGCTGTGCTCTTGACATTATATGCTTTGTCACCAGTGAGTGCCTTCAGATATTTTTGCCTACCTTCTTTACCACTCTCCACACCCGAATGAATAAATGGAAAACAACAATAACAACAACAAGGCAAGGGAACTGGAGTAATATATAATATACTATTCTGTCAATAAAAGTAAGAATATTTTATCACCACTTTAAAATTGATTGCTCTTATATGTATTGATGAAGAACTTTAACTTGTTCCCTTTTAGTAGTTATTTACTGTATTCAACTGCAAATCAGATCAAATGATAAAAATTTGTAAACCAGGAAGATGTAACAAAAACAATTTTCATACAGTTTTTCCCCAAATATCTGCTTATTCATATAATAGCTGTTTATTTCCAATGGCTAAGGTAATAGCTTTCAAAAGAACCTATTAAACATATATATGTTTTCATCATAGTACTATTTCCATTCTCTTTCCCTTCTTTCTGCATAGCAAGACATAAAACTTTATTGTATGTAATAGTAACTATACGCTTTAGTTTAAATAACACGAAGTTAGAGTCTAAGAAAAAGGAGAATATTTAAATCTCTTCATTATGATGAAAGGAAAGTGCTTTACTAAGGTAATTTTTAAGACTTGTGTCTATCAAGAGCTTATAATTTAAAATTTATGCACATATAAAAGCAAATAAACACTTACAGAAGCTGTAAGTGTATGTGTTGCTTTGACCCAGTAATTCTACTTAAGTAAATTTATCCTGAAAAAAATGAGTTGTAACCAGAGGTTTATGTTCAAGGTTATTCATCTTAGCATTTAAAAACTATTAGCAAAATAAGTAGGTGTAATAAATGATCAACAATAAGGAAGTAGGTCAATAATGTTATGTCTGTTAAAATACTGTGCAGCGGGCTTCCCTGATGGCGCAGTGGTTTAGAATCTGCCTGCTAATGCAGGGGACACGGGTTCGAGCCCTGGTCTGGGAAGATCCCACATGCCACGGAGCAACTAGGCCCGTGAGCCACAACTACTGAGCCTGCGCGTCTGGAGCCTGTGCTCCGCAACAAGAGAGGCCGCGATAGTGAAGAGGCCCGCGCACCACGATGAAGAGTGGCCCCGCACTTGCCGCAACTAGAGGAAGCCCTCGCACAGAAACGAAGACCCAACACAGCCAAAAATAAATATAATAAATAAATAAATAAATAAAAGATTACTATTAAAAAAAAAATACTGTGCAGCTATTAAAGTTATTTTCAAACACTATTTAATGAAGAAAATAAGTTAAATACAAAAGTGCTTTTAAAAAAGTGCTTTGTTTTCCTACTTTAAAAAAATGGATAGATGGTCAGCTGTTTTTTTGTAGAACACCTGTAATAGACCGTCAGCTGAGAGTGACTATCAGTGTTTAACAGTTTTCCAGGAGAACAGGTTATTACTTTCCTTTACTGTCAGTCTGGGACAGTAGGGATTTCTGAAAAGTTTAAGCCGTTCGTTTTGTGCAGAAATCTTATCTGTAAGGGAATTGCTACATAGGAGCCATATATACGTAAATAAAACAAGTAGGAACATCGATCCTTTTTTAGGTGTGTTTTCTAAGCAAAGAGTGAGACTATTTATAGAGTATATTTAAGCAATGGATACAAATTCCAAAAAATGTGGCATGAATTCTGAAAACTCATGACATTAGCCATATAGAAAATTAAATGAATTTTGGGATTATGATGAAAGTGGTGATAATTATATTATAAACAAGTATATTACATAAGAATTTCTTTGCCTCCAGGTATTTCATAGTCTACAAAAGAAGGCTGTTTACTTTAAATAGCATTTTCTAAAGCATGTTCTGGGGGTTTATTCTAGTTTTTAAGTGGGAAAATAGGGTTTGTTGTTCAGTTAGACTGGGGAAATCCTGGATTAAGGGAAGTTAATCAGGTACCTTTATCAAAAGATTTCCAAGGCTTTAATTTTTTATATATATTATAAATATACAGTACAATATTTGTCCATAAAATCCTTTCTTTGAATTTTTTGGAACTAAGTCTAAGATGAGACACATGTTTGGAAATTTCTGTTTTAGGTTAAACTTTTTTTCCTATAATTCTTATATAAGTAATGACAGTACTGTGGCCGGGGGGCGGGTAGGAATGTCTTCTCCTAGTTCAAGAAACAAATAAGGTTTAAGTGATACTAGACAACTGAAGGAGATTTTGCTATTAAAGTGTTTGCAAATACATGATGAATTCCACTTTGTGTATTTTTTCTTTGTATTTGTTATAAGCATGCATTACCGTTATAATCACTGCCCTACTTTTATTATTTGAAGTTCTTCTGTTTTTTGTATCTTCTGAAACTCATTCAGGGTGGATTTTTCTTTGTGTGTTTTATAATTTTAGAATAGGAGGCCATCTTCAACAGGGCTTTATCTGTGGAAAACCTGTGTTGAGGGTACCCTCTAGAACTTTTTTGCATTTGCTTCCCCAGGGCTGTCACTAGCCTGGGAACACAGTTATCATTAATATCTCAGTTTGGAGCATCCTGGGACCATGCAGATGGCTTAAGATCAAACCTCAGATCCAAGTGTGAGTAGGCCTATTGTTATACATTCTCAGAAGAGACTTTTTACTCCCCCCAAAGTAGGGCTCAGATTGAGGCAAACTTTATTATCTCCCTGTACCAGTGGATGGATTTGTAAAATTCACTCCTTAACTGGGGATGTAGTTCTTTGAGGCTCTTGGTTTTATACAGATGTCTCAATTCTAATCCGCTATCTTATGTGGTCCCGAAGCATTGTCTCCTGTCCCTGTAGTACCTTTTAAAAATACACGCCCCTTGATTACTGAGGAGATCAGCCAAATTCTCCCACCCAGTATGAGCTTATACACTGCATTCTGGCATTTTGGTTTCCTCACTGTTTTGGGGCCCTAGGAATTTCCCCTTACATTTTTACAGGTTAGTCTATGCATTTTAAAGAATGTGTGCTTTTTTGTTGTCTACTTAGGTAATCTAGGCTTCCATATTGCCAAAAATGGAAATTTATGCATTAATTTTATAATCAAAAAATAATGCTAAATATATATAGTCCTGTTTTTTTTAAAAAAAGCATACTTTTTTTTTTAAAGCTGAGTGACTCATCAAGGGCTAGTTTTTCTTTTTTTTTTTTTTTTTATTGCTATTCTTGTCTGCTTACATTCTTTTTATTTATGTATGTATGTATGGCTGTGTTGGGTCTTCGTCTCTGTGCAAGGGCTTTCTCCAGTTGTGGCAAGCGGGGGCCACTCCTCATCGCGGTGCGCGGGCCTCCCACCATCGCAGCCTCTCGCTGCCGAGCACAGGCTCCAGACGCGCAGGCTCAGCAATTGTGGCTCACGGGCCGAGTTGCTCCGCGGCACGTGGGATCCTCCCAGACCAGGGCTCGAACCCGCGTCCCCTGCATTGGCAGGCAGACCCTCAACCACTGCGCCACCAGGGAAGCCCAAAAAAAAAAAGCATACTTTTAACATATGAAAGTGAAATGTGTAATACTAGTGTGTTTAATCAGGGAGGTAGTGCACTTTTTTTAGTTTTTTGTTCTTATTTGTACACAAACCACTTATATTTATTTGACTTATTATAGGAGAATATTTATTTGACTTAGTACAGGAGAATACTAGTCTTTTACTTTTCTTTCAGATGTAACCTTCTGTAATGGAAGATGATTGAAGATAAGGGGCCTCGTGTTGCTGACTACTTTGTTGTAGCAGGATTAACTGATGTTTCAAAGCCTCTTGAAGAAGAAATTCACTTCAATGATGCTTGTCATAAAGTAGCTAAACCAAAAGAACCTATCACAGATGTTTCAGTTATTATTAAATCTCTTGGGGAGGAAGTGCCACGGGATTACACGTGTATTGATGTTACCCCAACTGGACTGTCAGCTGATCTCAATAATGGAAGTCTTGTGGGGCCGCAGATTTTCCTTTGCTATAGAAGAGGAAGAGATAAGCCTCCACTTACAGATCTGGGGTAAGTAGTTTTTAAAAAGAATTATTGTTATTGATCCAAATAATATACCTTATAGATTTTGAAGTTAACTGTTCAATTTGTTTATTAATAGATACATGGCAGCTTTAGAAAAATAGACACGTTTATATCCAGAATCCTGTATTCTCTTCCTGTGTTCCTTATATCTTTTCAGTGTCTCTTCATTCTACAGGTTCTAGCATTTTTGTCTGAGTTTCTTTCTATTAAAAATAGGGGACGGACTTCCCTGGCGGTCCAGTGGTTAAGACTTTGCCTTCTAATGCAGGGGGTGCGGGTTCAATCCCTGGTCAGGGAGCTAAGATCCCACATGCCTCGCGGCCAAAAAACCAAAATATAAAACAGAAGCAATATTGTAACAAATTTAATAAAGACTTTAAAAATGGTCCACATCAAAAAAATCTTCAAAAAAAAAAAGATAGGGGAGATAATTTGAAAAACATTTACAGGAAAGTATCAGAAATTAATGTATTATCCTGATCATAAAATTTTTATTATTTTTTTATTTTTTATTTTTTTATTTTTTTATTATTTTTAAAGTATGAGAAAAAGATGGCTTTTAAGGATCAGTTATAATGATCATTATAGTTGGGTGCTTAAGTCTGTATGCATCAAACAAGGATCTTGGGTAAATTAGTGCTTTATTTAAGATATTGTGTTGTACTTGGGGCTCCCTTTTTATATAATAGCCTTACTGAGTTATAATTCATACCATCCAACTCACCCACTTAAATTGTACAATTCAGTTGTTTTTAGTATATTTATAGAGTTGTGAAACCATCACCACAATAAATTTTATAACATTTTATCATACCCCCAAAATAAACAATCCTGTATTCATTATAGTTTCTGTCTAATTCTCCCTAACCCCCTCAGCTGTAGACAGTCACCAGTCTACTTTCTGTCTCTGTGGATGTGCCTAATTCTGGACATTTTATATCAGTAGAATCATACTGTATATGGTTACCTTGTGGCTGGCTTCTTTCACTTAGCATAGTGTTTTCAGGGTTTATCCATGTTGTAGTATGTGTCTGTACTTTATTCCTTCATATGGCTGAATGATAGTCCATCTTATGGGTCTACCACAATTTATTTATCCATTCATCAGATGATGGACATGTGAGTTGTTTCTACTTTTTGGCTGTTGTGAGTAACGCTACCGGAAATGTTAATGTACAAGTTTTCGTATAGACATATGTTTTCATTTCCCTTATATATGTACTTAGGAGTGGAATTGCTGGGTCATATGGTAATTCTGTGTTTACCCTTTTGAGGAACTGCCAGTCTGTCTTCCAAAGTAGCTGTACCACCCTGCATTCCCATCAGCAGTGTATGAAGGTTCCAATTTCTGCCAGTCCTAGCCAACATTTTATATTATCATTTTGATTATAGCTCTCCTAGTGGGTGTGAGATGGTATCTAACTGTAGTCTTGATTTGCATTCACCTGATGGCTAATGATGTTGAGCATCTTTTCATGTGCTTATTAGCCATCTATATATCTTTGGAGAAATGTCTATTCAGAATCCTTTACCCATTTTTAAATTGGGTTGTCTTTTTATTGTTGAGCTTCGGGAGTTCTTTATATATTCTGCATGTAAGTTCCTTATCATATGAGTGGTTTACAAATATTTTTTCTTATTCTGTGGGTTGTCTTTTTATTGTTGAGCTTCGAGAGTTCTTTATATATTCTGCATGTAAGTTCCTTATCATATGAGTGGTTTACAAATATTTTTTCTTATTCTGTGGGTTGTCTTTTCACTTTCTTTATGGTATCCTTTGGAGCTGAAAAGTTTTTATTTTGATGAATTCTGATTTATGTATTTTTTTCTTTTGTTGCTTGTGTTTTGGTGTTGTATCTAAGAAGGCTTTAACTAATCCAGAGTTACGAAGATTTACATTTAAGTTTTTGTCTAAGAGTTTTATCGTTTCAGCCTTTACATTTAGGTCTTTGATCCATTTTGAGTTAATTTTTGTATATGTTGAGGAAAGAGTACAACCTTACTCTTTGGCATATGGATATCCACTTCCAGCACCATCTGTTGATGAGAATATTCTTTCCCCATTTTCAAAAATTAATTGGTGATAAATGTATGGGTTTATTTCTGGACTCTCAATTCTATTCCATTTGTCTGTATGTCTCTCCTATCCAGTACTACACAGTTTTGGTTATTGTGGCTTCGTAGTAAGTTTTTACATTAGGAAGTGTGAGTCTTCCAAGTTTGTTCTTTTTCAAAATTGTTTTGATTATTCTGGGTCCCTTGAATTTTCCTATGAATTTTAGGATCACCTTGTCAATTTCTGCAACGATTGGGTTTTTTAAAAAAAGAGGAATATATATGTAAAAGAGGAATATATAAATGTAAATATATATACACATATGTATTTATTTATGTAGAAGATTCTCCCTGAAAAACTGAAAGAAAAAGGCCAAAGGAAGGCTAGGAGTAGCTCTATTAATGTCTTCACGATAGATGAAGGGTTTATAGGGAATGAAGATTAACTTTCTTGTTTCCATGGCTCTGTTGCAAAAGGGGATAGGCTTAACTTAAAATATTCTGGTTAAAAATAAGGAAGATAACAATGTCCCTACTAACATCAGTAGAAGGGCTATAAAAGTTCCATCTCCCAATATATTAAGTCTGAAAGTGAATAGCCATGTTTACTCATGCCTAAGGGGAGATAGGATGAATTGGAAGAGCTCCTGAACATTCTTCTACTTTTAAATTCTATTACCTAATGTTTAATAAAAGTTATATTAAACTCAGTTTTTATTGTGTTAATTCATGAATTTATTACAGTAATTTTAAGTGGGTTTCAGAACAGATATAATATTGCTTCATATGAAGTTTACATATTCGGGAAAATAAGCCAGCTATTAGATCTTATTTTTAAAAGATTACGTTAAGTTGCTCCTATGATCACTGGTCACTGTCAGAATTCTAGTTTGCAGATAAAATGAAGGGAGTGTTGCAGATTCTTGTTAGGGTGTTGGAGCTGCCTAAATTAGAGATGAGGAATTTTCCAGGCATAGGAAGGATTCTCCAACAGGAAAGGACTTGAACTGGAATGAATAAATTAACCACTCTTATGGCTATTCTCATATATTTGTCATTGTGGAGGATATAACATCATTATTGCCTTTAAACTAAGCTTGTAGTTTAAACAGATAAGAAAAGTTACCCGACAATATAAAAATCAAAAATAGTGATACAAGTAATGTATACAACAGCACAATACCTGATTAAAGAAAATAGGTAGCTTATGTATCAAATGTACTTATTTTCCATATCTTTTAAGAATTTGAGGTAGTAAATAGTGGTTTGTTGTTCTGTGTGTTGTATTTTTCTTTTCTTGTTTTCAGTTGAACATCTGTGTGCCAGACATTATTTTGGAGACCCTACTTGTACTCTCATCTAATTCTGCCAAGATCCTATGAGTTAGATTTTTAGATTTTGTAGTTGAATAGTATAAGGCTCAGAGAAGTTAAGTAACTGCCTAAGATAATACAGCTGGTACCAGGTGGTAGGAGTTCGAATTCAGATATGTCTAACTTCTCTGTTACAATGCCTTTTTAAAATTTTTTACTTATTTATTTTTTAAAATTGAAGTATAGTTGATTTACAATGTTGTGTTAATTTCTGCTTTACAGCAAGGTGATTAGTTATACATATATATACATTTTTTATATTCTTTTCCATTGTGGTTTACCTCAATATTGAATATAGTTCCCTGTGCTATATACAGTAGGACCTTTTTGTTTATCCATTCTATATGTAATAGTTTGACAATGCCATTTTTTAGGATTAAGAAAAAACAAGACAGAAAAGCAAGATCAAGAGGAGGAGGAGTAAGCAATTAGGCTAACATTGGGATATACATAGCTGCTATGATTAAGCATCAAATTCACTCTAAATTTTCAAAATAGAATGTTTAAAGAAAAAAATTTTTAAGTTTGCTGACAGGTGAGACAAAAGGGAAATTAAAAATTGTATTAGAAAGAAATAATTTGACCAATTTTTGGCACTAAATTTTATTTGTATAATGGGGTTTTATAAAAGGGAATACCGATTGATGTTAGGGACATTACATTCTATAATAATTTTTATAGCAAATGAAGAAACATTTAACAGGGCTTTAATTTTTTTTTTTTTTTTTTTTTTGCTAATGCCAAAGACTTAGCATTAAAGTACAAATTAGTGAATTCTGTGAGGGAATAAACTAATATTATTCAAGCATGATGTTTTCTTTGTTTTCCCGAGTACTTTAAGTAATAGTATTTAGAAAACTTAAGGAATGGGTGCCTGGCCTGTCCTTTATTAAAAACTTATGATTTTACCATAAAGGAGAAGGGGGAAACTTTCACTTGTACTTTTTTTTTTTTTAAACATCTTTATTGAAGTATAATTGCCTTACGATGGTGTGTTAGCTTCTGCTTTATAACAAAGTGAATCAGTTATACATATACAATATGTTCCCATTTCTCTTCCCTCTTGCATCTCCCTCCCTCCCACCCTCCCCATCCCACCCCTCTAGGTGGTCACAAAGCACCGAGCTGATCTCCCTGTGCTATGCGGCTGCTTCCCACTAGTTATCTGTTTTACATTTGACAGACCTACTAGAGAATGGACTTGAGGATATGGGGAGGGGGTGGGGTGAGATGTGACAGGGTAAGAGAGTGTCATGGACATATATTCACTTGTACTTTTAATGAAAGATAGACTTAAGGTCATTTACTCTTTTGAAAGCCTTAAAACTCTCTCTTAAAGCTGAAGGAAGTATTGGAGGTAAAAATGTGCAAGCAGGTTCTCTACTGTATGGCAAGGAGCCTTTTGTAAAATTTTAACTTTGGTCAAAATACAAGGTTGCTTTTTCTAAAGATGATGCTTGGTTTTAGAGACATATGTACATACATACACCTATCTGTCCGTCTATCTATCTATCTATTAAATGGAATGCTAAAATAAGCACCTTTGCACAAAATTGCTATTCTGTGGTTTATGTCAATAAACAGAGGTTAATATGAATTTTCCTTACATTATTAATTTTTGGTAGGGAAAACAGTTACTCTTTAATTTTTAATTTAATTTAATTTATTTTTATTTTTAAAAATATTTATTTATTTGGTTGCTCTGGGTCTTAGTTGTGGCAGGCAGGCTCCTTAGTTGTGGCACTTGGGCTCCTTAGTTGCAGCTTGAGGGCTCCTTTAGTTGTGGCTCACTGGCTCTGTAGTTGCGGCATGCAAACTCTTAGTTGCGGCATGCATGTAACAGGATCCAGTTCCCTGACCAGGGATTGAACCCGGGCGCCCTGAATTGGGGGCATGGAGTCTTAACCACTGTGTCACCAGAGAAGTCCCCAGTTATTCTTAAATTTATTTGTTTATTTATTTATGGCTGTGTTGGGTCTTCGTTTCTGTGCGAGGGCTTTCTCCAGTTGCGGCAAGAGGGGGCCACTCTTCATCGCGGTGCGCGGGCCTCTCACTGTCGGCGGCCTCTCCTGTTGGGGAGCACAGGCTCCAGACACGCAGGCTCAGCAGTTGTGGCTCACGGGCCCAGCTGCTCCGCGGCATGTGGGATCCTCCCAGACCAGGGCCCGAACCCGTGTCCCCTGCATTGGCAGGCAGATCCTCAACCACTGTGCCACCAGGGAAGCCCCCCAGTTATTCTTTAATTTTATATGGGACGGTGCATTCAAACTTGCAGTACAATTGGAATATCTGCTACATTTAAGGATCAGTTTATGATTCCTGACAATATTACCTTTCGTATTTGCAGGTGCTTTGTAATTGTGTACTAATTTATTTTATTTATTTTTTAGGGTTTTATATGACTGGAAAGAAAGATTGAAACAGGGGTGTGAAGTTATCCAGAGTACTCCCTACGGACGCCCTGCAAATATTAGCGGCAGTACCTCATCACAAAGAATTTATATCACTTACCGAAGAGCCTCTGAAAACATGACTCAGAATACGTTGGCTGTTACAGACATATGTATTATTATACCCAGTAAAGGAGAAAGTCCACCACACACATTCTGCAAAGTTGACAAGAATCTCAATAACAGTATGGTAAGTGACTCTTTTGCACTGATAAAATTAACCACGGATGAAAAGAGCATAATTTAAAATAAATCTTTGGAAAACAGCATAGCACAATTACTGAATTAAAAAATAGATTTTTTAAAGATGTCAGATATTTTATTTTTAGGAAAGTAATTTAGTTGTACTTTCAAAAAGAGCTGTGCAAAAAGCTTTCTTTTTTTTTGTAATTAAATAATTTTTCCCCCTTACTGCAAAAGTGATGCATTCGCCAAGGGTAACCCCTCCACTTGTGCACTAGATCCCATATACTCACCTATTTGAGACATGGAGTCAGCAATCCTCCCTACTTTTTTTTGAATCATCAGTTTTTCATTCTCTAGTGGGTTATTTCCTCCAGCATGCAAAAGCATGTTACAATACCTCCCATCTTTACAAAGCTTCTTGATCTTTATATCCCACTCCATCTATTCCCCCATTTGATTGTTCTTTATAATAAAATGTCTCAAGAGTTGACTGTATTCTGTCTCCTTCCTCACTTTGACTCTTTCCAGTTAGGCTTTTGTCTCCATCATTCCACCAAAATTGCACTTGCTGAATCCAGTGATCAATTCATCTTAATTTTTTAGTACATTTAGACATAGATGATCACTTCTCCCTTCTTGAAACAGTGGCAGGAAGAGAAGATGCAGTCTTTATCCTCTGTGCTTTCTGGCTTTTTTCCTCCTACCTCACCAGTTATTCCCTTTCTGCCTTTGCTAATTTCTTCCCAATTCCCTAACCGCTACACAACAGAGTGCCCTAGGGTTCAGTCCTCAGACCATTTATCTTTAAATCTAAACTCACTTCGTTGATGATCTAATCATTTAAATACAGGCTATGTGTGGAAGACTTCTAAATTTCTGTGTCCCCTCTGGATCTTTCTAATTCATTATCTCTTCTTGGATATCTTATCAAATAGGTTATCTCAAATTTAACATGTCCAAAACTGAACTCCTAGTGTCCCTCTCCAAATCTACTTATCCCCATAATTTTCCTCCTCTAGTAAAAGGAAATTCCACTCTTCTAGTTACTCAGACTAAAAGTCCTTGGAGTAATCCTTAACCTTTATCTTCTACCTCTCATTCAGTTCTTCTGTAAATTCTGTTGACTTTCATTTCAAAACATATTTTGAACTTGAACACTTCTCAGCTTCTCCACATGCTGCAGCCCTGATCCAAGCCATAATCATCTCTTAACTGGATTATTGCAGTGGTCTCCTAATTCAGGAGTTAGGCAAACTTTTGAATAAAGGGCTAAACGATAAGTTAGCTTTTGCAGGTCATATGCAGGCTCTGTCACAAATTCATCCTTTGTTTTAAAAACAACCTTTTTACCAGTCTTAGCTCAGTTGTGCAAAAACAGGCCTTGGGTCAAACGCAGGCCGTAGTTTGCCAGACACCTGGTTTAGCTGGTCACTGCTTCTACTTCTTCTTCCTACAACCTATTCTTCACATAGCAGCAAGAGGGATGCTTTTAAAACAAATTAGATCATATCTCTCTTTGGTTTACAACCCTTAATGGCTCCCCATCTCACTCTTAGTAAAAGCCAGAGTCCTTCCAGTAGCCTTAAGACCATGCATGATCTGTAATTGTAATTATCTTTTTTTTTTTTAATTGCTGTTTTAAATTTTAAAAAGAAATATGTACTCAAAAAAAAAAAATTGAGAGGGGGAGGGGAGCAAATCGTAGATCTAGGAAGTAAAGAGTGAAAGTTCTTGTTCCTGCTTCCATCTTTTGTGATCCTTTGCCCGGATTAACAATTAACAATTTGGCTTGTATCCTTCCAGACCCTTTTGTTTGCACATATGTGGAGTATATATAATATGGATAAATTCATCCTTTATTTTTCAAAAGTTGGAAATTTCAATATATTCTGATATAAGCTTTTTTTAAACTATCCATCTTTATCAGTTAATATAGCTCTCTACTTAATTCTTTCAATGATTGTATAGTATTCCAGAAAATACAAATGAAGAATGATGAATACAAGTTATTTCCAGTTTTTCCCATTACTAATAATGCTGCTTTGATCAATTTTGTACCTTTTTCTTTGTATATTTATTGGAGTGTTTCTGGAAGAATAAATAATTGTAACTAGAATTGATGGGTATGGTGTACATTTTGAGAAGTGTTGACAGATTGCTCTGAAAAAGTTGTGACAGTTTATATTCCCAGCAACCGTACTCTATAAGAATGCCCTTTCCCAGGTCCTGTACCTCACCAACACTGGTTGTTATCAATCCCTTTTTACTATCTGATAAGAAGAAATCATTCTAATTTTAATTTGCATTTCTTTGATTATTGTGGAGGTTTAACATCTTTTCATATATAACAGCTTTGAATGGCTAAATATTACTACATTAAGTGGATTTGCCACAGTTTATTCCATCTTCTATTGTAAGACATTTAGATTCTAAGTTTTTTATATTACAGGCAAAGCTGTTATGACCATAGTTAGAACTACATCCTTCCTAAAATAATTTACATTTATTGAGCTCTTATGTGCTCTCTTCTTTTAAGCTTGCAAGAAGAGAAATACTGAAGCTTTAGGTAAAGCTACAAGAAAAAGAAATGGAGTGTATTGATATGTGACTGGATAAAACACAAATTTTAGGAGTCTGAAAATTTTTTTAACCCCCTCAATAAGATAGTAAAATAGATCTGTATTGTGTAGTGGTTAAGATCAGTATAGCCAAATGGTTCAGAGCACAGACTCTGGAGCCATAGTGTCTGGATATGAATCCTATCTCTGACACTTATTGGCTTTGTGACCTTGAGAAAGTAACATAACTTCTCTGTGCCTCAGTTTCACAATTGTAAAATGAGAGTGATAGTAGCATCTACCTTATAAGTTATTGTGATGGTTAAATGAATTTAGAATCATGTTCCAGTACATATAAGAAAACACTGTATATGTGTTAGCTTATTATCTATAAATATCTTTCAATTCCAAATTTTCTTTTAGAAAAATCTGCAATTTTAAGGTAGTAGCCGTATTTGTTTAAAATGTTTAAATAGGTAATTTGAAAAATGGATGTTGACGGTATCTCAGTTGTATCCTAAAAGAGTTATTTGCAGCTATGTGACCCGTACTTGTCAACAGCCATTCATATACAAAATGCCCTATTCTTTCATGCTATCCTTGCTTTTTGATTTGATGATTACATGTGACAGTGGAGAGATTATGGAGGAAGAAGATCATGATAGCAAATAAGTTTTACAGGCCTCATGTGGTACTGATAGTGATGGCAAGAAGGGTTTTTGAACTCTTCCATAATCTGATGTCCAGCTTAACCTTGTTTCAAGATTTGGTTTGGTGTTTTAGCAAGACTGTTCAGGCTCACAGATACTTGCCATTTTCCCATTGGTGAATTTTCCTTTATTTTGTAGATTTGTTGGTTTTGGATTCAAAGCAAATTGACAATGTCATTAGAACCATTTCTAGGTCTTATTAATTAATCAAAGTGTTCAAGGTAGACTTGTTGCACTGAAAACAAAACCATACACGAGCTCCTATTTTTCCTTACTCTGAAGTATTGGTCCCAGTGTTGTCAGAGAGCGTTAATTCTCTGCTGAAAGAATAAAGAGGCAGTGTAACATAGTGTGAACAGAATGGACTCCAGCTAACCTGCTGGATTTGCATTCCAGATGCATGTCTTGGACAAGTTCTTTGACTCTTTGTGCCTCAGTTTCCTCATGCATGAAACAAGGATAAAGTAGTATTTTATTTCACAGGCTTTTTGTGAAGATTAAATGTTTCATATCTGTAAAGAACTTAGGGTAGTGCCTGGTACATAGTAAGTGCTATGTAAACATTAGCTGTTATTAATTACTCCTTAGTTAACTCTGCTTATTCAGTCCCTTTTATGTGCATTTAACGACTGAGGATGAGCTTTTCTTTTTTCTTGTTTTTCAGTTTTATTGAGATATAATTGACATACAGCAAGGAAGAGTTTTTTTATTTTATTTTTGCCCAGTGTTTAAGCTCCTCTCAGTTCTCTTAAGAAACATTATAGAAATAAAAACCTCTTAAATGGTTATTTTCTTACTCTTTTTCTTTAATTTTTTAATTTAATTTTATTTATTTTTTAAAACAGCAGGTTCCTATCAGTCATCAATTTTATACACATCAGTGTATACATGTCAATCCCAATCGCCCAATTCAGCACACCACCATCCCCACCCCACCGCGACTTTCCCCCCTTGGTGTCCATACATTTGTTCTCTACATCTGTGTCTCAACTACTGCCCTGCAAACCGGTTCATCTGTACCATTTTTCTAGTTTCCACATACATGCGTTAATATACGATATTTGTTTTTCTTTTTCTGACTTACTTCACTCTGTATGACAGTCTCTAGATCCATCCACGGCTCAACAAATGACCCAATTTCGTTCCTTATTATAGCTGAGTAATATTCCATTGTATATATGTACCACATCTTCTTTATACATTCGTCTGTTGATGGGCATTTAGGTTGCTTCCATGACCTGGCTATTGTAAATAGTGCTGCAATGAACATTGGGGTGCATTTGTCTTTTTGAATTATGGTTTTCTCTGGGTATATGCCCAGTAGTGAGATTGCTGGATCATATGGTAATTCTATTTTTAGTTTTTTAAGGAACCTCCATACTGTTTTGCATAGTGGCTGTATCAGTTTACATTCCCACCAACAGTGCAGGAGGGTTCCCTTTTCTCCACACCCTCTCCAGCATTTGTTGTTTGTAGATTTTCTGATGATGCCCATTCTAACGGGTGTGAGGTGATACCTTATTGTAGTTTTGATTTGCATTTCTCTAATAATTAGTGATGTTGAGCAGCTTTTCATGTGCCTCTTGGCCATCTGTATGTCTTCTTTGGAGAAATGTCTATTTAGGTCTTCTGTCCATTTTTGGATTGGGTTTTTTGTTTCTTTAATATTGAGCTGCATGAGCTGTTTATATATTTTGGAGATTAATCCTTTGTCCGTTGATTCGTTTGCAAATATTTTCTGCCATTCTGAGGGTTGTCTTTTCGTCTTGTTTATGGTTTCCTTTGCTGTTCAAAAGCTTTTAAGTTTCATTAGGTCCCATTTGTTTATTTTTGTTTCTATTTCCATTACTCTAGGAGGTAGATCAAAAAAGATCTTGCTGTGATTTATGTCAAAGAGTGTTCTTCCTTTGTTTTCCTCTAACAATTTTATAGTGTCTGGTCTTACATTTAGGTCTCCAATCCATTTTGAGTTTATTTTTGTGTATGGTGTTAGGGAGTGTTCTAATTTCATTCTTTTACATGTAGCTGTCCAGTTTTCCCAGCACCACTTATTGAAGAGACTGTCTTTTCTCCATTGTATATCCTTGCCTCCTTTGTCATAGATTAGTTTACCATAGATGCGTGGGTTTATCTCTGGGTTTTCTATCTTGTTGCATTGATCTATGTTTCTGTTTTGTACCAGTACCATATTGTCTTGATGACTGTAGCTTTGTAGTATAGTCTGAAGTCAGGGAGTCTGATGCCTCCAGCTCCGCTTTTTTCCCTCAAGACTGCTTTGGCTATTTGGCGTGTTTTGTGTCTTCATACAAATTTTAAGATTTTTTGTTCTAGTTCCGTAAAAAATGCCATTGGTAATTTGATAGGGATTGCATTGAATCTGTAGATTGCTTTGGGTAGTAGAGTCATTTTCACAATATTGATTCTTCCAATCCAAGAACATGGTATATCTCTCCATCTGTTGGTATCATCTTTAATTCCTTTCATCAGTGTCTTATAATTTTCTGCATACAGGTCTTTTGTCTCCCTAGGTAGGTTTATTCCTAGGTATTTTATTCTTTTTGTTGCAGTGGTAAATGCGAGTGTTTCCTTAATTTCTCTTTCAGATTTTTCAACATTAGTGTATAGGAATGCAAGAGATTTCTGTGCATTAATTTTGTATCCTGCAACTTTACCAAATTCATTGATTATCTCTAGTAGTTTTCTGGTGGCATTTTTAGGATTCTCTATGTATAGTATCATGTCATCTGCAAACAGTGACAGTTTTACTTCTTCTTTTCCAATTTGTATTCCTTTTATTTCTTTTTCTTCTCTGGCTGCCATGGCTAGGACTTCCAAAACTATGTTGAATAATAGTGCTGAGAGTGGACATCCTTGTCTTGTTCCTGATCTTAGAGGAAATGCTTTCAGTTTTTCACCATTGAGAATGATGTTTGCTGTGGGTTTGTCATATATGACCTTTATTATGTTGAGGTAGGTTCCCTCTATGCCCACTTTCTGGAGAGTTCTTGTCATAAATGGGTGTTGAATTTTGTCAAAAGCTTTTTCTGCATCTATTGAGATGATCATATGGTTTTTATTCTTCAATTTGTTAATATGGTATATCACATTGATTGATTTGCGTATACTGAAGAGTCCTTGCATCCTTGGGATAAATCCCACTTGATCATGCTGTATGATCCTTTTAATGTGTTGTTGGATTCTGTTTGCTAGTATTTTGTTGAGGATTTTCGCATCTATATTCATCAGTGTTATTGGTCTGTAATTTTCTTTTTTTGTAGTATCTTTGTCTGCTTTTGGTATCAGGATGATGGTGGCCTCATAGAATGAGTTAGGGAGTGTTCCTTCCTCTGCAATTTTTTGGAAGAGTTTGAGAAGGATGGGTGTTAGCTCTTCTGTAAATGTTTGATAGAATTCACCTTTGAAGCCATGTGGTCCTGGACTTTTGTTTGTTGGAAGATTTTTAATCACAGTTTCAATTTCATTACTTGCGATTGGTCTGTACATATTCTCTATTTCTTCCTGGTTCAGTCATGGAAGGTTATACCTTTCTAAGAATTTGTCCATTTCTTCCAGGTTGTCCATTTTATTGGCACAGAGTTGCTTGTAGTAGTCTCTTAGGATGCTTTGTATTTCTGCCGTGTCTGTTGTAACTTCTCCTTTTTCATTTCTAATTTTATTGACTTGAGTCCTCTCCCTCTTTTTCTTGATGAGTCTGGCTAATGGTTTATCAATTTTGTTTATCTTCTCAAAGAGTCAGCTTTTAGTTTTATTGATCTTTGCTGCTGTTTTCGTTGTTTCTATTTCATTTATTTCTGCTCTGATCTTTATGATTTATTTCCTTCTGCTAACTTTGGGTTTTGTTTGTTCGTCTTTCTCTAGTTCCTTTAGGTGTAACGTTAGATTGTTTATTTGAGATTTTTCTTGTTTCTTGAGGTAGGCTTGTATAGCTATAAACTTCCCTCTTAGAACTGCTTTTGCTGCATCCCATAGGTTTTGGATCGTCGTGTTTTCATTGTCATTTGTCTCTAGGTATTTTTTGATTTCCTCTTTGATTTCTTCAGTGATCTCTTGGTTATTTAGTAACATATTGTTTAGTCTGCATGTGTTTGTGTTTTTCACATTTTTTCCCGGTAATTCATTTCTAATCTCATAGTGTTGTGATCAGAAAAGATGCTTGATATGATTTCGATTTTCTTAAATTTACTGAGGCTTGATTTGTGACCCTAGATGTGATCTATCCTGGAGAATGTTCTGTGCGCACTTGAGAAGAAAGTGTAATCTGCTGTTTTTGGATGGAATGTCCTATAAATATCAATTAAATCTGTCTGGTCTGTTGTGCCATTTAAAGCTTCTGTTTCCTTGTTTATTTTCATTTTGGATAATCTGTCCATTGGTGTAAGTGAGGTGTTAAAGTCCCCCACTATTATTGTGTTACTGTCGATTTCCTCTTTTATAGCTGTTACAGTTGCCTTATGTATTGAGGTGCTCCTATGTTGTGTGCATATATATTTATAATTGTTATATCTTCTCCTTGGATTGATCCCTTGATCATTATGTAGTGTCCTTCCTTGTCTCTTGTAGCATTCTTTATTTTAAAGTCTATTTTATCTGAAATGAGTATAGCTACTGCAGCTTTCTTTTGATTTCCATTTGCATGGAATATCTTTTTCCATCCCCTCACTTTCAGTCTGTATGTGTCCCTAGGTCTGAAGTGGGTCTCTTGTAGACAGCATATATACGGGTCTTGTTTTTGTATCCATTTAGCCAGTCTATGTCTTTTGGTTGGAGCATTTAATCCATTTACATTTAAGGTAATTATTGATACGTATGTTCCTATTCCCATTTTCTTAATTGTTTTGGGTTTGTTTTTGTAGGTCTTTTCCTTCTCTTGTGTTTCCTGCCTAGAGAAGTTCCTTTAGCATTTGTTGTAGAGCTGGTTTGGTGGTGCTGAATTCTCTTAGCTTTTGCTTGTCTGTAAAGGTTTTAATTTCTCTGTCAAATCTGAATGAGATCCTTGCTGGGTAGAGTAATCTTGGTTGTAGGTTTTTCCCTTTCATCACTTTAAATATGTCCTGCCACTCCCTTCTGGCTTGCAGAGTTTCTCCTGAAAGATCAGCTGTTAACCTTATGGGGATTCCCTTGTATGTTATTTGTTGTTCTTCCCTTGCTGCTTTTAATATTTTTTCTTTGTGTTTAATTTTTGATAGTTTGATTAATATATGTCTTGGTGTGTTTCTCCTTGGATTTATCCTGTATGAGACTCTCTGTGCTTCCTGGACTTGATTAGCAATTCTCATATCAGACAAAATAGACTTTAAAACAAAGACTATTGCAAGAGACAAAGAAGGATACTACATAATGATCAACGTATCATTCCAAGAAGAAGATATAACAATTGTAAATATTTATGCACCCAACATAGGAGCACCTCAATACATAAGGCAAATACTAACAGCCATAAAAGGGGAAATTGACAGTAACACAATCATAGTAGGGGTCTTGAACACCGCACTTTCACCAGTGGACAGATCCTCCAAAATGAAAATAAATAAGGAAACACAAGCTTTAAATGATACATTAAACAAGATGGACTTAATTGATATTTACGGGACATTCCATCAAGAAACAACAGAATACACTTTCTTCTCAAGTGCTCATGGAACATTCTCCAGGATAGATCATATCTTGGGTCACAAATCAAGCCTTGGTAAATTTAAGAAAATTGAAATCGTATCAAGTATCTTTTCCGACCACAATGCTATGAAACTAGATATCAATTACAGGAAAAAACCTGTAAAAAATACAAATGCATGGAGGCTAAACAATACACTACTTAATAACCAAGAGATCACTGAAGAAATCAAAGAGGAAATCAAAAAATACCTAGAAACAAATGACAATGAAAACACGACGACCCAATACCTATGGGATGCAGCAAAAGCAGTTCTAAGAGGGCAGTTTATAGCAATACAATTCTACCTTAAGAAACAAGAAACATCTCAAATAAACAACCTAACCTTACACCTAAAGCAATTAGAGAAAGAAGAACAAAAAACCCCCAAAGTTAGCAGAAGGAAAGAACTCATAAAGATCAGAAATAAATGAAAAAGAAATGAAGGAAACGATACCAAAGATCAATAAAACTAAAAGCTAGTTCTTTGAGAAGATAAACAAAATTGATAAACCATTAGCCAGACTCATCAAGAAAAAAAGGGAGAAGTCTCAAATCAATAGAATTAGAAATGAAACAGGAGAAGTAACAACTGACACTGCAGAAATCCAAAGGATCATGAGAGATTACTACAAGCAACTATATGCCAATAAAATGGACAACCTGGAAGAAATGGACAAATTCTTAGAAAAGCACAACCTTCCGAGACTGAACCAGGAAGAAATAGAAAATATGAACAGACCAGTCACAAGCACTGAAATTGAAACTGTGATTAAAAATCTTCCAACAAACAAAAGTCCAGGACCAGATGGCTTCACAGGCGAATTCTATGAAACATTTAGAGAATAGCTAACACCTATCCTTCTCAAACTCTTCCAAAATATAGCAGAGGGAGGAACACTCCCAAACTCTACTAGGCCACCATCACCCTGATACCAAAACCAGACAAAGATGTCAGAAAGAAAGAAAACTACAGGCCAATATCACTGATGAACATAGATGCGAAAATCCTCAACAAAATGCTAGCAAACAGAATCCAACAGCACATTAAAAAGATCATACACCATGATCAAGTGGGGTTTATCCCAGGAATGTAAGGATTCTTCAGTATACGCAAATCAATCAATGTGATACACCATATTAACAAGTTGAAGGAGCAAAACCATATGATCATCTCAATAGATGCAGAAAAAGCTTTTGACAAAATTCAACACCCATTTATGGTAAAAACCCTCCAGAAAGTAGGCATAGAGGGAACTTACCTCAACATAATGAAGGCCATATATGACAAACCCACAGCCAACATCATCCTCAATGGTGAAAAACTGAAAGCATTTCCTCTAAGATCAGGAACAAGACAAGGTTGCCCACTCCCACCACTATTATTCAGCATAGTTTTGGAAGTTTTAGCCACAGCAATCAGAAAAGAAAAAGAAATAAAAGGAATCCAAATTGGAAAAGAAGAAGTAAAGCTGTCACTGTTTGCAGATGACATGATACTATACATAGAGAATCCTAAAGACTCTACCAGAAAACTACTAGTGTTAGTCAATGAATTTGGTAAAGTAGCAGGATAGAAAATTAATGCACAGAAATCTCTTGCATTCCTATACACTAATGATGAAAAATCTGAAAGTGAAATTAAGAAAACATTCCCATTTACCATTGCAACAAAAAGAATAAAATATCTAGGAATAAACCTACCTAAGGAGACAAAAGACCTGTATGCAGAAAATTATAAGACACTGATGAAAGAAATTAAAGATGATACAAACAGCTGGAGAGATATACCATGTTCTTGGATTGGAAGAATGAACATAGTGAAAATGACTCTACTACCCAAAGCAATCTACAGATTCAATGCAATCCCTATCAAACTACCACTGGCATTTTTCACAGAACTAGAACAAAAAATTTCACAATTTGTATGGAAACACAAAAGACCCCGAATAGCCAAAGCAATCTTGAGAAAGAAAAACGGAGCTGGAGGAATCAGGCTCTCCCTGACTTCAGAGTATACTACAAAGCTACAGTAATCAAGACAGTATGGTACTGGCACAAAAACAGAAATATAGATCAGTGGAACAGGATAGAAATCCCAGAGATAAACCCACGTACATATGGTCACCTTATCTTTGATAAAGGAGGCAAGAATATACAGTGGAGAAAAGACAGCCTCTTCAATAAGTGGTGCTGAGAGAACTGGACAGCTACATGTAAAAGAATGAAAGTAGAACACTCCCTAACATCATATACAAAAATAAACTCAAATTGACTTAAAGACCTAAATGTAAGGCCAGACACTATCAAACTCTTAGAGGAAAACATAGGCAGAACACTGTATGACATAAATCACAGCAAGATCCTTTTTGACCCACCTCCTAGAGAAATGGAAATAAAAACAAAAATAAACAAATGGGACCTAATGAAACTTAAAAGCTTTTGAACAGCAAAGGAAACCATAAACAAGATGAAAAGACAACCCTCAGAATGGCAGAAAATATTTGCAAATGAAGCAACTGACAAAGGATTCATCTCCAAAATTTATAAGCAGCTCATGCAGCTCAATATCAAAAAAACAAACAACCCAATCCAAACATGGACAGAAGACCTAAGTAGACATTTCTGCAAAGAAGGTATACAGATTGCCAACAAACACATGAAAGAATGCTCAACATCATTAATCATTAGAGAAATGCAAATCAAAACTACAATGAGATATCATCTCATACCGGTCAGAATGGCCAACATCAAAAAATCTACGAACAATAAATGCTGGAGAGGGTGTGGAGAAAGGGAACCCTCTTGCACTGTTGGTGGGAATGTAAATTGATACAGCCACTATGGAGAACAGTATGGAGGTTCCTTAAAAAACTAAAAATAGAACTACCATATGACCCAGCAATCCCACTACTGGGCGTATACCCCGAGAAAACCATAATTCAAAAAGAGTCATGTACCACAATGTTCATTGCAGCTCTATTTACAATAGCCAGGACATGGAAGCAACCTAAGTGTCCATCAACAGATGAATGGATAAAGAAGATGTGGCACATATCTACAAGGGAATATTACTCAGCCATGAAAAGAAACGAAACTGAGTTATTTGTAGTAAGGTGGATGGACCTAGAGTCTGTCATACAGAGTGAAGTAAGTCAGAAAGAGAAAAACAAATACCATATGCTAACACATATATATGGAATCTAAAAAAAAAAAAAAAGTCGTCATGAAGAACGTAGAGGCAAGACGGGATTAAAGACACAGACCTACTAGAGAATGGACTTGAGGATATGGGGAGGGGGAAGGGTAAGCTGCAACAAAGTGAGAGAGTGGCATTGGACATACATACACTACCAAATGTAAAATAGATAGCTAGTGGGAAGCAGCCTCATAGCACAGGGAGATCAGCTCAGTGCTTTGTGACCACCTAGAGGGGTGGGATAGGGACGGTGGGAGGGAGGGAGACGCCAGAGGGAAGAGATATGGGGATATATGTATATGTATAACTGATTCACTTTGTTATAAAGCAGAAACTAACACACCATTGTAAAGCAATTATACTCCAATAAAGATGTTAAAAAAAAAAAAAACTTATGGCAAGGGGCCTTCCCTGGTGGTGCAGTGGTTAAGAATCCACCTGCCAGTGCAGGGGATATGGGTTCGAGCCCTAGTCTGGAAGATCCCACAAGCCTGTGGGCCATGACTACTTCGCCTAGCGCTGTAGAGCCCGCGAGCCACAGCTACTGAGCCCATGCACCTAGAGCTCGTGCTCCGCAACAAGAGGAGCCACCACAATGAGAAGCCCAGGCACCGCAACAAAGAGTAGCCCCCACTTGCAGCAACTAGAGAAAGCCCGCGCGCAGCACTGAAGACTCAATGCAGCCAAAATTAAAAAATAATAAATAATAAATTTATTTTTTTAAAAAAAAGCTTGTGGCAAAAGTTTTCAAGAATTACTAGTTTTTAACCTTTGAACCATAAGCCTTAAGTGATTTGGACTTTGATTGATTTAGAATCGAATAGTAATATTTTAGAGCTGGAAGAGAACTTAAGAGTGTCATATGGTCCAAAACTGCAAAAAATGTGTAGTTAAGGGTATTTAGTCCAGGTGCTTTGATTCGCACAGCAAATATTTGGCTAATTTGGGACTTTTTCCTCAGTTTTTAACTCATTGAGAGTATTTTTTTAATATTCTCTACAAATGGCTCTTGTTTTACAACTTTTCAGGAATGTCAATGTTTGATTTAGCAAGTTGATTTAGAAAAGTGGAGTTATTAACAAACCAAGTAGTTAAATCATGCACCTAATTCCAGAAGAAAGGTTTTTGCCATGGCAAACCACAGTGTGGATATTTTATGGGTTAAATGTTTAAAGTATTTTAAGAACAATGGCTCTTCCTACTTTCTTTTTTGCTGAACCTTTGTATAAAAAGAAATTTAGAAAAAGCTTCTTGTATCCTTGGCTCTTTTCCTCCAGAGCCTTATAACTTTTACTTTAAGTCTTTGTTTTTTATTTTAAGATATTCCTTTCAGTTTCTACCATATCCACATGGTCATATATAGTTCCTTTTTTATCATCACAAAAGTTATTGAAGGTTTTTTTGTTATCTTTACAAATTTGGCTTATTGGGAACTGGAGTTGAGACTTTGCAATACAGGACCCTTTATAAATTTTTTACCCACCGGATAAACTGAAAGTCCAGTTTGCCTACGTTCATAATATCCACTTGAATTTTATACATCCATTCTTTTGATGCAAAAATATTGAAATGTTTATTAAAAAACAAAATCCCAACAGAGCAATGAACATAACTTAATGTCCTAAATAAGTAGGATTTAACATACTAATCTGCTGGGGACATATTAAAAATGTTTAAGAAAGTGGAAAATTTCTAGGTGATGAGACAACTTATTGTATCATTGTTCATAATAGTCCCCCCAAAAGGAAACAACCTAAATGTCCCTCAGTAGGGGAATGGATAAAATAAACTATGTTTCTTTCATTAATGGAATACTATCCAGCAATTCAGATGAAGAAAGTAGATCTGTATCAACGTAACTAATTCTCAAAATCATTTTGATGAGTGAGAAAGCAAGCCATAAAGGCGTATATTCAGCGCATCACCGTTTATATAAAGTTATAAAGCATACAAAACAATGATACGTACTTAAAGATGTGTATATTTACATAGTAGAAGTTTTTAAAATGCATGTGAATGAAATGCGCTAGCTTCAGGCTAGTAGTTAACTCTAGAGGACAGAAAGGGATGGAAGATGAGGCTTTAGTTAAATCTGTAATTTTTTTGTTTCTTTATAAATTAAAATATCGGAAGCAAGTAAGGTCATTGTTAACATTTGTTAAAACTAGGGGGTGAGTAAATGGGTGTTTGTTATGGTAATCTCTTAATATTTAAAAAATGTATTTCTTAAAGTAAGTGTATTTTCTTTATATATTTGTTCTCAGTGCTAAGTATCTGTCCTCATGTACTGGTCCATGCAGGCACTCTCCATCATGTATGCACAAACACATCCCCTCACATTCATTCCTTTAACAAGTATTTATTAAGTATTTCTACATAATAGGCACTGTTTTGGGTGCTAGATACAGCAGTGGACAAAACAAAGCCCTTACCATCATGGAGCTTATGTTCTAGTGGTGGGAGGCAGATAATAAATTAGAGAATATACAATATGCCCAGTGGTGTTAAGTGCTATCTATGCATGGAAGAAAAAAAAAAAAAAACCAGATAAGGGCAGTAGGGAGGACTGGGGAGGGTAGAGGGAGACTTGTTATTGTATATAAGGTGATGAAAGGAAGGCTGTCTAATAAAGTGACATTTGAGTTGAGGCCTGAAGGAGGTGAGGAAATGTGCTCTGTGAATGTATCTGTCACCACCTCATGTCAAGTGGTGACATCTCCTAAGTTACATATCCATTTCAGACTTCTCCCCTTACCTCCATTTGACTCTATGCTTGGATGTCTAATAGATGTTTCAAACTTAAGATGTCTGAAACTCCTTTTCTTTACCCCCAAATCTGCTTTACCCATAGTCTTCTTCATCTCATTTGTAGCTAGGACTAGGAATTTGAGACTCTTTGGGGAGTAGCTGTTATTTAAAGGCGTGGTACTAAATAGATGAGATCATTTAGAGAAAATAAAGAAAAGTTCACATTTAATGATCAGGAAAAGAGAGGGGATGCTACAAGGGAGATTGAGGACTGGCCAGAGATTTGGTGGCGAGGGACCCAGGAGAGTGTGATGCCTCAAAAGCCAAGAAAGGAAAATGTTTCAGGAAGGGAGTCATTAGTGGTATCAAAATCTGCTGAGAGGTTGAAAAAGATGAAGACTAGGAATCAACTCTTAACATTTGGCATCATTAAAGTTGTTAAAGTGTTCTTTTAAAAAAATGATGGGATTAAAACCTGGTTTGGAATGGATTCATGAAAGAATAGGAAATAAGGAAATGGATATGGCAAATTACAACTCTTGAGTTTTGGTATAAAGAACTGGAGAAAAATCTGGCAATATCTGAAAGGTGTTGTGGAATCAAAAGAAAGGTCTACATACACGAGTAGGTATTTCTTTTTATCATTTCTGCCCAGAGTTTGGACTTAGAATAAAATCTAAATTTTTGTGGTTTAGTTTTGTTTTAAAGGGTCGCTTTCCTCATGCTATTGCTATCGCAAGGGGAAAATATGTTACATTTTACTTCTGAAAGAAAATTAGGCAATAACTCCAATAAAATGCTGACAAAATAACCAAGTGAAAATAAAAAGAAATCTGTCACTACATCTTAGGAAATACATACCGGAGAGATCAAAGAGATTCCATTTTATTAAGTTACTACCTTTTACAATTTAATGATATTTCCTTTTTTTTTTAATTCAGTGGGGATCAGCAGTGTACTTATGTTATAAAAAATCGGTGGCAAAGACTAACACTGTATCTTACAAAGCTGGTAAGTATAATTTTTCATGGAATACTTTATAAATGTATTATGGGGCCAATAAGATTAAAGAAAAAAAAACGAAACCTGTCTTACGATGTGTTAGTGTCAGGACTGGGACTATATAACCCATGTCTTTTGATTGTTTTGTCTTCATCCATACTTTATTGGATGCTTAATGGAATATTAATTTTAAAAGAAGACAAGGTTTTTAAAATATTAGGTTTAAGTAAATAACTAATAAGTCGATATCGTTCTCTTTAAGTTTTTAAATCAGTAGAAAATGTGGAAAAGTATTTATTGTCCTTTTAAATTAATGTTTCCTTAATAGTTATATTAAATTTAATCAAATCTATAGTTCATATGTAATTATATTTCAGAATCACCTGAAATATTGTAAACTAACTTGTAATTTTATAATGCATAGTTGAATTGCCAGAAACCTCAACATATCAAATTATGTACAAGAGAGCAGATTCAACATTTTAAAAAATAAATTTTTAAAGTTAGTGTCCTAGACTCCTACCTTCTTCTACCTGTGATTTTCTGGGGTCCACAGCTCATCGCTATTTCTATAGTTACTTAAAGGCTATACCGTTACTTCATGACTTGAGAAAGTAATGGAGACTTAACTGTAAATCCTTATGGGATCAACTGGCTGGCTAGCATATAATTAGAGAATTTTAGAACTGCCTTGGACCTCTATATCTAGTTCATCTCACTTTATAGATGAGAAAACCAGAGACCTGTAGGTACATGATTTGTCCAAAGTCAAACAGGTATTAGTGTGGCAGACCAACCACTCATATTCTTAGTTTATCATTTTGTATTTAACATCATGTCTGGTGATGGTTTCCACTTGACTTTAAGGGTTCAAGGTCAGGGAATCTATTTTCTGTTTCTAGTCCCACAAAATCCAGGACAAGAGTCTGCTCCGAGGGTTTGTTAGGTAGAAGATACCTGGACTACTCTCTAGACTAGTCTATTTAACATGAAATAATGTGCCACTTGAAACTCTATTTTCATATATTCTGGGATTATTCAGAAGCTGCGGTTAAGCTGATACTATTTTAAAGACATTGTAAATATGTGACTTCTATTTTTATGTGTATTTTTCTTGTATTTGTCCTAGAAGTTATATATATAGTCCTATAGAATATCTATTTTAATGTGTCAAAAAAACCCCAAGGGAAAGTTATTGAAAGCTAGTGAAGTGGATATATGCATTTGAACATTTCAAAAAAAAATAGTATGTTCATATGCTTTAAGACAGTGTGACCACAAAATGAACTTTTAGGAGTGTGTTTATATTTGTGTATGTTTCTTTAGAATAATCTTTTCTTGTTTACCTTACTAGCCTTTGTGGATGAAGTTTGATAAATATTACATAGTTAATATGAATAGTTTGAGGATTAAAATCTATATGAATCCTACTAAAGTATTCAGAGTTACTTGGTGAACATATATGTAATGTTTTGGTCTTCCAAAAGTGTTAAATAATAAAGCATTTTAGCATCATTCAAATTATGAGCCCCTAAATTCAAGACATGATGAGTTAATATTTATTATTGTTTTTACAGGTCTAATTTGTAGATACCCTCAAGAAGATTATGAGTCATTCTCACTCCCAGAATCTGTTCCCCTATTTTGTTTACCAATGGGTGCAACTATTGAATGTTGGCCACCAAATAGCAAATACCCTCTCCCTGTATTTTCTACATTTGTGTTAACTGGAGCCTCAGCTGAAAAGGTACTATATGTTTAACAAATGATATCTGCAAATTTCTTGTACACTTTCAAGTCTTAAGTTTTATATGCAGGAACAATAGAAAAAATAACTGGTTAAATTGAATCTATTACACGCACCTCTTCCACTTTGTTAAAATAACTATATCGAGAGACAGAGGAAAAGAGAATTTCATTCTGTCCCATATACCCAAGTGCTTCTTTTGTGAATATAGTGAAAGATTTTTTTTCATCATCAAATGATGATGCTTCATTGCTTCGTTTTCTGTGTTACAGAAACTTAAAAGTAATACTAAAGAGATTATTAAATATGCAGTGTTATTTAGAATCATAAACTGTTATATTGTTGGAATGGACTTTGGAAATCATCTAGTCTAACATCTTCATTTTATATATTGGGAAACTGAGGTCTAGAGAAATTCAGTGAATTGTCTGAAGTTGGAATATTTATTTCCTTATCTAAAATTCTGTCCCACTCTCTATTAAATAATTATTTTCAATCATTTTCTTATAGAGAATATTGATACAATTGCTTTTACTCTTTATAAAACAAATGCAATTTAATTAAAACACCTTTTTTTTCCCAGTAATAAGGAGATATGAGAGTTGTGCTGTGTAGTTTTGTTGTTGTCGTCGATGTTTTAACGTACTTCAAGAAAGCAAGAGAGGTGTCTCTTCACCACTGGGTTTCTGGTACCTGGCACCTTGCTTGGCTCATAGGCCTATAATGGCTCCTAATAGCTCATCCATTAAATATTTAACTAATGATGTGATTGGAATAAATGATATAAGGCATATTTATCAAATATATTACTTGTTTTCCAGGTCTATGGTGCTGCTATTCAGTTTTATGAACCATACTCCGAAGAGAATCTCACAGAAAAACAGAGATTTCTTTTGGGTTTAGCATCATCAGCAGATGAGAAGTCTGATAGTTCCAAGACAGTTCACACTAGTAAATGCATCTGTCTTCTCTCTCACTGGCCTTTTTTTGATGCATTCAGGAAGTTTCTGACTTTTCTATATCGTTATTCCATCTCTGGACCTCATGTCCTTCCAATTGAGAAGTAAGTTAGAAGCCTTCTTGGTTCAAAATTTGGCAGCTCTTTCCATTATGTGTGGTGTATTTATACTGGTAATTGAGTAAATTTTATTTGGAAGCTAGATTTTTCAAGAGAAAGAAAGTTTGGTTGATTCAGTCAGGTAATATTTCTCTATTATACCTACAGTTTTGTTATTTTAGATAATTTTATCTCTAACAAAATGAAATAAATATTTCATCTTCTTGATACTCTTTTGAAGTTTGGAGATCCTAATTAGCGTTTTTTTTTACAGGTTTTGTTAATTCTTATTTTACATGTAATTTGGGTTTATATGAACCTTTAAAATATTCCTTACTATTTTTAGATATCATGAATTTAAAGGAAAAATTAGATAAACGTATTTTTTATTCTTTTTAAAATTTTTGTGATTTACTTTAAGATCACTAAAACTGAATAATCTTTAATGTAGTAAGGTTTGACACAAATGAGATCTAAACATCACCACTGTCTATTTGACTATTGTTTATTTTATATCATCTATCACTTAAGCTCTTTTGTGTTCTTCGGCAGAATTCTGTGATTCTAATGACAGTTGGAAGTGATAGAATTATTATAAGAACAGTCAATGTAAAATATTACTTTATAATTTTTCCTTGCAGTTTTCTGCCCGCATCTCAGTATTCTAATCCACCAGTTCTCAAATTTTTTAGTCTCAGGACCACTTTATACTCTTAAAAATGAAGACCCCCCCGCAAAGAGCTTTTTTTAACGTGTTATATCTATTAATATTTACTACATTAGAAATTAAAACTGAGAACTTCAAAAATATTTATTAATTTATTTTAAAAAATGATAAACCTGTTACATGTTATCATAAATATCTTTTTTTTTTTAATAACCATGTCCTAAAACAAAAAAATTAGGAAGAAGAGTGACATTGTTTTACATTTTTTGCAAATCTCTAATGTCTGGCTTAATTGAACATAGCTGGGTTCTCATTTTATCTTATTTTTAATTTTTTTTTGGCCATGCAGCATGTGGGATCTTAGTTCCCCAACCAGGCATCGAACCCATGCCTCCTGTATTGGGAGCACAGAGTCTTAACCACTGGACTGCCAGGGAAGTCCCATAGCTAGGTTCTCATATATGCTTGTGCTTTCAGTCTGTTGCAATATGTTGTTTTGGTTGACATAATGAAAAAAACGTGGCCTCACACAAATATGTATGTGGAAAAGGGAGGGCATTTGAATAGTCTTTTCAGAAAATTGTGGATTTTCTTTTTTGACACTGCACCAAAACTTGACAAGTATAGTTTATTATAGGTTACTGTCAGTATGGAATCTAAAACTTTAGTGATGAACTTTCTCTGTTACAGTAAAATCTATTGGTCTGTCTCTTTGAGTGGAACTTTTATACATGTGTGATTTTGTAGCATCGTACATTGGTCATTTGGAAAATACTGGTTCACTGAGTTAACATAGATACATCTCATTATCAAAATTTAAAAATCAGATTTGTGAATATAACCACCTACATCAGAAAAATTTTTGAGTATTGAGAAATTGTCAAGTTTATGGTAGCAAGATTCTAATTTTTACTTGAAAGCTTGAATTTATTTACTTATTTGTTTGTTCCTCCTTTGGGGTTAACTGAGAAAAAGGTTTTAGTATTCCATTTTGATTTCTCCCTTGGCTTTTTAAAAACAGCTTTATTGAAATATAATTCACATATCACACAGTTCACCCATTTAAATTAGTATACAATTCAATGTTTTTTAAAAACATGCATTCACAGGGTGTACAACCATTACCAAAATCTAATTTTAGAACATTTTCATCCCCTAGGAGAAACCCCATACCCATTAGGTGTCCTGCCCCATTCCCCACTTATCCACTCAGGTCTAAGCAACTTATATGGTCTTCTTTGACTGGATCCTTTCATCTTTTCGTAATGTTTCCAAGGTTCATCCATATTGTACCATGTGACAGTACTACATTTCTTTTTATTGGAAAGCTTGAATTTAATTATTGGCAACAAGTACTGTAAGTTATTTTTCTTGAAGCAATAGCCTCACTTTGTTCATTTTAATGTAGAAAATATCTACTGAATACCCACATTGGATAACATTAATATGTCTTTTGTTCTTTCAAGGAAAAATGGCATTCTCTGGAAACAAAGCAAAACAAAAACAGCTAATTCACTCACAACTCAGTCACACAAGTGCTCTTCCTCAAGACAAACATCATACTCCTGTATGCAGCAGAAGTGTTTTATGCATTCTTCGCCTTTCATCACACAGATTATTTATAAGTATACACTGCAGAGTCAAAATTTAGTAAAATTAATAGTATTTACTGCTTCATCCGAGACATTCTTAAGTGAAACTGAATACAACAGCTACAGTTCAGTGCCACTCCCTTGATTCATAGTAAGGGGCAGCAGTTTTATCCACAATGCTTTTGCACCATTAGTGCAAATATCAACACAGTGAAAACGGCAAACGGTGTCTTTAAAAAGTAGCTTTGACCTTGCAGATTCTCCCTGAATTGGTCTTGGGGATCTTTAGGTATTCATGGATCACACTTTGTTTTCTGCTATTCTAACTACTTCACATAATGCAAGCAGATGTGTGTCCTCTGGAACTCATTCCCCTTGTCTTTTTGTTCTTAGTCTGTGAGTACCTTAGTAGTAGAAACTGGTAGTATATGGCTTTTAAAAAAATAATTCCCAACATGTCTGGCAGTATCTTATATATAGCAGGCAGTCAAAACATGTTTGTAAAAAATTAATAATTTTCTCTTCTGATGTTTTGTATCCAGTTGAAATTATCTCAGTTCTGAAACCAAGATGATTTGGAAATAGTTTAAAAGTAATAGAGAAATAAAATAGCTCATTCCTTAAAAAAGGATTGTTCACTATTGTTGCCTTTTTTCTTTTCCATGGTATTCAAAACAAAACCCATCAATCTAGCTTTTTATCTGTTCTCTTCTGGGGAAAAAAACCCATAAAATCAGTAATAGAATTTTTAACCTATTGTTAATAGAAAGTATATTGTTCATGTTTTAGAAACAGTTAAACTCTTTCATTTTTCTGGAGTACTCAGTGGTTGCTTCATTTTTAAAATATGAGCAATTGACTAAAAAGTATATTGCTTCATTTTAAAAATATGAGCAATTGACTAAAAAGTATATGCAAGAATTAGCTTCTTTGGTAATGTCCACATCTCTGTTACGTTGTTTGTTATCTTCTTAGGGAGAGGTAGAAGTTACAGTGGCTTTTCAGACATTAATAACACAAACGTTATTGAATGTGAGAAAGTATTAATATGAAAAGTTTTTGGGTGGGTTTAGATAGAAGGAACTTTCCTGGGACAAACGATTTTTGGTTGTTGTTTGTTCACTTGCTTTTGTAGTAGCAGGGATTTTGAAATTATAGGTACACAGAGCTTTTGACTCAACCTGGACTTGTGGTGACATGTTGACCTTTATAGCATATGGTATTCACTTTGGAATCAATCAGGTGTTTGTTTGTTTGTTTTTAAGGCATATTTCTCATTTTATGCATAAAGTTCCTTTTCCATCTCCTCAGAGACCACGGATTTTAGTTCAGGTAAGATTTTCATGACGTAAGTGCTCTGTTAAATAATTATTGACTCTGTCAAAATGTACCATAAGAATAACAATTTTATATGGGTAAAAAAATCAAATGAAATCAAAAGAGAACCAGATACTGTTTTACGTTGGAGTTTGGACCCTTATGGTTTTATTAACTGCCTCCCAGACAGACATCTAATGTTTCCTCTTAGATAAAGCATTGCAGAGTTAAAGAAGTAGACAGCAGTAGGCGTTTTGAACACGTAAAAAGGGACTGCTTTCCCTAAATTTATTCTTGGTATTTGAACATTTGTGCCTTTGGCACTTATTCCCTAAGTTAAATGTATTAGAAGAGATAAAAGAAAAAGCTGTGTGTTTTCATATATTGCAGGAAGAATTGCTCATATCTTTGTGAGAGGAGGAAGTTTAAAGTGAACATAAATTATTTTCCCCATCTCTTTTCCCCGTTGACTTTATCTTTCGTCTTTTGTTTACATTTCTTTTTTGTCTATGCTCTTTATATGTAAGTTGTCTTTTGAATCTATTTAATCACGATTTTTGAAGTGATTTTGAGAAAATATTTCATGTATTATCACTATATGTGCCTTGTATTTATCACAGCCCTTAATGGAGTATCATTCAAAATGAGAAATCATTTATAAGTAGATATTTGCAAATTTGTATAAATCTGCATAAAATTTTAAATGTAGATTAAATTAATTGCATTAATATATTGATACAGATAAAATGTCTAGAAAAATAGCATTTTGATAAGCTTTATAAATAGTCTGCATATCTACATATCATCCCAAGTTACTTCTTGGTATTTAGTGCCAGAATACATATAGCGCAATCAGTTTGAATACACATAAAAGATATGTTTTATAGCAGAAGTTGGCAAGTTTTTTATGTTGAGGCTGAAACAGTGTTTCAGTCTTTACAGTAAAGGCCATACTGTCTCTCTGGAAACTACTCAGCTCTGCTTTCATTGCACAAAAGCAGCTATAGGTAACACGTAAACAAATGTGCATGGCTTTTTTTAAATAAGACTTTATTTATAAAAGCAGGTGGCCTGTGGATTTGCCTTGAGGCCATAGGTTTGCTAACTCTGGTTTTACCGTATTAAATGAATAATTTAGTCTTTCGATACAGATTTGTTAAATGGCATCAGGGAAATGTTGAGAAACAGAAGAAAAGAGATAGGATTCAGAGTAAGAAGAGTTAGTAGTTAGAAGAGGTCAGTCATCAGGACATATTTTTCAGGATCTTAGTAAGTGATATAGATGGTTCCTATACTGGTGAATGGGGATATTGAAACTTTATGGGCATCGTCTATATATATATATGTTTTTTTCTGGAAGATGGTGTTTTAAAGTTCATCTTTATATTTCAAATACTTTATTTTTAATCTATTTCAGTTATCACCACATGATAATCTGATTCTCAGTCAGCCTGTTTCTTCACCTCTTCCACTAAGGCAAGTAAAACTTCGTTTGTGTTTCTCTAAATGCAGTGTGAGCTAAAGTAACATTCAAGTATTTTCTCTCTTTCCTAGGGAAAATTGCAAATGTTGATGGAAATACGTCTCATTTAATTGTTTCTTACCTAAATTTCTTTTACTTAACAGTGAGGTTAAAGGTCTTAAAGAACACAGAAAAACTTTTACAATAGTGTTTGGTATTTTGTGTACCCATTTATTATGATTAAGTACATACAACTACATAAATAAGTATATATGTCTGTAGATTATGAAAACAATTTTTTTAGCTTTAAATATCCTCTGAAGAACATTCAAATGCAATTAATTTTAAATTTAACCCCCAAATAAAAAGTTACTTATAAATACTAGCCCATGGAATAGAATAATGTATTTCATCACCTTAAAAGTTCAGAGAGATTATGAAATATGTTTTTTCTAAAGTATCAATTCTTGAAATTTAATTAGCTGTGTAATTTTTCTAGCAGGGAAATAGTTACAATATAATTAAGTTATTTTGTAGCACATACCTAAGGGAGACCAGCTGCCATCTTTGACATTAATTTTGTAAGAATTGCAGACTATTTCATCACCAGGTGTTGGCCCAGAGTGACCAGTGTTTTCTTAACCTTTGTTTGAGCTGAGAATAAATTAGAAATACTGACTGAGACTACTTTAAAACAATTCTACATTACCCAAGAGCCTTTTTTTATTTTTTGGTAATGGCTTTATTGATATAATTCACATACCATACAATTCACCCAGTTAAATTGTACAATTTAATGATTACATTCACAGAGTTCTGCAACTATCACTATAATCAATTTTAGAACATTTTCATAGCTCCAAAAAAACCCTGTACCCTTTAGCAGTTACCTTCCCTTACTCCTCCCATCCCTATATATACAAACACACACACGCCCCCTTGCCAGCCCTAGGCAACTGCTGATCTACTTCTTTCGCTTCAGATTTGCGTGTCCTGGACATTTCATATAAATGGAATCATATAAAATGTGGCCTTTTGTGTTTGGCTTCTTTCACTTAGCATGTTTCTAATGTTTATCCACATTATAGCATGTATCAGTTCTTCATTCCTTTTTATTTCCAACAAATATTTCAGTGTATGGATATACCACATTTTACTTATCCATTTATCAGTTGACAGACATTTGGGTTGTTTCTACTTTTGGGCTACTATAAATAATGCTGCTATGAACATGCACAAGTTTTTTGTGGGCATATGTGTTCATTTCTCCAAGAGACTTTATTAGTTTTGGTTTATTTTTAAAAAGTTAATTCAGTGAAGCCAATTATTTAACATTATAAAGATGAAATACTGGTTAGCTTACTGAATCATTTACTTTTTTTTTTAAATTTTTTAAAAATTTATTTATTTTTTTATGTTTGGCTGCGTTCGGTCTTTGTTGCTGCGCGCGGGCTTTTCTCTAGTTGCAGCGAGCGGGGGGCTACTCTTCATTGCGGTGCGCGGGCTTCCCATTGGGCGGCTTCTCTTGTTGCAGAGCATGGGCTCTGGGCGAGCAGGCTTCAGTAGTTGTGGCATTCGGGCTCAGTAGTTGTGGCTTGCGGGCTCTAGAGTGCAGGCTCAGTAGTTGTGGCGCACAGGCTTAGTTGCTCCGCAGCATGTGGGATCTTCCCAGAGCAGGGCCCAAACCCGTGTCCCCTGCATTGGCAGGCGGATTCTTAACCACTGCGCCACCAGGGAAGCCCAGAGTCATTTACTTTGTTAATGCAGTATTTTGTTAACCATGTACAATGTCTAAGTTTTGATTATTAATTTGCTTTGTATGTGTGTATCATCACGTAGTGGCTCTTAATTAATATTATCATTACAATAGTAAAGATAATCTAGCTATTTCTAAATCCAAATTTTGAGATGTGTATTTACCTTAAGGAAGTTGGGCCTGTAAGTCACATACGTTTTCTGATAATTACAGAGGAAGATGAGCCATGTTAAAAAAAAAAAAAAAAAAGAAAAAAAACTTGCATTAAACGATTTGCTTTCAACCAAAGCACCCCTCTTATACATTGAATTCTTTATTGGAACATTATCTACATGGCACATCTTTTTATATAAAATGAAGCAGATGACTTTTCATTTTCCATATTTAATACAACGCAGAAGAATCGAATGATTTCAGAACCTCATAAAACTTCATTATTTTCATAGTGTGTTTCTGATACAGTGTTTTCCCTACATAAGAGCAACAGTCATGTTTAAAGTTAAATATGTAATATGAACTATAATCCTACCCTAATCATGAACTTTTAAAAATTATTTTGGATAATGAGGTGTTTGATCTCTGTTTTTTTAATTATATATTTTTGTTTGGATTTATAGTGGTGGCAAGTTTTCAACATTACTTCAGAATTTGGGCCCTGAAAATGCTGTGACACTACTGGTGTTTGCAGTAACAGAACATAAGATTCTTATTCATTCCTTACGGCCTTCAGTGCTTACTAGTGTGACAGAAGCATTAGTGTCTGTGAGTATCACAGTTTCTTATTGGCAGTCAGTTTCATTTTAAACCTAATTATTCATATAATTTAAAGCTGTTTTAATGCTTAACTAAAATTCAGAGTGTAATGAATTTCAATTTTCTGGCCACTAACACTAGTTGTAATTATTTAACAAGCATTATACTACTTTCGGTATAAATATTTGAAAGACAGTTTTTTGTGTGTGCTGATGAATTATGCTTCAATGTCAAACAGCTAAATATTCTCTTTTCTTTTATTTATCCAAGATGATTTTCCCTTTCCACTGGCCATGCCCCTATGTTCCTCTCTGCCCACTGGCTTTAGCAGATGTCTTGAGTGCACCATGTCCATTCATAGTAGGAATTGATTCAAGATACTTTGATCTCTATGACCCTCCACCAGATGTCAGTTGTGTTGACCTAGATACCAACACAATTTCTCAGTAAGTTCGTTTTAATGATTCTACTTCCAGTAATTTACAACTTTGTAGTGTATGTATGTAAATGTATATTTTGTGAATGATAACTAGAATTCTTTTGAGCTATGTTGTTTTTATATTTGGGGTTTTTACCATCTTTGAATCAGTTCTTACTATACTTTGATGGAATAGGTTTAGTGTATTAGAGAAGGTTTTAATCCTCAGCTCTTTCAATATTTGAGAAATATTATAATCTTACGCTTACTTAGAAATTTATGTAAGAAATGTAAGGATTTTATAATTTTCTCTCTCTCTATTGGAATAATATTTAAGTTGTAGCTAAGCTACTGGAACTGTATACTTACAGCTTTTTTTATAATTCAGTGTTTTCTCTTGTATTGTTTATTTTCAGTTTAATCATACTTAAGCTCTTCAGGGAGAGGAAATTGATGCAATACCACGTTGCATCCACAGGACATACTTAAAATAACTGCAAGTTACCCTATTAGTAAAGCCTAAAAGCTAGTATACCTTTTACAATTTAAGTACGTAGTTGTGAGATAGGTTTTTCTCCATTTTTAAATAAGCATGTTTCATATTAACGCCTTTTGATTTAATTCTGAAATCTTACATTAATTCTAGTATTGTTATAAGTCAAAACCTCAACTGCCTAAAAACCATTAGAAAAGTTTAGCAAAAAATAATTTTCTTTTATAAGGCATGTATGCTTTCAAAAGCCTAACCAAGAAAATATGGGATGTACTTTGTGCATTAAAGCCATTTTATATATGGGATAAAGAGCGTCAAAGATTCTTTACCATGAACATTTCATACTTTACCAGAAATATTTAATTCTTCAAATATTAAAGTAGTATCCCTTTTTTTTTGGCCAGTTGTTAATGTTACATGACATAATGTTTTTAAAAATTGAAATTCAGGGTGGCAAATAAGTATATACATTTTCTCTCTTTTTATACTTTTATACTTTTCCTCAATTTGTTAAAAGAATTTTTTTCTTATTATGTTAACTTTGTTTTGATCACTAATGAGTTAAAGAATCAAAGAAACATGACTTGTTTGCACTCATCAGTGGTCTTCCTTCTTGGTTTTATGGCCTTTCCAAACCTATTGGAGGACTAAACTAATGAATTAATAGCTTTCTACTTTCCTTCATCCTGAATTTCTGGAGCCTCAACCTGAAATTTGAAAGAAAAATCTGAGTATGAAATTTGTGGTTTCCTTTTCCCTTCTCTGACTCATAAATACATATAATAAGGAATATATTATGAATGTCAAGAAATTTCTGAAGAAAGGGAAATTAATATCTGATATGTACTAGGCATAAAGCTGTATGTATAGCCTAAGGTATCTCATATTATTCTCTGTATTTTGTGAGGTAGTTTTTACCAACCAGTCTGACAGACAGATAAGAAATCCAAAGCTTAGATTTTTAAGTAATTTATAAAAAGACACATAACTTAAAACTGCCAGAACTGATTTTGAAACTATCATTGTCTGACTCCATAACTATTATTTCTGCCACTAATTACTGGCTAACTACTTATGCAATAGTAATCCTATAAATGGAACTTACTATGAATAAAAATGCAGAAGGCTGTCATAGATCCAAACTCAGGTATTAGATAAAATTCCTTTTTTTAAAAATTATTTTTGTCTGCCTTGGGTCTTCGTTGCTGCGCGCAGGCATTCTCTAGTTGCAGCAAGCAGGGGCCACTCTTTGTTGCGGTTAATGGGCTTCTCATTGTGGTGGCTTCTCTTGTTGCAGAGCACGGGCTCTAGGTGCTTGGGCTCAGTAGTTGTGGCATGTGGGCTCAGTAGTTGTGGCTCACGGGCTCTAGAGCGCAGGCTCAGTAGTCGTGGCACATGGGTTTAGTTGCTCTGCGGCATGTGGAATCTTCCCGGACCAGGGCTCGAACCCGTGTCCCCTGCATTGGCAGGTGGATTCTTAACCACTGCGTCACCAGGGAAGTCCCTCAATAAAACTCTTCTCCCGAGCCAAGTTTTACAGTGATGATATCAAGGGCAAAAGGAGGAAATTATGTGAGTAAATAATAGTAATTTGATGAAATGATACCAAAATACTGTTCATTCACTTATGCTACAGACATCTCTTGAGTGCCTTTTTTTTTTTTTTTTTTTTTTTGCTAGGCACTGGGAATAAAAAGACAAACCAGATACACTCCTTTCTCTTAAGTTGCTAATAATCTAGTTAGCAAGGCAGGCACACACACAGTGAATGCTAAGGCACAGTAGGAGTGCTGTGTTTTAAAGTTTTAGCAAGAAAATAATGTCAAAAGTGTTTTTACATTCTGTTCTCACTTTAATACAGGGTTCCATAGTCCTGGTCACATTATAGGTGAAATAAAATCTCACAGCAGGACATCTGCAGTTTGACCCTGCCCTATCTGTATTTTATTATCATTGTGGAAAGATAGGGTAGATTCCAAGACAGTTCTTCTTTGTCAGCTTAAGCTTTCCCATCCACTCTTTTTTCTTTCAAAGTGATATTTGCCCTTTTTGTTCTGTGGGAAGTTTAGGGAACATTAAAAGAAAAGTTCAGCAATTCCATTTCACACCGGTGCTATGATGTCTTTGGTGGTTAGAACATAAGTGATTTACTTTTTTTCTCCTTTTTCTCTGCATTTTTCAAGTTTCCTAAAATGAGTATTTATTGCTTTTGAAATAGAAAAAAGATTTAATAAATAGAGAGTGGAATCAACAAAGCTATAGTTAAGTCCGAAAGCTTTATCATGTTTTATCACCATGCTCTTTTCTTCTCCTACTCCATATATAGTTTAAAGATCATGGGCTTTCCTGGTGGCACAGTGGTTAAGAATCCGCCTGCCAATGCAGGGGACAAGGGTTCAAGCCCTGGTCCAGGAAGATCCTACATGCCGTGGAGCAACTAAACCCGTGTGCCATGACTACTGAGCCTGCACTCTAGAGCCCGCGAGCCACAACTACTGAGCCTGCGTGCCTCAACTACTGAAGCCCATGTGCCTAGAGCCCATGCTCCGCAACAAGAGGAGCCATCGTGGTGAGAGGCCCGTGCACCGCAACAAAGAGTGGCCCCCACTCGCCTCAACTAGAGAAAGCCCACACACGGCAACAAAGACCCAACGCAGCCAAAAATAAAATAAATAAAATAAATTTTTTTAAAAAAAGGATTAACTGTGTTGTAAAGGTTGTATAAAGGAGATTATAGGAGTTCATCTAGAAACAAAGATATCACTGTCAAGCTGATGTCCTCTTTTATAGTTATAAAAGTATTTTGGAGTGTTATACTTTATTCAAATAATCTAATATTTTTTTAATTAATTAATTTATTATTTTTGGCTGTGTTGGGTCTTCGTTGCTGCACATGGGCTTTCTCTAGTTGCAGTGAGCGGGGGCTACTCTTCGTTGCAGTGCGTGGGCTTCTCATTGCAGTGGCTTCTCTTGTTGTGGAGCACGGGCTCTAGGCGCACGGGCTTCAGTAGTTGTGATGTGCGGGCTTCGGTAGTTGTGGCACATGGGCTTCAGTAGTTGTGGCGCATGGGCTTAGTTGCTCCGCGGCATGTGGGATCTTCCCGGACCAGGACTCGAACCCGTGTCCCCTGCATTGGCAGGTGGATTCTTAACCACTGTGCCACCAGGGAAGCCCAAATAATCTAATATTATAGATTATTTCTTTTCTGAAAGAAACAAAGCTAAATTTTACTTATATTTTTAGGAAACTAAATATTTGGATATACCGAAGTATTTTGATAAGCTTTATGGATCATAAGTTCATTGAAAGTTTTCTACAGTGCTTTGTCTTAGAGTATATAAGAAGAAATCTCCTAATAGTAGGATTTTCCCAATGTTTAGGTGTCTAGAGACTCTTAGATAAGATTAAGAGTAATGACCACCACATTAAGTTTTGTAGTGATTTGCATGATTCCAAAGCAAGTGGAATTGACTCAGTATAAACATAAGTGTAAAGTTTTGAGCTATATTTAATACAGGGTTCTACTCTCATATAAATTAATTTTTAAGTATTAAACACTCCAATTTACCCCTGTAGTATTTTTCTTCTGTTAAGTAGAATATTTTGTATATTTTATTTTTGTTCAATGTGTTTTCTCTTTTCCCCTTTTTATAAATAACAGATATATACCCACCCCTGCCCCACCCCAAGTTAATCTAACGAATATATTATTGTTGTCATTTAATCTCAGAACTGGTGACAAGAAAAATGTAGCCTGGAAGGTACTTCCAAAGAAACCATGTAAAAATCTGATGAACACACTGAATAATTTGCACCAGCAGTTGGCAAAATGTAAGTGTATAATTTAATTAAAGTAAGTAATTTAATCTGAAGAAAGGACTCCAGCAACTTTGCCTTACGTGTAAAAGGATGGTGTTTACCTAAAGGAAAGTGTTTTTACAATCTTAAAGGCAAATGAGCATTAAAGCAAAATTTTTTAGAAGCTGAGTGGGAGATTTACAAAGTTAATATTTTACATCATAATAAAATCCAAAAAGAGATTAAGGTGATTATTTTCAAATACTATGGAAAAAATACTGGTTTCTACTTGTGTATTTTCTTTATACATAGAATAGAAAGTTAGTTTTGAAAATCTAACACAGATGGTTTAAATTATATTAGAAAATGCTGATGATTTTTGTGGGTTGAGAGCAAGGTCATGTGCTTTTCACCTTCAGTAGATCTTAATGCTGTGCTTACCTCAAATAATTTGAAAATAGAAGCTTGCCAGAAGCATTCGGAAATTAATTAAAGTGAAAATTGATTAGGATATGGAGAATTTCAGTTCAAAGCTTACAATAAGAGTATCTTGATAGTGATCCAGAATTACCAGTAAGAGGAATTAAGCCTTCATGTATCTAATCCTCTTGGTATTTTATACCAACAGTCCATTCAGGGTTCATAATTTAATACTTATTGTATAAAAAATGGTCAGTAATGGTGCAGCAATAGTTGAGGTTCTCATTTATGTATTAGGTGAAATATAAACATGGGAGGTGGCCTACATCCTCAAGGGTTCAAGGGTGCCTATAGAATAGTTGGAAAGAGACATGGAAAAAGACAGTGTTTACAAAGTAAACCTTATAACAAGTAGATAATTCAGAAGTGGCTCATAAGTATTGGGATATGAAAAAATGACATCAAATGGAACAAATTTTATACTATGGAACAAATTATGTATGGAATTTTATTTAAGCTACTTAGTTAATTGCTTTCTAAAAATTCATGTGCTTCTTTTGAATAACTGAGAAGTCCAGCAGCTTTTGTAGCAGTATTTAAGTATTATTAAAATAAGTGAAATAACCCATCTGGCTCTACTGAAGGGTAGAATCTTACAGCTTAAAATTACAGGTTTAAACAATACTGATATTGTTATTCAGGATTATATATCACTTTACAGCTTCAGAGCACTTTCACATACATTCTTTTGTCTTTACAACTGTGAAGATACTAAGTTTGAGGGAGGTAGCTTGTCAGAGATCATACAGTTAATAAGGATGAAGCTAGGATTAAAACCTAGGCCTTCCATTCCAGTGCCCACGAACTTTTACTTTTTTAAACAATAAGAACTCCAAAAAAACCTCCCTAATATGATTTATTGTTCCTCATATTTTAAGAAGTTTTAAAATTTTGAGGCAATCACAAACTTTGTTTCTGTGACCTTTTGAGAATAGATGTCCCCATCATCTCCAAATGAAGTGTATTTCCTACCAATAAGTACATTCTGTATCACTGCAGTATGCTATAACCATGAAAATCAGGAAGTTAACATTGACCGTTACTACCATCCTTATCCTCAGACCAAATTCAAGTTTTGCTAGGGTTATATATTAAGGAGTTATGTAAACAAAGGGTTGAAGGAGCGTGAGCCCTTTTGAAAACACAACACATTATTTTTCTTTCAATTTTATTGAGATATAATTGACATACAGGACTGTACAAGTTTAAGGTATGCAGCATAATGACTTGAATTACATATGCAATGGATTTATAATTGATACCTTTATGAACATTAATTTTGACAGTTCTGGGGAAAACATTAACACTGTATTTCTTCACAGTGCAGCAGAGACCAAGAGACGATGGACTAATGGACTTAGCAATGAATGATTATGATTTTAATTCTGGAAAGAGGTTGCACATGATAGATTTGGAAATCCAAGAGGCATTTTTATGTTTCATGGCCTCTATTTTAAAAGGTTATAGATCATACTTAAGACCAATAACACAAGCCCCATCTGAGACAGCCACAGATGCAGCCTCTCTTTTTGCCCTACAAGGTGAGTGATTGCATAGTACTACAGCTTTCATATTATTGAGCTTAACCTTATGATGATTGCTTTCTGGGTTAGTAGCTCATATTTATCAAAATATACTTATCTATTTCAGGAGTATGTGAGTATCAGCTCAGTTGGTAATCCATTTCCATAGGACTGGTTATTTCTCAGGCACATTAGATATAATCCCATTAGCAAAATATGCAGAAGAGACTATTTGAAAAGTACAGAGCTTCCTAACCATGTACCACTGCACTCTGTTGTGTCACAGATGCGTTAAGATATTGATGCTTTTAGCTTTCAGGGCAGCCTGGTGATGTTGGGCAAGCAGAGGAGCCCCTGGGTTGGGGGATTTGAAAGATCTGGGTTCAAGTTCCTTTCCTATTGCTATCTTGGTCAGGTTACTTCCCCTTCAGGGGTGTTAGTTTCTTTTTCTGCAAAATAGTAGGCTGTGGGGGGTATAGATGACATGGTTGATCTAGTTCCTTCTAGCTCAAAAATTCTCTGAATCTATAAATGATATTATATATGCTAACATTACAAATTTATGTTGAACAGCTTTCTTAAGAAGCCGGGACCGGTCACATCAGAAATTCTATAACATGATGACCAAAACACAAATGTTTATTCGCTTCATTGAGGAATGTTCTTTTGTCAGTGATAAAGATGCAAGCCTGGCGTTTTTTGATGATTGTGTAGATAAAGTAAGTAATAGTATGTCTACAGTGCCGTAACTTATTTTGTGTGACTATTATAAATGTTATGAGTTACAGTTTCTATTTATAACTTAACCAACTTTTAACAAAATTTAAATTAATTCCATTTCATCACTGACCCTTTATTATGAAAGTTTTGGTGGCCTACTAGATGTTATAGACCACAACCTCTTAAGAGTACTTTTCAGGATTTTACCAAATTATGAGTTTTATTTTAGCAACCAGGTCTGTAACACTGCCTGTCCACTTACAGACTATGGGAGCTTTGTCCAAGCCTATGGACCTCTAACTTGATCATCCTTAATTTTCACCTCTCCTTTTGGTCTAAGGTGGATTGTCACATGCTGAGAGTAGGTGTAGAACATAACATTTCACCTGAATATTTCTACAATTTGGGAGTGCATTTGTAGCATAAATTAAGTGAATTAATTCTAGTATATTAAATTCATGTGTGAAACCTTTCCTGCCCCTGTAGTCCGCTATCATTAGTGGGATAGAGCAAAGTGGGTATCCATGGTGGATAGAGAGGAGCTTGGGAAACAGTGGCTCAAAGAGGGGTGTCAAAACCTGAATGGGTGAAGAAGGAGGAGCAGCCTAGCATGGGGGTGTTGGAGCCCAAGCCAGGTGAGGAGAGCATCTATCCATGCAGGGGGTGGCCTAGCATGGGGGACCAGAGGACGAGCAGGATAAAGAGAGTGTCCATGCTGGAGGACAGACTATTTCCAGGGGTCAGAACCTAAACAGGATGCGTCCATGCAGACATGAGGACAGCACAGAGTGTCAGAGTCTAAGCAAGGCAAGGACAGTGTCCCCACTGGGTAGGCCCAGCAAATGGGGTATCATAGTTTAATCTGGATGAGGGAGATGTCAGCCTGGTGGGGCAGAGGGTTGGTCTGGAAGGAGTTGTCAAAGCCAAATTAGGGTGAAGGAGTCATATGCATGGAGGAGGAGTGGTGTTGGAGATGGGAGATTGTTACATATGGAGGGATTGATCAAATTAATAAGTGCCATATGTGTCTTATAAAAAATTTTCATCATGCAAGATGTAGAAGGAAAAACACTGCATTGGGAATCAGGAGAACTTTGATCTCAGGGTTCCTACTTGTGACTTTAGTCAAGTCATTTAGTCTTTCTGTGTTGTTTTCTTATGTACGTTTTAAAAGTATTGTGAGGAGAGATCATTATAACTGCATTTTTCACAGTGTTCAGAGTAGTGTTGTATGAACTATAAAGTAGGAAAATTTATGACGATTTTTATATTTTTCTGGTTTTTATTACAGTTTATAGATTAGTAGTTAATTTGGTTTTATTACTGCATGATGTAGAAATGTTCAATTTTTGAATGACTTACACATATGAAGAACAGGAACAAGTTCAGAGCCTTGTGGAGGAATTTACATTTTCCTTCAAATTGGAACACCTGAGGGATGATTGATGTGGAGAAATACTGTTTCTGGTGCTGATAGAGAGTTAACAAGCTAAGATGCCCAGAAATATCTACCCTAGTCCTTGAAATGCTTTAGAATAGGGAAAAGATGGATATATGTCAGTATTTGCTTAGAACTCATAATTCATTTTCCCACAGAAACACTGATATATGTGGTGATTAGCTGTAGTTCAGATGGTGCATGGCTACAGTGTTGTGCTAGAAATATGTATTAAATTTCTTTTTGGTGGATTGATATTCTAACCACCTTTTAGGACATTTTTTAAAGTCCAAATTTATTGTAGTATAATATACAAACAATAAGTGCACCTTTGAAGTGTGTAGTTTGATAAGTTTTGGCAAATATAGATTTCCATGTAACCATGACTCCAAAACATAGAACATTTCTATCACCCTAGAAAGGATATTGTTTTGAGGGGAAATTCATTTTCTGTATTTTGAATAACCTATTTGTAGACAGACTTTTTTTCAATTTTTAATTTTTAAAAAATATTTATTGGACTTCCCTGGTGGTGCAGTGGTTAAGAATCCGCCTGCCAATGCAGGGTACACGGGTTCCCACATGCCACAGAGCAACTAATCCCGTGCGCCACAACTCCTGAACCTGCGCTCTAGGGCCCAGGAGCCACAACTACTGAGCCCACGAGCCACAGCTACTGAAGCCCGCGTGCCTAGAACCTGTGCTCCGCAACAAGAGAAGTCACCACAATGAGAAGCCCGTGCACTGCAACGAAGAATAGCCCCCGCTCGACACAACTAGAGAAAGCCCACGTGCAGCAACAAAGACCCAACGCAGTCAAAAATAAATAAATAAATAATTTTTTTTTTTTTTAAATTTAGGGAAGGCTCTTTTATTTATTTATTTATTTTTATATTTATTTTTGGCTATGTTGGGTCTTCGCCTCTGTGCAAGGGCTTCCTCCAGCTGCGGCAAGCGGGGGCCACTCTTCATCGCGGTGCGCGGGCCTCTTCACCATCGCGGCCTCTCTTGTTGCGGAGCACAGGCTCCAGACGCACAGGCTCAGTAGTTGTGGCTCACGGGCCCAGTTGCTCCGCGGCACGTGGGATCCTCCCAGACCAGGGCTCGAACCCGTGTCCCCTGCATCAGCAGGCAGACTCTCAACCACTGCGCCACCAGGGAAGCCCAATAACTAATTTTTTAAAAATTTATTTATTTACTTATTTATTTATCTGGCTGCACTGGGTCTTAGTTGCGGCACACGGGATCTTCATTGCCACGTGCGGGAGCTTCGTTGCAGCATGCGGGATCTAGTTCCCTGAACAGGGATTGAACCCAGGCCCCCTGCATTGGGAGCACAAAGTCTTAACCGCTGGACCACCAGGGAAGTCCCTATAGACAGACTTTTAGAACTCTGCCGTTTTGTAAGTTGAGTTCTGCCTGTATAAAGCTTTGAAATCTTGTTTATTTTGAGAATTAATTTGTCTTCATTGCAGCATTTACTAAGAACCTGGTTTTCAGTATTTTAATCAAATTTTTAAGTTTGCCTTATTTCTTGCTTATAAAGTTAAATATTAATAGAATAAATAAATAGAAAGTTGTGCTTTAAATAGAAAAGGTGTACAATGAATAGAAGAGTATGCTTTAAAGAATAATTTCTCTAAATCCCTTTTTACAGGAATAATTGTGTTGGTTTTTGTAAATAAAAATGATGTTTCTGACCAGCATGTACCTTGAAGGTTTTTCCTCTATCGTGCTGGGCTTCCACTGGTCATCTGTATGTACTCACTGAGCTGCCATTGTGAACAGTGGCATGTGTTTGGGTAACAGTTGTTCCTTGTGCCAAGTCAACTGAATCATAAGGGACCAAATTAGTGACAGGGTTTTGCTAATAGCATGCTTTAGCCAATAGATTTATTAATCCATATAGGAATACTGAATTAGTTGGAAGAATCCAATTAACAGTGCAGAAGAGAGAAATCTTGTATTGTTCCGTTTTACTTTTTGCTCATTTTATGTGTCTTGTTTTCACAAGTTTGTGTTTCAGCTAAGAACTCATATAATACTATCACATGGTTTAAAAAATACTCATTAATATTGTAAGACATACATGACATAATTTGGCAAGGTACTTAGGGTATCATGTTCTAAGGAGGATATTTTATTACTGATAATTACTATATTATATTGTCTAGGATTTTCTGAAAATAGGTCACCTGTTATTTAGTTGTTAAGAGTCAAAATGCGAGGCATGACTGGAGTGATTGCTTAAAGAATATAAATTCTGAGAAGTCTCAAAAAAGAAACAATCCAATTAAATGTGTAATTATTGTTTCTAGGCAGATTGTTTTCCTAAAATGCTATTTACCCATTCAAAGTCTAGATTCAACAAAATACCACTTATATATAATGGATTAATGTTATACTTAAAGATTTTGATGATTATTAAGAAAATCAAAACTGAAAATTAACTCACTAAAACATAGTTACTTGTATTTGCTTTATTATAATTCAAAGAACTGTTTTGTTAGAGAAAATAACAAAATGTAACAAAATCCAAAATATATCTTTTTTTTAGTTAAAAATGATCTTATTTTATTTGTGATGTCATAAAATATATCTTAATCTTCATATATAGTGAGAGTAGAGGTTAATTGTATTCCTAGTATTATTAAGCAGAACTCTCTGAAATAAATAATTACACAGTGCTGTTACTACTTTTCATATTTTAATACCACAGTTTAAGTGCATTCAACACAGCAAGTCAGTGCTTACTTTTAATCTGTAAACGGTTTTTGAATATCAGTAATACTTTTAAAATAGACATTCATGTGGGGTTATTCCTTAGTTGAGTGACTTTGAGCTTAATTTTTTAAGTGAACAGATCCCCTTACCTCTGGCAGTTTAGCTATGAAAAGTAAATAATATTAGATGTGCATTAAGTGCTTAAGATTGAGCAGAATCCATGACTAAGATTGAACAGAAATTGGATATATTCCTCTTTTGATCTTAGCCTATCCAAACGGAAAACATTTGACCAACTTTTAAAAAGCTGGAGTGAGTAATCCTGAATAGGAGTAAGAAAAACAATGTATGAAAATTATTTGAGTTTCATTTATGACTAATTTAAGAACCATGTGTTCTTGTTCTTCATATGATTGTATTTTAAATCCTTACAATCTGTTCCTATAGGATGCAGCTTAACTAAAAGCAGTTTTGTGCAACAAATAGCCTGGTAACGTTTTTCTTGGTTTCCCAAGCATTCCTCTGCAGTGTTTTCTGAGCATTTTAATGTCTTGTGAAAAAATATGAAGAGAATATGAAAATTATTTTAATTTTATCCTGCCATGGGTGTTGGATTTCTTTTTTCTCCCAATAGAGACAGATGTCACTGTGCTTTCCAAAAGACAGAAATGCCCAACTGTTAAATGGAGGATTTATTACATGGCTGTTTTTGTAATGTTGAAATGAGATTCTATTGGTAGACAAGCTAGGGGAAATATCTTTTACCAAGGTACTGAATTTACAGAGCACAATTGTAATATTTTAGTAGACTTTACTATACTTAGAATTAGGGTAATTGTCCATGTCCACAGATTTTTTTCTATGCAAGCAAAGACACAGGTCTGACAGGGAGAAGCTGATAAATAAATAAAAATTTAAAAGCACCTGGTGCTCCCAGACAAGTAGTTCTCTTATAATGTTCCATTATGGAGACCGGAGTAGTTTCCAGCTTCCTTTCTAATGACCTTGGGTATTTGTTGGACCAGAATAACCTTTTTATTCTAGTCCATCTCTTCTACTTCGTTATCATTGCTGCCCTTATAATTACATTAACCCCATTTCATCTGCATAAAAATGTTTGTGTATAGAGCTTCTCATTTGCTCTTGGGTTGTCCATGGATACCATATCCTACTAGGGATACCAGTGATTTTGAGTTATCATTGACATGTTCCTAATGTTGTTTTGTAAAGTAACAGGAAGTGTGGAAAATAAAAGGGAGGAAAAACTCCATAAGCCCAGTACCCTAATATCCACTTCACATTTACTTTCAATGTTTTTACATAATTATAGTATACTTCCTAATTTTTCACATAACCAGATCTTATAAACATTTTTTATATGCTGCCAAATCTCTAAAAAGTAAAACATAGCCTAGTTTAAAAAGTCAAATGATTTTACAAGGCTTAGGTCACATTTTTCCCCCACCCCTAGTTTCTTTCTTTCTTTTTTTTTTTTTTAATTTTTATTGGTGTATAGTTGATTTACAATGTTGTGTTAGTTTCAGGTGTGCAGCAAAGTGAATCAGTTATACATATATCCACTCTTTTTTTTTTTTTTTAAGATTCTTTCCCATATAGGCCATTACAGAGTATTGAGTGGAGTTCCCTGTGCTATACAGCAGGTTCCTGTTAGTTATCTATTTTATATATAGTAGTGTGTATATGTCAGTTGCAATCTCCCCGTTTATCCCTCCCCCCCCATCCCATGGTAACCATAAGTTTTTTTTCTACATCCATGCCTCTACTTATGTTTTGTAAATAAATTCATTTGTACCCTTTTTTATGATTCCACATAGAAGCGATATCATAGGATATTTGTCTTCCTCAGTCTGACTTACTTCACTCAGAATGACAATCTCTAGGTCCATCCATGTTGCTGCAAATGGAATTATTTTGTTCTTTTTTTATGGCTGAGTGATACTCCATTGTATCTATGTACCACATCTTCTTTATCCATTCCTCTGTTGGTGGCCATTTAGGTTGCTTCCATGTCCTGGCTATTGTAAATAGTGCTGCAATGAACATTGGAGTGTATGTATCTTTTTGAATTATGGTTTTCTCCAGGTATATGCCCAGGAGTGGGATTGCTGGGTCATATGGTAGTTCTATTTCCCACCCCTAGTTTCTGTTCCCAAAGGTAAGCCTTTCTCTTTCAGCCATTTCATCAGTCATTTTCCTTAAGATTTCCAAATAATGTGTTGTTATTGCTGCTTATTGTTTTATATATTATCTATTAATGTCATATTTACCACCATCACCAAAATTCTCCCAATGTAGTTGGTCAGATGGTTGTTCAATGTTAATATTTTTATCACTGTATATAATCACAGGTAGGCCGTATATATATTGTAGTTAAATTTCCTTTTATGTATGGACTTCTGTTTTCCCTGAAGTTAATAATTGCTATATTTCTTGTTTTGTGTGTATTATTAATTCATCTCCAAACTCTTCTATGAAGGTAAAAAATCTAAAATCTCTCAATTTTTCTAATATATTAAGTAATCTATCTGTTTGTTGGGTTTTTTTGGTTTTTTTTTTTAAGTTCTTGCTGGAGCTTTCCATCTTTGTGTTCCAGTCTGAACTGACTGCTTTCTAGTCTGTCATTCACCATCATCTTGGAATTACACTGATCTCTCTCCGGATTTGTATCCCCTGCTTTCTGGCTTCAATAACTTCTTTCTTGGTTTATTTCCTTGTTATGGTGAATCACAACTTTCAGTAGTTTAGTGAGAAAGAGTACATGGGAGATACATTTTTTGATGCCCTGCCTGTTTGCAAATTTCATTATTCTGCCTTAATACTTGAATGCTATTTTGGTCGGATGTAAAATCAAGTCATTACTGCATTGTCTTCTGGATTGTTATTGTTGAGAATAACATCTAGTCTAACAGTATCTTGATTTCTGATCTTCTGTGCCTAATCTCTTTTTCTGTCTGGAAGCATTTAAGATCCCTGATATTCTGAAATCACAAGGATATGCCTGGTGTCAGCCTTCTTTTCATCTCTGAGTTGGACACTTGTAGGCCCTTTTAATCTATGGACTCATGGCCTTCAAATTGTGGGGAATTTTCTTGCATTTTTTTCTTTCTTTTTCTTTCCTCCACTTTCTCTGTTCTCTGGTTCTGAAATACATATTTGTATATTGGCCCTCCTGGCCTGATCTGCTTAATTTTCTTTTTTTTTTTTCCCCATCCCATTTTCTGCCTCTCTGTCATTCATCTCCACTTTCTGGGAGATTTCTTCAATTTTATCTTTCATCCATTATAGTATACATTTTACCTCTGCTATCATGTTTGTAATTTCCATAGCTCCTTTTCATTCTCTGAATGTTCCTTTCTTTTTTTTCTTTCTTTGTAAATATTTATTTTTATTTTATTTATTTATTTATTTATTTGGTTGCACCAGGTCTTAGTTGTGGCAGGCGGGCTCCTTAGTTGTGGCAGGCGGGCTCCTTAGTTGCGGCATGCATGTGGGATCTAGTTCCCTGACCAGGGATTGAACCCAGGCCCCCTGCATTGGGAGCACAGAGTCTTAACCACTTAACCAGGGAAGTCCCTGAATGCTCTTTTCTTATAGCATCTTCTTGTTTCACGGGTGTAGGCTTATTCATTTCAGTTGTTTTGAAGGTTTTTTTCCCCCTTGCATTGTCTCTGCTTCTTCAAAATACCTTTTAATATTTGTTTACTTTATTCTATTTCAAGTTATTGGTTTTTTGTGTGATCTTTGGTTGGTATTCGTTGTCAAGTGTGAGGCACAGAGAACTCATTAGAGCTCTTTCTGGGAGGGTGGGGCTTGGAGCTTCCTTAGGTATGAGACTGATGATCATAAAGGAACTCAACTATTTCATTAGAGTCCCTATTTGATCAGTGTCTGTAGTTCTTTTCTTTTAGGCTAGGTAGTTTCCCCAGGAGGTATCTCCAGTCTCAAGCCTGGAGTACATAAGCCTGACTGCAAGTATTCTCAGAGCTGAGTGGGGAAGGTAACTAAGATTTTCCACTTGTTGTCACATGTAGGCTTTTACTCACTTCACCTGTTTTTATTAACCTTCTGCATCTTCCTCAGCTCTGCCCAGCGTCCTCAAGTCTAAAGTCCCTCTGGTTCTTCACTCAGAAAGACCCAACCTAGTCTTATGCCATGTTGCGGAGAGGTAGTGGCCTAACTATACTGGGTTGGGCAAGGGATCTAGGAGTTCTTAAATGCAGGATTTAACTAATTCTCCCATTTCAACCCCACTTGCCCTCCCATATTCAGGGGCATCATGCTTTTCATTCCTGACCTTTCTGGTGCTCCGTAGAGCAAAACGGCTGACTATTTGGGTGTTCTCCTCTGCCCCCTCACCAGTGCCAGATATGTGGCTTTCAGCTTTCACAGGTCTCATCAATCTACTTTGCAGCTTCTAAAATGTTTTGAACTCAGCTCTGCTGTTGTCTTCTCTCCAGTTCATTTTGTCATTGTCGTTGTTTTTTAATCTCCTTACTCTCATTTTGGTGAGATTTCAGGAAGGATTGAAGGTAAATTGTTGTGTTTAATTTGTCTTGTTCAACCAGGAGTCTGCATAGCCTTCACTCTTTTCATTTTGAATGATTGTGTATTTCATCTGTGTATCATCTGTTATTCATTTACCTATTTTTTGACATGCAGATGACTTCCAATTTATTGCTATTGCAGTCCTGCAAAAAAAACATCTTTCATACTGATAGCTTTTTTTCATGTTAGGTTATTTTCTTAGAACTTATTCTAAGAAAGAATAACGTTTAAACACATCTTGCTTTCTAAAAAAGACTGTACCAGTTTTGAGTACCAGCAGGGTTTGTGATTATCCAACTTACTATATTTGTTGTATCATTGCTAGTTTTACCATATTAAAGTCTTTTTGACAGGCTAAAAAGAAAGGCACCTTCTTTTATACTGATTAACTTTCAAATATCCTTCAACAGAATTGAAATAAGTGCTTATTCTAAAAGCAATATAGTCTGCCTTGTTTAAATTTTTATTCTGAGCATTTATTACTTTTGTAATTTTTAAAAAGCAAATAAAAATAATATTCATTATTTTTAATTGGAAAGCAAATAACAATATAAAGAAAATTAATTGCCAGTAATACCATCACCCATAGGTAACATTTTGATAACAGATGTGTATGCGCATCTGTGTGTATGAGAGAAAGTGTGCACACTCAGAAATATATCTATATAACAGATATATGCACACTCTTAAGAAAATTGGAAGCACACTCTGTGTGTGTGTGTATAGACACACACACATTTATATTATTTAGTAGTCTGATTTTTTCATTTATCATTATTTTGTGAACATTTTCTCCTGTCATTAATTATAATTCTGAAACATGCCTTAATTGTTGTCTAAAATGTCTGGATACACCATTAAAAACATTCTTTAATACTAGAGATTACAGCATGTAATGCTGTGAAATTGTGAACAACAATTTATAAAAGAAGACTCTGAATGTATCAACTCTTCCTAAAAGTTAGAAAAACTTTAAAGCTGTCCCTGTCCTTTTTTGGTATACTCTGCCCTAAATCCTTATCTTAAGATTTAACTTGTTAATAATTCTTGTTTTCCCATTTATTCCTGGCTGGTATGTGACATTAATTCTGTCTAACCTGGAAAAGTTCTGTGGGTTATATTTTGTCATGTGTTTGACATCTGGTTTAAATTAATGTCAGTGTTGTGCTCTTTAGTTTATGAGTGCCTTTTGGGAAGTTTAGATTCTATGAAGTTTTTATTTTTTATGACTATTACCTTACCATAGAGTATCTAGGGGAAATAGTACTACTAAAATGCTTTAAATATTGATGTGACTAGAATTTAATTCAAATGTGCTTCTACAAATGCTGGAAGAACTTAGGGAAATTCGTTATATTTAGTAGAAATCAAAGACAGAACCCAGTGTTCTCAACACACACACACGTACGTTTTAATATTATTATATGTTAATATAATAATATTTTTAAAAATAGTATTTCTTGAATAAATTTTCATTATTCAAAACGCAAAAATAACATTAAAAGGTATATATTGGGAAATCTGGTCCTGTCTCATTCTTGTCCACTCCCTTCATCTCCTCTTAGCCAAATAGATAATTACTTTTTTTTTTTTTTTTCCTATTTTTGGCCACGCTGCTGTGTGGCATGCAGGATCTTAGTTCCCGACCAGGGATCGAACCTGCGCCCCCTGCAGTGGAAGCGCAGCGTCCTAACCACTGGACCGCCAGGGAATTCCCTTTTTTTTTTTTTTTTTAAGTATTCCTTTATGTGACTACAAGCAAAAAATGAATATGTGTTCTTATTTTTCCCTCTTTCTTTTTTTTTTTAATTTAAAAAATTTTTCCCTCTTTCTTACTTAAAAGATAGTATACTATATACAATGTCCTGCATCTTATTATTTTCACTTAATTATCCTGGAGAGCTTTATATAGTGCTACGTAGAGAACTTGCTCATTCTTTTTTTAAAAAAAAATAGTTCCTTAGTATCCAGTTGTGTAAATGGTTTATTTAACCATTCCCCTATAGACAAACACTTGTCTGGCGAATGTATTTTTTTAATGTATGTTTTTTAAACTCCTTCAGGTGGATATGGACAAGAGTGGTGAAGTGCGACTTATAGAACTGGATGAATCTTTCAAAAGTGAACATACTGTTTTTGTAACACCACCTGAGATCCCCCATCTACCCAATGGTGAAGAACCCCCTTTACAGTACAGGTATTCAAGAGGCAGAATGTTTGAGATTGAAAGAGAGAAGCAATCCATCATCTGTGACGTAGCTTTCTAAGGACTGTGGTATTTTCAAAAATCCAAACTTTACAGATCCCTAATTTTTAGGTGGTAAGCAAGCTTATCCCACATCCATTACTAAGTTTTGAGGTATAAAAAGAAAAAATATATAATTTTGCATTCTATAGACTTAAGAAGCTCTCTATATCTGCATAAGTATATGTTCTCATAAATGTTGATTAAGAAGTTAGGGCCCACCCCACCAAAATGCAGCACTTTTATTACAGAATTTTTATTTTTGTTTCTCCCTAAGGCTGGTTTCCTCACTTTCATCCCCTCCCCCAACACAGGCTGGTTAATGTAACCTTGGTTTACAAAAGGATTATCAACTATACTTCAATTTTTTAAAAAAGGATTAAATCTAATTTAGAGTCGATATTTGTGGCCTTGATTTGGGTGATATGATTTTTTTAGGCTTTTAATTTTTCCATGAGTTTTATAAAGTCAAGGAAATTCAGAACTATTGGGATTGGTCATTGTTAATTTAGGAAATTTGGTCAGGTACTGTGCTAAGTGCTTGGTATAGACTTGAATGATCCACTGGTCTCGTTTTCAAGTCTAGTGGGAAAGAGAAAAACTCTGAGCGCAGTGATAGGGTTATGATAGAGGTAGATTTATTATACATCTGTATATCTAGATATGTATTTATATATATACACACAGATATATATAACATTTGTTATAACTAGAGGTAGTTTCTAGTATACCATTAAAATGGCATTTCCTTTTAGATTTTTTAAATTCTTCAATAATAATTTCTTATTTAAAGATTCTAAAACCATTTCACATCTATTATTCATTAAGTCACAGTTTGTTATTTTCATTGAAAAGGGATTTTTCAGGACATCCTCATTTATAACTTGGATTGAATTCTTCTTTTTACAGATGAAAAAGTGGTGTAACAGATGTTTGTGAATGTTGATTAATTCATAAGCCACCTGATTCCTACCCTTAATTTTTATATATTGATGATATTGCTTATATCAATTTTTAGAAGTCTGCCTTTTCTCAAAGACATTTAAAATATTTCTCATAATTTCTCTTTCTTCTTTTTCTTTCTAAACAAGATCTCATTTCTTTTATCTCTTTCGTACATTATATACTTCTAAGACTTCTTTTGGTATATTTCACTAATATAGTTTGTTTTTCTTTTTGTGGTTTGGTTTTAACTTTTTAATTTAAAATTTACCTTTAGATTTAGTCCTTTAATAAGAAAATTACTTAGCTTAAAAAGTTCCCATTTTTTAAAGAATCTAAGTCATTTTTTTTTTCCTTGAGACTACTAATATAATTTTGGTGTAATCATACCCATCATTGGAAAAAACCTTAAGTGTCTTTAATGGGCACAGTGGATCCTGTTAGCAGGAGGTAACTCATATACTTACATTGTCTGTATAAAATGATAAGACAGTAAGTTTCCATAAGATACACAGAATGGTCTTATTATCACACCATGTACATACAGTGAATTTTCTTAGGGGACATAGTTTTCCTGAGCTTCATTGCTATTTTATTCCTACTTAACATTCAGTCATTACTAATATTTTCTTATTCTACTGGATTTTCCTATAATAATGTATAATAGATATAGTTTATCTTTTATTATAGTTAGTTTTCTTCTTAGTTAATTAAAACTATTTATATGCCTTTAAGAATATTCTAAAGTAGGGTAAGTTTTCTCCTCAGGGGCTTCTGTCGTTTTAGCATGTCGTTTTCCCAGCTGCTGGTACCTTTTAAATGCCCCAGACACTCTGCTCTAGCACCCAAATTAGGCCCACCTCCTCATAGAGTTGCCTATTCTAATCTTTGTTCCTCTTCTCCAACCTCTTCAATTTCCTTTCTCATAAGTGAGGCCCTGAATCAGCTTACCTAACCAGATAAATCCATTCATGATAATGTAATAGGTTGTCCTGGTTGACTTATGTTATTTGCATTTTTTTAAGAGGAAGGTTCTACAGTAATATGTTAATCCAAACAATGATATTAATAACTGTCCTGTGTGAAAGAGTATGATTTGGTGGGCCTTTTACCCGTAGTATCTGATATGTTTGCTATTTATTTACATGAATACTAACTTACAAAGTTTTTTTGAGTTACTTTGTAGTTTGGTGTCAAGTTCAGCAAAATTTAAATGTATTTCACTTTTTTCCCTCCAAAATATATACTTGAATCTGTATTTGGCTATTACGTTTTTATTATTATAGTAAGAAAAGCAACATTAGCATGAATATTTGTTGATTATATATATCATAGTCTGATGGAGAAAGATAGTTAAAATAAGTTAATAAGTTAAGTTATTGGTCATAATTTTTTTTTAGCTTGTAACCAGTATGATCATCTATGTGTGCTTGAGATTTTTTTTTTTTCTTTTCAAAAACAGCTATAATGGATTTCCAGTTCTTAGGAACAATTTATTTGAGAGACCTGAAGGATTTCTACAAACACGAAAGAGCAAATTGCCTTCAAAATCAAGTAGTCCTAGTAGCCCTTCTCCCATGTTCAGAAGAACAAAACAGGTGCTTTGATGATTTTGTATTCTTCATGTAATCAAGTATTAGAACAAAAATAAATTTGACACTCTTCCTCCCTTAATATACTTTACTACCCCATATATAACTATTAGTAGATCATCTATGCTCCCTGAAGCATTCTGAAGAAAATTTAGAGTAATCTGACTTCAAAAAATTAACCAGTTCTCTTGTCCTAGAACATTATTTTACATATTGTATAATACAGATTAAAGCAGAGACTTGAATATATATTAATTATAGACAGATTTTGTTAGGGAAACATTGTAAAAGCATGTGAGTTGTACTTGTTCAGCCTTCAGTTAAGGATAAGGATGCTTAAGTGTGCAAATTTATTAATAAGGTCCTTGCATTTTTTCTAGGAAATTAAATCAGCCCATAAAATTGCCAAGAGGTACTCTTCCATTCCTCAGATGTGGTCTAGGTGTCTACTGCGTCACTGTTACGGGCTGTGGTTTATTTGTCTCCCAGCTTATGTGAAAGTATGTCATTCAAAAGTCAGGGCTCTGAAAACAGCCTATGATGTGCTTAAAAAAATGCAGTCAAAGAAGATGGATCCACCTGATGAGGTAACAATTATCCTTTAAAATGCATTATTTTATTCCAGATTTATGTACATAGATATTTTGATTCTGTACACTTTCGAAATTACTGTGTTCCAGGTGTGCTACCGCATTCTTATGCAGCTCTGTGGACAGTATGATCAGCCAGTGCTTGCAGTTCGAGTGCTGTTTGAAATGCAGAAAGCTGGTATTGACCCCAATGCCATAACTTATGGTTATTATAATAAGGTAATTATTTTGACTTAATGGAGAAAGAGTCTAACTTTTGTGATTTTACAACCTTAGTTTAATGGCAGAAATAAATGATGCAGGGGTTATTTGGTATTTATTTTAGAGTATCTAAAATATATTTTGTAAATTGGAAGTAAGATTTTTGTTGTTCTATTGATATTTTGGATTATACAATCTACTTACTCTTTAAATTAACTCTAAAGCCAGTGGGTGTTCATTTATAAAAATTATTTTACTAATTATTTTATTTTGTCAAATGAATAGGCTGTTTTGGAAAGTACCTGGCCTTCAAGGAGTCGTAGTGGCTATTTTCTTTGGACAAAAGTGAGAAACGTTGTTTTAGGAGTAGCACAGTTCAAAAGAGCTTTAAAGAAACACGCACATTTATCGCAAACAACTCTCTCAGGTAATTAGAGGTTTTTAAGGGATGTATATGTTGTACTTTTTCTTTAAAATTAATTGACTAGTTACAATTTCCACTTTTTAGAAATTTTAATTAGTTTCAAAATATTGAATGTTTTCTAGTTTTTATTGCCATTAAGCAAATTCTAATATTAGAGTGTTCTTCCCATTTAAAAAAACACCAAATTTTACTTATTTTCTTGTAACTGTTAAATTTTCAACCTTTGGTGGTCTTGTTTTAGTATTCGTTAATAATTCACAATAGGATTCTTTGTTATAGTTGTATTTTGCTAATTATGTTAACGCTTGTCATGTTCAGTATTAGTAGATTATTAACTTGAGCAGCAAACTAATATGTATTTTTGGTATCTCCGTGAGTAGTAAAATGCTGTCAAATTGTGTTCTTAAGCAGATGGCAGTGACCTGGATGCTGTTAGTCATGGCAGCATGGATAGTGGTCATGGGACACACACTGTGGAGCAGGCACCTTTTAATACGGGTTTAATCAAAGTGTATGCTTCTGATGATAGATCTAGTACAGGTTTGTGTGTGCTTATGTATACATTTATTACAATACATTTTAAAAACTAGGTTTGCTAGCCTGTCTGTTTTAGATTTTAATTTTCAGTGATATATGTAACTATCACTTTTTAATTTTATATGGTAGGCATATGACATTGTATTTAATAACTATGCAATTTTATTCATTCTCTATTTGAATAGAAATGAAAGTTTAAGAAAGTATTCGAGTGTTTCATCCATGATAATCCATTTAACTCTGGATAGTACACAGGTCTCTTTATCATATCATTTTCTTAGGATAAGTTCTTCTTTGTATTATGAACATGTTATTATAGTTTTTTTAATGTTGTTAGGATTTTAAAAAAAGAAACTTAGATCCCTGATCTGAGTTAATAGTACCATATCAACATCAATTTCCAAGATTTAACAGTGTCCCATGTTTCATGTAAGATATTATCATTCAGGGAAGCTGGATAAAGGGTACACAGGAACTCTCTGTACTGTATTATTTTTGCAACTTCTTGTGAGTCTTAAACTGTATTAAAATTAAAAGCTATAATGAAAAATTTTAAATATATATAAAACTTGTAACATTCTAGCACTGAAGATGACTTAATTTCATTAAAATATAAGATTTGTACATAAGCTTTCTCTAAGTATTATTAAAACTGACACACCTAAATTATTTGAATAATTCTGTCCATTTCATTATTACATTATAAAAATTAGACATGACTTTTGAATACAGTATAAGAGCTACCTATTAATGGACAGAAACTTTAAATTTAAAAATCCAAGCATTAATAATAAAATATGGAGGCTTCTATCTCTGCAAATTTTAACATTATGTTGATCTATCTCCTTTTATGCATACTTTTAAGAGTAATAAATATAAGCTATGTGTGTTGATATGTTGTTCGTCCTTGGCTGGTTTTGTTTCTTGTTCATGCAGTTGTGAATTTAATCACAGAGTTGTAGTGGTCATCCTTAGGCATTATCTCTTAAAAATGAAGAAATCCATCTTTTGTTTTTGACTGTGGCCTTTAAAAAGGCCATCTTAAAGCAGTGCAGAACCTTATAATAAAAGCATGAATTTTATCAAGATTATCTTCACATTTTGTGATTTATAGTTTCTTTGGAAATAGAGATGAAACCGATTAGAAAAAATACCAAACTCAAAATTATAACAAAAATATTAAAGTAAATACCTAATGATACTTAATACAATTTCTTTAGATAGTTCTTTGCAAGTTTATAAAACCATTTTTTATGCAGTCATATACTCATATAATCATAACAACCTTTTATATTATAAATCTGGGAACTTGAGATTCAAACAAAAAGGTTAAGTGGTTTACTTAAAATCATGTCTCCTAAGGTAAAGTACTAGAATTCAAAACCTTATGTTTTGATGCTAATCTAGTGAAAACAATTTGCTGGAAATTACAGAGAGCCTCTTTAACAGAACAGTGTATTAGAAATTTTCTTATATTGATGCAAAGTTTGCTTTTCTTAATAACTTTAATACTAGATTTTTTTCTCATTCCCATGTATTTGTACTCATGTGCAATTCAGTAATTATTCAGTTGAATTTTCAGAATAACTACCTATCAATAAATTTAAATAAACCCATTTTTTTGGTCAGATGATTTAGACATTTGGCTCCAGTGATCTGTGTGTGAGTGTTTTGTTAGGAGTGCCCTGCAGATTTTTCTTCTCCGTTGCTTAGTTGGATCTCAGACCTTCACCTAGAAAGGTCATGGACTTGTATAAAGAATGTGTGGTTTGTCTGTGTCTTTTGGAGCCCCGATAGTAGTGTGAACATACATAATTACTGTTGACTACATTGTGAAACTAAAAATAAATTATTTTGTGATCATCCCTTTCTTATGTTAATAGAGATGGGGAGGAGCTAACAAAATAATGCTTTCAACTGGAAGTTATCCAGAAAAATTTCTATGAGTAAATCTAAACACCAATGTGTTGCTTCTAATTCCAGTTCTTCTTACTAAAGAAGTTTATGATAAACAGCATAGGGTTTTTTGTCTTTTTCTTTTTCCAGGTGGCCAGTCTGACCTTGGATATAATTCACTATCTAAGGATGAAGTTAGAAGAGGGGATACATCTACTGAGGACATTCAAGAAGAAAAAGATAAGAAAGGGAGTGATTCTAGTTCCTGTAGGTACTAAGTTGATATTGTATAAAACTGTGAGCTTACATTAATAGAAAAGTCGAGTGACTTTAAGTGTAAAAGTACTAATTTTATGTTTCATTTTCCCATTGTTACTCCTGTTTCCTCCCATTATAAGCCCTCTACACCACCTAATATTCCAATGTACAAGTACTTCATGTGTGAAGTTTGTAGTCTCAGTGGCAAAACACCCTCCAATCAAATACTATTCTTGTAGCAGAAATATATATTTCTTCAAACAGTGGCTCTTTTCTGGTGCTTAACAATATTTTTATTTAATGCTTTTTATTAATGGTCTGTGACTTATATTTTTCCTGCTTACCTCCCCCCATCAAAAGCAGTGTTTCACAACCAAAGAAGAAATATAAAATGTATGCATAGACCTCATGCGTGACCAGTACTTAGTTGTTTGATACACACCTTGAGGACTTGAATGAATGGTATCACTTATTTGTAATTGACAAATATAGATATAGAGGTGTTCAATATTTTCTCATCACGTATTTTCCAGTAGAAGTATTTAGAACTAAAAGCTACTTCTCTTTATGGCTCCTCTGATGTATATAGATTTCATCTTAACAGTTGCATTTTAATCTTTACAGTGTCAGAGGGCGAGAGTGCAAAGGGAAGTGCTGATTGTCTTCCTAAGCTCAATTATCAAAGTTCTTCCAGTATAGTTCGCCTCAGTGCTACAAATAACAGTGCTGATAAAACGTCAGGAGAAAGCACAGGTAAGTTGAATGGTATATGTCTGTATGTGCAGAATAACTTGTATCTGTATTTCTAGTGAATATATTTTTTTGTCTTAATTCTCCAGGGATTTTTTCATTTTTCGTTTTTTTGTTTTGTTTTGGTTTTGGTTTTGGTTTTTTGGTATACTTGTGCAGCTTCTCATGGTATAGTTTAGAAGCTTAAATTCTGTATTTTATAATATAGTTTGTTCAAGCTTTTATTGTAACAAAGTAAAGGGACATACCTACAAGCTACCTTTTGAGTTTGGACTGTGGGGAGTTTTGGGAAGGGGGAAGTGGGGAGCAAGTGAGATGATCAGTCTGAGGGTACCAGACACCTCGCCAATTTTTAAATGAAGCATAGAGTTCCTTAGTCTTCGTATTGTTCCTGTTTTTTCAGAGGCGAAAGGATAGTCCTTCAGGTAGTTTAAATAGCAATACCTAATATTTTTTCTTTTCAAAGCACTTTTTATATACTATTTTTCATTTATTATTACAGCAGTGCTTATATTAGTGAGAGGGGGTATTAGCACTCTTTCAAAGATGAGAAAATTCAGGCATAGTCGGACTATTGGCAGGTCCCATAAGTTCTCAGCTAGTTAATGGAAAAGTCATTTTAGGATCTGGGATAATACCTGGACTCAGAAATTTTTCATCAGACTGTTTTGGGGGGCACTAAACAGACATAAGATTCAGAGTTTCTAGTGTTAATAGTCTGATTTCATAATTACATTATTTTATTTTTGTATTAGCTCAGTTCTGCATCATTATAATCTAAACAAATATTGAAGGACTTGTGCTGTCAGGGCTGAAATCTCTCTATAAAGGGCCCTGCTGCTGCAATGATGTTTGTTTTTCTGCAGCATAGTTAGATATGCCTCTAACTCAGGGGTAGGCAAACTGTGGCCCATGGGCCAAACCAGGCCTGCAGCCTGGTTTTTGTACAGGCCCACAAGCTAAGAATGTTTTTTTACATTTTTAAATGGTAAAAAATCAAAAGAAGGAAAATATTTTGTGACACCTGAAAATTATATGAAAGTTCAGTGTTCATAAACAAAGGTTGATTGTCACACACCCAGCTCATTCACTTACATATTGTCTATGGCTGCTTTGGCACTACGTTGGCAGAGCTGTGGAGTTGCCACAGAGGCTGTATGGCCTGCAGAGCCTAAAATATTTACTTTCTGGCCCATAACAGAAAAAGTTTGCCGACCCCTGTTCTAGCTATCAAAAAAAAAGTTAAATGATCTATAACTGTCTTTCTTCGCATTTCCTTGTTAGATAATTGTTATAACTTAAACATTAAAATTTTTTCATTGGTATAATGTAATTGCTTCACAATCATTTAGTCCTTCCTAATCATTGTCTAATTATAACTCTTAATAACTGGCCTTTGGTAGTCTTTGCTTTCTTGTTCTTTCGTTACTGTCTATTCATGCTTGCTGTTTGCTTAAGATCTGCTTTTATGAACTTTCTGTTTTCATATGATTGTAAACCATCCTTTGATTCTGACATTTTGTCATAGTAATAAGCATCTGACTCAACATCTGGCTTTTGACGGCCCTCTGTGCTTAACAAGCCAATTTTTTAAAGCATATAATAGGTTTCCTAGGTATGAACTAGAGTTGTTAGTTTATCCTTAAGATTTTTGACTTGAAAACTTTCCCATCTGTTAAGTACTCTGGGTTTATCACTACTACCAAAGACTATATGTGGGATTTATAGGAATACTTACTTTTCTGTAACTTTTTTCTTACATACTAGTACTTGCTAGGATTCAAAACACCTTTCAAGTTTCTTCATGTTTTGCAGTACAGTATATGTATATTTTATTTATATCATTATATAAATAAATGACAGCTTCTAAAAGATGTGGGAGTGGAATAACCAAAGAAATGTTTTAATGTTTGGTTGGTAATTGAAATAAAATCATCATCCTATGGTTACTTCATGGGTTATCTTGGGAATTTTAACATTTTGATAAATATATATTGAATTACTGAGAATTCAATCACAAGACAATTTACTCTGAAATGAAACATGCTCTGAAGTATGAAAACATACTCTGAAATGTTTTTTTAAGCCTAATTCTGCTTTTAGTGTGCTTTAACTTTTTACCTTTAGCTACCACATTTAGCTGTAACATGTCATATTATAATATATTATACTATGTTATATTCTGGGTTGGTCTCTTGGCTGCAGTTGTTTCCCAGCAGACAATATTCATTCAGCGATTATTTTTTGAGCTCCTACTATACCTGCTACCATATGCCAGGTGCTACTGAGGATATGGTAAAGAACAAAAATAAACATGGTCCCTGCCTCCATAGAGAAGTACATGGGAGGGCTGGGAAAACATTAATCAAATAATCAAGTAAATGTAAAAACACCCTGATATTAAATACTGGCAAGAAGGGCTGTAAGGGCTTCCCTGGTGGTGCAGTGGTTAAGAATCCAACTGCCAATGCAGGGGACACGGGTTCGAGCCCTGGTCCGGGAAGATCCCACATGCCGCAGACCAACTAAGCCCGTGCGCCACAACTACTGTGCCTCCTCTGTAGAGCCCGGAAACCACAACAACTGAGCCCACGTGCCACAACTACTGAAGCCTGTGCGCCTAGAGCCCATGCTCCGCAACAAGAGAAGCCACTGCAATGAGAAGCCCGCACACCGCAGTGAAGAGTAGCCCCCACTCGCCACAACTAGAGAAAGCCCACGCACAGCAACGAAGACCCAATGCAGCCAAAAATAAATAAATAAAATAAATAAATTAGAAAAAAAAAGAAGGGCTGTAAGTTGCCATGAGAATATGTAACCTGTCCTGGGTTTAGAGGGACATTGGTCAGGAAAGGCTTCCTTGATAATATGGTTTCTGAGCTTAGATCTGAAGGGTGAGTAGAAAACAAATGAGGATAGGGGTTCCAAAGGAAAAATTGAAAGGGAGCATTCCAAGCAGCGGGAAGCTATATGTAAAGGCTGTATAGTAGGAAGGGATTATAGCATGTTCAAAGATCTAAAAAAGGGCTAGTAAATCAGCTCAGAATTCTTTCAGTTTTAAGGTTCAGAAAATATGACTTAACAGTGGCTTAAACAAGTTGAGGGCTTCTTTTCTCACGAAATTCAAAGGTAAACAATTGCCCAAGATGTTGGTTCAGGGGCTTTACATCAGATCTCTGAACCTAACCATGATTATAGTACAGCCGCTGGCAACTTCAGGCACCACCTATCTGTGCAAGGCAGAAAGAATGGGCAAGGGGAGTGCCAGCCACATCTATCTCCTTTACCAGGAAAGCAGACATTTTCCCAGAAACCCTCAAAAACTACCACTTTACTATCACTTGCCAGAATTATGTCACAGAGCCACCAGGCCCAAGGAAGTTAAATAGTTTTCAGCCTCTCTGTTAGAGGTGCGCAGCATCCAGCCTAGTCTGGTGGAATTTAGCAGGTGTATAAACTTAGAGTCAGACAAACTATTCTGTAAATGGCCAGGTAGTAAACATTTTAGGCCTTACAGGCCACATACAGTCTCTATTGCTTGTTCTTTGTGTGTGTGATTTTTACAACTCTTTTAAAATGTTAAAACCATTTGAGACTGTATATAAACAGTCCACAGGCTGGATTTGGCTCAGCAGTGTAGTTTGCCAACCCCTGGTATAATTTGGTAACCAACTTTATTTGTCTGTAGGCCATTGCATAGTTCTTACTTTGCAAAGGAACACATCTATTTAAATGCAGTCCTAGAGTTACATCTTTGGATTATAAGATTGCTCCAGGTCTTTGATAATATATAACCTGGTAGCAGGTTTCCCAGAATATCAGAAGAGAGTATGTTCTTGGTTTCTTATATACTTAATCATAAGCTGATACAGAAAAAAAGAAGACACTTTACCTCTCTGCTATACTATTTTCCTTGTTAATGCTGTATGCTTATTAAACGGTATTAGTTTGTAGGCTTTTATGGTCTCTAGTAGTCCCTTTTATCTACTATCTTGTTACCCAAATACATCATATGATAGGAAAAAAGGCACATTTTTAGGAATTGCCTCGTTATAGAGAGCTAATTCTGTTGGCTAAAGCATGTAAAAAGAGTAGTTGAAGGACTTTCCTGATGGTGCAGTGGTTAAGAATCCACCTGCCAATGCAGGGGACATCTGTTCGAGCCCTGGTCGGGGAAGATGCCACATGCTGCAGATCAATTAAGCCTGTGCACCACAACTACTGAAGCCCACATGCCTAGAGCCCGTGCTCCGCAACAAGAGAAGCCACTGCAGTGAGAAGCCCATGCACCGCAACGAAGAGCAGCCCCCGCTCACCGCAACTAGAGAAAGCCCATGCGCAGCAACAAAGACCCAACGCAAACATAAATAAATAAATAAATAAATAAATTTATTTTAAAAAAAAAAAGAGTAGTTGACAATACCATACCTAGACTAATGCTTTAGAAGACTCCCACATAAGGACAATTGAAGTGATCAAAAATCTAGATTTCTGCTTTCAGCGTAGGTACCTAAGTAATTTGGTAAAAAGCAGTGAACAGTGTTTCTGAATAGAAAGTGGCCATTCACATTTGACTGTTATAAACTTGAATCAATATGTAAAGCAAAGGTAAAATTATTTAGCCACATCTATAGTCATAAGGATTTGGAGTTTTAAAAATAATTTTTATTTATGAATAAAGCTCACATAGCTGCCTTTTATTTGGTTTGGTTTAGTGTTTTTGGTTTTGTTTTTCTTTTTATAGGCAGAAGACTCAGAATCTTAAGGTCGTCTAGCACAACCACAATTGTATAACCATTGTTATTTAATCCGTTCAGTGAAATGGACATAAATTCATTATTATTGTTGTTAAATATACCAAGGGTAAATATTAATCGTAACTTACAAGTTTTAAAAAGCAGTGCATCCTTATATCTCAGATCATACCCTTCATATTTGATTTGAATCCCAGTTCTCTCACTTAAGGACTGGGTAACTTTGGGCTAGGTAATCTCTCTGAGTATCAGTTTTTTCTCCACCCATAAGGATGTTGGAATGATTATGGTAGATAATGTGAGTAAAGTGCCTAGTATAGCATCTGTGAAATAGCAGGCACTTGATGAGTGCTTGCTGTTATCATTTTATTACTAGTATCTTAAATATTTAAGACAACTTATATTTGCATATTACATTTTTCGTGGCTAAAAACACTTTTCTTGTTTTTTAGAAAGTACGTCTGAGCCGCTCTTAATATCATCTTTTGAGGATACAAATGAAACAGGAAACATTCAAAGTAGATGCTTCAGGAAAAGACATAAAAGTGACAATGAGCCTAATCTGCAGCAGCAAATGTCCTGGGGAAATAGAAACCGAAATCTTAGTGGAGGAGTACTAATGGGACTTATGCTCAATAGAATTAACCAGGAAGCAAACCCTGGAGATATGGTTGAAAAATTAGGAGCTGATGCAAAAATTCTTTCAAATGTAATCTCAAAAAGCACAAGACCAAATAGTCTTGATATTGGAAAGCCATCTTTAAGATCAAAAAGAGACAGTATAGAGAAGGAATCTAGTGATGATGATACACCTTTTGATGGTTCTAACTGTTTGGCAGATAAAGTGGATTCTCCTGTTATTTTTGACTTAGAAGACTTAGACAGTGAAACAGATGGATCAAAAGTGGGGTACGTTGCTCCACAAAATCCTAAGAGGAGTCAACGCTTGAATAGCAGCTTTTCAGTAAAACCTTTCGAAAAAACTGATGTTGCAACAGGATTTGATCCCCTCTCTCTTCTGGTTGCTGAGACTGAACAGCAGCAAAAAGAGGAGGAGGAAGAGGAGGAAGATGATAGCAAAAGTGTTTCAACACCATCTGCTAGGCGGGATTTAGCTGAAGAAATTGTGATGTATATGAATAACATGAGCAGTCCTTTGACAAGTCGAACACCAAGCATTGATTTACAACGGGCCTGTGATGATAAAGTAACCACTAAGAAAAGTCCAACGTTGGTCAAGGCATGCAGAAGATCTAGCCTGCCTCCTAATTCTCCTGGGCCAGTGAGACTTACCAAATCTAAAAGTTACTCAAAAAGCGAAGACAGACCAAGGGATAGACTCTGGTCTTCTCCAGCCTTCTCACCTACTTGCCCATTTAGGGAAGAATCTCAAGACGCATTAACCCATTCATCACCTTCATTTAATTTAGATACACTACTAGTACCTAAACTAGATGTTCTAAGAAACAGTATGTTCACTGCTGGAAAAGGAGTTGCAGAGAAAGCAAGCAAATGGTATTCAAGATTCACCATGTACACCACATCATCCAAGGTAGGTTTATTAGTGTTTTCTACTTTTCCTTTTACCCTTCTCCACCACCAAAAGTATCTTACTTGCAAAGATGTCTGTTTTTACCATTCTCCTAAAATACAGCTTTACAGAAAGGACTCTTGGGATGCATAAGGTTTGTAAGTAACAGAATTTGGACTTGAATAATAACTTCAAAAGGAAAGAATTCACTAACTAAGGTTATATTCTTAGTTCAGTTTTGAAAGAAAGTGATCTGTAGCTGGAGTAAAAATTAGAGTCATATGAAAATGCTTACTTGAGCTTCATTATTTATTGCCTTCAAAAATTACCAGCCAGGCATAGGATTTCTCTTTCTGGTTAGGATGAAATACCTTGTGATACACCTGCATATGTCCCAAAGCAAAAAGCTAGATGAAATATGGAAAGTATTTGTTTAAAGCCATCAGAGAACTGCTGAAACAACTAGAAAGTAGAGGGGCAAGATTCTAGAGAGAGGAGACTTGCAGAGATGAGCTGAAGTTTTATAGCTACTTTTTCCTTGAGGGCATTTGCTTATTCTGAGCACAGAGCAAGAGGTTGCAAATCCAGGCTTTGGCTTATCAGAGGACTGGGGAGAGGTGAGGGGGCCAGCAGGACTTTTGGGATCTTGTAGAGCTGGAGAGACAAAAATAGAGACTGGAGGGTCCTCAGATACACAAGTTTTTTCCTTCAGGACATTTTCCAAATACTGATAGTGCATGAAACAGGAGTCTGAAAACATAAGCAGAAAGTCTCTGATAAATAAGAGTTCTCAGCAGTTTCATGGTGCTGGGAATACAATAGCTTACTTAGTTCATAAGCTGCTGGGAGCTGGGGAAAGTGAGGGCAAGGAAGCTTTGGTGTACACACCAGGCCCTTAGTTCAAATTCCTGCAGAGCTATGCCTTAGGAGCATTGGCAAAACAGAGGTAGACTGAACCCGACCAAAACTGCAACCTAGGCTGGACTCGGCTCAGTCTGTGATTAGATTAAACTAATCAGCCTTTACTCTAACAAGGAAAAAGTGTGTCCTTTCCAGAGGACCAGAACATCAACTGGAGTCCTTATGGTTTTTTATATATAATTTTTTATATTCTATTATTGAATTAAAAATAGCTATACTGAGGGACTTCCTTGGTGATCCAGTGGTTAAGACTCCGCACTCCCAGTGCAGGGGGCCCGGGTTCCATCCCTGGTCAGGGAACTAGATCCTGCATGCCTCAACTAAGAGCCTGCATGCTGCAACTAAAGATCCCGCACACCACAACTAAAGATCCTGCACACTGCAGCGAAGATCCCACGTGCTGCAACTAAGACCAGTGCAGCCAAATAAATAAATATTAAAAAAAAAAAAAAAAAGCTGTACTGAGAGGCAAGGACCATAACTAAAAACAAAAGAAAAACAGATGGAGGAAACAGACCTTCAGGTGACCTAAACATTTGAATTAGCAAGATACTTTGAAGTAATTAAGATATGTCCAAGAAAATAGAGGAAAGGGTGAGAAAAAAAAAGCTAGAAACATGCAGAATTTCACCAGGTAATTATCTTTTGAAAAGAACCAGTGTAAATTCTAGAACTGAAAAAGATGCGAAATTAAGAAAGCAGTAGTTGGATTTCACAGCAGACAAAAAAACAGGAGAAGATTAGTAAACTAGTTGGGAAGATAGTAGAAAATATCCACACTGAAGTACAGACAGGGAAAAAAAATTGGAAAATACAGGAAAAAATGTGGGGTTTAGTGAAAATGCTTAACATTGATGTAATTTAGTTCCAGAAAAAGAAGAAAAAAAAGGGGTAGAAGGAACATTTAAAATGCTAATTGCCAAGAATTTTCCAAAAGTGATTAAAGATGTCACTCACATATTTAGAAGATCTACAAATGTCAAGCAGAATAAATGCAAAAAAAAAAAAACAAAAACCCCTATACTTAGGCATCTTATGTTAAAATAGATGAAAATGAAATACAAAGAGAAAATCCGAAAAGGAGCCAAAGAAGAGAGAGATATTACCTTCAAAAGAGCAACAGTAAGAAAGCTGACAGTTGTCTTCTGAATAGAAAATGTGATGTCAAAAGACACTGGAAAGACAGCTTTAGAGTACTGAAAGGAAATGGCTGCCAACCTGTTTTTTCTGTATCCAGCAAAAATACTCTTTAAAAATTTGGGTGAGAGCTTTAGTTCCACTGTGGTAACATAAGGCCACTAAAGCCCGTCCCTCCCACTGATTTACAACTAAAAACTCCAAACAAAATACAAAAAAAAACTATCTAAAGATTCTGAAAAACAAAAGCAGCAGATTGTGGGGAAATTTTCCCATTTTCTTTCTCATGCATTTTTGCTCCAAGAGCAGGTCCCAGTCACAGTGTGGCATGGCATCCCTGGCAGCTAAAACTTCAAGAGAATCCCCATATTTCCTGGACAGAGGAACCAGAGAAGGGAGCCTCTGTGGGCTGGAGAGTATGAGGGGAATCTGTGAAAGAAGGATTCCTAATTCTGTGCATGGCCCACACAAGTCTGAGCCTCACCCTTGAGCTACACATACATGGAATAGATGCAGACCAGCATGGACAAGGCTTAGAGAATTAAACTGGGGATTAAATCACCACCTACAAAAATCAAAACACAAATTACAATCTGAACATAACGTAGTTGACTGCCTGCTAATACAATAGCTCAACATTCTCCAAGAGATTATAACAGTACCCAGACTACACAGCATAACATTCATGGTGTCCAAAATAAAATCCAAAATTACTTGAACCAGGAAAATGTGACTAATTCTCAAGGGAAAGACAACCCAGATGTTGGAATTATCAGACGGAAACCTTAAAGCAGCTGTTACAACTAGATTCCCTGAAGTAGAGAAAAAACACATTTCAAATAAGAAAAGAACTCTTATCCAGAAAAATTAATTATTTGTCAAAAAATTTTATCATAAAAAATACACTCTGAAATAAACTCATTGGATGGGTTCAATAGCAGAATGGAGATGACAAAGGAGAGTCATTGAACTTAAAGATTGAGTAATAGAAATTATGCAGTTGGAAGAACAGAGAGAGACTTTATAAAAATGAACAGAGCCTCAGAGAGTTGTGGGACAATATCAAAATGTATAACATATAATAGGGATTCCAGAAGAATTGGAGAAAGAGATTATGGTAGAAAAAATATTTGAAGAAATAATGGATAAAATTTCCCAAATTTAGTAAAAGATTTAGATTTACAGATACTCAGCAAACTATAGACAGGATAAACTCAAAGAAAACAACACCTATATATACATAAAAGCAAACTGTTAATAACCAAAGATATCCATTTCTAATAAGAAAATAACTGCTGGAAAAAAAAACAAGAATAAAAAGTATCTTGAATGCTATTAAACAAAAATGACACATTACCTACAGAGGAATAAGGATTTGAATGACCACTTGTTTTCATCATAATCTGTGGAGGGAAGAATACAGTGGAACAACAGTTTTAACCTGTTGAAGAAAAGGCCTGTCAACCCAGAATTCCATATCCAGTGAAAATATTCTTTAGGGGTGAAGGTGAAATAAAAACATTTTCAGATAAAGGAAAAGAATTCATGACGAGCAGACCTGCTCTATAAAATAAGCTAAAGGAAGTTTTTCAGGCTGAAGAAAAATTATACTACAAAGAAACCTGGGTCTTTGGGAATGAAGAAAGAGCAAAATAGATGGTAAATATCTGGTTAATATGAAAGACCCCCTTTTTTTTTTAATACAGCAGGTTCTTATTAGTCATCCATTTTATACACATCAGTGTATACATGTCAATCCCAATGTCCCAATTCATCCCACCCCCAGCCACTTTCCCGCCTTGGTGTCCATACGTTTGTTCTCTACATCTGTCTCTCAATTTCTGCCCTGCAAACCAGTTCATCTGTACCATTTTTCTAGGTTCCACATATACATGTTAATATACGATATTTGTTTTTCTGACTTACTTCACTCTGTATGACAGTCTCTAGATCCATCCACGTCTCTACAAATGACCCAATTTCGTTCCTTTTTATGGCTGAATAATATTCCATTGTATATATGTACCAAATCTTCTTTATCCAGTCGTCTGTCGATGGGCATTTAGGTTGCTTCCATGACCTGGCTATTGTAAATAGTGCTGCAGTGAACATTGGGGTGCATGTGTCTTTTTGAATTATGGTTTTCTCAGGGTATATGCCCAGTAGTGGGATTGCTGGGTCGTATAGTAGTTCTATTTTTAGTTTTTAAAGGAACCTCCATACTGTTCTCCATAGTGGCTGTATCAATTTACATTCCCACCAACAGTGCAAGAGGGTTCACTTTTCTCCACACCCTCTCCAGCATTTCTTGTTCGTAGATTTTCTGATGATGCCCATTCTAACTGGTGTGAGGTGGTACCTCATTGTTGTTTTGATTTGCATTTCTCTAATAATTAGTGATGTTGAGCAGCTTTTCATGTGCCTCTTGGCCATCTGTATGTCTTCTTTGGAGAAATGTCTATTTAGGTCTTCTGCCCATTTTTGGATTGGGTTTTTTTTTAATATTGAGCTGCATGAGCTGTTTATATATTTTGGAGATCAATCCTTTGTCCCTTGATTCCTTTGCAAATATTTTCTCCCATTCTGAAGGTTGTCTTTTCGTTTTCTTTATGGTTTCCTTTGCTGTGCAAAAGCTTTTAAGTTTCATTAGGTCCCATTTGTTTATATTTGTTTCTATTTCCATTACTCTAGGAGGTGGATCAAAAAAGATCTTGCTGTGATTTATGTCAAAGAGTGTTCTTCCTATGTTTTCCTCTAAGAGTTTTATAGTGTCCGGTCTTACATTTAGGTCTCTAATCCATTTTGAGTTTATATTTGTGTACGGTGTTAGGGAGTGTTCTAATTTCATTCTTTTACATGTAGCTGTCCAGTTTTCCCAGCACCACTTATTGAAGACACTGTCTTTTCTCCATTGTATATCCTTGCCTCCTTTGTCATAGATCAGTTGACCACAGGTGTGTGGGGTATCTCTGGGCTTTCTATCTTGTTCCATTGATCTATATTTCTGTTTTTGTGCCAGTACCATATTGTCTTGATGACTGTAGCTTTGTAGCATAGTCTGAAGTCAGGGAGTCTGATGCCTCCAGCTCCGCTTTTTTCCCTCAAGACTGCTTTGGCTATTCGGGGTCTTTTGTGTCTCCATACAAATTTTAAGATTTTTTGTTCTAGTTCCGTAAAAAATGCCATTGGTAATTTGATAGGGATTGCACTGAATCTGTAGATTGCTTTGGGTAGTATAGTCATTTTCACAATATTGATTCTTCCAATCCAAGAACATGGTATATCTCTCCATCTGTTGGTATCATCTTTAATTTCTTCCATCAGTGTCTTACAGTTTTCTGCATACAGGTTTTTGTCTCCCTAGGTAGGTTTATTCCTAGATATTTTATTCTTTTTGTTGCAGTGGTAAATGGGAGTGGTTCCTTAATTTCTCTTTCAGATTTTTCATCATTAGTATATAGGAATGCAAGAGATTTCTGTGCATTAATTTTCTATCCTGCAACTTTACCAAATTCATTGATTAGCTCTAGTAGTTTTCTGGTGGCATCTTTAGGATTCTCTATGTATAGTATCATGTCATCTGCAAACAGTTACAGTTTTACTTCTTCTTTTCCAATTTGTATTCCTTTTATTTCTTTTTCTTCTCTGATTGCCATGGCTAGGACTTCCAAAACTATGTTGAATAATAATGGTGAGAATGGACATCCTTGTCTTGTTCCTGATCTTAGAGGAAATGCTTTCAGTTCTTCACCATTGAGAATGATGCTTGCTGTGGGTTTGTCATATATGGCCTTTATTATGCTGAGGTAGGTTCCCTCTATGCCCACTTTCTGGAGAGTTTTTAATCATAAATCAGTGTTGAATTTTGTCAAAAGCTTTTTCTGCATCTATTGAGATGATCATATGGTTTTTATTCTTCAATTTGTTAATATGGTGTATCACATTGATTGATTTGTGTATATTGAATAATCCTTGCATCCCTGGGATAAATCCCACTTGATCATGGTGTATGATCCTTTTAATGTGTTGTTGGACTCTGCTTGCTAGTATTTTGTTGAGGATTTTTGCATCTATATTCATCAGTGATATTGGTCTGTAATTTTCTTTTTTTGTAGTATCTTTGTCTGGTTTTGGTATCAGGGTGATGGCGGCCTCATAGAATGAGTTTGGGAGTGTTCCTTCCTCTGCAATTTTTTGGAAGAGTTTGAGAAGGATGGGTGTTAGCTCTTCTCTAAATCTTTGATAGAATTCACCTATGAAGCCATCTGGTCCTGGACTTTTGTTTGTTGGAAGATTTTTAATCACAGTTTCAATTTCATTACTTGTGATTGGTCTGTTCATATTTTATATTTCTTCCTGGTTCAGTCTTGGAAGGTTATACCTTTCTAAGAATTTGTCCATTTCTTCCAGGTTGTCCATTTTATTGGCATAGAGTTGCTTGTAGTAGTCTCTTAGGATGCTTTGTATTTCTGCGGTGTCTGTTGTAACTTCTCCTTTTTCATTTCTAATTTTATTGATTTGAATCCTCTCCGTCTTTTTCTTGATAAGTCTGGCTAATGGTTTATCAATTTTGTTTATCTTCTCAAAGAACCAGCTTTTAGTTTTATCGATCTTTGCTACTGTTTTCTTTGTTTCTATTTCATTTATTTCTGCTCTGAACTTTATGATTTCTTTCCTTCTGCTAACTTTGGGTTTTGTTTCTTATTCTTTCTCTAGTTCCTTTAGGTGTAAGGTTAAATTGTTTGAGATTTTTCGTGTTTCTTGAGGTAGGCTTGTATAGCTATAAACTTCCCTCTTAGAACTGCTTTTGCTGCATCCCATAGGTTTTGGATCATCATTTTTTCATTGTCATTTGTCTCTATTTATTTTTTGATTTCTTCAGTGATCTCTTGGTTATTTAGTAACGTATTGTTTAGCCTCCATGTGTTTGTGTTTTTTACGTTTTTTCCCCTGTAATTGATTTCTAATCTCATAGCGTTGTGGTCAGAAAAGATGCTTGATACGATTTCAGTTTTCTTAATTTACTGAGGCTTGATTTGTGACCCAAGTTATGATCCATCCTGGAGAATGTTCCGTGTACACTTGAGAAGAAAGTGTAATCTGCTGTTTTTGAATGGAATGTCCTATAAATATCAACTAAATCTATCTGGTCTGTTGTGTCATTTAAAGCTTCTGTTTCCTTATTAATTTTCTGTTTGGATGATCTGTCCATTGGTGTAAGTGAGGTGTTAAAGTCCCCCACTATTATTGTGTTACTGTCGATTTCCTCTTTTATAGCTGTTAGCAGTTGCCTTATGTATTGAGGTGCTCCTATGTTGTTGCATATATATTTATAATTGTTACATCTTTTTCTTGGATTGATCCCTTGATCATTATGTAGTGTCCTTCCTTGTCTCTTGTAACATTCTTTATTTTAAAGTCTATTTTATCTGATATGAGTATTGCTACTCCAGCTTTCTTTTGATTTCCATTTGCGTGGAATATCTTTTTCCATCCCCTCACTTTCAGTCTATATGTGTCCCTAGGTCTGAAGTGGGTCTCTTGTAGACAGCATATATATGGGTCTTGTTTTCATATCCATTCAGCAAGCCTGTGTCTTTTGGTTGGAGCATTTAATCCATTCACGTTTAAGGTAATTATTGATATGTATGTTCCTATGACCATTTTCTTAGTTGTTTTGGGTTTGTTTTTGTAGGTCCTTTTCTTCTCTTGTGTTTCCCACTTAGAGAAGTTCCTTTAGCATTTGTTGTACAGCTGGTTTGGTAGTGCTGAATTCTCTTAGCTTTTGCTTGTCTGTAAAGCTTTTGATTTCTCTGTTGAATCTGAATGAGATCCTTACCAGGTACAGTAATCTTGGTTGTAGGTTCTTCCTTTCATCACTTTATATATGTCATGCCACTGCATTCTGGCTTGTAGAGTTTCTGCTGAGAAGTCAGCTGTTAACTTTATGGGAGTTCCCTTGTATGTTATTTGTCATTTTTCCCTTGCTGCTTTCAATAATTTTTCTTTGTCTTTATTTTTGCCAATTTGATTACCATGTGTCTCGGCATGTTTCTCCTTGGGTTTATCCTGCATGGGACTCTCTGCGCTTCCTGGACTTGGGTGGCTATTTCCTTTCCCATGTTAGGGAAGTTTTCGACTATAATCTCTTCAGATATTTTCTTGGGTCCTTTCTCTCTCTCTTCTCCTTCTGGGACCCCTATAATGTGAATGTTGTTGCGTTTAATGTTGTCCCGGAGGTCTCTTAGGCTGTCTTCATTTCTTTTCATTCTTTTTTCTTTATTCCGTTCCGCAGCAGTGAATTTCACCATTCTGTCTTCCAGGTCACTTATCCGTTCTTCTGCCTCAGTTATTCTGCTATTGATTCCTTCTAGTGTAGTTTTCATTTCAGTTATTGTATTGTTCATCTCTGTTTGTTTGTTCTTTAATTCTTCTAGGTCTTTGTTAAACATTTCTTGCATCTTCTCGATCTTTGTCTCCATTCTTTTTCCGAGGTCCTGGATCATCCTCACTATCATTATTCTGAATTCTTTTTCTGGAAGGTTGCCTATCTCCACTTCATTTAGTTGTTTTTCTGGGGTTTTATCTTGTTCCTTCATCTGGTACATAGCCCTCTGCCTTTTCATCTTATCTTTCTGTGAATGTGGTTTTTGTTCCACAGGCTGCAGGATTGTAGTTCTTGGCTTCTGCTGTCTGCCCTCTGGTAGATGAGGCTATCTAAGAGGCTTGTGCAAGTTTCCTGATGGGAGGGACTGGTGGTGGGTAGAGCTGGCTGTTGCTTTGGTGGGCAGAGCTCAGTAAAACTTTAATCCACTTGACTGTTGATGGGTGGGGCTGGGTTCCGGCCCTGTTGGTTGTTTTGCCTGAGGCGACCCAACACTGGAGCCTACCCAGGCTCTTTGGTGGGGCTAATCACTGACTCTGGGAGGGCTCACGCCAAGGAGTACTTCCCAGAACTTCTGCTGCCAGTGTCCTTGTCCTCATCGTGAGACAGAGCCACCCCCCGCCTCTGCAGGAGCCCCTGCAACACTAGCAGGTAGGTCTGGTTCAGTCTCCTGTGGGGTCACTGCCTCTTCCCCTGGGTCCCGATGCACACACTACTTTATGTGTGACCTCCAAGAGTGGAGTCTCTGTTTCCCCAAGTCCTGTCAAAGTCCTGCAGTCAAATCTCGCTAGCCTTCAAAATCTGATTCTCTAGGAATTCCTCCTCCTGTTGCTGGACCCCCAGGTTGGGAAGCCTGACATGGGGCTCAGAACCTTCACTCCAGTGGGTGAACTTCTGTGGTATAACCGTTCTCCAGTTTGTGAGTCACCCACCCAGCAGTTATGGGATTTGACTTTATTGTGATTGTGCCCCTCCTACCATCTCTTTGTGGCTTCTCCTTTGTCTTTGGATGTGGGGTATCTTTTTTTCATGATTTCCAGTGTCTTCCTGTCAGTGATTTTTCAGCCGTTAGTTGTGATTCTGGTGTTCTTGCAGGAGGGAGTGAGAGCATGTCCTTCTACTCCGCCGTCTTGAACCAATCTCTCTAAGACCCCTTTTTTAAAACCTTTTTTTAAAAATTTTTATTGAAGTATGGTTGATTTACAGTGTCATGTTAGTTTCAGGTATACAGCTCAGTGATTCAGCTATACATACGTGTATATTCTTTTTTTTTAATTTATTTGTTTATTTTTGGCTGCGCTGGGTCTTCATTGCTGCACGGGGGCTTTCTCTAGTTGCAGCGAGTGGGAGCTACTCTTTGTTGTGGTGCATGGGCTTCTCATTGCAGTGGCTTCTCTTGTTGCAGAGCCTGGGCTCTAGGCACACAGGCTTCAGTAGTTGTGGCTCTCGGGCTCTAGAGCACAGGCTCAGTAGTTGCGGCGCATGGGCTTAGTTGCTCCACAGCATGTGGGATCTTCCTGGACCAGGGCTGGAACCTGCGTCCCCTGCATTGGCAGGCGGATTCTTAACCACTGCACCACCAGGGAAGTCCCTTAAAACCTTTTTAAATTCCTTAAAATACTTGCAGTTGGACAAAACAAAAATTTGAATGTTATCTCATGGGATTTTCAATATGTGTAGAGGTTTCATAGTGACTAAGAGACTCAACCTACTGACATTCTTTATAGGTATATTATTATATATGAAGTGGTACAATACTAATTTTAAATCAACTGTAAATGATTAGGTATATGTATTGCAATCCCTAGAGCACCCACTTAATAAAAAATACAATGAGATATAGCCAAAAAGCCAATAAAAATTTACAAGTAATCTTAGAAGTAACTCAGTAACACATACACACACACACTTGTGTATTATCTGGGCAGTGTAATTACAGTTATTTAAAAAATTTTTTTTCTTCATACAAAAGTCTATCAAATTTTCTTACATATTACTGGTGTAACCAGGAAAAAATACTTATACTTTGGTGTTCTCAAAAATGAAAACTAGAAATACATGTCTTTGAAACCTGGATTGTTATGGAAAAGAATAAAATGTAAACATAAATGAAATTAAAAGAGATTAAAATGTAATTTTCTAATGGTATCATCCTGGGCTGCGATTTGCAGGGAAGAAAATTAACAATAAACAAAGACTTAAAGTTAGCAATTGTCTAACTAACAGGTATCTGCTTTGATCTAACTAAGAAATGCTGTCTTAAAAATTGATCTCCAGCTCACGTTTGTCCAGTATGCCCTTGTAAAATTGGTTGTTTTTTTTTTCTCTAGAAGTTGTATTGTTAATTAACTGATCATCTGAGTAATTAGGCGTTTCCTCTGCCTTTGAAGTGAACTTTTAAATAACTAACTTTAAATATGAAGGAAATTAAGCTTATAATTATGTCCTTAGGATCAAAGTTCTGATCGTACCAGTCTTTCTTCAGTGGGAGCCCAGGATTCTGAATCTACCTCATTAACAGATGAAGATGTCTGCCACGAGTTGGAAGGAGCCACTTCTTCTCAGGAAAGCAGTGCCACTGCAGGGACTAAGGGAATTGATTTCAGCAGAACAAGCCTGGAAGGTTCTTCCTCCTTAGAAGGTTTGTCCAAACAGCTCGGTCATACTACATTTGATTTGTGGTACCTTTATTTTTTCTCCTTTATGTTTAATTTTGTAAAAGATTTGCATGGCTCAAAACAGTAGAGAACCAAGGCACTTTCAGAGAAGTGTAGCTTCTTCCATCCTCATCCCTTCATCTTGTTTTGTCACTGTCCCTAGAGGTAGCCATTTTTATTCATTTTGATTTATCCTTTCATTGTTGCTTTTTTTAATGTGCTTTTGTTTTAAAATGTGCTTTTTTAAAAAGCGTGTGTGTGTTTGTGTGTGTGTTCTTAATACCTCTTTGTCTTCTTACTCAAAAGGTAACATGCTATAAACACTTAACTGTTTCTTGCTTTTTTCACTTAACACTATATTCTGAAGAGCATTCCATATCATCACATAGTGTTGTCCCTCATTCATTTTTACCGTTGCATTGTTCATCATGTGTGGATGTATTGGTTTATTTTAACCACTTCCCTGTTGATGGACTTTAAGTTCTCAGTCTTTAACTGTTATAAATAATACTGTGATGCATATATGTCATATTATATTTTGCCAGGGTATTTTTGGAAGATACTTCCAAGTTTTTCCTTGAAGTGATATTGCCAGGTTCCTTCCTCAGGGGTATACTATTTTGTATTCCCACAGGTAGTATATAAGAATACCTATTTCCCCACAGCCTTGTGAAGAAAATATGTTAGCACACTTTGAAATTTTTGCCGTCTGATAGGTGAAGAATGTATTTCAATTTAGTTTTCATTTTTCTTTATCTTATAAATTAAGTCGCATATCCGTTTATGTGTTTAAGGACTATTTGTATTTCTTTTTCTGTGAACTGTCCTTTGCCTACATTTCACTTTCACTTTTTGGTTCTCCCCACTTTTTAAAAGTTTTAATAGCTCTTTTTTATGTTAGGGAATTAATCCTTTGTCTCTTATATAAGTGGCAGATGCTTTTTCCAAGTTTGTCAAGTTCAGGGGTTTTTTTTCCCCCCACATAAAAGTTTTTAATTTTATGTCATCAAATTTATCAGTTTTTGCCCTATTGCTTCTGGATTTTGAGTTATTATGAAAGATTTCCCCTTCCCTAGGCTCACCACTGTTTTCTTCTCATACTTCTCTGATTTCCTTTTTAACATTTTCTGGGGTCAGCAGACTTTTTCTGTAAAGGGCCATATTGTAAATAGTTTAGGTTTTGTGGGCCACATACATCTCTGTCACATATTCTTTTTTGTCTTTTTCTTTTTTTTAACAGTGCTTTAAAATGTTAAAATTATTCTGAGTTTGTGGTCATACAAAAATAGATTTGACCCCTGATTTAAATATTTAATCCATTTGAAAGTTATCCTGTTATATGATGTGAGGAATGAATGTATTATAATGTTTTTCAAATTTGCATCTTTGCTACTTTAAAAAGCTTTTATTTTGGAAATAGTCAATCACAAAAGTAGAAGGAATAGCACAATGAGCTCCCATGTACCTTCACACAACTTCAGCAACTATCAACAAATGGCCAATCTTGTTTTATCTTTTCCGCCTCTTCTGCTGCCAACATTTTTTCCTTCCCACTGGATCATTTTAAAGTAAATCCCAAACAGTATATAATTTTATTCATAAATACTTCAACATGTATTGATATTTCTAAAACACAAGGACTTTAATGTTATATCTTTGTAACTTTTTATTAAAGTTTATTTATTTAATACATTTATTATTTACTCTGTTATACATGTAGTGTGTACATTTTTATGTATGTAAATACTGTACATTTCACAAATTGAGGACAACTGATTAACCAGTATCAGATTAAGAGGCAGAACCTTGGGACTTCCCTGGTGGTCCAGTGGTTAAGACTCTTTGATCCCAATACAGGGGGCCTGGGTTTGATCCCTGGTCAGGAAGCTAGATCCCACATGCCACAACTAAAGAGCCCACATGCCACAATGAAACTCCTGCATAATGCAACTAAGACCTGGTGCAGCCAAATAAATAAATAAATAAATAAATGTTTGGAGTGGGGAGAAAGAAACAGAACATAAACAGCATCCAGAACCCCCTCTCATAACCACATCTACTCACCACTCCCTTCACAAATGAACATTATCTTCTAACACTGTATGTCAGCATGGCCATTTTTGAACATGTTATGGACTCATACAGTATCTTTTGTGAAGCATTCATTGTTTTTCGAAACAAAATTGTAATATTGTTATATTTTTAGTGTGACAAGATTTATCATATATCTTATATAAAATATATACTTAAATTTTCACAACTATCTCATGAAACTCTTTTTAAAAGGCGGTTTGTTCAAATTGAGACCCAAACAAGGTCTACTTTTTGCATTTGTTTGATATGTCTACTAACTCCCTCTCATCTTTGTTCCCTGTTTTTTCCCCCTTTCGTATATTCATGAAGAAATCCGGTGATTAGTTCCCTGCCCCTTATTTTTTTTCTAACATGCAAGAACAGTTTATTGAGCTAAGTAAATAAGACTTACCTCACAACCTGATTCATATTTGCTAAAAAGAATATTTATTCTGTGCTGTAGATTGATTAGATACAAGAGGTAGGCTGCCCACATAAATGATTGAATTAGTCAAGGCTGATAGATAGCAATTTTGAACTAGCTTTAGCAGAGGGGGATTACAGAAGGTTATCGGGGGACCATCAGGAAAGAACTCTAGTTGCCACCATTTCTAAGCATCTTAAAGGATGATGTGAAGCTTCAGCTCTCTCTCCACCTCTCTGTATGTCTGTGTGGCAGGGCCTAGGGCTAGAGAAAGCTCTAGAGCTATCTTTTTTTTTTTCCCTTGTCATTTATTTGCTGAAGCAATCAGATCATTAATCTGGATTATGCATCCCCATGGTGGTGTTTAACATGTTTTCCTATCCTCTCTATTTCTTGCAACTGATAGTTTATACTGTTACTTTTTTTTTTAACCTTTATATTTATAAAAATACCATTGTTAATGCATAAAATGTAGTAACTACTGGAAAAAAAAAGTATAGAAAATGTATTGATTACTTCCAGTTTTCCTAACTAGATATAGCCACTGTCAGCAATTGACTTGACCACAGAACCGCCCTTATTTTGTTGTCATTTTAATACCTGCTAATATCCCTTTGCTCTTAAGAATATACTTGGAAACTCTTCCCTAGTGTTTAAAAGTAAGATTACTGTTCCAGATTTTAAAGATCCTTCTAAGGCAGAGAGTTGCCAGTAATTCTTTTCATGATCTGAAATAAGATCAGCTATTTTATACTTTTTAGACCTTAGAACTAAACACTTTCTTTTATCCAAAACATGTAAGAATAGAAACAGCAAAACAGTAATTACAAACAACTGGAATGTCTTCTAGTCTGTACACACAAAGTGCTTAATAAGTGAGTAATGAATTAAAGCACATTTCCTTAGGTGTACACAAAGGCATATGTTGAAAAACATTTTTCATTATTTATTTGCTTTTTCTTAAATTACCTTTATCATTTTAAATAGTTTTAAATAAAATAGTTTGACATTTTACCAGAGAATTTATGAAAGTGAAAGATTCTCATATCCTTTCTGTTAATTTTAATGGTTTTGCTCTTTGTTTTTTAATAATGAACAGGATCCTTGTCCAAGTTTGCCTTACCTGGGAAATCAGAAGTGGCATCTTCCTGCAACACGAGTAATACAAATATCTTCCAGAACTATGCAATGGAGGTACAATTTAATCAAAAGAACATCTTCATGTACTACTTAATAAAATTTACATTTCTTAAGTGTTGATAGTCTCTGGTAGAGTGATAAAAAGTTAAATATATGGCATCTGAAAATTTCAGAATGTATATTGCTCCTGAATAAACTTAAAATATCTAGTATTTCAGATTATTGAAGTCATATGACTTTTTCTGTTTAGAAAAGTTCCATACTTCCTTTCATGTTTATCAACATACATAAGCATTTTTATTTCCAGTATTTATATTTACCCTTTGTTTTATGTATGTCCTCTTTGAATTTTTGTTACACTTTTGTTTTTCTTTTTTGTTTTGGCCATACCACACAGCATGCGGGATCTTAGTTCCCCAACCAGGGATTGAACCCGCACCCCCTGCGGTGGAAGCACGGAGTCCTAACCACTGGACTGCTAGGGAAGTCCCTATTTCACATCTTAAACACTTGTAACTAATTTTGCTGTGCAGGCACACTTTTTGGATGAGGATACAGGGAGCAGATTTGGCATTTGTGTCAACTTTTTCCATCATGTTTTTCATTCTTTTGTGTCACTTTGATGTAGATATCTGCTGGGTATGCTGCTATATCCCATTTTCTTGCAATAAAAAGGTTATAGTTTTACACCTTAAAAACTTTCGCTAATTTTTGTGTAAAAATTGCTTCCAAAAACATTTGTGTTTCTGTTTCACACTAATTCGCAAAAATTTGGAAAATAAATTTGCATGCAGCTGGAAAATAAATGATGAGCACTGATGTTGCAGTTTACAAAGTTTCTGATGGCTTCAGGAATTTCTATATTTTAATGTAACGACAGCATTTACATTTATCTATAGCAATGCTTCTTAAACTGTCTGTAGTGACAGACCAGGGTTTTTTTTGTTGTTGCTGTTTTTAATTTCCCATCTGTCATGGCTGTTACTCTTGTAAAATCTACTGATCACCGACTTAGCTGTTACAGCAATTAGTTTAAAGGTCTCCAGATCCTCTTCTCAGTTTCTTTACTTAGCTCATCACAAACCAGTAAGAGTTTGTGGACCAGCTCCTGACTGGTGACCACACTTTGAGTAGCACAGATCTGTAACATGTAATTACCAATACCTATTTTGTGTATTAACAAAGTAATACTTGGGTTTAGTTTTCCGTTTATAAAATCATGGCAGATTTTATAGTACGTAATTATAATGGTAAAAATGCTCACTTAAATGCAAGTTTCCCTTTCAGGCAAAAGTTTTGGAACAGACTTAGCTGAAATAGTTAAAGATGAGTTTATTATATAATGTACTGAATGTAATCCATTTTTCATTTGTAACTTCTGAATCCTTCTGAGTTTTACTTTTCCAGTAGATATATGAATTGAAATGGTTTTTAAATTGTAATTGCACTAACCGGCTTACTTTATAAAATGCTGTTTTCTCCCATAGGTTCTTATCTCGAGCTGCTCTCGTTGTAGAACCTGTGATTGTCTTGTCCATGATGAGGAAATCATGGCTGGCTGGACAGCAGATGATTCAAATCTCAATACAACCTGCCCATTTTGTGGCAATCTTTTCTTGCCCTTTCTGAACATCGAAATAAGAGATTTAAGACGACCTGGAAGGTAGTGATTTATGCTTTTTTTCCCTTCATGTTTAAGGGTCATGTTTCCTAGAATATCTCTTTTCTCAAAAAGCTCCTTTGATTCACATTACAGATACTTTTTGAAGTCAAGCCCGTCTACAGAAAATATACATTTTCCATCCTCCTTTTCAAGGCAGACAAGGCAGTCTTGTATCTCAACATCAGCCTCTGGTCTTGACACATCTGTTCTCTCTGTTCAAGGGAATTTTGATCTAAATAGGTAATTATGACTATGTGGAACTATATTTTAACAACATATATTATACATTTCAAGTAATGACAAAAGAATTAGCTGACCATTTTAAGGTTTAAATTCCTATGTATAATAGATTCTTAATCTCAAGTTCTTATTCCTAATTAATTCTCTCTCTCTCTTGAGGAATTAAGTCAGTACTGAGGTACTGCTACTTTGCAATATTTAATTTTCTACTTAGGAATATTTAATAATCTAAGAAAACATTTGGCGCTGATAGATGAACTATAAAATCAAACTAAGACTTACACAGTAAGCCTAATACAAGTAAGTCTGTGCTTAAAACAAATGCCGAAATCGACTCCATTTTGGAGAAGTGCCAAATACACCAAATATAGCTGGGCAAGTGAAGCTATATTGGTAACTGCATGTGCAAAAGAAAATGCCTACATAGTACTTACTAGCAGGCTAGCATGACCTGTTTGATCCTGACTGCTTAGACTGCAAAACTGCAAATCTGTGTGTGTACCTTCTTTCATCATAGGTCTATTATAGCCCTTTCTTTGTCTCCCACTAGCTCTGACTCCTGAAGGAATAGGTGCCTATTTTTTCTGCTTTGTATCCTCGGGCCTGCTGTGGTTCCTGCAGTATAAAAGTTGTCCACTAAATGTTTTGAACAGATGAATGACTCTTGTATATTTAAAGTTTACTGGATAAAAAGGAAATTTAACATGATTAGGCTACTTTAAACTGTACCCTTTTTCCCAGCCAAAGCCTGATTAACATCTTTCCTTCGTTTTACTTTGCTATGTGCAGCTCTGATTCTAAAGAGAAGAACATGGTCAGTGAAATAAAGTAAATCTAGACAGTGATACGCTTTTTTCTTTTTTCAATGCCCAAGCAAATCAAAGTTGCTCGAAAATACATGTGCCCGAAGTATTCAGATCCCTGCTGATAGATCAAAAGCAGCTTTGTCAAAATGTCCAGTATTTCCAATGGCCAGGAGTGTTAGTACTTATGGCACCTTGGATAAGGAAGACAATGGAGGACAGAAGCTCATTCCTACAGGCAGCCTGCCAACTACTTTACAAGGAGCTACAGTATGTATTTTGGTGTTTTTTACAATTTGGACATTGATAATTTACGTATGAGTTTGTTCCCCTTGTGCTAAACAGCCTTGTAAGCTTCAATTTTATTATTGTTAAGAAGAGTGTCTTGTTACATGATACAGTTACATTTCTAATTATATGGAAATCATTGACAGGAATTTTTTTTAATGATTTAGTATCATCAATCTTATAATTGCTATTTATGGTTTTTATTTACTCAACAGGATTCTTTAGGATTAGAATGGCACCTCCCAAGTCCAGATCCTATCACTGTTCCATATCTTAGTCCTTTAGTGGTATGGAAGGAACTTGAAAGCTTATTGGAAAATGAGGGTGACCATGCAATAACAGTGGCAGACTTTGTGGACCATCATCCAATTGTTTTTTGGAACCTGGTGTGGTATTTTAGACGTCTTGACTTACCCAGTAATTTACCTGGATTGATTCTTTCTTCTGAGCATTGTAACAAGTATTCAAAGGTATGAGAGTAAAAATTAACTAAAAGCCAGTGCTACTGTCACCATTGTAATGTTTGCATATTCATAATGACAAAAAAGTAATTTTATGCTGAATATTTTTAATAACCATCTGAATCAATAAAATTGTTGCAAATAATTTTTCTTCTTACAGTCTAGCGGTAAGACAGTCATGTTTTTTAGACTTCTTATAAAGTTTACACAAAATGGACTTGACTTTTTGTTATAGCCTCAAGAATAAACTGTAAATGACTCTTATGAGAAGACTTTGTGAGTTTGCCCCACTCATGCCGCATACCGCCTTCAAAAATAAGCCTGACACTTCAGTTGGACATCTGTAATTCATATCGCAGTCATGTGCTACCATTCTCTTCATTCCTTTACTGTGAATTTTTGTTTAACATTTAGGTAGTTTGTTATATGTTCACTCGTATTTTTGATATGTTGCTCTATTAAAGCATTTTTTTTTCTTTTTCATATGCTGTCACTGGCACTAAATGGCAAAGTGTCTAAGTTCAGAAACTTTGTCTTCTCCATTCTTGTACTTCATGTCTATGATCGTGCAATGTGTTTGGATTTTCAGTACCATAGTGAATGAGAGGTTAACTCAGAGTACCTGCGCTAGGGTCTTGAACTGATGGAGAATGGGGCTCCTGGATTCATCTTTCTGTGGAGCCTCAGTCATAAGCTGGTCAAGATTAGCCCTTCATGGTACCCTTTCTCACTGATCTTAGTACTTTGTTAAATCTGCTACTTTAGGGATCATTGGCTTCTCAACTCAGGTCATCTCCCTTCGGTAGGTTATAAAATGCAGACAAATCAGTGATTTTTCTGTTCTCTTTTCTCTCTTGCATACATGCATCCTAAAAAATATTTTTAAGGCTCTTTATAAAATATTTACAAAACATGGTCATATAAGGATCATTAATGAATGTTTTTTTTATTCTTCAACACAGATTCCTCGCCACTGTATGTCTGAAGACAGTAAATATGTTTTAATACAAATGTTGTGGGACAATATGAAATTACATCAGGATCCAGGACAGCCGTTGTACATCCTCTGGAATGCCCACAGTAAGTGCTGTCATAGAATGCTGATGTCCTTCATATGAGAGTACTATTTGCTTTAAATAGCCTAAACTAATGTGTAACTGACTTTTATTTTACACTACTTTTTGTCTTACAGGTCAAAATCGTACTCTTTTGTTTGAGAGTGAGTGTTAAGTTTGATGTTTTTAGTATTATCATCTATGGAGGTCAAGGGGTTTTTGTTTTTGTTTTTTGAGTGGTGCTGTGTATGTGCTGGAGGGGTTATGTTTTGTAGAGTTTTGTTTTTAGCACATTGCTTGTACCCTATTTCTTCTTTGTACTTATTTTTTGTTTCCATCCCAGGCTGCTGATGTAAAATTCCTTCCAGGGGCTGTATTAAGGAAAACAGTATTTTTAGTTATTGTGTATTTGAGCCTTTAAGCTTATTTTTATCATTGTCTTATTTCTTCCTTTTTTCTTCTTACTTCATTCTTAGATTTCAGTTCTTTTATCTATTGCCCTTAATTTATTTTTAGTGCTTTGTAACTTTTTCAATAGCTGTCAGTTGCTGCTTAATTACATTCTCCTTTCTACACAGAACATTTTTCTTCATCTGCTCTTTTGTTCTTTTACAGCCCAGAAGTATCCAATGGTCCATTTATTGCAAAAAGGTGATAATTCATTTAACCAGGAACTATTGAAAAATATGGTAAAAAGCATTAAAATGAATGATGTCTATGGACCAATGAGTCAGATTTTAGAGACACTGAATAAATGTCCTCATTTTAAAAGACAGAGGTAAGTCATTCTTTTAAATGAATATATTGTTCCTCTAAGCAGATTCATATTGTTTGCTGAGTGATTTGTTAGAATATCTCATGCTTTTATTAACATAAAAATTTTTGTAGATATGTATAGACTGTTTGAATAGTAATATCTTCTCCACTCCTTTTTCCCCCCAGGAGTTTATATAGAGAAATACTGTTTCTCTCACTTGTGGCACTGGGAAGAGAAAACATTGATATAGGTAATTCAGCATAACATATAACATGTAATATTTATATATCATGGCATAGTTTTCAAAGTGTTTTTATATTGGTAGTCTTAATTAGTTTAATATAAAATTATATTAATATAATAGAACTGTGTGATTTTTTTAATATAAGGTAAAAGATACTTTGATATTTTGGTCATGTTGGTAATAATAATGATAAATAATGAAAGCTAACATTTTTTGAGGGCTTATTATGTGCCTTACATTGTAGCAAGTAGTTTCCATATTTTATCTCATATAATCCTCAAAATCCCTATGAGATGGGTACTGTTATCATTTCCATTTTATTACTGAGGCAACTGAGGATCCAAGAGGTTAAGTGACTTAAACTTGGGTTTCACAGCAATAACAGAGCCATATCTGAACCAAGCAGTCTTAATTTCCAATCCCATGCTTTTAACTATTGTGTCAGATCACTAATGACATTAAGCTTGTTTCAGAAAAGAAGTAAGGTAGCTAAATATATATTTTAGGAGGTCTCGAACATTTTTGGTTGATCATCTTCTACTCTCAGTTATTGTGCTTGGCCTCCTTTAGAGTAACAAATAGAAAGTAAAAGGATTGAAAAAGATACTCCATGCAAATAGTACTAAAAAGGGAGTTACTGAGGTTTCTGAAATCAGAAGTGAAAAAATAGATGAATCAATGAGCCTCTTGCCACTAACCCCTCCTCCTGAAGCCACAAGATGGTTTCAGGTTCCAATCAGAAATGTTGGCAAGATGAAATCCCCTGCATAAATGTGATCCACAGATGGGCCTGGTGGTATTTGTAACTTTTTGCAAGGCATTTTTTTATATATATTTTCGTGCACAATTTTTTAAACGTTACTTTAGTAAACAAATGTATTTCAGAATATATTTATAGTCGAACAATTCCTATATTTGAAGTGGAGCCATATGAATGTCAGTAGGTTACATTTCTCTATTACCATAAACTACTGGCGATTTGTAAAGAAATATATATAAGTGTGACTGCAGCTTTTTAATGTTACCCACAGTGTATTTTTTCACTTGTACTAAAATTGTATCAAATGTGACATTATATGCACTAGCAATAAAATGCTCATTGTTTCATGGCATAAACCTCCAAAAAAAAATAAAATAAAATAAAAAGGGAGTTAGAGTGACTATATTAATATCAGAAAAAAATAGACTTTAGAGACAAAGAAGGACATTGTATAATGATGAAACAGTCAATCCACCAAGAATTATTAATTGTTTATAACAATTATAACATATATGCAACTAACAACAGAGCCCCAAAATACATGAAGTAAAAACTAACAGAATTGGAGGGAGAAATAGACATTCAACCATAATAGAACAACTAGGCAGCAGATCAGCAAGGAGATAGAAGACTTGAACAGCACCGTAAACCAACTAGGCCTAAGAAACGTCTACAGAACACACCATCCAACAACAACAAAATACACATTCTTCTCCACTGCACATGGAATATTGTCCAGGATAAACCAAATGTTAGACCATAAAACAAGTCTCTCAGTAAATTTAAAAGGTTTGAAATCATACAAAGTATGTTCTCTAACCACAGTACAATGAAAAGAGAAATCAATAATAGAAGGAAAATAAGAAATTCACAAGTATATAGAAATTAAACAACACACTCCTAAATAGAAAATTGGTCAAAAAAATCATAATAGAAATTAGACAATACTTTGAGATAAATGAAAATTAAAAACACAACATACCAAAACTTTGAGATTCAGTAAAAGCAGTTTCTACCTTAAGAAACTAGAAAAAGAAGAGCAAGCTAAACCCAAAGCAAGCAGGAGAAAGGAAATAAATATTAGTGCAGAAATAAATAAAATAGAGAAACGGGGAAAATATTTTTAAAAATCGAGAAACTCATTGAAATCAAAAGTTTGTTTTTGAAAAGATCAACAAAATTGACAGACCTTTAAGCTAGACTAAGAGAAAAAGAGAGAAGACTCAAATTACTGAAATTAGGAATAAAAGGGGGGATATTCCGGGACTTCCCTGGTGGCGCAGTGGTTCAGAATCCACCTGCCAATGCAGGGTACACGGGTTCGATGGTCCGGGAAGATCCCACATGCCGCAGAGCAGCTAAGTCCGTGCACCACAACTACTGAGCCTGCGCTCTAGGGCCCACGAACCACAACTACTGAGCCCACATGCCACAACTACTGAAGCCTGTACACCTAGAGCCCATGCTCCGCAACGAGAAGCCACCGCGGTGAGAAGCCCGTGCACTGCAACGAAGAGTAGCCCCCGCTCGCCACAACTAGAGAAAGCCCGCATGCAGTAATGAAGACCCAACGCAGCCAAAAATTAAATAAATAAATAAATAGGTGGGATATTCCTACTGACCTTACATAAATAAAAATAATTGGTATAAATAATTATATACCAACAAGTTAGATAACCTAGAAGAGACAGGCAAATTCCTAGAAAGACATAAACTATAAAACTGATTCAAGAATAGAAAATCTTAATAGACCTATAACAAGTAAAGAGATTGAGTTAGTAATCAAAAATTGTCCCGCAAAGAAAAGCCCAGGACCAGATGGTGAATTCTACCAAATGTTTAAAGAAGGATAATACCATTTGTTATGAACTGCATGTTTGTGTCCCCTACCCCCAAATTCATATATATTGAAACCCTAATATGATGGTATTTGGAAGTAGAGCCTTTGGAAAGTAATTGCATCATGAGGCTGGAGCCCCTAAGATGGTATTAGTATCCTTATAAGAAAAAGAGGAGGGAATTCCCTGGTGGTCCAGTGGTTAGGACTCAGCACTTTCACTGCTGTGGCCCAGGTTCAATTCCTGGTCATGGAACTAAGATCCTGCAAGCTGCATGGTGCAGCCAAAAAAAAAAACAAAAAGAAAAGTAAAAGAAAAAGAAGAGAGCTGTCCCTCTCTCAGCCACATGAGGATACAAGGAGAAGACAGCTATCTGCAAACCAGGAAGAATGCTCTTACCAGCCACCACATCTGCTGGCACCTTGATCTTGGACTTCCCAGCCTCCAGACTGTGAGAAATAAATGTTCATCATTTAAGCCACCCAGTCTATGGTATTCTGTTACAGCAGCCCAAACTAAGACACTAACCCTTCACAAACTCTGACAAAAAAAGTAGCAGAAAACGAAGTGCTTCCTAGCTCATTCTATGCGTTAGGCCAATATTATTACCCTGACCAAGCCCAGACAAAGACATCACAAGAAAAGAAAATGAAAGAGCAATATCCCTTATTAATATAGATGCAGAAATCCTCAACAAAATACTGGTAAACCAAATCCAGCAACATAGAGAAAGGATTATTTGCCATGACAAAGTGGGATTTATCCCAGGGATGCAATGTTGGTTCAACATAAAAAACTCCATCAATGTAATACACCATATTAATAGAATGAAAGACAAAACCACATGATGTCTCAATAGACACAGAAAAAGCATTCGACAAAATTCAACAAACTAGGACTAGAAGGGAACATCTTCAACCTAATAAAGGGCATTTGTGAAAAACCCACAGTTAACACCATACTCAATGGTGCAAAACAGAAAGTCTTCCCTTTAAGATCCAGAACAAGAAGAGGATGCCTGCTTCCACCACTTCTATTCAACATTGTACTGGAAGTTCTAGCTGGGGCTGCTAGGCAAGAAAAAGAAATAAAAGGCATCCAGATTGGAAAGGAAGAAGTTAAACTATCTTTATTTATAAATGACATGATCTTATGTATAGAAAACCCTAGAGATTCCACACCAAATCAAAACAGAACAAAACAATAAACCCAAAATATTAGAGTTAATAAATGAATTCGGCAAGGTTGTAGGATATAAGATCAAGATACAAAAATCAGCTGAATTTCTGTAACTAGCAATGAATAATCCAAAATGAAATTAAGAAAGCAATTCCATTTACAGTAGCATCAAAAAGAATAAAATACTTAGGAGTTTGTTTAACCAAGGAGGTGAAAGACTTGTACAATGAAAATTACAAACATTGCTCAAAGAAATTAAAGATCATGTGAATGAATGGAAACATACCCCATGTTCATAAATTAGAAGACTAATATGCTTAAGATATCAGTACTACTCAATCTACAGATTCAGTGCAATTGCTGTCAAAACCTCAATGATGTTTTTTACAGAAATAGAAAAACCCATCCTAACATTTATGGAATCTCAAGGGACCCCAAGTAGCCAAAACAATTTCAAAAAGAACAAATCTGGAGGACTCAACACTGATTTCAAAACTTACAGCAAAGCTACAGTAATCAAAACAGTGTCGTACTGGCATAAAGACAGACATATAGACCAGTGGAATAGAATAGACAGCCCAGAAATAAACCCTCACATTTATGGTAAAAATCATTTTTGACGAGAATGCCAAGACCATTCTGTGGGGTAAAGACAGTCTTTTCAATAAATTGTTCTGGGAAAATGGGATATCCACTTAACAAAAGAATGAAGTTGGACCCTTATACAAAAATTAACTCAAAATGGGTTGACTACCTAAATGTGAGTCCTAAAACTATAAAACTATTAGAAGAAAACATAGGACAAAAGCTTCATGACATGGATTTGTCAGTGATTTCTTGGATATGACACCCAAGGTACAGGCAACAAAAAAAACAGGCAAATGGGGCATCATGAAAATTAAAGATTTCTGTGCATCAAAAGGTGGTATCAACAGTGTAAAAAGGCATCCCACAGAATAGGAGAAAATATTTATAAATCATATATCTGATAAGAGATTAATATCCAGAATATATAAGGAATTCCTGAAACTCAACAACAAAAAAACAGGCCATTGCAAAATGGGCAAAGAGCTTCAATAAACATTTCTCCAAAGAAGATATACAAATGGCAAATAAGCACATGAAAAGATGCTCAACATCACTAACAGGGAAATGCAAATCAAAACTACAATGGGATACCATCTCATACCATTAGATAGAATGGCTACTATCAAAAACCCAGAAAATAATGTGTTGGTTATTTTCTGGAAAATAAAGATATGAAAAAATTGGAACCCTTGTGCATTGTTAGTAGTAATGTAAAATGGTATAGCTGCTGTCGAAAACAATATGGCATTTCCCTTAAAAAATTAAATATAGAATTTCCACATTATCCAACAATTTCACTTCTGGGTATATACCCTGAAGAATTGAAAGCAGGGTCTCGAAGAGATATTAGTATACTTATGTTTATAGCAGTCTTATTCATAATAGCTGAAATGTGGAAGCAACCCAAGTGTCCATTGAAGGATGAGTGTATAAGCAAAATGGGATATATACATACAGTGAACTATTATTCAGCATTAAAAAAGAAAAGAAATTCTGACATATGCTACAACATGAATGAACCTTGAAGACATTAAGTGAAATATGCCAGTCACAAAAGGACAAATACTGTATGATTCCACTTAAGAAGTACTTAAAAGAAGCCAAAATCATAGAGACAGAAGTAGAATGAGAGTTGACAGGAGCTGTGGGGAGGGGAGAGGAGTATTATTATTTAATGGGTATAGAGTTTCAGTTTCACAAGATGAAAAGAGTTATGGAGATGGACAGTGGTGATGATTGCACAACATTATGAATGTATGTAATGCCACAGAACTGTGCACTTAAAAATGGTTATGATAGTAAATTTTATATGTATTTTACCAAAATTTTTTAATTTGGGAAAGAAGAATTTTAAACTGTTGACATCTTAGTACTTCACATTTCAGTGGTCTGTGTAACCTAGCTCTAAATGCTATGGACTCTAAGGTCCCCATTCCAGCTCTGAAATTCTGTGTTGGCAGAAATGACCTAGAGATTCCTTCTTGGCTTCTAATTTTGTGGTTCTGTAGTATTACAAAAACTTGATTGCTGATAATATCAAATATAAATTTCTTTATGCCTTTATGAATTTTTGCAGATGCATTTGATAAAGAATACAAGATGGCATATGATCGTCTCACACCTAGTCAAGTCAAGAGTACCCACAACTGTGATAGACCACCAAGTACAGGAGTGATGGAATGTCGAAAAACCTTTGGAGAACCTTACCTTTAAGATATGTGTGTGTATTTTTTCAATATGTATTGTGTAGTCAGTGTATAAAATAACACTTTTAGACTCTAACCTTTTTTCTGCAATTTTTCAAAATGCATTTGTAAATGGTTCAGGAAGTTCAGATAGTTTATGTACAGAGTGTCTTAAGAAAATACTAACAAGTGGGAGAGAGCTACTTTGTTTCCCATTTCTTCTTTTTTTCTTCTCCGGTACAAGTAATTAAGTATTTTTGTGATGAAAAAATCCATAAACAAAATTGGTTCCCATAGAATAAGACAACTGTTTTATGGATTCTTTTGGAAGAGACAGATTGGAAAATCATGTATGGAACTTAAACAAATGTAAGAACAAAGTATCTCCTGTTTTCATAGACTACTCAAATGTTTTGACCATGAAGTTGTATTATACATATTTTAAATTGTTTATAATAAGTTGATATTTTTTTAATTTTTAAACTTAATATAGCAAACAAAATGAACTTAAACTTATGAAGCAAGGTAATTAAGTGCTTATTTTCTTTGTCTGCTGCTATTTGAAGTAATTAGTACAGCTGCAGATCTCTATATGTATATCTATATTTTTTTTATTACTTGGAAGAATGATTCAAAAATGTCAGCGCTAGTGTCAGTGTTGTCCTAGGATCGCATATTAGTACTCCTGAGCCTGACTGCAGTGGGTGAGTCATGGCAAGGGTGTGCATTGCCCAGACTGGCTTACTGAGCCTTGTGGAAGGAAAGCCAGAGAGGTTCCAAGTCTGCTGTAAAATCAGGTTCAATATACCATGATTCCAAAATTTTCTCTATTGCTAATAGATACATACAATACACAGGGAAAATAGCTTATAGAGCCAAATATCAATTTAAATTTTAATATTCTACGTGAACACTTATGTTGGGAAATATGTCAGACAGTTTATCCCAAATTCTACCTTTATTTTAATATCTAAAATATTGGGTATGATGCAAATTGTAGTATGTTTATCTGGAATATGACCTATTGGAGTATTCTGTTAATATTATATATATATATATATATTATATATAAATATTCAAAATATTTTTTCAAAAGTAGAAAAATAATAACTCTCTAAAAGTACAGCCAGATAGAATTTCCCATATTGAGGAACTTGGCTTTTTCAATAAGCCTTCAGAATCTGGTTTATGGAATCTAAAATCCAGCAATATCCGGAATTAGACAGTAAATTGAATGTTTAAGTACCATGAGTATTAAATAGAATCTTAAAAAATATTTGTAGTCGCATTATTTCTAATATCACTTTCTTTGGGTAATTCTGATAAAAAAGTATCCTTTGGCTGTTAGAATTATTTATCGATTTTCAGTGTGTTCGTGTGGTGTGTGTTTGCACACATTGTCATAATGAAGGAATTCTCTAGCCAATTTCAAAGAAGGAAAAAATGAATGGTCCTAAATTAGATGTGTAGAAGCTGGCAGAGTTCAGGACACTTTGGACTGGAGATACCTTAAAGTCCTGAGACTAAGAACCAGTTCAGCTGTAGAAAAAACACTTTTGAGTTCATCCCACTAGTGAATAGCACCAAGCTAAAACATTTCACAGCTTTCTACTCTGGGAAATAATGGGGAAAGTTTAAAAATGTAAAATTTTAGTTCAGTTAGTTTGGCGCTGAACTTGCTTACTTGAAAAGTCTGGTGCTATGCACATGTATCTGCCTCTTCTGTAAATACCACTCTTGTCTTATCCTTCTTTCCTATTCAGATCCACGCTTCACATTCTAATTCAGTCTTACGTTCTCTAAGTCACAATCATTTCAAAGTTGTCAAAGGAGAGAAACATTTGATAGGTGAGGCTTTTGGCATTAGTGACAAACATCCCTCCAAACAGAATTCTGGGGTTCTATTCTGGTTTTTTGTTATTGTTTGTATAAGAACAGCTTTCACTATTGATTATCTTTTCTTTAACACAAGCAATATATATGAATAACAGTTTATTGATTTCAAATATCTGACCAAAAAAAGTAAGGTAAAGCCTATTCTTTATGGTTCAGACTCATTTAGAAAAGTGAATGTAATTTTTATCTCCTTCCCCTGACACCAAGTTTTGTTTCTGCTTTTGACTGGGTTTTATTTCCCCTATTTTCAATCCCCAGGGAATATTATTTGCACAAATTTACTCTTTAAAAATAAAACCTAAAACATGAATAGAAAGTGGTAAACCTTGATCAAAAGAAAACTAAAATGTAGATCATCCTTTGAAATAACTCCATACAAACTTTTCTTCAATTTTATCTCTGTTGACCATACATTTTAGAGAATCATGGCCAATCATGTTAGAGAGAAATACCCTTTTGCTACATTATCTGTCTTTTATTTTCTTACTCTTTGTTTTGTTTATCTGTTTACTAGTTGAAAATAAATCATGCCATGTCCTGGTACAACTTGTTTACTACTTCCTCCCATTGTGTTTTGAATGTCATACATTTATATTTTATATCATATTTCAATATTCAGTTTTTTCCTCCTTTCAGGGAGTTATGCAGTCTGGTCATATTCTGATTTTTATTTTGTTTTTTTTTTTCTTATTTTGCGGGGAGGTTTTTTGCTTTAAAACCCTAAAGCCATTAGCTTATTTTATTTTAAGGTTTTCTTAAAATATCTTTCCATTTTTCTATGTAGAGAAATAGCCCCTGAAAATGTTGGTTCAACATTTTAGGTGATACGCTTATTTTATTTTATTTCATGCTGGTAATTACTATGATACTTTAGTGCAGCTAGCAAGTGTTAGCCTGCTGCATATAAAAGTTATGTTGTACTTCTACATATTTTGTAAGTATACAGTAAGAAAATAACCATTTGTATGGTAATGTGCGATTGCCCAGCTTTATTTTTGTTTCTCCCACTAGAACTTGAAAGCTGCTGTTAGGCACTTTATCTCAGAGCAGGAAGGGAAAGAGTAGGCTGCCTCTTTGAGAGGGTCCTTGGTCTGCCTTTGTGCTAGTCTTAGCATGCTCTGCCCTTCCTGTTTGGATACAAGACAAAGTTTTATTTCAGAATTGAATTCTCTGGTAGCTGCATACCAGTTTACCTTAATACCCTCAGTACTTGGTATCTTATTATCCCTTCATACTGCCCTCTTTCTCTGACCCCAAAGTAAGTACATTTGCTGGCTTAATTATTTTTGTTTACAAAATTAGTATTGGACAAATTAATATAGGAATTTCTGTCTCTGATTCAAAAAGTCTGTGTAAGATTGAACAGACTCTTCTGCTAAAGTTACTGCAGCCTTTCCACAGTTGCTGTTCATTTGAATGGCTCCTTCCTTTTGTATTTAAAGATTTTCTTTTCAAACATAGTACTGTGGTAAAACCATTGGAGCAACCGTTGGAATTTTCTGTAAATGAAATTCTCCAGATTTGCCAGCTCATCACAGTTAAGGACCTGAGGACCAGAAGTATGCTTTGGTTGTATGGGCAGCCTGAGACCAGGGTGTCCTGCCTGGGTCTAGTGACCCCACAGGGATGGACAACCCTGATCACTGGCCCTCTCTTTGTACCTTTCATAGTAACCAGGCCCGAAATACACTGCAAGCTGCACCTGCAGGGGGACCCTCCCACAAAGAAGGGGGCCAGAACCAAGGATATTCTGTGGCCCATTAGGCCAACCAGTTCTTCAAATGTATCTACCAGGCTGTGTCTTAAATATTAAATTCCAATTCTTGCCCCTTTTGGTACTCACCTTTAAATGATAATTAGGATATACAATTTTTATGATACTTTCAGAGTATCACAAAAGACCAAGCCTATAATTTGATAGAAGCATTTTCAGATCTGTTGATGAGAGTACAATATAATGTTCATAATGTACAGTAACCATTTAAACATATACTAATTTTTTAAAATTTGGAATACATCCTTTTTTTCTGGTACTACACAGAATCTTAACCCATTGAATTAGGAAGAGTTTTACATTTTTATAAATTTGGCCCAAACCTATCACCAGGGCCGTCAAGGAAATGCAGCCTCAAGGGGAATGAAGGAGAAATCATCCAATTTAGACACTCACGTAGGACAGTTCTGACTTTCTTGCTGAATGAAAGACCTAGAATTTGTCCCATGTAACTAGCTACACAGAACATCTTGCCCATCAAATGAGAGGACCAGCTAACCATTATCTTGACATTTTAAGATGGTACTTTACCTCTAAAACAGCACAATTTTAATAAATTGTGGATTTATAATGGATTGCAAAATTTTTTATTTCAAGCATAACAAATTGATCTTTTAGAAGTTACGTAAGTTTTCCATCTCCCTGAAATCTCCTCTTTCTCCCCACCAGCTGCTCATCCATCAAGACCCAGCCTTCATTTTTATGTTTTCGACTCTTTTCTCATTGTGTGAAGTCAGAACTTCCTTTCTAGGCAAAGAGAAATGCCAGAAATTCAGCAAACGGATCAGAAAAATGATATTCAACCATTAGAGTCGATTTTAATCATCAAATGGCAGCCCAGCACTTTATCTTTACAGGATGTTTCACCGTCCATCACTCCTCATAAGTCATTCTGGGGAAGAGCATCAGCTCCCAGGCTGTCAGTGAGGAGGTGACATCCTCGAGACCAGCTGAGATTGATGGCAGATACCAGATTGGTGCCCAGAGTGTTGGTATTGGGATCTCCCTTCCATAGGCACTGCTCTCTCCTCCTGTTCTTAGGCCATGGCATATGGAGACCAGGCAGTGCAGCAGAATCAGGAATGAGGATAACTAATTTAAGAATATGGAATGTGAACATGATCCCATATTCTTCATCAGTCGTCTTCTCTCGAGCATTCTGACTAAATGACCTAAAGATATGGATAAAAACACATCCATTTTTGTAAAATATCATTGGGACTCACAATTTATTGAAATTTAGTGAAAGTCATTTCCAAAGAATGTGAGTCCTGGAGTAGTGAGGCCATGAATTAAATTAACCAGCCCGTCTTAAAAGATGGATTATGGACTGAAGTACTTTGAACACAGCCTTTCAACATCAAAATGTTTGGTTTCTTTCCCACATCACACTTGTCCTGCTATCTTCTAGTCTTCAGTGACTCCTCTCTCATGTTTGTAATTAAAGCGATATTTACCATCGTAAACTACATTCACCTCAGTTCCATTGGCTTCATAACCACGACACTGTTTCATTTTTAATGTGCCCTTTAACCTGATGCCAGTAAAAGCAGCAAGCAGTGGTATTTAATATACAAGCACTTCAACTTCCACCTGAAATGTTTAACCACACAATTTTTAAAAACACAGGTGTCGGGCTTCCCTGGTGGCACAGTGGTTAAGAATCCACCTGCCAATACAGGGCACATGCGTTCGAGCCCTGGTCCGGGAAGATCCCACATGCCGCGGAGCAACTAAGCCCGTGCGCCACAACTACTGAGCCTGCACTCTAGAGCCCACGTGCCACAACTACTGAAGCCCGCGCGCCTAGAGCCCGTGCTCCTCAACAAGAGAAGCCACCGCAATGAGAAGCTTGTGCACCGCGACAAAGAGTAGCCCCCGCTCACCACAACTAGAGCAAGCCCGCGTGCAGCAACGAAGACCTAACGCAGCCAAAAATAAATAAATAAAATAAATAATTTTTAAAAAAACACACAGGTGTCCTTTACATCAGCTACCGTGGAAGTAATACTCTTTTCCTTACCATCTTGTCATTGTGTTAAGCATTTTTGGAATTTCTCCTTTGTAATCGCCTTAATATCCACTTGTAAGCCACACAAGAAATCAATCTTCTTGCTTTATAATCCTATCTAGGATGACATACAAAAATAGCATTGCCCCACTGGATCTCTTACTTTGTAAACCAGATTTGGCTCTACTGACTTTAGACTCTTTTTAAAAATTAGTTTGTTTTTCACTCACTAGTGCAGCTGTCACTGTTGGGTGAGAATATGAGAGGGGAGGGGCACAGAGCCAGGACAGCTTTGTTAGAAGGTCTAATCCCTCAAGGTGACCCACCTGATGGAGACAACACTAACTTGGATTTCCTAATAAATACATATTTTTAAATAGCCCTCAGAGTAGTTTTCCTTCCCTAATACCCACATCTTCCAATTGAAGGGCAAATTATACATTTTAATTTCTTGAGCTGCTTATTTTAATTTCACTTTTCAGAAATGCAACGAGAGCAAATGTAGTCCTCCTTTTTAAGCTATAAAATATTGGTACACATTTTACTGGACTACAGTGTGTAATGATAATTGATTGTTGTTATACTTTTTTTCCTATAAACTTTGCTCCTTTAAACTCACCAATAACTGAACCTGTGACGAATACAAATCTGATAGAACCACATGTTTTGAACAGAAAAAGAGACAGTAAACTGCAGCATGTGCTGGGGGCAGGGGCCAGGAGGGTGAGATGGAGACCACACCTGCATCTTTTGCATCAGCAGCCCTTCAGGAATAATCAGGGAACTGTGAACATGCGAGCTTATCTGATTGCTAAGGTACCTGTCCCAACCCCCACTCCCAAATATCTCATTTTAGAAAATCCTCTGACTCGGGTCCTGCTGCTGGCCTCCATGTGTTAGCTGTCTGCATCAGGGGTGGTAGGAGCTCCACCCCTCCAAAGAAGAGTCCTAATCCACAATGAGCTGCAGGTGTTTCCAGGGATAAACTTCAGTCCGGATCACATCCACATCAGAGGCTCCTGCCCACTCAGTTCACTCTCCTGGATCATGTTCATTCTTTCTTTAATGTAACAAGTGGTACAGTAACTTCTGGCATGGTTTTCTGATCCATGTCCATTTTGAGCAACAGTGACTAACTCAGACAGACACAGGACAAGATATGATTCGATCTTCTAACATCACACTGATTATCAGGAATACAAAGTACAGGAGGAACATGGTAAAGCCCAGGATCTTGTTCATTCTCCATTTGCATAATGCAATTGAAGAGATCACAAACAGGAGCATGAGAAAAAGCAAAACAATGGCACAAAACAAGCCATTGCTACTGACAGGAACAGGCTGTAATCCATTGATAAAAGAGAAAAGCATCCAAGGAAGGGGCAGGCTGCAAGATGGAAGAAACAGTGTGAATATTCTTAATGTTTATAATCATGCCATATACTTAACAGTATTTTACAATTTACAAAGCACTTATTTTTACACAAACCTGTGAAATAGAGCAGAAAATATTCATTTCACAGGTGAGAAAACTAAGGTTCAGGGAATTATGTGCCCAAGTACTCACAGCTGATAACTGGGAGAGCCTAGATTAAAACAGGTTTTCCGGGTCTGAGTTTGTTTTCTTCACACTTCATGACTTCTGTATGACTAACCTAAATTGGTAGATGTGTGACTCTCTAAATCATGATAAGGCCTAGCTCAGGATAACATTTCCTTACATTCGTTAGTGATCAGGGCTCTCCTATGCCCTCTTACCTGCCCCACCCTGCAAACACACACATATACAAATTAAAGAAACCAAAGCCACCACCCAAATCCAGAAGGTGATTGGGAAAATGAAAATAGCGCGGACACTCTGCTCTGACAAAGTTGGGAGGAGCGGGGTAAGCAAACCCATACAGGAGGACGCAGCATTTGCTTGTTTATACAAAATGCTTTTAGAACCTCTGAGCCGGCAGGAGTCCAAATGCAAAGGAGCAGGAATGTCAGGAAGTAAGACTGAGTCACTGCTTCTTCCAACCCCACCTCCTCCACCTTGGGGGTCAGTGAGCAGAGCGTCTGTATTTGGTAATGGAATTTAATGGACTTCATTTTTCAATTCATCTATAAATTCTAGTCAGTTACATTTCAGGCAGCATTTTAGTTCTATTATCCTATCTGGCTGTGATGAATGAAGGGAGGATACTTTGTTGCCTTGCAGAAGCTAATAACATAAATGCCCTTTTATTCCATGTATAATAAATGGAGCAAAAAACCAGCAGACAGAGCCAACACAGTGTTTGCCAGTCAGTCATACATAACATGCCTTAGAAAGCAACTTTGCCACTCACCCCACGGTGATATCAAATATGTTACTGCCCACAGAGCTTGACACGGCCATGTCTCCCAGGCCTTTCCGAGCGACAATCACACTGGTGATGAGGTCAGGAATTGATGTGCCTGCTGCTAGGATTGTCAAACCCATAATCTCTTCAGAAATCCCTATTGTTTCACCAACCTGGTAAATAGTAACAGTAATGAGAAACCAAGTGAAAAATCTGAGGCTCTTCAAAGCACCAACCACATACTACTTTGTGCAAAACCAGCACCTTCCACAGAGTTCACATTTCCTGTGAAGTAGGATCACAGCAGAACTAACATCTGGGGAGATGGGCCATGGAGAGAAAGAACAGGGCCCCTGCTCAAGGCTTCAGGGAATGATGCTGCTCTTTTCTAAACTGGACTAAAAGTCCACGTATAATGCCACTTACTGTCATTCCAACTACAACACCTCTACCTTCCCAAAAGAACCGTTCCTCCAAAGGCCTGTTGGTGTCAAGTTTCCATTTCCAGAACCACGGACACCTGCTATGTTCCAGGAACTTTTTAGAGGCTGGAGGTAGAAGTATGAGCAGTACAACAATGACCCTACTCTCAGCTTGAAAGAGAAAAGCATGTAAATAATAATACAGCTCTGCGCTTAAGTGCAATATTCTAGGTAGAACAGCAAAGCCATTGAGCACTCAGAAGACTGATTAAATGCCAGAAAGGAGGCAAAACTGAGCTTGCTCTCACGAGTGTGTTATGATTTCACCAGGTAGAGAGAAGTGTGGGATACAGAACAGAGGAAGCAGGGAATAATGCTAAGAAGGAATGGTCAACTAGATCAGGTTGTGAAGGGCCTTCTGTCATGCTACGAGACAGAAGAGCCACACCTGAAAAGCACTACATTCCCTGGAATATAAAGTCTACTTTTTAGCCTTTACAATGTATAAACTACAAATTCACTTGGTCCTCGCTATTCCCTGGGTACCGGAAATTCACCCTGAAGGAAAAAAGTCCTTTTGACCTGCTAATGCAGGATTTAGTTCCCGCCGCACACTCACCTGGTGAGCCCACCACACCATGAGGTATGAGAACGTGGCTATCCACATGATGGATCCCAGGAAGGTGATAACAAAAAATTTCCTAGCCTCCTGTTTGAAAAGGAAGAGAAATAAGTTGCAGAGGCTAAAGGTCTCTGGCCCTTCTGAGGGAGCCCCAGTATCAGTGAAGAGATCTGCTGGAGGAGTCATGGAGAGGAGGTGAAGATGTTTGAGCTGCCATCTCTGTCTCCAGTGAGGACCTTGAGAAGGATGGGGTTGGTGGCCCATAGGGGAGTCCACACAGGAGGGGGTTCAGCAGTTGCCAAACTGAAGAGAGTTACCTGCTTGCCCTGGAACCAGACCAATCTCGGTACCTGGTTTGGCTTCAGCAACCTCTCCCCACCCCACCCCTCTCTGGAGCCAGAGACAGAATACGGTTCCCCTTTGGGTGGAGTACGTTAGTCAGACCTTTCCTTATAAACAGGAATACTGGGTAGAAACAGCACTTATCGCCCTGGGCTTTCACAATATCCCTGTGCAATATGGAGGGTGTGCAGTGGCATCCTTCCCATATTAAAATCAAGAAACTGAGAATTCGAGGAGGGGTTAGTTCACATTGCTTATAGTGATGGAAACAAGCACATTCTGAGGCCTCCCAAGCCCATCAGTGTGTCCCCTTAGGTGCACGGTCCCCACTAGAGCTGCAGATTCCATCCCAGATCCTCTCTGTAGTTGAGCCCTGTCAAGCTGGTTTGTCCTGTCCCTTCCGTCCTCTTGAGGGGGAGTGCTGAGAGACCCAACAGCCTCCCTGGGGACAGATAGCTTGGGGACAGCTGGGCAAACTCACCAGCCTCCGGACATCGGGCACCGTCAGCCACAGTGGGAACACAATGGGCAGAAGAAAGAGGTAAATGGCTTGCTTCTGCCTGGTCTCAGGCCATTCCAGGGACAAAGGCTCCTCATTTTCCTCTTCCTCCTCCTCCTCCTCCTCCTCCTCCTCCTCCTCTTCCTCCTCCTCCTCCTCCTCCTCCTCTTCATCTTCACTCTCACCTCCATCACCTTCCTCTTCACCATCTATACCTTTCTCATCTTCTTTGGCTTCATCTTGATTTTCAGCGTTCAATTCCTGCTCTCCAGTTTCACCTTCATCACCTTTCATTTCACCATCTTCTCCTGCTTGGATTTCACCTTCACCTTCATCATCTTTCCTTTCTGCCTGGATGTCACCTTCACTTTCATTCTCTCCTTTTTCTTCACCTTCACCTTCTGGTCGAGCTTCACCTCCACTTTGCTCTCCATTTTCACCTTCACCAGGAGTTTTAACCTCATTACCTGTCCTTTCACCTGTGCTCTCAGCTTCAGCCACATCTCCCTGCAATCCAAAGCCAACAGATTAATGGGAAATAACTGCCCTGCTTGTTTCCTTCCCAGTTTCTCCCCACATTTTTTGTTGTTCTTCTTAGAATGTATCTAAAAGCTTGAGTATGAGGAAGAAACTAGTGCAATCATTCAGCAAAATTCCCTTCACAACACTCCTACCCAGTGGTGGTCTGGTCTTTATTTGATCATTTCTAGGGATGGAGAACTCACCACCTAAAGCAGCTTCTGTCATCTTGACAACTGTGATTGGTTTGAAGTCGTATTTATACCAAAGTTCTACCTCCTGTGTATAGGTTTACTCTTGGGAGCCATACATAACACTCTTCCATGAGACAGCTCTCTTCCCTGGGTTAAAGATTCCCAGGTCCTTCTATGGTTCCCCCATACTATGGCCTAGAGCCTCCTCTCCTTCTTGGTGAACTCATTCTAGTAGCTTATATCCCATGAGGAGGCTTCTAAAACAACACAGAACACTTCACAGAGTCAAACAGGATTATCACCCCCCTTATTTTAGATACTATGCTTCCATTAATGTTGCCTAAAATGGCATGATATCTTTTGGTGGTTACATCACATTGCTGAGTCCATTAAAACTCCTCAACTGCTCTATTACCTTATATGTGTAAAATGATGATGATGAGGAGGAGGATACCTATTTTCTAAGGGTATTTATGTGCCAGGCATCATGCTAAGTGGTATAATAATAATCATAATAATAACAACTAGCATTTAGTATGTTTCATGAGTCAATTAATTTATGATATACGCAGAACTAAATCCATCTGACAGATGAAGAAACTAGGGTACAGAGTAGTTAAATAACTTGCTTATGGTCCACACAGTTTGTAAGTGATGAAGCTGGGATTGGAATATGGATACAACTCTTGGCCTCTTAACCACCAAGCTACCCTGCTCTGCAAATGCCAGGGCCAAATGAGATCTTTGGTTCCCAAACATGGTAGCCTGAGAGCTTATTAGAAATACAGATTTCCTTGCCCCCCCGGACCAACTGGAGTATAATCTCTGGGACTGGAAGCCAGGAATCTATTTTAATATGCTCACAAGTGCTTCTAATAAATGCATCTATAGACCGGTGTGTGGGAACCATGGACTGACGCCACTCACTCTGAAAGCCATTGATTCTGAGGGTCCTCAGATTAGGCTCCTAAATGACCTATAACAATATGCTGGTCCAATCCCTTGAGCAAATGACCCGGGCTGTGTGCTCACGGAGTACGTCATCCATAACAAATTTCATGACACTGCCAACCCCCAACACTGCTCAATGATTCTCAACTCTGCTGCATATTAAAATCACCTAGAGGATTTAAAAACATTCATGCCCAAGGACCCACCCCAGATTTCCTGACTTAAGTGGTTGAAAATGGGCCGTGGGCAGTTTTTAAAGCTTCCCCAAATTATTCTCATACGCAACCAGGGTTCAGCGCACCCAATGAAAAAGTCAAATATTAATATCCATGAGGCCTGTGCTTTCAGTTGGGAATGAAGAGTGAGAAGACTTGAGTCTGAAATAATTTCTGCCCTCCCTTCCCCACCCTCATCAGGAGAGAAGGCTTCTTGGAGGAAATGACAAGTCATTTAAATTGATAGGTACAGGAGTGTCTGCCCAGCCTGCACCCTTTTCTCTGAGAAATGTCACTGCTAATAGTCCCTGACGGGTAGCTCCCTTCTCCCACGCTGGAGTCAAAGCACACCACCTGTCCCTGTCACAGCTGATTGGACACAGGTTGGCAACACATTCTCATATATATTATCTTACTCATACTAAGGTATTAGTGAATTAACTGGCCCCATGAGGTATCTGATCTTCAAAGAAAGGGCAATGCTTACCCCAGAGGAATGAACCTCAAATAGCATTTCCAATCTTCAGGAAGGACTGATTTTTGGTTGGCAAATCCTTCCCTGGGCCTCTCAAATTCCACCACCTGGGAAGAGGCTTGTGCCTACCTGACTGCCAGGATCTTCCTCCTGATCTCCCTTGACGTCTGGAGCAGGGGCTGGTGTGACCGTGACCTCAGGGAGCTTGGCTGGCTCCTCCTCTTTAAAGGATAAACATGGGATAGGTCAGAAGAGTGTGCCAGGTCCTGAGGGCAGCTGGCAGAGACTGGTGTGAGTGGCTACAGGGCTACTGGACTTGTCCACTTCAGGGTCACAGAAGGTTTGTTTGGGGAATTTCTTGTTAACAGGAAAAGGAAAATGATGTGATGTGAATTGTTACTGTCCTGTCCACAGAGATGTCTGCAGATGAGAGGACAGCTGGGAAGTGGCTCTCCTTGCTCTCCCTGTATTCAGACATTTCCATCCTGGCAATGTAGCCAAGGTTACTGTGAACAGCTTAAAAGAGAGGGCAAAGCCCCAGCTCTCAGCGCCTGACCCTTCCCCCTACCAACTGCATGGAGAGGAGCCCGATGATTTCAAAGGCAGCAGCTAGGGAGTCTTGGAATAGGACTGCAGGAGAGGGAGAACTGGAAAGTCTGGAGATCTAGGTTTAGGTACAGGCTCTCTCACTTCTTGGCTATATATCTTTGGGCAAGTCACTTGACCTCTCTGAGCCTCAGTTTCCTTGTCTATAGAATGGGAACAATGACCGCTGCTCTACCTCCCTCCCTCCGAAGCTGCTGGGTGGATCAGGCAGGCCTGGTGTGCTGTGCAGAGCCCACAGGGCAGTAGCTGTCTCACTACCGCGTCCCAGCTGCTACACGGATGCTGGATGTTTTCATCACCAGACCCCTGATGGTCCTCCCTCACTGGGGTTACTGGTCTCAGACCAGTTCCCTAGCAGCACTGTGTAGAAGTGACAGGAAGAAGAAATAGAGTCCAATAGAATCTCATTTGGGACGAGATTTAGCAAAAAAGAAATAGAAGTTCAACAACCCCTGCCAGGCCTTGCCTACCCCACGTGAGGAGAGTGCAGAGGGAGCCGTACGGGGCCACCCCCGGGCCTGCAGCCACGCCAGGAGGGGAGCACCCTGGAAGGAGGAGGCCGGAGGGCAGCGGGAGGAGGGGAGCACCAGCTCATCGCTCCAGCTGACTGGCTCAGCGAGGCCAGGAGGCACGCCCAGTCCCTGGCTGACAGGAGGGAGGAAGGTGGCAGGAGAAAACCCACTGGTCTCACCATCCTCTCACCTTCTGGTTTGCTCTCTGCTTTGGCCTGAGGCTTGGCTTTGGCCTCCTGATTCAAGCTCTCCTCCTCCTTGTCCTTGGAGGGCCGGGCTGTGAATGAGAAAGGAAACACATCTTATCCAAGACCACAGTATCCCTGCTACACCATTCAGTTAGGTTGGTCAGCTGACAGTCAGAGCAGCTGAAGTAGGTGGAAAGAGGCTGGCCTGGAAGTTGCAACATCTGGATTCTGGTCCTCCTAGGCTTGTTCATGGTGCCCAATTCCCAAACTTTTGCCTTAAATTCCCTACATTGTCACTAACTGGCTATGACCTTAGGTTGGTCACTCAGGCTAGTCACTTCCCCTCTCTAGGCCTACTTCCGATAAAATGACATGGTTTATTTTATTTGGGGGCAACAAATAGGATTTATTTCCTTTATGAACTCAAGTGACGGCTGCTTGAGTGCTGAACTGAGAATTCTGGTCCAAGCTTGGTAGGAGAGTAACATGATTCATTGCTGATGTCTGCAATGGGCAGGGAATGAAGAAATAATGGCAGGGAGATATTTTTGCCATCCTTGGACTAGATTGTCTGTAAGGTCCTTTGCAGCTTAATTTCTATGAATTTACTAGAAGCTTTGCTATGGCTCCAGGGGAACTACTGGTGGCCATGTTCATGAGCCTCCCCTCTCCAGTGGGAAAGGGGCAACAGCTGATCACCAAGTTCCCTGCCACTCTCCTTTGGACTCCAGACACCTGCAGCCCAAGCAGAGTCTCCTTCCAGATCCCTGTATACACTCTGTGCCTTGCTGGCAGTCCACAGAGCATCGTGCACAGAATAGTGCTGCCCTGATTTCCAGAAAAGAGAAATGGGGAAGTCAACTCTCTTTCAATATGACTATGTTCCAGGCAACATGCAAAGTGCTGTACATGTGTAATTTCAAGCTGAGAGGCACAAAGACTGAAGTGCAGGGGCTCACGAGGGTCCTCCTCACAGCTGTGTAGTCCGTGAGGGTGAGGACGATGCAGTCCGTAAGGGTAAGAGCAAAGTGGAGCCATGGGGTCTATTCTGGGTTCCAGGCTGGCTCTGCCCTGTGAGTGCTGGGTGACCTTGGGAAGCCTGTGTACCCTCTCTACGCCTCAGTGTCCCCTCTCTAAAAAGGCAGTAATATGATAGAGCACTGATGTGGGAGTCCATGAGACAAAATAAATAAATACTTTAACTGCTGCAATTAAATATTGCTAAGTTAGCGTGGATTCTGGAGCCAGATGCCTGGGTTTGAATCCTAGTTCTGCCACTTGCTAGCCATGGATCCAGCTGGGTGACCCTCTGTACCTTAGATTCTTCACCTATAAAATCTTACAGAGTGACTTCCCTGGTGGCACAGTGGTTAAGAATCCGCCTGCCAATGCAGGGGACACGGGTTCGAGCCCTGGTCCGGGAAGATCCCACATGCCGTGGAGCAACTAAGCCCGTGTGCCACAACTACTGAGCCTGCACTCTAGAACCCGTGAGCCACAACTACTGAGCCCGTGTGCTGCAACTACTGAAGCCCACGTGCCTAGAGCCCGTGCTCCACAACAAGAGAAGCCACCGCAATGAGAAGCCCGCGCACCGCAATGAAGAGTAGTCCCCGCTCGCCGCAACTAGAGAAAGCCCGCATGTAGCAACGAAGACCCAACACAGCCCCCCAAAAAAAAAAAAAATCTTACAGAGTTGTTGAAGGAATAAATGAATTTATATATGAATGTGCTTAAGCCAGTGCCTGGCACCTAGAAAATACTACGCAAGTTTTAGCTATGACAACAATGATGAGTTGACGATAGTACTTGAGAGCAGCTGTTCCACCCAGGAGGCAACTCTGCACTGCTGAGGCCCAGCATTCCAGAGGGTTTGAGTTAGAAGGGACCCTGAAGATCCTCTAGTCCATAATACAGGCAAACTGTGAAGGTTTGGGAATCAAACTCTGCCTGAGTCCACAGGATGGGCAGGACACAAAAGCAGGTCTGGAGTTTCCTTCTCTCAACCTGTCTCCTAAACAATCAGGCTGGTTGAGCTGCAGCTGCCTCTGGCAATAGGCTCCATCCTGCAGAGCCATCACTCTGGCAAGTGTGGTCCCTCGAAGTGTCCTGGTGGGCCTGCTCAGCGGGTCCCGTCAGAACTGAGATGTCAGGTGGTGGGCACTCCACTGCCTACCTCATGCAGACCGCTCCAGTGCCCCCTTGGCACTGATCAAACACTGCAGTCTTCTGTTGAACAACACATAGCTTTTCGAAGGGCTCCCCTGGTTCCAGTCCTGGTGCTGAGAATACCTGCTGACTGCTGGCTGGAGGAGCTGGCAAGAAAACCAAGTTCCCCTCTTTCCTTCTCCTTCCTCATCATACGCCCTAACCTCTCATTTCCCATGCCACCGAGGAAAGCAGGTCCGCTGAAGGGCCTCTCTGTTTCTCTCTATCTCTGTCTCTTTCTTTGTCTCTCTCATAGACACACGCACATGTGTGAGTGAAATCACCAGAAGAAGCATGGGATTCTAGAGAGGTAAAGCCCCTACCCAGGGTAAGAGTTCAGACCATGGATCAGCTCTGTGGACAGAGTTCATTGCTTGGAAAGGGTGGAAACATCTGGATAGCCATCTGGAAAGAGCATACGGAAACACAAACATGTATCTGCAAAGTGTTGGGAACAAAGGCCTTCATCCCAGCCCTGCGTGATCCCAGCCCTTCCTGGATGGAATCTCAGGGTGCAGGATCAGGGCCAGCTTCTCTGAGCGGGACTGCATCCCAGGCACATAAGCAATCATTCCCTGAGAGGGCCATTCCATACCCGCCGCACACCCACACAGGGTACCAAGCGTGCTTGTCTTCTGGGGATGATTGCCACTGGCTCCCCCAGCGCTTGTTTCCTCACATGGCCCCTCAACTCTCAGCGCGGCCGGATCATCTCCTTAGTATCAATCTCCTCTGACCTCGGCCTGGCCTGGACACGGCCTGGACATCACATAATCCTGTTAGGACAAGTAAGCCAGCAGATGGCTGCTGGTCATGGAAGTGGCCCAGGCAGGGGGCCCTGCAGTCCCGTCCAGGAGGTCTTTATCTTTAGGACTTTGCTGAGTCAGTGATTCCACGAGGAGGGCCAGGCCTAACCCAGGGATATAGCTTCCTTCACTGTGCCCAGGCCAGATATGCCCCCAGCATTGATCACCCACAGGCTGCCCAGTGCTGCAGACTCCACTCTTGAAACCCCAGGGGTACTGTTTTTCTGGAGCTGACAGGGGGGTGGCCTCTCCCAATGTCTGCGGAAGCTCCTCGTGAGGATTTTCTAGGGAAGGTTTGATCACCTCGTCTTTGACCATATGCTTGTTTTAAACAACCAACAACCCAATATCATATGTGAAGAAGATGCTTCAGGGCCTGAGAAATTCTGAGGTCCCTAAAATTTGTCCCTGGGGCTCATGGGTCAGTCTCTGGTGTCATATGCGGCTCAGTCCTCAGCCTCCTGCCCAGCTGCACTCCAACTCCTTGGCTTCCGCCCAAAGGCCAACATTTCCTTGATGGGCCTCATGCTGGCGCTCCAGTTCTGCACCAGTGTCCCAGAGACAGAGGTGCCCAAGGAGAAGAGAAGCGTACCTGAGGATGCCCTTTAGGGGCCTGCGAAGCCTGTTGGAGGTAGCTCTCTGGGGAAGCGGGGCAGAAGGCAGGGCTCGGTAAAGTGGGTGGTGAGGATCTCAGCTGCCTCCATCATTTGTCAACTTGGGCATCAGCTCCCACTACACTTCGGACCCTCACCACTCCCAGAAGTGGTCCTGGTGGCCCCCAGGGTGTCCTTTGGGATACCTGGCTGGGGGAGGGGTCAGCAGGCTTCCTAGGACTCTGGAGCTGAATACAGAGCCAAGGGAGGCACCATTCAGAGCTTCCAGCTGTGGGGCCCCGCAGGTGATGCCCCCAGAAGCAGCCCTGGCCACACTATCTTGCTGGAGACTCTGTGGGACACTGGGGCTGACTCATGGCGGTGGGCTCTGCAGGGAAGTCACGGAGGCAGCCCCAACATAGACAAGTGCAGGGCACACGACACTCATGGCCTCACTCACTGCAGATGAACCCTTTCATTTTACAGGAGGGACACGGAGACAGGGAGGTAGCGGGGTGTGGATACCTAAGGACCTTAGCTCCTCGGGGCCCTCTCCTGGTGGGTCTTCCCAGACTGCCTGCCTCTACCACCCTCTCTCCTCTGCTAACTCTCTTCCCACTCCCACCCTCACTCCACCTGCTGCCTCTCAGTTTTGCAAGTCCCAGTTCTTGTTCAGCTGCAGGAGGGAAGGAGTGGACGGGGAGACCACGCAGGTCTGGGCAGACCTTGCTTACCTTCCCCCAGAGCGTCCAGGCTGCGGAGTATGAGCTGGTAGGTGGTGCTGCGGATGGTGCTGTTGTGCAGAGAGGCCGAGCTGCTCCCTTGGGTCAGCACGGACGCGAGCTAAGCAGGAGAGAGCCGCGCAGGCCTCAGCGGGCCTCTGCCCGAGCCAGGGGAGGAGCCGCACGGGGGCCTCACTAACCCTCCTCCCTCCTATAAAGATCAGGCCAGAAGCACAGGAGCCTTATCCTGGCACCCCCTCTTCCTTCACCTCAACAGGACAGTTACAGTGCTTTCTTTCTCAGCCTCCCCTCAACTCTTCCATGACTGGCTAATTCTACATACCAAGTCATTCCCTAAGCTCTTTGACAGGGAGCAGACAACGTGTATTAAGGACACCACATTACCGAGGGTTTATCCATCCCTGCAAGTGCATCCTCAAAGAAACACTCTCACCCATACACCTCACAGACAGCCCCACGGTGCATGGGCACAGCCCCTTACAGTCCACAAAGAGCGTCTTGGTGCTTTATCACTGCCCCACCCCCAGACGTAAGCAAGGTTTTGATCCCCACCTACAGAAAAAGAAATGAAAACTCAACAAGGCTGAGTGGCTTATCCAAGGTCGTAAATGAAGGAGTCAAGACTAGCACCCAGGTCTTCTGATTCCAGCCGTTTCTTTTCTACCCACATGCTCAAGAGACCTTCACAGGCACACACATACACACATCTGTATGTGCAGACACACGGATGTGACACACATTCATTCACAGTGCTAAAAAAGAGACAACAGGTCCAAAATGGAGTCACTTGTGCTCTGCCCGCATCACCAAACCGAAACATAAAATACCTAACTGCAGTTTCAGCCCCCTCCCGGGAATGGACTCTTAACCAGTCAGTCTGGAATTAACTGGTTAGCACACTAGTGAGGTAATCTACCCGATAGACCCCTGCTGTCCCCCAAAGGAAGGTGACCTTGTCTGGAACAACCTGGAACTCCTTTCTATTTGCTAGATGGGATGCTGGGCAATTCATGAATCGTTGAATAAAGCCGATTTGATCTTTAAACTTACTCAGTTGAATTTTTTTTTTTTTAATTACAATAGCAACACACATAGAAACATCATCTGACTTACAAGGAACATCCAAAGTCAGACAAACTGCTTGCTTGGTCCCTCCCTCCCCACCAACCAACCCTCTGGATCTGAACTCTTCTGCCATCTAGTGGCTATGGTAACACAATACTTCACAACAGGCCTAGGGATTTTCATAGGATGGGGGAGGTTTCATTCAGACCCTGGCCTCTTCTCTCTAAGGTCCCCACTTCTTCCCAAAGGCCCACAGGCCAAAGGCAGCTAAGACACAGTTTTTCAGAAACCTCAGATCCCCCCGCCCCACCCCTCGTATGTTTCTCTTAGTTCTGGGGCATTCCAAAGCCGCAGGTAATTAGGCTTTTAGATCAATCATAGAGTGTTGGGTCTACAAAGTGGGACTTGAGTTCATCTAGTCCAGTCATTTTACTGATGCAGAATCCGAGGCCCAAGCTCACACAGGCAGTGAGCAGTGACATTCTGGACTTAGCTCCCAAGCTAGCACCTCCTCCAAGGCCACCTGGAGGTGACAGTCCCTCTGGCTCCTTCCCTGGCTCACCCTGGCAGCGTTCCCAGGAGCTTCCCAGGTCCGAGCCCAGCCCAGGATCCCCAGCATCAGGGCCACAGCGCCCTGGGTCTGTGGCTGTCCTCTGAAACCCTGCAGTATCCCCACTGGGCAGACTCCGCACGGCACCCACCTTCAGCTTCTTGTTATCCTGCTGCTCATCCACCACAACTGTCCCATCGCCCAGCTGCAAATAGGGACAGGAATCACAAGATGTTCACAGAGACCCTCACCCTTCCTCCCTACTTCCCTCTCTCTCCAGGGAGCCCTCATGTGGGAACACAGAAACACACCCAGAGATAACCTGGCCTCAGAAAATGTTTTAACATGTCCACCAGCCCCAGCCTGGCCTTCCACAGTCTGGCTTCAGCCTGCATGCAGTATTCCCAGTCAAATGTGTCCACTCATTGAGGTCCAGTAACACCAGCTACAGCTGTCTATCAGTCCCTCAAATGCACCATCCTCTTTACCCACCTCGAAACCCTCATCACACGGTCCCTCCTCCTCTGTTTGGAACCCTCTTTCCTCCACTCCCCATGTTTCAGGTCTCCACTTACATGTCACCTTCCTCTGGGAAGCTAAGGTGCCCGGCTAATTCTCTTTTATTGACTCCTTTTCCTTCATAGCACTTTCCCCAATCTATTTGTATGTTATTTGTATGTTGGCAAACCCAAGTAAACTGACTGTCCCACTAGCATCTTGAAGGCAGACTATTTCATTCATGACACATGCTTGTATGTCAAGCATGAGAACACTGCCTGGCACTTAGTAAGGGTTCAGAAAACGCTGGTTGAATGAATGAATGAATGAACAGTCTCCTGCATATACCTAACCTATTCCAATTCGTAGTCCCTTGTTCATGCCTTTCCCCTCTGCCTAAAATGCCTTCTCCATCCCTCTATGCCTACCAATTTTTCAGAAAATTCAGGGTGAATTCTTACATAACACTTTCCCAAATGGCCCCTTTCACCCCCAGCCCAGCCCTCACTCCAGCTCTCTACAATACCTCTCTCCTCAAAAGCTGTATAACAACAGTGGACACATTTTGTGATACCAAAAATCTGGCTCTATAATCGAGTAAGTGCTTGCTAGTGTCCTGGGGAAGCTGTAGGGTAGCCAGCTGGGGAAGGGGACAGACCTAGAAGGTCCAAGATGAAGAATCATTACGCCCACAGTATTTACTCTCTGAACCACCAGCTTGCCACTTTGCATTTACTATCTCGTAACACCATCCGAACTTTTAAAGAAATCATCGTTGTTCACACATATTAGTTGTCTACCCGGCTAGACTTCACGTCTTTTTGAACTATGATATAGTTATCTCTGTTCCCCTAACCTGTGGCATAGTGTCTTGTACACAGCAGGTGCTCGGTTAAGGAGAGCTCAACGAGTTGATACGCCAAGTGACCTCTAGCGCCATCTTCAGACAGCAGGGTCACCAATGGCTGCCCCCAGTAATTGTCTTCACCTTCCACTGCCTCCCCCACCTCACCAACCTCCACGGCCAGAAGTAGAACTGGACTTGCTACACTCCCATCTCTGCCTGATCAGAAAATACAGAGAATACTGCCTGATTCAGGGCCACCCACCCATCCATCCGCCCAATTTGTTCATTCATTCAGTTCTTAATTTCTGAGCACCTGCTGTTTACTGGGCACTATGCTAGTGCTGTAGGGATACAAAGATGTTTAGGGCATGGATTCTACTTACAGAAAGGAATTGAGACCAGTGATAACACGAACACATGACAAAGCAGAATGTGCCTGAAGAAATGAGAGGCACAGATTAAGGTGCTGTGCTGGGATGGACACGGAAGCCTTCTGAAAGTAGATGAAGTCTGGATAATCTTTGAAGGATGGGGGAGGTTTGAATGCTTGGATACACATTGTTGAATGAATGAACAAATGGATGAACATACAAATGAATGAAACAAAGCAGAAATAACCAATCTGAATATGAAGGGGGCACTGTGGATTTTCTGGACAAACCCCCTCTTTCACAATTCTGGGATATTGGAGGCTACAGCACCAAACCCCACTGGCCCAGCCACCTCACTATTTATCACATCCAACTCTCACCCAATGAGTTCCTAGAAATACGAGAGGCCAGGCTACCCTTTGGGATGGCTGGTTCTGTCCACAAAAGGGCAGGAGAGACTGACTTTTGCCCCACGAAGCACATGCCTAATGATTTCTCTTCCATTCAGATTTATTTAAATCAAAATAATTCTCTACGGGTTCACTGTTCATTGTACATATCAACATCTTCTACCCTCCGTATGCACTTCTAACTTTCTGAAGCCCTTCACATGCATTTTCTCATTCCATATTACTAATTCTATGAAACAGACAAGGCTAGTATTATTATTGCTATTCTGGCAGATGACAAAACTGAGATGTAGAAAGATTCTGTGACTTTCCCACACTCACAACAATAGTGACAGAACCCCCGACCTCCTAATCTCTACTCAGAGGATTGTTTTTGTTGTTGTTTTTACTAAATCACATTTCTTTTCCCAAGCATAAATAAGGAAATGAAGTCAAATTTATATTTCCTAGTGGCTCTGTTTCATATTATTGACATTTCAGGTAAATGGATATAAATGTTTGTCTACATTTGAGTGGGACTGATGGGTCCATATATGGGTAGCGGTACCAGCAAGTAGGTGCTTTCAGAGTATGCCCTTATTACAAACACATTCCCACATCCACCTCTCACACTACACCAATCATCCTCCTCTTTCTTCAGCCCCACCATCCCCACCTTCTCCCTCTCCTCATGAAAATTAACCAGAGGGCTAAGAAAACCAAAGAAGATGTCTTCATGCCAGCCAAACCCCCAACACCTGTGATGCATCTTGATGAGGATGAGCAACAGGATCCCTTGCAGCCAGCCGTTCACGGGAACCTGTGGTGGCGAACAGAGCGACCCTTCAGGGGGCTTGTCCTCCTGACCTCCAATTCCTATCTCCCACGGATGTAGCAGTTAATCATTGACCTCTCCCTTTCTAGACCACCCATGACACAGTTCCTGAACTGCACATTCTGGTCTGTGTGTTTTTTTAAACATTCATTCAACAAAGATTTACTGAATCCCTGGTTGAGTCCTACCTTCACTGAATACAGTCTGGCACCCTGAGCCACTCACCTGTCTAGGCTGGAAACCCAAAAGTCTACCCAAATTCCTCCTCGCTGCCTCACAGCTCATCTACAACTAACTGTCAGATCTAGTTCCTGAAAGTCCTCAAATTTGGCCTCATTTCTCTATTCTCCTGCCTACAATCCTGCAACAGCCTCCTGACTCCTGGACTGTTCCTCTTCTGGTTCCTCATTCACTCTTCAGCCAGAGTGATTTTCTGAGCAAAGCACATCATGTCCCTCCCCTGCACCCTGGGGGCTCAGTGTCCTCAGGAGGGAGTCCACACTCCTTAGCTGAGCATATTCCAGCCTCCCGTTTACCTCCAGTTCAGTGCTGTCCAATAGCAATAGAACGCAAGCCACACATGTAATTTTAATTTTTTTAGTAGCCACATTTTTAAACAGTAAAAGAAACAGGTGAAATTAATTTTAATAATGTACTTTATTTAACCCAATATATTAGAATTATAATTCAACATGTAATTAATATAAAAATATCAATGAGCTATTCTACCTTTTTTCTCATACTAACCCTTTGAAACCCAATGTATATTTCATACTTACAGCACATCTCAATTCAGACTAGCCCCATTTCAAGAGCTCAGTAGCTACATGTAGCTAGTGGCTCCCATACTGGACAGTGCAGCTATAGTCTCATCACCCTCTCTCATTCCCCTGGCCTTTACACATGCCTAGGAGACTCCTATCCCTTCTTCAGTCAGCCAACCCCTGCTTGTCCTTCAAGATTCAGCTAAGCATCACCTCCCCTAGGAAGCCTTCCCTAACTTTTGTTGAGATGTCCACTCTCGGCAGTGCTAAATCCCTCAGCACTTACCTATATCACTACACATGATATGGTAAATATTACTTTTACTTTTCTGTCTTCCCCACTAAGGGGGATTTACCACAGAGCTGATGAAGCTTAAACTTCAGGGCCCATCTCTCCCCTCACAAACCCTTTCTGAGGCCTCATATTTAATTTTGTAGCAATAGTTTTATATTCCTTTTCTTAAAGAGTGTCAGACCCCACAAAACCTGGATCAACTCCTGCTCCTCTGCTAGGTTGAGCCCCTTGAGGGCTGCCTTAATTCTCACTGTATCTCCAGACCCTACACAGGTTTCATACAAAGAGATTCCATAAATGTTTGCCAAATGAATGAACATCAGAGTTTTTGGGGCTTAATCCTAATCTCTCTCTCTCTTTCAGAGTAGCATCAGCTGGTCCTTGATTTTAATAACCATACATTTGTTGGCGATTCACAAATCTCTATTTCCAGCCCTGACCTTGTTCATAAGCTTTAAGCCCATTTGTACAACTGTCTCGTAGACATATCCACTTGGAGGTGACATAAACACTCAAACTCACCATTCCAGAGCGGGAACTTTTGAGTCTTCCTAAACCTGTTCTTCCTGTGGTCTTCCTTTTCTCACTAGATGGCGCCACCATCCACCCTGCTGCTCAAGCGAAAAACCTTGACTTCCACTCACCCTCCACATCCACACCATCACCAAATCCAGACGATTCTGTCTTCAAAATATCTCTCAAAGATACACACACACACACACACACACACACACGTGCACACACGCTGGATGCCCACAACAGCCTCCTAACTGGACTCCCTACTTCCACCCTTGCACACCTACCATTCATTTTGTACACAGCAGTTAGGGAGTGTACATTTTGTACACAGCAGTTAACTATGACTCCTCATTACATCATTTCCCATTGAACTTCAAATAAAATCCAAACTCCGTATCTAATCCACAAGGCTCTGATGAAGCAGCTCTCATCCCCGTCTCTAGTGTTATACTGTACCACTCTCCCCTTACTCACTATACTGGCCTCCAGTTCTTTCCTCTAGTGCACCAAGGTCCTTCCCTGCTCTGAGTCTTTGCAAATGCTGTTTCCTCTTCTTCCCCTATGGAGCATGGGGAAGAATTCCAGAAGAATTCTCATGGAACTCTACTTGGACTGTCTACCTGAACTTCTCCTCCTCCAGGAGGACTCCCCTGCTCTCCCTCGCTAAAGGGGGCCCACTACCTACAGTCACTCTCCATCACATACACTATTTCCTTCACAGCACTTTTCATACTCAGAAATATGTTATTCTACTTGTTTATCATCCATATGCCCACTCCCCCACACTAAAACATTTTCTGTTAGTTTTATATTTCCAATTTATTCAGGTAGCAGAGCATCTAGAAATCATGCTGTTATTTGTAGAACACCATGAATATCTAATTTCATATTTAATCTCATCCCATACACTAGGAAAAAAGATTGCTCTGTTGTATGAATAGCAGAATATGTAAAATCTCTTACAAGCATACACACATCCATGGAAACAACACGCTGTTCTACCAGGCATGATCAGATGTTTGAGTTTTTCTGTTAATATTTGTTTGTTTCTTATGCATTCATTTTGTCATCTGCTATCACCCACCAGCAGATGAATGCTGAAAGCTTAAGAAAATTTTATGAAGAAAAGAAGCCTTTATACTGAGAATCTGATTCTTACCATATTTTCCTGACAACTGGATGGAAGCTGACTATTATTTAAGAAGTTAGGTAATTCCCTGGACTCCACACTCTCACTGCCGAGGGCCTGGGTTTGATCCCTGGTCAGGGAACTAAGATCCCACAAGCTGTGTGGTACGGCCAAAAAAAAAAAGGAGGGAACCCCTCAGCCTAGCTAGGATGAGTTCTTTGGGAGCAAAGTGGATTCCCTGCAGGCTAGTAAGGTCAAGCCCACAGAGGCAGGAAGGGCCCTGGTGGCTGCTTCCTGTCCAGCACCCCTGTCTCCACAGCAGATAGCTGGCTGTCTGGCAGTACAGGTCACTGGAGTGAATGTTAACCCTGACAGGAAAGGGACGACTGGTTCCTAAGGAGGCACCAGGTTTGTCTGCTTGGGGTTTCTGTCGGTTGGTTTAATAAAAAAAAACCTGCCAAGAAGAAAATAGCCTGCAATGCACTTAAGAAAAGAGTGGCAGACTTCTTCCTGGAGTTTCACATTCTGAAGTATTCCTGTGGGCTGAATGTGGATATGGGGTTTCCAAAGGAGCCCGGACCAGTCTCATTCCCCACCTTGCATCCCTTTTCACCACTGGTGCCCCACAGGGCTGTCTTGCCCATCAGCATCTCATGCAGCTGGTCAGTTATTTCTAGCTAAGCTTGTAGCTCTCTCTATAAAGAAGGTCCCATCATCCTTCAAATACAAATAAGGCTTTTTGGCCAGGCTAGAGCCTCAACTTTGGCTTTCTGCAACTATGCATGGTCAAGGAAGGTCAAATATTTATCATTTGGGGCCAGAACAAATAACACTGAGAGCTTTAAAACCAGGTAAAAAAGTTTCAGAGCAAGCTAAGTTAGACTGTGCTGATAACTATGCAAACATTTACCATTTCTGGGCTTCCCTGGTGGCACAGTGGTTAAGAATCCGCCTGCCAATGCAGGGGACACGGGTTCGAGCCCTGGTCCGGGAAGATCCCACATGCTGCGGAGCAACTAAGCCCGTGCGCCACAACTACTGAGCCTGCGCTCTAGAGCCCATGAGCCACAACTACTGAAGCCCGCACGCCTAGAGCCCATGCTCTGCAACAAAAGAAGCCACCGCAATGAGAAGCCCGCGCACTACAACGAAGAGCAGCCCCCACTCGCCGCAACTAGAGAAAGCCGCGCGCAGCACCAAAGACCCAACGCAGCCAAAAATAAATAAATTAAATAAGTAAATTAAAAATAAATTATCTTTTAAAACAAAAAAACCAAACATTTACCATTTCTTCATTGGGTTCATGAAAGGCATCCTCAAACCAATACATGTCAGTTTGACAATGTTGTCTGAAATATTTTTAGCTTTGAATTTTTTTTTTTTTTGCAGCCAGTGTCAAAAGACCCTAAAATAGTTACTATGTGTCTATGTTCAATGATACATCTTTTTTTCTTTTTCTGAAAATACCCTTAAGTAAATTCTGATTAGAATCATTCACAAAAAAACCTTTATCCTGGTTCTAGATTACCAGAGCAGAATAAAAAGTAAAGTGAAAGGTCCTCCAGCTGAGAAACTCCCCAGATATCAGTTGGGTGAATATCTGATATGAAAATGAATCGTTCTCTGCTGATCTTACATCTCCAAATTGTTCAGGTAGGAGAACACCTGCGATTATGTTGCTTAGTAAAACACCACAGGGGTATTCCTATTCGTTTACTTATTGTCTGTGGCTGCTGTCATGCTACAACAGAGTTGAGTAGTTGTGATAGAGACTATATGGCCTGCAGAGCCTAAAATATTTACTGTCTGGCCCTTTACAGTAAAAGTCTGCCAACCCCTGCACTAGTCCATCCCATTCCCTTTACAGATGAGCAGCGTGAGACCTCGAAGAAAAGCAAAGTGACTTTGTAGTACTTTGCACAGTGTTCCCTTTATCAGTTACTTTTGTCTATGCCTGTCCCTTCTAATGGAAGGGACATGATCTTTTTACTTCCCACACTGCTTTTCATTTAAGTGCTTAATAATACAGGTTTGTGGAGTTGCACTGACTTGCCCAGGATAACAGGGATAGTTAGCCATGGATACTGGGTTAAAACCCAGATGAATGGATTCATAAACTGGTGATAAGGACCACCAACTAGCTGTGTAACTTTGGCAGAGTTAATTATCCTCTCCGAGCCTCAGAGTCTCCTCATCTGCAAAATGGCAATAACAATTTATTCTTGCAGGTTTTTTTTTTTCTTTTTTGGCCAGGCCGCGGGGCTTGGGGGAATCTCAGTTCCCTGATGAGGGCTTGAACCTGGGCCCCGGCAGTGAAAGCCCAGAATCCTAACCACTAGGCCACCAGGGAACTCCCCTCCTGCAGGGGTTTTATGAGAAATTGTCAAGATAATGTACATATGTCATAGGCCCTCCACAAGTATGGATTCCCTCCCCTACTCCTTTTTCTCTATAAACTGGAGACCCTGACCTGTTAGAGTTCCCTGAGGAAACCACCCAATACTTGCGGAGCTTCTGCTTTAGGGATGAGACGTTGGGCTCAGCCCTTTGGGAGATATAAAGATTATTTCTCCCATTTAGTGGCAATGAGGAGCCTAACACTGTGGCCGCACCTCACCCCAGGCTGCCAACAGAGGAAGCGGGAGGCCCAAGTGTCTCTCCTGTTCCTGTTTCCCTCCAAGAAGGAGTTGGCTCCCACTACCCTCTAATTGTCTTCCCCCTGCTTAAACTTCCTGAGCACTTGTGGCTTTGATTTCTCCCCAACCCTCCTCTTTGACTCCCTACCACTCGATCTGGCCTTTCCCCACTTCTCTCTTACTTCCTTACCTTTGGGTGTGTGGCTGACGGCATAAGCCCAGTTTCCCTGACCCCCTGCCTTCTCAAGGAGAAGCTCAAAGAAGGAACCCATTAGTCAGGGAAGAGGTGTGAACTGATAGGTCAGTGTGAGTGAGTGAGTGAGTAAGCAAGGCATGTTCATTTTCATAAAGTTTCATAGTTAAAGTAAGATAATTTGCCGAGGTGAGTACACATTCTTGCATAAATCACAAAAATGAATACCAACATAGTTTACTAGATCAAAGACTGGATTTTCAGAGAACTGCTTCAAGAATTCAAACAGAATGGCTTCCCTCAGTCCGTCAGTGAAGTACAGGATAATTTACCTCCCTCAAACAAGATCATAGGTCTTGGGGCAGCCAAACACAGACAGAATGATATAAGCAAAGGCAGTTACCACTCTCTCTGGCTATAAGAAACCTGGGGTGAAATTCCAAATCCAGATGTTTTTTAAAATTACTTCAAAATAGCTACAGTTTTTAAATTATTTGGACTAATTTTTAGAAGGCAGTTGTTAGTGCTGCAAACTCCTAACTATAGGTTTTCAATTTTAAATAAATATAAATTTACTTTCAAGGACAGCCAGTATTTCAACCTGTTCTTTTTTAATAATGCTGTTAATTAAAATTCATACTGGATCTGTTTCAATAAATAGATATGAACAGTTGTAATCAGCACTGCTCTCACTGGTTGGCAAAGAGCTGCTACTAAAGGCTTTGAAGAATCTTTTAAGTAAGTTACAAATTCTCTTTTGAAATCATGATTATGCTTTACTTGCTTGGCAAGCTTTGCTCTGATGGTCTAGTTCTGACAAAATTGAAAATTGAGAATTTGCAGAGTTTAAATAAAAACAGAATTACTATGAAGGACTGGGAGGCAAGTCAAGAAGCATTTTGATGTGGACCATTTTTAAAGTTTTTATTGAATTTGTTTCAATATTGCCTCTGTTTTACATTTTGGCCTTTTGGCCATGAGGCATGTGGGATCCTAGCTCCCCGACCAGAAATCAAACCCGCACTCCCTACATTGGAAGGTAAAGTCTTAACCACTGGCCCGCCAGGTAAGGCCCAATTTTGAAAACTGCTGGCCTAATGTATACCAAGGCATTAGATACTTTCTCAGAGAATAGTACCAGACTTCATGGCCACCCTCAGCAAAGCCTGCCCTGAGAACTTCAGGAGGAGGGAGGGCCCTGTTTCCTCATATTAAATGAGGTAATGCTCTGAGCCTCCCTTTCTTTTTTAAGTCTCTGGCTTCTTAGAGCAGTCATCTGGAGGGAAATAGTACTGAATGGGGAGTTAGGATACTGGGTTCCCATTCCAGTGTGGATACCTTCTGGCTGTCCAACCCTGGGCAGGATATTTCTCCTTTTTGGGCCATCTGCAAAAATGTACTAATTGGAGGTCGGCTGACCAGATCAGACAAACAACAGCTGTGCTGGGCCTGACAGAACGGAACTCATTTAGACACAAGACATTATCAATGAATGTTACCGCTAAACAGAACAATTTGCATGATTAGTTGGACTCTGTCATTTCCACCAGAGATGGGAAAGGACCTGTCCAAGGTCACACAGTTAGAGGCAGAATTGGATTAGAACCCAGGTTTCCTGACTCTCAATTCTATGCTCTGAACACCACACATACCTCAGAAGTCCTAAAGGAAGTACATTTCATCTCCTTGTATCACACATCTCTGAGACATGTTGCTGAGTTTGGTCTCCATCCTGCCTACTCATCAAAACTGCACTGGATTAAGCAGCTAAGTCCTTCCACTCTTTGCATGCAAAATTCTGCTCACACTAGTGGCCTGAGATCTGAAACAGGCAGGCTATGAACCAAACTTTGCCCAAACTCACCCTTTAGGAGCATGAGAGAAATGGGGGTCTGTGTTCCCTAGGGTACCCTCACTTTGGAGTCTCAAGGAACAAAAAACTTGGGGATGAATTTTTAGAGATCACTTCCCCAATTAAATTTCACTATCCAGATTATTGAATCATGCAATGAATTTAGCAGGAAGGTCCCTCACAGGGGCAGAGAAATTCTTGGAAAGGAACTGTGGAGTCAGAAGAATGCCCCAGAGTTGGAGCTCTCAGTCTCCAGTCAGCACAGAGAAAGGGCTCTGCACCCAGGGCTGGCTTGTCAGTGGATGAGTGGAGCTCCCATCTTCAATACTTTAAAAACAAAACAAAACTCAAAAAGCCTCCTCCTTCTCAGACCGTAACCAAACTACCAGCCCCTCCAGGTCTGGAATGTGAACAAACAGGATTAAATGAAAGTGAGGGTGCTAGATAAACCCTACACACCATGCCCATTTTATCATTTTTCCCTGCCTGATATCTCCTTGGACATTCTCCAAAGCCCAGCTCAAATCTCATTTCTGAAGACCCAATCAGAACAACCCGGGTTCATCCTGGCTCCACCATCTATTTGCTGTGTGACCTTGAACAAGTGGTTTAACTTCATTAGGCCTCAGTTTCTTCCCCTGCCAATGGGGGATCCTAATAATAACCATTTTATAGGACGATTAAGGGCTGACCCAAGGTCACTCCTGCAAAAGCCCCAGCATAGTGCCTGGCAGAAAACAGGACTCTATAAATACTGAATGAATTGCAAGGGAACCAGAACACTCACTCATCTCTTGAGGTCTGACCTAGCACTTTCCATTCTTCAGTCCCTGGCTTTCCCCCACCCTTTTGCCCAAAAGGGGGTAGAGAAGCCTGAGCCAACCTGTTCTTACCTTGTTAAGGTCCCCTAGGGCCATGACCTTGGCCACTGGCCTCTTGCTGAGTTGCTCCTTCACGCACAGCTCAAGTTGTTTGTTCCACTTCATGGTGAACACATAGAGGGCATAGGCCAGCAGAAGCAGCAGGCTCTCCCACCAGACAATGAGGTTATCCAGGAAGAAGAGGATGAGCATCATTAGGTCAAGGATGTAGAAGGTGATGTCACGGAACAAGGGCCACCAGGTGAGGTTGAGGATCTCCCGGGAGAAGAGGGCACAAGTGCCAATGACAAAGAGGATGTTGAACACCGCAGAGCCCACTATGGTGCCGATGCCCACATTGCTATGGGAGATGAAGATGCCAATGAGGGAGGTGAAGAGCTCGGGGGCAGAGCCTCCAGCAGCCATGAACGTAGCACCTGCCACATCCTCAGAGATCTGCAGCTTGTCTGTGATGACACCCAGGGCTGGGACAAAGTACTCGTCACAAACGATGGCCAAGGCTACAAACACATACAGCATGCCAAAGATGTGCAGGACCACCCAGCCCTGCCTCCGCTCCTTCACACTGAACAGGTCTCGGGGGTACTCTGCCTTGGGGTGGAAGTCTGGCTGCCCAGAAGGCAGTACTGAGGGACTGGGAGCCTCTGGCATCCCAGCTGTTGTCAGACTGGGGGAGGGGACAGTGGGCGAGACTGGGACTGGCTCCACAACCACACAGTGATGGACCTGAGTGGTCGGATTTGCCCTGACCCTGGGAGTTGCTGGAGTGGTGGGTGCTGGGGAAGGGTTCTTCACCAGCCCCCAGAAGGTGGCTGAGGATATTCCAACGGTTGGTGCACTGGTTCTGGACGAGGGATTCCTAGCCTTCCACGCAGCAGTAGAGGCTTTGGTTTCTGCTGGGCTGCTGCCTGTCGTGATGCTTACTGTCACCTGCCCCTCAGAGATGGCTGCGGTGTGCTCCAGGACTGTTCCTTGGGGTGTTGTCAGCTTGTTTTTTCCCACTAACCCCTGGTGGTTGGTTGAGCTATTATTGTCCACTCTTCTGGGGGTAGTTAGGGTCTTCTCTTCTACCACATTCCTTGGAGAAGTCAAGATGTCTGTTTCTAAGTCATTTATCAGGAAGGGTGGGGCGTTATCAGTTACTCCCTTGAGAGGAGTTGGGGTGGTTTCCTCCACTACTGTCTTGGAAGGGTTGGTCTCCAGTATTTTGTTGGTTGTCATAATTTCACTGTCTTTCACTGTTGCTTTGGGGGTGATCCCACGGCTCCTGGTCATTGTCATGAATGTGGATGGGTCGTAACTGGTTACCATCCTACCAAGTGGGGATGGGGTGTATTTCCTCACCTTTCCCCTGGCTTGAATTGGGCGGTAGCTCTTCACTGCTCCCCTGGGTGTTGCTGGGGTATAATTATTTACTGCTGGTCTGCCTGAAGTTGGAGGGTAGTGATTCAGTGCTCCACTGGGTGTGGCTGGGGTGTCTTCCTTCACTTTTTCCGTGCGGGCTGCTGTTGGGCTGTCGCTGCTCTTGGGTGTTGCTGGAATGACGTTGGCTGTTCTTCTAGGTATACTGGGGGTGTTCTCCATTGTTACACCAGGTGTTATTCCATCTCTGCCCACTGTGGCTTGGGGTGCCCATGTCTCAACCTCCATTTCAGAGCTAGATTTTGGAGGGTCATTGCTCACCATCATCATCTCATTGTTGGAAAGGTCCCGGCTGGCTAGTTTTACAGGCTGTTGGGAAGAGACTGCTGCCCACAGTGAGGGGAGCCCCCGGGGGCTCCTCAGGTACTGGTAGGTGGAACCCATGATCAGCATTCCCAATAGGAAGAGGAGGCGCCTCCAATGAAGCCGCTTTGGCCAGAGTAACCGCCTCTCCTGTGCCCCCATCCTGATCAATTTCCCCATGATGGCCAGTTATGCCTGGTTACAGAAGGCCTCTCATTCTGTCCACTGAAAGATGGGGGGTTGCTCTGGGATTCAGATTAGAAATCAGAGAAGATTCCTCCATGAAGCCCAGCCAGGGGGTAACCACAAACCTAGAAAGAAAAAAAAAAAGAAGAGGTTATTTGCTCCTAAAAGGAGAGCTGGGATCCACCAAACCCTTATCTGGAAGAGTGACTATTCACACAGGGGCCTTTGTAGTGAAAGTCAGTTGTTTCTGCTGGAACAAAACAACCCCTGCCCCCTGCTCCAGGGGGCAATGTCTGCTCATGGGAAAAAGAGCATCTTGGGGTCCTCTTTACTGTGTAGGCATGCCAGCAGCCCAGGTTCCTGAGCTGGGTCTACCCAGCTCTCCTTGGGATCCTTGCAAGAGGTCTGCCCACACTCCACAGGTCCAGCCAGAGTTGCTGGGAGCTCAGTCATCTGTAGCTGGTGCCCCAGGCCACAAATCTCACCTTATCCAAGGCAAAAGGGAAGTAAGGAGATATGATTTTAAGCTTTAGACAGAAAGGGGCAGTAGTGGAAAGCAGTGCAAGGCTCTATGTGTTTTTACTGGACTGATTTAAAACGATTCCACCGTCATTCAAAGAGGACAAAGCTTAAAATTTAACGTCATGAAGCTTCCCAGACAGTGGTTGGTGTCATGGGAGGAACATGGGGAATAGAGTCAAAGGCTGGGTTCCCAAATCTGCTGCTTACTAGCTGTTCCACCCTGGACAGGCAGAACCTCAGTGCTTCATCTGTAAAATGGGCATGATAACATATGCACTGATTATGCAAAGATTCTCTCTGAAAGGACATCTGGAAAAGGGAAACTAAGGGTCAGGGATCAGAGGGAGACTTACTTTTAAGTATATCCTACTGTTCAGTCTAACTGTTTAACCTTTTTATCATGTGCATGTTATAATATTTTAAATTTAATTTCATAGAAATAATAATAGTAATAATAATACCCATCTGTGTAAATAGTAATAACAATACCTATGTCACAGGAATGTTGGGAGAGTAAAAACACATCCGGTCTGGGAAAAGCATTGTACAGAATCAATGCCCCATAGGGGTTAATTTTACATAAGGACTCAGGAGGGAAAAACATTTAAGGCCCTCAAAGAATTCTCAATTTATAAAGAAGGGCAGAGAAGCCCAGCCCAACTAAATATGAAATCTCTCATCAATGTCCACAGGTTATTACAAAACAATAACTAGAAATGATCAGTTTTGCATATGAAGTAATATATTACAAGTTAGATGAATAACCCATAGAATCTTAGGTCATTAAAGGTGGAAAGAATTACTGACACTGTTTAATGCAACTCCCATTTCAGACATGAAGAAACTGAGGTCCAGAGAGATGTGACTTGCTCAACATCACACAGCTAGTGAGCAGCAGTGCAGATGAGCTTTCTAATGTCCCAGTCTTTCCAGCATACCACACTAATTAGCAATGCAAATACAACTGTCTTAAAAAGCAAAAGAGGGGAAAGCAAAATAAGTATGGAATTAGTGAATTTCCTTCTTTGTCCTTGATTCCTATCATTGTCTTTCCACCATCTCCCTGTCTACCCTAACCCTCGCCATATACTCAACACTCTGAATCTCCAAAAGAAACTTTGGAGAGTATCTCTTTCTGGTGTGCCAGTGTTATGTAACAGAGCTGAGCTGGCACCCCAGCTGATCCCTCCTACCTAATCACATAATTTACCTTCAAACCTGGACATCTGGGTATCTTCTCAGTTCTGGATCCAGGGTCTCAAAGAGTAAGTCTGAAGCTGTACAGCAGGGAACACCCCATCTCCTGCTCCCAGCTCCCCTATGGAATCCTAATTCAAGGCAGGGTCAGGTATGAAGGGCATCTCAGGGGAAGGATATCCAATCCCTGCTAATACCCGCCTCTAAGAAGCTTATCAGGGCATTGTACAAGTTCTGGGTCCCACTGTCTCTGCCAGAGCCTGAGAGAGCAGACCTTCCCCCAAAGACATAGATGGATTCTCTGTGGGCCCCTGCATTCAAGGGGGAAACTGGGGGAACTTCTCAAACTAATTTCTAAGCTCTGAGAATGAGAGATGATCCACAGTTTCCGGAAAGATTTGGAAAGATTCTGAAGGCACTCTGTGGGAACCAAGAGAAAGTGCCTGAGGCTTAAAAGATCAGAAGACCTCAGTTAGCACCAGGCTTTGTTTGCTACTGTGTGATTCTAAATGTAATTTAAATGTAAATGGAGAGATAATAACACCTGTTCTACCTATTTGAAGGGTGGATGTGACAATCAAAGTTAAAAATAAGGCAATATCTACTCAATTTTGCTGTAGAACATAAAACTGCTCTAAGAAATAAAATCTATTTTTAAAAATGAGGGAATGTGGGAGAAATACTTTACAAACTTTAAAGCATTTCACACATGAAAAAATATTTTATTAGGCCTAAGAGAAATTCTTGAGGGACAGGGCACTGACAGATCTCCCCAGTGCAGGCTGGGACATAGTGTCAACTGAAACAAAATGCACAATCTAAAAGTAAATAAAATCAAATGTTTTATTTGGGGCATTACTGAAGACTTAGGCCTGGAATACAATCTCTCAGATAGCTCTGAGGGACTGTTCCAAAGAGGTAAGGGAGCAGCCAGGATATACAGGAATTTTTGCCAAAAAACCCCAGGTAGTCAAACATCAAAAGATTACAGCTAGTTAAAGAAAAACCAGACATCTCAAGTTGAGTTAACTGATTTTCTATACCTGGGACGATGCAAGAGTCTGGGCTTAATGAAATTATTCCTTTGATATGCACCTTACCTATGGGGGTGGGGGCAGCTGCAGTGCCTGATGGCTTGATGGCCACAGCATCCTTTGCTTACTGATATGGCAGGTGACATTATTTGTCCACAGCACCTCCTCTTGGTCATAAATTCGACCAACATTTGGGAGGCATTTTATGACCAATTTTGTCCCATGGCACTAGGAAGTGGTTCCTGGATCAGGCAAAGATTCTGTTGATAGGCCACTCAATGTGCTACTTTTTGGATCAGGCCCTATTGATAATCTAAAATTCTCTGGAATATGCTGGCGGTCCAGTGGTTAGGATTCAGTGCTTTCACTGCCGGGGCCCGGGTTCGATCCCTGGTCGGGGAACTATGATCCCACAAACCGCATGGCACAGCCTAAAAAAAAAAAAAAAAAAAATTTATCTGGATCTCCTGTCTTACTAGTCTATTATGATCCAGGAAATATTTTCCCTTGCTGCTTCCTCCCATACCTAGAGTTGCACTATTACGATTATTCTACATAAAGTTTTACAATTTAAAAGATCCATTGTCTGGTCACTGACGAGTAGTATTTTAATAGCGACTCAAACCAGTAAGATGCAAGAGGCACCCCCATAAGAGAGTGGAAAAGATGTAGCCTCCACAAAATCTAGCAAGTTTACTCCCAAAAACAGCCTAAGAAAGTAAAGAGCCTTCATTGTACAGGTGGATGCAATGAACGTTAAGATGACAAAGGCTCCTTCTTGGCTGGGACCCCTTATGACAAATTTCTCTGAGAGCTGGCACAGCCAGACCAAAAACAACAATAAAAAACTGCTCAGAATCCCAGTCTATTCCACTGGCTGTCAAATGAACACCATATGTGTACCGCCCAGATGGCAAAGACCAAGCTCTCAAAACACACACACACACACACACACACACACACACACACACACACACACACACACACACACACACACACACACACACACACACACACACACACACACACACACACACACACACACCTCTCTAAGAATATCAGGTAGAACCTTCACATCTCAAAGACACAAGGAGAGAACTGCAAGTTCTCCCTAGAAGGACTTCTGTTTCTTTAAGGTCAGAATTCTGAAAAAACGTTTTATCAAGCTGGCTTTCTCTAACTTAACTGCTTACACAATAAAAAGCCCCATATTGGACATTTTCAGGGAGAGATTTTCTTTAATTCCCAATTAACTAAGTACTTGTAGCTAAGTTTGTATATACATAAACCTGGCTGGGGTATTAGTTGGAGGCTGGCTTTCTGATGCCCCTCATTTAGGAAAGATGTTAGGCCACTCTCTTACCTAATCACCCAGTTTAGACAGCTCAGTGTCTCTCAACTGAGCAACCTAGTGTCTTTCAACCAGGCTCCCCTAGTATCTTTCAGCTGGGAGGTACTTTTTCCCAATGTCTTTCAACCAGGTCCCCCACCCCGTATCTTTCAACTGGGTAGCCAGGTACCTATTGTACACTGCCAATTAAAACTCAGGAACATCAACCAATAATCGGGAGATCTGAGAACCAGGAGAGACTCACCCAAATTCATCTGGACTCTCCAAGGAGGCGAATGGGCACAAGAGGCCTCTGCTGGTACCAAGGCTCTGGTTCCTCCTAGAGTTCAGGCGAAGGAGGGAAGTCTGCTCTGGGTCCCTTTATGGTCACCCAAACTGTCAACTGAAAAAAAAAAGCACAACCTAAAACTTGAGAATTATGTTTTATTTGGGGAATTACTAAGGACTTAAGCCCAGGATACAGCCTCTCAGATAGTTCTGAGGGACTACTCTGAAGAGGTTAAGGGAGGAGCCAGGATACACAGGAGTTTTTGCAGAAAACCCAGGTAGCTGAACATCAAAAGATTACTGCTAGTTAAAGGAAAACTAGACATCTCAAGTTAATGAGTTTAGTGTTTTTCTATGTATGGGAAGATGCAAGCATCAGGGCTTAATGAAATTATTCCTTTGATATGCACCTTAAGTATCTAGGGCCAGTAGCCTGTTTATCTCCATCCTGAGTTCCCCTCCGGCTGCACCACTGGGAGGGAGTGGGGGGCAGCTGCAGTGGCTGATGGCTTGATGGTCACGTCATCCTTTGTTTACTGATATGGCAGGCAACATCCTTTGTCCACAATCCCAAGATACCTGAGGAATTGTGCGTCTAGCTCATGGCCGGAGCTGACTGACATGGGAGTGGAGCAAGGCAATGGGGGCGGGGGGTGTCTCATGAGCCTACCCACTCACCTGAAACCATTTCAATCATTCAGCTAACTCTGCCTGATACTTACTGATTGCTCCTCTTTCCCCTCTCTGTTTCCCCCAAGATACAGGGATAGCATGCTGCTTTGATTACTTCCATCTGAAATAGCAGGTAATCCCTCACAGCTTCACCCGTGCCCTATTTCACCCTGAGTGAAGGTACCCAGATCCCTCTGCTGAAGCACACAGCGGTGCTCACTCTCTGTGGAAGAGCTGTCTTCATCTCTGGGTGTCCAGGGGTCACTCTGGGTGTTGGAAGCCTGGGTAGAGGGGCTGACCTCCGCTAGTCACCACATCGTTGCCTCCTAAGAGTGCTGCAGGCAAAACCAGATCTAGTTACACCAAGTGTCTAATACAGCCACAGTTTGGTTCAGAAAGATGGAAAAAGGAACCCAATTCATGAGGTGAAATTATGAGTGATCTTTTTTTTCTAGAATAATTCCTCTATTTTTAAAACGTTATTTGTGCAATATAGAAAATTCAGGAGAGGGCTTCCCTGGCAGTCCAGTGGTTAAGACTCTGCACTTCCATTGCAAGGGGTGTGGGTTTGATCCCTGGTTGGGGAACTAAGATCCTGCAGGCCGCCATGCAGCATGGCCAAAAACAAAGAAAAAAAAAAGAAAAGAAAATTCAGGAGAGGAAACAAATACTCAGAAAAGGATTGCTTTCTCTCATACACTCATAATTGTTACCAAGGAGTTCTTTCTAGCGTCTAACCTAATTCCCAACTGTTGGGGGCGAACCTGGTTCCTTCTGTCTTGTTCTCATGGGGTTGCGGCACACTTTGAAATTCAACAGGCTATAGAAAAGTTTGCTGCTCAACCAAGAGTGGAAGCATTGTCTGTACCAGTGGTGTGAGTTTAGGCAAGAATTTAACTTCTCAATGTCTGTAAAATGAGGGTGATAATGACACTACTTGCTTGGTAGGCTTATTGTAAGAATTAAGTAATATGTTAATATGTAAAACACATTAACAGTGGCTGGTACTGTTGTTGTTATTCTGCTTTTGGAGATCATAGTCAGACTGTGTTGGGGGGAAGCAGATCTCCATGCATTCCATTGTGACAACGCTTTACTGTGTAATAACCTGATTAATGTTCGCATTAATCTCTTACTAGCAGGTGACCTCCTGTCTTAATCACGGCTGAAACCCCAGAGTCCAGAACGGTGTCTGGCACTCAATAAATATATTTGTTGGGGCTTCCCTGGTGGCGCAGTGGTTAAGAATCCGCCTGCCAATGCAGGGGACACGGGTTCGAGCCCTGGTCTGGGAAGATCCCACGTGCTGCGGAGCAACTGAACCTGTGCGCCAAAACTACTGAGCCTGCACTCTAGAGCCCGCAAGCCACAACTACTGAGCCCGTGTGCTGCAACTACTGAAGCCCACGTGCCTAGAGCCCGTGCTCTGCAACGAGAAGCCACCGCAATGAGAAGCCCGTGCACCACAACAAAGAGTAGCCCCCGCTCGCCATAACTAGAGAAAGCCCCGCACACAGCAAGAAAGACCCAATGCAGCCATAAATAAATAAATATATAACTCTGTGCCTCTGTTTAAAAATTAATTAATTAATTAATTAATATATTTGTTGATGGACTGAAGATGTACATCCCAGTGAAGAGATGCTCAGAGATGGAGCACCTGAGCTACACATGTGTGGGGTGGGGAGATGCCCACTCACAAAGGCTCACGGCCTTTCAGAGCTCAAACTGCTGGAGAAAGACCAGCACCACCAAGGAGGGGAAGCTGATCTGCTTTTTCTACAAAGTTGTCTTATTTTATCCTCTCCCTGGAACAGTGTGGCAGGACAGGTGAGGTAAATCTAGCTCTGACCCTCACAATAATATCGGGGGCTGAGGAAGGCGGGGCTTTGGGGCTGGGCAGGACGGCAGGTAGGCCTTTCCTCTCCCACCCTCTGCAGCTCAAGGCCTTTCCCATGGTTCTATTAGAACAGGATGGAGAAGGAATTAGGCTTTGCACCTGACACTGAGGGTTTGTGGCTGAGGCTGGTTTATTTCTGGGCCTACCTCAGGAGTTGATATCAACCCTATAGTTGCACGGTGGAATTAGACAAGATTTGGCAGGGGGTGCAAAATCCAATGCCTTCAGGGCCTGGGTGGGTAAAATTAAGCTAAATCAGCTCTATTCAAAGTCAGCAGAGAGTAATGAGGGCTGTGTCTGGACAGAGAATGAATGACCCATCAATAAGCATTCCAATGTAAAACAGTTTAAAAATATTAAAGGCAAACAAAATGGGGCTGCGGCTGAATTTGACCTACTAGTACTTTGCAAACTCTAATAAAGTAACAAGTCTGACCAGGAGCAAGTCTCCAAAGGTCTCTCATTCTCAGGTTCCTCATTTATAAAACCAAGAAAGACGAACTTCCTCATGGGGTTGCTCTAAGAGGTACAGTGAGAACTTGTGGGGAAACACTTGGATCTGTCAGATACTGAACTGTGTCACAGTTCAAGACCTTCTGTTTATATTGTTTTAATTGTTTATATTATATCATTTATAGGATTTCTTTTAAACGACTGTGCAGTTGTCACTGGTGGAAATGAACAAAATAAGCCCCCAAACATCCCACGACATTTCATCTCTCCAAGCCAGTGGCTGGAGCCACACCTGAAGCAGGGAGCTGCAGGGGGTGACACTTCAGGTTGGTAAGCAGTTCAGAGACAGGGTTCTGGCTTCACAGTCAGGTACCCATCCCGAGGGGCCTGGGGTCTAGAGGAGAGATCAGACAGGCTCTATCAGAGGGCTTCCGTGTGGCCATGCAGGAATCCACACAGTACCAGTACAACTAACAACTCCTCTCTAAGTGAGCGTGAAACAGCCCACTGAGTAAAACTCACCCTGTCAAATCTGATTTTACAAAGGAATGTCAACTGAAGCAACAGTGAGGGGTATTTTTGGCTTATCAATTGAAAAAGACTAAAAAATTTAATATCCAGTGCTGGTGAAGACACTGGGGATAGAGGGTAAATCTGATACAGAAGCACAAGTGATGCTGTTAAACTGTAAGTGAGATCATGGCTCTCTATACTCCAAACTTTCCAGCGGCTTCCCACCTCAGAGGAAAAGCTCCAATGATGGTCTGCCAGCATTACCTGTAAGGCAAAAACTGAAATCTATCTAAACATTGATGGAAAACTGGTTACATAAATGATATCACATCTTTCCAATAGTCAATTACATAGCAATTAAAAGGAATGAATATACACACTCACACGCGCATAGGTAGAAACAACTTTGCAAAGACTATGTAAGAATAGCTGTACTTTTGTCACCAGTAGATATAGAATGAATAAAACCAACCAAACAAAAAAGACCTGGTACTTCATCTCTCAAACCCAGCAGCTGGAACCATACTTGAGGCAAGGAGATATATATGGTTACTTCTAGGAAAAAAACCACTAATTTCTCACTTCATGTACTTTGAAACTGTTTGAATTTTTCCCATATAAATGAATTACTTTTATAACTTTTTTAAAACTAGTTTTGTTTTGCTTTATCTGCTTTTTCATTGAAATATACTACCAAAGTTTTAAGAGGGTGAGGAGTGAGCCTGGCAAGACAGATGCAGGCCCAGATCATGAGAGGTCTTTAAAAATTTAGAGTTTATGGACTTCCCTGGTGTTGCAGTGGTTAAGAATCCGCCTGCCAATGCAGGGGACATGGGTTCGATCCTTGGCCCGGGAAGATCCCACATGCTGCGGGGCAACTAAGCCCACGTGCCACAACTACTGAAGCCTGCACATCTAGAGCCCGTGCTCCGCAACAAGAGAAGCCACTGCAATGAGAAGCCCGCGCACTGCAATGAAGAGTAGCCCCTGCTCTCTGCAACTAGAGAAAGTCCATGAGCAGCAACAAAGACCCAACACAGCCATAAATAAATAAATAAATAAATTTATTTAAAAAAAAAAATTTAGAGTTTATAACATTTTTCAAAGGAGAGGGGGTCCTAAATAAAAAAGTTCAGTTCTACTTTCTTAGACAAATGTAGTACCCACCAAATTTTCTGTTTTCTCCCTTTGACCCTTCTTCTAATAACCTCTCTTCCTTCCCTCCTATCTTCTTTCCACAAATGCATATCGAGTGTCACGTGCCAGACCCTGAGGATCCAGTGGTGGATAAGATTCACCCCTATTTACAGAGCAGAGATGAAGTTAATTGAAACTGGAATTATACAAAATCGCTTCTTTGTTCAATGAGACTTTCTATTATTTTAGACTGGGGAAGCTCTGTGGTTTTCTCAAATGCTGTGGAAAAGACTGAAGGAGGACTGAGAGGGAGGTCAGAGTTTCTTCATCAAATATGTTGCAAATGAAGAAAGACATGGAGGAATAAACCTATAGATTAAGAGACTTCAGAGATATATCAAGAGATTGCAATGATATTTATGAGACAACTGGATATTTGAAAGCTGACTGGGTATTTGATGATATTCGGGATTTACTGTTAATTATTTTAAATGTGACAATGGTAGTTTAATTGTTGTGGGTTTAAGTCTCTCTCTGTCAAGAGAATGAGAAGATAAGTCAGACTGGGAGAAAATATTTGCAAAATACATGTCTGATAAGGGACTGTTATCCAAAATATACAAACAACACTTAAAACTCAACAAGGGGGACTTCCCTGGTGGTCCAGTGGTTAAGAATCCACCTTCCACTGCAGGGGGCGTGCGTTCTATCCCTGGTCAGGGAACTAAGATCCCACATGCAGCCAAAAAATCAATCAATCATTAATCAATCAATAAAAGATGTTTAAAAAAAAAAAACTCAACAAGAAGAAAACAAACAACCTGATTAAAAAATGGGCAAAAGACCTGAACAGACACTTTACCAAAGAAGATATACAGATGGCATGTAAGCATATGAAAAGATGTTCAACATCATGTATCACTAGGGAACTGCAAATTAAAACAACAATGAGATACCACTATACAGCTACTACAATAGTGAAAATCCAGAACACTGACAACATCAAATGCTGGTGAGAATATAGAGCATTAGGAACTCTCATTCACTGCTGCTGGGAATATATAATGGTACAACCACTTTGAAAGACAGTTTGGCAGTTTCCTACAAAATTAAACATATGCTTACCATACAAGCCAGCAATCTCTCTCCATGGTATTTATTCAGTTGAGTTGAAAAACCTATGCCCATACAAAGCCATGCACAAGGATATTTATAGCAGCCTTACTGTTAACTGCCAAAACTTGGAAGCAACCAAGATATTCTTCAGCAAACTGTGGTACTTCCAAATAGTGGAATATTATACAGCACTAAAAAGAAATGAGCTATCAAGCCATGAACAGACGTAAAGGAAACCTAAATGCATATTACTAAGCAAAAGAAGCCAATCTGAAAAGACTACTTACTATATGATTCTAACTATATGACATTCTGGAAAGGGCAAACCATGAAGACAGTAAAAGATCAGTGGTTCCTGGGAGTCACGGGAGAGGGAGGGATAAAAAGAGCACAAAGGATTTTTAGAGCAGTGAAAACTACTCTGTATGATACTACAATGGTAGATACATGTCATTATACATTCGTCAAAACCCATAGAATGTACAACACCAAGAGTGAACCCTATAATAAACTATGGACTTTGGGTGATAATGATGTGTCAATGCAGGTTCATAGAGTTTAACAAATGTATCACTCTGGTGCTGAGATGTTGATAGTGGAGGAGGCTGTGTGTGTGCGGACAGAGTATTTGGGAACTCTCTGTACTTTCCACTCCACTTTGCTATGAACCTAAAAGTGCTCTAAAAATTGTTTATTAATTTAAAAAATCCTTCTCTTTTAGAGGTACATAATGAAATACTTATGGACAAGATGTTATGCTATCTGTGATCTGTATCAAAACAATATGTTGGGGAGAAGTGGGTAGGGGTATAAATGGAACAAGACTGAGAATTGAGTTGATAGTAGAAATAGGGTGAAGAGTACATGGGGATTTATTATGCTATTCCCCTATCTTTGTCTATGTTTGAAAATCTTCAATAATAAAAATTTTTAAGAAGACAAAAGGGTCATATCTACAATTTCTTTGGACTTCCACTTTGGTGAAAATAGAGGAATGGGGTAGGATGATGAGGGAAAGCAGATAGCCTGGAGCTTGGAAGTATGATTTGGAAGTGGACATGGTCCAGACTAGAGGAGGCAGGAAGGAAGACATAGGGCAAAGGACAGCACAGGAGATGGAAAGGGAGGGAAGAACAGAAAAGGAATGTGGGCTCACCGCCTTCCCCTAACCTCTCTTTTTCCCTTTTCCTCACTCACTCACTCCTTACCCTTCCTCTCTGTAGGTGAGGAAGGAAATCACCTTGGGAACTTAACAATGAAGATTCCAGGCACCAACCCATGAAATTCCAATTCACTCAGCATGGTCTGGGAATCTACATTTTCAACACGTGCTGTTGGAGAATTGGATGGGTATATGAACCTCCCTTGAACCCCAGTACCTGGCTTCTGTGAGCAGCTTGCTATTTCTGTCACTAACCTTTACTCTGCCAGACTGGAGACCAAATCACTCTGCCTTTCAAAGCCTCTGTGACAGCTGTCTACTGTTTCAAAGCAGGAAAAAATAAAGGGGATGATAGATTATGCAAAGGAAGCTGTTTACCGATTTCCTTTAATGTATGTGTGGAAACATGCAAATGCTAAGGGTCTCTTGAGTAGGAAAAAGCAATTTATTAGCCAGCTATGGCTTGAAAGACCTCTCCTTTAAGACCTTCTAACTCTTTGTGCTAATGTTCTCTGATTTTATATTCACTGAACAACCTTTTGATTTTTAATGGGATTCTACTAAGAATTAAAAAACAAAAACAAAAGCACCTACCAGTTGCCCTAAGTGATGTGGTCCTCTTGGTAGTCCTCCCTTTTATCATCAGTTTTAATCGACTGCCTTTTGCTTCCCTGGTCTCCTGAAAGCCTGTATTCAGAAGAACTAGAAGATGTGATCACCCATCAGCAAACTAATAAACTTAATCTTTAGGACTGGGTAAGGTAATGAATCAGTCCATGGAGCTGAGCTGGAACTACCAGAACAGTGACCACAGGGCTAAGTCATCAGCACATTAGGGGTAGCTAGAAAACTCCCTTGCCCACACGTTCTTGGCCACATCCCTCCCACTAGGGAAAGAATTAGAAACTACAACGAAGTAATCAGGATGCAGCCTTACTTACCTAGATTCCAGTGCCTGCTCAAGCATAACAGGGTCTTGAGATGGTGAAACCAGCCAAGTTGGGGAGAGATGTTCTGAAGCAAATAGGGCAGTCTGCCTGCCCCTGGGCCCTGATGCTGACAGGGACATTCCCATGGAAGTGATGCGCCTTCCTCTGCCACCTCTGATATAAGGAGAGGACAGGAAAGAACTACAAGCAACTGGAGCCCACGCTCTCCCACAGAACAAGCTGTGAAAAGTCAGACAGACTCAGTTGTTCGGTTCAAAGCATTCTCCCTCCTTGACCCACCTCCTACCTCGCCCCCTCCCACCAACCAAAAGAAAAGGAGGCAAAGGCCTAAAGCCTTCTAGAGGCCTTTCTGTTCCCACTTGTAACCTATGTGGTACAGCATTGTTTTTTGAACCATAACTACCCAGGGGCCTGCTGGCATCCATTCAGGCCTACCTCTAGCTGGCATTTGCTAGCTCTCTAAGAGGTTAGAAAGAAAGTCACTCCTTGTCCCCCTCAAGGACCTCGCTGAGGCACAGGCTGCTATGGGGACACCAAGTGGCGAGAGGCGAGGTACGCGAGGGCCCATGATGACTCACAGGAAAGCCTAAGTGCAAATCCCTCAGCAGCGCACCTTGAAGGCCAAGGCAGGGGAACTGACTGAACCCTCCCTCTACTTCCCTCAAAGGGGTCGGGGATAAAGTGAGCATCCGGGCTGAGGAGACCAAGAGGGAAAGTCTTGACGTGGAAACTGGCTCACGTCAGCTACGAAAAATACACAGCGTGCTCAGTATGAGCACTCCTCAGGCAGGAATTACAATTTAAAAAGAGTAGGAAGAGGATTCTGTCAACTAGTTCAGAGGATATGAGTGAGGGGTCTGAAGAGGGACGGGGAAGAGGGGCAAATATCAGTGAGGGTCAGGCTGGTGCACCAACGAGCCCAGGTGAGTGAGGAGACAGAGTGTGAATTGCTCACAGGTTACCCAGACAGGTGAGGCCCACGGGCCAACGAGAGGCAGGTGGGCAGGAGGCCAGAAACAAATACTGAAGAGCCCGAGAACGGGGACGGAGCGAAGAGGCGAACACAGTCCGGGCCCGGCGCAGTTGGGGACTATGTGGGGAGTGGGGTCGTGGCGGCGGTCGCGGACAAAACGCTGCGAAGAGAAGCACTGAGGAAGACGCAACCGGCAGCTTCTCTGCTGAGTCAACGCCTCGCCCACGACGTCCTTAAAGCCCCGCCCCAAGCGCCTCGCGCACCCACGGCGCCGAGTTCCGTTTCGTCGCGCGGCCGTATACTTCCGGCTGCGGCGCGCAGGCGGAAAGGTTTTGGTGACGGACTGTGCCGGTGAAGGGCGTGGGGTGAGTGGAGGAGGCTGGAGACCGTAGGCTGTCTTGGATTGCTTGTTGGAGCTGCAGGAGAAGGGGTCGGTGGCGGGGAACAACGCGGGGCCGACGCCCGGCCTTTCCGCCTCCGAGGTGGCCGCCCCGCGCCGTCTTTGCGGCGCCAGTTCCGGGGCACTGCCTTCGGCCTCCCTTCGCTCTGCCGCGCCAGAGCTCCGCACAAGCACCACGATGTCGGCCCCCTGCCCAGGCCCCCTTCGCCTCCTCTTCCCATAAGAGACTTCCAGATCTCAAAGATTTTTGACTGATTTTAAGGTAAAAATACATCCCCAGGCAGACGCGATCCAAATGCAGGAGTTCTGTATTTACAGGTTGGCACTTTAGAGGTGAAGTTGTAACTGAGAACGGTGGAGGGGACTCATCCGGGCAAGAGATGAGGCCAACAGACAAACTTAAGAGTAGATTAGCGGATTCCTAGAAATTCGAGTGGAATCACGCTTTAAGAGCGATACTCCTCAGAATCAGTTCTTTATGAACGAGCTAGTTGTCTCCTGGGAAGAATTATAAATGTGTAGCTGATGGAGATGACCAAATCAAGGGGCTAAGGGCTATTCTCAGGAGTAGACTGTTCTTGAGAAAAGAAGCCCACTAGTTGTCTTAAGCATTGTATGTAAACTGTACTTACGAGAAAGCTATGGGGGTGGGGTGGAGGACCTTAGGGTAAGAATCAACCCAAGAGAGAAGTAACATGGTGTTTTCACAAAATTGCTGGACTGTGTGGGCAGGGATTTTTTTTTTTTTAATCAGGCCTAGGCTACTTGAGTGAACCATCCTTCAAGAACATCCATCCATCTTTTACTTCTGTGCTGACAACCTGAGTTCTAAATTGGTTTCCCATGACTTTGCCATTGTTAGGGGGGTGTGTTTGGGGGTAGACACAAATGCATCAGTCAGAAGAAAGAGCCAGCTCCATAAGTGTCTTCCCAGAATGCAAGCCTGCCAGCTATGGTCACCCATTCCAGTGTTACAGCAGATTTCATGAGCTGGAAATGCTTTCTTATATATGATCTAAATCTGTGTGTCCTGATTCTCATTCTCCTAAGAGATGAGGCCAGTACTCTGCATCCCCAGCTTTCAGTAACGTGAAGACCTCTGTGCCTGAATGGGAATACCATAGGAGCTGGATAAACTCTATATATGTGGGCAGAGGCGTAGGAGTTCCTGATATCTCTGCTTGAACGAGGAGAGGAGGAAGTGTGTTTCTGGTGTCCAGAGTTAAAATTTGTCATGTGTTTTGCCAAAAAATTAATGTTACGTCTGGTGCTGAGAGGTAGTTTACTTGTCATTATCAAGTATTTGTCAAGTACATACTGTGTGCCCACTGCTGTGATAGGTCCTGAGGAGACATTGGTGGGCCAAATCTCACGCTGTCCCTGCTCTTGTTGAGCTTATGGTCTAATGTAGTGTAGTTGAACCAGTATTGCACAGGACCTCACTTCTTGAACAACACAGCTGAGACCCAGAAAGGGTCTGGAAAGACTGAGTAGATGAAACAGCACCAAGTTGATAACGCCTAAGCTCATGCACTTGACAGCAGAAGAAACACATGCTCTCAGAGCCTGTTAACTTTGACTTCGGACACAGTTTTAGCAAGCTGGATTACCTGGCTTTCCAGCTCATAGTAACCGAGAAGCAGCAAATCAGAAAGAGGGAGGATGATTACAGAGAAAAGTGGAATGCAAAATGATGGTCCAAAAATTAGTTATAAAGAGGAGGCACCAAAACAGAACACAACAGCCTGGATCCCTTGAGTACAAGGCAGTGTTTCTGGGTATGTTCTATATAATACTTGTTCCATGGCACCAACTAATGATCAGAGAAGGGTTAAATGGGAAACACAGAGTTAACAAATTAAACTGGATTCTTTGCTGTAGAGCTTCTCAGTGTCTTTAATAAGACCTGAACTCATCTTTCTTGGAGCATCCCTCCAGGACAGTGTTCTGCAGCACACACTTGGGAGAATGCTGGTATAAATTAAAACATGAGGGCAGCAGCGTGCTGGGCGGTATTGGTGTTCAGAGTTGTGATGCTAAGTCAGAGTGAATTATGTTTAACATGCTGTGCTTAATGAGGCGCAGAATAAGGATGCACATTTTAGTTTTTTTTTTTAATAAGTTTATTTTATTTATTTTTGGCTGCGTTGGGTCTTTGTTGCTGCGCGCGGGCTTTTCTCTGGTTGCGGAGAGTGGGGCCACTGGTTGCGGTGTGCAGGCTTCTCATTCTGGTGGCTTCTCGTTGCGGAGCACGGGCTCTAGGTGCGCGGGCTTCAGTAGTTGTGGCACACGGGCTCAGTAGCTGTGGCTCGCGAGCTCTAGAGCGCAGGTTCAGTAGTTGTGGTGCGTGGGCTTAGTTGCTCCGCGGCATGTGGGATCTTCCCAGACCAGGGCTCGAACCCATGTCCCCTGCATTGGCAGGCGGATTCTTAACCACTGTGCCACCAGGGAATCCCACATTTTAGTTTTTTCTATCAAAATGGTTAAACATTTTGGAAAGGAGTCTGGAAGGGTAATTTATATATCTCCTTTAGTCTTTATCGATGTTGGATACATGAAGCATTTGTATTTGAAAGGCCATTATGTGGTAAAAAGGCTTTTCCTACTTGACATGAGTCCCTGATCCCCATTTATAACATTGTTTCCATGAGGCAATACGCTCAGAGTTCCCAACAGCCTACTTACAAATGGAATTTTAGAATAGCACACGTTTGCAGTTGGACACTGTACTAAAACAAGCCCTCTGGCCATTGTTAAGTGTTTTGAAGTAAGTTCCAAAAAAGAAATTAGTGAACATTAAATTTCTAACTTGTTTATGTCCATCCTGAGTGTTCTCTAATTGTATATATGCAAAATTGTATATATGCAATATATGCAGTATGATTTTTATGAAGTTGTAATCGGTGTATACATACAGGCCTGTGACCTGCTTTTCTCAGTTACTAATATCTATATAAATATTTCTGATATCTGTTTATGTATCATTTATTTATAGCTATATGATATTTCATTGTGTGAGTAGACTATAGTTTGCTTAATAATGGAGTAGCAGCAGCAAGAGCAGATCTGTATATCTGGGAACTTTTTTCTTTATTTTTGAGCACAGAAATGTTTTCTTCATGCTAATTCTCAATCTATAATTTTAAAAAGCTCTTTGTTTTCTCCATTTCTTCTACATTTTGACTTTTATACAGTTTCATGAGATAATGCCAGCTGTCATACATATTCTTTTTTTTAATTTTTTAAAAATTTTTTTAACATCTTTATTGGAGTATAATTGTTTTACAATGGTGTGTTAGTTTCTGATTTATAACAAAATGAATCAGTTATACATATACTTATGTTCCCATATCTCTTCCCTCTTGCATCTCCCTCCCTCCCACCTGTCATACATATTCTTTAATTTTGTTCTTTTCCTTCATAGTTAAAGAGCTGTTGCCTCGTTTATCTGCAGTGAGTACTACTGAGGCTAGCAGTTTGTTGTTTTTGTCATGCTTAATGATTTCCAGCTTTGTCTAATTTGGACTATGACTTTACTAGGCTTTTCTTTTTTTAATTTATTTATTTATTATTTTATTTTATTTTATTTTATTTATTGTTTTTGGCTGTGTTGGGTCTTCGTTGCTGCCCGCGGGCTTTTCTCTTGTTTCGGCGAGTGGGGGCTACTCTTAGCTGCAGTGCGCGGGCTTCTCATTGCAGTGGCTTCTCTTGTTGCGGAGCACGGGCTCTAGGCGCATGGGCTTCAGTAGTTGTGGCACCTGGGCTCAGTATCTGTGGCTCGTGGGCTCTAGAGCACAGGCTCAGTAGTGTGGCGCATGGGCTTAGTTGCTCCGTGGCATCTGGGATCTTCCCGGACCAGGGCTCGAACCTGTGTCCCCTGCATTGGCAGGCAGATTCTTAACCACTGTGCCACCAGGGAAGCCCGACTTTTTGTTTTTATATTTTGAGTTCATTTTAATTTTTTTAAAAAAGACATCAAGTTGGGGCTTCCCTGGTGGCGCAGTGGCTGAGAATCTGCCTGCCAATGCAGGGGACACGAGTTCGAGCCCTGGTCTGGGAAGATCCCACATGCCGCGGAGCAACTGGGCCCGTGAGCCACAACTACTGAGCCTGCGCATCTGGAGCCTGTGCTCCGCAACGAAAGGCCATGACAGTGAGAGGCCTGCGCACCGCGATGAAGAGTGGCCCCAGCTCGCCGCAACTAAAGAAAGCCCTCGCACAGAAACGAAGACCCAACAAAGCCAAAATAAATAATAATAATAATAATAAATAAGTAAATAAAATTTATAAAAAAAAAAAAAAAAAAAGACATCAAGCAACAAGATAATTCAGCAAACACTTGCCCAAATACTGCTGTATTGAGTAAGATAGTGAAGGTGCCTGAAAAGAATGGTTGATTGTCAAAAAGCACCACCATAAGACAACTAGAAATGTTCTTTAGTAAATTAAGTGTCGGAGAGGTGATGTAGGAGTGTTTGGTATATTAAGTTGTGTAAGATTTGAAAGTATTCAACTCAAGGGCTCCCTGAATTTAATATTTTGTTTTATTGTGTTTTTACTAGAAACATTTAAGATGGTCCTTGATTTATGGCCATTCAGTGGGTGATTCTAGGAGTGGTCCTCACAGTGAACTAAACTGCTTGCTTCCCTCCCACTGAATTCCCTGCAGATTTGTCCTCACCTCAACTTAAATGGGGTTTGCCTTCACTTATTTCTGGAAAGTTAGGTTAAAATTATGATTAAAAAAATACTTGTTTCTCTCCATGACATGCAAGACCTAATCATATTTATTTTCTACAGCATTTCTCTATCTATAGCTACCTGTTTACATTCTGACTGGGAACATTGGGATCACTTTCATCATGCCTACAGTGGTGGTAATGGACGTATCCCTTTCCATGACCCGACCTGTGTCTATCGAGGGGTCCGAGGAATATCAGCGCAAGCACCTGGCAGCCCATGGTTTGACAATGCTGTTTGAACACATGGCCACAAATTACAAGCTTGAGTTTACAGCTCTGGTGGTTTTTTCATCACTCTGGGAATTGATGGTTCCCTTCACAAGAGATTATAACACCTTACAGGTACAAAAAGGAATGAGTTATTATATGTACAGGGCCAAAATTTATAGGAAGGAAAACAGTATTATCATATTGCACTGAATATTTAGAACTGGAATTATTTAAAGATAAGTCTATGGGTATAATATCTGAGTATAACTGTAAAACAAGGAGTCATAACCAGTAGGCCTTCTGCCTTTGGTAGAGCAATGAGTTAGAGCTGTGAGTTGTTGCTGTAGCCTCCTTTCTTGGTTTTCTGGAATTCTCTGTGGGAGGGGAGCATCTCAGGATGTAGTGCCCTGTCCCCTAAAGTTCAGGATCTTTAGGTTCAACACTTTACTCTTTTCTATAAAACTTGAGATGAAAAACAGTCTTTCCAGGGACTTCCCTGGTGGCTCAGTGATTAAGAATCCACCTACCAACGCAAGGGACACGGGTTTGAGCCCTGGTCCGAGAAGATCCCACATACCGCAGAGCAACTAAGCCCATGTGCCACAGCTACTGAGCCCATGCACCTAGAGCCTGTGCTATGCAACAAGAGAAGCCACCGCAAGGAGAAGCCCACGCACCACAACGAAGAGTAGCCACCGCTTGCTGCAACTAGAGAAAGCCTGTGCACAGCAACGAAGACCCAACGCAGCCAAAAATAAATAAATAAAAATTTTTTAAAATAAAGAAAATAAAAATAGGTTAATTATCTATACCTTATAGCAGGGGTCCCCAACCCACCCCCCAGCCACACAGCAGGAGGTTAGCAGCGGGCAGCCAGCAAAGCTTCATCTGCCGCTCCCCATCGCTCACATCACCGCCTTAACCATCCCCTGCCCCGCCCCACCCACCCCCCGTCTGTGGAAAAATTGTTTTCCACGAAATTGGTCCCTGGTGCCAAAAAGGTTGGGGACCACTGTGTTATAGGATGTTGTCTTGGTTAAATGCATGTAAAATTCCACGAATGATGATAGTATTCAGTAAATTTCATCATTATTTTTGTGATGTCTTTAAACGTTTTTCATTTTAATTATTTCTTTCAAGGTCCACTTAATAAAATACGAACTTGATGGACAATTCACTCTCACCTGATGAGAGAACAGAATAAAGGGAAGCTCTTTTAATCATCCTTTATAGTTGAGGAAATCTGTTTTACCATTTTTCTTTAAGAACAAATGCTTTGGGCTCTCAGAAACACAATATCCCCTGTGTAACATTCATGCTTTGAACAGTTTATGTTTTTTTCTGGTAACAAATTAAAACATTAAAGAATAATGAGCAATTTTATCTTTCATTCAATCAGGAAGCACTAAGTAACATGGATGATTATGATAAAACCTGCTTGGAGTCTGCATTAGTTGGTGTTTGCAATATCGTTCAGCAAGAATGGGGTGGTGCAATTCCTTGTCAGGTAATGATCAGTTCTTTTTCTTTGCCCTAAGTTAAAAACATTAACCACTGAGGTGCTTCAATTTTGTTCAGGCTCTGACACAGCATACATTGTAATTTCTACAAACTATGTTATACGCTTTTGGTATCTTTTTAAAAGAAGGCACTAAGTCAACACTAATATACTCAGAAAGCAGCACAAATATGCCTTAAGGAAAGCATCCTCCTAGTAAATTGACTTACTGCAAACTAGCATTGTTTGTATAAAACACAAAGGGCTCACAGTAGAATTTTAGAACACCCCCTGGAAGGGGGCGATTATAATTTTGAGTGATATAATTGTAAACATCAGTACAATATAGTCTGTATTCATTATTCCAGTGTAGCATTTATTCAGCAAACTTTTAACCTTCTCAACTACCTGGGTTGTCTAAAAAGTGAGGTGTATGTCATAAAATCTGTTGCCCTTTCCTTAAGAGTCCATAATAGGTCCACATATAGCATCCAGTCAGAGCAGAGTTGTAGCAATTGGAAGTTTGCTATAAACAGGTGCTTTGAGAAGTGGTAGCACATTTTAAAGGAGAAAACAGAAAAGTTGCTAAAAGGAAAATCATAATAGTCTACAACAGGAATCAGCAAACTTTTTCCGTATTTTAGGCTTTGCAGGTGTCTGTGGCAACTCCTCAACTCTGTTGTCGTAGCACGAAAGCAGTCATAGATAATAAGTAAATAAATGGGCATGGCTCTGTTCCAGTAAAACTTTATTTACAGAAACAGGCAGTGGGCCATAGTATATGATTTTTTATTATAGGGTCAAATACGGGACTCCTCATTAGTGTCAGCAGCATCACCGATATTTGTTTTTTAAATAAATATAAGATTGTGGCTGCCTTGGGGTGAGGAAGGGTTAGGGGCTGACCCAAAAAAAACATGAGGGAATATGAGAAGTGATGGAACTGGTCTGTACCTTGATAGTAGAAGTGGTTACATCACTGAATGCATTTGTCGGAACTCATAGAACTAACTATATACTAAAAAGGGTGAATTTTCTTGCATATGAATTATATCTCAATAAACCCAGCTTTTTTTTTTTTTAAACTTTTTTGTTTTTTCTTACTCAGGTAGTTGAGTTGTTTTATACAGTATGAACTCATGGGTTAGTGAAGACCCTGAGCTACTACTAAAAGGTTAAAAACCAGATCACTTTAGTGGACACTTGCTAAAAAAGCCAGTAAATACCCTTTGATCAATTTCCTTTCAGAAATAAAAACCTTTGGCACCTTGCTTCATAAACACTATTTATTTGGTAAAACCATGCATACAGACTGTCTAATTTCCTAGCAATATAATGAATAAGTGAAGTTTTGTTGTCAGTATCTTCTGAACTGGAAGCTAGCAGGTAGCACAGTTTCATTTGCTACTTCTTCAGTGGTTTTAGAGAAGAAACTCAGAAAACACGTAAGAGCCAGACCTTATGCACCATGCAGACTTCTGCCTTTTAATATTTTTTTCTTCCTTTGCAAAAAGGAGGAATCTGAATTTGAGATATACTGTACCCTGAGGGGAAGGAGCTGGGCCTGGATCCACTTAGACTTGCTTGGTGAGTTTTGGGGTGAACCAGGTCCAAAACACGGTGGACGTTTTTAGTGATTGTTTTTATAATCAGTTACTATCAAACGGATTTGTTTTAATGTGGAATATTTTTAACCAAGTTTTTAAAGAGCTGGACTATGTTTTCATTATCTGAGTAAAGTCTGTCTCATTTTGACATTACAAGAAATATTTCATTATCACACAGCATCTGAAAAAGCTAGTGCCAGAAGTAAATCATTATGTAGCAATTGTTGGTACCTAGAAGAGGGATTTGCCTTGACTGTCTTCCTAAGAGATGACATCTCTCCAAGGGACCTCTATTAAGCATTCTTGGGCTTTAGAAGTAAGTGCCAGTCTTGGCACTTCACATGGTGCAACCACCTAATACTGCCTTACTGGTCTGTTATTGTCAAGTTACTAGGCTAGGCTAGGGAGAACAAAAACAGTCCTCCCCTGGATTGCTTGGGATGTCCACCCAGGACTTCCCAAGGATTGCTTTAAACAGTGAGGAAAAGGAAAATGATTTGTAACTAATGTCTATTGTTGGTATGTTTTGAAAGCTTTTAAAAATTATAGGTTGATTAAGAATGCATTTTAAAGGTCTTGTCCATGTCTGGTTAAATGGCTTTTATAAATACATATTTAATGCAGTTGTCATTTTAGTTGACCAGGGGTAGGTAAAGTTTGTCATCTTTGAAAATAAAGTGTCAAGGTTCAGTCTTCAGACTTCTGTGCTGGTACTTCCTAGGGACACACGTAAAATAGGTCCTTATGCCATTTTTTTTCTTTTTTTCTTTTTTTTTTTTTCCCCCGCTGCTTCAGGTCTTAGTTGCAGCATGCGGGATCTTTTTGTTGCAGCACGCGGGCCTCTCTCTAGTTGTGGCGTGCTAGTTTTCTCTCTCTTTGTGGTGCGCAGGCTCCAGGGCACGTGAGCTTAGTTGCCCCAGGGCATGTGGGATCTTAGTTCCCCAACCAGGGATCAAACCCGTGTCCCCTGCATTGGAAGGCAGATTCTTTACCGCTAGACCACCAGGGAAGTACCCCTTATGCTATTTTTGACACCAGTGTCTTAGGTGCCAACTCCTTCTCTAAGGGATAGGGTTCTAGTTTTAATACAATTAAGTAAGAATTGGTTATGAATGGTTTTGTCTTTTTTTTAAGTGTTGATAGGTAGGTGCTTTTTTTAAAGGTTTAATAAGATAAAATACAGTAAAATGCATAGATCTTAAGTATACAGTTTACTGAGTTTTCACAAATGTATATACCTATGTAACCACTCCTCTAGTTAAGATATAGAACATTTCCATTACCCTACAGAGTTTTCTCATGCCCCTTTCTACTCAGTATCACCCCACAACCACTATTTGATTTATCTTTGTTTTGTTTTATGTGGTCTGAACTTAACATATATGTGTAAAATCGTATCAATACAATATGTCTGTCATCTTTCACTTGACAAATGTTGTTGAGATTTAGTCACATCTTTGCTTGTATTCCTGCAGAGGTACATTTTTCAGTGTAAATGCAATTAGGGAGAAATGAAATCATTGCCAAATGAGACTGCTTTAAATAAATATGTTATTTCATGTACAAAACTCCTCTCACTTTTTGCTAACAGGTTGTCCTGGTGACAGATGGCTGTCTTGGCATTGGTAGAGGGTCACTGCGGCACTCCCTAGCTACTCACAGCCAACGCAGTGAGAGCAACAGGTTCCCACTACCTTTTCCTTTCCCATCTAAGTTATACATCATGTGCATGGCAAATCTGGAGGAGGTAATGCTTTTTACTAAGTTCTTTTTAGTTTGATTGGATCCATTTTAGGACTCAAAAATGGAATATATTTTTTAGTATATTCCATTAATATTACATTACATATACAGGCATGTCTCGGAGATATTGCAGGTTCCATTCCAGACCACCACAATAAAGCGGGGATCACAATAAAGCAAGTCACATTAATTTCTTGTTTTCCCAGTGCATATAAAAGTTTTGTTTGTACTATACTGTTGTCTATTAAGAGTGCAATAGCATTGTCTAAAAAAAATAATGTACATACCTTATTTTAAAAATAGTTTATTGCCAAAGAATGCTAACCATCATCTGAGCCTTCAACAAATTGTAATCTTTTTGCTGGTGGAGGGTTTGAAATATTGCGAGAATGACCAAAATGTGACACAGAGACAAAGTGAGTAAATCCTGTTGGAAAAATTGTGCCAATAAAATTGCTTGACACAGGTTTGCCACAGACCTTTAATTTGTTTTAAAAAAAGGCAATATCTGTGAAACTCAATAAATGAGGCATGCCTGTACTATAACATTGAACTCCATTGTTTCAACTGAGACTAATTACTGATTATATTTCAAAAGACTCTATGTCTCAAATGCTCTCTGAAAGTAGAGTGTTGCCACATCTCAGGAAACATAGCTGGAGTTGTTATCCATCCTACTTCCCACAAAGATTCTTCAGATGCTACAGAGTCAGAATGTTCTTTTTGGTGTTAGATGTTTCCTTCACTTAGGAATTCTTATGTCCATCACACCAGAAATGTTGACAGAAGTGTGCTTTGATTTTTTGTTGTTGTTGTTAAGTAACATTACTCTGATGTATGTTTTATTAAACTCTATCTCCTGGTTTTCCCATTTATTTTGGAAAGTTATTTAACTTTTCTTCACCTCAGTTTTTCTATCTTTAAAATGTAGATAATGATGGTTCTTACCAAAAGATGTTAGAAACACTTGGAAGGGAAGGTGCTATGTGAATACCAACTGTGGTCACCTCTGAATCTTTGCAAAACTACTTGGAGTGAAATAGCTCTACTGGTATAATTTTATATAACATTCCTCTTTGGTAGCCTTGAGTCAAAATTAGTTATTTTCCTTCTCACATTGTTAAAAAAAATCATCTTCATTTTGTGACCTTAGTGTACTGATAACAATCTGGCATTTTATGCCACTTTAAAAGAGTCATCCGTTTTGCTTTGTAGCTTCAGAGCACTGATTCCTTGGATTGCCTTGAACGTCTTATAGATTTAAACAACGGTGAAGGGCAGATTTTTACTATTGATGGCCCCCTGTGCTTGAAAAATGTACAGTCTATGTTTGGGTGAGTATATACTTTGAGCTTTTTTGCCTTCTTACAATCCAGCATTATAATTTGATGTCAGACAATAATATCTATTTTACTGTTTCTAATTGTGTCATTTCATTTTCCCCAAGTTGCACATTTTTCAGATAAAGTGATTGGCAGTAGTGATTTTTAAGTGTTGATTCCCTTTTAAATTAAGCATGACTAAATCTATAATGTCTATAGGTATTGACTTCCTTACAATGACAGCAATTTCAAAGATTAACTTGCTTTTGGGCTTTTCAGAACTGAAATTTCCTCACCAAAAATACCAGATTTTGTTCTCTTTCACAAATGGTCAGATCATAGCTTTGGAATCAACTTGAAGGGAAAACAAACTTGACATCTTAAAAAGATTACTTGAAAAAAATTATACGTATCATATTACTCTTTCTGTAACAAATAATCATCATATTCTAGAAAACTGATAGATCTGGCATATACACCTTTCCATGCCGTTCTCAAGTGTGGCCACCTAACTGCTGATGTGCAAGTCTTCCCCAGGCCAGAACCTTTTGTTGTAGACGAGGAAATCGATCCTATCCCTAAAGTCATTAACACAGGTAACTTTTTTTTATACTTCCTTCTTAGTTATTCTGTTATCCCTACTTTCTTCTAACTTCGGACTTTTACTCTCCTCTCTCCAGGAGGGTTGAAAAGAAATGTCAGTATACTTTGGATGGGAGGATGCATTGCCTAAGGGGTGGCAGATTAGTGGTCTTCCATGGTGAGGTCCTGAGTTAATCTCTATTCCTAGATGATTATAACCACAAATTACTAGAGTTGGAAACCAGGGCCAGATTCACTAACGTTGAAATCCTTGAGGTAGTTCTTAATAGAGATAGTAAGACTTTAGCATCATCATTAAGGTCATATATGAAGATCTAGCTTTTACACGTGGCTGTGTGACTCTTCCTCTGTGACCCTGGACAAGTCACTTCCTCTAGTTCTTATTGGCTAGGTGAGTGGAATCTCTAGGAGAAATGATGGTCTCTCAGGTCTCAGCTCTGATATACTGTACCCCTCTAATCCTGCAGCTTGTATTATGACTAAAAGAAAGCAGTGTGTTATGGCTTCTACCATGTTGCCAGTGCTATGCTTAGGTTAAATTGGCAAAGCCAAGAATCAAAAGTAACAAGGGGTAGTAGAGAAGAGAGTTGTCTCATATTGGCAGGTGGACTACTTGAGTGGTGGGTATATGTTGAACCATCACTGTTTGAGTCACCATTGCACCCTCAGTGCCTGGTGTAGTGTCTGATGTTTAGTAGATGTTCACTAGGTAATTGTTCAATCAACAAATGATTAAAATTGGACTTCCCTGGTGGTGCAGTGGTTAAGAAGCCGCCTGCCAGTGCAGGGGACACGGGTTTGAGCCCTGGTCTGGGAAGATCCCACATGCTGCGGAGCAACCAAGCCCATGCGCCACAACTACTGCGCCTGCGCTCTGGAGCCCGTGAGCCACAACTACTGAGCCCGCGTGCCACAAGTACTGAAGCCCGCACGCCTAGAGCCCATGCTCCGCAACGAGAAGCCATCGCAGTGAGAAGCCCGCTCACCGCAACTAGAGAAAGCCCGCGCGCAGCAGCAAAGACCCAACGCAGCCAAAAATTAATTAATTAATTAATTAATTAATTGATAATAAAAGGTATAATGAAAATTTTAAAAAATGATTAAAATTAAGTACAGCTGGAAATTCATTTCATTCTTGGGTGTGTAGATTTTAAGGAGTTTTCGAGTGAAGGGCTGTGCACAGGCTTTTTTGTTTTCTGTGCCTTTATTTTCTGCTCCTGGCTGTCTGGAAGTAGGTCATCCATCTCTTTCATTGTGACTAGACAGCAGTGTGCCAAATGTTTTGTTGCCTTCAAACCAGTTAGATTCCACTTACTTCCCTCCCACCCTTTTTGGATGAGTAACTTCGAATAGATCTTTTCTTCCCAGAGGTACATTACTTTCTATGTACTAGATTTCACAAATGCAGTGTTTAGGTGGGGAATTCAAATATGATAACTAGGAAGGTTATTGAAAGTTCTCTGAATGACTCTAATACTTTGCATTTTAAGTAACTAAGAAAATAAGAATAATTGTCTTTTATTTAATGGACTAACTTATAAAAACTTCTAGTCCAAGATTTTTGTTATAGGTTATATTTAAACCACTAAAACGTAGGCCTTTTTCTACTCAGGGGAAAAATATATAACTGCTTATGCTGATTCATTCATTACTCAGCCAAAGAAGGTAATGATAGCAAAACTCCAGAGAAGCAGATTTCCTGATGTATAAGAAGTGTGGTATACTCACCATGATCCTGATTTTTTAAAACATTGTTTTGAGAATACGAGTGTGTATATGCCTAGAAGAAAGACTAAAAAGCAATTCAGTAAAATATTAATAGCGGTTTCCTTTGATGAGGAATGATGAGTGACTTTATTTTTCTTCTTTACAGTTTTTAGTATTTTCTAAGTTTTTATACTACTTATACAATCAGAAAAAACTTCCAGAAAGTACTTCGGGTTACAACTTTTTTTTTTTTTTAACTTATTTTAGATTTTCAACAAATACTTTTGGTCTTTAATACAGCTTCTATAAAGCAAAGAAACCATTGTCATATGTAGACCGCTACCTTGGTTTTGTAGAGAATGTATTTCTTTCTCAGGGAAACAGTTTTAAGGCAAAAGCCTTACCCTCCAAGTGTAGCTGCTTGCAGTTGTTGTGGAAGTATTTGACTACAACGCCCCCTGGTGACCTGAACATCCTGACTATTCAGAGAGACTTAACCATTAAGCTTTTGCCTTGGCTGGGGACCTAGCCTCATAAAAATAGTCTAGCTGATTTGTCGTATAACTTAAGTCCCTTAAATAAAAGACCGTTGTCCTTATTTTCTTAGTTACTTAAAATGCAAAGTATTAGAGTCATTCAGAGGAACTTCTAATAACCTTCCTAGTCATCATATTTGAATTCCCGATCTAAACCTTGTGTTTATGAAATCTAGTACATAGAAAATAATGTACTTTCCCATAACACGAATTAATTCTTTGTTTTTAATTACTTTTTATTGGAGTATAGTTGCTTTACAATGTTGTGTTAGTTTCTGCTGTACAGCAAAGTGAATCAGTTATACATATACATATATCCACTCTTTTTTAGATTTCCTTCCCATTTAGGTCACCACAGAGCATTGAGTAGAGTTCCCTGTGCTATACAGTAGGTTCTCATTAGTTACCTATTTTATATACAGTAGTGTATATATGTAAATCCCAATCTCCCAATTTATCCCATTCCCCCTTACCCCCTTGATAACCATAAGTTTGTTTTCTACGTCTGTGTCTCTGTTTCTGCTTTGCAGGTAAGTTCATCTGTACCATTTTTCTTTTCTTTTTTTTTTTTCTTTTTTTGGCTACATTGGGTCTTCGTTGCTGGGCATGCGCTTTCTCTACTTGCAGCGAGCGGGGGCTACTCTTCGTTGCGGTGCGCGGGCTTCTCATTGCAGTGGCTTCTCTTATTTCAGAGCACAGGCTCTAGGCATGGGGGCTTCAGTAGTTGCGGTGCATGGGCTTAGTTGCTCCGGGGCGTGTGGGATCTTCCCAGACCAGGGATCAAACCCATGTCCCCTGCATTGGCAGGTGGATTCTTAACCACTGTACCACCAGGGAAGTCCTGTACCATTTTTCTAGATTCCACATATGAGCGATATTTTACGATATTTGTTTTTCTCTTTCTGACTTACTTTACTCTGTATGACAATCTCTAGGTCCATCCATGTCACTGCAGATGGCCTTATTTCGTTCCTTTTATGGCTGAGTAATATTCCACTGTATATATGTGCCACATCTTCTTTATCCATTCCTCTGTAGATGGACATTTAGGTAGCTTCCATGTCCTGGCTATTGTAAATAGTGCTGCAGTGAACATCGGGGTGCATGCATCCTTGTGAATTACAGGTTTCTCCGGATATATGCCCAGGAGTGGGATTGCTGGGTCATATGGTAGCTCAGTTTTTAGTTTTTTAAGGTACCTCCATACTGTTCTCTATAGTGGGTGTACCAGTTTATTGATACATTCCCACCAACAGTGTAGGACGGTTCCCTTTTCTCCACACCGTCTCCAGCATTTATTGTTTGTTATAAGTTAATTCTATGTTGATTCCTTCTTTTCAGATTTGGAAATAGTGGGATTTATTGATATAGCTGATATTTCAAGTCCCCCAGTTCTGTCTAGACATCTGGTCCTACCTATAGCACTTAACAAAGGTGAGTTCTCTTCCTATTCCAGTGATACATATGAAGTATCTTATTATCTAAAGTTATTCTTAAATGTTAGATAGTAGAATAGCCCATTTTGCAGAATTTGGGGGAAAGGAGTAGTTACTGGATTGGGTTTTTAAAAAATATGTTGCCTGATATATTAAAAAACTAATTCTGCTGCTTTATAACTATGGAAAGCATTTTGACACATATTTATTGTGTACTGCTTCGTTAATTTACAGTGGAAATTCTCTTTAGAGATGACAATGCTTAGTCCCTCATCCTGGGCTCTGCCTTTCCCTGTGGGAGCATGCTGGGGAAACCAAAGTAGTTCTCAGAAGGTTGCCTGATAAATGTGGAATACAGCTTTATAAGGGGAGAAACCACACCTGTTCTCTACTGGTGCCTAGCACATAGTAGATACTCAGTAAATACTGTTGAATGAGTGAATGAATCCAGGTCCTTGTGAGGCCTCATTACTGCAGAATGTATTTCTCCAGCAACTATAAAGTCATATCTCCTACATTCAGCATCTCTCTGGAGAATGTCAGTCTCTAGCACTTTAAACTTCTCTTTTCTCTGTTTTAGGCTGACTGTCTCCTTTATATTCACCAGCTTTCTCCAAGAAGTATATACAATCAGGTTTCCACTCACTGAGTTACGACCACATTCCATTTACTCATGGTTATCTCAGTTGGAGTGTTAGGTATTCCATAACCCTCCCTCACATATTCATAGACAGAATCTTTGATATGTTCTCACAGATGGCTGATCATGATCCTTTTGTTTATACTTTACCTTACTGTTATTGTTATTGATATTGATAACAACTGAGTTTACCTTATTCCTAAGGTCCTGGGAATTCTGCGTGCCCATATAAATTGCCAAGAAAGAAAGCGGGCAAAACAAAGAGTTTGTATAGGAAAACAGTGGAAAGAAAAGTATGGGAAGGCAAAATGGAGCCGTGTTGTAAGGGCTGTTGAATGTCAAACTAAACCAGGAAGATCTTTCTATTGAATTAGAAAGTCTTTGAATCAGCTTGAGTACACAGATAGTTCCAGAAGGAAGTTAATTGGAGGAAGATTCATTCATTTGTCAGCAGAGTGTATGAGAGAACCTGGAGTTGGAGAAGCGAGTCAAGAAACTTATGGAGTAGTCACTGTTCTTTGGGGTATCCCATCCACGTGCTGCCTGAAGGCTGTCAGTTGAGAACACTCCTGACATCTCTGAATCTCTGTTTCTGTTTTGATGGTGCCTGAAACCCCCAGAGAGCCTCTAGCTTAGTGTTCCAGTAGAAACTATGGAAAGCTGATTTTTTGTGTAGCAGCTTCACTGAAATATAATTCATATACCATACATTTCACCCATTTAAAGTGTACAATTCAGTAGTTTTTAGTGTATTTACAAAGTTATGCAACCATAACCACAATTTTCGAATCAGAATTTTAGAATTTTCGCTACCTCAAAAAGAAACCTTTTAGCTATCAACCCATAAACTTCCATCTCTCTCAGCCTCAGGTAACTACTGATATCCTATCTGTATAGATTTGCCTATTCTGGATGTTTCATATAAATGGAATTCATCTAACATGTGAAAACTGATTTTTATTTGGACATAGGAAAACCAGAGTATGAGTTTTTCTTACTTGTTATAATATTCCTTTATAATTCTGTATACTTTCCTTCAAAGGCTAGAAACAGCCAAGAGTACTACTGGAGTTTGGAGTTTTTGTAGCTAATCTCAGTCTGACTGGTTTTCTCTTCTTTTCATAGAAGGTGATGAGGTGGGTACTGGTATAACTGATGACAACGAAGATGAAAATTCAGCCAATCAGATTGCAGGCAAAATACCCAACTTTTGTGTCCTGCTCCATGGCAGCCTAAAAGTGGAAGGAATGGTGGCGATAGTTCAATTAGGGTAAGAAACTTTTTTACCTTTGGTTGAGTGAAAGGGAGAATCAATTTACAGTGAAGTATTCCCCAGACTTTTCTGAAAGAAAGAATAGAAAGAACCTCATCACTTTTTTTCTCTTTCTGCCATATCCTTCCCACCTACTATCACCTTCTACACTACTCTTTAAAGCATCCCCTAGAATAAGTACAGAGTGAGTCTTTTAATTATATTGCCTTTATATTATATCTTTTCTCAGTTTTCCTCTTTTCCATCCTATCTAGGAAACCTGGGGTCAGTTTAAGGAATGCTACTAACTTGTTATAGGATCTTATGCAGTATGCACTCAGTATAGACTCCTCAGCTATAAAATGAGGAGGTAAAACTAAATGAAAAAAGATGCTGATAACATTGAACATTTTACCATGTGCCAGGTACTTCTCTAGGCACTTTATATACCTCACTATACAGGAGGTATCAGTATTATCCCCATTCCTTAGATGAGGAAACTGAGGCTTAGAGAGCAAGTCATGGTACTTGCTCAAGGTCACACAGCTAGTAAATGAAAGAGCCAGGATCTTATCCATGTGTTGTGACTCCATAGCCCATGCTCGTAACCACTCTGCTGTATTCCTTCCCTATGAGGAAAGCCCTTCTAGCTTTCACTTCTCGCTGTAGTCTCAAAATCTGCAAAACTCTCTGCTTTCCTTTCTGTAATACCTGTTGTCAGAGAAGAAGAGGTCATCTTCTGGCCATCACCTGGGATTGATTGACTGGTAGAGAAAATCAAGAGGTTAGGAATGCTCAGAGGAAGCATGGCTCCTTTTCTGCTTGAGTTAAAATTAGCTGATCCAGAAAGAAGAATGCAATTCTTATTAGGTATCAGTTTGCTATATTTCTTGGTACTCAGGCTACTTGTACTGTCTCTGAGTAGGCGAATCACCTGGGGCCCTTTGAGAAGTGGGAGCAGAGCTGGGTGATGGCTTTGTGCCCTTTGTTAGAAGGGCTTCTCTCTGTGGTACTGCTGTGAATGATTCGGAGGCGGCTGAAAAGACCTATAGGTCTCAGCCCTTACTCCTCACCACCCCTGCAGCTACTTGCTGCCCTTGCGATTTTTTTTTTCTCTTTTAAGACTGCTTTTGATTTCCATATCTACATAATTGAATAATAATACCTGTCCCCAAGGAATGGTAGTATTAGGGGACATCAGTATGCATTTTTACGTTTAGGATTTGACTTTAGTAAAAGTAATACACCTAATTTCAAAGCTGAAAACCATGTCTCTCAAGAGAAAAACACAGACTAGAGTTATTTTACTTGACAGTCCCAGGCTTGATGTTCTTCTGATCTTCCATCTTCTCTCCATCTAGTCCTGAATGGCACGGAATGCTCTACTCCCAAGCTGACAGCAAGAAGAAATCAAACCTCATGATGTCTCTCTTTGAGCCTGGCCCAGAACCTCTCCCATGGCTAGGGAAAATGGCACAGTTGGGTCCTATTTCAGGTATAACCCAGATTAGATTTTATTTATCCTGACTTTGTTTTCTCTCTGCTGTTCGGAATGGCTCTGTCTGTGCAGTCAGAGAGCTGCGTGATTTCCCTTATGAGTGCCCTGTGGTTTCTGACACTGGATATGTACACGGAGAACCCCAAGAGAGTTTGATGTTTGCACTTTTAACTTTACAACTCAGGGGAAACAAACATTTAGGTTGCTTCAAGTAAAAATAAATGCTCTAAATGCTTGGCGTGAAAAGCTATTCTCCATAAACTTTTTTTTCTTTAGTGTACTATTTTCAACCCAGGTACCCCTAGTCATTCTGAGATAATTTAATCCCATTCCTTCTTGAAACTATTTTCCCTTAGTTTTCCTAACATTGCATTCACCTAGTACTTATCTTTTTCCTTGGTAACTTTTCTTTCTTGTCATCTTGTCTTTTCTTCCTCTTGCCTCATGATTCCCAAGGTGTTGTTCTTTGCCTTCTTCTCTTGGGTTATTATTCTCTCTTGGTTATTTCATCAGCTGTTATAGCTTCAGAGTCCCAAAAATCTCTAACTCTGGTGCTGCTTGATCTCTCCCTGAAACTTGCATATTATATTTCCAGTTCCCTCTTGGACCTCTCCACCTGGATACTCTGTCACAATCCTAAGCTCAGCATGTTTGTTGCAGAAACGGTTGTCTCTCCCCGCTTCCCCCATGAACTGTTTGTTCTTCTGATTTTCCTACTCCCTCTGATTGAGGCCTTTGTACTGCTAGGTACTCAGGCTCCAGCTGTAGTGTCACCCTTGACTTATTTGGGCCCATTTCAATTTTAGGAACATCTGCTATGCAGCCTATTCTGTGCCAGGTGTGGGAGCTAAAAGAGTTAGCAGGAGTTACTCAAAGTCTAGCGGAGAGTGGAGTAATAAACATGAGCTGGCACAAGATCAGAGTTGGCCTGAAGGAGGGGATGGTCAGCTCTGCCTAGAGGACTCAGGAAAATCTGCACAGAGGAGACACACCCTAGCTGAGTTTTGAAGAAAAAGAGGAATTTGCTGAGCTAGTGAAGGCAGAAAGGGCATCCTGCCCAAATGGAGCACAAAGTGTGAGGGAGGGGTGGGAAGGCCAGATGGTAAGTTAGAGGTTGGCAGTGATACAGCAGGGCAGGCCTCATCTGAAATGTGAAGAGCTGAGACTTTATTCTGCAGATGCTGGGAAGCCACTGAAGGGAGTAATATGATCAGATCCTTCTGGCTGTTATGAGAACAGTGGAGATACCAGTTAGATGACTTTGTATTCTAGGTACTGGTACCCCCTGGAGTTGTGCAGTATGGCTGAAATCCAAGTGAAAGATCATAAATTTTGCATTTAGAAAAAGAACTTTGTGGAGTGTGGATTTGAAAAGGTAAGGGCATCTTGTAGTTAGAAGTCTACTGTGACAGTCCTGGAGTTGTGAAGATGAGAGGCAGAACAGGGGCAGTGGCTGGGGATAGAGACGATGGGATCCATGCAAAAGGTACTTAGGAGGTAGAAACAACAGTATTTAGATATGAGAATAGAGGAAAGAGAAGAGTTGAGAATGATCCCAGGTTTCTGACCAGAGCTATAGGGTGAAAGGTGGTACTATTAATTGAAACAGAACAGAGGAGGAAGAGTAGATTTGGGAAGAACATCTTTTGTGCATGTTAAGTTTATGCCTTTGAGATTTAGGTGGAGGTGCCTATAAACAATTCCTGTGAGAATCTGGAGTTCAGGAGAGAAGACAGAGTTGAAAATATAATTTTTAGTTTTAAGCATATTGCTGATAGTTAAAATGATGATAATGAGAGAGATTGCTTAGGGCAATAGTTCACAAATTTGAGTTTTGGTATACAAAAGTGAAACTGGAGAACTTGTTTAAGAATTCTGTTTCCTGGGACTTCCCTGGTGGTCCAGTGGTAAAGAATCTGCCTTACAATACAGGGGACGTAGGTTTGATCCCTGGTCAGGGAACTAGGATCCCACATGCCACGGGGCACCTGGGCCCGCGCACCACAACTCCTGAGCTCATGCACCTCAACTAGAGAGCCTGCGTGCCGCAAACTCCAGAGCCCTCGCACCCTGGAGCCTGTGCGCCATAACTAGAGAAGAGAAAACCCGCACACCACAACTAGAGAGAAGCCTGCGCGCCGCAACAAGGGAGCCTGCATGCCTCAATGAAGATCCCACGTGCCGCAACTAAGACCTGATGCAACCAAAAATAAATAAAATAAATTAAAAATAAATAAATATTTAAAAAAGAAATTCTGTTTCCTGGGCCCTACCTACAGAGATTCTGACTCATTTGGTCTGGATTCAAGCCAGGAACTTGCAGGGTTTTTTTCTTTTTTTAATAAATTAATTAATAAATTAATTTATTTATGGCTGCGCTGGGTCTTTGTTGCTGCGTGCGGGCTTTCTCTAGTTGTGGCAAACGGGGGCTACTCTTTGTTGAGGTGCGCGGGCTTCTCATTGTGGTGGCTTCTCTTGTTGCGGAGCACAGGCTCTAGGCACGCGGGCTTCAGTAGTTGTGGCATCTGGGCTCTAGAGCACAGGCTCAGTAGTTGTGCACGGGCTTAGTTGCTCTGTGGCATGTAGGATCTTCCCGGACCAGGGCTCGAACCCGTGTCCCCTGCATTGGAAGGCAGATTCTTAACCACTGCACCACCAGCGAAGTCCCTGCAGTTTTAATATTACCCAAGTGATTACAGTCCAGGTCAATAACCACACTTTAAGAAGCCGTAGCCTCAGGAAAGTATATACATTAAGGAAAAAAGAGAGCCAAGGACCAGACTCCTAAAAAGGACCAACTACTAGTGGCAGTGGAATTGGCACCAGTAAAGGAAGATGAGAAGAGGCAGGTGAAAGAGAAAAAGTAGAAGAAAGGGATGTCACAGACGCCAAGAGAATAAAGGGATTCAAGAAAGAAGTACAGTGTCTCATGAGCACATATGAGACACGGCCTACAATGTCTTATACACATGTGCATACATGTTAGTTAAGGTCTGAAGGACGTCTTTTGTCATTGAAGCCTAAAGAAGATTTTGATGGAATATAGGCCCTAGAAGCTAGGCCAAGGGTCAGCAAACTTTTTCAGTAAAGGGCCATATAATAAATATTTTAGGTTTTACAGGCCATTATGGGTTTTGTCATAACCACTACACTGCCACTGTAGCACAATACATAAACCTTTTAAAAATATAAAAAAAATTCTTAAATCAAAAACAGGCAGCCAGCCATAGTTTGCCAACTCTTGAGCTAGGATCCAGGGGCTGGGCTTTTAAAGTTCATGCAGGAACAGGAGATAAGACAAAGAGCTGAAATCTCTGAGTAAAGCTGGGAGTATGGAAGGTCTACCCTCTTAGTGAGAGGATGATAAGAAAAATTCTACCCATTGTTTCTACCTACTTTTCTACATATAAAGAAACATAAAAGTCTCCTATGAGAAGTTGAAGCCCAAGTCCTGCACCATGTGGATCGACATGACCCATTCCCAAACCAAACAGTGCAAAAACTGGTCCTGAAGCAATGAAATCCATGGTGCATCCTCCAGAAGCTAATATAAATGGCTGTATAGGAATTCCTCTGCAACCCAGGGCAAAAAGAGTGCTGCAGAAAAAACAATCCCCACTGGAAATGAGTTCATGATTTGAAAAAAAGTTTTAAAATCATGTGAGGATTTTCTCTTCTTTTAAGAAAGACCAGTAGGAGGAATAGCACCTTGAGGACTTAATCTGAAAGAGACTGTAGAATGAATGTTTTAAATGATTAAAGAGTTTTAGAAAGGAGTAGAAACCAAGAGGAAAGAAGAAGACACTATGAATTCATTTGATCTTGGGACTTCCCTGGTGGTGCAGTGGTTAAGAATCTGCCTGCCAATTCAGGGGACACGGGTTCGAGCCCTGGTCTGGGAAGATCCCACATGCTGCGGAGCAACTAAGCCCACACGCCTAGAGCCTGTGCTCTGCAACAGGAGAAGCCACCGCAATGAGAAGCCCACGCACCGCAATGAAGAGTATCCCCGGCTCGCCGCAAATAGAGAAAGCCTGCGCGCAGCAACAAAGACCCAAGGCAGCCAAAAATAAATAAATTTTTTTTAAATCACATTTTTTAAAAAGAGTCATTTGATCTTAACAGATAGGAGATTTCTTGGTGGCTTTGTAAGAGTAGTTTCAGCAGATGATTAGCCAGGAGACAGGTTGAGGAATGAATTAGATGAGGAAATGGAAATGCCAGGTTTGACCACAAGAGGACAGAATTAGGACAGTAATTGGAGGAGAACCTGGGGGTGTGTGTGTGTCTGTTGAAAGAGAGATTCTTCACCTCCTTTACCTGTTCTCTCTACAGCATTCCTACATTCATTCTGCCTTTTCATTCTCACGGCTCTTGCCTTGTTCTGGCTTTCTTTACCTTTCACTTAGATCAGAGGTCAGCTAACTAGGGCCTGCAGGTCAAACTAGCCCACCGCTTGTTTTGTAAATATAGTTTTATTGTGCAGTTTTATTACACAGTCACACTCATGCATTTATATATGATCTATGGCTGCTTTCCTGCTTCAATGGCAGAATTGAGTAGTTACAACAGAGACCGTATAACCCACAAAGCCTAAAGTATTGCTGTCTGATCCTTTGCAAAAAAAGCTTGCTCAGGGTTTCCCTGGTGGCGCAGTGGTTGAGAATCTGCCTGCCAATGCAGGGGACACGGGTTCGAGCCCTGGGGTGGGAAGATCCCACATGCCACGGAGCAACTAGGCCCGTGAGCCACAATTACTGATCCTGCGCGTCTGGAGCCTGTGCTCCGCAACAAGAGAGGCCGCGATAATGAGGCCTGCGCACAATGAAGAGTGGCCCCCACTTGCTGCAACTAGAGAAAGCCCTCGCACAGAAATGAAGACCCAACACAGCCATAAATAAATAAATAAATAAATAAATAAATAAAAATTTAAAAAAAAAAAAAGCTTGCTCACCCCTAACGTAGACTATTGTGACAGTTTTCACCACAGCTGCCTGTCCATAATCTAAAGTAGTAACATTCACATTCCTTTCTGATCTGGCTGCCAACCTAGCAATGCTTGGCTGGTTAACGCGTATTCTTAAGTCAAGTGGAACTGCTCTTTACTCAGCCCTGTATTCATGTTGTTTTTTCCTCCCGCTGTCTGCTCTTCTTTTCCATGAGAATAATAAGAGCTAACATCTCTTGAATTTAACTTTGTGCCAGGCACCGTGCTAGACAAAATGAAATGTATCATCTCATTTAATTCTCCCAACTGTCCTAGGAAATTGGGATTGTCATTATGGTAACAAGTAATAAGTGATAATAAAACCTATCTTAGAGGGTTGTTGGGAGAATTTACTGAGGGAATGTGTATTGGCTACCTGACACAGAGTAGGCACATTTTAATGGTAGATCCTGCTGTTTTGTTTTGTTTTGTTTATTTATTTATTTATGGCTGCCTTGGGTCTTCGTTGCTGCGCGTGGGCTTTCTCTAGTTGTGGTGAGCAGGGGCTACTCTTCATTGCAGTGCGTGGGCTTCTCATTGTAGTGGCTTCTCTTGTTGCGGAGCATGGGCTCTAGGCACGTGGGCTTCAGTAGTTGTGGCACACGGGCTCAGTAGTTGTGGCTCGTGGGCTCTAGAATGCAGGCTCAGTAGTTGTGGCGCACGGGCTTAGTTGGTCCACCACATATGGGATCTTCCCAGACCAGGGCTCCAAACCGTGTTCCCTGCATTGGCAGGCGGACTCCCAGCCACTGTGCTACCATGGAAACCTTGCTGTTTTAATTATGTTTTTTAATCAAAGGAAAGCTTGCAAAATAATACTGTTTATACTTATCCCTTCTCCTAATTCTGTTCCTAGAGACAACCATTTTCAAATTTTAATTGTTTCTTTTGATGTTTACTTACATTTCTAAATAATATAAGTATACAGCTATTTCTTGACTATTTTTTTCTTTTAAAGGTCATTTTTTGACTTTTTAAGGAAAACTAGTTAGCTCTCTTACCGCTACCATCCCTCCCCACCCATCCACCCAAGAAGCACATTTTTCCCTTCCTCAATCCTTGCGGTGTGGTTATAGCGTTCTTTTTGATTAAATCAGTATTCCGTCCTTGCTAAGTGAAGTCAGTTTTATTTACTACTAAGCTGTGTGGTGTACCACATCACATTTCCTTTGTTTTGCAGCTCTTTGTGGCCTACTCCAGATACTACTTTTTTTTTAATTAGACATTTCTTTTTTCTAGCAGGTAAGATAAATGTATTCTAGCTTCAATTAAAAGGAAAGCTCTCTTGGAAAGGCACTGATGTTCCTCAGAGGATGCAGGAAAGAGCTGGGCAGCGTGGCTATAGGGGAGCCAGCAGCAGATGAGCGCAGCCCTCACTCTAGGCTCTCTCTCAGCCTTCGTCTACTTCTCTTTTCTTTTGTTTTTTCTTGTTTTTCTTTGCTGTTTTCTTTCTACCTATCGCTAATTCCTCCCTAAGTAAAATACATCCTTTATGTATTTTTTTGTCAGTTTCTTTCCTTTTTTTGCTTGGAGTCATCTCCCTCCCTCTTGTTTCATGAATGGACTGGTGGTTCTCTAGGCCGGTTGCATAGTTGTCATCCCGCGTCTTCCCTTCATAGCTCTTCCGTGGCTCTCCTGTTTCATGCATCCTCCTGAGAAAAGGGTACATGGGAAGTGAACATTTGAAATCTTGCATATGTGGAAATGTCTGTATTTCATCCCTTACACTTGACTGATAGTGTGGTTGAATATTGAGTTCTAGGTTGGGAATCATTTTCCTTTAGAGTTTCGAAGCATCACTCTGTTGTCTCTTCTGGCTCCCAGTGTTGCTACTGAGAGTGTAGTGCCATGCTGACTGCTGGGGCTTTGACCCTGATCTCTGTTTCCTCTGCACACCTTGAGGCTCTTTTAGTGTCCCTAGCGTTCTAGATTTTCAGAATCATGTACCTAGTTTTTGGTCTCTTCATTCATTGTGCTGGGGACTCAGTGGGCCCTTCCATCTGGGAATTCATGTTCTTCCTTCCTGGAAACACGAATATGTCTTTGATTTCTCCCCTGTTTGTATTCTCTGTTCTCCCTCTCTAGAACATATGTTTATGATTTGTGTGTGTGTGTGTGTGTGATTTTCTTATCGTCTCCTACCCATTTTTTTCATTTTTTAAATTTTTTGTTCTACGTTCTGTAAAATATCTTCAACTTTATCTTGCAACTGATTTTTTTAAAATTTCTGCTATCATATTTATTATTTCTAAGATCTCTTGTTCTTTTTTCATAAATGTCTGCTAAGCCAGTTACCACATATAAGCTCCAAACAATTAGAGACAGTACAAGATAGGCTACAGTTAGATGTTGAAATGTTTGGTACTGACACTGACTGCTGTAGGATAAAAGGGACTAGAGAAATCACTGTCTACCAGAAAAATTTGGGACAACTCCATGGAGAAAGTAGGATAGGATCTGGACCTAGAATTTAAGTAACTTTGGGAAGGTGAGGAACAGCAGTGTTGAGTAGGGGAAGTGTTGTCTTCTAAACCAGGCCCAGCTGAGTCCCTGTGAAATCTGAGCCTCAGTTTCCTCATCTTTAATGAGACTAATAATATCTACCCTCTAGGGTTGCTGTAAGGAGAGAAGTTGTATATGTAAAGTATTTTGCACATAGTTGTAATTTAATAAATTACATTTAATAAATTCTGTAAGTTCCTTGAGACCCGAACAATACCTTCTCTAGCCACGCTTCCTAGCACAGTGCTTGCTGCATAGTGAGGTCTTACTATAGATGATGAATGAGTATGTGAGGGAGGGAATAAATAGATGAGGAAAGGAGAGCATTCCAGACAGGGGGATAACAGAAACAGTGGCAGGGAAGTTGGAAATAAGCATGTGGCATGGGAAATGACTGTTGGGATCTTGGCCTGACTAGAAAGGTTTATGTATTGACAAGTATTTGTGGAAATGTCTGGAAAGCTGAGCCACTACTTTTTTTTTTTTTTTTAATTTTTATTTATTTATTTATTTATTTATTTTTGGCTGTGTTGGGTCTTCGTTTCTGTGCGAGGGCTTTCTCTAGTTGCGGCGAGCGGGGGCCACTCTTCATCGCAGTGCGCGGGCCTCTCACTGTCGCGGCCTCTCGTTGCGGAGCACAGGCTGCAGATGCGCAGGCTCAGTAACTGTGGCTCACGGGCCCAGTTGCTCCACGGCATGTGGGATCTTCCCAGACCAGGGCTCGAACCCGTGTCCCCTGCATTGGCAGGCAGACTCCCAACCACTGCGCCACCAGGGAAGCCCCAGCCACTACTTTTTGGAGCGGGTAGGAGGAGAGGGGATTGACAGAGATAGTATGGGGCCAGTATAAGGCATCTAAATTAATGACCAGATTGGGGTTAGAGAGCTTCTGGGTCAGTTAGAGAAGCTGGGCTAATTCCAGTTTTCAACATGAGCATTTGAGCAAGGGATTTAAGCTCCCCAGACTTGTTGGGAAAATGATTCCTGCTTTGTCTACCCCAAAAGATGATAATAAGGATAAAATGAGCCAGTAGATACAAGTATGCTTTGTAAGTTTGTGGCAAAGTTTCAGTGACTTAGGAAATAGGTAGAAAAACAAAAACCCTTGTTTATCTACATGACTATAAAACCAACATGGCTTTAAATCCTTGGAAGCAATAAACTAGTAAGCCATAAGATGAGGTATGTTTCACCAAAAAGGTATTTCTTCCCTTGCTCTTTTTTTTTTGTTGGCTGTGCAGGGTCTTCATTGCTGCGCGCGGGCTTTCATGGCTGTGCAGGCCCCCAAGCAGAAGGGCGACTGAGCACCTCGACTGCCCCAGCTCGCACCCGCCCACAGACTCAGGGCAGCACCAGAGGCCAACCCTGGGCCTTAAGCCCATCTCTGTCCTGCTTGACTTTTTGTTATTGTTGTTGGTTTTTTTAAGTTGGTTTTCATTTTTCGTTTGTTTGGTCTTATTTTGTAAGAAACTATTTTATATATAGTAGTCCCTGCGCGCGAGCAGGGGCTACTCTTCGTTGAGGTGCGGGCTTCTCATTGTGGTGGCTTCTCTTGTTGCAGAGCACAGGCTCTAGGTGCATGGGCTTCAGTAGTTGTGGCATGCAGGCTCAGTAGTTGTGGCTCATGGGCTCTAGAGCGCAGGCTCAGTAGTTGTAGCACACAGGCTTAGTTGCCCCGCAGCATGTGGGGTCTTCCGGGACCAGGGCTCGAACCCGTGTTCCCTGCATTGGCAGGCGGATTCTTAACCATTGGACCACTAGGGAAGTCCTTTCCCTTGCTCTTTTCCATAATTTGGCTATACGTAATTTTACGTTTAAATTTTCTCAATGCCTAGACCTATGCTGTAGATCTAATCCAGTAGCCACTCACCACATGAGGCTCTTTAAATTTAATTAAATAAATTTCAGTTCCTCTGTTACACTAGCCATGTGTCAAGGGTTCAGTGGTCACATGGGCTATGGCTACCATTCCTCATCACAGAAAGTTCTGTTGGAGAGTGCTGGGCTAGACTATATAGAATTGTAGTATGTATATATACATATATTTTTATATATACTTTAGTATTGTTGTATGTACAACAATTTTATCCTCTCTGACCTTAATTTATAAAGCAGATAAGTGAAGCTTTTATCCTCTCTGACCTTAATTTATAAAGCAGATAAGTGAAGCTTGTTTCTTTAAAAACATTAAGCTGTTTTTCACTTGTATGTGTCTCAGTTGATTGTTTAGTGTCCGATGTCACTATTGAGAACAGGTTCCCCAACCTGACTGAAGTTAATGGATTTTCTTAATTAGGGAAGTAACAGGATATAGGAGATTGAATGATTCAAAGAGCTTCTAGCCTAATTGGAAATGTAATTGATTGTGTTTTGCCAGATGTCGTTTCAAGAATGTCTTTTTCTTTTAAGATGCTAAAGAAAACCCTTATGGTGAGGATGATAATAAGAGCCCATTCCCCCTGCAGCCCAAAAACAAACGCAGTTATGCCCAGAATGTGACGGTGTGGATCAAACCCAGTGGCCTGCAGGTAACATTACCATTCACGTTGCTCTCCACTGGGGACAGGAAGAGGGATTCTGGCAGGCAGGCGGACATTTGATTTGATTTTCTTTTCCTTCGATACTTAGTAATTCATTTACTTCTAATGTTTGTCATTATTTCCAAAAAGGATTTGAGGTGGCCTACAGTAAAACACGTATATAGCAGAATCATTTTTTACAAAATTTAGAGCAATATGAAACCTAGAGGAAGAGGAGAGACAGTTGTTTCAGGAAGCCAAGGCAAAATGATAATTGTATTTGAGCAATTTGGCTCTGAGCTTCCTGCTACCAAGGTCAAAAAAAAAACATGTTGGTTATATGGTTCTTCTTGTCTGATAAAAGGAAGCATGTCAGTTCTTCTAGAGAGACACATTTTTCTGGCATTAAATTTTAATGTAAAAGTTTTGACATGGTGAGTCATTGAATAACATTATGGGTGTTACCTTTAATAATAATTTTGAGAAAGATGTGAAAATCTTCATGTGGTTATTTCTTCCATCCCCACGGGGTAAGCCAAAACATTACCCTGTAATGCCACAGAAACACTTTCATGGGAGGCTAAGATTATCTTGTTATCAATGTGTGCTGCTTTTAGTCAAGATACGCAGTGACTTTCTCGTCCCATTAGTCATTTATACCTATTTTTTTTTAACTCTTTATTTTATATTGCAGTATAGCTGATTAACAATGTTGCGCTGGTTTCAGGTGCACAGCAAAGGGACTCAGCCGTACATATACATGTATCTGTTCTCCCCCAAACTCCCCTCCCTTCCAGGCTGCCACATAACATTGAGCAGAGTTCCCTGTGCTTTACAGTAGGTCCTCGTTGGTTTTCCATTTTAAATATAGCAGTGTTATACCTATTTTTAAAAATCACTTTTTGAGCCTTTTTTATCATTTGAGTGCCTTTTTTTTTTTTTCCTTTGTTCTTCCAACGAGTCCAACCTAAGCCAAATGAGAAGAGGCAGTCAGGACACCTGACCACAGAATTAGCTTCTGTTGATGGCATAGTCTCTTCTAGCCCCCTTTTCAGGGAGACTGGACACATCCTGCCATGGCTAAGGGGCCTCTTCCTTTTGTTGGAAATTCTAGTTCTCCCTTTTTCTTGCCATCACTGACCCCAACACTTCCCTGTCAGAAAGAGAGCTGAATTTTCCTAAAATTATTTTTAAAATTTTGTTTTGATCTGGGTGTATTGTTTCATTATGGTGAGGTGCACATAACAAAATTTACCATTTCAAACATTTTAAAGTTACAATTCAGTGGCATTTAGTACAATCACAGTGTTACACAACCATCACCACTATCTAGTTCCAAAACATTTTCATCACCCCAAAAGGAAATCCTATGCCCACTAAACAAGTCACTCTTCCCCCAGCTCTTGTCAGCCACTAATCTGCTTTCTGTCTATAAGGATTTGCCTGTTCTGGATATTTCATGTAAACTGCATCATATTATATGTGGCCTTTTGTGTTTGACTTCTTTCAGTCAGCATAATGTTTTCAATGTTCATTCATGTTGGAGCATGTATCAGTACTTCTTTCCTTTTGATGGCTGAGTAATAGTCCATTGTATAAATAAACCACGTTTTGTTTATCCATTCATTCAGTTGGTGAACTTTTGAATTATTTCCACCTTTTGGCAATTATGAATAATGCTGCTATGAACATTTGCCAAATTTATTTTTTCTTTTGTTGTTCTACTATTGTCATGAAAAGAGTTTTATAGTTTTAGCTCTTACATTTAGGCCTCTGATCCATTTTGAGTCCATTTTTTGTATATGGTATGAAGTAAGAGTCCAACTTCATTTTTTTGCGGGTGGCTATCCAGTTATCCAAGCACCAGTTGTTAAAGAGACTGTTCTTTCCCCCATTGGATGGTCTTGGTACCCTTGTCAAAAAGCAGCGGCCATAGATGTATGGGTTTACTGGGGGTGTTTTGTGACAAGTTCATTATTATCATCAAGGGATTTATCATCATCAAGCCTTTTGAAGGAGGGAGATGCTTTACTAATGTTGAACGATGACATTAACTCAGAAGGGATCCTCATCTTGACGTTGTAACTCTTTTCTCATTTTCATTTTTTTAATATAAAGCCGTCCTTTTGTATTCTTTGCCTTTTTACCACAGAATTCTAATGTTAAATTCTTTTTACCCTCGATAGACAGATGTACAGAAGATTTTAAGAAATGCAAGGAAACTACCTGAAAAAACACAGACATTCTATAAGGTAAGACTATCAGAATTATTGGGAATGAGGGTGGGCCCCGGGATGTGTGCCAGAAATAAACAGTTCACAGTAGTGTGGGGTAACGTTGAACATGGACAGGGATTAGAAATGTATGGTTTGTTTGTGCCTTAGTTTTTTCATCAGTAAAGTCAGTAGAAGTGATAAGTCTGTTGCTGCCCTAAAATCCAGGAATCAGAAGTGTTTAAATGGCCTGGTTCTGTGCAGCGGGTCTTTTCTGTGTTGGTGCTGTTGTGAATGGCTGAGGGAAGGAGCTGAAAGGACCTGTGGGTCATAGCCCTTAAACCTCCTCACTGCTCCCATATGGGTATCCAGTCTAACTCCAGGCAACCAGGGTATGTGACTTCCAGGGATGGTGATTGCTCAGCACATTCTTACTGTACCAGAGGATCTGCTTCCAGGAATGACTTCTAAAATTGCACATTTATGAATTGCAAAAGAATGGCCCTCCAGAATCATACCTAGCTAATGCAGAACCATTGGTGGAATGAAGTTACAAGGGATGGGGTGGAGTTGAGGGGCATTTAAGGTCACTCCTTGCTTCTCCCCTGTCCTTCTGGTGTTTGGCTGAAATTAAATTAAGTGGCAGTGTGAGGTATGCTGTATTGGCAATTGTGTCCTAGCTTGCAAATCTTAAAGTACGGTACACACAGCCAGCTCCAGGGTAGCCTCTCTTCCAGAGAACATATGTGCTTTGTCTGGGTGTTATCTTATTACCTTTATGTCTTCAAACCTAATTATGTAGCGAGCTGGTGAAATCAAGCAGAGTTCAACCAGAGAGCTGCCCAGCCCGCCATGTCCCCCACTAACGGAAGCCCTAGGCCCTTGATGACCACTCCTTGGCTGTAGTCCCTGTCTCCCTGCAGAGCTGTCTATTCAGGGTGGCACACTTGTACTTCGGCCTTCTGAACTTTTCAGTTGTAAACAGATGATAGTAGAGAGGTGGTCAGAAAGTCCGTTTCTCTTTTCTGGTTTTATATAACCTACAGGAAAGGGCCTCTACCAGATGGCTGTGTCAGCTCCTCCAGTGGGCGTGGAAGAGGTTATCCTCATTTTGTAAATGAGGCCACCGACACCCAGAGAAGGCTACACAGCTTGCCCAGATCACACTGCTAAGTGATAGATGGGGCATTTCATATTTCTGTGCTTCCATCCACTACTCAAACTTTTGTGGTAATCTTTGGGGTCAGACCTACTGACTCCTCCAGTGCCTCCTCCAAACATGTTCATCGTCATTCAGTCTAAGGCTCCAGCCAGAGAGGCACCAGAGGGTTAAGAGCCCTCTGAGGTTTGGGGCAAGCCTTTTCCGTACCTGAGTAACGGAGGAAAAGTATCCTCCATAGAGTTATGAGTACATGAAATGATGTATGCAAAGCACCTCACCATGTTTGGCCTAAGTGCTCATGCAGGAACGTGGAGAGACCTAGAGGGTATAATGCTAAATGAGATACCTCAGATCAGGAGGATGTCATTTCTATGCAGAATCTACAAAGTACCTCACCACGTTTGGCCTAAGTGCTCATGAACTGTGGTGAGGATGACCTGAGTTTCAGTCACCTGTGTCTTCCTTAGCTTTCTGATCACCTGCAGAGGAACCACTTCCCAGTCATGTCATCACCCTCTCGTTATTGGCATCTCTGTACAAGCATTTGTTCTCATATAAAAATGCTCATTTAAGATTGGGGATCAAGGAGAACTTATACTAAGCTGAGCACTTAGAAAGTATGTGATGAGGAGAACGCACTTCAGGAACATTGGTGTCTTTTATTGTTTTAGGAGCTGAACCGTTTACGAAAGGCTGCCTTGGCCTTCGGTTTCCTGGACCTGCTCAAAGGGGTGGCTGACATGCTAGAAAGGGAGTGCACGCTGCTGCCTGACACAGCTCACCCCGATGCTGCGTTCCAGCTGACTCACGCCGCCCAGCAGCTCAAGCTGGCCAGTACTGGCACCTCTGAGTACGCCGGGTATGACCACAACATCACACCTTTGCAGACAGACTTCTCTGGGAGCAGCGCTGAAAGAATGTGAAGCTGACTTCATTCTTTTTTCAAGTGAAAATAATTTAGGGTAAAAACGTTTCTGGTCTGTTCACCTCTGCAACAGCTACCCAAAGACCTTCCCAAGGCTGCCTCAGAAGCACCACTTGCAGGTTTGACTCTGCTACTCTGAGACGGGTTCTGCAGGGTGGGCAGCTGCTCAGGCTTTGACCTTAGCTTTCTGGAGCTCAGAGTCTTTAAAACCAAAAGATAGCTGTTGCTCCCAAAATGGGCACGTCTCCTGAGAAGCCTGAAGGACTGACAAGCGTAGAGCCCTCTCCACCTTCCTCGGGCACCCTAACAACCTGGGTTCTCTGTTCCTGAAATGCCCTTCACTATTCTCCTCTCCCAGCCACAGGGACATTTTCAGGTACCTATGGTTGGGAAAGGAGACTTGCTAAGTACAAGCTCAACATCACTAAGTTTCAGAATTTCCTTAGAACTTGGGCAAAATGTCGGTAGTAACCCTTAGGTGCTTTTGGTATATCTTGAGATACAAACTTTTAAACAGCAATCATAAATGTATAAAATGATTCTTGTTTCTTCAAATTTTTTTTAATGAAAATAAAATATTTGATTTTCTATAAAATGGTTTTCACTGGGAAACTAATGGGTCTTTGCCTTTTGCTCTGTCCTATAACCTAAGTATAAGTTTAACTTCCTAAGTAGCATAGATTCATCAATCTTGATGGTGCCTTGGGTTCCATACTGACTTCCTTGTTTGTGACACTGGTTAGGCCTCACTGCTTCACTGCCTAAGCCAGGTTCCATCCAGGTAGATTCTGACATCACTGTAGTCAGTTATGGTTCCACTTCATGAGCTAGCTTCATGGCCCTGGGCAAGTCATCTAACTTCTCCAGGCTTTATTTACATCATCAGTGCTTTTCAGATTGTTCTGTAAACCTCCTAAGGAATGGCTGCTTCAACCCAAGCAACCATGTTTTATTTAACATGCTGAATTGCTATATAGGCATACCTCAGAGGTTTTGCAGGTTTGCCTCCAGGCCACCGCAGTGAAGCAAATATTTCACTAAAGTGAGTCACACGAATTTCTTGGTTTCCCAGTATATAAAAATGTTATGTTTACACTATACTGTAGTCTATTAAGTGTGCGATAGCATTCTGTCTAAAATAAAATGTATATACCTTGATTAAAAAATATTTACTGCTAAAAAATGCTATCCATCATCTGACAACACAGGGTTGCCACAGATCTTCAATTTCTAAAAAATGCAAGTATCTGTGAAGTGCAATAAAGCGAGGTATGCCTATATAATATTTTGTCTAAACAAAGGTATTTATCACTAACAATTTGGAAACCATTAGACTAAATGATCTTTAAACACAGGTTACTAAGATTTTAATTGTAAATGTTTAATAGAAATACACAATCTTTAGCTTTCTCAGACAGCAATAAAGGGGTTTATAACAATCACTAAGAATACAAGATTCTGCCACAAAGATACAGCATAATCTGCTGTAAAGCTGATCTGCCCAATTACACATAGAAAGTCAGTTGAAAGAACACCAGAAATTAATACAAACAAATGTTGACAGAAGTTGCAGACATGCAAAATATCCTTCGGTGCAATGAACTTGTAAAAATATCAACCAGCCTATGCTAATCAGATGTTTTTACTTAGGTCAAACCAAGTTTCCATCTTGGGCTCAGAGAAACAGCATAACCCACTGAGTCCCCTTTCCCCCAAGAACAATGGGAATGGCAGAACAGAAAGAGCCATCATACCTTAAATTCTTATATACAAACATTACTTGGTTTACTTGGAATGTATTAGGGAAAACTGATGTTTTCGACAATGGCCAAATCATAGTGTCTAGTTTCAGTTCCTCTGCTGGTGGATTTCCTGCCAGGAATTGTTAAAGGCTCAGCTGGTGGTTCTCCAGCCAAAGTTCTCACTCTGTTTTCACTGTCCTACTGCAGACAGGTGAAACAACAGCAAAATAAAAAGCAGGTGTTTTTGAGGCCTATTCAAACAGTTCCACCAACTCACTCTGACACAAGTAAATGGACTAAGTCAATGCAGGGGAAGGAACACTTGAGTTTTTTAGGTCTGTGCACAGCCTAAGACAGTTTCATAGGTATTTTTACTTGGCCTACTCTGATGTTTCCAGTTTGCCACAGGCTGCATGGCCAGTTTGACCCTTTTGATCCCTGTAGCACCATTTGCGTTTGGAATTCTTATAATCTCATTGTTTTCTAACTAATGTTTCATCTTTCTTTCGTGTTGAAAATAGTTCTGATTTAGCTAGGAATGAAGTAAGGGATCATGGTGTTCCAAGGTTCTGACTGGTTTCTCTCAAATCACCCTGTGCCTCTCCAGTGCCCACGCAGGTTAAGATGTTGTTAGACCAAAAGATTCAGAGGTAATATGTGTCCTCCAGGCCTACTCAGACTCAGAAATGTTTTATCAATGACTGAGTAAAACTCGATTTCCAGAAAATCAATGCCAACCCACTTAACAAGTAGCCCCTTGGGTACAGAATATATTAGGTCCTTGTCTGAGTCACTTTCACAGCCTCCTATACAGCAACATAGTCTTGCTTTTTTTTTTTTTCACAAGCAATAGCTGAAAAGAACAAATCCCAGCTATAAGAATGGCCAGTAGCTGGTAGCATCAGGGCACTGAAGAAGTATCTCTGGCCTGTGTGAAACAGACTGACTGGACATGGAGTGGGTGGGGGTAGGGCTGAGTCTTTTGCTGTCATTAACGGAATACACAGGAATGAACCTGTCATCAGGTATCAGGAATCCATGTCATGCAAGTACTACACTAAGATAATACAGTAAATTCAGGAATGTTACTGGGGAAAAAGGAAGATAGCCTCACTGAGAATTTAATCATTTAACTTTAAAAAAACTTTTACATCAGTACAAGAAGGTAAAACTGTAAGAATTATAGATTAGGCTCAAACTGGCAAGAAGTCATCTAAATCTCTCTTTTTAATGGATCTTTTTCTTTTTTTGTCCAAAGCGCCGCCTGCGCTGTTTATAAAGATGACGGAAATTTATGTATAATCCTGAAAAAGAAAAGAGGCCAATTAGAAATGAGAATCTTTGTCTCTGTTTATAAGCAGAAGCTCTTGGGGCAGGACAGTCCCTAGTTGTCTGTTTTTCATATCCCACAGCCCTGTGCTTACTGCAGCTGCTCAGGAAGTACAACTTAGAACAAATATTAATAATGCACTAGAGACAATTCAATTTTTCCCCAGTGGGTTCTACAATTTAATTTTCTCCCATATTTTACTATGAAAAATTTCAAATATACAGAAGATTAAACCATTGTACAGTGAATACCACCTAGATTTAAACTTTAACTTTTTTTTACATTTACTTTATCACATACCCATTCCCATCTCATTCTTTATGTATTTCAATATAAGCTGCAGACATCAGTACACTTCACCCCTAAAAATTTCATTAATTAGAGTTCAGTATTCTTTTTTTTCCTTTCTTTTAAGGTAGGATTTACATAAAATACACAAATCTGAAACAGAGAGAACCTAATTTTTAATTCAAGGCTATGCAATAATATGTATTAAGCAATAGCCTAAAAGGTATGAGACGCTTTTCTAGGAAGCACACAATTCAGTCAACTAGAAAAACACAGGATTTAAGAGCCAGAAGAAAATTTCAATCCTACGTGATCACTGAGTAGTTCTGCAGCTTAGTCTCACCTCAGTTTTCTCACTGTACTACAGGGTTAAAAACACTTATTTTACAGACATTGTGAGAGAACATATGTTTGATCCATACACAAATATAACTGGTTGTTATACTGCTTCTAAATTACGTAGATTTAGGATTTATTTCATTCTGAAGAATAAGAACTACATATTCATTGTAGGCAAACTAAATATGAATACAGAACCTTGTAAGTTAGAATATGCAATAGCTTAAACAACACAAGGAAAAGCCACTAGGGTTAGTGCACATTAAAATACATCTACCTGGGACTTCTCTGGTGGTCCAGTGGTTACAACTCTGCGCTCCCAATGCAGGGGGCCCAGGTTCGATCCCTGGTCAGGGAACTAGATGCTGCATGCCACAACTAAGAGCCTGCATGCCACAACTAAAATCATGCCGCAACTAAAGATCCCGCATGCGGCAACAAAGATCCTGCATGCTGCAACTAAGACCCGGTGCAGCCAAATAAATAAATAAATAAATATTTTTAAAAATACATAAATAAAATACGTCTACCCTTATAGCTTTTTTAGTAAAATATTTTAAGGGTCTTTCCAACACTTATTCCTTTTTAACACTTTCAGTAGGCCCACCTCATGGAGCCTAATTACAGTAGTACTAGATTTATCCAGTAATAGAGGTAAAGAGCTCTTTTAATGAGTACATTTTCCAAATTGAAGCTTACTCCCTTAAAGCGCCAAACGTCTTAACATTTTTGGTTTGAAATCTTTCTGAAATGGAAAAGAAGAACAAATGGAATAAAATTTAACCTTTGGCAGATGACCTGCCCCCGTAATGTATATTATTTAACTGCACTTCTGCCATGTGCTGATTCCGAGGGGCTCCTAAAGAGTGTAGGTCTCTTCTCCCCCACTTCTGAATGACCAAGATCGGGAATTTCCTGGTGGTCCAGTGGTTAGGACTCCACGCTTTCACTGCCAAGGGCCCGGGTTCAATCCCTGGTTGGGGAACTAAGATCCCACAAGCTGCACGGTGCGGATAAATAAATAAATAAATAACCAAGATCACTGGGCTTTCCAACTTCTTGGGTTTACTTTTTGTGGTCTCCCTCTCAGTCTGGGGAAGCCAGCCTCCAAGCTGGTCCCCAATAATCCCTACCTCCTGGTATTTCATACCCTTGTGTAGTCCCCTCCCACATTATACAAGGTTGATCTGTGTAAGAAAGAGAATACAGCAAAAGTGATACTATGTCGGGGCTTCCCTGGTGGCGCAGTGGTTAAGAATCCACCTGCCAATGCAGGGGACGTGGGTTCGAGCCCTGGTCCGGGAAGATCCCACATGCTGCGGAGCAACTAAGCCCCCGTGCGCCACAACTACTGAGCCTGCGTTCTAGAGCCCGGAAGCCACAACTACTGAAGTCCGCACGCCTAGAGCCTGTGCTCCACAAGAGAAGCCACCGCAATGAGAAGCCCGCACACCACAACAAAGAGTAGCCCCCGCTCGCCACAACTAGAGAAAGCCCATGTGCAGCAACGAAGACCCAACACAGCCAACAAATAAATAAATAAATAATAAATTCTTTAAAAAAAGTGATAGTATGTCACTTCTGAGTTTAGGTTATAAAAAGCAGTGTGGACATGATAGAAGTGCTAATTATCACTATAATGGCAATCTTATTACAATTGATAAATGTATCAAATCAACATGTTATACCTTAAAGTTATACAATGTTTTATGTCAAATATATTTCAATAATAAATAAATTTTTTAACAGCAAAAAAAAAAAAGGCCATGTGGCTTCTGCTTTCTTCCAGATCACTTGCTCTGGGGAGAAGCCATGTCATGAGCATCCGCGTGGAGAAGTACTATGGCAGGAAACTGAAGCCTCCTGTCCACAGCTACATAAGCGAGCTTGCAGCAGATCCTCCAGCCCCAGCCAAGTGTGCAGAAACTGTAGCCCCAGCTGAGCTGACAGCTTGACGAAACCTCATGAGCGTCCCTGAGCCAGGGCCACCCAGCTAGCCTACTTCCTGACTCTCATAATACATGCGAGATAATAAATGTTTTCTGTCTTAGGCTGCTAAGTTTTGGGGTAATTTGTTACACAGAAAAAGATAACCAGTATACTATCTGCTGTCACATCCTTCTGTTGCCAGGAGACCATACAGCCATACTTTAAGGCCACCTCAAGACTTGTGAAATACAACAGGGGGAAATATATGTAAGTATATTAAAATGTGTTAGAACTTCATCTAAAGTAAACAATCCTCATAATTAGGAAGGCTTTTAAATCTCTCATATTTGCAATAATTTAGGTTTACTTCTCTTTCCCTTCTTTTAGTGCTTAGTTTTTATGAGTTAAGGCAAAACTTTATGGTTTTATATAAAAGTAAACTAATAAATAAGCAACGCTTTATATGAGGAGTGGGGGGCTTTCCTATTGTTAGGTAGAAGCCTTCTGACGTCTCTTGGCTGCTCAGAGGCCTTTACTGCCTTCCCTCCTTGCTGCCAGCTGTATCACCACCTCTGTAATAATTCCTCTGGATAAGGGATCTGCTACTGAAATTAGTAGAAGTAAAATGAGCTTTTTATTCATTTTTTATTCAGTTTTAAAAGAGCTGCTTAAATTGTTGTAAAATTTATTTATTTATTTATTTATGGCTGTGTTGGGTCTCCGTTTCTGTGCGAGGGCTTTTCTCTAGTTGTGGCAAGCGGAGGCCACTCTTCATCGTGGTGCGCGGGCCTCTCACTATAGTGGCCTCTCTTGTTGAGGAGCACAGGCTCCAGACGCGCAGGCTCAGTAATTATGGCTCACGGGCCCAGTTGCTCCGCGGCATGTGGGATCTTCCCAGACCAGGGCTCGAACCCGTGTCCCCTGCATTGGCAGGCAGATTCTCAACCACTGCGCCACCAGGGAAGCCCTAAATTGTTTTAAACATGAAATATGGTGAAGTCCCAATGACCTACAGCATTTCAAGAAGATAACTCAATCACTGGAGATGAGGGAAGAAATACTTCCACACATAGCATATTCTCCTAATGGGTCTGTTTTGCAAAGTAATCGTTCTCTAACTTATTTCTACTCTTTTGAAAGTAAGAATACTAATAAGGATTTTTAAAACTCTGAATCATTTAACTCTACCTTCTAAGAAGTAACAGAAAAAAGGTCTATTACAGAGCCAATACTTACCTAAAAATAATATTATAAGATAAATCTGAAGAAAAAAGGAAAATCTAACTTTGATTTTCACTGGATATGGCAATGTGAAGCTGAATCTTCCTGTTTCATTAAATATTGGAATGGACTGGATCACTGAGACGGCTGAAAAGCAGAAACAAGAATGTTTCAGAAGCAAATGAAATACAGTCACATCTACTGATAGAACCTTCTAACCCCTCAAAGTTTCTGGGTTTGTTGAAAATGCTTCTTCCTCCTCTTTGTACAATGGGCTCATGTCTCTTTTTTTTCCCCCTAGCTTTCCTAGGAAATAAGCCTCCAAGCTGACAACAAGGATAAATGAGGAACAGTCACCTGATAGCAATGGGCTTCCTATTCCATAAAATGAAGAGAAAAATCCCTGACTCACTCACTAGGTGTTTGTCGTAATAAAATGAAGTCATCAATAAGAACTTGCTTTGGAAAATTAAAAGTACCATATAAATAGGAAGCATGCAGTGCATGACCACCCAGCTTCCAAACCTTAACAAAATGAGCTGCTTCCTTGGAACAGTCTGGATACCAGGAGTATTGTGGCAGGAAGCCACTAGAAAGAAATTCTTGAAAAGTTCAACACCCATATTTCAGACTAAGGCTGGCAGAGGGAGGAAGAAAGAACTGGCCACCCTTGGAGCTAAGGTATAAAACCTAGAGTTCCTGAAAGTACCTTCTGCCAAACATCCCAGAGGATATAGGGGAATCCACATAGTGTAACGAAGCCATGTGAGCACCTTCCAATCCATGTCAATGCAGGAAAGCATGTAGAAGGGGTACCTATTGAAAATAAGGAATTAACATGTTAAAAGCCACTGAATGCAACCCTAGAACATCATTCAACAATAATTTCACAATTAGCCACACATGGCTTCTTCTTAGCAGAATTATAAACTCCCATCATGCTCCTCCTCCAATCTTCAAAGGATATGAATTCTCAATAACGGCAGACTAAGTTTAGGTCTCAAAGGAACCCTCTATGAAAAGGTTCAGTATATAGAACAGATGCTCAGAAGCATTTTGGCTTTATTCCTAGTTGATCTACATTCCAAGTAGGTGAAGATGACAGATACTTTGACAGACACTTTATCTCTGCATAAATGAACATTATGAAAATTAAAGTATACAAAAGACCTCTAATCTATGATCAGGAATACTCTATTTAAAAAGAGATAACATAAAAAAAGAAAGTTGCTTCCCCCCAAACAGTAAAAGTTAATATTAAGTACCTATAATCTCTTTCACCTTTGTGTTAAGTAGATTAGAGGGTATACTGGGTGCCATGGGATACAGACTCCATTTAAACACAGTCTAGGACTGCTGATGTCTTTTCTCCCTCTTAACTGTCAACTTTACCAAAATACCACCAAACCTAGAGCTGAGGAGTCAATTTGCAAAACCAACCCTCCACTTGACTGAAAAGCGAAGAAGTATGGAATATGTATGGTCTGGTAAAGAAGAACACATCTACTTTAATTGGATCTTTTTATTTTTTTTTAAGATATTTCTCCTATTGACAACTGAGAATGCAAGAATCAGATAAGAGGTCAATTCAAACTTCAGTAATCTTGCAGTAAAAGATTCATTTCTATCATCCCTTCTCGAAGGCTAGTCTTTACTGCTTCCATCCAACCTGGGATGCTCCTTCAGCCCCATGTTTCTTCAGCCCTTTCAAGAATTTTTCCATGTGAATGAGTCCTCTCTTTCTAACAAGACAGCAAGATCCTGAAGGGTAAGATCCTTTCATTTCTCTGGATCTCTCCCTCTGCTCTCCAGTGCCCAGGCTGGTATGACGATCCACTGACTGTTTAAAAAAAAAAAAACTGCCTCATCTTTACAGAGCACACAGACGCAGGTAGAACTCTCCACACACAGAACCTTAATCTCAAATCAAAGGAGACTCTGGATAAGACAGCAACTCCCTCAAGAAGAGAGGTGCTCCAGAGTGGGAGAAGCACTCAAACACCATCCTGGCATTTCTACCCACCTCAAAATTTCAGCTGTGCTCCATATATAAAACACAAAGAAAACCACAGCTTTGTTTTGCATTTCTTCCATGGTGCCAAAGACGATAAACAAAATGAAGTTTCTTCCAAGAAGCTATTAAAAAGGACCCAAAAGAGAGAAAGAAGTTTTAAAATATATTTTTAAAAAACAACATATAAATGTATTATCTGAAACGTAACCCCACTAAATTCAAGGTAAATAGAAAAAGACTGAGAAAACTTAGAACAAGTTAAAGTGCCCAAGCCAGTATTTGTGGACAGACGTGTGTGTGTGTGTGTGTGTGTGTGTGTGTGTGTGTGTGTGTATGTATTACACACGTTCAAACACAGTTTAAAGAATACTGCCAAGTGAATATCTGTGTCTGCATAACATAAGTTAAGAAACAGAACGTTACCAGTGTGGCACACCCCCTCCCTCCCCATAGTAAGTAACTACTATCTTTTTTTTTTTTTTTTAATATTTATTTATTTTTGGCTGCTTTGGGTCTTAGGTGCAGCATGCGGGATCTTTCGTTGAGGCATGCAGGCTTCTCTCTAGTTGTGGCGCGCGGGCTTAGTTGCCCCACGGCATGTGGGATCTTAGTTCCCCGACCAGGGATCGAAACTTCGTCCCCTGTATTGGAAGGCAGATTCTTAACCACTGGACCACCAGGGAGGTCCCAGTAACTACTATCTTGCGTTAACCATTCCACTGCTTGTCTTTATAGTTTTACTACTTACGTATGTATTCCTCAACAGTATATTGTTTCATTTTGCTTGATTTTAAACTTTCTGAAATCATACTCTATGTATTATACTCTGACTTGCTTCTTACTCAATGTGACATTCCCAAGATTCATCCATGTTGGCACATGTGGTATTGCCCAACTCCAAAAGGCTTCACTCACATTGTATTCTACACGAATGGCATGCCCTGGAGGCATGTGATGTGATGACACTGAACCTATCTTGCCCTAGAAATTCTACCCTGATGCTTATTTGTACTAGTCTTTGACATAAAAAAGTATTATTCCATATTAGTGGGTCACTGACTATCCACTTTTATTTTTTTGAACTAAACAAAACAACCTCTTTCCAAGGATGGAAAACCAAGAAATAACAAGGCTACTGTATTAACACCCTTTACCATGCAACTGATACTATCAGAATGCCAGAGGTGATATGCCAGAAAAGGGTTGAACTATAAAAACAGCATCCAGAAGAGACTAGCCAACAGTCACCTGATTCCCCAAGTCTGGGTTGGTGGTATCTAATAATGTGTAACTGCATAATTAGGGAACAAGGCAAGGAGGCTGAAAGACTTTGATGTCCCATTCCTAATAGCAATCTTCCAAATATTAGGAAACAACCTAGATGTACTGGGGGGGGGGTGGAAACTCCCCACATGAGTCAGAAGAGCCACCTTCATACATGGAAGAAAGTCCAAAGTGAAGAGAGTTCCCAGGTATTACACCACCTTCATTGACCTGAGGTGGTAGGAGACCAGGCACACCCCTATCTAAGAAGAGGTTAGGGTTTTCCACTCCTGCCTGAGAATCAAGCTTCCCTAGTTTTAAAGCTCTTTTTATAACTTTGTGATATCACGAAGATATTATAAACAATAAAATAGACCTGAAATGGCAAAAGTCTATTTTTAAAAATATCCCTCAGGTTTCACATTTTCCAACTTGTTCAGATAAAACAATGCTATTCCTGTGCAAATAGGTATTTTTACTAACTGAGACTTCCCAGCAAAGTGTGGATACCTACTAAATAAACATTGAAACCTTTCATTCCCCACCCTCGAGCTCAACTGTTCAATACCTGGAAAAGAGAAGGTATCACTGATGACTTAGTGACTCCAATTGCTGCATTGATAGCTTCCACAACTGCCAGCATCTGGCAGAAATACATCATGTCAGCCACGGTGTGGAACGTGTCATAGAAGGACTCTATGGGACAAATACACATTAAGGGTAAATCAACCGGCAAATTCCAACAGAAGTATTTTGCAAACTAGATAACTCTTTACACGAAAGGAATTTTAGGAAAAGTATAATAAACATCCAGTCAGATTCAAGTTCACTATTCACCCCTCCATGGGCCTGAAGAGTAAATTCTACTGTTTACCAGAAAGTTAACACATAAACCCTGTATGCCCTTCTCAGTTTTAAAAGGCAAGAAGAGACACATACCTAGACTTCACTCAGTTATTATATGCTGAAAAATCTATGTATCAAGCACAATGATAATTCTTTTCAGATCCATTATCTCATTTAATTTAAAGCTAAAACTATATCACATATATCAACTGCAACCTAGCCTTTTAAAATCTCAAAAATTGTACAATCAAATAAATGCAGAAGTATAAAAGTACTGAATAAAATTTTCAAAAACCTTAATTGTATTTATATATTTAATCCTATTAATTCTTATTGAGAACCTATCCTAACTTAAAAATCTAAAATGAAAAAAGAACAAAAGTTTAGCAACAAGATTTTTATCTGAAATATTACAGATTTCTAAGTGCATTAAAACAGAAATGAGGCTTCCCTGGTGGCGCAGTGGTTGAGGGTCTGCCTGCCAATGCAGGGGGCACGGGTTCGAGCCCTGGTCTGGGAAGATCCCACATGCCGTGGAGCCACTGGGCCCGTGAGCCACAATTGCTGAGCCTGTGCGTCTGGAGCCTGTGCTCCGCAGCAAGAGAGGCCGCGATAGTGAGGGGCCCGCGCACCGCGATGAAGAGTGGCCCCCGCTTGCCGCAACTAGAGAAAGCCCTCGCACAGAAACGGAGACCCAACACAGCCATAAATTAATAAATAAATAGAATTAAAAGACACAAAACCAAAACTGACTTTAAAAAAAAAAAAAAACAGAAATGGTATAAACCTAAGAGTATGGAAAGTTTGAGTAAACCATAGTATATCTATTTCATGGAATATTACATAACAATTTAAATGACAGTTATTCCTTATGTGAGGACAACAAATGTGGTATCAATTTGGAGTGGTCCATAATTTAATATCCTTCACTTTTCATACTGATCCTCACTTGACATCCTGCATTCCTACATTCCTCTTTGCAGTGTTTCTCAACCAGGGCACCACTGACATTTTGGGCAAGACAGTTCTTTGTCCTGCACATTGTAGAAGGTTGTAGGATTCTTGCCTCTCTGCCTATTAAAGAAGTGCCTCTAAGAAATGGCAGAGTTAGGCACCTTACCAACAAAGATGACACTGCAGGCACCTCAAAAGAATACAGTTTAAATATCAAATGAATAAAACAAGCCCCTTGCAAAAACTAAAAAAACTCTCTAATATTTTCGCGAAAATGATCCACTTTACAATCCTGCTACAAAGTCAAACGCAAAAAAATGAAGAATGGTATATAGCGTTATTGCATAATTTTGCCGGAAAAATTCCACCAATGAGTAAGTTCAAAATTTGACCAATTCTTTTCTTTGAAGAAGTAACACAAAATTACAATTTAAATTTTTCTATATATAAGATAAGAAATTTATTCATAATTTTAAATGTCCCTTGTCAAGACAAAATCCCAATCAAATCTTTCTGTTGCCATTTACAATGAAATTCTGGTATCCTTTTTCAGGGGATTCACTTACTAATTTCTTGGACAAATTATCTTTGAAAAATGAGGTTCTCCATTACTTTGAACTAGAAAGTTGTGACTTAAGATTCGGCATATGGTAAATAAAAATAAGATCTTGCTGCTTTGCCTCTGGTTTTATGGGAAATTCATCCTTGTTTCAATTCAGGAATAGAAATCTGATTTCTAAAATGACTGTTATAAAGAATATTAATAACATTAACACGCTTATAATACTGTTTTAAAAACAAGATGCAAAATTGTACACACAGTATGACTATAATTTTTAACTGCAGGAGAAAAAAAAGACTAAAAGGAAACATATGGAAATATTAACAGTGATGGACAATGGCTATTCACCTCCCCTTCCATCCCACCGCACCTCCTCTCTGGTTTTCTCCCATTTTCCAAATGTTCTTAAATCAGCCCCATTACTTTTATGATTTGAAAAAACTTTTTAAAAGTTCTAAAAGGCACTCATATGTTAATGGACATAGATTTAAATAGTGGTAGTATAAAATAGTATACTCTTTCTGGGCAGTATACATCAGAATCCTTAAAAACAATCTGCCCCTAACACATTGTAAAGCAACTATACTCCAATAAAAATTCATTTAAAATAAATAAATAAATAAAATAAGATAAAATAAAAATAAAAATAATCTGCCCTTTAATCTCGTAATTCCACTTTAGGAACTGTTCCTAAGAAAGTTATATGGGTTTAGAAAGATATACAACAACGTGCCAAGAATCTGTTGCTCTGATAGATGGGATTATGGTAGAGCTTTTGTTTTGTTTTATTTAAGTCTTCAAGTAATTAACACATTTTTATAATTAGAAAAAATTTTTAATTTATTTAATAAAAAAGTATTAATAGAGAGACAAGAGTTTCTACATAAGCCTAAGAGTTTGCTATTTCCTTAGCATAAGAAGTTTAGCACATACACATTTACGTGAAAAAAACAAGTACATGTGTAGAATTTGCCATTCACCAACATCCTTTATTCAAAAAGAGATAATTGCAAAGGGCAAACTATGACCCTGGGTACCAGGCCCAGGTCCTTATTATACCTTTGAGGACAGATAAGAGAAGAATTACACCAGCAGCTCCATTCCAGTAGGTGGTTTAGGACGGGGCTCAGAGCCAAAATAGAAATTACAAATCCAGGCAGCTTAAACACATGACCCAGATGACTTAGCAGCTTTTGGAGTGGATCACCTAACAGCTAGCAGGCTTGAACATTCAGAATCGATCCAACTATGTTAGGTTAAATAAATTATTTATGAATTTGAATGTACCTAGTCATTCCATGGGACTTGTGATAAATTCATACTAGTAAGAGCTACAGATCTGAGAACAACTGTCTGAGACTTCCTTTGTTTCTTTAAATAACTCATCTGTAGACCTCTGGTTACACATGACTATAAGATACTAGGCATTTGGGAAGTTGTTCACTAGCCTGCTACTGTGCTTTGCAGAATTCCAAGGTATTAAGAAGGCTGGAAAAACAACGTGCACTTCTTTCGCAAGATTCTGGAGCTAACTGCAATTCACCTTTACAAAACTCAGATGGGAAAATTTAGGACTGAAAAGTAAAATAGTCTACAGGATTTTTTTCTCTTTTTAAATAGTTTATATTTTCCATTATGCTCATATTTTTCCTCATATTTACTTTATAAAATACGGAAAAAATTTTAAATGATCCTTTCAAATCATTTGAAAATGGTGCCTTTTCTTCCAATCATTTCACATTTATTGGTTCAGTTTTTTTCTCCTTCTTATATTGGTGTGATCAAACTGGAAAAACAAATTTATATGTTACCTTTTTAGCCCATCATAATTATTCTTCCATATTATTATAATCTCTTTAAATACTTTATATTTGCTTTACAACATTCCACTGAGTGAACAATCTAAACCAATCCTTCATTGATGGACATTTAGGTAGTTTGTAATCTGTCACTAATATAAATAATGCCATAATGTGTATCTTTTTGAAAAAGCTTTTCTTGTAGTTTCAATTATTTCTTTAGAATATATTTCCAGAAATGAAATAAACAAGTTCAAGAATATGAACAGTTAAGGTTCTCAATGCACCTTGCAAAATGATTTTCCCAAAGAGTTGCTGTACTTATGGACCCTCCCAGTAGCCACTGTTGTCTTTGTTTTAGCATATGTTGTCTTGAATTAGGTGTCTTTTACAACTTTGCAAAATTGATACATAAAAAATAATATTTTTCATTTCCTTCACAATTACTGAGTTAAACATTTTGTTGTGTGCTGAATTAGTTTTATTTCCTCTTATGAACTGCCTGTATATGACCCTTATTTATCTATTGGGTGGAATTTTCACATTTTAAAATCAATTTGTACAAGTTCTTTATATGTAAAAAAAACAACAACCCTTGCTGATACTTGTTGCAATTTTCCACCAACCCTCCATCCCCATTTTGCTCAACTCCATATGCTTTTAATCTTTAATGTTGTTTTGGCTGGATGTTTTTACATATATAGAAATTTAGGCATTTTATGTAGTCAAATACATTGACCTTTTTCTTCATGATTTCTTCTATCACTTTTAAGGTTAGAAACTCCTAACCCTCCACATGTGATTTTATAAAAATTTACTTTATCTTCTATTATGACTTAACTTTTTGATATATGGCTCCTAAATCCTTTGGGGGGATTTATTTTTGTATACAGTGTGAGAAGAGTCAAACAGATTATCTGCCTCCCAAACCTAACCAATTTTCCTTGGAAACATTTTCCATCTAATAAAAAAAAAAATGATTGGAAAATATTTTCCCTTCCACTGATTCATGATTCCTTTTTTTTATCATATCCATAATCTGGAGATATATATATATATATAAAATGTAAGACCTATTTCTGAGCCACTTAATCTGCTCTATTAATTAGTCTATTCTTATACTAGCACTACACTATTTTAATTACATTCTTTCATATCAGGTAGAGAAAGTCCTCTCCCATTACCCTTTCTTCCCTCAAATTTTATTATCTATTTATTGTTCACAATAAAATTTCAGAATACTTTAGATCACATTCTCAAAACTGTTCTGTTGTCATTTACTTTGGCCAGAATTCTGTTAAACATATAAATTAATTTAGCAAGAACTAATATCTTTTTTTTAATATAAATTTTTGTTTACTTTATTTATTTATTTTTGGCTGAGTTGAGTCTTCGTTGCTGTGCGTGGGCTTTCTCTAGTTGCGGCGAGTGGGCGCTACTCTTCATTGTGGTGCGTGGGCTTCTCATTGCAGTGGCTTCTCTTGTTGCAGAGCACGGGCTCTAGGCGCACAGGCCTCAGTAGTTGTGGCACGGGGGCTCAGTAGTTGCAGCTCACGGGCTCTAGAACGCAGGCTCACTAGTTGTGGCACACGGGCTTAGTTGCTCTGTGGCATGTGGGATCTTCCCAGACCAGAGCTCGAACCTATGTCCCCTGCCTTGGCAGGCAGATTCTTAACCACTGTGCCACCAGGGAAGCCCCAAGAACTAATATCTTTATGATAGTCTTTTCATTCAGTTTTACAATAGTCCATTTAGTCTATTTAGGCTCCAAAGGGGTGAGATCCCTTAAGGACTTGTATAACTTTGACACTGTGAGTATCATATCAATTTATTTAGTTATAAATGAACTATCAAGCAGTGAATAAGAAAGGGATGTCAGCCCAAGATGTACCCCTGGCTAGCTGTGTGGATGTGGATCATTTCTTTGACCATCTCCAAGCCTGTTTTCTCACCTATTAAATGGACAGAACATCCAGTCTGCCTGTTTCACAAGGCCAAGGGAAGTGAAAGATGTGAACATACAATGAAAGGCATGAAGTGCTACACAAATATGGTGGGGGGGTAGGGGGTGGGAGTGGTGGTATTGTTAATACCAAAGGCAGAGACTGTTACTTTTGGTGAATAGGGGGCCAAACTACTGAAAAAAGAAAACTAGCCTTGAAATTTTGCACTTGCCTTTTCCCAAGATAAGGAACCGCACAGTCATGTTGACAAATATCCAGGAGAATCCCAAGAACTGCACTAGATTATACATGAACAGGTATCCTTTCTTCAAGCTTGCAAGAGCTGAAAAGCAAAGCAAGGTGGTAAGCTGTTAAAAGCAGTAGTCACAGCAGGAGATGTGTACGTGGGGCATACTCGGATGACTTCATCCCTCTTTACTACTTGGGTGCCCTAAGCTCCCCCAAAAATACCTGGCCCAGGTCTGCACCAACCTGGGCTCCTGGTCCCATAGAAAAACAGATAAGGAAAAATTATAAGGAACATTATAGTCCAAGGTATGTGTTCAGCAGTCTTTCTCCTCACAGCATTGAAGAGTAATTATACAGACTTAACAAATCCAAGAGGGAAAAAGAAAAATTACTTCTGGCAAAGAATGACTGACTAGCTAAGGAGGCATTAAAAGGAAATAAAGCTATACTCAGCTCTTGCTCTTGTCATCTTAATATAATCTACAGTTTCTTCTTTTCTAGAATTTTTTTAGGTCATGTAGGTCAAACTAGCTCAAAGAGATAGAAACTGTAATTAAAAAATTCTGATATTTGCTCATATATCCATCTAAACAAGCATTAACTGAATACCTACAATATACAAGATACTGTGAGTAGCACTACTGAGATTCAAGGATGGTTAAGACATGATGCTGCCCTCAAAGAGTTTACAATCTAAAAACCATATTACAAGATTGAGAGTGATAGGTAATGTCTTGTGACAATTTCAAGGTGAGAAAAATGACTTTAGGCTGGAGAAGCATGTATCAGGCAAGTCTGCATGGATGAGATGGTATCTTATCTGGGCTTTGAAAGATGGCAGAATGAGGATATAACCAAAGGAGGAAAATTACAAACCAAGAGGCAGGAAGGAGAATAAGGGACATTAATTTTGTCTGCAGCCTAAGAGTTTGTGAAGACAGAGCCAACTATGGAATTAAGGAAGGAGTAAGGAGCTTAGACAGAGTCATGGTTGAGTCAAAGGAGTAGGGCAAAGGAAAGGATAATTCTTGAGAAGAACTACAGAGTTCGGGTGTTGCTGCTACATATGTATTCCTACCTACATATTTTTGTAGCCACATATCAATGTTGCTACAGAGATATTCTGCATAGACACCTGGTTGATGCTCAAATAATCACGATTAGTGTGGTCAGTCAAAAATAGTCTTATCCTAAGGGGCCAAAAAAGTCAGACTTGTAGCAACATTTAACTAATTAAATTTCTTTACTTCAAAACTACAAAAATTTATTACACTTCCCCATATAAAGAACTTCTTTCATCAGGAAACTTTACGAATTTAGATAAAACTGTTAAAGCTTTTTCTAAGATCCTCAAAAATCCATATATAAGAATTTTTACATATTTCAGAAGTTTATCCCTCTAAAACACCAAAAAGTTAATTCAAATCTCAAGGTGGCCTTTTTATGTTGTTATTCTTCACCTTCACTAATCCTCTCCCCTCCTCTGCTTTTCTAAAGCAGAAAATTCCTCTAAATTAGTGGTTATTCAATTTTTTTAAAAAGCAATAAAATGTCTTTTTCAAAGGAAACTTTATTCAGAACCCTAATACATAAAACACAAAAGCCAAGCTGCTCTGATTGAAGTAGACCTGCTTGCTTGGCCTATCCCTCCAAAGCATCTCTGGAAACCCCTGGGGTACCATGGAACATAGTTTGAAAACCACTGCTCTAAAACTTTCCCCTTTCCTACTTATGGCATGCCAAATAAGTGCCACTAAAACTGAAAAAGTTCAATTTAGGACATACGAGAAACCCTTATTTTATTCTACTTTTCAGCATTAGTTTTGTATAGACCTGCATGGTCCTCCTACTAGAACGGAAGCTCTTTGAGCACAGGTGCTCTGATGGAGTCACTGGCTCCACCACATCTCAAGGGCCTAGTGCAATGCTTTCCATACGCCACAAATTTAAGATAGCTGCTGAATTTAATCTACGATACCCAGACGATAATACACTTACGGAGCTTCTTGCTTGGGTAGAAACAGAAATAGAACTGGATTTTTAAAAGGTTAATGAACAGCAGGACTATACAGAATGCTTTCCATCTTTAAGGTTGACAACCACAGCCATTATGATCTCAGCTGGGACAAAAAACACCAGGCTGGAAGAAGTGCAATCATGGACCTATGCAGTAATCTCCACACCTCTGCAGGACTTGCTGCCACCTAGCACCCACCTATTAGGCCAGTCCAGGAGACTGAGGTTCTTCCATTCTGCTATACCAACCTTGGTGTACTCAGATGATGTTCGGCCCCCAACAGAAGGAAAACCTTAAAAGTAAGACTTCTGATGTGGGTGTGCACAGCTTAAGCACTGGACATTAAGGATTTCTCATAAACTCCCCTACACAATGCGAGCACTCCTGTCACATCACACTCACCTATACCCCCATCTCTGTCACAAGTTAACTGCTAACTACCACAGCAGCAAGGCCAACTTACTTTCAGGGGAGCCTTGGCTTTCCATTCTGAGTTTATTTAGGCGTTCTTCTTCCTAGAATTAGGACAGAAGTTTTCCAAGAACACAAGTTAGACTACTGTATAGCACAGGGAACTGCATTCAATATCCTGTGATAAACCGTAATGGAAAGGAATATGAAAAAGAATATATATATGTATAACTGAGTCACTTTACTATATAGCAGTAATTAGCACAACATTGTATTTCAACCATACTTCAATAAAAAATAAATTTAAAAAAAAAGAACACAAGTTAGAATTTCCAGATGCTTGCAGAAGTCCACATGCTGGATAAGTGATCTGGCTCCCTCATAGCCACCTCCTTGCTTCCTTGGGGAAAATGTCCTAGCTCATGGTGCCAAAAAGCCTGACTCCTGACTGGGTAGCACTGGTATCACAGAATGCCCATCCAATGCTCACAGAATTAAACCAATCAGCTGGCTTCCAAACTACAAAGTGGGCAGCCTTAAAATCCTGGAGCTGGAAAAGACATCCAGAAAATTTGTTATGGTTGTAGAAACAAAATGGAAATTTAAGGCGGGAAATAGATTGCTATTTTATTTTTAAGACCTCTATAATATAATTTTCCAGAAGCTAAAATCACGTCTCCAACATCAGTGTGAACTTATACTAGGTTAATATAGATATAGATGGATATATATGGAAATATTTATAGATAAGTGTATACGCATGGGTTAGTATACACACATAGATTTCCTTGTTCTATCAGCTGAGAGGGCCTAAAAGCAATGACACCCCAGAGGCAATGAGCGCACCTAGCACCCAGATCTTGGTTTCCACTACCATTCTCCAATAAAAAGAACAGAGCAGGGAATATACGAGATAAACCTGGCGCAGCTTATAGTGCCAGAAATTAAGGATTAATTTCTTTAAAAAAAAAAAAAAAAAAAGGCCCATGATGATGGAGCTGTGTCAAAGGGACGCAAGAGCCAACTGCAAGAGCTTCCAGTGGCCAAAGCTAGAACAATTTGAGCAACAAAATAAATAACATAGTATTGGATTATAACCCAAACTATAAAACAAATATTCATGAGTCCATACTGATATAAATATATGACTGAATAAATAAATGATAGAGAACAGAAAAATCTCCCATGCAGAAGAATTCCAAATAAAGTATACAGATACTCCACCCTAAGAATGGGAAGTATAACTCCTGACTCCTTAAGTGTGGACTATGCATAGTGACTTCCTTCCAAAGAGAACAGTAAAGGAAGGAGAGGAGTAACATTACAGTAGAGAAACCTTACAGGGGAGAAACCTGCCAAAAATTACCTCAGCCAGATGATCAAGATTAATATCAACACTGATAGGTCATATTGATAGTACATATTCTTGATATGACATGATAAGAATGGCACTTTACCTCTGTGGGCTTCCTCCCCAAAACCCATCGCCCTAGGCTAATCATGAGAAGAACATCAAACAAATCCCAATTGAGGGACAGTCTACAAAATACATGACCAGTACTTCTATAAAACCACATCTCCAGGTCTTTCAGGGAATTTATAACTTTGTCCTTATTCTATCAGATTCTGATAGATACCTGAGGTGGCCCAAATAACTTGGGTTCCTCATGACTTCTGTCTAGATCCTAAGGTCCTTACTGACCTTGGCTCTGAGCTCCATTTCAGCATCAGACTCGTCCAGCCAACGATCAAAGTCAGGGGCCAAAAACAGTGGGCGCTTCTCCTGCTTGGTGAGTCTCTCCCACCACTGGCTCACCTTCTTCTGTACCGTGATGTTCACCTGCCTCTGGGTCAGTTTGTAAACCAGCTAGGAGAGAAAGCAAGAACGTGAGAATGCCCTCCCACATCCCCCGCTCCTTCCCCTGAAACTGTACAAACCACTGTGGCCATACAGAGAAGCTGCACTGTATACTTACTCCCCTTCCTTCTTTGTTCCTAAAAGTCCTGAAGCAAAGAAAACATCCAGACCAAGGCTGGTACAAGGAAGAACTGGTAAAAACAGCCATGTCTTTCTCTGGTTCCCCCCGTGAATGACACAGGAGGAAAGTGAGATAAGAAAGGCAGATAGTTCCTGGTTACCCTAGCAGAAACTGGCATGAACGTCCTACCAGATCTACATCATGCAAGGCACTACATCCAATCACCTTCTCAAGTGCACCATTACCTTCCAAATTTTCCTCCCATGAAGATGACTCAATTCAAACGGTCATTGGTTTCTGGTATTGTTTTAGAAAGGCCTGCCTCAAGGCCAGAACTGTACTGTATCAGTTACAACTTTTTCACAGGGAGTCTTTCACTACAGAGTCTTCTCAACTAAACTCAAATTCTTAGGGGCTGTTCCAGCTCATCATGCTTCTATATGGCTTCTCCCTTTGCCTCCAAAGCAAGCCCCAGACAGATTCTCTACCCCTTAAACCACTGCTGACTATTAAGAATCTCAGAGCTGGAAAGAACCATAGAGATCACTTAACCCAATCCTTCACGTAACACATGAGGAAACTGAAACTCAAAGAGGTGAGGAGAATTATTCACACCACTAATAAATGGCAGAGCCCGGATTCGACTCAGGTTCTCCAACTTTCCTCTTCCTCTGAAGCTAAAACCTGGGCTCTATTCCAAACAAAAGTATATTCTACTTTGGTTTATCTTCTTCTTCCCCAGAATCCTTGCTCCCCATTTCACAAAACTACGAGTATTTATTTCTTAAAATGTACAGGGAAGTGAGGAAGGAAAGAACATACCTCTGGCTTCACAAGGTCTAAGAACTCCAGGTGAAATTCATAAACATTGTCTCCTTTGGCACCATGCCCCTGAGCTATAAAGAAAGAAATGTGGGTTACTGTGAACTTGTGCAGAGCGAGGCCATTCAAATGTTAGCTTAGTGCAGTTCTTTCAGGGATATGCAAATATTAATGGGTCCTGCAAATGACTGGGGGCTTGTGAGCAGAGCTACTCAACAGCTAGATAAGCTAAATCCTGGACAAAAGTTTATCTCCTTATGTCTTTCTGGTGAGCAGTTCCAGAGTATTTACTTAATCTTCGAATGCGGCCTCAATGATGCCCAGTACAAATAACAGGCAGGAAAAGGAATACAGAAAGCAAAGCCAAAGGTAACACATAGATATAAATTTAACTTTCACATTTACTTTGGCTCTGAATCCACAGCAGAGAAAAATCAAGTAGGTGTATTATCTTGACTGCGGTTAAGGAAAGCCACAGGGTACACAGAAATGCTGGACTGTCTCAAAGAAAGCTGTAAATTTAACACCTTCCAACCAGGGGTAGATGATGGAGCAGCTGACTTTTCCTTTAGCACATCCCAAATGGAACAAAAAAGAAAAATAACATTTTCTCAGCTCATTCCTGAGAGGACAAATGGAACTAGGAGGAAAGTCCTCAGGGTGACCATCATGCCATTCCTGTGCCTTGACATGGCTCCTTTCCCCAAAGCAAGCAGGTGCTGTGCCTAGGAGCCAGTGACTGCGGGACGTCCCTGCCCTCTGACTCTCTCACTTGGTTCCCTCCTGCGATTATCTTTCTTCATCTGGTCATATGTGGTACGACTTGCCTAATATGTGCTACAGGTGGGTACCGTTCTCTAAGACCATAAATTCCTTAAGGTAGGACAGTCTATAAGCTTCACGTGGCAAGATACACTTTTATCATTTTAACTTCCTTTCAAATGTTTAGCTCCCCCTCAAAATCTGAGCTGCCACCACCACTGCTCTCACCTGGAAAAGTAGATTCAAAAGCCAGGTTGTGTTTCAGGCAAGTATATTAAGGTAGATGGAGTCTCATGTAAAGCAGAAACTCTTCAATCTCCCATAATCCCAGTCACTTACTAATGACATTCCAAGGAACCAGAACAGAGAGAGAGCAGGGAGAATCCCACCCTGTTATCACTGTTACCCTACTGGGTAACAATGAATCCAGACCTACCCTCTTAGGCACAGCAGAAAATTTGCTGGTGAACTGAGGAGGAAGGAGATGAAGGCAGATTCACAGAATCAAAGACTGTCAGAGCTGGAAAGCTTTTAGATGTCATCGAGAGTGCAGTGCTTATTAAACTGGTCTGTAAGTATATCAGGGAGCCACAAAGTCTCATTAAGAAAATTTCTATTTGGGGGGTTTTGTTATAATATTTTTAAAAAGAATCATATACTGGGTCATCTAGATGGCTACCTTATAATCAAGTACTACCGCAGGAGTTCAGTGTTTGCGACTGTGTTCACAGCTGCAATGGAGCTAAATACCACTTAAAGTGACCATATATAATCCATAACACATTTCTTAATCTAGGGTCTATGGCCCTGGAGGATCCTGTGGACGTGTGTTCAGGTGTCCATGGATCCTCAAGTTTGAGAAACACAGATTATAACCCAATACCCTCCTTTTATAGGTCCAGAGAAGTGAATAAGTTGTCCAAGTGGTCGCAGATTTAGAGCTAGAAGATATAAATCTATTTTCTAGCCCATGATACCTTTTCTCTATATCTACTGTCTCTCCCAGGGGAAAACAGGATATTAAACAAATTACTGACTTTTCTAATCATACATCGCAAAACATTCTAGCTTATCCCACAAGTATCAGAGTGGTGAGCATCAACAGAAAGTGAATAAAATAAACAGATAAAAATAAAAAGCAACCACCACTATGTCTCTTTAACTGTGTAGAGGACTGAGAACATTTGCCAGGATACTGACCTTTGAAATGCAGCACATTTTCAGTGATGCTGATGGCAGGATTCTGTGGAAAGAGACCAAGGATGCAAGAACGGCATTTTAATGAGAAAAATGGAATTAAAACCAGGCGCTTACTTCCCTCCATCCATCTGCCTTGGGCACTCGACCTCCTGCCCTGTGCTTCCCCCAGGGAATATATTTGGTCATTTATCCACATCTCTGTGTAGGGTTTCTCTGTGTCTATCTGTACCCATCTGAGATTGCAGGCTCCTGCAAGAAGGAACCTAAACTGCTCTGCTGAGCAGAACAATCAGATACTGAGTCAGTCCATTCTGCTCATGGTAAATGGTACATGGTGCCGTGTGAGGCGCTACGGAGGAATACACAGATCTCTAAGACTCAGTCCCTCAGCTGTGGAGGCAGAGAATCTAGTAGAACAGATGAGTCATTTCCTGTGAGAAGAAACGATATAGTATCAAGTAACATATGCTCAAGACCAAAAGAGTAGTAAAAAGCAGTTAAGTGTTACAGTCATTAAGAAGAGAGTGAGCACAGTGGGAATAGAATGGTTGGGGACAGCCTCACCAAGGAGTGAGACCCATGCTGCAACATGAAAAATAAATTAATTCCTACAGGTTAAGGGAAGGGCTGCGGATTACAGGCGGTTGGATGAAAATGAAACATGCAGTGCTTCAGCCTCAGGCTCCACACTCTTAACCCCTATCCAAACCAAGACTAGAAGAGATGGAAATTCTCCAAATTGTTCATTTATTCCCAGAAGTTGCTACATGCCTTTTAGCAGCATAATTTAAAGTGAAACAACTGAACTCTTTTTTCAGTGGATGAGAAACCGTTTATCTCCTAACTCCCAGCTCAAAATTATAAGCAAGAAGCAGCCTGTTTCCAGTGCCACAGCTAGTTCATTCATTTTTCTCCTGTAGGCTCCACTCTCTGTGTTCCATCATGCATCAAAGGAAACCAACAAGACAGACAGAAGGTGAAGGGGGGGTTTATACTAAAAGGCAGTGGGAGCCTAGATGCTCTATTCATAGCCAAGAGCGTTAGGAAAAGGGGGAGCATGAAGGCTGGCTTGGGGGAGCATTTGAGCCAAGCTTTAGGTTAAGAACTTCCCCGGTGAGAGTACAGACTTCAGGCTGAGAAGCTTACCCAAAGGGGCTAACAATCTAGATGATCTTTTCTGTGCCAGGAAGATGGAATTACAGAACCTCATCAAAAAAGGCTACACTTTCAGGGGCATCGTTCCTCTATAAGGGAAACAGGGTTTTGGTGTGAATATTATCATGAAAGCTAGAGTTCTGGGAAGTCTTGGTGGTACACTTCCTACCTAAGTCACTTCTTGCCCCACTCTGTGTTCCCCATATCTTAATTCACTTGGAAGGAAAAAAGGAGTTTGGGGGACCCAGTTTATTCTCCTCAGACATAGATGTGTGAAACCAAGGTTTAAGCATCTAGCCACAGCACAGGGCCTGGATTTCACTAAGCATTCTATAAGCCAGATTTCAGATGCTAACTCGTACCCAGCAGTACACTGGGCATGTCAGGTTCAGCTTCTCCAAAGGTGGTAGTAGTTAAGGAATACATTTCAGTAAAAAAAAAAGAAAGAAAGAAAGAAATAATATCAAGAGATTCCTTGTCCTCTTTGCCCACTTTCCCTCAATGGTAACATTTTACAAAACTATAGTATAATATCACAATCAGGATATTGACATTGATACAGTCAACCTATCTTGTTTGAATTTTCCCAGTTTGATTTGTATTCATTTGCGTGTGTCTGTGTAAGTTCTATACAATTTTATTACATGTATATGTTCGTCTACTCAACATCACAGTCAAGATACTGAACAGTTCCAGATCCCTTATGGTGCCCTTTTATAACCACACCCACCTCCTGCCCCCCTCTCTCAGCCCACAAACTGGTCTTCTTTATTTCTTTTTGACTATCATTATGGAGTTGTGGATTTCTTTTTTAATCCACTCTGCCAAAATCTAATATTATTCTTATTCTTTTTGGTGTTCAAATTGTCACAAATTTGGTCACAAATTGTCACAAATTTGAAATCCCTTCAAACCAGCTCCTGTATTATTCTGATATGACCTTGTAGCCTTTGAGGATGTTGTACTTTCTCTGGCACAGACCCGGAATAATTGGCCATTTCTTCAAGGGGCTTCATAGTTCCTCTACTGCGGAATTGTAATTTAGAAGCCATGATCTGGGCACATTGAGGTATACTCAATGCTTATCTTTAGTGTCTAGCTAGGACTTTAAAAAATCATGTTGTCATACCGAAATGCCCAATTCAAAATTATGGGACTTCCCTGGCGGTCCAGCGGTTAAGACTCCGTGCTTCCAACGCCAGGGATGCAGGTTCGATCCCTGGTCGGGGAACTAAGATCCCACAGGCCACATGGTGCAGCCAAAAAATAAATTAAAAATTTACATTATAGGGTTTCTCCTTATCTTCTGTTATTTAATATTTGTATCTCCTTATGGCGAATATCTTGGTTCCTAATAACATTAACACATTTACTTCTTTGATCCTAAAGGTTTCAGAATTACATCAATATTTTTACTAACAATAAACCTATAAATAAAGTACAATATTTATTTGCAGTTCTTTTTGTCCTTAGAGTATATCTACTAAAGAACCAGAGTACTGTGTTCAAACGTTACTTGTACTAAGTTATTTATCTGTATGGTTATGTTATCAATTTGATATACAGTTAGGTCCTTTTGATTGTATTTAATTTCAAGATTTTTCATTTTATCCTTCTTTATTGAATTTTAGTTTTGAATATGTAAAACATTTACATCATTCAAAAGTCAAACTTTACAGACAGGTATCTTCAGAAGTCCTATTTCCAAACCCATCCCCCTCCACCACATTCCCACCCACCACCCGTAGGTAACCACTTCAGTGGCACCTGGTTTATCTTTCCTCTGTGTGTGTATATGTTTGGGAAAATAAATAAATATATTCAGACATTCTTATTTCCCCTTCTTTCTACACAAAAGATAGCACAGAATATACATTCTTAGGCACCTTGCTTTTTTCACCTAAATCAATCCTTACCAGTTCATAGAGATCTCACTCATTCTTTTTGGGTGTATATGACAGTACATATTCTCTTTAATCCCCTTTTTGGATCCAAATTCTACTTATACTTAAAAACATAGCTCAAGGTCCACATCCTTGGCCATAGTGATCTCTCTATTCTCTGAACTCCAAGACCACTGATTTCTTTGCTCATCCCTTCCCTCCACCAAGAAAAACATCTTTAAAAGTTATCTACAAACATCTGTTCTTCCCTACCACAAATACTCTGAAATCTACTCTGATCTAGCCTCCATCCTCACCACTCCACTGAAACTGTTATTACCAAGATCATCAATAACCTCCACATTGCCAAATCCAATAGACACACAATCTCATCTTATTCAACCTCTAAGCAGCACTGGACACAGCGGACCACACCACACTGAAATATCCCTCTTTCCTGGCTTCGAGGACACTACAGGACACTGCATTGGATTTTATGCCTCACAGGCTACTCCTTCTCAACCTCCTCTGCTGGTGCTTTCTGCTCGGCTCAACTTCTAAGTGTTTAAGTGTCTCAGGACGCAGTCCTGGGCTGCTTCTTATCTCTATCAGTTTTTGTGTTTTTTTTTTTTGTTTTTATTTAGGCTGCACTGGGTCTTAGTTGCGGCATGCAGGATCTTCATTGTGGCATGTGGACTCTTTGTTGCAGCATGCAGACTTCTTAGCTGCAGCATGCATGCGGGATCCAGTTCCCTGACCAGGGATCGAACCCAGGCCCCCTGCATTGGAAGCGCAGAGTCTAACCCACTGGACCGCCAGGGAAGTCCCTCTCTTATCAGTTTTTAATATCTATCAGTTTTCTGACATAAATTGGCATCTTGGGCCAAACTGAACCCACAATATTTTATATGGCCTACAGAGAATATTTTTTATTTATTAATTTTTAATTTTAATTCACCACAAAGTACTTTGCACCTTGGAATTTTGCAGTAGCTGTTCCCTCTCCCTATAATATTCAGTCCCCATAATTTTGCACGGCTTCTTAACATTTAGATATCTGCTCAAATGTCACCTCCTCCAAGAGACCTTCCCTGACTACCCAATCTGAAATAGTTCTCGTGATTCCTTCTCATATTTTTTTTCTTGCTTTACTTTCTTCATAACATTCATGGTTATCTGAAACTATCTGATGAATTTATCTGCTTCTATTGCCAGTCTTCCTGCACCGCCACCGCCACTCAGTATATAAACTTCATGAGAGCAGGGACCTTGTCTGCCTTGCTCATGCCCAAGTCCCAGAGTCTAGGAGACTACTAAGCACACATGAAGCATTTATATATTTATTGAATAAGTATAAAACTATGAGGTTTTTTCATTTTAAAAACTCTGGATTTTCAGCTTCTTCTTCAAAAATTAGAAGAATTAGATGCCAACCTCAGATCTGCATTCTTGAATGACAATAGCTACCTCCTTAATATGAACCCTATCCTCTTCAATTAGCCACTTTCCTCACCCAGCTCATTTCACTAACATTCATTGAACACTCACTATAGGCCAATTATTTTTCAAAGTGTTCCACATTACTATCTCACACACATACAAAAACCCTATAAAATAGGTACTATTCATATAACAATTTTACATACAAGGAAACGGAGGCTTACAGAGATTATGTAACTAGATTACAAAATCAGCAAGTGGCAAAACCAAGGCAAACAGCCCCAGGCTCCTAATCATGACATGTTTTGGGCATGATTTGGTAATCTCTGATCCATACTCTCTTCCTGGTGATCTCATCCTGCCTCAGGGGTTTAAATACTAAAACTTATTAATTGACAACTCCAAAATGAAATTAATATCTCATTAATTCTAAAATGGACATTTTTCTCAAATTTAATATCTCTAAAATCAGGATACTTATTAAAATTGACAGCAGCACCTTACACTTGCTTTGGCAAAGTAGCAACCATGACATGGTTGTCACTGTCTAGCATATGGGAGCTTGGTTGTTATTCCAGATGGCATGACTACACAGCTGCAACTCAATATTTCAGTCAATAAACCACTTAAAAGCCATTTAAGGAAGTAGTATGAGTCCTGGTTTGTGTCGCAAGAATGTGCCAGCATCAAAACTTATAAATAGGTACGGATGGCTTGAAAAAAAAATGAGATAACAGTAGAGCGTTCTTTCAGAAATGCTGCATTTAGTGCTCTTAATGGCACAGAGGATGATACTATATGGAAAAACATGGACAGTGACATCTCTGAGTAGAAATGTGATTCAGAAGAGTGGATTCTGTGACTTCCCTGGTGGTCCAGTGGGTAAGACTCTGAGCTCCCAATGAAGGGGGCCCAGGTTCGATCCCTGGCCGGGGAACTAGATCCCGCATGCATACCACAACTAAGAAGTCCACATGCCGCAACTAAAGATCCTGCATGCCGCAATGAAGATCCTGCATGCCACAACTAAGACCTGGCACAGCCAAAATAAACATTAAAAAAAAAAAAAAAGTGGATTCTGAAATATGAAGATGGTTTAGGAACACCTCCACCAATTTTTTTTGCTTATATTTTCATATTTATGTGTACAAGAGTGAGATTATATAGATAAAATGATAGATTTTATGATTTTTTCTAGTTTATTTATTTATTTTTGGCTGCGTTGGGTCTTCATTGCTGCGCGCAGGCTTTCTCTAATTGCAGCAAGCAGGGACTACTCTTCATTGCAGTGCACGGGCTTCTCATTGAGGTGGCTTCTCTTGTTGCAGAGCACGGGCTCTAGGCGCCCGGGCTTCAGTAGTTGTGGTGCACGGGCTTAGTTGCTCCATGGCATGTGAGATCTTCCCGGCCCAGGGCTCAACCCCATGTCCCCTGCATTGGCAGGCGGATTCTTAACCATTGCACCACCAGGGAAGCCCAACCACTATTCTAGAATTGGAGTTTATCATTCCCACTGTATTTCTTTACTCATGTACAACATGTTGGGTATTCATTACAATACAAACTTTTATTTTACATGTTACATAAATGGTTTCATATATATAATATGAATACATATAATTCTTCAACTTGCTTTTTATTTGATATATTTCTAAACTTTATCCATAGATACAGCTGGTTCTGTTTCATTTATTTTAGCTGTTGTACAGTGTGCTGTTGTATAAATATACCACAGTTTATCCATTCTCCTGTTGATAAGTACTGAGGTTGTTTTCAATTTTTTTTGCCGTAATGAACATACTGTCTCCTTGGGCATATAAGGAAGAGCTCAGTGATATGTGCCACAAATATCTGCCTCAAGCTTGTCTTAAATCTGCCATCTTTTTTTTTAGGGTTTATGTTTTTGTGTCTTGTTTAACACATTCTTCCCTGTTCCAGTATCATAAAGACAGTCTCCTGTATTTTCTTTTAGTAGTTTTGCTTTATGCATTTAGTTCATTAGCCCACCTGAAATTGACTTCTGTGCACGGCATAAGGCAAGATCTTACTTTATCTTTTTGCCATTTAGGTTACCAATTGTCCCAATACAATCTCCTGAATGGTTCATCCTTTCGCCTATTAATTTGTAAAGCCACCACTGTTGTTCAATACGTTTTCATATATGGATAAATCTGCTAACAGCCTCTATTCTGTTCTATTGCTCTTTGTGCTTCTCTCTCTCATCTAAGGTTTAGTATCACAACGATAATCCCTTACACTTGAATAGCACACTAGAATTCACAAAGCACTTTCAAATCCATTATCCAATTTAAGCCTCAAAACAATCCTGTGAATTAGGTGTTATTATTCACATTTATTTGCATGAAAAGACTCAGGCTCATAAAGGTTAAGTGAATAATCCACAGACACCAGATACTAAGTGGAAGAGCAAGGACCCAATCTCATGCCTTCAGTTACCACTCTTTCCACCAGACTCTCTATTAGGTAAGGTCAAGAACAGTATCTTTCAAACAGCTCCCAAACAGAGCTATGCACACTGCCCTCATATAACTGAAACAAACAAAAACCTTGATAAATGAACAAATGCTTTAACAACTATGGTTGTTGGCACAATCTGTCCTTCATGCTTATCCTGAAAACAAACTCTATTCTGAAAGTAACCCTGCCCTAGCCCCACTGTCTGCAGCTCCAAAGACAGAGGAGAGATGTGAAAACCTGATGGTTCTCTGTGTCTCAGAAAGGGAAAGGAGCAGGGCTCATGCCCCCAGACTGGAATTCAACATCCAAACTCACACATATGCTACGAAGAGCAGGGGGCGATAGAGAGCTATCCAACAACCCAGCACCTAGCTTAAGGGGAGACAAAAGTAGGTGCTCCACAAACGGTTTTCATTAAACAAGTAAACGAATTGCTTCATCCCAAGCCAGAATCATCAGTTTCACAAGCCCTGCAGAGAACAATTAATTGGGAAATTTTTAAAAAGGAGCAGCCCCTGACATTCAAAAGCTGGCCTGGCACTCACAGCTAAAACACTTTATTCTGCTATTGGACATAATCTCACAGAATACCTTGATAAAATGCGACAAAGGCCATTTCATAATTTTGTGTAAGCACAGATAAAAACATGGCACAATGCCACCACAAAATACCAGACACCCTTCTTCTCTTGGCCAAAATAAGTGACTGCCACTTCTCTACCAATTAGTTTTATTCTTGTTCTGGTCTCTCTTCCCTATATATAAGATTTATTCAGATACCCAACCATAGAATTGCCCGCTTTCTGACAGCATCTAATCTAAAGCGAATCCTTGCTTCCTTAGTCTGTCCCCCAATCACCAAAGTCCAAATTCTATAATCAATTTTGAGCAAACCCATGGAGTATGCTCGCCCTTGCTGATATGAGCAATAAACACAACTTGTTTAACTAGAGGTGTGTTCCTGGAGCTCTTTGGCTGTAGGGCATTGACACATACAACAGGTTGGACAATCTGAAAGTCTATGCCGTTCTCCTTCTGGGAAGTTCTCCCAGTCTCAGTTTGACAAGAATACTTCATCTTATTTCTGGAAGGCACCTCTAACTAACGAAAAGAGAGGTAACAAATTCCTTTAACACCAGGGACCTGGTTCAGTATTCAACTCCAACTCTACAAATAAACATACTCATGCACAAAACTTTTTGTTAGTATATAATATGCTTCCTCCTAGATAGAATGCCATTAGAAAGCTGAGTCTGACTCATTTTTGTAAATCTGTAGTATTTCACACATGGTAGGGGGTTTCTTTTATGAATGGTGTTAACATGTTACTTTAAAACTAATGGTAGTTGAAATGGATGCCTCAGAATTACAGATGGGAAATCTGAGAAAAACCAAAAACTCAATTGGGGAAAAAGATTTATTTTTTCCCAAAGAATAAAAAAAGGATTTCTCTCTCCAAAAGAAAATTCCATTTTTCCCTCCACCGTTACATTTCTTTAACTATAATATATTCCAAACACTACCTTTATGTTTTAAAATATACCAAATATGATTAACACATGTGTTCATGTTTCTTAACTAAAAGGTTTAGATCTTTCAGGAAAAATTTAAGTATGATGCATTCTTTCATTTGCCCAACTAATTTCCATTTTTTTCCACCAACACCACCCCACTTCCCCTAAAAACATCTTTTCTGTTTGTAGCTTCAAAAGTATCCCAGAATATTCCATCCTTATTACAACTAGAGAGGGCCTGAGTTTATTTAATTGGTCTACACAATGTTTAACTGAATACTTGAGAGATTGCCATGACACAAGTTCCGTACTTTTCTTATCGACTGATGTTAGAATCCTCTCTAGAAGGACACTTTGATCCCCATCTACAAAGATTTTGTTTGTTTTTTCCTTTTTTTATTAAAACACCCTGGAGCAGAGTAGAGGGACACAGCAAAGAACATTTATACATCCTCTGACGCAAAAGTATAATTCAGCCTGGTTTAACACATTAAATGACACAGCCTATTTAAAGGCATTCTGGTCAGTATTGTCTTAAGTTTCAATGGGAAAACAGGTTTATATTCCAGAAGAAAAGATTAAATTCAACAAATTCAAGTCGACACTCAATGAGCACCTACACCTTGCAAGACAGTATACCAGATGGGCTGACAGATCCCAACATAAACACCTGACTCTGAGGCAGAGAGAGTTAAGGGGAGTGAAGGAGGTTACAAAGTGCCATAGATGTCAAGGAGAGTAGGGAGTAAGAATGTAGAAAGAACACTCCAGACTGAAAACTCCAGTTCCTCAAAAACGGGAATCCTGGATGGTTTGGACCGAGACAAAGGGGTACACAGGTCCTGAGAGCTCCACCATTTAGGAGGCCTCAGCCTGTTCTTGTGAGAGCCAATGAGATCAAGCATAAATACTCAATGTAACTTAATTTTGTAGTTCTCTATGCAACTCAGCAAACCTGAGCTCACATCCTTAAGAACGGGAGGGGGGGGGGGAGGAATCACTTCTTCGGGGTCTTATGGACTTTAGAACTAAAATTAACAACAATTATTTCCATCACTTAATGGTTGGGAGGTGGGTGTGACCCCTCCAAGGCAGCGGCGGGCCTCGTGAAGGTCCGAGGGGACCCGCTGGACCTCTCGGGCCAGCGCTAGATGTCCAGCCACGGCCCGGCAAGCCACTGTCACACTGCACCCCCGACCCAACGACATCCCACGCCTCAAAGAGCTTCGGCAAACACGAACTCCGACGGCCAGGCCTCCAGGGCCAGGCTCGGGCTCCACCAGGCCGCAGACTGCGAACAAAGAGGAGGCCCGGGTCAGCCTCCGAGGCCCGCGCGGGGCTCACGCAGCACCCGAGGTACCTGAAGCCTTCAGGGGGTCGCGCCCAGGGTCTGCCTCCATGTGGGCCGGCTTTTGCTCGGGCCTGGATGCCGAGAGCGCACCGCGTCCTGGATCCCGTTGGCGCGCTACTGGCTCTCCGGTACACACCCGGACAAAGGGAACTGGGGTCCCAGCGGTTCCCAGGAGCCGAGACCCGCGCACGTCCCGCCGCCCTGCCTTTACCTGCACGTCACTCAGCTCCACGCGCAGATACAGCTCGCGGTGCCGCTGAGCCCAGTAGACGTGCGGCGTCAGCACCTGATTCTCCATGACCACACTGCCCAGGGCGCGGGGAAACTACGCTCACTGCCTCAGGCAGGTTGTGCGCGGCTGGAGCTGGCCGAACACAGGCCGCAAGACCACCTCGCTCCGGCGTGCCGGCAGCCCGCTGCTTCTACACAACCCACGCTCGCGGGCCGCGCCTGCGCAGTGGCGAGCAGCGGAAGCAGCGGCGCGGGCTCCGGGCTTCGGCTTCTGGGCAAGCCGGGTGGGGGCGGGGCGGGGCGGGGCGGGGCGGAGGCGGGAGGGGGCGGGCCCAGGAGCGTGTGACGCCCTTGCTTGCTGCTGCCGCCTCCGGAGTCGACAGGTGCTCTGCAGTTACCTCTCTTCTTCTAGAGGACGGTTAAAAATAAGCGTAAAAATTAAAAAACGCTGGAGACTGATGAGGAAACGATCAGCATGGAGAACGGGCTTGGATTGGTGTATCTGGAAGGTTCCTCCCATTTGTCATTCATTAATTCAACATTTACTGAGCGCCTACTGTGTGCCCGGGCTTCAAAGCTAAGCACCGGAGCTTCAGGAGTAAGACACAGCACCTGCCGTCCTGGAACCCTTAGTCTATTAAAAGACACAAGCAATTACAGACATAATAAGGATGATAATGGTTATAGGGGAAGCGGTGTGGGAGAGGATGGAAGAGTGTTCTAAGAGGGGAGAGTAAGCGTAAAGACCAGAGATTTCCAGCGCTATCCCATAGAACTTCATACGATGATGGAAATACTCCATTCTGCGCTGTCCATAACAGTAGCCACTAGCCATATGGGGCTTCTGAGTACGTGAAATGTGGCTAAAGAAACTGAGAAACTGATTTTTTTTTCATTTACTTCTAATTAATTTAAATAGTCACAAATTAATAGCTATTCTATGGGACAGCACAAGAGACTTGTCTCTCTTGAAAAAGGAAACCCAAACTATAGACAACACTAATTTATGTCTAATTTAAACTATCTCGTCTGTATCCACTTTCATCCCCAAGTCTGCTTGCAGTGAAGAATTTAATAGGAAGCAACATTACTATGAAAACCAGAAATCTGGGACAAAAATGAACCTTATTATTCAGTTCTGTTAGCACCCATTTATTTAGCAAAGTTCTGAGCCCAGGGATCCAGAGATGAAATGATGCCAGTTCTCAGAAAATATTTAGCTCAGGGGGTAGGTCATATAAAATATAGAGGGTTTTAATATGGGGAATATACTGAGCTCAGAAAGAGGCAGGAAGGTAGGAGCTAAGGGTTGTAGGAACCAGTGGCAGACATTTGAGAGCAAATCCTTGAGAGCTGGACAGTGAAATGGAGGAGGAATTTGATAGAGGACGAAGCAGAGGTAGGGCAGTGGATGCACAGGGCGGGAGACCAAAGACGAAGAGATATGAAATGTTCTGCATACTGGGGGTTAAGGGCATGGAGGGGAGAGGTTGCCCTGGGTCTGGTAAGACAGATAGGGAGTGGATTAGGAAAGTCTTTGTTTCAATGAGGTGTTTGTACTATATCCCACAGAAACATAAGAGTCAAGGAAGTTTGTTACAGGAGATCAGCAAAATCAAATATGTGCCGGGCAAAACAACCTCTCAGTGAGGAGAAACTAGTAGTATACAAACCAGTTGGAGGTGATGCAATCTGCCTGTTATGAGATAATGAAAACGGTAACCCTGATAGTCTTGAATTTTAAAAATAATAATTTTTTGAAATGATAAAATTATTTTTATTGCATTGCTTTTACTACAATGTAGATGCTATATAGGGCACTTTAAAAAAAATTGAAGTATAACTTATGTATAGGAACCAGGCAAATTTTAAATGTTCCACTTAAGCTGAATTTTTGCATGTTTATACCTGTGTAATTAATTACTATCTAGATCAAGATCCGGAACATTTCCAGCATCCTACAGGTTCTCTCATGTCAGTGTACCTTTGCCTCCCATCTCCTACACCCCAATAATTACTATCCTGACTTCAATCACCATAGAGTAGTTTTTGTCTATTCTTGAATTTCATGTAAATGGAATCTACCAGTATGTACACTTTGTGTCTGGTTTCTTTCATTCAACATAATGTATTTGAGATTTATCTATATTGTGTGAATCACCAGTTCATTCTTTTTTGGGTTTTGTTTGTTTTATTTCACTGTATGAATGTATCACAAATTATCCATTCTCCTGATGATGGACATTGTTTTCAGTTTTTAGCTAGGAACATTTATGTACTTGTCTTTTGGTGGATATATGTACTTAATTCTCTTGGGTAAATACCTAGGAATGGAATTGCTAGGTCATAGAATATGTATGTTGAGCTTTTGTAGATACCGTTAGGCAGTTTTACAAAGTGTTTTGATCAATTTACACTCCCACAAGCAATGTTTAAAAGTTCTAGTTGCTCCATTTCCGTGGTATTTTCAGTCTTTTAAATTTTAGTCATCCTGGTGGCTGTATAATAAAGAAAAATAATTTCAGTTTAGCATATTTGAGCCCTGAGATTTATCAACTGACCTCTATCCAAGGCGAATTGAGTCCAAGTCTATTGGTAAGCAAGGAGACTGAATGACATTTTGCCTCATATGCTCCATAAGAAAAGTCCAATGGAAGGGGGTTTATCCAGCCTGGTTCAACCACCACTAACCTACTGGATGACTTCTCTGGGCCTGAGTTTCTATATCCATCAAATAAGAGAGTTAGACTCACTCCCCTCCAATGTTCTTATCAGCTATTCCTAAATTTTCCTGTGAGAAGGATAGCTATTGTGGACCTCTTTCTCCATGAGAAATCCAGTAAAAAAAAAAAAAAAAAAAAGATATTGAAATGGAGAAGGGAAAGAGTAGCATCCAGGTAAACTATAAAGCTAAAAGATGGCAGAGGGGCTAAAAAGGCAGAGCACAAGTAGCCCTGCCAAGCTGAAACAGGTAGGGCTGATGGTTTTATGATAATGCTAGTCAAATTAAAATGCAAATGAAGCACTGTCTTTGTGTTCTCCCTTCCAGATGCAGCCTTTCCAGCCTCGTGTGGCCCAGGGTCACCTCTCCCTTCTCTGGCCATCAGAAGCATTTGCTGAGTGTTTCCTCTGGATGAAGCACATGCTCAGTGCATAAGTCTGTACTCCTGCCTTTGGCAAGTGATCATACATATTCTCCTTGTTCACCTTTTTACAGAATCTTTTATTCCTGGAAGAAGTTTTGGAAAATGAGCTGTAGAATTTGGCTGTTTTTTGCCTCACCCAGGATCACCCAGCCAGATATCCTTAACCGAAATCAGGTTACTCTATCTAGATGGCACAAAGCTGAGAGTGGAGAGAGACTGACAGATCAGCCCAGGCATCTATGGGGAATTCGGGCAGCCAGCTCATATCCCTGTAACCTCCTAACTATGCCAGGAGAGTGGTGAGCATTGCAGCCAGTCACTACCAGAAAAATCTTCCCCTCAGCCTGGCAATACACAGTTCAGAAGAATGTACAGAGATGGCCCTTTCCTTGAGTGCGGGGAGTAGCCCTTCCACCCTATCCAGTTTGACCTACCTGATAATTCTTGGCTTTCTGGGCTGCCTACATGGTTGCCAGGTACAGACAGTTGGTATGCTACCACTTATGTAAAAATAGTGGAGTAGTGGGAGGAATAATACATTTGTACATAAGCATTTGTTCATGTATCATAAAATATTACTGGACAGTATATGCAAGAAACCAATAACATCAGTTTCTTGTGGGGAAGGAAACTGGGTGACTGGAAGATCAGCATAGCAGAATATTTTTTACTATATACCCTTTTATTCAAAAACTTAAATTTGAAAAAGAAAATTAGCTGAAAAGCTCTTTTTTGTTATGGCAGCTTGGTTTATACTATGCCTCCAAAAGGTATAAAATATGGAGGAAGTGGAAAAACAAACTCTAGCCCATCATACCCTGTAATCAACTGCTATTAGTGTGTACATTACCTGCTTGTGATCTGTTTCCTCAACTAGATTATAAATCTCCTTGGAACACAGATTGCTTCCTTTTGGTATCCTGTAGCATCGAGTACAATGTTTCAGAAAGTAGATGCTTAAAGTATGCATGTTGATGATAATGCCCAGTGCTAGAAAAGTTTTAGTGAAATTGGTACATTCATGCTGAATGTAACTAAGGGCAATATGAATTTGTGGAATCATTTTGGAATGCAGTTTTGCAATATGTAACAAGATAAATGGAGATGTTTATGCTGATTGGCCTTGTAATTCCCCTTTGGGGATTTTATTCTAAGAAAATAATTTCAAGGAAGGAAGATGCATATATGAAGATGTTCATGATATTACATGTTGAAACATTGGGACTTAGGAATGACCAAATGTACTGTGGTATAACAACTCAATGGAAAACTATACAGCTGTGCAAAATGATGAATAGGAAACTAGCAATATTGAAAATGTTTATGATAAGAAATACAAAAATTTTGATTACAACTTTATATAGTGCTAAGATACTGGGGAGTAACTTGTCTTTTTGTTTTCTTCCTTTATAACCCTTGATCCTTCCCTATATAGGGAGCTAGCATGAGGCAACCATGCTTTCTGGGAGTTATAACTCTGGGATTAGAAAACAGAGACATCTGATTCTTCTCTTTTAAGCTCAGTTGCACATTCAAGACAGGAAATATTTGGAATAATATGCAGACTAAATAAAAATTATCCGAGTATAGGAGGGAAGAAAAAGTCACTTTACAAGTGAGAGAAATAAAACTTAGAGAGGCCCGATATTAATCTGTTAGTAAGGAGAGGAGCCAGGATGTGAACCCAGGTCTGCCTGACTCCAGGAATCCGTGCTCTGATCCATGAGTACCTGAGCAAAATTACCACTGCCTGAAGATCGTGGACTGGGAGACAGGTTGGTCTCTGATGAGTCTCCGTGTGAAAAGATGTCAGGTTCTCTAAAACATGAGGTCAGAACTGGATGAGGACCTGATTACTTCAAATAGGCACTGATTTCAAGATGCAGCCCAGGGTTCCCTGGGAAGAGTTCTCACTTGTCCACCCTAGCTTTCACTCACACTTACCTGCCTGCTGTCCATTATGTCAAAATATGATTGTTTCATGATGCTTTGCGATTTTTTTCAGTCTACAGCAGGGACGGATTTGTATCAACCCCACCATGCTATTTATTCAGACCACGTGTGCTAGATAACGTGCCTTTTCCTGAGGAGTTCCTAGAGTGTAGGGCAGCATAATATAGCTAAGTAGGCTTTGTCAAGCACACAGAAGTTTGGCAAGGCCCAGGCCTGACTGATTCAGCCAGTAAACATACAAGGAGCCAGTTTAGGGACTGCCATGGTGGTCCAGTGGTTAAGATTCCGCCCTTCCAATGCAGGGGTGAGGGTTCAATTCCTGGTTAGGGAATTAAGATCCCACATGCCACGAAAAACAAAAAACAAAAAAACCAAGGAGCCAGTTTAGCCTCAGACAGTTTATTACTTACATGTATAACAAAGGGAAGAATGCATCAAGGTGCCAGTGGTCCTTGTCCCATATATGAAAAAGGACACTACTGAAGCAAAAGAAGGGTCCAGGTGACTGCAATGTAAGTTCTGGGATAACTGGCTTCTGAGGAGCCGGTTCTAGGCTGCAGCCAGTTCTAGGTTTTTATATTCTCAGCTCTATTCTGACGGGGGTGGGGCAGAAAGCCCACACCTCATCAGAACCTGGGAGGGGGGGATGAGAAGCTGTCCCTGGACAGCCTCCCAGGGGAGATAGCCTCAAGTTCTTCATAAGACTGTTCCTTTCCAGTTCTGGAAAGATCACAAAGCATTCTGCTACAACTCAGATAACCGTTGGTTCCAGCCTTTGCCTAGGAGGCCTATGTGGATACATGCAAGGTGGCCAGGGTGCATGATGGAGATGTTCCCCCCACAGATTTCTCAGGGTTAGAGGCTTTTTAACCCTGCCATTGAAAGAGAAAATAACACTGAAAACCAAGAAATCTGAATTCAAATCTAGTTGTCTGTCATTAGACATATGACTTCAGCACATCCTTTGCCTCTCTGGAGCTTTTTTTTTTCTTTTTTTCTTTTTTTTTGGTGTTTTGTTTTGTTTTCCCCTGAGGCTTACTGTTAATCTCTCTCTCTTTTTTTTTTATTTTTATTTTTTATTTTTTTTGTAAAGATTGATTGATTGATTGATTGCTATGTTGGGTCTTCGTTTCTGTGCTAGGGCTTTCTCTAGTTGCGGCAAGCGGGGGCCACTCCTCATCGCGGTGCGCGGGCCTCTCACTATCGTGGCCTCTCTTGTTGTGGAGCACAGGCTCCAGACGCGCAGGCTCAGTAGTTGTGGCTCACGGGCCCAGTTGCTCCACGGCATGTGGGATCCTCCCAGACCAGGGCTCGAACCCGTGTCCCCTGCATCAGCAGGCAGACCCTCAACCACTGCGCCACCAGGGAAGCCCAATCTCTCTCTTTTTTAAAAAATTTTTATTTTTTATTGGAGTATAGTTGATTAACAATGTTGTGTTCATTTCAGGTGTATAGCAAAGTGATTCAGTTATACATATACATGTTTCTATTCTTTTTCAAATTCTTTTCCCATTTAGGTTATTACAGAGTATTGAGCAGAGTTCCCTGTGCTATACAGTAGGTCCTTGTCGACTATCTATTGGAGCTTGTTTTTTTAATTCCATAAAATTATATATTTTTTCTTTGCTTTTGGGGAGGTCTTTTTCCTCTTATTCAAATATAAACTGCACAAAGTCAAGGATTTTCCCTACTTTATTCACTGTTGTGGCCCCAGTGCTTGGAACAGTGACAGGCACATGGCAGAGATTCAGTAAACATTTGGATGAATGAAATGAAGTGCAAGATGTTTCATTGTATTTTGTTAGCATGTGCATCTGCATTCAAAGTCTTAAAACCTACTTTCGGGTGTTTTTTTGTTTGGGGTTTTTTTTTTTTTTTTGCACAAAATTCATAGAGGAATCCCAGTGAAAACATGACTATACTTTTAGGGGAACTCAACTAAAAAAAAAAAAGCCTGAGCAAAGACTCATTTAACCTCAGAGTGAATAATTGCATACTGAGGAGTAGAACATGGCACCCAGATGGATCTCTTATTACAATAAAGCCTAATGACACACACCTCTGACAAATGGTTCCTTGTAATAATAGAAAATAGGGAAGGCCCAGCTTGTCCACTGTTTTGTTCTATACCTTCCACTTTCCCAGTCATCTCCCGAGGCTCCCCTTTTCTCTTTCTCTCAGCCAATGTATGGTGTAGAACAGGAAATAACTTGTGGGTCAAGAGACCTGCCTCTGGTTCTGATAATAGCAAGACACTCACTTCCCTACCCTGGGCCCCAGTTTCTTCATCTTTATGTGTTTGTATGACACACGTGGTTTTCCTTAAGTGCAATTAAGTGACGTTAGTACATCTGTTTCACAGATAAAGAAACCATGGCTCAAAGAGACTGACCTGATGAAAGTCATTAATTAGTACTAGAGCCAAGCTTTCTGACTCCAAGTTCAGGTTTCTTTCCACCATAACAATAAGACACCCAGAAAATCCCCAAGGTCCTGGTCCTTCCCTCTCCATGTCATCCCCATGAAGGGGCAGGGATTTTTGCCTGGCTTGCTCCATGTTCTAATCCTCAGCGTCTACAGCTCTGCCTGGCACATAGGAGGCACTCAATATATATTTGTCGAAGGAAAAAAATAGATGACTACGGACGTGCCACAGTTCGTCCTGTGATTTCCAGCAAGTTACTGCCCCTTTCTGGATTTCTTCTCTGTCCCCGACCCCCGCCCAGTTTCCTTCCCGCGCCTCGTTCGCTCCTCCGGCCACTAGACGGCACTGTCGTAAGGGAACCCCGCCGAGCAGAGAGCTGCGCTCTTCTTGGCCCCGTTGCGCCTTCCCCCGTTGGAGGGCAGAGCGCAAGAAACCGGAAGTGCTGGAGCCACCGCCGCCGCCGCCTTTAAGTGCCGCGTTCACCGCTTCGGTTACCGCCGGCGCCGTAGCCAAGGAGGCCGGTGCCCCTGGGTCGGGAGTGGAGGCCGCGCGGCATGAAGCGGCGCAGGCCCGGTCTTTAGCGCGCGTCAGGACGGTCCGGGCGGGGCCGGGGGGGGAAGGTGCAGTATCCGCCCCCTCTCCTTCCCCTTCGCCCGCTAGGCCTGCGCCCCAGCCCACTCGGGCCTCTCCTCCTCACGGAGGAACCGCCCGGCGCATTCTCCCGGTTAGCCCGCTCTGCGGTTTACCCGGCGCGCCGCCCTGCGCGGGCCACAGCCGGTGGCGGGGCCCCACTTGCCGGAAGAGGAAGCCCAGGCTTTCAGATTCCGAGTCAGCCAGCGTTCACTGGGCGCCCCCTGAGCGCTGGGTGCTGGCCTCCGGACTTCCATGTCCGTTATCTTAATTGAGCCTTGCTGGGGTTGGGAGCCGGGTATTGTCCGGGCTTACAGATGAGAAACGGAAGCCCACAGAGGCGAAGGGATTTGCTTAAAGTCCGACTGTGGCAGATCGGATTCGGACTGAGATTTTCTGGTTTCCCAGCTGGTGTTCTTTCTACTGCCCCACTCTGGGTCGATTCCTTCCTTGTTTACTGGCCCCTTCTCATTCTATTTCATCTACCTGGCACAGGATAGGTGCTTTCCTTTCCTTTTTTTTTTTTTTTCAAACCTCTCCCCTCACACACTTTTCTTCTAAGACTTGGCATCCCCCCAGTCCCCCTTCTTAATATCCTCTGCTACACCTCTCCTCTTCTTCCGCATTCTAGCTTTCAAGATCTTTGCCCACTCTGTGATAATGAACCTCTCAACTAGCTGAAGAGTGAAATAGCCAGGCTTCAACGAGGCTTGGGGTGTTTAAGTGGACAGACTGGCGCCTGGATTAAAAATTAAGGAATGACATTTGAGTGGGTCCAAATTCAAGAATCCTGAGGCTATTTTCTAACCCTACATGCTCTTCTCTGAATGAGGGGCTTAGTGAATGGGAAGGTGTCTTGACATCGTAGTCCGTTGTTGCTGTGTTAGCACAACTTCACTTTTTTCCCTCCATTTGCCACTGAGCCACATCTCTCTCCATCACCTATCTGGGTTCCGAGAGCCCAGAATTAAAACCGATAACAAAGTGACAGGTATAATCACAGACCCTGCTTTTCTTCTTTTACTAAGCCAGAATTTCAACAAACTTAACACTTCCGTTTCTAGAGAAGTTACCTAGTTCAGTTATTTTCAGAGTATACGTGGAAAGGAAATAAGCCAAAATGGAATGCACTGAAAATGGGTAGTACATTCTTTATCTTGTGAAAATCTTGATGTTAACTGGAAGTTAGTTCTCTCCGCAAAAATGACCTGCTCTGTCATTCTTAGTGGTTATTCTATTGAGTCTATTCTGTCTCCAGTCAGCTAAATATGTATTCTGTAAAATAATACAAATTGGTTATTATGTAAAAGGCAGAAGAACAGGACCAGGCACATAGAAATAAATTTTATTATTAATCATCTATCATTTTTGAAGATTTGCAGTAGGCACTGAGTAACCTCACATCTGTATGCCTTTTATACTTTTAAATGTTCTTCCATAATTTATCTTTTAATGTGTATCCGGATGTCAGGATTTACACTACCGTTTGGATATTCTTTGGAGTAAATCGGGCTATACATTTCTGAAATAAAATAAGTTTATAATTTTCATAATTAAAATGCAGATACAAAGTAATTCAGGCATTGTATATTATATCAAAAAGCATATGCATCAGTTTCAAGTACTATTTGAGACTTTAGGTTTAATCTTTTTGGGCACATACGATCCGTTTTAATAATGATCAACAGCTTTATATCTTATTTCATTATCCTGGTGAGCAGGATTGGATGGTGAGAAAAGGAAAGACTCCTGTGAGAAGAGAGCAGGATGAGCAGAGGGATCCATGCTTGAAGTTGAGTCACTTCAAAAAGATCTCTTTGAATGTGGAAGAGATCTGAACAGATGAAAATACAATCAGGTAGGCACCAGCGAAGGGCCTTAAGTGAAGAGGTAGGTGGGGCAGTGAAATAACATGCACTGTGCTAAGAACATGTACTGACCTATTTTCTAATTTTTGCAATTAGAAAACTCGGGTCACATATTTCGAGAATGTATTTGTATGTAAGGTGTTATGGAAATCTGGAAATTAAATCAGTCAGTTACACATTTGTGTAAATTACTAAAATTATGTAATATCAGGTCTAGCCTAGGAAATGCAGGATATACATTGACCATAAAATACAGAATAGTGTCATTTGAACTATAAAGTGTGTGTGTGTGTGTGTGTAGAGAGAGAAATAGTGAGTCCAGGGACCTAGTACAATTTAGGAATACCAGATAGTTTTGCTTAAGTGCAAGGTAATGGCAACTTTTATGTAAGAGACATGTCAAAATAATGACTCAGGAAGCTGGGCAGTAAGCTTGGGAAGTCTGTCTGAGCTTCCCTGTTCCATCCCCAAGCTCTGTTGTTTCAAGCAGTGGTTTGGAGCTGAAGTTCCAAGTTTAACACAAGGGGAGTTGAGAAGAATGAGCCCAGTTTGTATATCTCCTTGTCTCACCTATCCCTTACTCTGTTAGGAATCAAACTAGATCCATTGACACATTTGATAGAAAACAGACCTCCACCAGCTTTTAGATGGGCAAACAACCACTACTGTCATGTACTGCTACTTAATATCAATATGCTGAATACCAGTTGAGCTAAATGACTTTTCCTCTGTTGAGCTGTTTGGATTTCAATCATTGGAGGTAAATGCCCAGTTGTAATAATATTACAAGTTGTATACCTATAGAACTCTCCAGTAGATTTTCTGGCTGCTCTTGCTACTGTTATATTGAAAACGGTAGTGTAGTTCACTGTAGCCTGAAAAAAGACACAGTATTGTGGCCGTGGCCTCACAGTTCTGTTCCTTTCGAATGCCGTATAGCACACCAGCACACCTGATGGACTAATTCACAACCCATACCGGCTAATGACTTTTTCTCTGTGGTTGGTAGTTTCTACCACGGACTCCTGTTAACCTGTGAAATTAAGGTTTAAAAAAGACATCATGTTAAATATACAGCCATGTATTGATTTTTGTTGTAGAAGTAGTTAATAATTATGTGAATTGGTTACACAAATGTAATCTAGTTTATCTCCTAAGTCCACATGTTTCGGACATTTATTAGTTCAAAAAGAGCAGGTTGCCCCAGAATTGTTGTTTATGTTGCTCCTTTTTTGTAGCGTTATGAATAATGCATGTCAGAATATCATACAGTGGCTTATAATAACACTTCTTGTTATTTTCTCTGATACTTTGCACCTGTTACATTTAAATATTGAAATAGATAAAGGAAAAAATCATCCTCTTCTGGATTTGTAAAATGAAAGAAACATCATTAGTAGATGAAATCTTAATACTGCTTTGGGGTTGAAGTGGTAAATTGGGTTTGGACTTTTATCAAAATATTGATATTACAAACATTAAATGTTTTGTGCATAAACTACAACTAAAGCCACTTTTTTCTCCTCATTTAATCATAAGAGTAAAAGTTTTATAATCTGTAGTAATAGTCACATAAATTCCTTATAGTATAGAGTTACGCAGGGGATCATCAGATAGTGATGTTTAGGCAAGAGCAAAAGACAAAGAAAAAATGTACCAGCCAGTTAGGTCTTTTGTTGTTTGGAGTCTCATTTAAAAGGAAACAGTATTTATATTATCTTGGGTAAGTGCCCTGGAAAGGTTATTAGAAGTACATTTTTTGCCACAATTTTATAACTGTTCTAATTGGTTGTGATTATTTCTGTTCTCTGAAGAAGTCCCCATTTATCAAATGAGTTACTTTTTTAAAGTGCAAAAACACTTAACTCCCTTGGCACATTTAGCTTCACTATTGACATGCTCTTTGAAGGAGCATAGTAGCCAACTGGCATATGGCCCGTTTCCTTCCAGTGTGGGAAAGAAAAAGGAGTTTTGGCAAGAGATACCTAAGGAGAGCCTTTTATAAAAGTTCCCCAAGAGATTTATAGTCAACTGTGTAATAGACATGACCTCAATTTTTTTTTTAATCTCATTTTTAAAGAAAAGGGGGAGCTATTGCTTTTCTTACTAAGTTTAATTGCAACTGTACTGAAAAGCATTTTTTCCCCTTTTTTGGGGGGGTTGGGGGGCCCTATCAGACTGTCATTCTGATTAATATAAGAGAAGGCAGACCTGTGAACTTCATGTGCCTTATTTTTCTAGGAAAATGCAACATGGCAGCAGCGATGGAAACAGAACAGCTTGGTGTTGAGATCTTTGAAACTGCAGAGTGTGAGGAGAATATTGAATCACAGGATCGGCCTAAATTGGAGCCGTTTTATGTTGAGCGATATTCCTGGAGTCAGCTTAAAAAGCTGCTTGCTGATACCAGAAAATATCATGGCTACATGATGGCTAAGGCACCACATGATTTTATGTTTGTGAAGAGGAATGATCCAGATGGGCCTCATTCGGACAGGATCTATTACCTTGGTGAGTATGAAGTCATAGTTTCTGAAAGGAAATCCTTTCTTAATTCAAACAGAGGCTAGAGGCAATTGGCACTCAAATTTTGGTGAATAAATAAGTGAATGAATCAGTGATGGTTCCACCAAAGGAAAAAAAAATAATTAGAAGAACTTCAGTTTTGGTGCTGTTTTCATTTTGTTTTGTCCCATTAACTTGATTTTTATTTGCACATAACAAATCATGAATTGATCATGATCTTACTTTCAAAGTAAAGATGCTAGATATTACTTCTTCCTAAAGCTAGTTCAAAATGCCTTTCCTTAGGAATGGTCAGATTAGGAACACAGATAATAAAACCAGTAGTTTGTTCCCACTCTCAACAGCTACTGCTTTCATTTTTTAAAACCAAGGCAGGTTTTGGTCTCTTCTTCCTGAGCCCATTCACTCCAGGTTTAAGGTCTGTCTTCATTAAATGCACCATACCACTGATTGACATTTTTGTTTCTTTGTTTGTTTATGCACCTTAAATCCTTTACTAAGATGTTGTGGTAAAAGGAATAGGTAGTAAATCCTGAACAACTATCACACTTAGGCACAGCTTAGTACTGAAAGAAATGACTAACCTAGCACGTATATAGACACAGGGCAGTGGATAAAAAGCTAGTCTTGGAATCAGAAGCCTAGGCTCTGGTATCAGCTCTTTGCTGACTTGTTTACCCTGTGGATCTCAATTTCCTCATCTATCAAATGAGGGTTAATGTCTATCTCATAGGATTGTCTTAAGTATTAAACATTTTACATGAAAACATTTCCAACTTAAATAAATATTAAGAAACACAATACTGTTCTTGTACAGCCAAACCAAGTTTTATTGTTTGGCTATGGCTAGTTTGAGGAAGGAAACTAAAAAGGGAAAGAAAAAAAATTTGTAGACCCCATTCCCATCCCCCAAGCAGCTGTCTTCATTACAGTATTATTTTTTAGGATTGGAAATAATAGTTGTAAATTATAGTATGCTGCCTAGCATTCACCAACTGGTAATTATTATTTGTATTAGCTTAAGTCCCAAAGGCCTATTCGTTAATTGTCACTCATTGAACACATTTATTGAGAGATGATGCTAAAATATTTAGGTAAGTCATCTGAGTAGGAAATATATATACATCTTTCTCAAGAAACTTATGCTATGTTTTTTTTCGGAGGCAGAAAGTCAGACTTTCCTCAGATTGGAGAAGCAATATAAGAAAAGCCCATCCATACTTGCTAAATCAGGCAGCTTGGTTGGAAGAGAGTTTGGGCACGGTTAGGGGGGGAACCCTTATATTTAGTATAATAGTTAAAAATTATAGCCATACCATCCATAATTCTTAACTATAAACAAATGTCTCACAAAAATGTTTATGAATTAACCATTAAAACTGCTTAAAGAAAGGGATTTCACTCCCAGTACAATAGTTGAAATGGAATCACAAGCCCATAAATTTTGGAGTTTCCTTCGTGTAGTCACGCTATTTTATTTTCCTAACCCAGAGACTGAAGGGAATGAACGGTTGTTAAAATAAGGAAGAAAGGATGTGAGAGACGGGAACACTGGAGGAACTGAGGCCTGAGTTGAGTCCCACTCCCACAGCTAGGGGTTGGGTGGGAAAGGAAGGGCTGAATAGCCAGAGACGTGTCTGAGGGACGACCTGCTAATGTGCCTTTGTTTATTAGGTTTTTAAAAATAGGCTTTCTCCCCTCCTCCAAAGCTGTTTGACATTTTTTTTTTTTAAAGAGATATTCTCTGCATGAGTCCGCATTAGTAATTATAGATTCATTTTTTTTAAGCAACTCCAGAGTATTCCATTATATAACTGTGCCATCTTTTACTTAACCAGCCCTCTAATAATGGGCATTTAGGTTTTTCTATTTTGGTATTAACAAAAAATGAGGGAGCAGATATCACTGTATTAGATCATTTTTGTACATGTGTGAATTTACTTAATAGGACTAATTCCAAAGAGTGGAATTATTGGGACAAAAGGTGTACAGATTCTGAATTTTTATTGATATTGCCAAATTGCCCCTCCATTGAGGTTATAGAGTTTACATCCCTGCCAGCATTGTCTCAGAGTATGTATTTCTCTACACCTGTACCAATAGTGAGTAATAAAACTTATTTTTATCTTTCCCAGTCTGATTGGTGAACAGCAGTTCCTCACTGTAATTTTTTTAAAAATTATTATTGTTTTTTTAACTGACATATTAGTTTCATGTGTACAACATAATGATGTGATATTTATATACATTGTGAAGTGATCACTACAGTAAGTCTAGTTAACATCTGTCACCATACATATAGTTAATAAAAAATTTTCTTGTGATGAGAACGTTTAAGATTTATTCTCTTAGCAACTTTCAAATATGCAATATAGTATTGCTGTACATTATATCCCCATATTTCATTGTAGTTTTAATTTTCTTATGAGTGAGGTTGAGCATCCTTTCCCATATTTACAAGGCGTTTGTATTTCTTTTTCTGTGACTGATGTGTTTGTAATCATTGTCTATTTTTTATTGGGTTGTGGGTGCTTTTCTTGTTGACATAAAGCACTTTTTTGTACAAGAAGGGAATTAACCCATTGTAGTATTTTTCCCTGAGATTTAATGTCTTTTGACTTTAGTGCCTTTTGCCCTTCTGTAGAAATCTGTGATTTTTTTTTTTTTGGTAGTTAAATTTTTACTTTTTATGTAGTTTTGCATCACATCTAGAAAGGCTTTCTCAGCTCCAAATTATATTTTTTGAAATCTTTATTTACTTTGGACTTCATTTTGTTCCACTGATCTGTCTGTCAAATCAAGTGCCAATGTTATGCTGCTGTTACTATTATTATTTTTATCGTAACTTTAGATGTTTTACTATTTTATAGTACTAGTCACCCTTCATCACTCTTTTTCATAGTTTTCTTGATTATTTTTGTTTGCTTGTTTTTCTGTGAGAACTTAAAATGAGATTAGAGCTCCTTTCTCCCAATCCTATTTATGCTGTTTTAGGATTACATTATATTTATAGATGAAGTTAGGAAAATTGACAATCTTTATACAATATTGAGCATTTCAAGAAAGTTGTATGCCATTTCATTTGCTCAAGTCTTTTATATCCATCTGAATATTAATATTTTTCCATGTAAGTCTGTTGTTTCAGAAATTTTAATATATATCGTACACCAATAAATAGTGTGTCAACAGGAAAGAAACAATGGGAAAAGGTCATTTTGTGTTTATACAGAACTGGTGTGTGTGTACATAGAATGCGTTGGAAATTTTTATTGGTCAAGGTTGAAGCCAAGGAAGGCATTATGGAACAAGGAGCAGTTTCAAGAGGGGCATTTGAAGTGATTGTGGATGGCTCTCATTTGAGGGTAGATGAGAACCAGCTTTTTCATATTTGCAGGTTGAAAGCTCTTAGAAGGAAAAGGCTTAAGGAGGATATGATCATATTTTGTAAGATTATGAATGGTATGGATAAGTGACTACAGTCTTAAGAATTATGTAAGAAAGTAACTCTGGAATGTACAAAATAGATCTAAGACAAAACTAAGTGCTGAAGTAAATATCAGCTGATACCTGACTTTTTACTCCAAAAGGCAACACAAACTAAGAAAGGTTTAAGAAAAGTTTAGCATAATAAAGGGATAAAGGAATCTGTGGGTATTTGGGGAGTCATCCCCCACCTTTGCAAGGGTTAGCATGGAAGTTACCATGCCCTTCCACAGACTGCCTTCTCTGCCATTATCAGAAACACAAGGCTGAGGATTTGTTCCACTAGAGAGGGAGTTTTTGTTCTTCCTGTGTGATTTATTTTCTCTTTCCTTCACTCTCCCCTAGCTTTTTTGGAAGTGATACCTTTCTAGCACCTTTTAGAGTAGAAGGACTTTGTTTTACTTTGAGTTTTCTTTGGTTCACCTCTTCATAACCATGTTGTATTTCTGTTACTTCTCTTTGGTATGTAGTTTATTCTACACTGCTGTGATCTTCCCATTCAGTTATTGTATGATTTCACAGAATAGACCTATCTTCTACTTAGTGTAGACCTCTTTCTTTCACAATTCTCGAATAAAGGATAAAGAGACTTTTAACAAATCAGATATCGGATTCTGTGTTGTTTTAATATGAATGTACTTTCATTTGAAACTTATTAGTGATTATAGTGGCAGAACATTTATAGTGAAGAACTCAAATTGTTAGACCTATGTATATTTCTAAGTAAATACTTTAAATGATTCATAAAAAGAAGAAGCTTTGTAGTCTGAAGTTGTCACAAAGTACCCCCGTTTGTAATCTAATGAGTCTATTGCCAACTTGTAAGACACTAACAATTTAAAAAAAAAAAACTAAACTAAAAGTAACACTTATCCTTACATCATCTTATACACTTTTATGTTTGTTTTGAGAGGGACTAAAATTTGAATATCAAAAGGAAACCTGAGGATTTTTCTGGGAGCCTGGGTTTTATTGAAGAAAATTACTGTGGCATATGGCATGTGCATCTCCTGCTTGTTAACATTCATTATAGGTCTCATAGAGTACAAAATTTTGCAGTGTATATAGAAGGCATTATATACTTACTACTACAATAGTGGTAGATTGCTATTTTTTAAAATAACAAAAAATGATTGTTTTCTTTTGTAGCTATGTCTGGTGAGAACAGAGAAAATACACTGTTTTATTCTGAAATTCCCAAAACCATCAACAGAGCAGCAGTCTTAATGCTCTCTTGGAAGCCTCTTTTGGATCTTTTTCAGGTAGGGTTTAACATTGTTATTCCTATGGTTTTGTGTATGTTTTTAGATACTGCGTTTGCTTAGGGACAGAAATTCAGTTGGGGTTTTATATTTGAAGTAGATATGAATCAAGAGGAATTAAAACATTTTTATGTTTTTGCATGTCTGACCCTGAAATTTCATTTAATTCTCAATATCTGAAACTAGGGATAGTAGATAACACAATTCAGATTTTTTTTTTTTTTTGGCCGCCCAGTACGGCACGGCATGTGGGATCTTAGTTCCCTGACCAGGGATCAACCTGTGTCCACTGCAGTGGAAGGGCGGAGTCTTAACCACTGGACCGCCAGGGAAGTCCCCAGATTTTTTTTTGGACTACCTTTCTCCCTGTTTAACCATCTTTCCCTTCTACAAACTTGCTAGTTATGTAGTTCTCACATTTTGGTGGGAGAGTTATTCACATAAAAGAAGTAATGTATATTTCCAGAAAGCTTTTTATTCAAATCTGTAAATTGAATTTGTAGTTCTAATATTTAGTAACAATACTAATGTAAGGGTTAAATAAAGGTACTAAGTTCAGTTTTTGTTTCTAAATAGCATAATTCAATTTATGTAAAATCAAAGGTTAGGTTTTTTGTTTTTTTTTTCCTTCAATATTTTGTCTTTAGACAATATGTAAATGGTTCAAAACATCCTAAGAACAAGATGATAGTTTGGGTGTGATTGTTTGCCTTTTTAGTTCTCATTTATTATTTTTACATTGAATATTGAGTAGAATATTTGGACTAAATGAACTAAAATGTGATATCTCTCTTAGGAAGTAAAAAAAAAAAAAAAAAAAAACTTCCATGACAACTAATCATTTTGACTGCAACTATTTATCAGGGATGTTGTTTCTTACATTGGTTGTGACTTTTCTTTAAAACAAAAAAATTCCTTATTCTAAGAACAGTGTGTTGAACTGAAATAATGGTGGTTTTCTCATGGAAAACATTGCAAATTAGTGAGTCAGAGTTGTTTTTTTTTTTTTAAAGCTTTATTACGGAAAATTTCAAACCATACAAAAGTATAATCCTATGCAAACTAGTTTTGACAATTATCAGATCTTTGCCATCTGTGTTTCACTGTAGCCTTACCAGTCCTCCCTCACAATCCCTACCCCTACTTCTCAGATTATTATTATTTTTTTTTAGAGAGAGTTGGCATTCTTATTTATTTATTTATTTCGTTGTGCCAGGTCTTAGTTGCAGCTCGCCAGCTCCTTAGTTGCAGCACATGGACTCCTTAGTTGTGGCCGGTTGGCTCCTTAGTTGTGGCTCCAGGACTCCTTAATTGTGGCTTGCTGGCTCCTTAGTTGTGGCATGAGAACTCTTAGTTGTGGCATGCATGTGGGATCTAGTTCCCTGGCCAAGGATTGAACCCGGGCCCCCTGCATTAGGAGCGCAGAGTCTTATCCACTGCACCACCGGTGAAGTCCCACATCTCGGATTATTTTTAAAGAGTTCCCAAATATGTCATTTCACTCCTACATAAGTCAGTATGTATCTCTAAAGTATATAGATTCTTTTTAGACATCATCACATCTTAAAAAATCATTGATCGTTTCTTCATATAAAATATTCAAATTTCCCTGATTTTTAAATTTCTCTTTTTTTACGCTTGATTTGTTAAATCAGAATCTAAGTAAGGTTCATATATTACAATTGATTGATAGGTTTCTTAAGTTTCTCTTACTTTTAATCTATTGCTTTCCTTTCCATCCTTTTTTCCCCCACTGCAGTTTATCTGTTGAAGAAAGAGGGTCTGTTTTGCTGATTGTATTCCTGTGGTGTTATTTGATATGTTCTTCAGTCTCCTGTATTCTCTGTAAATATAAATAGGTAGTCAGATCTCGAAGCTTCATCAGACCCAGGTTTCCTCTTTTTTTCTCCCCCAATAATACTTACAGATCAAAAGAACTGAAAGCAGGGTCTTGAACAAATAATTCTACACCCATATCCATAGCAGCATTATTCACAATAGGCAAAAGGTGGAAGTAACCCAAGTGTCCATGGACAGATGAATAAATAAACAAAATGTGGCATATGTTGGGTTGGCCAAAAAGTTCGTTCAGGTTTTTCCAGAACATCTTTTTTTAAATAAATTTATTTATTTATTTATTATTTATTTATTTTTGGCTGTGTTGGGTCTTCATTGCTGTGCGCAGGCTTTCTCTAGTTGCAGTGAACGGGGGCTACTCTTCGTTGCGGTGCGTGGGCTTCTCATTGCGGTGGCTTCTCTTGTTGCGGAGCATGGGCTCTAGGTGTGTGGGCTTCAGGAGTTGTGGCACGTGGGCTCAGTAGTTGTGGCTTGTGGGCTCTAGAGCGCAGGCTTGGTAGTTGTGGCTCATGGGCTTAGTTGCTCCGTGGCATGTGGGACCGTCCCAGACCAGGGCTCGAACCCATGTCCCCTGCAGTGGCAGGTGGATGCTTAACCACTGTGCCACCAGGGAAGTCCCTCCATAACATCTCATGGAAAAATCTGAACTAACTTTTTGGCCAACCCAATACACGTGATGGAATATTATATGGCCTTAAAAAAGAAGGAAATTATGACACGTGTTGCAGCATTGTTGAACCATGAGGATATCATGATAAGTAAAATAAGCCAGTCACAAAAGGACAAATACTGTCTGATTCCACTTATATGGGGTGCCTAAAGTAGTCAAATAGACTACTAGAATGGTGGTTGCCAGAGGCTAGGGGAAGGAAAAATGAGGAGTTGCTGTTTAATGAGTTTAATGGGTATAGAGTTTCAGTTTTGCAAAATGGCAGAGTTCTGGAGATGGGTTGCACAGCAGTGTGAGTATAGTTAACAGTAATGAATGGTACACTTAAAAATTGTTAAGATAGTAAGTTTTATGTTATATATATTTTACCACAATTAAAAAAATAATATTTCATAGACAATGTTGTATGCCTCCATCAAAAGTCATATAGAGCCTTATTTATCTTCTTGTGATGATAGCACCCTTTGATCATTACCTAGATCCATTATAAAACAGTGAAATTTTATCATTCCTTCTTCATTTATTAACTGAAAAACTTCTATAAAGAGAAAACTGCTATGCAACAACTATTCAGTTATTCTGAGTTCTAGATCACAATAGAAAGGCAGGATGTTTCTTTTCCTTTATTTCCCATTTTTCAAATAATCTATGTTCTACAGTCATATACGTGATCAGTTAGGGGTTTTGGAGGGTATTTTGTTTTGTATCTTTATAAACTTACAGTGTAAGCCTGTTTGGTATCTTTTGATGCATTAACAGTTATTATTCTTATTGTACAAATGTCTTATTTTTGGCTGTTGGAATCCTTTTCAACTTGACATGTCAAATCCTTTTGACATGACCCTGGTAATAGTTGATAGTGCTCTTGCTTTCTGCTGTGAAGATGTGTCATGATCATCTTTCACATTGCTTATCCCATGCTTAGAATCAGCCATTTCTCTCTAGTTCCTTTAGGGGAAAGTGATGTTAAGAGACCATGATCTGGGTCTCTTAGAGATGCTTATTATTATTGTGTTGTTAATTGTTTCTAGGTCTTTTTATTGGGCAAACTAGGGAATACATACTTTGTGTGTGTGTGTGTGTGTTTGGGGGTGTGTGTGTGTGTGTGTGTGTGTGTGTGTGTGTGTGTGTTTGAAATGTACAGATCACCATGAAGTCATATCAGTTCAGATAAGATATAAGGTCAGACTGATATATCCAGTTAAGATATTGCACTACAGGATTTTTCTTTAACCTCATTTATCCTACATATGAATTGTCTTTCTCTGGTGCCAAAGGTCCTGTTTTAAACAACAGTATAATTACTCATTTGCTTTACTCCATACTATACCCAAAACAGTTTTAAAATAACAAATGAATCAGTGCTGATTACTTAACAGTAACTTGGAATTGGTCTTCTTTGTGTGGTCATGCTATCAGTTCTATACAATTAGATTCATTTGCTTCATTTTGTTTTCAAGTATTAGGAATTCCTTTGTTTTTAATTTAATTTTGGTAGAAAATAGTTATATGGTTCCAAAGTCAGATCTACAAAACCAGAAGTATTCAGAGAAGCTCTCTGTCTCCTCTACCCTATTTCTCCCCCTCTCCTTCTAGATAATCTTTGTGTTTTTAAATGGCTTATCCTTCTTTTTTTTAAAATATAAGCGACTACATAGATATTCCTATCCCCCATTAGATAAATAGTAACATACAGTATACATTTTCTCCACCTTGCAATTTTCAAATAACAATGTATCCTTCAACTCACTCAGTAAGAATATATAGTCAGTCCTCCATATTCACAGGTTCAGCATCCTTGGATGCAGAGGGCCAGCTGTACTAAACCATTTTATAGTCTGAGGGACTTGAGCATCCACAGATTTTGGTATCCGTGGGGGTGGGGGGTGTCCTAGAACCAATCCCCCACAGATTCTGAGGGACAACTGTATACATAATCTTTATTTCTTTTTACATCTGTGTTGTGTTGTACAGACAAACCATGTTAACCAGTTCCCTCTTGATGGACATTTTAGATATTTTCAATCTTTGTATTACAGATAGTAGTGCAGTAAAATGGCTTGGGCTTTTTACATGTTTGCCAGTGTATCTTTAAGCTAGATTCTTAGAACTGAAATCACTGGACCAAAATGTATATGGTTTTGTAATTTTGCTAGATATTATCAAATTTTCTTCCATAGGAGCTGTGCCATTTTGAATTTCCATCAGTAAGGTATAAGTGTGCCAGTTTTCCCAGAGACTCTCCAACACAGTATGTGGTCAAACATTTGGATTTTTTGCCAATCTGATAGATAGAAATGGTATCCCAGTGTAGTTTAATTTGCTTTTCTTTTATAGGCAAAGTTGATCATCTTTTATCTCTAACCCATTTTTCTGTGGAGTGATTGGTCTTTTTCTTCATTTTTAGGAGCCTTTTATATACTGGAGATATTAACCCTTTGTCTGTGATATAGTTTCAGATATTTTCCTGAAGTTGTAATTTGTGTTTTTACTTTCTTTATGGTGTGTGCGTGTGTGTACACACGCCATGTGGAAGATTTTTGTGTAATAAAATTTATCCATCTTTTTGGTATTGCTTCAAGAATTTGTGTCTTCTGTCATAGGACAGATTTTCTACACCCAAGTTATAAAATAATTTACCCATGTTTTCATCCAGTGCTTTATATGGTTTCTTATATGGTTTCATGTTTTAAAGCTTTACTGAGGTATAATTGGCATATAAAAAGTTGCAAATATTAAAGTGTACAATTTGATGGATTTGGAGGTACATATGATGTACCTGTGAAACCCTTACCTCAGTCATTACCCTCAAAAGTTTCCTTGTACTGGTTTGTATTCTCCCCTACCCACCCATTGAGTGGTACAGGCAACCAATGTACCAGTCTTGCACAGTCCTTCATAAGATTTATCTGTAGTATTTCATATTTCTTTATTCTATTGTAAATGGCTTTGTTTTCTAATTTCAATTTCTGGTTGATCATTGCTAGTATTTTTCTTTAACTTTCTAAGTGCTTTCTCACTTTTTTTTTTTTTTTAATTGTAGTTGATTTACAATGTTGTGTTAGTTTCTGGTGTACAGCAGAGTGATATATATAAATATATATATATGTATATATATATTCTTTTTTAGATTCTTTTCCTTTAGAGTTTGTTACAGGATACTGAATATAGTTCCCTGTGCTATACAGCAGGACCTTGTTGTTTATCTATTTTATATATAGTAGTTTGTATCTGCTAATCCCAAACTCCTAATTTATCCCTCCCCCACCTTTCCCCTTTGGTAACCATAAGTTTGTTTTCTATGTCTGTGAGTCTCTTTCTGTTCTGTAAATAAGCTCATTTGTATCATTTTTTTTATATTCCATGTATAAGTGATATCATATGATATTTGTCTTTCTCTGTACTTCACTAGTGTGATCATCTCTCAGTCCATTCATGTTGCTGCAAGTGGCATTATTTCATTCTTTTTTTATGGCTGAGTGGTATTCCATTCTGTGATGTATGTATATCACATCTTCTTTATCCATTCATCTGTTAATGGACATTTAGGTTGCTTCTATGTCTTGGCTATTGTAAATAGTGCTGCTGTGAAAAGGGTTTTTCTTTTTTAATTTGTTAATATGGTAAAACAAAACATCACTTGATTGTTGAGTGTTAAACCAATCTTGCATTCCTGGGATAAAGCCCACTTGGTTCTAATTTATTATCCTTTTAAATATTGTTGGATTCAATCTGCTAATATTTTGTTTAGTTTTTTTATATCTATGTTCATGAGGAATATTGGTCTGTAGTGTTCTTTTCTTGTAATTTGTCTGATTTTGGAAATAGTGTTATGCTAGCCACAGAATAAGTTGGGAGTTATTTCCTCTTTTTTAATTTTCTAGAATTTGTTTGGTAGAATTCACCAGTGAAGCCATCTGGACCTGTAATTTTCTTTGTGGAAAGGTTTTTAACTACAAATTCAATTTCTTCCTTAGATGCAGTGCTATTCATATTATGTATTTCTTTTTGAGAAAACTTTGGTTGTTTGTGTCTATTAAGAAATGTTTCCATTTCATCTAAGTAATCAAATTTATTGGCATAAGTTTCATAATATTCCCTAATCTTTTCAGTGTCTGTAAGAATCTTTGGTGATGTCCCTCTCTTATTCCTGATATTTTGTGTAATTTGTGTCTTCTCCACTCCCAGCCTTTTTTTTTTCTGATCAGTCTGGCTAAGGGTTTATCAGTTTGGTTTCATTTATTTTTCTGTCGTTTTGTTTTTTTCTATTTCATCATTTTATGCTCTAAACTTTATTAATTCTTTCCTTCTGCTTACTTTGGATTTTGTTTGTTCTCCTTTTTCTAGTTTCATAATGTGGTAGCTGAGGTCACTAGTCTGAGACCTTTCTTCTTTTCTTATATAGGAACTTAATGTTATAAATTTCCCTTTAAGTACCACATTAGCTGTAGCACATACGTTTTGATATGTTGTGTTTCCATTTTCATTTAGTTCAAAACACTTCCTATTTCCCTTTAACCCATAAGTTATTTAGAAGTGTACTATATAGTTTCCAAATATTAGCATATTTTTCAGGAATTTGATTTCTAATTTAATTCCACTGTGATCCAAGAACATACTTTGTATGACTTAAATCTTTTCAATTTTTTAAGTCTTGTTTTATGGCCCTGAATGTGGTCCATCCTTGTACGTATTCTGTGTTCACTTGAAAGGAATATATGTTCTGTTTTTGTTGGGTCTATAAATGACCATTAGATCAAATTGGTTTATTGTATTGTTAAAGTCTTCTATGTCTTTACTGATTTTCTATTTGTTCTATCAGTTATTGAGAGAGAATGTTGAAATCTCCAACCATAATTGTAGATTTGACTGTTTCTCGTTGCAGTTCTATTAGTTTTTCCTTTAGTATATATTTTGAAGCTATGTTATTAGGTGTGTAAGTGGATAGGATTGTTATATCCTATTCGTAAATCTACTGCTTTCTTGGTTTGAAATGACCTTCTTTATTTCTAGCAATATTCTTTACTCTGAAGTTTACTTTGATGTTAATATAGTCCCTCTAGCTTCCTTTTGATTACTGTTAGCATAGAATAAGCTTTTCCATTAAAAAAATTTTTTTTACTGGCTTTGTTGAGATATAATTCAAATACCATACAATTCACTCATTCAGAGTATACAATTCAATGGTTTTTAAGTGTATTCAGAGGGTTGTGTCACCATCATCACCATCTAATTTTAGAACTTTTTGTCATCTGCAAAAGAAACCCATTAGCAGTCATTCCCCATCCTTTCACCCTCTCTACCCCCAGGCCAAGGCAACCACTAATCTACTTTGAGTCTCTATAGGTTTGCCTATTCTGAACATTTCATATAAATGAAATTGTATAATATGTGGGCCTTCATGACTGGTTTCTTTCTCTTAGTATTTTCTGGATTCATTCACACTATAGCAGATAATAGTGTTTCGTTTATTTTTATAACTGAATAATATTCCATTGTATGGCTAGACTACATCTTATTTATCCATCAGTTTATGGATAAAGTTGGATTGTTTCAGCTTTGGGGCTTATATGAATAAGGCTGCTTTTAACATTCAAATGTAAGATTTTGTGTAGATTTGTTTTCAGTTCTCTTGGGTATATATCTAGGAGTGGAATTACTGGGTTATGTGGTAACTCTTTGTTTACATTTTTAAGGAACTACTAAATTGCTTTCCACAGCAGCTGCATCATTTTACATTCCCACCAGCTATGTATAAGGGTTCTAATTTCCTACATCCTCACCAACACTTGTTGTTGTCCATCATTTTGATTATAGCCATCCTAGTGGATGTGAAGTGATATCTCATTGTTATTTAATTCACATTTCCCTAATGACCAGTAATGCTGACCATTTTTTCATGTGTTTATGGGCCATTTGTGTACCTTCTTTAAAGAAATGTCTGGGGAGGGCTTCCCTGGTGGCGTAGTGGTTAAGAATCCACCTGCCAGTGCAGGGGACACGGGTTCGAGCCCTGGTCCGGGAAGATCCCACATGCCGTGGAGCAGCTAAGCCCGTGCGCTGCAACAACTGAGCCTGCGCTGTAGAACCCGCAAGCCACAACTACTGAGCCCACGTGCCACAACTACTGAAGCCCGCACACCTAGAGCCCATGCTCCACAACAAGAGAAGCCACAACAGTGAGAAGCCCGAGCACCGCAACGAAGGGTAGCCCCAGCTTGCTGCAACTAGAAGGAAGCCCGCATGCAGCAACAAAGACCCAAAGCAGCCAAAAATAAATAAATAGAATTAATTAGTTAATTTTAAAAAAAAGAAAAGAAATGTCTGGGGAATTCCCTGGTGATCCAGTGGTTAGGACTCTGCACTTCCACTGCAGGGAGCCCGGGTTTGATCCCTGGTCGGGGAACTAAGGTTCGGCAAGCTGCATGACAAGGCCTTAAAAAAAAAAAAAAAGGTCTGTGCAAGTCCTTTGCCATTTTAAATTGGGTCTTTTTAATGTTGAATTGTAAGAGTTCTTTATGTATTCTTGATACTGGACTTTTCTTTTCTCCCATTCTGTGGGTTGTCTTTTTATCTTTTTCTTTAATTGCAGTAATCATTAATTTATTAGTAGAAAATCAGCCATAATTACCTTTAGCAAGTATTTAATACTATAGTCATTAATTTAAATCTATACATTTAAACACATTTTGATCTCTCCTGTATCGAGATAAGACATTTTTGTGACTTCCCCTTTTTTCTATTCTTCATTTACCTTACTCTGAAGTTCTTATACCTTCATTTAAAAAAATTGTGGACATAATACACATAATATAAAATATATCATCTTAACCATTTTTGAGTGTACATTGGTACATCAGTGGCATTAAGTACATTCACATTGTCGCAAGCATCACCACCATCCATCCACAGAACTCTTTTTTGTCTTGCAAAACTGACTGTAATACTGTACTCATTAAACAATAACTTCCCATTACCTCTCTGCCAAGCCCCTGGCAACCACCATTCTACTTTCTGTTCCTATGAGTATGACTACTCCAGGTGCCTCATAGAAGTAGAATCATACAGTATTTGTCCTTTTGTGACTGGCTTATTTCACTTAGCATAATGTCCTTAAGGTTTATCTATGTTGTAGCATATGTCAGAATGCTAAATAATATTCTATTGTATGTATATACCACATCTTGTTTGTTTATTCATCCATTAATAGACACTTGAATTGCTTCTACCTTTTGGCTATTATAAATAATGCTCCTATGAACATGGGTATACAAATATCTTTTCATGTCCCTGCTTTCGATTCTTTTAGGTATATACTCAGGTGGAATTGCTGGATCATATGATAATTACATTTTTATATTTTTGAGGAACTGCCATACTATTTTCCATGCACCATTTTACATTCGCACTAGCAGTGCGCAAGAGTTCCAATTTCTCCACATCCTTGCCAACACTTACTATTTTCTGGCTTTTTGATAGGAGCCATCCTAATGAGTATGAGGTAGTATCTCATTGTGGTTCGATTTGCTTTTCCTTAATGATTAGTGATATTGAGCATCTTTTCATGTACTTATTGGCCATTTGTATATCTTCTTTGGAGAAATGTCTAATCAAGTCTTTTGCCCACTTTGTTAATCAGGTTGTTTGCAGTTTTTGTTGTTTACTTTCTTGATAATGTCCTGTTGTTTGAATAGGGACCACCAAAAGGATATGTCCAAGTCCTAAAGGTGTCTGTGAATGTGATCTTGTTTAGAAATAGGGTCTTTGCAGATGTAATTAAGTATCTCAAGATGAAATAATTCTGGATTTAGGGTGGGCCCTAAATACAATCATTGATGTTCTTATAAGAGAAAGGAAAGGGAGATTTGAGACAGGAGGTGAAAAGCCATGTGAAGAGTAGGCAGAGATTAGAGTTATAGTGCCATAAGCCAAGGAATCCCTGGAGCCACCAGAAGCTGGAAGAGGCAAGGAAGTATTCTCCCCTAGAGCCTTTGGAGGAAGTCTGGCCCTGCTGACACCTTAATTTTGGGCTTCTGCCTTCAAAACTGTGAGAGAATAAATGTCTTTTGTTTTCAGCCACCAAGTTTGTAGTAATTTGTTAACAACAGCCCTAGGAAACTAATACAAGTCCTTTGCCGCACAAAGTTTTTATATTTTGATGAAGTCCAGTCGATCTATTTTTTCATTGATTGCTTGTGCTTTTGGTGTCATACTTAAGGAACTTGCTTAAACACAGATTTCCATCTATGTTTTATTATATAAGACTTTTATAGTTTTAGCCCTTACATTTAGATCTTTGATCTATTTTGAGTTAATTTTTGTGTATAGTGTGAGATAGGAGGCCAAATTAATTCTTTTACATGTGGAATCCAGTTGTCCTAGCACCATTTGTTGAAAGGCTATTCTTTCCCTTTGGAGTGGTCTTAGCACCTTTGTTGAAAATCAGTTGACCATAAATGTATGGATCTATTCCTGGACTCTCAATTGTATTCCACTGGCCTATTTATCTATTCATATGCCAGTATCATGCTCTCTTGATTAATGTGGCTACATTGTACTAACTTTTGAAATTGGAAAATGTGAGGGTTTTTTTCAAGATTATCTTGAAATTCCATATGAATATTATTAGCATCAGCTTATCCATATCTGGAAAGAAGGCAGTTGGAACTTTGATAGGCATTCTAATGAATCTCTAGATTAATTTGGGGTCTACTGCCATCTTTATCATCTTCAGTCTGTGGACATGGGATGTCTTTCCATTTATTTAGATTTTTTAAAATTTCTTTAAATAGTATTTTACAGTGTTCTGTATACAAGTCTTGCACTTCTTTGGTTAAATTTATTTCTAAGTACTTATTCTTTTTGATGAAGTTTTGAATGGAGTTGTTTTCTTAATTTCATTTTCCAACTGCTAGTTGATATTGCAGTTGATATTCGTATATCAATCTTGTATCCTGCAACTTTGCTGAACACATTTATTAGTTCTAATTATTTTTTGTAGATTTTTTAGGGTTTTCTATATATCACGTGTCATCTGTGAATAGAGATGGTTTTCCTTCTTCCTTTCCAACCCAGAAGCTTTCATTTCTTTCCTTACCTAATTGCCCTGGCTAGAACCGCTAGTACAATGTTGAATAGTAGTGGAGAGCAGACATCCTTTTTTCCCCCTGATCTTGATGGGAAAACTTTCAGGTTTTCACAATTAAGAATTATATTAGCTGTGGGTTTTTCATTGATGCCCTTTATCAGAATCAGATAGTTCCCCATTATTTCTTGTTTGTTGAGTGCTTTTATCATGAAAGGGTGTTGGTTTTTGTCAAATGACTTTTCTGGGTCTATTAAGAAGATCACATTTTTCCATTATTATATTAATATGGTGTATTACATTGGTTGGTTTTTATGTGTTGAACCAAATTTGCATTCCTGGGATAAATCCCACTTGGTCACATATAATCCTTTAATACGCTTCTGTATTCAGTTTGTCAGTATTTTTTGTTTGATGATGATGATTAAACCTAATTATTCCAGTAAATATGTTAAAAATTGAGTAAATATTTCAATTATCAAAGAAAAATTGTCAGAGTGAATTTTTTTTCCCCATGGTTTGAGCAAATATTGCAGTTCTGCAACAATGCTGATTTTATTTGTCAAATTTAAATTTTCCTAAACATACAGCTCTAGAATGCTCTTCTGTTTAGGTTAGATATGGGCACCATATTTAACTGTCCAATTATATTTATATATATATATATTTTTTTTTTATTTTTTTTATTTTTTTATTTTTTTTTACATCTTTATTGGAAGTTTGTCAGTATTTTATTGAGGATTTTTGTGTCTATAGTCATAAGAGATATTGGTCTGTAGTTTTATTTCCTTGTTATGTCTTTGTCTGGTTTTGGTATCAGGGTGATGCTGACCTCATCAAATGTTAGAAAGTGTTTGCTCCTGTTCTTTTTCTTTTTTTTTAAGAAGAGTTTGAGAAGGATGGGTCTTAATTCTTCTTTAAACATTTAGTAGAACTCATCAGTAAAGCCATCTAGTCCTGGACTTCTTTGTGGGAAGCTTTTCGATTACTAACTCAAATCTCTTTATTCATTATAGGTCAATTCAGATTTTCTGTTTCTTCTTGAGTCAGTTTTGGTGGTTTGTGTGTTTCTGGGAATTTAACCATTTCATCTACATTGTCTAATTTGTTGCTATTCACTTATTCATACTATTCCCTTATAATCCTTTTTAACCCCATAAGATCGTTAGTAGCAACTCTCTTTCATTCTTGATTTTAGTAAATTGAGTCTTCTCTCTTTTTGTATTTTTGGTCATTCTAGCTAAATCTGTCAAATTTGTTGATCTTTTTTTTTTTTTAATTAATTAATTAATTAATTTATTTTTGGCTGTGTTGGGTCTTCGTTTCTGTGCGAGGGCTTTCTCTAGTTGCAGCAAGCGGGGGCCACTCTTCATCATGGTGCGCGGGCCTCTAACTGTTGCGGCCTCTCTTGTTGTGGAGCACAGGCTTCAGATGCGCAGGCTTAGTAGTTGTGGCTCACAGGCCTAGTTGCTCCGCGGCATGTGGGATCTTCCCAGACCAGGGCTTGAACCCGTGTCCCCTTCATTAGCAGGCAGATTCTCAACCTCTGTGCCACCAGGGAAGCCCAAATTTGTTGATCTTTTTAAAGAACCAATTTTTGGTTTTGTTAAGCTGTATTATTTTTCTGTTCTCTATTGTTTATTTCCAATTTGATGTGTATATTTCCTTACTTCTGCTTGCTTTGGATTTAGTTTGCTCTTTTATTCCAGTATCTTAAGGTGGAAGGTTTTGTTTGTTTGTTTTTTATGCCACGTGGCTTGCGGGATCTTAGTTCCCTGACTAGGGATAGAATCTGGGCCCCTAGCAGTGGAAGCACAGAGCCCTAACCACTGGACCGCCAGGGTACTCCCTTAAGGTGGAAGGTTATTGATTTGAGATCTCTTTTTTAATATAGGCACTTATAGTTATAAATTTCTTCCTGAGCACTGCTTTTGTTGCATCCCTTAAGTTTTGGTATATTGTGTTTTCTTTTATCTCAAAGTATTTTTTGATTTCCTGTGATTTCTTCTTTGACCCATTGGCTTCCCCCTCCATGTACCAACATCTGGGACAACTGTAAGGCACACCTCATTTGGTTCCCATTTCTCAGGGATTGCTGTCCTTTGTTGTCTGATGTCCAGTGTCTTGAAAACATGATTTTATATATTTTGTCCATTTCTGAGTTGTTTCAGATATGAGAACATACCTGGTCCCTGTTACTCCATCTTGGCTAGAAGTGGAAGTTGGTTTCATTTTTAACATTTAAATCTCTGACCCTTCTGGAATATGTGGGAAGTGGATCCAGTGTTATCTTTTTGCATATGGCTATGCAGTAATTCCAACTGATAAAATTTAAATCAGTAATCACTGATTTTAACATTTCATCTTTTACCCACCACTTCTTTCTTATTAATTTCTATATTCAGCTTTCTATTTTGGATTTTCTACTCTGTACCATTGTTCATTTTGTTTATTCATGTTTTAATTTTTTAGTATCTGGTAAAGCTAACCTTGTTCCTCATAATAGATCTTTTTCAGGGTTCTTTTTATCATCTTGCTTGATACGCTTTCAAATAATAAATTTTATAATCACAAAGTTATAAATGCAGAGTTCTCTTGTGAAAGTTAATTTCTTAGCTCTGAAATGTCTTGTGTTCTGATTATTAAACATTAAGACATGTTAAGGGAACTTCTCCGGTGGCACAGTGGTTAAGAATCCTCCTGCCAATGCAGGGGACACAGGTTCGATCCCTGGTCTGGGAAGATCCCGCATGCCACGGAGCAACTAAGCCCATGCGCCACAACTACTGAGCGCACACACCGCAACTATTGAAGCCCGTGAGCCGCAACTGCTGAGCCCACATGCTGCAACTACTGCAGCCCACATGCCTAGAGCCCATGCTCTGCAACAAGAGAAGCCACCTCAATGAGAAGCCTGCACATTGCCACAAAGAGTAGCCCCTGCTCACCGCAACTAGAGAAAGCCCTTGCGCAGCAACAAAGACCCAAAGCAGCCAAAAAAAAAAACAAACCTGAGACATATTAAGTATGGATCAAATCTGATGACGTTCAGGGAGAATAAGAGGGAGAAATTAAAATATAATTATATACTCAAAATTGCTCTTGGTGTCAACGGAAACAGTCTTAAAAGATATTTAAAACAAAAAGATTAGAATTAGGGCTTCCCTGGTGGTGCAGTGGTTAAGAATCCGCCTGCCAGTGCAGGGGACAAGGGTTCAAGCCCTAGTCCGGGAAGTTCCCACATGCCGCGGAACAATGAAAGCCCATGCGCCACAACTACTGAGCCTGCGCTCTAGAGCCCAAAAGCCACAACTACTGAGTCCTCGTGCCCCAACTACTAAAGCCCGCGCGCCTAGAGCCCGTGCTCCGCGACGAGAAGCCACCGCAATGAGAAGCCCACGCACCGCAACGAAGAGTAGCCCCCGCTCACTGCAACTAGAGAAAGCACGCATGCAGCAAGGAAGACCCAACGCAGCCAAAAATAAATTGAAAAAAAAAAAAAAAAAAAAAAAAGATTAGAATTAACAAAACATTGAATTTTCTAGTTTTTTCTTTTGGAGCCTAACACACACATACACACATGTATATATACACATATATATGTATATATGTAATTAAAAATTAATAAAAAAGTGATACAATGAATATAAAAAAACGAGGTAGATTTTTAGCAGGATTCCAAGGTTGTCTCATTTTTAACTTCACTTGACATTATTTTAAGTTTGCAAGTATACACATGTATTTGCCATCCTTGAACACCGTTTACTTTCAGTATGCTGGTTTAATTTTGGAGACATACATTTCTGCCAATGAACTTGGCTACTTTTATTTTATTTTTTAATTTTTTTGTTAGTGTATAGTTGATTTACAATGTTGTGTTAGTTTCAGGTGTACAGTAGAGTGAATCAGTTATACATATACATATATCCACTTTTTTTTAGATTCTTTTCCCATATAAGCCATTACAGAGTACTGAGTAGAGTTTCCTGTGCTATACAGTAGGTCCTTATTAGTTATCTGTTTTATATATAGTAGTGTGTATATGTCAATCCCAATCTCCCAGTTTATCCTTCCCCACCCCCCTTACCCCCTGGTCACCATAAGTTTGTTTTCTTTTTCTTTTTTTAAATTTATTTATTTTATTTATTTATTTTTGGCTATGTTGGGTCTTTGTTGCTGTGCATGGGCTTTCTCTAGTTGTGGCAAGTGGGGGCTACTCTTCATTACTCTTCATTGTGGTGCGTGGGCTTCCCAGTGTGGTGGCTTCTCTTGTCGCGGAGCACGGGCTCTAGGCGCACAGGCTTCCGTAGTTGTGGCTCATGGGCTCAGTAGTTGTAGCTCGCAGGCTCAGTAGTTGTGGCTCGTGGGCTCTAGAGCGCAGGCTCAGTAGTTGTGGCGCACGGGCTTAGTTGCTCTGCGGCACGTGGGATCTTCCCGGACCAGGGCTTGAACCCGTGTCCCCTGCATTGGCAGGCAAATTCTTAACCACCGTGCCACCAGGGAAGCCCCATAATTTTGTTTTCTTCATCTGTAACTCTATTTCTGTTTTGTAGATAAGTTCATTTGTACCCCCTTTTTTTTTAGATTTCACATATAAGCAATACCATATGATATTTGCCTTTGACTTACTTCACTCAGTATAACAATCTCTAGGTCCATCCATGTTGCTGCAAATGGCATTATTTCATTCTTTTTTATGGCTGAGTAATATTCCATTGTATATATGTACCACATCTTCTTTATCCATTCCTCTGTTGATGGACATTTAGGTTGCTTCCATGTCCTGGCTATTGTAAATAGTGCTGCAGTAAATGCTGGGGTGCATGTATCTTTTCGAATTATGGTTTTTTCCAGATATATAAACTTGGCTACTTTTATTTTTTTTATTTTTAAAAAATTTATTTATTTATTTTTAACTTTGGCTGCACTGGGTCTTCGTTGCGACGTGCGGATGCGGGCTTAGTTGCCCCACGGCATATGTGGATCTTAGCTCCCTGACTAGGGATCTAACCTGCGTCCCCTGCATTGGAAGGCGGATTCTTAACCACTGGACCACCAGGGAAGTCCCTGAACTTGGCTACTTTTAAAGTATTAGTCCTTGGGAGTTCCCTGGCAGTCTAGTGGTTGGGACTCTGCGCTTCCACTGTGGGGGGCCGGTGTTTGATCCCTGGTCAGGGAACTAAGATCCCGCAAGACATGGCATGGCCAAATAAAATAACATAATATAACATAACATAAAATAGTATTAGTCCTTGGTAGCAGAAACCATGTCTGTTTCCCTTATTTACCATTCCTTTATTTATCCCCTTATTTATCATAAAGAGCTCTTAGTGAGGGAAGATGTGGATGTAAATTTTTAAACCTAGCACTTATTAGATTTTTTTATATATTTTTTTAAAAATTTTATATATGTGTCAAATAATATTTTTAGTTTGGGAAGGTCCCTCTTCATCATCAATCATTGATTACAAATATTCTTTGAGGGAGATTTTAACAGATGCTTTAGGTAGGAAAGCAAAAATCAGACAGATTCTGCTCTCAAGTTTTTTGTTTTTTTTTTAATCTATTTCTAGTCAGAAATACTGAAAAAAAGTGAAAAACAAAACCATAGCCAAATGAGTAAAAGAGATAGTAGCTCATATAAATTTCAAAGAAGAGATCACTGTACACCATAGTGGATCAGGAAACTTTCCTGGCCAACGTTGATTTAGGGCTAAGGTTTTGGGATATCAGTAAAACTTGGATGGATAGAAAGAAAAATGGCCTCGGGTGGGGGGGGGTGATGGAACAAAGGCCAGGAGCAGAACACCGCATATTGGGTTTTACATCATTGGTGTGACAAGCCTGACCTAAGGTTTTATTAAAGCAGTATTAGTGAATTAGTGGAAGGGTACTAATGACAGCTGATATTTGAGAACTTTACTCTTTGCCAACCATTGTGCTAAACATTTTACATATTTTTATCTAAATTAATCTTCACAAAGCTGAAGTAGATGATTTATTACTACTTTGAAAGTGAAGAAAATTACTTTTGAGGAAATTAAACTACTTGCCCAAAGTCACACTTCTAATGAGAGTCAAAGCCTAGATTCAAACTGCTTGACTTCAGAGTCTGCTCTTAAGTGCATGCAGAACTGCTATATTACATTTAAGTTGTAGAAGATCTTGAATGCCAAGCCAAGGTGATGAGACTTAATTCTTGCTCTCTAATGTATACAGTAATCATCTAGGGACCCTTTACCAAGAAATTTTTCAGCAGACTTCCTGAAATTAATCTGTTTAAAGTTGCTGGCAAATTTTGGGATCACTCAAAATGTAAACTCAATAATATTGGAGATGCTAGAATTTCAGTGCTAAAAGCAAAAAGCCACCTTTCAGAAGACTGGAATGTGAGACTTTCTTTCTGTATTAGGCAACACTGGACTATGGAATGTATTCTCGAGAAGAAGAACTATTGAGAGAAAGAAAACGCATCGGAACAGTTGGAATTGCTTCTTATGATTATCACCAAGGAAGTGGAACATTTCTGTTTCAAGCTGGTAGTGGAATTTATCATGTAAAAGATGGAGGGCCACAAGGATTTACTGTAAGATGATGTTACTACTTGATAAATCTGTTTTTGGGTCCTAAAGTTATTTGTGTCCAAATCAGAAAGGTAATTAAACAAACTAAAAAATTCTTTTCACCAATTGTTTACTACTGATTTAGTAGTAAAGAAAACAAGAAATATGGGTATTAATTTCCAATTTTAAGAGTTAATAATTTTTTCAGTGACATTAGTATACAATTTTTAAAATGCTAAAAATACTTGCTGTGTAGGAAGAATTCGTAAAGGGCATCAGTGCCATTTTTTGAGTAAGTGCTGAGGTGGATTTTCGAAGATAATGATATCACAGGGCATCCCTCTTTGGTTCCCCTAAAAGCTTGATTCATCTCAGTAAATGGTTTTAAATGTTTGATTTTATTCTAGGCAATTGTAATGTGATAGCAGAACTATTCTTCTGATAGAATTGTGATGATTCTAGCTTTCATTATATTTTTATGAGCAAATTATTTTATACTGGTAAAATTAATTAGAAATATTTAATAAGTGAAATAGTCAAATAAGTGTTTAATAAAAGCATGTAACAAACGATAATTACTCTGCTTAAACAGGTTTGGACAACAGAATTTATGAAGTGCTCTTATTTTGTCTTTATTTCTGCTCCTGTTATGCTTAGCTTATTAATTCATAGAAAAAAAAATGAGTCCTTTCTTATAAGTTAAGGCATATGAAAGTACATTTTTCTGGAGAGCAGTTATTATAGTTGATATTGTACTTGGGATTATTATTCCTTTTATAGGAAGGGTGCTGGTAAACAAATATGTATCAGCCTGATACTTGCCTTTAAATGTTGTTTACTTTTCTAGCAACAACCCTTACGGCCCAATTTAGTGGAGACTAGTTGTCCCAACATTCGGATGGATCCAAAATTATGCCCAGCTGATCCAGACTGGATTGCTTTTATACATAGCAATGATATATGGATATCCAACATTGTAACGAGAGAAGAAAGGAGGCTTACTTATGTGCACAATGGTAATTCAAGTTCTTCAAATCTACTTTCCTGAAAAGTATTTTTTAAATTTAATTTGCTTTTGCTTACATTTTCCAATTGAAGCATGCTGGGTGATCTTTATATTTTAAACTTAAATCTTTAAAATGAAAAAGGACAAAAGTACAGTGGATAACTGGTATGTACCACCTATATAATGCTCCCTTGTTTTAAGGGTCATTTTCAGACAGCACAACAGTAGCACCTCTGACCTGATTGTTCTTTTAGCCTAATAAGACTACCAGAATTTCCCCCAAAACTGTTCTTTTTTTAAAATTTTTTTAATTTGTATTTTTGGTTGTGTAGAGTCTTAGTTGTGGCACACGGGATCTTCGTTGCAGCATGCGGGATCTTTCGTTGCAGTGCTCGGGCTCTTCGTTGCGGTGCACAGGCTTCTCTCTAGTTGTGGCGTGCGGGTTCTCTCTCTAGTTGTGGTGAGCAGGCTCCAAAGCGCATGGGGTCTGTAGTTTGCGGCTCACGGGCTCAGTTGCCCTGCGGCATGTGGGATCTTAGTTCCCCGACCACGGATTGAACCTGCGTCTCCTGCATTGAAAGGCAGATTCTTTACCACTGGACCACCAGGGAAGTCCCAAAACTGTTCTGATTAAAATAAAATTTAATTTAAAAAATTAATCTTGTTTTTAGGAAAACAAACAGAAAAATCTAGTACACACTATAAGAACTACCTAAAAATTTGTCTCCCCTTTTTGCAGAGCCTGCTTAGTTATTTTGTCATAATAGGAAAAATAAAACTTTCTGTATTGTGGAAGTATTTAATTTTTATTGAAGTGACTATAATAATGCTAAGCAGTACTGAAAGCACAGAAAAGACGTGTATGTTTTTCTCCAAAGCTTTTATACGAATGAAAGATGGGAAATAGTGTACTGCTTCTATTTTTTTTTTTTTGAACATGTGAAATATACCATTTTAAAAAAATTTTAATTAATTTTTGGGGGGCTGCATTGGATCTTTGTTGCTGCACGCGGGCTTTCTCTAGTTGTAGCGTGTGGGCTTTCTCTAGTTGTAGTGAGCGGGGGCTACTCTTCATTGCGGTGCACAAGCTTCTCGTTGCAGAGCACAGGCTCTAGGCGTGCAGGTTTCAGTAGTCGTGGCTCACGGGCTCTAGAGCACAGGCTCAGTAGTTCTGGCGCGCGGGCTTAGTTGCTCCGCAGCATGTGGGATCTTCCTGGACCAGGGATCGAACCCGTGTCCCCTGCATTGGCAGGTGGATTCTTAACCACTGCGCCACCAGGGAAGCCCTAAGTGTGTGTTTAGATAGAAAGGTAGGTAGAGAGTAAGCAACATTACTCTTAGCCCTCTTATTCACAGTAGGTTTCCAAATGAAAGTCCCCTTTGGGGTGGGTGTAGTCAGTTGGCATGTGCATTTGTTTATTCTCTGCCTCCTATAATAGAGGAATTTAAAGGTAACTTAATACCAACCTCTACTCTCAAAGGACATATCTTATTGGGAGAACAAAATGATACCATTTATTCATCTAATTAATCTTAGTAATTGAGGTCTGTAGTAAGTGATAGGGAGATATAAATGAGCGATTCATAGTCTCACATCTAAAGGAGAACAAAATATAAAGCAGTATGGAAGGTATAACTTTGGAGTAGTTGAAAGATCCAAGAAAACTGAGTGCTGGTTTTGGCTATATCATTAATTCCAAAATTCAGAAACTCTGAAAACTGAGGTTAGTTTTCATTAGGTTGGTGCTAAAACTCATTTGGTGGCAAAACCTGACCTGAACTGACCTGAGGATATTTATAATCTTAATCCTACTTAGTGTGCCTATTCCTAAATTTGCTGCAGGAATATTAGTATATTTGATTACAGGGTATTTGGTTACCTTGCTGGAGATGTGACATAATTATGCGTAGATGTATGAATATGAAAAAATCCCCCAAATTCTGAGTTCTAAACACTTCTGGACTCAAAGTTTTTGGATAAGGGGTTATTGGTTCATATTGCACATTTGTTTCAGACAACATACAGAAAATACAGATAAGAGAACATAATACAGTGAAACTTGCCTATAAAATTAAAATCACTGCGAAATATTACTACACATCCATTAGAACACCAAATGTTGGAGAGGAATTTTCATACATTGCTAGTACGAGTATAGAATAATACAGATACTTTGGAAAATTGTGTGGCAATTTCTTACAAATTTAAAGATAAATTTTTTACAGTACCCAGCCATTCCAGTCCTAGGTCTTTATTCAAGAGAAAGGAAAACACATGTCCACATAGATTCTTATACAAGAATAATCATAGCATCTTTATTCATAATAGCAACTAGAAGCTGCTCAGATGTCCATTAACAGATGAATGGATAAAAGAACTGTGGTATACAATGAAATATCACTCAGCAACAAACATAAAGTGTATACTGTATGATTTCACTTACATGAAATTCTGGAATATTCAAAACTAACCTATGGTGATAGAAATCAGATCAGTGGTTGCTTCTGAGGCAGGAATGGACATTGACTGCGAAGGGGCATGAGAAAACATTCTGGGGTGTTGGAAATATTCTATGTCTTGTTAGGGTGTGGTTATACAAGTATATGCATTTTTCAAAGTAAACAGTACACTTAAGATTTTGTAAATTATAAAGCAATTCTTTTTCAAAAGGTTGTTCATAGTCTCACTATTTGGAGAGGACCACATTTTGATTTATATCCTGACACTTTAAAAAATATGTATTTGTATAACACTTTTATAAATGGAATCAGTATACATGTCATTTAGTAATATGCTTTTTTAAATTCAAGTATATTGTAAACATTTTCCCATGTCATGAAATCTTACGTAATTATGGCTTTGTGGTTTTTTAGATTGATTGACTGATTGATTTTGGCTGCGCCGGGTCTTAGTTGAGACATGTGGACTCTTAGTTGCAGCGTGCGGGCTTCTTAGTTGCGGCATGCATGTGGGATCTAGTTCCCTGACCAGGGATCGAACCCAGGCCCCCTGCATTGGGAGTGCGGAGCCCTACCCACTGGACCACCAGGGAAGTCCCTAGATTTTGTTTTTAAAGCAAGAGTTCCCTTCAGACTATTTGCTGGAAACCTAAGTGTAAAACAGATAAAAGCTCATCTGCTTTGGTTAAATAAGAGGAAGGGGAGGGAGGAGAAATGGTGAATTACATGATCTGTAAGACCCCATTCTCAGTCTAAAGATGTGCTTCTCTGTGTAGGAGAGTAAAAAGTCACCATGACCCTTTACATGTATTCTTTTTCCCATGGTCCTAGCTAAATGGGAAAATAATAACTAACATTTATGGAACACATACTATGGCTCAGGCTTTGTTCTAAGTACTTTATGTAAAATAACTCATTTAATCCTCATAACAACCATATAAGGTAGGTTCTTATTCCCATTTATAAATGGGTAGTGCAGTGGAACGTGATCAGATGCTTTGCCCAGGGTCAGTCATTTAGTAAATGATGGAACCCAGATTTGAATTCAGTCCATTTGGCTCCACAGTTCACCACTATACTATAGCTGCCTTTCAGAATAAATGGAATCATTCTGCTTTGTACCTATGAAAAGATAGAGAACTTCTGTGATAATTTTGCCTTTATGTTTGTCTAGAGCTAGCCAACATGGAAGAGGATCCCAGATCAGCTGGAGTTGCTACCTTTGTTCTTCAAGAAGAATTTGATAGATATTCTGGTTATTGGTGGTGTCCAGAAGCTGAAACAAGTAAGAGGCTTCAAAATAATATATTATAGGTCAATTAAAGTATTATGAGATTCAACTACCAATTAGTTAACTGCACAGATTCTTAATTCTGAATAATAGATTCTGAAGTGATGAAGATTGGATCCCACCAGTAGTTATTTAGAATATTCAGGCTATATCTCACCATAATGAGTTCTCATAAAAAACAGGTGTATTGTGGTTCAGTACCCCAAGTCCTTCAACTCTCCTTGCCAGTTTTTCATCTAGAAGCTGGTTGGTGGCAACATTGCTGGCAAAATAAAAAATACCACCCCTTAATGGGAGTTGCTATAAAAAACATAGGATTGACTAGAGTCTGCATGAACAGATGGCCAAATTAGTGTATGAATGGATCAGAAAAAAAGAGCACAAATTCCTTCTTTTTCTTGGTGTATTCACAAGTATTTTACTAGCTGAGAAACAGCTCTCTAAAGCAGTAGCATTCAAACTTTTTGACTGTGATCTGGTTAGAAATTTGTTCTACATTCTAGCCTAATACATTGTACATATACTCTATACATAAAAGGCAGCATGTTTTATGTATAAACTGCTTTTCACTATGGGAGATATAATACTAGAGGGAATGGTCAATTATGATTACTTTCTGGCATAATTCTCCTAAATTTTCAATATTTAATTTCCTTTTAAGCTCCCAGTGGCAGTAAAATTCTTAGAATTCTGTATGAAGAAAATGATGAATCCGAAGTGGAAATTATTCATGTTACGTCCCCTATGTTGGAAACAAGGAGGGCAGATTCATTCCGTTATCCTAAAACAGGTACTGTATTCCATTGGCATTTATATTCACTCATTCCTACTTTTCAAACAAGATTCTTTCTGCATTCATCCAAAGGTATGGTCAACGTGGATATTTTACAGATTTAGTAAGGATGGGTTGTTTAAGTGTCTCTGAAGTAGATTTTTAAATTACAGGCTGATCCTTTTTAATTATTTCAAAGGTGAGGAAGTGCACAAAACTGATTATTTCAAGAAATGAATAAAGAAGTACCTTTGCTTGGAAATAAAGATTTTTAAGGGATTATGTTCTTAATAAATTAGTAATTTTTTCCCATATTGCTATTTAAGGCATTTCAATTGTGAAATGATACGAATTCCCCTTCATTACGTACTCTTGATATTTTTCAGATTCTTTTTTTTATAGCCATATTAAAAATTATGAATTGAAAAGGAGTTTTGAGATTCTTATGCAATAAAGTCCTGTCTATATGCAACATTCCTCATTTGACTAAAGTATAAAAAGGATTGATCTGGCAAAATTCGTTTGAATAATTTTGGATATGCATTACTGTTCATTTATGTCTCTTTCTAAAGGCACAGCAAATCCAAAAGTCACTTTTAAGATGTCGGAAATACTGATTGATGCTGAAGGAAGGGTAAGTATAAAATGTTAACTTTTTGTATCATTTGACTAGTCTGTCAATAGAGATTTTAGATATGCTTTTTTATTTTTTGGACTTGTTGAACTTGCTGAGACATCTACAGATCATGATTTCAGGTTGACCTAATTTTCTACTTTGAAAACTTTCTGCTGGTTCCCAAGATAGGAATATGGGGATATGCATATTTACCACTCCTTTCCAGTATTTTTCCTCTTTGCCTGTGTTAATTCTCCAGATCAGTATTTCTTAAATAGTGGTTACTGACTGGTGAGTTACCTTCTGTGTTGACAGTAGATTAAATATCCCTCATTTCTTTTATACTGCTACTTTCCATTTAGACAGATGCTTATAAGCTAAATGCACACAAAATTAATTAAAAAACAGTCGTCTTTGCTAGACTTTTTTAACAACTTTATTGAGGTATAATTTTATATATATATATATTTATATATATGTGTGTGTGTGTATGTATATATATATATATATATATATATATATACACACACACACACACATATATATATATACACAGTTTAAATATTTATTTATTTATTTGGCTGCACCAGTTCTTTTTAGTTACGGCACGTGAGGTCTTCGTTGCCGCATGCGGGATCTTTTTTAGTTGTGGCATGTGGGATCTAGTTCCCTGACCAGGGATTGAACCTGGGCCCCCTGCACTATGAGTGCAGAGTCTTAACCACTGGACCGCCAGGGAAGTCCCTGAAATATAATTCACATACAATACAATTCACTCATTTAAAGTTTAAAATGGCCTTTAGTATATTCACAGAATTGTGCAGCCATCACCACAGTCAATTTTAGAACATTTTCATTACCCCTGAAAGAAACTCACATCCCTTAATCATCATCCCCAGACCTTTCCATGCCCCCCAACCCTGGGCAACCGCTAATCTACTTTGTATCTATGGATTTGCCTATTCTGGACATTTCTTATAAATGAAATCATACAGTATCTAGTCTGAGTTCTTTCACTTAGCATCATGTTTTCAAGCACTAATCATGTTGGCACCATGTAACAGCATTTCACTACTTTTTATCGCCCAAAAATATTCCATTGTATGGATATACCACATTTTATTTATCCTAGCCATCCTAGTGGATTTGAAGTTGCACCTTACTGTAGTTTTGATTTACATTTTTCTGATGGCTAATGATGTTGAGCATCTTTTCGTGTGCTTATTGGCCATTTGTATATCTTCTTTGGAGAACTGTCTATTCAGATCCTTTGTCCATTTTTTAAAAAGTATATTTAAAATTGTTTTAGCTAGACTATTAAGGGAAAAAAGTTTGCTCTCAGGACCATTTCACTAATATATTACAAAAATAGTATTTTAAGCTAAAATATAAGGAACTAGGGACTATTATTTTTCTTAGATACTAGAGTCTATAAAGTGATTAAAATCTGATTTTACCAGTTATTATCAAGAGTTCTGTTAGTATAAACTCACGGGAAAAGACTTTTAGACTATGCTAATTCTTGTAGTTAGAACTTGTTAGATGTAAGAGCACCAGTAGAGGTAACCCATGACTTACTGCTGGTTTTGTTAATCCTGTGTACCTAAGACTGAAAAAGTTATGCTGTTAAAGATAGTGATTTAAGTAGACCAATAAGCTAGTTACTTATCTCAGTCTTCTATAACTAGATTCCTTTTTTCTTTTTTAATAGCTTATAGATGTCATAGATAAGGAACTAATTCAGCCTTTTGAGATTCTGTTTGAAGGAGTTGAATATATTGCCAGAGCTGGATGGACTCCAGAGGGAAAATAGTGCGTATGTTAAATTGCCACTTCTTTACAAATAATTTAGGACCCAGAACTGTCTGCTGTTAGATTTTTCCTTTCCGTTGGAGCTGCCTTCACAAGTAAATCTGAAGTGTAGATAGTTCTGCACAAAGAATTTTTCCTGAACTAAGTGGACTTGTAATCCTATAAGCATAGGTGCATTGCATTTTAATTCTGTCTCTTAGCCAGTCACAGTTTCACAGTGTTATTTGTGGTTAAATTGTATGACTTTTAGGCTCACATATAAGTATGTATATTTCTAATAAATAATTAAGCAGAAATATTTGTAGAGCCTTATGTGAAGATGATTACATGTAGTTCCTGTGTCTAATGTGGACAACAGGAGTTTCACGAGACATTTATCGACATTAAAGGGAGAAAACAATTTCAAAGGCCATCTGTGATTTTGGAAATTTAAAGAAAACTACTTTTAAAAACTCTACTCAAGCTTAACTTTTAAAAGTAAGTGTAGAATAAGCTAATACTTTTAATTAGCCATTTGTAAGTGATAATTTAACATATACTAAAGCAATACTTTCATTGTGATTATAGAAATAACTGATGGGTGCTAGGGGAAGGATTAGTGGAATATTCATTTTCTGAAGAGTGTGCTTTATTTTGTGCTTTTCTTTTGTTTATTTAAATAGTGCGTGGGCTATCCTACTAGATCGCTCCCAAACTCGCCTACAGATAGTGTTGATCTCACCTGAATTATTTATCCCAGTAGAAGATGATGCCATGGAAAGACAGAGACTCATCGAGTTAGTGCCTGACTCTGTGACGCCACTGATTATCTATGAAGAAACAACAGACATCTGGATAAATGTATGCATGTTTTCTTGTACTTGGTTTGAATATTTTCTCAGAATGCTAAAGCAAATGAAGCTCGATAGCAAACTATCAAAATGAATTTTTTGAGTTCAAAGTAACCTTGAATGTTATTTGCTTAGTTTGAACATTTTCAGATTGGAATGTTGGTTCCAGAATGGGTAATGGTTTGTACATAAAAGGTACAAACTGAAATGACATCTCCCTGACTGCAGAATTGCCCTTGTTTCTGGACACATCAGATATTGAAAACACAGCCTCATTAGTGCCTCTGAGAGGACCACAAGAATCCTGTCTAGAAAAGACTTTCTCTTTTAAGTTGGCAAACTATACCAAAATATAACAGTTTGGGATTGAATTTTTCATTTTCCAGTTTAGTGGAAAAAACTTAAACAAGATACAAAATAAATAAAGCTAGCTCACTCCCTGGCTGAATATAGGCTTCATATGATTCACCTAAAACAGATGAACATCTGTTTTCCCTTGAACTGTTAGAATATTTCTCTCTGGAAAAGAGAAGTAAAAGACATTTTTCCTCATCACTTCTGTAATAAGATTTATATCATTAAACAAACTTCGTGCCATGTTTCAAAGAATTTCAGAGATGGTGAGTAAGAAACAGCTTTTGGTCATATTTTTCTTTTTTCTCCATTTGGAAACATTTATTTCTCAATAGATGAAGTCTTTGACTAAAGTAAGAGAAACGTGAAAGGCCCAGGCAAAATCTCTAATTGTACATATACCATACACCCTAGCCTGACAGTTATTTATATTTCAGAGTATGTTTATCAAGTAATTCTTCTTTCTCTGGCTTAATTGAATTGTTTATGTAGTATTTTCATTAATGTGTATAGTAAATTAAGCTATTCATTTTACAGATCCATGACATCTTTCATGTTTTTCCCCAAAGTCATGAAGATGAAATTGAATTTATTTTTGCCTCTGAATGCAAAACAGGTTTTCGACATTTATATAAAATCACATCCATTTTAAAGGAGAGCAAATACAAACGATCTAGTGGTGGGCTGCCTGCCCCAAGTAAGAAATCCTTTTTTATTTAAAAAGGGGAAAACGTTGGGGGCAGAAGGTGGGAGGGGCAGGGTAATGTAATGTCTTTTTTGTGTACTTTATAAGCATAGCACAAAGTTCTTGATGGATACATAATAAACTATTAATAGTGGGTAATCTCTGGGTATTGGGATTATTTATTTTTACTTTCTGTTTTTGCCTTAACTATACATTTTGTTTAAAGTGAGCTCATATAATTTTTAGATTAAAAAAGCTAGTTTTAAAACATTACAAAGTTATTAGATATTTGTGCATACTAGATTTTTTTTTATACTGTCTGCATCTACACTGAAGTTGATTTATAGGTATAGCTCTTCAGATTGATGTAATTATGTTTCCCAAAGTGAAATTAAATATTATGTCAACTGAAGTTAGTTTCTTTTTAAAAAGTGATTGGTTTCCTTCTGGGAAATGTAATACAGAATGTGTAAGCCTAGGAAAAATGAAATGGTACATTGAATACTCCTGTGTTTTTAAAAAATTGAGTTATGGTTTTCTACTTTAATAATATAGAGTTTGTTTTGGAATAGTAGGCATTTAATTATATTATGTTATATGCTTTACTGCCATTTGTAACTTAACAGACTCAACATAGCCATTTTTAAAAAACTGTAGTAAAATATACAAACCAAAATTTATCATTTTAACTGTTTTAAGTGTGCGGTTTCATGGCATTAAGTGTATTCATATTGTTCTGCAACCATCACCACCATCCATCTCCAGAACATTTTTCATCTTCCAAAACTGAAACTATCCAATAAGGAATACCCAATTTAGTGGAAAATAAGTAACTTCTCATTCCTTCCTCCCCTCAGCCCCTGGCAGCCACTTTCTGTCTCTATGAATTTGACTACTCTAGATACCTCATATAAGTGGAATCATACAGGTCTGTCCTTTTATGACTGGCTTATTTCATTTAGCATAGTGTCTTCAAGCTTCAGCCAGGTTGTAGCATGTGTCAAAATGTCCTTCCTTTTTAAGGTTGAATAAATATTCCATTGTATATAGAAACACATTTTGTTTATCCGTTCACCTATCCATGAACAGATGGGTTGCTTCTGCCTTTTGACTGTTGTGAATCATGCTGTAATGAGCATGGATGGACAGACATCTGTTTCAGACCCTGCTTTCATTTCTTTTGGGTATATACCCAGAAGTGAAATTGCTGGATATGGTAACTCTTTTTGTGATTTTTTGAGGAACCACCATACTCTTTTCCATAGCAGCTGCACCTTAGTACATTCCCATTAGAAGTGCACAGAAGTTCCAATTTCTCCACATCCTTGCTAACACTTGTTATTTTCTGGGTATAGTTTTTTTTTTTTTGTTTTGGTTTGGTTTTTGTTTTGTGGGGTTTTTTTGGTAAGAGCCATCCTAGTGGGTGTGAAATGGTATGTCATTGTGCTTTTGATTTGCATTTTCCTAATGATTAGTAACATTGTCATGTTGCTTGGCCATTTGTATATCTTCTTTAGAGAAATGTCTATTTGAATCCTTTGCCAACTTTTTAGTTGGGTTGTTTTTTCAACATGGCCTTTTTTTATATATATATATAAATGTATTTATTTTTGGCTGCATTGGGTCTTCATTGCTGCACGCAGGCTTTCTCTAGTTGCGGTGAGCGAAGGCTACTCTTTGTTGCAGTGCACGGGCTTCTTACTGCAGTGGCTTCTCTTGTTGCAGAGCATGGGCTCTAGGCATGCGGGCTAAAGTAGTTGGGGCATACGGGCTCAGTAGTTGTGGCTCATGGGCTCTAGAGCGCAGGCTCAGTAGTTGTGGCGCACAGGCTTAGTTGTTCCGCGGCACGTGGGATCTTCCCGGACCAGGGCTCGAACCCGTGTCCCCTGCATTGGCAGGCGGATTCTTAACCGCTGCACCACCAGGGAAGCCCTCAACATGGCCTTTTAAATATCATTCTTACTTGGGAAACAGTGAGCTACATCTTAGGACAGCAAAGTAAATACTGCCTATGACTTTGCTCCTTCTCTTAGCCTAATTTTTTTTTAATCAGACAGGAGCTTATATATCCAAGATGGAGATTTCTTCCCTAAGACCCTTAGTTTAATTTGGCCCTTAGCATGAAATTGCCCTTACCAGTTCCTCTGTTGTTCAGAAATTAAATCTACTTATGGAATTCTGGAAAGTTTAGTGATGAAGACTGGTCAAAGAGCTATGAATAGTAGTTAATTAACTAAAACAACATTCTTGGGACAGTGATAGAAAGATGATAACTTAAAATTTTATACTCCTGTTGAAGAATAAGAAGAGCTGTCACCTTAGCTAACGTTCTTCTCAGAACACCTAGCCTCTGTTCCCTCTCAGTGTCTGTTTCTGGGCCCCTCAGTTTGTCTACCTCTTCTTTCCATTTCCCTCCTTTATACTTAGTCTTTCTTGCTCCAGATCTTCCTCCTTTTCTTGATGTCCATTTTATTTTATTCTTCCCTCCTTTCTTCCATAAGTGTCTATAATGTGTAACAATTAGTATTTTTAAAAAATATTTATTTATTTATTTGGTTGCGCTGGGTCTTAATTGCGGCAGGTGGGCTCCTTAGTTGTGGCATGCATGTGGGATCTAGTTCCCTGAGCAGGGATCAAACACGGACCCCCTACATTGGGAGTACAGAGTCTGAACCGCTGCGCCACCAAAGAAGTCCCAATTAGTATTTATTATATGTTAAATAATATTTATTTTCTGGTGATAAAATTTAAAATACTAAGTTGAATTTTTGTATCTAAGAAAAAGAAAAGGAGTCTATTTTTTTTTAACTTGAGTAGGACCCTACTTAAGATCCTGTATCATCTCACCATCTCAGCTTGTCCTCAGCTGTCACTCCCCAGAGCCAGAGCTGGTAGCAGCTAGGCATAGAGCAGTGGTTCCATTTTTTTAACTTTCTCCTTAGGCCACTGAGAGAGCCTCATCTACCAAGACAGAATCTTATAAAGATAAATGAGACGGGTTGGTATTGACTGTGGTAATACCCAATTTGTTTTTGGCAAATGAAAAACAATTGTATTAAAATTTTCCTTTTCTGGCTTTTTAAGTAGTTTATTGCATTTCTGGAAGAAATGCCTTATTGACCCATTAGATTTTTTTATCTTTCTAACCAAAGGTCTAGGAATGCAAGTGCTTTTGAGTTCTTTTCTGTCTTTGCCATAAGAATCTATTATGCTGTTTTCACTTTATTTACATGGATTATTCCATTATTATTATGAAGACTCATAACTTGGAATTTTTTTTAACTTTAGACTTTATTATAAGGTGAAATTCACATAACATTAACCATTTTAAAGTGAACATTTAAAATGAACTGTGGCATTTAGTACATTTACAGAGTTATGCAACTACCTACCACCTCTATCTAGTTGCAAAACATTTTCATTACTCCAGACATAACTTTGAATTTTTCAGTGTTACCTTTTTGGAAAAAAGAGTTTAGAATACTATTTTTCATTGTTTCATTTGCTTGTAGTCTGGTATAGAGTGCTGAATTATGATTATGTTTATCTTCAGGTGATTTCAAGTGCCCTGTCAAAGAGGAAATAGCAATTACCAGCGGTGAATGGGAAGTTCTTGGCCGGCATGGATCTAATGTATGTTCTTTTATTCTACTGATATATTTAGTCAACATCGGCTGTGTGTATGCAGTACTAAAAATCAATAGTGCAACTTCATATGACCCCAGTATTTTGAAAATATTTTTAGGGCCTAAAAGAACCCAGTTTGTTGGAAAAGAAGAGTCTTAGTTTAAATTATAAATCTCACCCATTTTATAACCCTGGTATTAGATGTGATTAAAGGTCACCATTTTCAAATACAGTGTTAATAAGGGAAGGGCTGGTCCATACTTTTCAAGTCTAGCAAAAGTGAGTTATGAAAAAAAATAAAGTGAGTTATGATATAGTTTGAAAATTATTTCTAAATCTCTTATAGACTACTTGTGTCATTTCTACATTAGAAAATGCATTTACTACTTCTGAAGTAGTGATGCTGTTTCATTCACCTGTTTATCTTATCTCACAAATTTGAAGTTTCATCTACCACCTGCAGAATTTGATGAACATTTGTACAGAGCGTAGATTGATAAAGAAGAGGAGGGAAATCCACCCTCTGTTTCACTCTTGGCATACATATGGCTTTCTGTAGTAATTCAGTGAATTCTAGTTTTATTTCTTTTGCCTTTTATAGTACCTTGTGTTTGTTTCAACTTTCAGTTAGGTGGTCAGTTTCATGAGATATCTAAGAAAGCCATCCTTTATGTGTGATACGTACAGTTAAGATGATGTATGCTACCAGGATTTAGTGAAGGCCTGTGATTTCCTCAAATTGATTCAGAGATTTATTGAAGGATTATATATACTGGCTACTGTAGAAGTCACTTGTAGTCCCCAAGGTGATTAAGGAGAAAGAATGAAGATCCAGGTCCCAGGTTTGTTTTTGTTGGTAAAAACTTTAGAATATAATAGGCGACCTTTAAAGTCTCGTTTCCACTGAGAGTGTCACATGACCTTTTGGTTATATATTCAATATATTTTTTTCTCTTTGGGGACCTTGGATGTTATTGTCACCTGAGAAAAATCTTACAGTGTAATTCTAAGTTCTGATAATAAAAATTTACACTAATGTAAACTTCATGCTGTGTAATGGTTGGACAATACTGAGGGAATCCCCAAAATTGTGTTTATGCAGATCTGAACCTTATTTGGGCAACCTAAGTGTCTTTCTACTGCTTGCCATAATGTACATCAATTTTCTTCTTTATGTCATACTTATTTATGTGATGTGCTTGTGTCTCTCTTTCTTACTCTTCTATTTTCTCTCTATTCTTGCTTTACTTTTTTCAAGTTACCTTTCCCTTCTTTACTTTTGCCAGTGACCTGTTCACACCCAAAGATTTCTAATGACCATAATTGAGTAAATCTTTGAGGCTTTTAAACCCATGTGCCCCTTAGGGTTCTCAAAGTGTGTTCTCTGGACCACAGAGGATCGGCATCACCTGGGAACTTTTTAGAACTACAAATTCTTGGCCCCCCTCGCCCCCCAGACCTCCTGAATCAAAAAGCCTGGGGGTAGGACCCAGCAATCTGTTTCACAAGCCCCTCAGGTGATTCTGATATTCATGTGATGCTGAAACCCTCAGGTGTTTCATGTAAAGTTGCTACATGAAACAAAGAAAAGGGGAGTGAGGAATTAACCAGTTATTTATGCAGTTTTGAGAGGCCTGACTTCCAACTGCTAGGTCAAGAGCAGAACCAGTCCTGACGTTTTGCACAGATTAACACATACCTGTGAAGCTTCATGAATGTTTGTTCTGCCACTTCTTATCCTTTGTATTCTTTCTGTCTGTGTCATATAGGTCTACTTAATGTCAAGTGTGTTTATTTCTCTATCCATGCATGCTAAGAAAATGTTTATAATGACTAAGAAGAAGCTTCTTGGAGAAAACGTGGCATTTAAAAATACTTGCTTTTAGAAATGTACTTGTGTTTTCTTTGCTGTATAAAACAGTTTGAATTTTTTTTTAATAAATTTATTTACTTTATTTATTTATTTTTGGCTGTGTTGGGTCTTCGTTGCTGCACGCGGGCTTTCTCTAGTTGCGGTGAGCTGGGGCTACTCTTTGTTGGGGTGCACGGGCTTCTCACTGGGGTGGCTTCTCTTGTTGCGGAGCACGGGCTCTAGGCGCGCGGGCTCAGTAGTTGTGGCTCACGGGCTCTAGAGCGCAGGCTCAGTAGTTGTGGCGCACAGGCTTAGTTGCTCCACAGCATATGGGATCTTCCTGGACCAGGGATCGAACCCGTGTCCCCTGCATTGGCAGGCAGATTCTTTTTTTTTTTGACTGTTTATTTTTATTTTTATTTTTTTAACATCTTTATTGGAGTATAATTGCTTTACAATGGTGTGTTAGTTTCTGCTTTATAACAAAGTGAATCAGCTATACACATACCTATATCCCCATATCTCCTCCCTCTTGCGTCTCCCTTCCACCCTCCCTATCCCACCCCTCTAGGTGGTCACAAAGCACCAAGCTGATCTCCCTGCGCTATGCGGCTGCTTCCCACTAGCTGTCTGTTTTACATTTGGCAGTGTATTCATGTCCATGCCACTCTCTCACTTCATCCCAGTTTACCCTTCCCCCTCCCTGTGTCCTCAAGTCTATTCTCTATGCCTGCGTCTCTATTCCTGTCCTGGCAGGTGGATTCTTAACCAGTACGCCACCATGGAAGCCCAAACAGTTTGAATTTTATTAAACATCATTTGAGTAGGCTGCTAGAAGATTTTGAAAAGGAACAATAAAAGCCATTTATTTAGAATCTTACTGTAATTTAGGAAGACTATTAAGTGAATTCAGCTATGAGTATACTTGCAGTTCTTTTGAGTTCTGAATGAAGACTTAAAAGATCCTTCATAGTTATTTATAAACTATACCAGTATTGAAACTGATTGAGTGATTGAGTTCAGTTATTCCCCAGCCCAATAGATAAAAAATTTTTGCAAATTTGTACAAAAGACTAAAAAAGCACTGCCTAAGATAATACTGCACTGAGAAATAGGATGCTAAAATTAAACTCTTTTAAGTGTGTGTGAATGGTTGACCTGAGCTGTAATATAGGTATTTTTTTCTCTGTAAAGGATTGTAATTTTAATGAAATAATTTTTGTATTTTAAGAAAAGTACACATTCTAACCATATAGGAAACTACCAATAGCATGCAACTTGGACATCGTTTTACCTTCTGGACAGGATCTATTCTTAGCTATAAGACATGAGCAAAACCAACTCAAGCTTATTAACATTGGTGACAAATTTTTAAAAAGAGGCACAAGGCAAAGGGTGACTCAAATGATTCTGAATAAAATTGGATATTGTTTGTTAAATCACTGGTCTTGCCAAGGTCATACTAGCACTGATTTTTTTGTTGTTATTTTGACAGATCCAGGTTGATGAAGTCAGAAAGCTGGTATATTTTGAAGGCACCAAAGACTCTCCTTTAGAACATCACCTGTACGTGGTCAGTTATGTAAATCCTGGAGAGGTGACAAGGCTGACCGACCGTGGCTATTCCCACTCTTGCTGCATCAGCCGGGTATTAAGTCCCTGTTTGAAAAGGGTTTCCTTTCATATAAAAAACCCTCTACTCATGTAATACTCCTTTTCAGTAATGTGAAGATTGGTGAAGTTGGCCTGCAGAAACGTTAGCCTTAACTTTAGAATTGTTTATGTGTATAAATGGTCAGACTCTTACCATACTCCAGCTGTAGCATCAGTGCAGATGTAGCAACAGATAACCTTTTTTACTTTTCCCTGGGGAAAAGTAATTGTTTTTCCTTTCTCTAGCATTGTGACTTCTTTATAAGTAAGTATAGTAACCAGAAGAATCCACACTGTGTGTCCCTTTACAAGCTCTCAAGTCCTGAAGATGACCCAACCTGCAAAACAAAGGAATTTTGGGCCACCATTTTGGATTCAGCAGGTACTCATTTCCCTGAGCCTGATCTTAAGTAGGATTAGTACATTAGGGCACTAAACCTGTGTCATATGTCCACATTTCCTGAACAGAGTATTCCCGTTTCTTATCACCACCTGTCCCTGAGCTGCTGGGTTCCTGATTGATCCCACCCCTCCTAGTCTATCAATTATCAAATAAGACTGGTTACCTCCTACTCCAGGCAGGAGCAAGTGTGGAAGGCCTTTTTGAAAATAAAATTAAAATAGTCAAGATACCAGCTAGGAAGTGATTTATTCACATGTTTGGATGAGTTCCCAGATAAACAACTGAATTTGAAGGTAATATATACTGAACTAGTAAGACTCTTGAGCAGGGAAGCCGCAGTTTTAAGGAATACCTAGCTGGTCACTTTCTTAAACTTCTACAGCACTTGCTTGTAATGGCCATCTTAATAAAAGATAGAACACTCATTCTGTATGGGAGTGAAGAGCACTGTGAATTACCTATTTTTAAAATGCTTGATTTCTGAAACATGAAGAATGGACTAATTTTTTATATCTTTTAATTCATTTTATCCCCAAATCCTTTTTTTCCTGTTAGGTATTTTCACTCTTAAATATCTCCTAAGGGATTAAGAAATTAGCGCAAAACCACAAGGTATAAGTATGTTCTGATGTCCACAATCAGAATTTGTGATATGGTGATGATCTCTGCTTAGACTGTGTAACATCATCCAGTATGCACAGATTTAGTATAGGTCTATATCACTTTGGAAAACCAATTGATTAAGTTAATTTGTGGTTTCAGTTTCCCATCAGGTATATGGCTTAACCATCAATAAGTTACACAAACCGAGCACAAAGTATTTGTGTTCTGCGTGTGAATACCTCCTGGGCTCCAAGGATTGTTCATAATACTTTGTGTCTGCTTCTTAAATAGATAATTTGATATGTTCACTAGATTTACTTTTTTAAAGATAACTTCGTGCTTGATTTCTTGCTTATCATCTGAAGGGGGGGATGGTTAGTTATTTGTGTATAGAGTGGTGGGTTTATGGTATCTTTTCCTTGCTCTCAGATTGCTGAGCTCCCATAAGAACTCCTTTTACAGACTGTGTTACCTCCTCTCAGGTCCTCTTCCTGACTATACCCCTCCAGAAATTTTTTCTTTTGAAAGCACTACTGGATTTACATTGTATGGGATGCTATACAAACCTCATGATCTACAACCTGGAAAGAAATACCCGACTGTGCTGTTTATATATGGTGGTCCTCAGGTGGGCATATTTATATACATATGTGTGTGTGTGTGTGTGTGTGTGTGTATTTTTTCATTTTCTTTTTTTTAGGTGATTTGTTTTTTAAATGTCTGGTCAATTGTTTAAGTTAAGATTTGAGCATTGCTGAGCCTCTGCTATTATTGACTCTGGCTTATGCCCTAATTATCCAATTTAGGAGTTCAGGAAGCTGGGTTTTGTTAGATAGCTAACTCGAAAATCAGTGTCAATTTCTTCTTTTTTTTTTTTTTTGGCCTCACCACGCGGTTTGTGGGATCTTAGTTCCCCGACTAGGGATCAAACCCAGGCCCTCGCCAGTGAAAGCACAGAGTCTTAACCACTGGACCGCCAAGGGAATTCCCTCAATGTCAATTTCTTAATTTACAGTGAGGACTGTAACTGTCATGGGGAATGTAATATGTCAGTAGGTAAATATGTTGTTTTGTGGGTAGAGAACTTGTTTTGGAAATGATATTAAATAATTAAATGTCTTGGTAAATAAAGAGTCTTAACATATTTTTGAAAGCCTTGGTAGCCTAATGAATTCCGTCTCTTCATTCTAAGGCCACATCTCTCAAACAAGCTATAACACTTTATTTTTTTTTTATTTTTTTAGAAGGGTTTTTGGCTTTTTATTAATTTATCTTTGGCTGTGTTGGGTCTTCGTTTCTGTGCGAGGGCTTTCTCTAGTTGCGGCAAGCGGGGGCCACTCTTCATCGCGGTGCGCGGGCCTTTCACTGTCGTGGCCTCTCTTCTTGTGGAGCACAGGCTCCAGACACACAGGCTCAGTAGTTGTGGCTCACGGGCCTAGTTGCTCCGCGGCATGTGGGATCTTCCCAGAGCAGGGCTCGAACCCGTGTCCCCTGCATTGGCAGGCAGACTCAACCACTGCACCACCAGGGAAACCCAAGCTATAATACTTTAATCAGCTAGTTAAGGCAACTGCTATACTGCTATTCAGCACTGTAAGAAGTTTGCACCTTGATCTTCTTGTTTCCACCTTAAATATTAGCATGTGAATATTAAGCAAATTTTACTGACTGTCAGAGTAAAGTATTTTGGATAGGTGAATTGGTAAATTGGTAATTTTTTTAAATGTTTAATCTTGGTTATATATCTTACACTGAGACCCTGTAGAAATTAGAATATAATTACAATGTTTTTCTAATACAACTCTCTTGGACTCAGTAAATATCCTTTATAATTATACCCAGTTATTCAGATCTGGAAATGTATCTAGATGTAAAGTTATCCAAAAAATAAAAGTAACTACATAAGCCATAACATCTCAGCAATAACCATCATATATCAAGTTAAATCACTTTGCCATTGTTTAGTGTGTTTTACAAACAAAACGTGATTCACATTTGTATAATTGTCATCTACACATAAATTATGAAAGAATTAAATTAGACTTCTCTTAAAAACTTTGAGCCAAATCTTTGTAAACTTAAGAAAAGGTGTAATACAAAGAAATTCAGGGGAGAAATTACAGGACACTCTCAGAAGCTTTACATGTTTTGTTATATTATTTTGATATTATGACTAAGTAAGAAGGGTGTTTCTCCTTCCCAATGAAGAAATGATACATGAGATATGTGGAAAACACACTATAAAAACTAGCTAGCTGGTTATTTAGATTTTTAATACTAAAGGACTCCTTATATTAGTAATTAAGTTTTAAAAGTCTAAGCCATGTGAAAAGGTAGTATCACTAATCATTAGGGAAATGCAAATCAAAACCACAATGAGATACCACCTCACACCCCTTAGGATAGCTATTATCAAAAAAAAAAAAGGAAAATAATAAATGTTGGTGAGGGAGTAGAAAAATTGGAACTCTAATACATTGCTGATGGGAATGTAAAATGATGCAGCTACTATGGAAAACAATATGGCAGTACTTCAAAAAGTTAAACATAGAATTATAATCTGATCCAGCAATTCCATTTCAGGATGTATACCCAAAAGAATTCAAAGCAAAAACTCAAACAGATACTTGTACACCAGTGTTGATTGCAACATTATTCACTATAGCCAAAAGGTGGAAGCAACCCCAGTGTCCGTTGATAGATGAATGGGTAAACAAAATGTGGTATGCAGAGGAATATTATGCAGCCTTTAAAAAAAAAAGGAAATTCTGACTCATACTACAACATGGATGAACATTGAGATCACTATGCTAAGTAAAATAAGCCAGGCACAGAAGGATAAATATTATATTTTTCCACTTGTATAAGGTACCTAGAAGAAGTAAATTCATAGAGACAGAAAGTAGAATAGAGGTTGTCAGGGACTGGGGAAGGGTTAGGGAATTATTGTTTAATAGGTTTGAAGTTTCTGTTTGGGATGATGAAAAAGTTCTGGAAATGGATAGTGATGATGGTTGCACAACAGTGTGTACTTAATACCACTGAATTATATACACTTAAAATGGTTAAAATTCATGTTTTACCATAATAAAGTCCTGCCATGTAGTAAAAACAAAATTCTTTAATTGTTTGGAGTACCTTATGAATCCAACTGTATTTTTTTGCACTTATAGAACAGTTTCTTTCTCAAAGTGTTCTTTGGAAGCATTCATATTTGGCGAGACCACAGGAGAATCTGCTATTCAGTTTGCAGGGAGATTTCCCCATAATACTTTGCATGATAGAATGCATTTGGCACTTCAACCCACTGGGGGATCATTCATCCTTATGTTTGATGACCATGTGGATTAGTTACGAAGAGGCTCCTTAATGTAAGATCAGATCTTTCTAATAGCACACAATAACCTTGCAAAATTTGATTAAATCACATAAGTGGTCCAAACCTTTTTTTTTCTTGGTGTATATTCAGGTCAAAGTGGGAATCCTTTGAATAGCAACAGTGCCACAATTCATAACATGAGGTGAATTACTTCATCACTAAATGCAGCAATGTCTGTAGTCGGACAAAAGTAAAACCAAGGAAAGCAACAAATATTTCCCATTAAAGTCATCAAGGCTTAGTTCTTTAAACTTTTCATTGATAACAGTAGTGTGTTTAAAAATGTTTATTTAACAAATATTTATGATACTTCCTATGTGCCAGACACTGTTCTGCAAACATAAATGCACAAGAGAGCAAGTTAAAATAGCAGAACACAGGTTTTGAAGAATTGATACTGAAGAAAACTTCTGAATTCTTAGTGCTGAAGGGTATTATGTTTAAGTACCTCCTTCTAAGAAGAAGCAGGCCTGGAGGCTGCAAAGGCAGAAACACTGGCTCTGGGGGAGAATGTTCCTATCAGGCAATTGAGGCCACCTTCTGTGATTGACAGCAGGCAAAGAAGTGAATTAGTTTTCTTATATGTTCATATATGTGTTCCTTGCCTAATACTTCTTTTTTCAGCTCCCTCCCTTTAAAAACAAGCACCTTTGCCCACCAAACCCCTCCTCCCAAGGTAGAAAGGGAAAACATCATTCTCCTATGTCTGTTTTTCATTCATTCAGCAAATAGTTATTGAGTTCCTATTATGTACCAGGCACTATTCTAGGCAGTGAGGATACCACAGTGAACAAGTCAGACTAATGTCCCACCCTCATGGAGATTAATGAGGAAAATAATAAACAAGCAGACATATAAATTACATAATTTCATATAATGGAAGTGTTATGAATAATTGTTGGGAAAGAGGATGGCAAAGTGACTAAAATGAGGGTTCTGACTGGAAGGTCAGGGAAGCTCTCTGAGGTTGCAGAGGATGAGAAGGAATGAGCCATGTTAAAGATCTGAGGGCAGAGCATTGTAGACAGAGGGAACAGTAAATGTCAATGTCCTGGGGTTAGAACCAACTTGATATAGTTGATAGTAAGGTTAGAGTACTGTGCTCAAGGGGGGAAATGGTATGAGATGAGGTCACAGAAATAGCCAAGGACTAGGTAATGTAGGGTCTCAAAGGCAGTGGTAAGGAGTTTAGATCTTACTCTGATCTAAACCCCCTGCCATTATGAGGAGCTAAGCTATAAAGTCGTACCTGATTTACATTTTTAAACATCATCCTGTGGCTGTGAGAACAGACTATACGGAGGACAAGTATAGAAACAGAAAGACCAGTTTGGCAGTTGTTGCAGTGGCGCTAAACATCCGAAAGTTCAAAAGCAGAAGGTTCTTTACACCGCGACCGCCAGTCTAGCCCATTCAATGCTCAGTAGATATTTATTGAGTAAAGATAGCATCGATGTTTATTTTAACTCCTGGCTGGCTTGGTTTTCCTATTGGTTTCAGCCAGAGAACACTTTCTCAATTTTGCCAGAACTGTTTTTTTGTTTGCTTATTATCTACCTTAGTATCCACCAAACCTTGAACTTCTGTAACTTTCTGCCCATTAATTAAAGTCTTCTTTTCACCAGAGAGTATATTTCTGGTGAAGCACCAAACTACATTTAATTTCTCAGTCATTTTGAAGTATAGTTTCTAGGGCAATAAAGATATTTAAGAATTATCTTACCTTTTGCACTAATTTGTGTAACAGGAAAAAAGAAGCTGACTGGTCATAGTAATTCATTAAAATACTTCAGTTTTCCCTCTACTGGTCAGAGACAATCCCAGAAAAGACAGCTAGGGAGAAAAAATGATCTTATTCTGTCATTTGAATGGTACAGTTCTTCCTCAGGGTAGAAGTAATCATTTTAGTAATTTTTTCTATGGGGTAGGTTAAATCACTTATCTTGTATGTAGTTAATATCTAGGTTATAATTTTAAAGTCTGTAGTTACTCAGTAATTCCTCAGAACTTTTGAGTGTGAAGTTAAGAAAGAAAAGAAGTAACATAAACATGAAAAGATTTAATTTAAAAGTAAATAAGGGGGCTTCCCTGGTGGTGCAGTGGTTAAGAATCCGCCTGCCAATGCAGGGGACACGGGTTCAAGTCTTGGTCCAGGAAGATCCCACATGCTGTGGAGCAACTAAGCCCATGCGCCACAACTACTGAGCCTGCGCTTTAGAGCCCACGAGCCACAACTACTGAGCCCGCGTGCCACAACTAGTGAAGCCCACACGCCTAGAGCCCGTGCTCTGCAACGAGAAGACGCTGCAGTGAGAAGCCTGCACGCCGCAACTAGAGAAAGCCCACACACAGCAACGAAGACCCAACACAGCCAAAAATAAATAAAATAAATTAATTTAAAAAATAAAAATAAATCAGGGAGAGGGGGAGGAGGGGAATTGCTAATCAATGGGCATAAAAAATTCTTAATTATGCAAGATGAATAAATTCTAGAGACCTGCTGTCCAACATTGTCCTATGATTAACAGTACTGTGTTGTACACTTAAAATTTTAAGAGGGTCCATTTCATGTTGTATTCTTGCCACAAGAAAATAATTTCATTTTATAGGCAAAATAATGTTAAAAATTTAAGCTTTCTATTTTTTGCAGCATCCTGCCTCTCTTATGCTTTTGTATGCTACCATATAATAAATTTCACTGAAGTTGTATTTCTTCCTCAGGTGCAGTTGGTGAATAATCGGTTTAAAGGAATCAAGTATTTCCGATTGAATACCCTAGCCTCTCTGGGTTACGTGGTTGTAGTGATAGACAACAGGGGATCCTGTCACCGAGGGCTTAAATTTGAAGGCGCCTTTAAATATAAAATGGTGTGTGAGCATACAAACATTTTTCTTTTAAAGACATTTACAATTTTTGGTGCATTGTTTGGTGTGAAATCCCAGAGAAAGAGTTGGGGGAAGGCACTGTGAGTGTGTGTGCACGTGTGTGCATGTGAGCATGTGTTACGGTTTGGGGGTGGGAAGGAAGGTACAACTTGATATTCACTAGGCTATTCATGTCTACCTATATGTAAATTTGGGGAGCTGAGATAGAACCACTTTTATATAGAAACCCCCTCTCTTTCTATTTTTTATGTCCAGTTTAGCCAGAAGCCAGTCCATTTAGTTTTCAGCATCCTGTACACTGTTAAGAGGAGTAATTGAGATTTGTTCTGTCCTCTGTGAAGAGAGAAACCAACTGGTTAGTGCCTTCCTTGTGACAAGCCTCTTTCTCTCTACAGGAAGCTTTAAATGCTACCTTTTAGAGATGCCCCATGTCCTTTCTGCTGCTTTGGGAAATGATGAGAATCCGATGTTCCTTTTGCACAGTAAGGCAGTTACTGTGTTTGCCAGTGTATTGGACATGCTGAGTAAGACATGGGGATTTTCTCCCACAGCCAGTTCTTTGACCTTATGTTGTATTCTCATGTAAGTTTTTGTTTTTATTTTTGTTTTTGGCTCAGTGAAGTGAGATTGTGTGCACTGGCAGGCCTAGTAATACAGACAGGGTGGTGGCGATAGGAATTAGGACTATACAGGACTTTAAAGAAATTGTATGTTCAGTTCCTAGAGGTAGGTGATGGGGAAATAGGAGGATAAGGCGTCAAGAGTGATTCCTTCTGCTTTATTGCATTAAGTTTTAAAAAGGAGAGAGAAAATTAGTCAGCCATTTAAGGGGGCTAATTTTTTATATTTGGGTATAGGAAGGCTTGTTACAAGGAAGATGCTGACCTCTTAGCAGACAACAGAACAAATGGAAATGGGAAATACCCATACGGCAAGGGACATTTTGGGTCACAGTAGGAAAGAACTTTATGACTAAGGGGTAACTAAACTCTAGGACAGGCTAGCAACAGAAGCTATAGGCTCCTATCTCTAGAGTTAAAAATTTTTTTTTCAAGCAACAGAACTTCCATTGATAATGAGTTCTTATCTAAAAAACTACAGGTATTTTTAGTAAGAACATCTATCAGCTTTAAAAGCACTCTTATAATAAGATTTTTATTTATCAGAATCAGTGAAATGCTCTCCCTTTTTTACAGGGTCAGATAGAAATTGACGATCAGGTGGAAGGACTCCAATATCTAGCCTCTCAATATGATTTCATTGACTTAGATCGTGTGGGCATCCATGGCTGGTCCTATGGAGGATACCTCTCCCTGATGGCATTAATGCAGAGGTCAGATATATTCAGGGTATGTGATTTCCTATGGTACTTCTTTTTGCAATAAGGGTGGAATTTTCTATAAATTGAGATATGAGGAAATGCCAATTTTCTGAAGGTTTACAAAGTTGACGGTACTGTGAAATGTTAGGGTTTGTGTGTTTAATAGCCGTGTGAAATAATAGATATATCTTGTCAACTCGTGAGATATATGTTTACGTATCTTTATCTACATTTATCTATATAAAATAGTTGTCAACTTGATCAGTTACTGGCTATTTATAGACATATGCCAAAGATTGTGGGAGATAGTCATGATCAGTAAAACACACATTCATATTGGGTTGTTCTTATTTGCGTAATTGTTGGACTACAACCTCTGAGGGCAGGGATCTGTCTGCCCTACGCTGTATCCTCAGCAGCCAAGCACAATGCTTGGCACATAGTCGGTCCTAAGTAAATCTGTACTGAATGAATAAACTATGAAATATATAAACAATGATTACAATTCTATAAACAACTTCTTAGAAAAATATGTTAGAAGAAAATATAAAATGATGCTAACAGTTGTTAAGGGAATGGGAATTATAAGTGGCATTTTTCTTTTTGATATTTCAATAACATGATTTTATTTTACAGTGAAATTTTTTTATCTTTAAGAATAAAAACTATAGGGTTTTGTTCTTACACGTATATTCAGATAATCTTTATTTATAATAACCACAAAATGAACTCTGAATACTGCCATAATTTTCCCAGGCTTGCAGCTGTCAAGAAAGTAATTACAGTATTTAAATCAATATTTAAATATAAAACTGTGTGTGGGAGACTTAAAATGAGGCAAGTATTTAGTGCTTAAATATATTTCATTCATTGTTTTAAATTCTGTACTGCCAACAGAAGCTAAAAAAAAAAAAAAAAGACTGCTTTTTCCTATATAAAGCTGACACTTGTCCCATATTTTTTTCCCCAAGAGCAGGAATGAATTTACACTGAGGCATTCATATGTTCTAGTTCAGCCTCCCCTTTTAACAGAGGCCCATGTTTATATTTCATCTAGCCCAGGTTAAGGATTTGGTGTGTGGCACATCTGTGGAACATGAAGCTAACTGACTCACAAAGTATCAAATTCTTGACCTTCGCACTCCCCTTTGATTTTCTGAGTTGCCTGAGACCATGTATGCTCCAGTCCTGGGGCTAAAGCCTAAGGATAATTTTAGCCTGTAAATTTGCAGTTACAGACTCTCAGTGCTAGCCATTCTTTTCTGGACCACACTTGACTGTCACTGTTATCTTATGCAGGTTGCTATTGCTGGGGCCCCAGTCACTCTGTGGATCTTCTATGATACAGGCTACACGGAACGTTATATGGGTCACCCTGACCAGAATGAACAGGGCTATTACCTAGGATCTGTGGCCATGCAAGCAGAAAAATTCCCCTCTGAGTAAGTTTAAGCTTTAAAATTAAAATTATAAATTTAAAATTGTATCTTTAAAAATTGTCTTTAATAATAAGGAAAACTGTAAACATGACAAGACCAAAACTAATATTTTATAGAGTACTAGAAGACATAGCTGTTTGTCAAAGCTGAATTATAGGCCAGTTCATATAATTTGGGTTTTTGTACAAGTTATATTTGAAGCAGTTGCTTAAGTGATAAAAGAAGCTTAATTAAGTACACAACTGTTTCAAGGTAGAAAAAATTCCATTTCTGCTTACATATATTTTGCAAGTAGCATATATGATTTTTCTTTTTCTAGGGACATGCTATAATTATTGATGTGTGCTAATATCTTAATAGGAAATAGAACACATGATTTAATTAAAAAAAATTTTTTTACATGTAGCATCTGGTTAATATATTACTAATTTAATATTGAAATGCCGAATCCTTTTTTTTAAAATAAATTTATTTATTTATTTATTTTGGCTGCCTTGGGTCTTCGTTGATGGGCGCGGGCTTTCTCTAGTTGCGTGGTGCGGGGGCTACTCTTCATTGTGGTGCGTGGGCTTCTCATTGCGGTGGCTTCTCTTGTTGCGGAGCACGGGCTCTAGGCATGTGGGCTTCAGTAGTTGTGGCACGTGGGCTCAGTAGTTGCGGCTTGCGGGCTCTAGAGCGCAGGCTCAGTAGTTGTGGCGCATGGGCTTAGTTGCTCCACGGCATGTGGGATCTTCCCATACCTGGGCTCAAACCCGTGTCCCCTGCATTGGCAGGCGGATTCCTAACCCATGCGCCACCAGGGAAGTCCCAAAATGTTGAATCCTTATTCTAATATTACAGTATAAGGAAGTTAACATAGTTAGTTGTGATTAGTTTTAAGGAGTTAAGTGGTTTTCCCAAATACTCTTATTTTGCCTAATCCTCTGATATTTCCATTTTTCCAGACCAAATCGTTTACTACTCTTACATGGGTTCTTGGATGAGAATGTCCATTTTGCACACACCAGTATATTACTGAGTTTTTTAGTGAGGGCTGGAAAGCCATATGATTTACAGGTGAGTTCTTTTACATTTTCTGATTAAAATAGCCATGATTAGTGATTGGTTACTTTGAAATATAATAAAGTATGGAGTAAGGTTGAATTTTCAGCTGTGGCCACGCTCTGCTTAAGAGAACTAAAATAATAGGCATAGTTAGTAGTGCCACTAGTTAGATAAAAATTAAGATCCTGTGGAAGTCAGGATGAAAATAGTCCTATCAGATTACATGACTTGTGTATCTGTATCTGCTTTCAGTTTGTAATCATGGACAAGATGACAGGAGTCCATTCACTATCCTCCTTTGCTTTTCTTCTTCCTCTTGGAAGGGTAAAGAAATGCTACTTGATTTCATTGTTATAAAGGATTTTTAGGACCTGATTACAAGGTCTTTTAATTTTCTTCTATTTTATATTGACATTGAAGCAGAAACCAACAAGTTACTTACCTCCATTGCTCCATTACTCAAAAAAAAGCTTTTAAGAGAAATTTTTCCTCCTTTCTTCCTCGTTTCTACTCCTTACACGGATTGTTCTCATAAGAAATGAAAAATATTACTTTTCCCTTTTTTGTGTTTCAGTTGACATTTATGTAGGTAAACTATGAGATATTTGTCTATAGCAGCAGTTTTCAAGCATTTTGGTCTGAGGACCCTTTTATATACCAAAAAGCTTTTGTTTATGTGAGTTATGTCCATCAGTATTTCTCATATAAGACTAAGACTAAGAAAATTTTAAAATATTCATTTATTTATTTAAAATTAACAATGATAAACTATTACATGTTAACACAGATCACATTTTTAATGAGGGAGAAAATTTTTCAAAACAAAAACAATTTACTGAGAAAGTTAGCACTGTTTTACATTTTTCTAAATCCCTTTAATCTCTGGCTTAATAAGAAATACATCTAGATTCTCGTATCTACTTCCACATACAATCTGTTGTGAAATGTTGTTTTGGCTAAAGTAAATGAAGAAATTTTGGCCTCAAAATATGTAATTAAGAAATGGGAGTAATATTTTAGCTTTTTCAGATAATCGTGGATATTCTTCTTTGTTGCTACACTGAAACTGAACAGATGGTAGTTTCTTAAAGGTTAGTCTTAGTGTGGAATCTGAAACCATATCTGTAAACTTTTCATACTCTGCTACACTACAATCTGTTGGATCTTGTACTTCAAATGGATCTTTTACCCATGCATTGGTCATCTGGAAGATATTGGTTCACTTCTAAGTGTTGACCCATTTCATCATACAATATTTTTTAAATCATATACATTGATATTACCACTGATCTCAACAGAAAATTCTCCCAAGTATTGGGAAGCTCATGAGCTAGGAGTGGTAGATGCAAGTTTTCCAAAATTCTAATTTTCATTTAAAAGCTCAAAATTTATCATTGCCAACAAATACTGTCAATGCTGTCCTTGAAGTGACTGGCTCACATCATTTTTGAGAAAATGTTTGCCAGATAGCCAAGTCTGAATCACCATAGTTGTCATTCTTTCAAGTGAAAAATGGAGTTCCATTTAAAAACTCAGTTGTAGGGACTTCCCTGGCTATCTAGTGGTTAAGACTCCGTGCTTCCACTGCAGGGGGCGCGGGTTTGATACCTGGTCAGGGAATTAAGATCCCGCATGCTGTTCGGCGGGGCCAAAAGAAAAACAAAACAAAACAAAACTCAGTTGTACTCAGTCCTTTCCCTTGAGACATCGTGTAGCAGAAGTGCTTTATGCCTTCTTCCCATCTTATCACCACAGAATATAAAAAGACCTCTGCTCAAGGGTTGCAACTTAATAACATTCTAATTTTTACTACTACTTAAGTGAAACTGGCATTTTTTCTTGTTTACTACAAGTGTATGTCACTGCCTTGATTCACCCACCATTGCCTTTCATTATCAGTGCAAATGCCAACACAGTGAATAAAGGCAAATAATGTCTTAGTTTTGATCTGAAAGTAGTTTTGACCTTGTGTATCCCTGGAAAGAGTTTATGAGGACTCCTGACGTCTGCAAACCACACTTGGAGAACCATTGATCCTTCTGTAAGCTTAGTGGTACATAGGGAATTATAAAAAGAGAAGGCCCTTTAGACAGGATGTATGTGTATAATATCTTGGAGAAGCTCTGCTCCATGTTATTAATTCTGTTGAAAATCTCTGGAAAGCTTTGGAAGGAGATGTGTTCCTAAATTCTTATTTTGTGTATTTTGATTTTGTTGTTGTTGTTTTTAAGATCTATCCTCAGGAGAGACACAGCATAAGAGTTCCTGAATCTGGAGAACATTATGAACTGCATCTTTTGCACTACCTTCAAGAAAACCTTGGATCACGTATTGCTGCTCTGAAAGTGATATAACTTTGACCTGTGTAGAACTCTGGTATACACTGGCTGTTTAACCAGATGAGGAGGTTTAATCAGTAGAGAATTGATCATCACATTTTGGTACCTGCCACATAACATCTACTTCTGAAAGTATATTTGGTGCCGTGCAGGTGTTTACAGCTTGTAGATAGTAATCTAATACCTTAACCATACACAAAATTAAATGATGCATATTTCTAAGGGACCCAGCAATACCATGAGAATTACTGAAAGAAATAAGACATTAGCACCATGTATCCATACTACCTTATTTTCATTTTTAATAGCATTGTGAAACCTCATGGACTTAATTAGTGTATTTTTACAGTATACTTCTGAGTTTGTTAAAATATGATATTAGTGATTGGTTTGGTTCAATTCCAGAATCTCTGACTAGTTACAGATTTGATAGCACTTAAATGTAATTGAATAGCTTATACTACATTGCTTGGGGTGTATCCAGCATGTTATGAACTAATCACTATTAAACCTATGGCTTAACTGGTCATTAATGATTTTTCAAGGATAACTTAGTAGCCTCCTAAAGACACTTAATCTTAATTTTGTTTCATTCAGACTCTGACCAGTTTTTAACCAATTTAAACTGTATCTAGTATAAATAGTTCTCTTTGATGATATGACCGAGTGGGTTTTTCCTTTCACATAAAGGCAAGTAACTGTATATGTAGCATGGATTTAATTAGTCTTATAATATTGATAATTACAGGCAGGAAAATTTTAATCAAATGATTAGAGCTTAAATATTTGCAGGCAATTTCTTTCCCTTTAGGAAAAGAAAAAAGTACACATTCACTTGTATTTTTCAGAAAATTTAGTGGTGCCAGTTTCCATTGGGTATTTCCTCATTGAAATGTTCCAGAGTTTTAGGGCAATGGAGGGGAATTTTGGTGGGGTTGGGGAGACCAGAGTGTGGAGAACGGCAGGGAGAGGAGAAGGCAAGGGTCTGCTTAAGATCTAAGCAGAAGTATAATTTGACCAAAAATACTCATGAAAAAGTTTAGGAATTGAAATTTAAACTCCTAGAATATTAGTTAAGGAAACCAGATTAAGAAATCACACTCTTGCCAACACAGGTACAGACTAACATTATTCAGGGGAGGAAAAGTTCCTTAGAGTTCTTTTACAATTCTAATTCTAATTTTTTTAATTTTCTTCTTAATTTTGGAAACCTTACAAATTGAAACTTTCTTTAACCTTTTTAAATTATTTGAGTATTATTTAGATATTGTGAGCTTAAAGAGTTTCCAGACAACCTCTTTACCATAAACTGATCCACAGCAAGGCATGGCTCTCTTTTGCAATGTTCAAAGCTTATAAGTGATTTCTTGAATGACCATGACATTTTTCTGGTTTAGCCCTAGCATTTCACTATTAAGGGAGCTCGTGGTGCGGATTGGGATCTGCCATCTTAGAATCTTAGGGTGCTAGATGGGTCACATTGGAGCCGGTGGCAGAGAAGGCACCTATGAGTTTGACAAGCCTCAGTGTTTGGAAAGTACTTCTAAACAACACTCCAAAAAAAAAAATTACTCTTTTCTTTCTCACCACTACAGAGAGAGTAGATTCCTGCCCTAGAGAGCACAGCCTCCATTAGTAAGGATGGTGACTGTGCGTGAGATGTGGACTTCGTCACTGAGGGCCGCATGGGAGGTGGGGGAGGTCCAGAGATGGCAGGGTGACCTGGCGGTGCTGTCTGTGGAGGGGGATTGGGTTTTGCTGTTTTTGTATTTATACTGTATAATAGGTACCACACTTTTCCCTGTGTCTGTATATGTATTGATTTTCTTGTTATGATATTTTCCCATGCCAATATTTGTTTATATTTTTTTCAATGTTAAATTAAATTGATTTGGGTAACTTTTCTTCCCCAAGAAAGTATTTTCCCCCATGACTTAAGTATGTATCTGATTACTGAAGATGGTTTTTGTCTGGGGACTAGTGGCGTCTGACGATATAACCTTATATAATATGCAAAGTAGAAATGGTATACAGTGGCTTTTATACAGCTACTCATTTGAAACCTCTTACCCAATAAGGCTGTTTCTTCAAAATGGCATCTCATATTTTACCAAAACAAACCTTAAAGAACCTCATGGACTCTTGAATTCACAGGTGTTTTCCTTTTGCATCTTGCCTTCTGCTTTCCTCCCATCACAAGGAATGCTTCTGTTATAATTCCCAGTCAGTTAAATGCCATTCTTCCATAGGGGGAAAAATACCTGACTGAATTCGCTTACAGAAAGACAGCTCGATTGAATTTGATTTTAAAATCAGTGTGGAAAACATCATAGTCAATTCAAGCAATCAGTAGAAATCTCACTAAAACTATTTGTACCCTGTGTTTGGGTAACAAACTATAAGGCAAGAGTATAGCCACATTTTTAGTGAGAACCAAAAAGCACTAGCGTAAACATCAAAGGGGGGTTTTGCAGGTTTGATAATTGGGTGCACTTGAACAACCATCAGTAGTTATGGTTGCTTCTGCGTTTTTGAGCAGTGGGACTCAAAATCTAAGATTCATCTGGGATGCTTATGAAAAGAAGTGCAGTCTTGAACCTCACTCTTAGAAATTTGGATTTCATTGATTTAAGTGGAGACCAGGAATCGCATTTCTAACAAGCTTCCCAGGTGACTCTAAAGCAAGTCATTTGTGGGCTACTTTAAGAAACTTCTGTAGAGAATGAGTTGGATTAAGAAAATAATAGGTGATTTCTACACTGGACTGATTTACAAGAACCTAAAACAATAGTCAAGATAGCTGCTCATCTGTGATGACTGTTGGCCCTTTTTTCACTCTGAAAAAAGCAGAAGGTATCATTAACTGTATATCCCCTTGGTCTGGAGATTAATTTTGGAATGAAGGTTTTTCTGTCTATGCCATTCCTGGCTTGTTTCCAAAGCCTCATACAAGAGGATGAAGTCACAATGCATGCATTATTTTTCAGAAGAATGAGATATAGATATTGATGCTTACTTTACTTGTTTTACTTCTTACAGAAGGTGTATCCCACCTCTCTGTAACATTGTTCTCTCTTTAGGTGGAATGATTCCTATGAGATCTCTCATTATTACAGAATTGTAAAATTTTCAAGCTGTTATATCTTTGATATAATCTGATGTTCTCATTATTTAGAGGAGGAACCTCCATATAGAGAGAGGAGAAAATATACCCGTGGTCACGCAGCCAGTTAGTGTTTGGTTGGTGCTAGACTCCATCCAGATATCCTAACTCATGGTAGTTAAATGATATGTAGAAAAGGCAAATTTTTAAAGAAGTATTTATTAATATATTCCTATGAAACATTTTAAAGATAACATAAAATGGTTAATTTTTCCATTCTAAAGTAAATGCTAAGCATGCTTATTAATGAAGCAGTACTTCTAATTAGTATATGACATTCTGAAGTTAATTAAAATTGTTAACACTAAATGTGTCTTCCTTGGTGTAGTGGGGGGTTTGGGGATTGGGGTATAGAGTGCTTGCTTAAGCCTGGGAGCCCAAATTATAGCTGTTTAAAGTAAGCAAAGAGACATGGCCATATCTAAACTAAGATATGTAAGGTGAGTGTCCATTCCCAGCAGACATAAAGGAATAAGGAAACTTTCCTGACTCCCACCTTCCCAACCCCACCCAGCCCCAACTGATCCATCTTGCAGCCTGAAATATGGAGACATGTTAGTTCAAGGTGCTGGCTCCTGCTTTTCTTATTTGGTCAAGAGACAGTTCTAGGTAATCATTTGAGAAGTCCCTCAGAGAGAGAAAAAGTAGTGTTCGTATGTTTGTTTTTACATAACCCAAATACAAATTTATGTTGAATTCAGCACAGTTGGAGTTCAGGTCTTTAATTTTAGAACATAAAGTGCCTGCTGTTTTAAGCATTGACTTATATAAAAAGAACTGCATGTCTCACTCCAGTAAGTTTATGGGTTTTCTCATTTTCAGCTACATGGCTTTTAATCATGTAAAATGAAACATTAGTTTTGTTGCATTTTATTACAGGTTCTTTGTTGCAATAAAGATGCTGCTAAAATTAATTGATGTAAATTTCCCTTTTTCCCCCATTCCCCATTTGTACAATCTTTGCCTTGATTAGTGGCAACTGTGAGTGATTAATACACACGAACAAGGTCATGTGCTTGCAGTGGCGAGCGGAGACTGCAAGGTGATTACGTGGGGTTTCTAGTATAAACACTAACTAAAAATGCATCCAAAGCCAGAGGGAGATGTGCGGAGACCTGCTTTGTACCTGTAAGTGGTTCCCTACAGCCAGCGTTGGTACTGCAAGGGTGGGTGGTGCTTGGAGCCAATGATTAGCACAACCTCCCTGAGCAGCTAGGAGTTTCTCTGGAATGCCTCATGGAGTTGACAGTGGTTTCTGCATGCTCCCCAGGAAATTTCAAGGGAGTTCAGTGTAATACTTTCTTCAGAGATTTCTTTGACAATTCTCTGGTCTTTTGAAGCTGTACTAGAGAAAGGGTAGGGGAAAGAAGCAGATGAACCGCTCTAAAATTAGTAAATTTGGGTTTGTCTAATAATCCTTCCAGAACAGACCCTCACTCTGGATTCTGTAATCCTCTAAAGTTGTATGCAAAATATTGCATGAATGAGTGGAGGTGCATTCTGGGGAGAAGGGCTTTGGCGTTACCAGATTCTCAAAGGGATAATGATTTTTAAAAAGCCACTGCTATGTTATGTATTAGGGTCTTAAACTTTTAATTTGTATACAAAAATTTTTAGAAATAAAGATTATCTTTAAACAGGGTACTGCTATAGACCTATCCTTTTTACCTCATAACACATTAAAAAAAAAAAAGACATCTCTGTGACTCTGGGATGAACTGAGGTACACTGGGTTAACCTGTTGAGGTTGCTTGTCGCCAGAAGTAACCAGCCAGACTCACCCAAACTCTAAAGAGATTAATACCTCAGCACACATGTAATTCATTTATGGCACTCCAGATGGGAACATTTTATAGACTACTCCGGTGTCTTTAATTTAGCTAGGATTTATTGCTAATCAAAAATCAGCTTTCAACCTGGCCGTAAGCATCCTACAAAGACTGTGCTGGCGGTACACACTTCCCAGTGGCTCTCGGGCTCCAGAGCTCCAGAGTCCTGTCAGAGCAAGCGTATGGTCTCAAGGCCTCTGGACGTCCCTCTAGCCTGACCTTACCCATGCAGTGGTAATGAGAAACGGATTGATCCCTTGGTGCTTTGGAGGGGAGCAGAGTCGAAACAACTGTATTTTGAGGATCTCATAACCATAACTTTATTTGGGGCTTGGAGTGGTTTGGGGAATCACCAGGATTTAAATAAGTTAATCAGCCTAGTTCCATCCACGGATCTGGTACCCTGGCCCTGCCACCCTGAAGAGGTTGAACTCCCATTGAAATGGATTAGATGGGATTCAACTCTGACATAGGCAATGAGATTTTTGAGTTTGTGTGTCCCTTACTGAAAGATAACACTCTCTAAATTGGCTCCCAAACTTAAGTTCTTGAAATAGAAGTTTGGAAACAATTAAGATAGTTGTCCTTAGCCAGTTTCAGGAATCCACCCCCCCACCCCACCCCCATCTTCACTAGAAAGGCACTCTGCAGAAGGGCAGAGTTTAACATTCTACTCACAGGTGACAATTATTTGCAGCAAGGTCCTCTGGCCGGGTAGGTTCTGGAAAACACAGTGCTCTTCTGTGAAATGGACTCTCCGTGTTGGCTTGGTTTCTGGGCATATGTATGGTCGTAGTTATATCCCTCAGCGTGCGTGTGAGTGCCACTGTCTGTAGTTCCTTGGGTACTTAATGATGTGTTGCCTAGCTAGTTAATTGTTTTTCATTGTCTCAACCATCCATTCCTCCTCATTCCTGTCGCTGCTCCTACCCCAGTCTAGGACCTGTAATGTCATGCTGGGCTGGAGTAGAAGGTGAAGATTAAGAATTCCAAGTGACTTCAAAGAAGCAGTTCACAAGTGTCATTGAGCAAATATTTAGTAACAATCATGTGCTAGGCCTGTGTAGGCCATGAGGAAACAAAGATGAAGAGGACACAGCCCTTGCCCTCAAGAGGTTCTCAGGACCAACTTCACCTCCCACCTCACTAGCACACCCGGTAGGACACCCGCTTTCTTTCTTTTTTTTTTTTTTTCTTTAATGCTTTCATTTTATTTATTTTTTTATACAGCAGGTTCTTATTAGTCATCCATTTTATACACATCAGTGTATACCTGTCAATCCCAATCTCCCAATTCATCACACCACCACCCCAACCCCCCGCTGCTTTCTCCCCTTGGTGTCCATACGTTTGTTCTCTACATCTGTGTCTCAATTTCTGCCCTGCAAACCGGTTCATCTGTACCATTTTTCTAGGTTCCACATGTATGCATTAATATACAATATTTTTCTCTTTCTGACTTACTTCACTCTGTATGACAGTCTCTAGATCCATCCACGTTTCAACAAATGACCCAATTTCGTTCCTTTTTATGGCTGAGTAATATTCCATTGTATATATGTACCACGTCTTCTTTATCCATTCGTCTGTCGATGGACATTTAGGTTGCTTCCATGACCTGGCTATTGTAAATAGTGCTGCAATGAACATTGGGGTGCATGTGTCTTTTTGAATTATGGTTTTCTCTGGGTATATACCCAGTAGTGGGATTGCTGGATCATATGGTAGTTCTATTTTTAGTTTTTTAAGGAACCTCCATACTGTTCTCCATAGTGGCTGTATCAATTTACATTCCCACCAACAGTGCAAGAGGGTTCCCTTTTCTCCACACACTCTCCAGCATTTGTTGTTTGTAGATTTTCTGTTGATGCCCATTCTAACCCCCACTTTCTTAAAGGCATGATAAATTCGCACTTTCCCATGCCAGTCCCTAATCAAATTCAAGTTGTACCCGACATTCAAGGCCCTGTGTCACCTGACCCAGCCTCACTTTCCCTCATCTGGGCTCTTCATTCACCCACAAGCATCCTGAAGTTTCCCTCTTTCAATTAGTAGAACTCATGCTTTGAGGCCAGACCCAGGTTCCTCTTGGCACCCTACGGAGCTTACATGGGAATCTTCCCCACCTGATGTAGGTGATATTGCAAAATGGTACCAGCATCAGCTTTGGAGCCTGGCTTCAACCCTTATGTCTGCTACTTGCTAGCTTTATGGGCTTGTGCATGTTTGTTTACATAACTCTCTGATCCTCCGTTTCCTTAGGTGAGAAATAGGAATGATAACAGAACCCTCCTCAGTGGGTTATTGTGAGGATGAAATGTGTTTAATATACTATGAAGCACTTGGTGCCTGGCATGCAATAAAAGTGCTCAATAAAGATTATCTTAGATTTAGCACTTTATTTTATACCATACTGTTTGCCACTGATTTTGTTTCTGCCGTTAGATTACAGACTGTGAGAGTAGGCACTATATTATACTTGGTTAATTCTCCCCATCATACCTACTATAGTCAGATATGTAGGAATCACTTATTTGGTACTTGAATACCAAAAAAAACTTCTAAATGAAAAACATATTTTGACCTCCCCCACTTAGGGCTATCTGATTGATAGGTTTAGGTTCCCAAGCACCCACCTACCGATGCACTTGTAAGACTGTGAGAGAAACGAAATTCTCCCCAGGTTTAAGCTTTTAGGATTCCTTCTCTGAAATGTCATTGGAATTTTTATTCTTCGTTCCCCACTGAGGCTTTAGGTCTGGAGGAGTGGTTCTTCTCAGCCCTGGTTGCTGTCACCGTTGCCGGGAGAGCTTATAAAAACGCTAATGGGGACTTCCCTGGTGGTCCAGTGGGTAAGACTCCACACTCCCAATGCAGGAGGGCCGGGTTGAATCCCTGGTTGGGGAACTATATCCCGCATGCATGCCGCAACTAAGAGTCCACACGCCACAGCTAAAGATCCCGCGTGCCACAACTAAGACCCGGTGCAACCAAAATAAATAAGTAAATATTTTTAAAAAATAAAAATAAAAACGCTGATGTCTGAGTCCTTCCTGGGATCAATTACATCAGCTTGGTGGGTGGGGAGGAGGTGGGCCATATTTTACTAATTTTTGATAAGCTCCTTAGGTGATTCTAATGTACAACCAGAGTAATGTACAACTTTGAGGTAGAGCAACGAAAGACTGCGTTCATGGAATGTAAGGGCCAGAATGGATTCTTAGAAATCATCTCATCTACTGCTTTACTTCACAGATGGAAAGCTGAGGCCCAGAGCCGGTAAGTGATTATACTGGAGCCATCCCAGCTGCTTAAAGAGAATCCGCACTTGAGCCCAGGTCTTCTAGCTCTGTATTCACCTCCCAGAGCAATGTTCTCCCAAACCAGAGCTTAACAGAGAAATTTGCCAAAGTGAGGAAGCCAAGGCTGTGCTGCCAGGATGGCCCTGGCAGAGGTGGAGGGAGTAGAAGAGGCCATAGGATCCCAGGCCCTCCCACCCTTCTTTCATCCAGAGCAGCAACTTAGCTTTTTACTTATATATGATTGGGGAAACTTGTTCTGCAGTTTAAAAGAAGAGGTCAAAAATCAGTGACCCCTCCCATCATTTTAGAGATGAGGAGACTGAATCCCAGAGAGGACCGCAAAGCCACATACCTGTCAAGTGGCAGAGTTGGTACCAGAAATCAGACCAATTTCTTGAGGTACAGGCAGGTAAAGTGGCTTCCACAAAGGCACAGAACCAGTTGGTAGCTGAACAGAGACACTTGAATGCAGTCTCTAGGACTCCTACTAAATTTCCTAAAATCTCTGGGACTTCCCTGGCGGTCCAGTGGTTAAGACTTCGCCTTCCAATGCAGGGGATGTGGGTTTGATCCCTGGTTGGGGAGCTAAGATCCCCCATGCCTCGCAACTAAAAAGCAAAACATAAAACAGAAGCAATATTGTAACAGATTCAATAAAGGCTTTAAAAATGGTCCACTTCAAAAAAATCTTTAAAAATAAAAAATAAATTTCCTAAAATCTCAGATATTACCGTTGTTAAGATCTTCATATCAGAAATATAAAACTGTGAATAAGAATACATCTTAAAATCAAGGAAATATGGTATTTGCCTGAAATCTGAGGTCCTTCAGGGACCAAGCTCATGCTGAGCTCAGAAAGCCTGTACTGGGTGGGTCTTGGATATGAATCTCCCTGAACTTGCCCAGAGAAAGAAGGGGGAGCATGAGAAAGACTAGGGTATTTGAAATCTGATAGACTTGGGTTCAAGTCCAGCAGTTGTGCTCTTGAGCAAGCCCTTTGCTTCTCTGACCTTGGACTCGAAAGTGGGGTTCTAATACCTTCTTCATAGAGTTGCGGTGAGGCCAATGTGTTGGAAGTGATTTATGAAGTCCTGATATTGATCTGACCTCATCTCCTCCAAGGAGTGCAGGGCTGCCAGTGGGAGCAGTCTGCTCTCCAAGACCTGAGCTGTTAGGCCCAAGCCCTGGGGAGAAGATAGATGCTGGGCGGGGAGAGGAACATGACTCAGCCCCAGGGATCTTGGGAGAATAGCAGGTTCCGGGACAGGAGTAAGAAGGGGGGTGGGTACAGAAGCCTCCCATGGTGGTGACCAGACTCTGCCTTGACCTCAGATACTTCCCATCTGCCTGACCCAAGGCAGATCTTCCAGAATTACACATTACTTTGGATGAAGGTATAATTAACTGTAAGACCCTTGTTAGGATAACATGTTTTACCTGTGAACAGGTGACACATTTCCCTCCGAATACCAGCTGCTAACATCTGTGTGGTGAGTGCCCCACTGCTTATACTATATTTCCTCATGACAGCATCATGTTCAATTTGATCTTCACAGTAAGCTACGAGACATCAGTTAGGCAGTGTTATTATTCCCCTATGGGTTTTTATTTTCTCCAGAGAAAGAAATGAGGGTTCAGAGAGGTTGTGTGCCTTGCCCAAGGTCACAGTGCAGAAGCAGAATGCTAATCCTGGCTTCACTCATTCTTGAGCAAGCAACATGAGTTGAGCAGCTGCCATGGCCTGGCTCATGCTGAAGGATTCAGGGATCTGGGGATGCTCAGAGAAGTCAGACACATTCTCTACTCTCAGAGGGTTCTCAGTCCAGAAGTGGAGATAGATGTGTAAACTAAAGAGGGTCAGTACAAAGAGAGAGATGTTGAGTGTTGAGTCCTTTGTGAGTCCCCAGGAGGCGAGGCAGGGCAGGACAGCAGTTAGGGCTGTGGGCTTTGACCCGGAGAGTTTGTCCTCTTGACTCTCACTGAACCACTTCCTCCTGTGTGACCTTGGGCAAGTTACTTACCTCTCTGTGCTTCAGTTTCCTCTTCTGGAACATAGAATTAATAATGGTACTACTTCATGGAGTTGCTGTGAGCTTCAATATGAAAAACACATGCAAAACTCCTAATATCTGGCATACGGCACTCAACAAACATGAGCAATTGTTTTCTCTGGGTAGTGGAAAAGCGGATGGTCAGAGAAGGCAGCACAAAGGAGGCAGCTTTTGGATTAGGTATTAAGGAATGAGTTTCTCCAGGTGGGGGGAAGTCATTCAAGGCAAAGAATACACACAGACATGAGGGGACAAAGGTGCGGAGCTGGCACACTGGGTGGCAGGAAACTGAGTGTGGGCTGGGCAGGGATATGAGAGGAAAAGTTGGGAGTGCTGGGATAGAGTGTGAGGGCCTTTTACGGTGAGAGTCGAGGCGGGTGTGCATCTGCCCCCCGCTCTTCTGCTGGCTTCACCTCAACAGGCCTAGTTTGTCTGAGAGACCAGAGGAGAGGACGGGTCATGGAATAGATATACTTTCATGCGGAAAGTAAGGAGGAAAAAGGCTGTTGGGTAGGACAGGCCCAGGGGGAAGACTCTGGCCCCCAGCGCTGGGGGAGGACACAGTCTCCAGCAGGGAGGGTGCAGCCTCCAAAGATGGGTGGACAATGTGACCAGCATCACCTACCTTCAGTTCTCCTGAAGGCAGTGCTCCCATCCTGCCGTGGTCAGTGTGTCCAGCTGCAGGCAGAGCATCCAGAGACCTCGGGAGAGAGCAGGTCTCAGCCCACTGCGCCGGGTGTGCAGGGGCCCTCGTAAAAGGGGACCAGAAAGAGCCATCCGAATCTCAGGCTTGCTAGGGCAAGGTGGCCTTGAACAGAAGTGGGTGTCGAACAGCAGTGGTTCCGGCAGGAATTAGCTGTTAGGCTCAGCAAGGTGGTGTAGAGAGCTGTGGAGGAACAATGGTTCAGGGCTGGAGGGCATCCATCTGAACAATATAGAGACCTGCATCACCTTTTTTTTTTTTTTTAAGTTTTAATTTTCATGGTCACAGAGGCACATAGCTTAAGGAGTCAAGTTCTAAAATCTCTAAATAACATGTTTGTAATATTACTCTATGATTTTTTTTCAGTTTTTATTCATTATCTAGTGGTATCCTACTGTGAAAGACTAGAATTTAGCTGTTTTCCCTACCATTTCCACCAAACACACACACTCCCCACCCCCCTCATCTTTTCAATAGAGTAGTTCTATTGTAATTTTACTTAGATTAATATTCAGTGTTTACACCATTATAACTACGTAAATGTATTCAGAGATGAGTCATGTAATAAGTTTTGAATCATTTTCATTCATGCAGAACTTTCTGTTTTATCTAGTTAATTATCTTTTTAAAAAAAATATGTATTTATTTCAATCCCAAACAACCTTTCCACTGATTTTTCTGTTTTGTCTAATTGTTAGTATCTACAATGCTTTTATTAAGTACGTTTTCATTGCCAATATACGTTCCAGATATTTAACGAGTTTAATAGTTCCCCGACCAGGGATCGAACACGCACCCCCTGCAGTGGAAGTGTGGAGTCTTAACCACTGGACCACGAGGAAAGTCCCTGTAGTGTTGATTCTTTAGGGAAATATCTTCTGATTTCCAGGCAGTTGGTTTATAAATGTACTGTAGGCATGACTCTCTGTGTAATTCCAGTTTCTGCCCTCAAGGAGCTTCCAGTGTCATCTGAGACACAAGACTGAGACAAATGAATCATGTAAATGAAGAAACCACTGTACAAGGCAGAAATAATCCAGTGCCTATTGAGTGGTACAAACGGATTGGTGAGGACTGGAAGGTAACCTTGAAGGAGCTGAGACTCAAGTAGAGTTTTAAGGATTGTATATATTTTTCTATTGTGGTAAAATATACATAACATAAAATTGACCATTTCAGCCATTTTTAGGTGTACAGTTCAGTGGCATTCAGTGCATTCACCTTGTTGTGCAACCATCACCATTTATTTCCAGAACTTTTTCATCATCCTTAACTGAAGTTTTTATGTATTTTTTTCCTAAGTTACATTTACTATTTCTGTTTACAAAAATAATATGTGTTTGATGTAGACAATTTTTTTTTGTACTTTATATTCTTTCCTTTATATACCCTTCCAGAGTCTCTCTTCCATTACCATTCTGTTTTGGTATGAGGAAGGGTTTTGGGTTTTTTTTTTGTTTTTGTTGTTGTTGTCTTGTTTTGTTTTATTTTTTTTTTCGGCCATGCTACGTGGCTTGTGGGATCTTAGTTCTCTCACCAGGGATTGAACCTGCACCCTCGGCAGTGAAAGCACGGAGTCCTAACCACTGGACCACCAGGGAATTCCCTCAATGTAGACAATTTGGGGAAAGAAAAAAAAACACAAAGAAGAAAATTTAAATATCCCATAATTCCACAAAACCATTAGCATTTGTTGATAAGAAAGGGGTGAAAAGTCATCTCAGGGTGAGCAAAGACCCATCCCCCTGGCTCAGAGGATTTGAGCAGCGGTATAGTGTGAGAGATGGTTTTGAATATGGAGGGTGAAAATATTCTAAACATATCTACCTTTTGTATCTTCCTCAAAGGGGGATGAATGACCAGGAAAAGGCAATAAATAAAAGCTAGAGAAACATAATAAATACATTAAAAAAAAAAAAAATGGGGGGGAATGAATGAAAGAGGCAGCAAGTGGTTCCAGTAGTGAACCCAACCCAGTAAAGACTCTAGCAGCTGTTCTGGTTATCTAGTAATAAAAAACAAACACCCCCAAACTTAGTGGTGTAAAACAACAACAAAGCCATGCGTTATTATTACTGTTGCTCACAGTGCTGGGGGTTAACTGGTTTCAGGGTCTCCTACGTGGTTGCAGTCAGACAGGGGCTGGGGCTGTGCACTGGGAAGGTTTCCTCACACATTTGGCTCCTGGGCTGGAACAGCTGGGGCTCCTCCACCACCTCTGTCTCCACGGGGTCTCCCCACATGGCCCCTTCTCTCCAGCATGGCAGCGTTAAGGTGGCCAGACTTCTTATGTGGTGGCTCAGGGATCCAGAGGCATGTGTCTCCCAGAGAAAGCCAGGTGGGAGGTGGGGCTTCTTTTACAACACAGTTCCACCTCCATGACATTCAGTACTTTAGAAATGAGTCACTTACGCCAGCCTCTGTCCAAAGGGAGGGGAAATAGACTCTACTTGAAGGGAGGAATGTCAGAGAACCTGTGCACCCTCTGTATCTGTGGGCTCTGTATCTGCAGATTCAACCAACCACGGATGAAAATTAAAAAAAAAAAAAAATCCAGAAAGTTCCAAAAAGCAAAACTTCAATTTGCCATACATTGGCAACTACATATTGGCAATTTACATAGCATTTACATTTTACTTAAAACTATTTTTAGGGTAATCCCTGGTGGTCCAGTGGTTAGGACTCTTGCGCTTTCACTGCCAAGGGTGCAGGTTCAATTCCTGGTCAGGGAACTAAGATCCTGCAAGCCGCGTGGCCAAAAAAAACAAAAACAAAAACAAAACAAAACAAAACTATTTATATAGCATTTACATTGTATTAGGTGTTATAAGTAATCTAGAAATATTTTAAAGTGTATGGGGAGGTTGTATGTACATTATATGCAAATACTACACCATTTTATATGAGACTTGAGCATCCACAGATTTTGGTATCCGGGGGGGTCCTGGAACTGATACTCCACAGATACCGAGGGATGAGGGGCGGCTGTATTTTAAAATCACTACAGTGGTAGATTCTGATATCTATTCTAGAGTGATGTGAATGCCACAGATCCCCACAGCTCATCCTACAGAGCGAGTGGTTCATAAATTCTTGATTTAGGGTCATAGAGTCTACTGAGGTCTTAGAGATTACTCAGACAAACGCTTGCCAACACTTTTTAATGCTCAAACCCCTTTCACAGTAATATGCTATTTGAGAACTCCCTTAGTGATTTAAAACACTCACCATTTTTGCACGGTATATGATAAAGGAGTAACTTTTTAAAAAAACATTCATTTAAAAAACATTCACTGGGCTCTTACTATATGCTGTGTGCTGTGCTGGATCCCAGGAAAACAAGAGTAAGCAAGATACACATGGTTCCTGCCACAAGGAACTTACTGTAGGGCAGTAGAGCCAGACAATTTAATGAAGTATATTATAATAAAGTGTGGTGGATGCTCTGATAGAAGTACCAACTCACTAAATAATTTCTCTGGTTCTGATCTCTCTGTTCAGATCAAAACGGCATTTCCAGGGTTTTAACATTTTTCACTTGGCTGCCAGGCCAGGCAGACACGTCACACTCAAGATATTAAAAGAGCAAATTGTCTCCCCTCTCCTCTGGCTCTTCCCTCTGTTCTCTTTATTTGATAGCGTGCCATCCACCTGGTCAAACTAATAAAAAACAGCAGTCTTCTAGCCTTTTCCCAGTTTCTAGACCCCTATGTTGACCTGTTCCCAAGATGTTACCTCTCTATTAGATTATCTCAAAGAAAAAAAATTATAACAGTATATTGTTAATTGAGGACAGTTTTAACATTTAATTAAACTGAGTTAAAAAACACTCTACCCTATTTAAGAAGTGATGGGTGCTGATTTTAGTCAGCAAACAAGACTAAATGAGGACCAAATGAAATTTCATCCTATGTTATAGGATAAAAAATAGACAAAAATTGCTTTATGATTGTATTTTGTGCTAAAGTGAAAAAAAAACCCTAAAAATTTTGAGTTTTATTTCTGAAATGTGAAATATAAGATTTTAGGATATATTGCAGGGGTCGCCAACCCCCGGGCCGTGGACAGGTACCAGTCCGCAGCCTGTTAGGAACCGGGCCGCACAGCGGGAGCTGAGCAGCGGGCAAGCCAGCGAAGCTTCAATTGCTGCTCCCCATTGCTCCCCATCGCTCAAATTCATCCATGGACAAATTTTCTTCCGTGAAACCGGTCCCTGGTGCCAAAAAGGTCGGGGACCACTGATCTATTGGGAGGTACTTGTCAACAAATAACATATTACAGATACAGTTGGTCTGACTTTCTGGTAAATAAAAAGCCAGATTAGATTGAATTATCAATAGATTTTATTTTTTTAAACACTGGCTTTTGACATATTAGTCACTAATGACTTTGTTGTTGTTGTTTTTGTTTTTAATATTTATTTATTTGGATGCACCAGGTCTTAGTTGCGGCAGGCGGGCTCTTTAGTTGCGGCATGCGAACTCTTAGTTGCAGCAGGCATGTGGGATCTAGTTCCCTGACCAGGGATAGAAACCCGGGCCCCCTGCATGGGGAGCGCGGAGTCCTATCCACTGTTCCACCAGGGAGGTCCCTCAATAATGACTTTTGATTAGAAGACTGTAACATTCTTTTCCGATGATGATCAACCAGAGGTAATTGCAAAATTATCATTCTCTCCTCAGCATTAGAGTTTTGTAGTTTAGCCATCAGTACTCCTCATACTTCCTGTCATAGATCTCGTGGTCCAACGTGGCTATTAATTAAACAACCTATAAATAACTAAGACTGAAAACAATTTAAGCTGTTTAATGGTAGAAACCGTGACAGTGTCCATCGGCCCTCCACCCATGAACACCCCCCCCCCGCACCACACACGCACCTGGAGGTGTTCCATGGTACCATTTGAAAGGGGAAAATAATAGAATACTTTATTTATTTATTTTTAATAAATTTGTTTATTTTATTTATTTGTTTTTGGCTGCTTTGGGTCTTCGTTGCTGTGCGTGGGCTTTCTCTAGTTGTGGAGAGCGGGGGCTACTCTTCGTTGCGGTGCGCGGGCTTCTCATTGCGGTGGCTTCTCTTGTTGCAGAGCACGGGCTCTAGGCACGCGGGCTTCAGTAGTTGCGGCGCACGGGTTTAGTTGTTCCACGGCATGTGGGATCTTCCCGGACCAGGGCTCGAACCCATGTCCCCTGCATTGGCAGGTGGATTCTTAACCACTGTGCCACCAGGGAAGCCCTATTGATTGATTTAAAAAGAAAGAAATTAAGACCAGTGCCATATTCACTTTTAATGGTGTGAACTCTTTGGAACTCCTGGTTAGAAATGTGCATCATCCCCCAGCCCTCTTATTTTTCTCAGTGATGCAGCTGAGGCTCAGGGAGAGGAAGGAAGTTGTCCAAGGTCCCAGAGCAAGTCTGTAACAGAGGCAGGACGAGAACCATGGCTCTTCTTCCCTACACTGGGTTTGGCTGGCCTGAGCCTGTCACACCTCACACCTGCTCCCCGCCCATAGCCTGTGTGCTAAGATGTGAATGCACAGAAATTAATTGGATTTGTGTGTGTGGCTTATGGAATTAGTGGCACTCTTTATGTGGTGACAGATTGTTTGTTCATTTATCCATTCGATTGATCAGCTGCTTTCTAGGCAACATGCAAGGACTGCTCACCTAGCCCCGGTCTCCCTGTTTGGCTTCATCTCCCACCCCTGCCCTCCTGCCCAGTTCACACCTCCTACATTCTGCTTATACTGGTTCAGGTATTTTTTCCTCCAGAAGCTTTCTCTGGTTTCCCCAAGTTTGGCCTGGGTGCCCTTCCTCTCTGCACCCCATCCCAGCCTGTATCACACAGTATTATAGTTGCCTGTCTACTTATCTATAGGCTAAGTAGACTCACTTCTCAGACTAAGCACCATGCAGGCAAGAACCATCTTGTTCACCGCCCTGCTCCCAGTGCCCAGGGCCTGACCCATAACAGGTGACCCGTGAATATCAATGCAGTTAATTATTGGCTCTGCCATTTCCTGTGCCCTCATGCCACACACAGGGCCTCTGCACAGAGTGTTTCTTCCCCCACCATCAGTTCTTCCCTCCTTAAATTGTCAAGACCTAGGTCAAACATCTAAAACAATCAACAATTCTGTGAAGACTTTTCCCTCAACAGTCCCCCACCACACACGGTTAGTCCTTCTCTTGCTCCCATTCTCCCTGCCACCGCATGCCACTTAGAACACAACTGTCCCTGTTAGCAGTGACTTGTATCTTTTATCCTGGCCCCCTGGCACCTACACAGTGTCAGATACTGGTCAAGATGCTTAGAATTCAGCAGTGAACCCAGCACACAAAAATCCCTGTCCTTACAAAGCCCACTTTCTGGTTGGGAGGACAGACTACATATAAAATAAGTAAAACGTAGAGCATGTTAGAAAGACGGGGGATAGGGACTTCCCTGGTGGCGCAGTAGTTAAGAATCCGCCTGCCAATGCAGGGCACGATCCCTGGTCCGGGAAGATCCCACATGCCGCGGAGCAACTAAGCCCGTGTGCCACAACTACTAAGCCCATGTGTCACAACTACTGAGCCCGCGAGCCACAACTATTGAAGCCCGCACGCCTAGAGCCCGTGCTCTGCAATGAGAAGCCCTTGCACCGCAATGAAGAGTAGCCACCGCTCACCACAACTAGTGAAAGCCACTGCGCAGCAATGAACACCCAAAAAAAAAAAAAAAAAAGTCGAGATATAGGGAGAGTGGGGCGGGGGAGTTGTGAGGATATGAGGGGTGGAGGACAGAGCTCCAGACCTGCACTAGCTGGGCAAAGGTCTAGAGGCTGGAGGGAGGGGACTGACTGCTATCAAGTTACAGCAAAGAGGCTGGTGTGGCTGGAGAGGCAGTGAGCAAAGGGGATGGCATAGGAGGTGAGGTCAGAGAGGTAAAACAGCCCTCCAGATCACATAGGCTTTCCGGTCATAAGAAGGACTTTAGCTTTTGCTCAGAGCTAGGAGGCACTGGTGGGTTTTGAGCAGAGAAGTGGCATGATCTCGTTCCCATTTTAATAGGATCACTTGATGCTATATTGAGAAAAGACTGAAGGGGGAGAATGACATAAACAAGTGAGGGGCCTATTGTGACAATCCAGGTGAAAGGTGATGGTGCTTGGATCAAGGTGGTAGCAGGAAGGTGAAGTGTGAAGGATGTGAAAGTGAAGAGTTAAGGATGGCTCCAATGTTTCTGACCTGAGCATCAGGAAGGATGGAGCTGCTAGGATCTGAGATGGGGGAGACTGTGGGAGAAGCAGGTTTAATAGGGAGGATCAGAGCTCAGCTTGGGACCTGTTAAATTTGTTTTTGTTTTTTAAAATTTTTTGGCCAAGCTGAGCGGCTTGCAGGGATCTTAGTTCCCCAGCAGTGAAAGCACGGAGTCCTAACCTCTGGACCACCAGGGAATTCCCTGGACAGGTTAAATTTGAGATGCCTATTAGCCAATGGAAATGTTGAGCAGGTAGATGGATACACAAGTCTGGAGTTCAGGGGAGATGGTCCAGGCTGAGATATAAATGTAGGCATCTTCAGCATAAAGATGTAATTTAAAGCCTTGATGACCAGATGAGACCACTAAGAGAAACAAGTAGGAGTGATGGGCTAAGTCAAATGCTGCTGATGGGCCTGGCAATGAATGAATAAATGCCAGATCCCGTTAGACCTGCAAAGTGCTGGTCATTATTGAGGGTTAGCTAGCAACAGATGGGTAAAGTACCTTCTGGGTACAGAGACAAAATGGCTCTAAGCCATGGGAACACTGGAGATAGAGGGGATGAAGAACCATGGCGTCTTGGTCTTGGAAAGGACATTAAATAGGTCATTCAATCTGTACTCCTCTCCCTACACTTTGCCTGATCATTGAATCCCTGGCTTTAGAAAAAGAACTGTTTGTGGGATACTGAGACAACCAGTCTGGCTAGGACAGAGAAAGCACAGTTGAAAAATGAGTGGGAAATGACCTTCTGGAGTCAGAAAATCAGGGTTCAGGTCCTGCATCTGCTGCTCCCTAGCCTCGGGTCCTTAAGCAAGTCACTTCACTTCCTCCAGCCTCAGTTTCCCTGCATGTAAAGATGGGAGCAATCAAACCTTCCTTGTCTCTCCCAGGGTTGCAGAGAGGTCTGAGTGTGGCAGTGCTTGGGGTAGAGTAAATGCCCTGCTGGGGTTGGTTATTCCAAGAGCAAAAGAAGCAGGTCAAGAGAAGCCATCAGCTTGGAATGGCAATATAAATGGGGATGCAGAGGGAACCGCCATGTCCTCAGCGGGTCTGCCGGTGGAGAAGCTAATGAGGATTCAGGCCAGGACCTGGGCTGGAATGGACTGGCTCAAGTGGCAAGATGGGGTCATCGGACAGAAACCCAGGCCTTGAATCTGCCTCCAGTGAGCTTGGAACCGAGATGTTGGAGACCCTGAGGCAGCGGCAGAGAAAAGAGACCCCGAGGCAGAAAGAGACTTCGAGACCCAGAGAGAGACGAAGAGACAGACCCAGAAACAAGCTGCCCAAATGGAGGGGCCACGGCGACCCGGAGAGGGCGAGGCAGAGGGGCGCAGACCCCAGAAGAGCTGAGCCCCTGCGCGGCGCAGGTCACAGCGCGCGGGCCAGGGTCCCCTGAGGGGCCCGACCGGCCGCGCTCGCTGGGCGCCCCCGTCCGGGCTGCTCGCCCAAGATGGCGATGGAGGGGCGGGCGAGCCGGCGGCAGCCCGGGCCCCCGCGCCGGCCCCCGCTCGGGCCGGGGCCCCCGAGGCCGCGCCCCCGCCCGCGGCGCCGCGCCTCCCCGGGCCACTGAAGCCCGGCGCGCCCTCCCCCGGCAGCGGCGGCCGAGGCGCGGGGAGGAGGCGGCGGCGGCGGCGGCGGCAGCCCGGGCCCGGCCCCATGGCGCGGGGGGACGCTGGCCGCGGCGGCGGGCTCATCGCGCTGACCTTCTGCCTGCTGGCCGCGCGCGGTAAGGGCGGGCGCCGAGGCAGTGGCAGGAGCGGCTGCGGGGTGACTATGCGTCGGCAACCGGGGCTGCGCCGGCTGTGGGGTCGGCGCGTCCCGAGTCCCGAGCGAGCGCGAGGGCCGTGGGGCGCGGGCTGCGCGTCCTTGTGCCCGCGATGCCTGCGCTTTGGGGTCTGCGAGCCGCGGCCGGGGACGTTTGCGGCGCGTACTTGTCCGCAGGGGGTGTGTGTCCTTGGTCTGCGGAGTCCGGAGTGAGTGTGTGAGTGTGTGTGTGTGCGCGGGCGCGCGCGACCGCGTGCAAAGAGTGGGGAGGGGGCTTCTGCGGGGCGTACGTGTCCGCAGCGCGTGGCCGGTCGCGGCGTGGCATCGCGGACCGTGGCTGAGGTGCCGGTGGTTTGTGCGGGGCGGGCTCTGCCTTTACCGCGCGTGTCTCCGGGTTGGGAGTGTAAAGAGGGGAGGTGTGGGGGGGGTGTGTCTGCACCTCCATTTGTGTGTCGAGAGCGTGTGTAATTGTGTTTATGGGGCTGAGCTAATATTTGGCCTTGGCTTTCGGAGAGTATCCATGCCCTTGGTGGGGGGACAGAAGCATGAGATTGCGGATTGACTGGGAATAGTGGTGATAAAATACTCAACTTTGTCCGGTGGGTGTGGTCCCTGAAGCTGGGTGGGGCTGGGCGGAGGGGGTGGGGAGCGCGGGAGTGTTGCCCCCTCCGAACCCGAGGCCGGGAGTGGGCTGGGGGAGGGCGCAGGAAACCAGTTGCTTTCGTGGACGTGTACGACACCCGCTCTCCGGATGGGACGCGTGTCACTCCTGCCCCACCCCCAGGGGCAGATCTGAGAAGCGTGGACGGGGTCAGCAAGGCCTCCTCCAACCCCCCACCTCAGTGCGAGGTGAGGGTGGGTAAGAGTCAGGGTTGTCCTCGCTGGAGAGAGGGCTGGGGATGGGGTGACGCAGTCCCAAGCGTCTCTGCCTAGGGAGCCTTCTTCCACCCCCAGCCCTCTCCCTTTCGGTCCTGTGTGGGTTTCGGGGCGGCCCAAGGGGAAGGTGGTTGGTAGGGCTGGGGAGGGGGATGGGCTGCCCGCTTTGTTCGCCTAGTTCTCGCCTTCCCAGCTGAGGGGGGAGCTGAGGATGTGTCCGGAGCCAGTCGGGGAGGGACTTGACGGTGGGGGTGGGGAGGGGGATTTCTCTCCAGCTGCTGTGGCTTTCCAGAGAGACTCAGCCAGGCCACGTGGGAGGGAGGCAGGGACGGCGGAGGGGGGAAGGAGCCTCCGCCTGGCCCGCCCCGGCCCATCTCCAGGAAGCCCAAACAGCGGGTGGGAAAGCCTCGGGAACTACTCGGACCCCCTCTCTGCCTACAAAGACACGCCCTTTTTCAGACCTGACTGCGGACCCGGCAGGAGGCCGCCTGGGGGCGGGGTCCCGGCGGCTAGGCTAGAGAAGTGGGGGGCCTGGGGTTGTCAGGTGGAGGGGGAGGGGAAGTGTCAGAGAGGCGTCTGTCCTGGAGGCCAGGGGATTAACGAATAGTTGGGCCCACCCTCTAATGCTCTTCTGAGAGCTCCGGACCGGGCTCGGGGTCATCTAGCAAAGCGGAATCAGGGCTGGGAACTGCACTCGCTCGGGCATTATGGAGTAACGGTGGGGCCTCCCTGCGAGGGGCTCAGTTTCCTCTCTGGGGCTCCCGAGTGCACAAGGCAGGGGCAGGGCCCGAGCTGGGGCTCCCTTGGCAGCAGTGTGCGTGGCTGAAGCAACTACTCTGCTCGCCCTCAGTCCTAAATCCTTTGAGTGTGCAAAGCTCGTCAGGCCTGGGGACACTCCTATAGAGTTCTGACTAGCCTCCCTGATCTGGACGGAGGCCATTTATTCATTCATTCAACAAATATTTACTGAGTACCCTTTTCGGCTAGCACGTGACTGGTGCCTGAAATATAGTAAATAAGGAGGAGACTGACAGGTAGTCTAGAAAGGTCAGGAAAGGCTTCCTCCAGGAAGCGGTAAATAATAGAGCTCAGTGCAGAGGGTCAGTTGGTCCTGCAGGAGAGTGATGATGGGGAGAGTTTTTCAGAGAGAACAGCATGTGCAAACGCTCAGGGGTGACTTCGTTTAGACCGCTGAATGAAGCTAAATCTGGCTGGAGTTTAGAGCACAAGGCAGGAGGAGGATGGGGCAGGTTAGAGAGGAATAGGACAGGGGCCACAGAGTGTCAAAAGAGAAGGCTGAAGATGGAGGCTGGACCCAACTCATGAAGGGGCTTGTAAGCCCCACCAAGGTTTCTGGCCTGAGAGCCTGCATGAGCCCTTGGAGGGTTTTAAGATCAGCTTTGCATCAACTCACTCCAGCTGATGTGGAGAATGATTGGACAGGATGGAGGCAGGAAGCTGAAGCTTGGGAGGCTGTGGTAGTAATCCAGAAGAGAGGGTGTTGCTGGCAACTAGAGTAGTGGCAACTGGGATGGACACAGTGGATTCTAGAGATATTTAGGAAGTAGAATCGGCAGGATGTGAGGATAGAGTGAGTTTGTAGGGAGTGGAGGAGAGAGAAGTAAAAAATAATAGACACTTCAGCAGCCTCGACATGGCAAAATGAAGGGCTGGTGTTGGAGTCAAGATAGTGACTGCCCGTCTCCCCCGAACACTGCTCTTGGGTCAGGGCTTGGGAACTGGGGAGATGTATGCGAATGGGACTCGTGTCTGGGTGTGGTGGTGGGATGCCGAGTGCTCTGTTTTCACCACATGCAAGAAGTGGGGCTCTCCCTTCCACCCAGTCAGAATTTGGGGCGTGGTGATGCCAAAGGTCAGTAGCAGGAGGGCTCTAAGAACAAGAGAGCTGCTTTCTCCTCACCGGGGAAACTCCCCCCTCCATCCCTTTCTCAGCCCAGAAGCTCAGAGACCAACTTCAGTTAGTTGGGGTGTTGGGGCCCTCTCTGACCTCATCTTGGAGGTTAGGAACCAGGTCAAATATATTGTGCTGGCCAAAAAGTTCGTTCGGGTTTTTCCATAAGAAAAATGTTACGGAAAACCTGAACAAATTTTTTGGCCAATCCAATAGTTTCTCTTAATAGTGAATCTAAATAATCCAGAAGTTATCTAAACCTTCATTGATCCTGTATGTATTTTCATGGCCCAAGTAATCATACATTATGTGTAAATCAGCATTTCCTTTCTTTTCTCCTAAAGGTACGTTGTTTCAAGTTGAGTAATCCCACAATTAGCGTCATTGAATGTCAGCGATGAGGGGAACTTAGAAATAATTTTAGCATGAACCCATTTTACAGATGAGAAAACTGAGTGACTTCCCAGAGTTGGGAAGTGATGGGGACTGAACTGGGACTTGAACCAGTCTCCTGGCTCTTGGAGCAGCCATACTTTCCCGGGATTTGGTACGCATGAACCCAAGTTCAGTCTCTCTTCACCCTCTCCCCCTCACATGAGAAGTTATCAACAACTTTGGGCTTGGCCCCCCTCAGGTGGTGTGTTTGGTTCTGGCCTCTGGAATCCACTCTGCTCCACCCATCCCCACCCACTGCATCCTGTTCTGCCTCCGCTGTTTCTGAGGTACAGAAACCAGACTTGACACAGAATTCCAGATGCAGAACAGATGTCATTGCCAAGCAGGCCTGGGGGCTCCCAGCTCCTCGGGTTGGGGGGAAGGAAGAGGAAGAGTGGCTCTGACGGGGGAGGACCCCAGCCCCAGCCTGGTCAGAGGCGGGTGACAACACCTGGGGGGAGAGAAGAAAAACCAGAGAGAGGATGACCTGGGCCTGACATGCAGAGAAATGGAATCCTTGTCCTTGGGGCTGGCTGGGCTGCCAGCTGCTAGTGCCTCACTGCTGAGGCTGAGGCATTCCTCTGGATTTGAGGGGCTGTGGGGTCACTGTGGTCCGGGAAGCAGAGGCTCAGTAAATTCTCTCTCAGGTGCAGACCTGAGCATGGAAGCTGGTGCAGAGCCAAGACTTCCAGATGGTTAGATAAGGGGCTCATTATCTTGTCACATAGTTTGGAGCTCTGGCAAATGAATGGAGCATAAGAGAGACAAGGTTGGGCACACAAGGAAGGTATTTTTTTTTTAAACATCTTTATTGGAGTATAATTGCTTTACAGTGGTGTGTTCGTTTCTGCTTTATAACAAAGTGAATCAGCTATACGTATACATATATCCCCATATCTCCTCCCTCTTGCGTCTAAGGAAGGTATTTTTAATCAGACTATCCATATAGCAGAAGAGGTGAGGTAGTGAGCTCCCCAGTCCTGGTAATGTTCAAGTGCAAGAGTTTCTTTCAATGTGAGTTTGCTGTTGTGTCTCGGTGCTTTTTTTTTTTTTTTTTTTTAATTTATTTTTTGGCTGCGCCGTGCGGCTTGCAGGATCTTAGTCCTTAGTGCCCTGACCAGGGATGGAACTTGGGCCCACGACAGTGAAAACGCGGAGTCCTAACCACCAGACCACGAGGGAATTCCCTGTCTTGGTGCTTTTTAAGCATTTTGTTACGTGTCTCATAGGTGCCACATAGTATGCTGGGCAGTTTCCACGTATATTATCCACATTATCCTGAGCCCTGAAGGGAGTTCCTATAATTTTTCCAGATAAGGAAGTTGAGGCTTGGAAAAGCACGAGGGGCTCTGTGTCTTATCTTTTTGAGTGTGTCTCCGCATGTCCACTCATCTGTTCAAGAACTGTTTATTGAGCGCCTACTATGTGCCAGACAGTGTTTTAGGTCCTAGGGAATTAGAATGCTGACTAGGACAATAATCTTGGGCTTGTTGCCTCACTGGCAGAAAGACAAGTCAAAAATCTAGAGTGCTAGTTGCACTGACCCAGGTGCCCAGGGTCCTATGGGGCAGAAAAAAAGGAGAGGCGTCTAAATCAGAACCCAGGATGGCACAGCTACTGAAGGAAGAGGGAGCAGCATAGGCAACGCATGGAACAGCAGTGGGCTTTCAGAGAACGGGAAGTGGTTTAGTCTGGCGGGGACCCAGGGTGACAGGGAACAGGAGGTAGGCAGGTCAAGCTGAGTGGCTTTGCTCTCAAGTCTGCTGAGGCTGAGCCTGTCTCCTGAGGATCACAGATGAAGGGAACGCTGCCTTCCCTGTGTCCCAGGCAACCGTCCCAAGCTCTCCTTCCAGCTGTTGTGGGAGGGGCTTAGTGTGTGGTAAGGGAGGTGGCCAAGGTGGGGGGCGGGGAAGGAGGTTTCTGGAAGAAACTGACTTGTGACTCCTGGGAGAGGAGAGTGGTGATGGCGTCATGGAGAATTGCCCATGTGGACCGAAAACAAGCTGTAGATCTGGTGGGCCCTGAAATTCAAAAATGACAAGGCATTGATGTTTGTGGCAAGTTCTTGGCTTAATGAAGGAGGCATCTCGGCTTTGTCCCCCACCCCATGCCCCAGTCCCAGCCTCTCTCCTGAGAGTTCACTGAAGAATGGAACCCTGGCTTATGCCAGGCCCGCACTAGTCCCACGGAACAGCACTGAGCTGGCCCTGGGGCTCAGCAGCGAATCTCCTTTCTGTCTGGGTTCTAATTGGCCTCATAAAATCTAATTTATCCTGTAAATGGGTAAAATAATGTCAGAAGAAGGAGATTGAGAGATGGCGCTGGGGCTCCTAAGCATAGAAGCTCCATGTCTCTGGCAGGGTCCCAATGAGGAGACTGAGGAGAAGGGATTGTGGGAGAGGGAGTTCCCCTCGAGGCAGAAAGCTGGCCAACAGCAAGTGTCCACTATGTCCACCCAGTACTTAGAGGGAGCACTGAGAAGTGCTCCTGGGAGGGGCTTGGTGGTCCTCCATGACAGGGGACTGGGGGGTGGCAGGAAAGGGGCAGCCACGAAACCACTGGACAAACAAGGTCCACTCCCCAGAGCATCACTTTTCCAAAAAGATTTGGTGGTGAAGGAACCACATTTACATTAAAACAAACACTGCTGTGTAATGGAATAGGATGCAAAATGTGCCAGAGGTTTAAAAATAAAAACATTTCAGGTAGTCAGCAAGCCTCCTGAGTACGTTCTCCTCTGCCGCTGGGAGAATTTTGGTGAAAATGAGAAATGTGGCAACTCTTCATTTTAAGACTGGGGAAACCGAGGCTGAAAGGAGGAAAGCAGACCCAATGTCATACAACCCATGATGGACCCAGAACTCTGACCCCAGGCCAAGGCTTGTCCCGCCACATCCCATGGTCCGCCTTAGGCAAGAAGGCAAGAGGAAGAATGGGTAAGGGACCTCCAAGTGGCTACATGATGTGAGACCCAGGAAAACCCTTCCCTGGGGAAGGCAGAGGCAGCTTCAGGGAGGGATGTGGCACCTGAGGTGAGCCCCTAAGGATGCACATCCTGGGCACAGAAGTTGGGTTGGGTGCTGGGGCAGAGAGAACCCTCTTATTTGGGAGCAACTGTCTCCTCAATGCTGGGTTCATGCCCAGGAGGTCGAAGACGAACAGTTTCCTCAGACTGTCTCCCAGAGAGGTGAGAACCTCCCCTTTTGGGCCTCGGTTTCCCCATCTATAAAATGAGCAATCTCAGGCTCTGCATACGTTTCCATCAACGTGGGCCGGCTTGGGCTCCTGGCACAGCCCTGTAACCCCCCAGGGATCCCGGGCTCTCCCCACATGTACATCCCTGTTGGTTTCCCATTCCACCTCGCCTTGTTGGGTGCTGGGCTCCTCCGAGGTGGGGCAGCCAGACATCTGCTGATCCATGAATATTCAGGAAGGGAATCGGAGCCTCCTCTGGGCTCCCCAGCAAGCCCCGGCCCCTCTGGCCGCCGTCCTGCCCGCCGGAGCCCAGGCTGCTGACAGACCCAGCAGCTGCTCGGGCCCCAACTGTTCACATTGTTTGTTCAGCGCAGCGGGGGATTTTCCAAGCCCCGGACGTGCTTTGGGGGGTAGGGAGGCTGCCGGAGGGCTCAGGGATTCGTGTCATGTGGGGCTTTTCTCCCCTGAAACTCAAACCGACTGCTCAGCGGCTGGAATGGGGCAATTGGAAGCCACTGGGCTGAGAGCCCGGGCTGGCCTTCCCCCCACCGTGTTTGCATCAGAATCCAGGGCCTCAGATAGGGAAGGGACTGGATGTTAAGAATAGCGATTTGCATTTGTACATCCCTTTCCAGTTTACGAAGTGCCTTTAAAGAATGAGCTCCCATTCTTTGACTGACGCCCGTTAGGCTCTGGGCTGGAGACCTGACCTACATCATCTTGTTTAATCCTCACAGGCTCCATAGTATCGCCTTCATTTTTACAGATGTGGAAACTGGGCCCCAGAGAGGTAAAGTGGCTCGTCACATAGCTGGTAGGTGGAGCAGCCAGACTGGAACCTTGATCTTCTGCCCCAAGGTCAGATGCTCTTTCCACCCCAGCACATGGCCCTCAGTGATGCGAATGCCAGTTTGGCTTCCCCAGTTAGACTGGAAACTGGGTGAGGGCAAGGGCTGCCTTCTCCTCGCTGCACCCACTAGTAATGCTGAGCCCAGTTGTGTAGCTGGAGGTGCCAGCGGAGCTTTTAAGAAAGGCAGAGGCCTGTTCAGACCCTGTCTGTCTGTCCTTCCCACTGTGGTGTCAGAGGCCTGGCTTCTGCCCTGGCCTCCTTATCTCAGCCAGTTAGGACCTCTCTTCTCCCCTCAGTCTTGATCCTCTTCAGGGGTTTAAGTGTTGGCATATATGTGTGTCCAGGTGTTGATGAGTGTGGCAGAGACGGGGGGAGCACGTGTTTAGGTATGGCAGGTCGTGTCTATAGTTTTGTGGGTGTGCCTAGATGATATTCTCTCTCTGTTCAGGAGTAGGTGAGTCCAGTTCACTGAATAACCCTACCATCACAGAATCTTCGACATCACCCGCTACATTTGAGTAAACTAGAGCCCAGAGGTGGAAGTGACTGGCCCAAGGCCACACAGCTAGACTGTGACAGAGCCGGGTCTAGAACTGAGGGTCGCCGGAGTCCTTAGCCATTGTGCTCTCTGCATGCCCCTGACAGGGCTCTGTCAGCCCTGGCCTGCCTTGTAATGAGTATGGGCCATGGGCCTCACCTCTGTCCCTGGCTCACTCTCAGATGCACCACTGTGCCTTTAAGCAAGGTGTCAGGCCAGAGGATAAGAGGGCACCTTGGGCCATTGAGCTTTTATGGGACAGGAAGGCAGCAGGTCCACCGTTTGGAAGATACAACTGGAAGAGAACCAGCTATTTCTCTATGAATAACGGTTACCGGGCCTTGCTGAGATGTTGGTGAAAATGATAAACATTGGCATTTGTGTGTTTTTGCCTTGACCCTGGGATGGCATTCCCTTCCTCCATTGTTCTCCTGCTCTTTCCTTTGCGGCCAGGGCAGTGTTGGAGCTGCAGGCTCTTCTGGGGCATCTGGAGAAGGTCAGGGGACTGGGTTCTGCACTGGCTTGCTGCGTGGCTTTGGGGGAATCAGCTGCAGGAAGGAGAGCTTACCTCTTCCAGTCACTGCGGCAGAAGTGGTTTGGGTAATAGTGGTCAAGACGATCTGTAGGATTCCAGGAGAGGGAATGACATTACTGAGCCCCAGTTCTGTGCCAGGCCAGCCACTGTGCTGTACTCCTTTACCACACAGCATCTCATTGACCGCTCACAACAGCCCTCTGAGGAAGGAATGACTATGTCTTTTTAAATTGAGACGCAATTCACATACCACAAAATTCACCGTTTAAAGTGTACAAATCAGTGGTTTTAAGTATATTCACAAGGTTGTGCAACCATCACCACTATCTAATTCTAGAACATTTTCATCACCTAAGAAATAAACCTTCGATCCCTTAGCCATCTCTCCTCATTCTTCCCTCTCCCCAGTCCCTGGAAACCATTAATCTACGTTCTGTCTCTATGGATTTGCCTATTCTGGACATTTCACAGAAATGAGATCATACAATATGTGGCATTTCGTAACTGACTTCTTTCACTTTGAGGAAAGTTCAAGGTTTATTCATGTTGTAGCAAGTATCAGTACTTAATTTCTTTTGATGGCTGAGTAATATATTTATCTATTCATCAGGTGATCGAGCATTTGGGTTGCTTCTACTTTTTTGCTAAGAACTGTGTTATTTTGTGGATGAGGAAGTTGAGCAGCGGGGGAAGGATGGGAACGAAGTGCAGCCGTTGGCCCAAGATCACAGTTAGTCAGAGGCAGAGCCAAGATCCAGATACAGGTCTCTCCATGAGACCTCTTTCTCTGAGGTTTGCCCTCCTCGACCTGGGGTGGGTGATTCGGGCTCTGGAGGCTGTGGGATGTAGGAGGACACACACTGATGACCCTGGTGTCCCCTCCTCTACACAGGGGAGCAGCTGTTGCCCCGGAAGACGACCGTGTCACTGAGCTGTGGAGCAGGGCCGCTGCAAGTGATCCTGGGCCCGGAGCAAGCCACGGTGCTGGACTGCGGTCTGGGGGCGGCTACTGCAGGACACCCCCCCAGCGTCACGTGGAGCAAGGATGGAGGCATCCTGCCCGAGCACAACCACCTTCGCCTGCTACCCAATGGCTCCCTGTGGCTGTCCCAGCTGCCAGCTCCCGACGGCACTGACCCTGGGGCTTCAGAGGTCATTGAGGGCAGCTATTCCTGCCTGGCCCGAAGCCCCGTTGGAGCGGTGGCCAGCCAGGCTGCGGTGGTCAAGCTTGCCAGTAAGTGCCACATCTTGGACTGAGCTGAGGCCCATAAGACGTGGGGTGTGGGAAGTGGGGTCTGCAGTTAGATGCTTGCACAAAGGTTTGTCTCTGAGCCACGCCCCCTTTCCCTGCCTCCTGTCCTGCTCAGTGGGTCCCTTCCTGGTATTGTCTGCCTCACTGTTCAATAGTCTCACTTCTTCCCTGCTCTTCTGCTCCTCCTCGTTTTCCTTCCCTGTGAGTTTGAGAGTCTAGACTTGTGCTCTCCTCCAGGAAGCCCGCCAGAGAGGTTTGTAAGCGGGTCAGGGGCACAGAGGTGCTCCCCACCCCCATAGCAGGTGGAGTGTGTAGAGCCGAGCTGTGTTGTCCAGCTCACTCACTCTTGGGGGGTTCTCGGGAGGCACAGATCACCAGGAAAAAATTTGGGGGCCAGAAGAAATGCACATCTTACTGTAGTCCAACCATATGGTGATGTAAGGCAGGGGGACTTTGGAATTCATTCTGCCTGCAGCACCTGACCAGTCATCACCACTTCTTATTCTCCGACTGCCTCTTTCCAACTGTGTCTCCGGTGGTCTGAACTTTTTTTGCATGTGTTTCTGTCAACCTGTGTCTCTCTGTGTCCGTGTGTGTGTATGTTTCCCGTCTCTGCTCGCTGTGGCCTCCTTTCTTGTGTTCCTCTCCTGTCCCTGCGTTTTCTCACTGTCCTCATCCCCAGCACTTGCAGGCTTCTCCCTGCACCCGCAGTCTCAGACGGTGGAGGAGAACGGGACCGCTCGGTTTCAGTGCCACATCGAAGGGCTGCCAGCACCTGTCATTACTTGGGAGAAGGACCAGGTGACGGTGCCTGAAGAGCCTCGGTGAGTGTCCTGTGGGCAAGAGGAGAGTGGGTCCCAGGGGGCAGCCAAGGAGGGCTCTGGCATGTGCTCAGGAACTGGGCTTCTTAGAGTCAGGGTGGCTCCGTTTGTCCAGACTGACTTAGGAGCCAACCACCACCTGACGCTCAGCCCATTTCTGGTCCCAAAGAGAAGTTGGGTGAGAAGTTTTTGCTCCCTGGGAGGAAAGCCACCCACCAAGCTATGGGGCTTGGGTAGAGAGCAGTTATCGAGTCCTTCAGAGCATATGTAGTCCAACCACTTGCCTTATTGAGAAGGAGACCAAGGGCCAGAGAAGAGCTGTGCTTTAACCAAGGCCACACGGTGAGTCATTGGCAGAACGTTTGTTGTTTGTTCCGGGCCCAGAGGCTGCTGGGAGGGTTTCCCTTTGCAGGTTCCTCTGGAGTTTCTACCTTGGATGCATAACTTCTCTTCTTCTCTCAGTTCCATTCAGTGGGGTGCAGCATCTGATAACCAGGTTGTAGAGGTCCTTCCTGTTTCACCCTCCTCTCTCCCCATAAAGGCAATGGAGCAATCCTAGGGAAGGGTTTCTAGGGCAGAAGAGAAGCAGAGGCTAGACCCAGGACCTGATCCCTACTGCGGCCTCCTGGGAAGGCCCAGATGTACACATAGCATGTCCAGAAAGCACGAGGCTCATTTGCATCTGTGGTCTTGGAATTGGACTCATGACTCGGCTGCCACCACATGGAGTCTTACACCTCTGGAAATGTGGCTCCAAAGGCCTTTCCCAGCCACCCTGCCGTCCTCTCCCTGCATCTCTCTAGCTGTAGTTACCAGCTCACCCTCTCCTCTCCCAGCAGAGGTGGGATTCCTTAGGCTCAGAAACACTGGTTTCCAGATCTCCCTGCCCTGAAACTAACCTGTCTTCAGTGTATTGAGTTGTGCCAGCTCCTTTGACTTTTGCCCATGTCTAGGTAGGGGTGAAAGTGTAAGGGAAACTTCTAGATAGAAAAGGCCCAGGCCACATCTCTGCAACAGTTGTAAGTGAGGAAGAAGGGTGAGAGGTCAAGATAAAAGTGATCCTGTTGACTTGGTGATCAGTCAGCCCCACTGGTCCAGTGGGTTGGATTAGATCATGGTTTCCAAAGTGTGTTCTTTTTTACAACGTTAGTCCCTAAAGATGATTCTTGAAAAAAAAAAGTACTCCGCGGTCAAATAAGATGAGGAAACTGCCTATAAATCTCCCTCTTGGAGTTGACAAGGCCCTGAGAAGCCCTGTACTAAGAAACCTGTTTAACTTGTTTAACCAAATGCTTCCTAGGCTCATTTGCCCAGAGCCCCTCTTGCAGGAACCCTGTTAACATCCTAGGAATGAGCATTCCAGGGAGGAGACCTTGGGAATGCTAACCCAGCCTTCCTAGCACTGACATTTTAAGTTCTATGCCTCTTTTTTGTTTTTTTTCTGGCTGTGCCGCATGGCTTGTGGGACCTTAGTTCCCTGACCTAAGGGATCGAACCCGTGCCCGCTGCATTGGGAGCACAGAGTCTTAATCACTGGACCACCAGGGAAGTCCCAAGTTCTATGCCTTTTAAATGTGGAGCCTCTCACCGCTGTGACAGAGTTGTTGGGTGAGAACCAAGTGAGAGTCTACTCCTGGGACAGCCCCCAGAGAGGGTGGGAGAGAGCAGAAAACTCTCCCCGCGTTAAAAGTCACAAGAGGCTTCTCTTAATTAGAGCTGTGTTTTCTCACTTAATCCTTCCCATGATCCTTCAAGGTAAGTGTTCCTTAGTTTTCATATTTTCCTCTGTTTACTTTTAGTTTATATTCCTATTAGATGCATTTTTCAAATTCATATAAACAAAAAAGGCTCGTCTTCTTATCACCCATAGAAAGCCTCTGTTAGTTTTGATGTCTATCCTCTGGACTTTTCCCCTGTATGTTTATAAATATTCTCTTTAAAATTTTGGATCATATTGTACATACTGGATTTTTTGTTCAGTCACCTTTTTTTAGAAAACAAAAATGGGATTATATTGCGACTTCTTTTTTTTCACTTAACACATAAGGGACCCCCTTCCAGGTCTATCTGTATGGCTGTGGCAGATACAGTTATCTGAACTCTTAAATGAGGGAACTGAGGATCAGAGACAGAAGTCAATTGCCCCAGGTCACACAGCTAGTGCTGAGAGTATCTGACAGCGGAGCCCTGGGGTGGATGATTTGGTGGTTGGAGTGGGGAAGCCACAGGGTCTGAAGAAACTCCTGTTGCAGCCTGGCTTAGAGTTGGAGTGGTCCAGCTGTGCTCAGAGCAGAGAAGTTACTACCCCAAAGTTTCTCAGCAAACAGAGGAGTTCCCTCACCTCCCAACATCTAGTTCAGGCCTCTCCCAGGAGGCTGGAGCTGCCAGTTCCTGGCCTCTGGGAGTGTTTGCCCCCAAGTCCTCTGAAAAGTGATCCTCATCTATAAATAAGCCAGGCTCACATGTCCCAGCACATTGTGTGTGGGGGGGAATAAAGAAATATCTAAAACAGCAACTTGATTATGCCCAAGGTATGTATTTTTACACATACCCAGATAGAGTTCACATAGAAATATGCTATTCATAAACTCAACCCAGTGATTTGAAGGAGACCATATGCCTTGGTGTAGGCTGTGCACATATGCAGTTAATAAGCACACTCTGTCAGGGTCTATGTGCATATTTTGGGAACTGATGGTAAACACTAGACCCTGAGGCAATTCCCTGATACTTATACTAATTTCTAATGATAGGGGATAATTTTTCTTCCATGGGAACCAGTAATCAATGAGAACAATGTTTCCCAAATCGCAGGCATTCACAAACCCCTGTCATATTTTTGGCCATCCCTCAACCATTTATACAACATTTAATACATTTCTTCAAATCAACTTTCTCTTTTGTAACTTTAATACATACTAAAAAGGAACATTATCTCACTGCAGTAAAATGGAAAACCAGCAGCACTGACCTTAAATAGAAGGTAGCCATAAAAATAAATATATAACCACTGGAATAAAAACCTGTGTCTAGATCCACTTGAAATCATTTTGTTATCACCATTCACTCACACTTTAAAACCATGGCACTAATGGATTTAATTATTGCAGGCTCCCTAGTCCAGTCCTCTGCCCTACCCATCTCCTAGGGCCCATCGTGTCTGTCAGCCTCATGTGACCCTCGGCTAGTGTCCCTTTTCCCTGGGTGGATCTCTGAACGGCTCAGGGTGGAGGCTCCTTGGCCCTCAGGAAATTCAGAGCAGCTGTCATTTCTCCTCTGTTCTTGAATCCCTGGGTCCAAGTAGCCTTTTGCGGGCACAGGCAGCAGGCTGAGGCTCAGGCTTGGAAAGAGAATGGTCCCTTCCTTTTAGCTAGAGGTTGCTTTTCATTCTATACGTAGCTATTTTGTTTTATTTGAAATTTCAATTCATTTTAAAATGATAAAACATACTAACTTAAAGGGAAAAAAGTCACCTACAAACTGAGCACAGATAGCTGTTACCATTATCTAATGAGAGCTTATGACACATTAACAGGGTTGGGGTTGTGAAGTAGGCAGGAATTATGAAACCCATTTTTCAGATGAGAAACCTGAGGCCTGGACATGTGATGTCACTTGCTAAAAATCACATATGTTGGAATCAATTCTCTCCTCTATGCCACAGCTGCTTTTATATTAGAGCCAGGAGTTACAAAACAAAGTGTACAAGGGCACATGCTTTTTTCCATTTAAATTTTTTTAAGTTTTATATTTCCAAACTAATAAACGTTCACTGTAACCAAGAAATTTAAAAACGCAACAAAAAAGAGCCCCACAGTAACCCCACTCCCAGAGAAAACCTCCCACGAATGACGTGAGCGTTACCACCCTTGACTCTTTCCGCACACATCCTAGCATATCATTTATCTATTTTCCAAAAATAGAATTGCTTCATAAACACTGATTTGTGAATTCTTTCCCCCCACTAACCAATATGTCTTGGACATTTTTCCAAGGACAGAGCTTTTTAAGACACATTTTAACAAAGCAGAAGAGATTTTAAATGAACACTAAAAGTGGTTCCATTTCACTTGTGTTGGCTCTAGCAACAGCACCACACCCGCATTCATTCATTCAACACACGTAATTAAGGCAGTGTTACTTGTCAAAGGAGGTATTAGCTCTTGGATACCTGGAGCATAATTTCCCTGGAAAGAGTGAGAAACTTTGGGGTTAGGAAGTGTGGGCAGCTCCTGGCGTGAATCCTGCTGACAACAGCTATGGAGACTGAGGAAGGAGGAAGGGTCTTAAGAGGCAGAGAATATTAGGTGGAGGAGACCTGGATGGGGATGGGGGCCTTGTTTCTGAGATGGGTCCTGCTTGTCCTTCCCCACTTGTCATTTCCCATCAAATTTTCCATGGCACAGGCTGGGTCCTGGCCCAGGATTTTCTCTCCAACCACCCTTCCCCTTCTGGTCCCCTCTCCCCTGTGGCTCCCAGCACTGATGTGGGCAGCTCTTGGAGCTGAGGGTAAGACTCTGGGGCAGAGGTGGGTTTGCCTGTGGGCTGAGGGAAGGAGTGATGCAGGTTTATGTTTTTTCTCTAAGTCTTTGGGCCACAGCAGATTTCTAGGCTCATGGCCAGAATTCTCTCCCAACACCCTTGAGCTAGTTCTTTTCTCCTAGATTTTTCTCATACCCTGCTTTCCCCACGAGCCAAGGGATCTTCACCAAGTGCACAGCTGCCCCATTCCCTCCCTGACCTTGGCCTAGCCTACATCCACAGGCCACTTGCTCTAGTGAGAAATTAGAACTCTCATCCTCGAGCTGACCCTGCAGGGATCACAGCTAGAGGATTCAGGAAGACCCACTCCCTCCCTGCTTGGGCCAGAGCCCATTCTGCTTCCCACCACCCTGGCTCCCATGGGCACTTCCCTGCCTGGGATTGCACTGTCTCTCAAGCAAGGTCTCTGGGCTCTTCTAGCCCAAACTGCTTTCCAACCCTCACCAAAAGGGTGGAGGACACCACTCTCATCCATCCTGCCCCCTCCTCAGTAGTGTACGTGTTGACTGGGACTTGCTGGAGACCACGTCCCTTCCACTGGCATTCTCAGCCATCTAATGGCTGCTGAGATAAGCAAGTGAGAAGAACGTGGGATTTGGCACCAGAAGCCCTAGGTTCCAGTTTTAACTCTGCTCGAGCTGTGAGACCCTGGGAAAATACCCTACTCCCTCCAAGACTTAGTTTTGTCACCATTAAAATGAAGGCTGTGATCCCCTCTATCTCTTGGGCTTGTTTCGAGGTTCAGATGAGATAGTGTGAATAGAAGGGATTTTATCAGGGAGAGAGGAGGTAATACAGGCAGGGGGTAAACAAATTGAAACTATACAGAAGGTTATTTAATGAAAATTAAATCTCCCACTGACAGGTCCCAGAATCCCAGGTCCCCTCCCCAGAGATAGCCACTATTACCAGGGACATTCAGAGCAAAAGCATATAAGTGTACACGTCACACACACACTGTTCTGTACCATACATATTTTGGAGATGGTCTTATAGCAGTACACATGGAACTGTCTCCTTTTAACAGCTGCCTAGCATTCCATTGTGTGAATGTACCCAGACCGATTTAGCTAGTTCCCACCCTACAGATGGACATTTGGACTGTTGCCAGTCTTCTGCTATTACAGACAGGGCTGGAGTGAACATCGTTAGACATACGTTTTTGTGTACATGTACGAGAATATCTGTGGGATGAAGTCCTTGAAGTGATGTTGCTGGTTCAAAAGGCACATGCAGGTTTGATCGTAAGATATCACCAGCTTGCCCTTGAAAGAGGGTGTATTGATTTGGCATGACCACCAAGACAGGACTGCCTTCCCCCATTCCCTCATCCACAAAGGGTGTTATTAAACCTTTTGACTGGACAAGCTATGTGGCCCAAAAGAGAAAAAGAAAAAACAAAAAGAAAATTAAAAAAACAAACACAAAAACTTTTGACCTTTGGGACTTCCCTGGTGGTGCAGTGGTTAAGAATCCGCCTGCCAATGCAGGGGACACGGGTTTGAGCCCTGGTCCTGGAAGATCCCACATGCTGTGGAGCAACTGAACCCATGTGCCAAAACTACTGAACCTGTGCTCTAGAGCCCGCGAACCACAACTACTGAGCCTGCGTGCTACAACTACTGAAGCCCACACGCCTACAGCCTGTGCTCCGCAAGAGAAGCCACGGCAATGAGAAGCCTGTGCACCGCAATGAAGAGTAGCCCCCGCTCGCCGCAACTAGAGAAAGCCCGCGCACAACAGCAACGAAGACCGCAACGCAGCCAATAAATAAATAAATAAATAAATTTAAAAAATCTTTTGACCTTTGCTAATCTGATAAGTGAAAACGGTATCTTGTAGTTTTAATTTGCATTTCTTTTATTATGAGTGAAGCTTGAAAGGGAACTGCTCTAGGTATTTCAGGCCAGAGGGGAAGGTGGGTCCAGGACTGTTTGGGCATGCTGCCCTCCCCGAGGAGCTCCTGCCCACCTCACAGGTGCGCTCTCTCTCTTCCCAAGGCTCATCACCCTTCCCAATGGGGTCCTCCAGATCCTGGACGTTCAGGAAGGTGACGCAGGCTCCTACCGCTGCGTGGCCACCAACTCAGCAAACCAGCGCTTCAGCCAGGAGGCCCTACTCCGCGTGGCCCACAGAGGTAAAGGGGCTGGCTGGGTGCGGAAACCGGGGGGTTTCTGGAGTCGGCCATTTTGGAGCTGGGAGGGGCCTCAAGTAGTCCAAGGCGTGCCTTCCAATAAGTGACTGGCGAAGCGATAAAGCCCAGAGGAGGAAGGGCCACCCAACAAGTCAGAGATAGAACTGGGGCAGGAACCCAAGACTCCCAGTTCAGGGCTCTCTTCCTGCGAGGCTGTGTGTTCCCTTGAGTTGGGTGGAGCGTCCAGGGCTGGGGACGGGGGCGGGTGGGGGGGAGGGGAGGCGTCTGTGGAGGAGTGTCGGTGCCCTGAAGCCCTGGTCCCCGGCCCTCTGTGTGCCCTGAAGGGGATTCACCCTGCTGCTTGCTGTGCATCTGGCTCCTCATGGTCTGGGGCTCGTGTTCTCTCCATTTCTCTGAAAATCTCCCGTCCCAGGGTGATGCAGTAGGAAGGACACAGGCTTTGGGGTCAGAACGACCTGGTTTGAATCCTGCCGTCTCTACTCACCATCTGCGTGACCCTGGGTTCCTTATCAAATGTCCAGCTCAGGGAGGTGGTGAGAATCGCTGAGATAAGATTGGGAAGTGCCTGGTGCCTAGCAGGTGCTCAGTAGATCTCACTCCGGGGCTCCCACAAGGGCCTCTCCCTTGCCTCCCTTTGCCATGGCATCTCCCCTCGACCCCCGCCCCTCCGTTCATCTCTTCCCATCCCCCTCCTCATCCCCTACACCTCCACTCCTACCCTGCTTCCTAGGGCTTAGCTGACGCGCTGAGTCTGGTTCGCTCTCCCTTCCGTGCCCGGGGTCTCTGCCTCCACCTGCTGGACAAACCGGGTATTCACCATGTTGACCCAGGGACCCAGGGTCACACTGAGAACTTGGCAGAGAATTAGTGCTCAGGGGGCTGCCAGGCTGGCAGAAACTCGAACCCATCCCCTGCCTTTCCCACGTGGGAATCGAGGCCCTCTGGAGAAAGGGCTTGCTAGAACTAGAAACTATAACTGTTGACTCCAAGTCCAGACTCCAAGTCTACTCTTGACCCCGCTGGTTCTCTGCCTGGAGGGTGGGTTCAATCTGACAGGGAAGAATGGGGGTGGTGTGTCAGAGGTCAGGTTATTCCTCTCCTGGCTCCCAGAGAAAGAGCTCTGAGTTCCAGTCCCAGCTCTGCCGAACTATGCAGCTGCTTTCCCATCTGTCAGCCGGAACCCTGGCTGCTCCCTGCCCCACCTGCCTCACCAGGTGACTGTGAGCATCAGGTGAGGTGCTGCACGTGAAGACGCCTGATGGTAAGGCTGTGCTGGCCTGCCCTCTCTCCAGGGTCCCTGGCATCCATCGGGGGGCAGGACGTGGTCATTGTGGCAGCCCCGGAGAACACCACCGTGGTGTCTGGCCAGAGTGTGGTGATGGAGTGTGTGGCCTCTGCTGACCCCACCCCTTTCGTGTCCTGGGTCCGACAAGGTAAGTGGAGGGAGGGGACCTGAGGGCATGGGAGAGGAAGGGTGTGGCATCTCACGCATCCCCAAGTCAAGGAGCTATAAGGGTGACCATGCAATAGTCACCGACCTTTGGTGTGGTAGGAACTAACTCCTGTCCCAGGGCTGAGTGTGGGTAGGGAGCCTGGACAAAATTAATCATCAGTCCGTGTAGCAAGTTTCCTTTACGAAGCGCGCTAAGTCTGCCACTCACAAAATCACTCTTGAGACCTCACTTGGGGGGTGGGGCACTGGGCTCGGTTTTCCACGTTATGTTTCCATTCCTCACAACAGTGAATGTGTGAGAGCTGGAAAGGGGCCAGCGAGTCAGGTGGAACTTGGACCCTCTGCTGGTCTGTTTAACTACACAGCACCTCCTGGTCCACCCAGTGTGCGGCCACCTTTGTGTGCCTGGCTTCATGCTGGGCACAGTGAATAAAAAAGGGGGGGCCTGCCCTCTGAACTCACAGTCTGTGCGAGGGAGATAAGCACACATCCATGACTAGAGGCTTGACAGTATCAGGCAGCAAGTGATGAGTGCCAAGTGGGAATGCGTTACAGGAGATGCTATCGATGCTATCAGGGTAATGAGGGTGCCGGCCAAACGTCACCTTGCAGTCTACTGAGCATGCAACCTACTCTCCTGCTGGAGCCCTTGGAGGAGGGTAGGGGCCAGGGCTATTATTCTCAGTGGGCAGATGAGGAACCTGAGGCTCAGAGAGGAAGATGGAAAGCCAGGACCCAAACTTTAGAGCCTGTTCTCTTTCTGGTACACCACCCCTTACAGCCCTGTATGGAAGAAAAGCAAGGATTATTTTTGTTTCCATTTGAGATAAGAAGTGACTTGCGCCAAGTTGATGGCAGAAGTAAGTCTTAAACCCAGGTCTTTTATTTATTTATTTATTTATTTATTTGGCTGCGCCGGGTCTTAGATGAGGCACGCGGCATCTTTGTTGCAGCCTACGGAATCTTTTAGTTGCGGCATGTGGGATCTAGTTCCCCGATCAGGGATCGAACCTAGGCCTTCTGCATTGGGAGCTCAGAATCTTACCCACTGGACCACCGGAAAGTCTCAAACCCAGCTCTTTTTACCCTTTTTCCCCTGGTTCAGTCTACGACCCCACACTGCCTCCTTTTTGTAAGTTTGTATCTCACATTCAAGACTATATTGTGATGAATACATAGAGTTTAAAGAAAAATAAAAACCCAAATGACTACATACCCCCACCGAGCTGATGAGAAAGAACAGTGCTGGTATCTGTGCCTCCCTGACCTGCCCGGCCTCCTTGGACTTGTGACACTTGCCTAGTTAGGGGGATCCTGGGGCCAGCAGGACCCTCATACTATTATTGCGGTAAGCCTGTGGTGTCACCCAGAAGTTCTATTATCAGTGTTTCTCAAATCCTGACCAGGCATCAAGATGACCAGGGAGCTTCTTTTTTTTTTTTTTAGTTTTTAATTTTTTTTAAAATTTTTATTGGAGTATAGTTGATTTACAATGTTGTGTTAGTTTCAAGTGTACAGCAAAGTAAATCAATTATACATATGCATATAGCCACTCTTTTTTAGGTTCTTTTCCCATATAAGTCATTACAGAGTATTAGGTAGAGTTCCCTGTGCTATACAATAGGTCCTTATTAGTTGTCTATTTTATATATAGTAGTGTGTACTATATGTCAATCCCAATCCCAGGGAGCATCTTAAAACTGCAGACTCCCTCCATTTATGCCTGGAGAGTCATGACCCAGGATTTTTAATGCTTAACAAGTGTCCGAGGTCCTTCTACAGAAAGTGTGGTCTTTGGACCTACCTCCTGGGCATAGTTAGAAATGCAGAATCTGGGGTGCCCTAGGCCTCTGCATCTTAACAAGGTCTCCTGAGATTCTGTGACTTGTGTACACAGTAAGGATTTGCGAATTGCTGTCCCAGAGGGTCCTGACACCTGTGGTTCTGGGATCTCACTTGGAGAAACTCTGCTAATAGCACTCCTGGACAGAGACTGGGAAGAGAGAAGCTGGAAATGGACTTCATTCCTGCCCCTGGGCACTGTTCCTTTTCTAGGAACTTACTCCACTAAGTCAGGGGAGGGGCATGGCTTTTTTGTTTTGTTTTGTTTTCTTCTGATGGCAAAAGTTGTACGTATTCATTGTAGAAAACTAGGGAAAAGGAGAAACAGAAAACATCCCACCACTCAGAGATTAAAATTGTTAACATACGAGCATATTTTCTTCCAGATTTTTTTCTATGCACATGTACATTTTCCCCAAAAATTGAAAGCATGCTATATTTACAGTTCCAAGTCCTATTTTCATTCAACAGTATATCATAAACATCTCCCCATCTTTAAAACTTTTTCGAAAATAATTTTAATAACTATGATAGTCCATCATTTGAATGTCACCATAATTTAAGTTGCTAGTTCCTGCTATTGAATTTTTAAGTCCTTCCCAGTTGTCCACTATTACAGTTAACACTGCAGTGATCAGCCCCGTTCACAGCTCCCCACCACAGAGTGCCCATAAGTGGAATCCTGGCTTCAAGGTCAAGGTGGAGCCCTTGTTAGCCCTATCAGCAATTACCCTTTCTCAGGCATTGCAACATAGCATTTTAAAAAACTTTCCCAATTTGATGGGTGAAAATGAACATCTGTGTTTTGATGTGCATTTCTTTGATTTTGTGAAGTTGAACACTTTTTTGTTTATTGGCCATTTGCATTTCTTCCCTGGATTTTCTGTTCAGGTCCATAAGGGAAGGGCTTTTAAAATGGTTTTCACTTCACATCAAGATAAAAGTCTGCACAGATTCAGATCTTTGGTTCTGGTCCAGACCTTTCCAGCCATATGTTCATCATAGCATTGGGCTAAGACCATATGGGAGGAGTGTCCTTCTTGAGAGAAATGAATTTAATAATAATGGTAATAGTAATAACTGACTGGTGTACCGAGCACCTCTTATGTGCCTGCATTGTGCCAGCCAGTCCCACAGACCTTATTCGTTACACTCTCAGAGCAGCCCTTCCAGCGAGGGACCATCTCCCCATTTTACAGACAGAGACACTAAGGGCTCAGAGGAGGTCATCGGTCTAGCAAGTGGAGGAACTGAGATCCCAGCCAGAGACTGTTGTGTTCTCTTAACCCGGGTGTAGAGGGTCTCCCGAGGTCCGGAGGGTGGATGGAGGGGGAGCCCTCAGCTCCCCCCTCCAGCGCTCTCCCTCCTCCCGCAGATGGGAAGCCCATCTCCACCGATGTCATCGTCCTGGGCCGCACCAACCTACTAATCACCAGCGCGCAGCCCCGGCACTCTGGCGTCTACGTCTGCCGAGCTAACAAGCCCCGCACGCGCGACTTCGCAACCGCAGCCGCAGAGCTCCGCGTGCTGGGTGAGGAGGGGAGGAGGGTGAGGGAGGGCGAAGGACCGCGGAGTAGGTGTGGGGGAGACCGGACTAGGGCGGGTTAGCTAGGGCGAGGCCGGGAGGAGAGGAGAGGGGCGTAAAGGGGCGAGTGGGTGTGTCAGAGGGACTGAGGGGCGGTGCTGGAGGATGAAAAAGGGATAGGGCGGGGGGTGGGGCATTGGAGGGGACAGACTAGGTAATTAGAGGAGAGGAAGTGGTGGAAAGAGATTGGAGGATGGAGTGGGGGCGGAGGGGAGGGGTGGTCTGGGTGGGACCCAGGTAATGTGGGGAGGGGTGGGACTGAGGTTACTGGGGGGAGATGGAGTGGTCTGAGTGGAGAAAACTGGGGGCAGGGTTGCTCAGGGCTAGCAGAGGGGTAAATCTGATAGGTAAGGGATACTGGGAGGTAGGGGAGAAGGAAATGGTAGGTGCGGGAGCAGGGTTAGATCCAGGAGGAACCAGGGTATTTAGGGGAGGCCGAGGAGGCCTGGGGACAACTCGGAGAGAGAAAGAGAATGGTCAGTGTGGGGCTGGGGTAAAAGGCGGAAGAGAGCTAAAGCTGCACTGCCGAGGGTATTTTGGGGGGACGGGTGAGTCAGGAAGAGGTTAGAATGAGTGGAGGGGATGCGGGAGTCTGTCGGGTATTGGGGGGCGGGAGCCGGGGCCCCTAGTGGCCGGAGCGCGCGGTCAGCGTCCCCCTCCCCTCCCCCAGCCGCCCCTGTCATCTCGCAGGCGCCGGAGGCGCTGTCGCGGACGCGGGCGAGCACCGCGCGCTTCGTGTGCCGCGCGTCCGGGGAGCCGCGGCCCACGCTGCGCTGGCTGCACGACGGAGCGCCGCTGCGGCCCAACGGGCGCGTCAAGGTGCAGGGCGGCGGCGGCAGCCTGGTCATCACGCAGATCGGCCTGCAGGACGCCGGCTACTACCAGTGCGTGGCCGAGAATGGCGCGGGCACGGCGTGCGCCGCCGCGCCTCTGGCAGTAGTGGTGCGCGAGGGGCTGCCCAGCGCCCCCACGCGGGTCACCGCCACGCCGCTGAGCAGCTCCGCCGTTCTGGTGGCCTGGGAGCGGCCCGAGCTGCACAGCGAGCAGATCATCGGCTTCTCCCTCCACTACCAGAAGGCACGGGGTAAGTCTCCCCGGGGCTAAGAGGCCCCAGCAAAGACCTATGCGGGGGCTCTGGTTGGGGAGGGGGGAGGGGGGCGCGGCACAGGCTGGATGATTGAAGGGTTGCCTTTGGGGATAGGATAGAACGGGATGGGGTGGGAGCCCACAGGAGAGACCTGTGTAGAAATGGGTTAGTACATTTCTCCCTCAGCCACAGTTTGTTATAAGAGAGGAGGGAGAGGATGCTTCTCCTCGCAGGGAAAATGGCTTGGAGCCGTTTTCCAATGGTCCTGGAGCCAGCTTGTTAATTGCAGCAGGAGTCACTTCAGTTAGAGGCTGGAAGAGACTTCCTAACCAGTGGAGGAATTAATACAGTGGGACTAGAAGTCAGGGGAGTTTATACTCTCCCACCGAGATTATCTGGAATGATTTAGCTATAAGGAGGCTATTCTAGGGACTGGGATGATATGAAGGGTCCCCAGACAGCTTCCAGCTGGCAAGCCCTCGGGGGTTGCCCTGTGACAGACCGTTTGTCCTCTAACCCTAACCCACTCAGGCATGGACAATGTGGAATACCAGTTTGCAGTGAACAATGACACCACTGAGCTACAGGTTCGGGACCTGGAACCCAACACAGACTACGAGTTCTACGTGGTGGCCTACTCGCAGCTGGGCGCCAGCCGCACCTCCACCCCAGCACTGGTCCACACACTGGATGATGGTAGGGCCTCTGCACCTGCAGTGGGCACCTTGGGGCCCAGAGAATTCCCGGGGGGTGGTAGCTCAGCTTCTTTTTACTAGTGTTCGCCAAGGCACTTTTACCTGCCTTATGCCATCTTTTGTGCCCTGTAAGGGAGTGGGCGAGGGTTCTTCTCCCTAATTTACAGTTGGGAAAACTGAGGCCCAGAAAATTAGTGACTTGCCCAAGGTCAGTAGTACAGCTGGGACTTGAGCCCAGGTCTCATGATTGCCTGTATCAGATGGCCCTTCTCCCCGACACCCACGTACCATCCAGTCAGACAGGAGCCAGTGACAATCCATCGGATGTAGACGATTGTGCCCCCAACCTTATTCTGGCTTCAGGGTGGGAAGGATGTCCCCTCATCTCCAGCTTGGGGCTCCCCTGAGAGGCTCCCTTTCCTCCCTCAGATCCTGGTCCTGGGCCTACTTCTGACTTGCTGTGTGACCTGGGCAAGTCTCTGACCGCTCCTGGGCCTCACCTTCCACGTCGGTGGAGCAGAGCTCACGCTGATGTTCTTCTGTCTCAGTCCCCAGTGCAGCGCCCCAGCTCTCCCTGTCCAGCCCCAACCCCTCGGACGTCAGGGTGGTGTGGCTGCCCCTGCCCCCCAGCCTGAGCAATGGGCAGGTGGTGAAGTACAAGATAGAGTACGGTTTGGGAAAGGAAGGTGAGTGGGGGCAGGACACGGGGCTCCACCTGGCTGGGAATCATTGGTGTGAAGGGTTGATCAGAGTGGCTGGGGGCCTGAGCGGAGCTGTGGAGTAGGGCAAGGTGAACCTGGAAAAGGGGAAGGTGGGCTGGGGGTTGGGAGGGCAGGAGAGAAAGGGAAGGCTTAGAGGGCTAGCTCAAGACATGGGGAGGCCTGGGGTCTAGCCCCACCTCCTCTACAGCTTCGGTGCGTAATCCTGTTGAGTCCCTGCCTCAGTCTCTTTGTCTGTGAAATGAGGCAGGTAACCTAGGTAATCCCTGGGGTCCCTTCCAGCTCAAAAAGCAGATGAGGGATAGGGAGGTGGAGAGTGTGCTTGTGGGATTGAGAGAAATGAGGCATGGGGGTGGTGGGTGTTAGGACAGATGTCAGGAATCTAGGGGAGGAGGTGTGAAAGGGATGGAGAGATTGGAGAAGGCGAGTGGCTGGGGGCCAGGATGAGGGTGGGGAGGGAGGGAAGGAAGGGTGAGGAAGGGGGCTTGGGTGGTTGGCAGGGCTCCGGAAGGTAGGCGGTGCTTGATGGCCTTCACAGCCAGCGCCTCGTGCCTGCGCCCTGGTGTGTGCGTGGGGTGGTTACTGACAGCTCCTGGGGCGGTGGGGGGGTGTGTGCCATGATTCTCCCCGCTCTGAGCCGAGGCTGATGGCTGTGTCAGCCAGAGTTGGAGGCCCAGGAGTCAGCCCTGGAGCATGGAGTCCGTCCCGGCACTGAAGGTCTCAGGCTCCGATGGGCCCTGAGGAACCAGGACCTGAGGTGGAAAAGTCGGTGTAGGGGAGTTTAGGAGTCCTGGTCCTTAGGTGGCCACCCAGAGCCAGTCTCTTCTGTCCCAGCAGATCAGATTTTCTCCACCGAGGTGCCAGGGAACGAGACACAGTTTACACTGAACTCACTTCAGCCCAACAAGGTGTATCGAGTGCGGATTTCGGCCGGCACAGGGACGGGCTACGGGGCCCCCTCCCAGTGGATGCAGCACAGGACGCCCAGTGTGCACAACCAGAGCCACGGTACGGGGTCAGAGGGGACAGTCGGGGTGATGCGTGTGCCTTTGTGAGTGTATGTTTGCCCTTGGAACCCAGACCCAGCCGCCTCCTCCATCAGAGACGTTCCATGGCTCCCCCTGCTCGATGGGCAAGGGAGGATGGGTGAAGAGGCGAAGGGCTGGCCTTTGCAGACACCCCTGAGCTCGTGTTTCCTTTCCATCTGCTGTGTGACTTTGGACAGACCATTCACAACTCTAAGACTTCATTTACTGCCAGGTGTGGCATGAGGATTAATTAATGTAAACAAAATGTTTAGTACATAATTAAAACTTGTTAAATAGTAGCTGCTTCCATGATTATGATTGTTGTGGGTTTGGTTGAGAGGCCCAATAGTAGAGTGGTTAAATGCAGTCAAAACCTGGCACACATACTATCTGTGTGACCTTGGGCAAGTTACTTTTATGAGCCTCAGTTTTCTTATCTGTAAAACAGGGATAATAGTATTTTTGTTATTTTATAGGGTTGTGAGAATAAAGTTAAAATACATGGTACAGGGGCTTCCCTGGTGGCGCAGTGGTTGGGAATCCGCCTGCCGATGCAGGGGACACGGGTTCGGGCCCTGGTCTGGGAAGATCCCACATGCCGTGGAGCGGCTGGGCCCGTGAGCCACAATTGCTGAGCCTGTGTGTCTGGAGCCTGTGCTCTGCAACGGGAGGGGCCGCGATGGTGGGAGGCCCGCGCACTGCGATGAAGAGTGGCCCCCACTTGCCGCAACTGGAGAAGGCCCTCGCACAGAAACGGAGACCCAACACAGCCATAAATAAATAAATAAATAAATAAATAAATTAATTAATTAATTAAAAAAAAATACATGGTACAAAGTGCTTAGAACAGCATCAGACACATAGTGAGCTGCCCACTCTTAGGCTTCCAAGTAGGGCTCCCCACTTCCAATGGCTCCATCCCTCCTTCCCGGCTTTAGCAATCCCTGTGATCCCCTTACCAGCCGGTACTCATGCATTCATTCCTTCAGAAGAATTCTAGAGCCCTACTCTAAGCGAGGTACTGTCAGCCCTGCCCCAGAGGTGCTCCTTGCTAACCTCTTTGCAAATGCCCAGGAGACATCCCTGCATTCCCAGCACTTGTGGAAGAGTGAGTTGTCCTCTAGACCGAGCCTGGGCCTGGCCCTTAGGCTGGTGGCTGAATGGTGATGCATTGGGAGAAGGCTGGCAAGGCTCTCACTCAATGCTGTCTTCCTGCTTTTTGCTTCCTCGTGTCTCTTCCCTCCTCCCTTCCCTGGCCTCCTCCTCCTCCTCCCTTCCTGCTCCTCTGCCCCCAGTCCCTTTTGCCCCTGCAGAGCTGAAGGTACGGGCAAGGATGGAGTCCCTGGTCATATCATGGCAGCCACCCCCTCACCCCGCTCAGATCTCTGGCTACAAACTGTACTGGCGAGAGGTGGGGACAGAGGAGGAGGAGGCAGATGGTGAGAGCCCTCCAGGGGGCCGTGGAGACCAGGCTTGGGATGTGGGGCCTGTCCGGCTCAAGAAGAAAGTGAAGCAGTATGAGCTGACCCAGCTAGGTGAGGAGGGCCAGGTGGGGAGGGATGAGATGGACATAGCTCCAGCGGGAGACTGGACAAGCGGGGTCAGTGGCTGGAGATGGAATCTCCCTGGGGATGAGAGAACGACCCCAGAGGTTCCTCTAGCCAGTGAGTGACCCCCATGACCTTCCCCAGTCCCTGGCCAGCTGTACGAGGTGAAGCTCGTGGCATTCAACAAACATGAGGATGGCTATGCGGCAGTGTGGAAGGGCAAGACGGAAAAGGCTCCCACCCCAGGTGAGGGGGCTGGGGAAGCGGGGGAGGAGGTCTCAGTCAGCAGGTCTGTGTGTGGTCTCCTTTCCCTTTCCTCTGGGCCAGCTCTGGTGGTCAGGTTGTCTGGAAGCTTCAGCCACCCGCAAACCCATTCTACTAGGCTCTTCTAGGTTACAGAGAGAAGCTCCAGCTTGTGCACTGTCTTGTAGGTCTGCTTACCGTGTTTTCATTATCCATGAACAGTGCTAATATGGAAGGTTTGGAAAAACCCCATGGTTCATCAGTGACTTCTGACTCCAAGTTTGACCTTTAAACAATTTTTAAAATACATCCACCTACATTGCACTGTCTATCAGATTATTCCTCTGCTGTAGGCAGGGAGGGTATCCCTTTGTGGCCCACCAGGAAACTGAGGCTCAGGATCTTAGTTGAGGCTGCTGCAACAAAACATTATAGACTGGGTGGCTTGAACAACCAGTTCTGGAGGCCGGGAAGTCCAAGATCGAGACCCCAGCAGAGCCAGTGTCTGGTGAAGACCTGCTTCCTGGTTCATAGACCATAGGCCGTCTTCTCGCTGTGTCCTCACATGGCAGAAAGAGGGTTGGAGAGTTCCCTGGGGTCTCTTTTATAAGGGCACTGTTATGGACTGAAAATGTGTGTCACCCCAGAATTCATATGCTGAAACCCTCCACTCCAATGTGATGTAATAGGAGGTAATTAGGATTAGATGATGTCATGAGGGTGGAGCCTTCATGAATGGGATTAGCACCCTTATAAGAGTCACAAGAGAGCTTGCTTCCCTTTTCTGCTCTGAAGATACAGTGAGAAGTCAATAGTCTATAACCCAGAAGAGGGCCTTCACCAGAACTTGACCACACTGGCACCCTGATCTCAGACTCCAGAACTGTGAGAAATAAATTTCTGCTGTTTATAAGCCACCCAGTCTATGGTTGTTTGTCATAGTAGCCTGAACAGGCAAAGACAGGCACTAATCCCTAAGACAGGACCCACCATATGTTCAAATTTCAACATATGAACTTTGGGGGGGCACAAACATTCATTCCATAAAACTTTTCTACGTCCTTTACAAACATTAACTAATTTAATCCTCCTAACAACCCTATGAGGTGTTGGTACTATTATCTGCCCCACTGACAGAATGGGGAATGGAGACACAGAGAGGTTAATTAACTTCTCCATAGTCACACAGCTACTAAGTGGCAGAGTTGGAATTTGAATCAGGGCAGCCTGGCTCCAGAATCTGTGCTCTTAATTGCCATGATTTGCTGTCTCTCTCTATTACATTCCTACATACTAGTGTTCCACAGTCTGCTATCTGTATGCTCTTGGCAAAAATCACGTAAATTCTTGGGAGCCTCAGTTTCCTCATCTGTGAAATGGGAATGGTGCTACCCAACTCACAGGATCAAAAGAGACTGGGTAAAAGAAAGTGCCTTGGGAACTGCAAACCACTATACATATTAAGGGATGAGTATCCTCCCTCCATTCCCACACTCTAATTTTCACCCTCCAGACCTGCCCATCCAGAGAGGGCCACCCCTGCCCCCCGCCCATGTCCATGCAGAATCAAACAGCTCCACATCCATTTGGCTTCGGTGGAAAAAACCAGACTTCACCACAGTCAAGATTGTCAACTACACGGTGCGCTTCAGCCCCTGGGGGCTCAGGAATGCCTCCCTGGTCACCTATTACACCAGGTGGGAAGAGGGGGCTGATGCTGTGAATAGGGAGGAAGAGCAGACGGTGGGGAAGAAGGCAGCAGGTGGTGATGAGGAGAGGGGACCTGGGGGTTCAGGGACATTTCATGACTCATGTGTTAAACTGGGGGCACATTGAGGGTCTGATGACCAGATGGTGACAGATGGAAAAGGGGAGTCCATCCAGTCCCATCCCCTCACAGGAGAGCCTTGTACTCAACCCTAGGAAACGTCACGCAGGACAGACCTATTTCTTCAACTTCACGTGATGGGGAAGAGACAGCCCAGCTGCTGTCCTGAGAGGTCCCCAGTTAGGTGGGGAGACAGAGACCCTGACCTGGGGAGCTGTTTGTTTGGCAGAGGAAACAAAGCATAAAAAGAAATAGATATATACAGTTGCAGCTGAAATAAAATTAAGTCAAGGAAAAGAAGCATCAGAGATGGTCCCTTGGGTAGAGAATGATGTGGATTAATCCAGGAATGTTTCCTGGAAGAGGGGCCTGGCTTGGGGATTGGACATGGAGCCTGATACACACATACAGTACATCCAGACCTCTCTGCAGGTCCTCTGGATGGTGTTAGTGGCCCCCATGGGGCTGGGGTAGGGGAATAGATTTGGAGGGGCCTGCCCTGCTAGGAGGGTGTGCCTGAGAGCCCTGGTCATGTTTCTTGCCTTGGCAGCTCTGGAGAAGACATCCTCATTGGCGGGCTGAAGCCATTCACCAAATACGAGTTTGCGGTACAGTCCCACGGCGTGGACATGGACGGGCCTTTCGGCTCCGTAGTGGAGCGCTCCACCCTGCCTGACCGTGAGTGGCCCCCAGTGCATCTTTCAGGGAACTCCTTCTTGCCCCAGCACCCCTCTTGTGAAGCGCCCCTCAGAACCCCATGAGTGTCCGTCATTTGCTCTGCATCTCTGTAGGCAGTCCTGTGCTGGTCTTAACCATATTTACTCACAGACATCCTAACATAAGATTTAGAGGAGTGGTTTCTTTTAAGAGGCTGTGGGAAGACCTCAGCGAGCTGTGAGGGGGGCCAGGTCTGGAGGCAGGCATCCTGGGTTCTGCGTTTGGGTCCCTGACATCCCCCTGACACACACGGAGACTTAGGCAGTCCCCTTCCCCACGAAGGGCCTGTGGGTCCTCATCTGTCAAAAGAGAGGATGGGACCATTCGCTTTGCAGGTCTGTGACTCTGGAACCCTCTGGAAATGCATCTGAAGACAAGTGGATTTTTGTTCTCACAGCAGAGGCTCTTTGGTGCTTCCAGTTCTAAGACTGCTCACCTTTCTATTGACAGACCTTTGTCCCTGATCTGAAATAGGAAGACACGTGTAGGGTAGGGCAGGGAGGCCCTCTACCCTCATGGATTCACTTTTTAAAAAACTGCTTACAGGTTGTTTCTCACCCACCCATGACTTCAGTTCTTATGGTCTTAAACTGTGTGCGGAGTTTAGGGAGACCCCGGTGTTTTCTCCAAGGAGACTCTATGATATTGGATCCCCAGCACAACTGACCAGGCTACAGAGGGGGGAATGTTTTCTCCTTTCGCAGATGGGGAGACGAGCCTGAGAAGCAGAAAGTCACCTAGGATCAAGGAGGGTTCTGGCAGCCCATGGTGCTGTGGCTCTGTTATGCCTTAGAGCCCTGGGTCCCCATCCCACCCTCTGTTGGGCCTCGAAAACCTGAGCCCCCAAATCTCTGTCCCTTCCCAACACACCAGCCACCTTGTGTCCCTCCTTCTTCCCCTTCCTCATTCACTCCCGCCCCCCAGGATCAACTTCTTCTCTGAAAAAAAAAACACAAAGCCTTTCAAGGTGTTGCTTCTCCCACTGCGGTTCCCCTGACCCTGAGGACTTGTGCCAGGGGCAGGCGTAGACAGAGGCTACACTGGGCATCAACCAACTTTACTTGAAGATTTCAGGTGGCAAGGGGAGTTAGGAACTTTAAATGATAAAATATTTCAAACACTCTTTTTATATTAAATGTTACCACAGAATAGATGAATTTAAAAGAAAAGGTAAGCTTTCCGAAAACTTCTGAGCTCTGCCCCTAGGTCCCTAGAATACCAGACAGTGTCTTCAACCCTTGGAAGTATTTGGGTGTGGAAGTTTGAGGAGCTCTGCTCCAAGGAGTGGAAAAGAGTTTCTGAGAGGGGACGAATGGTGGTGAAGCCCCTTCCTCAACTGTATTCCAGAAATTCCCCAGTGAGAGACCAGACCTCATTCTGCTTTGTGGTTTGTGGTTTGTTCCAGTGAAGGAGGAAGCAGGGAGGCTAGGTCCTCATGCCCTGGCTCCCAGCTGCCCCCAGAGCTGGGGCTCTCAGTGACCCTGCCTCTCCCCGTCTCCCCTCCTGACCCCCAGGGCCCTCCACGCCCCCATCCGACCTGCGCCTGAGGCCCCTGACGCCATCCACCGTTCGGCTGCACTGGTGCCCCCCCTCGGAGCCCAACGGCGAGATCGTGGAGTATCTGATTCTCTACAGCAACAACCGTACCCAGCCTGAGCACCAGTGGACCCTGCTCACCACCGAGGGTGAGGGCTCGCGCCCCAGGGCATCTGAGCAAGAGTTTCCCCACCGTCTCCCCACTTTCCAGCCTCCCCAGTGGCTGGTTAGTAGTGAGCTCGCGGCTGAGGTTTGTTCTAGGAGGAGCAGGCAGAAGCTACCGCCTGAGGGGGAGAAGCAGATTCTCTCAGGGCCACTTCCCAGCCCATCCCTGCAGCCCACCCCGACCCAGTTCACCAACCCTGCTCTCCCTGCCTTCCCCACGCCCCCCCGCCCCCGCAGGAAACATCTTCAGTGCTGAGGTCCACGGCCTCGAGAGCGACACTAGGTACTTCTTCAAGATGGGGGCGCGCACGGAGGTGGGGCCTGGGCCCTTCTCTGGCCTGCAGGATGTGATTACTCTCCAGGAAAAGCTCTCAGGTAAGAGGCAGGAAGGCAGGAAGGGGTGGGGTCCATCCTGGGGCAGCCCAAGCTCTCCAGAGCCCCCCCCAACCCAGTTGACTTCTAACCCTCAAGCCATCTCTTCCAAGGTCCTGCCTCTGGGCATGACTACACTTTCATTGTTTTGGACAAGTGCCCTCTTCATCGGGTGTGGAGAGGACAAATTTGAAGGGAAGATGGGTGTGGTTCGGTGGTGATTCATTTGAGAGGTTAGATTTGCGGGAGACTGGCTTGGTTTCTTTGGGAGATTGCTTTGATTGGAGGACTGGCTTGGAAAGGTGACGAGATTTATGGGGTGGAGGTCTTGGGCAATGGGACTGGCTATGTAATCTGCAGGGCCCCGTGTGAAAGGAAAATGTGGGGTCCCTCATTTAAAAAGGGGGAAGAATTTCCAGATGGTGACAGCAGAGCATTAAACCAAGGCCAGAGCCCTTCTAAGCATGGGCCACATGCCCCTGCAGGTGTTGCACACCTGCAAAACCAGCCCTGTTAGGCAGGCAAGAGGTGTGTTTCACTGAAAGGCCAGGCTGATGGGGAGGAACCACAACTTCTGGATGCCCAGTGAGAGAGAGGTAGTGGTGGTCTCTGTGAGTCCATGGGGCCCTCCTGTCCTTGCCTGAGAAGATTTCACGTGTCCAAAGGGTGAGACTCAGGCCAGGGGTCTCTGGAGGAAGCCGCAAGTCCTGGTCTATGAACCCTGGGTTCTCTCCTGTCCTCCACCTGTTCTGTTCCCTCCCTCTCCCCCGCCAGACTCTTTGGACGTGCACTCTGTCACGGGCATCATCGTGGGCGTCTGCCTGGGCCTCCTCTGCCTCCTGGCCTGCATGTGCGCTGGCCTGCGCCGTGGCCCCCACCGGTGGGTGAAGGAACCAGTCTGACCGCAAAGAGGAGAGGTTTCCAGAAGGGCTACAGAGATGAGGGAGCAGGGAAAGTGGCCATGACTTGCTCTGGGCACTCCCAGCAGCCCCATTAAAGTTGACTCTGGGATGAAGGGGTTGGGAGTGATGACCTCATGAGAGTAGGGGGTGGGTTTAGGGAAGCCCCCCAGCATATCCCCTCAGCAAGGGCAGGCGTAGGTAGAGCTGCCTCTCTGCCGCTTCCTTGGTAGCTGAGAGCATCTTGCAAAGAGGGACCCCAAATCTCCAGATGCCTGGAGCCAAGGGAGGAAGGACCCCAGTGTAGTGTCGCAGCTGTTTTGAACAATCACAGAATTTCTTATTCATTGCACAGACAGGGAAATTAAGTCTCAGAGATGTGTAGGAACCTGCCCAGGGATACAGGCTGGACTAGATACCAGTCCCACGCCCACCCCTCTCTTTGACCACTGTGCTGTCCCCCATCTTCCCTTCCAGGGAAGCCCTCCCGGGCCTGTCCTCCACGGCCACTGCTGGGAACCCCACGCTGTACTCCCGAGCCCGCCTTGCCCCCCCCAGCCCCCCGGCTGCCCATGAACTGGAGTCCCTTGTGCACCCCCGTCCCCAGGATTGGTCCCCACCACCCTCAGACATCGAGGACAGGGCTGAAGTGCACAGCCTTATGGGTGGTGGCGGTCCTGACTGCCGGGGTCACTCCAAGAGAAAGGTGAGCCTGGGTAGGTCCAAGCCCCACACTGTGGCTCATGCCCAAATAGGACACCAGGGGGCGCGAGAGCGCAATGTGTGACCCCGTGAGAGAGCCCCTTCCCTCCTCCCCCCTCCCCTTCCTGGGCCAGCTGCAGAAGAAAAGGCACACTCTCCCTCCTCCTTGAAAGGGTTGGGAGGGCAGGGAAGCAGATGGGCCTCCATCCCTGGCAGAATAGGTCAGCCTGGTTCTCAGGAAGGAGGGGAGGGCCCCCGATGGGCTGTTTGCGGTTGATTCGGGGTGGCCAGAACACCCAGCTCCCTCCTCATCCTGGGAGCTGGGGAGACCTCTAAGACCCGGCTCTCCCCAGTATGGGGAAAAGAGGCTGGTCAGTTTGGAGGTGGTCAAGTGGGACCGGGATCCGGATAAGGTGGGCCCACACAGGGCAGATCCCCTCCATCCTAGCCGTGGTGGCTCATCCTGCATTCTCTGACCAGCCAGCGCAAACCCCTGAGTCTTTCCTCATCCTTTCCCTGCCTCTGTGGTGAAGGAGACCCTGCCTGGCTCAGAAACCTCTGGGCTTTTCTGCAGGAGGATCTTTCTATCCTCAAATTCACCCCCAGACTCTCAGCCCATTCTGTGCTCCTCCCTACAGCCTTGGGGAGGGAGGTAGCAAGGGGGCCAAGAGAGTCCGTGGAGGGAGCTCCATCCACTTCCCTCTCATACTTCACAGTCAAGCTCTCAATGCTCCCACTTCTCTTCCTGTGCAGATCTCCTGGGCTCAGCACGGTGGGCCGAGCTGGGCAGGTTCCTGGGCAGGCTGTGAGCTGCCCCAGGCAGGCCCCATGCCCTCTCTCACCCGGGCCCTGCTGCCCCCTGCTGGAACCGGGCAGACGCTGTTGCTGCAGGCTCTGGTGTATGACGCCATAAAGGTCAGTGTCCTGGGAGGAGCGGGGAGGGAAAGAGAGGAGGGTCCCCGCATTTGTGCAGAGCAAGTAGTGAATCCTCTGGAGAGCCCTGGTGGTAACTTCCCTGGGGCTAAAAGTCTAGCCAGCAGATCCGTGGAGCCTCTAAAGGTGAGTGGATGGAGGGCAGGCCAGTTTGGGAGAATCTGTATTTCTCTGGGCTGGGGACAATCCCTCCTCTACCTAGACGTAAGTGGGCCACCGCAGAATTACATGGATCTGACGGTGCACCCGGCCTGAGTGCACTCAGCCCTTCCTCCTATTCACTGAGGCCCTGACTGAATCTGGTACTTCTGGAACTCCTCAGCAAGGGCAAATGCGTAGTATTTCCCTGCCTTCCCATGGATCTGATCATCATCTCTTTTAGGACAGTCACTGTTCTTCCTTTACCAACTCCCATGTAATATATAACGGGCTCTGGGCTGGGGGTCAGTCTCTCTCCATCCCAAGAATGATGGTCATTCTTCTGATGGTCACTCTCAGTGATGGTTTTGTGTCCTCCTCTCTGACCAGGGCAATGGGAGGAAGAAGCCGCCCCCAGCCTGCAGGAACCAGGTGGAGGCCGAAGTCATTGTCCACTCTGACTTCAGTGCATCCAAAGGGAACCCTGACCTCCACCTCCAAGACCTGGAACCTGAGGATCCGCTGCCTTCAGAGGCTGCTGACCTCACTTTGGGTGTTATGGATCTCAGGCAAGGGGCAGACTGGCTGGACAGGGAGCTGGGAGGGTGTGAGCAGGCAAGCCCTGGGCCAGACAGACTTACCTGCCTGCCAGAGGCAGCCAGTGCCTCTTGCCCCTACCCGGACCTCCAGCCCAGTGAGGCTCTGGAGGAGGCCCCAGGGAACAGCTGCCAGCCAAAGGCCCCCTGCCCTCCAGCAGCCAGCCCAGGCCTGCCCAGAGCCCCAGTCTCCTCCTCTGCTTAGCTCCCTCAAGGGCACAGTTTAGGGCAGGCTGGTATGGATCATGGGACATGACACGTGTGGCCACACATGTACACGTGTCTGCCTGCAGGTACTGACCGCCATCAAGCCATTTGGAGCCTCCTAGGGTGCTTTGGCTCAGGGGAGAGGAAGAAGTGGATTATTCACTCTTCCCCACCCATGCTCTGTGACACGTGTGGTAGGCGAGAGACACGTGAAGCACAGCTATACGCGCTGTACACGTGTGAAGCGCATGTGCGTGTGCTGGTTGGTGAGCTGGGAAACCTTGGCCCGGGCAGTGGTGACTACGGCCTACTCCGTCCTCCAGGTCAGGACAGTGCCCCAGCGTGGTCCGTCCCCAGCCCTGTGGGCCCCCACCTCCGTCACCCAGCCTTTTATTACACACTCTGAGAGTGTCTCCAATGCCCTGTCTGACAGAGACAGCCCCAGCCCACTTCCTGTCTGGCTGGGCTGAGTGCAAGCAGGCTCTGAATGCCTAACGCTTTAGCTGCATCACCTCTGCCATGTCCCCGGTGCCCAAATTGAGAGGGTGACTCTGGCTCCCCTCAGAGCAACTCTGCATCTAGTGTCGTAATTGGGGAAGTGCCTAGTTTTGAAAATCTGCTTTCTCTTGCTCTCCTCTCCTTCCTCCCCGCTCACTCCTCTAGTGTCTGTCTCCCAGTCCCCCTGCTTTCCCAATCCTAGTGCCCTTCTCTTCCTCCCTGATACCCCTTCCTTTCCTCTCTGCGCTTTCTCTGTCTCCTCTTTCCGTCTGTCTCTGCTGTCTCTCCCACCTCTCCCACACTGTGTCATGTGGTTCTCCTGCCTGGGTTCAATCTCTGCATCCTTCCCTAACAACATGACTACCTCATGTCTGTTCAAGGCCAGAGAGTGACTCCTGTGTCTGCCATCCACTTCAGCCGTCATCCTCCCACCCCCTTCCCATCTGTGCCTCCGTAGGCCCCTTCCCCAGGCAAACTGCCTACCCCCAGTGCAGGTTTGGAAAAGACCTTTCAGCTTCCCTTGCATCTTTCTGCCTGTGATTGAGATCGGAGGGTTCTCCTTGGAGGGGATAAATGCAAGTCATACAAGGGGGTTTTTGAGACAAGGAAAGGAGAACACAACCCAGAAGCTTGGGGTAAAATTACTCCCTCCCTTCTAGGCAGGCAGGCAGATTTGCTGGATGGAGGGGTTTGGGGACCTTCCTTCCCAGTTGAAACTAGAAGGGTAGAAGGGGATGGAAATTCGGGGCTCCATGGCCCCACCGCTTCCCACTCTGTGCACCTTGAACATGAGCTGATGGCATGGAGGTGGAAGGAATCTCATCCTCTTGCAGTGCTGGAAGGGAGGGCTTCACACAGGACAAGGGTGATGGGCTCATTTCATTTTGTCTTTTCTTTAAATTCAATCCTGAAGTCATTTTCTGTTGACCCACCACACAGGGACAAGCTTGACTTCTGTTTCCTGTGGAGAGAAAACAAGGTCATTTATTTGATTTTGCACCTCAGCCTCTCATAGGAGCATCGAGTATGCGGTCTTTTCTCCCTGCATTCATCTTTTCTAACTGAGCAGCACATCAAGGGTTAACTCTGGCTTCTGGGCCAAATTAGAAATAACCAGTCTATCTTTCCTTTTTTTTTTTAAATGGTGAAATGTCTCTCAGCGGAGTTGCAGCTTTCTCAGACCCTTTCAGCATCTGTGTTTATTACACTCGGGTGTCACTCACGTTTGACATCCGCACCTACATTTCCTCCTCCTCCCCCTCCTTCAGGCAGCCTATGATAACACTAAAGATTATTAATGTTGGTTTTGTATCTCGTTAGGACAGAATTGTCACTTGTACTATTTCTGTAGCATTCAGCGTTGCTGTGGCTAACACTACTGTATATGTTTCCTCACTGCTCTGAAGGTCAAAAGCCTCATTTTATTTTGCTGGTTTGATTTTTTTATTTTCTAAAGGAAAAAAAAAAAACAAAAACTGCCCTGAATTAAATGGCTGTTTTAACAGTAGGCTCTTAGCATTACACCACATAGTCATTTTTCATGTTCTTGTTTAACAGGCAGTGAGGTTCTGGTTTAAATTAAATAGCTGCAAATGAGACAATTTATAACCCATTAGGTTGGGTGGAAAATTGTTTCTCAAAAGCAAATAAGTAATAAATCTGGTATCTGCCTATAACTCACAGTTGATAAGAAAGTGGCCATTACTCACTAGCATTATATATGATTTGGTCTCTGGGTAATTTGGAAGTGTTAGGTTTGTGTCTTTGCAACAGTATTTTTATTAGAAAAGAGTCCATTGGCCTTTTACAGGGTATTAATCCCTTTGTCATCTGCCATCGATGCCTTACGGTTTTTGAGTCTCATTTAAAAACCTTTTCTTGATGCATGACAAGTGTAATCGGTACCTGCTCATTTATTTGTCTGTAGTTTTGCTGTATTATTTAATTATTTTTCCAGTGTTTTTTTTCTCCTTACAAGTATGATATTCTTTAGTGTTAAGCCAAGGCATTGATCATGTATCTGTCCCTATAATGAGTTAATAAACTATTTTCCAAAAATGTTCTCTTTTGGAACCAAATGACTAGAATTTCCTCAGCCTTTCTGCATGAGAGAATGTATTTCCTACCAGGATGGGAAATGTTGGTTTTTGAGGGAAAGAGCAGGTGGTTATAAGAAAGAACTGATCTATCTCTGAAAAAAAGGTAACCCTTGTACATTGCTGATGGGAATGTAAATTGGTACAGCCACTGTGGAAATCAATATGGAGGTTTCTCACAAAACTAAAAATAGAACTACCATATGACCCAGCAATCCCACTCCTGGGTATATATCAAAACAAAAACAAAAACGCTAATTTGAAAAGATACACGCACCCTAGTGTTCATAGCAGCATTATTTACAATTGCCAAGATACGGAAGCAACCTAAGTGTTTCATCAACAGAGGAATGGGTAAAGAAGATGCGGTAAATATATACAATGGAATACTACTCAGCCATAAAAGAGAATGAAATTCTTCCATTTGCAGCAACATGGATGGACTTGGAGGGTATCATGCTAAGTGAAATAAGTCAGGGAAAGACAAATACTGTATGATATCACTTATATGTGGAATCTAAAAAATAAACAAATGAATATAACAAAACAGAAACAGACCCATTAGACATAGAGAGTAAACTAGAGGTTACCAGTGGGGAGAGGAAGCGGAAGGGGCAAGATAGGGGTAGGGGGTTAACAGGTACTAAGTTCTAGGTATAAAATAAATAAGCTACAAGGATATATTGTGCAACACAGGGAATACAGTTATAACTATAAATGGAGTATAACCTTTAAAAACTATGAATCACTGTATTGTACACCTGTAACATATAATATTGTACATCAAGTATACTTCAGTAAAATAAAATTTTAAAAGAGAACAGGTTACTCAGAATCCTAGGATAGGAACCCTCCCCACCAAAAAAACAAAAACAAAAACAAAAACGAACTGAACCATCTCCCTCCCTCAACAGGCACTTCAGAAAAGCACCTAAACTTAGGAAAGATGCTTTCTTTGATGACACTCTTTTAGGCTCTTCGGGGACCTCTTTCCATCTGGACACACATTTTTTAACTTTCTTGGGTGCAAGGGAGGAGTGAACCACCAACTCCAGAGATCTGGGCTCAACAACTCTTCTTTGTTAACTCTGGTCTCCAAAATTGCCCATGCCTGCATGTTCACACATGTGGGCACTGTGCCTACAAGCTCAGAGACCCATACATGCACTCTCACCTTCACGAACACCCTTGTGTCCATTAACTTAAACCTAAGCACAATAGTCACACAGCAAACTCCACACTTACACCCCACACACATCTCAGGATCACAGTTGGCAGCTACTCTGTTAAGATCTTTACAGTGCCTGGAGTGTGGTTGCTTTTCTACTGCAGGGAACCAAGAGCCAGAGGCTGCCCTGCCCAGGACCACCCCCAAAGTGGCTAGTGAGCTAGCCCCAAGTTAATTGACAGATCATAGGGAGAGATACTGCACATTTTGCATGCAGGAGAATAGCCATTATTTGCATATCACTCTCAGAGCAAGCGTTGTGATAAAGAAGAATTAAACACTTGTCAAAATGAATTTAAAATGACAGCATCCCAGGACACCAATTTGACCTCTCCTGAGTCTAGGACAAGCCAAGAAGGGGTTGTTGAGAATTCAAGCCCTGCAGGAGGGAGTTCCAGGACTTTGGGCCCACGGGAGGGCCCCCCCCCCCCTCCTCTCCCTTTCCTATGGCCAATAGAAGCTCATCATTCCTGCCCTTCCTCATAATGAGATTGGTTTGGAGCTTCGGTGTGTGCCCGACCCTGAATTTCTCCATTGCCTCCTACTGGTCTCTCGTGTGTCTCAAGTCCTGCCTCTCAAGCTCACCTTCCAGTTGCTACTACAGAGTAAGGAGTCCCTGGGCTGCACAAACCCCATCACTAGTAAACGTATCTGATTTCTGGAGGACTTTTCTTTACTCATCTGCACCAAAGTTAGTTTTATATATGGTTAACATTCCTGCTCCAAGATTCCGGAGTTGGTATGGAAAGAGATGTAATTACTCCTCTGCCAGACCAGTCCAATGCAAATAGCTGAGTGAGGCAGAGACTACTCTCTTTAAGCCTCCTGCTCCTTGAATTTAGTAGATGCTCAGTAATTTTGATGGACTAGCACATCATGCTGGACTCAACAGAAGATCATTTAATAGTGAGTGGCCACGACTGAAGATCCCTGAGGGCGAGCATGGGGATGTATCTCCGAAGAGGCATGCCTATCTTCCGTAACACTTCTTACCCGAGGCTGATGCTGTCTCCTTTTATGTTCTCTGACATGAAACCTTGAGTCTTCTTTGTGGCATAGAAATGTAACTGGAAATTTTAACTTTCAATATGCTTTCCCAGTTACCAGGCTATTTGTCATGACCTGTGTCCTTTAAATTTCCCTGTGAGTGAGCAGGGGAGATATGATTATCTTTCAGATGAGTTCCAAGAGTGACTGCCTGGGTTTGCGGGGCTAAACAGCGGGCAGAACATCGGAACCGGGTCACTTTAGTGTTCTCATTGTCCTGTTGGTTCTGCTCTCCCAGGGCCCAGGATGAAGCTGCCTTCCCACTTCTCCTACCTCTATCCACCCAAGCGCCAGAACTCTTCAGTCTGAAGAGGCCAGTCTTGCAGCTAAACGTCCTAGCCTTTGGCTGGAAGGACCGGAAACCAAAGGAAAACCGAATCTTTGACAACTTTGTGCAGCTTTTAGGGAATTACCTCGACAATATAGACTTGGACACGGTGCAGGAGGGCGCAGCAGGAAGAGTGGGTCAGAGGGAATCCCGCTGCTTTGCGGGTTTCTCCGCAGCCCAGACCCATTCGGCGGTCCGCTGGGTCTCCACTTCCTCAGTCGCCCCCAAGTCCGGGGCTGGCCCGCGGGGGAGGGGTACGGGGCTGCAGATCGGGACGGCGCCCGCCGCTCCGGCCCCAGTTCAAAGCGCAGGGGGCGCGTCCGCCGCGCAGCCGGGAATGTCCGGCCGCTTAAAGCGCTCGCCGGCTCTTTTGTTCCCCAGACCGGGCCTCCGGGGAGAGGGGGCTGGGGGAGGGGACCGGGAGGGGAGGGAAGGGGGGCGGCGGGCGGCGGGCGGCGGGAGGAGGGAGGGGCGGGCGCGGGCGGTGCGAGTGCGGAGCGCGCACCCCGGGCGAGGCTGACAGATCGCCGGGGTGGTTGCAAGATGGCGCAAGCGGCCGCGCTCCCCCTGCGCCCCCGGCGCTCCTAGGCAGGCATGTGGCCCCAGCCCCCAGCCGCCCGGGCTCGGCCCCGGCCGGAGCCCCGGCCCCGGCCCCGGCGCCGGCCCCGCGGGACGCTGTGAGCCGCGAGAGGCCCCAGAGCCGCGCGTCGCCGAGCCGAGCGGACCGCGAGCCCCATGGCTGCTCCGCGCGCCGCGCCCCCGCGCTGCCGGCCCCGGCTCCTGCTGCCTCTGCTGCTGTTGCTGCTGCTGCCCGCGCCGAGCGACGGTGAGCTAGGGCGCCCGCGAGCCGGCGGCTGAGGACCGAGCCCCGGGAAGGGCGAGAAGGGAGTAAGCGGGCGCGAGAGGCGGACCCGGGGAGAGCGGCGCGGACCTGCGGGTCGGAGGGACTTGCCCGAGAAGGGGAGGCGAACGGGACGGGGCGCTGAGGCCGGGTTGCCGGGGGCGGCAGGGAGATGCTGAGGATGGAGTCCCCCGAAGAGAGACCGGCATTCCGTCCGCTGCGTCTCCAGGACTCAGGGCAGTACCCGAGCCCGGACCGAGGGGCAAGGAGCGCGGCAAAGCAGGAGCTCGGCGGGCAGGCTGGAGTTGGGGAGAGGGGGAAACGAGCCATGGGAGACCGCAGGGCTGAGGCCCGTCCGAGGGGGCGAGCTGGGGTGCTTGGAGCCCAGGGGTGGGCACAGAGTGGCCCGAGGCGGCCGAGGCAGGAGACGGCAGACCCCGGGGGCGGAGGCCGGGACCGAGCGGGCTGCGCTGGGCGGAGAGAGCACGTCGTGGATTTGGAGCCGGGACTGGGACACGGAGTGCGAGGGAGAGACCGAGGATGAGGAGGAGGAGGAAGATTCCCGGCGGGCCGCGCGTGGGGAGGGATAAACCCGAGAGACACCCCGCGAGCTGAGGAAGGGGGGAGAGAAGCCGACCGAGGGCTAGCGAGCGGCGGGGATGCTCACGTGCCCGCCCTGCCCCGGAGGGTGCACACGCAGAGCTCGGGGTTTGTCGGCTTTGCCGCCCGGAGCTCCGTCACCACCATCCTGTTACCTCAGTGGCTGTAACGGGCCCATCTCACGGGAGAGGGGCGCAAATCTAGTCCCTTCCCCTCCCACCCCAAGTTCTCAACAGACACTCCTCTGGGCAGTATTCTCTCCCCTCTTAGCTCGGGAGAAGCGGAATATCGCGGCCGCCTCTAGGAGAAACTTTATCCCCCAGTTGCTGTACTGGGCTTGGGGTGGGGAGCTGAGACTGCTGAAACGCAGTTCCTGGGAAGGATGGGTAGGGATTTGAAGGGGCGTGACCCTCAAATGTCTTAAAGTACGAATCACCTATCCCTGAGGGTGGGGGAAACGCCCCTAACCCCAGCCTTCCTCCTCCTTTCTCCCCACCCGCCGCCCCATCTCCCCCCAGCCAGGGAGGGCGCTGGTCTGTTAGGGAGGGGCCAGCTCCCGGATCGCTAGTTCCTTGGAAATGTGAGGAGGGGTCTGTGGATGTCTTTTCAGCCCAGGTGGGTTCATTCTTACTAGAGTGAAGTTGTAACTGGTCTGGTAAGTTGCTCGCTTGAGAAGTCGGAGACTCGGCATCATGCCTGGGATTGGAGCTCTTGTACTTCCTCTCCGGCTTCTTCTGATTCCCTGATCACCCTCTTCTCCCTTCTCTTCTTTCCCCTCCTCTTCCAGTTTTTTCCTCTTCTGCAGGAGTGAAGAGGTTGCTGGGAGTAAAGGTTCTAGGAACCTCCCTCTTTCTAAATTTTGGGAAATCTGAGTAGATGTTTGGTATCCCTCATCCTCCTTATGACAAAGGCAACACAAGCAAAGCAACCAAAACCCAGAGCATCCTAGGGGTGGGGCAGTGGAGCTGGATCATCGCCTAGCCTGTACCCGGTACTGGGCCCACACACCCTTCTCCCTGCCAGGCATCGGACCAGGCCTCAGATGGTTTTGCCAGCAAAATGAAGCAGTGATTTATTACTATCTCACTTTATATTTGTTTAGAACTTTTAACTTTTCATAGTGCAGTGCCTTTGAGTCTGTTAGTCATATTTAACAACCCTACGACACAAGCCATATTGTTGTTCCTGATTTAAACAGATGAGGACCGAGAAGCCCGGAGAGGTTGAATACTTTACCTGAGGTCACACCCTGAAAGTCTGTGAGGCTTCAGTGCTTAACCAGGGTGACCACAGAAGTGGCAACAGCTGTATTGGAATCAGTGTTGCTTTTAGATCCCAGATTTGCAGCTGTTAACTCTGAGGCCTCGGACAAGTTGCTTAACATCTCTGGGCTTCAGTTTCCTTTTCTGTAAAAGATACAAATAAAAAAAAAGATGGTAGGAACAATATCCATCTCTCTGAGATGGTCTGTTGATTAAGTAACTATACTGCATGAGATGCACAAAGGTCTATATATTAATAGAGATTCCTATTAACATCACAGAATGATGGGGATGGGGTACACAGATCCAGAGAACTTGGAACACCTGTGTCTGCTCATTCCACACTAACCTCTCCTTTTCCTCTCATCTCCCCCGCCTGATGCAGGTCTTGGCCACTCTGCCGAACTGGCATTTGCTGTGGAACCAAGCGATGACGTTGCAGTCCCTGGGCAGCCTGTAGTGCTGGGCTGCAAGGTGGAGGGGACGCCTCCAGTGCGAATCACCTGGAGGAAGAATGGGGTAGAGCTGCCGGAGAGTACCCACTCCACCGTGCTGGCCAATGGGTCCTTGATGATCCGCCACTTCCTGCTGGATGGAGGAGGCGGCCCTTCAGACGAGGGGGACTATGAGTGTGTGGCTCAGAACCGCTTTGGGCTGGTGGTCAGCCGGAAGGCTCGAATCCAGGCTGCAAGTAAGTGGGTGCACTTACTTTTTTTTTTTCCAGGCCATGGGAGGATAGAGGGAGCAGTTCCATCTTATGCAGCTTCTGGAGCCCTAATTTCTCAGCATGGGTCAGTTGAGAGGGGCATAGCAGTAATTTGCGGTGGTGGAATTATATCATATACTCATTTAACTGATTGGAATGCAATTTGACAAGAATGTAGCCAAACACTGTTGTGGGAAGAGGGAGAGAGAGACAGCAAGCTTTATCCAGTTATTGGGTCAGTGTGTCTTAGTTTCCATATGCCTGTATATTGTGAGCATCCCAGTCTATTGGGTATGATTTTTGTGTTTAAATATAAACAATTGTCATACTTTGGGGGTAATTTAAGAGATTTTTGAAGGGTAATTTTGGTTACGTGCAATTTTTCATTACGTGCTGACTTTCAAACCTTTTGGGTAGAATAAAACCTCACTGTACCGGTGATGACATTCTGAAGCTTGTCAACAATTTGCTTTACAAAAAATATGGTAGAATAATTTCAGGGTTAACACAATGATGACATTACTCCCACTCACCTTCATGCTAGTGTACTTTTTAAAAAATTTCAGCTTTATTGAGGTGTAATTGACAATAAAATTATAAGATTTTTAAAGTGTACATTGTGGTGACTTGACATTTGGTGTGCTTTTTAGATTGGGAGAGAAGAGGTGTTTCAGCTCTAGACTTGTGCTTTGCTTGTGCTGATGGACCACCAGTAATTGTGGTGATGAAATGATGGCCGTGCTTTACTGCCCTTTCCTGCAAAAAGTCTGTTGTTGTTGTTGTTGTTTAATCTGTATACACTCATTGTTATATAACAATGAATTTTTACATAAACCAAAATTATTTATGTATCTTGGGAAGGTGGCAGGCTGTGAGGGTAGGAGGTCATGGTTGAGAACCACTGCTCTTGAGGAAGGGCAAAAGTTTTGCCAAGTGGAAAATGCTCTCCATCCCATATCTCTCTGCTTCTGTGGGGGGGGGTGTCCCTTAAAGGGGTTGCTTTAACTTTGGTTGGTAATCATTTTAGCGAATACTTGTAAAGCAATTGCTGCATACTGGACTCCCTGCCTAAGTGCTTTACGTGAATTATCTCGTTTAGTCATCGTGATGACACTGGAAGATAGGCAGTTATCATCCCTCTTTTACAGATGAAAAAACTGAGATTTAGGGGGATTTGTGACATTCTGGTGAGCAGAGGAGCCAGGACTGCAGTCTAGGTATTCTGAACCCTGCACAGTCCCACTTAACTCCTGTGGCACGCTGCCTCTTCCCCATCTGATCGCTGACAAGTTTCTTCCTGGCTCTGAGGGCATTTGCACAGTTGCTCTGAACGGCTGGTGAGTGATGAATCATTCTGAGGCAGGAGCCCTCTAGTTGGGTTTAAGATGCCCCTTTGTTCTAAGGATGGCTCATCCAGGCCCCCATATGGAGCTCTCTGGGAGGCAGCCCTGGACCTGAGACTGAATCACTTCTGGCTCAGCGACCCCTCATCCCCCGGTCCTCCTGGCGGTGTAGGGGAAGGCTGGTGCAGCTTCTGAGCAGATGGCTGGGTGTGAGGAAGAGAAGCGTGGACGGAGTGTAGGGACCCGAGGAAGATTTTCGGGCGGGAGAAAAGAGACTTCTCAGGGAGCTGCTCCCTGGCTTGTGTCACCACTGAAAGTTAGATGGCCCCTGCATCACCAGCCTAGAATTCTGGGAGATGAATCCCCAGGTGTTTATATATAGCTAATTATAAATGTGCTTTTCTGTAAATGGTAATACCTTCAAGATGTTTGGCTTCCTTAAACTCCTAACAGTATAAGAAAAGTGAGCTGTGGGCTCTGGTTGGGGGAAGGGCCAGTGGGCGAGGTCAACTTGGATAATCCTTTGGGGTCCTGGGGACAGCTGGGGGTTTGCCTCCAAACACTGGCAGTCTGATGCAGCCTGTCTCCCCAACAAGGCTCGTGGCCCCATGGGGAATGCTTGGATACCAAGCAACCGGGTGGCTGGATCCCCTTTTCTCACTTCATAGGCTGATGTCCCTAGGAACCTCCAAAGCTGATTAGCTGCCTGGGTTTTCTCCTTTGGTAATAACTCCCTGCCCGCATGCCCGCAGGCAGGGCAGATGTTGTGTGACATGGGAGGGTGCCTTCTGAAAAGGTGTGAGGTGCCCTCCAGAGCCCCTGATTCTCCTGCCCGCTCCACAGGGGCTGATAGGGCGGGGGTATGCTAAGCGCCCCTCACAGACACACAGTCCACCCAGGGGACTAACCCAGTGAGGCAGCTAGGGGTCCAGGTGAGTGTGGGCAGGTCTGCTGGGGCATGCAAGCTCTGGGCCAGAGGCCGATGGCTGGGAATGCCCCCTCTCCCATCCCAGTGGGCTTGGATGCTGTCATTGAAAGATGGCCTGCCCAGGATGGGCTAGACTACAGGCTGATTCCTTGGGGGCTTTAGTTCCAAGCATCTCCTTTTTAGGACAGAGTGGCTCAGGGTCCTAGGAACACTCGTGCTTCCAGCATGTCTGGTTTCTCTGCCTTGCTGTTCCATGTGTTTATAGTTTGGGGGCTGAAAATTGAGACACTTGTCAAGAATGAGACCCTGGACAAGTTAATCTCTCCGTGGCCCAGTTTCCTCACCATTATGCGAAATGTGCAGATAATCCTAGTTTGTAGGATGGTTGTAAGGACTAACACACCCCATGCTTTGCCTGGCACAGAGGAGGCGCTCGGTAATGGAGTCAATACCTTTTTCTTCATTTAAAGGTGATTCCACTGATGTTGCCAGCAATAGCAGACTGCCTGAATCCACTCCCAGCCCCCCAGCTTTCTCCCGCGCTGGGATTCAGTTAGGGAGTACTCTAGGGAAATCTCTCAAGGAGTAGAATTATTGGAGCCGGAGTACAACCTGTTCTGTTTTAACCCCTTCGTGGGAGGGCCTGGGGATTCTCCCAAGCCTCTGAGCATTGTCTGAAGCTTGGCTGGCCTGTGAGACCCTCTGCCATCCCTCTGGAGGGGCTCCAGGAAGGGCATGTGGGTCACCCAATCCAGTGGGAACATGCATTGACTCACACCTGTTGAGGTCTGTGTGCCTGATGACTCCAAAGAGGGATGGGCTAGCTACAAGGAGGGGGGATGACTGGGAGGGAGACCCACCGCCAGCTCTCCTCAGGCAGATGCCCTCATTTCCTGCCTCTCACTTCCTGGCCTCAGTTCTTGGTCTCAGGCCCCTTGGGAAACTGGAGCTAGATGATCTAGATCAGGACTTCTCAGACTTTTCTGTGCCTGTGAGTTACCTGGGGATCTTGATAAAATTCAGATTGTGAATCAGTAGGTGTAGGCCAAGGCCTGGGGTTCTGCAGGTCTAACGAGATCCTAGGTGATGCCAATGGTGCTGGCCCACAGGTGCGGAGGAGAGCCCCCTCCCATGTCAGAATCACTGGCTCGGTGTGGGGGGGGGTGTCTGTGGGCAACACAGTGAAGTCCATAGAATATGGGCTTCAGAGCCACACCTAGGTGGGTCTGAACCCCAACTCTGCCACTCACTGATGATGTGTCCTTAACAAGAGTTACTTTGAACTCTCTTGAGTCTTTGTGCTCTCATCTGAAAAAAATGAGCATAATCCCATCAGCCTATCAGGGTCGTTGGAGGATTAAATGAGGTGATGGATGGAAAGCACCTGGCACAGGACTTGGCCTCTAGGAAATGCTCATTAAGTATTATTGTTAGTGCTAGGTATTGAGCGCTAATTTAGGATGAGGACCAGCCTGTTCCAATGCAGGCAGGGCTCTCAAAGAGCCAGGAATGCCTCCCCCGCAGCCTGGGCCCATCCTGACTGGGGTACCCAGCAATGGTTATGAGGGTGGGCTGTGGAGGCAAACACACCCCCAGCTGGAGGGACTTGGGTAACTGGACTCTCTGAGTCTGTTTCCTCATCTTTAAATTGGAGGAAATAATACTTACCAAGGAGGAATGCTATGAGGATCACCTATGAGAATACACGTAAAGAACTTAGCACAGTGCAGGGTACGTAGAAAGTGTTCCTTAGATACTATCTTTATTCTGGGGAGGTAACAGAGGTGAGAAATGTGAAATTCTAAGCTCCTTTAGATGTGGTGGTTCCAGGAAGGCACTGGTGAGCCCAGACTCCTAGAAAGAGGCAGCGGAGTATGGTGAGAGGAGTGGAAGTCCAATTCTAGTCCCCTGCTGTCTCCACCCCAGTAAGTCACCTACGTCTCAGGCCCTCAGTCACCCACTCCTAAAGGCTGAATCATTCTCAGCCTGTCTGAGGGAGGGCAGTTTAACTAGCTACTCTGGAATCTCTTTCAGCAGCAAGACCCATGCTTGTGTGGATCTGGGGGCAGGGTCTGGGCAGAGGTCTGTGGAACCAGGTCTGGATGGGGGGTTGGGAAAACTTTGGGCTGGAGCTGCTGGGTGGTACAGCTTGTGTGAGGGGACCCCGGAGGGCCTCAGTGTAGACAGTGGGATGTGCAGGGAAGCGGTTCCTGGCGCAATGGCTGGTAACCCTGGAAGCCTTTGTCACCTGGAGGCCTGGGATGTGGAACCCAAGCTTTTCTTTCCTCCTTGAGGGGCAGCTCAGCCAAAGTAACCCTGAGGAAGTCTCCCCTCTGCCCCTTGCACACGTCTGCCTACCCATTAGAGCAGGAAGCAGGCGCTGCAGCTGAGGTGCTGCTGGTGTGATGAGTGAGTGGCCATGACAAGGCCTACTCTCACGCCAGGCGGGTCACGCATAAGCATGCTGTGGCGCAGAGGTAGGTGCAAATGGGTGCGGGTTGGGGCCTTCTCCCTGCCAGTCAGTACTCCACACACCAACCCCATTTGGTGTTCCTGAGAAGCTGTGAGGTGTGATGGAAAGGCCCTTGCCTGGACACAAGGAGTCCTGTGTGGCTCTGGGCAAGTCACTTACCCTCTCTGGACTTTGCTTTTCTCATCGTAATATTGAGCATTTGGACCAAGGTTCATCTCTGCTGTACCGTATTAAGGCTTCCTTCCCATCCAGTCAGTCCTTGGGACATGCCTGCTGCCTTCCCTGAGCATTTTCCCAGTCTATTCTGCTCGTCCCTTACCCGATCCCTCCCCAAAGACCACTTAGTTTAGAGTAATTTCTTCTTCCCGCTCCTAAGGCGGGGAGTACTTGTGGTCTGCGGCATTCAGGCTCAGCCCTCCTCTCAGTGAGGGCTGCTTGCATTGTTAAGTAACTGTTTTGTGGCTGGATAGTCCATCTGTCTCCTTAACTAGATTTTAAGCTCCTAAGGGGCTTCTCTTCCTTTTGTATTTCTCACATCGCCTGCCTGTGGAGCTTGGTAAAAACTAAATGAACATGTGGCCTTCTGGGTGCAAAGCTCTGTCTCTCTCAGCTTCTCTTTTGCTTTCTCTCTGTTTCTCCCTACCTCGTAATTGATAGCATAGCTCATAGGAACAGAAGCTTGTGAACGGAGAGGATCGGCAGGGGAATATAACACACTCGGGGCAAAATCATGGGGTGGCGGCTGCCGTGTGTTTATCTCTAGAGGAGCTGAGACTCTCTCTTCCTCACCAGATGGGGTGCGAATCAGAGACCAAATTGCTTGGTAGCCCTCATGCCTGGGCCTTGGAATCTCCTGCCTTGGACTTTATTCCCTGGCTGGATGAAGGCTGTGTCTCCAGGCTCACTGGCCCCAACTGTGGGGAGAGGACCGCCCCTCACCCCACCAGCAGGACTTGAGTGTGGAAGTCGAAAGCTTCTGGTTCCCACACCTTGGCTCCACTGTCGCAGGCAGCCAGCTGGCCCCTTGAACACAATGTGCAAATCTTCTCTGTTCCTGTTCCGGCATTGTCCGTGGCCGGGCGCCTTGGCTGGGAATGTGGGCCGGTGAATAGGAGAGGCATTTGCAGCCTGCAAATGAAACAGGCCCCCAGCCCCCCTTAGCCCCCTATTCCCTCCCCACCCCCAGGGAGAAAGGACTTTTTCACTTCTGGCCTTCTTGTATTGCCTTTCCTTCTCCTCTCCAAAGTCCCTGCAGCCATGTGTGTGTGTGTGTGTGTGTGTGTGTGTGTGTGTGTGTGTGTGTGTAAGAGAGACTTTTCACAGCAGCTTGAAGGTTGTTCAACACAGCCTTCAATAAAAGTAGAATGGAACAGAAGGGCACCCAGGATGGAAAACCAAACAGCTCACTGCTGTCTTTGTTTAAATTGGACCAAGTGATTCCAAAAATGTCTGCCTGTGTAACTAACCTATGCCTCCCTAAGATCTCTGGCCGTAGCCTTGCTGCAACAAGAAATGTAGAGACCAGTAGTGCATGTGTATATTGCCACGTGGGCCCCTGTGGGCACCTGAGCATACAGGTGTGTGCTGAAGGAGGTTCACGGGGCTTACGATTGGGGTCCAGCTCTCCTCAAAGGAGTCTCCTGTAGGAATCCCTCCTCCCTTGAGCAGTGTGACCAGGCTAGAGATCTAGAGTGGACAGAACTGGTGCAGGGCAAGAGGGAGTGGTAGATAATTTTATTAGGTCCTGCAGCTGAAGTGAGGGAAGAGGGAGGAAAAGCCTTAGGTCACTGGTGGAGGGTGGGGCTTACATGACAGCCCGGCCATAGTACCTCTGGGGAGTCTAGGCCATAGTTTTCTTACTCATTAGACGAGTGCCAGCAATCTGGCTGCAATCCGAGCCTGCTGGCCAGGGCTGCTCCATCCTCCATCCTCCCTCCCCCACCCCAAACCCCCCACCTCCCCACCAAAGGACCGTTCTTTGATTTCTGAGCTTGCTTCCCCTGCCCCCAACTTTGTTCACCCTGTTCCAAGAAAGGCTAACCCTTTGTGACTGCCTTCAAATGTAAGGGAGGAGCAGAAAAGAGAGTGACCTCTATGGATGGGAGCAGTCCCGGGGGCTTCCTAAAGAGGGGTGACTGGACAGATGACATTGTGACCCAGGGAAAGTGGAAAGGCAGGGGCCCAGCAAGGGCCTGAAGAGGGGCAAGCAAGGAGGAGCTTCAGGCCAGACCCCAGACCACAGGGAGATGGAGGGGGTGGGAGTACGGGCTTAATCCAGGCCAGCGCCACCTGATTCAGGCAGAGGGCTCCAGCCCACGCTCTCCATCTCTTCTCTGGATCTTAGTCTCGGGGCTCCTCAGTCTTTGACACTCCCACACTCTGCCCCACCTCTGCCTTCCTGTGAGGCCATGTTTAGGGTCTCTGTCTTTATCACTCCTCAGTCCTCGTTTCTCCGGCCCTACCGTCTTCCTTTCTCCTGCTCTCTTTATTGTTCTCCTTCCTCCTGCCTCTTTCTCCAGTTGCAGCAATTCCAATTCCTGTGTCCACCATCCTCTGCTGCGCTTGGAGGGAGATACCTGTGTTTCAGGAGCAAAAGTAGGTGAGCTCAGGCTTCAGCATAGAGCAAAGACATAGGAAGAGGAGAGTCTGAGAGGGTGAGCTTCGAAGAAGACCCTGAAGGAAGGGGTCTGGGGCCTCCCCAGCAAGTCGGAGTCTCCCTGGGGGCACACCTTCCCTGAGAGGAATCTGAGAACACTGGCCCCTGCTCGGGGCCTGTCTCTGAGCCCGGACACTGACCACAGTGGGTGGGTTGGGGCAGCCCCCGGGTTGCTCTCTGGAATGCTGGTGTTGGGTTGCAGTGCAGATGCGAGCAGTGATAATGGGCAGGAACTGGACTTTCTGGTCTGGCTGCTGCCCCCAAGGCCATTGGAATGTGAGGGGGGGACTAGCAAGAGGCCCCAGGGACTTGGGGTGGGCAGATGGAGACCAGACCACCTAAATGGAGAGGAGGAGGAGAGAGAACCCAGTTCTAGCCCTTTCACTGAGTTGCAGGCTACAGCAAAAGAATCCTAAAATTCCTGGTTTGTCCAGGACCTTGGAGGTCTTCCCAGCCTCTAAGTAAATCACAGGCATCCAGACTACAGGGGACACTTTGGAGCTCAGCTGGTCCCACCTTCTCATTTTACAGACTTGAAAACTGAGGCCCCAAGGGGGTAACCTGCCCAAGGATGTGATTGGTCCTCCAGCCTGGGCAGGTTACAGAGTCCCTTGTGCCTCTTGCCTTGCCCGGTGCCTCACTGCTCTCTGGTTGGGGAAGGGGGAGATCTTTTTATTATCCCCTCCAGGGCAGACTGGCACATATATTTCCATTTTTTGTGTGTGTCCTGCCCAACCCCAGGCTGTGTCTGTGGTTGTAGTTCTGGATGTGAGTGTTAGCCAGCAGATCTCGGGTATGGGCTTCTGACATCCATGGCATATTTCGGAGAGCCTCTGAGTTTCCAAAGCACCCCGTATGCTGAGCTGAGTGGTTTGAGGGCTACCTAAGTGCTGGTGCTGGTGATGAACTAACCAGTAGTAGTGGGAGTGGTCCTAGTGATATACGGCTGCACTATCCTAAGCCCTCTGTGTGTTAATTTACTTAATTCCCACGGCATTTCCATTGGTAGTGTTACTAGTCCTATTTTACTAGTCCTATTACTAGTCATTTTACAGATGAGTAAACAGAAGCCCAGAATGGTGAATTAACTTGCCCAAGGGTACACAGTAAGTAGAGAAGCTGCGATTGAAACCCGGTCTGCCTGACCCCAAATTCAATGGCCTGAGTGTCCTTAGTGGGGGCGAGTCCCTTGAGAACATAATCAGTATTTTTGCCTCAGAAATAGAGCCAGGTACCTGGGCACATGCAGGGTGGGTGTACCGGAGCATTGGGAACAGAGAACAGCTTAGAACCCCGGCCAAAGTGGGAGCCACTTCCGGGTGTGCCAGACGGGGCTACATGCCCCCAGCCCCAGCTGCTGCTGGAGGCCTGCGGAGAGTCTGGAGGGCAGTTAGGCTGGGATGCTCTGCAGAGAGAAGTCTTGTCCTACCTGTGAGGCTGGGCAGAGTGGCTGGGTACGGGTTCCCAGCAGGAGAGGAAGCTGGGAGGGTACTGGGGAGCTTGAGATAGAGGTGGGAGTTACATCTTTCCAGGAGGAAAGACATGTTCCCCGCCCCCCCCCCCCGAGGCCCCCTCAGCTCCCTTTCCCTTTCTTGTTTCCCACATAATGACGCTGATTGCTCCACATCTGTCATAATTACTCTTTGTTTGAAAATTCAGAACAAATCACAGGAGAGGAACTGGTGTGGCTCGGGGAAGGATCCTTCTCCCCAGGGGTTCTGGAGGTGGGGGCCGGGTAGCAGGGAAGAGACGTAATCAGCCTGGAGGACGCAGGAGCCAGGCCGCTGATTGTCCCTGTGCTGTCCCCTTGCCTGGGCAAGCTGGCCTAAGACCTCGTGGAGTTCTGTGGCCCCCACCGCGACCACAGTCCCTGCCTGCTGTGGTGGCTGGGAGATTCTGCCACCACCCCGACCTGGGTGAGGGGTCTGTGCGAGGCCCCTGCTCCCCTGGCCCCACTGAACAATGTATTGGATGGCGGGCTTCGTGGTAAACCCAGCAGCACCGCGGGGAGGGCAGGCTGTGCCTGCTGGGAGGGCACAGGGCCTTACTGGCAAGGGGAATGGGCAGTTGCGGCTGGGGTCCCTAGAGCAGGGCAGACTTTGGGTCTCTGGGTGAGAACCAGGAATGGGGGTGGGGGACGGAGCACCAGACCAGACCCTCTTGGGATCCAGCAGCAGCCCTGGGCGCTCAGCGTTTCTTCACCCTCACTCTCGGCAACCTGACTTCTGGGGTAGGTCCTGGTTCCTGCCGCCATCCCTACCTGAAGGCCCTTGGTCTGGGGGCTGATAATTCCATGGGGCATATGCTCTGGCCTGTGGCCCTGCCTACCATGGACCTGCCTCCATGTCATCCTCGCCACCTAGCCCTTTCCCACCTGGGATGGTGTCTGCAAATTCGGTACTTGTGTGGGGAGAAATCAAGGACAACCTAGAATTCATCCCCAAACCCTGCCTGTAATAAAACCCCGCTTGCTCTTGCTGTGGGACTGTGGTGGGACTACAGACACCCTCAGGGAGCTGGAGCCAGTGTGAGATGCAGATAGACTTGCACTGACTAACGGCTCTGGGTTCAAGTTTCCTCCTTCCCTTAAAGCTGTTAGGCCTCAGTTTGTCTTGGTGGGAAATGGGAGGGAGCACTGCCCTGCCCGTCTTTCAAAGGGGAGAGGATGAGGAGGGTTCAGGCGTTTGTAGAATGTAGGGTTATGCCCTCCATCCACCAGTGGAGGCACCCTTTATTCAGGCTTCAGAGGTCACTGGTGTCAGCAGGGCAGATGAAGCTAGGGGGAGGGCTGAGTCTTGGAGACCGGACTTTACGGGAGGTTCCTGACTTGGACTGGTTTGGAGGGGACATCTCCTCTGGCCTCACCATTATTGACTGAGGGTCATGGTAGGAGCCTGGACTTGACATGGACATCATCATTACTTCCGTGCCCTCCTTGGCTCCCACTTCAACAAGAAGCTGCTTTTAATATGGAAATATTTAACTCATCTCTGTGTGACTTGGGACCCACAAAATCCAAAGTTCACCTTCCTGGACCTCAGTTTCCCCATAGGTGGAAGGTAGTGTGGAGAGGACCAGATTACAAGGTTCCTAAAGTCCCTCCCCACGTCTAAAATGCTGAGACACTGACTTGTTTTGTCTTGAACACAGTTCCCTCCTCCCCGACTCTCCTCTCTACCTGTCCCCAGGCTGGCTCTGGCTCTCTCCTCCACCTCCCTCTCCCACTCCTCTCTCTCCTGCACTGGGCTTGGCCTCCTCCTTTTTGAAATATCGGGATCAGAGTTCTGCAGCAAAGCTCTCTTGTCATCTCACCCTCTGTCACTCCCCCAGCCCGGTCGCTGCCCGCCTGGCTCCCGGCAGCGCACATGTCGGAAGTGGCCGGCAGGGTCCTCACAGCCCAGGAGGGGTGTGGCGGCGTGCTCGCCCATCCTGCGCGGGGACTGCCTCTCCGCCCTGGGGCGAGCATGGTGGGAAGAGAGTGGACCGGGGGACGTGGGGGGGAGGGGCGGGGGGTAACCGCGCTCCGAAAAACGACCCTTCTCCCTTGCGTCGGGGAAGAGGGATGCCCGCCACCTCCAGCACCAAGCGAGGCTGCTTCTCCAGGAGGCCCGGCTGGCTCGGCTGGCCAACACGTGGCAGAATCGATGCGCATGCAATTAACCTTACCGCGCTGCGCAGTCTCTGAGCTGTCAAGTCACCAAGCCCCGTGTGTCTGTGGGTGTGAGAACGTGTATGCATGTGCAAGTGCGTATGAGTATCTGTGGTCTGCGAATGCGCGTGTGTCCTCGCTGGAGCTCCAGCATGGTGCCTCGGGGTCACTATTTCCCTGGCCTTCACCCGGTAACTCGGGAACTGGCTCCCACTAACTGGTGGCCTCCAGCTGGTCTTGGGGAGCAAGATGGAACCGGAGAGTGGAGGTCTCGGCTTCCCAGCCCCCTTCCTCCCAATTGGCTTGGGGTGTAGGCCAGGGATTTCTGACGTGGGGCGGGAGATGGACAAAAGTTTGTGGGCAAACCTTTGAACAGGCAAGCTCTACTAGGGGAAGGAAGCAGAGCAGGTCCCAGAGCCTTCATAGAATGGCGGACTGAACAGAGATGGGCGCTTGTCGCCCTGTCAGTGCTTGGGAGTGCACTCACCCAGGGGCAGGCAGGAATGGGGAGAGGGGAGCTTTCCAGGTTTTGCTGATTCATCCTGACCCTACTCCCCCTCTCCCCCAGCCTCTTGCCCATGTTTCTCACATCACTGCTGTGGAAGCTGAGATCCAGAGAGAGGGCCTTGACCCAAGTCCTGGGTGTACAGAACTGGGACTGAAAGCGGTCAGATGCTCTTTCCAATGTGCTGATTGGCCAAATGGGATTTGGGCTCTAACTTCAGAGCCAGGATCTTAGAAAACTGAAGCCCAGTATCTGGCTTGTGATAAACAATTCTTGGATCTTTTTCTGCCATCTTCACATCTGGCTTGTTTTTTCCTCACCTCGCCCCCCACCCCCTCGTGGGTTATCTTTGTTTAGCCTTTTATATCCCAGCTTATATGGAATGTCACCTTCTTTCTGCAGTAATTCCCCTCACCCTAATTGTTTTGAGGTCTCTTAAAATTGTATTCCAGACCTCTAGTACCTTAGAGAAACCCTGTCTAAATTAGTCCCACTTGAAGATTGGGTTAGAATATTCTTGATTCCACTATATCAGAAGACCAGTAATGATATTACATAGAATGAGCCTCAGGATTGAGCCTGTTTGATATTCCTGCTCTCCTGCGTTTCTGATTTTGCTTCTCAAATCAGTCATTTTCCCATCTAACTGTGACAAAATCAAGATTATTACAAGCAAGTCTGGTAAGTGTAAGGTTGACGGGATCAAGGCTTTCCTGAAATAAAGCTATATAGCTTTTATTACATCAATTCAAGAAGGATGCCCAGCTTTGCTTTTTTGGGGTGGGGAGAACCAGAAGACACCGGTCTGCTCTGGGACAGTGAGTATATAGCTTGTTCCTCCCGCTGGTTTGCACAGTCCTTGGCAGGAGGGGCTGGCTCCTCTGTGCATCCTCAGCGCTAAACACACGGCTTGGCCTGGAGTTGGTGTCTGGGGAGGGTGAGAATGGGGAGCTGTGGGCATATGAAAGGGAGGGTAGGAACACCCACCCTCTGGAGCTCAACAGCCTGGACTTGGGGGAGGGCAGGTAAAACTGAGTCAGATATTACTCAAGGGCCTACTGGGTGGTTTCACCTAAGCCAGTCTCCGAAGACTTCTGAGTCCCTACTGTCAGGAGCTGAGAGCAGCCATGTCTGCATCTAACTGTATCCAGAGTCTCCTAATCCAGCTTCTTCTAGTCTTAAAAGGCACCCCTATCTCCCTATTCTGTTCCCTTCCAGGGTCCCACTGCCGACCATCTGGGGGAGGATTGGGACTGGACTGAGCTGCAGGTGCCATGACTGAGTGCTGAGTGGGAAGGGGTTGGCCTGGTGAGTTCAGATCCCGGTTTGCCACCCCAGGAGAGGTGGCTGCTGGTACTCAGTCACCTCAGGGTGGAACACCCTTCCAGGCACGCTATAGAAAGTCCCAGGATGCCAGACCATTGGCCTCACCTCCAGAATAGCTAACAGGCCAGTTCCATGCTGGGAAGTGTCCCTCTTGCCTCGAGCTTCATGTGCATCCTCTTTGGAAGGACTATACCTGCATACACATGCCTACCTTCCTGTTACCTTGAAAAGTCATAACCATGATAACAAAGCATCCTGTGAATGCATGTTGCTGTGGGAATGGATAAGAGGAGAAAAAACACATTCTCATTATTATACTCATTATCTTATCAAAACAGTCACCCATGGAACATTATTTTTAAAGTTACTTATGGTCTTGGGTTTGGGGAAAGAAGAGATGCGAGGAGAAACAGGCTTCCTTTAAAAAAAGCACTTTTTTAGTTAAAAGTATTGAATTTGGGCCTGGAGGCTCCTCATGTTTTATGAATAGAGGATCATTTCCAAAGTATAATTTTCTGGGGATTAGACATTCAGGCACTCTTGTTGAAATCTGGACAAACCATAAAGACACACGTATAGTAATATATAATAACAATTATACTTGTAGTTTCTGTTTGAATGGTCATTTTAGTCTTGTAAAATGAAGCTAGTTGCCTGTATAGCATTAGAATGATCTCTGATCTACTACCAACTAGCTGTTGCTTCCTTGGATAAGCCCTTTCTTTTCTCTAGGTGAGGGGACTTTAAGCATCATTCCTAAGGGTCCTTGGGTCTGTGGAGGGGGCTCAGGGGCTGGAGATGGGGAAAAGAGAAAAGTCAGATTGGTGGGGCTCCAAGCTTCCTACATCTACCACATCCACAGCAGCTCTGCTTTATCTTTTTGTTTTGTTTTGGAGTTCTTTAAACCAACTAACTAGGCAGATCAACTAAGTAGGCAGAAGGGCCTAAGCAGGGGAGTAGTTCAGCAGCAGCAGGTGCTGGGACGCCAAGTGGGCTTAAGATTCTAGAGCCTTAGGCAGAAGAAATATGACTCTAAGATGCAGATTTAGGAGAATTATAAAGAAAAACATTATGATCATATTGGAGGTTATGACCAGGGTTAAATTAAACCCTGATTCAGAGTCGGGTTAGAAAAACAATGACCTATACTTAGATTTTTCTCTCCTTTTAAAAAGCATGCTTTTCATGTATCACTGTTACAACTAGTGCTAGGTAATGTTAAATGTGGTTGATCAGTCAAAACAAGGAACCATTTTGGCTGCTGTTTAGTCTCTGAACAAGTGTTATCCATTCTTTAATTTTATTCTCTAATAAATGGATGGATGGATGGATGGTCCTGTTTCAGAGTCTAGTTATGGGCTGCCCACAAAGGGCTTATAATCTAGTGGTAACATGGACATTAGAACATTAGAAAAGATTGCTGCCTCAGAAAGAGCTCTGTAATATGCGTCGTAAGCAGTGCTAGCTAAGGGCTACTGGGTCAGCCCAACAGCCTACTGTTGATCTGAGCAACAGACCTTTTTATCACTTGAGAAGCCTGATAGAACATTGGATCTTATGTATGACATTCCTCCTTTAGGCAGAAATAGTCTAAGAGCCCATCAGAAGGGATTAGGAAGTACGTGCTTCCAGGAAAAGGATACTGGAACTGAAGGATATTAAAGGATATTAAAGGTCAGTTCTCAAATCAGCACATCTCAAAGAGCATCTGTCCTATACCTACCTGCCTCTGAGCTGAGTACACTGAGGGACAGAAAGATAAGACACCTCCTGATCTTGAAGGATGTAATCTCCTCTTCCCGCCCCACCAAAAAGCAACCTTATTTGGTGGTGACTGTGAAGAGAAGGCAGCCTGATAAAGCACAGAAACTGTTGAATGCATAAACAGTGTGATCATCAGCTTGTCCATGTGCATCGTGATTTCCTTTAGTGCTGATTTCTAAGCTGAGCCCCTCACATCCTTATACAGGAAAAAAAGGAAATGCCTGAGGCTAGTCCGGTTCCTGATAATGAGTGGGCTTCCATAGGCAAGTGGTTGGAACTCCAATCTTACCTTTCCATCCACCATTCTCATCGGGACCTTTCTTGGATCAAAACAATGGCCTTGGTGCTTCCGGCATTACCTCCGAATCCTGAAACCTGGCTCTGCAGACCTTGGATAATTTGGACCTCCCCTTTCCAACCATTTCCCTCTTCCTCCCGGAACGTGCCAGTCCCTTCCTCAGTCTAGGCTCCCCACAGCTCCCCATCTTCCTGCCCCTTCTTTTCAGAGTCCTGTTCCTCTCCTCACATCTCTCCCAGCCATTCTCTGAACTTCTCCAGTCCTTTCAGCTGGTGGCACACAGTTGAGCACTGAGGGATACAAATCCCCGACTCCTCCTATTGTTTCATGTGTTCCCAACGAAATCTAATTAGGCTGTCGAAGGCAGGGCCGTGCCTGTTTTTTTTTTTTGCCTTTTTTTTTTTTCTAAGTCGGGGACAGAACCGGGCGACCGCAGTAGGTGCCGCTAAGAATCTGCGGATGGAGAGGGGAGCCCCGGGGCTGTCATGTGTCCGCCCGCCGGGCTTCCACGGGAGGCGGAGGGATTCTTCCCCGGGAGACCGGACCTCCTTCCTCAGTTTCCCCGGGCCAGCCCGGTCCTCCCGGACCTGGGCCCAGCCGGGGAATTTGCCCCCGCCTGGGGGAGGGGGTGGCGGGAAATGGTGCCTCGCTCGCCCCAGCGACATCAAACCCTCGTTTGGCTTGCGAGGACAATGGCTGTCTTATTTTCTCCATTCGCCGCGCACAATGCCGGATTCTCTCATTCACCCGCGGCGGTGCGAGCGAGGTAATTAGCCAGCGCCATTCAGCGCGGACACTATTGCTATGCGGGGGGGCGAGGACGCCCGCGTCGGCGGGGATTAGCCGCGGGTCGGGGTGTGCAGCTGCGGCCACTTCAAAGGGGCCCGGCGGCCCGGCCGGCTGTGGGAACCGGCGCCGCCTCCCTCGGGAGCCGCGCCGCCGGCTCGGGCCCGGGCCCTGCGGACGGGACGCGGCCGGTCCTCCCAGTCCCGCAGCCGCCCGCCGCGCTCTCCTTCGGAGCAGGCCCGGCGCTGCGCGGGCCCCGAGCTCCGGCGGCCGTCGTCGCTCCCCATCACACTCCCACTTTCATCAGGACCTCAAGTGCTTTTTTCTTTGGAGTCCCGGGAGTCAAAGGGCAAAGAGGGGAAGGTGGGGGAGGAGCGGGGGGGGGGGGATGGGAGCTTGACACAAAGCGATGACCTCTGCGGAGTGGAGCAGATGGTCCCACTTACTCCTGCCGCCGAGCGAGCGGCTCTCAGGGCCCTGACCCCGCCCGGCAGCCGAATGCCTGCACTGGGGCCCCGCGGGGGCCGGGCTCCCACATGCTCCTCCACCCGCCCCGCCGCCCGCTCTGCGCCTGCTGGCATCGGAGTCACACTGCCTGGACTAGTCGGCCCCGTTGCTCGCGGGGGGTGTGGGGGGTGTGCGGGCGGGTGCTGGGCTGAGAATCTGCCCTCGTCGGATGCTGGAGCCCGAGGCGAGATCAGGGTTCTCGAGAACCTGCCAGGCCAGGAGTTCCCAATTCTGGCCGTGCATTATGAGGCAGCCTCCTGCACTTTCACAGAAATATAGGTTCCTGAGCACCACGCCAGACCAAGGGAGTGGAGTCCGGAAATCTGCATTGTTACCCAGCACCCTAGGTTATTATACACAGTCAAGTTTGAGAAGGGGGTAGCGGGTGCCTAGTCCAAGTCCTTCATTTCATTGAAGAAGTTGAGACTCAAGGAGAGTCAGTAACTTGCCCACCATAGACAGTGAATTGCGGCAGGGTGGGGACTTGGGTGGAAGAGAAGATAATGGGGAATGATCCCCAAGACCATATGATCCTTAAAGCCAGCATTCAGGACACAGTTAATGAGGACTTACTATTTACCTAGTATTTGTTCTAGGTGTTGGAGGTAGAAAGGTAAATTAGACTGTTCTGTGCCGGTAAGGGACTCATCGTAGGCTACTAGTAGGCGATTGATGTGTGAGCAACTGATTCTAATAAAGTCTGGTAAGAGCTAGGAGAGAGGCACAAGGCAACACATTCGAGGCAGGAATTAATTCTGCCTCCTTTGGGGGATGTGGAAGGTGGGGTGCTAGTAGAGAAACTGGCAAAAGAGTTCCAGGCAAAGGGCACAGCAGAAGTAAAGGAATATAAGCATGAACATCTATGATATGTCTAGGGAAGGCAAACTTGTCTCACACGGTCAAAGTACAAATCACATGAAGAGAGAATTAGCTGCATTTGAAGCTGGAAATATGAATCAGGACCTAATAATGGAGACCTTGAATGCCATCCCAAGGAGAGTACCTTGATTCAAGGCAAGGGAGAACCACCAAAGATGTTTAATGAGCATATTGGATATTCAGGAAGATAATTATGGCTTCAGGATAGAGGAAGAAGAGGAGAGAGCGAGCACTGGAAGTGGGAAGGCTGGAGGGGGGAGCTATTACAGAAACGGTTGAGAGTGATAAGAGCCTAAGCCAAGGCTTCCCTGGTGGCCCAGTGGTTGAGAATCTGCCTGCCAATGCAGGGGATACGGGTTCGAGCCCTGGTCTGGGAAGATCCCACATGCCGCAGAGCAACTAGGCCCGTGAGCCACAACTACTGAACCTGCGCGTCTGGAGCCTGTGCTCCGCAGCAAGAGAGGCCGCGAGAGTGAGGGGCCCGTGCACCGCAATGAAGAGGCCCCTGCTTGCCACAACTAGAGAAAGCCCTCGCACAGAAACGAAGACCCAACACAGCCAAAAATAAATAAATAAATGAATAAATTTAAAAAATATATATATATAAAAAAAAAAGAGCCTAAGCCAAGGCAATGGGAGGGAAAAGGGAGGTTAGACCAGGATTTGGTGACCAGTTAGCTGTGGGGGAGAGGGAGACGGTGAGGCAGTGACACCTTGGTTTGTTTTAGCTTGGGTAGTTGGTGCATGATGAGGCAGTTAATAAGAGGCACAGGAAAAGGAAGAGGTTGGGGTGGGTGTGGTGATTCCTTTGAATTTAAGGGAAAGCTCTTTTTTTTAAATTGGAGTATAATGGCTTTACAATGTTGTGTGAGTTTCTGCTGTACAATGAAGTGTATCAGCTATATGTATACCTATATCCCCTCCCTCTTGGCCCTCCCTCCCCACCCCCCCCCCGACTCCATCCCACCCATCTAGGTCATCACAGAGCACCGAGCTGAGCTCCCTGAGCTCTACAGCAGGTTCCCACTAGCTGTCTATTTTACACATGGTAGTGTATTTATGTCAAACCTAATCTCCCAATTCATCCCACCCTCTCCTTCCCCTGCTGTGTGTGTCCACAAGTCTGTTCTCTATATCTGCATCTCTATTCCTGCCCTGGAAATAGGTTCATCTGTACTGTTTTTCTAGATTCCACATACATGTGTTAATATGCAATATTTGTTTTTCTCTTTCTGACTTCACTCTGTATGACAGAATCTAGGTCCATCCACATCTCTACAAATGACCCAATTTCGTTCCTTTTTATGGCTAAGTCATAAATCACAGCAATATCTTTTATGACCCACCGCCTAGAGTAATGAAAATAAAAACAAAAATAAGCAAATGGGACCTAATTAAACTTAAAAGCTTTTGCACAGTGAAGGAAACCATAAACAAGACAAAAAGACAACCCTCAGAATGGGAGAAAATATTTGCAAACGAAGCAACGGACAAAGGATTAATCTCCAAAACACACAAACAGCTCAATATCAAAAAAAACCAAACAACCCAATCAAAAAATGGGAGGAAGACCCAAATAGACATTTCACCAAAGAAGACATACAGATGGCCAAGAGGCCCATGAAAAGATGTTCAGCATCACTAATTATCAGAAAAATGCAAATCAAAACTACAGTGAGGTATCAGTTCACACCGGTCAGAAGGGCCATCATCAAAAAATCTCAGGGAAAGCTTTTGAAACACTCTACGGACGATTCCTAGGGCTTTAGGAGACCTCCGACAAGTAGAAGGTAGCAGTGGAGTTTCCCAAATAAGTCTACTTCCAAGAGTTGGTAGCCCTAACCAACCAAGAAGGTTCATGATCCTCCCATGGAATGTAGGCCTCCCTCTTCCCCCAAACTGATAAGACTTCTTCTGGAGTGCTGTTGGGGTGGAGGATCTGCAGGCCTTAAACTATTGGGGTTCAGTGCTGAGCTGCCAGAGGTCCGGTAGAGCCATGAGAGGTAAATACAGCATCAGATCAAGGTTTGAGAATAGGAGAGGGGCCTTTCATGGGTGGAGAGAGACCATTTTACCTAGTGTTATCCTAGACTCTTAATGGTATGGACCTTAGAGATTCTCTTGTCTGTCGTCCTCCACTCCTCTATTTTACAGATGAGAAATCCAAGGTTGGAATTGAAAGGTCACATAGAGAATCTGTGACAGAGCCAGGCATGATCCCAGGTCACCTCTCCATTACCTAATGCCTGCTATATTAGTCCCTACAAATCCTAATATATGGCTCTGGAAATTTGGGGGAAGTATCTGTTTTTGTTGAGTGGTCCTCATGGTCATGTGAAAGCAATTTACTTAATAGCTCCAGCCTGGGCCCCCTAACCAGACGCCCTTCCGGGAGGTGAGGGAGATCCGGTATCCTGACCAGAATGATGGAAGTTAAGGATGTTGTGGGCCCGGGCAGGTTTACATAAGGAAGATTGGTGACCTTGACACGGGCGGAGACATGCAGTCTATGGAGAGGGGCTCTGCTGGGCCTGGACATTTTCAAGTCTAAGGCAGAGAGAGATTCCCAAGTCGACTCCCAGCCCCTGACCCTGCACCCTTGGCTGGTGCCTGGAAGCACATGTGTCTCAAAGGCTACAACTGGATGAGACTTTATAACTTGTCCAACTCAACGCCCCCATTTTACAGAGGAGGAAACAGAGGCCCAGAGAGGGGCTTTGGCTTTATCAAGATCCAGTTATTAAAAGGACTGAGTCAGTCACAGCTACCCTTCCGTCTCCCCGCCCCCTACCCCCACTCACCCCATGGAAGCTGCTAGCATCTCACAATGCTTTGTCCTCCCCCTGCAAAACCAGGAAAATAAACTACTCCTCTATTTTATAAGGCCCAACAGGTGACAGGAGTAAGCCTGCAGGCCCCATCCTTGCAGCTTGGTTTCCCGGTTTGCTGATTTGGAAATGCTCATGGAAGAGCTACCTGGGGACTAGCGTCTGGGTTGTTTATTTACCTGTGTTAATAGAATCTAGGAAACGTGTGGGCTCAGTGACCACTAGTGGGCTAATAACACCATCTTATCATGGTGCTTATCTGCATTAGTTACGCTCTATGAAACCCACCTCAAACCCTGGGGGAATTCAGTTAAAGTGAAGCCTGCTGTGTCACGGGTGTCTCTGAATGTGCGTAGGCATGGTACTTTTTTTTTTTTTTTTTTTTTTTAATTTTTTTATTTTTGGCTGTGTTGGGTCTTCGTTTCTGTGCGAGGGCTTTCTCTAGTTGCGGTGAGCGGGGGCCACTCTTCATCGCGGTGCGCGGGCCTCTCACTATTGCGGCCTCTCCTGTTGCGGAGCACAGGCTCCAGACGCGCAGGCTCAGTAGTTGTGGCTCACGGGCCTAGTTGCTCCGTGGCATGTGGGATCTTCCCAGACCAGGGCTCAAACCCGTGTCCCCTGCATCGGCAGGCAGACTCTCAAACACTGCGCCACCAGGGAAGCCCCAGGCATGGTACTTTTAAGGGTCTAGGATGTTGTGTGCCTCTGTGATTTTCTGTGCCAGTGTTTGCAGGTATGGTTAGTCATGTTTGAGCAGCATTTGAGTGTGTGTGTGTGTGTCTCACAGCTGTGATGCAGGGAAAGAGCACTGGATTTAGAGTTAGACCACTCTAAGTTCAAATGTCTGCTTTAGCATCATTAAATGTTAATGTGTGATCATAATTAAATGGCTGTGTGACCTTGGGCAAGTTACTTAACCTCTCTGCACCTCAGAAAAGCTAGTAATCCCTACCTCTCAGGCTTATACTGATATAATATCTTACCTTTGCCCATCAGTGGCTTCTGCAGGTTTCTGTTTTTCAGGACCACATTACTATGATAGTACCTAAGACCCTGGCTCTGGTGCTTTCACCTTTCTGATATTTCTAGGAGCTTGGGTAGAAAACCTAAGGACAGGGCCTGTGGGATGAAGGGAATTTACTCCAGGAGTGCCAGAACATTCTCTCGGACACATTAGCAGTCAGTAAGTATCTGTTGAATGAATGCTTAGAGTTGATTCAGTGGGTGTGCTGTGTAAATAGGACAGAGGACTGTATTTCCCAAACCAGGACACATCCTCTGACTCATTGCCTGATACGTGGGATGAAAAATAGGGCGAAATATTTGAATTTGGGACTGCTTTTGAAAATCTAGCAGTGGGGGAGGTAGGGTGGTCACGTGAGGTGGGTGATACCCCTCCCTCTTTCCCCTCCCCTGAATGTGTAGGGTCCACACTGAAAGCAGCGGGGCACACCCACCCAGTGGCACATCCAGTATGCCGCATCGGGCAGGCCCACCACCTGTGTCCCACAGCACACTCTCCCCCAGGCACACTTCACTCCCTCCACGGTGGGCTGGAGGCAGGAGAGGGAAGGCGAGCACACGACTTGATCCGGAGGAAGAACTGGAGCCTCTGAATTGTGGGCTGAATAATTAAAAGTAGGGCTTTGAGAGGTTTTATTCTCCTTGGGTTGTAAAAGCCCAGCCCAGAGGCTGCGGAGAGCCCCAGATTGCCCCTCCTGCAGCTGTGCCTTGGGTCTTACCATACGTTGGAATCGAAGATCAGACCATAAAGTTTCGATGCTCACCAGCCTACAGTGGGCCAACAGCTGGATGCAAGGACTTTCCCAAGCTGAGTCTGGCCCCCCACTGTCCCCCACCTCCCCCCCCCATTTGTCAGAGGTGGCTGCCAGGAGGGAGGGGAGAGACGTGGATTTATGGCTGCTGACTTGAAAGACAAAGTTGCCTTTTGTGTTAGAATTGGGGGGGGCGGGGAGTGGTGAACTGGTGGTGGTGTGGGAGGGTGGGAGGGAGGGGCTGGGGTTCGGAAGCCCAAGGCAGGGGGTAAGGGGCTTGAAGAGGCAGACAAAAGGTTCCAGAGGCTTCTCAGAGCAGGGTCACCAGGCAAAGGCCCAGATGAATCAATCACCCCCAGCAAAGCTGAGCAGGGTCTCTGAGCCATCGCCGTCTTCTGGGGCTGTTTGTAAGCTCCAGACACCGTCCACACACACCAGTCCAACGCCCAAACCCCACACAGTGCCTCCCTCCCGCCCCCCGCAAAAAACACTTACTCTTTGGATTCAGAACCTTAATTCAACTCTCAGACTTCCCTTTGGAGAGCCAGGGAAGTAAATATAGGTCTTCTAAGTTCATACTTTCCTCCACTCCAAATGTCATCAGCTAACCAATGTAGGGGATCTTCCCTAACAGAGCCAAAGTCATGGGCAAGGTGGGGACCCAGATACTGGGGAGACTGGGACAGAGTGTTGGAGAGGGTAAGCCTGGGCCAGAGAATCCTGATGACAAAGCCAATATCCCACCGGGACCGTGGCAAGTTGCCAGCCTCCCCAGGACTCAGGGTTCTCTGCCGTCAACTCTCTCCATCCCGTGCGCATTTAGAGAGGACATTTACAAGTGCTTTGCGGAGTTTAAAGAGCATGTGGACTTGGCTGGCCTCGTCACCCTCCAGGAGTCACTCTGCCTGGTGGGTCTGGGCGGAGGCCAGAGTAGCCACCGGGTGCCTGAGTTCAGCAGGTGCTTTAACTACACCTTGGAGAGCCACATCCATCCCCCGGAATGAGCCTGGCCAATAAAGGCATGAGTTTATGGGCTTCATAAACATTTTACTAGAGAAATCAAGGCCTCAATTACCCAATGGCTTCTTCCAACTGACAGCTCACCTACTGGGGCCTCTGTGAAGCCCCCGGGCAGAAGTGAAACAGAAGCCAAGCTCTGGTTTATACCAGGCTGCCCCCTTCCCCCTGCACTGACCCTCTCACCATTCAGGCCTTGCAAATTCTGTCTTTACTCACTTCTCCAGAGGGCTCTGCCACTAGCTCTCTGAGCTTTTACCTCTCCATGGGAATATGGCTACCCTCTTGGAGTAGATAGCCATCCACCCCCAATCCTACCATGCTCTTCCATAACCTCTCAGCACCTTTTAACTCAAGATTCTACTATTTTCCCTCAACAATCACTGGCAAGTATTTGCTATTTTTCAAGGACTGTGCCAAGCACTTTACAAATAAATCTCATTGATTCCCACGAGAGCAGCAGCTCTAGCAACATGAGCTATTGTCATCCCTATTTTATAAGTGAGAAAATAGAGGTCCTGAGAGACTAACTTGCCCAAGGTCACAGAGCTAAGAGTGGCGGAGGTGAGTTTTGTACCCAGTTCTGTCCGATTCCAGAGCCTGTACCATTAACCTCTTCACTGCATTGCTCCCTTAAAATGCTCTCAGCAAATATTTCCCCACTAGAAGTAGAAATCGTGCTGTGTGAGGCCTTCTCTGCCATGCAGTGTGACAGCCTTAGGATGCGGTCAAATGCGGGCCTTGTCAGCAGTCTCTGAGTCCATGTGGCCAGGAGAGGAGGGATCTGGCAGGGGCAAAGCTGGGCTAGTGATGAAGATGGAGAAGAAAGGGGGCTTTCTGCTGGGGCAGCAAGAGAGAGGCAGCAAGACAGAAAGCAGCTGTGGGTCTGAGGCCTTGCCTTGGGTGTGGACCAGTGCTGTCCAAAAGGATTTTCTATGATGATGGAAGTATTTTATTGGTGCTGTCCCATAAGGTAGACTATAGCCACTTGTGGCTATTGAACACTTGGAAGGTAGCTAGTGAGCCAGAGGAACTGAATTTTTAATTTAATTTTAATTTAAGTGGCCACATGTAGCTAGTGGCTGTCCTATTGGACAACACAAGAATGCTCACTACAGATGATGGCTGAAATCTGCTCCAAGTCCCCTGCTGGCGTAAGGCCCTTTGGGTTCATAACATCCGCAGGGTCTTCAGGCTCAAGGCATCTGAACATCATTTCACATCACAAGTGACTGAAGGAATTAAGGGTGTTTCCCCTCAGAAGATGTTTCTCAGGGAACAACCCAGACCTCAAGTATTTGAAGATCTGTTGTGTGAAGAACAAAATTGGCTGTGTCTTCTAGAGCTGCAATGTCCAACGGGAGTATAACGCAAACCACATAGGTAACTTTAAGTTTTCTAATAGTCACATTTACAAAAAAAGTAAAAAAAAAAGAAACAGGTGAAGTTAATTTTAATAATAAACTTTATTTTACTTAATATATACAAAATATTATTTCAACATATAATCATTATTTTAAAATTATTAATACTTTTTTACATTTTTTGAACTGTTTAAAATCCAAAATATTATCATTTCAGCTTGTTATCAATATTTTAAATTATTAACTATTATTATCGATTAAAATTATTATTTTTCCAACTTTTAAAAAATATTTATTCATTTATTTATTTATTTTTGGCTGCATCAGGTCTTAGTTCCGGCACCAGGATCTTTCATTGCGGCGCACAGGCTCTTCCTTGCAGTGTGCAGACTTCTCTCTAGTTGTGGCATGTGGGCTCCAGAGTGTGTGGGCTCTGTAGTTTGCAGCATGCGGGCTCTCTAGTTGTGGTGCCTGGGCTCAGTAGTTGCAGCGCACCGGCTCAGTTGCCCCGCGGCATGTGGGATCTTAGTTCCCTGACCAGGGATTGAACCTGCATCCCCTGTATTGGAAGGCGGATTCTTAACCACTGGACCACCCGGGAAGTCCCTCCAACTTTTTAATTGTGGTAAAATAAACATAACATAAAGTTTACTGTCTTAACAATTTTCTTTTTGTCTTAACCATTTTTAAGTGTGCAGTTCAGTGGCATTAAGTACCTTCATATTATTGTGCAAACCGTCACCACCATCCATCTCCAGAATTCTTTTCATCTCCCAAAAGTGAAACTCTATTCCCGTTAAACAGTAACTCCCTATTTCTCTCTCCCCACCAGCCTGTGGCAACCACCATTCTATTTTATGTCTCTATGAATCTGCCTACTCTAGGTACCTCATATAAGCGGAATCATGCAGTATTTGTCTTTCTGTGACTGGCTTATTTCACTTAGCATAATGTCCATAAAGTTCATCCACATTGTAGCATGTGTCAGAATTTCCTTCCTTTTTAAGGCTGGGTAATATTCCATTGTATGTATAAACACATTTTATTTGTCCATTCACCTGTTGATGGACACTTGGACTGCTTTCACCTTTTAGCTATTGTGAATAAGGCTGCTATGAATGTGGCTGTACAAATATCTCTTCAAGACGCTTAATTCTTGTGGGTATATACCGAGAAGTGGAATTTCTGGATTGTATGGTAGTTCTATTTTTAGGTTTCTGAGGAACCTCCATACTGTTCTCCATAGTGGCTGCACCAATTTACATTCCCACCAACAGTACACAAGGGTTCCAATTTCTCCACATGCTTGTCAACACTTGCTATTTTCCGTTGTTTTTTGTTATTGCTCTGATAGTAGCCATCCCAATGGGTGTGAGGTGGCATCTCATTATGGTTTTGATTTACATTTCCCCAATGCTTAGTGTCTTTTTATTTTGTACTAAATCTTCAAAATCCAGTGTGTATTTTACACTTACAGCCCAACTCAATATGGACTGGTCACATTTCAAGTGCTTAATAGCTGGCTACTTTATTAAAAAAGATTCTCAAGGGGAAAGTTGGGGCATTGGGTGGAAGCATATGGGATTCAGCTGTGCCTCTAGTATAAGGAAAAACATTACGATCATCTGAGCTGCGTGAGGAGGAGCAGGGCATTCGGGGTGTCCCTGGTCCTTGGCAGGGATGGATACAAGGAAGGGGACTTTGGATGGCCTTTGGAAGAGTCTGTAGGTCGTGGTTATTCCTCTTGAATGGCGGTATGAGTGGGGGCAGTCGGTGCCTCATACCCCCAGTGCTGCTGGCTTCTGCAAAGGCTGTGTTTTGAACTCTCCATCCCAACAAGCCCACTGATCTCTTTGTCATCACACACCAGATAGGAGTCTGGCTGTAGCCAAAGGGTTGGAGGCTGGGCTTGGGGTATGCTGCCGGCTTCCTTCCCAGCACTCTGCCCCGACCCTTCCTGCCCCCCCAGCGTCCCCTTGGAGCCTGTCTAATCAGATCCAGGCCTGACCTCGCCAGAGGTCATGGACCAGGAGGAAAGTCCCCCTCCCCTCCCTGAGCCCCTCTAGATCTGGCTCTCAGGAGACTCCCCTCCCCTCGGGTGATTTATAGGGGTGTCCAGGAGCCATTTCCTGCTGGTTTCTGCTCCCTTCCAGCCCGGTGGGTTGCTGGGCTGTCTCTGTGAACCCTCTTTCCCCACGGCCTAACTGTACCCCTGGCGGGGACAGGGAGCAGCTGGGAGATTCCTTCTCAGACTGTTTGAGGACAAAGGTGCTTTCTTCTTCCTTTCTCCATAATGACGCCCAAGCAGGCCTCTGTCCTCCCTGTCACTCTCTCTGGTCCTCACACAGGAGGGGCGTCCCAACACGACCCCCTCCCATGACCCAGCTTGAAGTGAGGAACCCGAAACGGCGCCTACCTGACCAACAGGTGTGAGCAGGAAGATAAAGCATCGTTAGCCGCAAGCCACAGCACCACCTTCGTGTCCACCAGCCCCATACACAGTGCTACCCACATCGGCCACAAATAGTGCCTCCACAGTGGTTAAGAACCCGCCTGCCAATGCAGGGGACATGGGTTCAAGCCCTGGTCCGGGAAGATCCCACATGCCACAGAGCAACTAAGCCTGTGCTCCACAACTACTGAGCCTGAGCTCTAGAGCCCGCAAGCCACAACTACTGAGCCTGCATGCCACAATTACTGAAACCCACTCGGCTAGAGCCCGTGCTCCGCAACAAGAGAAGCCACCGCAATGAGAAGCCCGCGCACCGCAACAAAGAGTAGCCCCTGCTCGCCGCAACTAGAGAAAGCCTGTGTGCAGCAACGAAGACCCAATGCAGCCAAAAATAAATAAATAAAATAAATAAATTTTAAAAATAATAATAATAAAAAACTATTAACAAATAGTGCCTCCAGCCACTGTGCCCACCACTGTCAACCACACAGTGGCCTCCAGGATGACTTGCTCAGGGGTCAGCGTTTTCTGAGGTCCAGTCCTCAGCCCCACATCCTCGTGGTTGCCCAGGGACCCTCTCCCAGAGAGACACGATGAGGGACAGCTGAGCTGGCTCCATGGCCTGCTCGTACAAGCCAGTGCAAAACAGACATGTAAACCAAACGTGTTCCCCCTCTGAGAGATCAGAGATCTAAGTGGCCCTGAGAAACTTTCTCCCCTGACTTCCTAAAGAAGTCAGCAGTGAACTCGGAGTGAGTGGACGATTCCAAGAGACCTCAGCTCAGGTGAGCGTGGACAAAGGCCTGTACAGGAAGGCGGCAGGAGTCTGAGGTGGCAGGCCCTGCAGAGTACCTGTTCACCCCTTCATCTGTGGAGGAAAGGACCAGCGCTCCTATTATGGGAGGCAGGGTTCCCAGAGATGGGCCATCATGTATACTTTAAGCTCTAGGCAACATCCCTTTAGCGATTAACCTGTAGCAAAAGCAATAGAATACAAAGGTTAAAGAAAAAGAAACAGATCCAACATGGAGTCAGGTTTGTTCTTCCCTTTGATACCCTGACACTGCCTGCCCACGGTCTCACTGCAATCCCCCAGGACACCGAAGGGATGTACAGGGCTGACCCAAGGGTTGAGTAGGGGTGGGAAGAAGGGGAGGGAAGAAGGAGCCTCAGATAAAGAGGACCACACCCTCCTATTGCACCACCTCCCCCGACCACACTGCGTAACCAGCTGGGCTCCAAGCGATGGGACTGAGGAACCGTCTCTGGGGCTCACTGTCGTCCCTGCAACTTGTAACACAGTGCCAACTCGCAGCCAGTGAGAAGAGGCTGGCCCAGCCTGCAGTCTGCCCTGGGGTCACCTGTCCTTGGAGAGTGAAAAATTTGCTGGGGACACCCCAGCAGAGGGCTTGGGGCATGGAACTTCTGATTTCGGGCCAGTAGAGCCACCAGCTGGGCCTGGGTCTCAGTTTCCCCTTCGTAAAATGAATGTGTTGGTTTTAGATGAGTGGTTTTCAAGCACTTTTAAAAGCAAAGCTACCCTTCAAATGAAATGTTTGGCAGAACTGCAATTAAGTAAAGCTGAGAGAGAGGTTTAGCAAGGTGCTGCTCTGATGGAGGAGAGATGTGAAGCCCTGGGTGGGGAGGGGCCCCAGCTGCATCCCAGGGGCCCCTGGGGACCCCTCGGACTCTGCTGTACAGTGTGAAGATGATCAGACTGGCTCCTTAACTACCACCCCTTCCTGCTCGAGCATTCCTCTGCAGCATCTCATTCAACCCATGCTTTTTCATTGTTTAGTTTTAGGGGGAGAAAGAAGCTAGAGGCCAAACTTTCTCCATCCAGAGCGCCCTGATGAGAAGCAGCCCTTTCCCTTGCATCTCTCCTCAGGCCAGCTCCTAGCTCTAGGCGCCTCCAGGGAGCCCAGAATGGGGGCTAGAAACACAAAAGGATTCGGGTTCCTTAATGAGGAGGCATCTGTAGTCAGCAGAGCCATTAGTCCCCGCCCCAAGTCCCTGGGGGGCTGCAAGCTCCTCTCCAGCTGGAGTGAGGAGGGGGCAGGCAGTTCCCCAGCTCCTGAAGGGCAGGGCTGGGTGGGGGGTGCATAGACAGCTGACCCAGGAGCCTGGGTGCCCTCTCCGCTCGCTTGGACTGCCTCCAGCCCTGTCCTCCTAAAGGTTGAGGCCTGGAGGCAGTAGAGGGGCCCTACCAGTGCCTCAGCCTCCTCCCCCAAACCTCTGGGCTGACCTGCAGGCCCTTGGCCAAACACAGCCTTTGGCCTGAGACTGGGCAGGCTGACCTCACAGTGCTCCCTGGGGATCATCTCACTGAGCCTGATGGGGACACCAGCTGGGGCACTTGCCCCCATCTCCCGCCCCTAGGGCCCCAAGGTGCCCTTTGTAAGGACTATACCTACTCAGGGACATGTGTGATTGATTACCTACACAGAACCAGAATCACACACCAGCCACAGCAGCTGAGGGATACAACCCCCCCCACTCACATCCAGCCTTGGACACTCACACCACATACACAGGGGCAGCCATGTCCTCCCGGCGAGCACAGCTCTGCACACACGTGCAAGGAGGCGCTCACACCCATCAGCCGTACTCCCAGGAGGCCCTGAAAGAGGAGGAGGCTGGGCTGGGGATTTTTATGCATGTTTATATTTAATGAACCACATGCAAATGAGATGGAGAATGTGCCACAAAAGAGTCAGCCCCCAGAGACTCTGGGAAGAAGGGCACAAAGGCTCGGCCTTTCTGAGCTGCCCTGGAGTCCTGAACAGACCGGTGGATTGAGGGGGCCTGAGACGGGGTGTGCCCACCCACACCAGGGAGCCAGGAGCAGGAGCCAGGACAAGCTCCAGTGTCCCTGCTGCTGTGGGGAGAGGGAGGGCTCCTTCTGGGAGGGGACAACTGTCCCAGTTGATGGAGTGTTGGAGGGGAGGGGCTGCCTGCCTGGACAGATGGTGAGCCTCCTTCCCGCACTTGAAGCAAAGTGGATTTTAATGAAATCACAGCCCTGGTGCTGAAGCTGGGAACCCATGTGGGAGGGGCCCCTTCCCTGGGCTTTACAGGTTGGGGAGTAGGGATGGATGGGAGTGAGGATGGGCAGGAACACTTCACCAGCCTAAAAGGGGGTGGGGGGCATGCACCACGGCCCTTCCCATAATCAGAGCTCAAGCAGTTAGTTCAGATCCCCAAAAGGTGGGGAGGCAGCCCCTGAATATTTATGACACATTGAAATGTTGATTGGTAGGTCTGACTGTCTTCTGAGAGGCTTGTCACCTTGGATGGTGCACCACCTTCTTGGGGTACACTGAGAAGCTGCAGAAGAACTGGGGATAAGGGGGTGATGATGAAGGGCAAAGAAAGCTACTGGGTGCTGGTAACCAGGGTCTAACAACCAGTGTCCCTGCTGGGTGACACTGGACTAATCGCTTCCCCTCTCTGTTTCCTATTCTGTAAGATGTACAGTATAATACTTAGCACTTGCATACCTTACAAGGAGTTTATAAAAATAAATCCGAAAGCAGCTGTAAAAGTGGGGAGCAGGCCTTGGGAGCAAGGCTTTCTCTGACTGGACTTCGTGGGTCTGCAGCCCAGGATTTCCGTGTTAGAGGTTTATCATCCAAGAATTTGTCCAGACCTTTCTCAAATTGTCCCAGCCCGGCCTATACCATCCCTTAGGGGGAGATGTTTCCCACAGGTAGGAGGCAGGGTAAGTGCTGATGTGCCCCCAGCAAGCTGTTGCCCTGCACCTGCCAGCTCGGCTCGGGGGAAGACACCCTGCCCCCTGAGCCCGGTGAGCTCCAGGGCTCCAGGACACAGGCCTGAGGCCCCCCATGCCCTCTCCCGTCCCCTCTGCACCTCAGCAGTGTGCCTTCCCCATACACATTTCCTTTTCTTTCTCCAGCCATGTCCGACTTCCACGTGCACCCCCAGGCCACCGTGGGTGAGGAGGGCGGTGTGGCTCGCTTCCAGTGCCAAATCCACGGGCTTCCCAAACCCCTGATCACCTGGGAGAAGAACAGGGTCCCCATTGACACAGACAATGAGAGGTGAGCCTCGGGTGGGGAAGGCAGAGGGATGACCAAGAGGCAGGCCAGTCCAATGTCTGGGCCTTGAAGGAGGCCTGCCTGCAGCCTCTAGGGTGGTGTTTCTGCAACTTTGTTGAGACTGAGTATCTGTGTGGTTTGGGGGCCCAGATTCAACACTTGAATGCATGCGAAGGGCTGTGGGTGATTGCTGTCAAGGCTGGAATCGCAGGTGCATCCACCTGTGAGAGTCCCGTAGTGTGTCTGTGATGACAAAAGTGACATTGGGATAGTGGCTGGGTCCTGGGCTGTGTCCGTGATGCTGAGTGACCCTGTGGCCAGTGGTGCTGTGCTTGCTTATGGTTGACCGTGCCCTCCCGCCACAGGTACACACTGCTGCCCAAGGGGGTCCTGCAGATCACAGGCCTTCAGGCTGAGGACAGCGGCGTCTTCCACTGTGTGGCCTCAAACGTCGCCAGTGTCCGGGTCAGCCATGGGGCCAGCCTCACTGTGTCAGGTGAGGGTCCTTGGCCCTGTCTCGTTCTTCTCCCCACCCTCAAATCAATCCCTCTTCAACTGAGCCCCAGGGCCTGGCCAGCCAAGTGCACACAGAGCCACCTTGTGAGCACAAAGCTCTGTGCTCTTCGGGATGAGGGTTCAGGAGGCATCCGAGGCCCCTCCCTGGCTCAGTTCTCCTTGAGGAAGCCCACTCTCTGCTTATGGGTGGTTGGGTGAGGGTGGCTCTCCCACTGCTAGAGGCCCTGCGGGGCCTGACCAGGGAGATGAGTGTGAGCAACGTCCCGGAGCCGCTGGCTTCTCCTCTCTACGCATGGGACCCAGCTTCTGGGCTGGAGCTTGTCTCCCACCCCCCATGTCCTAGGCCGTGTATTGGGGGTGGGTGGGTGTGGTGAGGAGGTGGGAAGGGTCCCAGATAAAGTGAAGAAATACGGCATCTTCCTCCCAGGCTCGGGCTCTGGGGCCTACAAGGAGCCTACGATCCTCGTGGGGCCTGAGAACCTCACCCTGACTGTGCACCAGACCGCCGTGCTCGAGTGTGTCGCCACGGGCAACCCGCGCCCCATTGTGTCCTGGAGCCGCCTGGGTGAGCCCCATCCTGCAGCCCCTGCCTCTCCCACCCCTGGGAGGGCCAGTCTCTTCACCCAGCTCTGGGAGGAACTTGGAATCCTGTTTGTTCTCCATGGGGGTCCGTTCTCTTCGAGGCCTGGGGAGGGGGTGGGTTCCCCTCTCCTTGGCAGGACCAGGGAGGTCCGCCTGCCCACTGCATTCTCCCTCCCTCTGTGCAGATGGCTTAGCTCCCCAGGTTACCTCGTCCAGTCCCGGCAGGCCTGTGCCAGCTCCCCTCCCCCATGCTCCCCTCACTCTGGGCATCTCCGTCGGGCCCTCCAGAACCCCTCTGCCGCTCTCAGCACCCGTAGTCTCTTTCCTGTCCGGCTCATCTCTGCCCTCTACACCCTGGCCATCCTCCCCAGTGATGCAATCCCAAACCCCTCAAAATCTCAGCCAGTTGTCACATCCTCTCTCTGGGCCCCCCAGTCTCTAACCTGGCCCCCTAAATCCCCAGCCTAAATCCCTAGGCAGCTGAAGGAGAGAAATGAAAGGGTGCAGATGGGCCCACATTGTCTGAGTGGAAAGGTCACTGGGGGAAGGAGAGTCTGGAGGGGATGGGGTGGGGTCGCATTCACAAGGAGACTGTGCCACATTGTAGCAGCTGAGTGATCCGGGAAGGAGGGGGCAGCAGGCAGGATAATGGAGTAGATTTCACCACTTCAGGGACTGAATGGGGAGCTGTCTCCTCGCATTCTGACTGTGCTAATCTGATCCTGGGTGGGGGGAGGGCCCGGGGACTGGGAGAGGCTGGAAAGAGTGGCCTCACCATTAGGAGGAGCCCATAGGCCCTGCAAGGACCATCTGGTGCAACATTTCCCAAAGCGAAATCTGCAAGGGGAAAGAATGGCTTGGTGGTCTAACAAGTTTGGGAAACAGAGTAAACCAGATCCCTTTGCTACGGGACTTCTCAGAGCCTTTATATTAATGCGCATTGTGACAGCCAAGGAGTGGAATGGATATCTGACCAAGGAACTTTTTTCAGGAGAGACAAATCAAGCTGGGAAATGTCCATGTAACCCAAACCCCTTACTTTCCTGTTTGAGAAACTGAGGGGAAGGGACTTGAAGGTCACCAGTGAGGCAGTGACAATGTTAGGATCAGGAGCCAGTTCTCTCCTGCTGGGTGAGAGTTTTCTGTGCTGCTCCAGCCGCCTCCACAATGCCATGATGCTCGGAGGGAAGAGTCAGAGACTGGGGCTCCCTGGACGATTGATGGTGGCCGATTCCAAGTCTGGACGTTCCTGCACACCTACCTCCCTGACCCTCCCCTTCCTCTTCAGATGGTCGCCCCATTGGGGTGGAGGGCATCCAGGTGCTGGGCACGGGGAACCTCATCATCTCAGACGTGACCGTCCAGCATTCGGGCGTCTACGTCTGTGCAGCCAACAGGCCCGGCACCCGGGTGAGGAGGACGGCACAGGGCCGGCTGGTGGTGCAAGGTACGGACCTCCCCACCCCACATTCCCTGCGTCATCGACATCCCTGGCCCAAGCCCAGTGCCGTGTACTCACCCACTTTCCTATCCTTGCCCTAACCTTGCCCCTGCCCCCTCTCCAGGGCCCCAGCCCAGGCCAAAGGCAGCAGCTCTCTCTCTCTCCCCCTCCCCCAGGAATGTGTATGTTGGGAATGCGAGGACATTCTTGGTCATCGGCCCCTCCAGGTGCCATCGCCACCCCCCCCCCAGTCATTTCCACTTTGTCATCTCAGCTGGTCTCCCCCACCTGTGTCACCCCCATGTGTCCCTCCCTCCACGTGGTGTTCTCATTCACACGTGTGGCACTTCCACGCTCACACCTGCCTGCACGCTCTCAGTGTGTTTGTCATTTCACACTCTCACACCCCAGCTCCTGCCACACACACACACACACACACACACACACACACACACACACACACAAACACACAGAGCTGGCCTCCACTCCCATGGTATGTGGGGCCTCTGCAGCTGACCAGGTCATTCTGTCCATCCTCCTGCCCTGGGGCTCAACTGTCTCCGTGAACAGACTTGGAGTCCCATTCTCAGGGGTTTTCTGTGGTTGTTCCCTCCCAGAGAGCTGGGGAAGAGGTGGGAGAGAGGGGAATTAGGAACTTAAATGCCCATTTGTTTAGCATTCCATGTGCTGTTAATCTGTCCAAATGAAAGTGATGGAACATTTCATTTCTCTGGTGTTAATGGAAGTTTGAGGCTTGGGATTGGAGGAGAGTGGAATTGAATGTAGGGGTGAGGGGGGCTGGTACTGAGGGCTCATCCATCTCCCCCGTCATTACCGGCCTTCGGCCTTCGAGGTGCAGCCAAACCTATTAGCACATTTATTTATTTAACAATTTCCTGAACAGGGAGCTCAGCTTGATTGCTTTCGGATACAAATGTCAGTCTTTTAAATAGTCATTAAAATGGAGTCCTCTCTTGGGTCTGTCTCTCTGGGGTGGAGGGACGTGAGGGCCGCCACCATCTCCCAGAGGCTAGGCTGGGGGTGGAGGGTGGGCCCCACCTGGAGGATTCTCCCCAGGGATGGGGTGGGTGTGTTTGTCCCCTACCCACTTGTTCCCTGCAGACCTCTGGCCCTACCCTCTTCCCCTTCCTCAGTCCTTCACTCACAGCTGTCCCCTCCCTGTCCACCTGACCCCTCGTGACCCTTATGCTTCTCTGTGCCCGCCCCCGCCCCAACCCCAGCCCCAGCAGAGTTTGTCCAGCACCCCCAGTCCATCTCCAGGCCGGCTGGGACCACAGCCATGTTCACCTGCCAAGCCCAGGGTGAGCCGCCCCCTCATGTGACGTGGTTGAAGAATGGACAGGTGCTGGGGCCAGGAGGCCACGTCAGGCTCAAGAATAACAACAGGCACGTGTGTGGTGGGTGTGCCGGAGTGAGGCCCGGACGGTAGGGGGCTGTGCACCTCCTACCAGGGAAGAACACTAAGCTGGGGGTCTGGAGACTTGGGTTTGAGTCCCAGGTCTGCCCCTAACTTGCTGAGAGATCTCAGACAAGCCTATTGTCTTCTGGAGGGGCTCAGTTTCTCCATCTTTCAAATGGGGAGATTTGGCCAACCTCCAAGGGATACTCCGCAAGGAGGAGGGGATCTGAGGCTCTCCCTCCCCCTGCAGCACCTTGACCATTTCTGGAATCGGCCCTGAAGACGAGGCCATCTACCAGTGCATGGCTGAGAACAGCGCTGGCTCCTCTCAGGCCAGCGCCAGGCTGACCGTGCTGTGGGCCGAGGGCCTGCCCGGGCCCCCCGTCAACGTGCAGGCGGTCTCTGTGTCGTCCACTGAGGTCCGCGTGTCCTGGACCGAGCCCCTGGTCAACACCAAGGAGATCATCGGCTATGTCCTGCACATCAGGAAGGCTGCCGGTGGGTGGGGACCAGGAGGGCGAGGCTGCCTCTGCATCCCCTCCCTCTTACTCACGGCTTCTGATCCCACACGTGCTGACCCAACACCTTCCCTCTTTCTCCCGGCTGCACCCTGGCTGCCCTCATTTCACCAGTGTGGGTAGGATTCCCTCATGCCCCTTTAATCCCCTGCCCTACCCTTGGCCTCCCCAGACCCACCAGAGCTTGAGTATCAGGAAGCAGTCAGCAAGAGCACCTTTCAGCACCTGGTGAGCGACCTGGAGCCCTCCACTGCCTACAGCTTCTACATCAAAGCTTACACGCCCCGGGGGGCCAGCTCAGCCTCTGCCCCCACCCTGGCCAGCACTCTAGGTGAAGGTGAGGTCTGGGTGTGGAGCACAAAACCACAGACACTCAGGGTATTAGGGCAGAACCCCTGTGCACCGTTGTTCAGGTTGTGCACTGCACAGAGTGCTTCGCCCTGAGGCTGAGTCGGGGCTGGGTCTACTTGGAGGAAGGGGTGTCCTTTTCTTTTTTCTTTTTTTTTAAAACCTGACAACATTTTATTTCTTATTTTTTCTTTTTGGTTGCACTGCGTCTTCATTGCTGTGCGTGGGCTTCAGTAGTTGTGGCATACGGGCTTAGTTGCTCTGTGGCGTGTGGGATCTTCCCCAACTCGAACCCCTGTCCCCTGCATTGGCAGGCGGATTCTTAGCCACTGGACCACCAGGGAAGTCCCAGGGGTGTCGTTTTCTAATTCACGTAAAGGTGCTATTTGAGCAAGCAGAGGCCCTGGGTTAGAGGTCAGAGAGCGGTCAGGCTCTGGGGGTGGGGGGGTGTCTGGGTCATTGGTAGCAGGTGGAAGGGTAGAGCTTCAACCACCAAGTCCTCACATCTCGGCCTCCTTCTCCGCCCACAGCCCCCGCCCCACCCCCACTGTCAGTGCGGGTCCTGGGCAGCTCCACCCTGCAGCTGCTGTGGGAGCCCTGGCCCCGGCTGGCCCAGCACGAGGGCGGCTTCAAGCTGTTTTACCGCCCAGCAAGCAAGGCCTCCTTCACCGGCCCCATCCTGCTGCCTGGAACTGTCTCCTCTTACAACCTCAGCCAGCTCGGTGAGGCGGACACGGCTGGGGCTTGGGGAGCTGGGCAGGGGTGTGGTGCCTGGTGCCAGGAGGTGGTTCACAGAGGTCTCCTCCAGTTCAGCCCGGGGACAGCCGCCTGGTGGGGCCGGGGGCGGTCCCTCAGCATCCTGGCCTTCCCCCCAGACCCCACTGCAGTGTACGAGGTGAAGCTGCTCGCTTACAACCAGCATGGGGATGGCAATGCCACAGTCCGCTTCGTGTCTTTGAGGGGAGCATCTGAGAGGACAGGTGAGGGCTGGCGATGGGGTCTGGCTAAAGACTGGCCCTCAGGAAGAGAGGCTGAGGGAGGAGGGGAGCAGGCATCCAGGGAAAGCAAGAGGGTAGAACAGTACATGCAGCCCTGGAGAACATAGGCTTAGACCTGAGTTTGATGTTTGGCTGTGTGACCTTGGGCAAGTTACTTAACCTCTCTGAGCCCCAGTCTTCTCCTTTGTAAAACAGGGATAGTAATACCTGCTTTATAGAACTGTATGGAGGATGAAATGGTCCATGTAAAGTGTTATTCCTAGTATTTGGCACAAAGTTAGTGCTCAGTAACTGGTAAAAAGAACCTAAAGGTTGGGCTGGGGTCCCATTGACAAGGGCAAATCGTATGTCGAGCAGCCGAGGGAGAAGGAACCCTCAAGGGCTGGGTGTCTGGGAGCCACAGCCCCCAGCCTGCCGCTGCTTCCACCCCCAGCCCTGAGCCCACCATGTGACTGCCGGAAGGAGGAGGCCACCAACCAGACGTCTACCACAGGCATCGTCATCGGCATCCACATCGGGGTCACCTGCATCATCTTCTGTGTCCTTTTCCTCTTATTCGGCCAAAGGGGCAGGTGGGTCCTGGGCCAGGGAGAGGGTGCTGGGCCAGCATGGGGTGGGCAGGCCTGGAGCAGGAAAGCCGCAGGGGAGGCAGGGTTTGGGGTCCCTTGTCTCCATCCTTTTGTTCTTGCTCCTCCCACATCCCTCCCCCTAACTCTTGGCTCACCCCCTAGGGTCCTCTTGTGTAAGGATGTAGAAAACCAGCTCTCCCCTCCTCAGGGCCCCCGGAGCCAGAGGGACCCTGGCGTCCTGGCACTGAATGGGGCGGGACGGGGAGAGCGGGGCCAGCTGGGCCGAGACGGGAAACGTGTGGACATGAAGGAACTGGAGCAGCTATTCCCCCGAGCGGGGGCCGTGGGGCAGCCCGACCCCAGACCCACGGTGAGTGCCCCCGCCCCGAGCCAACCCCCTCCTTCAGGCTCCACCCTCTTCACCTTGGTCACCGGCCTCCGCCAAGCTGCAGGGCTTCTCCAGGCACAAGACTGGTGGCTGGTGCTTCTCTCTGTGCCCCCGGGTCAGGCAGGGAAGCCTGGAGACTGAACCCCCGAGTGGGATTGGCTCCAGAGCCTGACCCTCTGGCTGGGGGCTCATGGGCCTGTGGCCCTCCTGCTGACGCCTGTGTGACTGGCCCTTTCCCCAGCAGGACCCCGAGGCCCCTGCCCTGTGTGAGGAGACCCAGTTCTCCATGCTGCCGCTTCAGGGGTTCGGGCTCCTGGAGGAGATGACGTCGGAGGCCAAGGCCCCCTGTGTAGGCCCCCTCGCTGCCCTGCCACCCCAGGACATAGGCCCCGGCCTCCTGAGTGAAGGACCACCCGCCCTGCCAGCTCACTCGGGACAGTAGCCAGTGTCCGGGAGGCTCTGGAGGGAGCAACCACCCATTCTCAGGTCAAAGGCAAGATTTCTCCTGTCATGTGGGATTCGGATGGGGGCTTCCCAGCATTTCTGTCCTGACTGCTCCTCTAATTGTCAAGACTTACAGTAGCCTTGGCAAGGGACCCCCTGCAAGGACCCGGAGGGGTTCCTGCAGGAGCCCCTCCCTTGGGCCAAGGCCCCCCCCAACCTCTGCCTGGTACCCACATGACTTGGAACTGAACTAACGTTTTTCTTTAAAAAAAGAACAAACTTAAAATTAAAAAAAAAAAAAAAAAAAAGAGAGGGAAAGAGAAGAGAGAGAAAGGTGAATTAGACTCCAAAACTGTGCCCCTGCTGTGGCTGGGCCCCTGACACTGTCACCCTCCACGACTTGTTTTCTCAGGATGGATTTTTGCAGTTTTGGCTCTCAGCACCTACCTCAGCCGGAATGAATGTCCTCAGGGGAGTGGGGCCGTGGCCTCAGCCCCCCCGCCCCACAGAGCCCCGAATGTACTCTTACCTCGAGCCCCTTTAGGGGCACCCCCTCTCCCTCCCCACATTGTTGTCCAGAGTTTAGAAAAAAAAAAAAGAAAGAAAGAAAAAAAAAAAGCACTTCCCCATTTCCAGGTGTGAAAGAAAATGTCTACCTCGAGGCTCGCTGGCTCTCGGGCCTGTGCTGTATCATTGGACCCTCCCTCCTGGCTCCTCACCAAGGGTGGGCTTCTCGGGGCCTGCAGAAAGAAAGATGGAATTGGTCAAAGAAAATGTGAAAAAAAAAAAAAAAAAAAAAGCCAAAAATAAGAGGAGAATTTGTTCCTGGGAACAAAAACTAGCCACTTCCCAGCATGCTGCCAGCGCTCCGTCTTGTCTGCCCATCCACTCCCATTTTGACCCTCTCCGCCAACTCATCCTTGACTGGGACCCCCAGGACCCTCTCTGCACGTGGGCCTTGGGAGGGTGGGCTGTCACCACACAGCCTGCCTCCTGTCCTGCCCACAGAGCCGCTGGAGCAGACTGGCCTCCGGAATGTACTGTGTGTGTATGCAAGGCGGGGGGGGGGGGGGGTCCCAGCCCACTGTCCCATGGGACGCTGCCAGCTGGACCCAGCCCCTGGACAGTGGAACAACCAATGTCAGCAGATGTGGCCGGAAGCTATTTTTCTATAAGGTGTGTTTAAGGATTTATGTTCTTGTGACTTCTTGTTTCTCTTTTCTGTTGTGTTGTTCTTCGAAAGACTTAAAGATGAAGAAAAAAAAAAAAAAACCAAGGAAACAAATACCTATTTTTGGTTACACTCAGAAACATTTTTTTAAATAGCAGAAAGAAAACTTTTTTTTAAAGGAAAAAAAATGTGCATTCCTTAAGTATGAGATTAGACCGTAAAGTCCCTGACCCCCAACCCTCTAGGGACCCCCACCCCGAACTTTAGTGAATTAGCTGAAGAAGGTACACTTGGTGGTGTTTTCCTGGAAGACTGCAGTTTCACCTGTGTGGACTCGGGGAAGGTCGTTGTCCCTTCTCCCCAGTACTGGGCCTGAGTCCAGGGCACCTCAAACCTCCCAGGCAGTACCCCTTGGTCCCTGCAGTGACTTCTCTGCACCTCCCTTCATCCTGGAACCCCCTCTTCCCAAGGGAAGGGTGGGTCTGGGGGAGGGGGGCCACCTGGCCTGTCTTGGGTTTTGTCACACTCATTTTGACTGAATAAAAGTCCTGTTGCCAAAGTGGATCTCGGGTGTTTTGGTGGCTGTGTCAGGTCCTGGGGGAGGGGTGGGAGTGCTGGGATTAGGGGAGCCAGGGTGGCGAGCCAGGTGGACCCTGACAGGGTCAGAGCCCGTGGTGATAACAGCAGACCCCGGGGTACTACTTACAGGCACCGTGCATGCTGGGTCTTCTCCGCAGGTGGGGAGGCTGCCTAGGTCCTCACGACCCCCTGGGAGGTCAATGTTCTAGTTATCATCATCTCCTCTTACAGATGATGAAACCGAGAAAGGATAAGAGAAATGAAGGAAACATCCTAAATCTCACACTGCCAGTCTCAGCAGGATCAGAGTTTGTGTCCGGGCCAGGTCGCCAGGTTCCAGAGTCTGCATTCTGACCACTGCTTGTGCCTCCTTAGCTGGCAGTGAGGGATCCGAGACCAGTCCTTTGGCCCTATAGTGACCGACCACCAGTACTGAGCCAGCTGCTGGGCGGGGCTATATGCTTTTCATGCACTGTCTGTGAGAAAGGACTGTTTTCCTCCCCATCCTGAAGTTGAGGAAACTGGGGCTCTGACTGGGTGACTGTCTTCAGAGCACACAGCCAGACCCCTGGCCAGCCCTCTTTATTCCTCCCTGTCCTCTCTTCAGTCCAGGCTCCTGAAGCCAGGTATCTGGGGCTGCCAAGGCTGAGGATAGACCAAGAGAGACTTGGCTTAAAGGTGTTGTGCTGACAAAGATCAGGAGGTCTCAGCGGGCCTCAAGCTTAGTAAGAGGCAATGGTGTAATGCAACTGCTTAGACTGTCAGTGTCCCCTCTGCTGCTGAAATGGAAAGCCAGGGCTCACCCCTGGGAGGCTCTGCAAGTGTGGAGCGTGGGGTTCTATACCCAGAGGCATCTTTTGAGAGGATAGTGGTTTGCAAGCTGGGTTGTCCAGCTCTGGCTAGGGGTCTGGGGGAGCCTCCCTGCCCACCCTCACCTAGAGCAGCTCTATTTTTACCTGTCTTACATGTTAGACCCCACATGAGATTTCATTTGAAAACAGGGTACTGCTCCTAAAAGAAACATTTGAAAGCCCCTGGCCTGGCACTTCTGGAAGAGGCCAGAAGGGGTGGTTGAGGCCAATGTCAGGCCAAAAACAGTGATGGTGCTGTGGATGCTGACTGAGAAAGAGAAGCCTGAGACCGCCATGGTACCTGTCCTGAGTCTTGGGGGAAGTGGTTGATTGATTTTCCCAGAGGAAAGAACTAAGTCCACATGTAGACATAATACCTCACCTTTCTTTACACAGAACTCCACAAACACAGAAATTGTTCATCAACCTAAGCCATCCAAGGACCACCTGGGGAGGTGATGGGTCGTCATGTGGTGGAGCAGACAGTGAGGGGATGGGAGAGCAGACCAGGTAACTTCCAGTGCCCCCGTCCCTCCAGAGTCCAAGATGCTAGTACCTCCCCCAGGGAGGGACCCAGAAACCTTTAAAAACCACCTAATATGACTCATGTAGATGTATGCAAATTGCACACAAATCACATGCAAATACAGGAAGGGCCTATTCTAACAAGGCCCTGAACTAGGCTTCGGTAAAGGGAGAAGCAGGGTTCCAATTAGGAAGTTTAGCAGAAATTGGTATCAGCTGAGTGGCCCAGCTGGAATCTGGGTCCTGAGGTCTCAAAACGATCCAGCAGCCTCAGGCTGAATTCCGTGCTCCCCCCTCAACACGCGCGCGCGTGCACGCGCGCGCACGCGCACACGCACACACACGCACACGCACACGCACGCACACGCACACGCACACACACACACACACACACACACACACACAGAGTCTTTGGGCAGAAATCAGCAGCAGCCAGGGCTTGCAACCTGCTCCAATTACCTAATGCTCTGTAACAAAGCACCCCACAAGTCAGTGGTTTAACCTAACATCTCCTGCTCAGAAATCTGCAGTTTGGGCGGGGCCCAGCAGGAATAGCTGTCTCTGCTCCGCTGAGGCAGCTTGAAGCCTGGGGGCTGGAATCATCTGAAGGCTCGCTGGTCTCACGTCTGGTGGCTGATGCTGACCCTCGGCCCCATCACCTACCTGTGGCCTCTCCATGGGCCTGGGCTGCCTCACAGCCTGGTGGTGGCTGGAAGCCAGGGATCAGCGTCCTGAGAGAGAGAGAGCGAGGTGGAAACTACGTCATCATTTAGAACCCAGCCCTGGACGACCCACAGTGTCACTGCCATGTTCTGTTCTGGAGGAGCGAATCACTAAGGCCGGCAGATTCCAGGGAGGAGAGTTAGATTCCACCTTTTGATGGAAGTAGAGTCAAAGATGTTGTGGATATGTTTGACCCCGGGACCACTTTGGGGGGACGGGTGGAGAACAAATGTGAACTGGGAGGCTGGGCAGTGGCAAGGCTCCCCACGGTGGCCCTGGGGTGTGATGGGAGGGGCGCAGGATGACAAGGAGTGCTCCCAACTCCTAGCCAAGCCCTGTTTGTGGGTCTCATCCCTATGATTAGTGAAGATTGGTCTGGGGGGCGGGCGCAGTCCTGAGGTCACAGGGAGGGAGGACCAGGCCCCTGTGAACACCTAGCAGGGGCCTTCTCCACGGCCAGCTCCCTCTCCTAGTGCAGTGAGGGGTGAGGGACCCAGGAGAGCTGGTGCTAACCTGAGATCCCCACCCACCAGGGACGGTAGACCCAGAATGACCCCAGAATGACACAGGCCGAAGGGACCACTGGCCCCCCTTGTGAGACAGACAAGGCAACTGAGAGCCATGAGGAGCAGGAGTTGCTCAAGATCACAGAGAAGTTAGAGGCAGAGGCAGGGCTGGAAGACAGGACAGCCACACCCCGCCTGGAGCCCTGTGCTTTCAACCCAGTCAGGCCACAGTAGGATGCTCGGTACTAGACTAAGCCCCAGAGCCCCGAGGGAGGGGAGAGGGAAAAGGATGGGGCTAGGGGGTGTGTGAACATGGAGACTGGGGGGGGGGGCAGTGAGGAGAGTAGTCACCCTGCTCAGGACAGGGTTGGGGGAAGCTGGGCTGGCAGCAGGAATGGGGGAGTGGGAGCAACCAAGGATGGGGGGGCCTGTCCTGAACTGAGTTCAGGCTAGAGTCAGGGAGTGGGACATCTAGACCCATGCCCCTCCCACAAAGAGGTATTACAGGGACTGCTCCCCTGGGCCCTCATGGAGCCACCTGGGTCAGGGAGGTGAGGGGAGGAGAGGCTGAGAGGAGGGCCCAGGGAGGAGCCAGGCTGACCAGGAAGGATAGGGCCTTGCTCCTTGAGCTCAAGAGGGGTGTAGTTGAAACTGGAGCTCCCAAGTTCACAGGTAGCCTGTTGGTCACCCTGTGCTCTGTGCCCATTGTCAAGATGCAGAGACTGGCCCTGCCATCACTCCAAAATGCCCACAGCCTGGCCCGACTCTGGATTAGGCAATAGTTTCTTTGATATGACGCCAAAAGAACAATCAACAAAAGAAAAAAATAAATTGAACACCATCAAAATGTAAAACTTTTGTGGTTTAAATGACACCATCAAGAAGACAAAAGACCACGGAATGGAGAAAATATTTGCAAATCACATCTCTGATAAGGGGCTTGTATCTAGAACGTATAAAGATGGGAATTCCCTGGCGGTCCAGTGGTTAGGTCTCGGTGCTCCCACTGCCAGGGACCCAGGTTCGATCCTTGGTTGGGGAACTAAGGTCCCACAAGCCGCACGACACAGTCAAAAAAAAAAAAAAAATATGTGTAAAGAACCCTTATAACTCAATAATAAAGACAAGTATCCCAATGGACAAAGGATCTGAATAGACATTTCTCCAAAGATACACAAATGGCCAATAAGCACATGAAAGAAATAAAAAGTAAAACCACAATGAGACACCATGGTGATGTCTCAATGAAACATCATTGTACAATGACACCCTCACACACTGCTGGTGGGAATGGAAAATAGTACAGCTGCTGTGAAAAACAATCTGTCAGCTCCTCAAGAGGGTGAACATACAGTTACTATATGACCCAGAAATTCCATTTCTAGGTATATAAACAAGAAAAATGAAAACATATGTGTATACAAAAACTTGTACAGCAATGTTCATAGCTGCATTATCCGTAATAGATAAAAAGTAGAAACAACCTAAATGTCCATCAGCTGATGAGTGCATAAACAAAATGTTATATAACCATACAATAGGATTTTATTTAGCAGTAAAATGGATAAACCTTGAAAACATTATGCTAAGTGAAAGAAGTCAGTTACAAAAGACCATATATTATATGATTCTATTTACATGAAATGTCCAGAATAGGCAAATCGATAGAGACAGAAAGATGATTAGTGGTTGCCTAGGGCTGGGGGCTAGGAGTGGGGGGATGGGTAGTAACTGCCAATGGGTAACAGGGTTTCTTTTGGGGGTGATGAAAATGTTCTAAAATTGATTGTGGTGATGATCGCATAACTGTGGGTATATTAAAAGCCACTGAATTGCACATTTTAATGAGTGCACTGTATGGTATGTGAATTACAACTTGAAAAAGCTGTTGTAAAAAAAAAAAGAAAAAAGAGTGCCTGACAGGACTCAGTTCATGTAAGTGAAGAGTTCAGTTTGTGTTCAAATGATCCCATTGTTACAGGCAGAGAAACTGGGGTGGGCAGAGCAAAGTGACCCAAAGCGGAAGCGGCTGGTGAATGAGATAAAGAAAAAAGTGAGCTTGAAGGGATCTCTACTCCTAGCCTGGCCTCCCTGGAGCTGGGGGGGAGCCTCTGGATGTAGCATCCCAGCCCGCAATCTCTGCGCTCCTGGGACAAGGGCTGTGACTGGAGGATTTTGCTGCCACCCCGTGGAGTTAGCAAGGATTACAGCTACAGGAACGAAAGCCTGATCTCAACCCACGTCTGACTGAAGCTTGCAGTTAAGATGAGCTCAGCCCCACACAGGAGAGAGAGACCCAGCCCTCGGTGAGCTGACAATATGAGCTTGAATTTAAAAAACTGCAATTTATCCAAGTACTTGCTTGGATGGGTAAAGGCAAGCTGTGGAAGCAGAAGAAAACGTGATTAATTGAAGGCCAGGATTAAGGAAGACTTCGAAGAAGAGTGGAGAAGGGGGAAAGGACACCCAAGGCTGAAGGCAGAGGGTAAGCAAAGCGCAGGTAAGATCACAGAGCAGCCAGGAGGCTATCATTTGCTGCATGGAGGCTGGCATTTAGTGGATACTCAATAAATGTATGAATGAACGATTACTAGATTTCCAGAGCATATGCTTTTTACATGTCTGATGTATCTGAGGAAAGCCTTATGTGGCTTTCCAGGTGGAAAGGGAAGTAGAAAGAAGGCCAAATAGCCTGCAGTTTCCTCAGGGAAGGGAAAGAGCCTCTATGGAGTCCTTGTGCCACAGTGATAATGATGATTCCTCTGTTATCACTTCTTGTGACGTTTAACAGAACACCTCCACATTACCTCCTGTGAGTCTTCTCACAGCCTTGTAGTGAGCAGGGCTGCACTTCCTGTCATCCTCCCATTTAACAGATGAGGAAACGGAGGCCCAGAGAGGTGAGGTGGTGGAACTGGGGCTTGAACCTGGACCTCCTTTTTCTAAGCCCATGCTGGCTGCTGACTGAGGACAAGGCCGGGTGGGGGAACATGGGGGGGGGAATGGTCTAAACTGGCTGATACGGAGATTTTCTTCTCAAACGCTGAGGAGAGATCCAGGAATGTCAAACCCTGAAGAGGAGCGTTGAGGAGTTGGGGCATGTCCTAAAATGCATGTTGGGTCAGGAACCTGCCATAGCTCCCCAGTGCCCCTGGAGTGGTCCAATGCCTTTAGCTTGGCATTCAAGGCCCTCTCACAAGAGGTGATGTAACCCAATGGTTAACAGCATGGGTTAACTGGTTTATGATCCCCACTCAGCCACCGACTGGCTGTGTGACCCAGAGGATGTCCCTTAACCTCTGGTGCCATTGTTTCCTCTTCCATAAACTATGGACAAGCGTAGCACATACTTCATAGGTTGTTGAGAGCAGTAAAGAAGTCAGTTATGAAAAGCAGTCAGGACTGTGCTTGCTATTATTATTATTATTAATCAGAGCAGAGCCTAATTTTCTGTCCGTCATCCACACCAATCCTCCAAGCTGGGCTCCTGGCTTCTCCAGAACACGCCAGGCAGTGGTGCCTCCAGGCCTTTCTACAAGCTGTTCCTTCAGCCTAGAATGAGACTGTTCGATCATCCCTTCTTTCCAGATCCTTCCAAACATCACCTCCTCCCAATCCTCCCTGATCCTCTCTGACTAGAACCACCTCTCCTTCCTCTGCATCCTCTCATACAGAACTATTTCTTTCTGTAGCATAAAATGCACATGATGTGTGTCAGTCATGCCTGCTTGGAGAGCTTAGGATGTGAGCTTCCTAAGGACAGGTGTTGGTTTCTTATCTCTTTATGACCCTCCTGTGCTGCCATGGAGCAGCACTAAATAGTAAATGCTTGAATACTTAGAAAGCAGGAAAACAAAGAGGGAGGGACGGAGAAAGAAAAGATGAAGAGAAAGAAGGAGAGAGAGATGAAAGGTGGACTAGAGAGGAAACCGAGAGACACCTGAAGAGAAACCAGCTCCATTCACCTTCCAACCACTTCAGGGAAAAGAAGGCAGTGACTAGAGACTTTGGGTCATTTGCAACTCTTCCTTGGGTCTGCTTTTCATCCCTTGAGCCATGGCATTGGAACAGACTTCGAAAACCTCAGGGACTTCCCTGGTGGCGCAGTGGTTAAGACTCCGCGTTCCTAATGCAGGGGACCTGGGTTCCATCCCTGGTCAGGGAACTAGACCCCGCATGCCACAACTAAGGAGCCCGCCTGCCGCAACTGAGACCCAGCACAACCAAATAAATAAATAAATATTAAAAACAAAAAAACTGAAAACCTCAAAGTGGCTCTGGACTTGCTCTTCAGCCCCTCTGAAGCTCAATTTCCTCATCTGTAATAGAGATAATAATGGTACTTATCTAATTGGGTTGTTATGAGGATCAAATGAAAAAATAACGGGAAAATCCCTGGCACCTGGTCCATGGTAAGCACTCAATAAATGCTGTGTATTATGATGGTGATGGTTCGGTGATTCTAAGAATTCCAGACCTGTCGGAATAAAGGGCCGAGCACTGCTGGGGAGGGGCCGTGCTTCCTAAGCTTGGAGAGATGCCTATTGTCCTAGAGCAGTGCCCAGTGGTCACATAGAGGTCACACCATGTCGTGTTTTCTCCCAGGCCTTCCCACGGGCGCCCCACCCCCCACTGCCCCCAACAAGACACACAATAAAGACTCCTGATTGCTTGATGAAAGGAAGCGGATACACAATTCATTTCAACTTTAGACCTAACCACCCCCCAACCTTTCAAAAAGAATTGCACACCCTATTCCAATTTACACACTGAACCCACATGGAATTTTCCAGCGGGTTCCGAAGCCTTTGAAGTGACCAGACCAGACTATTGATTTATTTCCAACTAACCTCTCTCTTTGAACCCAGAAGGGTCAAGGTTAATTATATAATAAAACACACTGTGCCCAGCTGCCCCCTCTGCGGGCGCAGGGAACCCCCAGACCTTTCCGAGGCGGCGAGAGGTGGATCGTGTTTCTGATCCCTTCCTCGCATTCATTTCCTTTATCAGGGCCCATTAAGAGGAAGAAAAAAAAAACCTACCCCCTCATTTCCTCCCTGAGAGATAAATTTTAATTTGCTGGAAACCAACAAAAGGGATATAAGCTAGGTTTCCAGGCTGCGCCCTGTGGTTGATAAATCTTGCTGGGAGCACCTATTCTGGAGCCGGTTGGGAAAGGGGGTGGGGTAGGGGAGGGAAGCAAAGGGGTGCAGACCCCCGAGTCTGCCTCTCCCACACAGGGGGAAGGGAGCCCCAGAGGGCCTGACTCAGCGGATGCTTCCAGCATGGCCGCGTCCCCATGAAGCCTTCTTTGCCCGTTGAAGTGAGTTAACCCACCAGCCACAGCTTCTCCTGTGTGAGCTCAGTTCCCACTTTCCCAGATGATGGAACAGGCTCCGAGTGGTCTCAGAACTGGTCCCACTTATCACAGGTAGGAAGTGGCAGGGCCAGGACTGCAATCCAAGATTTTGTTCTCCTCGTAAAATAATGGATTCTTCCCACCGACCCCCATCCTCCCACCCCAGGGAAACAATGTAAATGTTCTTTTCATTTCCATCGTTTAAAGAAAAAAGATTCAAAACTGTTATCTAACATACAGTCCATTATCAAATGTCCCCAGTTGTGCCAACAATGTCCCTCTCACCCGTGTTTTCCCCATCCAGGATCCAGAGACTTGCCCACTCCCTTGGTTATCCTGACTCTTTCCTCTCCTTTCTTCTAGAACAGCACCAGCCTTTCCTGTTTTTCCTGACACTGACGTTTCTGAAGAAAAAAGGTCAGCTGTCTTGCAGAGTGACCCACATGTGGATTTATGTTTCCTCCTGACTATTTAGAGTGTCCTGTTGTTCTCAAACTCAGGTTCGGCCGCTCGTTGCTCAAGAATCCAATACTGAGAGACAAGTATCAGGTAAAAAGGAAAGACGGCTTTACTGAGGAAGCCGGCAACCCTGGGGAGAAGGTGAACTCATGTCCCAGAGAACCAACTCCCCAGGTTTTGCTCAGAAATTATGTAGGGAAAAGAGGAAGGGGCTACATGCTGGGGAGAGGGCTGTGGGGTGTGTGATCAGCTCGTGGACATTCTTCTGATTGCTTGGTGGTGAAGTAACTGAGAATCAACATCATCAACCTTCAGGTTCCAACCAGTCTAGGGTCTACGTGCTTGTGAACAGCAGACAGTTAACTTCTTCCACCTGGTGGGGATTTCAGTCTCTGTAAAACAGCTCAAAGGACGTGGCTCAGGATATTATCTCTAGCCCTATAGGAGGAACTAAAGGTCCTTGACTTTGTTTAATGGCTAAACTATTATTGTTTTGTCTTGTTTGACTGTTTTCCTTTGCTTCTGCATTTTCCTCACTTCTCTGATTAAATGTATTCTTTGGAACTGGGGGAAGGCCTGGAGGCTAAAGTTTTTCTACAGACAAGCGGCAGGCAGAGGACAGGGTGGGAAGGGAGGCCACATAGGTTCCAGCTCGGTTACAGTATGTAGGGCATCACATCTGGAGGCCCACGGGGCCAGCTGTTTTTGGCAAGGGACCCAGGATTTCCAGCTCCAAGGCCAGTGCTTATTCTCAGCCTCCTGGGGGCTTCCTGGCGCGCAGGGAAGGAGTGTGAATGGTTCCACCTGGGGGCGCTGTCAGCACTGGCCACCAGAGGAGCTCGTTCTCTGGGATTCTTCCAACCCCACAGGTTGCAACCTTGAACCTTGGGAAGAAGCCTACCCATCACGGCCTATTCTTCTCTCTGGAATGTTCCTAAGTTTGTGTCAAGGCTTCATACCTCCATGAGGCTGTCATGACTAAGGCAGAACCAATGCTCCCTCCTTTCTGCTTCCGCAGCCCTGTGTTTCTGCCTCATTGCATATCTTGTCTCAGTGTAGCCGAGGTCACCATTGATGGGGCTTGCTGAACAGCCTGGAAGAGGTGCCGGAGGATCAATTATATTACATGCCACATTCTAAAGAGTCCTGAATATTCTCTTTGACCATCTTCCTCCCTATTATCTCATGGCTTCACCTTCACCTCCAAACCTCTCTCTCTCCCCAACTCCAGTCTATACTGGATTTTCTCTTATTCTTGCCCATATCCCTCCTCCCTCTGGATCAATTTGGTTCTTCTTCAAGTAGCTCTATGCCTTTCAATTTTTCAAAATTAATTTAAGAGAATTCCCTGGTGGTCCAGTAGTTAAGAATCCACCTTCCAGTGCAGGGGATGCGGGTTCGATCCCTGCTCGGGGAACTGAGATCCCATATGCCGCGGGACAACTAAGCCTGCGCGCTCTAGAGCCCACGCGCCACAGCTAGACAGCCCGCGTGCCGCAACCACTGAGCCCGCGTGCCGCAATGAAGATCCCGCAACTAAGACCCGAGGCAGCCAAATAAATAAATAAATAAATATAAAACAAAACAAAACAAAAAAAACCTCAGGTCTCCCAACTTTCAGTCCCAAACATGTAGAAAACTATTGGCATAGAGATAATATCTGTAAGAACGTGAACTCCCTGGAACACCCATCAATATTTTTAATATAGAGTAGTTAACCTCTTAAAAATAAATAAATAAATAAAAATAATTTAAGTTAAATAAGCAATACACAAAAACATTCTCACTGTTAAAAAAAAAAAGTAAAATATTACGGAGGTTCCCCCCTCCATTGCCCCAAGCCCAGTCCCCCTCCCAGGGGTAATCGTTGCTGTTGCATGGTATGGTATCCTCCCAGGCCTTTTTCCATGGAATTATAGATTTCCATATGCACTCAAGAAAAATATATGGTATACTAAATAATGCCATTTATATTTTCTGTTTCCAATTTTTGGTGCTGTAGTGGACACCCTTGCACCGTCTCCCTGTATTCATCAGTGTGTGTTTCTCTAGAGTAGGAATGAGAGGATTTGCTGGATCCTGGGGCACAGGTCTGTGGAATGACCGCCCTGCGTGACTGTGTGTCCTTACTGTCTGCCTGCAGACCGTGAGGGGATTGGGCCTGTTTCTGTCTTGCACAGGCAACTTCCTTCCCTCCCAAGGCAGCTTTGCAGATCAGAGAGCATCCTGGGAACTTTGCCCATCGGTAAATGCCCAGTTCAGTCCCAACAAGCCCCATGTATCAATCTTAGCTGATTTAGAAAGGATTTACTCTCTAAGTATTGCAGCTGTTTTCAGGTTGGAATGATCTGTTTTTTGATCTGGCCTCCTTCTCCAGTTTCTCCGTGTCCTACCTTCTCTCTGTCCCCTGGTCCCTCTCCATTTCCCTGACCCCCCTTCCCCACATACTTGCCTCTCTGACCCTCCAATCCTCCTCAGCCAGGCTGGACAGTAGCCCCGGAGCCGGGGCTGGGAGTGAACGTGCAGCCCCCAGGTCAAGGCCCCACTTGAATCCCCACCCTTTGCTCCTGCCCAAAGTGGGCACAGGAGTCCCGCCCGCCTCTGCCGTCATGCCTCACAGCGACCCTGCAAATGTTGTGGCCTGTGTATGTATTATTTATTCAAGAACATTATATGTTTAAAAAAGTCTAAATCACAAAGCAAAAAGTAATGGCACCATAATGAAATTGTCATGTAATACAAATAAAACATCTGCATAAAAATACTTAGCATAGAAAAATTTCAATTAAAAGTAAAACGTGTCTCTTTTCACATTCCTACTGTTCTCTTAACTGAGATCCTCTTTTTTTTCCCCCTTTTGTTTTGATTCAGATCAACGGAGAGGGCCAGTGCCTGATTTTAGTAATGGACGATAACCTCCCTTGTATGGCACAGACTAGATGCCACACACCCATGCTGACACACTTAAAACTAAACTTATGAGGTAAATACTACTATCATTATGCCTGCTCATGGATGAAATATTTCGGGCACAGAGAAGTTAAGTGACTTGCTTGAGGTCACACAGCTAGGAAGTAGAAAAGCTGGGATCAGAACCCAGACAGGGTGGTTCCAGTGCTAGGATGGTAACCACTGTCCCACACTGCCTCTCAGCCTTAATGTGGGCAACTCCCACCCCCCAATTAGGCACAGATGTTTGTTTTCCAAAGCACTATTCTTATTCTGATATTTCACTTGAATCTCTCAATGACTCTATGAGGGAAGGGAAGACCCAGCTTATGGGCCAGCACAATGCCCCGTACCCAGCCTCACAGACAGACCCCGAGAAATGGTAGCTTGTGACCAAGGGCAGAGATGTGGGTAGGTGCCCAGACTCGGCAGTGCTGTGTAGCATGCAGCACTTGGCGGTGTGTGTGCATGAAGTTGTGCGTGAATGCGTGAATGTGTGAGCATGCGCACATGCATGTTTGTGCATGTGTGTGTTTGCATGCACGTGCATGTTGTGTGTGTGTGTGTGTGTGTGTGTGTGTGTGTGTGTGTGTGTGGGCATGCACTGGTGTGTCCAGCCTGGCCGTCTCGGCATGACCATGTAGCCCTGCGTTGGCCCCGCTGCGTCTTTCATCCCCGCAGGGAGCAGCGCCTCAGTCGGGCATAGTGGGATCAGCTGTGTCACTGAAAGCAAGGGCTGTTCAGATCATGGGCAGTACTGTTTGTTTCTGTCACACTCTTATCTTTACTCCCCTGAGCCCAGACCTTAGCATCATAAAATGTCAGAGCCTGGATGAAAATGTGGAGATTATCTAACTCAGGCTTTCCCTTGACAAATGGGGAGAGCGAGCCCCAGAGAGGATATTGTTAACGTTAAACACAAAATGGAGACCGGACTTGAGAATTCCCTGAGCAGATAAAACCGTGTAGGTCCTGAAGGCAAAATGAAACCCAGCTTATTTCATGAAGGTAAGTGAAAGTTAACTTAGGTTATTTGTTGTTAATGCCCCTGACAATCATAAGAGAAACTTTAGTCTTTTTCCTAAAAATGGTATGAGATGATCACTTTAAACCTGCCAGCTGAAACCCCATTGTAATCACCAGTCATTGTAAACGCTAATATCTTCCTCATTTTCACTTTATAAGCCATCCTATAACTTCATGCCCCTGAGCTTCGTATCAATCTTTGAATTTGGAAGCTCCCAGTTTGCGAACTGTTTTTATAGGCATGATAAACTCTTACCATTTACTGATTTGGTGGTTTTAGTTTAGCTATTTCCGGATTTTTGACAGTACTCACAACTGGAGGAGGTCACCCAGCTAGTCAGGGGCGGGGCTGGGATAAGAACCCGCATCTCCCCACCCAGTTTCACGCTCTTGCCACAGTCCTGGACTTTTGTCTGCAAATAATAGACCAAAGGTTCCCAGGCTGCGGCTGAGGCTGCCTCAAGGCTGGAGACGGTGGTCGGGAGTCGGAGCTGCTTTGATGTGTCCCCTGCTGTGCCTTCTCCACCTTCTCCTCCCGGGGCTGGCATACCACGCTCTCTGGGAGAGCGTTCTGTTCTCAGGCTGATCAGAACTCCAGCGGGTGAGCGAATATGCTTTTGATTAATTACAAATGGAAAATGAATAAATTCTTAGTTGATAAATGCAGTGAGAAGAAATAGTAAATTGTGTCTTTGATAAAGGTCTTGGGAATGTTTGTGGAATGAATGAATGAAGCATGACAGGATAACAGGAGCCCTGGGAGAGACTGAACTTGAGGGGTTTTTGGTCTCTTCATCAAAAGAAAGGGTCAGGGGCTTCCCTGGTGGCGCAGTGGTTGAGAATCCGCCTGCCAGTGCGGGGGACATGGGTTCGAGCCCTGGTCTGGGAAGATCCCACATGCCGCGGAGCAAGTAGGCCCGTGAGCCACAACTACTGAGCCTGCGCGTCTGGAGCCTGTGCTCCGCAACAAGAGAGGCCGCGATAGTGAGAGGCCCGCGCACCGCGATGAAGAGTGGCCCCTGCTCGCCGCAACTAGAGAAAGCCCTCGCACAGAAACGAAGACCCAACACAGCCAAAAATAAAAATAAATAAATAAAATTAAAAAAAAAAAAAAAAAAGAAAGGGTCAGAAAGTCCCTTGTGTCACCTCAGGAGGTAAATTACCTTTGAGGAAATGAAGAGGCTTCTCTATGGTGGGGAAGGGGTTCCCCTAGAAATAACTCAATTGTTCTGGAAAGGGGGTGTAATTAGAATTCCTATGTGTTCTAGTGACCATCCTGGGGCTGCCCTTAGAAAGCCAGGATGGGAAAGGGGTCTTGAGGGGCGGGCTCTGAAAGGAGGGGCAGCTGGCACTTGCTGATTCGGGCTCTGAGGAAACAGAGAGGTGTGTGCTTGGGGCTGCCCTCTCAGCTATGTGGCAGGCTGAAAACAAGGAGGGGATCCCTTCATGCCCTGAAGACATGCAAAGCAAGGCGCCATCACTGAGTGGAGGTCCCCATCTATATGATCAGGCCACTCAAGACGGCTGTTCTCTTGCTCTCTGGACATCCCCTGCTCAACCAGTCCCTGCCTCACCTACACCCAACTCACCTGACTGACCTTCCCTCTTAATCATAGAGCCTAATCAGTAAATGCCTACATACTTGCCCCCCGCCCCAGCTGGTGATTGTTCTAATCTTTAGATCAGGACATCTCCACCAAGATAGCTTATGAAAGGGGCAGTGAGGGGCATGCGCCTCTGCCGGTTTCCCTGGCAACCGATGAACCAACCTGATGTCAATTCCCTCTGTAACTGAAACCTCCCTCTTTACCCAGGAGTAAGACTGCTGGTGAGGTGTCCCTCCAGGATCTTACTTCAGCCATGTAAGTTCCCCCATCCATTAAACCACTGATGTCTCTGTCGCTGACTCCGGGCTCTTGCTTCAGTCTTGAGGCTGGGCAAGTACAGGGCCTGCAGGCCTGCGGGGTGAGCCCACCGCTGCCCTTAGCATGCATGAGGTGCTGTTTGCACGGTGACGTGGTGTGGGCAGAGCAGTTCTGGCTGCAGGGACTGGCTGGACAGTGGGGCTTCGGTGTGGAAGGCACCAGAGGCTCTGAAGCCTCCAGAGTTTGGAGCAAATGGTGTGTGTGTGTGTGTGTGTATGTGTGTGTGTGTATCTGACTGGTTTTATTTGCCTTTCTGGATCAGGTAGGTCATACCTGTTACTGAACACATAGGGAGGGGCTCCGCAGGAAGCCTCTGAGTGACTGCCTAGTTTTGGAAGATGAGAGCAATGTTTTATTTTGCATATCAGTTTTAAACATCTCTTTTTTTTTAAATTTATTTTTATTTATTTATTTAGTTGGCTGCATTGGGTCTTCGTTGCTGTGCGTGGGCTTTCTCTAGTTGTGGCGAGTGGGGGCTACTCTTCGTTGCGGTGCACAGGCTTCTCATTGCTGTGGCTTCTCTTGTTGCAGAGCACGGTCTCTAGAGCACAGGCTTCAGTAGTTGTGCCACATGGGCTTAGTTGCTCCACGGCATGTGGGATCTTCCTGGACCAGGGCTCGAACCTGTGTCCCCTGCATTGGCAGGCGGATTCTTAACCACTGCGCAACCAGGGAAGTCCTAAACATCTCTCTTTTGTATCCATCTTCTCATTTGCTTCTCACCACACCCTGTGAGGCAGGCAGGGAGGTACTTACCTCCATTTTCTCACAGAGAGGATTGCCTCCTGTGGAGATCATTTAATGAGAGACTGTCTTTCTCCTGCTGCTTCCTTTCACATTTCCCAGGACCTACTATTTCCATGGTCCTGACCAGGGACTACAGGAAGGATGAGACTGAGGCTGTCGGGTGAAGCTTCTAGACTGGGAGGAAAGCCAAGCCACAGGGTGACATCCAGCAGAACGCCTGAAACCAGGTGCGGTGACTTATAATATCACTGCGATAAGGGTTCAGAAAGGGAGTGTCTAGGTCTTTTCCTTTTCCAAGAGTATTAAAATCAGTTTGTTGAGTGCCATGAAAATTCCTCTTGAGGCAATAGAAAAATTTCAGAGAAAGTAAACAGAAAAGTATACTGAAAATATAAACAGAAATTAGTGAGGAAGAAAAAGATACACTGGAGAGAAATGTCAAACTCCAAATTTAGTTCTTTGAAAAAGAAAACTAATAAAATTGACAACTTTTTCTTTTTAATTTTTAATTTTATTTTATTTTTGGCTGAGTTGGGTCTTCGTTGCTGTGCACAGGCTTTCTCTAGTTGCAGCGAGCAGGGGCTCCTCTTCGTTGCGGTGCGTGGGCTTCTCATTGCGGTGGCTTCTCTTGTTGCAGAGCATGGGTTCTAGGGGTGCAGGTTCAGTAGTTATGGCGCACGGGCTTAGTTGCTCCGCATCATGTGGGATCTTCCCAGACCAGGGCTTGAACCCGTGTCCCTTGCATTGGCAGGCGGATTCTTAACCACTGTGCCACCAGGGAAGCCCCAAAATTGACAACTTCTGACAAGATTTATCAGATCAAGAAAAAGAGAAGGCATAAATAAATAAATAATATTGGGAATGAGAAAAAGGGACATAACTGAAGAGACGGCAGAAACCTAAATAATAGATTATGAACAACTGTGTGGCAATAAATCTTAAAACTGCAGAAAAGGTATTATCTATGTATCTCTCTTAGAAAAACTGACTCAAGAAGAAATAGAAAAGTTAAATGTCTATAACTAATAAAGACAGGAATCACTAGCAAAGTGTCAGGTCTAGAATGACATTTTACCATTTGCAACAACATGGATGGACCTGGAGGGTATTATGCTAAGTGAAATGAGTCAGTCAGACAGAGAGAGACAAATACCGTATGCTATCACTTATATGTGGAATCTAAAACATAAACAAATGAACATAACAAAACAGATCCACAGACACAGAGAACAAACTAGTGGTAACCAGTAGGGAGAGGGAAGAGGGGTGGGGCAAGATAGGGGTAGGGGATTAAGAGGTACAAACTACTATGTATAAAATAAATAAGCAACAAGGATATATTGTACAGCATAGGGAATATAGCCAATATTTTATAATAACTTTAAATAGAGTATAATCTATAAAAATATTGAATAGCTATGTATACCTGAAACTAATATAATACTGTAAATCAACTATATATTAATTTAAAAAAAAAAGTAATAATATGACCAAGTTGGGCTTTCCAATGGACTGAATGTTTATGTCCCTTCCCACAAAATTCATATGTTGAAACCCTAATACCAGTGTGATGATCTAGGAGATGGGGCCTCTGGGAGTAACTAGGCCATGAGAGTGGAGCCCTCATGGATGGAATTAGTGCTCTTATAAGAGGAAGCCACAGTGCTAGCTAGTTCTCTTTTCTGCCCTGTGAGGATACAAGAAGTCAGCTGTCTGCAACCCGGAGGAGGGCCCTTACCAGAACTGGAACCATGCTGGCACCCTGATCTCAGACTTACAGCCTCCGGAACTGTGAGAAATAAATTTCTGTTGTTTGTCACCCACTTTACAGTATTTTGTCATAGCAGCCTGAGCTAAGACAAGTTTATCCTAGAAGTGCAAGATTGGCTCAACATTTGGAAATAAATGTCATTCACCACATTAACAATTTAAAAGAGAAAAAGCATACGATCATCCTAATAGATGCAGCAAAAACTTTAAACAGAGTGTAAGCAAACATCTGATAAAAGGTGTCTAATACTTACAAGAAACATCCTACTCAATGGAAAAGCATTTCTTTTAAAATCAGGCATAAGATAAAGAGGATCACTATGATTTCTACTTCACATTATACAAGATCAACATCGTATATGCTAAGTGCTCAATAATATAAGAAAAAATATCAGAAAAGAAGTTTTAAAAAAATGTGTAGGGGCAGAGTCAAGATGGCTTATTAGGAGGACATGGAATTCGCATCTCCTCACAACTAGGGCACCTACCAGGCACCAGTGGGGGACCACGGACACCTAAGGGGACGGGAGGAACCCCCAGTGACCGGATAGGATGTGGGGCATGGGGGGAGTGAAGAGGGAGGAGAAGTGGAGGTGAGACAGGACTGGCACCCCTGAGGCGAGGCTGGGGGAGGGGAAGGGATTGGGAGGGCAGAGGATCAAAAGGGAGTGTGGCCATGTTTCCCCTGCCCACTTGGGCCCCCAGGAACCTGCTGATATCCAGGGCCTGATCCTCTGCCCACCGAGGCCCCCTCCAGCCACGTGGGTCCTGAGGGAGTGGGAGGGAGGGAAGGGGGAACAAAAGTAAAGGCCGGACCTCTGGGACCGGCACCCCTGAGGGGCAGCTGGGAGAGGGAAGGAATTCCTACACCCAGCGGGACCCACCCACGGTTAGGGGTCCAGGGGCGAAGGTGGAGACCCTGGGGGATACGATGGGGGAGGGGTGCAAAGGGCCAGAAGGGAATGCAGCCGGTGCTTTCCCCGTCCACTTAGGCACCACGGGCTCCCGGGTCTAATCTTCTGCCCTAGGAGCCTCCCTCCTGCTGCACAGAGCCCAAGCCCCACCCACACACCCTCACTCACGGCCCTACCGCCAAACTCTGGAACTCCACACTCCAGAGGCCTTCCTTTCCACGTGCTGCCTCTCCCTTTCTGCACAGGTCCTAAGCAGAGGCCCCGCCCCACATTCAAACGTCACCCCGCCACCCGCCTAGGTCCCGCCTCACCCTAAACCCCGCCCCTGCCTAAGTTCCACCTCCGCTCCCGTAGCCACGGCCTTTTTTTTCTTTTCTTTTTTCCTCTTTTAGATTGGGGGTCTGTTTTACCTTGTTGATTCACTGTTGTTGATTCTTTTATATTTTTATGTTTCCTAATAAATGTTTTATTTTTCTAATTTTATTTTATTCTTTATACTTTGTTAGTGATCTCTCCTTTTGGCTTGTTGCCCCTCCCCCCCCCCTTTTTTTCTTTTTTTCTGCTGTGGTTTTATTTTACCTTGTTGCAGTTGTTTCAATTATAGTTTTATTTTTTCTAATATATTTTTTATCTTTCGAATTTTATTTTGTTTTTTATTCTTTGATATTGTACTGCTCCTTTTTTGTTTTTTTTGTTTTTTGTTTTTTTTTTACTGCGCCATGAAGCTTCTGGGAACTTGGTTCCCAGCCTGGAGGTTGGGCCCGAGCTCCTGTGGTGGGAGCTCTGAGTCCAAACCACTGGACTAACAGAGAACCTCAGACCCCAGGGAATATCAATCTGAGTGAGGCCTCCCAGAGGTCCTCATCTCAGCACCAAGACCCAGCTCTATCTAACTGCCTGCAAACTCCATTGCTGGACGTCTCAGGACAAACAACCAGTAAGACAGGAATACAGCACCACCCATCAAAAAAAAAAAAAAAAAAAAAAAGAAATGACAAAAAAGTATGTTACAGATGAAGGAGCAAGGTAAAAACCTACAAGACCAAATAAATGAAGATGAAATAGGCAACCTACCTGAAAAATAATTTAGAGTAATGATAGTAAAGATGATCCAAAATCTCGGAAACAGAATGGAGAAAATACAAGAAACATTTAACAAGGATCTAGAAGAACTAAAGAGCAAACAAACAATGATGAATAACACAATAAATGAGATTAAAAATACTCTAGAAGGAATCAATAACAATAACTGAGGCAGAAGAACGGATAAGTGATCTGGAAGATAAAATGGTGGAAATAACTGCCAGGGATCAGTTTAAAGAAAGAAGAATGAAAAGAATTGAGGACAGTCTCAGAGACCTCTGGGACAACATTAAACACACCAACATTCAAATTATAGGGGTCCCAGAAGAAGAAGAGAAAAAAAAAAGGGTCTGAAAAAATATTTGAAGAGATTATAGTCAAAAACTTCCCTAACATGGGAAAGGAAATAGTCGATCAAGTCCAGGAAGCACAGAGAGTACCATACAGGATAAACCCAAAGACAAACACACCGAGATACATATTAATCAAACTATCAAAAATTAAATACAAAGAAGAAATATTAAAAGCAGTAAGGGAAAAGCAACACATAACATACAAGGGAATCCCCATAAGGTTAACAGCTGATTTTTCAGCAGAAATTCTGCAAGCCAGAAGGGAGTGGCATGACATATTTAAAGTGATGAAAGGGAAAAACCTACAACCAAGGTTACTCTACCCAGCAAGGATCTCATTCAGATTCGATGGAGAAATTAAAACCTTTACAGATAAGCAAAAGTTAAGAGAATTCAGCACCACCAAACCAGTTTTACAACAAATGCTAAAGGAACTTCTCTAGGCAGGAAACACAAGAGAAGGAAAAGACCTCCAAAAACAAACCCAAAACAATTAAGAAAATGGTAATAGGAACATACATATCGATAATTACCTTAAATGTAAATGGATTAAATACTCCAACCAAAAGACACAGGCTCACTGAATGGATACAAAAACAAGACCCATATATATGCTGTCTACAAGAGACCCACTTCAGACCTAGGGACACACACAGACTGAAAGTGAGGGGATGGAAAAATATATTTCATGCAAATGGAAATCAAAAGAAAGCTGGAGTAGCAATTTTCACATCAGACAAAATAGACTTTAAAGACTATTACAAGAGGCAAAGAAGGACATTATATAATGATCAAGGGATTAATCAAAGAAGATGATATAACAATTGTAAATATTTATGCACCCAACATAGGAGCACCTCAATACATAAGGCAAATGCTAACAGCCATAAAAGAGGAAATCGACAGTAACACAATCATAGTGGGGGACTTTAACACCCCACTTTCACCAATGGACAGATCATCCAAAATGAAAATAAATGAGGAAACACAAGCTTTAACTGACACATTAAACAAGATGGACTTAATTGATATTGATAGGACATTCCATCCAAAAACAACAGAATACACTTTCTTCTCAAGTGCTCATGGAACATTCTCCAGGATAGACCATACCTTGGCTCACAAATCAAGCCTTGGTAAATTTAAGAAAATTGAAATCATATCAATATCTTTTCTGACCACAATGCTATGAGACTAGATATCAGTTACAGGAAAAAAACTGTAAAAAATACAAACACATGGAGGCTAAACAATACGCTACTAAATAACCAAAAGATCACTGAAGAAATCAAAGAGGAAATCAAAAAAATACCTAGAAACAAATGACAATGAAAACACGATGACCCAAAACCTATGGGATGCAGCAAAAGCAGTTCTAAGAGGGAAGTTTATAGCAATACAATCCTACCTCAAGAAACAAGAAACATCTCAAATAAACAACCTAACCTTACACCTAAAGCAATTAGAGAAAGAAGAACAAAAAAACCCCAAAGTTAGCAGAAGGAAAGAAATCACAAAGATCAGATCAGAAATAAATGAAAAAGAAATGAAGGAAACAATAGCAAAGATCATTAAACTAAAAGCTGATTCTTTGAGAAGATGAACAAAATTGATAAACCATTAGCCAGATTCATCAAGAAAAAAGGGAGAAGACTCAAATCAACAGAATTAGACATGAAAAAGGAGAAGTAACAACTGACACTGCAGAAATACAAAGGATCATGAGAGATTACTACAAGCAACTCTATGCCAATAAAATGGACAACGTAGACTAAATGGACAAATTCTTAGAAAAGCACAACCTGCCAAGACTGAACCAGGAAGAAATAGAAAATATAAACAGACAAATTACAAGCACTGAAATTGAAACTGTGACTAAAAATGAAACTGTGATTAAAAAATCTTCCAACAAACAAAAGCCCAGGAACAGATGGCTTCACAGGCAAATTCTATCAAACATTTAGAGAAGAGCAAACACTTATCCTTCTCAAACTCTTACAAAATATAGCAGAGGGAGGAACACTCCCAAACTCATTCTATGAGGCCACCATCGCCCTGATACCAAAACCAGACAAAGATGTCCCCAAAAAAGAAAACTGCAGGCCAATATCTCTGATGAACATAGATGCAAAAACCCTCAAGAAAATACTAGCAAACAGAATCCAACAACATATTAAAAGGATCATACACCATGATCAAGTGGGGTTTATCCCAGGGATGCAAGGATTCTTCAATATACACAAGTCAATCAATGTGATACACCCTGTTAACAAATTGAAGGATAAAAACCATATGATCATCTCAATAGATGCAGAAGAAGCTTTCAACAAAATTCAACACCATTTATGATAAAAACTCTCCAGAAAGTAGACATAGAGAGAACATACTTCAACATATGAAAGGCCATATGTGACAAACCCACAGCCAACATATTCTCAATGGTGAAAAGCTGAAAGCATTTCCTCTAAGATCAGGAACAAGACAAGAATGTCCACTCTCACCACTATTACTCAACATAGTTTTGGAAGTCCTAGCCACGGCAATCAGAGAAGAAAAAGAAATAAAAGGAATCCAAATTGGAAAAGAAGAAGTAAAACTGTCACTTTTTGCAGATGACACGATACTATACATAGAGAATCCTAAGATGCTACCAGAAAACTACTAGATCTAATCAATGAATTTGGTAGAGTAGCAGGTTACAAAATTAACACACAGAAATCTCTTGCATTCCTATACAATAATGATGAAAAATCTGAAAGAGAAATTAAGGAAACACTCCCATTTACCATTGCAACAAAAAGAATAAAATACCTAGGAATAAACCTCCCTAAGGAGACAAAAGACCTGTATGCAGAAAACTATAAGACACTGATGAAAGAAATTAAAGATGATACAAACAGATGGAGAGATATACTATGTTCTTGGATTGGAAGAATCAACATTGTGAAAATGACTATACTACCCAAAGCAGTCTACAGATTCAGTGCAATCCCTATCAAACTACCAATGGCATTTTTCACAGAACTAGAACAAAAAATTGCACAATTTGTATGGAAACACAAAAGACCCCAAATAGCCAAAACAATCTGGAGAAAGAAAAACGGAGCTGGAGGAATCAGGCTCCCGGACTTCAGACTATACTAAAACTGCAGTAATCAAGACAGTATGATAGTGGCACAAAAACAGAAACATAGATTAATGGAACAGGATAGAAAGTCCAGAGATAAACCCATGCACATATGGTCACCTTATCTTTGATAAAGGAGGCAAGAGTATACAGTGAAGAAAAGACAGCCTCTTCAATAAGTGGTGCTGGGAAAACTGGACAGCTACATGTAAAAGAATGAAATTAGAACACTTCCAGGAATTCCGTGGTGGCACAGTGGTTAGGAATCTGCCTGCCAATGCAGGGGACACAGGTTCGAGCTCTGGTCCAGGAAGATCCCGCATGCCGTGGAGCAACTAAGCCTGTGCACCACAACTACTGAGTCTGTGCTCTAGAGCCCGCAAGCCACAACTACTGAACCTGCGTGCTGCAACTACTGAAGTGCGTGCACCTAGAGCCCATGTTCCACAACAAGAGAAGCCACCGCAATGAGAAGCCCACGCACTGCAATGAAGAGTAGCCCCCGTTCTCCGCAACTAGAGAAAGCCTGCCCACTGAAACGAAGACCCAATGCACCCCAAAATAAATAAATAGATAAGATTTAATAAATAAATAAATCCCATTTAAAAAAAACAAAAAAGAACACTTCCTAACACCATACACAAAAATAAACTCAAAATGGATTAAAGACCTAAATGTAAGGCCAGACACTATAAAACTCTGAGAGGAAAACATAGGCAGAGCACTCTATGACATAAATCACAGCAAGATCCTTTTTGACCCACCTCCTAGAGAAATGGAAATAAAAACAAAAATAAACAAATGGGACCTAATGAAACTTAAAAGCTTTTGCACAGCAAAGGAAACCATAAACAAGATGAAACGACAACCCTCAGAATGAGAGAACATATTTGCAAACGAAGCAACTGACAAAGGATTAATCTCCAAAATATACAAGCAGCTCATGCAGCTCAATATCAAAAAAACAAACAACCCAATCCAAAAATTGGCAGAAGACCTAAATAGACATTTCTCCAAAGAATATATACAGATTGCCAACAAACACATGAAAAGATGCTCAACTAATCATTAGAGAAATGCAAATCAAAACTACCATGAGGTATCACCTCACACCTGTCAGAATGGCCATCATCAAAAAAATCTAGAAACAATAAATGCTGGAGAGGGTGTGGAGAAAAGGGAACCCTCTTGCACTGTTGGTGGGAATGTAAATTGATACAGCCACTATGGAGAACAGTATGGAAGTTCCTTAAAAAACTGAAAATAGGACTACCATATGACCCAGCAATCCTCCTACTGGGCATATACCCTGAGAAAACCATAATTCAAAAAGAGTCATGTACCACAATATTCATTGCAGCACTATTTACAATAGCCAGGACATGGAAGCAACCTAAATGTCCATCGACAGATGAATGGATAAAGAAGATGTGGCACATATATATAATGGAATATTACTCAGCCAGAAAAAGAAATGAAATTTATTTGTAGTGAGGTGGATGGACCTAGAGTCTGTCATACAGAGTGAAGTAAGTCAGAAAGAGAAAAACAAATACCGTATGCTAACACATATATATGGAATCTAAAAAAAATGGTTCTGAAGAACCTAGGGGCAGGACATGAATAAAGATGCAGACGTAGAGAATGGACTTGAGGACAAGGGAAGGGGGAAGGGTAAGCTGGGACGAAGTGAGAGAGTAGCATTGACATATATACACTACCAAATGTAAAATAGATAGCTAGTGGGAAGCAGCTGCCTGGCACAGGGAGATCAGCTTGGTGCTTTGCGACCATCTAGTGGGGTGGGATAAGGAGGGTGGAAGGGAGACGCAAGAGGGAGGGGATATGGGGATATACGTATGCCTATAGCTGATTCACTTTGTTATACAGCAGAAACACAATACTGTAAAGCAGTTATACTCCAGTAAAGATGTTTAAAAAAAATGTGTAGAGGGAATTCCCTGACAATTCAGTGAATTACAGTGAATCAGAACTCTGAGCTCTCACTGCCAAGGGCCCGGGTTCGATCCCTGGTGGGGGAACTAAGATTTCGCATGCTGCATGGTGTGGCCAAAAAAAAAAAAAAAAAAAAAGTTAAAAAAAAAACTGTGTAGGTAGAAAATTCAAAATAATCTACACACAATTATTAGAGTTAATGAGAGAGTCAAGTGAGGTTGCTAGATGTAAGATCCTATAGAAGAGTCAATTGCATTTCTATAAAACGGGAATGCACAATTAGGAAATGCAATTTTAAAAATTAGCAAAAGATACATCTTTAGTAGAAAAATGTAACACTTAATTGAAAAATAATAAAGAAGACCTAAACATATGGAGAGACAAATCATGTCCATGAGTAAGATGAAAATTCAATTCTCCCTCAATAATTTATGGATTAAATTCAGATCCAATAGGGATTTTCATGGAAATCAACAAGGCAATTCTAAACATTTTTGGAAGGACAAAGGATAGCCAAGTTAGTTCTGGAAAGAAAACCAAAGAGGGGGATTAAGCCTACCAGTTTCAAGTATCGCTATAAACCCACAGGAATTAGGATATGTGATGTTAGCTCAGGGATAGATAATTTAGACCCATGGAATAGAATAGAGAGCCCAGAATGTTTATGGCATTGATTGTGGTAACAGTTTCATGGGTCTGTACTTAACTCCAAACTCATCAAGTTGTACACATTAAATATATGCAGCTTTTTGTATGTCAATCATACCTCAGTAGAGTGATGTGAAAAAAGAAAATAGTGTAGAAACATTCCCATGCATGTGAGGAAAGCTGATGTATGTCAGAGTTGTCACTGCAGATCAGTGGGGAAAAAGACATCAATCAATAAATAGTGCTGGTGCATGGTACTAGTGATTTATTCAATAAACATTCAGTGACAACACCAAAAAAAAAAAAAAAAAAAAAAAATGGTGCTGATGCCGTGGGACCACTAAGCCCAGGCGCCGCAACTACTCGGCCCATGTGCTCTGGAGCTCGTGCACCACAACTCGAGAGCCCGCACAGCTAGAGAGCCCCCGTGCCGCAACTAAGACCTAAAGCAGCCAAATAAATATTTAAAAAAATAAAAACCATTACTCTGATATGAAAATAACCTTTAAAAAAACAAATCAATAGTGCTGGGCGATTGTCATCATTTTGGGGGGGGGGAAATAAAAATGATCCACACTTCACACTCTATACAAAAATTCAGCTCCTGGTGAATCAAGGACTTAAATATGAAAGACATAACTTTAAAAAATATAGAATTGCTCTAATAACTTGAGATAATGAATTATTTATTAAATAAAACACACCAAAAAAACACAAATCACAATAAAAATTTTTTAAAGAGATCTGACATTAAAATTTAGACCAGCTCACCAGGAGACACGATAAGAAAAATGGACAGGGGGCTTCCCTGGTGGCACAGTGGTTAAGAATCCTCCTGCTACTGCAGGGGACACGGGCTCCAGCCCTGCTCCGGAAGATCCTACCTGCCGGGGAGCAATTAAGCCCGTTCGCCACAACTACTGAGCCTGTGCTCTAGAGCCCCCAAGCCACAACTACTGAGCCCACGTGGCATAAACTACTGAAGCCCACCCACCTAGAGCCCGTGCTCCACAACAAGAGAAGCCACCGCAAGGACAAGCTCGCACACCGCAGCGAAAAGTAGGCCTCACTCGCTGCGACTACACGAAGCCCGCGCTCAGAAACGCAGACCCAACGCAGCCAAAAATATATAAATTAATAAAAAAAGAACACCACTATAAAACAATTTCATGATTACCAGATGGACAAAACTTAAAGTCTGAGCATACCAAGGGCCAGTAAGGCTGAGAGGCAATGAGAATATACACAGGCCATTTGGTGGAAGTGTAAATGGGTACACTCACTGTGGGGAAAAATTATTACACGTGCCTCCCCTAAGAACCTGCAACTCCGTTCCACACTCGAGGGACTCACCGGGAATAACATTATTATTATTTTTAAAGCACTCTTTACTCTTTTAAAGATTCACTTTTTTGAACTTATTTTTGACTGCGTGGAGCCTCCATCATGACACGCAGGATCTTCGCTGAAGAGTGCGGGATCTTTCGTTGTTGCAGACGGCATATGGGATTGTATGTCCGTGACCAGCGATCAAACCTGTTTCCCTTGCATTGCAAGGCAGATTTCACTAGACCACCAGTGAACTCTCAGATGTAACATTCTTCTAATAATCAAAACGTGGAAGAAGCAAAACAAACTAACCAACTCTAAACCCATAAAGGAAAACCGAAATTTATAGACTGTGTGTTATTAATACATTATAATTCCACAGAGCTGAGCTGTACAGTGTTATCATTGGCCACAAATACCTCTTGCGCCCTTAAAAAGGTGACTGGTCTTAATTGAAATGTACTGAGCATAACACACGCATCACATTTCAGAGACTTCGTAAAACAAAAAAAAAATGAAACAGTCTCCCACTCTTCCAGTTTGATTACATGTTCAACAGTAACTACATGTACTGGACCAACCAAAACCTATTCCGTTGTTCTTTTACTTTATTCCACGTCTAAAAAAACGAAAACTTCGTCTACGACTACTTCACACCGTTTAACAAAAAAAAACAAAAAAAAAACACACTACCCGTACCCGCTTAATTGCTGTGATCTTCTTCCAGCGGTAATACAAAACCCACTGAAGCACCATTTTAGTTTTAACTCATGCCTGAGCACTCACAGTCGCAGCAAATATAAAACACATAAAAACGATGTAAAACTATAGTTATTAAACTGCAACCAAAACTACATTGGTTGTTTGATAATAGTGTCATCGTGAAACGTTATTGACACGGAAAAAACCACACACAAAACGGAAAAGCAAAAAAAAAAGGGAATACCAGAAAGCTTAAGCAAACTCTCTTCTCTTTCCTTTCTCTCCCCCCATAAATCTGATTTTATAACAGGCTTCAGTAGCCTTGCCGAAGCAAGGCCTCAAAAAATTGGTTTAAAACTCAGAGTTGTTCCTCTCCACGGAAATCTTTAGTAAAAGGCGAAAGATTTATACGATCTGAAGAGAAACCAGAGTATAACAAACGTTTTTGTAACTCACACCTGGGGTAAGAGAAACTCCTAGAACACTGATAGTGGCTAGTTAACACCAAGATCCAGTGCTTGAACAAAAATTTCTAGACTAGTCTGTAAATAAAGGGTTTAATCTTAGAAAATATAAGTAGAAGATAATTCAAAATTTTGCCATTTAAAACTTGTACTATGTGCAGTGCACTGTGGGTATGCAAATAAGGCAAGCCCGCGTCCTTTCCATTCGAGAAAGATCTTAGTATTCACACAGTGCCCCTGCGTCACCACTAGGGGGCGAAGCGGAGGATTGGCAGGCTGGCATCCACACGCCGGACTGATCAGAGACCCACGTTTTAGGTTTTGTACATTTGTACGTCTGAGTTTGATTTCTGTTAAAGACTTTGCTGTTAAATTGGAAAAGAAAAAAATAGCAAGTAAGTAATCGGCACAAAATTCAGGACCGTGGTTTCTTCCTTTGGTGGAGTGAGGGCATTCGGGAGTTTTAAAATTTGACAATTTCCTTTTTCTTAAAATGAGTGGTGGGCGCACAGGTGTTTTGTCTGTTTTGCACCGTGCACGTCCGGGATGTACACTCTAGAATATTATGCCGCTTGTGAAAAATTCGTAGCAGTGTCTTCTTTAAAATTGCAGCTTGCGGAATTCCCTGGCGGTCCAGTGGTTAGGACTCCGCGCTTTCACTGCCTGGGCCCGGGTTCCATCCCTGGTGGGGGAACTAAGATCCCTTAAGCTGGGCGGCAAAAAAAAAAAAAAGGAGATTGCACCCTCCGCTCGGTTTCAGGTTTCCTGCCTCCTCATCTGATGCTACTTGTGGCGATGAAATCTTGTATTTCACTTTCAGACCTCGAGTCTCATCCTGTGTTTTTAAAATGAGCTGTACTCTCCTCAGCGGTGCTCAGATGCTGGGTCGCCCGGCCTACACAGACTCCTTAACTATTGTAGTAACTGAACCATCTTGGGAAAGGAAACTAAAGCTCCTTTTGTTTTTTTCTGGCAGCTTGTGTCAATGTTCCATTTCCCAACTTTGACACCTTCTCTGAGCTGTCATGTTTGTTTGCATTTCTTTTTGCTGGTTCTTTTGCTAACAAGTCGATCACATTTGACATATATTTGACTTGAATTTGTCTAATACATTTTAAAAACAGCTTTTTGGGGGATATAATCCACTTACCATAAAGTTCACCAATTTAACGTGTACAATTCAATGGTTTTTAGCATATTCACAGACTTGTGCGATCATCACAATCTAGTGGGTTTTTGTTTGTTTGTTTGTTTGTTTAGGTTTTTTGGCCTTCCCCGAGGGGCATGTGGGATCTTAGTTCCCCTAACAGGGATGGAACCTGCCCCTTCTGCAGTGGAAGCGCAGTCTTAACCACTGGACCAGCCAGGAAGTCCCCACAGTGTAGTTTTAGAACATCTTTATCAACCCAAAAAGAAACTGTACCCATTAGCAGTTATTCCCCATCTCCCCCATCCCCCAGCCTCCACCAAACACTAACCTACTTTCTGTCTGCACCTACTCTGGACATTTCATATAAATGGAAGCATAAAACCTGTGGCTTTTTGTGACTGGCTTCTTTCACTTAGCATAATGTTTGTGAGATTCATTCACACCTACGTTTGTTTTGATACTCTTTTGCATTCTTGCTGTATTTCACAGAGTAATGGGGAGTTAAAGACCCATGGAGATGCAGAGTTCCAGCCCTACGATGATAGCTATTTACCTCACAGGGTTTGGCCTGGGGCTAAGGCACTGAGGGGACAGGAAAGGAGCAACTCTCTGAAGAGTGTTTCCCTGCTCCGAGATTGTAGGGGACCTTTGGTCTCCTTCATTCTAGAAGGTCCTGGGCAGCTTTCACTGGTTAGACAACCACAAGGAAGGTTAACTTTTTTTTTAAGTAAAGGAAAGGGCTACTTTTCACAGTGGGTATTCAATAAATAGGACTCATTACTTTTATTTATTTATTAATTAAATTTTTATTTATTCTTGGCTGCATTGGGTCTTCATTGCTGCGCGCTGGCTTTCTCTAGTTGCGACGAGGTGGGGCTACTCTTTGTTGTGGTGCATGGGCTTCTCATTGCGGTGGCTTCTCATTGCGGAGCACGGGCTCTGGGCACACGGGCTTCAGTAGTCGTGGCACGTGGGCTCAGTAGTTGTGGCTCGCGGGCTCAGTAGTTGTGGCTCGCGGGCTCTAGAGCACAGGCTCAGCAGTTGTGGTGCACGGGCTTAGTTGCTCTGTGGCATGTGGGATCTTTGCGGACCAGGGCTTGAACCCGTGTCCCCTGCATTGGCAGGCAGATTCTTAACCACTGCACCACCAGGGAAGTCCCTAGCCTTGCCTGTTCTTGTGGATTGTTCTCTGGTTCCCATTTGTTGTGGCTGGATGCCAGAGGCCACAGCTACAAGTGGCAAGTCTGAGAGTTGGAACGACACCTAACCCTTTCAGATTCTGCAGTGGAGAAGCACGCTCCTGTGGAAGGTGAACTGAACCTCTAGGTCTCAGCTCTTGTCCTTTGCTCATTTCTGCTGCAACGTCTGTTTGCCACAAGGAGGTGCTGCTTCCCTTTTAGTGTTCAATTCCTGCCAAAAGGCCCACCTCTTAAGGTCAGGGATTCCAACGTTTTGCTCTCAGACCTCAGTGAAAGAATTTTGAAACTATGTTTCTCTTGCACATTTTAAAGATCATATGTACAGTTTTCGTAAGATAACTTACAACATATGTTTAAATAGATGCAAAAGATGAATATTGTGCATTGTAAATATTGATACTCTAAATTGTTACCTCACTTAATTTTTTTTTTTTACGTCTTTATTGGAGCATAATTGCTTTACAATGTTGTGTTAGTTTCTGCTGTATAACAAAGTGAATCAGCTATACATATACATATATCCCCATATCTCCTCCCTCTTGCGTCTCTCTCCCACCCACCCTTTCCCACCCCTCTAGGTGGACACAAAGCACCAAGCTGATCTCCCTGTGCTATATGGCTGCTTCCCACTAGCTGTCTGTTTTACATTTGGCAGTGTATACATGTCCATGCCACTCTCTCACTTCATCCCAGCTTAACCTTCCCCCCTCCCTGTGTCCTCAAGTCCATTCTCTACATCTGCGTCTTTATTCCTGTTCTGCCCCTGTTACATCACTTTAAATTGTAACCAGTGGAAGGTAAATATCCAAGAAATTTGATACCTACTGTCTGTAATTTTTTTTAAATAAATTTATTTATTTATTTATTGGCTGCGTTGGGTCTTCATTGCTGCGCGAGGGCTTTCTCTAGTTACAGCGAGCGGGGGCTACTCTTCGTTGTGGTGCGTGGGCTTCTCATTGCGGTGGCTTCTCTTGTTTCGGAGCACAGGCGCTAAGCACGTGGGCTTCAGTAGTTGTGGCTCGTGGGCTCTAGAGCACAAGCTTAGTAGTTGTGGCACACAGGCTTAGTTGCTCCACGGCATGTGGGATCTTCCCAGACCAGGGTTTGAACCTGTGTCCCCTGCATTGGCAGGCGGATTCTTAACCACTGCACCACCAGTGAAGTACCTGTAATTTTTTTTTAAAGATTTTGCATAATTCCTTTTGATTCTTGAACTTTTTTTCCCGCTTCCATTTCCCCAAGAATTTAATACAATTATATTTTTATACCTGAAAGTATTTTATTGATCACCCAATCATATTCTTCTATGACAAAATAAGTACATTAATTGAATTTTAAAACTTTTTTCACATCCTTTAAACTTAAAATTTTTAAAAAATATTTATTTATTATTTAGGCTGCTCTGGGTCTTAGTTGCGGCACATGAGATCTTCGTTGTGGCATGTTTAGTTGCGGCATGTGGACTCTTAGTTGTGGCATGCAGACTCTTAATTGTGGCGTGCATGCGGGATCCAGTCCCCCACCCAGTGATCGAACCCGGGCCCCCTGCTTCGGGAGTGTGGATTCTTACCCACTGGACCATCAGGGAAGTCCCTGAACTTAAAATTTTATGCACTAATGTTTTTCTTCTGGATTGACTTATTATAGTTATTAGTACATGCTTGATCAATACAACATAAATATATTAAAACTTTTGATAATTATTAAACATAAAAGTGTCGGGACTTCCCTGGTGGTCCAGTGGGTAAGACTCTGCACTCCCAGTGCAGGGGGCCCAGGTTCAATCCCTTGTCGGAGAACTAGATCCCACATGCATGCCACAACTAAAGATCCCGCACGCTGCAATGAAGTTCCAACATGCTGCAACTAAGACCCAGAGCAGCCAAAATAAATAAATATTTAAATAAATAAATAAAAATAAATAAAATAAAGTTTCTAAGAGATACATTCCACCTCTTACATTGGCAGAGAACAACAACAACAACAAAAATTAAAAAAAAAAAAGTGTCATTTTGTTGGAACAGCATTTCTTAATTAGATGGATGCGTAGTATTGGGTTGGCCAAAGAGTTAGTTCCGGTTTTAATAGCTTACGGAAAAACCCGAATGAACTTTTTGGCCAACCCAATACTTATTGCTAGAGAAGACAGAGTTCAGTTCCAAGGCTTTCTCCCCCCCCACCACCCCATTTTTATAGCTGTAACCTGAGAAAGCTTTTCCCCATAAATCAGTAGATGGAAGGAGTTTCAACAGTGTCACTACTGTGACCAAACAGAGCTTGGGTCTGCTCGCCCATGTGTCCAGTAAAGCCATTCCCCTGACACTGAGTTCTGGTGAAGGAAAGTGCAGCCTTCATTGCAGGGTGCCAAGCAAGGAATCCAGATAGTTAAGGCCCAATGGTTTTCAGGAAAATGTTTCTAAAGACAGGGTGCAGGAGAGAGTTGTGGTGTGAGTAATCAGTTGTGGACATTCTTCTGATTGGTTGGTGGTGAAGTAATAGGAAATCAACATCATCAATCTTCAGGCAGTTCCAACGCATCTGGGGTCTATGTGCTTGTGGTCAGCATACAGTTAACGTCTTTCTCCTGATGGGGATTTCAGTCTCAGCAAAACAGCTCAAAAAATATAGCTCAGAATATTATCTATAGACCTTGAGGGGGAACTAAAAAGTCCTTGACTTCGTTTAATAGCTGAACAATTATTTTTTTGTCTTGCTTGACTGTTTTCCTTTGTTTCTGCATTTTCTCACTTCTCTGCTTAAGTTTATTATTTGGAACTTGCAGAAGACCTAGACGGCTAAACTTTTTCTACAAACAGGAGGTAGGCAGAGGACACTGTGTGTGTGTGGGGGGGTTCTGACCTGGGAAGACCCCATACTGTCCTGCTTGGTTATACTACTGTATAATGAATTATCAGGTGACAGCTGAACTAAGTCCTCCTTGAACTCTGTTGAAAGAAAAGATTTGGAATTCTTTTATTTTATTTGTTTATTTTGGTTGCATGGCGTCTAAGTTGCAGCCTGCAGGCTCCTGCACTGGAAGACGGATTTTTTACCACTGGACCACCATAGAAGTCCCCCTCCATGATTATTTATATTATCCACACATAGAACATACAACGTTTTGGAAAAACCTGTTTGATTAAGTAAATTGTGTTATTAACATCAATTTTACCTGTTTCTCTTTGATCAAGCTTCTTTTTTTTTTTAAATAATTATTTTTTCTTTTATTTCAGTGTTTATTTAGGCTGCACTGGGTCTTGGTTGCAGAATGTGGGCTTATTTAAGGCTTCTTAGTTCTGGCATGTATGCATGCAGGATCCAGCTGGATTGAAACTGGGTATCCTGTACGGGGACCACAGAGTCTTATCCACTGGACCACCAGGAAAGCCCCAATAAAGCTTTTATTTGCATAGCATCTGCAAGACATGTAACTCTGTAACCCCCACCAGAGATTAAAGAACAAAAAAACCCAGAAACACCTAAAACTACCCCTGATCGGACACAGATTTCTGGAAAATTTTTTTGACTTCAATACACCCAGATAAATAACCAAACAAACACTTGCAAGTCATCTTGCTGCTAGAAATAAAAATATAATAACTCTTTTTAAAAGATAATAGTTCTTTCATTTTTACCACAGTTAGGCAGCCTTGCCAAAACAAGGCCTCAAAAAATTATTGTAAGACTCAATTGTTTCCCTCCACGGAAATCTTTAGTAAAAGGCGAAAGATTTATGCGATATGAAGAGAAACGAGAGTATACCTAGCAGCCTGCTTAACTCATTTTTCCAGTAACTGCAACTCCTAGTTCACTGATGGTGGCTATTTATCCCCAGAGTTACTGCTGGAATAAATTTAATCAAGGAATTCTGAAAATAATATTTTCATACTTAGAAAAATTGAGTAAGAAATAAATTTTTATTAACTTGAAAACAAACTATTTGCAGTGTATTATGGGTATGCAAATGAACCTGAATAATCTCCCTTTACACTCCGGAAATATCTTAGTACTGTATTCAACCATTGTTCTGGGGCCACCTTTAAGGGGCAAAGCGGTGGCTTGGCTGCCTGGGATCTTAACTCCGTCCTTGTCTACTAGAGACGTTATGATTTTATCTATTTGTACACTGGGACTATGATATCTTTTAAATAAAATAATTTTCTGATAGTTGGGGCAGGGGTGGGCCATGAGAATAGCAAAGTAATGGTTAATATGAAATCCAGGATAGTGGTTACCTGCAGTGTGGAGTGAGGGGTAAGATGGTGGAAAGGACCACGAAGTTTCAAAGGTGTTGGCAATATCTTTTTTTTTAAACTGGGGGGGAGGCATCAAGTATTCATTTTATTACTTTAAAAATTTTATTTATATATCATATAACATTGTATATCATATTCATGAACATTATGAATCTTCCCCATCATTGAGGTCTACTTTTATGTCATTTCATACAGTTTTATAATTTTACCATAAAGATTTTTTTGGTTAGAATTACTTCACTCTTTTTTTTTCTTTTAAATTTTTTAACATCTTTATTGGAGTATAGTTGCTTTACAATGGTGTGTTAGTTTCTGCTTTATAACAAAGTGAATCAGCTATACATATACATATATCCCCATATCTCTTCCCTCTTGCATCTCCCTCCCACCCTCCCTATCCCACCCTTCTAGGTGGTCACAAAACACGGGGCTGATCTCCCTGTGCTATGTGGCTGCTTCCCACTAGCTAGCTATTTTACATTTGGTAGTATATTTAATTCCATGACACTCTCTCACTTAGTCCCAGCTTACCCTTCCCTCCCTGTGTCCTCAAGTCCATTCTCTATGTCTGCGTCTTTATTCCTGTCCTGCCCCTAGGTTCTTCAGAACCTTTTTTTTTTTTTTTTTTAGATTCCATATATGTGTGACAATACGGTATTTGTTTTTTTCTTTCTGACTTACTTCACTCTGTATGACAGACTCTAGGTCCATCCACCTCACTACAAATAACTCAATTTTGTTTCTTTTTATGGCTGAGTAATATTCCATTGTATATATGTGCCACATCTTCTTTACACAGTTGTCTGTCGATGGGCATTTAGGTTGCTTCCATGACCTGGCTATTGTAAATAGTGCTGCAATGAACATTCGGGTGCATGTGTCTTTTTGAATTATGGTTTTCTCTGGGTATATACCTGGTAGTGGGATTGCTGGGTTGTATGGGAGTTCTATTTTTAGTTTTTTAAGGAACCTCCATACTGTTCTCCATAGTGGCTGTATCGATTTACATTCCCACCAACAGTGCAAGAGGGTTCCCTTTTCTCCACACCCTCTCCAGCATTTGTCATTTGTAGATTTTCTGATGATACCCATTCTAACTGGTGAGAGGTAATACCTCATTGTAGTTTTGATTTGCATTTCTCTAATAATTACTGATGTTGAGCAGCTTTTCATGTGTTTCTTGGCCATCTGTATGTCTTCTTTGGAGAAATGTCTATTTAGGTCTTCTGCCCATTTTTGGATTGAGTTGTTTGTTTTTTTAATACTGAGCTACATGAGCTGTTTATATATTTTGGAGATCAATCCTTTGTCCGTTGATTCGTTTGCAAATATTTTCTCCCATTCTGAGGGTTGTCTTTTCCTTTTCTTTATGGTTTCCTTTGCTGTGCAAAAGCTTTGAAGTTTCATTAGGTCCCATTTGTTTATTTTTGTTTTTATTTCCATTACTCTAGGAGGTGGATCAAAAAAGATCTTGCTGTGATTTATGTCAAAGAGTGTTCTTCCTATATTTTCCTCTAAGAGTTTTATAGTGTCCGGTCTTACATTTAGGTCTCTAATCCATTTTGAGTTTATTTTTGTGTATGGTGTTAGAGAGTGTTCTAATTTCATTCTTTTACATGTAGCTGTCCAGTTTTCCCAACACCACTTATTGAGGAGACTGTCTTTTCTCCATTGTATATCCTTGCCTCCTTTGTCATAGACTAGTTGACCATAGGTGCGTGGGTTTATCTCTGGGCTTTCTATCTTGTTCCATTGATCTATATTTCTGTTTTTGTGCCAGTGCCATATTGTCTTGATGACTGTAGCTTTGTAGTATAGTCTGAAGTCAGGGAGTCTGATTCCTCCAGCTCCGTTTTTTTCCCTCAAGACTGCTTTTGCTATTCGGGGTCTTTTGTGTCTCCATACAAATTTTAAGATTTTTTGTTCTAGTTCTGTAAAAAATGCCATTGGTAACTTGATAGGGATTGCATTGAATCTGTAGATTGCTTTGGGTAGTATAGTCATTTTCACAATATTGATTCTTCCAATCCAAGAACATGGTATATCTCTCCATCTGTTTGTATCATCTTTAATTTCTTTTATCAGTGTCTTATAGTTTTCTGCATACAGGTCTTTTGTCTCCCTAGGTAGGTTTATTCCTAGGTATTTTATTCTTTTTGTTGCAGTGGTAAATGGGAGTGTTTCCTTAATTTCTCTTTCACATTTTTCATCATTAGTGTATAGGAATGCAAGAGATTTCTGTGCATTAATTTTGTATCCTGCAACTTTACCAGATTCATTGATGAGCTCTAGTAGTTTTCTGGTGGCATCTTTAGGATTCTCTAAGTATAGTATCATGCCATCTGCAAACAGTGACAGTTTTACTTCTTCTTTTCCAATTTGGATTCCTTTTATTTCTTTTTCTTCTCTGACTGCCATGGCTAGGACTTCCAAAACTATGTTGAATAATAGTGGTGAGAGTGGACATCCTTGTCTTGTTCCTCATCTTAGAGGAAATGCCTTCAGTTTTTCACCATTGAGAATGATGTTTGCTGTGGGTTTGTCATATATGGCCTTTATTATGTTGAGGTAGGTTCCCTCTATGCCTACTTTCTGGAGAGTTTTTATCATAAATGGGTGTTGAATTTTGTCAAAAGCTTTTTCTGCATCTATTGAGATGATCATATGGTTTTTATTCTTCAGTTTGTTAGTATGGTGTATCACATTGATTGATTTGCATATATTGAAGAATCCTTGCATCCCTGGGATAAATCCCACTTGATCATGGTGTATGATCCTTTTAATATGTTGTTGGATTCTGTTTGCTAGTATTTTCTTGAGGATTTTTGCATCTATGTTCATCAGTGATATAGGTGTGTAATTTTCTTTTTTTGTGTATCTTTGTCTGGTTTTGGTATCAGGGTGATGGTGGCCTCATAGAATGAGTTTGGGACTGTTCCTTCCTCTGCAATTTTTTGGAAGAGTTTGAGAAGGATGGGTGTTAGCTCTTCTCTAAATGTTTGATAGAATTCACCTGTGAAGCCATCTGGTCCTGGACTTTTGTCTGTTGGAAGATTTTTAATCACAGTTTCAATTTCATTACTTGTGATTGGTCTGTTCATATTTTCTGTTTCTTCCTGGTTCAGTCTTGGGAGGTTATACCTTTCTAAGAATTTGTCCATTTCTTCCAAGTTGTCCATTTTATTGGCATAGTAGTAGTCTACTATGTAGTAGTAGTAGGCCACTACTACTATGTAGTAGTACTATGTAGTAGTGGCCTGTAGTAGTCTCTTAGGATGCTTTGTATTTCTGTGGTGTCTGTTGTAACTTCTCCTTTTTCATTTCTAATTTTATTGATTTGAGTCCTCTCCCTCTTTTTCCTGATGAGTCTGGCTAAAGGTTTATCAATTTTGTTTATCTTCTCAGAGAACCAGCTTTTAGTTTTATTGATCTTTGCTATTGTTTTCTTTGTTTCTATTTCATGTATTTCTGCTTTGATCTTTATGATTTCTTTCCTTCTGCTAACTTTGGGTTTTGTTTGTGTTTCTTTCTCTAGTTCCTTTAGGTGTAAGGTTAGATTTTTTATTTGAGGTTTTTCTTATTTCTTGAGGTAGGCTTGTACTGCTATAAACTTCCCTCTTAGAACTGCTTTTGCTGCATCCCATAGGTTTTGGATCATCATGTTTTTGTTGTAATTTGTTTCTAGGTATTTTTTGATTTCCTCTTTGATCTCTTCAGTGATCTTTTGGTTATTTACTAGCGTATTGTTTAGCTTCCATGTGTTTGTGTTTTTTACGTTTTTTCCCTGTAATTGATTTCTAGTCTCATAGCATTGTGGTCAGAAAAGATGCTTGATATGATTTCAATTTTCTTAAATTTACTGAGGCTTGATTTGTGACCCAAGATGTGATCTATCCTGGAGAACGTTCCGTGTGCACTTGAGAAGAAAGTGTAATCTGCTGTTTTTGGATGGAATGTCCTATAAATATCAATGAAATCTATCTGGTCTATTGTGTCATTTAAAGCTTGTGTTTCCTCATTAATTTTCTGTTTGGATGATCTGTCCATTGGTGTAAGTGAGGTGTTAAAGTCCCCCACTATTATTGTGCTACTGTTGATTTCCTCTTTTATAGCTGTTAGCATTTGCCTTATGTATTGTGGTGTTCCTATGTTGGGTGCATATATATTTATAATTGTTATATAATCTTCTTGGGTTGAACACTTGATCATTATGTAATGTTCTTCTTTGTCTCTTGTAATAGTCTTTATTTTAAAGTCTATTTTGTCTGATATGAGAATTGCTACTCCAGCTTTCTTTTGATTTCCATTTGCATGGAATATCTTTTTCCATCCCCTCACTTTCAGTCTGTATGTGTCCCTAGGTCTGAAGTGGGTCTCTTGTAGACAGCATATATATGGGTCTTGTTTTTGTATCCATTCAGCGAGCCTGTGTCTTTTGGTTGGAGCATTTAATCCATTCATGTTTAAGGTGATTATTGATGTGTATGTTCCTATTACCATTTTCTTAATTGCTATGGGTTTGTTTTTGTAGGTCCTTTTCTTCTCTTGTGTTTCCCACTTAGAGAAGTTCCTTTAGCATTTGTTGTAGAGCTGGTCTGGTGGTGCTGAATTCTCTTAGCTTTTGCTTGTCTGTAAAGTTTTTGATTTCTCCATCGAATCTGAATGAGATCCTTGCCAGGTAGAGTAATCTTGGTTTTAGGCTCTTCCCTTTCATCACTTTAAATATGTCCTGCCACTCCCTTCTGACTTGTAGAGTTTCTGCTGAGAAATCAGCTGTTAACCTTATGGGAGTTCCCTTGTATGTTATTTGTCATTTTTCCCTTGTTGCTTTCAATAATTTTTCTTTGTCTTTAATTTTTGTCAATTTGATTACTATGTGTCTCAGCATGTTTCTCCTTGGGTTTATCCTGCCTGGGACTCTCTGTGCTTCCTGGACTTGGGTGACTTATTTCCTTTCCCATATTATGGAAGTTTTTGACTATAATCTCTTCAAATATTTTCTCCTGTCCTTTCTCTCTCTCTTCTCCTTCTGGGACCCCTATAATGTGAATGTTGTTGCATTTAATGTTCTCCCAGAGGTCTCTTAGGCTGTCTTCATTTCTTTTCATTCTTTTTTCTTTATTCTGTTCCACAGCAGTGAATTCCACCATACTGTTTTCCAGGTCACTTATCCGTTCTTCTGCCTCAGTTATTCTGCTATTGATTCCTTCTAGTGTATTTTTCATTTCAGTTATTGTATTGTTCATCTCTGTTTGTTTGTTCTTCTTCTATGTGTTTGTTCTTTAATTCTTCTAGGTCTTTGTTAAACATTTCTTGCATTTTCTCGATCTTTACCTCCATTTTTTCCCTGAGGTCCTGGATCACCTTCACTATCATTATTCTGAATTCTTTTTCTGGAAGGTTGCCTATCTCCACTTCATTTAGTTTTTTTTCTGGGGTTTTTATAGCTACTTTATTTATTTATTTATTTTATTTTTTTGACTGTGTTGGGTCTTCGGTTCGTGCGAGGGCTTTCTCTAGTTGCGGCAAGTGGGGGCCACTCTTCATCGCGGTGCGGGGACCGCTCTTCATCGCAGTGCGCGGGCCTTTCACTATCGCGGCCCCTCCCGTTGCGGGGCACAGGCTCCAGACGCGCAGGCTCAGTAGCTGTGGCTCATGGGCCTAGTTGCTCCGCGGCATGTGGGATCTTCCCAGACCAGGGCTCGAACCCGTGTCCCCTGCATTAGCAGGCTGATTCTCAACCACTGCGCCACCAGGGAAGCCCTTTTTCTGGGGTTTTATCTTGTTCCTTCATCTGGTACAAAGTCGTCTGCCTTTTCATTTTGTCTATCTTTCTGTGAATGTGGTTTTCCTTCCACAGGCTGCAAAATTGTAGTTCTTCTTGCTTCTGGTGTCTGCCCTCTCCCTTCATGAAATTCTTAATAATTTTTGAGCAAAGGTTCTGCATCTTCATTTTGTACTGGGCCTCAAAATGTATCTGGTAGAAATTGTTTTGATTAAACTAATAGCATTCTCTTCCTAGTATATTGAATTTTTTTTTCTTCTTGCAGTGTAGGTGGATATTGAGATAATCATAAGTTTTCCCTTTTAATATATGAGTGTGGGAAATTACATTCATAGATTTTCCACCATAAATTATCTCTGCATTTATATACTAAACTCAACAATAATGGATTTTTAAGAAGACTTAATTTTTTAAGAAAAGTCTTGAACTTATTTTAAAATTTTAAAGTAAAATTATGAAGATAATGTGGAGTTTCTGTATACCCCACACCCAGTTACCCCAGTCATTAACATGTTATTGTTAATATGGTACATTTGTTATAATTAATGAATCAGTAGTCCGTAGTTTATTCAGATTTCCTTGGTTTTTATCTAGTGCCCTTTTTCTGTTGAAGGATCCTACCCAGGATACTACACTGTATTTAGTTGTCTCCTTAGGTTCCTCTGGGCTGTGAGTTTCTTAGACTTTCCTTGTTTTGATGACTTTGACAGTTTTGAGGCATACTGATATTTTACAGAATCCTCCTCTGTTGGGATTTGTCTGATGTTTTTCTCATGATTAGACTGGGGTGATGTGTTTTTGAGAGGAAGACCACATAGGTATATTGCCATTTTCATCATTTCATTTCAAAGGTACATACATCAACATGACTTATCACTGTTGATATGATGATATTAATCACCTCCAGAGAGGGGAGAGGGGATGGAGGTTGAATAAATCACCAGTGGCCAATGATTTAATCAACCATGCCTAAGTAATAAGGCCTCCATAAAAATCCAAAAAGGGTGGGGTTGAGAGAGCTTTGGGGTTGGTGAATATGTGGTGATGCAGGGAGAATGGTGTGCCCAGAAAGAGCATGGAAGTTCTGTGCCCCTTCCCACATACTTGCCCTGTCATCTCTTTCATCTGGCTATTCCTGCATTCTATCTTTTTAGATAGTAAGTTAACTTTTATTCTGAATTCTGTGAGCCACTGCAGAAAATTAATCAAATCCAAGGAGGGGGACATGGGAACCTCTTATTTATAGCCAGTTGGTCAGAAGCACAGGTGACAACCTGGACTTGAGATTGCAGCAAAAAATTGTGAGACATGCAAAGATAGAGGAAAATGTGACCCATACACTGGGAAAAAAAAAAGTCAACAAAAACTGCCTGTGAAAGCAACCAGATGTTGGTTTAACAGGCAAAGCCTTCAAAGTAGCCGTTATAAATATGTTCAAGGAATTAAAGGAAGTGATTAAAGAAGTAAAGGAAGGAATCAGGGCAATGTTATATCAAGTAGAGAATATCTTATTGATAGAAATAAGATACAAATTATTTAAAAAGAAACAAATGGAAATGCTGGAGTTAAAAAGTACAATAATTGAAATGAAAAATTCACTAGAGGGGACTTCCCTGGTGGCGCAGTGGTTAAGAATCTGCCTGCCAATGCAGGGGACATGGGTTCGAGCCCTGGTCCAGGAAGATCCCACATGCCGTGGAGCAACTAAGCCCGTGTGCCACGACTACTGAGCCTGCACTCTAGAGCCTACGAGCCACAACTCCTGTACACAACTACTGAGCCCACACGCCACAACTACTGAGCCTGTGTACTGCAACTATTGAAGTCCACGTGCCTAGAGCCCATGCTCCGCAACAAGAGAAGCCACCATAGTGAGAAGCCCGTGGACCGCAACGAAGAGTAGCCCCTGCTCGCTGTAGCCAGAGAAAGCCCGCACGCAGCAACAAAGACCTAACACAGCCAAAAATAATAAATAAATAAATAAATAAATTCACTAGAGTGCTCAGCAGTAGATGTAAATTGACAGAAGAAAGAACCAGCGAATCTTTTTAAAAAATAAATTTATTTTATTTATTTATGTTTGGCTGTGTTGGGTCTTCGTTGCTGCATGTGGGCTTTCTCTACTTGTGGCGAGCGGGGGCTACTCTTCATTGTGGTTGTGTGGGCTTCTCATTGCAGTGGATTCTCTTGTTGAGGAGCATGGGCTCTAGGCACGCGGGCTTCAGTAGCTGTGGCACGCGGGCTCAGTAGTTGTGGCACACGGGCTTAGTTGCTCCGTGGCATGTGAGATCTTCCTGGACCAGGGCTTGAACCCGTCTCCCCTGCATTGGTAGGTGGATTCTTAACCACTGTGCCACCAGGGAAGTCCCAGAACCAGCAAATTTGAAGATAGATTGATAGAGATTATGTAATCCAAAGAACAGAGAGGAAAACAATGAAGAAAAATTAACAGAGCCTCAGAGAAATGTCGGACACCATTAAACACATCAACATATGTGAAATGGTAGTACCGGAAGGAGAGAAGAGAGAAAGGAACAGAAAAAATATTTGAAGAAATAATAGCTGAAATCGTCCCAGATTATAGCAAAACAATCACTTTCACATCCAGGAATCCAATGAACTCCAAATAAAATACATTCACCAAGTTCCACAAACAGACACAGCATAGTAAAAATGCCTAAAGCCAAAGACAAGGAGTGAATCTTGAAAGCAGCAGGAGAATAATACCTCATTTCTTACTCATAAGAGCCAAAAGGTAGAAGCAATCAAAATGACCATTCACTCATGAATGGATAAACAAAAGGTGGTATAGCTACATAATGGAATACTATTCAGCCCTAAAAAGGAATGAAGTACTGATACATGCTAAAACATGGATGCACCTTGAAAACAAAAACATTAAACTAAGTGAAAGAACAAGTCACAAAACACCACATGTTATATGACTCCATTTATATGAAGTGTCCAGAATAGGCAAATCTAAAGAGACAGAAACCAGATTAATGGTTGCTTAGGGCTGGGGTAGATGGGAGTATAGGGTGGTGATAGCCTAAGTATATAGGGTTTCTTTTTGATGTGATGAAAGTGTTTTTAAATTCACTGCAGTGATGGTTGCACATATCTGTGAATATACTAAAAACTATTAAGTTTTACACTTTAAATTATTTGGGCTGTGGATTATATCTCAGTAAAGTTGCTTTTAAAAAATAAAAAAAAAAAGAACCACAGTGACATGGAACTAGATAACCCAGCTTGCTCTCAAGAGCTCCCAGACCCTGAGAGTGGTATCCTCAGAGGCCTTTCCACACCCCCTAGAACACGGGTATTATCACCACGATTCTCATTTCATGTATGAGAAAACATACTCAGTGAAAACAAATTTCATGTATTCATCCAACAAACAATCCTTGAGGCCAATGAGGTGGCCCTGATACTGAGCAGGGCCTTGTGGGGCTCCTGGGCACAAAGCCTTTCTGTGTCCCCATTTCTTTGATTACAGGAAACAGCCTTCATTCAGCCTCCATGACCTTCCTTGAGTTCCAATGGGCAGATTCAAGCAGTTGTTAATTAGGGAAGGGAGGGGATGCAAGACCAGGGAGAAACAAACATTCAAGAGCAGCCTTGGGGCAAGGTCCTGTTTCCCCATCAACGGATACACAAAACAGTATCTTTGAGCTATTTTGCAGATACTGAAACCCCTCCAGGTGGGAAAAGTTAACTATTAAGGATGGTATGCTGCCCACAAGCATGCAGACCCCAGACCAGTTGGACCTGAGGGTTGATGATGCTGACTTCTGAGGCAGGAGATAGATGGGCTCCAGGCTAGGCATTTATAACTGGCCTCCTATTCACACCTCCTGCGGTGAGAAGAAGATGAGCTGCAAGCCGGACATTCATTACCGGCCCCCCGTTTACATTTCCTGAAGCAAGAGACAAACGGGCTCCAGGACTACATATTTATGACCGGACTCCTGTCTATATTTTGAGATCTGCACCTCAATATAAAAACCAGCAACAGGAATAGGGTAAATAACCAGACATTGGACACTTTTATGGCAGGGGCGGAGAGGGGCTAAACCCTGTTAAAACATCAAGAGGTCATACATTTCCCATCCTTGGGGCCAGGGAGACATTGCACATGCGCAGAAAGGCTCCTTGGGGTCAAAAAGGAGGGGGCACCACCCCATAATATGTGATACTAAGGCCATCCCATAGGCCTCTGGGCTGTAATCCATATTGGAAGAAAGTTGCGCACGCATGTTGGGGAGGGTCCTAGGGCAGGTCAGGTGTGGAAACAGAAACCAGATAATTGGCCAAAGGTAATCAAAGACCTGGAAGAACTGCCCTACATAAATGACTTAACCGCCTCTTTACTGCACTCCTCCTCATTAGGGAGGATGCCCACACCCTTACTCTCTGGGTGTGCATCTCTGCCTTGCTTCTTTTTTTTTTTTTGAATTTTATTTTACTTATTTTTATACAGCAGGTTCTTATTAGTTATCTATTTTATACATATTAGTGTACATATGTCAGTCCCAATCTCCCAATTCATCCCACCACCCCTGCCACTTTCCCCCCTTCTGCCTTGCTTCTATCTTAACTAAACAAACTGTTTCTCTGTGTGCTCTCCCACTTGTTATTGTGCTATGTCTCTAATAATAAACATTGTACCTGTTTTTACAGTTTTTGCCTCCGTGAGAAATGCATTTTTCACTGGGGGCAAAAGCCAGGGGGTGTGGTGGCTAGGATTTCTGGTTTTTATCCCGGCTACCAAGGTTCAATTCCTGGGCAGGGAATTAACATCTTGCTTCACGCCACCACTCACTGCTGCCTCTCCGAGATCACTCCTACTTACCTCACCACCAACCCATCAGAAGAATGTCCACAAGCTGATCACGCCCTCTTTGAACAATTACTATAAAACTTCTCACTATCTTCTCCAAGTGGGGGGATGCACGGTTTTGAAGGCATTAGCCCGTTGTGGCCCCCTTTGCCTGGGAAACCAATAAAGCTATTCTTTTCTACTTCACCCAAAACTCCGTCTCCGAGATTCAATTCAGCCCTTGTGTACAGAGAAGCTGAGCTTTTGGCATCAGCCCTGCCTAAGGGCCCACAGTGAAGAAGAGGTGGAAGGAGGGATGGTTCCCAGGTCACCTGCCCCCCTGCTGCAGGCTCTGCCTTTCTGGGCCTGAGCTTCAGCAGCCGTGTTAGAACTCCTGGGTCCCATGAGGCTCCCAGGACTTTGGGGGCACTAAGGGCCTTTTCTGAGGCCATAAGGCTCTCAGACAGTTTTTGGTGCTTCTGGAGCAGTACAGGCCCCACAGCAACCGGAGGTTTGATGCAGACTCCTGGGAGCAGCCAGCACTCATTCCCCAGCCTGGGAAGCCCTGTGGTGGCTGGGGTCTGGTCTTGCTCTTGCTCCCAAAGTCATACATACAATCCGACAGCAAGGACCTCTGCTCTGAGCTCAGCGTCCTGCTCAGCCTGGATGCAGAAGGTGGAGAAGTTCCTCCCTCAGAGGATGCTGGAGTGTGGAGGTGTGGGTAGGGTGTTGAGGGGCTTCTTGGTGTAGGAATTAGTGATGACCTGTGCTTAGATTTCCATGTGACCATGAGGCCAAAATGTGGGGTTTTCTCTAATGGGCAGAGGGCATGGGAGTCTTGTCGCTTCCCTCCTGCAGAGTTGGGTCAATCTCCCCTCTGCCCTCCCCCATTACTTGTCTCCTCAGGCTCCCTTTCATGCAGGGCCCCAAAGGAGGATCTTGGCATGTCTTGTGAGAGGCGAGAGACTTTAGCAATGCAGAGAATTCTGGAGGCTGAAAGGCAGAGGAAAGGTCTTTTAGTTTTCAGAATCCCAGATTTACCCCGTCTGGCTGTGCAACCTTGGGCAATCATGGCAGCACTCTGAGACTCAGTTGCCCTGGGTGTTAAATGGCTCCTTCTGCACGGCCCGTCTTGGAGGGAAATAATTCAAGAGGGAGGCAGTAAGTAGTAGCAATTAATTCCCCAGGCGAGACCAGGAGGCTCAGCCCGCGGAGCTGGGACAAAGACAAGTCCAAGGGTAGGTCAAAAGGGGGCCTGGGTCATTTTCTACTCGGGGCTTCAGTGAGGATGGCCCGCAGCAGCGTGGGCGACTCAGCCGGGGCCGCACACCTGGCAGCTGTGGGACACCCACTCGGGTCGGGCGTACACACCCTGAACCGGGGAGGGGGTGGAGGCGGGCGCGGGAAGAGGCGGGCCCTCGCTGGGCTGGGCGGAGCGGCAGCCGCGGTCGGGAGGGCAGGTAGGCCTGGGCGCGCGATGGGGCGCGGGAGTCCATCCGGCGGGCAGCGCGCGGCGAGTGGACGCGCACGGCTGGAGGAACGCAGGCAGCGCCGAGGGCAGCCAGGCGAACGCTGGGGCTTCGGCGGGGCCTGTCGAAGGCGGGGCAGGAAGGCCCGTGCAGCGCCTTAGCCTCGCCGGGCGTGGGGAGGGGGCTCGGCCCGCGGTCCCCGCTGGGGGTGCCCCCCCACCCCAGGCCTCTTCAGAGGACACGTGTCAGTACGTTGTCGTCTCACCCCATGTCATAGCCCCTCCCCCAGGCCTGGAATCCCCCATCCGTCAGGCTCCATTATCCCCAGGCCCAACCCCCCGCTGACCCGCGCGCGGTCCCAGCCGGATCCCTCTCCTCCCTGGCCCGTCTCCCTGGGCGGCGAGCGGCCCGGCCCCCGCAGAAGACACTCGTCAGCACGTTCTTAACCCCTGTCATCTCATCCCTCTGCCTAACTCACCCCAGGCCTAGGGACTCCGGCCCATTGTCCCCGGACCCAGCCCCTCGCTGACCGCAGGCTCGGCCCTAGCCCCCGCCCGGCGCGTCCCCCCCCGGCAACGCGCCGCGACCCGGGATGCAGCCCGCAAGCTGGGCGACCGTCAGGGAGGCGGCGGGCCGTGACGTGCTGGCCGCCGACCTCCGCTGCAGCTTCTTCGCCTCGGCTCTGCAGAGCTACAAGCGCGACTCGGTACTGCGGCCCTTCCCCGCATCCTATGCCCGCCACGAGTGCAAGGACTTTGAGGCCCTGGTGAGTGTACTTTTCCCCTGTGCTGTCCACTGCTTCTCAGGGCACGTTGTCTGTGGAACTCCTGTTAGTGATGGTGCCAGCCCCCGGACTTAACATTCCTAGCCTGGCCTTGGGGAAGGTTTGTTTCCAGGAGCTAAGAACACTCCCGACAACCTTCACACTCCCAGGTGACTCCCAGGGGTGAAGTGAGGAATTCAACAGTTGCATAGGCCTCCACAACATTTCCTGGTGTGGCTTAGGGTGTTGATCTGAATCAGCTGGTTCTGCTAAATAGGAAGTTATCTATCCCTTTGCAAATAATGAGACACCATAAGTCACCAAAGCCACCCGGACCTCATCTTCAGATGAGGTAATATGTGGCCAGTACTTTTATAAATTATAACATATGTACAGTACACATGTGAGCTGTTATTTCTCTAATGATTCAGGAGGCACTTAATTTCTTGCAGAGTTCACCTCAGGGTCAGCATTCCAGATATTAGTTATCTTTGTAATCCAAATGTTTGGAATTACCTAGAAAAATATAACTTGCCAAAATTGATTCTGTAAGAAATACAAAGTCAAAAGCCTATAATCATTAAAGACATTGAATTAGTAGTCAAAGGTTTTCCCTCAGAGAAAACTCCAGGCCTACCCAGTTTCGTTGGTGAGTTCTACCAATCACTGAGGGAATAAGTAATTCCAGCTTTACACAATTCTTCCAATGTATTGAAAAATAGGGTAGTGTAATCTTGATACTAAGTCTAATAAGAATGATACAAGAAAAGAAAATTAGAGGCCAATGTCACTCAAGAGTATAAATGTAGAAATCCTCTATAAAATATTAGGATCCTGAAACTAGCAATATATAAGAAGAACAATTTCTTATTAATAGGTTGGGTTTATCCCAGGAATACAAAATTAGTTCAACATTAGAAAATCTCTTAATATTATGAACCACGTTAACAGAATGTTGATCATGTTTAGAATCAACATGTTTAAAATTATCTCCGATGAGGTGGTCAGTATTGGGTGACCCTCTTTGCTATCGCTCCCAGGTGGTCAAGGGACAAAGGCCCAGCCTCCTGTCCCCTACCTGGTCCATTGCAGCTTAGGCTGGGGATGTGTTGAGGGCACCTCTGGTCTTGACCACAGTGCACAGGGGTTTCGGGTACAGGGGGTGGGAGGTTGGAGAAAGAGGCAAGCAGATTGACTTCCCCCATGGTTTGTTCTGCAAATTCAGATATTTAATTTTGTGAGTTTGTGATATCAGAGTGTTGGGGATGAAACTTTCTTCAGTTTTGTCAGTGGATATTTATGGAGCGCCTGTTGTGGGCCAGGTGCTGAGAATACAGAATTAAAGACTCAAGGAGAGGTTAACAGTCTGATCAGCTATACTATGGGGTAAGCCCTATATATACAACATTGAAGCCCAGAGCAGGACTCCAGGCCTTGGCAGTAGGCTGGAATCAGGGAGCACTAACCAGGGGCGGTTATGATGCCCTGCTGAGTCCCCAGGGACATGGAAGATTTCGAGGAGCAGAGAGGAGGAAAGGGGTATTCCAGGAGGAGTAGCAGGATGGGCAGAAAGCCAGGACCTCACCAGGAAGGATAAGCCTGTACTTTAGTGTGGCTTTCATGGGGAACAGAAAGAGATGAGGCCAACCGGAGCAAGCAGGACTGGGCATGTCCTGCCCAGATGTGTAGACTTTATCCTTCGGCTGTGAGGTCATTGGTGACATCCAGGATGCATTTCTGAAAGACCCTTCTGGTGGCAGGGTGACAGAGGGATCTGTTCAGGAGGAGTAGAGAGAGGAGGAGAGATTGGGGGGTCAGAGGGACCAAACTCACCAGAGATGATGCCTCACAATGCGCTTTATTAATTTTTGCCAAGAAACATCCAAATGGATTAGAATGCTCAGTGTGTTCTCTTTCTGCTGGAACAGAATCGGGTTACTTTGATGAATATGGGATAAATACAAAGGGATCTTTGGAATTGCTTTGATTTATTCATGCCTTTTAAAAATTTCGTTTTAATTACACAAGTAATGTTTGATTATATTCTTGTTATAAAAAACTCAAGTGATAAAGTATAAGCTCCCCTGATAGAGCTCACCCTGTCCCATATCCTTCCCCATAGGTATCAGTGCTCTCAGTTTGAGGCATACCCTTCCTCCCATACCTGTAATCCCTTAGGAGAGCATTGGCAATATGGGTAGCCCCAAATAGCCACCTCCTCGGTAGAGACAGACTGTCCTGCACATGGGGCTCCCTTTGGGGACAGTTTTAGACAATGCACTCTTTCTCTTGGGGGCCACTGGAGAAACACAGACAGATTCTTACCATCCCACCCTGTTGCTGTATTCCTTATTGGGCACCGGTGTTAGGGAAATAAGCCCAGGCCATGCAGATTCTTGGCTTTCTGTTAGGCATGGCTTTCAGGAGCTCTTTCTGAGGAGAGTTCCCCCACCAGGCAGGACCTGGCACGACCTCTGGGGGCAGGAACATTCTTAGATAAACACGCTTTAGGTTTCGTTTTGCCACATGTTACATGAGTTAAAGAAAAGCTGTCCAGAACTTAGCATCTAACCTGTGTCTCTCTGACTCAAAGGTTAACTTTTTTAAAAAATAAATAAATAAATAATTTATTTATTTATTTATGGCTGTGTTGGGTCTTCATTGCTACGCGCGGACTTTATTTTTAGTTGCGGTGAGCGGTGGCTACTCTTCGTTGCTGTGGGCGGGCTTCTCATTGCGGTGGCTTCTCTTGTTGCGGAGCACGGGCTCTAAGTGTGCGGGCTTCAGTAGTTGTGGCACATGGGCTCAATAGTTGTGGCTCGCGGGCTCTAGAGCGTAGGCTCAGTAGTTGTGGTGCACGGGCTTAGTTGCTCCGTGGCATGTGGGATCTTCCTGGACCAGGGCTGGAACCTGTGTCCCCTGCATTGGCAGTATTCTTAACCACTGTGCCACCAGCGAAGTCCCTCTCAGATTACCTTTTTATTTCTGTTCTCAGGAGGACTATGTGTAACTTGTTTAACCTTCCTAACAATTCAGCGATGTAGGTTCTATTATCATCTCTGTCACCATCAGCTAATCAGTATATGTGCTGGTGGCAGACATCCTCCAGCTCCAGGTGATGCCGGTGTGTAGTCAGGGTAGAGAACCACCCCTTCAAAGGGTTCCTGTGATGACTCTTTTTATGAAGCGGACTCTTGTAGACTTTCACCCCCAATCTGTTTTAGTAAATCTGGATTTTCATACCTTAGGTTTATGCAAAGCAAGGTGTACCTGTATGTAACTGTGCAGTCCATCTTTCCCATCTTCATCTCAGCGGCCCGCCACCTCCACGCATCCTGCCCACCCCACTTCCAGGTGTCACTCTGTTTGTCAGGTCCCCAAGGCTGGTGACCTTGGCTATACCTTTGGTTCATTCCCTTACAGCACCTCCACCCACAACTAGTAACTATGGCCTTTGGCATCTTCCTAGACAAGGAGTTTTTTCAGATGTTCTTTCCTGCTGCCAGCCCTTCTAGGACAACATTGCTTAACACCTAAACCTGAGTATCCCCACCTTTTCCTGGTGGTAAGAATCACTTGTGGCAACTTCTGTAAACACAGATTCTTGGGCTGCCTCCCCAGGAGATTGTGATCTGGATTGTTGCAAAGTGTCCACTGGGCTGTCCTGCCGCCTCCTGACTCAAAGCAAGGAGATTGAATTGTCTCCTTCTAAGGTCACTGGTCCTCTCTCTCCTCTGCTCACCCCCTGCTGGTTCCCTGTCCTTGGCTTCTCAGTCACCCAGACCACCTCTTTCCTGAAACTTCCTTTCTCAAACCCCTGTGACCGCCCAGCACCGCCCAACATTCAGGACTTGCCCAGGCTCCCTCAGCCACTTCTCCAACTGAATCATTCCTTATTCCTCAGAGCAGAGGCTGCGAAAATGTGGCCTGTGGGATGACAGGTTTTGTTTGTCCTCTGGTCTTTTAGAAATTCAGAAATTAAAAAAAAAGTGGGGGGGGGGGTATTCCCTGGTGGTCCAGTGGTTAGGACTGTACCCTTCCTCTGCAGGGGGCATGGGTTCCATCCCTGGTCCCTCAGGGAACTAAGATCCTGCAAGCTTTCAGGTGTGGCCAAAAAAAAAAAAAAAAAAATGTAGCTTACTGATTTCTTTTAAAAAGAAAAAAAATCTGAGGCTCCATAGTTTGGGTAGAGGTTGCCCTTGGGCAGAAAGCAGCTGGAGCTGGGGGGTTGGTGGCTGGACCCTTTGCTAGGCCAGGGGTCTCCAGTTCAACACAGTCCTTACTATTCTTTCCTAGATAACCCCTTACTCATTTTCATCACCTCTCTGGCCCTGGGGACATTTGAGCCCTGGACCACCTTTTGGGACAGCCACTGTTTCCTTCTCTGCCTCCTCACCATGTTCTTTCCCACTGGGAATGCTCTTTCTCAAATTCCTCCCCCTCACTCCAGGTCCCACTCTCATCCTACTTGCTTTGAAAACCTTTCCCTTTGCCTTCCCCCCAGCCCCCAGAAACGCCTGCCTTCCTCATGCCACTTCCTCCTCAAGCCAGTTGTTGATAAATGCCTTCCACTGTCACCAACTGTGGTTCATAACTCTTGTCTAGATGGAGGGTTTTCTGTCTCCTGACCCTGCCTCATACTACACATGACATACATCTTTCTCCCTACCTTTGACAGGGCTTAAGTATACCCAGTGGCAGTCTTGGTTGTGTTATTCAAGAAACATACCTAAAGCTTCCCAAGCAGCCTCTTAAAGTCCTACTTGGATTGACTCTTTGGGCTAAAATATTCAGTCCATTACTAAATTTCTCCATTGATTTGGTAAGAGAGCATCACAGAGAATGGACTCTGGAGTCAGGCCACCTGGCTTCATGTCTCTGACTTGCCAAGGAATAGAGTGTGACCCTAGGCAAGGTACTTAACCTTTCTAAGCCTCAGTTTCCTCACTTGTATGTATGTATGTATGTATTTATTTATGTTTTAAAATTAAAAAAAATTCTTCTATTGAGGTTTAGTTGATTTACAGTATTATATAAGTTTCAGGTGTATAACAGTGATTCACAATTTTTAAAGGTTATACTCCATTTATAATTATTATAAAATATTGGTTTATTCCCTGCACTGTACAACATATCCTTGTAGCTTGTCTAGTTTGTACATAGTAGTTTGTACCTCCTAATCCCATACCTCTCTCCTGCCCCTCCCCCCTTCCTTCTTCCCACTGATAACCACTAGTTCTTTATATCTGTGAGTCTGTTGCTATTTTGTTATATTCACTAGTTTTATTTTTTAGATTCCACATATAAGTGATATCATTTGTCTTTCTCTGTTGGACTTATTTCACTTAACATAATACCCTCCAAGTCCGTCCATGTTGTTGCAAATGGCAAATTTTCATTCTTTTTTATGGCTGAGTAGTATTCCATTCAGTGTGTGTGTGTGTGTGTGTGTGTGTGTGTGTGTGTGTGTGTATACACACACAAACACCTATCTTCTTTATCCATTCATCTGCTGATGGACACTTAGGTTGCTTCCATATCTTGGCTATTGTAAATAATGCTGCTATGAACGTTGGGACGCATGTGTCTTCTCAAATTAGTGTTTTCCTTTTCTTCAGATATATACCTAGGAGTGGTAGGTGGGTAGGTAGGTAGATAGCCATTCTGACCCGTGTGAGGTGATGCCTCATTGTGATTTTGATTTGCATGTCTCTGATGATCATCCTTAAGCTAGGCTGTCGTGAGGATAAAATGAGACGAGACATGCACAGCATTTAGCCCCGTGCCTGGCACATGGTAAGGCCTCAACAAATCGTAGCTATTACTATCTCATTCTGAACTTCATGTCAGGTTGCAGGCTGGCCTCTGGGACTCCAGGATATGTAAGATGTGGTTGGCCCTCAGGAGGCGTTTGTCTTAAGCAGATTTGAGATGGTCCCAGAGAGTCAAGGACCAACCTGGGATTCTGCACTGAGCACAAGGGGAGCACAGAGGTCATGGGGGGTCCGGGACAGGGCAGGTGACTTTAGGCTGGCTTTGAAGACTGAATGTCATGCTGGGCAGCTGCAGAAGCACAGGGGAGGAGAGACATAGGGCAGCTGAGGAACAACATGGGGGGAGCAGGTGGGAAGTCTGTGGCAGGAGGTGCTCTTAGGCAGAGGCCAGCCCAGATTCTGAAGGGCCTTGTTAAGGGGAGGGTTGCTAGATTTAGCAGATTAAAAAATATAGACCGAAATACAAATTTGAACTTCAGAGAAGCAACAAATAATTTTTTTAGCACAGGTATGCCCCAAATGTTGCATGGGTTATATTGTATTTAAAAAAAAATTGTTGTCTATCTGAAATTCAAATGTAACTGAGCAGACTGTATGTTATCTGGCTGCCCGGGAGGAGAGCTCACACAGTTAACCTCCCTCGTTGCCATCCACGTCCCTGACTTCACGCTGGTTGCCAGATAAAATACAGTCTCTACCTGGTCCTCAGAAAGCCCTGCTCAAATACAGACAGGTTTGGTCACAAGAGGAAGAATCCTGTTAACTTTTTGTAGCAGATTGATTTTTCAGAGTAGCTTGAAAAGTGAAACAGGACATTAGGGAGGTCAGCTGAGGGGTTAAGAGCGGGGACAACGAGGGCAGCCCTGCAGGACACACAGGCAGCAGTGGGCAGGCAGCAGTGTGTCTGAGGGCCTGAGCCCTGGAAGAGGCCTGGGCCCAGCTCAGAGTTGGGAGAGTTCTCTCCCACTTCCACACACTGAACCCCTGAAAGGGGCCTGGGTTAACTGACGGTCCTTTTGTGAGGCCCCCTGTGCCTTGATCTGGACTGTTGGCAAAGGCTGCGGCTCACAGGTGGGATTTGAGAGCAGTGATGGGAATGGTAATCCCAGTGGTAACCCCAATGGGAGAGAAGAGTGCTCTGGCTCTGGCATAACAGGTGTGGACCAGCAGTAGAAAAGAGGGACAGGGGAGGCCGAGGTGTACCTGAGGGTATGTCACTCGGAATGCATCTTCAGGTACCCTCAGTGGCTCCATGTTGCCTACAGAACAAAGGCCAGAGTCCCCAAGGGGGATACAAGGCCCTTCACTGGCTGATCTCAAGTCACCTCACTCCTGTTCCTCCTGGCGACCCCTCCCCCATACTCTAGGCTCCAGGCATACCGAACTGTTTGCAGTTAATGATGACAACAGTTGTGGCAGTCCCACTAACGTAATACCTTCCTGTTGCTCTAAGCACTGCACTAGTTTAACTTGGTTAACCTTCACTGGCATCCTGTGAAGTGGCTCACATTGTCCCAATTATATGTTTGAGGAAACTGAGACACAGGAGGTTAACTCACCCAGGTCACACAGCTAGTAAGGGGTGTAAGAGCCCAGCTTTGGACCTGGGCCGCCCAGGAGGAGGGCTCGCACAGTTAACCTCCCTCGTTGCCATCCACATCCCTGACTACATGCTGCACTTCCGTGCTTCTGTGCCTTTGCCTGTCCAACCCGATCACACGGACACCTCCCCTTTGAAGACTTTCCTGACCACTCCCTTTTCTCAGAGCGCCTACCCAACAGGAGTCCTGCCTGGTCCCTTTTGTAGTTTGTATCCGTCTTTGTTATCACAGTGAATTTTTTTTTTTATAAATTCTATTTATTTATTTATTTTTATATTTATTTTTGGCTGTGTTGGGTCTTCGTTTCTGTGCGAGGGCTTTCTCTAGTTGCGGCAAGCGGGGGCCACTCTTCATCGCAGTGCGCGGGCCTCCTCACTATCGCGGCCTCTCTTGTTGCGGAGCACAGGCTCCAGACGCGCAGGCTCAGTAGTTGTGGCTCACGGGCCTAGTTGCTCCGCGGCATGTGGGATCTTCCCAGACCAGGGCTTGAACCCGTGTCCCCTGCATTAGCAGGCAGATTCTCAACCACTGCGCCACCAGGGAAGCCCGTGAATAGTTTTAAGTCATAATTATTTACCTTTCTGCCTCCCTGCTGTGTAGCATCAACACTTGTGGAGCATCTACACATCCATGTTTTTATTTATTTATTTATTTATTTATTTATAACATCTTTATTGGAGTATAATTGCTTTACAGTGGTGTGTTAGTTTCTGTTTTATAACAAAGTGAATCAGGTATACATATACATATATCCCCATAGCCCCTCCCTCTGCATCTCCCTCCCACCCTCCTTATCCCACCCCTCTAGGTAGTCACAAAGCACAGAGCTGATCTCCCTGTGACATGCAGCTTCTTCCCACTAGCTAGCTATTTTACATTTGGTAGTGTGTGTATGTCCGTGCCACTCTCTCACTTCGTCCCAGCTTACCCTTCCCCCTTCCCTTGTCCTCAAGTCCATTCTCTACGTCCGCATCTTTATTCGTGTCCTATCCCTAGGTTCTTCACAACCATTTTTTTTTTTTAGATTCCATATATATGTGTTAGCCTACGGTATTTGTTCTTCTCTTTCTGACTTACTTCACTCTGTATGACAGACTCTAGGTCCATCCACCTCACTACAAATAACTCAATTTTGTTTCTTTTTATGGCTGAGTAATATTCCATTGTATATATGTGCCACATCTTCTTTATCCATTCGTCTGTCAATGGACACTTAGGTTGCTTCCATGTCCTGGCTATTGTAAATAGAGCTGCAGTGAACATTGTGGTACATGACTCTTTTTGAATTATGGTTTTCTCAGGGTATCTGCCCAGTAGTGGGATTGCTGGGTCATATGGTAGTTCTATTTTTAGTTTTTTAAGGAACCTCCATACTGTTCTCCATAGTGGCTGTATCAATTTACATTCCCACCAACAGTGCAAGAGGGTTCCCTTTTCTCCACAGCCTCTCCAGCATTTATTGTTTGTAGATTTTTTGATGATGGCCATTCTGACTGGTGTGAAGTGATACCTCATTGTAGTTTTGATTTGCATTTCTCTAATAATTAGTGATGTTGAGCATTCTTTCATGTGTTTGTTGGCAATCTGTATATCTTCTTTGGAGAAAGGTCTATTTCGTTCTTCTGCCCATTTTTCACATCCATGTTTTTAAATTGTATCCTCACGGATGGCCTGCAAGGCGTGTAGAGATAGTTTTTTCAGAAGCCTGAGGCTATTGGTTGAATCTTTAGAAATAGAGACAGGAATAAAGCAGCCCTGAAAGGTTTCTGATTTTCAACTACAGGGTTAAGAAATAAACCCCCCAAGGTTGGGAACAGTGAACTATCTAGAAAGAGGGGAAAAAGCTACTGGTATTCATGAAGTACCAACTACATCCCTAGGAAAGGTATGTGTTGTCCAGCGAGAAATACAAAGAAGAACAGAAATGGACATACACTGTATAGACCAGACCCTGAGATTCTGTTACCTTCTTTAATCTTCCTGACAATCCACATGGAGATAGTGGGGTTTCTGTGTTGGAGAGGAGATCGAGGCTCAGCCAGGTCTAGTGCTTTGCCTAAGGAGCAGGGATTCAATCTGAGATCTGTCTGCTCTTTCCTCTACATCCAGGAAACAGGAGAACTAGAAAAACACAAGACAGTCCTTGGTCTCCGCGAGTCCTGGCCATTCTGGGGAGAGAGTATTGGGGCTGAGTGCTTTAGGGTTTTGGAGGAGAGGGGGTGCCTGGGTTGGTAGAGGCGGGGAAGGGGCGCTCCAGGGGACTGAGTGAGCAAAGCTTGGAGGAGGTATGTTCACAGATGGCACCAGTCTGCAGTGGTGTTTTAAATGCCATGCTGGAGAGATCTGGCTTCTAGTCAGTTTTAATTTCTGAGCAAAAGCTACAGATACCTTGTAGCTCTCTGCTAGTCCAGGTCCATGGTCCCTTATCAGAAATCCTGGCACCAAATCTGTTTCGGAGTTGATCCTGCCTGATTTTACAAAGGCAGTATTGTCCACCTCAAGACACCTGTCACAGGCCACACCGGGTACCAGCCTAAATCAGAAGGCTCTGGGATGGATCACAGCTCACAGGAGGGCATTCCATTTCTGCAGAAGTCCTTGCTATAGTCCACATAGAGGTCCAGGAGCTCGTCTTGCCCCCGAGAGTGACAGCTCAGGTATAAGGAGATGAGATTCACGTTGGGTGGCTGCAGGAACTGCACTGGTCTAATGAAGCCCCATGTTCCATAGAGGCTGGTCCCTCTAGTAAGAACACCATAGACATAGCTGCCAGTGTCCTCACAAAAAGTCACCACACTCAGGGAAACCCAAAACCATGGATTCCCCACTCACTTTCCTCCAGTCCAGATGCAGTTACCGTTCTGGGTCATCTTTACCAAAAGCAGCGTTGCCTGGTTCTGTATGTAGTTGCTATATTACCTTTGTCTGGTCTACAGGGGAACAGGTTAACAGAAAATTAACTCATGCTGAAGGGAAAAGGCTTTGTAACCCTTTATCCACATGTGTATATACCATGTATTTGGTAACACCTCCAGCGGGGTGCATCTCATAATCAGGTATTAATAGTCCTGCAGCAAAATGCATCTCATCAGTAGTAACACAAAGTGGGATAATTAAGATTAAACGAAACTCACATCAGCTCAGGTTAGGTTTTGTACCAGTTGAGTTACAGATAACCTTCCAGTGTTCAGAACATTTGGAGTTGGGCAGTATTTGGAAAGGGATCGTAAACCTGTTGCATTTCCCTCTGAAGAAATTCCTCGGAACATGAAAGAAGTGCAGGTCGCCTGCCTTACCACTAGAGGGCACCTGGGGTTACTATCATTTTGTCCAGGATCCTTGCTAACGGAGGTTTTCCTCACTTCAGCTTGCAGATGCCAGTAAGCTACCCAACCTGAAAGAACTTCTCCAGTCCTCAGGAGACAAAGACACATGGGCCTGGGACCTGGTGAGCTGGATTTTATCCTCAAAAGTCCTGACAATCCACAGTGCAGGAAAGTCAGAGGTGAGACTTTGGTCTATAGGATCACAGATTCCTGGGCCTGGAGGGCTCTGGGACCTCTTTGTGCACCAGCATGACCTGGGAAGCTTACTGAAAATGCAGATTCCTGGACCTTGTGTCCCCAGAAATTCTGATTCTGTGTCTAGAGTGGGGCCCAGGAACTTGTACACTGGCAGTACGAAGCTGTGTTCTCCCTCTTACTAGTGGGACCTTGAGCAGGTTACTGGGTGCATTTCAGTACCTCAGTTTCCTCATCTGTAAAATGGGGATAATAATAGTATACTTCCATCAGGGAACTGGTGAGAATTAAATGAATTTTCTCACTTAGAACAATGCCTAAGGGCACATGCTAGGGGCTCAGTAAAAGTTGGGTATCACAAGCACCCCAGGTACTTCTGACAAGGGTGGACCAAACATTCCAGCTGTCAGGAAGCAAAGAGGCAGAACCCGAAGTGGTGGAAATCCTCAGGCTCTGGGTTCAAATCCCACTCCCATCTGTTATTGAGTCTTCTTTTCCCCATTTGTAAATTGAGAATATTAATAGTTACCTCAGAAGGGAGCTATAATAGAATGTGTCTCACCCGCAGTATAGTCTCTGGCACAGGCCAGATATTCCATAATTTGGCTTCCCTTGCTTGGCTGCGATCTCTCAGGGACGGGCTGGGATGACAGGGATCAGAGTGTAGGACAGGCACATCCCTGATCAGGTGTTCTTTCCTGTAAGCGGCAGCAGGAGTTTGTACTGTTCCTCAATCAGTTTTAATTTAAGAGCATTCAATTTTATAAGTTCCTGCTAAAGACAGAAATCCTCCTTAAGTGGCATAGAATTTGGCATCTCGGTTTCTGGTGTCTAGGGACATCCTCCATCCATGTTCGATGGTAAGATAACATAAACAGCCCTGGAGTGGGAGTCAGGAGACCTGTATTCAGGTTGGGCTGGGCTGCTAAATCCTAGATGATCTTTGGGTTTCATTTTTGTCATCTGTTAAATTTAGATTTATTCATTCATTTACTCATTCCTCATAAGGACATCAAGCGCCTACTGGAGTTGGGTGCTATTGGTAAAGTAGATAAGGCAGTTGCTCCTTGATTTTTGATTATAGTAGTGGAAATCCTCAGGCTCTGGGTTCAAATCCCGCTCCCATCTGTTAAGTTCCATTAAAATATGGAGTGTTGGGACCCAGGATTATCAACTTTTTATTGTGCCCAAGTAAGGATATTGTCTACCATGTATCATTTTATAAAATGATATTTTAATGCAAAAAAAAGGATGGTCCTGACCTCAGAATAAAGGACAGTTCTTCCAAAGAAGGAATCATGGCAACCTTACATCAATGTAAATATATCTGTTAAATTGCCCTTATTTTTGTCATTTAATCACAACCCAGAGAAAACTTTAACACAGACTGGCTTTGGTCTGTGACATACTGTTTGGAAATCTTGGAAATGGTGTGGTCTCTGCCCTGAAGAGGATTATTACCCTTTAGGAAGGAGCTTACCCTTCTGTATCAGTTAACTTTCGTTGCATAACAAACCATCCCTCAAATCTACTGGCTTAAAACAACACTGATTGCTTCTCATGATTCTGTGGGTTGGCTGGGTGGTTCTTATTAGTGGGGCCGGCTCACCTGGGGCTGATCTAGGGTAGCCTCACTTATGTGTGTGGGGCTTCAGCTGGGATGGCTGCTGTGGTTGGGGCCTTCCTCTACGAGGCTGTCATCCTGTAGAAGGTTAGCAGGGCTTGTGAAGGGTTCCCAGCAGCAGACAAGGAAGGGCAAGCTCTTTTCAAGTCTCTGTTTGCCATATGTTTACCAAGGGAAGTCACAATGGCCAAGCCCAGATTTAAGGGGTGGAGAAATAGATTCCATCTCCTGATGAAATCTTGGTGGAATTCCACCTGCAAAGTCGCATTGCAGAGGGGTGAATGGACAGGGATGGGAGGAAAAATTTTTGTGGCCATTTTTGTAATTTATCACACTTTTCTACCTCCTAAGATTATTGTAAAGATGAAATGCAGGAAATAGATGTGAAAGTGTAATGAAAATTAGAAGTGATCTTTAGTTAGAAGGAGCAATTCGTGCTTCTCAGTTAGCCTACTGTAGGGAAAAATATTGTTAGAGGAAAGCAGCCTTGAGCTATAAGCTCTGAGCTTGTTTATAAACTGATGTTTTTATTCCTGTGAAGCCAGTTCTTCTCATGAGCAGAGCCCATAGGCGTTAAACCCAAGGCGTTGGGAGGCCATTTTGGCAGCACATTTAACCAACTTCCCAAATAAAACTTCAACTTCTTGCGTGTTTTCAAGTTTGAAAAGATCCAAAAGCTGACTGGTGCCCCTCACACGCCTGTCCCCGTGCCGGACTTCCTGTTTGAAATTGAGTACTCCGACCCAGCCAACGCCAAATTTTATGAGACCAAAGGAGAACGAGACCTAATCTACGCCTTCCACGGGAGCCGCCTAGAAAACTTCCATTCCATCATCCACAATGGCCTGCACTGCCACCTGAACAAGGTGGGGCCCAAGGCTGCTGACATGGGGGAGTGTGTGTCAGGGCTGGTAGGGGTGAGGGTGGGTGGGTTCACTAAGGCCTTGCCACTCAAAGTGTGGTCTGCAGACCAGCAGCAGCAGCTTTGCTCGGGAGCCTGCGAAAAGGCAGAATCCTGGGCCCACCTGACCTTCTGAGTCAGAACCTGCCTTTTAACAAGATCTCCAGGTGATTCCTATACTGATGAATGTTTGAGAAGCATCGGTTTAAAGATGGTTCCCAGCCTTGGCTGCACATTTAGAATCACTTGGGGAGCTATTAAAAACCCCAATGCCTGGCCGCATCCCCAACCAATGTGGGTCCCGGGCACCAGTATGCTTTCAGAGCTCACCAGGTGATCCCAGTGGGTGGCCAGCCCCTCGCTCCTCAGCATGATCCCTGGACCAGTGGCGTCCACATCACCTGGGAGCTTGTTGAACATGTGGAATCTCAGGCCCACCCCAGACGACCTGATCAGAAATCACAATTTAACAAACTCCCAGGTGATTCATATGCATGTTGAAGTTTGAGAAGCACTTGCCTAGGGGACCTGCCAACAGAGTCAGCCCTTGGGGAAACTGAGGAGAGGAGCTCCCTCCTTGAGCACCTTTCCTTCCTTTTTTAGGAGTCAACCACCCCTTCTTTGCCAGCACTTATTTTGTCCCTCAGTGAGGTGAAGGAGGAAGAATACAGACAGGAGCCAAAAAGACCACCTTTGCAGCTCTGCCATCCTGGGAAGTTTACTTAACCTCTCGGAGCCTCGGTGTCCTCATCTGTAAAATAGGATTCCATTACCCACGTGCTGGTGCCCTGATAGGATTGAAACAGTTCATGTATGCAAAGGGCTCTTCCTGTACTTAAGTACCAAGGAAGCAGTGGCTGCTTTTAGAGGCTGATGGAGAGCGACTCTGGGGCGGCTGGAGGGCTGCAGCCTTTCCCCCAGTCGTCCCAGAATCTGCCTTGTCTGGGGGGCTGGCTCCACGAGCTGTGGGCTCAGTCGTGGCTGATGCAGTCCCGAGGCTGGAGAGACTTTTCCAGCACTGCTGCAGCTGATTAGCACAGTTGGGTTTTGCGAGGATGATGGGCTTGTTTACGCTGGCTCTCAGCTTATTATTATGGCCAGGCTACTGGAATCCAGGGGGCCTCTGCTTCACACCAGAGCCCACCTGGAGAAGTTGCCTGCAGATTCCAGTCTTGTAACCAAACCTTCACTTCAGTGCCTGAGGGAGTTTGCTGCTTAGAAGCATCTCATCATAGTCCTTTGGTGAAGCGGATGCTCTTCTGGCCTCCTCTGCCTGGGTTTTCAGTGAGGGGCTTGCTTGAGGGAGCCTACCTGCCAGTTGAAGCTCTGAGATTGTTTTTCTCGTAGGGATACCCCAAGTTTCCTGCTGTTGTGCTCTCCTGCTCATGGTTCTTGAGTCTAGGGATGGTGTATACATGGCAGGCATAAGCAGAAATAGATGTGGGGTCAGATCAGAGGACATCCATGTCCTTGGAGAAGGTCTGTGTTAACTTTTGAGACATGGGGACACTGTAACAAGGCCAAGGAAAGGCTTGTTTCATTTCCCCTAAGCTTCACTTAATTGGCTTAGCGTTGTGGAAGCCTGGTGCCACTGACTAGGATGTTTCTCAGTTAGCAAGTAGAGGACTTTCACTGAGCTGTTTGAGGCCATTCATCATCTTAAGATACGGACACTGTGGCCCAAGGATAGCATCTGAATTACAGCTCATGTCAAATTCCATCCACTGGTAGAAGTTACCTAGAATGTTGTGCTGAGAAGGATTCTGAGTCAGTATGAATGAGTGCCATGACTGATATTTTTATGTCAGCATCATGGTTGATTATTGATGTCTACCATGGGCAAAGGATGTGTTTGCTATGCCTGCTGTAGCCTCAGCTTGTAGGTATTTCACCTGAGATCCTTGTCTTTCACCTGGCATGCTTCCTCGTGGAGGACACCAAATTAGCACCACCACCAGGGACCTGCCTCCTAGAGTTTTGGACATTTTCTTGGTCAACATCAACACAAAGAGCAAAACTTACCCTGCCCCTCATATAGGCCTGCCTTATTTGGTTACAATTTCTGGTCTGAGATTTGTTTCTTTTCCAAGTAATGACTCGGATTACTTCCCTTAGTCACTCAGGTGTTACCCCCTCCCTGTACATAAGGACATGACTTTGCTTCTGCAAGCCTGTCAGTGTAACCATGCTTAACACATTCATGTGGCAGGAATTAACTGATATACTACGACATAAGAGCCTGTGACGGCATACCCACCCCTGTCTTGTGCCAGGTGTTCTGTGCGGTGCTTTATGTGCATCATCTCATTGAATCCTTGCCCATGACCTTATGAAGGAGACACGGTTATCACCACTTTGTAGATGTAGAAACTGAGACCCAGAGAGTTTATATAACTTGCTAGCTTGTTAGAGGGATAGGCAGGATTCAAACTTGGGTCTGACTCTTATACCTGTGGTTTTCTTACTCAGCCTTAAGCACTGGAACTACTAGTTTGCCAGCTTAGTTAGCCACATCCACAATCAGTTAAACTGTTGTCAGATAGGAATGTGTTTTGTAATAACCCTATGACGATGTCATAGGATTATTTGATCTTATGCCTTTTGTTGGGAAAAAAAAGAGGCTTGAAGATTGTGTTAACAACTCTGTTGAAGAAAGACCTGTGTCATCTTGCTGTGCCAACTCTGCATTCACCCAGCCCTGTTTCTTTTCTGTTGATCTCTGCCATTTCAGACATCCTTGTTCGGGGAAGGGACCTACCTCACCAGTGACTTGAGCCTGGCTCTCATTTATAGCCCCCACGGCCATGGGTGGCAGCGCAGCCTCCTGGGCCCCATCCTTAGCTGTGTGGCCGTGTGCGAGGTCATTGACCATCCAGACGTCAAGTGCCAAACGAAGAAGAAGGGTGAGTGAGCACTTGGCCCAGACCTGGGCTGCAGGCCTCTGGGTGTCAGGCTTTTGCCTTTGGCCCAGCTGTTGGGTGGAGCACCCACTGCATGCCAAGGGATGGGCTGGGTTGACAGTGTAGGACAGGGCCTGCCTTCAGGGAGTGAGCGGTCGCCTTATGGACTGAACACACAGTGGAAAAGATGTCACTGACTACAGGGCAGTGGGTAGGGAGTGCCAGCTGAGAGGAAGGGGCAATCACGGTGGGTCCAAGTGCTCAAGGAAAGCTTTGGGGTGGAGAAGATGAAAATGAGTGTGTGAGGCCAGAGCACAGTCTCACTGAAGGTAGAAACTGGATCTGATTCACTCTTGGGCACCTGGTGTTGGCAGGGAGTCTGGTACATACTTGACATTCAGTAAACATTTGCTAAACTGAAGCTAAAGACTTGCGTCCACACCCTGTTCCTCCAGGCTGCTCTGGTGTGTGCTGGAGTCCCGAGAGGATGTGAGGGGCACCTGAGGCCATGGGGGTGAATCCTGGGCTCTCTAGGGAGCAGATGAATGGTGGGCCACCTCAGTCCACTCTCCTGATATGTGCCTTAGATCTTTGCCCCGTGCCTCCTGCTGTTTTGCCCTCAAAGGCAGAAGTCATAGAACTGTCATTCTAGTCTCCAGAGCTGGCCTGTTGGTTCCACTGAGAAAAGGAGAATTGAGAAAACTGTTCCTGGCCTTTAATGTAAAGCAATTGGAATCCTGACGAATGGGCCCAGGTCTGATGCCACTCTCCCAAACCAGACAGCATGAATATTCACTTCTATAATTCTTAGGAAGTCTGCAAACCATGACATTAAACATTAGGACAAAACCTTGCAACGTCTGCTGTGACGAAGCTTTGGCCTTTTGTGGGTTTTTTTGTTGTGTTTTGGTTCTTTTTGCTAAAGCTTTTTCATGTTACTAAAAGGAAAGGTTTTGTTTTGTTTTTTTAAAAAAGTCTTGGTACAAAAGGTGGAAGATAAGTGTTCTAAGACGCTCGAATCCAGAACGGTTAATTTAAAATGCTGTTAAAAAGCTTGTTTCAGATCAAGTCCTATTTCTAGTCCCAGATTATTTTTTTGTTATGGCCATCAATCTGCTTCTTCCCTTCGCTTTCCCCACTCAGTTTTTTTTTTTTTTTCTCTCTTGTATCCCTTTTAGTTTCGTATTCCTTTTCCTCTTCCTGGCCGTCTGCTTGTCGGACTCTCCTGTTTTTAAGTCCTGCTTCACGTACACACACAGCCCATTCCTCTGCCTGCCGGGGCTTCTCCACCCTCAGGACCAGGGTGCTTGACCCGTTTCTATTCATAGTTTGCTTCTGTTATTATTGTATCTTCCCCTTGTAAAGTTGTGCTTTATCTCCTTATTTAGATTCCAAGGAGATAGATCGCAGGAGAGCGAGGATCAAGCACAGTGAAGGGGGAGACATCCCTCCAAAGTACTTTGTGGTCACCAATAACCAGCTCCTGCGAGTGAAGTACCTGCTGGTGTACTCACAGAAGCAGCCCAAGAGGTGAGAAGGATGGTCCCTGCATGAGGTCCAGGAGAACAACTAAAGGCTGCATTCATAGTATTGGGTTCTTAGTTATCAGCAGCTCCTCTCCCCCAGCCTTAGACCTCAGCTATGTATAAAATATATTAAGCACTCCGCTTTATGTAAGGGGTAAGAAGTGAGGAATACAGGTCGAATAAAATCTGGTCCTGGCCCTAAGGGACTGTATATTCTAGTGAAGAAGAGCTTCGTTAACATAAATAACTTGAGGGACTGAATGAAGCCAAACTGTGAAGCCCCTTCGCCACTTGGGCTCCTGATCACAGTCTGAAACCCACTCATTGGCTTGCGCTGAGAGGCGGGGTGGTGCCAGGATCTGGCTGGGATTATGTGCCGTCCAGCTTGGTCACTTCCCAAGGTGGCTGTCGAACCACCACCTGCTCCTCTCTGGACCTGAGATGCTTCATCTTTATCTCTAAAATGAGAGTGTTGAATCCAACAGCAGATGAGGCCTTCCAGCTCCTAAGAACCTGAGAGTGGTGGATTCCTCATGCCATCTCAGCATTGTGTTTTCGGGGGTATGGCAGGGCTCTCCAGGGTTGCGGGTCACTTTGACATTTTGTCACATTGTTGGGGGTCCATGGTAGAGTCTCTCATGGGAATGAGCAGCAGGTGAGCAGGTAAGACAGGAAAAGACTTATTGTTAATACTCTTGACTCCTACTTGTACACACCAGTGGATTCAGAATTCAGTATCTAGTAAAAATCCTCCCTCCTTAAATCTGGTAAATGTGTACAGGGTTCCTAAGTTTGGGGGACATTATCCTTTGGTTTAAAATCATCTGGCTTTTTCAAGTTGAAAATTCCATTCCTTTCCCACTTCTTCCTGGAGTGTCTCTCTAGTGCACACTTGGATGGTTTAGATCATCTCCCACCAGGCAAAAGAGGATTTCCCCTGCCCAGAATGATACCTGTGCATGTCTGAAAGTGAAAAGACTTTTGCTGAATACCCTGCCACTGTCATCAGATGCCCTGTCATCTGGTCAGACACCCTTAGTGAGGTCATCCTTCTAGATACCAAAATCTTGCTTAAGAAAAGACAGGTTATGAAAGGTACAGGAGGAGCTATAAAAGGAAAGATCAGGATGAGCTCATTGCATAGCTGTCTTTGTACATTTAGAAAATGTTCTGGTGAAAGGCGTGTCAGCGCCAGGGCAAATAGCCCCAGATTTTTTTCTTTTAATTAATTAATTAATTTATTTATTTATTTTGGCTGCATTGGGTCTTTGTTGCTGTGCGCGGCTTTCTCTAGTTGCGGTGAGCAGGGGCTACTCTTCGTTGTGGTGCACGGGCTTCTCATTGCGGTGGCTTCTCTTGTTGCAGAGCTCGGGCTCTAGGTACACGGGCTTCAGTAGTTGTGGCTCACGGGTTCTAGGGTGCAGGCTCAGTAGTTGTGGCCCACGGGCTTAGTTCCTCCGCGGCATGTGGGATCTTCCCGGACCAGGGCTCAAACCCGTGTCCCCTGCGTTGGCAGGCGGATTCTTAACCAGTGCGCCACCAGGGAAGCCCAGCCCCAGATTTTTTGAGCAAAGGAGCACGCACAAAGCTTCTTTTCATGGCTCACTCAGAGGACGAAATTGATCATTTCATCTTCTTTGAGCCAGAAGTTGTTGCATACACTTTAAAAATATGTTTTTCTCTTTGTTCCAACATCAACTCTTTTTTCCCCCTGAAGCAGGGCTTCAAGCCAGCTCTCCTGGGTTTCCAGCCATTGGTTTACGGTCATGATAACCCTGTATCTGCTGCTGCTGCTCATAGTGAGTGTCATCAACTCCTCAGCTTTCCAACACTTTTGGAATCGCGTGAAGAGATGATCTTTCTGGGCCTGGTGTGGAGACCACCGCAACCATGTGCCTTATGATAACTTGTTCTGTCCCTCCCGGGCCTCACATCCAGCCAGGTCAAGCCTGGGGGCCAGTTGGGGACCACAGGACGATTTTTATGTGCCATAAATGTATCAATTGCCTTTGATGATGCTCTCAGCCACACTAGTCAACGGAGGCTACTGGCCCCTCACTCTTAGGTTTTGGGGGAGATTTCCTGTCTGCGCCTTCCTAAATAGTCTTAGGGAGTTGGCTTTTTTGCCAGGGCCAAAGGAGAAAGTCCTGCTGCATTTAAAAACAAAGTGTCCAAGCTGTCAGTGGGGTGTTTACAATTGCTTCTGGCGGACTTTGGCCCTTCTCTAACGCCTTCTGGAAGGCGGAAATGTGTAGTAGGGACTATAAATCACTAGGCGTTTGCCTTGTTTTGACTTGAGATACCCTAGAGGAACAGTCATGTTTCCCATAAAAATCGGTGGGATTGTTTTGAATTCCATCAGCCTTTGTATGTGAGTGCAAAACACTTCCACAGTTTTCTCACATCAACAGATAGCCTTCTGCTACAGCTGTAACCCCTCCGCCCCAACCATGGATGAGAAAGGAAGGAGTCAGAGAACTGATAGAAAACAAAGATCAACTCAAGTCATCTTTTTCTAAAAATTACCAACTGCTGATTACAGCTGAAATGGAACCAAGTGTTTGTTTTCTGATTTTTTTTTTTTTTAAAGTAGCTATTTGACAAATTCGTCTTTGTGAGCTGAGTAAAAGGGGAAATTTCTAAACCTAGAGCACCATTTGGCCAGTGTCCCCAGCCTCCTTCCTGGCCGTGTTTTAGAGAGAAGGATTTGAGCTGCAGGCCTGCCTCCTGCTCTCCTTCTCACGAACCTGCCTTGATTGTGGCCTGTTAGCCACAAGTGCCACACTGCAGGCCTTCTGTGGGCGGCTGGCCTTTGAGATAGAGGCCTGCCTGGGTGTGCCACAGATGTGTGTGGGCTGAGCCTCCCTCACAGGGCCCGCAAGTCTCTGGGACTCAGCCTGGGCTTTAAATGTTCAGGAAAAGCCTCAGGCTGCTCAGAGAGCCCTGGTTCTACCTGCTGTATTCTCTGCCCCTCCTTCCTGCCCCGTGTCAGCTGTCATGGAGCCCTATCTGATTTAGGGGGGAGATTTCTGTAAAGAATGTGGAAATTCACTTTTCTATAATTTGTGAGGTTGTGAAAAAGCCACTATCATGGTTTTTACATTGAATATTGGAGCACTTCAGAAATAATAAAGGTATTTTCCTAATTTCCAAGTTGCCTTTGTGACTGCTTTCAGCCTCAGCACGAGGCTGCTGTGTATTCATTGTTGGGAAAAATTTTATCCTTCCTTGTTCGAGGTGGCCGTTTGCTGGAGAGTATATATCTCCAGGATATCTGTAGGCATTGAATTTATAGTTACTGATTTAGCAAATACGAGCCCCTACTGTGTGCCAGGCACTAGAAATAGGAGCAGAATCAGGTCAAACTGCCCCTGCCCTCACAGAGCTGACAGTCTAGCAAGGTAGGCAGACGGACAGACATTCTCAGGAGTGAAGTTGGCATTATATGGTATCATAAAGGAGTTTTGGAAGCTACTTGGCAAGGAATCTTAACACGGTCTGGGGTCAGGAAATATGGAGGTGACACCCTGGAGCCTACAAGGCACCTTACACGTACTGATTTCTTTAATCCTCACAACAGATAAGAAAGTGAAGGCCCAGAGAGCTGAATAGGTGGCCCAAGGTTACATGGCTAGGAAGTGGCAGAGCTGGGGGTTGAACGTGGCTTCAGTGTCAGTCTCGTAAGCATCAAGCTCTTCAGCCCCACTGGGCTCCCAGGAAAGGTGACGTTCAACTGAAACCTGAAAGAGACATTGGTGTCAGGCTAAGAGGTGGAGAAAAAGCGTTTCAGGCAGTGCAAACAGCGCAAAGACCCAGAGTTCTTGCTGGAGAAGCTGAAAGCAGGAGGGTCCTACAGGAAGAGACTGTGGTGGGAAATGAGGCTGGAAAGGTGGGCAGGGAACAGATCATGAAAGACCTTAAAAGTGGTGGGCTGGGGAGAGCCATTAGATTTTAAGCAAGGAAGTGATATGATCAGATTTGGTTTGTAGAAAAATCACTCTGGCTGGTGGTTGGAGAATGGATTTAGGATTATTTTGAGGATTAAAAGAACCGATGGTTACAGTAGCTTAGCACAGAGCAAGTAGCTGATTTGTTTCAGCTGCTATTATTATTATCGTTATTATTTGTTTTTAATGGCCCAGCAGAGGAGATGAGCATGCAAAGGAGACAGAGCAGTAATGCCCAGGGACCCTGGAACAGTGAAGTGTCACAGAAGTGAAAAACGAAGCCTTGGTGAGCACTGTCAAATGCTGCCAAGCAATCGAGATTATACCTGAGAAGTTCTATTGGATTTACTGAGTTGGAGATCATTGGTGAACTTGGCCGGAGCAGTTTCCATGGAGTTCAGCATAGGGGATGTGAACAAAGTCCCACTGCACAGATGTGAAATGTGCACAGTTTCCAGGTGTTCTCAGGCAATATTTATTTAAAACCTAATCCCCTTTTTCTGAGGCTTCTGTCCCCTCCCACTCCCGCCCCCCAAAAAAAGAGGTTGTATAATACCTGATGTGACTGTGGGGCAGGCACTGGGCTTATGATGGGGACATGAGGATGGATGAAGAACGGTCCTGTCCTCCAGGAGCTTCCAAGCCAGTGGGCTCCATGGGACAGGTACATTTTGATATGAGGGAAGGAAATTCCTGGAGCCTAGAGGGTTAGAATGGACAGGAGGGAAGACTAGGACAGGGCCACATTATGACTTTCATGAGCCCTGGGCACTTTTGCCTTCATGGGCCCCTTCCTCTAAAAAAAAAAAATCTAAAATTATACTGTAGGGGGCTTCCCTGGTGGCGCAGTGGTTAAGAATCCGCCAGCCAATGCAGGGGACACGGGTTCGAGCCCTGGTCCGGGAAGATCCCACATGCCGCAGAGCAACTAAGCCCGTGTGCCACAACCACTGAAGCTCGTGTGCCTAGAGCCCGTGCTCTGCAACAAGAGAAGCCACCGCGATGAGAATCCCGTGTACCGCAACGAAGAGTAGCCCCCACTTGCCGCAACTAGAGAAAGCCTGTGCGCAGCAACGAAGACCCAAAAATAAATAAATAAAATACATAAATTTAAATAAATAAATAAATAAAATTATACTGTAGGACTGTGTTGGTATAAAGATGAATGTATTACTCTTATGTACTAAAATGTTTTCTACCACTTAAAAGCTCATTTTCCCCCTTCTAATTTTATTTTATTTTATTTTTAAAAATTTTATTTATTTTTGGCTGCGTTGGGTCTTTGTTGTGTGTGTGGGCTTTCTCTAGTTGCGGCAAGGGGGGGCTACTCTTCGTTGCCGTGCGTGGGCTTCTCATTGCAGTGGCTTCTCTAGGCACGGGCTCTAGGCACGCAGGCTTCAGTAGTTGTGGCTCGCGGGCTCTAGAGCGCAGGCTCAGTAGTTGTGGTGCGTTGGGCTTAGTTGTTCCGCAGCATGTGGGATCTTCCCCGACCAGGGATTGAACCCGTGTCCCCTGCATTGGCGGGCAGATTCTTAACCACTGCGCCACCAGGACGGTCCCCCACTTCTAATTTTAAAGGGAATTAAATCCTTTTCGTAACGGGGACTCTAGGCCCTGTGCCTACTATGAGTAGTGGACTAGGGTCATGGGGGATAGTGTGAGATCCTTGGGTACCTGGGAATGGAGAGGCAGGAAAGAGACAAACTCTGAAGGCTCAGTTCTTTATAGCACCGACCCCACATCTAAGGCAGACCCCCTAGGCCAACCAGCTCAGGAAAGGGCAAAATTGGGTTCTGGGGGTTGAGAGCTCAGGGGGCTCATGCTGCAAACACTTTCATGGGGGAAGAAGCACCAGTCTCCTTGCTGACAAACCCGCTATGGGCCAAGAGCTTCCCCAGGCGGCTGATGGCAGACGAGACCAGATGGTGGTTCAGTTGGAGCCACCTCGCATCAGAGCCCCAGCTGCCTTGGTCTTGTCAAAGCAACCTTATCAGCCTTCTGTCACCGATGCCACTGTCAGGGGGAACAGTTTTGGGAAGTGGCAAGTGGACCTCTCACAGGCTAGGTCCCTGCTTTTGAGAAGGGCTAAGAATCCAATGAGCTGTCAGTTTCCACCACAAAAGGAAGGATTTTACTCTGCAGGCTTTGGATTAGTGTATATGTGTATGTGAGAGAGATGTGGAGTAGGGATGTGGTTCACTATTGTTTCTTTTCATTTTGTTAAACACTGATTGTCTGCAGAACCAGTAGTGGGTGGGGAGGTTGTGATTTTAAAAGCCCAATTCAGATATTTTTCTTTAGAACATGACCGCATGCATCTGAGCCCATTCCTGCTGCTAAGCCCAGGAGGTTTGTACTGGCTTGGAATCAGCCATACTCACCCTCCCCGTTGCCATGGTGATTCTTGGCAGGGAGTCGGGCAGGAGCTGGATTCGGCTCCCCAGAAAAAGACCAGGACCACACCCCTCCCTAAGCCCCTTCCACAGCCCTCCACTCTCCTCCTCTCCACCCTGCCCCACCTCGTGAGTTTTCCATCTCTTGGCCTTTGTTTGTTTTTGCTTTTGTCAGTCTCTCTCCTCTGGATGGGTTACTGTTTGTTTCCAAACTGTCTGGGGCAGTGCACCCTGCAGACAGTGTCCTGGGCTGCCTCTAGCCCTGATCTGGTTAGAATAAGACCCTCTCCTTTGTGTGAATCTCCAACCTGACATTTGGGACATCCAAAATAAATTGTGACATTCTGAAGCGAGATGGAAACCACCATTTCCACCCACTCCTGCTGGCACTCTTATCCACTTGGATAGAGTTTTTAGAAAATTTCCAGTATTCACTGCAGTGCCCACATAGTGCAGCCCTGAGAAGGAGAAGCAGCATTTACCGAATACCTACTCTATACCAGCCACTGGGCTAGGCTTTGCTTGTGTTAAAAATCTGGTGGTGAAGGTGATGTTTCCTGCACTAAAATTTAACTGCAAGCTGCTTGAGGGCAGGGCCTAGGTCATCTTTGTAAACCCAAGTATCTAAGACATGGTGGAAGTTCAAGTAAAGTTTGTTGACTGAATAAATGGAGGAAAGGATACAAGAAACTTCTTTGCCATGGTAGAGGGTAATGTCAGCAAAGGTGACTGAAGACAGACGAGAAAAAATTCACTGGCAAGCCAATGCGGATGGGTGAGGATTTCAGAGAATTTTGTGGACATTTATTGCTTGATTTCAGGGAGTCCCATTTGCTCTCTGTCACCAAAAGTACCTTTTGGCAGTAGAGTGGGGTGGGCAGAACAGAGTCTTTTAAAAGGTTCATTTGAAAGGCTCAGACTTAAAATGCAAATGGTCCTGAGAGATTAAACTATTGATTTGATGCTTATTCATACACACATGTGAAGGACTGATGAGGAAGCCTTTCTTAAGAACAGGTTTTAGTAAGACTTGTGGAGCTGGGGGTGGTGGAGGGGGCGGGGGAGAGGTGAGAGAGGAAGAAATCACTGGAGATTCAAGGGTGAGAGGAGCTTTGACCATGTGAGGAGGTAGGGGGAGAGGGCTGGGGCCACTGGAGTCAGAGTTTGCTTGATCCCCGATACCCCTTTGGCTCAGTGAAATAAGCTTGTGGTGCTGACAGACCCTTCCAGCCCTGGCAACACTGGTCACTTCAGTCAAACTGCCTGCTAGTGGGACAAGAAGGAGGCAAGGCCAGTCTGAATTCCTGGGAAGTATGGATTGCAGACTAGCTGAAAGGTGTAGTTTTTTTTTTTTTACTGTTCTTAAGCAAGTCCAGGCTATCCCAAATGGGTCCATAACACGTTGTCTATCAGAGGTGTCTAGGGATTTAAAACTAGCACATCAATAATATTTTTAGAGGGCTTGAAGGTGCTTGAAAAGCATTTGTCATAGTTTTTGACCCACTGATTTCCTTTGTTTGACATCTGTTGTTCTTGGCCCCTGTGGTCCGTATCACTCTCCTGGTACCTACCGCAGCTTCTCTGTGGGGAACCACCCTCTTTTCACTCTCACTGGATCTTGGTAAAGCTGACTGCCCCTCTCACCCACACACTCTAGGGGTGGACCAGTGGCTGAGGCCCGAGCCAGTCAGCAAGTTGCACCCCCCTACTTCCGCCTCAGTGATTGGTTCAGACATGGGCATGTGACCCAGTCAGAATCCACAGGAGATTTGTTTTCGGAGGCTGCTGGGAAAGAGACTTTCCTTCCTCCTGATGCCGTCGTGCTGCCTCGTGAAGCTTCAGACTGACGCCAACACCGTGGAAAGTAGAGCCAAGAGAGGAAGAGGAAAAGAGTCATGATGATGATGTTTGAGTACTGAATGCAGTCATGCCTAAAGCTAGGCCTTTCACTTAAGTGACCAATGAATTCCGCTTTTTAACAGAATTTAAATTGGGTCTTGGGAATAAAAGGAGGGGGGAGTCCATAACTTATACCCATTGTCATCCCCGGTGCTCCATTATTTTTGGTGTAAACCTTTTATTGAATATAGAAAGATGTGGTTTTCAGATGTGTGAGTCAGGATTGATGAATTTTGACTGTCCTTACCCCTGGACTATACCCACAAGGCATTCAAACCTGTGCAAAATGAGAATTGGGCAAATCACCCGAAAAGCACCATGCTCTGGGTTATTCTGCAGCCTGAGCATCAAGGTGCTTCCTTGGGTCACTTGGACTCCTCCAGAAAGTCTTCTGGCCTAGGGAACCCCAGAGCACTCTGAGGTCTGCGAGCAGCAGTAGGTAGATGTGACCAGCGTCCGGGGTTATAAACTATACTGGAGGGTCCTGGCCCTCAGCAAAACCAGAGCTTGGGTCTGTAGCAATAGAAGGAATGAGGGAGAAAGGCACTACCATTTATTAAGTGCCTCCTGCATGATGGGCATATTGAAAGAATTATTTAATCCTCACAATAGCCTTTCAAGGCAGATAGTATTACCTTTATTTTACAGGAGAAGAAGGAGGCTTGGAGAGGTGACTACCCAAGGTGAGAAAGCCCGAAAGAGGCAGAGCCAAAGCTGACTAGCTGCAAGGCCGCAGCTAGAGGGGCTTCCTGAGCAAAAGGGATCTGGGCTGGTGGTGTAGGGAGGCTGGAGTGGGCAGCGCCAGCTCAAGGCATGCCAAATGAGCTCCCTCCCCAGGAGAAGACTGTTAGCTGTGCCGTGTCTCATAAGCAGGGGGCATCTGGATGCTGGAGGTGGGACCTTGGGAAGTCTCCATCCCCGCCCCCCGCAATGGCCACACTATTAATGAGAGCTTCAGGCTCAGCTCCACTCACCCTTCCAGCTCTGTTACTGCAGACCCAGGAGGTGAGCTCTGAGGTGCACATGGCACTGAATGTGGGGCAGGGAGGGGCGGCCTCTTCCTTCCACCCCCACTGCCTGCTCAGAGCTTGGGCCATCAGCCTTCTCTGATTAAGTTGACTTCTTCTAAACCTTGCATCCAGGGGCTGCCAGCAGCCAAATCCCCCTGATTGAGATGTTCCCGACATCAGAGAATAAACAGCCTCCCCTGTCCAAACAGCTGTGCTGAGCAGCATTCCTGTCTCTCAGCCTGCTCGGCTGGGTGGGGCTGCAGCCCTGTGTGTACCTCCAGCGGAGGCCTGGGGGACCTGGTGAGTGGCTGGAAGGGAGAGGGGAGGTGGCCATCTGTCTTCAGACTACACAGGACATTCCTGTGCCTGAGTCCCCATTTCGCCCCCCTGCCAAGCATCTCAGCCTCAGCCACTCCTGGCACAAGCTCTGTGTTTGTAACAATGACTCTGTGACTTCAGAAGAGGTCAACACCAGGCCACTGTCCCTGGGTTTGGAGCGCCTTCACCCTTGCGCAGAGGCTGCCTGGCGAATTTGAAACTCATACAACATTCTAGCTAGATCTGAAGTCATCACACCCACATGGCTTGTTTTACAGACATAGTGAGTCAGTGCAGAAGCAGGATGAGACCCCGGGCCTTTCTTGCTATCCACTACCTTGGGATGTTGTGGCTAGAAGGATGTGAGGGGCTCTGAGTGAGAGGCACTGCCCATGTTTTTGGAGAGGAGCAGAGGTGTTTTCACCCTATGCCTGTTTTGGAGATCAGGCTTGCGGCCGAGCCATTTCCTGAGGAAGCAAGGCCTCTGGAAAAGCACTGTTCACCAGCCCCTCCTAAATCTGACTGACCTAAGCCCCTCCTGTTGGGAGTGGAGCTGGGACAGCAGGACCTGAGTGGGGCTCTGCCACTGTCCACAGTCCAGCGTCCAGTGGAGGCTTGGCCAGGGCCAGAGGGCAGATTACTTGGGAAGGGGGAGCCCCCCCCCCCAGCACACAGCATCTGCTTCTGTGCCCTAGGGCTCTGGCCTAGACTGTTGGGGAGGAGAGAGAACAGCCTACCTCAGCCTGTCTGCAGAAGGAATTCCTCTAGGAGCCCCCTCTGGCCGCAGACAGGAGCAGGAGGGAGGCAGACAGGAGGAGGAGGGAGGCAGACAGCGTGGGAGCCCAGGGCAGCCTGAGGGTCTCTGTGGACAGGTGTCTTACTCAGTCTGTCTTGGGCCTATGGCTTTGTCTTCGTCTAGCTGCGTGTATCAGTGTGGATTCATGTGACTGTTCCATGTTTGTATGTGTAGGTGGTTACATTTCTGGTTGGAGTTGGATTCCTCCGTGGGAAAGTGTATACTTATGTGTTTGTCTGCATGTGTATATGTCCACCTCTCTGTGTAAGCTCGTGTGTGTGGGTATCATCAAGGGAAAGTGTGGGCCTCTGTGTCTTTGCATAGATGAGTAGGTTTACACCTGCCTACAGGTGGAAGTGCACATGTGAGCATTTAGGTTATTTTGGTACAAACATGGACTTGTCTTTGTAGATGTAAGTTTAGGCATATGTGTCTTTGAGAGCGTGGACATGTATTTGTCACTAATATGTTGATGAGTCTCTGAAAGCATGTATGCCTGTCTATTTATATTTGTGCAGAAGCATTCATTCACTCAATCTTCGATTCATTCATAAAGTGATTTGCTCATTTACTAACAGACATCTTTAAAGTGCTTGTGCTGTGACTGGGCCCACACTGGCACAGGGAAGTTAGAGAGGTGTCTAGGGTGGCTCCTAACATTTGAAAGACCCAGAGCAAGAGTACAAATGAAGGCTTATGTTCATGTCTAAATATTTAAATAAGTCAAAACAACAAACGGCTAAATGAAAGACTCAATCCTAATAACTGGAGGGCTGGGTTTGATTTTGAATTCCCAGCTCCTCTGAGTTTTGTGCTGGAACACAGCAACACAGAGCAAGTGGCCCCAGCCTCTCCTTCCCCATCCCAGCTCCATCCTGTACCTCGAGGGGCCTCGCACGCATGCGTGACTCCTCACACGTGTCCAAACTCCATGTATACACCCCACCCCTTGGCCACCCTTTGGGCCTAGGGGTGCCCACACCATTGGCAAAGTCTGCCCATATGGCTCTGAGCAGGAAATAATAGGGTCCCATGTACCTGATTTGTAGTCTCGGAGTGGGGCATGGGCTCCCAGTGGGCCCATCCTCTTGACCCCATGGACTTCTCACTGTGTGGGATGGAAGGGGCCAGAATAGAGCCAGAGTGTGGCCATCTAAAGGGTAGACCTGGGGACTTCCCTGGCGATCCAGTGGTTAAGACTCCACGCTCCCAATGCAAGGGGCACAGGTTCCATCCCTGGTCAGGGAACTATGATCCTGCATGCCGAGTGGCGTGGCCTAAAAATAAAATAAATAAAATAAGATTAAAATAAAATAAAATAAAATAAAAAAGGGTAGACCTGGAGTAAGGACCCTTCTTGCCTGTTTCCTCATGGAACTGTATCTCTGCATGTCTGCCTGTGTGGTTGTCTGTGTATGGCTATATATGTGTTTCTCTTTGTCTTGTCTTCTAGAGGGCAGAGCCCACAGCTTTTCTTCCACCCTTCCCTCACCTGACTTAGTGAGGACTTAGGGCTGTGAGACAGGCTGGGATGGTGGGAGAAACACTGACCTAAGTCTGAGCCACTGTCCTATGCTCAGCTCAGACTCACTCTGTGATCTGGCCTCAGTTTCCTCATCTGTTAGAATGGAGAGGTTGGATGACCATGTCTTTAATTTACAGGCTTGCTTGCTTTACAGAAGGAGTAGGATTGATTTCCTGAGTTAATTACTTTCTAGAAGTTCAAATTGGGAATGCCTGATTGTAGATGGTCTATATTCAGACAGAACCAGGTTTGAGTCCCAGCTTTGCCATATGAGTTGTGCCTCCTTTAGAGTTACTTGATCTCCCTCAGGGTTGTTGTGAGGATTGAATAAGATAAATGTGTGTAAAGCGTTGAGCACCATGCCAGGCTCACAGTAGATGTTCAAAAAACGTTAGCTTCTGTCCTGATACAGGGTCTTTCCAGCTTTCTTACCTTACAAATTCTGTGTTAGTAGACATATTGACTAACTGAGATAATTGGAACCACATGTTTAGGGATTTCTGGTGCTATGTTGGTTGGGGTGGGGGGAGGACAGTTGGGTGAGAAAGTCTGGCCCTTTTTTTTTTTTTTTTTTTTAATTTAGGTCAGTTCTTCCACACGTGTACTTTTTTATTTATTTATTTATTTATTTATTTATTTATTTATTTATTTATGGCTGTGTTGGGTCTTCGTTTCTGTGCGAGGGCTTCCTCTAGTTGCGGCAAGTGGGGGCCACTCTTCATCGCGGTGCGCGGGCCTCTCACTATCGTGGCCTCTCTTGTTGCGGAGCACAGGCTCCAGACGCGCAGGCTCAGCAATTGTGGCTCACGGACCTAGTCGCTCCGCGGCATGTGGGATCTTCCCAGACCAGGGCTCGAACCCGTGTCCCCCGCATTGGCAGGCAGATTCTCAACCACTGCGCCACCACGGAAGCCCTGGCCCTTTCTTAAGTGCCTTCTAAGAAGCTGCCAACTCAGATCTGTGTGTGAGACGCTCCCTCCACCCCATTCTCTGATGTGGACCCTTGACATTTTCTTAGTCTCATGAAACACAGATTCAATGCCCTCTTCTGACCTGATTCTTCCCTGAGCCCATCCCTGGTGTCACAAGATGCTGAGCTAAGTAGGATCAGACCACAGGGAAAAGCTGGGTCAGGTAAGGCCTCAGGCTGCCTGACGTGTCTGGGCCTGTCTGACCAGCCCCAGTAGTGGGCAGACCCCTCTAGGCGGAGGGCACCTGTCTTCCATGATTGATACTCCTGGGAGGGTATCACTGTGCTCCTGGTGCAAGTGGCCTTAGGATCCTGGAGCACTGGGGAGACTGGGGAGATCTCCAAAACCCCTGTCCCCTCAAGTCTTCTAGAATGGCTGAGTTCCAGCAGGAATAACACGGAGAGTGTTGGGGGAGGGCAGGTGACAGCATCTGTCAGCCAGGGCAGGTGGGGGTGACCATCTTGGGAACCCCCTGCAGCCTGTGAAAACTGGCAGCTCTTGGGCTCTCCTGAAATATCCCTGACCTGGAGGGAATGAGGGAGGGGTCTAGGGCCTAGCCAGGGTTGCTGAGTTGTGAAATGCTCTGAGTATGAGCTCAGGGTGGCTAAGGCCCTGAGGGAGGCCTTCAAGGAGAGGGTCTGCCCTAGAGGTCATGCTGGCTGTCCCTCTGACTCCCCACACAATGGGTGTTGGAGAATTGGTTTGATGATCTCCCAGCTCCAGGGATGACTGGGAGGTGGGAGCAACTTAACCTGCAAAAGTCCTTTTGGGGGTTATTTTGATATCCCCCTATCATCACTGGGCTGCTCTGTTTGGGGCCAGAACTGGGAATTTTCCTCTTTAAGAAAAAATGAAAACAAGGGCACAAGTGGGTTGAGTCCAAAGTAATGTGTTTAAGGAAATTTCTGCTTCATGCTGGCTAGGACAGGGAATGTCTGGTCAAAGAGCTGCTGACGGCCAGGGTCTCTGTAAGTAAACAGACTGCCTCCGATGGCCTCCCTGAGCTCATTTCCCTCAGCAGTGTGCGAGGAGGATGATGTCACCGGAGCAGGGCCTCCTGGTCATGGAGTTTGTTGGTGAGCAGGATGGAGGCCCAGTTATTGCCGGCGGTCTAGCTGCTGCTTCCCAATTACTGCAAACAGCTGCTTCCCATACAAGCCGTTCTGACACCCTCCTACACGTACTCATCTGTGACAGGACTCCAGCCATATCTATGACCCCACAGCCGGGGGTGTTCCTGGGGAAACTCGGGATTAACTGTGAAGTCCCCAGCTTCCATGCAAGGCCTCTTCAACCAGAGAGCTGGGCCTCCTCTGGTCTATGGAAAGGGGTACCTAGATTGGGTTCAGTTGCAAGGAGTGGCCTCTGGAATTACAGGCCCATGTCCCGCCCCCGTGGTGAGCGGGCAGTGGCAACATGCACCACCACCTGTCTCCTGGGGCCAGACAGCCAGGTCCATTGGGGGAGTTTCCATGAGCGAGGGCCCAGGTCAGGGGAGGCTGGGAAGTGGGGTGAGGAAGAAACCACAAAGCTCTCTCTGTGTTTCCTGCACAGGCTCTTCCTAAGCACAGCAGTCGCCAGGTAAGGCTTTTATGGGGTTTGGAAGCCCTGCAGCAGAGTTGCTGAGGACCAGCTGCCAGAGGTTGGGTCATGCTCTGTAGCTTTCCCCCTATTCACCCTGTACCACCTTCACTTTACCTCCTGGCTGGGCAGTGGGGAGCAGTGAGCCTCCAAGTAGACAGGTGGCCAGAAGCTTCTTGGGGGTGGGCCTCGGCTTTTCATTTCTTTGTGTCCCCCAGAATCCTGACTTTACAGGGGACTTACCAGTCACACAGACCCACCCCACAGAGCAACCAGTCCACTCAGAGCCTACCTGACCTACCTCAGGCTGACTGAAAACCTCAGACTGGGACTTCCCTGGTGGTCAAGTGGTTAAGAATCTGCCTTCCAGTGCAGGGGATGCAGGTTTGATCCCTGGTTGGAGAACTAAGATCCCACATGCCGCGGGGCAACTAAGCCCACGCGCCGCAACTACTGAGCCCATGCACTCTGGAGCCCACATACCACAACTAGAGAGAAGCCCGTACGCTGCGACGAAGAGCCCACACGCTGCAACTAAAACCTGATACAGCCAAAAATAAAGAAATAAATAAACAAACAAACCCCAAAACAAGCAAAAAAACCCTCAGATTGACCAGCAAGCTCACAGAAGACTCACTGCCTGCCTGATGTGCAGCTTGACTGATGAATGTCTACTTATTCAACAAATAATAATTGAACACCTTGTTTGTGCCCAGTTATGCTGGGTGCAGGGGATATAGTGAACAAGACAGAAAAGGTTCCTGCTCTTAGGGAGCTGACAGTAAGTAAACAAAACAATGACAGAGTGTGGTATATATATTATGAAGGAAGTAAACAGGAGTCTGTGGGAGAGAGTATCCATCAGGCCCTACCCTGCATATAATGGTCAGGGAAGACCTCCCTGACACATAATCTGAGAACTGGGGGATGAGAATGAGAAAAAAACACACAAAGAGCCTGTGGAAGAGCTTTCCAGATAGAATGAAAAGCAGTGCCGAGGCCTTGAGATGAGGAAGAGCTTGGTGTTATCTTGGAATAACCAGAAGACCAATTTGACTGGAACATGGAGAGCAAACAGCGGACGGCATGTAGATGAGGTTGAAGAGGAGGCCAGAGCAGACTAGACAGGGCCTCGTAAGCCTCAGTAAGGATTTAGGTAGGTGTGAGGGGAAGGCCCTGAGGACTTTAAGCAAAAGCATGACACATACTCAAGAAGAAATAGATAACCTGGATAACACTCTATCTACTATAGAGATTGAATTTATAGTTTCAAATCTTCCCACAAAGAAAACTTCCGACCCAGATGCCTTTACTGGTGAATTCTCCCAAACATTAAAGAAAGAAAAATTACCAATTTTATATAAAATCCTCCAGAAAATTGAAAAGGAAGGAATACTTCCCAACTCATTCTGTGAGACTAGCATTACTCTGATACCAAAACGAGACAAAGACATGCCAAGAAAGCAAACTACAGACCAATATGTGTCATAAACATAAATGCAAAAATTTAATCAAAATTCTAGCAAAGTAAACACAACAATACATAAAAGGATAATTCATCATGACCAAGTGGGGTTTACTCAGAAATGCCAGCTTGGAGAAATGTTTGAAAATCAGTTAATGTAATTCACAATATTAACAAACTGAAAAAGAAAAAAAAATCACCTCAGTAGATGCAGGAAAATGATATAACAAAATCCAACATTCATTTTTGGTAAAAACCCTCAGCAAAGTAGGAGAAGAAGGGAAGTCCCCCAATCTGGCATCTATGAAAAACCGAAGGCTAACACATAATAGTTCATGGTTAAAGACTGAATACTTTGCTTCTACAATTAGGAATGAGGCAAGAATGTCTGTTCTTACTACTTCTGTTCAACATTGTACCAGAGGTCCTAGCCAGTGCAATATAGCAAGAAAAATTAATAAAAGGAGAAGAGGGACTTCCCTGGTGGCACAGTGGTTAAGAATCCGCCTGCCAATGCAGGGGACATGGGTTTGAGCCCTGGTCCGTGAAGATCCCACATGCTGTGGAGCAACTAAGCCCGTGCACCACAACTACTGAGCCTGCGCTCTAGAGACTGCGAACCACAACTACTGAGCCTGAGTGCCACAACTACGGAAGCCCGCACGCCTAGAGCCCGTGCTCTGCAACAAGAGAAGCCACCCAATGAGAAGCCCACGCACCTCAATGAAGAGTAGCCCCCGCTCGCTGCAACTAGAGAAAAGCCCGCGTGCAGCAACAAAGACCCAACGCAGCCAAAAAAAAAAATTAAAATGAATAAATTAATTAAAAAAAAAAAAAAAAAGAATTTCCCAACCCTTCCAGACCTGACTCAGCATCTGGCAGGGGCCATCCACGCAGGAGCCAACGTGACCGTTAGATTACAAATCTGTTCATATCACGCTCCAGTGAGTGACCCTTCAACAGTTTCCTGCAGCTTTAGGCCAAAGACAAATATTCTCACCTACCTACAGAATCCAGGGATCTGGCCCCAGCCCACCTCTGCAGCCTTGTCTCACACCTTCCTCCCCTGCTATCTGCCTCCAGACACGCTGGCTGCCTCTCGGTCACCTTGCCTCCTGTCGTAGGGCCATGGCCTATGGTTTCCTCTGCCTGGAAGGCTCTTCAACTCGCTTCATGAAGTTCGCATCCACTAATGCTTCAGATCTCAACCCAGATGTCTCTTCTTCAGGGAATTCATCCTCGGGTCCCTGGTCCAGGTCTTACTAATGTGTAATACAATTTCTCATGGCTCCTTGTACTCATCTTCCATGGCACTGTCAAAGTTTACAGTTATGTACATATTTGTAATATTATTTTATTAGTGTTTGTCTCCACCACTATATCATAAGGGAGGGTTTGTATAACTCACCACTCTATCACAAGTGCCTTGTCCAGTGCTTGGCACACAGAAGGAGTGTGTGGTGGTTTTAAAACATGTCTGCAAATTTTTTGACACCATTCCCAGCAAGGGATAGAGTCAATTGACCTCCCTTTAAATAATGACTTGCCTCTAGTTAACAGAATGTGGCAGAAGCAATGCAGTATGACATCTAAGGCTAGGCTATAAAATGTAATATGGTTTCTTCCTGGCCTGATTTCTTTTTGAATGCTCCATTTCAGAACAAGCTGCCATGCTGTGAGTATGCCTAGGCCACATAGAGAGGGCACATGTAGGTGTTTCAGTTAAAAGCCCCACTGAGAACTTAGCCAACAGCCAGTATCAACTAGCGGACATGTACTGAGGGAGGCTTTGAGATGATTCCAGCCTCAGCTGCCATCTGACTGCAACCACATAGACCCTGAAACCGTAGCTGAGCCCAGTTACTCCTAGAACGGTGAGAGATGAAAAAATAAATGATTGTTGTTATTATTATATGTCACTAAGTTTTGGGATGATTTGTTACATAGCAGTAGATTGGAACAGGGTCCAATAAGTACTCATTGAATGAGTAAATGTGGAGAGGTCTGGTTGAAGGAATATAGCCTGTGCTTTAGCTTGGTGTAAGTTTTGGTCGACAACTCTCAGTTTTTCCTTCCCCAAGAGGCCCTGGAGATCCTGGAAGCCCCAATCCAGAAGTCTGTACTCCTCGTACTTACCCAAGAGGAGACTCGCAGAAACTCTGCTCAAGGCAGAGAACATGGCGGGGCCATCAAAAATTAGCTCTGGTAAGAACCTCAGAGAGCATTCATCTCATTGGGCATTCTTAATCTTGGGCCCATGCATGGTTTCAGGGGAGCAAAACACATTTCCTCTGTGTGTGTATTTTCCTGGGGAAAGGGTCTCTAGGCTCTAATTTTTAATCAAAATTTTTAAAAGCCTGTGTCTCCAAGGTGTTAAGAACTACTGATTTAGCACAACGATCTCAATTTCTGGTTAAGAAACTGAGAACGCTTCATTTTCTCGTAAAAAGGTGGACGAGGTACCCTAAATAAGCTTCATTCTGCAAACAATTCTGGATAAAAGAAAAAAATCCCAACTTTTTTTAATGCACTGATGAGCTGGCAAGAAAGTGAGGAATACTCAGGCCAAAAAACTCAAGAATCCAAAGAGGTAAGTTGAGCTATTTTATTTGTTTGTTTGTTTATATTGTGGAGATCTCTCTCTCTCCCTCCCTCCCTCCCCCACCCACCCTTTCTCTCTCTCTCTCTCTCTCTCTCTCTATATATATATATATAGTGAGATCTACCCTCTTAACAAATTTTTAACTGTACAGTACAGTATCGTTAACTATAAGCACAATGTTGTACAGCAGATTCCTAGAACTTTTTCATCTTGCACAACTGAAACTTTATCATATTTATTTTTTAACTCAGTAAACTTGAACTTGGTCGTATGGGGTGGGGTGATATGAGAGAAACCAGTGATATATTAGTAACTGGCTCTCCAACAAAACAAAGTACCCTGTTTTTAGTGTTTGCTGATTTCCACAGTGTAAATACTCTCACCATAGCCAATTTCAAGCTCTCAACGGTACCAGGAACTGACATGCGAAATTCCTAAATATTGGTTCTTCTGAGCTGGTAGGAGCCAGTTCCAGCACACTACTGCAAGAAACTCAAGCCTCCTCTAAGGTTGGAAGTCTGGTAAGACCTTCCTCACATAAGATTGGGACTTCAGTGAATGAATAAACCAGATAGAAGCACCACCATATCCCAACAGACTGAAAAGAAAAATGCCCATCTTAATTTCCCTTTTCTCAGGAGAAAATAAAATAGCCCCTGCAAATTCACAATATAAGCCATACGTATGTCATTTGAAGCCCAAATTCACACTACTTAGGTGGTGTGAAAAATTTCAGTCCAGCATTTAACTTAAATTGGGCCCAGTCTGGTTAACACCATAAGCATCTGGCAAATCAAACACAAACTCTCTTGGAAAAACCCACCTTCACCCCAGGCCTCAAGAATTCCCAAAGAGAAAGCTCCAAAGAAATAGTAGCTCCTAGTTGAAGATCACAAAACACTCAAGGGAACAACAGATGGTGGAAACAAGTCTACGCTGACTTCAGATATTGGAATTATCAAATAGTATAAAATAACTATGTTTAAAATGCTGAAAGAGTAGAAGAGAAGCTTAAAAATTTGAACAGGGAACAAGATACTCTGAAGAAGGACCAAGTATATTTGAACAAGAGATAGAATGTCCCTCTAGAAATTTAAGATATTGTAACTAAATCTACAAATTCAATGGTTGTGTTTAATAGAAGATTAGATACAATTGAATATATCAGACACAATAAAATTAGAAGCGGAAGATAGACCTGAAGAAATTCTCTAAAAGGCAGCACAGAAAAATAAAAAGATGGAATATATGAAAGAATAGTTAAAAGACATGGAGGATAGAGTGAGATGGTCCAAAATACATATAATCAGAGGTTTCAGGAGAGGAGAGAGATTATGGGACAGAAGTAATATTTGAATAGTTAGTGGCTGAGACTCATCCAGAAATCCATCAATTCATGCAATCAAGAATCTTGGTAAATCCTCAAAAGAATAAATAAAAAAAAAATCCACAAGTAGACATATCATAGTGAAGCAGATTACCAAAGACAGAGAAAGTCTTAAGGTCAGATTATTTTCAAAGTAGTGACAATTAGACTAAAACAGCTGATTTCTTAATAGCTAGAAGATAGCAGAATTATATTTTCAATGTGCTGAGAGAAAATGACTGTCAACCAAGAATTCTAAAACTAGTGAAAAGATATTTTAAGAATAAGAAAAAATAATGACATGATGTGATATTATTTGCCACCAGCAGGCAGAAAGAAAGTGATTCCAGATGGAAGGAATTAAAGACAAGAAGGATTGCAGAGCAAAGAAAGTGGTATCTATATGAGTAAAAACAAATATTGTATAAACAATACTAACAATGTCTTGTAAGCTTAAAAAAAGATAAAATTCAAATACATAAAAGTAATATATAAGCTAAAAGAGGGGTGATTAGAATTAGTTCTAATGTCCTTGCTTTATTTAAGAAAAAATAGAAGATACTGGTTAACTTCAGACAGGCACAATAAGCATATTAAAGTTTCCAGTATAACCTCTAAGAGTAGCAAAAAAAAAAAAAAAAAAAGGTATAATTTGCAAACTAGTAAAGGCGAAAAATGAAATAAGAAAAACTAATCAAGAAAACAAGAAAGAATAGAAAAATCGAGAAAAGGCAGGAAAAATACAAATTAATAAGGTAAAGTACATATACGTACACACATAAACATATATATAAATGTATGTGTGTGTATGTATCAGTATTTCAATAAATGTACATGGACTAAATGCTTCAGTTAGAAGAAAAAGATTGCCAAACTAGACAAAGCAAATGAATCCACCTATAAGCTGTTCATAGAGGCGTATCTAAAACATAATACAGAAAGATTGAAAGTAAAAGGATGAAAAAAATCTGCCAAATACTACGAAAAGGAAGATTGATATATCTATATTAATTTTAGTCAAAATAGACTTTGACCAAAAAAAGCATTATGAGAGACAAAAGGTTCACTTCATAATGATTAAAAAGTCCAATTCATCAGTAAGATGGAATAATCTTACATTTATATGCACTTAATAACATAACTTCAAAATAAAGCAAAAAGAAAAATCAAGGAAACCAAAATAAAAACAAATTCACAATGCAGTGGGAGATGTTAACATACCTCTCTCAGTAACTGATACATCAAGCAAACAATCAGTAAGAATTAGGAAAGTGGGGTCCATAGAGGGGAAGTGACACAGGGGAAGTGTTCCTTCATCCTTGCACAAACATTGAGTGCCTGGATGTCCCAGATACCACAATTACATGCTTTGCCAGAAAGAAAAAATGCTTTTAGTACTTTTATGAGTGAGAATTTTAGTACCATTTTATAAATTGGGAGGCTGAGAGACATGGAGAAGTTAAATAATTTGGGTAAGATGCTCTTCCTCAGAAATCTTTAATGTCAAATCCTACTGCCTTACACAGCCTTTGACCTTCCTGCTTGTGGACAACCTTAATCCCCTTATATCTCCTCCTGGACTTTAACTTCCTGGAGACCTCTGGTCCAGTCTTTTTAGCCCCTCTCATCACTCTTCCTTCTTTCCCAGCCTGACCTCTGGAGGGTCATTTGAATCCCTCCCTCCTCAGTATACCTGATTCCCTTGCATCCCTATCCTCTTGGGCTCAGCCCATCCTTGTATCATGCCTGTAGCCCACCTTCTCTGCTCCTGAGACTGGCTAGCTTGCTGAGCCCTGCTGGAGAAAGATGCCCATCTCTACAGATTCTCCCAGTTCCTGGATCCCAGTCTCCCCACTAATTCTGGGATCTTTCTCCATCAGCTTTACTCACCCCCATATCTATAAGACCTCATTCTCTTGGCTCTTTCTCCTTGGCCTAACAACTTGCTCAAGTCTCTTCCATTCTAAAAAGGATCCTCTCCTCCCCTTTCCGGCCACCATGTAACCACTTTGCTCCTCTCCACATCCAAGTTTCTCCAAAGAGTAATTAACAATGTGTCCACTTCCTCATTCTTTGTAAGCTGGCTTCAGCCCCCATCACCCCACTGAAACTTCTCTTTCTAAAACTACCAAGAATCTACTAATTACCAAGTCCAAGAGATATTTTTCATTCTTGTTAGAACCTGGGCTCCCCAGGCCTCAATAGCCTTAGGATACAAATGGACCTACATGAACAAAAATGAAACAATAAGCACCAAATTTCACCCATTCTTTGCATCTACCTGCTGAGGTAGGTGAGGAGACCGTCTGGTCCACCCACGTATTTCTGAGAGTCCACGGGCCATTGCTCCTATTGACTCACAAATAGCCTGATTCAGTAGGGCATGTCCGTGGCTCTACCTTTTCCTGCTTTGGTTGAGGCAAAGAGCCCTGTGGAGGGGGAAATGCTTCTCTTTGCTTTATGAGTTCCCAAAGCAGATTTGTTTGCTCCTTGAAATCCTACATTTTTTTCTTTACACTATTTCCCTTGGTAGGACTCAGACGAGTCCAGTGGGCCAAATTAGGTGTTGAATCTGAATGCAGACTCAGAAGTGAGTTCAAATTCTTCATCCTCCCACTCCCCCTGCTTGCCCTAAGCACTAAGGTATTTCCTCTGGGTCAAGTTCATACACTTGAGTTCTTCCCGCAGTGAAGCAGGCCCTGCTGCTTGGCTACTCAATGGCTATTCCCCCTTCCTTTTGCCTAACAGCCCCTGACCTTATTCAGGTACCTACTTTCCTCTGAGAACTACTTTAGGAAAGTAGTTCCAGGCCTAGCCCCAAGGGGAGAGTCACCATTAGTCTATCGTCATCAAAGTAGTCTCAGGCCCGCCAGCTAGTGATTGTTTTAAGCATGGACTTCTTCTAAATGTCCCATTTCCATGAGGCTGAAAAACTGAGGCTCAAGGTCACTAAGTTCAAACAGTGTCTTCAGGGTAAAAGCTGATTTCATTGCTTAGAATCCACTGCCCTCTCAATTCTAGCTTTTGTTTCTTTCTGGCCTGAGTATTCCTTACTTCATTGCCAGCCAGGATGGGTTTTCACACAAAATTGCACTCTTTCCTGGCTTCTTCCTCTTCCCCTATTATCCTGCTTCCCCTTCTCCCTAACTGGTTTCTCCTGGGAACATTTCTTTACTAAATCATCTTTACTGAATCTTCATCTCAGAATTTGCTTCTGGGAGAACCTGACCTATAGCATGGATTACTTTAAGAATCTGATGAAAGTTATGGGCCTTGTCCCCAGAAAAATACACATACACGCATTCAAAATGTTATGCCTTTTTGCTCCCCCAAAGCCATCCATGGACCCAAGATTAAGAACTCTGGATAAAATGATCTTTGGGGCCCCTCCATAGCTAACTTTGCTGTGTCTCTGGGTGGGTTTGAGGAGCTTAGCTTTGAGTTTCTGAATTGAGGCTTTCAGGAGTGTGGGATCCAACATCCCTTTAGTGGATTTCTTTTCTGTCAGATTCTTAGTTGAGAGTTTCTGTTGCTCTCACTAAAAAAAAAATTTTTTTGCCACACCACACAGCTTGCGGGATTTTTAGTTCCCCGACCAGGGATTGAACCTGGGCCCTTGGTAGTAGGAGTGCAGAGTCCTAACCACTGGAGCGCCAGGGGAATTCCCTCAACTAAGAACCTTGATAGAGACACTGCCACATGCTGCATCTTCCAGCACCTCCTGACTCTTCATTGTCCCCACCACACCATGCAGGTTTTACTAATGCTATCTTCTCTGCCCAGAGTGCCCTTCTCTTCCTTTTTGTCCAATTGCCATTCATTTTTATACTCAGCTCTGACACCACCTCCTCCAGGAAGACTTCCCCGAGAGTCACCCTTGGGAGGATGCCCCAGAGGGATCCCAAGACAGGTGGCCCACACAACCCATGCAGTGATCTCGTTTTATGGGGATCTGTTTATGGGTTCATCTCCCTATCTAGGGGGTAAGTTCCTCAAAGTTAAGGACTGTGCTTCATTCTTTTCTGTACCCGCAGCACCTATTTCAGGGCTTGGTACATAGTAGAAACTAAAAATATTTGTAGGATGAATGAATGAATACCGGTAATTTGTGGTGGAGACAGGGCTTAAAACAGTTTTTCTGGCTTCGAAGACTCTGCATTTTCCACCTAGATACCAGGGGCTGGGGGCAGGCTTGTTTGGGATGAAAGTTTTTTCCAGCTCGGTAGTCCCCTGTTCCCTATGGCCTTGCTGAGGCTGTTGATGATTCTGTAGAGGCCACAGCCCAGCCCAAGCGTCCTAGAGCCTCCCTGTGCCCACACTTAATGTGCCTTCAGCTGGAAAACAAACCTGGGCAGGAGAGCACTCCCTGAGGTGGTGGTCATGGTCTCTGCTCTTCCTGGACCCCCCTCTGGTGGCTCCAGTCTGGTAACTAAGCTGTCCGCTCCTCCTTCCTGACTTTTGTGCTGGGCCCCCGCACCACGCTCCTGTACCTCCCTCCCTCTCCTTCCCTCCCTCTGGCCAGGAGCCTGGGACCCCAGCTGTGAGTCAACCCCAGAACAGGGTGTCCAGCCTCTTCTTCCCACGGCCGAAGTCGCCCATGGGGGCTCTAGCTCTCTAACCCCCCGCCTAGTCGCTGCCCCTTTGAGAACCTGCGGTCTGGGGAGGCTGAGGGCTCCAGTCTCTGATGGGGAAACTGGACTCTGGGTGAAGCCCCCAGGCAGAAGCTGTTCTCCTGCCTGTGTCCAAGGCCGGCTCTGGGGGTGAAGGCGTCCCTGGAGAAGCGCGCTGTTCTCCACTCCGCCACCCCCGCCCCAGGCGCCCGGCTCTCCAGCTGTTTTCCTCCTCTGGGCTGTGGAACCTTCTGCAGATCCCCTCTCCTCAGGATGAGGAAAGCAGATGGCACTCTCCCCGCCAAGGCCCCCGAGTGTCCTCCCGCCTCTCCCAGCAGGCATCTGGCTCTCTGCTCGCTTCTTTCTCCCGTGGCCGCCGCCCTTCTCCGCAGTGACAGGTGACGGGAGCAGGGTGCCCCCACCCCTAGCCTCACTCTCCGGGCCCGGGGCCTGTGTCTGGGGAGGGGAGGCTGGGTGCCCCTGGGGAGGACGCGGCCGCCCAGCAGAGGGGACACCGGGCAGGTTGGCCGGGCCCCCGGCCTGTGGCTCGGAGGCGTCTGTCTGTGCGCAGGGCCGGCTCGGAAAGTCACGGCGCACCTGCAGGACCCCTCACCTGCCTTTTCAGAGTGCTCTCCCTGCACCCCGACGGGGGCTCTCAGGCGTCCCTGGGGTCATATTTTCAGGAAAATGGGCGTGTGGCGCCCTCGCTCATCAAGGCAGCAGCCGGCGCCTGGCAAGAGTCCCCTTAGGAGGAGCTTTCCCCTCAGAGCAGCGGTTCTCAGCTGCGAGTGAGAATCACCGGAGAGCTTTTAAAAACCCCCGATGTCCCGGCCGCACCCACACCGGTTGAATCAGCACCGCCGAGGAGGGGCGCCGCAGCGTGGGCCTTAAAGCTCCCGGATGGTCCAGACGGGCGGCATTTGAGCCTCACAAGGACGCTCAAAGACAGGTACTGTCATCATCCCCACCGTACAGGCGGGGACGTTGGGCTCTGAGAAGTGAAGCCACTTGCCCGGGGTCAGAGGGCAAGTAGGAGGGGTGGGACTGGAGTCCCAAACGGGAGGGGCGGGTGGCCCCCCTGCTGGCCGTGGATCTGGGCTTCCAGGGGGGCTTCGAGTGGGACCACGAGGTCTCAGGCTGGCCCAGGAGCCTGGGCCTCGGGCTGGCTCAAGAGCTGGCCCTGTCTCCCCACAAATGCGAGACATTTCTGCCACCTCCTTCTCCAAAGCGCTGGGCTGGGCCTCCTCCAAGCCCCAGAATGCGGTGGGTCACTTCCACTCACCCAGCCAGGTCCTCTCACTGGAACAGCGTGCCCTTTGGTGATGGGGAGGATGCATTTTTGAGGTGAAATATTGTATAACAGCCAGGAACGGAAAATATTAAAAGCCCACAGGCGCCAGCAAGGTTCACACCAGGGCCAGAAAGTTCAGAAAAAAGGAGGAAGGCTCCCTGAAGTGGAGGCGATGGGGTGGGGCGGGATCAGCTCGACCACCCACACCCTGGATCCCAGGCTGCCTCCGTCTTCAGGGTTAGTGGGAGCCTTGCCTGGGCCACAGGAAGGTCCCAGGGTGGTGACCCCAGGCGGAAAGCCCCATAGGTGTATTAGGTTTGGTCTACCCTGCACGGCAGAGGGCATGGTGGGCATAGGGGAGTGGGGCCAATGAGGGTGGAATATCTTACTGAGAACATGTGAGGCCGGGCTGGCCAGGTTCTGAAGGTTCCAGGTGCTGGGATGCTGAGGAGGTGAGACACGGTCCCTGTCCTGTAGGGGTTTCACCATAGTGAGCGGGCAGGCAAGGAAACAGACAATGTCAATAGAATGTGATAAATGCTCTGCTGGAGGGTTACACAGGGCACAGGGTTTGTAGGAGGCAGGAGATGGGTAGCTCAGCCCCAGGCTACTAGGAAGGGCTCCTAGAGGATGTGGTACCTGGCTGAGTCTTGCTACAAATAGATATTCAAAGAATGTTCACAAAGCTGGAGTGTGGGTACATGCCCTTAGAAGCCTATCTCTTGAGTGTTTGGAAAAGAGACACAGAGACATAAGCAAATGGACCCATTTTCCCCATGGGGGCCCCTGCCATCTCTCCCTTTCCCTCTGCCCATCACATACACACTAAGATACAGACACACTTGTAGTCACAAACAGTTACATATAAACACATACACATGTACAAGGCAGTGGAGAATGTACTAGCATTCTTCTCGGTGAGAGAGCTGTCCCTGTAAAAGTTTTTATTTTATTTTTTAAATTAATTAATTAATTTATTTATTTTTACTTTTGGCTGTGTTGGGTCTTCGTTTCTGTGCGAGGGCTTTCTCTAGTTGCGGCAAGCGGGGGCCACTCTTCATCGCGGTACGCGGGCCTCTCACTATCGCGGCCTCTCTTGTTGTGGAGCACAGGCTCCAGACGCGCAGGCTCAGTAGTTGTGGCTCATGGGCTTAGTTGCTCCGCGGCATGTGGGATCTTCCCAGAGCAGGGCTCGAACCCGTGTCCCCTGCATTGGCAGGCAGATTCTCAACCACTGCACCACCAGGGAAGCCCCCCTGTAAAAGTTTTAATAAGAACTGGAGGTAGGAGATGAGGCCCCAATAGCTGGAGATCTGTAGGGACAGGGCATCAGAGGCTGGGAGAGCTGCTCTGTTGAAAACAGTTAGAAGGGTCGGGAGGGAGGGGTAAGGAGCGGTGGTGGAAGAGGAAGAGCTAGGGCCCATCTGATCCTCTCATTTTATCGTGGAGGAAACTGGGGTCCAGAGAGGGAAAGTGAAATGCCTAAGGTCACATTGTACTTGGGGGTCAGAGCTGACTGTGGGCACACAGGCGTCACAACATGCCCAGTCGGGCTCACAGGCTCCCACACAGCCACTCGTAGTGCACACTCACAGAGCAGGCACACAACCTAGGCTGCCGTTATTCCCACCTGAAGCTGCTCAGATCCCTCATTAAGCTGGAGCAGCTGAGTCAGCCTGCCTGTCCGCGTCCCTCTCCCACTTCAGGCCTTGAGGATCATGAGGCCCGTAGTGGCAAGTGGAACATTCGGGAACCTGGGGTCAGGCTGCCTGTGGGTCTGCTCTGAGCATCCCCTGGAGGCTCCCTCAAGCAGGGCAGGCCGTTCACCCCTAGAACTGACTCAGAGCTGCCCAGGTGTCAGGAGTCATGGCTGGGCCTGCATCCTCAAGGGAGGATGTCTCAGTGTCTCAGGGCAGAGCCAGAAGCCTCAGCAGACCCAGAACTGGGACTGTAGTCCCCTAGCTTCACATCTCAGTGAGATGCCAGGGAGCCTACTGGAGGCCTAGATGCGGAACAGGAGACCTGCTCCACCGTGGCTCTGCCCCTCCCTCCATGAATGGCCTTGGGTAAGTCCCTTACCCCCTCGGGATCTATGAATTTATGACATTGAGCCAGGTGCTGGGGACACAGAGATAAGGCATGGGCCTTGCCCTTCAGGAGGTCACAGTCAATTGAAAGAAGACAGCATTTCCAGGTGAAGCAAAGAGCTCTTCAACTCAGGGTGGGGCTATGTGGGAAATGATGGGGCTGGGGCAGCTCAGAGGTGGGGAGTGGTGTGGGCTGTAGGGCTCAGGGCATGTGTCTGCCTGTTTTGGGTAGGAGGATAAACTCCCATATTGTGCATGTAACCCTAATGCTGCCACCACACCCCAGATCCCCATCTAGCTGTAACTGCAGACCCACTGCTCCCTACTTAGGGAAGCACTGTTACTCTGGTGTTTGGCTGACAGTGGCCACTGATTGGCTTAGGCTGAGCATCTGACGTAAACCCAGTCCATCCACCCACTGGCAGGTGACTGGTGAAGTGGGCTTCTTGGGAATCGTTCCACCCAATAGGGGTGGAGATGGCAACTAGCTGAGCCAATCAGAATGGCTCCTGGTGGAATTTGAACTAAGAAAGTGCAGGAGATGGACCCATGAGGAGCAAGAGGCAGGCAGAGCTACCATATAGAGAGAAGCAGATACCCCACAGGAGAAACACCAGGCAGCCTGAGGGGCTGAGAGAGGGGCCTGCCTCAGCCCAGCTCTTGACTTCAGCTGTCTTTACAACAAGCCTCCATTTTTTTTCAGAATGGCCTGAGTGAGTCACCATTCTTGTTCCCTAAAGTGCATAACCAGCTAAGGAGCCCCCTCATCTCCCTGGCGTTCCAGAGAGCAGCCAACTCTCTCCTCCATCCTGTATGAGGCCACTGTGAGGATATGGAAAGATCAGAGGACAGGAAATTAGGAGACCTGGCCTGGGTTCAAGCCTGACTCAAGTTCCTAAGCATCCCCAAGAGCCAGGCCTTGGCAGAAGCCTGGTACACCTTGCACAGTGTGCTTTCTCCTTCACTGGTTATGACCAGGCTCAAATGAAAATGACAGATGAAAGCAGCCAGAAAGGTAAAGGTAGCTGCTGCCTACTCAGGGCATTCTTCCGCTGTTTGATGGAAGCTGATTAGTTGGGTGTAGAGGATTCAGAACCTCTCTGTTCAAGGGGCCTCTAGGGAGATCTGAGAGTCATCGGAGAGGAGGGGCAGTTCTGGATCCAGCAACGTGCTTGACAGTCTTAGCAGTCTCCTCGGGCAGTTCTCAGTAGACCCGTGTCTGAGTCCTGGGGAGAGCAGAAGGGCTGTAAGTAAAAGCTAAAAGAGCTGTTCCACTGAAAAGTCTGTCTTATTTGGGCATAAGCAGTCCTGTTTTGGGATCAGGCAAGAGAGGCATTTGTTCCTGCTATGCTACTGACTTCTGTGCATGGAGAAGGCTCTAGGGTGCTGGCATCAATGCTTTGAAGAGCCACAGTGTTAAAAAAAAAAGGGGGGGGGTGGTCAGTGGAGAACCATTCCTTTCAACAAATAGTGCAGAAACAACTGGACATCCACATGCAAAAAAGGAACCTTGACTCACACACTTTACACCATGTGCAAAAACTAGTTAAAAATGAATCATAGACCTAAAGGTAAAACCTAAAACTCCTAGAGAAAACATAGGAGAAAATCTCTGTGACTGTTGGTTAGGTAAAAATTTCTTAGATCCAACACCAAAAGCACAAATTTATAAAATAAAAAATTGATACATTGGATTTCATCAAAATTAAGAGCTTCTGCTCTTCAAAAGACAAGCTACAGACTGGGAAAAAGTATTTTCAAAACATATCTGATAGGGACTTCCCTGGTGGTCCAGTGGTTAAGATTCTGTGTTTCCACTGCACGGGGCCTGGGTTTGATCCCTGGTTGGGGAACTAAGATTCCACATGCCTTGTGGCCAAAAAGTAAAAATCAAAAACAAACAAAAAACCCCCCATATCTGATAAAGGACTTGTATCTAGAATATATAAAGTACACTCAGATTTCAGTAATGAGAAAACAAATAACCTAATTACAAATGGGTAAAATATTTGAACAGGCACTTCATCAAAGAAGACATAGAAATGGCAAATAAGAGTATGAAAAGCTGGGGGCTTCCCTGGTGGCACAGTGGTTAAGAATCCTCCTGCCAATGCAGGGGACACGGGTTCGAGCCCTGGTCCGGGAAGATCCCACATGCCATGGAGCAACTAAGCCCGTGTACCACAACTACTGAGCCTGTGCTCTAGAGCCCATGAGCCACAACTACTGAGCCCGCGTGCCACAACTACTGAAGCCCGCGCGCCTAGAGCCCGGGCTCTAGAGAACCCACCACAGTGAGAAGCCACGCACCACAACGAAGAGTAGCCCCCACTCACAGCAACCAGAGAAAAGCCCACGTGCAGCAACGAAGACCCAACACAGCCAAAAATAAAATAAATAAAATAAATAAATTTATTTTTTAAAAAAAGTATGAAAAGCTGCTCAGCATCATTGGTTACCAGGGAAAAGCAAATTAAAACAAGACACACTACACAACCATGGGAAACGCTTAAAAACGGTCAAACATGAAACGTTAACAGTATCAAGTGTTGATGAGAATGCTGAGCAGCTGGAACTCTCATGTTGCTGGTTGGAAAGTAAATGGAAAAATCACTCTGGGAAACAGTTTGACAGTTTCTTGTAAAGTTAAACATACACTTCACATATAACCCAACAATCGCACTCCTAGATATTTACCCAAAAGAAATGAAAAACATGTTTACACAAAAACCTGTACATAAATATCCATAGCGAAAACGTACTTGCTAAAAACTGGAGACAACCCAAATGTCCTTCAACTGGTGAACGGACAAAGAAACTGTGGCACATCCATACAATAGAATACTACTCAGAGGTAAAAAGGAATGAACTATTGACACATGCAACAACATGGATGATTATACTAAGTGAAAGAAGGCAGACTTAAAAGGCTCTTACCCGGGACTTCCCTGGTGGTCCAGGGGTTAAGAATCCACCTTCCAATGCAGGGGATGCGGGTTCGATCCCTGGTCAGGGAACTAAGATCCCACATGCCACGGAGCAACTAAGCCTGTGCACTGCAACAGAGCCCATGTGCCACAACTAGAGAGAAGCCGGTGCGCCGCAGTGAAGATCCTGCATGCCACAACCAAGACCAGATGCAGCCAAATAAATAAATATTTTTTTAAAAAATGCTCATACCAAAGGATTCCACTTACAGGACATTCTTGAAAATGCAAAATGACAGGGAAAGAGAACAGATCAGTGGTGGTCAGCAGCTGGGGATGGGGGAGAGGGCTGACTGCAAAGGGAGCTTCTGAGGTGATGGAAATATTTTGTATCTTGATGGTGATGGTGGTTATAAGATAGTTTGCATTTGTCAAAAATCATAGAACTTTCCACTCAAAAAGGGTGACTTCTGCAGAATGAAAATTATGCTTCAATTTTTAAAAATGGGAAGTGGGATTCAAATTTCTTCTTCCCTTTCTTTGCCTTCCCTGTCACTGGCCAACATTCTGTCCTCAAAGCTCTTGTTCTCCTGGGGGGAAAAGTGCCCCAATTCAGCCACCCTGAACACTGCTTTGCTTCTGGGAACAAAAAGCCAACCCACTAAGAATGGTCTGTGCAGGCCCATGTCTGTTTCTCTTCCTCTGTCCCACCCTGTCTGGCTAAGCCTACTCACCAAGGCCTTTCTAACCTCCATTTCCCCTTCCCTGCCTGCTCACCCGGGCCATCTGGAGTCCCACATCTTTATGGCCCAGGCGTCGTGTGGGTGAAAGATTCTGCTTGGAAAGAGGGAGGCTCCTTACACTTAACTTCCCACAGCTCTAGCCCATTAAAGGTCCACAGGTCCCAGGAATGCACAGCCAGAGAGGACAACTACCTGGCATCCGCCTCGCCTCACCCCTGACTGATGCCACCCCCATCACTACTGCAGGCTCTTCTGGGCTGCCAGCAAGCATCATGGTCAGAGCTGAAGCCGTACCACAACCAGAGCCACCTGGGGCCTCTCAGGGGAGTCATGAAAAGAGGCCTCGGGTCATGGGAAGCAAGCAGCAGAGTCTGGTAGATGCTTCGGGGCGAGCCTGATGAACCACCAGGGCAAACACATCCCACTGAGTGTGACTAGTCCGGGAGGGGAGTGTGAACACTCTTGCGATGACTCCCTGGTAAGTGTGCACCCAGTAATCCTGTACAAAATCATGAATGTGGGTGTCCCTGAGAGACAGCAGGGCACCGTGGGGACACTCAGACGTAAACTCAAGGCTGTGACCATGGTGAGTCACCACAGGGACAGTGAGGCGACCTTTTTTTTTTAAGCTTGAAGAACATTCTGTGATGACCACAGCGAGCACACCGCGCAAGGCGGAGGGCTCTACCTGACGTGTCTTGGGAGATCTAGCAGACCACGGCCCATTCTCAGGGCGTCTGCTCCCACCCACAACCTGTGCGGAGTGAGCACACCCTTACAAGACCAGGTGCTGACCGGCAGGCGGCAGTGCGTGCAGCAACCCGTGTGGCTTACATAGTTCTGAAGGTTTCTTTGTGTTTCTTCCATTTTCCAAGCTGGAGTTGTTATTATAGTTGCTCAGCTTTGCTCAACTCTTCTGGAAGGTGTTGATAGGGTTACAGGGTGAGGGGAAGTCATACATGGGTAGGTTTGCAGCAGAACAAAGGGAGTGTAAATGCTGAGGTTGACAGCTGTTAAAGTGGTCTCTTGATATCAGGATTCAACTGCTGGTATCAAGGTTAGTAGTTAGACATTTCGGGTTGACTCCTACTAGAAAAGGGGTGGTTGTGGTTGTGGTTGTGTTTTAGGTGGGTACGTGTCACTTTTTACTTCCTAGCATCCGTTCTTCCTACTTCTGGGGACAGCACCACAATTTTCCTTTGAGAAAAATCAGTCCATGTGATTCCAGTGGGATGATCTACCCCTACCTCTGGAGGTGGGCTAATCAGAGCTTTCCACCCACATGGTTACAGGAACTGGGTCAGGAATGGGCCAATGAGAGCCTTTCCCAGGACTTCTGCTGGAAGCCGCATGCTTTTTCCATTGGAGATTTGAGATGTGCTAGAAGGGAGTCTGGAGCTTCTGGAAGATAATACATGGGAATGGCATCTGTTCCAGTTACTGTTGCTGTGTAACAAACTACCCCAAGTCTTAGTGGCTTAAATGATAATCATTTTATCATATCCCCTGAATTCTGTAGGTCAGGATTTCATGTAGGGCTTGACTGGGCCATTCTGCTTTTTATGACTTTGATTGAGGCCACTCAGTGGCATCCATCTGGTAAATGAGCTGGTCTGTCCTAGAGGGTACAAGACAGCTACACTCACATGACTGGTGATGTGAGGGCTGGAAGGCTGGGCTCAGCTGGGACTACCCACCAGAACACCTACACCAGGCCTCTCTGATTTGGTGGTCTCTGGGTAGTTAGCTGGCTTTCCCCAGAGGAAGCATCCCAAGTGGAAGCTGCATGACCTTTTCTGACCTAGCCTTAGAAGTTCACCTCATTCTTGGTTACAAGCAAGTCATAGCCCAGCTCAGATTCAAGGGGAAGGAAATTAGATTCTACCTCTTTTTTTTTTTTCATTTGTAGAGTATAAGACAGAGTGTCTTACAACCTCTTTTTTTTTTAACATCTTTATTGGAGTATGACTGCTTTACAATGGTGTGTTAGTTTCTGCTTTATAACAAAGTGAATCAGTTATACATATACATATGTTCCCTCCCATATCTCTTCCCTCTTGCGTCTCCCTCCCTCCCACCCTCCCTATCCCACCCCACCTCTTGATGGCAGAGTAGGGCAGTCACCTTGTACAAGAACATGCGCAATGGGAGCTATCATTGCAGCCAACTTGGGAAAATACATACTGTGCTACTGCCTCCTTGGGAAAAAAGCCATCTCAGAGGAAGCAGTTGAGAAATGGAAAGAGAGCAGTCCTGATGATATTGTTTGAGTCCCTGGATCCAGTTTTTCCCAGGACTTCAGTTATAACAACCATCAGTTTCCTTTCCTGCATAATCCAATCTGAGTTATGCTTTTGTCTCTTGCAACTGAAAGATCTTTTACTCTTAGCGTGTATATCAGTTATCTATTACAGTACAACAAATCACCCCAAAACTCAGTGGCTTACAACAATGATTATTATTTCTCACGATTCTATGGGTGGCTAGACCATTTCTCTGCTGGTCTTACCTGGCTCACTTATGCAACTGCTGAGGCGGAAGATTCAAGATGGCCTCATTCACATGTCTGGCTGTTGGCTGGGGGCCTCAGTTCTCCTTCATGTGGTCTCTTATCCTCTAGGAGGATAGATTGACTTCTTTATATGGTGGTCTCAGGACTGTGTTCCTGGGGAGTGAAGGCGGCAAAGTCTCTTGAGTGTCATTTCTGTCATTCCTTTGTTCAAAGCAAGTGACAAAGCCAGCCCAGGTCAAAGGTGAGTAAAGAGACTCCACCTCATAACGGGAGCGTTGCAAAGAACTTGTGGCCATATTTAACCCACCACAGTACGATAGATAGCTGGATCATGTTAGATGGGGACATTTTTGAAATTAGTGTATGTATGGGAAGCAGGGTGTATGTGCCAGGCAGGCAGAGCCAGAGTGTTCTAGTATGTTCTCGTTGAGGAGCATATGACTGCAGTGTCATTTCCATGGTGGCTCCTCTGAGCTGAGGGCACCCCATGACAAGGTCTACACTAGGTCACCGGTTCCCAGGGGCAACTCTGAGTTGAAGACCTACTGTGTCTGAGTGACTTCACCTCTCTGAGCCTCAGTTTTCCCTCTATAAAATGGGTGTGGTCATCCCTGCCTCGCAGATCAACTGTGAGGCTGAAGATGAGATGATGACCATGAATGTGCCTTGTATATTACAGGATGGTGAACATTATCATCTGAGACCCGAGAAGGAATAGTCAAGGTGGGCCTAGGTGGTCAGAGAGGGCAGGAGGGAGGAGACTGAGATGGGCCATCGAAAGGTGGGGGACATTCACATGGGAGGGGAGGAAGGGCTGCATTTCAAGATGGGAAGCTGAGGAATAAAACTAAAAAGGCATTGGGTTGGAACAGTGACAGACTGTATCTAGGACAGGGAGGAGAACAACAGGGTCAGAGAGCGAGCTCTCCCACTCCCGTAGACTCTGGGTGTCTAGGCTCCCATACATACTGGGTCAGCAGCCCCTGAGGGTTACTCAGAGCTACAGTCAAGTCTTCCAGTCCCCAGGGATCATTAGTGGCTTGTCCCTACCCAGGCCTGCAAAGCCCCCTCAGGTCGCAGGGAGGCAATGATGGGAGCATGGGAGAGGTGGTCAGAGAGCATGTTAGAGACACAGCACCTTCCTCTGGAGCCACCAGCATCATGTCAGACCCCTCCCAGTGTTCCCAAGCTCCTTTCCCCTCAGCAGGGTGGGGACCCCTGGCCTTAGGCTTGGGTCACAGTTGGCCTGGCTAAACTTGGCTCCAAGCCCCTCAATCCCCTGGATAGGGGTGGGAGTGACTGATGGGTTTCAGTGTGTTCCAAGCCGGGGCTTGGAGCTGTAGCAGACTAGCCTGGCCTGCAGAAGCCCCAGGTGGCCACTCATGGCTGGTGCTGACCCATCTGGGCCAGGCCCTGGACAGTCCAGATCTGTGGCTGCCTCCCAAGCCCTGACTATCCTAAGGTCGTGGCCAAGGAGAGCAGCAGCCTCTCCCTCAAAGGAGTCCTGGGAGCACCGGCTGGGAGCGGGCTCAGATTCCACCAATCTAGCCCTGTGCAGTTCACAGCTCAGCCCCACTTGGGGACAGGAAAGGATTCTTTGATGGGGGAGGTAGGAGGACATGAGCTAGAGGGACACAACTGGCTGGGCTGTAATCAGAACCCAGGGATTCTAGCTCACAGTCCCTCAGCCTGTGCCAACCATGACAATACCCTCTGGCCACTGGGGCAGGATAGATGGGGCCTCAGTGTGAGTTCTGGGCCAAGCAAGGACACCTAGGCAGGAATCATGGCCTAAGGAGCTCCACTTTACCAAGCCCTCACCTTATAGGCTTCCCTCCTCCCACTACAGAAAGAGAAGAGAGGGGTGCATTTGGGAGGCTGGGGAGACCTCTTTCACATACTCTGGGGTTCCATTGAGTAGAGGCCTTGGAAAGCAGCTGATTACCCTGACCTTGACCTCTGGTCCTCTGGTTTACCTTTCCCCACCTTCCTCTCCTGTCTACCTTGCTCTCCTTATCTAGACTCTGTGGTCAGGTAGCTTCTCTGGCCTCCCTCCTGACCTCTGGTGAGATTCTTTGGAGCTGTCATTTCTTCTTTTCTCTCCTTTCTGCAGTGTTAGTTGTCAGCGTCTTATCAAGTCTTGTAAGAGCTGGTGGGGGACTCAGAGCTCCCTCAGTCCAAACTCCTGTTACACAGGTGGGGACACTGAGGTCCAGGGTCACTTGGGTCATTGCTTGTCCAAGATCACACATCAAAATTAGCAACAGAGCCAGCACTAGGCTTTTGACTCCCAAGTTCCTGTTTTTCTCCTGTTATTTGATCAGGCTATTGTGGTTCAGCCTTTGTCTGTCCATGGACCAGCAGAGTTCTCAGGGGCTTCACTCAGTTCAGAATTTGCCTTCACTTAGTTCAGGCTAAAGCTGCTTCATGGCTTGGCTCTGATAATAATTGGACCAGACTGGGTCTACTACAGGATCTATGGACCAAAAGCTGGGGGCCAGGAGGGAGACCAGGCTCCAACAGAAAAAGCAAACCAGCTCTGTGCCCCAGATCTGCTTAGGGGCTGTCCCTGCTCAACATCCTTCCTCCACCATCCTCCTCTCCCCCAACAGCTCCTGTCCAGGATGATGCTCAGAGAAACAGAGCTCCTAAACCCTTGTTTGTACACACACACACACACACACACACACACACACACACACACACACACACATATTCACATAGAGAGAAAGACACAGACATACACACATACAGCATATACACAGGCACAGACACACACAACCACACACGCACAGCTCTCTGGATAAGAGTGTGCACGGCTACACTGTGGGATCATTTCCATACAAGGCTCTTTCCTCTGAATGCATGGACACATCTCCTCCCTCTGGCCTCCCAGTGCCCAGTCTGGAGCCTGCCCCCCAAACAGGCGCTCAGTGAGGGTGTGTGGAAAGAGTGAGCTGACACTGGTGCGGAGGGCCACATGGGCCAGGCCTCCATCTCCAGGCCCTGCATGAGGCAGAAAGCCCAGCCCAGGCCAGATGAGCCTGAGACATGAGGCAGGCCTTGGAAGCTCCTGCTGTCTCCCTGGCTCACCCCTCCCCATCTTCTGCCTCCACCTGGTACTCTCTCCTTGTGTGGTCTGTTAACCAGCCGCATCAAAATCACCTGGGAGCTTGTTAGAAATGCAAAGTCTCGGGCCTCACCTCAGACCTACTGAACTAGAGAGTCTGGGTGAGGGGCCCAGCATCTGTGTTTTAACAAGCCCTCCAGGGGATTCTGATGCACGCTGAAATTACAGAACTGCTGCCTGTGACGACAGGCAGACTCATGCTGCAGGGGAGGCGGGTGAAGTCTGGAAACACAAGCATCTGCCTGTGCCACCTATGGGTAAGGCTGCTGTTCACTGCTGGTGGCACCCATACCCAAAGTCAGACACACGCACACACACGCACACACACGCACACACGCACATATGAGCATCTGGCAGGATCTCAGAGAATCCACATGCAGGAGCTCCTCTCGGGTCCAATGGGTATAGGCAGGTACCCAAATTGAAGCAGGCAAAGGTAAGGAAGAACTACTCTCATCCTGTGCCCCACCATTCCTCTGTCCCTTGTCCCCTCTGAGGTTCCCTAAGTGCTCCCTCAGAAGCCACAGAAGCTGAGTAGTTGCCCAACTCAGACCAAGCTCCCCCAGCTGAGAGGCCAGGTGATCTGTGGCCCTAAGAGAGCTTGGGGTATGTGCTAAGGCCAGCAAAGTTCTTTCTCTGCATAGGTGGTCCAGGGCCAGGGCCATGCGAGGGATCAGCAAGCAAAGCTTAGGCAAGAGCATCCCACCTCCTGAGCTATGAAATGCTGCTCACATGTAGAATTGCCCTTGGCCGCTTCCCAGGCTGCTCAGTGCCCAACAGCCTCCCCACCCATCCCTCTGCTCTGGCCTATGGAGCCCCAGGCAGCTGCCCACCTGGCCCATCCCCAGGCCCTGCAGCCTCTCCCTCTGAGGATCTGGAAGCGAAATCCGGGCCCCTGGAGTCTGCAGGGGATGTGGGGAGGGGTGGGGAAGGCCGAGCTTCCTCAGGCTTGGATCTGGTTTCGCGGCCGCTTCCCGTGGTGCATTGCCACAGGCTGAGCCACCAGCTGTGCTATATAAGGCCCAGTGGCTGGACTGCTGGGGAGAGGAAGACTTGGACTCCCCAGCTGAGGAGTCCCGCTCAGGACACGGTGAGCCCCACTCCTACTCTCCTCAGCCCATCCCTGCACCCCACTGCCTGGCTCAGCTATTCCTGACCACCCCTTATCTCCCCCAGAGAAGACTCCCCTTTCTGCTTTGGACTTCTCTCCTTTCTCCCATTGACCCAAGGTCTTTTCCCTCCCCCACCTGAGGATAGGGGCCCTCAGAGGGTCCCAGTCAGGATCTCTGTACCTCTGGGCGCTCTGCTTTTTTCCTGCGGTCAGCCAGTCTTCTTTATCCGAGAGTTCTGGGACCCGTGGGATAGGGAGCCTCACCAGCAGAGCATATGCTGAAGAAACTTCCACGGGCTGCCAGATGGGAAATGGTTTTTCCACAAGGTGCCTCAGGCCATTTCGGCTTCCCAGACGGTTGCGGAGCAGTTCCAGACTGAACGCTGTGCAGGCCCACGGAGTGCTCAGCCCTCTGCTCAGAGCCTGGGAGCTTGGGATGAGACACACAAGAGCTGGAGACCTCGGGGACACCCGTGCTGTGTCCTCTGGGCTGAGAAACAGGTGGTGGTGGAGTTAGTGGGCTTAGAGCTGGATGGTCTGCAGCATGGGATTGGTCTGTTCTTCTGGGACAACAAAGTGCTGTTTTTTTAAAAATACATTTATTTATTTATTTGCGGGGTTTTTGTGTTCTTTTTTTGGCTGTGTTGGATCTTCATTGCTGCACGTGGGCTTTCTCTAGTTGTGGTGAGTGGGGGCTACTCTTTGTTGCAGTGCGTGGGCTTCTCATTGTCGTGGCTTCTCTTGTTGCGGAGCACGGGCTCTAGGCGTGCGGGCTTCAGTAGTTGTGGCACGTGGGCTCAGTAGTTGTGGCTTAAGGGCTCTAGAGAGCTGGCTCAGTAGTTGTGGCGCACGGGCTTAGTCGCTCCGTGGCATGTGGGATCTTCCCGGGCCAGGGCTTGAACCCGTGTCCTTTGCATTGGCAGGTGGATTCTTAACCACTGCGCCTCCAGGAAAGTCCCAACAAAGTGCTTTTGAATCTTTTTTTCCAGAAAGGAGGAATCTCCCTTTTCTCACCACACTCTGGACTTTGGAGGTTGAAGGGAATCACTTTTGAATTTCCAGGCACTGGTCCGATTCTGGGTTGGCCAGAGCTCTGGGGAGAGAGAAAATTGAGCGGGAGCCTGGGCCGCTCCCCCTGCGTCCTTGCCCTATTGCCAGGCCTGCTCTCCTCTCCCCGTAACCCACGCTCAGCAGTTACTGGGGGGCCCTAGCCTCTCCCAGTGCATCCCCTCTGCTCTCCCTCAGCAGGCTCTGGCTGTGTAACTCCCAGCCACGCCCCAAACAAACAGGCCAGAAATGTGTTCCAGCCGCAGCCAGTGCACATCTGGGAATGTGTTCATGGAGGTGGTGTGTCTAAAGCATCTGCACCCTTCAGCTGGCCTGCCCTGTGAGGCGCCACCGTAGTCGGGGCAGGGGCTGCATAGCCTTAATATGTAGGCCTGTTGTGTGAGAGTGGGAGCCCCACCAAGGGGTAGCAAAACATGCCCCCAAGCCCGGGTCTGGGAAGTGATTAATAAGTCACCCAGAGGCTGCCGCGGGTGAGCCCAGGCCCCTCCTCATTGTCAAGGAAACTTCTCACCCCTACTGTCACTTGTGTCCTATCTCGATGTGGGACCCTGGCACCTGGACCCGGGGTTTGAATCCAGGTCTGCCTCATGTGAACTCAGAGTCTGAGTCTCTGCATCTTGCAAGCTGCCCAGATTTGCAATTTGGGCAGGTGTCACTCTCACAAGACTTCATTCTGTCCACCTTTCACCCTTGATAGGTCAAGAAATAGTTCTGCTCAAGCCCTAAGAGGTGACTCAGAGAAGTGGAACCTGACAAGCTTTGTTTCTTTGCAGGTCACTGATCTGAGAAAGTTCTCAGGGGATCACGTTCCAGGGACAATCCGACTCTGTGAAGGAGCCCTCACTCAACTCCTGCCACGTTCCCCATGGGACCTGGAGGAAAGATGGTGGTGATCAAGGCCTGTGTGTTCTTCTTCCTGGTCCTAGAGGTCACCTCTCTGTTGGGTACAGGCTAAGTATCTACTGTCTCTCTAATTCCCCACTTGTCATAATGAAGTCACTATGGTCTGGGACCCAACTCTGCATCTGCCTTAAGCCACAGCAGTGGCACTAAGACCTGAGGCTGGTTTGTCTATTTATTCATAATTTATACCTTGCTTGTTTTCCTAAAGGATTTGAGATAAGTTCCAATATTAAAACTCACAGAACAGAATCTTTTAAGTGAGGAGCAGGGTAAGTGTCACTCAGAAGGCGGAAAAAAGATAAGAGGGTTACCACCGCCCCTGAGTGTTAAGTTTAGCTCTGAGCTTTCTGATAGCCAAAGCAAAAGGGATCACTGAGTTCTCACAGCCAGATTTTTGGTTTTAGTTTCATGAAAATTCATTTAGACCCTGTAGCCAAATTTCACAGAGACACCAGAACCCCTTCTGGTCTCCTTGTCCTCTGACCCCATTCTCTGGTGACACTGAGTTCTCAAGGGAACAGGTGGAGAGAATTTGCCTGGTGGGCTCCCCAAGGCTTCTAAGCATCAGAGCTCCCAGCACTATCCTGTATACTCTCTCCCATCTCCCCTTCCTTTCCTGATTTCTAGCCACATACTCAGGTAAAGCAAAAATATGCTCAAAATCCTCTCATAAAGCAGCGAGCACTGCAGGCTTTGTGACCACAGATGCAGGAACAAAGGCTGTCTCAGCATCTTGCCAAACCCTACATGTGCCCACCTCCTGCCTTGCTCTTTCTACCCTGACAGCTGCTGTTGGGGAAGATGATTAACATTCAGCCATCTGAGGGGAAATCAGATTAGTCTGATTAAAAGAGCTCCTATCACCCCAATTAAGCAGCAAAGAGAATACTGATTTGGCTCTCTCATGTGAGAGTTAATTACCTTTCAAAGCTTTTGCAGTGCTCTGCTCTCCTTTCTCCTTTCCATTTTGGAGCCCCCAACGCAGCCTCCGGTGGCGTGGGCCTGGAGGCTCGCTGCCTGTGGCCCGAGGTCCCTATACCCTTCCTCAGGCAGACTTTGCCAGCCTGGGGTCAGAAAATTAAAGGACCACTCCTCCAGTTAGGCCCTATGAGGGTGAGGGTGGATTCCCAAAGCCAAACTTTGCCAGGAGAAAGGAAATGGACATCTATTGTCCAGGTCTTGAGCTAAAAGGAGTTGCTAACACTTATTCAGCAAACATTCTGTGCTAGGCATTGTTCTAAGTGGATTTTATGAATGAGCTTATTTAATCCCTACAATCCTCTGGGATAGGAACTATTATTATCCTCACTTTATGATGAGGGGTCAGATGAGTTAAGTATCTGGCCCAAGGTCACACAGTCAGGAAGTGGCAGAGTGACTGGGGCTCACAGTCTCAATCTCCGTATACTTCAGAGATGTTTACTTTGTGTTACCTCATGGAATCCTCATGCCAACTGGACTACCATATGTGCAGTGGGAACTAATATGTCCATTTTACAGATGAGGAAAGTGAGGTTCCATTCCGCCAAGAAGAACAGGCTCAAACCCTAAAGTAGGAGCCCCAGCTGCTCAGCAGCATCCCATGGTCCCTTTCTAGAACAAGAGTGAAAAGAGAACCACCATTTGTTGACCATGCGCTGCATGCCATGTCCCTTTACCTTCACCATCACCCTGAATATGCACCAGGACCCTATGATGTGGTGATTGTTGATGCAGCTCTATTTTATGGGGAAACAGATTTAAAGGAATAAAGTTTTTGTGAAGTCACACAGCCAGTAAGTGGCAGAGTAGGGATTTGAACCCATACCCAGTGCTTATGTTCCATCCCCCACATCACACTGCTTCCCTATGTCTTGAGAGGCTAGTAGCAGGACCCTGCTGGGCCCCTGTAACTGTTTTGGCCTCTCACTTATCCTCCTGGTCCTCAGGGAGGCAGATGATGCTCACTCAGTCGGTGAGAAGAGTCCAGCCTGGGAAGAGGACCTCAGGCATCTTTGCCAAGCCTGCTGACCCCCTGGACAGTGAGTTGTGGCTGAAGCAGGGAGTGATTGGGGGGAGGGTTTTTACTGAGCTTGCTAAGAGGATCTCTGCAGCCAGGGAACAATGTCAGGGCTCCATAGAAACCCACTTTTTTTTTTTTTTAATTTTCAAAAATGTTTTATTTGTAAATGGTCATGGTTATAATATATATATATATTTAGATATCTTTTTTTTTTAACATCTTTATTGGAGTGTAATTGCTTTACAATGTTGTGTTAGTTTCTGCTGTATAACAAGGACCTAGAGTCTGTCATACAGATTGAAACCCACTTTTAAAAGGCATTTGGGGACTTCCCTGGTGGTCCAGTAGTTAAGACTCCATGCTTTCCACTGCAGGGAGCATGGGTTCCATCCCTGGTGGGGGAACTAATATCCTGCATGCTGTGCGGTGTGGCAAAAAAAAAAAAAAAAAAAAAGGCATTTGGCCTACATCTCTGTTCAGCCAGAGGGACCAAGTATATAGGAGAGCTCAGAATCATGAAGCTGCCTGATAGCTTCCAGAAATGCTGTAGGGCTTGCTGGGGCCAGAGCACAGGCTGGCAGGGAGAGAGTGGGAAGATGAGGATGGAGAGATACCAGGGGCCAGCTCACCAGCACCTGAATGCCTGGTTAAGAGAGTTAAAGCCAGGAGTGATGTGGCCCAAGCCACGTGGAGAAAGCTCACCCTGACTGCAGTGTTTGGAGAGGGGTGGGGATGGGTTCGGAGGAAGCTGGAGGTAGAGACCCAGGCAGGAAGTTTCTGACATGGTACAGCCAAGGCTGCTGAGAGCTTTAACAGAACCTTTGGCAGTAGGGTGTGCAGAAGTGTAAGAGATTGGAGAGATGCTGGAGAGAGAGATGCGATGAGGGCCTGAGACCAGTGAGGGACGGGTGAGGGGTATTAGGGATGGCTTGCAGAGGTTGAGCTCACCTGGAGCTCCAGGGCCTGGCTCCTCTCCTACCTGGCTCTCTCTCAGGTCCTGGGGAGTGGACAACGTGGTTCAACATCGACCACCCAGGTGGGCGGGGCGACTACGAGCGGCTGGATGCCATTCACTTCTACTACGGGGACCGGGTGTGTCCTCGGCCCCTGCGGCTAGAGGCTTGGACCACCGACTGGATACCCGCAGGCAGCACTGGCCAAGTGGTCCATGGCAACCCCCTTGAGGGCTTCTGGTGCCTCAACAGGGAGCAGCGGCCTGGCCAGAACTGCTCCAATTATACCGTGCGCTTCCTCTGCCCGCCAGGTGAGCCTGACCAGTCCCCACCCGCTACCTCCCACCAGCCTCGGCAAAGGGAGAGCCAGCACCTGCGTCCGGCTACGGGAACTCTGGTTATCACACACATACACATGCTTTGACTCCATAATAACCCATTAGTGTCATGAGAACCATAATCTTCCCAACAGTGTTCTGTGTTGATGGGTAATTTCCTTTCAATCCACTTTACTGAGTGCATGTGGCACGGTGGTGAAGACCACAGGCTCTGCGGTTGGGCTGCTTGGTTTGAATCTGGGCCTACCATCTCTACTGTGTTCCTTAGGCAAATGTTCTGAAGCTCTCTGAGCCTCAGGTTTCTCACATGTAGAACAGGGGTAATATTAGTAATCCTTCATAGGGGTTTTTATGAGGATTAAATGAGATAATGAATGTAGAGGGCTTAATGCAGGTGAAGGTCCACTAAGTGTCAGTTTCTATGTTAGTTCTTCTGTGCCAGACACTGCTAGTTATCTACATTACTCAACCTTTACAACTGACCTGTGAGGAATCTCCATTTTGACAAGTTATTCCAGGTTCAGGGAGTTTAGGTAACTTCTTGGGACGACACAGCTGATAAATGGAAAGCTGGGATTTAAACCCATGCCTGTGTTTGCAGAGCCCAAGAGTTCGTGCTCTTTCCATCCCCTCTCCCCACACTGGATAATTCAGAGCCAGCTGCAGGCCTACCCACTTCTTGGATATGCACGCTCCCCTCCCGGGATCCTGCCAGTGAACACGGCCTGACCCTGCAGGCCCAGGAGGCAGTGGTGGTCGTCTGGAGTGGGAGCTCAGGCTGAGCAAGGTCTCCTGAGTGAGGTCCGAGGCCTCCATTCTTGTACACAGGCCTCAGACCAGAGGTGAGGAGGGTGGGCAGAGGGGGCTTGATGTCACTGAGGCCCCAGGCCCTGACTTCCCGGGGGGCCCTTCTTCAGGAGCATGGGTAAAGGGTAAGATGGTGCTATCCCTGCACCTCCTAGGACAGCGCATCAAAGTCCCAGTGCTTGGCCAACAAGTCCCTCTCAGGGCCACCCCTAGGCCATTCGGTGTTTTTGTAAAACTTAGAGACACCACTTCCTCAAGACTCTTGATGTCCATCTGTTGGAAAGATCATTGCAGGAAATAGAAATATCAGTGACATTTATGATGTAAATGGAGGCCTTGCTCTCTGAGAAAAAACAGCCTCTGGGTCAGATTTCCTGACAGAGTCCCTTTGAGAGGGAAGTCAGACCATCTGCTGATCCTGCTTTGCAGGATCCCTGCGCCAAGACACAGAGCACAGCCTCTGGAGCCCGTGGTCTCCCTGGAGCAAGTGTTCTGCTGCTTGTGGTCACCCTGGGGTCCAGACCCGAACACGCACCTGCTTGGCGGAGACGGTGTCACTGTGCAATGATGCCACCGAGCAGGGTCGGCTCTGCATGGAGCAGGCCTGTTCAGGTACTACCCCAGCTCTTGGTACTGGGCAGGCATGGGGCTGGGGCTGAAGCAGCCTAGAATAGATTAGAGGGTCAGACTGAGACAGATTCATCCATTCATTCAGCAAGTATTAACTGAGCATCTATTACGTGCACCGATGGGGGATGTAGAGGATAACGTGGGAGCATAGTGCACGGTCAATTATTATAGCTTAGGGGAATTGAGGAAGGCTTCCTAGAGGAGGTGTCCTGAGCTAAGTCCTGAAGGATGAGTAGGAATTAGTCATGCAGGCTGATGAGGAAGGGTAACAAAGGCCTAAGGGGGAGAGGAAGCATATGTGAGTCCACAGGCTGGGACGTGACTGAAGGAGGGCCAGAATCCACACATGCCCTCCTCATGTGGCCCCTTCTTCCACAGCCTGTGACCTGACCTGCCCCATGGGCCAGGTGAATGCTGACTGTGACGCCTGCATGTGCCAGGACTTCGTGCTGTATGGGGCTGTCTCCCTCCCTGGGGGTGCCCCAGCCTCAGGGGCTACTGTCTACGTCCTGACCAAAACACCTAAGCTGTTGACCCAGACGGACAGCAGCGGGAGGTTCCGAGTCCCTGGCTTGTGCCCCGATGGCAGAAGCATCCTGAAGATCACAAAGACCAAGTTTGCCCCTATCAGGCTCACAATGCCTAAGACTAGACTGAAGGCAGCCACCATCAAGGCGGAGTTCATGAGGGCAGGTACTTAACTTCTCTGGGATAGGGCTGGGGAGAAGGCTGGACTTTTAAATAAAAGGATTACAGTACTAAGAGCTGGCTTCCCAGGTTGCCCAGAGTAAAACTCAAAAATCCCCAAGTCCCAACATCATCTGCCAGACCCCCCATTCCTTCTCTTCTCTCTTCCCCTCTCCTCTCCTATTATAGTCCCCTCCACCCACACTGAGTCACTCTACTCCTATCTGTTCCTCAAACACACGGGCACACTCCTGCCTCAGGGCCTTTGCACTTGCTATATACTCTGCTTGGAGTGTTCTTCCCCCAGATATTGGCATGGCTTGCTTCCTCAAATGTATGAGTTCTTTCCTGGTCACCTTATCTAACATAGTCAATTACAATACAGTATAACGTTTGAAGGGCATAGAGAGAGAGGCTGGGGGAATTCAGAAATGGTGCAGAATGGCCAGAAAATTCTGCTGGAGTCAGCAGAGCAGCCAGCTCTGTCTCAATGGCAGTGTTTGGGAATCTTGGCTGGTACAAGGTCCCCTTGGTTCTCCACTGCCTCACCCAGATGCTGCCCGAGAGGCCATGGGAGCAGGTTCCAGGCTGAGTAGATGGAGTGGACTCCATTCTGGACCAGCTACTTATTAGGACCATTAGAGAGGGGCTGGGTGGTGTGTGTGAAGTTGTACAATTTTAACACATGTCAAAATACCTGAGGGAGCAAGGCTCTGGAGAACCTGTCACAAAGAAAAACCCAAAACACCATGTCTCATCTTCTGTCTCAGAGACTCCATACATTGTGATGAACCCCAAGACAAAAGCACGGAGAGCTGGGCAGAGTGTGTCCCTGTGCTGTAAGGCCACGGGGAAGCCCAAACCAGACAAGTATTTCTGGTGAGTATTCTGCCAGCTGCCTGGCCCAGTTCTCCTCTTGGAAACCAGAGCTTTCTTGCATTGGGTCTGGACTTATTAATCATGACAATAACTGATAGAATAAAGTTACAAGTAAGGCCCTGGTGCAGAGCCAGGAAACGGGCACTTACAAGTGGGGGCCAGCAGGGTTGAGGCCACCCAGACAACGAGCAAGCCCTGTTGTTGTCCTATCAAAGCTGGGGTCCCCCCAGAGCAGCTCTGGTCTTGGGGTCCTGACTCATATCCTTGGGACACAGAACCAGGTTCCCCAGCCCTAATTTCCCAGACAAGGGCAAACAAGGTCAGTGTCCCCAGTGGCTGTCCTTTACCCTTCACAAACATTTTATAGCCATTATCTTGTTTGACCCTCTCAACAATTCTATGGAGTCAGCTAGGAATCACTGCTCCTATTTCATAGAACAGGAAGCTGAAACTCAGACGTGAAATGATTTGTCTAAGGGTCCATAGCCAGTTAGTGGTGGGGCTGAGACTCAGAATCGAGTCCCCTGACTCCCAGGCCAGTCCGTGTTCTTGAATGAGCTGAGTCAGTGGTGGTGTTGGTGTCTGCAGGGACCTGTCCACCATCTGCCTTGCTCCTGGCACTGTCCCCAAGGATACCAGCCCTCCTACTGCCCCCTCAGGCTGTCCCTCTCCATCCCTTGCAGGTACCATAACAGCACACTGTTGGACCCCTCCCTCTACAAACACGAGAGCAAGCTGGTGCTGAGGAACCTGCAGCGGGACCAGGCCGGGGAGTACTTCTGCAAGGCCCAGAGTGACGCTGGGGCTGCAAAGTCCCATGTCGCCCGGCTGACTGTCATAGGTAAGACTGTCAGGGCCCCTGGGGAACCCCTGCTACAGCACTGGGGAGCATCCCAGTGGGCATTCCTGGGCAGTAAAACCTTGGGCTTTTCTGGACTGTGCACAGTGCCGTGCTCTCTGGGACACAAAGATGGCACAGACCTCGATCCTACCCTCAAAAAGCTGCCACTCCAGGACGGGTGGAGAAATAAGAGACAAGTCAGTAAAGATGGAAAAAATGTAGTTAAAACAGGAGATAAGGAGTTGTGGACTCTATAGATGAGAGACAGACCTTCCAGGTGGGAGTGACTATGGCTGGTTGCTTGAGGCTTAAATAGTGGTTCTCTGCCTTGGCCGCCCGTTGGAATCATCTGTTGAGTTTTTTAAAATACTGATGCCTGGGTCTTACCTCCAGAGAGCCTGATTTCATTGGTTTGGGATGTGGCCTGGTCATGCACAGGTTAAAATCTCCCCCAGGTAATTCTAATTTGCAGCCAATGCTGTGAATCCCTGGTCTTAAACAATGGCCAGGGTCTGTGTGTATGGAGATGGGAGCATTCCAGATCAAGGGGCCAGCATGAGCAAGGTATAGAAGTGGGAAACTGAGGGGGCTTTACAAGAAAGGGGGACCTGATTAAAGCTGGTTTCTAGAAGTGAGCTGGAGGAGGAGAGACTGGAGGCCAAGACCAATCAGTAAACTGTACTTGGAAAGTGAAGGAGAAGGAGGATATCTTAGTTATTGTCCTAAACAAAAGCAAACAAAAGGCAGAAGAAATTTTGTTGGAAGGATTTTGAAATATTTCAGAGACTCCAAGAAAGTTGAGTAACACACTTCAGGGCAGGCAGGACACAGGGCACTTGAACCTTGGCCGAGGAGATGTGGAAAACTGTCAGCAGTGGTTTCCAGCTCATTATACCAATGCTCCCTGCTTGTCACAGTTATTCTTTCTTTCTTTTTTTTTTTCCAGTTATTCTTAATACTTTAAATTTTTAATATTTTCAATTAAAAATATTTTTTACTATTCTACAGTTAAATTTATAGATCATAACTACATATAATTTCCAAATATATATGCACATGGCCCTAATAACATAAAAGGGAAATACAAAGAAAATAATTTTAATACAAAATAGTATGTATTTCAATATGTAAGTGCTTTGGCATAATGACACAAGAACATCAACCAAGAGGTCAGACACTTGCACTTGAATCCAGTCACCATGAATGTGACAGCTATAAATGCTGATGGATACAGGGGCATCATTTCACATTCCTTGGGCAATTGTTGTAGGTACATGATTTTTCTGAGACAAGAAGCAATTCTTGGTATTTTTCCAAGCTAAACAAAGTACAATCTTAGCTTGATTTATATGGTAGTTGCATTCTTGAAAAATTCAATGTATGGTAAAGTCATGTAGAAAATACCAGGCTCCGATAATTTTAAACAAGTTTTCCACCTACATGAATGTCTATAGAATACGTGAAAGTCAAACAGGATGCAGAAGAATTCCTTATGAGAGACAGTGTCAGGCACTGCAGAAAACAGAGCTGCAAGGCCCCCTGCCCACTATAAGTCAGTAGCACTGCCAATTTTGGTGGTAACTCAAAACACCCTCACGAATTTTCAAGACCCCCTCCAATTAGGACGATTACTCTAGTGGTCTCAGCAGCAAACTCTGTTCCCTGTGTGTGAAATGGAATTAGTAATAGCTGTTCTATCTCCCTCAGAGGAGTTCTGTGAGAGTTGGGATCACACAAGTACTTTGAAAACCCTAAAGTATGGCAGAGAGGGGAGGTTGAGGTTCCCTTTATGTAGGAAAAGAACTTGCATTTAATATCCAAACTATTTCCCTCCATAGCCCCCGATGAGACTCCTTGCAACCCAACCCCCGAGAGCTACCTTATCCAGCTGCCCCATGATTGTTTCCAGAATGCCACCAACTCCTTCTACTATGATGTGGGTCATTGCCCTGTCAAGACCTGTGCAGGGCAGCAGGATAATGGGATCAGGTGCCAGGATGCTGTGGATAACTGCTGTGGGATCTCCAAAACAGAGGAGAGGGAGATCCAGTGCAGTGGGTACACGCTGCCCACGAAGGTGGCCACGGAGTGCAGCTGCCAGCGGTGTACGGAGACCCAGAGTATCGTGCGGGGACGCGTCAGCGCCTCTGACAATGGGGAACCCATGCGCTTTGGCCACGTGTACATGGGGAACAGGCGTGTGAGCATGACTGGCTACAAGGGCACGTTCACCCTCCACGTCCCTCAGGACACTGAGAGGCTGGTGCTCACATTTGTGGACAGGCTGCAGAAGTTTGTCAACACCACCAAAGTGCTGCCCTTCAATAAGAAGGGGAGTGCGGTGTTCCATGAGATCAAGATGCTTCGGTGGAAAGAGCCCATCACCTTGGAGGCCATGGAAACCAACATTATCCCCTTGGGGGATATGGCTGGTGAAGATCCTGTGGCTGAGCTGGAGATCCCATCCAAGAGTTTCTACCGGCAGAACGGGGAGCCCTACACAGGAAAAGTAAAGGCCAGTGTGACCTTCCTGGATCCCCGGAATATTTCCACAGCTACTGCTGCCCAGAGTGACCTGAACTTCATCAATGATGAAGGAGACATCTTCCCCCTTCGGACATATGGCATGTTCTCTGTGGACTTCACAGATGAGGCCACCTCAGAGTCACTTAATGTTGGCAAGGTGAAGGTCCACCTCGACTCAACCCAGGTCAAGATGCCAGAGCACTTGCCCATGATGAAACTCTGGTCACTCAACCCAGGCACAGGGCTGTGGGAGGAGGAAGGTGACTTCAAATTTGAAAGCCAAAGACGGAACAGAAGGGAAGACAGGACCTTCCTGGTGGGCAACATGGAGATCCGTGAGAGGAGGCTATTTAACCTGGATGTCCCTGAAAGCAGGAGGTGCTTCATCAAGGTGAGGGCCTACCGAAGTCAGAGGTTCTTGCCCAGTGAGCAGATGCAGGGTGTCGTGGTCTCTGTGATCAACCTGGAGCCCAGGACTGGCTTCTCCTCCAACCCCAGGGCCTGGGGCCGCTTTGACAGTGTCATCACTGGCCCCAATGGGGCCTGTCTGCCTGCCTTCTGCGATGACCAGTCCCCTGATGCTTACTCTGCCTATGTCTTAGCCAGCCTGGCTGGGGAAGAACTGGAAGCAGTGGAGTCTTCTCCTAAATTCAACCCAAATGCAATTGGTGTCCCTCAGCCCTACCTCAACAAGCTCAAGTACCGCCGGACAGACCATGAGGACCCACAGGTCAAGAAGACAGCTTTCCAGATCAGCATGGCCAAGCCAAGGCCCAACTCAGCTGAGGAGAGCAATGGACCCATCTATGCATTTGAGAACCTCCAGGCATGCGAGGAAGTACCTCCCAGTGCGGCCCACTTCCGGTTCTACCAGATTGAGGGGGATCGATATGACTACAACACGGTCCCTTTCAACGAGGATGACCCCATGAGCTGGACTGAAGACTACCTGGCATGGTGGCCCAAGCCAATGGAGTTCAGGGCCTGCTATATCAAGGTGAAGATCATGGGGCCACTGGAGGTGAACGTGCGATCCCGTAACATGGGGGGCACCCACCGGCAGACAGTGGGAAAGCTGTACGGAATCCGGGATGTGAAGAGCACGCGGGACAGGGACCAGCCCAATGTCTCAGCTGCCTGTTTGGAGTTCAAGTGCAGTGGGATGCTCTATGACCAGGACCGTGTAGACCGCACGCTGGTGAAGGTTATCCCCCAGGGCAGCTGCCATCGAGTCAGCGTAAACTCCATGCTGCATGAGTACCTGGTCAACCACCTACCACTGCCGGTCAACAACGACACCAGTGAGTACACCATGCTGGCGCCCTTGGACCCACTGGGCCACAACTATGGCATCTACACTGTCACTGACCAGGACCCTCGCACGGCCAAGGAGATTGCGCTTGGCCGGTGCTTTGATGGCACATCTGATGGCTCCTCCAGAGTCATGAAGAGCAATGTGGGAGTGGCCCTGACCTTTAACTGCATAGAGAGGCAGGTGGGCCGTCAGAGTGCCTTCCAGTACCTCCAAAGCATCCCGGCCCGGCCCTCCCCCGCAAGCACTGTCAGGGGAAGAGCGCCCTCAAGGAGGCAGCGGGCAAGTCAGGGTGGCCAGCGCTGGCGCAGAGGGGTGGCCTCTCTGAGGGTTTCTGGGGTTGCTCAGCAGCCTCTGAGCAACTAAGGCTTGTGGTACTTCCTTCTCCCCACAGCCATTGTGAGACTGACGCCCAAACTGTCACTCGGTTAATTTAAGCCCATCTGTTCTGGTGCAACTTGCTCGTTTGTTTCTTCATTCCCTTACTTACTGTCTTTGTCCCGTGATATTGATTGGCATGGAGCCCCCAAAATGTCAAAATGAAGCCTCTTTGCCCTGTTCTTTACAAGAAACACAGGAAATTGGCCATGGGCAAACTCTGTGGCTTTGAGCATTCTTCATTTAGTGCCATACATGGAAATGTCCTTCATTTTCTTTTTTGCATGGTTTTGCCCACCTCTACAATAATGATAATCTGATGTTGAAGATCAAATAACCAATATAAAACATATTTCTTGGCCTTGCTCCACAGGATGTAAGCAAGGCCTCCATCACAGTTCATACATATAAAAGGTGGTAAAATATTTTTACTTGAATTATAAATAACATTTATTTTTTTGCTGAATCTGGAACTCTAGTGCACGTTCAGTGTTACACTGTTGAGTATAGGGTAATCATAGTTCCTCTACCAAGTCTGGAAAAAAACATCTCCTGGTATCCACAACTGCCCTAGGTTGCTAATTATATTAGTGTGTTTCCCTTTATATTTGCTTTTTTTCTTTCTAGAAGCCCAGTGTGGCCCAGAACAGATGTCAATAAATGCACATTTTGTACTTGATTTTGAAGTCACAGACCTGTCTTTAAACCATTAAACTGAGCCAACTGCTCAGAGGGACAGAGAGGTCTCTGGAAAGTGGTCACCAGGTGGCATGAGGCACAGTGCCACCTAACCCTAAGTTACAGGGCTGGGTGACTAGACGCATATTCTACTGGTCAAGTTTGTTCTCATAGATCATATTTTCCATTTGCAGAGAAGAGCAGAGATTCCTGGAGTTGTGAGCCCCTCCCAGATGTTCTGGGCCCCTGAGCAAAGCTGAAAACATGTCCTGATTTTTTTTTCCTTTCTTTCATTCCAGTACTGGGGAGCTTATACAATGGCTTGGCCCAGGGTCTGGCAAGCTGGCCCAGTGGTCCTTTGGCATTCCCCCACAGCCTGCTGCCTTCTCCAGCTGGGCTGGCTGACCTCACTCAGAAGTGATGGGCTTTTTCTTTTTTTATTCCAAGCTCTTCTAAAGATGCCCAGCTTTTCCAGACGCCAGCCTCTGTGTGTAACAGCTTCTGCCAGGTAACAACCTCTGTCCCTTGAGTAAAATGACTGGATGACTGATCCAAAAGGACAGGGTTTTTTGTTTTTGGAAAAGGTGTTTGGTTTAAAACAGTAAATCAGAGGCCACTGGATGGCGCCAAAGTGATCTTGGAGGCATCAATAGCCAGGGATGTAGGGTTGAGTAAGATGCACTGATTGCCTCTTTCCCAACCTCTCCAGAATCTATTAGGAAAGAGGCCAAGGGGATTGGGGGAGGAGAGGGCATCATTTACAATCAGGACAAAAAGCTCTCCTTGATCCCTTGGCTAGCCTGGTGCAGTTCCTTCTGGCCACCTCTGGTCTGGCCTGGATTTGTACTCTTGGATCAGCATCTGCCCAGCTCCCAGGGGTTTGGTTCATAATCAATTAGAAATTTCTCTGGCTAAGCACCCCATCCCCATGACCTCTGAGAAAGTGGGTGTATGTAGGGCTGGGGCCTAGTGGCCTTTGATTGCTCCTTGACCTACTTCCAGACTATGCTTCCCAGGGAGTGGCTCCCACTGACTGCATGGGTTGGGGGTTGGGAAGTTTGACTGCCCCTGCCAAGGGGTCTGTGTTCAGCTATCTACAGCACAGATGCCTCGCTGCTTCAGGAGTGAGTATGTGCTGCTTCAACCTGACCATCCAGTTCCCTTCAAACTCACCAAAAGAGGCCACTGGGAAAGGTGGGCTGACTGGGCTCCCAACCTATGGGCTTCCCTTTCTGTTCTCCATTGAGGGCCTGAATAAATAGATTCCAGCAAGCAGTAGCTGGTACTTGATTTTTCTTTCTTCACTCACCAAACATTTATTGAGTGCCTATTCTATGCAAACCCATGTGTGCAAGTAGACAGGCCTTCATGAGTATATAAAATATACTACACATAGTGGCACCAGATTTGGAAGGGACGGTAGTCAGAGGAGGCTTCTTAGAGGAGGTGACATTTAATTTGAGGTCTGAATGATAGCTAGGAGCTGGCTTGCCGAAGGTGTGGCTGTCAGGAGCAAGGAGCACAAGCTTGTGCAAAACCAGGAGGTGGAGGCTGGGAAGGGATGGCAGATACCTCTCTTTCAGACAGGAAACACTATTGAGTTGAGCTCATGACACCTACTTTCTAAGCATCTTACTTCCAAAGACAGTTGTGCTCCCTGCTAGCTGTCTGACTTTGGTTGTCATTTTCCTCACCTATAAATGAAGGGGTTGGGGAACTTCCCTGGCGGTCCAGTGGTTAAGACTCTGCACTTCCACTGCAGGGGGCTCGGGTTCGATCCCTGATTAAGATTAAGATCCCGCGGTGCGGCGCAGCCTAAATAAATGAATAAACAAACAAATAAATAAATGAAGGGGTTGGTTGTACACCTAAAACTCATACAATGTTATGTGTAAATTATATCTAAATTATCAGTAAATAAATAGGAAAAAATTTAAATGAAGGATTTATCTAGATTGAATCTAAACCACGTCTAAAGTCCTTTCCATGATTTTCAGTGAGGCTAAGAGCACAGTTCCCAAGATGCTTTTGCTTTAACAAACAGCTGATGATTCATGGGTGTTCCCTTTCCCTGTGGAGACTCTGCAGACTGGATGGACAAAACGTTCAGTTCAAAAAAGCCCCGGGTTTTTGTCTCAGACTGCTGTGCACTGGCTGATAACTCAGTTACTGAGAGTGAACTGTAAGAAGACAGACACCAGATGGCAGGGAGGAAGGGCACAGGCAGGAAGACAGAGGGGCCAATCAGGCTGCTTCTGTTTCCAACCAAGGACGTTCCAGGCAGAATGCTCTCTATAGTTTGGAGAGTTCCAGTAGCTGAGTTGGTAGAGAAAAATGTCACCAAGCTCTCTCAATCTTGAAGATTGAGAGAACTTAGACAAGCCAAGTTGGAAGCAGTGCAGGATAGGTGGAGTTCCAGGCAAAGGGATCAGCTAGAGCCAAGGAGTAAAGATGGGACTGCACACTGGAATACTTTTGGTTATAAGTAACAGGGGTGCCAGCAGACATCAGGAAGGACCAGAACCGGGAACTGCAAAGCCATCAGAATCTAGGCCATCACTCTCAAGCTTATTATGACTTATGGCAATTTGGTAAATTATACCTTTGTAAATAGAACTGAAACATGTCTTTTCTCTCTAGCTGATCCCTCCAGAAATTGGAATCTCTTAGTTTCCCAGCAACTTTATCAGGCAAGTAAGGACGGCTACCTGCTATCAGGTACAGGAGTCTCAAGGTACTTGGGGGGAAATGGGAGGAATTCACCCAAATCTATAGATATCACAGGCGGAATCTGTGACAAGCCCTTGGCGTGGCTTTCCTGCCCTTGAGAGGCCTTTTAAAAGCTTAATCTGAGGGACTTCCCTGGTGGTGCAGTGGGTAAGAATCCGCCTGCCAATGCAGGGGACACGGGTTCGAGCCCTGGTCCAGAAAGATTCCCACATGCTGAGGAGCAGCTAAGCCCATGCACCACAACTACTGAGCCTGCACTCTAGAGCCCACGAGCCACGACTACTGAGCCCGCGTGCCACAACTACTGAAGCCCGCGCGCCTGGAGCCCATGCTCTGCAATAAGAGAAGCCACCGCAGTGAGAAGCTTGTGCACTACAACAAAGAGTAGCCCCCGCTCTCTGCCAACTAGAGAAAACCTGTGTGCAGCAACCAAGACCCAACGCAGCCAAAAATAAATAAATAAATAAATTTATTTATTTATTTATTTATTTAAAAAAATTTTTTTGGCCGTGCTGTGGTTTGTGAAATCTCAGTTCCCTGACCAGCGATTGAACCCAGTCCACAGCAGTAAAAGCACTGAATCCTAACCACTAGACCACCAGGGAACTCCCAGAATTTGTTTCTGATACTTACAAAACTTTTAAGATAAATAGGGGAGATTTGGGGAGTGGTAAAAGGATTGATGGGCTTTGGATTGTTTCTGGAGCCACACCACCAGTCCTGTAAAGACTAGGTATGTAAAACAAGCACAGCTGTTTTTAATTCCTCAAAGAATTGGATGGCCACCTCAGTGATATCAAAGGTCTGGCATACCCATCCACCTATGTTGGAATGCTTTTCTTTCCCTAACTTAGCTTAAGAGAGAAGAAAAAAAAAAAAATCTTATCAGGCTCTGATAGATGACCTCTCATTTTGGTAATCCATTTACAAAACCTTTTGAGGATCCTCCCTGGATTTAAGAAATTCTATAACTATGACTCTCAGTTTGACCTTTGATATGAAGAGGCTCACTTACAGCTTCAGATGGTACCATTTCTAAAGGTAAGCATTTAACAGTGTCTTCAGAATGGAAAGGCAATTCAGATTACTAGGTTCAGATTACTGGGATTACTAGAATGAGTACTCAAATAAAGGAGGGTAAAGGAGAGCAGTTGTTGCGAGTCTTAAAGGTTTTCTTTTTTGTTTTAGGTACCTTTTTACATCATTAATCTTTCATTAGCTTCCTACAACAACTTTCAATGAGGCTATTTTGGAATTTTGAAGGTTTGGGGGGCTTCTGTATACCAGTTAACATAGGTACAATAGCTTAAAATGATAGCTTTCTAAAATTTTAACAATTTAGAAGTCTTTCCAATTCAAAAGATCTGAGGGGCTAGCCCTACAAATATTTTCTCCTGCTAATCTAATCTTAGAAGGGAGAAAAATTCTTACCACTCTTGTTTCCAGTAGACCCTGCAGGCAGGGACCCAGCAGACTGACTGACATAATAAGAACTTCTGCAGCTTTCTCTAACTATGTGTGAAAAATCAGTTTTGGAGTGCCCAAGGAACCCCAATTTGGCCATTCCCGGGATGGGGTTCCTGTCGACGAAAAATTAATCAGTCAATCTAAGAAAGAAATGGAAAATTTTATTTGAGCCAAATTTGAGGATTATCACCCAGGAAGAGCATCTCAGAAAGCTCTGAGAACTGTTCTGCCCCTTAGAAGTCAAGGCACAGTTATATACATTTTTTGAGACAGAGGGCTGGAAATCAAATTGTTAGGGGAACCACTAACTGAAACTGCCTGCCCTGGCCAGTCACCATAGTTAACCACTTGCATGAGTTATCTTAAACAGGAGGTCCTGGTAAGGAATGCAGAACTAACAAGTTGCCACAAATGGGAAGAAATCGGGAAAAGTCAAAAGGAGAGAGGAGACTCCAGTCCATATGTCCTACCAACTTCCCAGAATCTTTCTCGTTGGAATCCATCTTGGCTGAGTGATGCACACACCACCAGGAAGGACCCTGAGCCAGAATGATTGGCCAGGGACTTCCCTGGTGGCGCAGTGGTTAAGAATCTGCCTGCCGATGCAGGGGACATGGGTTCGAGCCCTGGTCCAGGAAGATCCCACATGTCACGGAGCAACTAAGCCCGTGCACCACAACTACTGAGCTTGCACTGTAGAGCCCACGAGCCACAACGACTGAGCCCACGTGCCACAACTACTGAAGCCTGTGCGACTAAAGCCCGAGCTCCACAACGAGAGAAACCACTGCAATGAGAAGCCCGCACACCGCAATGAAGAGTAGCCCCTGCTACTAGATGCAACTAGAGAAAGCCCGCGTGCAGCAACGGAGACCCAACACAACCAAATAAATAAATAAAGATGAAGAAAAAAAAAGAACGGCCAGAGACAACCGGGAAACTAACCCAATTACCATAAAACCCGAGACTGTGAGCCATGTAGCAGAGAAGTTCTCCTGGGTTCCCTTACCCTGCTGCTCTCCGCCTGGGCACCCCTTCCCAGTAAAGTCTCTTGCTTTGTCAGCACATATGTCTCCTCGGGCAATTCATTTCTGAGTGTTAGACAAGAGCCCACTCTCGGTCCCTGGAAGGGGTCCCACTTCCTGCAACAAAATGACGTATTATTGACAGTTTACATAATCCAGATCTAAGTGTCACATGGTGGGTCACGTGGCTCCTTACAAGATCAGGAAGGAATGTTATCTTTTAAGGAGGTGTCTTGTTGATGCTAAGGGAATGTTGCTACTTATGGTTGAGCAGCAGCCTTCTGATGGGGGAGGTTTGGTCGATGCATAATGCAGAGACACAACGCACAGTGGGGAGAGAGCGGAGGCCAAAGGGCAGAGAAGATTTTTTTTTAAAATTTCTCTTGTCTTACATAAAATATGACTTTTATTTCACATTCCCAATTAAGAACTTGCAAGTGAAACCATGTACCTCAGATTGGGACTTGAACTCACGTGCTGGGACTCAAACCCAGCCTAAACCCAGATTAGGACTTGAACCCACATGGCCGGGACTCGAACCCAGCCAAAACACATAGTCTTCCAACGGATATCACACACCTGTGTGATCAGAACTTAATGACGCTCAGGTCCTTGATGTCTCATGGCAGAAAGAATTCAGTGAGAGACACAGTGATAGGTAAGAAGTAGATTTATTTAGAGACAAACACACTCCACAGACAGAGTGTGGGCCATCTCAGAAGGTGAGAGCGGCCCCAGGGTATGGGGTTGTCAGTTTTTATAGGGGTGGGTAATTTCATAGGCTAATGAGTGGGAGGAGTATTCCAGCTATTTCGGGAAGGGGAGGGGATTTCCAGGAACTGGGCCACCGCCCACTTTTTGATTCTTATGGTTGGCCTTGGAACTATCATGGCGCCTGTGGGTGTGTCATTTAGCTTGCCGATGTGTCACAATGAGCTTATAACGAGGCTCAAGGTCTAGTGGAAGTCAACTTGACTTGTCATCTTGGACGCATTTGGTTCTAATCAGTTTATGTCATGTCCTCGGGCTACGTCATTCTTTCAAAGGTTGTGCCCTGCCCCCTTCCCTCCTGTTTTACAAGCATGCATAATCCCAGCTGGTATTCCCATAGGTTGCTGCTTGTCTGAGAGCTGTTTCACCTTTGAGGCACAATTTCTCGTTATCAATTTGGTAGCCTAAATCAGATATGAGATACGATCTGAACAACTTTCTGAGGGCAGTGGGGTAGATCAGAGGTGTACTGCTTCTGAGTCTAGCTCCCCAAGGAGTTACCCTTGGGTAGCTTGATGATTTTACATGTCTCGGTTTCTCCCTCTGACAGTCTAAAACTGCTGCGGATGCTCAGAGTCTAAGATGACCAGTCTTTATATCGTGTGTCCCCAGATGAGCAGTATTTACTTAATCGTTGTTGTGGGGTTCCCCTGTAGGACCGCTGCAAGTCATGAGGATTGATCCTCAGACACTTCCACTAGGTTCTCAGTCACCTGAGAACACCTTGTGTCTGGAAGGAGCAGATGTCCCTTGTTTCTCAGAGCTGAATTAATTTAGTCTCTCATTTCACTAGCAAAAGTTTTGTTCAGACCATGTATCAACTTTTTTTTTTTTCCAGTTTAGGCCAAATTTAATAAAAACTCAGCCACCTATGTTTCCCTGGGCCTCCTGCCCTGATTCCCCTAGGTCCCTGCCTAGGAAATGCGCCAGTACCCCTTAAGACTCCAAGTCTTAAGTGAAAACAGCTTGAATAAAATTTTGGGGATCATCACTTAAAAGCGTCGGTTTGGCTTAGACTTCAGGTGTCCTCTAGGGGGTATCTCTGATATCCTGCCAACTATACCATGCATATACTGATGAAAAAATTAATCAATAGTCGATCTAAGAAAGAAATAAAAAATTTTATTCAAGCCAACCTGAGGATTATAACCCAGGAGGGTCTCTCAGAAAGCTCTGAAGGCTATTCTGCCTTTTAGAGGTCAAAGCACAGTTATATGTTTTTGAAACAAAGGCTTATATGTCAAATGATGTAATTATTGACAGTTCACACAATCCAGATCCACAGTAAAAAGCATGGGTCATGGGTCATTATGGCCCCTTACAAGATTAAGAAGGAAGGTTATTTCCTAAGGGGTGTGGCCTTTTATGAGATTAGGAAGGAATGTTAGGCAATTCCCTGGTGGTCCAGTGGTTAGGACTCTGTGCTTCCACTGCAGGGGGCACAGGTTCGACACCTGGTCAGGGAACTGAGATCCCGCATGCCACGTGGCATGGCAAAAAAAAAAAAAAAGAAATGTTATCTCGTAAGGAGGTCTGGTTAATTCAGATGTACAATACACACTAAAGTGGAGGGAAGAGACCCAAACAGGCAGAGAAAAAGATTTGTTTAAATTTTGTTTTGCCATGAAATATGAATTTTATTTCATCATTCTCAATTTTACTCAGTCTTGTTCTACATTCTCTATTTGTCAACCTGTCTTTCTGACTGTCTCTCTTTCTAAGTCCCTCTCTCTAGTCAGTCTGTTTTTCAGTCTCTCTTACTGTGTGGTCTTTCCTCTCTGTAGGAACCCCTAGTTTCTTTCCAGATCAGCTTTCTCTGCTCCCCAGGGTTCATAGAAGAGGTGGCCATCTCTTAAAGCTAATGAAGAGCCCTAACCTAAGCCCGGGTTCCTTGGAGATTCTGATTGGCTCATTTTGAATTGGGGCTGTACCTCTAGTTCAAACAACTGTGGCCATAGTGGGGAATGGAGTATAAAGGGCAGTCCTATGATACAGTCATAGTTGCTGGGGAGGTGGCACAATTCTCAGAGGAAAGGGATCTTGGAGAGTTGGGGAGACGCCCTTGAGAGGTGAATACTTTCAGTGGGACAGTGAGCAGATCACTGTGGGTGTACGGTCGGGCCATTCAAGATGGGTGTTCTCTTGGTTTCTGTACATCTCCTGCTCAACCAGGCCCTGCTTCACTCACATGACCATCCAATTGTCTTAATTATAGGACTTAATTAGTAACTATCTACGTGCTTGCCCCCTGCCCCAGCTGCTGGTTTCCTTGGTAACTGATGAGTCAACCTGACTTCAATTCCCCCTATAAATGGCAGCTTACTTCTCCCCCAAGTAGCGAAGATTGCTGCCATGTCTTTCCTGCTGTCTGCCATGGGGTGTCTCTCCAGCACCTTTTGTTTTGTTTCTTTAATAAATTTATTTATTCATTTTTGGCTGCGTTTGGTCTTTGTTGCTGCTCACAGGCTTTCTCTGGATGTGGCAAGCAGGGGCTCTAGGCACGTGAGCTTCAGTAGTTGTGGCTCGTGGGCTTTAGAGCGCAGGCTCAGTAGTTGTGGCGCATGGGCTTAGTTGCTCCGCGGCATGTGGGATCTTCCCAGACCAGGGATCAAACCCGTGTATCCTGCATTGGCAGGCGGATTCTTAACCTCTGCGCCACCAGGGAAGTCCCGTACCTTTTGTTTTGGACGTGTAAGATCCCCTGTCCAATAAACCATTAATGTCTGGCTGTCTCCGAGCTCTTTGGTCTGGAGGCTGGGCTACTACAAGGCTTGCAAGGCCTGCAGGGTGCAGTCCAACAGTGGGTTTACTGGGAGTTTAGAGTTTTCCATTTCCAAACATCAGGGGACTTTAAATACATCGAATGAGATCTGTGTGGTACCAATTCTTTGAAATCTGTTGTGTATTACTTCGTGACCTAGTACTTGGTCAGTTTTTGTAGTTTCTATGTGCAATTTTTAAAAAAAGTATATTCTCTAATCATTGGGTGCAGGTCTCCATACAGGACCATTGACTTATACTTTTTAATTGTTTAGTTCCATAAATGAGGAGTGTGTTGAAATCATCCACTAAATGATGTGCTTGTCAATTTCTCCCTGTGTTCTTCAATTTTGGCTTTACATATTTTGAGGCTATGTTAATAGATGCCTATTATGTATTGAATTTTCATGCCTGCTTGTGAGTTGAATCTTTTATCAATATGTAGTTATGTTCTATGTTCCTATAACGCTTTTTTTGTCTTAAAGTTTATTTTGTCTAATAATATAGCTCCCAACTCCCTTTTTGGTTAGTATTTGCTCAGTATGTCTTTTCTATCTTTTTACTTTTAAGCTTATGTGTCTTGTTTAAAGATGTGTTTCTTGTAAACAGCATTATAGCTGGATTTTAGTTTATTTTATTCAATCTAACAATGTCTTTTAACTGCAAGTCTAGTAAGTATATATGGTGATTACAGTTATATTTGGACTTCTTTTTACCATCTTACCTGGTGGGTTTTTTTTTTAAATCACGTTTATTGTCAGCTTTTGGATTGAGTAATATTTTTCTTATTCCATTTTTTTCCTCATATTGACTTAGAAGTTTTATACCTTTTCTATTCTTTTAGTGTTTTCTCTTTTTTAAATACATTTATTTATTTATTTATTTATTTATTTTTGGCTGTGTTGGGTCTTTGTTGTGCACAGGCTTCTCATTGTGGTGGCTTCTCTTGTTGCAGAGCACGGACTCTAGGCATGCAGGCTTCAGTAGTTGTGGCACGTGGGCTCAGTAGTTGTGGTACGTGGGCTCAGTAGTTGCGGCTCACGGGCTTAGTTGCTCCATGGCATGTGGGATCTTCCCAGACCAGGGCTTAAACCCGTGTCCCCTGCATTGGCAGATGGATTCTTAACCACTACGCCAACAGGGAAGTCCTGATTTTTATTATACATATTGATTTTAACAAAATCAAAGTTAAACAGTATCTTTGCCCCTCAAACATTATTTTAATTCCTTTTTATTTGCCCTTCAAAATATTTATTTTATAAAAAAAATTTATCATTTTATACAATGTTTGTTTAAATTTATTTGCATGTTTACGACCTCAGATCTTACTTTTAAAGTCATTTTCTTCTTCCTGAAGAATATCTTTTAGAAATTATTTTAGTGAAGATCTGTTGTTGGTAGAACTATCAGGTTTTTTAAATTGAAATTTAATTTACATACCGTAAAATTCACAATTTTTTAAAGTGTACAATTTAATGGCTTTTAGTATATTTTAGTATATTCACACCATCACTTTCTAATTCCAGAACCTTTTCATCCCAGAGAGAAACCCCATACTCATTAGTAGTCACTCCCTGACCCTCGTCCCCCAAGGCCCTGGCAACTACTTTGTCTTTATGGATTAGCCTATTCTGGACATTTCATACAAATGCAGTCCAACAATATGCACTTGTCTCTTTCACTTAGCATGTTTTCAAGGTTCATCCATATTATAGCATGTATCAATATGCCATTACTTTTTATGACTGAATAGTATTTCATTGTATGGATATACCACCATTTACCTATTAATCAGTTGATTAATATTTGGGCTGTGTCCATTTTTTGCCTATTTTGAATAATGTTGCTATGAACACTCCTGTACAAGTTTTTGTATGAAAATATCTTTTCAATTCTCTTAGGTATATACCCAGGAGTAGAAGTTCTGAGTCATGTAGTATTTCTGTTTTTTCTTTTTTTCATAAATTTATTTATTTATTTATTGGCTGCGTTGGGTCTTCATTGCTGCGCACAGGCTTTCTCTAGTTGTGGCTAGTGGGGCCTGTTCTTTGTTGTGGTGCGTGGGCTTCTCATTGCGGTGGCTTCTCTTATTGTGGAGCCCAGGCTCTAGGCACGCGGGCTTCAGTAGTTGTGGCACGTGGGCTCAGTAGTTGTGGCTCGTGGGCTCTAGAGCGCAGGCTCAGTAGTTGTGGCGCATGGGCTTAGTTGCTCCGCGGCATGTGGGATCTTCCCAGACCAGGGCTCGAACCCGTGTCCCCGGCATTGGCAGGCGGATTCTTCACCACTGCACCACCAGGGAAGTCCTCATGTAGTATTTCTGTGTTTAACTTTTGAGGAACTGCCAAATTGTTTTCCACAGCAGCTGCATCATTTTACATTCCCACCAGCACTGTATGAGGGTTCTAATTTCTCTACATCCTTGCCACCACTTGGGTGTTTTCTGCTTTTTTTGATTTATAGCCATCTAGTGAGTGTGAAGTGGTATCTCATTGTGGTTTTGATTTGCATTTTCCTAATGGCTAGTTATGTTGAGCATCTTTTTACATACTTATTTCTTTTTACTTATTATTTATTTTATATACTTACATACTCATTTGTATGTCTTCTCTGGAGAAATGTCTATTCAAATTCTTTGTTCATTGTCTTATCTATTTGAGCTGCTACAACAATACTATCAAAGACTGAGTGGCTTATAAACAATAGAAATGTATTTCTTATAGTTCTGAAGGTTGGGAAGTCCAAGATGAAGGTGCTGATATGTTTGGTGTCTGGTGAGGGTCCACTTCCTGTTTCAAAAGGGCAAGAGTGCTCTCTGGGGCCTATTTTATAAAGGCACTAATCCCATTAATGAGGGCTCTACCCTTATGACCTAATCACTTCCCAAATGCTCCATCTCCTAATATCGTCACACTGGGGATTAGGTTTCAACATATGAATTTTGGGAGGACACAGACATTCAGTCTATAGCACCCCCTTTTAAAACTGGGTTATCTTTTTACTGTTGAGTTGTAAGAGTTCTTTATATATTCTGAATACTAGGCCCTTATCAATACTTGATTTGCAAATATATTTTTCCCCATTCTATTGGTTGTATTTTCACTTTATGGATAGTGTCCTTTGAAGCACAAAAGATATTAATTTTGATAAAGTCCAATTTATTTGTTTTTGGTTGCTTATGTTTTTGGTGTCATATTTAAGAAACTGTTACCTAATCCAAGGTCATGAACTTATACCTAGATTCTCTTCTAAGAGTTTTATATTTTAGCATTTGCATTTAGGTCTTTGATTCATTTTGAGTAAATTTATGTATATGTATATAGGTAGAGATCCAACTTCATTTGTATGTGGATATCCAGTTGACCCAGCATCATTTGGTGAAGATTCTTCTTTCTCGTTGACTGGGCTTGGCACTCATTGAAAATCAATTGACTGTAAAAGTGAGCGTTTGTTTCTGGACTCTCAATTCTATTCTATTGCTCGGTATATTTATTCTTATGACAGTACCACTCTGTCTTGATTACTGTAGCTTTGTAGTAAGTTTTGAAACCAGGAAGTGTGAGTCTTGCAATTTTGTTCTATCATCTTTTATTATCTGAAAATGTCTTAATTTTGTCCTAATGCTTGAAGACAGTTTTGCCACTACACAAACACTAATTCAATTTTAGTCATATAATTTTAACAATTATATTTTTAATCTCAAAGTTTTTGTTGTTGGGGTTCTTTTTCAAAATATTTGGTTCCTTTTTTTTTTTTTGGCCTCACCACGTGGCATGTGGGATCTTAGTTCCCTGACCAGGAACTTTCAGTGGAAGTGCTGAGTCTTAACCACTGGACTGCCTGGGAAGTCCCCTCTGGTCACTTTTTTTTTTTTTTAAGATTTATTTATTATTTATTTATATTTATTTTTGGCTGCATCGGGTCTTAGTTACATCACTCGGGATCTTCATTGAGGCACTCGGGATCTTTCATTGTGACGCCTCGGCTTCTCTCTAGTTGTAGCGTGCAGTTTTTCTCTTCTCTACTTGTGACGTGCAGGCTCCAGGGCAGGTGGGCTCTGTAGTTTGTGGCATGCAGGCTCTCTAGTTGAGGCGCATGAGCTCAGTAGTTGTGGCGCGCGGGCCTAGCTGCCCTGCAGCATGTGGGATCCTAGTTTCCCGACCAGGGATTGAACCCGTATCCCCTGCATTGGAAGGCGGATTCTTTACCACTGGTCCACCAGGGAACTCCCCCTTCTGGTCACTTTTGATAGCCTCCAATTGCTTGCTCATTTTAAAAACAATTCCTGAGTTTACTTTTGATTCTTTTAAACATTTATATGACAATTTTCAACCTATGTAGTAACATAAGAATTTGCCTGCATGTTCATGGAAAATTTTCTTATTTTTTTAAAGCCCAACAATGCAATAAAAAGTGTATTTCATCCAAGACAATCTAATAGTGAATCCTGTGGAATATAGTGCGGTGGTTAAATGCATGACTATAGAACCAGGCTACCTGGGTTCAATATTGGTTCTTTTACTTACTGGCAGTGTAATCTTGGACAAGTTATCTAACCTCTGTGTGCTTCAGTTTCCTCAACTATAAACTTGAGAAAATAATATGTACCTCACGGGGCTATTTTAAGGATCAGTTGAACAAATGTATGAACACAGTATATATTAGTAACTGGAGGTTTGTACCTCTTAATCCCCTTCACCTATCTTCCCTACCTCCAACCCCCCCTCCCTTCTGGTAATGACCAATTTGTTTTTTTGTTTTCTGCATCTGTGAGTCTTTCTTTTTATTGAGTTTTTAAAAAAATTTATTTGGCTGTGCCGGGTCTTAGTTGTGGCACGCAGGATCTTTTTATTTGCGGCATGCGGGATCTAGTTCCCTGATCAGGGATCGGAACCCCGGCCCCCTGCATTGGGATCACGGAGTCTTAACCACTGGACCACCAGGGAAGTCCCTGTCTTCTTACTGAGTTCTTGCATCCACTTCTCTGTTTCCTCCTTTTTTGTCAGGCTCTCAGAGAACACTTTGGCTGTGGTTAATATGCCTGCTTCTAGCACCGCTCCCCTTTCTAATTTACTCACTTCTGGGAAGGAGATCCATATGACCAAATCAGTGTTTGAAATGAGTAAATAGACACAGAATGAGATTCTGAAGGCCCAGGTATGAGCAAAGTATATGAACTTTGAATTGCCAACTTTGCAACATCTATTTTGGTGGCTCAGAAACTTTTCTCTTCATTTCTTCTTATTGACTAATTTACCAACAGGTACTACATTACACACAGCCCGGTGGATGCTTGCAAGTAATAAATGATTACAACTGTTACCAAAGCATAAATATCTCTTATTGTCTAATATTATGGCTAAGGCAAATTAATTGCAAATTGTAAAGGACTTATAAACCAAGGGTCTGTATCCTCTCTCTTTCGTCTCTCTTCTTCAATTTTGCATTTGAAATCAACTGAGCTCCTTACAGTGCTAAGGTATAATGGAATAGGGTGAGGTCGTCCACAAGTTGGCCAGGAAGCGTAACTAAAAGGGAATTTTTTTTTTTTTAATAGTAATCTTTTATTTATTTATTTATTTATTTTTATATTTTATTTTTGGCTGTGTTGGGTCTTCGTTTCTGTGTGAGGGCTTCCTCTAGTTGTGGCGAGCGGGGGCCACTCTTCATTGCGGTGCGCGGGCCTCTTCACTATCGCGGCCTCTCTTGTGGAGCACAGGCTCCAGACGCGCAGGCTCAGTAATTGTGGCTCACGGGCCGAGTTGCTCCGCGGCATGTGGGATCTTCCCAGACCAGGGCTCGAACCCGTGTTCCCTGCATTAGCAGGCAGATTCTCAACCACTGCGCCACCAGGGAAGCCCCCACAAAGGAATTTTTTACATGCATAAAAGGAAAGCCATAAATTACAGCATTGCACAGTAAAAAAAAAAAAAAAAAAAAAAAAATTAAGCACCTACTGTATACTACGACTCAGAATCCTTTATTCACATTAACCCTAGGGGGTCAGGAGCACCCTGATTTATAGTTGGAAAAAAAGGCTTATGAAGTTAAGTAACTTGCCAGAAGTCACACAGCTGGTGAGTGACCCAGCTAGTAGACACACAGCATTCCTCCTACCCCTGACATCTGTGCCCTTTAGATAATACTAAACAAGCATTCCTAGCACTGTCTTCAAGATCTGGTACACCAAAAGTTCCAATGGATTAGCTTGAAGAACACTTCCCCCCATCCTACAACCCTTCTACCCCATGGATTCAAAGAGGGAAGCCATGGTGAGTTAGTGCCATCTGCTGACCATCTCCCTGAACATCAGGATGAAGGACATTCCTCTAGCTGAGGACACGGTTGGGGATGGGGGAACCTTGTGCCATCTTAGGTCACCACCCCCCACTCAAGGACAGACCCAGGAGGACGGTGAGCATCTTCTTGTAGAATCCTTGGTCTCCCTACAGTACCAAGGCTGGGCAGTGATTTACTGAGGGAGAAAGTGGTGGTAATTAGAGGAAGCCTAAAATAGAGGCCTTGAGAAATAAAGGAACAGGCTTCTACCACCACAGAAAACACACCTTATTCATTTCGGCAAACAAAACTTAGCATTTCCTGATTCTAGTACTCTAGCAATAAAAATGGATTCCTGAGCCCCACTCCAGACTATTTTATCAAAACCTTCCCTGGTGGCGCAGTGGTTAAGAATCCGCCTGCCAATGCAGGAGACGGGTTCGAGCCCTGGTCCGGGAAGATCCCATATGCCGCGGAGCAACTAAGCCCATGCACCACAACTACTGAGCCTGTGCTCTAGAGCCCGCGAGCCACAGCTACTGAGCCCGCGTGCCGCAACTACTGAAGCATGCGTGCCTAGAGCTCGTGCTCCGCAACAAGAGAAGCTGCCGCAATGAGGAGCCCGCACACTGCAAGGAAGAGTAGCCCCCGCTCATCCCAACTAGAGAAAGCCTGCGCACAGCAACGAAGATCCAACACAGCCAAAAAATTAATAAATTAATAAATAAATAAATTTATATTAAAAAAAACCCTTAGGGAAATGGCCTAGGTGTATTTTTTTTTTATTTAAAAAAATTTCTTTTTATTTTATTTTTTATAATGATATTCTTGTCTGCTTACATTCTTTTTATTTATGTATGTATGTATGGCTGTGTTGGGTCTTCGTTTCTGTGCGAGGACTTTCTCTAGTTGTGGCAAGTGGGGGCCACTCTTCATCACGGTGCGCGGGCCTCTCACTATCGCGGCCTCTCGTTGCCGAGCACAGGCTCCAGATGCGCAGGCTCAGTAATTGTGGCTCACGGGCCGAGTTGCTCCGCGGCATGTGGGATCTTCCCAGACCAGGGCTCGAACCCGTGTCCCCTGCATTGGCAGGCAGATTCTCAACCATTGCGCCACCAGGGAAGTCCTGTATTTTTAAAATTAATTAATTAATTAATTATATTTTTGGCTGCGTTGGGTCTTTGTTGCTGCGCACGGGCTTTCTCTAGTTGCGACGAGCGGGCTTCTCATTGCGGTGGCTTCTCTTGTTGCGGAGCATGGGCTCTAGGCGCTCAGGCTTCAGTAGTTGTGGCTCACAGGCTCTAGAGCACAGGCTCAGTAGTTGTGGCGCACGGGCTTCGTTGCTCCGCGGCATGTGGGATCTTCCTGGACCAGGGCTCAAGCCCATGTCCCCTGCATTGGCAGGCAGATTCTTAACCACTGTGCTACCAGGGAAGCCCGGTGTTTGTTTTAACAAACACCCTGGGTCATCCTTAAGAGGAGGAAGGATGGGGGTAGGGGTGGTCACTGCCTTCATGAAATGGCAGCGTTTTAGGCCCTGATGTGAGATATTTCTGGGTAAGGAGTGAAGATTCTGTGAATCTCTAAAATCTTACCAGTTTTTGGAGGAAGACACAGGGAAGTTACGAAACAGTAGTGGAGATTAGGGTATGAATCCTGGTTCTGCTGTGACCTTTGGCAAGTTACTTAAACTCTCTGTGTCTTGATTTTCTCAGCTGCAAAACCAGAATGCAGATAACAGTACCTCACTGGGTTGCTGTGAGAATCAGATGAGAAGGTGGATGTGAAAGCACTTTGTAAAGTTCTATACAATGTTCTCAGTATTACTTTGAGTCTCATACTACTTACAGACATGAGCCTCCTTTTTTTTTTTTGGTCCTTATCTTTTAAAATATAGATGTTGAGTTCCTGTTATGTGTCTGGCAGGATCAATGTCTGCTGGTCTGAAGAATCAGTGTTCAGCCATGAAAAAGAAATGTCTTTATTCAGAAGATACAGTGATTCCCAACAGAATGATGACTCTCTTAAGAGGCTGTATGAGAATCTCTGGTGGAGGAGAAGGTAAGAGTTTTTCTGTTTATCAAAAAGAGCCTTGGGTTAAAAAAGAAAAGATTGAAAAACACAGTTTTCAAATCAGGAGACTTGGGCTCTATTTCTCTTTGTTTCTGACTCAGTATGTGACCTTTGTCAAATCCCTGCTTTTTCATAGGTCTGTTTCCTCATGTGAAAAATCCAGTGCTAGATTGGATGACTCGCTGACTCTAACCATAAAAATATTTTTCACTTAGCAAGTCACAGTGTTTACAATCCTGGAGGTAGAATCAAGCATAAAAGGAAAAAGTTTTACATAGAGTGGAGACATAAAATGTTATGTACTTTTAGTTATGTAGTTCACAAAAGGTAAATAACTCAAGAAGTCAACTCGAGTGAAACTATTGGAGCTGGAAAATTATATTTGACTTTTTTTTTTTTCAGCTTTGGCAAAATTTTACTATTTCATTGCATATTTTTAGACTATTATTTGTAGTTATTATAGTCCAAGGCAAATAAATTTCCCTTTCTACAAATCTTCTACAGCTTTCAGTGTCCAGGTTTGTCCTTCATTATCCTCTTTCACATTTTGGAACAACCTAGATACTTTTTTTTTTTTTTTCTTTTTGGCTGCGTTTGGTCTTCGTTGCTGCATGCAGGCTTTCTCTAGTTGCGGCGGGCGGGGGCTACTCTTCGTTGCAGTGCACGGGCTTCTCATTGCGGTGGTTTCTCTTGTTGCAGAGCACAGGCTCTAGGCGCGCGGGCTTCAGTAGTCACAGTGCGTGGGCTCAGTAGTTGTGGCGCATGGGCTTTGTTGCTCCGCAGCATGTGCGATCTTCCCAGACCAGGGATAGAACCTGTGTCCCCTCTATTGGCAGGCCAATTCTTAACCATTGTGCCACCAGGGAAGTCCCCAACCTAGAAACTTTATTTCAAGTGTAAAACTAATCTTTTCCCATTAATAAACAAGAACATATGCCATTCATTATCCTGTATTTGACTTTCTTTTCAAAGCACCATTAGCCTATCAGAAAAGAGCTGAAAGTAGGTGTGATATGGAAGTATTTTGCTCCAAAGAGCTGATAAGAACACAAGTATTTGCCATCATTCTCCTGATAGAGGATCCATATTGTCACAGGGAAAATCTCAAATGACTCTGTGCTTCCAAATTGAGAAGTTAAGGGGGGGCCTGATAGGAACCTAACCAGAGGTTTCCCATGAAGTACCAAGTGAGAGAGAAGGGTCTTAGTATGCATCTAGAGCCTCACTGCTCTTTGCCCAGACACCAAGCTCTGCTCCATCTCATGGCTACCTGGTCATACCCTGGAGCAAAGACATTGTCCCAACCTATGAGTTTCAGGTCAGGGAATGTACACTTGTAAAATGGAATATTCTCCTTTGTCATACAGCCACGTGGTTCCTAAAGAATGATCTTTTACATTTGAACCTTTTCTAGCACAGATGATATTTTATTTAAACGTGACACTCCTCTGTGCTCAAGTACCAAATGCAAGTCTTGGTATATCCGCATGGTATAAGTTCCCCAATTTGAATAACACTGTAAGATTTATACCATCAAAGAGCCTAGCACAAAGTTAGTGTCCCAATACAGGCTTGTTGGGTGCTGATCCTAATAATCTAGGTACATTCTGACCCACAGAGCATAGTTTGGGGGTGATGCATTGAAACTACCAAATTCATGTTGCCTGTGTGATGAAAGCATTACCAGTCTGATGCCAAAGCCACATGACCTTTGCTCACATTTGATAAAAAGTTAAACCGAGTTTTGTACACCTCCCTTTGTTTTGTACTTTCTAGGACAAAGTCTACACTCTGCTAATCAGGCACCTCCTGAGAATTCCTTCTGGGACACTCAATCAGTTGGATCAACCATTGTATAAATTTGTAGAATTTGTGTCTATTAACACTTCTTTGTCAATTATAATTTGCTCTGATTTTATGTCAGATTTTCTGAAGACACCATCCCAGCTTTCTGCCAAGCTAATGTAGTTGGAAGATAATTACTTAATCAAGTATTTACTGAATTTCTACTGTGTATTCAGCCCACGTTTATAATGAAATACCTGCCTTCAAAGACTCATAGTACAGTTGGGAATACAGGCTAAATACACAAAACATCAGCCCATAAATAAAATTGAATACTCAGTTGTCCTTGGAATGATAGAATATATTATGAAACAATATAAAGATATTCCTATGTCATCATACCAGTGGCACATATTTTTGTTTTACTTATTGTCTTATCTTTCCCCACTAGAATAGAAGCTCCATGAGAGAAACTTTTTTGTTTTGTTCAATGCGATTTTCTCAGTGCCTGGCATGTAATTGGTACTCAATAAGTATTTGTTGACTGAATGAGTAAGTCAAGTTTTTAGAATGGACAGAGAAAGGGAAGGCTTCATGGGGTGCCCCCAGATAAGCCTTGGCTTAACAATGCTTTTATTCAGCTTGCTTTATAGCAATCTATAGATTTTAGCAACCAACTTCTTTATTTCTATAATAAGAAGAAAATGTGTATATAATTGAAATAGAAGGTGGGGTGGAATGAAACAAATTTAAATTGGGTGTTAAGAGTCCATGTGACCTGCTTAGCTTACTGCTACAAGAAGTTTGTCCTAGAATCAATGGTTTTCAAACATTGTTTTAAAGCAGAACAACTATATTTTCTCTTTTAAAAAAAAATATTTATTAATTTATTTAGTCTGCGCTGGGTCTTAGTTGCAGCACGCTGGATCTTCGTTGCAGCATGCAGGATCTTTTAGTTGTGGCATGTGGGCTTGGACTTCGTAGCTGCGGCATGTGGACTCTTAGCTGCGGCATGTGGACTCTTAGCTGTGGCATGCATGCGGGATCTAGTTCCTGGACCAGGGATTGAACCCGGGCCCCCTGCATTGGGAGAGTGGAGTCTTACCCACTGGACTGCCAGGGAAGTCCCACGACTATTTTTTTTTTAATTAATTAATTAATTAATTAATTATTTTTGGCTGTGTTGGGTCTTCGTTGCTGCACACGGGCTTTCTCTAGTTGCTGCGCGGGGGGGCTACTCTTTGCTGCGGTGCGCAGGCTGCTCGTTGCGGTGGGTTCCCTTGTTGCGGAGCCTGGGCTCTAGGTGCGCAGGCTTCAGTAGTTGTGGCACTCGGGCTCAGTAGTTGTGGTGCACGGGCTTAGTTGCTCCGCGGCATGTGGGATCTTCCCGGACCAGGGCTCGAACCCGTGTCCCCTGCATTGGCAGGCGGATTCTTAACCACTGAGCCACCAGGGAAGTCCCCCACGACTATTTTTGCAAACAAAACCGCAATAAATGAAACAGATAAAACCAGAGCTGCTCTGATTGACTTTGGAGGTGGCTTGGAGGAGGATTTGGGGAGGTTCACTCTCTTAGTCCCCTAACCCCCACCAAAGAGCTTTGGCTTCTGAGGGATTCTAGGAACACAGTTTGAAAACACTGGATTGAAGGAATTTTAGAGTCTCTATTCTCTCAAAATTCTATTCATGAAGGCAGCTGAGTTAAGACCTGGGCTCCCTTCTGGTCTCTGTCACTTTAAGCTGAAGGAGTACCAGGAGTCAGCACCCGGAGAGACAAAAAAACCTATGTGGTCTGGGCCAAGGCCAATGCCCCTTCTCACGGCCAGACCAGGGGAACTAGAAGCCACATTTCTCTGATCCAAGACTGAAGAGGGCTAAATAACTGACTCTGGCTTGGGTGTCGTCGTCCCCCCACCCCCTCCGACCCCACCCCCTCCTCCGCCAGCTCAGAACTGAAGGTATCCAAGCTCACTTGGCAATTTCTCTGGGCTTTGGAGTTTATTAGAATCTTATATACAAAGTAAATACTCTGGTGCCAACCCAGACGGGAAAAGAGTATGATTCATTTGTCACCATCCTGCACTTTGTCAGCTTTATTTTGGGCTGCGTTGGGTCTTCGTTGTGGGCTTTCTCTAGTTGTGGCAAGCGGGGGCTACTCTTAGTTGCCGTGCGCGGGCTTCTCATTGCGGTGGCTTCTCTCGTTGCGGAGCATGGGTCTCTAGGCTTCAGTAGTTGTGGCTTACAGGCTCTAGAGTGCAGGCTCAGTAGTTGTGGTGCACGGGGTTAGTTGCTCTGCAGCATGTGGGATCTTCCTGGCCCAGGGCTTGAACCCGTGTCCCCTGCATTGGCAGGTGGATTCTTAACCACTGCGCCACCAGGGAAGCCCTGATCTGCTTTAGATATCTAGAGAGGAACCAGCCAAACAGAGGTCTAAGAGTAACAGGAGAGAGATTCATGAAGTAACTATTTACCAGGGTGTGCTCAGGTTTAAGGGAACGGACAAAGGATTGTAAAGCACCCAGGAACTAGCAACGGCCTGAAGAGTCATCACCACTAGGCTTGAAAAAACAACGAAAGAGAGCTGTCATCCAACAGTTGTTGCTTGAGGAACTTGGTAAAAAATACCACCACTTACATGTTTCAAGTCAGGAAACCAAAGATAAGGGAAAGATAAGGAACACAGGATGGGAAACCCCCGAAGGGAGGAACTTATCGACTCTTACAGAATCGGCGGCTTTCTAGACTCCTCCTGCGGCCGGCTAAGCCACCGGTCTCACTTTGACCTTCCCAGCCACCAGTAGAAAATGACCAGTTTACTCTTACGAGCTGGGACTACAACTCCCGGCACGCACCTCTCCGCTACTAACGCAAACTTCTCAACGCTAGGATAAAGCGACTTCCGGAAGAATTGTGGGTCGGGACTTGTAGTTCCGCATGAGGGGAGGTCGGCCTTCTGCCGTAGCGTGCTCATTGGCGCCCAGGTCACCGCCCCCTTCCCCTCGCCTACGTCGGTGTCACACGCACGCACGCGCGGCGCGTGCCCCCGCCCCCTCCCTAGGCCTAGAACGCAGGCGCGCGCAAGCCCCCCTGGGCCCGGTAGGCTGGCAGGGTGCGGGGGGAGGAGAAGGGGGAGGGGAGGGGGTGTTAGGTGTCTATTCAGTAGACGGTTGTGGGGCACTAAGAGTGCGAAGGCACTGCTGCCAGGCGGGTGATCTCTGCCCTGGGCCTAGAACCGACAGGAGAGTCCGGAGCCAAGCCAGCGAACCCCGCGAGTAGCAGTCGGCCGCTGAGACCCGGAGGGCGGCAGGGGCGAAGCCCCAGCCTAGGCCCCGCGGAGATGTCGGGCTGCGGCGCTTGTACTTGCGGCGCCACAGCCGCGCGGCTCATCAGCTCCTCGCTCGCCTCCGCGCCAAGAGGTAACGAAGTAGTCCCTCACCTGAGCTCTTGACCCAGCAGTGTCCCAGCCGGCGGCGGTGGGGACCCCGGGGAGGGCGAGAGGCCTCCCCCACCCCGAGGGTATGAGGAGGTGCTTGGTGCTTCGCCTGGTAACCCCCTCTTTCTCCGTGGCATGGGTCTCTGCCAACCTCTGGATCAGCTGGTTTTCACATTTGAAGTGCAGCCCTCGGGCTCCCCCACCCTCCCGCCCTCAGGCCCTCTGACTTTGGGCCCAGAATGTGGTCGCTTCGCAGAAACCCTGAAAGAGGCACGCAGTGCTCCGTTCGTTAAAAAGTGTCCCCAGACCCCACTCCGCAGGTGACTGCCGCCTGCCCTGGCTGCGGCTCCTCTGCCGGAGCCCGGCCGGGTTCTCCTCGGGTCTGTCGCGGGCTGCGTGAAGGGCCCGGATAAGGAGCCGCCACTGTTGGGGTCCCCCCGGGGCCGCGGGGCGCCGAGCGGGCCGTCCCGGGCGCAGGCCGCGCGGGGGCCGCGGTGTCACAGTCATTGTGCTGCCGCTCACACCGGGACGTTAAGCGGACTCGCACTACTTTTCGGGGGCCGCAGCAAAGCGCCCGGGGAGATGGAAATTCCCGCAGAAATTGTTTCTGAAGGGCTTAGGTGTCTCAGGAGTCAGTCGTTTGCCGGATTTCCTAATTTGACAGTCCCAAGTAGTTTTTTAAGGGTGGCGCTTGTTTACCTTTCCTTTTTGTTTATCAGGAGCTGTGCAAGAGTGGCAACCCCAGCCAAGAGATTCCGGAAAAGAAACCATTTTTCTCTTCCCTAAATCTATGAATAGCAGACAAAGAGGCTATATCCTGTTAAAATCACTAATTTCTAGACAAATTCGTTTTGTTTTGGATTATCAGTTTATGATCTTTGGATTAGAAAAAAAAAAAAGCCCCCTTTTCGGAATTTTTAGCTTCACTGTAAAATCCTTACAGTTTACTAAATGTTTATTTTCCAACAGTTTGTTTAACAGAGGGATTCAATGAGGTTGTGTGGGAAGAAGCATTTTGTAAAATGGTACATAAATGTAAAGGAGTGAATTTAGTCCCAGGACACTGTTAATCCTGAACAAGTAGACATCCCTATTCCAGGAATATGAGTTGCAAACAGTCGAAAGTGACAGATATTTAAATTCATTTATTTGACAAATTTGTTGAGGGCTTACTATGTGTCAGGCCCTGCTTTGGTGCTGGAGATGGAGGGGTGAATAAGTCCTCATCTTCGAGTTTAGAGGAATAGACAAAGAATAATATTGTTTCTGGCCCTGTATAAGGTATGTGTGTGTTCTCCTTGGGCAGGGAAGGCTTCTTTGACAGCATTCTTTGTCTCTATCAATTGTCCCTGAAAACTGTGAGTTATAGGGTCTGTGCAGCTATTTGTTTATTTTTCTTTTCAAAATAACAGTGGCTTTCAAAATTAAATCTATCATTAGGTAAATCAGCAAAAACTAATGACTTATGTAGGAATTATCTATTTGTTTCTCAGTTAATACAAGTTTACTAGAGGTTTTCAGAAATACCAAACCATAATTTTCACTGTAAAGGAGTAAATTAAACCTAAAATATGAGACATTACCCAATATCATTATAGAGTTTAATATTTTTATATGACAATGAAACAGCAAATGGTTTTCACATGGATTTAAGACTTTCCCAAAGCTAAATTACATAAAATGTTTGTTTTCCATGGTAGAAACTCTAAAAGTATACATAAGTCTACAAGAATATAAAGATGTATTTTTTTTTAAGGCCTGAAAAACCTTGAAGAGGGTTATTTTTATTTAGAATTCTTGGAAAGAGGAAGAGAGGTGAAAGATAGAAAAATCAGAATTGAACTTTAGCTAGTTTATTATTCTTATGTACAGAGTTAAGAATTTCAGCAACATAATTTAAACGAATAAAAATAATTTCATCAATATAGTCTTCTAACAGGAAATTTGTACAATGAATTAAGAATAAAAGGGGAGATTTCAGAGCTCCTCTGAAGTACAGTGCTATTCTCTATTTCTATTGGTTTATCTGTCATGTTAGACGTTAAAAAAATTTTTTTTTAGACTTTAAAAATTTTAAATGGTAGTTTGAAAAATTAATTTGATAAATTGTCATACTAGACACTGGATCTGTTTTCTTTTCCTGTTGGGCTATGTGTATCCAATTTAATATGTTTTTCTTCACTATTCTCTTTGAATATGAAACCTATAGTAACGTAAAATTTTTAAATATTTTTTCTACTTGAATTGCTGGTGGTTTCAATATTGATGTATATTTTTTAAAATGTACTTTGCATATATAACAGTCAGTTTGCATTCTAAATATATGCATTCAGAAATGTTTGATTCCATTTAAAAAATTCTGAGTGACAAATACTTGGTTTGAATTTGGCTGTGAGAATTGTGTGATCCTGTGTAACTCCCTTGATTTCTGGATGCTTTCTGTTCTTGTCCATTGAAAGGGTGCCACCTCATGAAGGTATAAATGAAGATTTGAAGATGCTCAAACATGTTGGTGGGCTTCCATAATTTTCATGATAGTTACATAATGTGCCTAGCTTAACAGTTTTTAGCTAGATTTTAATTCCCTCCCTCCCTCCCTCCCTCTCTCTCTCTCTCTCTCTTTTTCTCTCTCTCTCTCTCTCTCCCCCTCTCTCGTAGTTAAATCCAATACGAATTAAATAAGACAAAGTGAGTAAATGATAGAGCATCTTTATTTCTAGAATAGCACACTGTTTCCTTATCAACATTTCTCTTTTCTTGGGCATGTTCATCTTCAGACCAGCAGACTAGTAGTCTTAGTGAAAACCTATCAAACGTTTTTAAACTTGAGGAAAGCTATAATAGGAGTGATGTTATTTTTCTTTATTAAGAAGTATTCAGTATTCCTGAAGTAATAACTTGGGCATAAAATAAAAATTTGAGATTATTAAAAGCAGTAAGCATCTACTAAGTTGCCAGCATTGTTTGCGAGTTTTTGTTGAATTTTGTTTCCAATTTGTGTTGGAGGTTAGAGGACAGGTGTTTAAGAGAGCATTTAACTTGATTTGCCATTTCATCAGTTGTTACACACTTAAAATATTGTCACTACAAATAGATAGTTTTAAATTTTCATTAGTTCTTTTGCTCTATTTCTAAAATGCAAATTAAAGATCGTTTAATCTTTTAAGCTGAATCATTTGTATGTTTTTGGAGAATGCTTAGTTCAAGATTGAATATAGGAAGTCAAGTATTTAGAAATTGAATAAATTACCCTCCAAGTTCTTAATAGCCCTAAAATCGTTGTACCTTATTCTAGTATATATTTTTTAAAAAACAACTGCTCTGAAACTCAAAGCTTTATCCTTATGACAGAAGTTTTGTAACAGGTTTAACTTTTGACTGTCTTCTGTCATTGCTGCCAGGTACTCTTTCGAAACATACTTCACATAAATACTTCCCTTTTTGGCTTTTAGGGGTTTTTCACCGGGGTTCACAGGCTTCCAAAGGACCCAGGGATAGAATTCAGAGGTTCTTTGAACTTCATTTTCACTAATCTGAGTGAAGGATAGCATTTCCTTCAATTACGAATGTAGGCCACACACCACAGTAGTATTAGCAATACCTGTGGATTTGTCACCAATCAAAATCACAGATATTTTCATATCACATTACACTACTGGTATCTCAAAATATTGTTTATACTTTACTACTTTGAAATCATGGTAGTTACATTAAATTAAAAGCTGTTAAATCTTATTTAATTTTGTTAGTTAAGAGGAATATTTTTAAAGAGAAAAACAAATACCGTATGCTAACACATATATATGGAATCTAAAAAAAAAAAAAATGGTCATGAAGAACCTAGGGGCAAGACGGGAATAAAGACACAGACCTACTAGAGAATGGACTTGAGGATACGGGGAGGGGAAAGGGTAAGCTGGGATAAAGTGAGAGAGTGGCATGGACATATGTACACTACCAAATGTAAAATAGATAGCTAGTGGGAAGCTGCCTCACAGCACAGGGAGATCAGCTTGGTGCTTTGTGACCACCTAGAGGGGTGGGATAGGGAGGGTGGGAGGGAGACGCAAGAGGGAGGGGATATGGGGATATATGTATATGTATAGCTGATTCACTTTGTTATAAAGCAGAAACTAACACACCATTGTAAAGCAATTATACTCCAATAAAGATGTAAAAAAAAATTTTTTTTTAATATTTTGATAACTACTTCAGGATAATTGGTTTCCTTTGTTATGTATTTTATTCTGTACATTTAAAAACATTCTGGGGCTTCCCTGGTGGCGCAGTGGTTAGGAATCTGCCTGCCAGTGCAAGGGACACAGGTTCGTGCCCTGGTCCGGGAAGATCCCACATGCCGTGGGGCAACTAAGCCCATGTGCCACAACTACTGAGCCTGTGCTCTAGAGCCCACGAGCCACAACTACTGAGGCCCGTGTGCCACAACTACTGAAACCCGTGTACCACAACTATTGAAACCCGTGCGCCTAGAGCCCGTGCTCCGCAACAAGAGAAGCCACCTCAGTGAGAAGCCCGCACACTGCAACAAAGAGTAGCCCCTGCTCTCAGCAACTAGAGAAAACCCGCGTGCAGCAGCGAAGACCCAATGCAGCCAAAAATTAAATAAATTAATACATAAATTTATTAAAAAAAAACATTCTGAATAGGCCTCACCAGACTGCCAAAGGGCACAAAAAAGGGTTAAAAACTCCTGATTGGGTTGCTGCAATAATTTCTGTGAGGATTTTATATGATTGGTGAATGACTGGTCATTTAAATTGTTTTCTACAGTGGTTTTAAAAAGTGGGGTCCTCAAACCAGCAGCATCAGCATCACCTGGGAACTTGTTAGAAATGCATTCTTGGGTCCCACCTCATACCTTCTGAATCAGAACCAGGGAAGATCCCCTGCAGCCTGTGTTTTAACAACTTCTCCAGGTGATTCTAATGCATGCCCAAGTTTGAGACCCAGAGGTTTAGTATTTATAGCATCTTGTTGGTGTAGCCCTTAGATTATATCAATAGAATATTACAACAGCTCTTCAGTACCATACCATCAGGGCCAGCAAAGAAATTCTTAAATTTAGATTTTTAAATGATATGAACATGTTTCTCAGATAGTATTTTCTGTGGTGACTGTATGGTTGCATTGGTTTCATATGTTACTTGATAAATTATTTAAGGTGAAGGACACTTTTTCTTTCTATTCAAGTAGATTTTAAAAGGATCATGTTCATAATTTTTATCTCTCTTAAATTCCTAAAGATAATTTTCTTTCAGCTTATTTTCTAATAATATTAGATATTGTAAATTGTTAAATACTATTTTAAAAGATGTACTGTAAGTGGGAAATAATACACTCTATCTGATACTTCAGGGCTAAGTTTTGTTCTAAACATCCAAGTACAAATAGCCTCACATAAAGCTTGTTACAATTGTAGTTTTCTTTGTGAATACATCATAAAGGTTCAATTAAAAAGTTACCCTTGTTATATAGATTATAATAAATTATTGTATTATGCTACCTTTCATATTAACTTATAATGGATGTTTTCAAGCACACACAAAATAGAACACTGAACCCCAAAATACCTGTCACCCAGCCTCAAGGTGCATTCAACTTTCTGCATTCTTGATTTCATCTATCCCTCTCCTCCATGACTTTTTCTAGACTTGCTTTCTAGATTGACATAGTCTTTAAATCATATTATGTCCTTGGAAAAACATTAATGTTTAGCTTAAATTTCATAAACTACCTTAGATCTCATTCTAATGAGAGAGTAATAGCTAACATAATTTACTGCAAAAAATGGAAATGTTACACTTGAGAAAATTTGAAATGTCTTTTGAAGATGTTTCTTAGAAGGAAAACATCAAATGTAGTTTTTTGTTTTTGTTTTCCTCATTAATAGTCAAGCTTAATAGTACTAAGCAAAATTTTACACTCTTTGGGTTAGGGACTGGGATGTCATAATCCTTTTTTGGTGTTCTTTGTGAATTTATATAGAAATGAGAAAATTTGTTTCCTCTTACTTGTATCTTTCCTGAGTAGTTCGGTGGGTTCATTTTTGTACTTCGTGGAACTGGAGATGGCCTATGGTGATAAGTAAAGAAACTAGTTCTAACAGTAAAGAAACTAGTTCTAACAGTGTACAAAATTGTGTTGGAAAATGGGAGTCGTTAAAAAAACAGTTATATAATTAAGCAATTGGTTTTGAATTGTTTGACGTACATAATTTTAAACCAGTTTTTGCATTTGGATACAATATATACAAGTGTGCATGATCTTTTAAAAGCCCTAACAGGTGTGGGAATGAAAATTTAAGTCCTGAGTTGTGAATTTTGCAGGGAATAAAATGAGGGAGGGAAAATCAGTTTCTTAAATTTATCTAAGTGTTAACCCCTTGGTTGTTTATTACCTCCTAATAACACTCTGCTGGGAAACTTCCTTCTTGGGGATTCATTAATGTATATTATAGCTTATGCAAGATTCTGAATAGCTCTAGGGTACTGAAGTCTATGGAATTTTGTTTAACCTATTGTATGACCATTCAGTTTTCTTGTGTAGGGAACAGTCTTTTAAAGACCAGCTTGGGAAATGCTGCCTTATGGGAGTATGGCTCTTTTGCCATTGACTATAATTTATTCGGAGGCCTGTTTTGTATTTATATGCAAAAAAGCAGGAGCCAGCAAACAATGGCCCCATGGAACAAATCCAGCCACACCCATTTGTTTACATATTGTTTACACTTGCTTTCACGTTACAGGGAGAACTAATGAGATTGAGAATACATATATGGCCCACAAAGCTGAAAATACTTAACTATCCTCGTCTTTTACAGAAAAAGTTTGCCAAATAAGTCAGTGATTAACCTATGTCTTTTCTAAGAATTTTAACTTCAAATATGGCAAAAGGTTAAAATGTTTGAAAGCTGGATGGTGGTTACACAATATTTTTTTATTGAAATGTATTTCTCTTTTCTATAGGATTGAAATATTTTATTAAAACATGTGATTTAATGAATAGCACATAACTTTTAAAAGAACATTTGAAATTTGTTGCCATTGTTGCAGATATTACCCCCATATAACCAAAGAGACAGATGAGTTCATGTCAATTGTTTATTCTCATTGGTAGAAATAATATAAGATGTATAAGAATATGGGACATAAATGGCCTTTTTCCCCTACAGGTGAGGCAGATGTTGAACTACTTATTTTTCACACTTTGAAAGAGCCATTCATTGTTATGACCTGGGTGGTCTTTCCTTACTTCCAAAGCACAGGTCAGGCCAGTTTTTGAAGATGGTGTAACCAGTTTGTACTACTGCTGTGAAGACTATAGCTTTTTCAACCTCCTTTATGCTTGAGGGATTTTTGTCCCCAGGGGACTTATTGAAGGTGTGTTAATATTTGATGTGTAGACTAAATTTCATTGTATTTTCAGGTATTTCTTGTGGTCGCATTCATATACCAGTTTTAGGAAGGCTTGGGACCTTTGAAACTCAGCTTCTACGAAGAGCTCCTTTTAGAGCCTTTACAGAAACACCAGCATACTTTGCTTCAAAAGATGGGATGAGTAAAGATGGCTCTGGAGATGGAAATAAGGTATTTTATCTTTTTTGGCATCTATACACATATTTGAGTTCCCTCATTTAAACAATTAAATATAATAATACTACTCTGTATTTCATTGGTTTGTATGTTTTCTGTAGGAAATGTGAAATATATAAAATGATCTGAAGAATTTTCATATTTTTTTAAAAAATAAATTTATTTATTTATTTATTTTTTGGCTGCATTGGGTCTTTGTTGCTGCGCGCGGGCTTTCTCTCGTTGCGGCAAGTGGGGGCTACTTTTGGTTGCGGTGCGTGGGCTTCTCACTGCAGTGGCTTCTCTTGTTGCGGAGCACAGGCACTAGTTGTACGGGCTTCAGTAGTTGTGGCTTGCGGGCTTAGTAGTTGGGCTCTAGAGCACATCCGTACTTGTGGCACACGGGCTTAGTTGCTCCACGGCATGTGGGATCTTCCTGGACCAGGGATCGAACCCGTGTCCCCTGCGTTGGCAGGCGGATTCTAACCACTGTGCCACCAGGGAAGTCCCTACATATTTTTATTTTGTGTATCAGTCTGAGCCATAAAATAGTTTGATAAGCATTGCACTTAGTAAGCAGTAGTTAAAATTTCTAACACCCCAAAGCAGTAAAGAAGCTTCATTAAGGCGTAGAGAACGGACATGTGGACACAGGCGGGGAAGAGGAGGGAGGGACGAATTGGGAGATTAGGATTGACATATATACACTACCATGCGTAAAATAGATAGCTAGTGGGAACATTCTATAAAGCACAGGAAGCTCAGCTCAGTGTTCTGTGACCACCTAGATGGGTGAGATGGAGGAGGGTGGGAGGGAGGTCCAAGAGGGAGGGGGTATATGTATATATATAGCTGATTCATTTCATTGTACAGCAGAAACTAACACAACATTCTAAAGGAATTATACTCCAATAAAAAAAAAAAACTATGTAGTCAGTCTCATGGTTGGTTGGATAGGGAATAACCATCATTTTCTGCTTCCACACAGGTCTTACAACTCATGATAGTATAAACCTTACTTCATCCTCTACCTAAAAATCTTAGATATCTGTATGACTTAATGTTAGGCTACTCTGTAGCTAGCAAGTAGATAATTGGTGATTGTATTAGGTCAGTGAGTTATCAATTTTTTTTTATTATGTGAATTTGACTAACACTTGAGTTATTAATATATGTGAGACAAAATGCTAGGTGCTTTCATATCCACACTTAATCCTAACAATGACCCTCTAAAGTAGGTGAAATTATCCCCATTTTAGAGATGATAAAAGTTAGATTCAAGAAAGTTGAGTCACTACTTGCCAAGATAATAACTCCTGATTCAATTTCATTGAAATGTAGTTTTTTACCTGTAGTAACTTTTTTTTAGTTACTAGTGCTTATTGATTTTTTTCCCTTAGTATTTATTGATTGTCATTGCAGAAAAGCTAATTATTATACATGCCGGCACATACCATGTAAAGAAGGAATGCAGTAAATATATGTATTTACTAGAACTGATTTTATTTTTTTTATACCAGTGATAGTAGAGATATAAATTATACTAATAATTCCATTCTAAAAATTGTAAAAATTATAAGATTACAAACAATATTGTTTATACTTAAGTTACATGGTGGTTGCCTGAAAGTAATAATTGACTCTTTCTTTTTTTTTTTGTTCCACAAACATTAGAAATCAGCAAGTGAGGGAAGCAGTAAGAAGTCAGGCTCTGGGAGTTCTGGGAAAGGTGGAAACCAGCTTCGCTGTCCTAAATGTGGCGACTTGTGCACACACGTAGAGACCTTTGTGTGTAAGTATTACTTCTTCTATTGTTCTTCTTTTTCCCTGCCTTTTCTGTAAGTCATTAATTGCATTATATACGTTGTATAAACATATACATTATAAATACATACATTATATAAACCAGAATTATTTTCTTCCTGAACTTACGTTAGTCTTTTACATTCACCAGATACTAAAAATCTCCTGGACTAGTAATGCTTTGCACTGTGGTATAAGGTAATGTAAGAAAACTCTGCTGCTTTATTTTGCTTACATGTGTTTATTTTAAATTTGGATTTTGTGGGTTTTCATGTATGTAACCATTAAGCTGTAGAAGAAGCAAGGCTTATTTATTCTGTATTTGTTCTTCAAATACCTATTAAGCATCTCATATAGCAGGAGATTGTCAGTTATTCAAATATTAAGGTATTTTCCCTCTCTGAGTACTTACCAGAGGTGCTAAGTCCTCAGTTCTAGGAAGTGTCTGATAATTATTAGTGATTCAGACACTAAGAGAAGGAAGACATCAATAGTCCTATTTTTGCTGTTAGTGTCAGTAACTATTTCTGAAATGCGGAGATGCTACTGCTGATATTTTATTTAATGAATCAGATAAATCATTTCCTACATGATTAGAGTTGATGGTAATGACTCAAGAGTGAATTACTTTGCACTACCATGGTACCTGCTATACTATCCAATTGTGAAAAGATTGATGGTCAGGTTTGGCAGAAGTTTCAGTTTCTGATGATTAGCTAGAGAGGATTCTCTATATTCTAACTCAAATATTGAGACTTCAGTTACATTTTCACATCTATCATTAATATTAATTGGCCACTATATGAAAAAGTATTACATGTAGCATATCTTTACAGTTTTGGAAAGACCTTTAAAGTGGTACCATTCTATATGAGGTTCTCTTCGTGGCTTTGCCTAGTAAGAGATCAAAGAGAAGAATCAGTATGAATGAAAATTAATTTGGATTGCAACATAAAATGAAAGTGGTAGAATTGGATGATATAACTTCTAAATAACATTTACTATTAACACATTTGGTGTCATATAATAAAATTCCAAAAAGTCTGAGGATTGCTCAATTCATACTGGCAGTGTCATATTACATATGTTTTAATCAAGAAAATTTCCATTTTTTTCCCCCAAAGAAAGATTTCAACCTTTATAGGCCTATAATTCTACTCTAAAAATAATTTCCTAGAATAGAAAAGGAAAGAAACTAACATTTAATAAATGTCAGTATGTATAATTTTATTCTCACAATCTTATTTTTGTCAAAACAGGGAATATCCTCATTTTTATAAATGAAGTAGCTAAAATTAAGTTTAAGTAATTCATCCAAGGTTATAGAGCAGTGAAGATATCTTATTCAGAAATTCCTTTCCTATTCAGAAGTTCCTGTCCTTTGTACCAACTGGAATTCTTTAGGGATAAACTAGTTCCTCTTGAGATTAAATTTTTCTTTTTATACAGTGTTTTCATAACTTTCCAGGTTGTATTAATCACTGAAGGTGATTGTTAACATACAGATTCCCACCTTCCCTAGAGATTATCTAGATAAAAAACACTATACTTTAGTGTTATCTAATCAACTCAAGGCTGTTTCCTTTGGGAATTATAATTAGGGAGGGAGATGTGGGAGTAGAGAATGTGGAAGAAAAGAGTAAAAGAAGAGTACATTCTTATAAAGCATCTGTTGAGTCAGACACTGCTAGGGCCCAGGAAATACACAGATGAGCATGACACTGCCCCTTTCCTCTGGAGCTGTACTGCCTAGAAGTAAGCGGCCCCAACAGTGAGGCCCTCTTCCTTGGGTTTGCTGGCCCATAATGAAAGTCTCTCCAGAATGCATCCCTTTTGAATGCTGAGAATCTTCTGTGTCTACTCACTGAAAATTGGATCATCCTGATTCTAAAGAATTTTGTTTGATCGTGGGTTATTCAGTTTGTTTGAATCTGCATTTATTAGTTATTAGTTCATAAACATCTTTTTATGTGCTTTTTGTTTGTTTTTGTTTTTATTCTTTTATGTGCTTTTTAGTCACTTGTAATTCTTTTGTGAATGGCCTGTTTAAGTAATTGTCTACTTTTTTTGTCATTTTAAATTATTTTTAATTACCCGAGGAATACATATGTATATCTCCCTTTGTAAAAAAAAAAAGTAGAGCATTGTAGATAATGTTAAAGATATATTTCTGTAATATGTCTTCATTGAACACATAACTTTTAAAAAGCATAAATGGTTTCATATTGTTCATGTTTTTACAAATTGCCTTTTTCCCGACTCAGCAGTGTTTTGAGAGCTTTGTGTGTTAATACATACAAGTCCTTTCTTTTAAATTTTAATTTTTTATTGAGCTGTTATTATTCACATACCATACAATTCACCCTTTTAAAGTATACATTTCAGGAATTTTTAGTATATTCATGAAGTTGTACAGTCATCACCAGTATCTAATTCCTGAATATTTATATCACCCCCAAAAGAAACCGCATACCCCTTAGCAGTCACTTTCCACCCCTTCCCCTCCCAGCCTTGGCAACCATTAACCTACTTGCAGTCTCTATGGATATGTCTATTCTGGATATTTCATATAAATAGAATTATACATTATGTGACATTTTATATCTGGCTTTTTTTACTTAGCATGTTTTCTCGGTTGATCAGTGTTGTATTATGTATCAGTACTTCATTGCTTTTTATGGCTGAATAGTATTTCCATTGTTTATCCGTTCATTAGTTGATGGACATTTGAGAGTTGTTTCTGCTTGTTGGCCATTATGAATGAATAATGCTACTGTGAACATTTGTTTACAAGTTTTTGTGTGTACTTATGTTTTTACTTCTCTTGGGTATATGCTTAGGAATGGAATTGCTGGGTGAAATGTTAACTTTGTTTAGCTTTTTAAGGAACTGCTACAGAGGTAGTAGTTTTACAACCATTTTATAACCCCACTAACAATGTGTAAGGGTTCTAATTTCTCTACATCCTCTTCAACATTTATGTCTTTTTTTATTATAGCTATCATAGGGATGGGAAGTGGTATCTCATCATGGTTGTGATCTACATTTCCCTAATGACTAAAGATGTTAGGCATCTTTTCATGTGCTTATTGACCATTTGTATATCTTCTTTGGAGAAAAGACTAAATTTTTTGTCCATTTTTAAGTTGGGTTATCTTTTTATTGTTGAGCTATAAGAGGTCTTTATGCATTTTGAATACTAGACCCTTATCTAGATACGTGATGTGCAAATATTTTTTCTCATTCTATGGGTAGTCCTTTCCTTTTAAAGGCTGTATAGCAGGAGTCAGCAAACTTTTACTATAAAGACCAAATATTAAATATTTTAGACTTTATGGGCCATATGGTCTCTGTTGTGACTTTTCTCCTTTGCTGTTATAGTGCAGAAGCAACCATAGACAATGTAAAAGAGTGAGGATGGCTATGTTCCAATAAAATTTTGTATGTGGACACTGAAATTTGAATTTCATATAACTTTCATTGTCATTTTTTTAATGTAGAAACTGTTCTTAGCTCATTGATCTTGCTGTGCATATTTCATCTCACAGGTATATTTGTAGTGATTTTTATGTTTTCTTATAGTGGTATTACTCTTGCTTGACTGACTGTAGAAATAAAATGCCATTTTTATAGATACCATTATGAATGTATAGAAAATCATCAGAAATTGAAATAATATCTAAGAGTCTTGATTATAATGATATATATTATTTAATTTTTTCTTGCCCATTTAAAAAATAACTTGTCAAACATGAATAGCATCCCTACTTTTATTTAAGGTAGAGCTTTCAGTTGTTTTTTTTGTTGTTTTTGTTTTTTGGTCTATATTTCTTTTTTATTTTAACTTAAGGGAAAATTGAGATATAATTTCTTTACAGAAAAGGAAAGAAAGTGCATGGATTCTAAATGTACAGTTTGATGGATTTACATATCAAATATTCCCACACCCCAGAAGGCTCCCTCTTGTTCTTTCCTAGTCACTAACCTCTCTTCCCCCAAGGCAACTACTACCTTGACCTCCATCACTAGAGATTGGTTTTGCCTGTTCTTGTACTTCATTTAAACAGAGTCATAGTGCATGTTTTGCTTTTGGGTAGAGCCTTTAGTTTTTATTTTTATGTATATAATACTTTTTGAAGGCTTACTGTAATTACGTTTCTCATAGGTTAAGAATAAACTTTCCTGCAGTGGTTTGGAGATTTTATGTTTGACCCTGAAACTTTTTCAAAATCATGAAGAACTTTCATTTAAACAAATATCCTGAAAAAGGTTTTACTAAGGTAGTCTTTCTTCTGTCGTGGGTATATTATACAAGCATGTTTACTGGAATCAGTATTCTGTTTATAAAGGAGTATAGGATACCTGTAGTAATCATTTAAAGGAAGGAGGTTTATTTATCCCCTGATAATTTAACAAAATCAGATTTTGCCCCTTGTTTTTAGGAGTAAAAAATACGCATTGCAATGCTTGTTTATTTGTTTGTTTTTCTGAAACAGCATTTTGATAAATAAAATTAAATCCTTGAACTTGGGTATATGTTGAACATGTTTCAGTGTAAAACTGTATTGCAAGTATTCAGGTAGAATTTAAGCAACCCTTCAAACAGTAAGCAGAGAGGAATGTTATTTGTCAGTGTTTCTCTTTCCCTTTCACCTAATTTCTTCAGAGAAATATTTTGTTCTTGTGTTCTGAGGCCAGATTTTTCTGTCACACAGCCTGAACTAGATTAGAGGCTTCTCTGCCCTTTAATCCTTCCCCTGTTTACTGGTGCCTTATCCTAAAATAAAGCCACTGTCTTTCCCACTGATGGGAGATGGTGATAATGTGTTTGGGCTTGTGTTAATCAAAGGTACTTGGAATAGCTTGATCTTTTTCTTTAGGGAAGCACTTACTAGGTGATTGATAAATGGAATACACAAATGACCCCTAATCTAGTTTAAAATTTGTGGCTAGAATTTATCCAGAATGTATTTTTATTTGGCCTTGTGTTTAAGAACAGACACATAAGAATTAAATTGGCTGAATTAATAATTAAATTTATTTTTAAAATGCGGAATTGTCTATTTTTTTTAAATTTAGATTATTTTGTGAAGATTGAGGTGTGCTTGCCAGCGCAGTTTTTCTTGTAATGTATGGATAGGTAGTTATAAGATTCCCAAAGAACAGAGATTCCCATGGTTTTAAAAATTCTTTTTACCTATCTAGTTAGGTTACACAAAGGTAACACAAAAATGTATTACCTAGACCTACCAACGTGTAACTAATTCCTATGTACCTTTTGCTCTGTATCGGTTAATAGTCTGTATGGGATTCTCTACCATGCGAGTGGGGGCTACTCTTCGTTGCGGTGTGCAGGCTTCTCATCGCGGTGGCTTCTCTTGTTGCGGAGCACGGGCTGTAGGTGCGCGGCCTTCAGTAGTTGTGGTGTGTGGGCTCAGTAGTTGTGGCTTGCAGGCTCTAGAGTGCAGGCTCAGTAGTTGTGGCACACAGGCTTAATTGCTCCGCAGCATGTGGAATCTTCCCGGACCAGGGATCGAACCCGTGTCCCCTACATTGGCAGGTGGATTCTTAACCACTGCGCCACCAGGGAAGTCCCTGACTCCCCGCTTTGACTGCCGAGGGCCCGGGTTCAATCCTTGGTTGGGGAACTAAGATCCTGCAAGCAGTGTGGTGCGGCCAAAAAAAAAACTTCAGCGAATGGAGAAGTCAAAAGAATTTCAACTGATCTTTTCTCTAGATGCAGTCTATCACAAAATGAAAGAACCTAGTTAAAATGAACAAAGTGTAGTTTACTGAACTCATCTTTATCATCTATTTTAGGTATAAACTAGGCTGTTTGTTGTGGCTAGTGGAGTGAACTACAAGCATTTTTGTCAAGTACATAGGTTTCAATTTCAATGAGTCTTTAAGGTTAAACACTACTTGAATTATTTTTCTCTGTCCTTTTACAGCATCCACCCGCTTTGTGAAGTGTGAAAAATGTCATCATTTTTTTGTTGTGCTGTCAGAAGCAGACTCAAAGAAAAGCATAATTAAAGAACCTGAATCAGCAGCAGAAGCTGTAAAATTGGCATTCCAACAGAAGCCGCCTCCTCCCCCCAAAAAGGTATAGGTCTTAGTTCAGTCTTATAAGCACTTTATCTTGAAAACATTTCATTGCTCCCCTCCCTCCAGTTTATATTGAATCTTAATACTAGTATCTAAACAAGTGTTATAAGTTCTTAATATGGACTATATCTGGCTAAATTGTTACTGATATTTGATACTTGAAATTTAGGTATGGAATCCATTGCTGTTTTCCCATGTCATGATCACTGTATTCATAGCAATGAAATATAGTTGATGATTATTAAAGTAGTGTTAATGCGGAGTTAATCTAAAATGATATCTTTAAAATAGAGCAGCTGGGGATTTATTTTTGTTAGTTTGGGCCCCTGAATAACACCAGCCTGCAATTTTTCCCCCTTAAGTTAATCTACTTTATGGTAAAACAGCCTCAGGCTAACAATGGAAGCAAGTAATTTTTTCCTGACCAATGTGCCAGGGCTCTCCTGTATAGCACTGTGACTTTTGTGGTGTGGGCTCTTCCTAGGAGTCTTAGATGGATTGCGATTTGGCCATGTGAAACACAGCAGAGTGTACCACCAGCTTCATTGGGTACTTGGCGTACACTTTCTGAGAAGGAGGAGCCCTGCTCTGGGCTGTGTGCCCTCTGTTCTGGCCATATCTCAGATGTTTGCACACTTACATTATTTGTCACCCTCTGCTTCGGTTTAGCTTTCTTCTGCTGTTTAGGTACCAGTGCATTTGTCTCCGCAAATGTGCTATGGCAGGTTTAATAAATCATGGGTATAATTTGTGAGGAATGATGATTTTTAAAAACCGTAATAAAATACATATGGTAAACGACTATAGAATTTGTCATGTAAAAATAAATGAAGTAATGGAAAATATAGCTGTTAAGCTTTATGTTCCCCACTAATTTGTGTAGACTTCAGACATCTGAGTCAAAGTTCTAGAGAATAAAGTTCTAGAAAATAACTATTTTCAGGAGTTAGTGAATATTAACAGTTAATTTCTGTTTCTAAAAGCTGAAATAATTTATCCCAGGTGCTAAGCTGTTGGCAGTATCCAAGTTTCATCTAGAGCTTTAGTTTCTACCAAGAATAAGGCTTTTAGATTGCCATTTAGATAAAAGCATAGCTTTAAAGTTAATATCTAAGAAGAAGCTAAATGTTTATGAGCATTAAAACACATTGATACTGGTGGTATAATGGTCTTTGATTATATAATGCTTATTTTGAAAAGGTTAGTTTTATAATATGTTGTCTTTGTGAAGAATATTATTCATATTATTGAGAGAGGTGTAAAAAGGATTTTTTAAAATGATTTACATTGATGATAGCTTTAGACCCATGGTGGCAAGTGTAGGTATTCTAATTGACTTTAATATTAACTTCCAAAAATTAGGATCAGTGACATTGTTTATAGAATAGAAACCGGCATAGCACTAGAGGAGTACAGGGATACTTTGTTAAGCTAGAGAACAAAAGAATTGTGTTTTGTTCCTTTAAAGTTTGGGGCCTCTGAATCATTGCTACATAATGTGTCATGCCCTTTGCATTTTGTTTTGTTTTGTTTTGTTTTGTTTTTAAACCTAAAGGGAGCAAACATTCATTCATTCGTTCATTTATTTATTTATTTATGGCCATGTTGGGTCTTCGTTGCTGTGCGTGGGCTTTCTCTAGTTGTGGCGAGCAGGGGCTACTCTTCACTGCGGTGCAGGGGCTTCTCATTTGTGGTGGCTTCTCTTGTTGCGGAGCATGAGCTCTAGGCGTGCAGGCTTCAGTAATTGCAGCGCGCGGGCTCAGTAGTTGCGGAACGCAGGCTCTAGGGCGCGCGGGCTTCAGTAGTTGTGGTGCACGGGCTTAGTTGCTCCGTGGCATGTGGGATCTTCCCGGACCAGGCATTGAACCCATGTCGCCTGCATTGGTAGGCAGATTCTTAACCATTGCGCCACCAGGGAAGTTGTGGCATTTTGTTTTGGATGAGAATCTTTGTTCAAATTTAAAACTGTAAGTAAATGTACTCAGTATAGGACTTTCCCAGTGGTCCAGTGGTTAAGACTCCATGCTTCCACTGCAGGGGGCACAGGTTCAATCTCTGGTAGGGGAAGTTCCGTGTGCTGCACGGTGCAGCCAAAAAAAAAAAAGTGTGCTCAGTATGTAACTTTAATGTGCATATTTTGTGATAGCTCATAGTAAATTGTTCATCTCTAATCATTTTGCAGATTTATAACTACCTCGACAAGTACGTTGTTGGCCAGTCATTTGCCAAGAAGGTGCTTTCAGTTGCTGTATACAATCATTATAAGAGAATATATAACAATATCCCAGCTAATGTGAGACAGCAAGCAGAAGTTGAGAAGCAGACATCATTAACTCCTAGAGGTTAGTGTTTTGATAATTGACCAAAATAGAGATTACTGTGCTTTAGAGGTAATCCTTATTTGGAACTCTTTGCTTTTGTCTTAAAATACTTTTAGTACACTACAGCATTTTTCAAAATACAGATCACTTCCCATTAGTGGTTCATGAAATCATTTCAGTACATTGCCAACAGCATTTACAAAAGAGTTAATAAGTGTGAGTAGAAAATACCAGAGTACGTTAACAACTTAAGTATTATTTCTTAAAACTTTTGTTTTCAGTTATATGTACATGGGTTCTGGTATACAGATTGAGACATCATTTTTGAATTGTAGACTTGACCACAACTAGTTCCCCATGACTGGATCATTGCAGTGCTCTCTGTGTGACTCTTGAGTTCTTCTCTTTTGGGTTCAGGATACAGAATTTCATTTGCCTAAGTCAGAGATATATGGAGATGATAAAGCTTACAGAACATTTTCAGCACTCTTTCCTTTTAGTCCCCAGCTACATAGTGCAAGGTTCAGGACAAATTTTTAAGTGATTCAAAGTATAATTCCTATTAATGATAGATTCTAATGTACCAATATACTGTGTAATGTCAACTTACTGTGGACAATATTGTGTGTGATATTAATAGAATGATTTTATTTAAAAAACTATGAATAGAGTACAGTGTAAATATTTTAAGGGTTTTTTTTTTGTGTGTGTGGTTTTTTTTTTGGCCAGGGAGCTGTAATTTCTGACTCGTCCTACAGTGTATCATTTTACATTCTTTTAGTCATCATTTTAGAATTTTAGGGAGTTCTGCTAAATACTTTTAGTATTAAATTACTTTTAGTAGCTACTAAATATATAACTGATTGGCTTAATGAAGACACTTGTTCACTGGTTGAGCTTACTGCAAAATAGTCATGTAGTAGGATCAGTTACTTTTTTAGAAAGTATAAATCATAGTAACTATTGAAAGACTTGGAACCTTCATTTTTATAAGGTCCAAATCACGTTGTTTAGTCATGGAGCAAAATGATTTTTTCTGATTCCTTCAGTCAACAAATTAATAGTTAAGCTCTTCTAGGTGCTGGAAAAGCAAATGGTTACATGGTATTTATAGTATGAGGGATTTAAACTCTTATTAAAGACCTAAATTATTACTACTCTTTTCTTAAAATAGATAGCAGCTTTGTATTTGACAAATGTGAATATTAGCAACTGGACTGCCATCATTAAGCATCTTTGGGGTTTTTTTAATATAGAAAGGAGGTAGCATATAATTCTTTCATAATGTGAAAAGCTGAAAGGACGTTAATGAACATATTCTTTAAATATATTTGGAAGAGGGCAAGAAGTGGAATACTCCTTGTTTGTTCCCCTAAATTAAGCAAATATATAATATTTTCACATTGCCATTTTCATCCTCTTTCTTAGAGTTAGAAATAAGAAGACGGGAGGATGAGTACAGATTTACAAGTAAGTGACCTCTCTTCAGGTCCTCCTCTGTAATCATTCTTCCTTTTGAGATTTACCTCAGTGAAGTTTGTCAGCAGTAGTAATGGTAGACATGTATTTGCTTGTGTATTACTAAGAAAGATATTGTATATTATCTAAGCCTGTTTGTTATACATGGTATATATAACTTTGGAACAGTTTCATAGCTAATTTGTGTAGTTTGTAGATGTTGGGTTATTTTAGATATTTGATCTTATCTTTTCTGTTGTGATATTTCTTAAAGCATAATGTAGAGAAATAAAAAGTACTATATGCAGTTCCTCTAGATCTGCATATTAACAGAAGTTGTATTTTTAAAAATCTGTAGCTTGAATATTATATCCTTTTTTTAAAAAAACCATACAATTAGAGTTGGTCTGCCTGTAAGTGACAAATTTTAGGGGAGGCAGATTATCTTCCAGCTACTCTTTGCCAGAAACCACACTGTTTATTTTTTGGTGTTTATGAAACTTAGTGTAGACTTGCTAATTATACATAAGCACCAACTCATTGTTGCGAGCCCTAGACTGCCCCTATAATCATCAGATGGTCTGATGGAGGGTGTGGAAGGACCTGATACACCAAAGATAGTGGCCATTCTGATGTCTTGAACCCATTCTTTGGAGGTGGATATAGCTGCCATACAGAGGGAGAAGGTTCCAAAGTTATTATAAAAAGATTCATGTTGTCACAAAAGACAAAAAACAATAGATAAGCCAGTATGAACATTTTTCACTTAAAAGTTTGATAATTTTACATTTGCCTTTGAACCAAACAGTATTATACATCTGCTATTTGAAGTGTACTATATATTCAGGATGAGCTATGAGAATATAACTAGTTTACCAACTATGGCATGAGATTTATTAAATGTAATAAAATATGCTATCAATATATATTCATAAATTTGGGCAGGTGGCTGATGAAGCTACTATGAATTATTAAAGAAAAGTCTATAGTGAGTATTTTGAAAAAATATATGTGTAGTGATTTTTAAAAAATGTATGTAGTGATTTAATATAATATAAATGTTAACAAGTAACAGTATTTAAGAACTTAGGCAAAATAATTTGTAATTACATATATTGATTGACTTGGAAATTAATATTTTGAGAGCTTATATAGAATTTACTTTCATGTATAGTTTAGTCTTCTCCTATGTGGGGCATTAGTTTTTAAAGTTAGGGCATTAGGCCAAAGTCATATATAATTAAAATATTCTTGGATGTTCCTTTGGAAATCACATATTAGAGACCAACATATGTCTTTTTAACATGTTAAGATTGATGCTTTTTTCCTCCATCATTGGAACATAAAGTTTTTCTGAAGTTAAGCATGAAATGAAATAGCTGGCTTGCATATAAGGGCTATGTTATACAAATACTTAAACACAAGAAAACGGTAATACTAATAGTAAATTCTTCCAAAGCACATATAAAACTATCTGCCAGGCACTGTTTTAAGTGTTTTACATGTATATACTCATTAATCTTCCCCAAACCTATGAGACAGAAACTATTACTTTCACTACCATTTTACATATAAGAAAATTGAAGCACAGAAATTTTAAGTAGTTTGCCTAGGGCCATATAGCTGATGAGCGGCACACAACTAACTATTCTAGCCTGCTTGCTCATAGTCCTTATTATAGAGAGCTGCCTATGTAGTGAGAGACATGCAAGAACAGAGACTTAACTGAAAGAACAGGAGAGTTATCTCAAGTTTACCCTGGGGCATTTTTCATAAATGGAAAGACAAACATCATTTGTTCTGTACTATTTAAATTATTCCTTTTTTAAAAAAACTTAAATCATAGAGTAAGTTAAATACATGTGTCATATGATTTCACTGTAGTCAATATGCTTCTTGCGATTTTGTCCAAATTACCTAAATCATCTTTTCCCCATTGGGCAGACCTACTTTTCAGCCAAGCACCTTCTTATATTGTCACAATTCCTAACTAGATTTTGCTGAAATAAAAAAAAAACTTTTCTTTTTTTTTTGTTTAGTAGGGACAACTATCTAACTGAACTAATATAGAAGACTGCATTTTTTTTGCCTGATGTGAATTGTACTGAGACATAGCATTGTGATTTATTCGCTGATCATTAACCGTCAAATGGAGCACAGTATAATTAAATTCAAATGTTTATTGAATGCCTATTATTTTTGATGACTAGAATAACCCTTTACCAAAGGGTGTGACCCAAAGATAGTTTCAAAGTGACAGCCAGATAGAATAGGACTATAATAATATGTCTGATGAACATCTGTCGGTTGGTTTGATTAAAATAATAAAGCATTGGAAGATACTGATATTCTTAGAAACAACCTAAAAATAAATCCAGAAAATATAAACAAGTATGATATGAGCACAGATACCTTAACTGCTGAGAGCCAGGAGCAATATGGATATTTACAAATCTGGCTAATTGAAAAGAGTATTGGGATTCTTTCCTTCAGCCAAGAGAGAGTGAGAATAAGATTTTTTTTAATGGTTCCAGCTGATAAACTGTTAGTTCGCCAACAATATGATTCTCATATAGTTAAGATTATGTCTCTAATAAAGGAACTGCAGTGATCCAGTTGAGATCCTGTAAAATCAGGAATTCAGATAGGGCCAGGGATAATGAATCTTACCATAGTTGGTTTCTCTGGTAGACTCACGGGATCATTTTTAAATGTGGAAGAGACTGTTTAAAGGTCATATGTCTCAGTATTTTCACTAAGGAAGCAGGCCCAGTAAAGCTAAGTGACTTGCCATGCTCCTACAATAGAACCGAGACTAGAACCCAAGTTTCCTATTTCTCAGTTCAGTGTTTTTCCCTTTCTCTACAGCCCTGCTTATTTTCATTTGTACTGAAAAAAATAATATACCTTTGTTTATCTTTCAAAGTGCCTCCAAATCAATTGTGTTTTGTTCTTTTTTTTTTTTTTTAATTGGCTGTGTTGGGTCTTTGTTGCTGCACGTGGGCTTTCTCTAGTTGCGGCAAGCGGGAGCTACTCTTCGTTGTGGTGCGTGGGCTCCTCATTGTGATGGCTTCTCTTGTTGCGGAGCATGGGCTCTAGGCATGCAGGCTTCAGTAGTTGTGGCATGTGGGCTCAGTAGTTGTGGCTCGCGGGCTCTAGAACACAAGCTCAGTAGTTGTGGCTCACGGGCTTAGTTGCTCCGCGGCATGTGGGATCTTCCCAGACCAGGGCTCGAACCCGTGTTCCCTGCACTGGCAGGCGAATCCTTAACCACTGCGCCACCAGGGAAGCCCTTGTGTTTTGTTCTTAAACACAGGCATAGAAACATAAAGTGTACATATGACTTGCTCAAGATCATATAGCTATTTAGAGGCAAATAAAGGACCAAAGCTAAAGCTTTCTGACTCCTAGCACTGTTCTCCTATTATACTGCCTTCTTTTCAGTAAAAGTATAGTCTTCATACAAGTTTATATAAATAAGGAAGGTAAAAATAATCCATTTCCTTTGCTTGAGGTTCCCTGAATAATCATTGTGTATTGTACATTTGTCATTAGATAATTTGAGGTTTTCTTCCTTTATAGGTAAGGCAAAATGTTAGAATATTTAAATTTTTTCTAAATAGGTGATTGGTTTTAGATGTAGGGTTTTATTGGGCATTTTTTCAAGTAAAATCAAATGAAGCTCTAATAATTCCTTTGGCATTTTTTCAGAGTTGCTTCAGATTGCTGGAATTAGTCCACATGGTAATGCTTTAGGAGCATCAATGCAGCAACAAGTAAACCAACAAATACCTCAGGAAAAACGAGGAGGTGAAGTATTGGATTCTTCCCATGATGACATAAAACTTGAAAAGAGTAATATTTTGCTGCTTGGACCAACTGGGTCAGGTAAATAACTTACTGAAAAATCACTACTCATTTAAAAAAAAAATAGAATATAAATGATTCTGTAACCTGTGTCTTATGACTGGGGGATTCTCACTCTTAAGAAGAAAATCTAAGGCCAATCTTATGGTAGTTATACAGGGCTTAGAACTGAATTTGAGGTGTTGGTATTGCCCTTTAGGCCAGTCCCTAATATCTTAACAGGAATAATGAAAATAGCATACCATTATATCTGAGTAATAGTAGAGAAAAGATGTAACACTAATTTTTCTTATTATATATTCTTCACATTTAATTTGTATTGCATTTTTGTAGAGAAATTGTATGACAACATATTTTTAGTAAATTTTTAGTTACTGTTTCTATTTGTAGGTAAAACTCTTCTGGCACAAACCCTAGCTAAATGCCTTGATGTCCCTTTTGCTATCTGTGACTGTACGACTTTGACTCAGGCTGGATATGTAGGTGAAGATATTGAATCTGTGATTGCCAAATTGCTCCAAGATGCCAATTACAATGTAGAAAAAGCACAACAAGGTATGTTTCAGTGTAGTTTGTCCCCAGATATAGTCTGTTGGGGAAGCAGTCTAATAGCAAGAGAATATAATTTTTATTTTGAGTCAAGGAGTAAAATTCTATAATTATATAAAAGTAGCTATGTTAAACATTTTCTAGCATACTAAGGGCCGCAAAGTTTGCTTTGCCTTAATGTTATAATATGGCTACTAGGGTGAAAACAGGCTAAATTACTATTCCATTAGATCTTTAATACTATCATTGTTTTTCCTGTTCTGACTTTCCTCTAGACTCGTAATGCTGGGGTGGGGTAAGGGAGGGGATAAGGACAAGTGCAGGAGAGTGCAAGATGTATACAGAAACAAATTAGGCTATTGACTTAGGAGATGTCATAGATGCTGCATTTCTCTTTTCTCTATCTATCATCTGTCCTTGTTTACATGAAGAGCTTGACAGCTTCCTGTCCAAATTCCTTTAAGACAAGAATATAGATGGGAAAAAAATAAGCTAAAATTTTGCTAATACCAGCCCTGTATCCACCTTCTGCTTTCACACTATACCTCTATCTCAGCTTCTTAGAATAAAGAACCTGAAAACATTAGTGGGGTAGATAACTATTGTCATAGAGAATTGGTTATCATACCCAAGTGATATTCTATAGAATAAATTATAAAACGTTTGCACAAAATGATGAGTGGGAAAGCTAGCAGTGTATTTTTATAGTATTAAGCCATTGTATATGTTAAGTGTTAAAGATTAAATAACCTTGCTCTCTAGCTACCTAGTTGTATAAAGCTGAGTTATCTTGTGTATATCTTTTTCATATTATAAATAGAATCCTCCTTAAATTATAGGAATTGTCTTTCTGGATGAAGTAGATAAGATTGGCAGTGTGCCAGGCATTCATCAGTTACGGGATGTAGGTGGAGAAGGCGTTCAGCAAGTAAGCAGTTGAATATTTTGTTCAAGCCCACTAAAAGGAAGGGAATACATCAACCTCCCAAATATTGTACGTTTGGTTTCACATTCAATTAGATTCTGTTTTGTTTATTTCTCCTACTCCAAACTCCACATACCATTTAGTTCAGGTCCTAAGAGAAAGCTGTTGGCGATTTTAAATACCAAATTACCTTTGTTAGGAAATTAAAAATATTTTAAAGAAATAAATGAAATTTAATTTTTGTTGGTTTTATTACACGAAGGCCCAGTTAAACATTTCTAGAGGACTCTTGAAGAAAGTTCTGGTTCTAACTAGACATAAATGAACTATGTACATGTATCTTATTCTTTTCACTTAATTAGAAGATAAAATAGAGTTTTATGCCTTATAGATCTATTAAAGTCATAATGATCTATTGGGCAACTTAAAGTCATAATGATCTATTGGGCAACTTGACCTTTTACTGGTAACTAATTATGACATAAACTACAGGGTAAGGAAAATTGCTTTTGTTTTTTTGACCAAGACATAGACAGGTACAGTCACACTTATAAAATGTGCTGGATGATGTTTTTTATAAAGGAATCTCAAAATATAGGTATTCTCAAAGTTTAACACTAGGAGTAGAATAGAATTTTAATTTGCATGAAAGACAAATCTTCAAATATTTTCAAATTTTGAATGTTCCCACCATGGTTGGATAACATCTTAGAGAGCCATAATTCTATCTTTATGTCAGAACTATGTCTTTACCATCAAAAACAACCTCTTGGGTTGACTGTTTCCTGAATGCATCAGGAGTCCTATAACTATTCCAAATAAATTTATGAATAATTAATGTGATAGTATATTAGATTTTCATGTTAGTTATAGAAATGTGGGAGTTTTCTTCAGTTATGCTCATTGACCATAACCACATATTATTTTCCCCATTGAATCCCATTACCTAAAGTATAATAAATAATACGCTTATATGATGATGCCATAAATCATTTATTCTTTATTTAGGGCTTATTAAAACTACTAGAAGGCACAATAGTCAATGTTCCAGAAAAGAATTCTCGTAAGCTACGTGGAGAAACGGTACAAGTTGATACAACAAACATCCTGTTTGTTGCATCTGGTGCTTTCAATGGTTTGGACAGAATCATCAGCAGGAGAAAAAATGAAAAGGTAAGTTTTTCTGAGTGATTGCTAGGAGAGAGAGCACATTTGAAGTTAGAGGATGGACCCTCAGTTTCTAATCTCATATCTGCCATCTGCCAGTTGTGGATTTCTACGAGTTAGGTTTTCTTAGAGTATACCAGAAATATATGCCTAGTTATTTTTAAAATTTCAGAGTAGTAGTTTGGAAGATTTCTAAATATCATCTATATATGGGCATTTTTAAAGTATAACTTGATGATTTCAGTTTTATATTTCATCTAAGGAGTTTTTTATTATTTGAGGTAGCTGCTGTATCAATAAAAATTCTACTCATTTCTCTTGCCCAATTCACTGGAGCCCAATAAAGAGCTTGTCTCCATTGCTCCTGCCCATAGCGTCTACATAGATCACTGCTGACATTCACAAATGGAGGAAAGCAGTTTGGAGGTTGGAGGAAGGGTTGTGAGCCCACCTAGTTTTATAGATGTTTCTTAAACATTCTTATAAGCCTTGATTTTAACTGGAACTTACTTTTTCATATCCTCAAAGTTCATGCCCAGTACCTATTTATTGATTGATTATGATAAAATGTAATGTCGGCATAGTGGCAAGAAGCCCGAAAACATGCCTGTTTTCCATGCTTTTGTGTTTTACATAATAGCCACAAATGATACCTTTTATATAATATATTCTACGTAAATGAATATATCATAGATCACCTCTTCGCTATATTGTTTGCTTTAAGTCTCCTTGGCCTTGCATGTTTAGTAGTTTACTTTAGTTTTTAGTTTAGTAGTAGTAGCTACTAATGCAGTAGTTTAGTAGTAGTAAAAAAAAATAATAGGGCTTCCCTGGTGGCGCAGTGGTTGAGAATCTGCCTGCTAATGCAGGGGGCACGGGTTCGAGCCCTGGTCTGGGAGGATCCCACATGCCGCGGAGCAGCTGGGCCCGTGAGCCACAACTACTGAGCCTGCGCGACTGGAGCCTGTGCTCCGCAACAGAAGAGGCGGCGATAGTGAGAGGCCCGCGCACCGCGATGAAGAGTGGCCCCCGCTTGCCACAACTAGAGAAGGCCCTCGCACAGAAACGAAGACCCAACACAGCCATAAATAAATAAATAAAAATTAAAAAAAAATAATAATAATAATAAAATAATGCTGCTAATAAATGGTTGCCTGTGTTAATTCCTTTGCATAGCCTAGATGAGAAACCTCTTGTACAGATACTGAGCCAGGTAGTTTTGTTATTCCTCAATAAGGTTAGATTTTTATTTTTCATATTAGTTAATTTATGTTTTTCTTGCTTTTGAAATTCTGTATAAATTAGCCTAACAAATTAGAAAGAAGAAATTATTTGTGTGTGCGCCCACATGCACACACATGCATGTGTTTGAGAGAGACAGATGGGGGAAGGTGGGGAAGAGAGAGAGAGAACTTTATATTCAAAATTCTGTAACCAAAGGCAAGGACCATGTTCTTATATTTATTTATAATTCATACTTCCAAAAAGAATTTGAAGCTAGAAACATTTAGAAAAGAACAATTAAAAGTATTGTTAGTAAAGAGATCAGAAACATACAAAAGGAAGGTTTAGGTCATTTCAGCTTAGTGGAAATTAAGTCACTCTGTTTAGCTTTGAACTTCTTAATGAAAAGTAGGGGGAAATCGTGAGCTAGTTTTTATTGCCTGAAAGAGGAAGGGTATGATGTCTTCATGAGAGACAAAGATTTAAAAAAGAGTTTTTCACTTAGATTTTTTTTTTTTAATTTATTTTGGCTGTGCCGGGTCTTAGTTGCAGCATGCAGGATCTTCCTTGTGGCATGTTTAGTTGCGGCATGCAGGATCTTTAGTTGCAGCATGCGAACTCTTAGTTGTGGCATGCATGTGGGATCTAGTTCCCCGACCAGGGATTGAACCCGGGCCTGCTCCATTGGGAGCATGGAGTCTTACCACTGGACCACCAGGGAAGTCCCTGTCACATAGATTTTTAGGAAAAGAAGACAGAGACATAAGAGAGTCTGCAAGAGGGATTTTATAGAGGATTAAACACATCCATTTGGCTACTGTTTTTATCAAACCTCATTGAAAGCCAGGAGTACAATATAAATAATATACCTCTACCTCTACCTCTTTCCTAACCATATGAAACTGCTTGCAGTCTTAAGTTTTATTCCTATTGCCTTTGCTCATGTCCTCCCCACCTCAGTCCAGTTGGCAAATATGTGTTCATTTTTTTTTTAACACAATAAACATTTATTTCTTGCTCAAACAAATCCAGAAGTGTATTGGGTGATAATACGTGTTCATTCTTTATGACTCAGTCTGTTAAATGATTAGGCAATTCCTCTGTGAAGACTTTCTTGGTCACCTCCTACCCTCCGTCCCCAGTATTTCCTCTTTTCTTTCTTTCCACTGCTGTAGTTTCCTGTACAGTTGTCCTTCATTGCACCTATGATGCTTTAATATCTTCATGTGTTCTCACTGTAAATAAGTCCCTTTAGGTTAGGATAAGGGCTGTCTTCAGGTTTGTATCCTCAGTGTTTTATAATAATGCTTAATGCTTAATAAATGTGTATCCATATATATAATAAATATGTGTATATATATTTATTACTATATATGCCTATATTGTATATATAATAAATGCTTAATATATGTTTAAATTATTGAATGAAAGGTATTTTGCTTTCTGATAACACTAACTGTCCACATACACAGCTTAGAGTATCAGGAATGGATTTTTAACTTAGGTGTTTTCTCATATATCATGTACTTCTCTTGTTCTTTTGACAAAAGTTGTATGACATATCAAAATTAAACTTCGGACAGTTGCCTGGAGTATAGTTCTTTTATATTGACTAAAGCAAGATCCATACACCTTAGATACACAACTTTTTGCAGCAAAGTTACCATTTTTGTTTGATGTCCTTACATGTTCTTTATAAAATCAAAATTATTCTAACTCATAGGATGTTCTAACTCATAGGATATTCTAACTCATAGTATGCAACCCCAAATCACGATTTTAATAGAATGCTTAGCAATGACTTAAGACACTTGTGGATAATTTCGTTTTAAGTCTGCTTGTTCCATAGGCACTACTCCTGTTTACAGTATTACAAAACTGACTTTGGTTACAGAATAATTACTATCTCTGTTTCCACAGTTCTTGCACATTTTGGAAGCCACACTAGTCTAGAGGTCTCAGAAAAATCCTGCAACATCATTATATGAGTTCTAAGGGACTTCCCTTCACAGTTCTTACTTACCTACTTTTACTAGAATTCATTCTTTGAGAGTTGGTTAGGTTCTCAATTCTGAAGGCAGATAGGCCTGAGTTTGGATCCTGGCTTTTACCACTAGCAGCAGTGAGAGCTTTGGTCAAGGTACTTAACCTCTCTAAGCCTTTTTTCTTCATTGTAAAATATAAATGATAATACTTTCTTCTGTTGTGAAGATGGCATGAGATATGCATGTAAAATGCTGAGCACGATGCAGCTTCATTCTGTTATTTATAATACCTGTCTTTTCTTTGGCAGTATCTTGGATTTGGAACACCATCTAATCTGGGAAAAGGCAGAAGGGCTGCAGCTGCTGCAGACCTTGCCAATCGAAGTGGAGAATCAAATACTCACCAAGACATTGAAGAAAAAGATCGTTTATTACGTCACGTGGAAGCCAGAGATCTCATTGAATTTGGCATGATTCCTGAGTTTGTGGGACGGTTGCCTGTGGTAGTTCCTTTGCATAGCCTAGATGAGAAAACACTTGTACAAATACTAACTGAGCCACGTAATGCTGTTATTCCTCAGTACCAGGCCTTATTCAGCATGGATAAGGTTAGATTTTTATTTTTTATACTTACTTAATTTATGGGTTTTTTTTTGCTATTGAAACTTTACATATGTTAGCCTAACAAATTAAAAAGCAATACTTATCTGGAATACCAGCCTATTCCTCACTAAATATGGATCTAGGAATCAGGGAAGGCACGTGTGTCATATTAGACACTTAGGAGTTGGCTTTATTTTTTTCTTAATTAAAATCGACATTGTAGCTTAAAGCCCAAGGATATATATAGAGAGAAATTGTGCTAGCAGCCTACCCCTAACCCCTCAAGCCAGGCACACAGGATTGTCTTTTCAGCCTTGATATTCTAAATGCTTTCATTGTGACATACTAGGTATACTTTTTTCTAAAGTTAACTCTCACATCTACTTCTTTGCAGCCAGACACCTGGAGCCATATATCTAATCAGACAGCAAATGTTTGGGTTTTCTGAACCTAGTGTCTCAAAATATCAGTCTCCTTCTCTCCATTGCCACTGTCCCTACCTCAAGTCAGTCTCCTTTATCATTCTTCACCTTGACCCATGCATTTACTTCCTAATTGGTCTCCCTATCTAAAGTCTGTCTCTGACCACCACCACCAAAATATTATCATCTCCCACTTTACTTCCAGGATGGATCTTTTTAAAATTATTGAACACAGTGTCCAACAAATAGATACTAAGTTCTTAATAAATACTTACTGAATGAATAAACACAAAGCTAATTATTTCACTTCCCTCCTTAAAAATCCTTCAGTGGTCCTCTAGCCTTATTTAGATGCCCCCACTTTGGTGCTCTCTTAGCACCATGTGCAAACACTATGCTGTAAATGCTCTTTTGCTAATTTGTCACCACCCAATACACTTAAGTTTCTTGAGGGCAAAGGTGGTATCTGATTCATCACTCAGTTTCTAATATATAAACACACAGGGGTTCAATAAATGTTGAATAAAGTCCCAGAAAATCCACGTTAATGTAGAAAACCTCTTCAAGCACTAAGGACAAACTTGGGATTCATACTGATACCTTCCCATAGGTTAATTCATAGAAACAAGTGCTTTTTGAAGGCAAGGTTCTGAAGCACCATGAGAGATAATTACCTCACTTAAATTTTACATTTTCTGGATGTAGAAATTAATAAACAAATGTTGTTTAATACCAAGATTTTATAAAATCTGATGTTCCAAAGTATTTTGATTTTGGGAGGGTATATTAACTTCTCAATAAGTTTTGGAATTTGTGGTAATTTAGAGAGACTTGTCTAAAGTTTTACCTTTGTTCTGTAGGATGAGAGGGTTAGTAACACTTTTTTTTTTTTTTTATACAATTTATTTAGTTATTTATTTATTTTATTTATGGCTGTGTTGGGTCTTCGTTTCTGTGCGAGGGCTTTCTCTAGTTGCGGCAAGTGGGGGCCACTCTTCATCGCGGTGCGCGGGCCTTTCATTATTGCGGCCTCTCTTGTTGCAGAGCACAGGCTCCAGACGCGCAGGCTCAGTAGTTGTGGCTCACGGGCTTAGTTGCTCAGTGGCATGTGGGATCTTCCCAGACCAGGGCTCGAACCCGTGTCCCCTGCATTAGCAGGCAGATTCTCAACCACTGCGCCACCAGGGAAGCCCAGTAACACTCTTTAAAATGAATATTTTCCAGCAACTAAGTTATAGTCTAAAAATGCTTTAGTCTGAAAGGGGATAGGGTCAGTCAAGACACAAAGATTCTGACCCTGTGTTTCTGAGTATTAATCAGTGTACTTAACTCTCTGGAACTTATTTCTTTACCTGTAAAGTCAGGGCATTAGTCTCTTTTTGTTCTAAAAAGACCAGTAATGGTGGTAGGTAGTAATAGTAGATCAAATACTGCATGGTTATATTAGGAAAATATCATCAAGTATTATCTGAGTTATTTCTTTTGAATATATTTGTAGTGTGAACTGAATGTTACTGAAGATGCTTTGAAAGCTATAGCCAGATTGGCACTAGAACGAAAAACAGGTGCACGAGGCCTCCGGTCCATAATGGTAAGTTGGCATAAATTTACAGAAACTAGATTATTTCTTGGTCTGAATTTTGAGAATATTAAACCTCGATGTTATCCTCTGGAAATACATCCAGAAAATTGGTCTAATATTTTTTGTGATTTTTTTTTTTTTTTTTTGGTCACAGTATATTATATTTTTCTTTTTTCTAAAAAGGAACTTCAAGGTGTTTGCAACAAAGGACATACAGTTAATATGATTAATGAAATAGAGGAAATCAGGATCATGGGAAGGAGAATTTCAGAAAACTCTACATAGGCCTTTTGACTTAAGCTCCAGAGTGCCTTCTCAGAACCATTGAAATCCTCATTGTTGTTTTTTGTTTGAAATTAAGTTGTAGATACTGTGGCATTTTACCCCTAAATTCTTCAGTATGTTATGAACTCACTATTTTTATTTTGTTACAAATCCTAGAGACCCAGCCTACTTTGAGTCACCACCCACCCTCTTCCTTAGAGTTCTCTCCCCTACTCCCCCAGGTCTGGCTGTACAGTGGGTTACTATTTCCCTACATGCTCCCAAAGCAAGCACATATTCTGTTCTCTGAGGATTTCACTGCTAAATATTACTTCTCTCATCTCAGTAGGACTTCTTGATTAGAACTACACATCCATCACAATTTGAGATTTTACTCTTTAATGAAGGCCTGGACTTCAGGTGTTGTGACAGATTTATAAGCATGTAAACTAGAAGAACAGGTGATATAGTTGACATTTTTAGAAAATTTGATGTACTCAACCAGTATTTTCCTTAAGATGGAATATAATCCAGCCCCTACTCATAGGCAAAACTAGTTTTCTTTAGTAAATAACTTTAGATCTACTGCAGCACTTGAGACAAAATGCCTGTTTGAAGTCATAGCTTGGTAGAGATGATTTAGGATTAAATTGTTTTCAAATTAAGGATTACTAGTTGACCTCCTTTGGTCATAGAGTATGTCAGGAATGCTTCTGAGTAACATCTGAATCACATACAAAATGAAGGTACAGTCTTTTTGTATGTGCATGGTGACCTAAGTAGGCAGAACTACAGACAAAAAGCCTTCCCTTATAGAATGACTTCTCTCTGAATTTAGTTAGAAGCTGTTTTAATATGAAGAATATGAAAGCTTTTACATTGACTTTTCAACATTCAGTTACTGGTGCATAACAGGGACTCCATAATATTTGTTGAGTTGATGAATTTGATTGATAACCTATAGAATACAAGCATTTTATATGTAACCACAGTTTTCCATGTAATTCATTACTTTTTTCTCTTTAGGAAAAGCTGTTACTAGAACCAATGTTCGAAGTCCCTAATTCTGATATTGTATGTGTGGAGGTTGACAAAGAAGTAGTAGAAGGAAAGAAGGAACCAGGATACATCCGGTAAAGTGTATTGTCAAACTAAAACAGATCTAAAGCTTAAGATAGGCTCTTTATTGCTAGGGTTTATTGGTCTGTCATAAAATTGTATAAAAATCCTTATAAATCAAAAAGGAAAAAAAAGGGAAAAAAAAAAAAGGAATCAGTTATCTCAAGTTTTCTGTAAAAAAATTTTCTAATTTTGGTTTATAAAATGGTATTTTGAGTCTTGAAAATTGATCTTCAAAATTAGTCTCCACTTGGGACTTCCCTGGTGGCGCAGTGGATGACTCCACGCTCCCAATGCAGGGGGCCCGGGTTAGATCCCTGGTCAGGGAACTAGATCCCACATGCATGCTGCAACTAAGAGTTCGCATGCCACAACCAAGGAGCCCACCTACCTACCGCAACTAAGACCTGGTGCAACCAAATAAATAAATAAATATTAAAAAAAAATTAGTCTCCACTTTTTTCTCCTAAAGGAAGAAGTATCAAAAAAGATATACAAGTAATCCAAATGAAAAGACTTAAATGAACTTTGCTGCTAATTCTGTAATTTATGAATTACTTGTTTCATGTCTTTCATAAGACCAAAACTTTTAAAAAATATTTATTTATTTATTTGGCTGCGTCGGGTCTTAGTTGTGGCATGAGGGATCTTTGTTGCGGCATGTGGGATCTTTCATTGTGGTGCAAGGGCTCTTCATTGTAGCACACAGGCCTCTCTCTAGTTGTGGTCCCGTGGGCTCTGGCTCTCTGGTTGTGGCACGCAGGCTCAGTAGTTGCAGTGTGTGGGCTCTCTAGTTGTGGCGTGTGGGCTCAGTAGTTGCGGAGCATGGGTTTAGTTGCCCCGCGGCATGTGGAATCTTAGTTCCCAGACCAGGGATTGAACCCGTGTCCCTGCATTGGAAAGTGGATTCTTAAGCACTGGACCACCAGGGAAGACCCACATAAGACCAAAACTTTGACGACATAATTTTTCTCTTAGTTGTATCTTATCAGTTGACAAATTTGACATATCTTTCACTGCTTTATTTAACTATTCTAGGGGTCAGTAAACTGTCTTGTACAGGGCTAGATTAATACTTCAGGGCCATACAATCTGTATTGCAGCTACTCTGCCTCATAGCGCTAGAGCTACAGTCCATAAATGAATGAGCATGTCTGTGTTCAGATAAATATTTACAAAACAAATGATGGGCTTTATTTGGCCTGCAGGCTGTAGTTTACTGACCCTGATTTATTCAATAAATATTTATTAAACAGTGCTTGACATTAATGTTACCTACATAAAAATTAGATTTCTGTCACAATGTATGTTATGTTTTATGCTTATCTTCTAAGGTAACTTATGAGGCAGTTGATTGGTTTTGAACAACCTTTACTTATTCAAAGAGATATAATCTCTCATTTTTATTGTTTAATATTAATATATAAAGGAATTGTGGTGGTCTGATCATAATTTTGACTAATTTGAGTCATATTGGTTTGATCAGAAGCTTTCCACTTCTTTTATCATTGACATGCTAAATGTCAAGCATTTTCGTTAAAATAATAGATGCTACTTTTTTGCTGGAGGAAAGGCCTTCACAGTTGAAGCCTTGTTGTTGATTTATTTCAGTAAAAATTTGTTTGGGAAAACTACTTGTAGTTTTTAGTTGTGTGCTCTAAATGTTTCCCATATTTTACCATTAAGCAATCTTAGTATTAGAAGTGCTCTTAATATTTTCCTTCTTTGTGTGTCATTTCTAGCTAAGTGGATTAATTTTTTATTATTCATTTTTTTGAGAAGTTGTGTTTACCCCTAATTCTTATTTAAAAAAACAAAAAACACTGATGGCTTTTCATTATAGGGCTCCAACGAAAGAATCCTCTGAAGAGGAGTATGACTCTGGAGTTGAAGAAGAAGGATGGCCTCGTCAAGCAGATGCTGCAAACAGCTAAACTGTCAGACTTCTGTCCTGTATATAAAGTTTTCCTTCTTTTGTTTAGGATCATAACTGTCTCTACAGTCTGACATTAAAAGCATTGGATCTCTCTTGGATATCATACATGGTCAGAAGCTTTTAGGATAAAAATCAGATCATGTATATAATGTAACATCACATTGATTTATACAGACTGACATTACGTGGACTTTAATGACACAATGTTCAGAGACAAAATGTACATTATTTTGGTTTGGTTTTTAAAAAGTATGCTTTAAAAAAATTCTTAGGAGTTCTTTTAAGCAATGCAGGTGTTGCAATAACTGTGGATTTTACAATAATGTAACTATAAATGGGAAAATAAATTCTTTAAAATTGAAGATTGGGATGCCATTCTTTAGTTTAGCCTTTTCTACCCATGTTTGTTTCCTGAAAATATTATAATTTTTTTCATCTTAAAAATTGGAACAGGTAGTTTCCAAGTAGTTAAAGATTTCATGGAAAAAGTACCCTGAAGAACCTTATTTTGATGATTTGTTTAGCTGTATTCTTAGTCTTATCCACTAATACATGACACTAAACTTCCCCATTGGACTATAAAAAAAGGCCATTCTCTTGCTGACTTGTCTGATTTATTTGCCATCTTTGGTCCATTTTAGTATCATGAGTGAGCAGATGGAATTGAAGTCTGCCTTAAATCTTCAGAAAAAGCCTACACCTAATTCTAAAAGTAGCATTACAGCCATGTGCTGAGCTAAATAAAACATCCTAATACATTTACCTAAAGTACTTAGTTTTTTGTTGTTTTCTGGTGCTGGATATTTGTCTAATTCTTTGGCTTCATAGAATATTAAAGAAAATCTGTGCTATCAGCAGAAGGGAATGTGTTCATACTAAAATATAAGTTATTAACTTTCATTATATAAGAAAACTAAACAGTGGGGGAAATTTGGGGGACTTAACAGTGAAAATTATTTCATTTGATTCCATAAATATTAAAATATTTGGGTACCTTTTAAAGTTTTTTCTTTCCCACTATATTGATAGACGTTCCTATACTGTTCGTTCAGTTCAGCCTCGTTGGAAATTGTTTAAATCAGAGTACCTTTAAACATTTGTTTTCAGTTTTTAGTTTATAAACTCTTGAGTTTTCCCCTTACTGCCCCCACCCTCATTTTCTTAGGAAAAGAACCCTAAGCTATTAGCAAATTCTACATCTTGTTGATGAAATTGGGTTTTCTGTGATGTAATAAGAGATGTTAGATATCTATTTATGGCTGGGGTAGGACCAGAAATGCACTTTTGCAAAGTGTTTAAGCCTGGTTGATAGAGTATAGAACAGAAACTGGTATCTTTCTTGGTCTCCCTAGTAATGGTTGAAGTTCTTCTCAGGAAGTCTTTCATATTATAACTGTTCCTTATCTTTTTCTTACAGCCTCATCATTTTCCTTTTTGTAGAGTGAAAATTGGAGTAGCTACTAAATATATTAAAGGCAGTCCTCCAGAAATGCACTGGGAGACATTTTAGTCACAACAACTTACATTTGGTTTTGAAAGTTAAAGCATAATTGATGTTTTTAAATTAAACACAACTGAGTATAACTACGATTTGTATCTTGAAACTTGTTTTGGCATTTGAATAAAACAAAAGGATTAAATGAAAGCCATTGTTGTGGTGTGTCCATAATGCAGTGCCATTTTTAAAAGGACACAGATATCATGAGTGGCTTTATTCTAGAGACTGTTAATCCTGACACATTCATATTCCTCTAATAAATTCTCCTAGTTGTAGATTCCACAGACAAAAAGTCTGTTTATGTTAAACACTGATTGAAAATCCTTACTTAAATATCCTGCATGGGCCCCACACTAGGCATACAGACCAAGCTTTCCAAGAAGTTTACTAGTCTAGTAGGGGAAGCAAATACAAACATCAGTGCATTATAATAATGGAAGTGAGGTAGGTACCAGGTGTGGCACAAAAGGTGATAGCCCAGATGGATCTGGAAGAACAAGTAGGAATTTTCCAGAAAGGAATAATGAAAATTAAAATCTCAGAAATGTGAAACAACTAGGGAGATTTAGGAGTTGAGAAATAGGCAACCAGTACGACTTCATGTTACTCCTTTGAGATGACCGTTTAATGTATTCTCTCCCCTCTCCATCTTACTGAAGACTTGGCCTTTCATTGAGAAACCATCAAAAGATGGAACTCATCTTCCCACCATCAAATCTATAAATGTATCTGCTTCAGCACCCAACCTTTCTCTCCAGTTACAGCTGAAGGATCCCTTTTATCAAAACTCAGTCACTCCATGTTATTATGAGGGGATCCCATCATCCCCTCTCATTTCTTAAGGCCTTTGGTTCTTTTGTTAGTATCTCTACTACATTATTGGTCTCCTTCCTTCTGAAACATTCCCAGAAGCATCTAAACAATGCCTAGTATTTCCTGTTCTATAGCAAACCCCCAAGCTTATTTTTCACTTGTCTTTCCAACTACACCGTTAAGTCCACTAGCATGAAGATCATGCCTGTTTTGTTAACTATAACCAGCACTTACATGGTGCTTCATATATTTGGTGCTCCGTACGTTTTTTTAAAAATTATAGAATATCTTGTATGCCAGATTAAGTTGTAATTTTATGCAGAAAGTAGTGGAGAGCTATTAAAAGGGTTTTAAGCATGAGAATTGGACATCACTAGATAATGTGTTTTAGATTGTTGGGAAGGGAAGGTGCTGAGATAAATGGAGGGAAACATGACTAGAGGCCTACTTGTGGACATTTCTCCAGCACTTGCCCTTTATCTCCTACAATCTTTAGGACATTTTTTTTTTTTTAAACTGGAGTATAGTTGATTCACAATGTTGTGCTAGTTTCAGGTGTACAGCAAAGTGAATCAGTTATAAATATATCCACTCTTTTTTAGATTCTTTTCCCATATAGGCCATTATAGAGTATTGAATAGAGTTCCCTGTGCTATACGGTAGGTCCTTATTAGTTTTCTGTTTTACATATAGTAGTGTGTATATATCAATCAGATAAATTCTTATCAACATACAAAACATAACTCTCTTGAACCCATAACCCCTCCACAGTAAACTACAAGTTGATCTTGCTGTTTCCAGTTCCCTTCCAGGCTTTGATTCTGAGTGAGATGAGAAGTTGCCGGAAGGTTTTGCGTGGAGAAATGTCATTACCAGATGTAAGTTTTAAAAGACCACTCTGGTTGCGGTATAAGAGAACACACTATAGAGGACCAAGGATTAAATCAGGGGCACTTGGGGCTATTATAATAAGGCTACTAGAAGATGATGGATTGGACTAAGATGATAGCAGTGTAAGTGGAAGAGTGGATGGGTAGGTATTTTTGCAAATCTGATGAAAAGTGGTATCCCATGTTCCTCAATGGGAAAACTCAATATTATAAAGATGTCTGTTATCCCTATGTTAATTTATAAATTTAATATTCCAATAAAAGGCCAATAAGTTTTAAAATGAAACTAGGCAAATGGATTCTAAAGTTCACACAAAAAAATAAGAATGGTAAACAAGCAAAATGATGATGCACACTCATAGTGCTTACTCTGTGTCACTCTGTTCATTTAATGCAACAACTCTATGAGGTACATACTCTTATCAACCCTTCTAGATGAAGAAACTTAAGCCCAGAGTGTTTAAGTAGCTTTCTCAAGGTCACATAACTAGTAAGTAACAGCCAGAATTTAACTCCAGGTAGACTGTTTCCAGAGCCTCTCCACCTAACAAACAACTGAATGAAGAATGAGGAAGGACTGCATCTTCTGTTTTTAAAATATTATAAACCTTTAAATATTTAAGTGTGTACCAGTGCATGAATGAACAGACAGACCAATGGAAAAGAATGTAAAGTACAGAAATAGATCCCAAATATATATGGGAATTTAGTATTGGAAAAGGTGATATTTCAAATTAGGAAAAGAATATTTAATAAATGGTATTGACAACAGAGTATACATCTAGAAAATAAAAAGGTATATCCATACCTTACCTAATAAACTTTAAGACGAAAACTGAAGCCTTTAAATATTAGGTACAGTATTACCTAATTACTGAATACATAAGATACAAATAAATATGTAGAATATTACAAAGTTTCTGAGAAATACTAGCGGTCCCTTGGGAAGTGAGGTCAGGCTCATGTTGGTTCTTCTCATGGTACAGAGCTGGACTCTTACCCAAGGGATCATCCATCACTTTACAGCTTTGAAAAGTAAAGCTCTAATCATGTGATACTGGAGCAATTGGACATCCAAAGGGGTGGGGTGGGAGTGGGGGCTCAAACTAAGTCTCAATACCTTATACAAAAATCAACTCAAAATGGATCACAGACTTAAATGTAAACCTAGAAAACTTTCAGAAAAAGCACAGGAGAGAAGTTTTCAGGATCTAGGGCTAAAAGTTCTTAGACTTGACTCCAAAATCATGATCCATAAGAGGAAAAACTGCTAAGTTGGACTTCATCAAAATTAAGAACTTTTGCTCTGAAAAAACAAACATGTTAGGATGAAAGGACAAGCTATAAAATGGGGGAAGAATATTTGCAAACCACATACAAAGGACTAATATCTAGAATACAAAAAGAACTCAAATTTCCGCAGTAAAAAACCCAAAAAATCCAGTTAGAAAATGGGCAAAAGACATGATCAGACATTTCAGTGAAGAGGGTATACAGCTGGCAGATAAGCATATGAAAAGATATTCAACATAATTAGCCATTAAAGAAGTGCAAATTAAAACCACAATGAAATATCACCACATATCTATCAGGTTGTCTAAAATAAAAAATAGTAAATACACAAAATGCTGATGAGAGTGCAGGGAAAATGGATGATTTATATATTGCTGGTGGGAATATAAAATGGTACAGCCACTCTGGAAAACAATGTGGCAGTTTCTTTAAAAACTAAACATGTAACTGGTGTATGACCTAGCAATTGCACTCCTGGGCATTTACTCCAGAGAAATGATGGTTTGTGTTCACATAAATACCTGTATACAAATGTTTATAGTAGCTTTATTCATGATAGCCCCCAAATGGAAACAACCCAAATATCCTTCAGCAGGTGAATGATTACACAAAGTGTGGTTTCGTTTTATCCACACATTTTTATTGCACACCTTTATTGCAATAAAAAGGAACACTGATGCAAGAACCTGGATGTATCTCTAGAGGATTAGGCTGAGTGAGAAGAGTTAATCCCAAAAGGTTATGTACTGTATGATTCCATTTATATAACGTTCTAGAAAGGACAACAGTTATAGAAATGGAGAATTAGTGGTTGCCAGAGGTTAAGGAAGGGAAGTGGATGAGGCATCCTGGAAGTATGGAAATGTTCTGCATCTTGACCATCAATGTCAACATCCCGGTTGTGATATTGTAATACAGTTTTGCAAGAGAAACTGAGTAACAAATACGCAGGATTTTGCGGTACTATTTATTACAACTTTATATGAAGCTACAATTATCTCAGAGTTTAATTTTAAAAATCTAATCATGTGGAGTGAATGGCCTTCCCTGTCCCTCCTGCTTAAAACCCTCCAGTGGTTTCCCACTGTTCTTAATATATGAGATCCTGGACGCTACGATTTTGTCCACTTCCCAGGGTCACCAGGCTCCCTTCAGGCTTTCTGTGCTCCATCCACACCGGCATTCTTTCAGTTCCCGCACCAGACCTACTCCTATAGTCTACTAGGGGGCTTTTGTAAATGCTGTTCCCATTTGGACTGTGCGTCCCTCTCTTCTTTCTCTTCTATTTCTACTATTTAACTCATAATTACCCTTCAGACCTCAGATGGAGTCTCAAATCCTTAGGACAACCTTCCCCAACCTCTTTAAATTTAATTTTCCTATAAGCTCTTCTTGCCCTTTTTTCCTCTTTGGTAGTACTTACATTCGCCGCTGCCCTTTTGCATTTGATTGCAGGATTACTTGATTAATGTGTTTTCTTTACTAGATAGGTAGTTCTACGAGGAGAGGAACTGTATCTGTTAGTCGCACTGCAAAGGGGCTAGCTCCGCACCTAGAATGCTCAGTAAGGACAGTATTTATGAATTGAAGGGTTGAATGAACGCCCATTCATGCGCCGGGCTCCCTGGGTCGGGTGCGTCACACTTTTGTCGCGCGCGGTATACGTCACTTCCTCCCGGAAGACACTTTCTCTGGGAACACTCAGATTCCTGTCAGTTCTCAGAATCCCTCCGTGGTGGCCATGGCTCTGCCACCCTTCTTCACCCCGGGTCGCCCGGGCCCGCCGCCCCCGCAGCCGCCGGCTCCCGCTCCCTTCGGCTGTCCGCCACCGCCGCTACCCTCTCCGTCTTTCCCACCGCCTCTTCCCCAGCGGCCCGGCCCCTTTCCGGGGGCCTCCGCCCCCTTCCTCCAGCCCCCGCTGGCTCTGCAGCCCCGGGCCGCCGGAGAAGCCTCCCGCGGGGGCGGGGGCGGCGGCGGCGGCTCCTTCTACCAGGTGCCGCCACCGCCGCTGCCTCCCCCGCCGCCTCAGTGCCGGCCCTTCCTAGGGAACGACGCCGGTGAGCGCCCGCGGCCGCCGCCTCCAGGCCCGGGGCCGCCCTGGAGCCCGCGCTGGCCTGAAGCACCGCCGCCGTCCGACGTGCTCGGGGACGCGGCCCTGCAGCGCCTGCGCGACCGGCAGTGGCTAGAGGCGGTGTTCGGAACCCCGCGGCGGGCCGGCTGCCCGGTGTCCCCGCGCGCGCCCGCCGGCCCCAGCCTGGGCGAGGTGCGGGCCCGGTTGCGCGGGTCCCTGCGCCTGGTGCGGCGGCTGCGCGACCTGGGCCATGCGCTGCGCGAGGCCGAGGCTGACGGCGTGGCCTGGGCACAGCTGCATGCGGAGGCACAGCCGCTGCGCGCCGAGCTGGCCCAGCGACTTCAGCTCCTGACCCAGGCAGCCTATGTGGGCGAGGCGCGGCGCAGGCTGGAGAGGGTCCGGCGCCGCCGGCTGCGGCTTCGCGAGAGGGCCTGGGAACGCGAGGCCGAGCGGGAGGCGGAGGCCACGCGGGCAGCGGAGCGCGAGCAGGAGATTGACCGCTGGAGGGTCAAGTGCGTGCAGGAGGTGGAGGAGAAGAAGCGGGTAAGAGCAGCGGATGCACACGGGAGCAGGGGTAGTGGTGTTTGACACCCGATGGGGCTTGAGGCTTTGCACTGTCATTCCTCAGGGCTAAGCCTCTTTTTCCTCATCCGTAAAATAAAAAGATAGTTTGCCTTTCCGACCTTATATTTCCGTATTGGTTGCGTGTTAATGGTGTACAGTACACAACACAAATGCTCTAGGTGCGGTGCAAAGTCCCATAAATACAAAGTATAGGATTGCATAGTGGTTTTGCAGGGATGACAGATCTGTTTTCTGCTCCAGCATTCTGTCCACTTGGTAACATTCAAGACGAACAAGAATCTGGGTCCTTGCGTCTTGTCCTGCTCTAGGTGATTTTAAGAATACAAAATAAAGAGAACTTGGGGCCTTTTCTCAAGGAACATATACCCTAATTGGCTGATGGGGCACTAGTGATGATTTTCCCAGGATTCCTTTATTTACAAGTTCAACAATATCCCAAGTTCAACGATGGTATTTTTGAGCACTTACTATATACTAGGCACTATGCTAAGGTCCTTACCTAAGCCAGACCTTGTAACAATCTGAGAGGTAGGCAGTATTATCCCAATTTTACAGATTAGGAAATTGAGGCATAGAGAGGTTAACTTGCCAACAGTCACACAACCGGTTTGTGGCAGTTTCACTCCTGATTTGAGCCCAGATTGCTCGATTCCAAAGCCTACTGATCTCAAATTTTAACTTAAGTAGAGGGCCAGGGTGAAACTGGAAATCGGTCAAATAGTTAAGGCATTCTCATTACTTTTGAATGCCTCTAGGGACTTCCCCTCTCCCTCCACTCTCCACAACCAGCTGGTACAGCTTGTGTCCTCCTTGTGTCTGCTACAGCCCTGGAGTCTGATCCATCTCCCCTCTAAAGTATATTGATGGCAAGCTTTGTCTTCACACCTCCAGGAATATATCAGCGCTTTAAAGGAGAGTACTTGGAGGCAATGCCTTAATCTAAGGGAATTTGAGTCAGTTCACCAGACATTTAATGAGGGCCCATTATGGCAGGCCCACTGCTGAGTGCTGGAAATAGAGGTGAATAGGACATAGTGCTTGTCTTTGAGGGGCTTAGAGCACCACGGGGGATCATGTCTGTATAGCATGGTGTGTGTTAGGATTTCAACTGTAGGTGCTATAAAAGCCCAGAGAAGGAATATCTAATCCACTGGGGGAAGGTATCAAGGAAGGCTTCCCAGATGATATGGTGACATCTCAGCTGAGTCTTGTAGGAAATGTCAAAGCTAAGTGAAAGCAGCATATGCAGTTCCAGAAACAAAAGACTGAAACAGCATGGGTGTCTGTAATGGTGAAACTATAGTGCTTATTTGACAGATAGGAAAAGAGCTTTTAGGCAAAAGGATCCTCCCTACCACGCACTGTGAGGGTACTGGAGACAGAGTCCTGTGAGTAGTGACTTGAGGAACCAGGGTTATTTAGCTTACATGTGAACCAACTTAAGAGTACGATTGGGTCTTCAGATGTTTAAAAGGCTGTCATATCAAAGAGATCCTTGAGACTTTAGAGCATCGGGGCACAAACCGTGCTTAGGTTATTACTGAGAACATTGTAGAGTCCTAGGCCTTTCCAACCCCATTCTTTATCTTCCCTGGTAGTCTGAATCTTTGGATCCAGGAGTCTGCATTTTTAATAAGAGAGCCCCAACTTAACAAGGTAAGTTGGATGCAGATGTTCCTTGAACCACACTTTGAGAAATTCTGAGGAAGAAACAAAGGCAAGAGCCCACATGGAAGTTGCAGAGAAGATAATCCCTTGGCTGGACCAATGTAGAGGGGAGTTGTGCATGGCCCAGGAAATTGGGATGTAGATCCAGTAGAGTCTTTCTTAACCTTGGGACTGTCTGATCACCTGAAATCTCACGGCCAGGCAGATTTTCTCCACTGTAAGGTTGTTCCTCATAAGGTTCCATACTGGGTCTCATGGGCTCTCTTTCTTCTCCAGGAGCAGGAACTTAAAGCTGCTGCTGATGGTGTCCTATCTGAAGTGAGGAAAAAACAAGCAGACACCAAAAGAATGGTGGACATTCTTCGGGCCTTGGAGAAATTGAGGAAACTCAGGAAAGAGGCTGCAGCAAGGAAAGGTAACCATGGCTTTGCATTTCTTTCCATTCTTTACCCTATCCCCCTCCTCCCCAAAACTGTTGAAGGAAAAATGCTTGATACTTCATTATTTTCACCCAGTAGGGTAACTAAGCTTATCAGCAGTACCTCAGAACTTTTGATGTAGAAAGCCTCTGAAGATATTTATCCCTGGTAGCCAAGATTGAAAAGGATGTGGGAACCCACCGCACTGTCTGCCTCTTTTTTTTTTTTTTTAATTTATTTATTTATTTTTGGCTGTGTTGCTGCGCACGGGCTTTCTCTAGTTGCGGTGAGCGGGGCTACTCTTTGTTGCAGTGCATGGACTTCCCATTGTGGTGGCTTCTATTGTGGCAGAGCACCGGCTCTAGGCTCACAGGCTTCAGTAATTGTGGCACGTGTGCTCAGTAGTTGTGGCTCACAGGCTCAGTAGTTGTGGCTCGCAAGCTCAGTAGTTGTGGCACACGGGCTTAGTTGCTCTGAGGCATGTGGGATCTTCTTGGACCAGGGATCGAACCCATGGCCCCTGCATTGGCAGGCGGATTCTTAACCAGTGTGCCACCAGGGAAGTCCTGCACTGTCTTCCTCTTGACTCATCATTGCCACCCCAGGCATTCCTGGCCACAGTTTTCTGAGTGAGGTTGGCGTGGCTGGTCAACTTTGCCCATATACCAAGGTGAAAGCTATTCTATCTTTACTTGGTGCTTCAGAAGGTGTTGAAAACTTAGCATGCTCCTTCATATACATTTCAAACCTGAAACATTGATATTGTAGAAGTGTGAATGGTTGGACGGGGCAGGGAGTGCCCTGCAGACTGCATGGGTGTCCCTGGCTTACCTGCATGTCACTTTTGGACTCAGAGAACCTCAGTGGTTTCCTCTTGCCTCTAGAGGGAGCACTGGTTTTCTAGAAGTTCCCCAGTTGTGCTTTCCATTTTGCCTTACTGCATCTTTGCTCTTGCCAGTCTGTTTGTCTGGAGGGCCTTCAGTACCATCTTTGCCATTTTTAGCTCTCACTGTCCTTCAAAAGTAAATACAGTAAATTCCATCCTTCCCTGATCTGGGCTGAGGTGACCTACTGCTCCTTCTCATTTGCACCTGGCTTGAACAACATGCTGCCTTATTTAGTAGGCTTTCAGCCATTGACATTCACCAGGGATATTTGAGAGTACACAAATAAGCAAGTACCACAATAGCAAATGATTTGCCCTGTGTGGTTTAAAATATAATTGAAAACTGCTGCTCAGATCCTTAATAAAATGTCACTGGGACATGTGCATTCAGTCAGGCTCATTCACTAGCTAAATGATTAACTTCTACATGCCAGCCTCCAGACTGGCTGATTCAGATTCAGGTCTCAGAATCAGATGACCCCACAAAGCATTCATGAATCAGAGGGAGTTTGCATCTACTGTGTCTACCTCTATCTCTTCCTTATAATAATGCAAAACCTGAGGGCTACTATTTCATATTCCCTTACTTCATGTCCTCCGTGAGCTGAGTGTTCAGTAAACTTATGCCAAGTGAATTTATTGTACAACATAATTTCTATTAGTCTTCCTCACTTTGGTCTGAAAGAAGGAAGAAATTTTAGGAGAAATTAAGATCTAAAATAAGCAGGCTCTGTGGAGTTAACTGACTTGAATGTAAAACGATTTAGTATCTAGTAACTGGTTTTGTTGGATACTTTAAAAGAAAAAGAGCAACTTTCTAACTTCTCTCACTGTGCTGAGAAAATGAAGCTGGTTATGTAAGCAGGGCCATGTCTCAAAGTGTCTTATTTGCTAGGCTAGACTTCTCACCTATGCTTAAAGCTGAGTGGAACCATTGAAAGATTTTAAGCAGAGATGACAAAGATCAGTGCTGGCAGAGTAGAGAAAAGTTTGGGGCTTCTAGGAGGGAGGAAAAAAGAGAGACTGATAGGGCTATTGCTGTCTGGGCAGGGATAATATGGGAGTGTGAACTAAGGGTCAGATGGTGAGTTGGAGAAAAGTAAACAGATTTAAGAGATGTGAGTAGAGTGTGTGCGTGTGTGTGTGTGTGTGTATACATATAAGTAAATAACTTGGGGGAACTCAGCATGTGGGAGCTGAAGGAAAAAAATGACTTTCAGGTTCTAGCTTGATCTATTGAATGAGTGATGATACCATTCTAATTGACCAGGAAAACAAGAGGGGGAACAGGCTTGGGGCTGATGAGTTCAGTTTGGGACCTGTTGTGTTTGTGGTGCCTGTGGTACATCCTGGATAAGAGTTTATCAGCATGTAGCTGTAAGTAGGACTGACCTTGAGAAGATTGTGTAGTGTGAGATGAGGCCCAAAAAGACAAAATCCTAGGGAATGTCAAAATCAAGATGGGTAAGGAGGAGGCCACAAAAGATATCAAGAGAGGTCAGAGATAGGAGGAAAGTGTAGACCCCTTAATTTTTCTGGAAAGTGGCAAATGCTCAGAGAGATTGCATAATATTGGGCAGGTTACTTAAACTTCTCTGTGCCTTGGTTTTTCCTCACCTGTAAGAAGGGAATAGTGATGGTACCGATCCACGGGGTGTTGCAATGATTAAATTAGTAGATGTGCATAAAGTGTTTAAAACAGTCCTGGCATGTAGTAAATGCTGTATAAGTGTTTATTATTATTATTATCAAGTAATATAAAGATTAATAAACATCCATGGGAATTAGTACCCAACAGATTATTAGTGACTGGTGCTGGGTGCATTTCAGTGGAGTGGTATGGGTAGAAGCCAGACTAGACTAGATCAAAGAGGGAATAGGAGATAAGAAAAGCAGACAGTGAGTCCAGCTTATTAAAAGTTTGCCTGTGAAGAGAAGCAGGAGGGATAGTTAATGGCCTGAGGTCCTGCAGGAAGTAGGGAGATTCAGATCCCAGATGGAGGAATTAACTAAGTGGAGAAGGACCCATTTTCCACTGAAATGAAAGCGAAGAGGGCAAGGATGGGTAGTAATGCAGATGAGTGAAGTCAGCGGCAAAAAGTTAAGGGATTTCCTGCCTGATGGCCTCTTTTCTCTAGGGAAAATGCTAGGTGGTTTGCTAAGAGTAGAGAAGTAAGGCTTTAGGAGGGAAGTGAATGTTTGAAATAACTGTTGTGAGGAATGAGTGAGAGCCAACAAGAGACGCATGGGAGTATGGCTGTAGGGAGGTGCCATTATGGGCTGAGCTGATGTAACTATACACTGGCACTAGGTCACATAATCAAATGAGTCTGCATTTGGCAGGTGAGCACAGAGCACAGGTCTATTGGGGTTTTGCTTAAGGCGCAACCACATGTTTTGGTGAAATCTTACATATTAGATTGGAGGTTTTAGTGAAGCTGACAGAGTTTCGGGTAGAAAGTCAGAGAAGAGAATAATTGGGTTTAAGACTTCAGAGGTGGAAACTTTTTTCTGATCATGCCAAGGTCCAAAGGCTGCGCGAGGCCCTAAGGTGTGGGTGGCTAAAGGGGAATAACGGAGAAGGCATTGGTATCTAGGAGCTGCAGGAACTGGAGAAGTAATGGTAGAGGTAGAGGGAACCTAGATCATGTCGTCTCAGGGGGTCTGGAGGAGGATTGGTGGGGGTGCCGTTTCAGAGGGAGTGTGTCGTGGTGGTCAGGAGGGATCCATGAAAGGCTGAGGGGGATGAGCGCGGGTGGTGCAGGCCAGCACACCGAGATGGGAGCAGGCCACACCTTCTCAGGGGTCTGGAGGCACTTTGGGGCTGATGGCGTGTCTGTGTATTTTTGCTGTACTGAGAGATTTTAGTACTTGCAGCAGAGATTGTATGACCCACAAGCCTAAAATATTCACTGTTTGGCCGCTTATGGAAAAGGTTTGCCAGTCCTTGGTCTAGGTAAAGAAATGAAATAAAACCATGAAATTATTATGAAACAACAAAGTGACAGCTTAAATTTCTCAGTGCATAAGAATTTTGTGTGTATTTGGAAAATAATTGGCAACTTAGTAGAATATGGATTTGAGTTGTAGAGTTTCCATAGGTGGGAATGAGTAGATGAAAACTTGTTCAAGCCAAGAAATCATGACAAAATGATCTGAAGGAATGTTAGCCTTGGAGATGAAGATAGGAGAGTGAATTCTGCAACTACTTAGCTGCTGTGGTTGAGGGAAAAAAGAGTCAGACCTCCAAATCAGGGTGACCAACCATCACATGTGTCCCAGGACACTGAGTTTTCAGTGCTAAAACTGGACAAATGAAACATTTGGTCACCCTGCCCTCAGCAGCAGACTGTGAGGTTATTGTGGTTGGTTAAGTGTATTTCTTCCTCAGTGTCCAAGTGTGCGCTCTCAGAAGTTCAGACTCAGTCAGAGGAAAAATTGTTTATTAGTTGGGTCGAGGAGTCTGTGCTGTAGGAATTTCACAGTGAAGAAGTAAAAGACAATTCCTCCCTTTAGTAGAGGAATTCTCCAACTGAAGGATCAAAACCATTAAGAAATAAACAAAATCAAAGGTTAAGTAGTGTGATACAGAAAGAGGAGTTAGTGAAAGTCAGGTTAGGATGAAATTAATTGAAGACTCAAAAAGATCAAATTGAGCCTTGAAGGCTGGTTGGAATTTGTAAACTCTAACCAAATTCATACTGTAAGTAGGACTTTGAGTCTGCTCATTAGAACATGGATTTGGGGATAAGAAAAAGTTGTATCTAAAATGTCATTTGCATCTCTTTGCCCAGGGGTCTGTCCTCCAGCCTCGGCAGATGAGACCTTTGAGCATCACCTTCAGCGACTGAGAAAACTCATTAAAAAACGCTCTGAATTATATGAAGCTGAAGAGAGAGCCCTCAGAGTTATGTTGGAAGGAGAACAAGAGGAAGAGAGGAAAAGAGAATTAGAGAAGAAACAGAGGAAAGAAAAAGAGAAGTTTTTACTACAGAAGCGTGAAATTGAGTCCAAGTTATTTGGGGATCCAGGTAAGTTCCTCTGTAACCAGTGGAGAAAAGAAAAATACTAGATTGACAGCTCTTTTCCTCATGGATGATCTCCACCTAAGCTAAGAGGTGGTAGGCGACAAATTGGAAGGATCCTTTAGGATTTGAATTATAAACTATATCCTGGAAATCAAGGATAAAGATGAAACACATTTGATCATATTGTATAATCATAGACTAAGTCACTTTGCCTTGAGAAATATGCTGTACATATGAAGCATGATGACATGGTATTGTGCCTTTTCTTTTTCAGATGAGTTCCCACTTGCTCACCTCTTGCAGCCTTTCCGGCAGTATTACCTCCAAGCTGAGCACTCCCTGCCAGCGCTCATCCAGATAAGGTCAGAGGGGCATTCTCCATGTTTTCGTTCCCTTAGGTAGCAAGAAGCAGTTGACAAAGTGCTTATGTTGTTGAGGGCTATTACTATATCTTTTTTTTTTTTTTTTTTAGTTCCTTATGAGTTTATAGAATGTTTCCACGTTTGAAGCATGCCACATACGTCTTGTTTAGTCCTCATCAATTCTTGAGAAGTAGATGTCCTTATTTTAACAGGTGAAGACACTGAAACTCAGGTTGTGACTTGCCCTCTGTATTATCCCATGCTATAGCTGTTAACGTTGACTTAAAGCATTGACTTCCTTTTCCTAATTCTCTTCTGCTGCTAAACAGACCAAGGAAAAGAAACCCTCCCTGTATACTCATCTGTGGAGACTGTTAACAAAGACCCACACTGACTTGTGAGTTCTTACAGGTCAAAGCCAAGAGAGCTAGGAACAAGGAGTCTCACCTTAATCTGTAGTTACTAATGAGCTGGGTAAAGTTTTCAGCTCTGAGTCTCACTTTCCTCACCTACAAGGTGAAAATGATGGACTAGACTGTGGCCTTCAAATGTGAACAGTAGTACCCTCCCAAATGTAATCTTTTGAAAAATCAGTTTGTATAACAGAATGAATGAATGGGTTCCACAGGCAGTTTAAATGTGTTATTGACTGGAAGCACTTTGTTATTTCTAGACTCCCCAAAGCATCTACTTGGGGCCTAAGTGTCTTCAAAGCCTGATTTGAAAAACCACTGAACTAAGTGCTCTCTGAGGATCCTTCCAAGGTCCAACAGTACTCTTTAGCGCTGTTCTGGGAAAAGTGTATTTCTGGTTAATATACAAGTTTTAGCCTTTAAATATATTACAGTGGGTTCTCATTATTTACAGCAGCTATATTCTATAAAACTGCAAATGCTGAATTAGAGAATACTGAACTGCTGCTCCTGAAGGAAATACAGAGCTAAGCTCCTGTGAGCCTTTGGCCACAACATTTTCATCAACTGATCAATACCTAACCTTGTCTTTCTTTTTAAAGACACCTTATTTAATACATACTGTTGATTCATCAACATTGAACTCATAGCTAATGGCACTATAACTCATGCCTGAAGGTAGCTTATCTAACATACATGTGTTCTCCATAAGGCATATCACAGCCTTCTAATGCTAGCTATAGCACTCCAGCACTGTACTCGGGAGCCATTTTAAACAGCAAAATGCCAATAGAAAGCACAAAAATTTGAAGAACGTGGTACTAAACAGACTACAAAAAGGATACTTGTTTACAGTAGGGGAGCTGAAAACAAGAAGGCAGAGTGTCACCTTGTTCTGCCACAGTTGGGAACATGCCTTTTGGTGACTCAGACTTTTCACTGCTCTGTGCGTGTTGGCAGGTAACCATGGAAGCACCATGAGTAATGATTTGCAGGTTACAAATAAATTTTAGTGAATAGCCAAATTTGCAAATACAGAATCTGCAAATAATGAGGATCGACTATATATTAATTATTTGGTTATCCATAAAATGTAAGTTCTTTGGAGTTTTTTCCCACTTATATATATATACATTTAAGAAATAGTCTTTTGCATAATTTCTAGAAATCAAGTTCTTTAATGGACTCATATCGGTCATTTGAAAGCAAAGTCCTGAAATAGAATATTTAGTTGCTAACATAGTGCTTGGAATGAAACAAAAATAAACAGTTGTTCTGTAATGTTCTCATTAAGGCATGATTGGGATCAGTACCTGGTGCCATCTGATCATCCCAAAGGCAACTCCGTTCCCCAAGGATGGGTTCTTCCCCCGCTCCCCAGCAACGACATCTGGGCAACCGCCATTAAGCTGCATTAGTAAAGATGCTCCAGGAGTGTCGTCCAGCCAAGGCTCTTTCCAGCTCTAAGTATTAGTGACGCCACCATCGTCTTGTACTGTAGTCTAAACCACAACCTCTAAACTCCATGTGGCATTGACCTACCCAGAAGTTACATTTTCCTTCTGTCCTCTGTCCTGGCCAAGGTGCCTCTTGAATCAGGAGATTAATATGGTCCTTCAGGAAAGGACCTAGGTGAACTGAGGTTTTTACGACAGGCAGTGGCCTTGGTTCATGAAATTCGCCTCTGTTTTGAGGGGCTTGGTCCAGAGTGATTTATAAGCTTACTCTTATCTTTCTTGTGTGGTGATGGATAAGTATATGCTATACACTCATACCCTCGACACAGGTGTGCACTGGGTAGATTTAGCAGTCCCTCCCCCAGTACTCCTTGTTAAGGCAAGCTTGATGCAAAACCTCCTTACCTTTCTTACCCAGAGAGCCTCCTAACTTCCAGGAAGAAAGGTCAGAAATGCTTTATCTTCAGTTTTGTGAATCCCACTTTTGGTGCAGCTGGAGAGGCTGGGCTACCAGAAAAGCTGGTGGCCTTGTCTGGTAGTCAAGTGGAGAACTTGGAAAGCCTGAAGAGTACCTGTACCCAAACTGGACTGTGTTTTAATGGATGATGGCTGCATTTTCCCCATGTTAGAAGGATCCTAATGAAAGCACCTGCTTTTTAAGTTCCTAGAGGTCTGGTTGTTCAGAATCCACAAGGATAAAAATTAATTTCCTTATGGGAGTGGGACCTTGATTAACCTCACTCAGTCACATTGTGGGAGCCGGTATAGTGGAAATTGTGGAATTTTGTTAGGAACTCAAGCTTCCAAAAATATACATGTAGTTTAAGCTGGGGGAAAAGCAGATAAAAATAATAAAATTTATTTTTTATACTCATTAATAAATGCTGTTGTGCCTGGAGATGATCAGTCATATAACATGTCAGGTTTTTTGTTTTATTTTGTTTTCCTTTTTGTCATTTATTATGTTATTTATATTTCCAAAAAGCTAAATAAATATCATTTTTATTTTTTAGTTTGAGCCTTTGCCCCCAATTTGTTGCCTCCCAAATCACTACACACTCTTTCACATTGATGAAAGACATTTACTGCAAAGTTCAAATTTATTAACTAGGCATTTGCTACCGGAAGGTGCGTCTCAAGCACCAAACTTTTTATGCGGTATCCAACTCTGGATAAGCAGGAAAGGACATCTCAACTTTGGAAGTGATTTCATGTACTTGGAAGCTCTTGGGTACAAGATGCTAACACATTTGTCCCTTTTTTGTTGTTTCATTTGCACTGTTAAGTTTATATATTATGCATTACAGAGTTAACAGGGTATGAGGGCCAGCGCTCCTCTAAAGTGTTTCTAAGCTCATAAACCTCAGAATCTGATGTGATTAGCCTCACATAACCCCGTAGGCCTGTGTGCCCTTTTGTTATAAATCTCCACCATTTTCTCACGAGATGCAGGAAGAGTAGAAATAAAAGATGAATTGTACAATGTATGTTTGGTGTCCAGACAGCCTTGCCACTAAGATACCTGCATTGATGGGGTTAGGGAGTGTGGAGCAGGGACTCAGGAAAACTCAGGCAGCAGAACCCAAGGAAGAGAAAGCATTTAACCTCAGGTGGAAAAAACCATTCCCTCTTTCCTCTCATTCAGCTTCTGCAAAGTTTTAATAAAGTGAGCATTATTTTTATTATTTGTTTGGTCTTTTGTTAAGTTTTTCCTAGTTTATTGCCCTGTGTAGTGGTGGTGGCAGCAGCCACTGGTACTTTATGGCAGCGGTCCCCAACCTTTTTGGCACCAGGGACTGGTTTCGTGGAGACAGTTTTTCTAGGGACCAGTGTTGGGGAGGGGAGCCGGGGTGGAGATGGTTCAGGCTGTAATGCGAGCCATGGGGAGCGGCAGATGAAGCTTTGCTCACTCGCTCGCTGGCTGCTCACCTCCTGCTGTGCAGCCCGGGGGGGCGGGGGGGGGGTGTTGGGGACCCCTGCTTTATAGGTTCAGAAAGAAAGACTTTTAAAATATATTTATTTATTTTGGCTGCTCTGGGTCTTATTTGAGACACGCAGGATCTTCATTGGGGTGTGTGGGATCTTTTTAGTTGCTGCATGCGGGCTTCTTAGTTGTGGCATGCAAACTCTTAGTCGTGGCATGCATGCGGGATCTAGTTCCCTGATCAGGGATCGAACCTGGGCCCCCTGCATTGTGAGCTTGGAGTCTTACCCACTGGACCACCAGGGATGTCCCAAGAAAGACTTATAGTAGTGTCTTTAATGAATTGTACTTCTGAGAGCATGGACAGTATCATTGTAATCTTATCCCACAGTCTTTTTAAGTATGGAAAATTTCAAATATTAAAAAATAAAGAGAATGGTATAATTTTTTTCATCATCTGGCTTCAAATAATGGTCAACTCTTGACCAATCTTGTTTTATCTGTACCCCTACCAATCACACTGGATTATTTTGAGGCAAATCTCAGATGCCATATTACTTCATAAGTGTTTATGTAGCTCTAAGACATTTTAAAAATTTAACCACTGCTATTATTGCACCTAAAGAAATGAATAACTCCTTAGTATCATCAAATAGTCAATGTTTAAATTATCTCATAAATGTGTGTTTTACACTTTGTTCCAAATCAAGATCTGGATGCAATCTATGCATTGTTGTTGGTTGATGTGTCTCTTAAGTTTCTGATAACCCGTAGGTCTCTCTCTCCTTCCTCCTATGTACTGTTGCACTTTCACTCCCTTGCAGTTTATTACTTGAAGAAATCAGATCATTTTTTTCCTAAAGAGTTCCCAGTCTGGATTTTGCTAACTGCATCCTTGTGATTACATGTGCCTCTATTCCTGTAATATAATGATTAGACAGAGCTGTACTGTCTAATATGGTAGCCATGTATGGTTATTGGGGACTTGAAATTGAGTTTGAACTGAAATTGAGTTTGACTTGACATGTACAATTACACATGTGGTTCACATGTTTCTATTGGACCACGCTGATCTAAAGGTTTGATGACATTAAGATCGGGATTTTCTGGCAAGAGTATTTCATAGACCTGGTGTGTACTCCATTTAGGAGGACTAATTGGTTGTCTTATTTTGTGATCTTAGCAGCCATTGACATTCAAGACCTAGACTCACTCATTTGGATTTGCAAAATAGTGATAGTTTAATTATGCCCTTCTTTCTTTAATTATCAGCTGGAACATACTAAAAGGAGAAACATCCCCTCATCAACTATTTGGTTACCCTGGGGTACAATTTGTATAGGAAAGGCAAAAAAATAAATACATGATTTTATTTACTAGTTTTCAAAATAATGAGGTAGTTCCATGGCATCCTCCAAAAGTTACCAGTGAATGTTTTTTTTAAGTATCATTATGAACTCAGATCTAAATGTATTTGTCTTTCAATCCATTGTTATTATCTTTTTTTATTGATTGCCTCACCTTTGGCCAGTGGGAGCCTCTTTTAACTCCACTCCTGAGTTCCCACTCAATCCCAGTATTCTGTTCCAAGTTTATCTTGCACATTTCCTATCCCTGACCTATACCTATATTCTCTATGTATTGAACATAAATTAATGAAAATAGAGAATTAAACTCTTTCAAAGACTAACTAGAAATGTGTTGATTCATCATCTCGTATATGCAAGAAATTTGTTTATCTTGACAAATTTCCAGGAGACCCTGGATTTGTGAGAAACTAACAAAAGCGTTTATTTTTAAGAAATCAGGTAAATACAGGGAAGATTGGAAAATGAAAGAGATTAGTTGTATATTAAATACTAAGAGTGTTCAGCGGGAGTGCCTGAGTTTATGACGTCAAAGAATTTGCTACAGCCAACCAACTTAATCACTCTAAAACCATTCATGTTCCTATGTCCACGTGACTTTCGTGCAAGGATGTATCAAGAAGCTTAGCTGAGATTATACCATCTGTTGTAGCAATTCACTTCTACAAGTTTTGTCCACAGAGAAGCTATCCTGGGAATTACAAGGTAAGTACAAAGTATGTCTTGTTCCATTCAAATAATAATATATATAGAAGGAATGTGAATGCTGTGAAGTAGTAGCTGTGGTAGAATTTAGGGACTAGTGATTACATTTCCAAGTATTTCCAGCTAAATTTTTTTTAAAAATTGCTTATAACAAATAAGCTGGTCCCGCATAATTAACTTTTTACTTTTGAGTGCACCCATCAGTAGATCCCGACTTGCCACACCTGGCTATCCATGAAGAATTTGTTTCCCTTTGCCTTTTGGAATAAACTGGGTTTTTCATAGTCTCTGAAGCAAAGATTGAAGTCTTTGAGGCAATTGGTGTTAGAGTGGATAACTATGCAGAGCAGTAGACATTTTCCAACTTCATTAACTCATTCTTGCCGGAATGTGGTTACCAGGATTTGAACGGTGTTCTTGGGAAATGATTTCTATTTACCATTTTCCAGGTACAATGTTAAACGCTGGAGACTTAAAAAGGGGGCAAACAGACAGGATTCCTGCCCTCCTGCAGTTAGTCTAGAATAGAGAAGCTTAATGATTATACAGATAATTAAAGTCAGTTATAATTGTAATAAGCACTACAAAGAAAAAGTACTCAGTCACAAATTTATATTTTTCACTGTTCAGATTTTTTTAAGTGCCTGTTGAGGCTCAGATAATTTGCTAATAAGTACAAGGGCTCTAATGGTGAGCAAAATACCAAATACTCCCTAATGCAGGTTTTGAGGGAGATAGATATTAATCCAACAATCATAAAAAATGTGCCAAGTGCTTTGAAGGAGAGCTACGGTTCCATTAGATTGATTTAGGCCCCCCCACCCTTTTTTTCCCTCAAACAGTGTTCTGTAATGCTTTTAGGTGAAATAATACAAAATATCTATATATCATATAGTAAGGGTAAGAATTATCATTCAGTTTATGTATGTATATGCTAGGTCACAAAGTCAAATATATTTCATTCTATGGGGCACAGTAGAAAAAAAATCTTGAAAACCACTGTACTAGTTGGATTGATTCAAGTTCGGGGGTCAGGGAAAGCTTTGAGGAAATGCTGTTTCAGCAGAGCTCTGAAGAATTAACTAGTGGGAAGAGACAAAGAGGAGCACAGCAAGTATCCAGAGCAGCGTACACAAAGGCCCTCTGGGGGGCCCAGAGACCAAGGCAAGTTGAAGGCCATCATGGCTAGAGTAAGACAGCAAGTGAAGGAGAAGGGGCCAGACACTGTAAGGCTTTAGAATCCCTTGTCAGGAGTTTGCTTTTACTCTGAGAGTAGGTGGGAACCACTGGAGGCTTTTAAACAGTGGAAATGGCTTAGTGTGCTGTTTTGAAATGATCATTTTCATCCCAGTGTGTGGAACAGAATCATAAGGCATGAGAGGATACATGGACGTCAGTTGTCCGAGTGAGAGATAATGGGGGCTTGGATTTCCACGGTAGCAGTGGAGGTAGCATGAAATGGCTAGATTCCAGAGATTTAGGAGAGAAAACCTGGCAGGGATTTGAGATGGGTGGCAGTGAAGGAGAAGAAAGTATCGGGGATGAGTCCCAAGCTTGTGTGCCCCTTAGACGGTCCTTGAGACAAGGAATACCGGAGGAGGAGGAGCAGTTTGGGGGAGGGGAAGATCAGGGTTCACTTTGGGTATGTTGAGTTTGAGGCACCCTTGAGACATCTTGGAGGACATGCCTGAAGGGCAGTTGTGTTGTGAGTTTGATCTTAGAAGAGAACTGGAGAATTTAATGTGTGAGTATTAGATTATTGACGCTATGGGCAAGGATGAAGTCGTTTTGAGAGGATAGTGGACACCTTTAAAAAATAATACTAGTGTCATTGTGGGGACTCCATGTAGACCAATTACTACAATCCCCACCTACCCAGCCCCTTGCCCCAGGCTCAGATGCGGCCACATGGGCACAGACCCATGGACTGCTGATGGAAAGGTCCTGGATTATGCAGTTTGTTGAAGCATGCATAGACTGGCTTTCCTAATATCCCCATTTTCCTACCCTCACCCCATCCCTTCAGACCCCTTCAGGGCTTTCTCTGCCTACTGAATGGCGTTAGCACTCAGCCTGAAGTTCAGCACCCTCCCCAGCTCCACCCCGATCTACCCCTTCCATCTTACTGCAGACAGCTTCTCAGCACAAAGGATATACTTGAGTCAAGCAGCTTGTCTCCCCCTCACTCTGCCCTGCCTCTGCTCCCTGGCTTAAGCTGTTCTCTCCCTGGAGTTATGCTCTCCACCCAGCCTTTTCCCTGCTCACAGGCTGTTCTCCCACCCTCCAGGGTCCAGATCAAGTCCCATCTTTCCTGAAGTTTCCCCAACCCCCATAAGGACTAGAATATTCTTCTCCCTCTGAAGAATATCATCACTTAATGATCTGTACCTCTTATTTTGTATTTAGCAGATGCACATGTGACCGTCATTTTAGAATATGTTCTAACTAGATCATGTCTTGCACTGTAGCCCTTGCTGCTATTAAGAGGTGTTTCCAGAATCCTCAAACTCTTAAATTACTCTAGAAACAAGTATAATGCTGAGTAGAGAATATCTGTTAGGATGCAGATGCTGGGGCAGAGGGAAGGAAGCAGGAGGGTGGCCCTATACTTGCTCATGGGACAGGCAGTTCACACTTGGGACTCAGCACAACTGTGGTCCTTCCCCATAGCTAAAAATTCTAATGATAGCTGAAAATGTGAACAATAAATCTGAGAATGCCAAAACTTCCTAACTTTCATGTATCCCCTACAACTCCCTACACTCTAAGGTCCCCTGTAGGAACAGGTTGATGGGGCAGATAACTTACTGATCACACTGAAAGCTGTCTGATCCTGTAGCATAAAGACTCAATGCCAATATGATGGGAGACTATCTCCCTACATGGGGTGGAGAAGCCTTTTGAGTCTTACATACAGTAAGACACTGACAAAAGAGGGCAGACAGTAGAAATGAAGGAATTAAAGGATTTGCCCATCTGGCCTCATTTGACCTCTCTGCACTCAGATTATCAACTCTACCTCCTCACATGATGCTCTTCTGTGGGTGTGGTGATGACCCCAGTGACCCCGAACAGCAGGGCTTTGCACCATCCTGGTAGGGATGACATTGTATTGAGCCAGGGAGCCACTCCCTGGTGTGGGCTCCCTGCTAAGCCCTGGTTATTTGCAAAATGCCAGACTATGGTCAGGAGTCTAGATTTAAGTGTATATTATAGGCAGTCATGAAATTGAATTATGTGAATGAGTTTTGCTTTGTTTTTTAAGGCAACAATATTTAATGTGGTCTAAAATACATAAAAAAGCAAATCCCTGGCTGTTGTGAATATAATTAAACTAACAGATACTACACTTGATCTTAGCCAAAAGGCTCAGAAGCTATGTGTGAATTTTTAATGCTTAGATTTCAGCTTTAGTAGATATTGTTGACTAATAATAATTGACTTTCTCACCAACAGTGCATGAGAGTTCCAGATATTCCACAACCTCATCAACACTTGATATTGTTAGGCTTTTAAAACTTAACTCTTCCTGTGTGTGTGTGTGTGTGTGTGTGTGTGTAGTGTTATCTCATTGTTTCATTTTGCAGTTCCCTGATGACTAATGAGGTTAAACAACTTATATGTTTATTGGTTATTTGGATATTCTCTTTTGTGAAGTGCCTGTTAAAATCTCTTGCCTATTTTGGGATCTTTTTCTTATTGATTTGTAGAAGTTTTTTGCATATATTGGATATGAGTCCTTTGTCAGATATGTGTGCTACAAATATCTTTTCCCCCTCTGTGATTTGCTTTTTCACTTAATGGTATGGTGATGAATGGAAGTTCTTAACTTTAATGTAACTCAATTTATCAGTATTTCCTTTATGGTTAGTCTTTTTTGTAACCTTTTACGAAATGTTTGCCTTTTCTAAGGCCATAAATATATTCTCCTATTTTATCTGCAAGCTTTTTTTACCTTTCACATTTAGATCTACAGTCTATCTGAAATTGACCTTTGTTTATGATATGAGGTAGAGGTCAAGATTTTTTTTTTCTAGGTGAATATCCAGTTGGTCCAGAACCATTTATTAAAAAGACCTTCATTTTCCTACTGCTTTGCAGGGCCAGTTTTGTCATAAATCAAGGATCCATATATGTGCGGATCTGTTTCTGGACTTTTTTTTTCTGTTCTATTGGTCTCTTTGTAAGCTCTCATGTCAATACCACACTGTATTAATTGTTTTCACTTTAAACTAAGTCTTGACATCTGATAGTATAAATCTTCAACTGTGTTACTTCTTCTTCATGATTGTCTTGGCTTTTCTTGGCCCTTTGCATTTTATTTAAATTTTAGAATTAGTTTGCCAACTTACACCCAAAAATGTGGTGGAATTTTGATACGTGGGATCTATAAATCAATTCAGGGAGAATTGATGTATTTACAATATTGAGTCTTACAAGCCATGAACGTGGTATGTTCCTCTATTTAATCTAATGTTTTATAGTTTTCTGTGTAGAAGTCTTATAATCTTGTGTTAGATTGAGTCCTAGGTAATTAATGCTAATATAAATGGTATCAATCTCTAATGAAAATTTTTTTAAAATTTTTATTTTATATTGGAGCATAGTTGATTAACAATGTTGTGTTAGTTTTAGGTGGACAGCAAAGTGATTCAGTTATACATATACATGTATCTGTTCTTTTTCAAATTCTTTTCCCATTTAGACTATTACAGAATATTGAGCAGCATTCCCTGTGCTAAACAGTAGTTCCTTGTTGGTTATCTATTTTAAATATAGCAGTGTGTATATGTCAATCCCAAACTCTAACGAAATTTTTAAAAGATAACGTTTACATGGTTTGGTTTTTTTATGTAGAAATACAATTGATTTTTGTATATTGACCTTGTATCCAAAGACCTTGATAAATTACCTTACTATTCTTTTGGATTTTCTACATATAAATATGTCATCTAGAAATAATGATGGGTTTGTTTCTTTCCAATCCTTATACTTTTGTTTTATTTTTCCCTCTCTTTTTGCACAGGCTAGTACCTCCAGTGCAGTGTTGAACAGAAGAGAAGATGGAGACATCTTTGTCTCATTTCCAATCTTGGGGGTATCTTTTAATATTTCACCATTAAGTGGGATGTTTGCTTTAAATGTTTTAGAGATTTTCTTTGTTAGGTTAAGGAAATTCTCTTCTATTCTTAAGTTGCTAAAAATGGTTTGTTTATTGTTTCTTAAAATCATGAGTGGATATTGATTTTATCAAGTGCTTTTTCTGCATCTATGGAGATAGCTAATTATACACTTTTTCATTCTTATTCTATTGATATTTATCTTTATTCCCATTGATTAATTTTGGAATGTTAATCCAGTCTTTCATTCCTGAAATAAACTCAACCTGGCAGTGTTGTATTTTTCTATCCATAATTATTTTTGATAAGATTTTTGCATTTATTTTCATGAAATATCAGCCTCTAATCTTCTTGTCAGGTTTGGTATTTTTTTTTAACATTTTTTAAAATTAATTAATTATTTTTTGGCTGCATTGGGTCTTCATTGCTGCACACGGGCTTTCTCTAGTTGCGGCGAGCAGGGGCTACTCTTCCCTGTGGCGCGTGGGCTTCTCATTGCGGTGGCTTCTCTTGTTGCGGAGCACGGGCTCTAGGAGGGCAGGCTCAATAGTTGTGGCTCACAGGCTCAGTAGTTGTGGTGCGTGGGCTTAGTTGCTCTGCGGCATGTGGGATCTTCCTGGACCAGGGCTTGAACCCGTGTCCCCTGCATTGGCTGGCGAATTCTTAACCACTGTGTCACCAGGGAAGCCCCCAGGTTTGGTATTAAGGTGATGCTGAAATCAAAACAAGTTAGGATGTATTCCTTCTTTTCTGGAAGAATTTGTGTAATTTGATATTTCTTTCTTAACCATTTGGGTGAAAACTTGATGAAATGCTTTAGAACTAGTGTTGCAGACCGTGTTTTGGGAAACAGTGGTCTAGAGAGCAAAATTTAAACATGAAATAGTCAGTTGCTGTTGGTTTGAATGCTCTTGTTTTATTCATTTCCTCCCTTAGGCAGCACGGGCCTTTCCCTTCCTGGCTCTGTGGGGCTCGGCTAAGTCACCACATAGGAGAGCAGTGAGCCATTTGAGACCTGAGCCTGGTCCTCAGGAATTCACTCTCTCCCTGCCAGCAGGAGGCCTGCCCCAGCCCTGCTCAGCCATCTCCACATTCCTCTGACAGAATGAATGCCCTGGATGGTGTCCCCTTCAAGGTGCCCAAGGGCTTTGTGATAGGCACGGAGCCCCTCCCTGGGCCAGAGCTCAGTGTCCCAGACTGCAGGGAGCTTCTGCTGGGTTCTATGGTAAGTGTATCTCTCTGTCTGTCTTCTCATCCCTGGCTCTGTGGGTCTGATGCTGAGCCTCATGTGGTCCCTTGTTCCTTGATTTTAACTGGCAGCCTGTCCTGTTCTGGTATATTCTAGGAAGTTTGGAAATAACCCAAGAGGAAAAGATATTTCATGAAGAAAGCTACTGTCCTGGTGTTGGGGGCTATTTAGTGGGTCTTAATTTAAGTTTAGAATAACTGGAAGGTTGCCTGTATGGAGTGACTGAGAGTCATAGCAAGGATGCTCCAATTCCTCTGTTCTCTATCAGCCTGCTGCCAATTCTAAAATTCCACCATTAGAATCACTTCGTTGGGCTAAGATACTCTCTCCAGAATCCTCCATTAAAATGCAGACAGTTACATGGGACACATCAGAAGGGATTACTATTCCACAGACCCAAAGCACATCTACCCTGAGGGCACCTTGAGGCACCCCTTGCCCCACGGCTCACACACTGGGATATGCACCCAGTATATATGGTGGTATCACATACCCTCAGGATAAACATGATTATTTAACTTCCAAGTGAGTCAAATTTACTTGAAGATTTAGGAGGAAACCTATTGCATTTATATTATAACACAGATGTATCATGGGGTAGAAGGCAGAATTCACATGAATTTTGAAAAAATGAAAGAAAAAGATTGCAGAGAACTGTGGAGCTGGCGTTGGGTCTCTTGGGACTGAGTCCTCGGGCTCTTCTGTGCTCAGCGCTGTCTGTGGGCTAACTTTGTAGGAAAGTTTGAGGATCTAGTTCAGCTCTCACTCACTTTGCATATGAGGACCTGAGGCTCAGAGAAGGGAAATGATTTGTCCAAAGATAGTGGCAGTGGCAGGACTAAAACCAGGGTCCTGACTCTAGATCATTTCCTGATAGCTAAGGGAAGGATTGGAACATGAGAGCCATCAGACAGATAATGTTCGAGGGCAAAAAAAAGGGTTGTGGGAAGTGAGGTGCAGAGAGCATAGTCCAGGAAGGAGAGGCCTGGGGAGGGTCAGGTGGAGAGGCATGAGTGGCCTGTGGGGACAGGAGCAGGAGACTTATCTGCAGACCCTGGAGTTGCACTTAAGCTCCTTAAGACCCAGAACAGAAATAAGCTTTGTAAAGCCCAGAGCACAGTGTCCAGGGGCCCACGCTCTGTGGGGCAGGAGCTCTTGCTCTCCCCAGGCAGCCTGTGCTGTGGGCCCTCTGGCAGTAGGGCCAGTATTGTTGGGAAGAAGAACTTGCTTTACTAAACTCCAGGGGAGGTAGACTATCACAACTTTTCCCTCTCTGCTGGACTCAAGCCAAGCTGGGAAGAGGCTATTCTGAAGGTTACTTCTCGAAGCAGAAATGTGCACCCTTCTGCCAAGTCTATGTCTAGTGTCCTAGCCCATATGCTGGCCCTGGCTCTGCCTCCTATTCTCAGGGTGGGCATCTGTACTCCCTTGTGCCTGTTTCCCTTCCTGAGCCTCCATTTCTTTTACTCCTGTGGCAAATAATCAAATAGAGACTCCAAGTATGATTTACAGCCTCTCCTGGTCAGTCTTCCAAATGTACTGGGCTGTATTCCCAGTGTTTGGAACTTGAAACACATTTTCCCATAGCAACAATGTTATAGATAGTAGTTAGATTACCAGATGAACCTGTAGTGGCCTAAAGAGAAAAAATAGCTACCATTTATTGAGCACCTGCTATGCACCAGGCCCATGCTAGGTGCTCTTTATACGTTCACTCTTCTTTCTCATTTTTATGACCCGTTTAGCGGGTGGGTGTTCCTTCCCCATGGCACAGGAAACCAAAGTTCCCACCCAGGTGACCAACAGGGTCATGTGGCTTGTAAGTGACACAGCCAGGGCTCCAATGTGATCAGACCCCAAAGCCCATGTCCACTCCCTGCACCCTACTGCCTTCCCGAGGAGTCTCAACAAGTCTGTGTTTTGTTGTTTCATCATAGTTTCATCATCTCTTTAATCAGAGTTAATTTCCCTTTTGTCAATTAAAATTTTTAGAAAGAAAATATATTCATGCAATTTGAAATGAAATACATATATATACATGTATATATATGTATATATAGGTATAGCACAAGGGTCAACAAACATTTTCTGTAAAGGACCAGATAGTAAAAACTGGCAATTACTTAACTCTGCTGTTGTAGGGAGAAAGGGCCATAGACATTACAGAAAGTAGTGGATGGGTATGGCTGTGTTCCAAAAACACTTTATTTATAAAAACAAGGTTGGAGGTCAGTTTGGCTCCCAGGCAGTTTGCCTACCCTGAAAGAGTGAAAAGCCTTCTACTGACACCTTCCCATCTGTCCTGTCCCCACCTCTACTGGTGACCTCTGTCACTCATTTTTTAAAATGTATTCTTCTGGAGATTCTTATGTTTGTATACACAAGCAAATACAGCTATTTCCTCCTTTTTTACACCAAGGGTAGCATTTTATATACACTGTTCTTCTTGATTTTTTTCACTTAATATATTTTAAGACCTTCCATATCAATACATAGAAAGCTTCTTCACTTTGTTTTTCACTGTACTGCGTTAAATGAATACATCGTACTTTATTGAATGAATCCCCTCTGGATGGACACTTAGGTTCTTCCCAGTCTTTTGCCATTACAAACAATGCTGCAGGGAAAGACTATGCAGATGTCCTTTTGAATTGAAGTGTATTGCCATATTGCCCTCCATAACGATTATATTGATTTACATCCAACCAGCGCTCTACAAGGGGCCTGTACCTCAGCTCCACTCCCCAACAGAGAGTCATAAGATGTTGGATCTTTGCCCAGGGATAGGCAAATGGTATCTCAGTGTAGTTTTATTTTGCCTTTCTCTTATCCTTAGTGAGGTTGAGCAGCTTTTCATGTGTTTAAGAGCCATCTGTATTTCCTTTTCTGCGGACTGTCCATATCTTTTGTCCATTTCCCTGTTGGGCTGTTGGTCTTTTTATCTATTTCTAGGCACTCCTATATTAGTATGTGTTATCAGAGCTGTTTTCCTTCCAGTTTGTCATTGGCCTTTGACCTTGCTTATGGGGTATATTTGCCATGCAGATTTTCACATGTGCGTGTGTGTACTTTCATGGCTTCTCAATTTCAATTCAGAGAAATGTTTTCCCACTTGAGGTAATAAAGGATTTCTCTCCTGTTTTCTCCTAGTACTTCTATGGTTTCATTTCATACCATTGAATCTTCGATCCTTTTGGAATTCATCCTCGTGTATGATGTGAGGATGGATCCAACTTTATTTCCTTTCAGCTGACTAACACCATTTTTGACTAACACCATCTTCTTCCCATTGCTTGAGATGCCACCTTGTTATTTACTAAAGTTCCATAGATATTAATTTCTATTTCTGGACTTTCTCTTCTGTACCTTTAGTCTATCTGTGCCAGTGCCTTAGCTTTAATTATTGAGGTTTTATAATATATATTAACATCTGGTAGGGCCAGTCCCCCTTATTTCTCTTTTTGTCCCCAGAGTTTTTCTGGCTATTCTTATTTGTTTGTTTTTCATATGAAATTTAGAATCATCTTGCTTAGGTTCCACAAATCACAAGTGCTGGTATTTTTTTTTTCACATCTTTATTGGAGTATAAATGCTTTACAATGTTGTGTTGGTTTCTGCTGTACAACAAAGTGAATCAGCTATATATATACATATATCCCCATATCCCCTCCCTCTTGAGCCTCCCTCCCACCCTCCCTATCCCATCCCTCTAGGTCGTCACAAAGCATTGAGCTGATCTCCCTGTGCTATGCAGCTGCTTCCCACTAGTCATCCATTTTACATTTGGTAGTGTATATATGTCAATGCTACTCTCTCACTTCATCCCAGCTTCCCCTTCTCCCCCTGTGCCCTCAAGTCCGTTCTCTACATCTACATCTTTATTCCTGTCCTGCCACTAGGTTCATCAGTACCACTTTTTAAAATTCCATATATATGCGTTAGTATACGGTATTTGTTTTTCGGTCTCTGACTTACTTCACTGTGTATGACAGATTCTAGGTCCATCCACCTCACTACAAATAACTCAATTTCGTCCCTTTTTATGGTGGAGTAATATTCCATTGTATATATGTGCCACATCTTCTTTATCCATTCATCTGTAGATGGACATTTAGCTTGCTTCCATGTCCTGGCTATTGTAAATAGTGCTGCAATGAACATCGTGGTACATGACTCTTTTTGAATTATGGTTTTCTCAGGGTATATGCCCAGTAGTGGGATTCCTGGGTCATATGGTAGTTCTATTTTTAGTTTTTTTAAGGAACCTCCATACTGTTCTCCATAGTGGCTGTATCAGTTTACATTCCCACCAACAGTGCAGGAGGGTTCCCTTTTCTCCACACCCTCTCCAGCATTTATTGTTTGTAGATTTTTTGATGATGGCCATTCTGACTGGTGTGGGGTGGTACCTCATTGTGGTTTTGATTTGCATTTCTCTAATGATTAGTGATGTTGAGCATCTTTTCATGTATTTGTTGGCCATCTGTATGTCTTCTTTGGAGAAATGCCTATTTAAGTCTTCCACCCATTTTTGGATTGGGTTGTTTGTTTTTTCAATATTGAGCTGCATGAGCTGCTTGTATATTTTAGAGATTAATCCTTTGTCAGTTGCTTCATTTGCAAATATTTTCTCCCATCCTGAGGGTTGTCTTTTCATCTTGTTTATGGTTTCCTTTGCTGTGCAAAAGCTTTTAAGTTTCATTAGGTCCCATTTGTTTATTTTTGTTTTTATTTCCATTTCTCTGGGAGGTGGGTCAAAAAGGATCTTGCTGTGATTTATGTCATAGAGTGTTCTGCCTATGTTTTCCTCTAAGAGTTTTATAGTGTCCAGGCTTACATTTAGGTCTTTAATCCATTTTGAGTTTATATTTGTGTATGGTGTTAAGGAGTGTTCTAATTTCATTCTTTTACATGTAGCTGTCCAGTTTTCCCAGCACCACTTATTGAAGAGGCTGTCTTTTCTCCATTGTATATTCTTGCCTCCTTTATCAAAGATAAGGTGACCATATGTGCGTGGGTTTATCTCTGAACTTTCTATCCTGTTCCGTTGATCTATATTTCTGTTTTTGTGCCAGTACCATACTGTCTTGATTACTGTAGCTTTGTAGTATAGTCTGAAGTCAGGGAGCCTGATTCTTCCGGCTCCGTTTTTCTTTCTTAAGATTGCTTTGGCTATTCGGGGTCTTTTGTGTTTCCATACTAATTGTAAAATTTCTTGTTCTAGTTCTGTGAAAAATGCCATTGGTAATTTGACAGGGATTGCATTGAACCTGTAGATTGCTTTGGGTAGTATAGTCATCTTCACAATACTGCTTCTTCCAATCCAGGAGTATGGTATGTCTCTCCATTTGTTTATGTTATCTTTGATTTCTTTTATCAGTGTTTTATAGTTTTCTGAGTACAGGTCTTTTGCCTCCTTAGGTAGGTTTATTCCTAGGTATTTTATTCTTTTTGTTGCAATGGTAAATGGGACTGTTTCCTTAATTTCTCTTTCATTGATAGTGTATAGGAATGCCAGAGATTTCTGTGCATTAATTTTGTATCCTGCAACCTTACCAAATTCATTGATTAGTTCTAGTAGTTTTTTGGTGGCATCTTTAGGATTTTCTATGTATAGTATCATGTCATCGGCAAATACTGACAGTTTTACTTCTTCTTTTCAATTTGGATTCCTTTTATTTCTTTTTCTTCTCTGATTGCTGTGGCTAGGACTTCAAATATTATGTTGAATAGTAGTGGCGGGAGTGGACATCCTTGTCTTGTTCCTGATCTTAGAGGAAATGCTTTCAGTTTTCACCATTGAGAATGATGTTTGCTGTGGGTTTGTCATACATGGCCTTTATTATGTTGAGGTAGGTTCCCTCTGTGCCCACTTTCTGGAGAGTTTTTATCATAAATGGATGTTGAATTTTGTCAAAAGCTTTTTCTGCATCTATTGAGATGATCATATGGTTTTTCTTCTTCAGTTTGTTAATATCGTGTATCACATTGATTGATTTGTGTATATTGAAGAATCCTTGCATCCCTGGGATAAATCCCACTTGATCATGGTGTATTATCCTTTTAATGTGTTGTTGGATTCTGTTTGCTAGTATTTTCTTGAGGATTTTTGTGTCTATGTTCATCAGTGATATGGGTCTATAATTTTCTTCTTTTGTGATATCTTTGTCTGGTTTTGGTATCAGGGTGATGGTGGCCTTGTAAAACAAGTTTGGGAGTGTTCCTCCCTCCACAATTTTTTGGAAGAGTTTGAGAAGGATAGGTGTTAACTTTTCTCTAAACGTTTGATAGAATTCGTCCGTGGAGCCATCTGGTCCTGGACATTTGTTTGTTGGAAGATTTTAAATTATAGTTTCAATTTGATTACCTGTGATTGATCTGTTTATATTTTCTAGTTCTTCCTGGTTCAATCTTGGAAGGTTGTACTTTTCCAAGGACTTGTCCATTTCTTCCAGGTTGTACATTTTATTGGCATAGAGTTGCTTGTAGTAGTCTCTTAGGATCTTTTGTATTTCTGTGGTATCAGTTGTAATCTCTCCTTTTTCATTTCTGATTTTATTGATTTGAGTCCTCTCCCTCTTTTTCTTGATGAGTCTGGCTAAAGGTTTATCAATTTTGCTTATCTTCTCAAAGAACCAACTTTTAGTTTTATTGATCTTTGCTATTGTTTTCTTCGTTTCTATTTCATTTATCTCTGCTCTGATCTTTATGATTCCTTTCCTCCTACTAACTTTGGGTTTTCTTCTTCTTTTTCTAGTTGCTTTAGGTGTAAGGTTAGAATATTTATTTGAGATTTTTCTTGTTTCTTGAGATGAGCTTGAATTGCTGGGAGCTTCCCTCTTAGAACTGCTTTTGCTGCATCCCATAGGTTTTGGATCATCATGTTTTCTTTGTCATTTGTTTCTAGGTATTTTTTTATTCCTTCTTTGATTTCTTTAGTGATCTCTTGGTTATTTAGCAGCGCACTGTTTAGCCTCCATGTATTTGTGTTTTTTACTGTTTTTTTTTTCCTGTAATTGATTTCTAATCTCATAGTGTTGTTGTCAGAAAAGATGCTTGATACAATTTCAATTTTCTTAAATTTTCCAAGGCTTGATTTGTGACCCAAGATGTCATCTATTCTGGAGAACGTTCCATGTGCACTTGAGAAGAAAGTGTATTCTTCCGCTTTTGGGTGGAATGTCCTCAAAATATCAATTAAGTCTATCTGGTCTACTGTGTCATTTAAAGCTTGTGTTTCCTTATTTATTTTCTGTCCAGATGATCTGTCTATTGGTGTAAGTGGGGTGTTAAAAGTCCCCCACTATTATTGTGTTACTGTCGATTTCTCCTTTTATGGCTGTTAGCATTTGCCTTATGTATTAAGGTGCTCCTATGTTGGGTGCATAAATATTTATAATTGTTATGTTTTCTTCTTGGATTGATTCCTTGATCATTATGTAGTGTCTTCCTTATCTCTTGTAACAGTCTTTATTTTTTTATTTTTTAAAAACCTTTGTTTATTTTTATTTTTATAAATTTTTAAAATTTATTTTATTTATTTGTTTTTGGCTGCATTGGGTCTTCGTTGCTGCACACAGGCTTTCTCTAACTACAGTGAGCAGGGGCTACTCTTCATTGTGGTGGCTTCTCTTGTTGCGGAGCACGGTCTCTAGGCATGCAGGCTTCAGTAGTTGTGGCATGAGGGCTCAGTAGTTGTGGCTCACAGGCTCTAGAGTGCAGGCTCAATAGTTGTGGTGCATGGGCTTAGTTGCTCCACAGCATGTGGTATCTTCCCGGACCAGGGCTCATCCCCGTGTCCCCTGCCTTGGCAGGCAGATTCTTAACCACTGCGCCACCAGGGAAGCCCCCAACAGTCTTTGTTTTAAAGTCTATTTTATCTGATACGAGTATTGCTATTCCAGCTTTCTTGTGATTTCCATTTGCATGGAATATCTTTTTTTTTCTTTTTTTAAAAAAATGTATTTATTTATTTATTTTTGGCTGCGTTGGATCTTCGTTGCGTGTGGGCTTTCTCTAGTTGCGGCAAGCGGGGGCTACTCTTCATTGCGGTGCGCAGGCTTCTCATTGTGGTGGCTTCTCTTGTTGTGGAGTATGGGCTCTAGGCGTTCAAGCTTCAGTAGTTGTGGCACGCAGGCTCAGTAGTTGTAGCTCACAGGCTCTAGAGCTCAGGCTCTGTAGCTGTGGTGCACAGGCTTAGTTGCTCCGCGGCATGTGGGATCTTCCCGGAGCAGGGCTTGAACCCATGTCTCCTGCATTGGCAGGCGGAATCTTAACCACTGCACCACCAGGGAAGTCCCCAACAGCCTTTATTTTAAAGTCTATTTTATCTGATATGATAATTGGTATTCCAGCTTTCTTTTGATTTCCATTTGCTTGGAATATCTTTTTCCATCCCCTCACTTTCAGTCTGTATGTGTCCCTAGGTCTGAAGTGGGTTTCCTGTAGACAGCATATATAAGGGTCTTGTGTTTGTATCCATTCAGCCAGTCTGTGTCTTTTGGTTGGAGTATTTAATCCATTTACATTCAATGTGATTATCGATATGTATGTTCCTATTACCATTTTCTTAATTGATTTGGGTTTGTTTTTGTGGGTCTTTTTCTTCTCTTGTGTTTCCCACTTAGAGAAGTTCCTTTAGCATTTGTTGTAAAGCTGGTTTGGTGGTGCTGAATTCTCATAGCTTTTGCTCGTGATTTCTCTGTCAAATCTGAATGAGAGGGCTTCCCTGGTGGTGCAGTGGATAAGAACCTGCCTGCCAATGCAGGGGACACGGGTTCGATGCCTGGTCCAGGAAGATCCCACGTGCCGCAGAGCAACTAAGCCCATGTGCCACAACTATTGAGCCTGCGCTCTAGAGCCCGCGAGCCACAACTACTAAAGCCCACACGCCTAGAGCCCATGCTCCACAACAAGAGAAGCCACTGCAATGAGAAGCCCGTGCACCGCAACGAAGAGTAGCCCCCTCTCGCTGCAACTAGAGAAAGCCTGTGTGCAGCAATGAGGACCCAACACAGCCAAAAATAAATAAATAAAATAATTTAAAAAAAAAAGACTCATTAGCCACCTTTCTTTAAAAAAAAAAAATCTGAATGAGATCCTTACTGGGTAGAGTAATCTTGGTTGTAGGTTTTCCCCTTTCATCATTTTAAATATGTCCTGCCCCTGCCTTCTGGCTTGCAGAGTTTCTGCTGAAAGATCAGCTATTAACCTTATGGGGATTCCCTTGTGTGTTATTTGTTGCTTTTAATATTTTTTATTTGTACTTAATTTTTGATAGTTTGATTAATACGTGTCTCCGAGTGTTTCTCCTTGGATTTATCCTGTATGGGACTCTCTGTGCTTCCTGGACTTGACCGAGTATTTCCTTTCCCATGTCAGGGAAGTTTTCAACTATAATGTCTTCAAATATTTTCTCAGACCCTTTCTTTTTCTCTTCTTCTTGGACCCCAATAATTTGAATATTAGTGCATTTAATGTTGTCCCAGAGGTCTCTGAGACTGTCCTCAATTCTTTTCATTCTTTTTTCTTTATTCTGCTCCCTGGCAGTTATTTCCACCATTTTATCTTCCAGCTCACTTATCCATTCTTCTGCCTCAGTTATTCCGCTATTGATTCCTTCTAGAGTATTTTTAATTTCAGTTATTGTGTTGTTCATCACTGTTTGTTTGCTCTTTAGTTCTTCTAGATCCTTTGTAAACATTCCTTGTATTTTCTCCATTCTGTTTCTGAGATTTTGGATCATCTTTACTATCATTACTCTGAATTATTTTTCAGGTAGGTTGCCAATTTCATCTTCATTTATTTGGTCTTGTAGGTTTTTACCTTGCTCCTTCGTCGTAACATATTTTTCTGTCGTTTCTTTTTTTTTTTTTTTTTTAATGGATGGGGCTGTATTCCTGTCTTACTGGTTGTTCAGCCTGGGTCTTTGGATCCTTTTATTCCTTAAGTCCTGTTGACTGTCTCATTATCTCTCAGTCTCTTTCTCTCCATGACTGCCTCATCAGTTCTGAAGTTGTCTTTTTCCCTCCTCTGTCCTTCACAACCCACTTATTTTGCTCCAATCTCTTTCTCTGTCCATTTATTCTGCACACACTTACAAATATCCCCTTGGGGCCAGAACTGCCCTGGGCCCTGAGAATACAGAAAGAAATAAGATACACTCAGGGAGCCACACTTAGAACAGCTAAGTTATGTTCCTCTCTCCAACATAGGGTTATTCAGGGGTGGGAGGGGGCAGTGCCTGTCTGCCTTTCTGCCTCCCATTTTCCCCACACACACCACTTCCCCCAGCCTTAACTGGCCATCATTGAGCACTGAAATTGCCTTTTGAGAATATTTACATTTTTTAATGGAGTTTTATATTTCCAGTTCTAAATTTTAATGGTAGGTACCGGGAATATTTTATTTTTGCCTCATTTACAAACTCTCAATTTAGATTATTTATGTGGGCTCCAGATTTATTTTTTAGGTGGCTTGATCTGTAGTGGAGAAAGCACTACAGTCAGATGGACAGAGGAATCCCAGCTCAACCACTCACCACTAATCTCACCACGAGCAAATTAAATTTTCTGAGCCTCATTTTGATAATCTGGAAATAGGAATAACATTAGGACCTACTAAGTAGAGTTCAACAAAAATTAGTGATTTTTACATTTCCTGGTCCCCAAAGTAACCTCAGATGGCAGTGAATGGGATGGAGGTAAGTACCACTCCACAGAGAGGTTGGCAGGCCTGGGCCGGCCTCCAAGGCCAACTGCTCAGTGACAAATGATGCTGGGCTGAAGTGAAAGCTTCTTTGCTAAGAACAAGTTTTGTTGGAGAATGTTTTTAAGCCTCTGTTGTTCAATTATATACTGAATGGCAAAGGGACTTAGATATTTGTTTTCACTGTTTCATTCTATTAACCTATTCCTCACTTTGTCCTTCCTGCAGTTTGCCATTAAATTGTTATTGATATCCATCCACCCCAGTGCTAGCTAAAACCAAGGGTGAGGGTAGGCTGTGATGAATGCCTGGGGCTTACAATCAGAAGCTGTCCAGGCCTGGCAAGTCTATGCCTGAATAGGTTCCCCAGAGACCAGAAGGTAGGGGTGCACCCCTGGCCCTGGTTTGCCTGGTGGAGCCTCATGTGGCCTTCTTTCCGCAGCACGACTTCAGCCTGGAGAGGAGGGCACTCTTCTGGGTGGAGGTTGTAGTCCGGGGACCCTGCCTGGTCCAGTGCGATGCCCCGGGGGCAGCTTCAGCCCCTCCCGCCTGGCTCTTGCTGGTCAGCCCTGAGCAAGGGCTGGAGCCCATGCCTGCCGCAGCCGAAGGTCCTGAGGCCAGACCGCAGGAGCATCCTGAGGAGGAAGAGGTGGAGGAGGAGGACCAGGATGAGGAGGAAGCCTCATCTGCCAAGGAGGAAGAGCCGGATCCCTGCAGCCCCCAGCCCAGCTCCTCGGCGAGCCCCAGGCTGGGCCAACACCGGTGCTCGCTGGACGTGCTGCGCGGCGTGAGGTCGGAGCTGGCCGGGGCGCGGCAGCGGCTCTCTGAGTGCAGGCTGGCCGCCCGCCCCCGCAGTCTCCTGCACCACATACACCACCGAGCTCTGAGCCTCTGCCCAGGCCCCGCGTCACCCCTGGGCCCGGCACTCCCGCTCCCCAGCGCCCCGGCGCCGCCCCCGGGCCCCGAGCCATCGCTCCCCAGCACCCCGGCGCTGCCCCCTCGGCCCTCCACGGCTGGCGCCGTGCCCCCGCTGCGGAGCCACAGGCCCGCGGTTGCGGTAAGGAAACTGCCCCCTTGGCCGAGGCCACAGCTCAGCAGTGAGGCCCCCGCAGTCTGGGTCTCCAGCCTGGTTCGAAGCCTCGGTCCCCTCCTCTCCGTGCTCCTCCTCCCTACCTGCTCTCACCTGGCCCTATACCATGCAGTCCTTCCTGTGGCCCTTTGCCGAGAATATTCCCTGCTCAGAGGTCCCTAATCCCTCTGTTTCTCACTGTGCCTTCTTTGCTTCTATTAGGGCGCATGTCACAATAATTGTAATTACCCAATATGTGTCTGTCTCTTCCAATGGAATATGATTCTTCTAGGGCAGCGACTGGGTCGCATTAATGTTTGTTTCCACAGCACCCAGCAGCACACTTGGCCCGTAGGGGGTGCTCAGCGAATGTCTGTTGAATCAGGGAATGTGGCTCGGATCTAGGGCTTCCCACCCAGCAAGGCTTGCTGTAGGATGGGTGAGGGGAAGGCTCAATCAAGGAATATTCACTGTACAGTTACTTCCTTCAAGAGACTGGGTTGGAAGAGACCAGGTCAAAAGCACAGGACAAGGAGAGTTGGGCAAGGAAGTGTGAGACAAGGCAGCACTGTACAGTGGGAGGAATCAGGTATTGAGAGAGAGGTGAGGGTTGCTGCAGGATGGGAAGGCTTCAGGACAGAGGATGTGTACCAAGAAGAACTGGGAGCAGATATGAACATACGGTGAAGCCAATGAAGCTTAAGCCTCAGGCCCCTCACTAGCTCCTTCCAAGGCCTTGTACATAGTTTTATATCCATAACTGTGTCTTTTTTCTTTAAGTGGTCCAAATTGTGTAAGTATCAAACTCCACAAAACCTGGATCTGGAACAGATGGGTTACGTCAGGATTAGTAGCAGGAGGTGGCAGTTAGGCACAGCTTTCTTTCCCCCAGCAGTTCCACAGTCAGGCCAGGAGATGCAACAGAATAAAGCCAAGGTGAAATTAAATCCAAAAGACATATTCAAGGTCTGGCATTTCCCACTCACTGCTGTGTGAGCTTAGGCAAGTCACTGAACTGCTCTGAGCCATCTCTTCTCTACCTGTAAAGTGGGCAGCAACCCCTCACACAGTTATTTAGAGAGAACAAAGAAGAGGCTGTGTAAACTGCACAGGCCACACCCACATCACGGACTAGCTGCTGATGCCAGGATGGCTCTTCCCTGGTCCCAATTAAATTTAACTCTAGCAACAATCCTACAGCGGGGTTGGGGGGAGGATGGGGCAGATGTTCTGAAGAGGAGGAAACTGAGGCAGAGAGCAGGTAAGAATCTTTTTCAAGGTCGCAAGAGTAGACTCAAATCCTAAGATTTGCATGTTTTTCACCTGGGGTAAAGAGCAGATCCTAGGATGAGGTCATGGCAGGGAAACCCCTGAGAAGATGAGGACGGGTGGGGAATTCACATGTCACATGCACTCTGCTCCTGAAGTCAGGGCAGCAGCTAGGCTTTTCTTGGGGAGGAGGGGACAGAGCGGTATGTTCGGGGTTAACAGATGGGTGCTTCTTCATGGGGGACGGGTTAGGGGTGATGCCAGCCAAACCAACTGAAATGCCTTCAAGCCACCCTCCTTAGTCCAGGATCTGTGTGGGTTTCCCCAACACCACAGCTGTACCCAGTTCCTACCCTACTCCATGCCCAGCCAAGCCCCAGCCAGCCAAACTCAAGAAGGAAGATCTGGCTGGGAAGATCACCCCTGCTTCCCCCTTACTAAGGTGTGGGGTAAAGAACCCTGGATTTGATTCTGAGTAGGGTTCAGGTCCCCAAAGCGTGTTGCTTACCAGGTCATTAACTTGTCTGAACCTTGACTTCAATATCTGTAAAATAGAATGAGCCTATCATATTTCTCTTTCGGGGTTGTTTTAAGCAGTAAGTATTATCATCTACTGGCAGTTTCTGTATGCCAGACCCGTTGCTAATCAGTTTTCTCACCTTGTCTTATTTAAGCCTTGTCATAACCCTGTGAGGTATCTGGTATGATTGCATCCATTTTACACATGAGTAAACTGAGTAAACAGTAGAGAGCTGGGATTTGAATCCAGGTCTGCAGGACTCCAAGTTCCTCACAATATTAGCCCCTACACTCTGTAGAGAGGGTGGTACATAAAGGCATCTTTAAAAATGTCCTGCCTAGCCAGGTGTCACCTCCATGGTAACTGACACATCCACTTGTCTGTGTTTCAGTCCCTCAGCCTGTATACCTGCCTGCCACCTCCTGGGCAGGTGCCCCAGCCTCTCGCCACCCACAGATTACACCCTGATTCTGCTGACTTGCTGTCTGCCCTGAGCCAGGAGGAGCAAGACCTCATCAGGCCAGTGGTCGCCCTGGGGTATCCCTTGCACAGGGCCATCATGGCTCTACAGAAGACTGGGCGGCAGAGCCTCAGCCAGGTGAGTGGAGGACCCAGAACTGGGGGGCTGTGGAGCTGGAGCCCGGTGAGTGGCCACACTCTTTTTATCTTCAACTTGAAGATATTTTATGTTTTTCTCTAGAGGCAGAATTTCAGCTTGGAATCAATTATTGGGGGTTATGAGCAAGTTTCTAGACCCTAATGCTACCACCTCCATAGGAGTTTATCAGGAATCCCCATGCCTACTTGGGGAGTCTCAATATTCTACTCCTGTCCCAGTCTCTGCCCCAGATACAGAAGACTGGAGCTTTGGGCAGCCACGAATCTCTCCAGAGCTGCCCAATAACACTTTCTGCAGCAGGAGAGATGTTTTATTCCTGTGTTGTCCAATACAGTAGCCACTAGCTATATGTGGTTACTTGAAATGTGGCTAGTGTGACTGAGAATTTTAATTAATTGTAATTAATTAAAACTTAAAGGTAAATAGCCACATGTGGCTACTGGCTACCATATTGGATGGCACGGCTCTAACCACTTCCCTCAACAGTTTATCCGTACCCATATCCATCTCTCTCTCTTTCCATCTACCCATCCATCAATCTAGTCATCAGTATTTGCTGGGCACTTCGTGGGTGTTTACATGCAGCTAGGAGCTATGGGGAAAACCAGTATTGTAGGTTAGGTTCCCCAGGAAGCAGACTCCGATGGAGTTTGGCATACAGGATATTTATTAAGGAGACCCTTGGGAACAACTTCTGGGTAAGGGAAATGACAGAAGCAAGGATGGGTAGAGGGAGAGGCTGAGCTCTGTAGACCCAGTGACAGCCAACCCCACAGCTCGGAAGCATATATGGCCCTTCAGAGTTGTCCTAATTGGGGATGAGATGGTCAGGCCTTCATACTTCTGCTTCAGTCAGTCACCGATGTGGGCAGAAGGTGACTTGAGAAAAGTGATTCTCTGCAGCTAAGGCAGTTCCTGAAGGGACAGATAATTTCTGTGTGAGAACCTTCCAGGGCAGCACCTTAGGCTGATCTGAGATTTAAGAAGTTGCCTCCACCTTCAGCTGCCGCTGAAAAGCCAGGACCTTGGCCAAGAAGCTGTCTAGGAGGGCTGTGAGGGGCCAAGTCCGTGGTAGGGACTCTGACATGCCTCTTCAGTCCCTCCAGACACTGTGACAAGGCTGAGGTCTCGGGCCATCACTGTGGGGGTCTGAAGATTAGCTGGAGGCAGCACAGGGCACTGGCCTCCCTGTGGGTGGGCTGGGAGAATCTCACTGCATCAGGAACGTTGTGTTTCCAGACATAGACTGACCACCTGCCTGGTGAGTCTTCTCCCAGTGAGCAGTCAGGGGCCAGGCACTAAGGGGTGGGCCTGAAGGGCCATTGGATGACTTCGTCTATCCTCCCCCACCAAGTTTGTATTCCTCTCTGTTCTGTGAAGCTCCACCATTAACTGAGCATCTCCTTTGGGTTCACAGCCCTTCTCCCTTTGAAAGACAAACACTACAGTAAATCCTTTTGAAAAGAGATGAACGACGATGGTCCAGGAGGGAGGGCATCAGGTGATAGAGACAGGGCACTTGGAAGAACCAAGGAGAGAGGAAGAGATACAAAAGATAAGCTTTGTCCATCACTCCTTCCTTCCTTCCACAAGGATTGATGTGTCCACTGACTGCCTGCAGGACAGGTGTGGGTGGCATGTGTGAGGGTCCATAGGCCAGGCCCAGACTTGCCATGGGACTTTAGACACATCAGGTCCCCTCTTTGAGCCTCACTTTCCCCATTCACAGAATGGAGGGGAATATGTGTTTATAATCAATAACTGCTGGAGGTCCCATCCTGGAGTCTGATGGTGACATCCTCACCTACCCTGGGGCCTGAGATAGGCCTGGTAACTGACCAAGCAGGAGAATCCTTACAAATGCAGATTCTCAGGACCTACTCTGCAGAGTCCCAATCAGTGGATCTGGAGTGGGCCCAGGGCCCTATCATTTTAAAAGACCTATCATTTAAAAGATGGTTCTGATATGCAGCCTGGCTTGGGTCTACTGGTGTGGACTGAGTCAGAGATTCTCAAACTTGCCTGCACACAAGAATCACCTGGAGAGCTGTAAAAGTCCCAGTGCCCAGGCTGTCCCCCTGACCAGTCATACCAGGGCCTCTGGAGGTGAGCGTCAGCAGTTTATGGGTAGTGATACTGAGGCACCAGTAGTTTTAAGGCTCCCAGGTAGCTACAGTCAGCACCAAGGCTGAGAACCTTTGCTGTCGATGAACCAAGAGGTGAAGGGAGCATCCCCCATCTGCCCTGCCCCTGTTTTCACCTTCTGAAACCCTGTCTACTTTCAAGCCAGCTCAAAGCCCCTCCTCTAGCAGCTGGCCCCCCGATGGACAAGGCACTGGCCAAGAGGTCAGGTGATCTGAGCCCTAGTCCTGGGACCTGGGGCAAGCTGCCCGCCCTTCCTAGACTTCAGTTTCCTCAACTGTGCAAGGAGAGCTTGTTTGGGTGGTTTTCAAAATGTGCCCAGAGCAAGGTCCCTGAGGTGGGGGCACTGGACTCTGGGCTCCCTCCACCTGCCCACAGCTCTCCCAGAGCAGCTTCAACCTTACCCTGTTACTGTTGAAGCCCCCTGGTGCTTGGACAGTTCAGAAGCTAAAACAGTTTGAAAACCGTTAGTCTATTATGATCTGTGTTTTCTGCCCAGCTCTGAAGGTCTGCAGAAACCTGACCTGTTTCTCCTCCACTTATACCCGTAATTCTAATCATCTGGAGCCTTCATTTGGCAGACTCCCTGTAAATCCTGCTTTGATCTGCCTGGCACTCATGTCTTCCTGTATCTGGTTTATCTCCCCCACTGAGCTGTAAGCTCCCGGAAGGTAGTTCTTAATTCATTTTATAAACACAGCATACATTTATTGAGCTCCTTCTGCCTGCCTGCCATGCTGGGTTCACAGTGGTGAACACAGTGGTGAACAAGACTGACACAACTCTTCCCTCGTGGAACAAAAAGTTAGTGGATGAGAAAGACAGTAGAGCAATTACAAAGCTGTATGTGAGGGGAAGCATGGGGTGCTGTGGGAGCACCTGGTGGAGATGGGTGGGTGGGGAGAGGCTCCCCAGGGAAGAGGAGTGAGGCTGGCCTTGGCCTTGGAGCCGGATGTGCAGGAGTCTGGGGGTGCTGAGGGAGCAGCTGGGCTGCTGACGGAGGTAAGCGGGGCCACTGAACCTGGGTTGGGAGGCAGCCCTTTATCCTGAGGGCAAAAGTAGCCCCTGATGACTAAGCAGGGAGTGGCTGGAATAGGTGTTCCGCCCTGTGGGTCCTCCACTGTCCCCTCCCCTTTCCAGCGCTGGTGCAGGACTGTTGCAGAGAGTGGGGCCCACGGGGTCCTGGATGGCAAAGATGTTATGTGTCTGGCGGTGGGTGGGGTGCACAGCTGTGGGTGGGAGAGGAGGTTATCTTCTCACAGGTGGGCGCTCACCGGGGAGGGAAAGCAGCCTGGCTGGGTGGTGGGTAGGTACCCATGTTTGAGCCCTGGCCCGGTCCCCACTTAGGTTCTGGGAACACCTTAGCCCACCCTGACAGCCCTCTGCCTGGATTCCAGCCCCCAGCTTGGGACAGGTGGTGAGGCTTTGCTGTCCACCTGGCCCCAGGGGAGGCCTCTGACCCTCTTCTGTTGGCTCATGGGTCTCTGGGGCCACGTTGTGTGTGGCAGGTTGCCCAGTCAGCCTGGCCCTGAGCTCAGCCTTAACGAGGCCCTTGTGTGCCTCCTCCACCCCATCTGCTGCCCCTGACACCCCTCTTAACCTCCTTCCCTCTGTGCCCCTTTCCGTCCCAGTTTCTCAGCTACCTTAGCGCCTGTGACCGGCTATTGCGACAGGGCTACGAGGAGGGCCTGGTGGATGAGGCCATGGAGATGTTCCAGTTCTCCGAGAGCCAGGTCAGCAGGGCCTCCAGCCTGGGCCACCGGGGAGGGGAGGTGTGGGGTGCACACACGAGCCTGGTGTGCTGGGGAGGACCAGTGCCAGAGCTGGCCTGCGGGCCACAGGAGACAGCCTGCTTGCTCAGCCCTGGGGAGAAGGAGGCAGCCCAGGGAGATGGGGCACGGGGAAGGCGAGAGGACCCAAGGGGAAGGGGAAGGGAGGGGGTAGGGGAGGGGGAAGGGAAGGGGTGGGGAGAGAGCAGGAGGGAGGGCTTTAGTGTTATTTAACTGAATCAACACAAACATTGACTTTCACTCCTTGTCAGACACCCAGACAGGAGCCAGATAGGTAGCAGAAAGGTGCTTGAACTCTGTGCTCGGGGAGTGTGCCGCCTACCTGGAAACCCAGAATGCATGCGGCTGTGGTCCCAGTAAGGGGACATTCTAAGTGCCTGGTGAATGTGACCTGTCCACAACTGGCAGTTGGCCCAGGCAGAGCAATCTTCACAGAGGCTGAGGGAGGGATGCAGGGGTGGGAGAGATGCCGAGGAGGAGGAGTGGGGAGGGGCAGGGGAGTTTCAAGCACTGGGGCCGGAGGAGGAAGGCAGGCAGAGGCTGTGCTGTGTGAGACCTTGGCAGGGTTTGGGGCCTGGACAGAGACCCTGCGCTGTGCATCCTCTGGGCACCAGTATGCAGCCTTCCTCTTCCTGCCCCAGCGCAGCACCCGAGCACAGGGAGTCAGGAGTGAGCCAGAGTGGGGAAGGAAAGCCAGACAGAGAGAGCTGGCAGCCTGGCTGGGCTCTCCTTCCTTGGCACAGGAAGGGAGGTTTGAGCCCATGTCACTGAGGTACAGGAAAACCACAGGTGCTGCCCAGGATCAGGCTCACCTGGCCTGTGGGGGTCACAGCTTTCTGGGGGTATGTACAGTGGGCACCTGGGAGGGGGCTCCCCAGGGCAGAGGCCCAGCCTCACAGTCCCCCACGCCCTCTCTGCCTCCTGTTCCTCAGGCAGGGGAGTTCCTGCGCCTCTCGGAGCAGTTCAGCGACATGGGCTTCCAGCAGGACCGGATCAAGGAGGTGCTGCTGGTCCACGGCAACCGCCGTGAGCAAGCCCTGGAGGAGCTGGTAGCCTGCGCCCAGTGACCCTGGGCGCACCTCGCGGTGCCCATGCATCCCTGGCAGTCCATCCTGACTCTATTATGAAAACCACATAAGAATAACAAATTGAGGCATACTCATTGTAAAAATGCAAATGATGCCAAGGGTGGGAATAAATACTGTAAAGGTGGCAAAACTTTACCCATCTTAGGACTTCAACTGGGGCTCTTTAACAAAAAGATAGATTAACAAGAGAAAAATAAAAGTTTATTAATGCATGCGGCACACATCATGCCTGAGAAACTTCAATGAAAAGTAACTCAAAATAGCAGTTTAGAACTCTGGCTTATATAGCATCTTCAACAAAGAACAATACATTTGTAGAGAAATGACAGGACAAAGGAAAAAACAGTTTTAGGCTTACAAGGATGGCAAACTGTGGGAAGGTAAATATATGGGAGGGAACTAATGGAGTAAGGTTTGTTTGTAGGTTCCCCTGGTACACTTCTGGGCTGACAAGAATCTGTCTCCAGAAAAGGAGAATTTATATCCTGCCTTTAAGCAGAAAAGAGGGGAAGGGTAGAGAGAGCTTTTCCTGCATTTGCTGCTTCTTAATTGCCTTCAGCTCAAAATAATTATGTCGAAGAGGCATATTTTGGGGTGACATTCTGGTTTCCTTCAATACCAAAAGAATCAGCTAAAAGAGTTGAAAGTGGTTCCTTGTTGGGAGGGGCAGATGGAGTTGCATAGGCGAGGAACTATGTGTTTTCGTATAAGCTGTGTAAAATGACCTATATTTGATTCTTTAAACTATGGGCATTAGTAACTTTGAGTTTAAGAAAATTAAAACAAATAAATGATGTGCTGTTCTTTGGGTCCTGTAGGTTTCTGGTCTTGGGGTGCAAAGAATATCTAACTGTGGGTCAGAAGACCTAATTCTGATTTTGGTTCTGTTGATGACTGGCTCAAGGCCTCTTTGGGCCTAAGTTTCCCTAGGATAAGTGGAGTGATTAGCCCTGACTGCTATCCATAAGAATGCCCTGGGGAGTTTGTTAAAATGTCCAAGTCCCCACTCCTGGATAATCTGATTCAGAAAGTCCAGCTTGGCAGCCCGCGGGAATCTGTTTTGTTTTTATAAGAAGCTCTCTGGAGATTCTTTCTTTTTCTTTTTTTAATTGATTTTTTGGTTGTTATTGTTGACCCACTTCACCCATTTCCCCCCCTTCCATCCCCCACCTCTGGCAACCACTAATCAGTTCTTTGTATCTATGAGCTTGTTTTTGTTTGTTTCTTTGCTTTTTAATATCCCACATATGAGAGATCATACAGTATTTGCTTTCTCTGTCTTATTTATTTCACTTAGCATAATACCCTCAAGGCCCATCCGTGTTGTCATAAATGGCAAGATCTCATTCTTTTTTTACAATGAATAATATTCCATTGTATGTTTACACCACAGTTTCTTTATCCATGCATTCATCAGTGGACACTTAGGTTATTTCCACATCTTGGCTCTTGTAGATAGTACAGCAATGAACATGGGGATGCAGATACCTTTGCAAGTTAGTGTTTTTGTTTTCTTTAGATAATATCCAGAAGTGGAATTGCCAGATCATATGGTAGTTCTATTTTTAATTTTTTGAGGAACCGCCACACTGTTTTCCATAGTGACTGCACCAATATGCATTCCCACTAACAGTTCTCAAGGGTTCCCTTTTCTCCACATCCTCACCAACACTTGCTATTTCTTGTCATTTTGGTAATAGTCATTCTGACAGGTGTGAGATGGTATCTCATTGTGGTTTTGATTTGCATTTCCCTGATGATTAGTGATACTGAGCATCTTTTCATGTACATGTTGGCCACCTGTATGTCTTATTTGGGAAAAATGTCCTGTCAGATCTGCCCATTTTTTAATCATATTGTGTGTTTTTTTTTGCTGTTGAGTTGTATGAGTTCTTTATATATTTTGGATATTAGCCGCTTATCAGATATATGATTTGCAAATGTTTTCTCTCATTATGTAGGTTGCCTTTTCACTTTGTTGATAGTTTCCTTTACTGTGCAGAAGCTTTTTAGTTTGATGTAGTCCCCCTTGTTTATTTTTGCTTTTGTTGCATTTGCTTTGGGTGTCAGATTCAAAAACTCATCACCAGAACCGATGTCAAGGAGCTTACTGCCTATGTTTTCTTCTAGGAGTTTCATGGTTTCACATCTAACATTCAAGTCTTTAATTCCCTTGAGTTAATTTTTGTGTGTGGTGTGAGATAGTGGTCGAGTTTTATTCTTTTGCATGTGACTGTCCAGTTTTCCCCACACCATCTATTGAAGAGACTGGCTGTCTTTTCCCCATTGTATATTCTTGGCTCCTTGGTTGTAAATTAATTGACCACACATATGTGTGGGTTTATTTCTGGTTTCTCTATTCTGTTCCATTCATCTGCGTGTCTGTTTTTAGGCCAGTATCTCTGGGGATTTTTATTCAATGTAATGGGCCCATGGCCAGTGTGTCTGATATCAGAGCCAGAGATCTGGCTTCTGCTCTCACAATCTGTGGTCCTATGTCAGTCTTTCCTCATTTGGGGATTGGGCAGTTTGGGACCAAAGTTGTCTCTAGTCACCCCAGGCCTAGCTTCTGGAGGTCCCCAGGGATTGAGGGGACAAATTGCTGGAGCTGCCCGTGATTCAGGCAAGCAGAGGTCAGAAGACAAGATGCTGATGCCTCTGCCCTTCTCAGCTGCCCTGAGCAATGACCTGCAGCAATTAGCACAGAACCAAAACCTCTCAGCCCCCTCCATGCAACAAACAGGGCTGGACCTGGAGTTGAGGCCTGTAAAAAACGCAAATAAAATGTTGTTTGAACATGCAGTGAGGACGTCTGGAGGCCTACACAGGCTTAAACAACAAGTTTGGGACTAGAACCCAGGTTTCCTGAGGCCCATCCAGCCCCTGGGTGCCTTCCACTAAGCCTCAATGCCTGCCAACTTGAAATGACATTAAAAATATTCTTTGGCCTTGAAACTTGCTTTAAATAACTTGCAGGCAACGTAAAACTATTTGAGAAATCGGCGAGATGGCATTAAGTTAGTCAAAAATAAAACTGCTCTTGGAAAAGACAGTAAAATTCAAATTCAATTTCTAAGATGTAATGTTAAATCCAAAGCTATTTATGTTTTGATTAAGGTAATCTGGCCTCAGTCTGCCACCTTATTAGGTCCCCTTGTTTAGAGGCGACCAGTTGGCTGGCCTCTCCCCCACGTCACAGGGCCTTCCTCCATGTCACTCCCCCATCCTTCTCCCACCTGCCCCAAACTTTCCCATCCCTAGAAAACTATTGCTTGATTAAAAATGAGACATCAATGGGCACAGTTAGTTTAAATTATTTTTTAGGAGGTAGAATAGTGTGGTAGTTAAAGGCATGGACTCTGAAGTCAGATTTGGGCTGAAACTACAGCCCTATTACAAACTATCTATGTGACCTTTTGAAAGTCACATAACCTCTCTGTGCCTCAGTTTCTTATTCATAAAATATGGATACTAAAATTTCCCAGTTAGGATGATTGAACAGGAGAGTGTACAGGAAGCTTGTGACATGGCATCTAGTAGCTATTTACTTATTTATACATATTTATAACCTGCTTTGTTCTATAATCACTACTACCTTTACTCTGTCATCCTTCTCATTATCATTATGGTTAACAAATCTCCAGCATTTATAATCAAACTCAGAAAACCTGGGAGAACCTCTCCCCCAGTGACTCAACCTCTTTGGTCAGCAGGGTTTAAGAAGGTGTTTTGAGCAGAGGATTCTGGGAGAAAGATAAACTCTACAGCTAACAGTAAGGGTCATTGGTGGCCCCTTGAAACAGCAGCAGATGACACACTCAGCTACCAGAAGCCAGAGTCTAAACAATGTGACCCTTGGAGAGGAAGCCAGGCGGATGGTGGAGTCAGGGGACCAGGTGGTGACCAAGGCCTGGCCCAAGGATGCAGAATGAAGCAAGTTCTCCCTGAGGCTTTGCTTTTACTTCTGTCCCCATATACTCTGTCTCCTCTTCTGTGTCCCAACCGTGTTCCCTCAGAGACCCAGTGCCAGCAGGTTGAAGAAGCCCTCCTGACTCTGATGGGGAGGGTGTGGTGTGTGTGTGGGAGGCCCTCAGAAACTATTTCAGGCTGAAACCTCAAGTTCTTTGTGTGTTCCCTTCCCAGGGAAATGTGTGCCCTCTAACTAGCTGACCCTTCTGCCTCCTTCTTATAAGGACCTTTATGATTATGTTGGGCCCATCTGGATAATCGCCCATCTCAAAATCCTTAATCACATCTGCAAAGTCCCTTTTACCATGTAAGGTAGATAACCCCAAGGATTAGGACATGGATGTCTTTGGGGGACCATTATTCAGTCCAGCACAGTGGGCAATGCTTAACCCAAAATAATACGTGACTAATGGTGGAATTTCAGGCAGTCACATAAGGGAGTTTTGTTGTGTTTTGTGTTACTCTTTATACAAAGGACATTTCTATTTTGGAACAGAATGACAGTGGAGCAGGCCTTACCCAGGGGTCAGGGTCTGAGCCTGGGCCCTCACCAGGCTTAAGCTGACACAGCTGGCTCTTCTCCTCTCTCACCTCTAACAGGAGCCTCTGGGGCTCTTGCTTCAACTTGAGTCAACCTTCTGCAGCTGACAACATTCTCCTGGCACCGGGAGCAGTGCCAGCTGAGGGGCTGCCAGAGCCTCCCCTTGGCCGTGACCCTTCCATTCTGGAGATAGTGGACGAGGATGCGCCCTCAGGTCACAGTTGGCCTCCGAGGATCACGTGGAGGTGTCAGGAGCTTCCTCTTCCCGGACCCTCCTCCCCTCTCAGCCCCCTTCCTTCCACACTCCCTCCCTGCCCCCTCCCCATTCTGACCTCTGGCTGCCCTGTCCTCCTGTCTTATCTGGTGATTAGAGAGGTGATTGTCGGCCCCTGCAGAGAAACACGCTTTGCCTTTTAAAAGAGGATTCAGGGAGACAGCAATGCTTACCTCATGAACAGTGGCTCATAAATGATAAGGTTTAGGCTGAGTAAAAGGCCTGCCAAGGGACGGGGTGGCAATCCCAGTTTTCACCTTATTTCGCCATCCATTCTGTCTCTTTTTAGACTTGCTTCAAGGAGGATTTGGGGCTTTAGGGAGCTCTGGAAAGAGCCTTTCTTAATGAGATTGAGGGAGGCTTCCAGAGCCCCTCCCTCAGGACAGGGCCTCCTGGTGCACATCTCCCCTCACCCTGTGACCCCAAGGGTGAGGGCTTTGTTCCCAGACATGCTGGGCTCAGAGGAACCCTTAAACAACCAGGAATCTCCTAGAAACTCCCTCTCTCTCTTATACCCGCACACACACTGTCCTCAGGAGGAGTGAAGCCCCTGTCACAGGCATTCTCTGGAGCAGTTGTGGAGGTGTGTGCCTTCGTGCCGGGGACAAAGTGATCCTGAGTGAGGTAAGAACTGATTGCTCAGCTCTACTCAAAGGCAGGCCCCACTCAAGCACCAAATCCTTTGTTAAGCACCTGCTCAGCTGTGCACTGGTCTCCCTGAGAAGGCGCTGCCCCTGTATTCCAGGTGCTACAGCCCAGCTGATGAGCTAAAACTACCACCAAACAACCACTCCCTTACTAATCTTCCAGCCAACACAGATTTACTGGGTGCCAGCTGGGTGCCAAGCCCTGCTGGGCCACGAGTGCAGGGAAGTGGGAAGAAGAATGAGAAATGGCCTGTCCTAGGGTGGGCAGCTTCCCGGTGCTCGGCTGGGCGGTGTAGGGCAGCGTGGCAGCTGGCTGGCCGCAGGTCAGAGCCTGTGCTGCCGATGCAGGGAAGGCGGAAGGACAGGCGGGCTTTGGCCCAGCGAGGACCTCTGGAGGTGGTACTTTTCCACCTCCTCCGGTGGAGCTGGGTCCGAGCCTGCTGGCTCCACTCCCAGCCCAGCGGTGGGGCACCCACCCCCACGCCAACCTCCCCCTCTGCTGGCGGGTGGCTCTGCCTCCTGCCCATTCTCCTCCTGAACCTGTCCTTATAAGGCCACCCGCGCAGGAGACGTGTGTTCTGTGTCCTCTGGGAAGCTGCCCATGCAACGTCATCTGCTGTTTTATTGCTCGAGATTTTTAACCTATGATTTTATTTATATATTTATTTTTTGCCATTAAGAAAATGTTTCCAGGCTGAACAGAGACATTCACCCGAGGGTGGAAGGATGGAAGCCACGGGGCTGGGGAACCAGGGACCCAGGACAGGCCAGCCCAGGGCATGGCTTAATCACAGATTCTGAAACCCTCAGCAGCCAAGCAATGTCATGAACCTCCACCGACCCTGTGCTGGGCACAAGGAGGAGACGGGGGGTGGCGGGGAGAGCATCAGGAGCTCCGCCATGGGGACAGACAGGTCCTAAGCCGCCGATGCTGGTGCAGGGAGGGCAGCCTCCAGGCAGAGGTGAGACCCCACCTGCAGGAGCTTGAGCCAGACTGGGAGATGAACCTCAGGCTGGCACGAGGTGTCGTCCAGGAGGGGGCACAACTGAGCTGGGTCTTGCAGGATGGGCAGGAGTTCTTCACATGGAGACGGAGAGGAAGGGCATTCCAGGCCACTGTCACCCAGGCATGAGACCACCTGGGGTGGGAGGGAAGTGGTGAGCTCCTCAGTGTGCCTGGAGGGTTGTGGCTGGGCCTTGAGGAGTTTGGACTTGATGCTGCAGCCAGCGAGCTACAGAGTTGACACAGTGGTGCCAACATGGGGGATGGAAGGGAGACCATAGTGAACACTGCTGTTTTCTGGCCACCCAGCTAGGGGCCATTCTCCCTTTTTTTTTTTTTTGAGTATTTGGCAGAGTTTATTGATTTAGAAAGCAAACTTGGATAAACTTTGGTTAGCCCCTCCCTTATTTTTAAATGATAACCAGTGAACCTGGAGGAATTACCTCCTCCAGCTGTAGGTCATCTTGTTGTCAAAGTGCCCTGTCCTCTCCTGACCAGGGGGTGGGCACATGTCACCTGCACAGGGCCAGGCCAACTCTGGCGTGTCACCTTGGAACCTTGAGCACACTCATTCTGTCCTTTCTCAGCCAGTGCTCTGACCTTCCCTGGGAGCCTGGAGCTACCCAACGTCCTTCCACTAGAATTCTGCTCTCCTTAACTTAGCCAAAGTTGGTTTCTCTTGCTGACAACCAAAGCACTCTGCTGGATGCAATGAGAGAATACGAGTAAAGGCAGCGCCAAATGGGGCAGAGGGTGTCCTGTCACTTCTCGAATCTAGAGAAAAGTCTAAGACTGTAAAGCAGGATGAGGTAAATAGGGGCCGAGGCGTGGGCAGCCAGGAGGCTTGGAGGTCCTGGGTCTCACCAAGGGGCTTATATCCATCAGAGACACCTTGTGGTCCTGTAACTGCTGAAGAGGCACCTCCGTCATTCCATGTGAAGCCCTGGGGGTGGGGACCGAACCTGCTTTGTCTCTCTGCCCCCGTGCCTGGCACAGCTTGTGGTAGAGGAGGTGCCCCGAGTATTTGCAGAAGGAAGAGGGAGGAAGGTAGGGAAGGAGGGAAACCATGAAAGTTAGCCCTCTGGGGAGTGGCCATGCCAAAGGTAACTGGCTTCCAAAGAGGTTTCACTGAATTGCCAGGTGAAAGACTCACAGAAAGTATTAAGGGAAGCTCTGGGTACTTGGGATGACACTATCAGCACAGTGGTTTCAGGGGACAAAGGCAGCCGGTCCCCATTCCTTAGTGCCCAGCCCCTCAGAGCCTGGAGGGACCACGTGGCTGGGACCAGAGTGAGTAAGGCATCCTTGTGGCTGCTGGGAGGGTGCCGGTGCTAATCTGCACGAGGCCCCTAGTGCTCCGTGGAAGAGACAGAGGTCCAAGTTGGCTCATGATACCTGTGATGTGCTCCTTTGGGGAGCACATGGCCCCTTTTTGATGGCAGCAGGGCTGGACAGAAACAAGCATGGGTCAGTGTCCCTGAGCAGGCTGGAAGCAGTGACCATGCTCTCTGTGGTGGGCCAGGCTGAGCTCTGAGGAGAGGGGTGGGCACTGCTGGTCAAGAAGGTGACCAGCCCTGTCTCTGTGATGAGCAGCTTTGCTCTGCCCACCCCGATGCCAGGCTACGTGGGGGCAGGTGGCCAAGGAAATGGCTGAGTGATAGTTGTTCTCGGGGTTCAAGGTAGGTCACTGCTGCTGAAGCTAAGAGAAGTATTTTGAGCTCCCCAAGGGTTCAGTGCCTTCGGGTACAGGGGCTGGGGCCCAAGGATCACAGGGATGACACCGTCTCAGTGTCTGGCGAGAGGACTCACATGCCTGCCCTTCCACCCCACCAGGCCTATGACCCTAAGACAGTGCAGGGTCCCGGGGTTACACTCTGGAGATAATGGCCAACCAGGAAGAATGGTGGAAGATGCTTTCAAGGCCAGAGGCCCTCTCTGAGGTTCCCAACCACACCATGTAGTCATTATTTGCCTTCTCCATCTGAAGCCAGAACGACTGCTACTGGCAAGATAACCCACTGACCTCGCCTGAGGGTGTTAAGTTTTCTGGGGTTTACTGACACTTGCTGTGGGCCTGGTACTATCCTAAGCTCCTTCTGTGTACTAGCTCGCTCACCTCTCAACAGTCTTCATTGACAGATGCCACCTGAGGCTCAGAGAGGTTAAGAACTGCCCAAGGTCACCTGGTCAGAAAGTGCTAGAACTGAGTTAGAATCCAGAAAGTCTGAGCTAGAAGCTGGAGCACTGGGTTCCCCTCACCACGGGCCTGCAGACACGTCCCCTCACTTGACCACCAGCGAACATGTGCACCAAAGGCTATCATCTTCAGTGACAGATGCAAAGTGGGGCTCAGAGAGGTAGTGCATTGGGCGCGACATCACCCAGCAAATGAGTGGCAGGGCTGGGCCTGGAATAAATGTCTCTAGGGCTCCCTGCTGTCCCCCTCAGAACCCCTTGGTTAAACCTAGTAAAGGTCAGGTCTGACCAGGGCAGTGGAGAACCAGGCCCTGCCTAGCAGCCAGGGCTGTGGACCCGCCTGGTCCCTCACTTGGGAGGGGGCAGCTGAAGCTGTGCTCCCTGGAGCTCATGCATTTGGTTGTTTCATTCCCAGACACTCCTCCAAGAGCTTCTAAAGGTCACTTTTTTCCCCTCAAATTCAAGTGGCTTGGGAGGCAAGGCCCTAGCTTCCGGTCACTGAGGCACCACCCCTTCTGGTAAGACGTTTCTCTGGTTCCCATCACTGTGTAATCAGGCCAAGATACTGAGATGGACATTTTCCAGTACAGGCATATCTCAGAGATATTGCGGGTTCGGTTCCAGACCACTTCAATAAAGCAAATATCATAATAAAGCGAGTCACACAAATTTTTTGGCTTCCCAGTGCGTGTAAAAGTTATGTTTACACTATATTGTATTCTACTGGGTTGGCCAAAAAGTCCGTTTGGGTTTTTCCATAAAATGTTATGTTATGGAAAATAACATAAAAACTAATGTTATCCATTAAGTTCACAGTCTTATATGAGCACAGTTCATGGCACCCCCAAACAATTATAACAGTAACTGATCTGATCACTGATCACCATAATAAATATAATAATAATGATAATGTTTGAAATACTGTGAGAATTACCAAAATGGGACACAGAGACACAAAGTAAGCAAGTGCTGTTGGAAAAATTGCGTGACACTTGCTCAACGCAGGGTTGCCACTAACTTTCAATTTGTAAAAAAAAGCAACACCTGCAAAGCATGATAAAGCGAAGCGCAGTAACACGAGGTAAGCCTGTATCCTTTGCTGTAGCAAACCAAGCCACTAGGTGACAGATGCCCAGAGAGACGAGAGCCAGAGCGAACAGGGCACGTATCATGGCAAGTCAGATCACGTCATTAGAGGAGACTTGAGGAAAGAGGCTGTTTACCAAGGGCGGAGGTTACTACTATAGGGATAGTGCCGGGCTGGCAACAGTGGGGCTCTCACCACCCCCAGGCCTGTAGCGGGAGGGGAGAGGTGGCCACCACAACCTGGAGACTGAGAGGGCTGCACGGGAAGGGCGACCTGACAGGAGCTGTGACTCTGGTCATTGGAGGAAAAAAAGTCAGTGTGAGGCAGCCCGGCAAGGAGGGAGCCACCAACGAAGCCCCTGGACCTCCCACTCCTCCCTACCCCTTGTCTTCTGCAGGTGCCCCCATGGGAAGCCAAAATCAAGAGAGCCGGTGATATAACCCAAAGGGCAGCCTCCTGGGGCGGGAGGCAGGAGGAGGGGAGAGTGGATCTAGAGGGGCAGGCAAGGCGGGCGAGGGGCCTGGTATTGGAATTCGAGAAGCACGATATCCGTCTTCCATAGTCTCCACCTCAAACCCTTGCTATGGCTCCCTTTTCCTACAGAACAGGCCCACGTTCTCAGCCTGGCGTTCAAGGCTCTTCACACTCAGGCTCCAACCTCCCTCCCTCCTGGGAGAGCTACAGGGGCTTCCCGTGATCTACCTGCACAACAACTCTGTACGGTAAGCCTTATCATCCTCAACATTTTATAAAGAAACCGAGTTTGCCCAAGATGACACAGCTGGCAAGTGATGGAGCCGGAATATGAACCCAGGTCTCCTGATGCCAAAGCCGACGCTTACCTGTTCTGCCATCCTGCTTCCTCACTGAGTGATAAATGCGTGGATTGCAGGGCCATGTTTGGCTCATCCCACCCATGCCTGTCTCACAGAAAGGCTCTCAATAAGGAGTGAGGAGGGGGAGGGAGGAGAAAGGAATCTGGATGGTGAGCATAACCTGTGCTAGCCTCTAGGTCATATTTGACTCTCATAACCATCCTCTGGGACAGGAATTACCCTCCCTGTCTAGAGTCGAGACACCTTAATATCAGAAAGGTGAAGAGACTTTCCCATGGTCAGAAGGCAGACCCTTAGCACCTTGTTTCCACCCCAACCCAACGCTCGCCCCCTCTCTGAGCCCCTGAAATTCCCTCTGCTAATCAGGACTGTGGGGCTAGGCCCATCCATGAAGGCCCCAGTGAGAATGAAAATATGTTACTGGAAAGAAAAGCACAGGGGGCCAATGTCATAAGGCCACCCTTAGAGTTGTCAAAATTGTGAGTGTGTGTGTGAGTGTGTGTGTGTGTGTGTGTGTGTGTGTGTGTGTGTGTATGTGTGGGATGTGAAGGGCCCAGGCGCCCAAATACCAACATTAGAGACCAAGTCCTTTGTCTCTATCTGCTGAATGAAAGCAGAGCGCTGAATTAATGTGACGCAAGAGGGGTGATATTTACTGTAAAAAGTAAGGATGGAGGTCTGGAATCGGAGGGGAAGGCCTGATGGGTCATTTTGGGGAATCTTACTCATGGGTGTCCTGGAAGGCAACACAAGAGATACAGCATGGTGTGATGGGAAGAGGAGTCTACAGATGTGGGTTTTAGTTCAGAGTGGTCCACTGCATTGCTGTGTGTCTCCAGGCAAGTTATTTGCCCCACCCCCTGCCAACTTCCCTTTCCTCCCTGTAAAAAGAGAGAGGTTAGATGAGATGCTTATATCCTGCTCCAAGACCCTGCAGCCCTACAAAAGGACCCCTTTACCTTTTGTTAGTTGCTGAGGTGCCAGAGAGAGAGGCTCCCCACTTCAGCTGGGGCAGAATCATGAGGGTTGCAGAGGACACTGCTGGGATGAGTACCGGGAGACCCCCTCCATGGGGGTCCCGTATTCCATGCCCACAATGGGCCTGCTCAGAGGTGGCCTGTCTGCCGACAGCTGTGTCTCCCACCAGCACAGTTAAACTTGCCACTGTTTCTGGGAAGTGACAGCAACTTGAAGCAAAGCAATTAGGATGAAAAAGAGGCCCAGCTGCTTGGGGCCAAAGGAAAATAAACAGACCAGCCCTGTGTGTATTCCATCGCCAAGAGGAGCAATTCTTCATAGGATGATTAGCACTTCCAATTTCCGTCTCCTCCCCTCCACTGCCGCTGTTCTGAGATCCCACTCTTCCCACGGTGTACTGTGCACCCCACAGCTCAATACCTTCTCATGAAGGTCTCCCCTAGTCACCTGCCCACCCCACCCCCTGCCAGAAATGATATCCCTCTCCTCTGAAATCCGACAGCCTCTCTCTATGGGTTTTTCCTTTGATTGATTGACCATGTGATTAATTCGTTTATTCTTTTGACACCCATTGAGCACCATTCATTCATTCAAAATTTATTCAGCCCCTACTATGTTCTGTTCACTGTCCTGGTGATACAGCAGTGAACAAACAGACACAAATCTCTGCCCTCATGGAGCTCAACTTTAGTAGAAGGAAACACACACTAAACAAATAAAAATAGAGCATAGGAGATGATGCTAGATGCTATGGAGAGAAATGAAACAGGAAAAGGAGTAGGGAATGCAGAGAAGGGGGAGGTAGATTTTATGCAGGGTGGTCAGGAAAGGCCTCAGAATGAAAGTGACATTTGGGCAAAGGCCCATAGGAGGTGGGGAGTGAGCCAGGCGGCTAAGGGAGGGAGGTGTGCCCGGCAGAGGGACACGCTGCAAAGGCCCTGAGGTGGGAGCGTGCTCGGGGTACTTGAAGAAGAGCAATGAAGCCAGGGGGAGAGTGGTGATAGATAAAGTCAGGGAGGAAATGGGCAGGGGATCCTGAAAGGACTTGGGCTTTCACTCAAGGGAGATGAGGAGCACCCAGGGGTCTGAGCAGAAAAGCAACAGGGTCTGGCTGGCATATCATCAGGTTGACTCTGCCCACATGAGCAGGCTGAAGAGAGGCCAGCAGGGAAGCAGGCCCTGGGTAGAGTGTGGGAAGGGCTGCTGTCTCCTTCTGCCTCTGTCAGGCAGGCTATGTAAGCAAACCAGGATAATTCCCAGAGAGAGGAAAGCTTGGGGTGCAGGGCATCCAGAGTCAGGGTGAAGGAGAAAGTTTGTAGAAGACTGGAGAGAGCTCCAGAGAGTGGGGCTGCAGGGCTGTCATGGAGGTTCAGGAAGATGCTCCTTGCTGCATTAAGCCGTGTGTGTGTGTGTGTGTGTGTGTGTAGATCTCTCTGGAAGGACAAACTTCTTAGAGTGTTCCTATGGGCAGGCACAGAGAGATTTCAAACCCAGCCTTCTGGGCTTAGTAACCTCTAAGTACCTCTGTAATTTGCCCTCCTGCAGCTGGCTCGCATCCCCAGACACCTTCATGCAGTGGTCAAGTCTGGATGCCAGGGTATGAGAGGCTGAGAATCCCAAGTCCTGGTCCCAGGTCCTTGCTCTTCCACTTGACTGCCTGTGTGACTCTGGGTGACTCATTTCAGCTTTCTGCTGATTTCCTCACCTGCAAACCAGACATGGTAGCCATCCTTGCTGAGGGTGGCAGGCTATAGGAAGAAACAATGGAGCCTGACCTGTGAGGCCAGAGGGTAAGGTGGGCTGGATTGTGAAAACCTCCCCACACTGTGAGAGGGAGGGAGTATCTGTCAAAGTGCAGACACCCGCTAAGGCCTTCACCAGTCATTAACACCCTCATGAAGGGGGCCATTCCTCTACCAGCTAGATCCTAAGGCAAGAGAACCCAGGACAGTTAATTTTCCTATCTCAGGAGGTGGAGGGAAAGGGCTGAGTCCAGGGGGGCAGATGAACCCCAAGAAGAAGAGGCACAGAGAGAAGGGTAACAGGGAGGGGAGTGTAAAGGAGACTGGCAGAACCACCCCGTCCGTCCTTGGATGTCAGTCAAGCAGGGAAGCAGCGACAGAAAACAGCACATGGCCCTGGGTTCAAAGCCAGGCTCTGCCACTTCCTACCTGAGCCTCTTCTAGTCACCCATGACCTTTGGGTGTCTGGGGTTTTTTTTCCTTTATCTTCAAGAAGGGAGTGGGGATGTTGCCGAGCTGCCTACCACTTAAAATTCTTACAAAGCTTAAATAAGTCTACTGTGGGAAAGCTCTCTGTGAACACTGTGTTCTTATTACACATAAAAGACATCTCAGAAAGGGTTGGTCTAGACCTAAGGATGACCGAACGCTGGAGCCAACAGGCCTGTCTGGGCTGGTCCACGCAGCCAGCTCTAAAAGCCGACAAACAAAGCTCTGTGGGTTGAGAGAGTAGATGAGCTAATGGATCTCAAGACTGCAAGTGCGTTTAGCACTGATCAGGAGGAGTGAACAAGGAGGAGAGCGGTCTGTGCTGTTAAGAAAAATTATCTGTAACTTGAAAATAGGCAAAAGGAGGACTGCATGTCCTTTCAGTGTCATTCTGGGGCAGAGTTGAAGCACTAAGAGTTATTTAATTCTCTAGGAGACTGTGCCTTTGTTCTACAATTTACTATTGATTAGGGTCCTAACTTTGTAAAGTTACATGCTAATGTAGCTGCATGTACAAGTATGTATGTGCATGTATGTGAAGATGAAAAGGAATTTAGTCCAGTAGAGAACTACAAAAGTTATGGTTTTATTCCCTGTAAGACACCAACCGGCTTTACCTCTACCTTCGCAAACTTATTTCAGTATATCTTTTCCAACAAAATATACAGATCTCTTGTCTCCCAAATGTGCCTTTGAACCAGCACTACCATTCTTTTGGTTCCCTTATTAATGAGTTAGATAAATCTTTGACATGTGAATAAAATTACATATTGATAGAGCAAAGGAGTGAGGGGCTCTGTGGCATGGACCAGTCACTTGACCTCACAAATCTCATCAGTTGGGAGAAGGTACCCAACTCCCATGACTGAGGTAGGGCTGGAGTGGGAAGATGGATGTGAAAGTACTTTGCACATCATCCACAGGATGCAAAAGTCAGCATTTATTATTGTGACTCATCAGATTAGGTTAATCCAGGCCTAAAAGGTCCCAGGTTTCTGAGGGCAGCATTCTCCAGGGCTTGGAACAGGAACATAGGTCAGAGGAAAAGGCAATGAGGGGCAGCCCAGACACTAGGCTCCATGCCCAGGAGGTGCCAGGCTGATGCTGCATTCTCCATTTGTGATGAGGCCAGGATTTCCCACAGCCCTTGGGTCTTAGAGGATGGAGACCACTTAGGACCACTCAGAGAAGTCTGCCCAGAGGCTTGGAGAGGCTGGAGGACTGAGCTGGGCATCTGACCGGAAATCAGGGTCATGGTACTCTAGAGGCGAGATAAGAGTCCTCATCTAACACCAGAGGTCAGCACCAGAGGTCAGCAGCAGGTCCCTAACTAGTGATCTCTACAGCCTGATGTCTTTGAGGACCTCATGTTTTTTGTTTGTTTCTAAAACTATTTATTTATTTATTTGTTGGCTGTGTCGGGTCTCCGTTGCTGTGCATGGGCTTTTGCGGCAAGTGGGGGCTTCTCTTGTTGCGGAGCGTGGGCCCTAGAGTGTGCAGGCTTCAGTAGTTGTGGCACGTGGGCTCAGTAGTTGTGGCACATGGGCTTAGTTGCTCCACGGCATGTGGGATCTTCCTGGGCCAGGGATTGAACCCATGTCCCCTGCGTTGGCAGGTGGATTTGTAACCACTGCACCACCAGGGAAGTCCCAGGACCTCATGTTTTTCTTTTTTAAAAAAAAATTTTATTGAAGTATAGTTGATTTACAATGTTGTGTTAATTTCTGCTGTACAGCAAAGTGACTCATACATATACATATATATATTCTTTTCCATTATGGTTTATCACAGGATATTGAATATAGTTCCCTGTGGTATACAGTAGGACCTTGTTGTTTATCCATCCTATATATAATAGTTTGCATCTACTAATCCCAAACTCCCAATCCTTCCCTCCCTGAACCCTCCTCTCCCTTGGCAACCACAAGTCTGTTCTTTATGTCTGTGAGTCTGTTTCTGTTGCGTAGACATGTTCTTTTGTAGGACATCATTTTATTCTGTAGGTGGGAAAGTGTCCCAGCTCAGCTGACAGTACAAAAGGATCTCTGCTCTTGCTATCTGCATATGTGCACGGCTGCACGCATGTGCACATACACACATAGAGAAGGACGTCAGCCAGGGGTCCAATGAGCAATGCACGCAGCCATGGTTGGGAAAAGCCAACCCTGCACAGAGGAGGTAGGCACAGAGCCAACAGAGAGAGAGGAAGAGGAACGGCATTCCAGGTCCAGGGAATGGCAAGAGTGGAGGCTAGGAGGAAAGAATTAACCTGTAGCATGTAGAGGAAGGGATACAGGTGAGGAAGATGAGGCAGTTAGACCTGCCCAAAATTGGGCTCATACCTTGAGTAACCTGAAGTCATGGAAATTAATAGTCTATTGCCCTGGAGTGATGACAAAAAAGGCAGTGGATAAGGGACTTCCAACTGGGTTCTCCCCTGCGGGCCCACATCCCATTAGAGGGTATGGGGAACCCTTTTTCCCTTACAGGTCTCGCTCCAGGTTCAGCTCAGTTTCTGTCTCTACAAGCCAGTGCAGCCTCACTGCCTCCCCAAAGGCCTCCATCTACAGCGGCTCTGCCTTAAAGGCAGGGCTCGCAGACTCTTCCCATCTGCTCCAGCTTTCCCCGTCTCTCCTCTTCTGAATCTCCCCATTTAGCAGCTAATTATCCTGCCTGTCTTCTTCATACAGTTTGTTTACTACCCTTCTGCCTGGAGTAATGTATTTTTCCTCTCCTTATTTTCCCTTTGCCCTGATTTCTTCAGTACTTTATTATATTGCAGGGCTTGGGTTTTTTTGTTTGTTTTTGCCCGTTGCCTTCAGCCCGATGTGGATCAAGACAAATGTGTGTAAACCTTTTGTTGTCCTTGGCTAGACTCTAAGCTTTATGGACCCCTGTCTGTCAACTACAGTCACATTAGGTGCAGCACCCTGCTGAGCACACAGTAGGTGCCTAATACTTGCCTGACTAGCAGTTTGATTAACATCACTTAACCCACTCCCAGCTGGTGCTCAATTACTGGCCCATTCACACACAAGCCTGGATTATTGAAATCCTACCCCCCATCCCTTCCACTGACATTGTGACCCACCAGCTCTCAAGAGAACCCAAGTAATTTGAGGGTTGAGATCCCAGAGTCGTTGCTTCCTGAGATTCTTGGACATGTTCACACCACCAGAATGCAGAAGGCACAAGGCCCCCGACATCTCAAATGGGGCAGGGAGAGAGAAGTTCCCAGCAGCTCCTAAGGCCAGTCTCACAGAATCAGCCATGGCTCAGAGAAGACTCTGGGCATCCCCTCCTAAAGCCCAGCCCAGGAGTCACAGTGCTGGCGTCGTCGAGGCCACCTGCCCCCCGGCACCAGGAGGCAGCCTGAGGAGAACGGTCCGCAAGGAGCCGGACCGTGGGAAGCCGGCCTTCTCCCTGAGCAGCCGCCAGGTGCCGCCCTCGATGGCATAGAGCAGCGTAAACACGCGGTTGACCGTATAGACGGTGTTGCCGCGCACCACGGCCGTGAAAAGCGCGCCCTTGCTGTTGACGAACTGGCCGGGAAGCGCCGTCCACTGGCCCGTGGCCAGGTTGAGGCAGTCGATGGCGCAGTGCAGGAAGTCATCCTTAGGTCCGTTGCGCACCACGTAGAGACTATCGCGGTGGGCCACCATGCAGTGGCCATAGCTCTGTGGGTGCCGCAGCTCGGCCACTGGCAGCCACGCGTCTGCCCGCACCGTGTACTCCACCACGGTCGTGGTGTCGGCTGGCCGCCACAGACACACGAAGAGGCGGCCGCGGGCTTGGGCACAGGGCACGCCAGCAGCTGGCTGCGGCAGGTTGGCCACAAAGCTCCAGCAGCCCGCGGCCGGGTCGTAGCGCTCCACGAAGCTCATGGTCATCCTCTGGTACTCGCCCCCGATGGCATAGAGGTGGCCGTCAAAGCCGGCCAGCGCCATGTCGTAGCGCGGCTGGCGAGGGCTGGGGAACTCGCGCCACGTGCCGCCGTCGGGGTCGTAGCAGAAGCCCAGTTCCACCACCTCCTTGTTGGGGCCCCGCACTCCCCCCACGATGTAGAGCTTGTTGCCCAGCGTACCCACGCCCGCCAGCAGCGTGCTAGCCTCCAGGGGCAGCGCGGCCAGCGTGCGCCACGCGTCCTCCTCTTCGTCCAGGTAGCACACGGTGCGCGACGCGTCCTCCAAGAAGCCGCGCGCCGGCGCGTGCGTGCTGACGGCCACGTAGCTGCTGGGTCGCAGCGCCGCCACGTAGGCGCGAGCCTCGGGCAGGGCCAGCTCGGCCGCTAGCTCGTGGGCGCCGTCGCGGATGAAGAGCGCGGCGCTGTGGAAGACGTCGTGCAGGCCGAAGGCGGCGGCGGCGTCGCATAGCAGCGCGCAGTTGTCCGACGTGAGGCTGTGCTCCAGAAAGCGCGCCAGCGCCGGCGTCTGCAGGAAGGCGGCGCACTCCACGGCTTGCAGCAGCTCGTCCGGGGCCGCCAGCGCCGGACGTTCGCCATGCAGCACCCGCAGCGTGGTGCGGAAGCCGTCCGGGCTTAGAGCGCCCAGCCGCACCTCGGCCGCGCGCGCCTCCCTCATGCCCGAGCGGAAGAGGCCGCGGAAGAAGCCGCTGTGCTCCACCAGCAGGGCCCGGTCGGCCTGGAAGAGCTGGCTGCCCACCCACACCTGCACCAGGGCCCCAGGACCCTGCGGCATGGCGGGCCCGAGGCGCGGAGGCCGCCTCCGGGGACCTGGATGCAGCGGTCACCGACTCCGGGGCTCCCCCGTACCGGCAAAAACGTACCCGGGGTATATAAATATCTTCCTGGCTAAAGATAGTACGGCTCATGTGATGTGGTGGCCAGCGGGCTGGATGGCCGAGGGCCCGGAGGGCATCTGGAGACCTGTCGGGTCACTCACGTACGTAAGAAAAATAGTAATAATGGTGACCGTATACCGGGCACCTACTGCATTCAGGGCACTGTGCGGGCAGTTTACAAAATATCCCATTTAACCTGCAGTAAAGCAGCTGTAAGCCCTCGTGGAGGTACCCTAACTCTGACCCTCTGTTTCTTCGAAATGGGGCCAATAATAACATCTATTTCACGGTATTTTGACAATATCTGTACAGTGTTTGGAATGAGGCTCAGAGAATTTACGACTTGTTCAAAGTCATTCAGCTGGGAAAGAGCAAGGACGGGATGAATATCTAGCTCACGCCTTCGGTTGGTGGGGCAGGGGTACTTGGGTGCCGGAGGGAGAGGCAGAGGGGGAGCACGTAGAGTGGGCCGGGCTGGGGTCCAGAGTAGGTTTTCTTTTGACTTGGGCCTCTGCCCCTGACTCTGGGCTAGACCAATCTCTTTTTGAGAGCCTCGATTTCCTTCTCTGTAAAAATGGGTGGGTAACAGGTGAACGTTCAGTAAGTCCCTGAATGTGGAAGTATTCCCTGACTCGGGATGGGTGTGGGAAGCTGGTGTCTCTTCCCCTCTTGCTACTCCCCACTCATCCATTGCTGTATAGCTCAGGTCTTGGGAAAAGGAAAGTGGGGCTGCTGAGGGGACTATATATCTGTGGATGGGAAGGAGACAGGCTTCTTGAAATAATATTTAACACTTAAATTGCACTGTCAGGCATTTTGTGAGCACTTGAACGTCTATAATCCTCGCAACAATCAGGTGAGAAAATAACTATTATTTTCCCTCGTTTGATAGATATTATCCATTTAGTGCTTACAGCATGCATGAGTTAGATATTATTAAATTCACAGATGAGGAGACTGAGTCACCAAGAGGTTCACTCACATGCCCGAGATGACATGGCCAGAGAGCAGCAAAGCTAGGACTGGAGTGCAGCCAGTCTGACCCCAGAGCCTGCGTCTCTAACCGTTGTGCTCTGCTTCCTCCCTGTGCTACAAATGCTGGGCAGTCACTTTGTGCCAGGAGGTCACAGTTGGAAGGAATTTCAGTCTCCTATGGTTCAACCCCTTCACTTACAGTAGAGGATCAGACAGGGAATTGCCCAGGGTCTGGAAGCAGACAGCTCCAGGCCTCCTGCTGCCCACCTTGCCCAGAACTTTCCTGGGTGACCACCTAAGACTCCGGGTTCCAAAATGTCAGCCGGAAGGGAGCTTGGTGATTATCTTCTCCTGCTACCTTGTTCTACAGGTGGGTTAACTGAGGCCCAGCCCTGTGTAGGATGTATCTGCCTTTCAGGAGATGTTCCGCAGCAGGTCTTCTTCAGGAGGGATGGGGTGGCTCAGTGGCTGACAGTGATAAAGCTGTACTTGGGAAGGGAGCAGGGAATTTCCCTCCCCCCAAGATACATGCATGCACAGATCCTCAAGTATGAGTCTGCAGACCCAATACGAGTGTGCCTTTCTTGCCGGGGATTCCCACCCAGTTCACCCCATTAAAGCAGGGCTGGGATGTGGGGACCACTTGTGTGAGCCTGGGAAGCCAGAAGTCTGGAGGCGGCAGCCAGAAATATGCAAGTCTCTGCCCCAGAGACCAGACAGGAAGAGGAGGAAGAGTTAGAGGGGGTGGGCAGGAGTCCCCAGGGATACTATCCCAGGCCCTCTGCCAGCTTTTCTCCTTCCCTGAGGCTAGACGTTGGCTGAAAGCGTGACAGCCCCTCCTTGGAGGAAAGTGGGCTCTGCAGTGCCCAGGCCTGACTCTGTCCTTGCTAGTGGCCTCAAGGATAGGGGGAGCGTCTGACCCTTCTCATTTCACAGATGAGGAAAGGGAGGCCTAGAGATGGAATGGGCTTTGCCTTGGTTATGAATGAAGATGTGGGATGGATTGAACCCTGTCCACTTGACCCCAGGCCCCAGCCCAGCTGCCTCTCCTCACCGGTGTTAGCCTTTTCTTCAGGAAGGGAAGCAGCTGCCTCCTGCCAGGCTCAAATGAAGGGGTGGGTGGGGAAGGGGCTGACCCCCAGGGGGCCACAATTCCCTCCCCAGATGGCCTGTTTCTGGCACCTAGTAACTGGTAGACAAACAGAACCACTGCCTGCACCTCTCCTGAGAGCAGGAGTGGGAAGGAGCACGAACCCACTATTGGCTGAAGTTCGCTCCCAGTCCCAGTTTTTCACAAGTCCATCCCTGATTTCAGTGGGTTGGAGGGCTAGTGCACACAGCCGGCTCCCACCCTCAGCAGCCAGGAAGTGGGGAGGGGGTCATCCAAGGTGGGGGGTCACAGCTCTGAGGCTGAGTCCAGGATCAGCCCTTTGGCCCTGTGCCCAAGGCCCCAGTGGGGTGGTTTCTGCAGCTGGTGAGAGTTTCCTCCACCCGGACAACAAATGTCCCTCTGGGACTTGGAGAGGACAAGGAAACTGTCATGGCTGTGGGCAGCCCACGGAGTTCCCAGGCTCTGCCCGACCCCACACCAACCTCCCTCTCTACTTAGCAAGGTTGAGGGTGGAGGCAAGGAAAGGGGCTCTGTGTCAGACCCTGAGCCTTTCTAGAGCACACGCCCCGCCTTGTACATCTCTCTATCTGCAGTGATTGGCACACTGAGGGATCTGGTGGACTCCTGGGCCCTAACCTAAGTAGGAATCCCCAGTCTGATGGAGGAGACACAGCCCCTGACCCAGGAGAGCCTGCAATCTGATGGAGGACTGGGCCCAGCTTCACCACCCTGCACAATTCCCTTTCTGACCCTCCACTATAAATGAAGGTGTTGAACCATATGAGACTGAAGTTCCCTCCAACTGTGACCTCCTGGCCCTCCTGCCTGATGGGTGACCCCTGGCCTTTGCCACCCATGGTGGTATTTCTGCACACAGGGTAGTGATGAGCTTGCCTGGACCTGAAGAAGAGCACTGGACTGGGAGTCAGGATTCCTGCTGGGCTTTGATGCTGGTACTACCACTGGCTTGCAAAGCTACCCAACCTGTCCAGGCCTCAGTTCTTTTTTTTTTTTTTTTGGCCATGCCATGCAGCATGCGGGATCGTAGTTCCCCAACCAGGGATCAAACCTGTGCCCCCTGCATTGAGAGTGCGGAGTCTTAACCACTGGACCACCAGGGAAGTCCCCAGGCCTCAGTTCTTCATCTGTAAAGTGGAGCTTGGATCTGACTTCTAAGGTTCTGTTCAGTTTTGACATCTGAATTTATAATTGAAAAATCACAGAAGTGGTTGTCATATTGTGCCTCCAGGGAATGCAGTGACATGACAAAGGGGTCCCAAAAGGTTAGCTTTATGTGGAATGGCTTCTGGGGGTGGGAGTAGGGGTGGTGGCAAGGGCAGGATCTAGTCCTACCTGTCTAGACCTGTATGTGCCCCCCCACTCACTCCAGAGCCACCTATTGAGCACCTGTTGCAAGCCCACTGCTGGGGGAGGGGCCACATCCTCTGCATTTCGAGGGCCCCAGGGCCCCTTATAAGAGCCTCAAATGTGGGGAGGTGGTGATAAGGAGGGTTGGGATACTGGCCCTAGCAGAATAACCTCTCTCTTGACCCAAAGTGCCCAAATTCCTGGTCACTGAACAGTTGTGGCTTCTTGGCAGTTGGGTGAGAAGTGTGAGCTATTCGTGTCCAGGGGAGTGCAGGGAACTATCATTTGCTGTTTGGGGCTATGGGCCAACCTCTAGGTGGAATATTTTCATGTTATCTCATCTAATACTTAATATCATCCCTATTTTAAAGACAAGGTGTCTCTGTAACTCTTCCACTATGAAATGGGTGTGATAACTACCTCTTAGGATGATAATAAGGAACAGATGGATAAAAAACAGAGAAGTGCATTAAGCATTGTGAATAATTCAAGGAGATTATTATCATATTGGCTTAGTGTAATAGATATTTAATTATATTGCAGCTCTGGGGATTCTGAATGAATTTGGGGTCTTTGAAAAATAGACCACGAAGGGCACCTGAGAGTCAATGATGATTTCTCATTGGTAGGAATTCCAAACACGTGTATTTCAAATCCTTTAAATCAGAGTCCTTTCAGCTCAACATTATTCATAGATTTTTTAAAAATCCCCAAGACAGGTCAATAATTTGGTGATGGTATTTGTGTATAAAAACAATGACTATTCCTTTCAATAAATTGTACCCCCCAGGGAATGACATAGGTGGAAATGTTGAAATTTTTATATTTTAATCTTTTAGGTCTGATTCAGCACTTCAAATTTCCTATATCAAATTTCCATAATTATTTGACTGTATTTGTTTGTTTGCTTTGTTTGTTTTGGACTCGCCACGCGGCATGTGGGACCCTAGTTCCCAGAACAGGGATTGAACCCGTGCCCCTTCAGTGGAAGCACAGGATCTCAACCACTGGACCACCAGGGAAGTCCTTTGACTGTGTTTTTGGATAGATTTTGGAACTGTTGTTGGTGGTTGAGAATACAGTGATGTGTGAGAAAAAATGTACAGGGAGTAATAAGATGAGGAACTGAGGCCCAGATGGACAAAGTAGCTTATTCCATAGTCTGGCAGTTAAGTGACTGATTCCAAGAGCCTTTCTGGTCCACAATGGGCACTTCTGGGTGCTGGACAAGCAGCCCACAGATGAGGAGGCTGAGGATGGGGAATGGGAGTGGTTGCAGCTGTGAGATGGGCACTGTTTTCCTCCCAAGCCTCATAGGAGGGGCATACTTTGGGCACTTAGCGGTCACAGCTGAGGGCCTGAGTAACCAGCTGGCAAGGAATTCAGATAATCTCTTAAATAGAAGGGAGTTAAGATCATCTCGTCCCATCTTGCAAATCACTGTGGTGTCTCCTGACAACACCTCCTTGAAGTGTCACCCCCTTGATTGCCTTCAGTGTCAGGGGGCCTCACTTCTTCCAAAGACAGTAGTCCCTTCTAACAATGGGCAGCTCAGGTGGTTGGAGTTCACACTCACACCGAGCTAGAACCTGCCTCCTTGCAGCTCCCATCTACTGGTTCGTCTGAGTCTTAAAGGAACGTAACTCCTCCAAAATCACATAAGTAGGGAAGTAGCAGAGCCCAGGTTTACTCCCAGTTGGGCCTCTGGGGGTCCACAGCTTGCCCTCTCTCCAGCAGTCCTCCAGTGAGACTGAGTCTCCCCATAGCCCCACCCAGAACCAGTCTGTCCTCCCAGGACTAGGGCCAGCCCAGGGATGTGGCTAGAACTTGGCTCCCACTTTTTCTCCTTCTACAACTCAAAGGAAAACCCTTGGCCATTAGCTCTGTGAGCGATTCTGGCCTGTGGGTGTAATCTAAACAAATTCCTCCCAACACCTTAGAGTCTTAATAACACAGCTGGTTTACCATGATCTCCCAGACACACTATTAGGCTGAGTCAGTATTCATGTCCTGTCCTGGAAAATAATTTTCTCTCTTGGTTGAGGAGAAGTTATTACCATCAGGCTGACTCCAGACCCTCCGCCTGCTGACCTGGGTTTTCCTGGTTTCTTTTGCGCATGGGTGGGTAGATCAGCTATGGGAGGATAGGGGTTTGGGGTTGGAGGGGGAAGGGCTGCAGTGAGAAGTCTCTGAGACTCCCATATCTTTCTCCACTCAAGCCTGGAGTGTATTCCAAAAGAGAGGTCCCACAGGGTTCTAGAAAGTACTCAGACATGGAACCCAGGGTTGATTTTGTCACTCTCCATTAGGCGTGAATTGGATTTATTTTCCCCTTCCTTTAGTATTATAGATGGGGACACCAAAGCCCAAAGAAGTGAGATGACTGGCCTAAGGTCACCCAGTGAAAGAGCTGGCACTAGATCCTAAATGTCCAGATTCCTCATGTCAGCCCTTTGCCCTGTTTCCAGCATGACCAGATTTACCCCGGGTTTCAAGGGGAATGACAGGTGACCCCTGCCAGGCTCATCCACCAATCCCAGAATCATAGGCAAGAGGGAGTGCCAGGTTTTAGAATAAAATGCCCCATTTACACACTAGGCCACAAACACATGCGACTCATTAGCTCCCATCAGGGAGAAAACAGTAATCCAGAATGGGTTTGGTTTCTTGAAGCTGGACCCAGATTGGCCATGAAATCTTACTAAGGTCGTCTCCTCCCAGCGCCCCCCCCCCCCGCCCCCAGAAGCTAGGATTCTTTACGGGTTCTGCAGTGATGCCTGAGAGTCCCCACACCGAAGGGCAGGGTAATGTGGTCGGGGAAGTTGTGTGCCAAGGCTGAGCTGGTTTGTGATCCAGAGAAAGGACCAGGCTCGGAGTTGGACCCGGCAGGCTTCCCGGAGGAGGAGGCGGGGCCAAAAAGGGAGGGGTGGATCTTCTTGCTGATGGGAAGTGACTGAGTGGAGATTCAGACAAGGCTGGAAATCATCCTTCCCCTCAGTCCCCCTATCCCTGGCCTCCCTCTCTCCGGTACTTGTCCTTTCCCGCCGGGTCTTGGGGGCGCTCCGAAGGGTGACGGCGCCGCCTGGCCCTCGAGGTCCAGCAAGGCCCTGGGGGGCGCGGCCGGCCGGAGATCCTTTCTGCTCGCAGGGGTCTCCGCAGCCCTTACAAGGAGTTTGGCGGCGCTCGGGCGGCCCCGCCCGCTGGGCTCCCCCGGCCCCTCCTCCCCGCACGGTCGGGCCTGGCCGCGGGAAAGCTGCCTGCTAGGCGCGGGGCCCGGGAGGCCGACGCCGCCGGGGCCGCGAGTGCCAGAGAAGCCGCCACTCGCTCCCGAGGGCCCCGACGGGCGGGCACGCTGCTCGGGGCCCTTAGGCCAGGACCCGTGTCCCTCTCCGCAGCGTCGCCATGTCCTCGGTGTTCGGGAAACCCCGCGCGGGCAGCGGGCAGCAGAGCGCTCCCCTCGAGGTCAACTTGGCCATCCTGGGGCGCCGCGGAGTGGGCAAGTCCGGTGAGTGGGCTGCGGGCGGAAGGGAAGGGGTCAGGTGGGGACGCGAGAGACGGGGAGCGGTGGAGGGAACCGGGCGCTGTGGGCTCGCGGGCAGGCTCTTGCACTGGCTTTCGGGGCTTCCTGCGCCCAGGTGGGTTGGATGAGACACCGTGATGGTATCCGTCTTTGCCTCAGCTTCTCTGTTGCTTGGCTCTCCCTCAGCTTGTTTTCAGCTCCTCCATCTCTCAGCTGTCTTCTCTTCCTTGCCTGTCTTTCCCTCTGTGTCTCCCTACTGGGTCTGTGTCCTCCTTGTCTGTGACCCCAGCTCTCTCCCCTCTGTCTCTGTGTCTCCCAGTCCTCTGCTGGTCTCCCCCTTGCCGTTTACCGCCCTCCATCTCCTCTTCCGGGCCAGCAGTCAGCCCTGGTGACTGGTACCAAAGGGACCTGTTAGGCACTGATCCCCAGCCCAGGGCACCTATGGAACTTAGTCGCAGCTTTGCTGCTCCTTGATTTAGGCCGGGGGAGGAGGGGCCCCAGGCCCCTGAAGGGAGGTTGGTAAAAGTCGCTGGCTTTTGGGATTTCCCAGGGGGAGGCTGCTACCCACTTCCCACCCCAATTCTCTGGGATTCTGGAACGAAGTGTGAATTCTTATCAAATGTATTTGTTTCAAGTCAGACCCCTCTCGACTTTATGGAAACACATTGGACTATGGTCTCAGGTGCCTCGGACATGTCCTTGATGAACAAAGCGCTTGGATTTACACTCAGGCCATTTCTATCAACACTGAGCTCTGCCTTCAACACTTTTGGCAGCTGGAGCCCAGCTGGAGCCCAGGGTGTGGGGAGGGTGTCACCATAGGCAAAGATCCAGAAAAAGGGTTCACCGCTCTCCCTGCCATTCCCAGTCCCAGGCAGCTGAAGGGGGGAAGGCAGAGGGGGCTCCTCCACTGGCTGTTTTCCAGTTGCAGCCATTAGTGAATGGCCATCATGGACTCAGCTGTGAGTTTCCTTCTCCAGAGTATTCTTTGAGACTCCCTGGGAGCCTACTCTCCACTTTTGAAGCCAGCCCCCTGGCTCAGAGATGGGACTCTGAATCATGCTTTCCTAGAGAAAAGATTTGCCCTCTTCCCTTTGAAAATGAAATTGTTATCTGCGGCTCTGTCACTGGTACAGTTTAGCCAGTGACTACATGAATGAAAGAATTTAAATTTTAAAATATGTATTCCCTGGGTATTAGTTTGCAAACTGACACTGTTAGGAATCCTGGGAAAGAATTTTAAGGATTTTCTTTAAAATACTGCATTACTTTTTAAGAGTTCAGTATAGTAGTGGGCTGGCCCTCAGCTTTATGTGGTTAAATTCTGAACAGAAATCAATCTTGTTAATGCATTCCACCTGGGGAGAACTTCCCCAGGTTTTATGTTCTGTGAGACTCCCATGATGAGTGTGGAGGCCTTAGAGCCAAGACTCGAGGACTGAGGACTAGAGTGTGTTTACTTGGGATTCGGGGGTTCATATCCCTCCCAGAGATCACCCACTGATCAACTCAGCTCGTACTCTCTCTTTGGCTTGTAGCCAAAGCCGGGATAAATGCCTCCACACTTCAGAGTCTTTGTGTCTTGTCAAGGGGAGGTCTCTCTTCAGTTTGAGTCTCAGCAAGCTGACCCTAAGGTAACTGGTTGCCTGGGTCCAGACCCCTTAGTTAGGGTCTTCACAAACGCCCCTTAGGCTTGCCTCTCATTTCTTTTCTTGCCGCCATCCCCCTCCAAAAAAAATCCCAGAATGCAACCGGGAAGGACATGGTTCCCCATATTTCTGGTTTCCTCTGAGCCTCTCAAACCAGTTCCCCAGCTCTCCAGAGAGCAGAGGGGTCACAGAGGCTAGATAAGTCCTCCCTAAAATGAGAGGGGCAGGCTCCAGGGCCCAGCAGCCAGACACGATGGGGAGACTGAACCAACTTCTTCTTCTTGCAGCCCTGACGGTGAAGTTTCTGACCAGGAGGTTTATCAGCGAATATGACCCCAACTTGGGTAAGGACCCACTCCTCCCTGTCCCTCTTGCTGTGCCCACTTGGATCTCCCCTGCAAACACACATATGCCGTTGTGGGCCCAGGCCTGACCAGGACCACACATCTGGGGGCCGAGGGGAGGAGCCACCAGGATGACTCAGCCCATGCGACAAAATGTTTTAAGTTCCAAAAGTGTACCCTTCCACAGCTCACCCCAGACAGCTTGGGGGTTAGCCCAATTAAGAGAACTGAGAGAAGTTGATTTGCCCTAAAATATGAGGTATGATGAAACTTAAAAAAAAAAAAAAATGAAGCATTGCAGAATATCCACATCCATTAAGTGTTTTTCTTCCAGATGGTTATTCAGTGTACTTTTCCAGAAAAGCTGGACAAGACATTTGGGAAATTCCCTAGTAATACTGGCTTCTAAACCAGTTTTTTAACCACACAAGAAAACTAGTCTTGTTTGGTAGGTGTATCATGATGGTGTATTGGAAAAAGGGATGCCCTGGTGTCAGAGCTGAGTTTGAATCCTGGCTCTGTCACTTATTGGCTGTGCACCTTTGAAGCAGTCACCTAAGCTCTCTGAGCTTCTGTTTCCTCATCTGTGAAATGGGCATAAAAATACCTATCTCAGAGAATTACTGTGAGGATTAAAGAAATAACACATGTAAAAGATGTAGCGTACTGCTTGACCCCCAGAGACATTGAGTGCGTATTCACTTCTCCTTCCTTCTTTCTCCTCAAATGGCTTCCCATCTGTGGTGGCTGAGATTCGCCCAAGTTAATTAGATCACTGTTTCTGAAAATTAATTTTAGCAGCAGGACCTTTTCCTCAGATAGCCTCTTACATGGAAGCCCAATACCTAAATACGTAAAAGCAGAATTTTATTAATATAAATGTAACTTAAAGCTCACATTTATAGCATTTCTTTATGGTAAACTTTCCACTGAGAAAAATGGGGTGTCTGGACGCTCTTTGCTCTTTGGAAATGGGGGTTGCAGTCTTAGATTATCTTCCCCCTTCATAAGAATTGAATAAGGCGTTTGTGGAACCCCTGAAGGCCCTCTGAGGAAACCCAGGGCTCCGGGAGGACCCTGGGGTCCCACAAATGAAACCTCCACAGTGCAGCACCACCGGCAGCAGGCCTCTGATGGAATGCGCCCTTCACGCCTGAAGGAAAGAGCTCCTCAGCCCACTGGTGCCCCTTAGCCCCTCAGTCCAGGCTGGGATGTTGAATCCCAGTGTCAGAGCAGGAAGGGATGTCAAGGCTACTTGGTCCATGGTTTTTAGAATTTATTCCTTACGTAGCAGAATCCCTTCTTCCACGGAGATCTTACACAGAACCCCAGAGGTCAAGCAGAGGAAGCAGAGGGGGTCCCCTGGCTAAGTCAGGAATGCAGGGCAGACAACTCGTGGGCAGTCCTTAAGGGGTTTGTTCCTCAAAGTTTGGTGTGACCGCCTGTGCTTTGACACAGCCCCTCGGCTACAGTGGAGGAAGAAGGCCCAAGGAGCTTTGTGGGCCAAGGTCACCAGCAGGTCTGAGGGGAGCCCATTGATTAGCAGAGGTCGGTGCCCAGGGGAGTGAGACACAGGAGCATGAAGTCAGATGGGCAGGGTGGGGGAGTGGGTGGGAAGGGAATGCGTGGTCAGACGGTCTGGGGCGGGGATGTGGCAGCCCCACAGTGGTTAGTCACCTCAGCCTTTGGTCTCCTACCACACCCTGAGAGCTTCTGAGCTGGAGAGATGGCCAGACGCTCTCCTGTCGGCCATTCTGGGAGGCCAGTGCTGCTCCTTGGGGGTCCTGTCCACTGTCTAAACATTCCCGCCACTATCCCATGGCTGGTTCCAGCAACGGGGTTGCGGGGCGGGGGGGGACTCTCGGACCAGAGCCTTTCCTTCTGTGGAGAAAGGTCTGAGCATCCAAGGAAGAGTTAGCCATGTGGAGATGTAAAACCACCCTTTCCCCTTTTCAAACACCTTCCAAGAGCTTGAGCTCAAAGGGGCCTCTGGAGGGTGGACACCTGCGTTGTTCATTCCTATTTCCAGCTTGGAGTGCAGTGCTAAGCACAACACAGATGCTCTTAAACATGGGATTTGAATTTTGGTTTTAGGGTTACCCTTTAAAGAAGAGCTCCTGTTATTATCCCCATTTTACAGGTGAAGAAACTGAGGCAGAGAGGGCTCAGTGGTTTGCCTAAGATCATGGAGAACCTCAGGTACAAACGAAGATGAGACACCACTCCAGTTGCCCTCCACTAAGGGTGGTCTTATGCTATCGAGGACCTGAAGTCAGAAGTCTGTGTGGCACTGGGCTCTCTGAGCCTTGGTTTCCCCATCTGGAAGATAGGACTAATAGACTGTGCTCTGTGTGTGAGCTGTGCCTTGTTATAGGTTGTGACTGTTAAGAGTTGGTAGGAGCCAAGAGAGTCAGTGCCTGGGAAAGGGCTTCGCCTGCGCTGAGCGCTCCAGGAAGCGAGCAGGGGTATCCAGGAGAGCGCCCTCCTCTCACAGAGGGATTGGGGGCATCTCACCTGGTTTGCCCAGGGCAGAATGACAAGCTTCCCACCGCTCTTCTCCTCATCCTGCTCCAGCAAGGATACAGGCACCATTTCTGAAGCATCATCCCATACATACTCTGACGAGAGCTCCTTTGGTGACGTTTTAAAAATTATTACTGTAAATGAGAGAAAAATACTTTGGGAAAGGGGTCTTCTCTCAGCATTGATGTCCTAAGAATGTTATTTAGAACTAGGAGTTAGGAAACCCGTATTTACTAAAGGACTCTAGAATGACCTGAGGGCAGGCACTTTGTGATGGGGAGGCAGGACATTACTGTGACTTGGAAAGGAGCCCCCACTGCACCCCCAGCCCCTGGAGTCACCTCACTTGCAAAGGGGGAGGGAGCTGGATAAGATGATTTCATGACCTCTGAGCCTTCTCCACTGTGCCCATGCATGTTCCACGGCCTCAGCTGGACGGGGGGCTTCTGCTCTTTCCCTGTACTCTGCACACATAGAGCTGGAGAATTGGCTTGTCCACTGAGCAGAGGGAGTGAGGGGGTCCCACTGTAGAGCCCCAAGTTCAAGTTCCTTCTGATAGGGTGCTGTGTGGCTGTGGGAGAGCTCTCTCCTTTTCTGGGCCTCACCTTCCTGTCATCTCTCTACGGAAGAGCTAACAGCAACCTCAAAAAGCTGTTGCATTTAAGGGACTGTAAGAGACCAAGGTTGGGCTAATATATTTCCTTGGGCTGGGCACAGCATGGTGCCTGTGCAAAGGCACGCATCAGACAACTCTGGCAGGAAAATAAAGAAAAATCTGAAGGAGATGTAGGTATCCAGGGGCAGCTCTTCTTGCACCAAATATAGTTAAACATTTGGGGCATATTTTCCATTAGATTTTTTTTTTTTTTTTTTTGGTCTTTGAACAAGAACGGCTATTTATCCAAGTCCCCACAGCAGGCGGGGGATGGGAGCTGTCTATGATTCCTGCTGGCTGCTAGTGGACCTGGCGTGAGTCCAGGCCTGGCTTGGCTGCCAGTGGCCCTCAGAGAGAAGTGTTTGTGAATTCCGCCACGGCTGGGGGGTACTCTTCTCACAGTGGCTGCTACCAACAGGCAGAGAGGGCTCCAGTTCTGCCCAGAGGGTTCTTCTTTGGGGTCACTTGGGGCACAGGGGCACCCCCCCCCCCAGGGAAAGGTGAGGGCCAAGTGCACTCACACGTGTGGGCCAGTGGCACAGGGGAAAGTTGGGGGTAGGGAGAATGATTGTGACAGCGAGGTCCTCCTTGCAGGCCTGGCCACTTGATACTTTCTCAGGTTTGAGGTCATGAGAACTTAGAAAAAAAAAATTTGTAAAAACTTATGAAATCCAAATAAGGTCAGTGGTGTAGTTCATAGTATGGTACCAATGTCAATTTCCTGGTTTTGACTATTGTACTATGGTTATGTAAGGTGCTAACATTGGGGGGAAAGGGGGGGAAGAGTACACAGGAACTCTGTACTATTTTGCAACTTCTACATGAGTCTAAAATTATTTCAAAAAAAAAAAAAAAAAAAAATCACCTAAGAATGTGAACCTGCCCTGGAAACTTTGGAGCACTATGTCCCCACTGTCCTTTCCCAGGCATTTGTGGAGGGCCAGGCCCCATGCCTAGGGGCCCATCCAGTCCTCATGCAGCCCTGTGAATGGTGCAGGGACAAGCATTTAGCACAGCGCCTGGCACGGAGTAAAAACCTGAAAACTGTTAGCCAGTGTTGTCACATCATCCCTATTTTAAAATGAGGAAACAGAGTCTCAGAATGCTGAAATGACTTGGCCAAGGCACACAGCTAAAAAGTAGCTGAAGTTGGGTTTGATTCCCATCTCCAACCTAAAACTTTCAACCATCCTAGATTCCTCTGCTATTATTTTGACCAGGATTATTTGTAAAACCTTCTTGGGACTTCTTTTTCTTTATTGAAATATAGTTGATTTACAACGTTGTGCCAGTCTCTGCTCTACAGCAAAGTGACTCAGTTATACACATAGAGACATTTTTTAAAATATTCTTTTCCATTATGGTTTGTCACAGGATATTGAATATAGTTCCCTGTGCTATACAGTAGGACCTTGTTGTTTATCCATCCTGTATATAATAGTTCACCTCTGCTAATCCCAAACTCCCAGTCCTTCCCTCCCCCACCCCCTGCCCCTCCTTCTCGGGTCTTCTCAACAGGCTCTGACCCACCTCCCCACTGCCTTAGTCATGTTGTGTGTTTCTCCTTTCTTGTCCCTTCCCCACCGGGGGCCAGAGGGTTGTCCTGATTGTCCTTGGGGTCTTCCTGTGGGCCAGGTACTGTGGTTGGAGGAGAAGTGGGTGGAGAAGCTTGGGGTTCAGGTGGGAGGGGCTGGCAGTGCAGCTCCTGAGGCCTCTGCCGCTCACTGGGCCCGTGAGCCACACACTCCATCCTGCAGGTGTGGTGGGTGGACCCAGAACACAATCCCGTACCCTGTGGCATGTTCTGTGAGTGCCCCCTGGTGCTCTGAGCCATGACAGTTGGAACAGCATCTCCTTGGTGGGAGGGTCTGCCCGTGTCCTCCATGTGGGTGAGAGCCAAGGTCTCTCCAGTGGTCCTGGCTCAGCCAGCCCCAGAGCAAGTCCCCCAGGGGTGCACAGGGGTCCAGCAAAGGGAAGCTGGGCCTCAGACCCAGCCTACCATCGAGTGGCCTGCCCTGCCTCTGACTGGGCTGACCGTCTGTGTTGCAGAGGATACCTACAGCTCCGAGGAGACCGTGGACCACCAGCCTGTCCACCTGAGGGTCATGGACACTGCAGACCCGGTAACATTACCCCCATGACCCATGAAGAGCTGAGAGTCAGTGCAGCCTCTTGGGAGGTCCTGCTTCCAGAGTGTGGGCCTCAGATGGGAATCTGTAAACCTTTTAAGCTCCAATTTGCTATGCGTCCCTGATTGAGGTGCTGACCTCTCTGGGCCTGAATCTATTGATTTGCCAAATGAGAAGGGATAGGAAGGGGCCTGGGGAGACCTGATGATTGTTGGTGTCAGCTCTGAGATTCTGTGCTCTGGGGCTTGATGCCTGTGTACACATGGAGACAGGTGCACACACGTGTTTACACAGAGGCTCCCCTGGCCCAACCCCGCCCCGCCGCCCAGTACATACATCTCCCTGTGTCCTCACCACCCCCTTCCAAGGCTGGATGCCAGTTCTTCTCAGAAGCCAAAGGGGCACCATGAACCTGACCCAAAACCAGCAGTGCCCAGGCACAGCCAGGTCTCTGTAGGGGCCATGCCAAAGTCTTGGCTCTGTGCCCCAGAGGCCAAGGTCTCCAAGTCTGTGGCTGGGTGGTGGGAGTGAGGCTCAGAAACAATGTCTCCTTTCACAACAAGCCAAATCCACACTCAAGTGCCCCTTTGAAAAGGGCCCTGCTGGGGAACAATATACAGAGATGCAGGGAGCGGGGAAGTGGGATGAGGCAGCTCAGGTGAAGGCCTTTACCCTGGCCTCCTCTGCCCCTGACAGAGGCTGCCCTCCTTTGCCCCAGGACACCCCCAGGAACTGTGAGCGCTACCTGAACTGGGCCCACGCCTTCCTGGTGGTGTACAGCGTCGACAGCCGCCAGAGCTTCGAGGGCAGCAGCAGCTACCTGGAGCTGCTCGCTCTGCATGCGAAGGAGACGCAGCGCAGCTACCCTGCTCTGCTACTGGGCAACAAGCTGGACATGGCCCAGTACAGGTGAGTGCGGCGCTTTGTCCCACATCCTAGAGCTCGCTTTCTCCTTTCTCGTAAAAGCGGTGTCATCTTCAGGGATTATCTGGCTGCTAAGAAGAGTAATCCCCTTGGATGTAGATAGAAGGGGGTGTGTTGTAAGGGTACAGCGGGCAGGGCTTCCAGGCAGCCAAGGGCAGGAAGGGAAGAGCATCTGGGCTGCACAGGGGCTGGACCCTGAAAGTCAGAAGAGAGGCCACTCCTCCCATCCTCCTGGGGCTCTGAGGTCTCTCTCAGCCTCACCCTTTCTTTCCTGAGACTATATGACCTTCTGTTTCCACTCCCCACAGCTGGCTGGTCATCCAGTGCCCAATTCCAATTCTGGGGAGCGAGGCTCTGATTGGCCACCTGGGTCAGGTGTCTGCTCTGGTCCAACCAGCTCTCGCCTCACTCAAGCGTGGTCCCCAGGCTCATTCCCACAGTTGGCTGTGCTGAGGGCAGGTTCTCTTAGAAAGAGTTGGAGTTGAATCAGAGACCACAGACTAGGCCAGAGGGCAGATGACCACTGAGTGCTGCAGCCGTATTTTGCTTGGCTGGCACAGTGTTTTAAAAGACCCGGAATTGGAATGCTTTGAGGCGGGACATGCCCCCTCCAGCTGAATACAGGCCTCACACTCCCCATGGCTTACCTCCACCCTCCCCACACATTCAAGTTGCCCGCCTGGCCCCTGAGGCGTTTGAGACTGTGATGCCTCCACCTGATGAGTGGCCCCACTGGCCCTCTCCAGCACATCTGTCCTGTGTGGCCAGCCCACCTGCGAGGTAGGGCACCTCCCACCAGCCTTCCTCCCGTCCCTTCCTTCTCAGGGCTGGTCACTCCTGCTTCCCCAGGCCCCAGAGGCCTACTGACTGATGTTAGGAAGGAGGGGACACTTAATATAGATCAGGGCTGATGGGCAGTGGGGAAAGGGGGTGTGGTCTCATGAAGGGGGCTCACGGTAGGAGCCTTCAAAGGTGGGCAGACCCTCAGACCCAGACAAATTCCATCTCAGGGAATGAGGAAAGTTGTGTGATCTTAAAGCCAAAAGGTAGTCTTTGAGGAATCACAGATCCCGCAGAGCCTAGAATAGGGATCAGAAGACTGGATTGTGAATAAACCAGTTTTAAATATGAGGAAAAAAACTAGGCCACTGTTTTGGTCCCAGTGTTTGCCAGTGGGATTGTCTGAAAGTGGTTTGGGGGCAAAGAGCAAAGCAGCATCGTTTCCCTAAGAAGGAGTCATGAGATTTATCCCCACTTCCTTCTTCGGTCAAGTCCCGAGGTTGGTAGGTCAGGATTTGATGGGCACAGACAACGTAATTTTTAGCTGAGCATTGGTCAGTGTCTCCCATGATTGTCTTGCAGCTAAAGGATAAAATATGGGTTAGAGCGGTGATAACCACTGATAACATTTTCGCTAGGCTACGCCAAAATAAGAAAAAGGGTAATGATGTTATATGCCCGGCTCATCCATTCACGCACACACATGCACGTATGGGGTTCTTGTTTCTGAAAGCTCATTATTCAAGACCCACAATGACAAAGTTTCAGATTCAAGTTCATCACAAAGGCACATAATACCAAGTATTCTTTCAAAAGGAGTTCCTCAGGAATCTGTGAGCTGACAGTCAGGACACCAACCCTGGGTGGGGAATGGATTAGGCGCTCTGTCCCTGACCCTTTTTGTCCCAGTCTTTCCCTCTGTCTGTTGAGCTAGCCCATTTCCAGCCTTTGCTCCTGCCAAATTAACCTTGGCTCAGAAACCTTTTCCCACCATACCCACCCTGGTGTCCCCTCTCAGCTCCCAGGCTGTGCCACTGTCCTCAGGAATGGCAGGTGAGGCAGCTCAGCAGTGAGATTTAGCCATTGAAACCTTGGCCTCCAGCCCTCAGGGACCCCTCCCCCCACCCGCCCCCTGCCTCTTCTGGACATCTGACCTATCCAAGGGCCAGTATTTTTCTCTCACCCTGATTCCCATGGCTTTCAGGACCTTCCTAGTTACAAATACTTGATCCCATCATCATGGGAGGTGGTACAGGATGAAGCTGGGAATAGGGCTGCTCCCTCTCTCGTGCTGTCACCCTTGCTCTCTCCTGCCTCTCTCCTGGGCAAGCAGACAAAACTCCCTGCCACGAGCCCTGAGACCTCTGCCGACCACAGGCGTCCTGAGTCAGGACCTCAGCCCACCAGGCCTCTGTGGACACTGTGGTCTCACATCCTTCCAGCCAGACCACCGCCTTTCCCCAGAGCTGATCCCACATGCCAGGGCTGAGGGTGGCTCATTTCCTGACTAAGGGAGTCAAGGAGATGTGGGGCTGGGAATGCCCATCTTCCTCTGGCCACAGGCAGGGTCTAGCCAGGGACTTTGGGCCAGCTTCTCCCTTCCCCTCAGCCTCGTTCTGAAATTCTGGCTTCAGTGACATCAGCCGCCATTTATTAAGCAGGGACTGTGCTAGGCACTTGACACAAATCGTCTTTCTTAATCTTAACAACCCTGAGAGGCAGCTCTCATTATCCCATTTTACTGATGAGAAAACTGAGCCTCAGAGAGATGAAGATGGTCACCGAGCTAGTAAGTGAGGATCCAGGTGTAGGCCTGGGCCTGCCTGACTTGGATGCATGCTCCTGACCCCGCCTCACCCTGCTTCCCCGCCAGGCAGGTCACTCAGGCAGAGGGCATGGCCTTGGCAGGCAGGTTCGGGTGCCTGTTTTTCGAGGTCTCTGCCTGCCTGGACTTCGAGCACGTGCAACACGTCTTCCACGAGGCAGTACGGGAAGCACGGCGGGAGCTGGAGAAGAACTCCCTGGCCAGGCCCCTCTTCATCTCCGAGGAGAGGGCCCTGCATCACCAGGCCCCACTCACGGCCCGGCATGGGCTGGCCAGCTGCACCTTCAACACACTTTCTACTGCTTGCTTGAAGGAGATGCCTACCGTGGCCCAGGCCAAGCTGGTCACTGTAAAGTCATCCCGGGCTCAGAGCAAGCGCAAGGCGCCCACCCTGACACTGTTGAAGGGCTTCAAGATCTTCTGAGGGCCCCTGCTCAGGATTCCAGGCTCAGCGCTGGGCAGTCTGCAGGGCAGGAGCTGGCTTCTCACCACCGGCTTTCCTTCTGATGGAACAGCAGCCCTCACCCTCTGGTGGACAGCTGACCCCTTCTCCAGCACCAGGCAGTGTCCCTGACACCCAGTTCACTGTAGGAGCAATAGGGACAGGCAGAAATTCTGCTCCTATTCCCTCCAGACCTTGGTTTCCATGGTAACCACCGCATCCCTCACCCTGAAGGAAACAGCCACTGTGACAACGCAGGGACCTGGGGTCAGCCTGAAGTGGAAGAAAATTGCAGCGTCCATCATGGCGCCATCACCCCTTCCTGCTGCATCTACAGCCAGGCCTGATGTGGCCCCTGGTGGACAGCTCTGGGTGGACAGCTTCAGGAGGCACTGCATAAGTGTGGGCCTGAGAGCATCCTGCCCTGAGGTCCCAGCACCTCCTGGTGGACGGGAAGGGCAGGGCAGCTGCAGGTTTTGGGGGGCCAGAGCCTGGCCCTCCTCTTGCCTTCTGACCTCACAGAACCCCCAGGCAACAAACCTCACAGTTTATCCAAGTAAAATCTAGTTGCAATAATCCTACGGGACAGCCTGTGAGAAGCAAAGGTGTCCCAGGAAGGCCTATTTCCAGTCCTTTGCCTCTCAATGAGGGTAGAGGCAGAGGGCCGTGGGTAGGCCAGGGTAGGGAGCCTCCTGTGTGTGTTTCCACCAGGAGGCAGGGCCCCCGTATTTTCCAACCTTAAATCAAGGACTCTGTCCGCAGGCCCTCAGGACCAGCCTTCTCAAGTTTACTGATCAAAACTGCAGAACAAAGTCATTCTCTCCCGTGACAATCACCCAGGACTCCAGGGAGCCCACAGCTGGCTGTATCAGACATCCAGTAGGGAGAAACACAGCTTTCTGTTTGTAGTCTGGTGCGGCAGGACCTAGTACCCTTGGCAATGGGTCTGCGTGTTCAAAGTCCACTTTTGTAAGATACCACCTAAAGCATTTTTGGTTCATAAAGCAAATTTTTGCATCAATTATTTGGGGTTGCCACCACAGCTTATACTGCAACACGGTGGCTCAGACATGGGATCGCGACACTCCTTTGGGATCCCACGGTTAGCAAGAGAAGGGTCTCAGAGGCAGGGAGTTTCTTAGTTTTCTAGCTCTGTTTACCACAGGGCCCCTGGCCCAAAGGAAGTCTCTCACGGACCCTCAGCAGATCAGCAGGTAGAGGAGAGGCCTGTGGTGGGGGAAGGGAGGGGGAGGGGATTCTGAGTCCAGAATCCTGCCCCTTCCTCACTCAGCCCTTCCAGGAGCTTGGATTGAAAACAATAGCTCTTGCCCAGACTTCAGCCACCTTCTGCAGACGGAGAAGCCGAGGTCAGAGGGAGGCTGTGAACTCCTCAAGGCCACGTGAGGAGTCCTGGCCAGGCTTCCTGACCCACAGGCTCGCTCTGGATTTTGCACTTTTGCTTCAAGCCACTTGTGTGTGGACCACTGCCATTTGAACAAACTATGCAACTCCAACTGCCCACATGCAGAAGCTTTTTAATAAAAAGGTTTTGTTCGTTTTTTCCTAACAGGGTTTTAGTTTGATTGCAGTTCACTCACTCTGTCTGCTAACACCACGGGGGCACTGCCCTGCACCCTGACTAGCTCTCAGATTCTCGTTGGTCTGGAAGAATGGCTGGCGGCACATCATTGTCTTTTACCTCCATTTCCACCTGGGCCAACTTTGGCTTTTCTGAGAGCAAAGTCTCTCTTAGGGTGGTCAGGTTGTCGTCATCTTTGTTTCTGGCCTCGGCCAAGTACAGGACTTCTGGAGTTTGTTTTTCCGGTGGCAGCCTCTTTTGATTTCTGGGAGGAGAGAAAACACTATGGAATGTGAGTTCCCTGAGTTGGGGTGCCGAGTGTTTGGGGTAAGACTGGGTCTCCCAGGTGGGTTAGTGAGTTTGAGGTAGAAATCCAGTACACAGTTCTGGGAACAGTTTCGGGAGAAGCCGAGATGGTGCCATGGTTTTTGGCAGAGAAACATCTTATACTTGTCTGTGTGTCACCTTACCAAATCCTCAGTGCCAACTGTGAGCTCAACTACTATTGCTCCCCTTACAGGTGATGTAATGTGGCTCAGAGGGGCCAAAGGAGCACATGCCTGGGACGTGCGTTTAAGTTTCCTGACTCTGAGTCCCGTGTTCTTTTCACCAAACCACATTTTCTCATCGCAGGGCTGTCATCCTACTTAGTGCAAGTCCTTGTCACCCCACACCCCATCCCCACCCTCATTCCACCCCATCTCTAGACAAACTACCTCAGGAAATTCCTAACTTATCTTCCTGCCTCTAGGTGCTTACTTCTCCAAACTGGCCTACACACACCAAATCATGATTGTAAAGTCCCTGTGCGTACACATCACTCCCCAGCTCAAGCACCTTCAGTGGCTCCCCACTCCCACTTCCTTAACCTGGCATTCAAGATCCAGTCTTCCTTCCAATAACTTTCCCAAATGTCTTCCCTCTGAGGTGGTTCTACTCAAAGTACCCACCTCTAGATTTCCTGGCCATAGTAGAGGGACCCGGCTGTGGTTAGAGCTGACCGCCCAGTCTGCTTGGGCCATAGGGGAGTATCTCAGTGTCTGCTGCTTCTGAGGACACCTGCCTTGTCTCTAAAGTGACCTTCTTGAGGGGGATGCTTCCTGACAGGGTGAGAGAGGAAAGGTCACCTTCTTAGAGGCTATACCCTCTGGGTCTTTTTATATCCTGCATCCAGACTGATCTTGCTAAAACATAAACCTTTCATGTCCCTGTGCAAAGCTCTTCTTTGGCTCCCCAGTGCCCATGAGCTGGAACCTGAACGCCTTCGGATGGTCCCCAGGGCCTGTTCACTCCGGGCTCTGCTGCCTCCTGTCGTCGTCCTCCCCCTGCCCTCCTCACACTCCACGCTGCAGCCCCTCGGGCCCTCCTCCTCCCGCCTCGAGCTTGGTGTGTGCTGTCCCTTGGTCTGGAAGGCTTCCATAGCCCACCCTCTCTCTCTCTTTTTTTGCCCCGCAGGCCCCAGATCCCATCTCTGTGCTCCCACAATACTCTATTATGTCCCACAGTCGCCACCTGTCACTCTAAACTACACTTAACCTCCCCACCAAACTGTAAACTCCATAAGGCCAGGGCTGAATCTATCTTGCCCAGCCCTGCGGCCCCCGCTCTCAGTGCGGAGCTTAGCGCAGAGCAGGTGCTCAGCTTATTCTGTGGAATGAATGATGACTGGGCCGTAGCAGTTCCTAACGACTAGTTACCAACGTGAGCCAAGGGCACTGGGTTATTTCTTTCTGGCTTTACAGCAGAACTGTGAGGAGGATTCATAGATGACATAAAATATAGCCCAGAAGGAAGAGCGTGGGGGTTAGGCCAACCCTTCCATGGGTCCTCAGGGGCCTTTTCCTGTACAGTGGGAATAGGTGATTTGTGCCAGCCCCACCTTACAGGGCTGTCTTGATCAAGTGAGAGAATGTGAAGGTGCCTTTAAAATTGTGAAACATGATACAGATCTGAGGGAGAGATTCTCATTATTATTGTTTAAAAGTTACTGCTAGTTACTAGGGCTATAGTAATTATTGAATGAATGGGAATGAGTGAACCAAGCATTTGTTGAATAACTTCTAGAACCAGACTTTGTGCCAGTTGCTTGGGGAAACAAAATTGAGTCAAATGTGGTCCCTGCCTTCAAGGAGCTCTCAGAAGTTAGCCCTGGAATCCTCCAGAGAGTTTAACAAAATGCCAATGCCCAGGTCCCACCCTACACCCTTTGTGTCAGAATCTCCAAGGTGAGGTACAGACTTCTGTGTATTTAATATTCCTCCTCAGGTGATTTGGTTGTGTATCCAGGGTTAAGGAGTATTGTTGTTATAAAGATGTCAGAATTACCCCAGGAGCCCCGACTGATCTCAGGTCTCTTTCCGTGCCCTGCATTTGGCCTTGGAGCAGCACAAGGCTTTCCCCTTTAAGGACGGCCCTAACTCTGCAAAAGCCCCCACTGTGCACTCGCCACAATCCTAGGAAGAGGGAATCCATTATTACTGCCATTTATAGAAGAAGAAGCTGGCTTGGAGATATTGAGTGTCTTGCCCAGCTACTGAGTGGCAGAACTGGAATTTGAACCCAGCTTTTGTGACTCCAGAGCCAGAGATCCTGACTTCTGAGATACACCAGCCCGTGCCCTGTTTGCTGGCCAGGGCCAAGGAGTGGTCATCGGGGACAGTTGCCAGTTTTTCAGCAGCTTTGGGTTCTCAAAGGACCCTAAAGGATGCATTTTGCTGTCCTAAAGGGTGGACAGCCAAGGCCCCTAGATGACCCCTCTCTAGGTTTCCTTTGGGAGGGTAGGGCCCCCCCCTCCAGAGACCACCCCCAGACCAGCTCCTCACCTGTTTGCCTGGATGTTCCTTCCCAAGAAGACGATGCTTATCACGACCACCACGACCACCAGGGCAAACATGGAACTAGTCCAAGGAGTTGCTGGGGAGGGACACACAGGACAGAGCCTTGAGGAGAGGCTGGGTGCCCTTCAGGCCCCTAACAGACCAGCTCACAGCATCAACCGTCCTGTGCTGTGGGCCAGGTATTGTAGAGAGACTCTAACTAAGCTGAAAATGTGCCCCCTGCCCTGCGGGAACTCCCAGTCCAGTGTGGGGGGGAGAGGGAGATAAGATCTCTGCTCTGAAGAAGCTCTCATCTACCTGGGGGAGACAGCACTGCAGCTGGGTAATAATAGTGGGCAAAGGAGGAGTGTGGGTGAAGATGAACTTCACAGTCTTCAGGGTTTTGCTAGGGGCTAGCCAAGTGCAGTACAAGGGGAAAAGGAAGGAAGGGAGGGAGGGAGGAAAGAAAGAAGGGGCGGCAGTTAAATTGGATTCAACACACTGCCCACAGACAATACGTAAAGTGGCTAATCTGAATTTGGATAATCAAGATTGGTCCACACTGTACCCAAGTGAGGCAGGATCTAGCTTCAGAGCTTTTGCATTTGCTATCCCCTCTACCAGGAATGTTCTTCCCCCACATAATCTGCATGGCTAATTCCTTCACCTCCTGCAAGCTTTATTCAAACACCACCTTCTTAGGGATGCCTTCCTTGACCACATTATGTTCCCTGCAGCACACTTCCTATTCCCTTTCTCTGCTTAATTTTTCTCCCTATTATGCATCCCCAGCACACTATGCAGTTTAGTCATTTGTTGATTTTCTGTCTCTTTCACTAGAAGATATGCTGCATGAGGGCGGAGCTTTTTTTTTTTTCCCCTTCTGTAACCCCAGTGCTGAGAACAGTGCCTGGTGCACAGAAGGAACTTAATAAATATTTGTGACTGACAGGATGGATGAGTAAATGAGTGGCCAGCCCTGAGAAAAGGAGGGTGCAGTTTAGCCAGACCCCTCTGGGTAGTGAGACCCCTCAGCCTCAGTCCCTGGCTTGGAGGAAACGTGCAGCCTGCTGCAGAGGAGGGGACCATGAAGGGGGCTTCAGCCAGATTCCTCTCTTTGTGTTGTGTCCACCACTTACCATCTTCTACGCGAAAAAACCAAAGCATTTCTTCCAGCAGCTCCTGAGGCACCTCGGTGCCAGGTGGGGTTCCAGTAAGCTCCTCATTGTAGCCCATGCCACTGCTCCTGGTTGGGATATGTTTCTGACAACAAAGTCCTTAGGCCCCTTCGCCCCCAGGTGCTCTCCTGGCCTCCTAGGTTCTGGCTCTTTGCAAAGCCCCAAAGCCTGCTGGAGACAAAGCAGAGAACATGACTGGATATCTCACCCCAGTTTACTCTCCCCTCCCTGCCCAAACCCAGCTCTCCTCAGGCCCAAAGTTACAGGACCAAAACAGCTGGAACTCCCGGAACAGGTGGGGCCTGGAGAAGCAGAGACCGTAGAAGTGGGAGTCACTCAAATCTTTATGAAAACTCATCATGTGTGGGGAAGAGCACTGACCTGGGAGTGAGGAGGACTGAGCCACTGATGGGCTGTGGGACTCTTGCAGGGGACTCCCGTCCTCCAAGAAGAAACCGATATCTAGACTATACAAAGAATTCTCGCAAATTAAGAAGAAAAAGACTAGAATCCTAATAAATGTGTAAAGGATATAAACAGGCAGTTTACAAAATAGGAGACCCAAAAGGCTAGCAAGAATATGAAAATAAACTCTTTGGAAATAACAAGAATGAAAATTAAAACAAAATGAAACACCACTTGGCATCTATTAGATTGGCGTAGTTTGGAAGGTGGATAATGCTGTGTGTTGGCGGGGCTCTGGGGCTATAGCCTTATGCACTGCCAGGGCGTGTAGACTGGGGCAGCCATCTAGGGAGCAAATTAGTCAAAGTAAGTGTACACATGACCCAGCAGTTCTGCTCCTGAGTGTATTTATATCTCAAAGAAAGTATCCCCGAGGATCATAAGGGGGCATGCCACACCATTTATGAAAATTCACATATGCACACAAAACAACAACACACATTTTACAAAAACACATTTTTAAAAAGACCCATTCAACACATTTGGATAATTATCACTGGGGGTGGGGAGAAGAAAAAGGTAACAGAAATGGAGATCCAAGTAAAGAAATAGAACAGGAGAAGGGTTTTGAACAGACCAATCATGAAATCATGTCATAGGGCTAAGAAGACAATGAGGCAAAGAGAGAACAAGAGAGGCCAGAGGCCTTCTCAAGTCGCCCTGCTCTGACACTGCCTTCCAATCCAAAATAGCCTTTGGAGGCTCAGCCAGGAACATCCGAAAACAAGTGGATGGCAAACAGCCAAACAGAAAAACAAGGTACTAATAAAAAGATTGCTATCAGAGTTTTCTCCAACTCTCCAGCTCTGAGAAAACTGAAGAAACATCTACAGATTTTGAGGGAAAATATTTTGACACAAATATAATATGGAGCTGAGTTTTTCCTATGTGAATGATCATTCATGGGTCAAGATAGAGATGGAAGTCAGGGAGAAAGAAAGACTTTTTTTTAGACTTTCAGAGACTCAGATGCCTACTACCTGCTTACTCATTTGAAGCATATAATATATATACTGAATAATGGAAAGACAGAGTTACAGGAGTGGCGAATCGATGTGATCTTGTGTTCCAGCTCCAACTGTCCAGAGCACTTGCTAAGAAGGGCTGTGAGTTTCTGTCCAGTCTCAGAGGCAGGAGTACCTGGATTACTTAGTAACATTGGCCACAGGCCCCTGTTGCATATGCAGAGCCCCCCTGAATACCCACAGAGAAAAGAGCATGGATTTCAAGACACCAAACACCAACTCCCTTTGGGGAAGTGGGATGGGGCCTAAACCCATGGGACATCCACTTTGAACACTTCTGTATTGTATACATTTCTTGTGAGCACATACTACCTTCATGAAAACAATACATGTAATTACATTTTTTAAATGTATGTATTTTGTATGTATATTCTAAATATATATTTTGTGTATTTGTATGTATTTTAAACGTATGTATATACTATCCAAAGAAAACGAAAACACAAATTCGAAAAGATAGATACAGGGACTTCCCTGGTGGCACAGTGGTTAACAATCCGCCTGCCAATGCAGAGGACACGGGTTCGAACCCTGGTCGGGGAAGATCCCACATGCCGCGGAGCAACTAAGCCCATGCGCCACAACTACTGTGCTCTAGAGCCTGCAAGCCACAACTACTGAAGCCCGCATGCCTAAAGCCCATGCTCTGCAACAAGAGAAGCCACCGCTCGCTGCAACTAGAGAAAGCCTGAGCACAGCAACGAAGACCCAACGCAGCCATAAGTAAATAAATAAATAAATAAATAAATAAATAAATAAATAAATAATTTTATTTATTTAAAAAAAAAAAGAAAAGATAGATGCAACCCAATATTCACAGCAGCATTATTTACAATAGCCAAGATATGGAAGCAACCTAAGTGTCCATCAACAGATGAATGCATAAAGAAGATGTGGTATATATACATACAATGGAATACTACTCAGCCATAAAAAAAATGAAATTTTGCCATTTGCAGCAACATGGATGGACTTGAAGGGTATTATGCTAAGTGAAATAAGTCAAAGAAAGACAAATACTCTATGATATCACTTATATGTGGAATCTAAAAAATAAAACAAAAAAGAAATAGTGAATATAACAAAAAAGAAACAGACTCAAAGATATAGAGAACAAACTAGTGGTTACCAGTGGGAAGAGGGAAGGGGGAGGGGCAATATATCAGGGTAGGGGATTAGGAGGTACAAACTACTATGTATAAAATAAATAAGCTACAAGGATATACTGCACAGCACAGAAAATATAGACAATAGTTTATAATAACTATAAATGGAGTATAACATTTAAAAATTATGAATCACTATGTTATACACCTGAAGCATATAATATTGTAAATGAACTATACCCCAATAAAAAAAGTATGTATATATTGTATTTATACCTTTTGAGACAATTCCAATTTTGGATGTTTAATTAGTGGAACTAATCAAGATGTCAGTTCTTCCCAATTTGATCTATAGATAGAGTGCAACCCCAGTCAAAATCCCAGCAAGTTATTTTATGGATATTGACAAACTGGATTTAAAGTTTATATGGAGAGGCAAAAGACCCAGAATAGTCAACACAATATTGAAGGAGAAGAACAAAGTCAGAGGACTGATGCTTCCCAACTTCAAGACTCACTTTAAAACTACAGTAATCAAGATAGTGTGATACTGGAACCAATCAGATAAGTGTACACATTTGCTTGTAGGCTGATGTCCACAATGGAATGTGTGTTTTAAACATGTATAATATTGTTATAATAAAAATATACCAACAAATGAAACAAACAAAAAGATAAGACGGATACAAGTCAGCCCTCCCTGACTGTGTTAGATGCCACAGAAACAAAGGACACAGTTCCCTCAGAGCACTTATCCAGTTTTCTTCTAGAGTGAGCATGGTATTAATATCTCTGCTTTTTAAAAATTATTAACTAAACTTCATGATTTATTTGCATTTCATTTTTCCATTAATGTCTTTTTGCTGCTCCAGGTTCCCATCCAGGATATCATATTGCATTTAGTTGTCATGTCTCCTTAGGCCCCTCCAGGAGATTTCTGCATTTTAAACAGGGCTTAACCATCTGTCATTGGACAGTGATTCCTGCCAAAGAACCTGGGCCACCCATCCCCATGGGAGGTTGAAGACACTCACCCTGGGTCCTGGGTTCCGAGGACTTGTCTGATCTGCTGCTGGGAGCAGCACCGATTTCTCTGTTCCTCTTCCTCCTTTCTGGGCAATACTGATGGTCTTTGCACCTGAGCTTTCGCACAGCTGTCACCTAGGGGGCAGCGCTGCAGAGCCTGGGCCAGCCAGGCCCATCTGGTAGCTCTGCATTTAGCACACGCCTGGAGCCTTCTCTGTCACTTGGCGGTGACTGACCTCTTGAATGAGAGGCCTCAGATGGCAAACAGGCTCCACCTGACTTTCACAATCAGCAAGAACCAGGAGCCCAGCGCTCTCCTTCTTATCTGTTGGCCTCAAGTAAAAAGAAAACATCCAGACCCTCTTGCCAGCCCAGGGGAATGGGCTGGGGAGGACCCTCCATCTGAAGGTCCCGTCATTGCAGGGGGCTGTGTGGTGTGCCCACTCCAGGCCTCTATTTCCTGGTATTATCAATATTTAACCACGGAGCAGGGAGCCAAGCCTGGCCTTTTACAGCCTCTGCTTTCTCCCAGTGAGGGTCATGGCCTCCTGTGAACTCCTCACAAGAAGCTATAAAATAAGACCTTTGGAGGGCCAGGGGTGGGGAAGGCAAGGCATGTGAGGCTGTGTGAGTGACACAGAGAGGAGGAAGTGGGCCAGGTTGAACAGCGTTGAGTGGGAAGGGTTTGGTGGGGAAGCAGGAGTGAGGTGCTCCCCCCACCAGGCCACATGTATTCAATTCTGATCATCAGTGGGCTTTTCTACCCACCCACCCCCAGGCTCCTTGCATCTCCAGCAACCCTCGGAGTTGGCTCAGTAAGGAGTAGGGTTCCCATTTCCCAAGTGAGGAAACAGGTTGAATGAAGTCACATGACAGGTGCAAGCTCCTCTATGAGTTAATATTGGTCAGCGGTGTGAACGACAGAGAAAAAGAGATGCAACAGGGAACCTAGGGCCAGAATGGACTCCAGCTCCTCATCGTTTCGTAACTCATTCATTCAATAAATATTACTTGAACACCAACTGTGTGGACACAAGGTAAACAAGACAGGCAAGGACCCTGGTCTCCTGAAGCTCATACTCTAGGGGACAGACAGGCAACAAAAAAGTAAGTAAAACATAAGATAATTTCAGCTAGTGACAATTTCTGTGAATAATTTAAACAACGAAATGATACAGAAATAGATGGGGGGCTATGATTACTATATTACTTTACTAAAAACGGAATGACAAAGAATTAACTATGCAAAGACCTGGGGCGGCAAGTGCAAAGGCACTGAAGAAATAATGAGCTTAATTAGTTTGAGAAACAAAAAAAAGGGCAACGTAGCTGAAGCACAGTGATATGGGGAGGTGGCATGGAATAAAGTTGGAGGGTAGACAGAAACAGAACATGCAGTAAAACAGAATAAGGTGTATGGATGTAGAGAGAAGCCACTGGAGGTGACATGATCTGACTGACATTTATCCAAGATCACTTGGCTTGCTGGGTGGGGAATGGTTTGTAAGGGAGCGAGAGAGGAGATGGGAGACATTAGGAGGCTCTTGCATTCATCCAGGCAAGAGACAGTGGTGGTTTGGACCAGGATAATGACAGCAAAGATGGGGAGAAGTGGTCAGATTCAGGGTACATTTTGGAGAGAAAGGCAGCTGATAGATTTCGAAAGAAAGGAACTCAACTGTAACTCTCTTAAGCACAAAAGGAATTCGAAAGGGATTCATTGGCTCATATAACTGGGAAGAGCAGAGTGGAGCTGTCCTTAAGGATAGCTGGAACCAGGAGTCTGAAGATCCTTCGCTCTTTCTCTCTAGGTCTCTTTCTTTTTTTTTTTTTTTTTGTAATTGCACTTTTTAAAAAAAAAAATTCATTTATTTATTTATTTTTGGCTGTGTTGGTTCCTCTTTTCTGTGCGAGGGCTTTCTCCAGTTGTGGCGAGCGGGGGCCACTCTTCATCGCGGTGCCCGGGCCTCTCACTGTCACGGCCTCTCATTGCGGAGCACAGCTCCAGACGCGCAGGCTCAGTAGTTGTGGTGCATGGGCTTAGTTGCTCCGCGGCATGTGGGATCTTCCCGGACCAGGGTTCGAACCCGTGTCCCCTGCATCGGCAGGCAGATTCTCAACCACTGCGCCACCAGGGAAGCCCTCTAGGTCTCTTTCTGCTTCTCTCTGGGTATCAAGCTCATTCCCACAGGCTGGCCATCTCCTGGTAGCTGGACCAGGCTGCAGGAAATCCAGGCTCACACCCTTACAGCTAGAGGAGGAAGGAGTCCCTCTTCTCAACTCCAGTTTGGCAGTTCCTGGGACAGGACCCTAATTGTCCTGGCCTGGGTCACATACCCACGTTTTGGATCAGTTGTTTTGGCCAAGGGTGAAGTACTATGGATGCTAGCTCAAATCTCATACCCATTGAGTAGCCAAGAGAGAAAGGCTGTGAGCTGGATAGCCATGCCAGTGTGGGTCCCTAAAGTGACCCCTTGACTACAATCCTCCCAGTCTGCCCTGGGGGAGTGTCACTGGGCTCTTAAAGGGGATTGTGTCCCCTTCAAGAGGCGCCTGCCCTATCCAAGGTTTTCCACTCTTCTGCCTGTTTCTCTTTTCTTCTTCCTCTTACTTTAGTTCTCTCTGCTACAGCTTATCCAATAATTATTATTCCGTATCTGCTCTGTGCCAGGATTATGCTACTGATGAACAATCACAGTCATTGTTCCTGACTTCATGGAGACGGCAGTCTCATGGGAGTCACACAGGTGGTCACACCAGGGATCACGTAATTGATTGCTGTGTGATAAGGGCCATGACGTACACACAAAGACGAGAGAACATTACCAAGCCTTCCCTTCCTCATAGCTTCAAATATCACTTCTGGACAAATCAGTCCTACCTTGGACTCTCCTTTCTTGACCTCTCCAGTTCCTTGTCTCCCTCCCTGGGTAATTAGCAGTGGAGTGGAGTAGAAAGAGCTTTGGACTTTCCCCTGCTATTCTAAATCTACCACCTCATAATCCTTCTAATCTCAGTTTAAATATCCTGTCAGGGAAACCTTCCATATCAGTTAAGACTTGTGATTGGTTCTGGGTAACAAAGACCCAATTTCAGTGGTTTAAATACATAGGGTTTATTTTTTCATATAAGAATTTCAGAGGTAGGGACTTCCCTGCTGGTCCATTGGGTAAGACTCCACACTCCCAATGCAGGGGGCCCGGGTACGATCCCTGGTCGGGGAACTAGATCCCACATGCATGGTGCAACTAAGAGTTCACATGCCACAACTGAGAAGCCTGCATGCTGCAACTAAAAAAAAAAAGATCCCACATGCCGCAACGAAGATCCCGCATGCCACAACTAAGACCTGGTGCAGGCTAAATAAATAACTAAATTTTTTTTTTTTTAGAAGAATTTCAGAGGTAGACAGTTACTGATGTCAAAAGCTCAAGGAAATCAGTGCTGATCTCTGAGAATTCCCTCATGGTCCCAAGAAGGCAAATGCAGCCCCTGCCATGATGTCCAAGTTCCAAGCAGATAAAAAGGAAAAAGGGAAGAAGGACAAAAAGATGTGGCTATCAAGTATTATGGACAAATAACCTGCCAGAGAGTAAATCCAGACAACACGGAGAACTACAGAGAAAGACGGCATTCCCATAGAACAGTAGCAGGGCAACCAGTGGGCTAACCAGGAAACTTTATTGCCAGGAGATCGTCACAGGTCATGCCCAGCAGGATTTGATAACCGTCATGGACCAGAGATGGCTACGCAGACTGTAACAGAGCCTGCTAATCGTCCCCTAGAATACATTCTTCCCTTCCTCCTTTTTATAAAAGAACCCTCTGAATTTCAGCGTCATATGGCCACCCAGCTAGAGACTGCATTTCCCAGATCGCTTGCAGTTTGGGGTGGTCCTTTGACTAAGTTTTGGACAAGAGATGAGAGTAGTATACTACTTCTGAATTACTCTCTCTCTTTTTTTTTTTTTTTGCAATTATGTAAACTTTTAAATTGAAGTGTAACCTACATGCAGAAAAGTAAACAAATATTAAGATCTGGCTTAGTGGATTTTTACATGTGAACACACCCATGTGTGGGAACATACACCCTCTAGATCAAGAAATAGAACATTGCCAGAACATAGAAGTCTTCTTGTGTCCACTTCCGGTTACTACCCCCCACAAAGACAACCACTGTCCTGACTTTTAATACCATAGGCTAGTTTGCCTGTTTTTATATTTTATGTAAATGGAATCAATCGATATGTAATCTTTTGTGTCTGGCTTCTTTTGCTCAACATTATATTGTGGTATTCACCCATGTTGTGTGTAGTTGTGGCTCATTCATTCTTGTTTTCAGAATATTCCATTGTGTGACTACGCCACACTATTTTTATCTATGGATCCTATTTTTATAAGAGAAATTTCAACCCATCCCTTCTTTCCTTTGCCTGGAACATGAGTATGATGGTGGAAAGAACATCTAAAGGCAAGAGTCATTAAATTACAACGTATGGGCCAAATCTAACCTGCAGCCTGTTTTTGTAAATACGGTTTTATTGGAACATGGCAGTGCTCATTTGCTTATGTAATGTCTATGTCTGCTTTTGCATTACATTAGAAGAATTGGGCAGTTGTAGCAATGATTGTATTGTCTGCAAAGCCTAAAATACTTACTATGTGGCCCTTTACAGGAAAATTTTGTGGACCCAGACAACAAGTTAGAAGGGCCTGGTTCCCTGCATGACCTCATGGAGCACAGCAGCCTACCTGCCCTGGAGCTGTCCACCTCTGGAGTGTTATGTGTGAGAGAGGTAAACTTTGGTATGATTTGAGGCACTGTGTTTGAGATCTCTTTGTTACAGAAACTTAGTCTGTACTGTAACTAATACATACATTGTTTATGCTCAGTGACTGCTGAATTAGTGAATGCCATGGTATCAGAAGAACTAAGTTCTAGTCTAGTTCACTTTGCTATGATCAGCCATAGGGCCTTGGACCTTGAACCTCTTTTTCTTATCAAACCATATAAGCTTCAAAGAGGAGTAAAAAGGAAACGTACCTAAGAAATTATTACCAGGAGGGGTCAATTGTGTAATGACAAAATCCAGGCCCTTTAAACTCAGGAGGTTTTTCACCTGGGGTTAACCAGTTAGCTTTTCTGCTAAATAAATAATAGGTAAAACCCAATATGAAGGGAGGAACCCTTTTCCTAAGAAAAGGTAGGGAAACACCCATTGAGCTGTCCAGGGTCTTGACCTCTCAGTTCAGGGCACTTTAATCTGAGCCCAGGGTTAAAGTGCCAGGTAGGATCCTACCCTGAGCTCCAGGGACCTAAGGGTAAGCATCTTCCTGCTTCTCAACCTCCTGCCTCCCCACATCGAAGATGTGATGCTTGCTAAAGCTGACAGCCAGCAAAGGCTTAAAGGTGCTGGAGACTGCTCTATATTTCCAGGTCAGGCTGTTCTGTTCCTTGGGGTGGGTCATTCACTGTCAGCTGATGCCAAGTGGGTGGATAAGCCCTTGGCTTACTGTTTGTTCTTTCCTTCATTTTCACAAACATCACTTACACTCAGAAGCCAATTTAATCATTCAGTTTGAACAATAATTCTGCCAAGTTCCCAAAAGCAGCACATTCTCTTCTCAGTAAACTTCACAGAAAATGAAATGAAATCCAAAAGTGGTGACGTAAGAAAATGATAACACACAGGATAACCCAGCAGAGATATATGTACAAGGATGTTCACTGGAACGTTGTTTAAAGAGGTTAAAAAGAAATCTAAATATCCAAGAACAGGGGAGGGGTTAAATTATAGTACATTTGGAACCAGTATTTCTTCTAGGGGCCAATTTTTATATTAAACCCAGAGGAGGGAAACATATAGTAGAATTAGTGAGGAGATTTTCTGAAAAGGTGTGGCAATTTAGTCCAAAATTATTGGTGCTTAAGCACTGACTTGATGCCTCCATCTGTGATAGGGTGGTTGAGAAAAAAGATGGGTATCCAAAGGGAAGACATCATTATACTGAAATAAAATCATCTCAGTGATCAGATGCATTTTCAACAAACATAGATTTTGCTGGAAGCATTTCAGGAACATTTGCAAAGTATTGGAAGTTTGGGCAGAAACTGGTGTGAAACAATGGTACAAAATATGTACTTTCTCCAAGAAAGGACATTCTGTAGCCATCACTTTTATCTTAGTTATAACATTAGAAACGTTCTATGTCATTGACCCTTATTTACAATCCTTAATTCTTTGTCTTTGACCCCTTGCTCCTGGTTATAGGATAACCAAATATCTTCTTCAGTCCCTGACTAAATCAAAGTCCAAGAGTAGAATAAAATCAGTCTATCAGCCTTCCATTTTAATTATATGAGGTACTTGAAGTTTAATCATTCCCCTACACATCACTCTTTGAATAGCTTTGTCTTGAAGAGAGTTGCTCAATAATGTGTTTGAGGAATGTCTAACAACTTGGTCAATAAGCACTGTGTGTTACTTGGTCTGAATTTTGTTGTTCTCACCTTTACAAGCAAGTAAGCATTCTTTCAGAGGAACTAAGTGGCGTACAACTGACCCCACTGAAGTGTTAACGAGAACACTTCAGACAATTTAGTTAGGACTACAGTTAAAGTTTTATCACAATCTTGCTGTAAGGGGAAGGGCTTCTGGTAGTCCCAGTTTAGAAATTTACTTTTGGTGGGTGATTAATCATTGTGAGACTAGATTTAAAACAAAAACAAAAACCATGTACAATTAAAAAGTCACTAAGACTCTTGACTGATGTCAGTTGGGTGGGTGGGTGACTAAGGTTTTCAGAATAAGTCTTAATCCTCTTAAATGTATCAGAAAAATTTCTGAGCATTTTAATCAGGAATCATAATTTCTTTCCAGAAGGAGGTTATGAATTAAATCATTCAAATCCTGGACCAGATTTGGGACAATTTTTCTTTTGAACAACTCCTCCTTTGGTCTCAGATAATTTTTTTTTTTTTTTTAAATAGGGAGCATTTTCTTTTTTTTTTTTTTTTAATTATTTATTTATTTATTTTATTTATGGCTGTGTTGGGTCTTCGCTTCTGTGCGAGGGCTTTCACTAGTTGTGGCAAGCGGCGACCACTCTTCATCGCGGTGCGCGGGCCTCTCACTATCGCGGCCTCCCTTGTTGCGGAGCACAGGCTCCAGATGCGCAGGCTCAGTAATTGTGGCTCACGGGCCCAGCCGCTCCGCGGCATGTGGGATCTTCCCAGACCAGGGCTCGAACCCGTGTCCCCTGCATTGGCAGGCAGACTCTCAACCACTGCGCCACCAGGGAAGCCCTCAGATAATTTTTAAAGATCTGTCTTCATCAAAAAAGGGACTCTATTTTCATTAAATTTCTTGCCTAGTTGATCACTTTTTACTTTTTTTAAAAACTGGAGGCAAGTAGCCATACAAGAAAATATATAATCATCATTGACAGAAGTATTTATATCCACATTAATATTATTCCTTTAAACCAGCTTCCTATATTTGGAAAGAATTTCTTTAAAAAAATCTTTTTTCGTCAACATATAATTGATTTTTTAAAAAATTTTTATTGGAGTATAGTTTTTTTTTTTTTTTGGCTGCATTGGGTCTTAGTTGCGGCATGTGGGATCTTTTGTTGTGGTGTGCACACTTCTCTTTAGTTGTGGTGCGTGGGCTCCAGGGCACATGGGTTCAATAGTTGGGCACGCAGGCTTAGTTGCTCTGCGCGGCATGTGAGATCTTAGTTCCCTGACCAGGGATCGAACCTGTGTCCCCTGCATGAAGGTGGATTCTTAACCACTGGACCACGAGGGAAGTCCCCTCAATGTACAGTTGATTTATAATGTTGTGTTAGTTTCTGCTGTATGGCAAAGTGATCCAGTTATACAAATACGTATATATTCTTTTTCATATTCTTTTCCATTATGGTTTAATCACAGGATATTGAATATAGTTTCCTGTGCTATACAGTAGGATCTTGTTTATGCATTGTATATATAATATTTTTCATACACACACATACACACTACATCTTTTTATTTTCATTTTTGAATTTTATTTTATTTATTTTTTTATATAGCAGGTTCTTATTAGTCATCAATTTTATACACATCAGTGTATACATGTCAATCCCAATCGCCCAATTCAGCACACCACCATCCCCACCCCACCGCAGTTTTCCCCCCTTGGTGCCCATATGTCTGTTCTCTACATCTGTGTCTCAACTTCTGCCCTGCAAACCGGCTCATCTGTACCATTTTTCTAGGTTCCACATACATGCATTAATATACGATATTTGTTTTTCGCTTTCTGACTTACTTCACTCTGTATGACAGTCTCTAGATCCATCCACATCTCATCAAATGACTCAATTTCGTTCCTTTTTATGGCTGAGTAATATTCCATTGTATATGTGTACCACAACTTCTTTATCCATTCGTCTGTTGATGGGCATTTAGGTTGCTTCCATGTCCTGGATATTGTAAATAGTGCTGCAGTGAACATTGGGGTGCATGTGTCTTTTTGATTTATGGTTTTCTCTGGGTATATACCCAGTAGTGGGATTGCTGGGTTGTATGGTAGTTCTATTTTTAGTTTTTTAAGGAACCTCCATACTGTTCTCCATAGTGGCTGTATCAATTTACATTCCCACCAACAGTGCAAGAGGGTTCCCTTTTCTCCACACCCTCTCCAGCATTTGTTGTTTGTAGATTTTCTGATGATGCCCATTCTAACTGGTGTGAGGTGATACCTCATTGTAGTTTTGATTTGCATTTCTCTAATAATTACTGATGTTGAGCAGCTTTTCATGTGCTTCTTGGCCATCTGTATGTCTTCTTTGGAGAAATGTCTATTTAGGTCTTCTGCCCATTTTTGGATTGAGTTGTTTGTTTTTTTAATACTGAGCTGCATAAGCTGTTTATATATTTTGGAGATTAATCTTTTGTCTGTTGATTCGTTTGCAAATTTTTTCTCCCATTCTGAGGGTTGTCTTTTCGTCTTGTTTGTAGTTTCCTTTGCTGTGCAAAAGCTTTGAAGTTTCATTGGGTCCCATTTGTTTTGTTTGTTTTTATTTCCATGACTCTAGGAGGTGGATCAAAAAAGATCTTGCTGTGATTTATGTCAAAGAGTGTTCTTCCTATGTTTTCCTCTAAGAGTTTTATAGTGTCCGGTCTTACATTTAGGTCTCTAATCCATTTTGAGTTTATTTTTGTGTATGGTGTTAGGGAGTGTTCTAATTTCATTCTTTTACATGTAGCTGTCCAGTTTTCCCAGCACCACTTATTGAAGAGACTGTCTTTTCTCCATTGTATATCCTTGCCTCCTTTGTCATAGATTAGTTGACCATAGGTGCCTGGGTCTATCTCTGGGCATTCTATCCTGTTCCATTGATCTATGTTTCTGTTTTTGTGCCAGTACCATATTGTCTTGATGACTGTAGCTTTGTAGTATAGTCTGAAGTCAGGGAGTCTGATTCCTCCAGCTCCACTTTTTTCCCTCAAGACTGCTTTGGCTATTCAGGGTCTTTTGTGTCTCCATACAAATTTTAAGATTTTTTGTTCTAGTTCTGTAAAAAATGCCATTGGTAATTTGATAGGGGTTGCATTGAATCTGTAGATTGCTTTGGGTAGTATAGTCATTTTCACAATATTGATTCTTCCAATCCAAGAACATGGTATATCTCTCTGTTTGTATCAACTTTAACTTCTTTCATCAGTGTCTTATAGTTTTCTGCATACAGGTCTTTTGTCTTCCTAGGTAAGTTTATTCCTATGTATTTTATTCTTTTTGTTGCAATGGTAAATGGGAGTGTTTCCTTAATTTCTCTTTCAGATTTTTCATCATTAGTGTATAGGAATGCCAGAGATTTCTGTGCATTAATTTTGTATCCTGCAACCTTACCAAATTCATTGATTAGCTCTAGTAGTTTTCTGATGGCATCTTTAGGATTCTCTATATATAGTATCAAGTCATCTGCAAAGAGTGACAGTTTTACTTCTTCTTCTCCGATTTGTATTCCTTTTATTTCTTTTTTTTCTCTGATTGCCGTGGCTAGGACTTCCAATCCTATGTTGAATAATAGTGGTGAGAGTGGACATCCTTGTCTCATTCCTGACCTTAGAGGAAATGCTATCAGTTTTTCACCGTTGAGAATGATGTTTGCTGTGGGTTTGTCATATATGGCCTTTATTATACTGAGGTAGGTTCCCTCTATGCCCACTTTCTGGAGAGTTTTTATCATAAATGGGTGTTGAATTTTGTCAAAAGCTTTTTCTGCATCTACTGAGATGATCATATGGTTTTTCTTCTTCAATTTGTTAATATGGTGTATCACATTGATTGATTTGCATATATTGAAGAATCCTTGCATCCTTGGGATAAATCCCACTTGATTATGGTGTATGATCCTTTTAATGTGTTGCTGGATTCTGTTTGCTAGTATTTTGTTGAGGATTTTTGCATCTGTATTCATCAGTGATATTGGTCTGTAATTTTCTTTTTTTATAGTGTCTTTGTCTGGTTTTGGTATCAGGGTGATGAGAATGAGTATTCTCATAGAATGAGTTTGGGAATGTTCCTTCCTCTGCAATTTTTTGGAAGAGTTTGAGAAGGATGGGTGTTAACTCTTCTGTAAATGTTTGATTGAATTCACCTGTGAAGCCATCTGGTCCTGGACTTTTGTTTGTTGGAAGATTTTTAATCACAGTTTCAATTTCATTACTTGTGATTGGCCTGTTCATATTTTCTGTCTCTTCCTGGTTCAGTCTTGGAAGGTTATACCTTTCTAAGAATTTGTCCATTTCTTCCAGGTTGTTCATCTTATTGTCATAGAGTTGCTTGTAGTAGTCTCTTAGGATGCTTTGTGTTTCTGCGGTGTCTGTTGCAACTTCTCCTTTTTCATTTCTAATTTTATTGATTTGAGTCCTCTCCCTCTTTTTCTTGATGAGTCTGGCTAATGGCTTATCAATTTTGTTTATCTTCTCAAAGAACCAGTTTTTAGTTTTATTGATCTTTGCTATTGTTTTCTTTGTTTCTATTTCATTTATTTCTCCTCTGATCTTTATGATTTCTTTCCTTCTGCTAACTTTGGGTTTTGTTTGTTCTTCTTTCTCTAGTTTCTTTAGGTGTAAGGTTAGATTGTTTACTTGAGATTTTTCTTGTTTCTTGAGGTAGGCTTGTATAGCTATAAACTTCCCTCTTAGAACTGCTTTTGTTGCATCCCATAGATTTTGGATTGTCGTGTTTTCATTGTCATTTGTCTCTAGGTATTTTTTGATTTCCTCTTTGATTTCTTCAGTATCTCTTGGTTATTTAGTAACATATTGTTTAGCCTCCATGTGTTTGTGTTTTTTACGTTTTTTTCCCTGTAATTCATTTCTAATCTCATAGCATTGTGGTCAGAAAAGATGCTTGATATGATTTCAGTTTTCTTGAATTTACTGAGGCTTGATTTGTGACCCAAGATGTGATCTATCCTGGAGAATGTTCCATGCGCACTTGAGAAGAAAGTGTAATCTGCTGTTTTTGGATGGAATGTCCTATAAATGTCAATTAAATCTATCTGGTCTATTGTGTCATTTAAAGCTTCTGTTTCCTTATTTATTTTCATTTTGGATGATCTGTCCATTGGTGTAAGTGAGGTGTTAAAGTCCCCCACTATTATTGTGTTACTGTCGATTTCCTCTTTTATAGCTGTTAGCAGTTGCCTTATGTATTGAGGAGCTCCTATGTTGGCTGCATATATATTTATAATTGTTATATCTTCTTCTTGGATTGATCCCTTGATCATTATGTAGTGTCCTTCCTTGTCTCTTGTAACACTCTTTATTTTAAAGTCTATTTTATCTGATATGAGTATTGCTACTCCAGCTTTCTTTTGATTTCCATTTGCATGGAATATCTTTTTCCATCCCCTCACTTTCAGTCTGTATGTGTCCCTAGTTCTGAAGTGGGTCTCTTGTAGACAGCATATATATGGGTCTTGTTTTTGTATCCATTCAGCAAGCCTGTGTCTTTTGGCTGGAGCATTTAATCCATTCACGTTTAAGGTAATTATCGATATGTATGTTCCTATGACCATTTTCTTAATTGTTTTGGGTTGTTGTTTTTCTTTATTAATAAACTTTACTTTCTTTTTTTTAAAAAAAGTATTTGTTTATTTATTTATGGCTGTGTTGGGTGTTCGTTTCTGTGCGAGGGCTTTCTCTAGTTGTGGCAAGCGGGGGCCACTCTTCATCGCGGTGCGCGGGCCTGTCACTATCACGGCCTCTCTTGTTGCGGAGCACAGGCTCCAGATGCGCAGGCTCAGTAATTGTGGCTCACGGGCCCAGCTGCTCCACGGCACATGGGATCTTCCCAGACTAGGGCTCAAACCTGTGTCCCCTGCATTGGCAGGCAGATTCTCAACCACTGCGCCACCAGGGAAGCCCTTGGGTTTGTTTTTGTAGGTCCTTTTCTTCTCTTGTGTTTCCCACTTAGAGAAGTTCCTTTAGCATTTGTTGTAGAGCTGGTTTGGTGGTGCTGAATTCTCTTAGCTTTTGCTTAACTGTGAAGCTTTTGATTTCTCCATCGAATCTGAATGAGATCCTTGCCAGGTAGAGTAATCTTGGTTGTAGGTTCTTCCCTTTCATCACTTTAAGTATGTCATGCCACTCCCTGCTGGCTTGTAGAGTTTCTGCTGAGAAATCAGCTGTTAACCTTATGGGAGTTCCCTTGTATGGTGTCATTTTTCCCTTGATGCTTTCAATAATTTTTCTTTGTCTTTAATTTTTGCCAATTTGATTACTGTGTGTCTCGGCATGTTTCTCCTTGGGTTTATCCTGTATGGGACTCTCTGCGCTTCCTGGACTTGGGTGGCTATTTCCTTTCCCATGTTAGGGAAGTTTTCGACTATAATCTCTTCAAATATTTTCTCGGGTCCTTTTTCTCTCTCTTCTCCTTCTGGGACCCCTATAATGTGAATGTTGTTGCGTTTAATGTTGTCCCAGAGGTCTCTTAGGCTGTCTTCATTTCTTTTCATTCTTTTTTCTTTGTTCTGTTCCGCAGCAGTGAATTCCACCATTCTGTCTTCCAGGTCACTTATCCGTTCTTCTGCCTCAGTTATTCTGCTATTGATTCCTTCTAGTGTATTTTTCATTTCAGTTATTGTATTGTTCATCTCTGTTTGTTTGTTCTTTAATTCTTCTAGGTCTTTGTTAAACATTTCTTGCATCTTCTTGATCTTTGCCTCCATTCTTTTTCCGAGGTCCTGGATCATCTTCACTATCATTATTCTGAATTCTTTTTCTGGAAGGTTGCCTATCTCCATTCATTTAGTTGTTTTTCTGGGGTTTTATCTTGTTCCTTCTTCTGGTACATAGCCCTCTGCCTTTTCATCTTGTCTATCTTTCTGTGAATGTGGTTTTTGTTCCACAGGCTGCAGGATTGTAGTTCTTCTTGCTTCTGCTGTCTGCCCTCTGGTGGATGAGGCTATCTAAGAGGCTTGAGCAAGTTTCCTGATGGGAGGGACTGGTGGTGGGTAGAGCCGGCTGTTGCTCTGGTGGGCAGAGCTCAGTAAAACTTTAATCCACTTGTCTGCTAATGGGTGGGGCTGGGTTCCCTCCCTGTTAGTTGTTTGGCCTGAGGCGACCCAACACTGGATCCTACCCAGGCTCTTTGGTGGGGCTAATGGCGGACTCTGGGAGGGCTCATGCCAAGGAGTACTTCTCAGAACTTCTGCTGCCAGTGTCCTTGTCCTCACAGTGAGACACAGCCACCCCCTGCCTCTGCAGGAGACCCTCCAACACTAGCAGGTAGGTCTGGTTCAGTCTCCTATGGGGTCACTGCTTCTTCCCCTGGGTCCCGATGCATACACTACTTTGTGTGTTCCCTCCAAGAGGGGAGGCTCTGTTTCCCCCAGTCCTCTCGAAGTCCTGCAATCAATTCCCGCTAGGCTTCAAAGTCTGATTCTCTGGGAATTCCTCCTCCCATTGCTGGACCCCCAGGTTGGGAAGCCTGACGTGGGGCTCAGAACCTTCACTCCAGTGGGTGGACTTCTGTGGTATAAGTGTTCTCCAGTTTGAGAGTCACCCACTCAGCAGTTATGGGATTTGATTTTATTGTGATTGCGCCCCTCCTACCATCTCATTGTGGCTTCTCCTTTGTCTTTGGATGTGGGGTATCTTTTTTGGTGAGTTCCAGTGTCTTCCTGTTGATGATTGTTCAGCAGTTAGTTGTGATTCCGGTGCTCTCGCGAGAGGGAGTGAGAGCACGTCCTTCTACTCTGCCTTCTTGAACCAATCTCCCCCCATTCTATATATAATATTATAGTTTGCATCTGCTAACCCCAAACTCCCACTCCATCCCTCCCCCAGCCCCTCCCCTTTGGCAACCACAAATCTGTTCTCTATATCTGTGAGTGTGTTTCTGTTTCATAGCTAAGTTCATTTGAGTCATATTTTAGATTCCACATATATGTGATATCATATGGTATTTGTCTTTCTGACTTACTTCACTTAGTATGATAATCTGTAGGTCCATCCATATTGCTGCAAATGGCGTTATTTGGTTCTTTTTCATGGCTGAGTAGTATTCCATTGTATATTTATACCACATCTTCCCTTTTTTAAAAAAATTTATTTTGTTTATTTATTTTTTTGGCTTCCTTGGGTCTTCGTTGCTGCATGTGGGCTTTCTCTAGTTGTGGTGAGCGGGGGCTACTCTTCATTGTGGTGCGCAGACTTCTCATTGTGGTGGCTTCTCTTGTTGCGGAGCATGGGCTCTAGGTGCATGGGCTTCAGTAGTTGTGGCACAGGGGCTCAGTAGTTGTGGTTTGCAGGCTCTAGAGCACAGGCTCAGTGGTTGTGGTGCATGAGCTTAGTTGCTCTGCAGCATGTGGGATCTTCCCGGACCAGAGATTGAACATGTGTCCCCTGCATTGGCAGGCGGATTCTTAACAACTGCGCCACCAGGGAAGTCCCGACATCTTCCTTATCCATTCGTCTGTTGATGGACGCTTAGGTGGCTTCCACGTCTTGGCTATTGTGAATAGCGCTGCTATGAATATAGGGGTGCATGTATCTTTTTTTTTTTTATAAATTTATTTATTTTTACTTATTTATTATTTTTGGCTGTGTTTGGTCTTTGTTGCTGTGTGCGGGCTTTCTCTAGTTGCAGCGAGCGGGGGCTACTCTTCGTTGTGGTGCGCAGACTTTGCATTGTGGTGGCTTCTCTTGTTGCAGAGCACAGGCTCTAGAGCACACGGGCTTCAGTAGATGTGGTGCGTGGGCTCAGTAGTTGTGGCTCATGGGCTCTAGAGAGCAAGCTCAGTAGTTGTGGCTCACGGGCTTGGTTGCTCTGCGGCATGTGGGATCTTCCCAGACCAGGGCTTGAACCCGTGTCCCCTGCATTGGCAGGTGGATTCTTAACCACTGTGCCACCAGGGAAGCCTTGCGTGTATCTTTTTGAATTATAGTTTTATCCAAATATATGCCCGGGAGTGGGATTGCTGGATCATATGGCAACTCTATTTTTAGTTTTTTGAGGAATCTCCATACTGTTTTCCACAGTGGCTGCACCAACTTACATTCTCACCAACAGTGTAGGAAGGTTGGGAGGAATTTCTAAACAAATATTGTATGGTGTTTCAGTCTGGTGGTAACTATCTCATGCAGTTTATGAGCCTGAATTATGTAAGTGTTATTCTGTGTGTCATGTTTTAATTCAGGGGTGCAACGAGTGGCATCTATAAATGCACAAAGCCTCTTTGCTGAAAGGTGAACAAAATTAGACCTATAAGGTTCGAAGCAGAAAGTTAACTTTTGCCTGTAAATGTTACAAAGCCATAGGGTTGAGTTTCCATTTATTCCTCCAGAAGTGCTTTCTACTGAACTTGTCCGTGTGTTTGCTCTGAGGACAGAAACCAAGCACGATCTAATTCACCTCACCAGGTTTGGTCATCAGTTTCCACATCTCTTCTCCAGCTCCCTGAAGTTTGTCAATGTTTCTGGCCTGCCTAGAAGTGTCAGCCTTTACTACCTGTAAGGTTGTGACTCCATAAGCCATTTCCTTGAAGGGTTTTACAGCATCATTTCCATATATAAAATGCAGTCCTTGTTTCCTATCCATGGGAAGGTTTAAAACTCATAAAAAGAAATTCATCTCTAAATATGACCCTTCTGGCTGGACTTGGTTACACATTTGGATTTTCCAATCATACTTTGGTGGAAGGAGAACCAATTCTTATTGAACTTATGCCAATAACCTCCCTGGAAAGCAGGGGCCTTCCTGACCTCCATTCTGGATAGTGCTACAGAGAAGGACATTTTATACCTCCTGGACTCTAATAGGGTATGACAATGTGGGCAGGTATTCTGAGGCATTTAGTCCCTGGCTTCCAAAAACTGGATGATCTGAAGTACACAATATTATTTCTTTCATGAATCTTGAGGGATCATCTGAAATAAAATACCAGCTAAGGGGAAGGATTCACAAAGCTAATAATCAAGGATATTTAGGGTAATAGTTCCTTTAACTACGCGTGTTAAGAGAGAGAGAGTTTCTTTCAGTTTGAACAGTTAAAGCCTGCTAAACTGAAGGTTAGAGATGCAATAAAAAGGCCCTTAATCAATCATATGCCTAGCAGAATATAGAACAGTAGAAAAGTACCAAAAACATTCCAAGACAACGCCATCTACATTCTGTCACTGGTTTCATTCAGTCCTACATGATGAATTCTCTGTAGGCAAATATTGGGTCAGCTGTCCATGTTTAAAAATTTATCTGCTTCTAGATAAAGGAGTTCCAGAAATTCTGGTATTTAAGTGCTCTGGTACAGCCTGCCAGGCAAAGTCAACTCACACCAAAAGGCCAGAACTCATGAGTTAATTCCCTGAAGTATCAACAGTTAAGATTGCTGGCACGCTGTCATACACTGCTGGTGGGAATATAAAATGGTGCAGCCACTTTGGAAAACACCTTGACAGTTCTTCTAAAAGAAGAATGTGAAGTTACCATTTGACCCAGCGATTCCACTCCTAGGTCTCTACCCAAGAAAATTGAAAACATATATCCACACAAAACCTTGCACATGAATGTTCATAACAGTATTATTCATAATAATTAACAAGTAGAAACAACCCAATGTCCCTCGACTGATGAATGAATATTAATCAGCTATAAAAAGCAGTGAAGGGCTTCCCTGGTGGCGCAGTGGTTAAGAATGTGCAGTGCAGGAGACACAGGTTCGAGCCCTGGTCGGGGAAGATCCCACATGCCGCGGAGCAACTAAGCCTGTGTGCCACAACTACTGAGCCTGCATGCCACAACTACTGAAGCCCGTGCACCTGGAGCCCATGCTCTGCAACAAGAGAAGCCACCTCAATGAGAAGCCCGCACACCGCGATGAAGAGTGGCCCCCGCTCACCACAACTAGAGAAAGCCCACGCGCAGCAATCAAGACCCAACACAGCAATAAATAAATAAATAAATAAATAAATAAATTTATAAAAAAAAAAAAAGCAATGAAGAACCGATATATACAACACAGATGAACCTTTAAAACTATATAGTGAAAGAAGCCAGTCACAAAAGACCACATCTGATATGATTCTATTTACATGAAATGTCCAGAATAGGCAAATCTATAGAGACAGAAAATAGATTAGTGGTTGCCTAGGGGCAATGGGGGAGGGTTGGAGAGGGGTAATGGAATAGGATTTATTTGGGAAGTAATGAAAATGTTCTAAAATTGACGGAAGTAGTTGGTGCACAGCTCTGTGAATATACTGAAAGCCACTAACTTGTACATTTTAAATGGGTGAATTGAATAATATGTGAATTATATCTCAATAAAACTGTTAAAAATAATGAGTATCTGATACAGTCCTTACCACCAAGATTATATGATTTTCCTTTGATATTTCTTCCAGAAGCCATGATCTCTGACTTATATACAAGGGCATTTAGGCAAGTGTGAAGAGAGAGCAAAAACCACCTGTTGATGACAAGACTAGGTAGCTCTGCTTTAATTTATTACAGTGTCAACTGAATACATCAGAATGTAAGAGAGTGGAATTCCCTACTGGAGAGCAGGATAGAAGCAATGGGCCTTTACATAACTCTTAAAAGACTTAATTGATCATCACTCCCAGAGGGAAGGATGTAATATTACAGACAGTGAAGGTTTTGACAAATCTTCAGGGCATGACACTCTGTCTTGTAAAGTGTAAAGTGGGTACCAAAATCACCTCCAACTGACAAAGTTATTATAATTCTAGGAGAGATCTTCTTAGAAGTAAATTTATTGACAGCCTTTATACATGAACAGAAATATGCTACTATCCAACACAAGCTATATAATAATATATCCACAGTGACACTTTACCTATAGAAACTAATAGGGTAGCTTGCTCTTCTCTTTTTTAATTCGACAACTTTCCCCGTACTCTGAACCCAATAAACAGAGAAGCTTGCTATTGAGGTAACTGAAAACTATGGAGTGCGTCAATCACATGCAACTGTTTCTCGCATCCCTCTTTTTTGTGAGTGCTACCTGAGGTGAGGGAGCGAGGCTTTAGTGCTGTCTGTAGCTGTCTAGGAAATAGCAAAGATGGTTTGGGTGTAAAAGTCAGGCTAGCTATTCTTTTACTTCAGACGTGGGACCCAATTTCAGAGAAAAGCAGCATCAGAAAGGGCTTTCAGATAAGAACCCAGGTGTCCAAAATGAGAGATGGCCATGGCTTTAGCTATTTTATTAACCAGAGTTTTGCAATGCTTTGTAATACCAGAGCAGAAGGCAACACAACAAACAGGAATTCCAGCTGCACTAGAAGCAAGGAATCCTTTATAGTTCTGCTTGCTTACAGTCATTTGCAGGTTTTATATTTCCAAAAGCTTCATGAAAGTTAATAGACCCTTTTAGTAGTATACATTAAAAATACAAACTTATTTCACTACCTCACATTGAGGACAACTGTATACTCACGACCAGGCATGTGATCGATGTGTCAAGTTGGATTTTTAGTACTTTATTGTACATAAGCTTACCAGTTATATTATTAATTTTAATATAGCTCAATACATATATATTTTGAATGTGCAGCCTAAATAATGATAGGTACAGTGTTATTTAAAGCTTAAAATTTTTGCTTTAAAAATAAAATTAGCCTTATAAACATATTTTAGGATACTTTTTACTGCATTGATTTTATTCTTGTAATTTGAATCTGATGAAAAAAGTACATTCCATACAGACAACAGTATGTAAAAAAATATATGTTTTAACAGTTTTATTGAAATATAATTGACACACCATACAATTCACTCATTTAGAATGTGTGCAATTCAATGGCTTTTAGTAAGTTCATAGAACTGTGTAACCATCAATGCAACCAATTTCAGAGTGTTTTTATCATCCCCAAAAAAACCCTGTGCCCCTTGGAGGCACCCCTCAACTGTTCCAACACCCACCCCTGCCCTACTTTCTGTCTCTAGAGATCTGTCTGTTCTGGACATTCATATAAATGGAATCATATACTTATTTGGTCTTTTGTGATCTTTTGTGACTGGTTGTAAAAAGGATCCCATAGTCTTCAAGAACTTGTATGCTTTCTGTCTCTGTTCCTTTTAATTTCTTAATTTTTTTTCAGATAACCAAAAATCATTTATTAATTACTTTTAATTAATATGTCTAAGCTCTTAAAATTAATTAGTGACCTTGGGATTACTATTTAAACTGACATTAAATAATTAATCACTGTTAATATTAAATACACACCCTAACTTTTACTCAGGTATTGCAAGCAAAGCAATTCTGTGGTTCCACATGGTTTGCAACGTTGCCTGAATTTTACATATCTCACTAGTTTTTATAGTTACATTTAGTTGAGACCCCACGTTTATGTCTACATAGTTTTATATTCTTGGTGTAAAGAGTGATTACCTATGTAATCTACAAGACAAGCATGAGGAATTTAGAAAATTCCAACTAATTAGGTTTATCAGAATATAAATCCAAGCCTTAAGAGGTAAAATGGTATGTTGGCATTTTACCCACATTGTGATCAAATAACAGCCTTTTAAAAAATTGAAGTATACCACACACACAGAATCTAAAAATCATAAATGTAGAGCTTGATGAATTTTCACAAACTGATCACACCCGCGTAATCAGCCCCCAGATCAAGAAATGGAGCCTGACCAGCTACGTAGAAGCCCCTCTTGTGCTCCTTGCAGTCACCACCACCAAACCCCCTCCAAGGGCAACAACTATCTTGATTCTAACACCATGAATTTGTTTTGTGTGTTTTCAACTTTATGTAAGTGGAAGCACTTTTGTGGCTGGCTTCTTTCACTTGACACGATGTTAGTGATATTTATCTATGTTGTTGCATGCAGGTATAGTTGCTATGTGGTCTTCCATTTGTGACTAGTCTTACATTATTTATCCATTCTATTGCTGACAGCTTTGGGGTTGTTTCCAGCTTGGGGCTATTATGAAGAGTAGTTCTATGAACATTTGTGAACTTGTCTTTTGGTGAACATGTGTACACTAGGAGTAGAATTGCCAGGTCACAGGGTGGGCTTATGTTCAGCCTTAGTAGATACTGTCAAATGATTTTGCAGAATGACTCCCCCACCAACACTGTATGAGAATTCCAGTTGTTCTGCATCAGTACCAACATTTGGTATTGCCTGTCTCCTGGTCTCAGCCATTCTGACAGTCACGTGTTTATATCTCACTGTGGTTTTAATTTGTATTTCCTTGATGACTAATATGCTTATTGGTTCTTTGAATATCCTCTTTCATAGAGTGTCCAACTCTTTTTTCCATTGGGTTATCTGCCTTTTTAAATTCATCTGTGGGAATTCTTTATATACTCTGGATACAAGCCCTTTTTCAGAGATACACAGTAGCTTTCTCTTAAACCATATTTAACACAAACATATTTAACTTGTCCAGGTATTTACCATGATCAAGAGTGTTAGAAATTGTAATTATATATAATTCTCTTCTATTTGTTTATCAAGTATTGATACAACTTTTATTTTTATAATACTTATTTATTTGGCTGCACCGGGTCTTAGTTGCAGCACGTGGGATCTTCGTTGCGGCATGTGGACTCTTAGTTGCGGCGTGCAAACTCTTGGTTGCAGCATGCATGTGGGATCTAGTTCCCTGAAGAGGGATCAAACTCAGGCCCCCTGCATTGGGAGCGCAGAGTCTTAACCCCTGGACCACCAGGGAAGTCCCTTGATACAACTTTTAATATCTTGGTTAAAAAGTCTTATACAGATGGACTTCCCTGGTGGCGCAGTGGTTAAGTATCCACTTGCCAGTGCAGGGGACACAGGTTTGATCCTGGGTCCGGGAAGATCCCACATGCCACGGAGCAACTAAGCCCGTGCGCCACAACTACTGAGCCTGAGCTCTAGAGCCCTCGAGCCACAACTACTAAGCCCATGTGCCACAACTACTTAAGCCCTCGCGCCTGGGCCCGTGCTCCACAACAAGAGAAGCCACTGCAATGAGAAGCCCATGCACGGCAACTAGAGAAAGCCCACACAGCAATGAAGACCCAATGCAGCCAAAAATAAATAAATAAAAAATAAACAAATTTTTTTTTTTAAGTCTTATATAGAAAGATTTCTTAGGGCTAGTCTAATATCTATTTGGATATCTTTCATTCCCTATGTTGTCTTAGTAACCAGACACCTTTTTTTAAAAAAATTAATTTATTTATTCATTTTTTGCTGGTTGGGTCTTTGTTGCTGCGCGCGGCCTTTCTCTAGTTGCTGCGAGTGGGAGCTACTCTTCGTTGTGGTGCGCGGGCTTCTCAATGCAGTGGCTTCTCTTGTTGCGGAGCATGGGCTCTAGGTGCGTGGGCTTCAGTAGTTGTGGTGCATGGTCTCAGTAGTTGTGGCGCACGGGCTTAGTTGCTCTGCGGCATGTGGGATCTTCCTGGACCAGGGCTCGAACCCATGTCCCCTGCGCTGGCAGGCGGATTCTTAACCACTGCGCCACTAGGGAAGTCCCAGACACCTTCTATTAACTAAAATGTATTGTTATTTTTTGAACACCTGTTTCTTTCTTCCTCCTTTAATTTTCCCAAGAGTTCTTGAAACCCTTGTTCTAAATTTATGTAAGTGATTACCAGTCTCTAGACCAGTCAAATTATGAGCTCCAGTAAATGTGAGAGGCTTTACTATCTTGTCAGTTTCCTTTTGGATAGGCAAAGGTAGTTTATAAAAAGAAATTGTACTCTCCCTTTGTTAATATAGCACAGCTCTTTTGCTTGGGGGGAAGGGGCTGAGAAACAACCAAAGATTTTATGATTTGATCTCTTTAAGCCTATTTTGATATTTCCCTTGGTTTACTAGGTTGACTATGGGCAGCAAAAAGAAACTTTCTTAGCCCTTTCTCTTATCCCTAGGCTGCTTCTCATTCCTATAGTACCACATCTGGCTTCCCTTCCTGGGACTCTGGCATCCTTCAGCTGTCATGTAACCTCTCCAGTCTCTCTCCTCAAGGACACCCAGTCCTGTGGGCCCACACTGCCTCTTAAGCTCTTCCCTGGGACGGAAAGGCATCCCAGGCCCCTGGTGGGAGAGAGTCTGTTGCATAGAACTGCCTCTTTAACATTTGTGTATTATCTGTAAGAGCTGAGGCGGGTGTTAAGTGTTGGGGGTGGCCAGCATGTCCCGGTCCTTCCCTAGCGGGTGGCCTTGCTGCTTTACAGAGCAGCTGGACAAATTAGGAAGTGATATCTACTGAGACCACAAAGGGCCCTAACAACACAGACAGCCAGACAGACAGATGGGAGTCAGAAGCTCTGAAGCGTGTAATTGTCCACCACGCTCAGTGATGGGAAATTAATGCGCAGCGCCCCCTTGTGGGCTTCTGATGCAACCACAGGCAGTAGATAGCCGTATATGGAACTTCGCACTAAGGGGCCGTATCCCAGAAGGCATCACTGGCCTGCGTCCCTCCGTTCAGTTCCTGCCGCTGACATTGGCGCGATGCCTGTGTATGGCAACTCTACCCCTGGTCACATGTGGCATTGCCTCCCAGGGCACACGCAGGAATTTTGTGGACTGAAGCATCAGCCACATACCAACCAGAATTTCCTCCCCCCGCCCCCACCCTTTTTTGGCCTCACTGCGCGGCATGCGGCACTTCCCCGACCAGGGATTGAACCCTTGCCCCCCGCAGTGGAAGCGTAAGTCTTAACCACTGGACCATGGGGGAAGTCCTTCTGACCATTTTTCTCTCATGCCCCTGCTCCATCTTTCCCAGGGCTCCGGCTGCTCCCCTTTTTGACTCTCAACACCAAGGGGCTAATTACATACACACACACACACACACACACACACACACACACACGCACACACACACTCTCTGTGGCAGGTCTCCCGACTCCTCAGAAATCATACACACATAGGTTTAGGGTGGGATGATGGGGAATAGGGAGAGGGGATGTTTCCTGCTTCCTCACACTCCAGGATCAGCTCTCTCACCCGCCCTAGCCATGGAAACCAGTCCCACGTTCTAGATTTCTGCCAAACATCTCCACTTGCTTGTCTCATCGCTTCAGTTTCAAAGCAGAGCTGAAAGTCATCATGGTTACCACCAAGCAGTTCTTCCTCTCCATCAACCTCTTGTCTTGTCACCCAGACTCAGAAACTGGAGTAATTTCATTGATTCAAATGCACACACATTCCATTCATCAGGGGAGAGAAATTTCTGGAAACTGGAGCACCAGCCAAATTAGCATTATCTGGGTTCTGTTATAGCCCAGTCCTCTTGGATGTGCTTTCTGGGCGTCTTAACTTATTACCTAAAACTCCTTGCCATTAGGAGCTAACGTCCTCATTTTCTCTGTGTGCTGTATAGTAGCTCCAGACGTGGATTTGTCTGGGCTTGGAAATGGACTCCCCCACCCCCAATACAACCCCAATTTACCACCAAGAGTTTCAGAAAGATTTCCATTTTAGCATCCTGGGAAAACTTAAGCCGTTACAATAATATCATGTTCAGTTTTTTAAAAATAAGTTTGCTAAAAATCAAAAGACCACCCACTAGAAAATTAGATGTCGGTGGTAGGAGCCAACTCTATGGAGGAAAGAAAACAGATTGGCATTGGCCCTTCAGACTGAGCCGTCTCTATGTGCTCGGCAGAGGGCGCTGTGAGTGGCTCAAGGCAGCTCTGTGGGGCGGGGCTACCTATGGAGAATTTGGGCTGCCAAAAATAAATTGTAGCATAATGCAGGCTCTCTAACTCAAGGAGAGAAATTACATAAAGACAAACACGAAGAGTCACTCTTTAGACAGCAGCCAGAGTCTAAGGCGAAAACCTAAATGAGTATTTGGGTTGTATTTATAGACCATGTTGTATGGGAAAAGACCATTTTTAAAATATTAGAATCATATTTCACTTACCCTAAGAGAGGATACTAGAAGAGAACTTGATTGTAAGAATAGAAGGTTGGGATCTCAGTTAGCTCCTCATCTCATATATGATCAGATGAACAGAATCACTGGAAATACACTCCCTCCCTTCCTCTTTGTCTCTCTCTTTTCTGTTCAACACACAGGTGAATTTGTCAATGTCTATGCATACATTAGACAACTTCCCTCAGTAATTCCAAATTGTGTGAGAAGCAGAGGTCCCCACAGAGCATTAAAAGGGCACATAGAGAAAGACATTCAGTCCATGCAGGCAAGAGCTCAAGTCTTCAGGAAGGATGTCTGACCTTGGCATTGAAGAATGGATAGCATTTAGAGAGGAAGAGAGGTGGCGAGGGCAGTAAGACTAGAAGAGAATCTGGTCTCCACTCAACAGCCAGGATGTGTGACCATCCTCAAGGAGAAGGCCACTGCATAGGCCTCAGGAATACAGAATCTAAGCACTAAAGGTCTTTAGAGGTCTTCTGAGGACAGCTTCCCCTGCCCATTTTCCTTAAGAGTCTCTTCTATGTTATCCCTCGGTGTGGGAGGGAACCCACGGGGTACGGGCAAGAGCGGGCCTTTGATTCACCAGAGTGACTACGAGCAAGAATTAAGCCTCCGTTTCCTCAGGGGCAAAATGGGGACATTGACTTCCCTAGTACATAGGATTGCTATGAAGGCCAAGTGGTTAGGATCACAGAATTTGGAGCTACATGGGGCTAGTTGTGAGGATCCCACATAGGTAATTACCTTAATTTCACGGAGCCTCAGATCCTTTTCAGTAAAATGGTTGTAATAATATCTACCTGGTATAGTTGATATGAGGATTAACTAAACTAACGGATATATAAAATGCTTAGCCAAAGCATGGCTTCTAGTAAATATTAGTTATAATGGCTGAGAAAATGATACAGAAATAAATAAATAAATGAGATTTCGTCGTCTGAAAACACATATGATTTGTTCCCAAAAGAGTTGTTTGGGGAGATTGGCTAAATCGTGCAAACAAATGCAACAAAAGTCACGGGGACGCTTGAACCGGCAAATTCCTTCATCTTCCGCGCTTGCAATCAGGCAAGCCCCGCCCCAGTCGCTGAAAGACCTCGCCCATCGGGTTTCCTCCCCGGCCCCGCCCCTCCTGCCAAGCTCCCTCTACCCCACCGCAATGCGCCTGCGCAGGGTGGGCCGGCCGGGCAGGCCATGAGGGTTCTGGTACGGTGCTGCTGGGGGCCCCTGCCAGGCGGCGGCTGCGCGGGCAGGAGGCAGAGCCCTCAGTGGCGATCCCTGGTCGGCCTGAGCGGGTCTTCTGGCGGGGAGGACGGCCGGGGCGCTCGAGTCCGCGAGAAGCCGCCTTGGCGGGTGCTCTTCTTCGGCACTGACCAGTTCGCCCGCGAAACGCTGCGGGCGCTGCACGCCGCCAGGTACCGGGGCGAGGGACTGGGAGGCCCGGGTGTCGAGGACGCGGCTGTGGAGCCACTGCGGTCGGCCTCGAGGGTTTGGACTCCTAGTCGGGGAAAGCAGCTGCGCCGGAGGGGTGTGGGCCCAGATCTCGGCGTCTCCGGGCGCCCGGAAGGTGCACCACCCCCGCTCGGTCAGCCCTTGGGCGCCTGCCTGGTCCCGTGCGGTCTACACGCCCGACTCTTTCCGCGCTCTGAGCGCCACCGGGCGCCCTGCGGTGCCAAGGCCGCGCTGGTTGCTTTACCTGCATCACCTCCGTCCAGTCCCACCACCTCCCTGCCCGTTTAGCATGTAAACCGTAACTCAGAGAGGTTAAGAGATTGCCCAAGGTTATCAGCTGAGCAGGTTGGGACTAAAACGGGCTCTGACTTAAAGGACCTCCCCTTTCCACTTCCTCCTACTGCCTCTTACTCACCTGATTTGTATCATCTAATCCTTTGGGCTTCTTCCCAGGCACAGGCATCCTTCTGCACACGCTTGCCTCATGCCTTCGCTCCCCATCGCTTCCCTGTATACAACCGGATCCAGTTTTCTGAGACTGAAATGAAGACATAGTCCAAAACCGAATTGTTTTCCTATGAATAAATTTATAAATCAGAACTCTTAGGTATACATTTAGTATTTCTAAAATTTAACAAATTGTGTTTCCTGGAAAAAAATAATTGAGATCCAACCTGTCCTGAAAGTCCATGGTATGTGGTGGCTATACCCATATATCCTGCTCTGTCTCCTTTCCCCAGCCTCCATTTTTTATTTCTCCACTCCGTTTTTTCCTGATGCACCCTCACATTCATTTCTGTCATCTCCCTCCATCAGGTCTTCTCTACAAATACTTCCCAGCAGACCCTGATGCTGACTCATTCATGAATCCCCTTGTATTCCCCTCTTCACACACTCTCCTCTGTAACACACCCTGAAACACTTCCTTCACACATGTTCCCTTTGCACACCTCCGTAATACACTCTATACATGCTACTTTCCGTGTATGGCCTCCTGCATCTCTCACTGCATGCACCCTGACACTTCTGCTGATGCTTCACTTGGCAGCTCCAGTACTTCTGTACTTTTTCTTTTGGGCCCTCCTGTCTATTCCTTTTCTTATAAATCCTCAACATGTGATGCAGTACCTGCTAAATAAATAAATAAAGAGCCCCAGGCACTGGAATACTTTGCAGCAGGTAAAAAAAATGAGGTAGTGCTACATATAATGTCATGGAATGACGCCCATGGTGTGTGTGTATATTTATGTATGTATATATATATATATTTTAAGTATTTATTGTTTGAATAACATGTGGTTATAGTAAAAAATTCAAAAGATTCAAAAGATATAAAATGAAAAGTCAGTTCCTTCCATCTCTTTCTCCCAGTCCCCAGTTCTTCTCTTCAAAGATAGCCACTGTTTTCAGTTTCCTATTCTAGAAATGTTTGATGCATATACAAGCAAATGTATATTTAACCCATTTTTAAAAAAGACTCACATAATAGCATACATAGTGTTAAGAGAAAAAAACAAAATGCAGGACAGTATATATAATATTACAGTTGTGTAAAATGTCTGTACTGTATATGTTTCTGCATGCACAGGAAATTTCTACAACCATAACAGTCCAAACAGTAGCCAGTAGCCACTTGTAGCTCTTTAAATTTAAAACAATTAAAATTGAATAAAAATAAAACTTTAGTCTCTCAGTTGCACTAGTTTTAATCATTTACCTTTAAATGCTTTGTGAATTTAATCATAAAAATGCCTTAGAAATATGTGAAGTAGTTTAGCTTTCCGACATTGTCTTAACACTGTCACATTTTCTTCTAATCTTTCCAACTTAGGGAAAACAAAGGGGAAGAGTTAATTGAAAACTTGGAGGTGGTCACAGTGCCCTCCCCATCACCAAAAAGACTGCCGGTGAAGCAATATGCTGTCCAATCTCAGCTTCCAGTGTATGAGTGGCCAGATGTGGGATCTGGAGAATATGATGTTGGAGTGGTAGCTTCATTTGGCCGACTTTTGAGTGAGGCTCTTATTCTTAAATTTCCCTAGTAAGTTTTATTTGTAAGGGAATACAGTGTAGAGACCACGGTCTTTATATATGGACCTGGTATCTAAAGTGCAATAACTTGAACTTAATTCTGCTTTCTTTAGTATTTTCTCTTAAAATAAAAGATTTTATTAGTGGCATGAATTGTTAAAATGTGTGATGCTCTTTATCACTATCTATGGGCTCTCACCCACCCTTATTTAAATTCCACGTGTATGCTGACAACTCCCAGATTTGTCCCTCCAGTTCAGATCTCTCCCTGAACTCCAGGCCCCTGATACCCACTGCCTCCTCCGCAGCTCTGCTTGGATGTCTGATAGGCACCTTACATGTAAGATGTCCAAAACAACATTCCTGAAATTTCACCCCAAAACCTGCTCCTTCCCAAAATCTTCATCTCAGTACATGGTAGCTCCAGCCTTTAAGTTGCTCGGACCCAAAGCCTTGGCATTATTCTTAATTCCTTATCTCACACCACGTATCCAATCCATCAGGAAATCCTATTGGCTCTGCCTTTGAAATCTCTCTAGAATGACCGATTCTCATCACTTCCGCTGCCACCACTCTTGGCTGTCATACTGCAGTAGCCTCCTAAGGGGTCTCCACTTCTGTCTTTGGCCCTCTCAGTCTTTTACCACCCAACACCAAAGTGATCCTTTTAAAACATAAGTCAGATCATGTCACTCTGCTCAAAATTCTCTGGTGGTTTTCCATCTCGCTCAGAATAAAAGTCAAGTCGTTATACTGGCCTAAGAGGGCAGAATTTTTTTTTTTTTTCTATGTGGTTCACTGTTGCTTATATCCCCAGCACTTAGTGCCAGAACATGGATTGTGCTCAGTAAATATTTGTTGGATGAATGAGACTGGGCTGAACAGTGGAATTTAGAATATATATATACACATACACACTCTCAAGTGCATACTCATGCTGATGGAGACATTAAACTAATGACAGATTAGTAAATTATTAAAATTGCTCATTAATGGGTGAAAGGTGTATAGGGATAAACAGCAAAGGTGAATAAATCATTAGATGGGGATTTAAGAAGCTTGTTTTAGGAACTCTATATACAAACTAAGTGAAGTGAGGATAATTATGTAACTAAACTATACGTATAATTCACATCATCCATGAGATGCACGATTGGATTTGAGTGGTTCTTCTCATATAGTAAAAAAACACATTTTTTGTTTTTATTTAAAAACTCCCAGACATCGCGAGCTATGTCTTGAATTGCGAAGCTGGAACATCTTCGGAACAATGAATAGTTGTTCCTGCTCTTTTTTTAATTGAGTTTCATTGGTCTCTTATGGTAAGAAACTTGAACTTAGCTCTGACTCCTGCTTAAGTTGGTATGAGACTAGATTTAACTGTTTTTCAAAATTTCTGGGCAAGTTTAATGATGAAAAGTAGCATATTAATTTAAGTAGCAGTAAACTAAATGGTAAAAAGCCCACTTGCGTACTAATTTCTGCCTTTTCTAACTCAGTGGCGTCTTGAATGTCCATCCCAGTTGCCTCCCGAGGTGGCGTGGTCCAGCCCCTGTAATCCATACGGTCCTGCACGGAGACACAGTCGCTGGAGTAACGATTATGCAAATTAGACCTAAAAGGTAGAGCATATTTTCTTGAGACTTTTTGTGATTTTGAATGTTGATATCAGTCTGCCTGGGGGGAAGTGGAGGTGGATGAGTGGGTACTAATCACTCATTTCTCTTAACTCCTGGGTGCTTTATCCTTCTGTTTCTTCCTGGTTTCTAACATAAACCACATGTGATTTGGCATTTACACAGGGTCTCTTTAAACTTGTTAATTGAAATAAATTATTAACAACTGGATTTCTATAAACGACGTTGTGTAAATGAGAGATGGATTTTTGTATATTAGTTATGAATCTCTGTTCTGCTGGCTTTGGTTTCTATGGTCAAAAATTTTTTGGAACCTGAAGTAAGAATACGTTGTATACCAATGTGTTATATAATTGTCTTAAATGTTTAATTTTTTTAAATTATACCTACAATCTAAGAAACAATTATTTTAAATTGTTTTAGGAGTATATTATGCCTCTGCCTATTATCACCTAACATCCCCATAGAAAAGAAAAATTCACAAGTTCACAAGACCAAGTCAACATCTGGGATTTGCTTTAACTTACTTCAAAAAAAAAAAAGAGGGGAGGGGCAGATGAAACAAGAGTGGCGAAACTTTGGTAATTCTCACATCTGGGAGATGTGTATATGGGGATTCCTTAGATTATTCATTCTGTTTTTGGAATGTTTGTAACTTTTCATAATAAGCATTTTATTAAAGCTCACAGGTTAAAAATAGAGTTAACAGACCACAAAGTTAAGTATTTAAAACAAAATATTTCTAATAAAAGCTGATGGCCAATATTTGCAGAGCTTGATATAAAATATTGAATATAACACTTGTGGGAATGCAAATACACTTGCACCTACTTATAATCACTATTGATTATAATTCAGGCAAAACTCTTGTCCTTTGAGAAAAGAAATACAGGAAGGAATGATTGTAAATTCCTAGTTGTCCTTCCTTGGAAAATGTATTCTTTGCTCTGTACTTTCATTATATAATTAGAGATTTTTTTCGTACTATTTACTACTAATGATAGAATTATTTGTAGTTGCAATTAAATCCCTGATATGCAACTTTTTTCCTTTGTGAAAAAATAAACCTAAAATCTAAATATAGGCCAGATTTTGCTCTCCCTTCTTTCTTTTTTTTTAATATTATGGATTTTAATTTTTAAAATTTTAATAGTTTAGTAAAATGACTGTATTAGAATTTAATTTTGTTAAGCTCAAGTATTGACTCCATAAATGACCAGAAAATGGTACTTAAGAATAAAGCAGATGAAAATGCAGAGAATGGTGAAAAGTTAACGCGCTTAAACTATCGAGTTGATAGACTAAAGCGATATTAGTAACATACTAATGTTGCTCTCCCTTCTTTCAAACTGATATTTCTCCCTTGCCAATGGCTAACAGTCACATTCATGGCCACGGTTAAACTATCTTGTGGGGGAATTTCCCGGCCTTCCAGTGGTTAGGACTCTGCACTTCCACTGCAGCGGGCCCGGGTTCGATCCCTGGTCAGGGAACTAAGATCCCACAAGCCGCACTGTGTGGCCTAAAAAAAACAAAACAAAACAAAACAAAACCCACCCGAACAAACAAAAAGAACTGTCCTTGTGGTATATAAACATTCATGTAGACAAACATATTGATCTTAAGAAATAGTCAGTAATCATGTTATTATTTGCTTTTGATTTTTTGGTAGGTTTGATGTAGGCCCAATTCTCAAACAGGAAACGGTTCCTGTACCACCCAAGAGCACCACAAAGGATTTGGAAGCAGTGCTGTCGAGACTGGGTGCCAGCATGGTACAGTTAGTTTTCCAATATCTCCGTGCTTGTTTCCTAAGTGGTTATGATGAAAAGAACACTTTTATGATGTATGATTTTAAGCTTCTTTTTAAAAAGTGGTTTCTATCCCTGGCTTCCTAAAATTTAGCATGGCTTTTGTGATCTTATGTTAGTCTTTGAGAATTTACACAGAGTATGTACTTAATCAAGGCTTTTGAATGAAATATGTGATTTTATATGGTCTATTACATTTCATGGTGAGGCTTTTAGACTGTTCTTCCCATTTTCACTCTCCTTAGTCTCACAGACGTACCATTCACCCTTGTCGAACTGAACCAACAGCATTTCCTAAGTAAGTCCCTGTTTTCCTCCCACTTATGTGCCTGTGTTCCAGTCATTTGCATCTATACGCATTGGAATTCTGCTGACCCCCTAGCTGTAAATGAACTCTGAGACTTTTTTTTGAGTCTGCATACAATAGGGTGTGAATAAAGGCTTAATGACCCAATTAATGATTTTCATCTGAACTAAATTTTCTGTAGAGGAACCCCCCCTCCACCCCACCCCCCGCCGTATAGCTGATGCTTCCCATTCTAGGCACTCACCTCGGAAATGCTGTTATTATAGCGTCTGTCGTTTATTGAGCACTGGCTTGTGTGCCAAGACTGTTTTAGATACTTTCATAGACTTATTTTTTTTTTTTACCTTCACAAGAAACCTTTGAGGTAGCTATTGCTTTCAGCTGTTTTATAGATTATGACATTGAAGGCCACAGACAAGTAAAATAACTTTTCCACAGTGACACAGCTAGCAGGTGGTAGAACTGGGATTTGAATCCAGAACTATGTGACTCCAGAGTACGAAGTCCCCACTGCCTTCCTTCAGAGTGAGAGTGAGAGTGTGGATGGCCGAGCACAGGCTGTTCTGACAGCCAGTCGAGGCTCAGCGTTCTCTGGAAGGAAATCAATGACCTGTACTCTACAGAGAGCAACATCTCTACTGAAACTCCACCAAGTAGATGTATCCTCACAGCTTAAGCCAATTTACTGCTTTACCCTGCCACACTGCTCTTAAAGCTGTAATTTCATGGTACTGAATTGTAATGTATTTCTGCTTTCATTCTTTTCATCTTGAATATATTACTCTCCTTTTTTTTAAGCTTATTTCAGTTTTGAAAAATTTGCCTGAAAGTTTGAACAATGGAAGGCAGCAGCCAGCCGAGGGGGTGACACACGGTAAGTGCAGACGGCAGAGGCTCTTACGTCTTTCCTAAGGTTTTGTTTGTTGTGATGGCATCTGAACACTGTGGCTTCCTCACTTGCAAGTTTCCCTTAATTTTGACCAAAGATTGAGCATCCACTTGCATGTCCTTTTCCAGAGAATGATTGTTAAGGGGTCTCTCTCCCTCTTCACATTTAGCTTTATGAAAGATTAGAACAATTTTCTCTATTCTTTATATTGAAAAGTACCAAACACAAAGGTAAGTTGAAAGACAGTGAATACCTGTTTAACCCAGAGTCAACAATTATTAACGTTTGGCCATATTTTCTTTATATATGTGTTTATGTGTTTATGTAGCATATATATTTTAATTTTTGCTATACCATTTGGAAGTATGCATCATGACCTTTCATCCCTAAATATTTCAACATGCATCTCCTAGGAAAAATGAACAGTTCCCTAATAGCATTGAATAGCCAGTCCATATTTAAATTTTCCTAACACTCTAAAAACATATTTTATAGCTGTATATTTTTTCAAACTAGGATCCAATTATAATTAGTCGTATGTCTCTTTAGTCTCATTATAGTAATTCCTCCACTGTTTTTTTCCCTCCATGTCATTAACTTTATGAAGAGACCAGGCCAATTGTCTCTTTCCTTCCAGTGTTGTTTAATGTGTTTTTCTAGCCCTTAAAGTTCCTGTAAATCGGAAGTTCTAAAGGCTTCATGAGATTCGGGCTTAAAGTTTGTGGAAAGAGTATTTCATAGATGATATTGTGTTCCAGTGATATTTGTTTCAGTTTGTTTTTTAACCTTAAGGGTTGCTTTTTATTTTTATTTATGATGTAATTTTATTTCTTGACTATGTAAGACATTTACATGACTCAAAAGTTAAAACTGTTTAAAGGATCTACTCAGAGAAGCCCCCGCCTCCATCCCCTACAGTCTTAGGGAGTCATATCAGTAAGCCATAATACCAGGTTGCATCAAGGCTAGTGAAGCTAAATTTGATCACTTGATGGAGGTGGTGACCACCGGATCTTTCCAGTGTAAAGATGTGTTTCTCCCTTTGCAAATGGCAGGTAATCCATGGGGTAATACTTTGGCACCGTGCAAATATCCGGTTCCCTACCAGCCTTTCATGTAACAATTTTAGCATGGATTGATGCTCCTTCCCTGAATGAATTATTTCAGTGAAAATCAAAATGGTGATTTTCCAGTTCCTTTTATATTTAATAGTTGGCATTGTTCTGTAAAGAAGAGCTTTTCCTCATTAATTGCGGGTGAATTTTAATTCATCCTAAAATGGCAGGATAAATGCTTAATTCCTTCTCTAATTATCAATTTTTAAAATAGGGAGTTGGTGCCATGATCACCTTCAATTTTGGTGGCAAGTGAGTTTTTTTAGTCATTTGACTTGTGGATTTTTACTTACCATGTTTTATAGTTAATTACATTCATAATGCATTGTGCTGCTCAAGTTGTCCCAAATTTGGCCAGTGGTAGCCTCTTAAAATTGGCTCCTGAATCCTTTTGACATCCCTCCACCCCCAGCTAGTTTTTGAGCACTTCCTTGTTTCTATCACAAGATGTCCCAGGCTCACCTTGTAAATTCTCTGTCCCATGTTGGAATCAGCCACCTCTCCCTTGTTTATTTTAGTTGGGGGGTAGTATTCAGAAACCATCTAATACAATGATGTGTTCCAAAATGAAATGTTAGTGGAGAAGGGTAGGCATTATATTTTTTAAAAATATTTGAGTTCAGGGACTTCCCTGGCGGTCCAGTGGTTAAGACTTCACATTCCAATGCAGGGGGTGCAGATTCAATCCCTGGTTGGGGAGCTAAGATCCCACATGCCTCGGGGCCAAAAAAACAAAACATAAAACAGAAGCAGTATTGTAACAAATTCAATAAAGTCTTTAAAAAAAAATATTTGAGCTCATATTGTTTCTGATTCAAATTTTAAAGTACAGGGTTTTTCTGGTATTTTCTCTTACACAGAAAATCCTTTTTAAATCAATGCTGACCTGTTTTTTATTTGCTGTGCATAAAATAATTTCAAGATTACAACACCAGTATCACTACAGAAAGTATAACTACTAAGTAAGAGTTAAAATTTTTCTGCAGTTTTTTTTTTTTGTCTGCAGTTTTGTTTTTTTTTTCCTTAAAATATATCCTATGAAGGGTATATAGTCAGAGTACTGTGTTCAAAACTTAACTGGAGATAATTATTTTTTCCATGTGGTTTTGTTATCTAGTTTGATATATAGTTAAGTTTCTTTGTTTCAGATTGTTTTTAATTTTCAGGGTTGCATTTTCCTCTTTACAACTAAATCTTATTTTTGAATATATAAAATACTTACATGATTCAAAGTTAAAACTATTTGAAAAGGTTATACAGAGAAGTCTTACTTCTATCCCATTTCTATCTCTTCCAATCCTGTTTCCCTCCCTCTAGAGTTAGTAGTTTCTGATTTAGCCTTTCAGTTGTTTCCTTTTATGAAAATAAACAAAAACACATACTTTAAAACTGATTTTTCCTTTTTTCTTCCACAAAAGGTGGCATAAAATATACACTCTTCTGCATCTTTCTTTTTTTCACTTTACAGTGTATACTGGTGATCATTTCCTATCAATAAGAAGAAATTTTCCTGTTCTTTTTTATGGCAGTATAGTTCTCACTTGAATGGGTAAAACATAATTTAATCAATAGATCCCCTATTGGTGGACATTTGGATTGTTTCTAATCTTTTGCTATTTCAAATAATGCCACTATGAATAACTTTATGCATATATTACCTCCTAATCTAATAGATAAAAAATTGTGTCTTGGAGTAGTTTTAATTTACATTCCTCCTTGAGTGAGGCTGAGGAGCTTTTTATATGTTTAAGGACTATTTGCATTTCTTTTTTTCTGAGAAGGGTCTGTTATATCTTTTGCCCATTTTTCTATTCGGTTTTTGGTCTTTTTTGTCTCAGTTTTTAGGAGTACTTTGTGTAATAGATATAAATAAATCTATATAATAGATACAAAGTACTCCTAAATATAATATAAATATACATAACACATATATATAGTAATTATATATAAATATTTATATTTATTATATAGATACATCTCTCATGGAATATATATAAACAGATATAAAGTGATATAAATTGCAAATGACTTGTTTGTCATTTGTTTTTTGGCTTGATTTATGGTATTTCTCTTTGTCTTACAAAAGTTTAATTTTTTGTAGTCACATTTATCATTCTTTAATTGCTTCTGGATTTTGAGTCATAGAAGGACTTTTTCTATTCCTAGGTTATAAAGAAATTTATCCATGTTTTCTTCCAGTACTTTTATTTATTATGTATGTATGTATATATTTTTACTTTATATTATGGAAAATTTAAAACATACAAAAGTTGAGAAAGTGATATAATGAATTCTCTTGTAGCTGTCATTCAGTATCAATAATTACCAATTTATGGTCATTGATCTGATATTCATTCTTGCTATTGGCTTTATCTTATAGCCCCTAAGATTTCTGCTGCTACCAGCTGTATAAAATGGGAGGAACAAACTTCAGAGCAAATATTCAGACTTCATCGTGCCATTGGAAATATAGTAAGTTGGAAGTCAAATTGCAGTTTTACCTAATTGTGTGTGTGTTTGTGTGTGTGTGTGTGTAATTTACTTTTGAAATATTTTAATTTAGGAATAAATCTCATAAACAAAACCAAGATCCTGAAATTCATTTTTTTTAAAATAACTATTTTTTGGTTCTTTTGAACCTAGGGGCAGGACAGGAATAAAGACACAGATGTAGAGAATGGACTTGAGGACAAGGGGAGGGTGTCGGGTAAGCTGGGACGAAGTGAGAGAGTAGCATTGACATATATACACTACCAAATGTAAAATAGATAGCTAGTGGGAAGCAGCTTCATGGCACAGGGAGATCAGCTCTGTGCTTTGCGACCACCTAGAGGGGTGGGATAAGGAGGGTGGGAGGGAGACGCAAGAGGGAGGAGATATGGGGATATATGTATATGTATAGCTGATTCACTTTGTTATGCAGCAGAAACTAACACAACACTGTAAAGCAATTATACTCCAATAAAGATGTTAAAAAAAGAAACTATTATTTTATTGGGGTAAAATATATATAACATAAAATTTACCATTTAAACCATTTTTAAGTGTATAGTTCAGTGGCATTAAGTACATTTACATTCTTATGCAACCATCACCAGTATCCATTTCCAGAACTTTTTCATCATCTCAAACTGAAACTCTATACCCATTAAATAACAACTCCTCATTCCCCCTGCCCCACAGTCCCTGGTAATCACTATTCTACTTCCTGTCTCTATGAATCTGCCTTTTATAGGTACCTCATATAAGTGGAATCATACAATATTTATCCTTTTGTGTCTGGCTTATCTCACCTAGCATAATGTTTTCAAGTTTCATTCATGTTGTACCATGTATCAGAATGTCATTCCTTTTTTAGTCTGAATAATATTCCATTGTATGTATATAGCACATTTTGTTTATCCATTTGTCTATCAATGGACATTTGGGTTGTTTCTACCTTTTAGCTAATGTGAATAATGCTGCATGAACATGGGTGTACACATATCTGTTTGAGTCCCTGTTTCAGTTCTTTTGTATATATGACATTCATTTTTTAAATATTCTTTAAACTTCAAGTTTTCATAGGGACCTTAGAATTCACAAAGTACTTCAAAATAGATATTTTGCCATCTCCCATAACCAAATTTTATTATCCTGTTTCATGGATGAGGAGAATGAAAATGAAGTGACTAACTTCGGGTGCCCAGTCACTGAATAATGAACCTAAATCTTCTAACTCCTAGTCCAGTGCTTTCACTAGTATGTCTTTCTGCCTTTGGCCCATTTTTTACAACCGAATTCTTAAATCCTTGATTGCTACATATGGCATACAAAATCTAGTTGTAATAACTTGTTAAAATATCTGAATTAAATTCTCAGTTCTTTGACAAATTTATTGGGTTTTTTTCCCTTCATTTTGAAAGCATCTTACGTTGTTTGAACTCTGAGTCTACCAAGTGTGGGGCTTTTAATGGACCTCCTCTGTAGGTTAAAATGGAGAACTGCCATTGAATATCTGTAGCATGCCAGGTTCTTCGGTGAGGATTACAGCCTCATGTTGTGGGTATTATCCCATTTTAAGTTGATGAAATTGAGGCTTAAAGAAGATACTCAGTGAATGGCTGTTGAATGTTGCTCAAGGTCACATTGCTAGTTAGTGAGAGTCAGGTTTTGAACCAGATCTGCCTGACGTCAAACCCTGTACCTTCCCCACTATAAGAGAATGGCATAGGGCAAGGAACATTGACTTTAGAGCCAGACAGAGCTGGGTTCCATCTTCTCTCTGCTACTTCCTAGCTTTGTAGACTTGAGAAGGTTATTTAATCTCTGAGCTTTAGTTAGTTCATTTGAAAATTAGAATGATATAATGTATATAAAGCATCTAGTACAGTATCTGAATAGGTACTCATTAAATGATGTCTGCTCTTATTCATTCATTAAACAAAATATTTATTGACTGCCTATTATATGTCAGGCATTGTTCTAGGTATTAGAGGTGATGTGAGAAGATGGAAACAAATAAGCAAATAAATAAGAAAAATAGCAGATGGTGTGATAAGCTCTTTGATGAAAATTAAAATAAGATAATGTGATAGATTAACTGGTGGCTATTTTAGACTGGATATCTAAATGGGGAAGGCCACTTTGAACTGACATTTAAGCTGAGGTCTGAAAGACAATAAGGAGCAAGTCATGCCAAGATCAGGAAAAGAGCATTCCAGGCAGAGGGAGCAGCTAGTACAAAAGTCAAGTAAGCTAAACCAGATACAGATTTTACAAGAAAAGAAAACTACAAATCAATAGCCCTTATTAATATAGAGGCAAAAATCCTTAACAGAATTAGCAAAGTGAATCAAACAACATGTAGAAAAGTATTATACACTTTGACCAAATGGGATGTAGCCCAGGAACATAAGGCTGGTTCAACATACAAAAGTCAATCCACGTAATATACCATATTAATAGAATAAAGGACAAAAGCCACATAATTATCTCAGTAGATGCAGAAACAGCATTTGAAAAATCCAATACCTTTTCATGATAAAAATGTTCAACAAACTAAGAATAGACAGGAACTTCCTCAACCTGATGAATATCTACAAAAAAATCCAAATCTAACATCATATTTGATGGTGGAAGATTGAAAGTGTTCCCTCTAAGATCAGGAACAAGACAAAGATGTCCACTCTCACCACTTCTATTCAACATTGTACTGGAGGTTATAGCCGGGGTAATTAGGCAAGAAAAAAAGAACAATGTAAAACTATATTTGCAGGTGGTGTAATCTTATATATAGAAAATTATAAATAATTCCACCCCCCCAAAACTAATAGGGCTAATAAACAGTAAAGAAGACCTAAGTAAATGGAAGGGCCTCTGTGTTTATGGATTAGAAAACTTAATATTGTTAAGATGGCACTATTTCCCAAATTGATCTACAGACTCAACATAATTCCTATAAAAATCCTAGTTGACTTCTTTGCAGAAATTGACAGGCTTATCCTAAAATTCATATGGAATCCCAGGAGGCCCAGAATAGAGAGAAAATCTTGAAAAAGAGGAACGAAGTTCCAATTTCAAAGTTCCTGTGAAATCAGGACTCATAGTTCCTGATTTCAAAATTTACTACAATGCTACAGTAATCAAGGCAGTGTGATACTGACAAAGACATAAAGCTCAATGGGATAGAATTCAGAGTCCAGAAATAAACCCATACATTTATGGTCACTTGATTTTTGATAAGGGTGCCAAAGCAATTTGATGGGGAAAGAATAATCTTTTTACCACATGGTGCTTGGACAACTGGATATCCACAATCAGAAGAAATAGATTTGGATCCCTACCTCATACCACATATAAAAATGAACTCTAAATGGATCAGAAACCTAAATGTAAGAGCTGAAACTATGAAAACTCTTGGAAGAAGACATAGGGACGTATCTTCATGAACTTGAAGTAGGCAGTGGTTCTTAGATATAATGCCTGAAGCATAAGCAATGAACTAAAAATAGAGAAATTGGACTTCAAAATTTAAAACCGTTGGGCTTCAAAGAACACTATCAAGAAAATGAAAAGACAACCTACATAATAAAAGAAGATATTTGCAAATCATATATCTGATGAGGGTCTAGTATCCAGAATATTATAAAGAACTTTTATAGCAAAAAGATAAATAACATGATTAGAAAATCAGCAAAGGATCTACATAGACGTTTATCCTAAGAAAATATATAAATGGCCCCTACGCATATGAAAAGATAATTTCATTAGTCATTAGGGAAATGCAAATCAAAACTATACTGAGATACCACTTCACACTCACTAGGATTACTGTGATTTTAAAAAACAGACAATAACAAGTGTTGACAGGGATATGGAGAAATTTGGAACCCTCATTCATTGTTGGTAGAAATGTAAAATGGGGCAGCTGCTTTAGAAAACAGTTTGACAGTTCCCCAAAAAGTTAAACACTACATAATAATTCTTATCTTCTGCAATTCACCTTTCCTCTCCACTGAGAAATTCTTGTGCTACAACAGAAGGAGTGCGTATCTTGGAGCCAGAAGGTGAAATTTGATTCCTAGAGCTGCCGTGTATTAACCAAGAGCAAGATCCTCATCTTCTCTGAGCTTCTGCTTTTCTGTCTCTAAAATGGGGTTCATGACCTGGTCCACAACTGTCAAGATCAAAGGAGATAAACTGTGAATTTAAATCCACGCCAACATATGATTTTGACAGTAATGACGGTGGACACAGAAATGACTATTTTCTTACCATCCCTTTCCTTTCTTCAGTGTTCTGATGATAAGGTGAAGATGAGCTTTACCTCCTCAAGAACAAGAAGGGTATATTCTGATTCTATACCTATCATATTTATACCTCTTAGTAAATATAAACATTTTTCAAACAGTAATCATGTTTCAGAAGTATTTTGAGTTCTTTGGAAGAAAAATGTTACACACATGAAAGTCATTTCATAACTTTTATTAGAAGCAGATGAAAGAAAAATAAGCAAATTATAGAAGAGGATATTTTACCAAAATATGACATATATAAGGTTGTGAATACTTTTCTTCAAATTTACTTAATTCTCTGATTTAATTGTTCACATCTTTGAAACAACCTAACTGTTCTGAAAGTTAAATGTTCTCTTTAGAGGATGTCATCAAAAGAGCACTGAGCTGAGAATGAGAAAGCATAGATTCTGATCCTTGGCTCTGCCACTAACTAGCTGTGTCTAAACTTGGGAAAACAGCTGCATTTCTCTGGGCCTCACTTTCCTCATCTATGAAATAGAGGACTGAACTGCAGTCTGAAAATCCGTTTATTTACTTCAGAAATTGAGAGAACTTATTTCCTGGTGTGTGTTAATTTCTGTTAGCCAATTTAAATCAAAATGTAATAAAGATAGCATTTCACACTGAGGGGAAGGGTGAGATGGATTATTCAATAAATAGTGTTGGGATAGCTGGTTAGCCTTTAAAAGGGGGAGCCCTCAAGTCTCACCTTTTCAAATCAAAATAAAATCTAGATGGATCAAGGATTTAAGTGTTTTCAAAAAATGAAACCACAAAGAACTGGGAAAAAGAACAGTTGAATAATTTTATAATATTTGATAAACGTGGATAGGCCCTTTTAAGCATGACATGAACCAATGAAGTCATGAGAGAAAAGAGTGATAAATATTACTCCATAAAATTAAAAAATTATGCATGGAAAAAAATTACCCAATATTTAAAGTCAACAAACTAGAAAAATATTCATAATATATCTGAGAACTAAAGGGCTAATTTCCTAAAAATATAAAAGCCTTTCACAAATTAATAAGAAATAGATGAATAACTCAGGTTTTTTGTTTTGTTTTGTTTTTAATGGCCAAAGGGCATAAATAGGCCTAAGAAATAAATAAAATGTGCAGGTAGATATGGACTGCTCCTCGGCCTCACTAATAATAAACAGCAATAGACTGCCGTTTTTTTTCTCTTATCAAGGCAGTTTAACAATAAAATGTTGATACTCTTTAACCCAGGTGGTCCATTTAAAAAACAACTATTCTCCAGAAATATAAAAGTCCTCAAAGATATATCTACCAGACTATTTGTTATCACATTTAAAATTTTTTGTAATTTTGTAATGTGTTATGAAATATCCATCATAAAGACATTTGCATAAATTATGGTACATTTTATAAAATGGAATACTGTGCAGCAGATTAAAGAGTGAAATAGATAAGTGTGTACTGATGAAAATTTGTCCACAGTTTATGGTTAAGTAAAAAAAGTTCCTTGTCAAACAGTATGTTCTAGATTTTTGTGATAATTATATTTGTAGGAAAAATACAAGGATATACACATTGAACTATTAACAGTGGTTACCTCTGGGGATGGGAGTACAGAATACTTTCACATTCTAATTTTTTTTAACATAGTTGTCGTAATGCTTGGCATTTTTTAAAATGAGCACAATTTTTAACTAGAAATATTAATAAAGATATAAACATTGATTTTAAAATAGTGTTTAATTTTAAGATCTAATGAATCCTGGAGACTGATGTAGAGGGTCATGTTATGTTCTGTTCCGTAAGGTTTAGAGACTGAGTTCCCAATTCCTCTGTAATAGGGAGAGAAGTCAGACCAGATTAACACAAAATAGTAGTTGAAAAGGGTTTCAGGGTTGAGTGTATTTATTTATCATTCTTCTTTCATTTTATTTGCAGATTCCGTTGCAGACACTCTGGGTGAATAGTACCATTAAACTTCTGGATTTGGTAGAAGTTAATAGTTCAGTCCTCACTGGTACTTATTTTTGAATAGCTGACGTGGAAAATGTTTTCAGTATAGTCTATTTGAAAACGTGTCTGTTTTACCATAGATCCCATTTACTAAAAATAAGGATTCTTTTAGCTTGTTTCAGTTCAATAATGGTAATACTTTACATTCATTTATAGTCTTATTCTTTACAGTGTCCATTCATGTGTATTTTCTCTTCTGATCATCATAAGAACCTGAGAAGTAGGCAGATCAGTGTTACTATCCCATATTAAGCTCTGTGATTTCCTATATTAAGGTTTTCAGGGAATGCAGAGTGCCTAGGTTGACTTCATTCTGGTGAATATCATAATGAAAATCTCTGGGCACCTCAGTGAGAATCTTAGGCCAGGGTATAGCATTTCATGACCCTGGTCCATTCAGAGGCCCATCAGTGCCCTCCCATCCTGGTGGACTGAAGGAGTGTGAGCCACAAAGGCAGAGAGTTCCCCAGAAATCTGGGAATTGGGACTTGTTTAGTCATGGATGGAAGGGCCAGCTTAGATCCTAAGTCTTCTGTATGTCTCTCCACTGGTAGCTAGTTATTTCCCCGAAATGGTCAAAACTTCTAGATTCAACATTTTAGGTTGATCTCTGGGACACTGGGTAAAGGACTCATAGCTTCCTGTGTATATGGAAAGCTTCCCTTTGGGTTCAAGATACACACAGAGCACCACAGCTCTATCATAAGTTTTAGATTACAAAGTCAGGGCATCAGCAGATGTGTACTCTCCGGTATTAGTACTGTCTTGCAGGATGTTTTTTGATTTTTAAGAAGCATCGTGAAGTTGCATAATTATTTATTCTCTCTCTCATATCCCTCTTTTCCCCTCCCCTGTCTTTAGATCCAAAATTAACAGGACAGGCTGTTATTCCAGGATCAGTAATATACCACAAACAGTCACAAATACTGCTGGTCTGTTGCAAGGTACACTTTCCTTTAGTTTCACATTATCACACTTGTTTTACTGAGTTTACAGTTGGTGTCATTTGTCATTTTTAGCTGAGACTTCACTCAACTGCCTGTCCATCAGATTGAGCCAATGGACAGTTTAATTTTCTTAAGAAATAGTAGAATCTCTAGTATAATTTTTTTCAAGAGATGAAGTTTTACCAAGGTGTTATTATTACTCAGACAATGAAAGAAGATTCAGTAACTTTAGTTCTTTCTCAAAAGAAACTTGTATATTCTCAGTAATCCAATTTAATTAGCAAGTCATCTTGTTAATTGGACTTTCACAAAAAAATAGTAATGTCAAAGTATCTCACTGAACTACAACAGTGCCTGTATCCTACTTGCTTCGACTGTTTAATGTGGTTAGAGAGGAGATTTCTTAACTATTTAAAATGACTTTGAAACCATTATCATTTTTAAGACAATGGCATTATCCTGAGAAGTGTTCCATGTTCCTTCCATTTCCTGAGTATTTTCCTTCATGTGGTATTTATGTGCGATGTTCCATGCTCAAGAAAGAGTATTTAAAATGTGTGATAGATTGATCTGACCTACACAAGACTGTAGATACAGAATGCCTACAGCAACCTCTCTTCACCTCTCTTCAACTTATTCTGGAATAGCACTGGGTGCATATGTCTGGGTCTGTATACATCTATACTGCAAATCCACAGTTTGCTCTCATAGAAGAAGTGGGCTGTCTCAACATGTGAGTTTGAGTCCCACCAGTTATGTCACCTTGGACAAATCACTCACACTCTCTGGGCATCAGTTTTCTCTTGTAAAATCAGTTTTCTCTGGGGATAATATTGGATCTGCCTACTTTTTAGAGTGCTTGTATTTTGACAACCAGTAACAATAAGACACATGGACATACTCTGAAAACTGTCAAGCACCACACAAATACAACGTACCTTTTTATTCTGCCCTGTCTATGTTTAAATAGATTTAAATAGGTCTACACATTTGTTATCACTCCTCGGTAATAAACTTTTAGAGTCAAAGAATCATATATGTTACTTAGTGCTATTTGTAGCCTGGCATTTAGTAAAGATTTGTTGGTTTATTTTTTTTCATGATAAAAGTTTTATAAACTAAAATTTACCACCAGTTTTGCCAGCACTGCATATTCACTATTTGTCTTTTGCCCTTTAGGATGGCTGGATTGGTGTTCGATCAGTGATGCTCAAGAAAACACTAACAGCTACTGATTTCTACAATGGATATTTACACCCCTGGTACCAGAAAAATTCGCAGGCTCAACCAAGCCAGTGCAGATTTCAGACTCTCAGACTTCCACTGAAGAAGAAGCAGAAAAAAAAAATTGTTGCTGTGCAATAGTGCACCAAGTAGTTAGGAAGACGATGGACAAGTACCTACTACATACTTGTAATTTGTTAAAAGCCTTATTTACGAGGAATTACCTTGACTTTCAAAGAAGATGACACTGTTGGAAGGAAAGATTATTGTCAAAAAGATGAATTACCTCACTTTTCACTTTTCATTTAACAGTAGTTAAAAACAGCTTTTTCTATTTCAATAACAAAAGAAACTTTAAATTAAATTTTTATTTATAATATCAGATTCATGGAGATTGTATCTTTCCCTAAGAGCAAGTACAACTAACTGTTATGTGTATATACTGAAGAGAGGTTCTTTTAAAAAGTGCATCTATTAAATTTTTAAAATCATGTGTCCCCATTGACTATGTTACCATTTCAGTAGTATTTAATCTACATTTTGGTTTTTCAACAAGGAGTAAAGTCAGCTCTTTAAATTTAGCTACCATCTAGTTCTCACCAAGTCATAAACATTCATAATGTGTAATAATCTGTGTCACATTGATCTGTCCAATAAATTCAGATTTTACATCTAGATTTTCTTAGTAGGAATACGGTAACATTCTTCAATGTATTTGTGCAGTAAAGGTTATTGAGCATCTGGTCTGTGCAAACTCATCTTCTCCGTCTCCAGGAGAGTCAGGCACTTCTGGAGGAGGAAGGAGGTGCAGTGGCCAGCTGTTGAATTTTTTAATATCTTTACATAATCAGCTTTTCCTGCCTAGATTCTATCAGTTAAAATCTTTCTGCAATCATTAATTCATCCATTCAACAACATTTATTGATAGCGTGATCAGGTAATTGGTCATCTAAATTAAGACATGTTCATGAGTAAAAAGAAGCACTTATATTAATTATTTCTGGACAACAGGCATAAACAGGACTCTCCCAGGAAAACCAGGTTGTGTAAACATCCTATTTATTGAACACTTGCAGTGTAACCAGGCTTTATGCTGACTGCTGGAGATTCAGAGATTAAATAATATTTGGTGTGTTCAATCTACCGGGGAGGCAAGCATAAGCAAATATAATACTGTTATAAATGCCATAATGAAGGTATAGTGGAAGCAGTAAGTCACCCTCAAGGGAGTCATTGGAGGCTTCCCAGAGGAGGCAGAGCTGAATCTGAGGTTCCAAATGATGAGTTCATTATGCAGACTAAGGCCTGGAAGAACATTCTAGCATGTGCAGAGGAACAGAGGCATAAAAGAACACTATCCTGTAGGGGGTTGGTAACGTGGTTCTTAAACTGGGAGCATGATTGCCTTTTATTATCATTCTTTAAACCATAAATTTGCTATGCACTCTCTTCCGCGTATGAGCTAGTTATACACTTACGTAAGTGTATATATAGATGGCTTGGAGAACGCTAACGGTGGATCATGGAAGAGAAACAAATGGCATGTTAAACACAGGAAAAAAGAGCTGTGTTTTAAAGAAACTGGAAGAATTGATAGAAATGGAGTAGAACGATGGAGATGAGTATGGAAGACCAGATCATGGAGGGCTTGAAGACCATGAGAATTTGGACCTTTGTCTTGTAGTGCAATAGACAATCAAGGAAGTGACACGACTACAGATTTGCATTTTGGTAAGTTAACTCTGGTGGTGGGGTGGAAGGTAGATTGGAGGTAAAACCGGGGGCAGGAAGATCTGTTGGGAGGTTAGAAACGTGAAGATACGAACTATGGCAGCAGGTAATGGGGGTGGGGGAAGTGGTTTAAAAGATTTTGGTGTGGAAGTAAGAACTTGAGTTATCAGTTGGTTATTATATTCTTATGGAGAGTTTTGGCTTCACCACTGATTAGCTCTTTGATTTCTAACAAGTTACTAAACATCACTGAACTTTAGTTTCCTCATATGTGAAATGGGGCTGAAGATAAAAAACAGCACTCCCAAAGTAGTTTTGAGAATCAATGACTGTGTGAAAGTGCCTTTTTGTTGTTGTTTTTCAGTTAATGTGTATTGAGCACTTACTCCCCTCTCCAGGCACTAAGCTCATGTTATGGAATTCAGAGAGAACGAGAGTCAGTGTCCCCTGGGAGCTTACTGGAGATTTCTGCAGGGAATCGCAGGAGGTACCCACTCAGACATTGCCACGGGGAGTGGGGAACCTTAGTGAGGGCACAGATTTCTGCTATAAGTTCTCATCTCTTACTACATGGTGGTAAATGGTCTCAGGTCTGCCTCCCTGCATTCTGGGTGGAGCCTATCTGATTGTTTAGCCTATTACCATTGCCCTTGCTGGGCAGAATCTTTTGTGCCAGACCACCCTTAGCCCTTGGCCAGACAGTGAGTCAAGGCCTACCCCAGTCCAGTGATGCCACCTGCATAAACCATTCAGCCTAATGCCAAGTAGGGGGCTGTGGGTGAGGCTGTGTGAGCTGGAAAGGGAAGCTGGTCATCATGATTGACGTGGTTGGTACACTTAGGACAACATGAAATACCGTTTATACATATGAAATCTTGAGGCACTAGTGCAAGGCCCATCTCGTAGAGGGCAGTTTCCCATCCAGGGAGCCTCAAGCCCATCATGGGACTGGAGGACAAACACCAGGTTTAGAATGCCATCTCTATGTTAACAACCCATTTTTTGAAAAATTAAATGGTGCACATCCCAGATAGGCCTCAGGAAATGAGGTGACCCACTCTTTCAGGCCCCCTGTAGAGACCACAACCCAGTATGACTGAGCAGTTTCTCATCTGAACCAGAATCACCTGGAGTACTTGTTTAAAATGTAGATTCCTGGGCCCTACTCCAGCGCTTGAATCAGAATGTCTGGATATGGGAATCTGCATTTGATCACACTCAACAAATAATTTGTATGTTAGAGCAGTAACAGCTTTAACTAGCAAGAGGTACACATGGGGCCACATGTTGGGCCTTAGATCCGGCGTCCTCCCAGAAAGGGTGGAACACAGCCTTTTCTGCACTCTGGCTGAAAGGATGGATTTGCAAACACATTGCCTCCTTGTGCAAGATGCTTCTATTTTGATTCTTGTCATTGCTGAAAAAACATCAGACTCAAAACAGTTCAGTTACTCATGGCTAGTTGGGTGACCCAGGACAAATTTTAAAAATTTTAAATTCTGGGAATTTCCTGGTGGTCCAGTGGTTAGGACTCCGTGCTTCCACTGCAGGGGGCACGGGTTCAATCCCTGGTTGGGGAACTAAGATCCCACATGCCGTGTGTGGGGCAACCAAAAAAAACTTTTTTTAATTCTGATTTGTCAGTTTAAAAACAAGGGTAGAATGTAAAAACATTCTATCTTGCAGAATAGAAATACATATAGAATATGCCCAGGGAAGCACGTGGCAAACAGTAGACAATAAATGGTAGCTACTTTTGTCACCACAGTCTAACACTGCTATAATGCCTTCTTTGGGCCTGCAACAATATTTTCTCCTCTGGATGGCAGCAGCAACTTGCTGAGATGCCTTTAGACTAACAGGAGGAAAAGAATTTTAGATCAGGAAAGGCTCAATGATTTAGTACTCAAAATTTCAGTTTGGAGATGATGAAACAGGGGTCCACCAACAGCTAGCTAGTGACAATATTAGAACCCGAAGACTACTGTAGATTTTGTTTAAAAAGGATTTTATTCTTGGTTCGATTTGAGGGACAAAAGAAATGTTCCTGAGCATAAAATTGAGCTCTTGAAAAAGCCTACTGAAAGAATGTTTATTGCTTTTAAACTTTGTGTTAAAGGAAGTACAACCTATTTTCACCATTTTTCTTTATATTTATCAAACAATTGCAAGGTAAAGAGTTATGATCTTGAGAGGTAGAGTCTTAGATTCAACAAACATGGCATGAGCCCTGCCACTGACCTTAAGCCGAGGCTGATTACACACCCTCTCTGAATCTATTTCCTTATCTATGAAATGAAAATTGTACCTCCTTTGCAAGGACTCTCATGAGGAATAAAAATAGTATATGTAATGTACCTAGCACAGTGCCTGGAACACAGAAGGTTCTCAATACCATTATTATTAGCCAACATTTATTGATTGCTAGTCTCGTTGCTAAGGACTCGACCTGAACTATCTCATTTTATATTTACAGTAACCCTATGAGGCAGGTAATGTTATTGATCCTCATTTTTCCAGACTGTTAGATAGCTAATCAGTGGTAGAGCTAGAATTCACACTCCAGTAGTCTGACACCAGTCTGTGGGCCTAACCACTTTGGTACCCTACCTCTATTGCAAATGTTTTTATCCTTGATCAAGGAATTTAATGTATTAGGCTTTTGTGCTCAGAAATGTAGAAGTAGGAGCACATGTTAATTGAGTGCCCATCATATGCATGCACTAGGCTAGACAATTTCAAAAAGATTTTCCCATTTTAGTTACTATTTAATCACTGTCTTTATTACCTAAGAATTCATAAAGTTTTCTAGAACCCTACAGATAGAAGCTGCTTTATTTTGTAGTATAATAGTGCAGCTCTTGTTTCCCAGGATTTTTTAATTGCAGCTCTTTTTCCGGAAGGTTATCGCATTGTTATTTATGGAAGAAACATTAATGAGATGCTAGGTGGGCAGATGATACAAAAGATGTGGTACCTTTGCTTAGGAACTTTTATTTTACCAAGTTAATAATGGTCAGACATTAACTTATTGAAGAAGTCAAAATACCGTTTCCATAAGCAGGCATTTTTGTGTGCAGGATACTTTTTTTTTTTTAATATTTATTTTATTTGTTCATTTATTTGGTTGCACTGTGTCTTAGTTGTGGCAGACGGGCTCCTTAGTTGCGACTCACTGGCCAGGCTACTTTTTTTTTAAGTTTGATTGGAAGGGAGTGACGGTGGGGGAATTATCAGAGAAGAGCAGCTTTGAGGAAAGGCTGTTGTAAAGATTCTGTAATATAGCTCTCATAAGTACATAGAATCTAAAATCTTAGAATTGGAAAGAACTTAGAGATCATTTATCTAACTTTGGACTCATTTTACAGAAAAGAAAACCACACCTAGAGAGAGGAAATGTCTTGCCCAAGGATAGAACTCAGGTTTCTTAACTCCTGAATGATAATAAATTATTAATTATAAATAACTGTATATAACTTGTTTGGTAGGACCTTTAGGTAGCAAACTATAGAATAGTCATGTCGGTATCTTTCTTGGGCAGTTTTAGAATCCCCACTCTGTGTCTGATCCCTATAATCCAGTATAGTATGTGTATGTCACAGACTGGGTCTGGCAATGAGGAAACAGCATTCATTTTCAATCTTGGTTCTTAGCATAATTTGATATATAACACTGCAGTCGATTGTACCCTGGAAAGCTTAAAAGGATGGTATTCCAAGAATTGGTATTAGTATGAAAAACTAAGTGTTCTGCTCCTCTTTTACTTTTTCACACATGGTTCCTGGGAGCACAATAGGGGAAATTCACTCTGGTGGAGGGGGGACACTCTGAGTGGAGGGAAGAGCATACACAAATGCCTAGAGGTTTGAGACCTCATAGGGTGTAATGGGCCCTTTGAGAGAGTCAGACCTGCTGTAGCCCATACACTTTGGACTTTAGCTTGAAGGCAATGGGGAGCTATTGAAGGATTTAGAGCAGGTTTACAGCAGCATTTAAAGCATGAATATAGTTGCTTTTAAGTAATTTTTTGTCACACCATAACATATGGATGCATGCTTATATAAATTCAAATACTAAATCTAAAGCCAGCTTCTCCTTCAACACCCCTTTTATTCCCAGTTTCCCCTCAGAGGTAACCACTACTCTGTTTGGTAGTTATGATAATATTGATAATGATAATATGATAATATGATAATAATATGATAATATGATAATATGATAATATTGATAATTGATAATATGATAATAACTAGTTATTTTAGAGATTGCACCTCTCGTATGTGCATAAGAGAGATATCTAGGATTATTTTGCACATGTGTTTTAAAACAAATATTATCCTGTCAAAAAGATAAATTTGAGGAAAAGAGCTTGGGTTTGGGCAATTTTGAGAACCAGCTGGCCACCTGTTTACTTTGCTCGGTGTTCACAGAGTATTTTGTGAACATTCCAGTTTGTAAAGTGAGATTCTCACCCAGGGACTGGTGCTGTGGGAACCATCTAGCAGACCCCAACCATGACAGCTGCAAACCCTCCCAGCCTATCCACCAGGTCTGCCTGCACCGTGGCCTGCCCTGGGTTAAAAGTTTGCTTCCTGCAGTTGTGCAATTACAGGACAGCTGGAATTCACAGATACTAAATGTTTCTTGTTCAGATTAGGGAATGGACAATGTGCTTGCTATGTGTTATGGACCGACTGAAGATCCAAACATGACCATGGGTTCTTTTTCTAAGGGAAAAAAAACATTCATTATTTTGGGTTTGATCTTTTAATAAAAGTATACATATAACAAAACGTATCTACATAATGAAATAGTTTTCCATTATCAACAGTCAAGTTAAAAATTATTATTACCAAACTAACAGAAAAAGGACTTCTAATACATTTGGGCACATCCATAGTTCATGTCTCTTAAGGGCTGATACTCAAGTGAGGTCTGGGAGTATGGGATATAAGGAACACAGCTTTAGGAATACAAGCAGATAGATTTCTTTATTTGCTAATTAGTTCATTCAATACACATTTAGTACTTATTATGAACCAGGTCATAATAGCTAAGGCACTGGTTAAATCACTCTGTTCACTTTGCTCTAAATTAAAGCTCCCAGCCCACTGGGGGAGACAGATAAACAATGTAATGAGTACCCATAATGGATTTTACATAAATACAACCAGTGATTTGCCAGGTATTCCATTCATTAAACCTCTCCAAGTTTTTTAGAAAAAGTCCCAAAGTTAAAAATCTTCCACAAAAACATTCCCTATATAGTACCAATGTGGTGCTTATAATAGAAGACCATTTTCTGTTACTGACTCAAAATTCCAAAAAGGTGATTTGGGGGGAAAAAAGGCGGATATGTTACTGTACTCTTGGGAAATTCGTTTGGGATTTGCCCAAGTTCTAGACTGGGAACCAAGGCTCCTGAGCAGGAGGGCAGAGGTGATGACTTAGGATGCAGTTTACTTGGATTCTCCCCTGACCTTAATCCCCAAAACAGTTGCCAGGGTAAAGGCAAAGGCCTTTAATAGGGTACAAGTTTTCCCTAACACAGATTAGGGAGAGGCATTTTCAGCAGGATCTTGTTGAAGGATCACTAAAAAACTTACAACAAGGAAATTTACATGTTATTCAGCCTTTTCATACCTCCAAATATTTTACTGAAAAAGAGAGTCATGACCTCTGCAACATCTTAAGAAAAATGATTATAAATAGATTAATATTCTCTATTCCTTTAAGGGAAAGTGATGAAGGAGCTGGAGGCTCAGTGGGAGCTGTTCCCCGAAATCCCCAGGACCTCAGCACAAGTCTGGGAAGGGAGGTGGGGGCGTTACAGTGGAGGATTAGGGAGGGCGTCTGTAGCTGTGCCAAAGGAAAAAAATCTTGCCAAGAAAAGAGAATATACAAAGCCCTGTTCATCAAAGCCTGTAACCCAAAGGGATCCCCGCAAAGCTTTACACGGCGGAGAGAAAAGGTCGGCATCTGCTTCCTCCGAGAGGGCGCGAACTGCAGGCGGAGGCAGATCTCAAGGGTCAGGCGCCCCTTTCTTCCAGCCCCACGACCTCTCCCTAGGTGTTCACGTCACATGGGTGACCTAGAGCTGACCCAGAGGCTCCTCGGACCTCCTCCCCGCGCCCGCCGCCACCGCCAGAGCGGATGCCGACTCCGCACCCGGCAGGATGTACATAGAGCGCCGGAGTCTCACCCTGTGGTCCAACCCGCCCCGTCGCCATGGTGACCGCCGTAGTCACGCAGCTCCACCCCTTCCTCGCGGCGTGGCCCCGCCCCTCCGAACCCGGAAACGCGAGGCTCGAGCCAGCTGCGCGAACGCTTCGGGAGGAGGGAGGGCGGTGGCCGAGGCTCGCTTGGCTGCGCTCCCCGCCCCTCGGAGGCCGGCCCTCCAGCGCTCCCCCAAGGTCCACAGCGCTTGCGGGTACTGAGCGCTCAAGCCGCCGGCCCCGACCCGGGCCCAGCAGCTTCCCAGGCCCGCACCCGTAGTGGAGGGAAGAGCCGCCTTGGGGAGGAGGGAAAGGGACCTGGGGGCGGCCACGGCAGGTGAGGGGTGGGCGAGGCCCTGGGAAGCGGGGGATGTGGGTGTGTGACGCGTTTGTGGCTGCAGGTGAGTATGGTTTGCAGTGTGCGCGGCTGCCTCTGTCGGTGTGACTTTGTGAGTGTGGCCCTGAGTGGGTCGGTTCATGTGACCATGCACGTGATTGCATGTCCCTGTGTGTGTCTGAGGTCGAGTCTGAGTTCACGGGGGTGATTGGTGTGCCTGTGCCCCTGCCTTTGTGTAGCTGTCATCAGTGGGACTGGGAGAAGGTGGAGGTCTGTGTGTGGGTCGCCTGGGGTGGGCAGTGGGGCGCTTGACCTGGGCATACAACTGTAATACCATTTTGGGGCTACAGTGCTGCAGCCCAGGAACATGTTTTTCCTGTAAACTTTTAAGAACTCTGAGCAGACTAGTTATTTTGGAGATTGCACCTCAGCCTGAAAGTGATAAATGCCTTTGTCATTGCTGAGTACGGGCCAGGTGTGAGGCTTGTGAAGGAGGCATGAGGAAAGTAGGGCTAGGCTGTCTCACTTTCCCTAGGGAGTCATAAGTTCTGCATTTATGCTGCTTCTTTGTCTCCACCTACAGTGTTCCAGCTCCTGTTGGCATAAAGCTTCAAGAGACTGAGGGGTGATAGCATAGCTGTGTGCAAATTTCCAAAAGCTTTTATACTAAGAGTACAAGATGAGGTGTCACCGTCGAAATGTCAAGTAGTCAGCTTTTCCTCCCATGAGGTTTAGAAGATAATGGAATAAGTTTCTGAAGAAAGGAGGGGTAAATCTTCCCCTGAGGAAACCTAAAAAAAGAATAGCTCTGTACTGGTGTGGTGAGGTATGGAGGCTTGCGTTAAAAAGCCAATGGCATTGCCCAGAGACTCTCAGGTTCTAATATTTCGTTATTGCTGGTGTTAATAATAATCACAGATTGTCCATACGAAGATCGTATGATTGAGATAAAGGATAAGAAAACATCTGACTAGTTAAACTGGTTAGATGACAAACATTTGTGAAGGCAATTTCACTGACTGTAAATTGGCAGGGTCTGTTGAAACCCTGGGGGATAAGTGGGCTGTAAACTGGCTGGTTCTGCTGAAACCTTGAGGGATAAGTGCACGTAATTCTTGGTGCACACTCAGAACTAGCAGTTTAATTGTCAAGCAGTACAAGGGCCAGAGAGGCCCCGGTGTCCAGAGTACTCCCTGAGGAGGGGTTTCCTTAGGCAGGATTAAGGCAAAATTCCTGCAGCCCTTTTCCCAGCAACATGAACAGGTGCTTTTGTTTTTGTGAAGAATTGTGAGAGATCAAATCAGCATTGAGTTCGTGGTCCACATTCTTTCTTATTTAATACTGACCAGTTGAGTTACAGTCTCAGTGAACCTTTTTTTTTTTTTTTCTGCCCTATGCAGAATGTTCCCCTTGTGACTTGGAAAAGTATTCCCCTGAAGTGGATGAAAGAGAGCTGGGAGAACAAACTTCCTTTTCATACCACTCACAGCTGCTTTCCCTTTGGAGCAGTTTTTTTTTTTTTTTTTTTCACTTAAACGTCAGTTGGTCAGATGCAACATTTGGTATCTATCTTAGCTTTCATGTACTGCCAAACTAGCACAAGTGTTAAAATCACTTGCCTCTACAAAAATTTAGTCACAGTTGGGTGGAATCTCTCCATCCAGCAAGATTAGTTACAAAATATTATAATATTGGGTGGTAGTGGATAATACTGAGGATTGTGGTGAGGAACATCTTTCTACTTACTGCTGAGGGAAGAAGTGGATGACAGTGAATGTGTGTGCCTGGGAATGATGTGTGTATGTGTATGGTAGTTTGGTTTGTAGATTGCAACTGATTCAAACTATGAATACTTTATTTTATCCCAAGTTTGGTGAATCTAGAAGCATACTTTCTGGCTTTAATTAGCTAAAGTGTTTTATAAATCTGTTGAGTAGGGTTTTTTTTCTAAACAATGTTTTTGATATTTCCTCCTGTAGAATAGTGATTGTTTATAGTATTGCAATACTAGAAAATGTCTCCATTAGGCAATATGTAGATGATATAGGAATATTTCAAGTCTGTCCAGGTAGAAAATATTCTGGAATTAACTATATGGGCTAGTTGCTTTCAATTAAAAGCAGTGACCAGCTTAGAGAAAGGCTGTAGTTCAAACGGCTTCAATTTTTTAACATGTTAATATTTGTTAAGAGAAAATGAATATGCAAAGAATGATTTTCTTTATTTCAGTATGAATAAGAACTACATCTGTGCACACTGATTTTCAGCATAAGACTGGCTGATAATTTTCTTGATATTTTAGAGTCACTTAAGATTTTAATAAACTTTTCTAAGTACCATCCTAGCCTTGAGAGAAGAGACCATTATTACAGTGTCAAGGTTGTAAACCTAGTTTAATATTGGATGTCTACATTTACCATCTCCTTGGGGTTCAGTTTAGTAACCCCCAAGGTTAGAGGTAGCAGTTGAGATTGCTCAGTGCCCTGTGTTCTTGAGGGAGAAGATTTGGAAGGCCAAGGAGGAAGATTTGTTGGTTTTAGAATCCCCAGCTCCTGACCAGTCCAGAGAAGCCCCTCTAAAATGGCAGTTCAGAGTCAGCCCAGGAGTTAAGTCCTAGGGTCTCAAACTCATCCTAGCCCTGCTAGGAAAACCCAGGCTTGTGCTGGGGTAGAGGACATGATGCAAACAAGCATTTGAATCCTTCCAAACTGATGGGTGGAAGTTCTTCATTGGGCAATAAGAATCTGCAACAACTATAATTTTCAGGTTCCTGTTACAACACAACACAGATCCCTGAGCAAAGAGGGGTAGCCTTTAAGTTGAAGATGCCCAGCTAATGGAAAGCTCGTAGGTACCCGGGTTAAAAGGGACTCTAAGATTGCCTAGTTTGGCCTGCTTAGGATATAGTCATTTATTTAGTCAATAGATAATGCCTGCTGTGTACCAAGCACTGTTCTATGCTTTGGAGAGAGAGCGGTGAAATAGTCACAGATGAGAAAACAGCCCCAAAAGGGTCAGTGACTTTTCCAACGTCACAGAGCTATAAAAGCTGGAAATCACTAATCTCACAACAGAAGACCACACATTTTTTCTAAAGGCACATGTTTTGTTTTGTTGCTAGTTATTGTGCCTTCAGGTCTATTCTGGCATCTTATCATGGATCTTTCAGGGTACATTATATCACTTTTAACCACATCCATATGAACAGCAAGTTTTCCTGTATTTTGCATTAAAAACTATGTGTGAGTTTCTGAAGCTATGTTCCCCTAGAGTGAGATTTGTGGCATTTTATGAATTTATGAGGAAGCAGGCTTACATTAACTCCTTTTTCTAGTGTGGACTGTTCTCTAGAATTCTATCAGACAGGAATATCTTTATTAACATAGATTCTTAAGATTTTGTCAAAAGATAGGTTATGCTACTGCATTTGGAATCATTTAACTAGGACAGACAGTCAGGTGTCAGAAAAGGCTGTCCTGCGTCTGGTCCTGGTTTTGCAATAGCCATGGGATCTTGGGTAAGTTATTAAAATTTTCTAGACCAGATTCTTCTTCTGGAGGAACTAAGAGGGTTGGACTAATTCTCTCTCGGGGCCCTTCCTACTCCATGATTATAGGTTTTCACCAAATTGTCTTCTGTAGTTTAAGTATATGCCGACAAGGTGAAATAGCCCATTTCCTCAGTTTTATCCTTTAAAGTATTGTTGGTAGAGCTAGACCAGACTCTACATTTAGTGCTGATATAAACATGAATTCTTGACATGAAACATCACATGCTTTTATTTCAGGATTAACCTCCATTTCAGCTAATCATGGGAGAGATTAAAGTCTCTCCTGATTATAACTGGTTTAGAAGTACAGTCCCCCTTAAAAAGGTATGTATGGTTTTACTACACCTCTTATTTGCAAAATCTTGTAATTGTTTTTATGTGTGATTTAGATGTTATGTCTTAGTAGTGTTTGAGAGTAAAGGTTATTGCCAAGTATTGTGGCTGGGTTGCAGAGCCTAAAGGTCACCCCTTCCCTGTCAAGTGCAATCAACTTTTGAGACTCATTCAAGAGTAAAAGTGAGAATAATTGTACTCATTATTTTATAATTGTTTTTACATATTCAAGCAAGCAGGAATATGTGTACTCCTCTGTATAGTTTAGTAGAAAGCTTACAGCAACTGCAACTGTACAGTAAGTGCAGTTAGATTCTATTAGAAAGCATTTTCCTTTTCCTCTAAGATTTACAGTGAGTCACATTATAGATCCTCTGTTTGCCATGATATATACTCATTCTGCCATAGTCATCTTTTGGAAACTTTATATGCCTGGGATGTCTAAAAACGCTAAACACTTATATTGAAGTTTGTTGACTCTGAGTCCCAATTTAATCCCAAATGTTTGGGGATCACACTAGACAGAAGTTGTGTCAGAATAAAATCTTTGCTGATCCCCTTGCAGAAATATTAGAGTACTATGATCTGAAGAACATCTATGTCTCTGTTGTAATTATTTTATCAGGATAGATAGCTGTGGAAGTATCATGCAAGTTTGAATTGGTAACAGAATTACTCTTCATATAGAAATTTGAGATCCAGTCTCCAAGTATAGACAGAATACCTGCTATATACCTGGCACTGTTGTAGGAAGTCCCCAAATATCTTATTTAATTCTTTCAACAGTTTAACAAAGTGGATAGTGGTGTGCCCACTTAGCAGATGGGAAAACTGAGGTTCATGGAGGTTAACATGTTAAAGTCACACAGTCTAGTCGAGTTTGAATTAAAATCAAATTAATCTGGCTTCAAAGCCAGAACTGGGCTTCCCTGGTGGCACAGCGGTTAAGAATCCGCCTGCCAATGTAGGGGACACGGGTTCGATCCCTGGTCCAGGAAGATCCCACATGCCGCTGAGCAACTAAGTCTGTGTGCCACAACTACTGAGCCTGCATGCCACAACTACTGAGGCCCGTGCGCCTAGAGCCCATGCTCCGCAACAAGAGAAGCCACGGCAATGAGAAGCCCGCGCACTGCAACAAAGAGTAGCCCCCGCTCTCTGCAACTAGAGAAAGCCCACACTCAGCAACAAAGACCCAACACAGCCAAAAATTAACTTTTTTAAAAAAAGAAAAAATTCCTTAAAGAAAAAAAAAAAGCCAGAACTAATTGGCAGCTTACCAAAGGGAACCCACCTTTCTTCTTGCTACCCCAGGAACTGCCCATGCTAGGAGAATTGCCCCTAGAGTCCCTCTGCCTTGTCCCATCCCCTCAAGTAATTCATGTGAGCTCCTCTTGATGGGACTCGCTCAGCAAGCTGATCACCAGACCCAAAACAACACAAACTTATCTAAATATTCTTGGAAGTAGTAGTTTCATTGATGTAATTTTCTCCTTTGGTCAGTTTGGTCCACAAGTCATGAAAAGTTTGCTTGAAATTTCGTAGTGCTAGATTTTCATTTCAGAGATCTGAATATCTTATATGAATTTTATTACTATAAGGTTGGAATTTACTGTATGCACTGTCAGAGGTTACTGAGGTTTTTTTACTACAGTCATAGCAAAAAGAAACAGGAAAAGCAAAAATGTGAGTGGCAAATACAAAGGGCAAAAACATAATCATGAGGTATATTGTCACCCGGGGGAGTCCAGAAGGTGTTTGTTAGGGCCCTCTGGACTTTGCCCTGTTGGTCTGCTCCCAGTGATGCCAGTGACCCCGGTTAGTGTGCCGCCACCCACATTGACACCATGGGCCCCACAGCACTACAAGCTAGGAGCTCTCAGAAAATAGAACCTTGAACTTTTTAATGTAAAAAGGGTAAGTGTTGATTTGCATTGGCAAAAGTTCAAGCAGTTAATGTACTTTTCCAAATACCAAAAAGTCAGCCAAAGAGAACAAAAATTAAACTATCATGCAGTGCATACTGTAGCTAACACTCTTGACACTGAACACTCAATATCTGCCAAACTCTGTGCTAAACACCTGATTTGTCTCAGCTCATGGAATGCTCACCTGTTTCCCTTGTTGGGTCAAGAACCACTAAATTAGGAAGGTTTCTGATGACCTTCCTCCTTCTTACCCCCTTTTCACCAAAAAGCCAGTTTTTCCCTGAGGCCATTCCCCACACTGACTGAATGGTTTGAAACATTCTCTGGGGACAGAGATGCCTATACCTGACTCGTCCCTCCTCTCTAGCAGAGGTCTCCCCCTCAGAGGCTTGGTCTAGATCAGGCTCCTGAAGCATCTCTTGAGAGGTCCCATCTCTACCCAGTTTCTCCCCAGAGCCTGGAGTCTTTTCTTCTCCTCACCTCCCCTGGTCACACACTGACCCTGCTGATCCCAGCCCGCCCTCTGGGCCAGCACCCGAGAATGACTCTGTAAATTGTCCTCCTCCTGTGTGCACACACGCACGCGCACATGCCCGCGTGTGTGCACACACACACACGGGCAGAGAAGTATGGGGAAGAAATAAGATGCCATGTACAGAGTTTACTGTTTAATGGTAAACAAAATAAACTTCATATAATCACGGCTGGGGAGGAAAATTCAAAACTGATAGAAAAAACAGCTCTTGGGAGAAGTATAAAGCAGTTCCGTGGACTATGTCAGCACTGAAGAAGGAAAAGGAGACAAAGACGTTTTTTTTTTTTTACTTTTTTTTTTTCTTTAAAGGAATTCCTTTTATTTTTATTATTTATTTATTTAGTTAGTTAGTTAGTTTTGGCTGTGTTGGGTCTTCGTTTCTGTCTGAGGGCTTTCTCCAGTTGTGGCAAGCGGGGGCCACTCTTCATCGCGGTGCGCGGGCCTCTCACTATCGTGGCCTCTCTTGTTGCGGAGCACAGGCTCCAGACGCGCAGGCTCAGTAGTTGTGGCTCACGGGCCTAGTTGCTCCGCGGCATGTGGGATCCTCCCAGACCAGGGCTCGAACCCGTGTCCCCTGCATTGGCAGGCAGACTCTCAACCACTGCGCCACCAGGGAAGCCCCAGAGCCGTTTTTCATATGTGCTAGTCTGGTGTGATCCCCGCATTAGCTTGTAACAACCAAGGCAGTGGTATTAAAATTGTCAGTGAAATTATAGTGCTGAAATAACTATATAAAACCCAATCCATGAGGTTTTTCATTTTTTTTCTTATAATTTTCCCTCCAGATTATTGTGGATGATGACGACAGTAAGATCTGGTCGCTCTACGATGCCGGCCCCAGAAATATCAGGTGTCCTCTCATATTTCTCCCTCCCGTCAGCGGAACTGCTGATGTATTTTTCCGGCAGATTTTGGCTTTGACTGGATGGGGTTACCGGGTTATAGCTGTAAGTATTATTGATTCAGGATTAAAATTCAAGTCCACATTTTCTGGTTTTCTGTGTGTGTGTGTGTGTGTGTGTGTGCATGTGTGCTTCTGTTTCTGATTAACTGTAGTAATAGGCATGTTTTTTATTGAGGTAAGATACTGTTTTCTTTTGTTAAAATGTGAAAGGGAGTTTTTTGAAGGAAGGTGGTGCGGTTCACCAGCGTACAGAGGCTCAGAGGGGACAAACCTCTATTGGAAGCCTTCTCTACCCTCAGCTTGAACGTGCATTTTCTGAATAAGTCTGACCAGCAGGAAGCATTGTCCTTGTTTATAGATAAGGAGACTGAGGTCCGGACCGTTTTAGTGATCACCGAGGGTCACACAGCCAGTAGGCCATGGAGGGAGAGCCCAGCTCAGTCTTCTGACCCCATTTACCCTCCCCTTTTATTACATCACTGCTTCGGGGGCAGCAGAGGGATCAGCTGACATCCAGGGGACTGAAAGCTTGCTTTAATGTGAGTCTTTGACAAGTGAGGTGAGGCTCATTAATTAGCTCATAGCCTTTGCATTTGGTTAAGTTTTTTGTTTCTAATCGTTATCACTGAGTTCGGTCCAAATCTAGTTTCACATTGATCATTCTCTAAGCTTCCTCTCTGGGAGGTGGGCGTAGGTGGGAAGGCACTGTTTGTTTTTTTGTTTTTGTTTTGGCCACAAGGCGTGGCAGCGGGATCTTAGTTCCCTGACCAGGGATTGAACCCATGCCCCATGCAGTAGAAGCGCAGAGTCCTAACCACTGGACTGCCAGGGAATTCCCAGGAAGGCACTGTTGCTCACAGTGGAGTGTTTGGTGTGCCTCGATCGGGTCAGGACAATGGAAGTTGGTTTCCTAACTTCCCCTGGAAAGAGAGGCTCTGGCTTTGGAGCCAGCAGTTGTTTCTGGGACCTGGAATGTTAACATGTAAACAGTACTCCCCTTGGGAGTACTGCCGTTAGTATACATTTTATTTACTGCCTAGAAGAGAGAAAACGTGGACCAGATCTCTTCTCTTGGATGATAACTGAAAATTCCAATGGGGTTACCACTAACTGGGGTCATACAAGACAAATCCAATTCCTCTTCATCCAGACAGCCCTTCTCTTTCTTGAAAAAACTACTTATTATCGGCGGCCTACTGCCTTCCGCCCCCAGGTCTTTTCTTCTGCAGCTAAATTTCTCCAGATTCTTTAACCATTCCTCGTACGGTGTGTTTGAATCCCTGCAACATAATCCTCCCTTGTTCTGGGTGTTCAGTAATCCCTCTCAGTGGACAGCATTGCAGGAGAGCAGAGTGGTAACCGCCCTCCTCCCAGTCCGCTGCAGCCTAAGTCGTGACACTTTCTGTCCTTGTGGTCACTGTTGATCAGCCAGGGAGGGGGAACCTGAGCAGCTCCCGGGTGTGTGTCTCACTTTAGAGTGCTGTCCAAAGCGAACAGTGCGGTTATCACTCCAAACTGACAGGGCACATAGCCTTGCCTTCTGGCTGGATATTTCTTCTCGCTTCCTGATGCGGGCTTTCGCTATTTCTTAGCTAGATAATGAATCAAGAAAAAGGCCAGCAATGTCTTCAAAATTACTTTGTCCTTCTTAAGATTTGATCAGAATGCCCAACCCCAGGAGGTTCTGAAATCTACTAGGTATTTGTTAAATACCTAGCAGTTAAAATGCATGGATCCTCTTTTCATTTACATATTTATTGAGATAATTATAGATTCACATGCAGTAAGAAATAATAGAGAGATATCCCTTATATACTTTGCCCAGTTTCTCCCAATAGTAACATTTTATAAAACTGTAGTAGGATATCACAACCAAGATATTGATGTTAATGTAATCCACCAGCCTTGTTCAGATTTCCCAGTTTTACTTGTACTTAGTTGTGTGTGTGTGTATCAAGTCATATACAGTTTTTTTTTTTGTTTGTTTGTTTGTTTTTTGTTTTTTTTTTGCATATACAGTTTTATCACCTGTCTAGGGCACAGATTTTTTAAATTTAATTTTTATTTTATATTTATATTTATATTTATATTATTTTACATTATAGTCAATTTACAATGTTGTGTTAGTTTCAGGTGTACAGCAAAGTGATTCAGTTATACATATACATATATCCATTCTTTTTCAGATTGTTTTCCCATATAGGTTATTAGAGAATATTGAGTAGAGTTTCCTGAGCTATACAGTAGGTTCTTATTGATTATCTATTTTATATATAGTAACACTACTATATATATATATATATATATATATATATATATATATATATATATATATATATATAAAAATAAATCCCAAACTTCTAATTCATCCCTCCCCCACCATTCCCCTTTGGTAACGATAAGTTTGTTTTCGAAGTCTGTGAGTCTGTTTCTGTTTTGTAAATAAGTTCATTTGTATCATTTTTTTAAATTCCACATATAAGTGTAATCCTATGATATTTGTCTTTCTCTGTCTGACTTACTTCACTTAGTATGATAATCCCTAGGTCCATCCATGATGCTGCAAATGGCATTATTTCATTCGTTTTTATGGCTGAGTAGTATTCCATTGTATATATGTACCACATCTTCTTTATCCATTCCTCTCGATGGACATTTAGGTTGCTTCCATGTCTTGGCTGTTGTAAATAGTGTTGCACTGAACATTGGAGTGCATGTATCATTTCGAATTATGATTTTTTCTGGATATATGCCCAGGAGTGAGATTGCTGGATCAAATGGTAGTTCTTAGTTTTTTAAGGAACCTCCATAGTGTTCTCCACAGTGGTTGTGCCAATTTACATTCCCACCAACAGTGTAGGAGGGTTCTCTTTTCTCCACACCCTCTTTAGCATTTATTGTTTGTAGACTTTTTGATGATGGCCATTCTGACTCATGTGAGGTGATACCTCATTGTAGTTTTGATTTGCATTTCTCTAATAATTAGCAGTGTTGAGCATCTTTTAATGTGCTTTTTGGCAATCTGTATGTCTTCTTTGGAGAAATGTCTATTCAGGTTTTCTGCCTATTTTTCAATCAGGTTGTTTGTTTTTTAATATTGAGCTGCATGAGCTGTTTGCATATTTTGGAGATTAATCCCTTGTCAGCTGCTTCATTGGCAAATATTTTCTCCCATTCTGTGGGTTGTCTTTTCATTTTGTTTATGGTTTCCTTTGCTGTGCAAAAGCTTTTAAGTTTAATTAGGTCCCATTTGTTTATTTTTATTTTTATTTTCATTACTCTAGATGGTGGATCCAAAAAGATACTGCTGTGATTTATGTCAGAGTGTTCTGCCTATGTTTTCCTCTGAGAGTTTTACAGTATCCAGTCTTCATTTAGGTCTTTAATCTATTTTGAGTTTATTTTTGTGTATGGTGTTAGAGAATGTTCTAGTTTCATTCTTTTACACGTAGCTGTCCAGTTTTCCCAGCGCCATTTCTCCATTGTATATTCTTGTCTCCTTTGTCATAGATTAATTGACCATAGGCACGTGGGTTTATTTCTGGGCTTTCTGTCCTGTTCCACTGATCTATATTTCTGTTTTTGTGCCAGTACCATACTGTTTTGATTACTGTAGCTTTGTAATATAGTCTGAAATCAGGGAGCCCGGTTCCTCCAGCTCCATTTTTCTTTCTCAGGATTGCTTTGGCTATTTGGGTCTTTTGTGTTTCCATACAAATTTTTAAATTTTTTTGTTCTAGTTCTGTGAAATATGCCATTGGTAATTTAATAGAGATTGCATTGAATCTGTAGATTGCCTTGAGTAGTATAGTCATTTTGACAATATTGATTCTTCTAATCCAAGAACATAGTCTATCTTTCAATTTGTTTGTGTCATCTTCAATTTCTTTCATCAGCGTCTTATAGTTTTCAGAGTATAGGTCTTTTGCCTCCTTAGGCAGGTTTATTCCTAGATATTTTATTCTTTTTGATGCATTGGTAAATGGGATTGTTTCTTTAATTTCTCTTTCTGATCTTTCATTGTTAATGTATAGAAATGCAACAGATTTCTGTGTATTAATTTGGTATCCTGCAACTTTACCGAATTCATTGATGAGCTCTAGTAGTTTTATGGTAGCATCTTTAGGATTTTCTGTGTATAGTATCGCGTCATCTGCAAACGGTGTCAGTTTTACTTCTTTTCCAATTTGGATTCCTTTTATTTCTTTTACTTCTCTAATTCCCATGGCTAGGAATTCCAAAACTATGTTGAATAAAAGTGGCAAGAGTGGACATCCTCGTCTTGTTCCTGATCCTAGAGAAAATGCTTTCAGCTTTTCACCGTTGAGTATGATGTTAGCTCTGGGTTTGTCATATATGGCCTTTATTATGTTGAGGTGGGTTCCCTCTATGCCTACTTTCTGGAGAGTTTTTATAATAAATGGGTGTTGAGTTTTGTCAAGAGCTTTTTCTGCATCTATTAGATGATCATATGGTTTTTATTCTTCAGTTTGTTAATGTGGTGTATCACACTGATTGATTTGTGGATATTGAAAAAGGCTTGCATCCCACTTGATCATGGTGTATTATCCTTTTAATGTATTGTTGGATTCAGTTTGCTATTATTTTTTTTGAGGATTTTTGCATCTATGTTCATCAGTGATACTGGTTTCTTTCTATTTTTGTGGTATCTTTGTCTGGTTTTGGTATCAGGGTGATGGTGTTCTCATAGAATGAGTTTGGGAGTGTTCCTTCCTCTGCAGTTTTTTGGAATAGTTTCAGAAGGATAGGTGTTAACTCTTGTCTAAATGCTTGATAGAATTCGCCTGTGAAGCCATCTGGTCCTGGACTTTTGTTTGTTGGAAGTTTTTTAATCACAGTTTCAATTTTAGTACTTGTGATAGGTCTGTTCATATTTTCTATTTCTTCCTGGTTCAGTCTTGGAAGATTGTACCTTTCTAAGAATTTGTCCACTTCTTCTAGATTGTCCATTTTATTGGCATAGAGTTGCTTGTAGTAGTCTCTTATTATCCTTAGTATTTCTGTGGTGTCCATTGTAACTTCTTCTTTTTCATTTCTAATTTTATTGATTTGAGCCCTCTCCCATTTTTCTTTTTTTTTTTGTTTTTTTAAATTTATTTTATTTTTATTTTTGGCTGTGTTGGGTCTTTGTTGCTGCACGCGGGCTTTCTCTAGTTGCAGCAAGTGGGGGCTACTCTTCGTTGCGGTGCGTGGGCTTCCCATTGCAGTGGCTTCTCTTGTTGCGGAGCACAGGCTCTAGGTGTATGGGCTTCAGTAGTTGCGGCACACAGGCTCTGTAGTTGTGGCGCACAGGCTCAGTAATTGTGGCGCACGGGCTTAGTTGCTCCTCGGCATGTGGGATCTTCCCGGACCAGGGCTCGAACCCGTGTCGCCTGCATTGGCAGGCAGATTCTTAACCACTGCACCACCAGGGAAGCCCTCCCTTTTTTTCTTGATGAGTCTGGCTAAAGGTTTATCAATTTTGTTTATCCTTTCAAAGAACCAGCTTTTAGTTTCATTGATCTTTCCTATTGTTTTCTTCATCTCTATTTCATTTATTTCTGCTCTGATTTTTATGATTTCTTTCCTTCTACTAACTTTGGGTTTTGTTTGTTTTGCATTCTCTAGTTGCTTTAGGTGTAAGGTTAGGTTGTTTATTTGAGATTTTTCTTGTTTCCTGAGATCAGATTGTATTGCTATGAACTTCCCTCATAAAACTGTTTTTGGTGCATCCCATCGGTTTTGGATCATCGTGTCTTCATTTTCTTTTATCTCTAGGTATTTTTTGATTTCTTCTTTGATTTTTTTCAGCAATCCATTGATTGTTTAGTAACATATTGTTTAGCTTCCATGTGTTTGTGTTTTTCAGTTTTTTTTCTTGTAGTTGATTTCTAATCTCATAGCATTGTGGTTGGAGAAGATGCTTGATATGATTTTAGTTTTCTTAAATTTGCCAAGGCTTGCTTTGTGGCCCAGCATGTAATCTGTCCTGGAGAATGTGCCATGTGCACTTGAGAAGAATGTATATTCTGCTTTCAGATGGAATGTTCTATAAATATCAATTAAGTTCATTTGCTCTAATGTGTCATTTAAGCCTTGTATTTCCTTACTTGATTTTCTATCTGGATGTTCTGTCCATTGATGTAAGTGGGGTGTTAAAGTCCCCCACTATTATCGTGTTACTGTTGATTTCTCCTTTTATGGCTGTTAGCATTTGCCTATATATTGAGGTGCTCCTATCTTGGGTGCATATATATTTACAATTGTTATATCTTTTTCTTGGATTGATCCCTTGATCATTATGCAGTGTCCTTCTTTGTCTCTTGTAACAGTCTTTATTTTAAAGTCTATTTTGTCTGATATGAGAATTGCTACTCCAGCTTTCTTTTGATTTCCATTTGCATGGAATACCTTTTTCCATCCCCTCACTTTCAGTCTGTATGTGTCCCTAGGTCTGAAGTGGGTCTCTTGTAGACAGCATATATATGGGTCTTGTTTTTGTATCCATTCAGCCAGTCTATGTCTTTTGGTTGGAGCATTTAATCCATTTACATTTAAGGTAATTATCAATATGTATGCTCTTATTGCTGTTTTGTTAATTGTTTTGGATTTGTTTTTGTAGGTCTTTTTTCTTCCCTTCCCGTTTTGTTCTCTTCTCTTGTGATTTGATGACTATGTTTAGTGTTTTGTTTGGATTGCTGCTTCTTTTTTGTGTGTGTATCTATTGTAGATTTTTGGTTTGCAGTTACCATGAGGTTTTGTTATAGCAGTCTATATATACAAGATTGTTTTAAGTGCTGGTCTCTTAATTTCAAATGCATTTCTAACATCCTGCATTTGTACTCTCTTCTCACGATTGCTGGTGTTATCTATCTGTCTGTCTGTTTATTTATTTATTTATTTTGGCTGTGCTGGGTCTTAGTTGCAGCACGCGGGATCTTTGTTGCAGCATACAGGATCTTTTAGTTGCAGCATGCGGACTTCTTAGTTGCAGCATGCAGACTTCTTAGTTGCAGCATGCGGACTCTTAGTTGCAGCATGCTTTTAGTTGCGGCATGCATGCAGGATCTAGTTCCCCAACTAGGGATCGAACCCGGGCCTCCTGCATTGGGAGCACAGAGTCTTACCCACTGGACCACCAGGGAAGTCCCATGATTGCTGGTTTTGATATCATATTTGTGTGTGGATGATTTCCTACCTTTACTGTATGTTTGCCTTTACTGGTGAGCTTTCCCGTTTGTAATTTTCTTGTTTCTAGCTGTGGCCTTTCTTTCCCATCTAGAGAAGTTCCTTTAGCATTTGTTGTAAAGCAGGTTTGGCGGTGCTGAATTCTTTTAGCTTTTGCTTGTCCATAAAGCTTTTGATTTCTCCATCGAATCTGAGCGAGAGCCTTGCTGTGTAGAGTATTCTTGGTTGCATCACTTTAAATATATTGTGCCACTCCCTTCTGGTCTGCAGAGTTTCTGCTGTAAAATCAGCTGATAACCGTATGGGGAGTCCTTGTATATGAATTGTTGCTTTTAATATCTTCTCTTTGTCTTTAATTTTTATAAATTTGATTAATACGTTTCTTGGTGTGTTCCTCCTTGGGTTTATCCTATATGGAACTCTCTGGACTTGAGTGTTTCCTTTCCCATGTTAGGGAAGTTTTTGGCTATTATCTCTGCAAATATTTTTTCAGGCCCTTTCTCTCCCTCTTCTTCTGGGACCCCTATAATGTGAATGTTGGTGCGTTTAATGTTGTCCCAGTGGTCTCTCAGACTGTCCTTATTTCTTTTCATTCTTTTTTCTTTATTCTGTTCTGCAGCAGTGATTTCCACCAACCTGTCTTACAGCTCACTTATTCGTTCTTTTGTCTCATTTATTCTGCTATCGATTCCTTCTATTCTATTTTTCATTTCAGTTGTATTGTTCATCTGTTTGTTCTTTAAAGCTTCTAGCTCTTTCTTAAACATTTCTTGTATCTTCTCGATCTGTGCCTCCATTCTTTTACTGAGATCTTAGGTCATCTTTACTATCATTACTCTGAATTCTTTTTCAGGTAGCTTGCCTATCTCCACTTCACTTAGTTGTTCTTCTGGGGTTTTGTCTTGTTCTTTCATCTGGAACATATTTCTCTGCATCTCATTTTGTCTAATTTTCTGTGTTTGTGATCTCTGTTCCTCAGGCGTCTTGTTATGGCTTCTTTGTCTTTGGGTATAGAATATCTTTTTTGGTAGGCTCAAGTTTTTTTTGTCAGCAGTTAGTTGTGATTTTGGTGTTTTCATGAGAGGAGGTGAGCTCAAGTCCTTCTACTCCACCATCTTGTCTCCAGCTTTTTTTTTTTCCCTTTGTGCTTCTAGTCTCACTTGCTCATAAAGTCCTGCATGCAGAGGCCTTCCACCTAGCACTTCAAGCCAGAGTTTCTAGTGTGAAATGGCCGTGCTTGACACCTCAGCTCTGCTACACTCCATAAGGCACAGGCATTTTTAAATTAAAGGATTCATAAAAATGTCATCTCCTTTCTTTTAGGCTGTCATCTGACTCAAATTCTCAAATTTACAGCTAGGGAGAGTCTGTTCTCCATCCTGCCTCAGAAAAGTGGAATCCTATCCACAAGTGGAATTTTAATAGTAAAAGTAACATATTACATCATATCTGAAATTATCCCATAATTTACATGGCAGTATCTATCCCAGTGATTTGTCAATGGCAAAATGAATCTAAGTGCTTAAAACAGCAAGCCTTTAAGATGGGTTTTACATGTATTAAAGAGAGGGGAACTCTTAGATGACAAGCGTGAGTCTCCTAGAAAGGAATTGAGGACTTGTGTTTCTTTTTCTTCATTATTGTCAACATTAATAGGCTACTTAGGGTCAAGCATCTGAAATTTTTGGTCACAAACAAAAGTACTACAAGAAATCAGATAGAATGACTAAGTCATTAAAAGTAGAGGAACAATTTTATTGAATATTCCCTTAAAGAAATGCTGCCAAAAAGAGAGGAAACTCTCCTTAGAACAGATTTTATTTCTAGTTCTCCTGAGCCATAATTCAGAATGAAATTGGTTTAAAGGGAAAACAGAATTTCTTTATTTGAATGGGTTCTGCTCTGTTCATCCTTGAACCTCAGAGTTTCTTAGCTATTTGGAAAGGAAATTGATGTGAATTAAAATTGTTGTGTACATAATATCACTAAAGTGTGCTTTTTTATTTTTATTTTTTAAATTGTTCTATTAGATAAAATGTGAATTTTGAAGTTTAGGATAAGATGAGAGCTTATTTTCCACATATTTTGAATAAGGAGCAGAGATTAGGCAAATGAGAAATGCTATTATGAAAGTCCTAAATTTTTCAGATATATATGAGTTGTATTTTACCTCTACAGTTTTTAAAATAAATTTTAAATTTATTGTTATTATTCTAGTTGCAGTATCCAGTTTATTGGGACCATCTTGAATTCTGTGATGGATTCAGAAAACTTTTAGACCATTTACAGTTGGATAAAGTGAGTCCCTTGAAACTAATTACTCACGTGTGATTTTAATGCAACATTTATTGATACATTATTAAGTCTGGTGTTGTCTTTTATTTTTTAATAACAGCTCTTTTGAGATAGAATTCACATACCATACAGTTTACCCTTTTAAAGTGTATAATTCACTGGTTTTTAATATATTCACAGTATGTACAACCATCACCACAGTCAATTTTTGAACATTTTTCCACCCCAGAAAGAAACCCCATACTTAGCAGTCACTCCCCACTCTTCCTCCATGGCTGGAGCCCTGTTTCTATGGATTTGCCTATTTTGGATATTTTATGTAATGGAATGATGTAATTTGTGGTCTTTTGTGACTGGCTATTTTCACTTAGCGTAACATTTTCAGGGTTCATCAATGTTGCAGATTATATCAATATTTCATTCCTTTTTATTGTCAAGTAATATCCCATTGTATGGATATAACACATTTTATTTATCCATTCATCATTTGGTTTGTTTCCATTGGTTAGCTATTATGAGTAATGTTGCTATGAACATTCTTATACAAGTTTTTGTGTAGACAGATGTTTTCAGTTCTCTTGGGTACATGCCTAGGAGTGGAATTACTGAATCATAGTTTTCTTAAACAGAAACTACAAAGTAGTTTAATTTTCTAATGTAATCTATGAATAATATTTTTTAACTTGTGTAATTTATATACACAGTTGTATTTTTTGACAGGGTGTAGACACTGCATTTAAATACAATATTTCCTAAATTTCTAACTGCTGTAAATATTTCAGTCTAATGACTGGTGATGACATTGTATTCTGTAGTTGGTGATAATTAAAACAATTTTTTTTGATACTTCAAGATTGATCATTGTTTTTAGGATCCTTGTGTTTGTTTCCAATTAGGTTCATCTCTTTGGGGCTTCTTTGGGAGGCTTTTTGGCCCAGAAGTTTGCTGAATACACTCACAAATCTCCCAGAGTCCATTCTCTCATCCTCTGCAATTCCTTCAGTGACACTTCTATCTTTAACCAAACATGGACTGCAAACAGGTAAGAATGTAAACATTCAGCCAACATTTTTTTATTTTCAGTGGAATTTTGAAAATGTTGGCTTTTGGTTTTTCGATGCATTAGGGAGGGAGGGGCCATGTATACTTGTGTCTTTTGAAACCACCCTGGCTTTTAAAATTAGAAACAATCACCTTTGGAAAAGAAAAGAATTGAAAGACTTCTAAATTCAGTTGTTTCCATTACTCTAAATCATTGTCTAGCTTTGTTTACTATACGTTCACATGCCTTTACAGTTTAGTGCATATGTAACTGATACTGTGTTCTGCTTGCTCCACTTAGTATTTTGTGTACACAGTCCTGTTATAGTTTTTTAAGGCCTTTAGCTTCTCCCAATTTTTCATCATGTTCTACTGTAAATCTTTGTATAAATTACTTTTGTTCCTTCCCTTTCTGGGTTATTTTCTTGAGATATGTTCCCCAAAAGGGAGAGATTAGAGCATTTAGTCTGTCAGCAGATGTTCTGCACATCTTGACACTTTTACAATGTTAGTCTGCTTTTTAGAAAGATGGAAATGGTGGAATGCTTTGCGGGGCAACTAGTGGGGTACCTGTTTCCTCTGAGCCATCCCTTTATTGATTTTATCATTTTAATTAACTTGATAGATGTCTAATGGTACCTTAAAGCTGACTTCATGATATTTCTTTCATTGCTAGCAAGGCTAGGCTCTACCCCAAAAAGCAGCCTAGTAACTAAACCTACCTGTGTGATCAGATTGGTTTTCACATAATGTTCTAGGTAAACATTGTTTTCATGGTTTTCACATCTACTCAGCATTCACTCTGATTTTTAAAATATTTCTCCTGATATTTTCTCAGTTGTTTACTCAGCATTCATGCAGCAATTTCTTGTATACATCACACACAGATACTTCATGTCCAGATGATGCACTAAGTCATTGATTATTTTTGATGATTTTTCATGTTGTTTTAATTGTCAGAAGCCAAGACTTCCCCCACTTCGTTCGTGCTCTTGCATATCAGCTACTTTTTATCAAATGTCTGAGTGCTTACTCTGTGCCACACAGAGGCTGCAGGGGCAAACAGAGCCAAGAGGAGGCACCCTCTACAGGGCACACCTAGGCAGCATCACCTTTAGAAGATAAGGAGCTGTGGGGCAGAGAACTTAGAAAGATCACTGAAGGTGACTGAAAGATGGCTGTCTGGTCCTTGTGAGGGAAGCCCACTGAGAATATGCATCAGAAGGTGGTCTGCACGTGTTTTTTGTGTTTTTTTTTTTGGCCGTGGCCTGTGGGATCTTAGTTCCCCAACCAGGGATCGAACCCACGTGCCCTGCATTGGAAGCATGGAGTCTTAACCATTGGACCACCAGGGAAGTCCCTGGGCTACACCTTTTATAAGTCATTTTCAGCATAGGGTAGAGAAATTCATGTTTACCCTGTATAATGCCTCTCAGTGTAATTAGTGGAGTAAATACTCATGACAGATCACATATAGAAATACATAAAGATTGAATTGCCTTGAATTAGCCCAGTTGAACCCAGTAGTAGCAATAGGAGGTATAATAACTCTGATTTTCCTATTTTGAAATCTATCTTTAATCAAGAGGTGATATAAACCTGAAGGTTGATATGGTAAGTGTTCAGTTTACCGCAAATAGGTTAGCCATTGGAAATAAGACCAAATAGAAAATAAAATCTTGGAATCATCAGAATGTCTACCTCTGTAAAGGCATTTTGAAATATTGCTTATAATTATTCCAAATCCCCAAAAGTTGGATCATATTAAACCATAACTCTTGAGAAAATGTATACAAAAACTAGATGCTTCAAAACTAGCTCTTTAAAGGAAGGGACTAGGTCTTTTTTAATCTCTAGGTCCCAAGTACCTAGCTAATACGAAGCTTCAGTGTTGAATGAATATTTGCCATTTATGTGTAGTCTTGGAAATTTAAATTATCAGGTCTTTTTTTTTTTTAACAGCTTTTGGCTGATGCCATCATTTATGCTCAAAAAAATAGTTCTTGGAAACTTTTCATCTGGCCCAGTGGACCCTATGATGGCTGATGCCATTGATTTCATGGTGGACAGGGTAAGGATCATGGCCTTGGGGTGGGGACACCTTGTACTCGGAATTTTCATGTCTGCTTGGTTCCTGAAGAAATACCTGTCTCACTGTGTACTAGAGGTATTTGTTAAGCATTCTTCCATATTAACTTTACTACATCCAGACAGATATTCCTGCTGCTAAGTAATTCATCAGAATCACTTGGGGGAGCTTTTAAAAATACAGATTCTAAGGCCTCACACCAGACCATTGAACTAGAATCCCTGGCCGAGGGCGCTGGGAATCTGTGTTTTTACCTCACTCCTCTTCCACCTCCCCAGGTAAGTGTGATGGAGCAGGTCTGTGGACTTGCATTTAGGAACTACTGGGATAGACGTTTTTCTTCAGAGGCCTCTACTTAAATGTCTATCTGTCCTCTTTGAGCTGCTGGAATTGGCTTGGTGCCCACAGGCACCTGGTGGAAGAGTCGGCTCAGGTAGAGGGCTGTGGAAGGCCAGGTGCCCAGAATAGAAAAATGTCACCACTTGCAAGACCCAGTTATGGTCTCAAATACACTGTGTTTCCTCAGTGGTGGCCATACTGGCCCCACCACACATAATACCACCTTTCTGAGCACAGGTATTATCTGTGGATTTAATGTAAATGTGAAAAACGAAATTAATTTTAAAAAAATTCACCTTTGTTTCTTTCTGCAGCTGGAAAGTTTGGGGCAGAGTGAACTGGCTTCAAGACTTACCCTGAATTGTCAAAATTCTTATGTGGAACCTCATAAAATTCGGGACATCCCTGTGACCATCATGGACGTAAGTTTTAAGTAAAATAGATGCTTTGCCTTTTCTATATGTATATGTCAAGATCCACCTTATAATTATTTTATGATTTTTCAGTGTGCCTCTTCAAATACTGCCTTGGATTTTCTTTTTTTTACCCCACAGCTTTCTTAAATCCAAAATAATCTTTTATTGTTTATCCTGTATTTTTTCTGGCAGGAATAACACCATTGAAATCAAAGTAAATTTAAACAAACATGGTAGTCCTTACCCATTTTGGTTTGCTTTGCTATTCTCATCAACAGATATTGCTCTTTAGCCTAAATTACAAATCTGGGCAGTAAAGTGAAGGTGCCTCATGAGTGCAGAGAATCAAGAATTCCATAAAGTCTAACACAAAAACTTGCTTCTTATATATTTTTTAATTGTAGTGAAATATACATAACAAAATTCACCATTTAAACCACTTTTAAGTGTAAAGAGCAGTGGCATTAAGTACATTTACAGTGTGGTCCAACTGCCACTGTTACCCATCTCCAGAACTTTCCATCATCCCAAACTGAAACTCTGTACCCATTAAACAATAATTCCCCATCCCCCCCAGTCCCTATTAGTAACCTTTATCTTACTTTTTGTCTCTACGAATTTGCCTATTCTAGGTACCTCATACAAGTGGAATCATATAATTATCCTTTTGTATCTGGCTTGTTTCACTTACTTAGCATAATGTTTTCAAGGTTCATCCATGTTACAGTGTCATTCCCTTTTACAGCTGAATTATACTCCGTTGTACGTATATACCACCTCTTGTTTATCTTCTCATCTCCTGACAGACATTTGAGTTGTTTCCACCTTTTGGCTGTTGCAAACATTGGTGTACAAATACCCATTTGAGTTCCTGCTTTCAATTCTTTTGGGTAGTGCATACCTAGAAGTAGAAATGCTGAATCATTTGGTAATTCTATATTTAACTTTTGGAGGAACTGCCTTATCGCCTTCCACAGGGGCTGTACCATTTTACATTCCCACTACCAATGCATAAGGTTTCCAATTTCTCCATATCCTCTCCAACACTTGTTATTTTCTGGTTTTTTTTGATAGTAGCCACCCTAATGGTTGTGAAGTGGTATCTCACTGTGGCTTTGACTTTTTATTTTAATCATATAACTGTTCTGTCTCATAATGGATTTATTCCTAAATGCAAGTAACATGGTATTTTTAAGAACTGATTTTTATCAGGAAATTATCCATTACAAACATGTACAATAACTTATCATTCTCCACTATAATTCCTACAGTCCAACATTTACCATGACACAGAGCAAGCTTTTCAACACTCTCAGTGAAATACATGGTCCTCGCAGTGCATTTGCTCTGCCTGCCCTTTCAAAGTTGTGTTCACCACTTGGGTACATGGTCACTTAAAACTGTCTGCAAGTTTTAGCAAGGTGGAGATACACCTATTTTTATTTTCATGGGTTTTTTTGTTTCTTTTAAAAAATTATTACTTTGAATAATTTGTTGCATGTGCATAAACATAAATTTGTATGAGTACTGAAAGATTCTAGAGTCATATATTCCAAACTTCTAACAGTGGCTCCCCCAGAAAAGGGTGTGGACTTCTCATCTTATACTATAAAAAAATTTTTTTGAATTCTTTTTCACTGAGCATATGCTACTTGTATAACTGTTTCTATTTTTTAAAAAAAACTTTCTTTTTTTTATAAATTTATTTATTTAGTTTTTTATGGCTGCATTGGGTCTTCATTGTTGTGGCAAGCAGGGGCTACTCTTTGTTGCAGTGTGTGGGCTTCTCATTGCAGTGGCTTCTCTTGTTGTGGAGCACAGGCTCTAGGCACGTGGGCTTCAGTAGTTGTGGCTTGCGGGCTCTAGAGCACAGGCTCAGTAGTTGTGGCGCATGGGCTTAGTTGCTCTGCGGCATGTGGGATCTTCCCAGGCCAGGGCTTGAACCCGTGTCCCCTGCATTGGCAGGCGGATTCTTAACCACTGTGCCACCAGGGAAGTCCCTATAACTGTTTTCAAATTAATAATAAGTTCTTTTAGGGTTTCGTGATCTTTTTGAAATTGGTATTTTCAATGATTGTTCGCAGGACTTCCCTGGTGGCTCAATGGTTAAGAATCCGCCTGCCAATGCAGGGGACGTGGGTTCGAGCCCTGGTCCGGGAAGATCCCACATGACACGGAGCAGCTAAGCCCGTGCACCACAACTCCTGAGCCTGTGCTCTAGAGCCGGGAAGCCACAACTCCTGAAGCCCATGCGCCTAGAGCCCGTGCTCCACAAGAGAAGCCACCACAATGAGAAGCCCGCGCACCACAACAAAGAGTAGCTCCCGCTCGCCACAACTAGAGAAGGCCCACACGCAGCAACGAAGACCCAACGTAGCCCAAAAAAAAAAAAAAAAAAAGATTGCTATTAATATTGTTAATTTAGTTAACTATGTTTGAGGACAAAGGAAATTCATGGTAGAATTTTTTCCCCTAAACAATGCAAGAGACATTTGGCAGTAAAATCTGTTAATGTTTTACATTGGAGTTAGAGTCACCAGGGATGAGCAAGAGGGGGTGGGGTGGCCCAGGCTCTAGAAGGGTTCAGCCATGTCTCTTGAAAGGAATGCTTGGTTGTGGGGGGCACTTTGCTGAATGTGAAAAGAACACATTGAAATAACAGTTTGGGCCTCATGTTCTTTTAAAGGTGTTTGACCAGAGTGCACTTTCAACTGAAGCTAAAGAAGAAATGTACAAACTGTATCCTAATGCCCGGAGGGCTCACCTGAAAACAGGAGGCAATTTCCCATACCTGTGCAGAAGCGCAGAGGTGAATCTCTATGTACAGGTAGGTCCTAGGTTGGAACCCAGAGCACTTTGAACCCAGAGTCTATGGTTTGAAACATAAAGCTTTTTTTTTTTTTTTTTTTTTTTGGTGGTCGAGTAAGAGAACTACAGAATTCTCTGTAGGAATGAAGCATTGACTTGATAAAGGTGGTCTACATTAATAACTTACAGGAGAATTCAAGCATATTAGAGACGCCTGGGGACTCTCTGCCCACTATCCCTTTTCTAAGAACCACAGGCCTGAACTCACACAGTGAAGCAGCCGTTTGGTACGATGGGACCTTGGCTCCTGGATGCAATGAATTCAGCCAGAGCAGGATACCAGACTTAAATCGAGTCGATCTGAATCCCATGAAGTGACTTCTTGGTCTAATTTTATGCATTAAAACACACCACACAAACAAGTAAACACCACTTCTTCTAATACTTGCCTAAATGGATATTAGAATAGTGGTGAGAAATGGTTGCTTTGCAATTTGGCAAGTAGTATCAAGAGCCTTAAAAAACCAGTCACGTTCTTTGATCCTGTTGTCCACGTGTGGCAACAGATCCTGAGGAGAGGATCATAAATACAAAAAAAACTTGATTCCCAGAGATAGTCATTACGGTGTTAGAACAGCAGAGGATGGGTAGGACCTGATTCGTAGCAGCAGAGGGGAAGGGTAAACACCTACTAGTGAAGAAGCACGTGGCAATTTAAGATGTTAATAACAATTTGTAGTTACCTGGAAAGACTGGTTACATATTAAGTGAGGAACAAAGATCCCAAATTGTGGTTTTGGTTTGTTTTTTTTTTTTCTTTCTTTTGGCTGCGTTGGGTCTTCATTGCTGCACACGGGCTTTCTCTAGTTGCAGCAAGCAGGGGCTACTCTTCATTGTGATGCGTGGGCTTCTCATTGAGGTGGCTTCTCTTGTTGCAGAGCACAGGCTCTAGGCACGCAGGCTTCAGTATTTGTGGCACATGGGTTTAGTGGTTGTGGCTTGCAGGCTCTGGAGCACAGGCGCAGTAGTTGTGGTGCACAGGCTTAGTTGCTCCACAGCATGTGGGATCTTCCCGGACCAGGGCTTGAACCCATGTCCCCTGCATTGGCAGGCGGATTCTTAACCACTGCATTGCCAGGGAAGTCCCCAAATTGTGGTTTTTAAAAATTTTTTGACTTTTCTGTTTTCTAATTTTTCTAATTAGTATGTATTACTCTAATTTTTTAGTGTATATATTTATTTTTATTGAGGTATAGTTGATTTACAATATTAGTTTCAGGTGTTCTATATAGTGATTCAACATTTTTATAGATTATACTCCATTTAAAGTTACTATAAAGTATTGGCTATATTCCCTGTGCTGTACACTATATTCTTATAGCTTATTTTATACATAGTAGTTTGTACCTTTTAACTCCCTGAGCTTATCTTGCCCATTCCCCCAGTACTCTGTAATTTTAGAACTAGAAACCATTAATACACGACAGTGATATTTAAAATAATTATTCTGCATTTCTGCAGATACATTTGCTGCAATTCCACGGAACCAAATATGCGGCTATTGACCCATCGATGGTCAGTGCTGAGGAACTCGAGGTGCAGAAAGGCAACCTTGGCATCAGTCAGGAGGAGCAGTAGCTGTTAGCGTTGGCTGTTAGTGATGAGGGATCCAGTGTGTTCGTACAATCAGTGACATCAGTGCCCACCAGTCGGCCACTCTCTTCGGTTCGTCAGGTTCACCGGTTATCACTGTGTTTGGAACTAGGACTGATTGTCATCTTCGTGACAGGCGGCAGCTCTTCTAAGCCAGTGTAACTATTCCCTCTTCAGTTTTTTTAGCTTTTGAACTTAAAGAAGTACTTTTGAAGATTCCCATTTTAAGAATTGTGAAAATTTTGCTACCAAAAAAAGTCTTCACCACTGTGTTAAGTGAATGTTAGTTTCTGAATTTGGGGATTCTCTGGATTTTTTCCTTTCTTTTCTTCCTTTCATTCTTTCTGTTATTTGCTGTAAATGCTGCACATCCACATTGTGTATCAGAAGGACATTGGTTATTTTTATGCTTTCTTGGTTGTAACTTATCAGAGTGCCAAGGCTGTCACCCACTGTTTGCTCTCCTGCAAATGAACTACTTCTAATTTCCAGTTAAGCAAATTGTTTTCAGTTTTGGCTGTTGTCTTTCTACCCATTACAGTCTTTCTTTGGAAATAAAAATTCAATTTGAGTGAGTGGCTTTTGTGATTATCATAGCTGCCAACTGGGTTACCTACACATAGGACTCTGAGAAGCAGACTTGTGTTTGCCAAGCCTGTGTGTCTTTCTTTAGGTTAAGTTACTTAATCTCTCTCTCTAAAGCGCAGTTTGCTCATTGTTAGATTACAGAAACAATCCTTTATTGAGCTGCTGCTATGTGCAAGGTACTTTTCATACCTGCTTTTTTTTCCACCTCAGTGGAAGATTTTAAACAAACAAACACACATAAAGTAGAGAAAATAGTATAATGAACTACATCCCCATTACGCAGTTTCAAAAATTATCAACTCATGGACAGTGTTGTATCATCTCTTACCCGACCCTCACTTTTTCCACACATACATACTCCTATGACTGAACTATTTTAAGGCAATTTCTGATACCTTATTTCATCTGTACATTTCTATATGTACCTTCAAGAGATAAAGTAATGCCATTATCACACTAAAAAATTCACCAATAATTCCTTCATACTGTCTAACATCCAGTCAATGTTCTTATTTGTGATTATCTCATAAATGTCTTTTCACAGTTGACTTGTTCTAATCAGCTTCCAAAGTTCACACTTGGAAAGACCAGAACCTACCAAAAAGCTCTTCTACAACTAAAGATAATATAAAGAAGGAACCACAACAAGACAGGCAGGAGGGGTGGAGTCACAATATAGCCAAGTCCCATACCCCCAGGTAGGGGACCGACATACAGGAGAATTGCAATTGCAGAGGTTCTCCCAAAAGAGGGTTCCAAGCCCCAAGTCAAGCTCCCCAGCCCAAGGGTCCTGCACTGGCAAGATGAGCACCCGGAGCATTTGGCTTTGAAAGGCAAGAGGGGCTTACTTTCAGGAGTACCAGAGGACTGGCGGAAACGGAGACTTCACTCTCAAAGGGCTCACAGAAAATCTCACATGCTCCAGGACCCAGGGCAGGAGCAGTGATTGATTATATAGAAGCCTGGGTCAGACCTACCTGCTGCTCTTAGAGAATCTCCTGGAGAGGCAGGAGGCAACTGCAGCTCACCCTAGGGACACAGACACTGGCAGCAGCCATTCTTGGGAGCTCATTCTACCACGTGGACACTGGTGCTGACGAGTCATTGTGGAATCCTCCCTCCAGCTTATTAGCCCCAGCACCCAGCCTGGCCCTGGCCCAACAGCCTATAGGCACCACTGCTGGGACACCTTAGGCCAAGCAACTAACTGCGTGGGGACACAGCTCCACCCACCATCAGATAGGCTGCCTTGAGACCCCCCTGAGCCCCCAGCCACCTCTGGACATGGCCTTTCCCACCATAGGGCCCAGCTCCACCCACCCATGGGCAGGCACCAGTGCCTGGGCCACAGTCCCACATTCTAAGGAGTCTGCTCTAGCCTCCAGACCAGTCTCACCCACCAGGGAGCAGACACCAACAGCAAGAAAACCACAGCTCCACGGCCGATGGATCCGGACACGCCACCAGCAGGCCAGATCCTGCACTAGGACCAGCTGGGCCTGGCCCCACCCACTAGCAGGCCAACACAAACTTCAGGATGCACTGGACTCCGCACTCAACCATGTCAGGAATGGGCCTCACCCACCAGCGACCTGACACCAGCTCGGGGACCCCTGGTCACTGGGACTAGATTCCAGGATCTGGCTCTGCCTACCAGTAGGCTGGCACTAGCCCCAGGACCTGGGTTCCCCCACCAGTGGGTGGGCAACAGCCCCAGAGTCTCCTGGACCTTGACTCTGCCCACCAGTGCCTAGCACTAGTCCCGGGCCTCCTGGGTTCCACAGTCAGCCACCACATGACCTGGTCCCAGCAACCAGCAGTTAGCACCCCCCACACAAGGCAAGGCCTGGTAATCAACTGAACCGGGGGCCAATCAAGCCTACCAAACTACCCACACAGCCTGCCACAACAGAGGGACCCATGCAGCCCTCATAGGGTGAACCCCTAGAGGACATACAGCTTGGGTAACAAGAGGGGGATGCATTGCTGGGATGCATAGGACATCTCCTACAAAAGGCCACTTCTCCAGGGTGGGGAAATGGAACCAACCTGCCAGATACATAAAAATAAAAACAACAACTTGGCAAAATGAGGCAACAGAGGAGTATTTTCCAAACGAAGGAACAAGATAAAACCCCAGAAGAAAAACTAAGCAAAGTGGAGATATGCAGTCTACTCAAGAAAGAGTTCAGGGTAGTGATCATAAAAATGATCAAAGAACTCGGGAGAAGAGTGGATAAACAGAAAAGTTGGAAGTTTTAAACAAAGAGTTGGAAAATGTAAAGAACCAAACAGAGATGAAGAATACAATAACTGAAATGAAAAATATACTAGAAGAAACCAACAGTAGACTAAATGGGACAGAGGACTGCATCAGCGAGCTGGAAGATGGAGAAGTGGAAATCACTGAAGCTGAACAGAAAAAACAATGAAAAGAAATGAGGACAATTTAAGAGACCTCTGGGACAACATCAAGTGCACTAATATAGAGGTCCAAGAAGGAGGAAACAGAGAAAAGGGAGCTGAGAACAAACTTGAAGACATAATAGCCGAAAACTGGCCTAAAATGGGAAAGGAAGCAAACATCCAATCCAGGAAGTACAGAGTCCCCACAGGATTAACCCAAAGAGAAACACACCAAAACACATTGTAATCAAAATGGCAGAAATTAGAGATGGAGAGAGAATATTAAAAGCAGCAAGGGAAAAACAACAAATGAAATACAAGTAAAGTCCCATAAAGCTATCAGCTGACTTTTCAGCAGAAACTCTGTAGGCCAGTAGGGAATGGCACAATATACTTAAACTGATGAAAGGGAAAAACCTACAACAACCAAGAATACCCAGCAAGGCTCTCATTCAGATTTGATGGAGAGATCAAAAGCCTTACAGACAAGCAAAAGCAGAAAGAGTTCAGCACCACCAAACAAGAAATGTGAAAGGAACTTCTCTAAGCAAAAAAGAAAAGGCCACAACAGGAAACCCAAAAATCATGAAAGGAAAAAAATCTCATTGGTAAAGGCAAACAGTAAAGGCAGGAAATCACCCACGCACAAAGCTAGTAGGAAGGTTAAAACACAAAAGTAGTAAAATCTACATCCACAGTAAGCAGAAAAGAGATACACAAAACAATTAGATGTAAAACATAATATCAGGCCGGAGAGAAGATGGCGGAAGAGTAAGACATGGAGATCACCTTCCTTCCCACAGATACAGTAGAAATACATCTACACGTGGAACTGCTCCTACAGAACACCCACTGAACGCTGGCAGAAAACGTCAGACCTCCCAAAAGGCAAGAAACTCCCCACGTACTTGGGTAGGGCAAAAGAAAAAAGAAATAACAGAGACAAAAGAATAGGGACGGGACCTGCACCAGTGGGAGGGAGCCGTGAAGGAGGAAAGGTTTCCACGCACTAGGAAGCCCCTTCGCGGGCGGAGACTGCGGGTAGCAGAGGGGGGAAGCTTCGGAGCCACGGAGGAGAGCGCAGCCACAGGGGTGCGGAGGGCAAAGCGGAGAGATTCCCGCACAGAGGCTCGGCACCGAGCAGCACTCACCAGCCCGAGAGGCTTGTCTGCTCACCCACCGGGGTGGGCGGGGGCTGGGAGCTGAGGCTCGGGCTTCGGTCGGATCGCAGGGAGAGGACTGGGGTTGGCGGCGTGAACACAGCCTGAAGGGGTTAGTGCGCCACAGCTAGCCGGGAGGGAGTCCGGGAAAAAGTCTGCAGCTGCCGAAGAGGCAAGAGACTTTTTCTTGCCTCTTTGTTTCACGGCGCGCAAGGAGAAGGGATTCAAAGCGCCGCCTAAACGAACTCCAGAGAAGGGCGCGAGCCGCGGCGATCAGCGCGGGCCCCAGAGATGGGCGTGAGATGCTAAGGCTGCTGCTGCCGCCACCAAAAAGCCTGTGTGCGAGCACAGGTCACTCTCCACACTGCCCCTCCCGGGAGCCGGTGCAGCCCGCCACTGCCAGGGTCCCGTGATCCGGGGACAACTTTCCCGGGAGAACGCACGGCGCACCTCAGGCTGGTGCAACACAGGCCTCTGCCGCTGCAGGCTCGCCCTGCCTCCTCCTCTGTACCCCTCCCTCCCCCTGGCCTGAGTGAGCCAGAGCCCCCGAAGCAGCTGCTCCTTTAACCCCGTTCTGTCTGGGCGGGGAACAGACGCCCTCAGGCGACCTACACGCAGAGGCGGGTCCAAATCCAAAGCTGAACCCCGGGAGCTGTGGGAACAAAGAAGAGAAAGGGAAATCTCTCCCAGCAGCCTCAGAAGCAGCGGATTAAAACTCCACAAACAACTTGATGTGCCTGCATCTGTTGAATACCTGAATAGACAACGAATCATCCCAAATTCAGGAGGTGGACTTTGGGAGCAGGATATATTAATTTTCCCCTTTTCCTTTTTTTGTGAGTGTATATGTATATGCTTCTGGGTGAGATTTTGTCTGTATAGCTTTGCTTTATAATAGCTTTATTTTACTTCACTATATTATATCCTCTTTCTTTCTTTCTTTCTATTTTTTCTCCCTTTTACTCTGAGCCGTGTGGATGAAAGGCTCTTGGTGCTCCAGCCAGGCATCAGGGCTGTGCCTCTGAGGTGGGAGAGCCAACTTCAGGACACTGGTCCACAAGAGACCTCCCAGCTCCACGTAATACCAAACGGCAAAAATCTCTCAGAGATCTCCATCTCAACATCAACACCCAGCTTCACTCAACGACCAGCAAGCTACAGTGCTGGACACCCTATGCCAAACAACTAGCAACACAGGAACACAGCCCCATCCATTAGCAGAGAGGCTGCCTAAAATCATAATAAGGCCACAGACACCCCAAAACACACCACCAGACGTGGACGTGCCCACCAGAAAGACAAGATCCAGCCTCATCCACCAGAACTCAGGCACTAGTTCCCTCCACCAGGAAGCCTACACAACCCACTGAACCAACCTTAGCCACTGGGGACAGATACCAAAAACAACGGGAACTACGAACCTGCAGCCTGTGAAAAGGAGACCCCAAAATACAGTAAGATAAGCAAAATGAGATGACAGAAAAACACACAGCAGATGAAGGAGCAGGGTCAAAACACACCAGACCTAACAAATGAAGAGGAAATAGGTAGTCTACCTGAAAAAGAATTCAGAATAATGATAGTAAGGATGATCCAAAATCTTGGAAATAGAATAGACAAAATGCAAGAAACATTTAACAAGGACGTAGAAGAACTAAAGAGGAACCAAGCAACGATGAAAAACACAATAAATGAAATTAAAAATACTCTAGATGGGATCAATAGCAGAATAACTGAGGCAGAAGAACGGATAAGTGACCTGGAAGATAAAATGGTGGAAATAACTACTGCAGAGCAGGATAAAGAAAAAAGAATGAAAAGAACTGATGACAGTCTCAGAGACCTCTGGGACAACATTAAACACACCAACATTCGAATTATAGGGGTCCCAGAAGAAGAAGAGAAAAAGAAAGGGACTGAGAAAATATTTGAAGAGATTATAGTTGAAAACTTCCCTAATATGGGAAAGGAAATAGTTAATCAAGTCCTGGAAGCACAGAGAGTCCCATACAGGATAAATCCAAGGAGAAACACGCCAAGACACATATTAATCAAACTGTCAAAAATTAAATATAAAGAAAACATATTAAAAGCAGCAAGGGAAAAACAACAAATAACACACAAGGGAATCCCCATAAGGTTAACATCTGATCTTTCAGCAGAAACTCTGCAAGCCAGAAGGGAGTGGCAGGATATACTTAAAGTGATGAAGAAGAAAAACCTACAACCAAGATTACTCTACCCAGCAAGGATCTCATTCAGATTTGATGGAGAAATTAAAACCTTTACAGACAAGCAAAAGCTGAGAGAGTTCAGCACCACCAAACCAGCTTTACAACAAATGCTAAAGGAACTTCTCTAGGCAAGAAACACAAGAGAAGGAAAAGACCTACAATAACAAACCCAAAACATTTAAGAAAATGGGAATAGGAACATACATATCAATAATTACCTTGAATGTAAATGGATTAAATGCTCCCACCAAAAGACACAGACTGGCTGAATGGATACAAAAACAAGACCCATATATATGCTGTCTACAAGAGACCCACTTCAGACCTAGAGACACATACAGACTGAAAGTGAGGGGATGGAAAAAGATATTCCATGCAAATGGAAATCAAAAGAAAGCTGGAGTAGCAATTCTCATATCAGACAAAATAGACTTTAAAATAAAGACTATTACAAGAGACAAAGAAGGACACTATATAATGATCAAGGGATCGATCCAAGAGGAAGGTATAACAATTGTAAATATTTATGCACCCAACATAGGAGCACCTCAATACATAAGGCAAATATTAACAGCCATAAAAGGGGAAATCAACAGCAACACAATCATAGTAGGGGACTTTAACACCCCACTTTCACCAATGGACAGATCATCCAAAATGAAAATAAATAAGGAAACACAAGCTTTAAATGATACATTAAACAAGATGGACTTAATTGATATTTATAGGACATTCCACCCAAAAACAACAGAATACACATTTTTCTCAAGTGCTCATGGAACGTTCTCCAGGATAGATCATAGCTTGGGTCACAAATCAAGCCTTGGTAAATTTAAGAAAATTGAAATCGTATCAAGTATCTTTTCTGACCACAATGCTATGAGACTAGATATCAATTATAGGAAAAGATCTTTAAAAAATACAAACACATGGAGGCTACACAATACACTACTTAATAACGAAGTGATCACTGAAGAAATCAAAGGGGAAATCAAAAAATACCTAGAAACAATGGAGACACGACGACCCAAAACCTATGGGATGCAGCAAAAGCAGTGCTAAGAGGGAAGTTTACAGCAATACAAGCCTACCTCAAGAAACAGGAAACATCTCGAACAAACAACCTAACCTTGCACCTGAAGCAATTAGAGAAAGAAGAACAAAAAAACCCCAAAGCTAGCAGAAGGAAAGAAATCATAAAGATCAGATCAGAAATAAATGAAAAAGAAATGAAGGAAACAATGGCAAAAATCAATGAAACTAAAAGCTGGTTCTTTGAGAAGATAAACAAAATTGATAAACCATTAGCCAGACTCATCAAGAGAAAAAGGGAGAAGACTCAAATCAATAGAATTAGAAATGAAAAAGAAGTAACCACTGACACTGCAGAAATACAAAAGATCATGAGAGATTACTACAAGCAACTCTATGCCAATAAAATGGACAACCTGGAAGAAATGGACACATTCTTAGAAATGCACAACCTGCCGAGACTGAACCAGGAAGAAATAGAAAATATGAGCAGACCAATCACAAGCACTGAAATTGAAACTGTGATTAAAAACCTTCCAACAAACAAAAGCCCAGGACCAGATGGCTTCACAGGCGAATTCTATCAAACATTTAGAGAAGAGCTAACACCTATCCTTCTCAAACTCTTCCAAAATCTTGCAGAGGGAGGAACACTCCCAAACTCATTCTACGAGGCCACCATCACCCTGATACCAAAACCAGACAAAGATGTCACAAAGAAAGAAAACTACAGGCCAATATCACTGATGAATATAGATGCAAAAATCCTCAACAAAATACTAGCAAACAGAATCCAACAGCACATTAAAAGGATCATACACCATGATCAAGGGGGGTTTATCCCAGGAATGCAAGGATTCTTCAATATATGCAAATCAATCCACGTGATACACCATATTAACAAATTGAAGGAGAAAAACCATATGATCATCTCAATAGATGCAGAGAAAGCTTTTGACAAAATTCAACACCCATTTATGATAAAAGCCCTGCAGAAAGTAGGCATAGAGGGAACTTTCCTCAACATAATAAAGGCCATATATGACAAACCCATAGCCAACACTGTCCTCAATGGTGAAAAACTGAAACCATTTCCACTAAGATCATGAACAAGACAAGGTTGCCCACTCTCACCACTATTATTCAACATAGTTTTGGAAGTGTTAGCCACAGCAATCAGAGAAGAAAAAGAAGTAAAAGGAATCCAAATCGGAAAAGAAGAAGTAAAGCTGTCACTGTTTGCAGATGACATGATACTATACATAGAGAATCCTACAGATGCTACCAGAAAACTCCTAGAGCTAATCAATGAATTTGGTAAAGTAGCAGGATACAAAATTAATGCACAGAAATCTCTTGCATTTCTGTACACTAATGACGAAAAATCTGAAAGTGAAATTAAGAAAACACTCCCGTTTACCACTGCAACAAAAAGAATAAAATATCTAGGAATAAACCTACCTAAGGAGACAAAAGACCTGTATGCAGAAAACTATAAGACACTGATGAAAGAAATTAAAGATGATACAAATAGATGGAGAGATATACCATGTTCTTGGATTGGAAGAATCAACATTGTGAAAATGACTCTACTACCCAAAGCAATCTACAGATTCAATGCAATCCCTATCAAACTACCACTGGCATTTTTCACAGAACTAGAACAAAAAATTTCACAATTTGTATGGAAACACAAAAGACCCCGAATAGCCAAAGCAATCTTGAGAACGAAAAATGGAGCTGGGGGAATCAGGCTCCCTGACTTCAGACTATATTACAAAGCTACAGTAATCAAGACAGTTTGGTACTGGCACAAAAACAGAAATATAGATCAATGGAACAGGATAGAAAGCCCAGAGATAAACCCACACACATATGGTCACCTTATCTTTGATAAAGGAGGCAAGCATATACAGTGGAGAAAAGACAGCCTCTTCAATAAGTGGTGCTGGGAAAATTGGACAGATACATGTAAAAGTATGAAATTAGAACATTCCCTGACACCATGCACAAAAATAAACTCAAAATGGATTAAAGACCTAAGTGTGAGGCCAGACACTATCAAACTCTTAGAGGAAAACATAGGCAGAACACTCTATGACATACATCACAGCAAGATTCTTTTTGACCCAGCTCCTAGAGAAATGGAAATAAGAACACAAATAAACAAATGGGACCTAATGAAACTTAAAAGCTTTTGCACAGCAAAGGAAACCATAAGACCAAAAGACAACCCTCAGAATGGGAGAAAATATTTGCAAATGAAGCAACTGACAAAGGATTAATCTCCAAGATTTACAAGCAGCTCATGCAGCTCAATAACAAAAAAACGAACAACCCAATCCAAAAATGGGCAGAAGACCTAAATAGACATTTCTCCAAAGAAGATATACAGATTGCCAACAGACACATGAAAGAATGCTCAACATCATTAATCATTAGAGAAATGCAAATCAAAACTACAATGAGATATCATCTCACACCAGTCAGAATGGCCATCATCAAAAAATCTACAAACAATAAATGCTGGAGAGGGTGTGGAGGAAAGGAAACACTCTTGCACTGTTGGTGGGAATGTAAATTGATACAGCCACTATGGAGAACAGTATGGAGGTTCCTTAAAAAACTACAAATAGAACTACCATACGACCCAGCAATCCCACTACTGGGCATATACCCTGAGAAACCCATAGTTCAAGAAGAGTCATGTACCAAAATGTTCATTGCAGCTCTATTTACAATAGCCAGGACATGGAAGCAACCTAAGTATCCATCGACAGATGAATGGATAAAGAAGATGTGGCACATATATACAATGGAATATTACTCAGCCATAAAAAGAAATGAAATGGAGGTATTTGTAATGAGGTGGATGGAGTTAGAGTCTGTCATACAGAGTGAAGTAAGTCAGAAAGAGAAAAACAAATACAGTATGCTAACACATATATATGGAATCTATGGGGAAAAAAAAAAAAGGCCATGAAGAACCTAGTGGTGAGACGGGAATAAAGACACAGACCTAATAGAGAATGGACTTGAGGATATGGGGAGGGGGAGGGGTGAGATGTGACAGGGTGAGATAGTGTCATGGACATATATACACTACCAAATGTAAAATAGCTAGCTAGTGGGAAGCAGCCACAGAGCACAGGGAGATCAGCTTGGTGCTTTGTGACCACCTAGAGGGGTCGGATGGGGAGGGTGGGAGGGAGGGAGATGCAAGAGGGAAGAGATATGGGAACATATGTATATGTATAACTGATTCACTTTGTTATAAAGCAGAAACTAACACACCATTGTAAAGCAATTATACTTCAATAAAGATGTTTAAAAAAAACCATAATATCAAAAACAGTAAACATGAGGGGAGGAGAGTACAAATGCAGGGTTGTTAAAAGGCATTGGAAATTAAGAGATCAGCAACTTAAAACAATCACATATATATATCAATTGCTATATAAAAACCTCATGGGGGACTTCCCTGGTGGTCCAGTGGCTAAGACTTCATGCTCCCAATGCAGGGAGCCCAGGTTCAATCCCTGGTCAGGGAATTAGATCCCACATGCATGCTTCAGTGAAGATCCCACATGCCACAACTAAGACGTGGCACAGCCAAAATAAATAAATAAATATTAAAAAAAAAACCTCATGGTAATCACACACAAGATCTGTAATAGACACACACACTCAAAAAGAAAAAGGAATCCAAACATAACACTAAAGATAGTCATCAAATCACAAGAGAACAAAAGAAGAAAGGAACAAAAAAGACCTATAAAAATAACCCAAAACAATTAACAAAATGGCAATAAGAACATACATATCTGTAATTACTTTAAATGTAAATGGACTAAATGCTCCAATCAAAAGACAGAGTAGGGGCTTCCCTGGTGGCACAGTGGTTAAGAATCCACCTGCCGATGCAGGGGACACGGGTTTGAGCCCTGGTCTGGGAAGATCCCACATGCCGCGGAGCAACTAAGCCTGTGCACCAGAATTACTGAGCCTCTGCTCTAGAGCCCACGAGCCACAACTACTGAGCCTGTGTGCCACAACTATTGAAGCCTGTGCGCCTAGAGCCTGTGCTCTGCAACAAGAGAAGCCACCGCAATGAGAAGTCTACACACCACAACAAAGAGTAGCCCCCGCTCGCCACAACTAGAGAAAGCCCGCGCGCAGCAATGAAGACCCAACGCAGCCAAAAATAAATAAAATAAATAAATTTATAAAAAAAAAAAAAGACAGAGTAGCTGAATGAATAAAAAAACAAGACCCACATATATGCTGGCTACAAGAGACTCACTTGAGATGTAAAGACACACACAAACTGAAACTGAGGGGATGGAAAAAGGTATTCCATGCAAATGGAAATCAAAAGAAAGCCAAGGTAGCAATACTCCTATCAGACAAAACAGACTTTAAAATAAAGACTGTTACAAGAGATAAAGAAGGACATTACATAATGAACAAGGGATCAATCCAAGAAAAAGTTATACCAATTGTAAACATATATGCACCCAACATAGGAGCACCTAAATACATAAAGCAAATATTAATGGACATAAAGGCAGAAATTGATTGTAACAATAATAATAGGGGACCTTACCACACTTACATCAATGGACAGAACATCCAGAGAATCAATAAGGAAACACTGGCCTTAAATGACACATTAGACCAAATGAACTTAATAGATATATATAGAACATCCCATAAAAAGCAGTAGAATACACATTCAAGTGCTCATGGAACATTCTCCAGGATAGATCACATGCTAGGCCAGAAAACAATCCTTGGTAAATTTAAGAAAATTGAAATCATATCAAGCATCTTTTCCAACCACAATGCTATGAAACTAGAAATCAACTACAAGAAAAAAAAACCTGCAAAAAACACAAACAGGTGGAGGCTAAACAATATGCTACTAAACAAGCACTGAATAAATCAAAGAGGAAATTAAAAATACCTAGAGACAAATGAAAATGAAAACAAAATGATCCAAAAATCTATGGGATGCAGCAAAAGCAGTTCTAAGAGGGAAGTTTATAGCAATACAAGCTTACCTCAGGAAACAAGAAAAATCTCAAACAACCTGACCTTACATGTAAAGGAACTAGAAAAAGAACAATAAACAAAACCCCAAGTCCATAGAAGGAAAGAAATTGTAAAGATCAGAGCAGAAATAAATGAAATAGAGATTTTTTAAAAATCAGTGAAACTAAGAGCTAGTTCTTTGAAAGGATAAAATTGATAAACCTTTAGCCAGACTCATCAAGAAAAAAGAGGGAGGGCCCAAATCAATAAAATCGAAATGAAAACGGAGAAGTTACAGCCAACACCACAGAAATACAAAGGATCATAAGAGACTACTACAAACAAGTATATGCTAATAAAATGAACAACCTAGAAGAAATGGACAAATTCCTAGAAATATACAACTTCCCAAGACTGGACCAGGAATAAAAAGAAAATATGAACAGATTACCCATAATGAAACTGAATCAGAAACTTTAAAAAATCCCAACAACAACAAAAAAAGTCCAGGACCATGTGGCTTCACAGGAGAATTCTACCAAACATTTCTACAAGAGTTAACACCTATCCTTATGAAACTATTCCAAAAAACTGCAGAGGAAGGAATACTCCCAAACTCATTCTGTGAGGCCAGCATCACCGTGATACCAAAACCAGACAAAGATACCACAAAAAAAGAAAATTGCAGGCCAATATCACTGATGAATATAAATGCAAAAACCCTCAACAAAATATTAGCAAACCAAATCCAATAATACATTAAAAGAATCATATAACATAATCAAGTGGGATTTATCCCAGGGATGCAAGAATTTTTCAATATTCACAAATCAATCAATGTGATACACCACATTAACAAACTGAAGAATAAAAACCATATGATCATCTCAATAGATTCAGAAAAAGCTTTTGATAAAAACTCAATATCCATTTATGATAAAAACTCTCCAGAAAGTGGGCATAGAGGGAAACATAACTCAACATAATAAAGGCCATATATGACAAGCCCACTACTAACATCATGCTCGACAGTAAAAAGCTGAAAGCATTTCCTCTAAGATCAGGAACAAGACAAGCATGCCCACTCTTGCCACTTTTATTCAACATGGTTTTGGAAGTCCTAGCCACAACAATCAGACAAGAAAAGAAAAGTAATCCAAATTGAAAAGGAAGAAGTAAAACTGTCATTGTTTGGAGAAAACATGATTCTATACATAGAAAATCCTAAAGACACCACCAGAAAACTAACAAGGCTCATCAATTAATTCACTAAAGTTACAGGATACAAAATTAATATACAGAAATCTGTTGCATTTCTAAACACTAAGAACAAACTATTAGAAAGAGAAATTAAGGAAACAATCCATTTACTGTCACATCAAAAAGAGTAAAATAGGAATAAACCTACCTAAGGAGGTAAAAGACCTGTACTCCGAAAACTAACTGTAAGACACCGATGAAAGAAGTTGAAGATGACACAGACAGATGGAAAGACAGACCACATTCATGGATTGGAAGAATTAATATTGTTAAAATGACCATACTACCCAGGTGATCTACAGAGTCAATGCAAACCCCATCAAAATACCAAGGGCATTTTTCACAGAACTAAAACAAATACTTTTAAAATTTGTATGGAAACACAAAAGACCACAAAAAGCCAAAACAATCTTGAGAAAGAACAGAGCTGGAGGAATCATGCTCCATGGCTTCAAACTATACTACAAAGATACAGTAATAAAAACAATAAGGTACTGGCACAAAAAACAAACACATAGATCAATGGAACAGAATAGAAAGCCCAGAAATAAACCAACACACCTATGGTCAATTAATCTATGCCAAAGGAGATAAGAATATACAATGGAAAAAAGTCTCTTTAATAAATGGTCCTGGAACAAATGGGACCTAATGAAACTTAAAATCTTTTACACAGCAAAGGAAACTATAAACAAGATGAAAAGACAACCCTCAGAATGGGAGAAAATATTTGCAAACGAATCAATGGACAAAGGATTAATCTCCAAAATATATAAATAGCTTATGCAGCTCAATATTAAAAAAAAATAAACAACCCAATCAAAAAATGGGCAGAAGACCTAAACAGACATTTCTCCAAAGAAGACATACAGATGGCCAAGAGGTACATGAAAAGCTGCTCAACATCACTAATTATTAGAGAAATGCAAATCAAAACTACAATGAGGTATCACCTCACACCAGTTAGAACGGGCATCATCAGAAAATCTACAAATGACACCACGGAGCAACTAAGCCCATGCGCCACAACTAAGCCTGCGCTCTCAACTAAGCCTGTGCTCTGAAGTCTGTGAGCCACAACTACTGAGCCTGTGTGCCACAACTACTGAAGCCCTCATGCCTAGAGCCCGTGCTCCACAACAAGAGAAGCCACCACAATGAGAAGCCTGTGCGCCACAACGAAGAGCAGCCCACACTCACCGCAACTAGAGAAAGCCCACATGCAGCAACAAAGACCCAACGCAGCCAAAAATAAATTAATTAATAATTTAAAAAAAGAATATCTATGATTTACACGGATAACAGAGTCACAGGTTCTGCTAATACTATTGTGGTTTGCTGCCTACATTCATAATAGAAGGAAGTGCTAATTTTCAGTTTGACAAGTATACATTTTTTTCCCACTCAAGTTCATGGACCTGCTGCATTACACCATAGACTCGAGTTCAAGAACTAATGAAGCCTTCTCCTGTCAGCACCAGATCGGATGAACCACTCTGGGCCCCAGCCACACTCTGTTTAAAATGCTGGCTTAGCACCTTTCACACAGCCTGCCTTGTTAACATCTCTAAATCACTGAGGGACTCCAGTCTTCTTCCTTTATTTATCTTCACTATCTTGGACAGGTGTGGCCCCTCAGATGCACTTGGCAAATCCCATCAACAGTCTGTGATGCACATAGAAAAGCAGAACTCTCAAAATCAGCCTGGAGCTAGTGAGTAGGTAGTGCAAAGACACTGACCGGGAACTTCTGCCTTCCCTTACCTGTTTTTCCCTTAGATCCAAGCCCCAGGGCAAATTCAGACAAACAGATACACCCGCTTGGGATGTCCACTCTAAGATGCACCCTGGACTGTGGTGCTTCAGGAGCTCAGGTGTCCTCCTTTCCTCTAACCACCTGTCCTGGACCTTTGCACAGCCTGCTCTGCCAGGCACCTGTCTCACACCATGTATGCCCTGCCCTGCACTAGGATCGCTCTCTCCGAAGCAAGTGTGGAAGACTGGGTCACCTGCTGACCTCCTATATGGAGGATAAAAGGCAAAGGAAAGCAGAGGCCAGATCTGTAACAAGTCCTCCACAACAATGCCTTTCAAACTCGACTCTTCAGGATCCTCCAGGACTGCGCTTTGCAAACTTTAGAGTTTTAAAAAATCACAAGAGATTGCTAAAACAGACTGCTGGATGCCACCTCCAAAGATTCTGATGCAACAGCTCTGCAGTGGAGCCCAGGAATCTGTATTTCTAACAAGTTTCCAGGTGATGCTGATACAGCTGCCCCAGGGGCCACCCTTTAAGCAGCACATGCTAAGATACTCTGCTGATTTCCAAGGTTTCCTGGGGCTTCTAGTTGGTACAGAATTTCCTTGTGGTTCCTCCTCATGTCCCTGACCTCCAAGAGTTAGGGCTGCCTCAAGATTCAGTCCAGAAAGTTCTTCTCTATCTCGACTCATCACTCACTTGGTGAACACACTCAACTTCATGACTTCAAAGTGCATCCATATGCTGACGACTCAATGCCAACTTGACAGCTCCACTTGGGTGTCTCAAACATGCCCCAAACCAAACTCCAGATTTGCCTCTAGAGGTCCCTCTACCCTTTCAAATGAGCAGGCAATATATTCTGGAGCAATCCTTGATTTCTCTCTTTTTCATACTCCACATCCAATCAGCAGCAAGAACCTTCAAATTATAGCCAGACTCAGACCAATTCTTCTTGCTGTCACCATCCAAACTACCATCTTCTCTGCCTGAAATACTCCAGTAGCCTCCTAACTGGTCCCTCTGATTCTATTCCAGTCCCGCCTGCAAGTCTGTTTCCTACAAAGCAGCCTGAGTGGTCTCTCTTTTTTTTTTAATTAAAAAATACTTGATTGTTAAAAAGTGCTAGCCATCATAAAAAAAAAGAAAGAAAAGAAAATGTACAAATGACAAATGCTGGAGAGGGTGTGGAGAAAAGGGAACCCTCTTGCACTGTTGATGGGAATGTAAATTGATACAGCCACTATGGAGAACAGTATGGAGGTTCCTTAAAAAACTAAAAATAGAACTACCATATGACCCAGCAATCCCACTACTGGGCATATACCCTGAGAAAACCATAATTCAAAAAGACACATGCGAAGATTACAGAACCAAAATGGCGGAGTAGAAGGACGTGCTCTCACTCCCTCTTGCGAGAGCACCAGAATCACAATTGGCTGCTGGACAATCATCGACAGGAAGACACTGGACTTCACCAAGGAGAATACCCCATGTCCAAGGACAGAGAAGCCACAGTGAGATGGTAGGAGGGGCGCAATCAGAGTAAAATCAAATCCCATAACTGCTGGGTGGGTGACTCACAGACTGGTGAACACTTATACTACAGAAGTCCACCCACTGGAGTGAAGGTTCTGAGCCCCACGTCAGGCTTCCCCACCTGGGGGTCTGGCAACAGGAGGAGGAATTCATAGAGAATCAGACTTTGAAGCCTAGTGGGAATTGATTGCAGGACTTCGACAGGACTGGGGGAAACAGAGACCCCACTATTCGAGGGCGCACACGGAACAGTGTGTGCATCGGGACCCCGGGGAAGGAGCAGTGACCCTGGGGGAGACTGAACCAGACCTACCCCCTCCTGCAGAGACGGGGGCTGGCTCTGTTTCACCGTGGGGACAAGGGCACTGGCAGCGGAGGTTCTGGGAAGTACTCCTTGGCGTGAGCCCTCCCAGAGTCTGCCATTAGCCCCACCAAAGAGCCCAGGTAGGCTCCAGTGTTGAGTTGCCTCAGGCAAAACAACCAACAGGGAGGGAACACAGCCCCACCCATCAACAGTCAAGTGGATTAAAGTTTTACGGAGCTCTGACCACCACAGCAACAGTCAGCTCTACCCACCACCAGAGCCTCCCATCAAGCCTCTTAGATAGCCTCAACCACCAGAGGGCAGACAGCAGAAGCAAGAAAAACTACAATCCTGCAGCCTCTGGAACAAAAACCACATTTACAGAAAGACAGACAAGATGAAAAGGCAGAAGGCTATATACCAGAGGAAGGAACAAGAAAAAACCCCAGAAAAACAACTAAATGAAGTGGAGATAGGCAACCTTCCAGAAAAAGAATTCAGAATAATGTTAGTGAAGATGATCCAGGACCTCAGAAAAAGAATGGAGGCAAAGATCGAGAAGATGCAAGAAATGTTTAACAAAGACCTAGAAGAATTAAAGAACAAACAAACACAGATGAACAATACAATAACTGAAATGAAAACTACACTAGAAAGGAGTCAATAGCAGAATAACTGAGGCAGAAGAACGGATAAATGACCTGGAAGACAGAATGGTGGAATTCACTGCTGCAGAACAGACTAAAGAAAAAAGAATGAAAAAAAATGAAGACAGCCTAAGAGACCTCTGGGACAACATTAAACGCAACAACATTCGCATTATAGGGGTCCCAGAAGGAGAAGAGAGAGAGAAAGGACCAGAGAAAATATTTGAAGAGATTATAGTTGAAAATTTCCCTAACATGGGAAAGGAAATAGCCACCCAAGTCCAGGAAGCACAGCAAGTCCAAAACAGGATAAACCCAAGGAGAAACACGCCGAGACACATAGTAATCAAAGTGGCAAAAATTAAAGACAAAGAAAAATTATTCAAAGTAGCAAGGGAAAAATGACAAATAACATACAAGGGAACTCCCATAAGGTTAACAGCTGATTTCTCAGCAGAAACTCTACAAGCCAGAAGGGAGTGGCATGATATACTTAAAGTGATGAAAGGGAAGAACCTACAACCAAGATTACTCTACCCGTCAAGGATCTCATTCAGATTTGATGGAGAAATCAAAAGCTTTACAGACAAGCAAAAGCTAAGAGAATTCAGCACCATCAAACCAGCTCTACAACAAATGCTAAAGGAACTTCTCTAAGTGGGAAACACAAGAGAAGAAAAGGATCTACGAAAACAAACCCAAAACAATTAAGAAAATGGTCATAGGAACATACATATTGATAATTACCTTAAACGTGAAAGGATTAAATGCTCCAACCAAAAGACACAGGCTTGCTGAATGGATACAAAGACAAGACCCCTATATATGCTGTCTACAAGAGACCCACTTTAGAACTAGGGACACATACAGACTAAAAGTGAGGGGATGGAAAAAGATATTCCATGCAAATGGAAATCAAAAGAAAGCTGGAGTAGCTATACTCATATCAGATAAAATAGACTTTAAAATAAAGAATGTTACAAGAGACAAGGAAGGACACTACATAATGATCAAGGGATCAATCCAAGAAGAAGATATAACAATTATAAATATATATGCACCCAACATAGGAGCACCTCAATACATAAGGCAACTGCTAACAGCTATAAAAGAGGAAATTGACAGTAACACAGTAATAGTGGGAGACTTTAGCACCTCACTTACACCAATGGACAGATCATCCAAAATGAGAATAAATGAGGAAACAAAAGCTTTAAATGACACAATAGACCAGATAGATTTAATTGATACTTATAGGACATTCCATCCAAAAACAGCAGATTACACGTTCTTCTCAAGTGCGCACGGAACATTCTCCAGGATAGATCACATCTTGGGTCACAAGTCAAGCCTCAGTAAATTTATGAATATTGAAATCATATCAAGCATCTTTTCTGACCACAACGCTATGAGATTAGAAATCAATTACAGGGAAAAAAACGTAAAAAACACAAACACATGGAGGCTAAACAATACGTTACTAAATAACCAAGAGGTCACTGAAGAAATCAAAGAGGAAATCAAAAAATACCTAGAGACAAATGACAATGAAAACACAACGACCCAAAACCTATGGGATGCAGCAAAAGCAGTTCTATGAGGGAAGTTTATAGCTATACAAGCCTACCTCAAGAAACAAGAAAAATCTCAAGTAAACAATCTAACCTTACACCTAAAGGAACTAGAGAAAGAAGAACAAACAAAACCCAAAGTTAGCAGAAGGAAAGACATCATAAAGATCAGAGCAGAAATAAATGAAATAGAAGCAAAGAAAACAATAGCAAAGATCAATAAAACTAAAAGCTGGTTCTTTGAGAAGATAAACAAAATTGATAAGCCATTAGCCAGACTCATCAAGAAAAAGAGGGAGAGGACTCAAATCAGTAAAATCAGAAATGAAAAAGGAGAAGTTACAACAGACACTGCAGAAATACAAAGCATCCTAAGAGACTACTACAAGCAACTCTATGCCAATAAAATGGACAACCTGGAAGAAATTGACAAATTCTTAGAAAGGTATAACCTTCCAAGACTGAACCAGGAAGAAATAGAAAATATGAACAGACCAATCACAAGTAATGAAATTGAAACTGTGATTAAAAATCTTCCAACAAACAAAAGTCCAGGACCAGATGGCTTCACAGGTGAATTCTATCAAACATTTAGAGAAGAGCTAACACCTATCCTTCTCAAACTCTTCCAAAAAATTGCAGAGGAAGGAACACTCCCAAACTCATTCTATGAGGCCACCATCACCCTGATACCAAAACCAGACAAAGACACTACAGAAAAAGAAAATTACAGACCAATATCACTGATGAATATAGATGCAAAAGTCCTCAACAAAATACTAGCAAACAGAATCCAACAACACATTAAAAGGATCATATACCACGATCAAGTGGGATTTATCGCAGGGATGCAAGGATTCTTCAATATACGCAAATCAATCAATATGATACACCATATTAACAAATTGAAGAATAAAAACCATATGATCATCTCAATAGATGCAGAAAAAGCTTTTGACAAAATTCAACACCCATTTATGATAAAAACTCTCCAGAAAGTGGGCATAGAGGGAACCTACCTCAACATAATAAAGGCCATATATGACAAACCCACAGCAAACATCATTCTCAATGGTGAAAAACTGAAGGCATTTCCTCTAAGATCAGGAACAAGACAAGGATGTCCACTCTCACCACTATTATTCAACATAGTTCTGGAAGTCCTAGCCACGGCAATCAGAGAAGAAAAAGAAATAAAAGGAATACAAATTGGAAAAGAAGTAAAACTGTCACTGTTTGCAGATGACATGATACTATACATGGAGAATCCTAAAACTGCCACCAGAAAACTGCTAGAGCTAATTAATGAATATGGTAAAGTTGCAGAATACAAAATTAATGCACAGAAATCTCTTGCATTCCTATACACTAATGATGAAAGATCTGAAAGAGAAATTATGGAAACACTCCCATTTACCATTGCAACAAAAAGAATAAAATACCTAGGAATAAACCTACCTAGGGAGACAAAAGACCTGTATGCAGAAAACTATAAGACACTGATGAAAGAAATTAAAGATGATACCAACAGATGGAGAGATATACCATGTTCTTGGATTGGAAGAATCAACATTGTGAAAATGACTATACTACCCAAAGCAATCTACAGATTCAATGCAATCCCTATCAAATTACCAATGGCATTTTTTACGGAGCTAGAACAAATCATCTTAAAATTTGTATGGAGACACAAAAGACCCCGAATAGCCAAAGCAGTCTTGAGGGAAAAAAACGGAGCTGGAGGAATCAGACTCCCTGACTTCAGACTATACTACAAAGCTACAGTCATCAAGACAATATGGTACTGGCACAAAAACAGCAACATAGATCAATGGAACAAGATAGAAAGCCCAGAGATTAACCCACGCACCTATGGTCAACTATTCTATGACAAAGGAGGCAAAGATATACAATGGAGAAAAGACAGTCTCTTCAATAAGTGGTGCTGGGAAAACTGGACAGCTACATGTAAAAGAATGAAATTAGAATACTCCCTAATACCATACACAAAAATAAACTCAAAATGGATTAGAGACCTAAATGTAAGACCGGACACTATAAAACTCTTAGAGGAAAACATAGGAAGAACACTCTTTGACATAAATCACAGCAAGATCTTTTCTGACCCACCTCCTAGAGTAATGGAAATAAAAACAAAAATAAACAAATGGGAACTAATGAAACTTCAAAGCTTTTGCACAGCAAAGGAAACCATAAACAAGACGAAAAGACAACCCTCAGAATGGGAGAAAATATTTGCAAACGAATCAACGGACAAAGGATTAATCTCCAAAATATATAAACAGCTCATTCAGCTCAATATTAAAGAAACAAACACCCCAATCCAAAAATGGGCAGAAGACCTAAATAGACATTTCTCCAAAGAAGACATACAGATGACCAAGAAGCACATGAAAAACTGCTCAACATCACTAATTATTAGAGAAATGCAAATCAAAACTACAATGAGGTATCACCTCACACCAGTTAGAATGGGCATCAGCAGAAAATCTACAAACAACAAATGCTGGAGAGGGTGTGGAGAAAAGGGAACCCTCTTGCACTGTTGGTGGGAATGTAAATTGATACAGCCACTATGGAGAACAATATGGAGGTTCCTTAAAAAACTAAAAATAGAATTACCATATGACCCAGCAATCCCACTACTGGGCATATACCCAGAGAAAACCGTAATTCAAAAAGACACATGCACCCGAATGTTCATTGCAGCACTATTTACAATAGCCAGGTCATGGAAGCCACCTAAATGCCCATCAGCAGACGAATGGATAAAGTTGTGATACATATATACAATGGAATATTACTCAGCCATAAAAAGGAACAAAATTGAGTCATTTGTTGAGACGTGGATGGATCCAGAGACTGTCATACAGAGTGAAGTAAGTCAGAAAGAGAAAAACAAATATCGCATATTAACGCATGTATGTGGAACCTAGAAAAATGGTACAGATGAGCCGGTTTGCAGGGCAGAAGTTGAGACACAGATGTAGAGAACAGACATATGGACACCAAGGGGGGAAAACTGCGGTGGGGTGGGGATGGTGGTGTGCTGAATTGGGCGATTGGGATTGACATGTATTCACTGATGTGTATAAAATTGATGACTAATAAGAACCTGCAGTATAAAAAAACAAACAAAACAACTAATACTAAACTTTCATTGGTTTATTTGTATGGAAATATGTTAATATAAATGTTTCAGACATTACATGAAATTTCTAAAAATCTTATATGTTCTGGTATAATGTTATAAGTCATAATCCTAGTTATTACTTTTAAATGTATATCTCAGAAATAACTAATTTTCTTGTCAACTGCATTATTATGAACTTTCATCAAATCTTTAACCGTGGTCATTTTTAAGTCTTTTGTCATTTACAGACAGTTCTGGGTGTACTATGATGCTTTTGCAAATATGTTCCTATAAAAGGGTTTCATCTTCAAGAAATTCATGGAAAAGACTCTGACAAGTACAGGTTTCTGGTAACTGACTGTACTGCTGAACTGAATGAATAGCATTTTCAGAACTCTAATGAAAAACTGATGAACTCATAAAAGTGCTAACAAAACATCAAGATGAAAAAAAAATAAATTAATTACATGGGACTGAGTGAACTGATGAGGATGATTATAATTTTTGTGACTTTCTGTTTGAATTAAAAAAAAAAAATCCCACAAGGACTCAGAGGCAAAGAATATAGAAATCAATTTTCACTGCAAAGTAAAGGAGCTGTTACAGTGGAGGATTACTGGACTGAATGTCAATATTATGACATAGTATGAGTGTGTTTCATGTGTGGTAATTGCAATCATTGTTGCTTTTGTTGTGGTCATCCATGTACAATGCTTGGTGTCAGTCTATTTATCGCTTGTAAAAATAAAATACAGTGTGTGTGTGTGGAAAAAAAAAACAGCAGTGAAAATCAGCTAAACCCCATTATAAAAATAAATTATAAAAAAAAAAAAAAAAAAAAACAAAAACAAAAAATCAAAAAGACACATGCACCCCAGTGTTCATTGCAGCACTATTAACAATAGCCAGGTCATGGAAGCAACCTAAATGCCCATCGACAGACGAATGGATAAAGAAGATGTGGTACATATATACAATGGAATATTAGCCATGAAAAGGAACAAAACTGGGTCATTTGTAGAGCCATGGATAGACCTAGAGATTGTTATACAGAGTGAAGTAAGTCAGAAAAAGAAAAACAAATATCGTATATTAATGCATATATGTGGAATCTAGAAAAATGGTACAGATGAACCAGTTTGCAAGGCAGAAATAGAGACACAGATGTAGAGAACAAATGTATGGACACCAAAGGGGGAAAGTGGGGGGCGGGGGTGGTGGTGGTAGGATGAATTGGGAGATTGGGATTGACATATATACACTAATATGTATAAAATAGATAACTAATAAGAACCTGCTGTATAAAAAAATAAAATAAAATTCAAAAAAAAAAAAAAAAGGAACAGGGCAAAGTGAAGAAATAAAAATAAATGGTCCTGGGAAAACCAGGCAGCTTCATGTAAAAGAATGAAATTAGAACATTGTCTAATACCATATACAAAAATACACTCAAAACGGATTAAAGACCTAAATGTAAGGCGGGAGGTTATAAAACTCCTAGAAGAAAACATAGGCAGATCACTCTTTGACATAAATCGTAGCAATATTTTTTTGGATCTGTCCCCTAAAGCAAAGGACAAAAAAGCAAAAACAAACAAATGGGACTTAAATAAACTTAAAAGCTTTTGCACAGCAAAGGAAACCATCGACAAAATAAAAAGACAGCCTACTTAATGGGAGAAAATATTTGCAAACTGTGCAACTGATAAGGGCTTAATATCCAAAATATTTATACAGCTCAGACAGCCCAACATCAAAAAACAACCAGATTGAAAAGTGGGCAGAAGACCTGAATAGACATTTTTCCAAAGAGGACATGCAGATGGCCAACAGACACAGGAAAAGATGCTCAAGATCATTAATTATCAGAGAAATGCAAATCAAAACCACAATGATGTATCACACTTCACTCCTGTTAGAATGGCTATCATCAAAAAGAATACAAATAACAAATGTTGGTGAGGATGTGGAGAAAAGGGAACCCTAGCACACCGTTGGTGGGAATGTAAATTGGTGCAGCCACTGTAGGAAACAACATTGAAGTTTCTCAAAAAACTAAAAATAGAACTACCATATAATCCAGCAATTTCACTACTGGGTATCTACGTGAAAAAACAAGAACATTAATTTGAAAAGATACATACACACCATGTTCATAGCAGCATTATTTACAATGCCAAGATATGGAAGCAACCTAAATGTCCATCAACAGACAAACGGATAAAGAAAATATACACACAATGGAACACCACTCAGCCATGAAAAAAAGAATGAATTTTGCCATTTGCAGCAACATGGATGGACCTGCAGGGTATTATGCTTAGTGAAATGAGTCAAACAAAGAAAAATACTGTATGATATCACTTACATGTGGAATCTAAAAAATAAAACCACCTACTGAATATTCCATAAAAGAAAGAGACTCACGGATATAGAGAACAAACTAGTGGTTACCAGTGGGAAGGGGAAGGGGCAGGATAGGGGTAGGGGATTAACAGGTACAAACTACTATATATAAAAATAAATAAGTTATAAGAATATACTGTACAGCACAAGCAATATAGCCAATATGTTATAATAAATATAAATGGAGTATAACTTTTAAAAATTGTGAATCATTATATGTACACCTAAAAGTTACATAATATTGTACATCAACAATACTTCAATTAAAAACAGTTACCTCAGCTCTGTGCTGCCAGTCCCTCCACCTCCCTCCTCAGAGACAGAAAGGGGGATCAAGATGGCAGAGTAGGAGGACACAGAGCTCACCTCCCCCCCACAAACACATCAAAAATACATCTACATGTGGAACAATTCTTGTGGAAAACCAACTGGAAACTGGCAGAAGAACTCCTATGTAACCAAACCTGCAAGAAAGATTTCCATGTAACTGGGTAAGACAGGTAAAAAAGCCATTGGATTGGGACCTGCACTCTTGGATTGGAACCCTCAGCCTGGAGAGCAAGCAGGTTGAGCCACAATCTGGGTATCCCAGTCCTGGGGGTCTTGCATGGAGGACACAAGCCCACTTGCCTGCTGGGAAATCCACTGGGATAGACAGAAGGGCTGGAGAAGCCTAGACTCCACTCACAAGGAGTATGCCCATGCTGGCTCACTAACAATCAGGGCAGAGAGAGCCTTGCACTGGCTGCTGCCACCTCACCACACTTCCCAATCCAAAGGGGTCAACACCTCAGCTCTGCCCACTCCACACCACAGCTTAGTGCTGGATCTGGTAGACATGTCCTGAGAGAAGTCTGCCACAGAGGCAGCCCAGATCTCTGGTGGGCAGTGCAGCCACCTCAATTCCTGCAGCCACACATCACAACCCCCAGCCTCAGCCTGCTCCACAGCATAGCCTTGCACTAGATCTGAGATGAACACAACTGAGAAAGGGACACGACCTTGGGCTGTTTCTGAGCAGAACTGTGGATGCATACACAGGTAGCACATAGGTCCCCTGTGACTGCATGGGCCTCACTTCCTCCAGCAACTACCTCATTTGCAGCAGGGCACGTGCCCAAAGGCAACAGAGCCTGACTGAACCCAACCCTCAGGGCTTCTACTTCAACAACTGAGGAGCAGACCCCACCCCTGACAGAGCTGTGACAGCCGTGGAGCAGAGGGGAAGTCCTGCCTCACACCCTGCACAGGCTTTAGATACTCCAACACCAACCACACACCCATATCAAGGGGATAATGGCCAGCACTTCCTGAGGGAAGATGTGGCTGTCATCCATACCAAAACCAGCCCTCGCACCAAAAACGCTGGACACACACAGTCTACACACGGACACTCCCACAAAAAAATGCCTCTTCAAGACCACAGTAGATAACTGTTTCTCCTAAATTCATAGAGACAGAGAACGTTAAGTCAAATGAAAAGGCAGAGGAATTACTCCCAATTAAAAGAGCAAGAGATATCCTCTGAAAGAAAAATGAAACAGAGCTCACCAGTCTACTAGACACCGAGTTCAAAAAGGTGGTAATAAAAATGCTAACTGAATTAAGAAAGATTATCAATAGAAACACAGATCACTGTAACAAGGAACTAGAAGCTATAAAGATGAACCAATCAAAAATAGACAATTCAGGGACTTCCTTGGTGGTGCAGTGGTTAAGAATCCTCCTGCCAATGCAGGGGACACGGATTCAAGCCCTGGTCCGGGAAGATCCCACATGCCACAGAGCAACTAAGTCTGTGCACCACTACTACTGAGCCTACGCTCTAGAGCCCACGTGCTACAACTACTGAAGCCCACGCACCTAGAGCACATGCTCTGCAACAAGAGAAACCACTGCAATGAGAAGCCTGTGCACCGCAAAGAAGAGTAGCCCCTTCTCACCACAACTAGAGAAAGCCCGCGTGCAGAAATGAAGACCAAACGCAGCCAAAAAATAAATAAATAAAATTTTAAAAAACAGACAATTCAATTGCTGAGATGAAAACCAATGTTGAAGCAATCAATAGTCAACTAAATGGCACAGAAGAATGAATAAGTGATTTGGAAGACAGAATAATGGAAATCTCCCAATCAGAACAGCAGACAGAAAGACAAATAAAAAAAAAAAAAAAGAAAGCGACATACAAGACCTATATAATATACAACATGCCAACCTACACGTAATAGGGGTTCCAGAAGGAGAAGAGAGAGAGAAGGGGATCAAAAATGCATTTGAAGAAATTATGGCTGGAAACTTCCCAAACCTAAAGAAGGAAACAGATATCCAGGTACAGGAAGCACAGAGGCTCCCAAATAAGATAAACCCAAACAGACCCAGACCAAAACATATTATAATTAAAATAGCAAAATTTAAAGAGCAGATTCTAAAGGCAGCAAGAGAAAAACAAAGAGTCAGTTAAAAGCGACACCCCCACACACACACACACATAAGGCTATCAGTTGATTTCCCTGCACAAACTTTGCAGGCCAGAAGGGGGTGGCATGAATGTAGTCAAAGTACTGAAAGGGAAAAACTTGCAACCTAGGATACTCTACCCAGCAAGAGTATCATTTAGAATAGAAGGAGAGAGAAAGAATTTCTCAGACAAGCAAAAACTAAAAGAATTCAGCAATACTAAGCCTACCTTAAAAGAAATATTGAAGGGTCTTCTCTAATAGAGGAAAGGCAAAAATCTATAGGAAAGGGAAAATCATAATAGGAAAGACAAATATGTAAAAAGATTGAAGATCACTTAAATAAGCCAGTACATAGATTAAAAAACAATTTAAAAAATTGTAAAAGTGACTTTAACTATTAATACAATAAACAGTAAAAGGATAAGCATGAAGATGTAAAATAGGACATCAAAATCACAAAATGTGGGTAAGGGGAGTATAAAAATGTAGATCTTTTAGAATGTGTTTGAACTTGAACAACTATCAGTTTAAAGCAAGTAGATTTAGTTATGGGTCAACATACTTGACCCCATGGTAACCACAAATCAAAAATATACAACAGATTTACACAAACCAAAAACAAAGGAACTCAAACATACTACAAAAGAAAATCATCAAACCACAAAAGGAAAAACAAACAAAAAGAAATGAACAAAGAAGAGCTACAAAAACAACTGGAAAACAAGGATTAAAATTCCCCGCAAACAAAAGTCAAGAACTGGAAGGCTTCACTGGGGAATACTACCAAACACATAAAGAACTTATACCTATCCTTCTCAAACTATTCCAAAAAACTGAAAAGGAGGGAACACTCCCAAATTCATTCTATGAGGCCACCATCACCCTGATATCAAAACCAGACAAAGATACTACAAAAAAAGAAAATTACAGGCCAATGTCTTTGATGAATATAGATGCGAAAATACTCAACAAAATATTGGCAAACTGAATCCAACAATACATAAAAGGGATCATATACCATGATCAAGTTGGATTCACTCCAGGGTTGGGAGGATGGCTCAACATATGCAGATCAATCAATGTGATGCACCACATCAACAAAAGAAAACACAAAAACCATGACCATCTCAATAGATGCAGAAAAAGCATTTGACAAATTCAACATCCATTCATGATAAAAACTCTCATCAAAGTGGGTATAGAGAGAACATATCTCAACAAAATAAAGGCCATTTACAACAAACCCACAGCCAACATAATACTCAATGGTGAAAAGCTGAAAGACTTCCCACTAAATTCAGGAACAAGGCAAGGATACCCACTCTCACCACTGTTATTCAACATAGTATTGGAAGTTCTAGCCACAGCAATCAGACAAGAAAAAGAAATAAAATGTATCCAAATTGGAAGGGAAGAGGTAAAACTGTCACTATTTGCAGATGACAAGATGCTCTATATAGAGAACCCCAAAGTCTCCAAACAAAGACTATCAGAACTAATAAATGAATTCAGCAAGGTAGCAGGATTGAAGATTGACATACAGAAATTTGTTGCATTTGTTTATATGAACAATGAAATATCAGAAAGTAAAAAAAAAAAAAAAATCCCATTTATTATTTTTTAAATTTATTTTTATTTTCATTTTATCTGTGGCTACGTCAGCTTTTTGTTTTGTTTTGTTTTTGGCTGGGTTGGGTCTTTGTCTCTGTGCAAGGGCTTTCTCCAGTTGCAGTGAGCGGGGACCACTCTTCATCGCGGTGCGTGGGCCTCTCACCGCTGTTGCCTCTCGCTGTGGAGCACAGGCTCCAGAGGTGCAGGCTCAGTAGTTGTGGCTCACGGGCCCAGCTGCTCCATGGCATGTGGGATCCTCCCAGACCAGGGTTCAAACCCGTGTCCCCTGCATTGGCAGGCAGACTCTCAACCACTGTGCCACCAGGGAAGCCCCCAAAAAATCCCATTTAAAATCATGTAAAAAAAATACCTGGGTATAAACTTAACCAAGGAGTTGAAAGACCTATATGATGAAAACTATAAGATACTGATAAAGGAAACTGAAGATGATTCAAAGAAATGGAAAGATATTCCATGTTCGTGTATTGGAAGAATTAATATTGTTAAACTGGCCATACTACCCAAGGCAATCTACAGATTTAATGTGATCCCTATCAAATTACCCATGACATTTTTCACAGAACTAGAACAAATAATCCTAAAATTTATATGGAACCACAAAAGACCCAGAACTGCCAAAGCAATCCTGAGGAAAAAGAAAAAGCTGGATGTATAACCCTTCCAGGCTTCGGACTATACTATAAAGCTTCAGTTAACAAAACAGCCTGGTATTGGCACAAAAACAGACATATAGATCAATGGAACAGAATAGAGAGCCTAGAAATAAACCCACACACCCACGGTCAATTAATTTATGCAAAGGAGGCAAGAATATACAATGGAGAAAAGACGGTCTCTTCAACAAGTGGTGTTGGGAAAGCTGGACGGCTACACGTATATCAACTGAAATTACAACACTCCCTAACACCATACAAAAAATAAACTCAAAATGGTTTAAAGACCTAAATGTAAGACATGACAGCATAGAACTCCTAGAAGAGAACATGGGCGAGATACACTTTGACATAAATTGTAGCAATATTTTCTTACATCAGTCTCTCAAGGCAAAAGAAATAACAGCAAAAATAAACAAATGGGACCTAATCAAACTTAAAAGCTTTTGCAGAGCAACGGAAACCATCAAGAGGAACCAAGATGGCAGAGTAGAAGGACGTGCACTCACTCTCTCTTGCGAGAACACCAGAATCACAACTAGCTGCTGGACAATCATTGACAGGAAGACACTGAAACTCACCAAAAAAGATACCCCACATCCAAAGACAAAGGAGAAGCCACAATGAGACGGTAGGAGGGGTGCAATCACAGTCAAATCCCATAACTGCTGGGTGGGTGGCTCACAGACTGGAGAACACTTATACCACAGAAGTCCACCCACTGGAGTGAAGGTTCTGAGCCCCACGTCAGGCTTCCCAACCTGGGGGTCTGGCAACAGGAGGGGTAATTCCTAGAGAATCAGACTTTGAAGGCTAGTGGGAATTGATTGCAGGACTTCGACAGGACTGGGGGAAACAGAGACTCCACTCTTGGAGGGCACACACAAAGTAGTGTGTGCATCGGGACCCAGGGGAAGCAGCAGTGAGCCCAGGGGAGACTGAACCAGACCTACCTGCTAGTGTTGGAGGGTCTCCTGCAGAGGCAGGGGGTGGCTGTGTGGCTGTGGCTTACCGTGGGGACAAGGACACTGGCAGCAGAAGTTCTGGGAAGTACTCCTTGGTGTGAGCCCTCCCAGAGTCTGTCATTAGCCCCACCAAAGAGCCCAGGTAGGCTCCAGTGTTGGGTCGCCTCAGGCAAAACAACCAACAGGGAGGGAACCCAGCCCCACCCATCAACAGTCAAGCAGATTAAAGTTTTACTGAGCTCTGCCCATCAGAGCAACAGTCAGCTCTATCCACCACCAGTCCCTCCCATCAGGAAACTTACACAAGCCTCTTAGATAGCCTCATCCACCAGAGGACAGACAGCAGAAGCAAGAAGAACTACAATCCTGCAGCCTGTGGAACAAAAACCACATTCACAGAAAGATAGACAAGATGAAAAGGCAGAAGGCTACGTACCAGATGAAGGAACAAGATAAAACCCCAGAAAAACAACTAAATGAAGTGGAGATAGGCAACCTTCCAGAAAAAGAATTCAGAATAATGATAGTGAGGATGATTCAGGACCTCGGAAAAAGAATGGAGGCAAAGATTGAGAAGATGCAAGAAATGTTTAACAAAGACCTAGAAGAATTAAAGAACAAACAAACACAGATGAACAATACAATAACTGAAATGAAAACTCACTAGAAGGAATCAATAGCAGAATAACTGAAGCAGAAGAACAGATAAGTGACCTGGAAGACAGAATGGTGGAATTCACTGCTGCAGAACAGGCTAAAGAAAAAAGAATGAAAAGAAATGAAGACAGCCTAAGAGACCTCTGGGACAACATTAAACGCAACAACATTCGCATTATAGGGCTCCCAGAAGCAGAAGAGAAAGGACCAGAGAAAATATTTGAAGGGATTATAGTCGAAAATTTCCCTAACATGGGAAAGGAAATAGCCACCCAAGTCCAGGAAGCACAGCAAGTCCAAAACAGAGTAAACCTAAGGAGAAACACGCCGAGACACACAGTAATCAAATTGGCAAAAATTAAAGACAAAGAAAAATTATTGAAAGCAGCAAGGGAAAAACGACAAATAACATACAAGGGAACTCCCATAAGGTTAACAGCTGATTTCTCAGCAGAAACCCTACAAGCCAGAAGGGAGTGGCATGATATACTTAAAGTGATGAAAGGGAAGAACCTACAACCAAGACTACTCTACCCGGCAAGGATCTCATTCAGATTTGATGGAAAAATCAAAAGCTTTACAGACAAGCAAAAGCTAAGAGAATTCAGCACCACCAAACCAACAAATGCTAAAGGAACTTCTCTAAGTGGGAAACACAAGAGAAGAAAAGGACCTACAAAAACAAACCAAAGCAATTAAGAAAATGGTCATAGGAACATACCTATCGATAATTACCTTAAACGTGAATGGATTAAATGCTCCAACTAACAGACACAGGCTTGCTGAATGGATACAAAAACAAGACCCATATATATGCTGTCTACAAGAGACCCACTTCAGACCTAGGGACACATACAGACTGAAAGTGCGGGGATGGAAAAAGATATTCCATGCAAATGGAAATCAAAAGAAAGCTGCAGTAGCTATACTCATATCAGATAAAATAGACTTTAAAATAAAGAATGTTACAAGAGACAAGGAAGGACACTACATAATGATCAAGGGATCAATCCAAGAAGAAGATATAACAATTATAAATATATATGCACCCAACATAGGAGCACCTCAATACATAAGGCAACTGCTAACAGCTATAAAAGAGGAAATTGACAGTAACACAATAATAGTGGGGGACTTTAGCACCTCACTTACACCAATGGACAGATCATCCAAAATGAAAATAAATAAGGAAACAGAAGCTTTAAATGACACAATAGACCAGATAGATTTAATTGATATTTATAGGACATTCCATCCAAAAACAGCAGATTACACGTTTTTCTCAAGTGCGCACGGAACATTCTCCAGGATAGATCACATCTTGGGTCACAAATCAAGCCTCAGTAAATTTAAGAAAATTGAAATCATATCACGCATCTTTTCTGACCACAATGCTATGAGATTAGAAATCAATTACAGGGAAAAAAACGTAAAAAACACAAACACATGGAGGCTAAACAATACGTTACTAAATAACCAAGATATCACTGAAGAAATCAAAGAGGAAATCAAAAAATACCTAGAGACAAATGATAATGAACACACGACGATCCAAAACCTATGGGATGCAGCAAAAGCAGTTCTAAGAGGGAAGTTTATAGCTATACAAGCCTACCTTAAGAAACAAGAAAAATCTCAAATAAACAATCTAACCTTACACCTAAAGGAACTAGCGAAAGAAGAACAAACAAAACCCAAAGTTAGCAGAAGGAAAGAAATCATAAAGATCAGAGCAGAAATAAATGAAATAGAAACAAAGAAAACAATAGCAAAGATCAATAAACCTAGAAGCTGCTTCCTTGAGAAGATAAACAAAATTGATAAGCCATTAGCCAGACTCATTAAGAAAAAGAGGGAGAGGACTCAAATCAATAAAATTAGAAATGAAAAAGGAGAAGTTACAACAGACACCGCAGAAATACAAAACATCCTAAGAGACTACTACAAGCAACTCTATGCCAATAAAATGGACAACCTGGAATAAATGGACAAATTCTTAGAAAGGTATAATCTTCCAAGACTGAACCAGGAAGAAACAGAAAATATGAACAGACCAATCACAAGTAATGAAATTGAAACTGTGATTAAAAATCTTCCAACAAACAAAAGTCCAGGACCAGATGGCTTCACAGGTGAATTCTATCAAACATTCAGAGAAGAGCTAACACCCATCCTTCTCAAACTCTTCCAAAAAATTGCAGAGGAAGGAACACCCCCAAACTCATTCTATGAGGCCACCATCACCCTGATACCAAAACCAGACAAAGATACTACAAAAAAACGAAAATTAGAGACCAATATCACTGATGAATATAGATGCAAAAATCCTCAACAAAATACTGGCAAACAGAATCCAACAACACATTAAAAGGATAATACGCCACAATCAAGTGGGATTTATCCCAGGGATGCAAGGATTCTTCAATATACGCAAATCAATCAATATGATACACCATATTAACAAATTGAAGAATAAAAACCATATGATCATTTCAATAGATGCAGAAAAAGCTTTTGACAAAATTCAACACCCATTTATGATAAAAACTCTCCAGAAAGTGGGCATAGAGGGAACCTACCTCAACATAATAAAGGCCATATACAACAAACCCACAGCAAACATCATTCTCAATGGTGAAAAACTGAAAGCATTCCCTCTAAGATCAGGAATGAGACAAGGATGTCCACTCTCACCACTATTATTCAACATAGTTTTGGAAGTCCTAGCCATGGCAATCAGAGAAGAAAAAGAAATACAAGGAATCCAAATTGGAAAAGAAGAAGTAAAACTGTCACTGTTTGCAGATGACATGATACTATACATAGAGAATCCTAAAAATGCCACCAGAAAACTACTAGAGCTAATCAATGAATTTGGTAGCGTTGCAGGATACAAAATTAATGCACGGAAATCTCTTGCATTCTTATACACTAATGATGAAAAATCTGAAAGAGAAATTATGGAAACACTCCCACTTACCACTGCAACAAAAAGAATAAAATATCTAGGAATAAACCTACCTAGGGAGACAAAAGACCTGTATGCAGAAAACTGTAAGACACTGATGGAAGAAAGTAAAGATGATACCAACAGATGGAGAGATATACCATGTTCTTGGATTGGAAGAATCAATATTGTGAAAATGACTATACTACCCAAAGCAATCTACAGATTCAGTGCAATCCCTATCAAATTACCAATGGTATTTTTTTTACAGAACTAGAACAAAAAATCTTAAAATTTGTATGGAGACACAAAAGACCCCGAATAACCAAAGCAGTCTTGAGGGAAAAAAGCGGAGCTGGAGGAATCAGACTCCCTGACTTCAGACTATACTACAAAGCTACAGTCATCAAGACAATATGGTACTGGCACAAAAACAGAAATATATATCAATGGAACAAGATAGAAAGCCCAGAGATAAACCCACGCACCTATGGTCAACTATTCTATGACAAAGGAGGCAAAGATATACAGTGGAGAAAAGACAGTCTCTTCAATAAGTGGTGCTGGGAAAACTGGACAGCTACATGTAATAGAATTAAATTAGAACACTCTCTAACACCATACACAAAAATAAACTCAAAATGGATTTGAGACCTAAATGTAAGACCGGACACCATAAAACCCTTAGAGGAAAACATAGGAAGAACACTCTTTGACATAAATCACAGCAAGATCTTTTCTGATCCACCTCCTAGAGTAATGGAAATAAAAACAAAAATAAACAAATGGGACCTAATGAAACTTCAAAGCTTTTGCACAGCAAAGGAAACTACAAACAAGGCGAAAAGACAACCCTCAGAATGGGAGAAAATATTTGCAAACGAATCAACAGACAAAAGATTAATCTCCAAAATATATAAACAGCTTATGCAGCTCAGTATTAAAAAAACAAACAACCCAATCCAAAAATGGGCAGAAGACCTAAATAGACATTTCTCCAAAGAAGACATACAGATGGCCAAGAAGCACATGAAAAGCTGCTCAACATCACTAATTATTAGAGAAATGCAAATCAAAACAACAATGAGGTATCACCTCACACCAGTTACAATGGGCATCAGCAGAAAATCTACAAACAACAAATGCTGGAGAGGGTGTGGAGAAAAGGGAACCCTCTTGCACTGTTGGTGGGAATGTAAATTGATACAGCCACTATGAAGAACAGTATGGAGGTTCCTTAAAAAACTAAAAATAGAATTACCATATGACCCAGCAATCCCACTACTGGGCATATACCCAGAGAAAACCATAATTCAAAAAGACACATGCACCCCAATGTTCATTGCAGCACTATTTACAATAGCCAGGTCATGGAAGCAACCTAAATGCCCATCAACAGACGAATGGATAAAGAAGTTGTGGTACATATATACAATGGAATATTAATCAGCCATAAAAAGGAACAAAATTGAGTCATTTGTTGAGACGTGGATGGATCTAGAGACTGTCATACAGAGTGAAGTAAGTCAGAAAGAGAAAAACAAATATCGTATATTAACGCATGTATGTGGAACCTAGAAAAATGGTACAGATGAACCGGTTTGCAGGGCAGAAGTTGAGACACAGATGTAGAGAACAAACGTATGGACACCAAGGGGGGAAAACCACGGTGGGGTGGGGATGGTGGTGTGCTGAATTGGGCGATTGGGATTGACATGTATACACTGATGTGTATAAAATTGATGACTAATAACCTGCAGTATAAAAAAACAAACAAAAAAAACTAATACTAAACTTTCTTTGGGTTATTTGTATGGAAATATGTTAATATAAATGTTTCAGACATTACATGAAATTTCTAAAAATCTTATATGTTCTGGTATAATGTCATAAGTCATAATTCTAGTTATTACTTTAAAATGTATATCTCAGAAATAACTAAATTTCCTTGTCAATTGCATTATTATGAACTTTCATCAAATCTTTAACCGTGGTCATTTTTAAGTCTTTTGTCATTTACAGACAGTTCTGGGTGTACTATGATGCTTTTGCAAAAATGTTCCTATAAAAGGGTTTCATCTTCAAGGAATTCATGGAAAAGACTCTGACAAGTACAGGTTTCTGGTAACTGACTGTACTGCTGAACTGAATGAATAAGCATTTTCAGAACTCTAATGGAAAACTGATGAACTCATCAAAGTGTTAACAAAAGATCAAGATGAAAAAAAAAATTAATTACATGGGACTGAGTGAACTGATGAGGATGATTATAATTTTTGTGACTTTCTGTTTGAATAAAAAAAAAAAATCCCACAAGGACTCAGAGGCAAAGAATATACAAATCAATTTTCACTGCAAAGTAAAGGAGCTGTTACAGTGGAGGATTACTGGACTGAACGTCAATATTATGACATAGTATGAGTGTGTTTCGTGTTTGGTAATTGCAATCATTGTTGCTTTTGTTGTGGTCATCCATTTACAATGCTTGGTGTCAGTTTATTTATCTCTTGTAAAAATAAAATACAGTGTGTGTGTGTGTGTGTGTGTGTGTGTGTGGGTGTGTGTGTGAAAATAAAAGGAAACCATCGACAAAACAAAAAGACAACCTACGGAATGGGAGAAAATATTTGCAAATGATGCAACATACAAGGGGTTAATATCCAAAATATACAAACAGCTCATACAACTCAATATCAAAAAACAAACAACCGAATCAGAAAATGGGCAGAAGATCTAAATAGACATTTTTCCAAAGAAGACATACAGATGACCAATAGGCACATGAAAAGATGCCCAACATCATTAATGATTAGAGAAATGCAAATCAAAACCACAATGAGATATCACCTTACACCTGTTATAATAGCTATCATCAAAGAGTCCACAAATAGCAAATGTTGGAGAGGATGTGGAGAAAAGTGAACCCTAATACACTGTTGGGAATGTAAATTGTTCAGCCACTATGGAAAACAGTATGGGGGTTCCTTAAAAAACTAAAAATAGGGACTTCCCTGGTGGTCCAGTGGTTAAGACTCCATGCTCCCAAGGCAGGGGGCCTGGGTTTGATCCCTGGTCAGGGAATTAGATCCTGCATGCTGCGGCTAAGATCCCCAGCACAGCCCAAATAAATAAGAATAAACAAACAAATAAATAAATATTTTTTAAAAACTAAAAACAGGGCTTCCCTGGTGGCGCAGTGGTTGAGAATCTGCCTGCCAATGCAGGGGACACGGGTTCAAGCCCTGGTCTGGGAAGATCCCACATGCCGCGAAGCAACTAAGCCCGTGAGCCACAACTACTGAGCCTGTGCGTCTGGAGCCTGTGCTCCGCAACAAGAGAGGCCGCGATAGTGAGAGGCCTGCGCACCGTGATGAAGAGTGGCCCCTGCTTGCCACAACTAGAGAAAGCCCTTGCACAGAAACGAACACCCAACACAGCCAAAAAATAAATAAATAAATAAATAATAAAAGCTTAAAAAAAAAAACAAAAAAACTAAAAACAGAGCAGCTATATGATCCAGCAATCTACTCCTGAGTATGTATCCAGAAAAGACGAAAATTCTAATTCAAAAGGACACATGCACTATGAATAGTGCTGTTCATAGCAGCACTATTTACAATAGCCAGGACATGGAAATAAGTGTCCATCAACAGGTGAGCAGCTTAAGAAGATGTGGTATATATATACAATGGAATGTTACTCAGCCATAAAAAATAATGAAATATTGCCATTTGCAGCAACATGGATAGACCTAGAGAATATTATATTTAGTGAAGTAAGTCAAACAGAGAAATACTATATAATATCACTTATATGTGGAATCTAAAAAATAGTACAAATGGACTTATTTACAAAACAGAAACAGACTCACAGACATAGAAAAGAAACCTATGGTTACCAAAGGAGTGAGGGAGGTGGGGAGGGACAAATTAGGAATATGGGATTAACAGATATAAAGTACTATACATAAAATAGATAAGCAACAAAGGTTTACTGTATAGCACAGGGAACTATATTTAGTATCTAGTAAATAACTATAATGGAATATAATCAGAAAAAAACTGAATCACTATGATGTACACTTGAAGCTAAAACAATATTGTAAATCAATTATAATTCAATAAAAAATTATTGATCTAAATATTTTTAAAAGTTAAAAAAATTTTTTTTTAAGTTTAAAAAAATTGTTTACAGGTTGATTGAGTAGGCAACAAGAGCTCATTCATGAGAACCCTATAAATCAATCTTGTAAATCCTGTTTTAAGAAAAAAAAAAAAAATCCACAATAGCTTGTTTGAAATTTTGCTATTGCTCTCCCAAACAAAAGAAGTAAGTATTGAACTTGAGAGATATATTTCAACGTTTAAACTTTATTTATGGACTTGCTTTTTCGTCTCAAAGAACAAACAACAGGGCTTCCCTGGTGGCGCAGTGGTTAAGAATGCACCTGCCAATGCAGGGGACACAGGTTCGAGCCCTGGTCCGGGAAGATCCCACATGCCACAGAGCACCTAAGCCTGCGCGCCACAACTACTGAGCCTGTGCTCTAGAGCCCATGAGCCACAACTACTGAGCCTGCATGCCACAACTACTGAAGCCCTTGTGCCTAGAGCCTGTGCTCTGCAACAAGAGAAGCCACCACAATGAGAAGCCCACGCACTGCAACGAAGAGTAGCCCCCACTCGCCGCAACTAGAGAAAGCCCGTGTGCAGCAACAAAGACCCAATGCAGTCAAAACTAAATAAAAAATAAAACAAAAAACAAAATTCATCCAGGTAAGTGATCCAAGTCCCATGTGGTATGAAATACCTTTCTCATATGGAATAGATGGTAGAAGAAGTTTCTCTGTCTCAACACAGCATGTGCAGATGAAGAGTGACACAATGGCAGGGAGGCTGTGTGCTGTGCTGGGGACTGAATCCCACTGCAAACTGTGAGGCCTCAGGCAAGACACACCTCTCAAATCATCAAGCTGATGGGTTGGTTTCAAAGCCTCTTTGTTTTAGTTTCAGTTATTTTAAAAAATAGACTATTTTTAAAAAACTGTTAAAGAAAACTGAGCAGATAGTACACAGTTCCCATACATTCATCTCACGGCATAGTTTCCCCTTTTTTCACTTGCATGTGTGTTAGTATTATATAATGTTTGCAGGTTTCTCTGTAGGATAAATTTCTAGGTGTGGGACTGCTAGGTCAAAGGGTAAATGTATTTGTAATTTCGGTGGGTAATGCCAAATTGCCTTTCAGAGGATTGTACCACTGTGAACTCCCACCATGTGTGACAGCTGGAGCCCCTTTCAGCTCTAGCAGTTTTTATTCTAGCTTCTTCCCAGGACGCAGGCCCAAAGGCTAACTTTGTGGAGAGTTTTTCTAAGATATGGGCTCCGAAACTGGCCACAGCCAGCTGTGCCACATGCAGGAGAGCTCACATTAGACAGAAACAGCTTTCAGGCAGAACTTCCAGGCTCAAATGACAAAATTTGAATCAGGTGTGAAGGTGAGTTAATTAGTATCCTAGCAGTGTTAATGTCCTGGTTATGTAAGATGTTAACATTTGGGGAAGCTGAGTGAAGAGTATTTGGAAATTCTTTGAACTATTTCTGCAGCTTTTTCGTTAAGTCTGAAATGATTTTAAAATTAAGAGTTTAAAACTTTAAAAGGTATTTTGAAAAAGAGGGAAAAAATGAGAGTGTGTGCCTCCTGGAACTGTCAAAATGTGCAAATAAGCTGAGAATAGAAACAGTTGTGGAGTAAGCACAGCATTCATAAAAGTCAGGGCTTGAATTAAGGGCGGTCCTTCTCGTAAGGGACGGATGAAGCCCTTCGCCCGGTTGGGGAGACAGGAATGCTGAATTTGGCCCCTGACCTCACCACCTGATGAGCTGCTTATAAACGCTGTGCCCAGAGTCCTCTCTGAAAAGGCATCCCTTGCACCACAGGGGGCTGCTGTGAGGCTCCAGTGAGATGCAGGAGATGAAAGTAAGCTGAGAGCTGCAAAGGACCATACCTCTGGGAAGGGATTACCTGCAAAACCTGAGACAGGCCCCCGTGAAAAAGATCACAAACATTTGCCTGCTGGTCCTGCCTAACTATGGGTTTCAGTGGAAGCAGCTGGAAGTCTGTTTACAGTACTTGTTTTTTAAGCCCTTAAATGGTGGTCCTCCTCTGTTCAGTGGCCCCCACTCTGAGGTCCCATGCTCCTGAAGGTCCAGTCCCTCCAATTACATGGCTGTGCACCTCCTTGGGGCGCTAGAGTCATCGTTTGCTTTCTTCCTGATGCTTTCTGCAAAAGACAAGAATCCTGTTGCCTCTTGTTGCCTGAGCGCTGCCTCACAAGGCTAGTTTGATGTTTTAATTGCCTGCAAGAGTTTATGTTAAAAGACGATGCAGAATAATATTTAAGAACATGCTGGAAAAAGAACCAAGTCATCCCTAATTCCTCCCCTCTGAAATGACTGTTTCGCATCTTGTGTGGCAGCTGGGGGAGACCCACCACACGGGGGACATTCCCTTTGCCCCTTGATAACGTGCTATCGACGCTTTTCCTTGTTGCCAAGTGACTGATGTACCTTTATTACTATGGATGGCTGCCTAGTACCCCATCCTGTGGTTGCCCTGTAATGCACCATGGCAATGGACATTACAGAGTTTAAGCCTTTTTCATCATGAGCCGATTGTTTTTAATGAGGGATCATTACTAGAACCTGTTACTCCGCTTGCCTAATGGTTCTACATGGTGCCCTGAATCCCAAATCCCAAAAAGAGCTGTTGGGATGGGCAGACTCAAATAGGTTGTGACGGCCTCAGAAATTTTATTTGACCAGATCTTACTGGTTCAACTCATCTTAAGCCAGTTTTGACCCATAGGTCTTAATGTTTGTGAAAAACAACTCTGCAGGCTGTTCCCACCTTATTCCAAACCGGAGGGGGGGGGGGAAATCGATGTAGTATAGAGAGCTGGATAGGAAGAGATTGTAGCTTCAGTGGCCTTGGGGCTGTGACGGTCATAGGGATTGTCTGGGCCACCCTCATGGCACAGATGGGGAGACTGGGGCCAGGAGGTACTGTGAGTTGCCCAAGGCTCCGTCTGGGTTCCAGGAGGAGGCAGGGCTAGGAACATCAATCTGGAAGGTTCAGAGCCAGCGCCACAGCGCTGTGGTCTGAGCAGCCTTGGAGGGCCCTGCTGCAGTCCAGCGGGGCCATGCAACTCTGACTCTGCACCCGGCGCTGCCCTGAGCAGAAGCCGGGCAGGGGGAACACTTACCAGCCAGGTCCCTCCTGCCAATGGCGACGAGGCCTTTGAATAGCGCTCTGCTGGGGTTCTCACTGGCTGTGACCAGTGCCCGTGCTCCCGGTAGCTCTTGGTGCCTGAGGATCATGAGGGGAGAAAGAGAGAGAGAGAAGGCGCCAACCCCGCCTGCCTTACCAGAGCCAGGCCTGAGCACACCCCTTACCGCCGCCAGAACATCAGATCCTTCTCCAAGTTCAGCAGAATTCAGCCCAGAGATGGGGAGGGCGTGGGAGGGAAGGGGAGGAGCAGCCTTAGATGGGATGGGGGGGTGGAGTTTTATATCAGGGACACCTGGATCTCCCCAGTGCCAGGCTTTCCCCTGAGCATCCACCATGTATCCTATTGGTGTCACTGGGAAGAGAGAAAGAATTGGCATTCACTGTGGTACCACGATGCACACATGACTATACAGTTCATCTCTCTGGCGGCTCACAGTAACCTGTGACTTGCATGCTAGTGGCCCTGTTCCTTCCCCTGAACCAGTGGTTCTCAGCCATAAGTGCTCATTGGAAACACCTGGGAGGCTTTAGCAAACACTGACACCTGAGTCCCCCTCCCCGTTCAGAGATTCCTATGTATTTGGGTCTGCGTGTGGCCTAGGCAACAGATCAGTGTTAAGCCTTCCCAGGTGATTCCAATGTTTGGAAAATAAGTGCCCATGCTCTTCAGTGCCGGTGGTGGGGTTAACTTGTTATTCAACTGTGACCAGGTCAGCTCTCCCAGCTGGGGACAGACGGTCTGGCACAGCCATGGGGACACAGCCATCAGGTCCAAGTCAGTCAGCCACTGCGTCCCTGATGTTCTGGTGTCTGTGGGCCCCCAGCAGGCACTTCCTCCTGGTGCTGCTCGTGATGTAGCAGTTTCATTTGACCCATTTATTCACTACCCCTTGTCCCCAGCCCTGTAATTTACCAGTGCTCCTTTATCATCTATGAAATCTGCATCGGTAATAGAGTTCACTTGTGGACTCCCCACTCTATTCCACTACCTGATTTGCATATGTTTATGTCAGGTATCTCTCTGTGTTAAATATTTTAGCTTTCTAAGGTTGAGTCTGGTTGAGTTAGACACTCTTCACTTTTTTCCCCCAGAATATTCATTTATATATTCCCTGCTTCTTCTTTCAGATGAACTGTAGAATCCTTTAGTCAAGTTTCAAAAACCTCCTATTTTGATTTGATTAAAATTGGATCAAAGCTTTAATTTGGGGAAAATCAGTACCTACATGACACTTTTTTAGCTGGAAATACAGAATGTCATTCCACTTACCCAAGTCTTCTTTTATAGTTCAAATAATTTGTATTGTCTTACTCATATGTCATTCATATTTCTGCTTAGAAACACACACTATTGTAAATGGAGTATATTTTTTACATATATTTTTAATATATATTATATATATTTTTTAAAATATATTTAAAATATACATTTTTTACATATATATTTTTTTTTTACATATATATACCTCTATATATTTTGCCCACTTATTGATGGTACAGAGGAATACTATGGTGTTCGTATATTTAATCATGTTTAGCCATTTCATTGAATTATTTTATTCTAAGAGTTTTTCCGTTGATTCTTCTGGACTGTGTGTGTGTGTGTGTGTGTGTGTGTGTGTGTGTGTGTATCGCATCTGAAATTAATAAATCTCTCTCTTCCTTTCCAGTGTTTACACTCAATTTCTATTTCTGTTTCATGTCTTAATACCAGGGCCAGAATTTCCAAATAGATGTTAAATAATAGTGGCGACAGCAGCTCCTCTCCTTTTTACAGGGAGCACCTTTAGTTTCACGTGTGAACGATGGGTTTCAGCTCAAGCTGATTCGTGAAGAATGTGAAGTTCACAGGTCAATGTGGAGGGAGGGGCAGAGGGCCCAGTCTGTGTAAAGGCCTGGAGAGGGGAAGAGCACGTGATGTGTTGGAAGTGGCGTATGGCTTGCTGACTTTTCCCCCAGAAGCACAGAAAACTGAACACACCCCACGTGCCCCCACCCCTCCACCCGGTTGCTCTGGGGCACCAAGGCAAGGTGGTACCTGTGCACTGTTGCTCGATGGCGTGGACGTGGGCCTCGGTGAACTCCCAGCAATACGCCAGCTTCTTCCACTCGTGGGGCCGCAGGTACCTGGAGGCCAGTCACCACAGCACGGAGCGGAGCTGCTGCGTTTCCTGCCGATGGTCCTGCTTAAAGGTCAAGCTCTTCCCAGAGGGGTCACAGAGGTCCCTGCATGAGAGCTGGTCCTGTGGGGCAGATCCCAGAAGTGCAGCAGCTGTCTGGGGGAAATCCCTGCCAGGCTCTCCCTCGTGAGCCTGGACACAGAGCTGGTGTCATCACAGGCCTGGGGCATAGTGTCCATTACTCTGGTTTCTGACTCTGTGCCTTGCTTTGAGTGCTGGAACCTGAGTTGCTTACACTGTTTCTCCATCCAGAATTCCTTTTCTCACCTCCCTGTCTCTCAATCCCATTGCCACAGTCAAAAGACCATCTGGGTGCCACCTCTTCTAGGAAGCCTTCCCAATTTCTCTCTTTTCTTTGTGTTCTTATAGCACGAGTGTCAGTAGAATGACTCAGCAGCTGTGGCTAAAACCAGGCAAGCCAAGAATCAGGCACTAACTAAACTTGCCAAATGACAACAAGTAGAGAAGGTCTGGGTTACAGAATTCTTTCTAAGCAAAGCAGGTGATAAAATGAGAGGTTACCAAAAATTATGTAATAGCTTCAGTTAAACCCACAAAAGTCTTAGTTAAAGCCACAAAAGCCCCTCAAAAGGATGTGGATGCAGATTTCTAGTTGTTAAAAAGCTCAGGTGAGTTCTGGCATCTGCAGCTCTGAATCTTACATTCTGGCTAACTGTGTCTGGCCAGTCACCTGGGAGGTGACGACCTGGGAGCTTGGCTCTCTCCTCGGGTGGTAAAAACTGTTTCTTTAGAGCAGTGTTCTCAGCTGCATCTTACATTGGGATCATCTGGGAGCTTTAAGAACCACAGAAGCTTGGCCCTTACCCCCTAGATTCTGATTGAATTGGTCTAGGGGTAGGAAGGAGGGATTTGTGATTCTAACTGCACCACTGCCTTAGTGTTGAAAACTTTTAAAGCCTGAGGTGGTTTAAAATTAAGCATAGAGATGAATCAGTTCATCAAACCATTGGTATTAATATTTAGGAGTAATCTGTTGTATGTAAAGGGGTTGTAATATTTACGAGAATCCAGCATGTCAGTGAAAGAGAAAATCTTATGATTCCTATGGAAATTTATCAATTGATTGATTTTTGGACAGTGATTTTTTTGAGAAGTGTAAGAGAAGTTTACTAAGTTTGTAGACAATATCAGAATGTTTATGATATTCGAGATTCACTTTATAGGTTTAATTTATTGGATTTAATGGGATAATTTAAGAATTTAGGAAGCATTTGAAATGCTTAAAAAGAAAACCTATTATATTAAATTTATTCGTTCAGTTTAAAACGTTTAAGGTTGTTTAATTAAGCTTAAACATGGGACCAAACTTTAATCAAAAGGCTTCCTTGAAAGTGACTGTTAAAATTTACTCGTTGTATAAATATAGTAATAAGATTGTAAAAATAAGTTTAAAAGGTTGAGGAAAAGTAGGATTTAAATTTTGTAAACAATTTAGAATTAATTTCTAAAACTGAAATAAATGCAAAAATTTATTTTCTGTGTATAAAAGTAACCATTAAGGACAACAGAAAAACTCTCCACCCACCCCCATTTGCTGACACTGGAGCTGTAAATGCAGGACCTTACATCTGCCGCTCCTCTTTCCCAAATCCACAGCAGATATCACTAATCGATCCCAGCACCTTTTCCTTCTGGGCTCAGAACGTTGCCTGAATAGAACACCCCAAGCCACAATTCCAATCACCTGGAGCTGGCAGTGAGCTGGAACCAACTTGCCATTTCTTTATTCATGCATGAATGCATTCATCCATCAACCAGGAGCTACAGCAGGGTCTACTAGTATCTCCACACTGGCACGGACCTCAGTCAGCCTTATTTCAGTGTGGTTTGGGTGTTCACCCATCTCTGGATGCCCCCAAAGAACCCTAGTGTTAGGTAAGGCAGGGATTATCACTCGCTTGGAAACTGAGGGGCCCCTGAATTGGTCAGGGCTGGGGTTCAAAGCCAACTCCACCTGAAGCCATGGCCACTCCCTTTCCAACACGGAGAGACCAAGCGCAGGGTCTCAGTACCTTCTCCCATCTGTAGAAGCGATCGGCTTTTATGATCATGTCCACCAGGCTGACATGGTTGATGTGGGCGGCCACTGGCAAGGCGGTTTTTCCTTGCTGCGGGTAAGAAGGGAGCAGGGAAGCCAGAGTTCCTATAAGAGGGTGTAGGGTGGCCTCTAGCACTGACTACAGACCCTCCTGCCCAAAGAAAGCGGTTTCCAGCAGTCTACACTGGAGAGCAGAAGGGTTTTCTGGGAGTAACTCTGGGTGTGGAAAAGTCACAGGTAGAATAAGGCAATAATTCCAGCAAACACCTCTTGTGTTCCTCTAGAACAGGAGGACTTAAAGCTTATAAAACTCAGCCTCCATAACTCTTCAAGGTCATCTGTGAGATAGATGTTACCAGCCTCATGTCTCAGATGAAACCAGAGCCCAGAGGAGGGGCTTGGGCTCCTGTGTCAAGTTTGCTGCCTCCCCTCAGGTTTCCAGCCCTTTGCTCCAGGCCTCTGGCACAGTGCTGGCCTCCACCACCTTCAGGGACCTGTGGGGAGATGGGAAGCTCCTCTTCAAGCTTGGCCAGCTGCCCCGGGCCCCAGCTTCCCTCCCAGGAAGCAGGAAGCCCTTCCCAGGTCCAGCCTCAGGGCCTGTTCCCTGCCTCCATCTCCTTCCCACACCATCCCAAGGGCTGGGCCACGTGTGCAAGGGCCCTTCTCCTCATGAGCCTGTGACCTCTTCAGCCTCATACTAAGCCTTCAGCTCTTCTTGAACCTCTGGCCACCTGAGGAGGTGGCCACCCCAGAAGCACCGTGACCCGGGAAGCTTCCCCCAACCCTGTTTCACACGTACGGAGTTGTGGGGTGGTGACATGCTGTTCCTCTAGCTCTCTTCCCCTCTCCCCAGCAGATGACTCAAGGAGCTCAAAGTCCAATGGGGGCCATGAAACAGAAGACAAACGTGTCACAGGCAAGGACCAGGAGAGGGGCGGACCAAGTGCTGAGGGACCTCAGAGGAGGCAGGGGAAGGTGATGGAGGGGCAGGAAGGCTTCCTGGAGGAGGTTGCCTTTGAGCTGATATATAACAGATGGGAAGCCTTGAACACCCTGGGAGCAGGAGGCATTTGCATCAGGGTCTCTGGCAAAGAGAGAGTCATGAAAGCTTGCAAGGGAGGCTGGTTGTGAGCAGAGGTACCTTATCTCTCAGATTTAAGTTAACCCCAGCAATGAGGAGAATATCTGCTATGTCCTGCCAGGCGTGCTCGGTGGCAAGGTGAGGGGTGTCTGCTGCCTCTGGAAAAGAAGCCAAGAGGACGGAGAGCAGAAAAGCATGTAGAGATGGCCTGTGGCTCAAAGCCAGGACAGGACCAAGGTGGGTACACTCCCAACTGGGCCTTAACAGAGTTTCTCTAAGAAGTTATGTGGGGCTTCCCTGGTGGCACAGTGGTTAAGAATCCGCCTGCCAATGTAGGAGACACAAGTTCGAGCCCTGGTCTGGGAAGATCCCACATGCTGCAGAGCAACTAAGCCCGTGCACCACAACTACTGAGCCTGCGCTCTAGAGCCTGCGAGCCACAACTACTGAAGGTCGCACGCCTAGAACCCGTGCTCCCAACAAGAGAAGCCACCGCGATGAGAAGCCCGCACACCACAACGAAGAGTAGCCCCCGCTCGCCACAACCAGAGAAAAAAGCCCACGTGCAGCAACGAAGACCCAAAGCAGTCAAAAATAAAAATAATAATAAAATAAATTTATATATAAAAAAAGAAGTTATGTGGGAGGATAAACTGGATTTAATCATAAACATAATACTCAGCAAACTTAGTAAATAACAAAAAAGTAAAAAGAACAAAGAAAAAATACCACTTGCTATCCCACCTAAGTCAACCTCTGTTAACAGTCTTAGTACATTTCTTCTAGTATTTTATTTAACGCAGAATGTTTTTAGTTTTATGGTTTTACATATTTGAGATCATCCTGTATATACATTTTGCATCTGTATAACTTTCTGCGTATTATAAACTCTATAAACACCATTTTTTATAACTCCATAAGAGCCTATTTATGTCTATACCATAATTTAACCAACCACTTCTCTCTTATTAAGTACTTGGGGCCCTTTTTGAAATGAAAACTGATAGACTGCTACAACAAATATCTTGGTGCACGAGCTCTTAATATATATCTTGAAGCTCAATTCTCAGACGTGCAAATACTGACCATTTTAAAGGTGTATGTTATATTCTGTCAAATGGCTTTCCACCACTAGTGGTTGTGTGTGGCGGCCCTGAGGATTGTACAGTTGAGGGGTGGATTGTGGGGATGGGGATTTTAAAACGCTCCTGATTGATCACAACTTCAGGACTCAGAGGCCTCTTGTTATACAAGATTAACCCAGTCACCCCTGCCCTGGGAATTTTCCCTAAGGGAAAAAAAAAATCAATGAAAGGAAAAGGTTGCATGTAGCAAGATGTTTACGACAGTGTTCTATATATCATGACAAAAACTTGGAAATACTCAAATGTTCAAAATAGAGGAATGGTTGATAAAATAATGCTACCTTCAACAAATATTCAAACAACTTTTGACAAGCTAAAAGAGCAATTCCTCAATTCTGGGCCAGGCTAGTAGACCACAGTCAAGCCCTGCCAACCTGGGAGGGTGCCCAGAGGCTCCATGGGGCCCAGATGGTTTCTGCAGCCACTTACATTGTCAACGGCGTCCAGGTCACTGCCGGTGTCGATGAGGAGCTGCACCAGGACGGGGAAGTTGTGCCTCACGGCGGTGATGTGCACAGGAGAGGCGCCCTGCTCGGGGAGTGGAGAGGCACAGATCAGTTGATGGGTCCCTCCCAGGACTGCCCAGCTGCAGGGTGGTGCTAGAAGATGGGAGTTGGGAGGAGTACAGTAAGTCCCCTACGTACGAACCTTCAAGTTGCGAACTTTCAAAGATGCGAATGTGCGTGTGCGTGTCCGATCACATAAATTAATTCACATGTCTGGCGTACATTGTCACATGCGTGCAGCCTCTACTAGCCGTGCTTTTGTGTACTTTACTGTACAGTACTATTGCTGTGCAACACGAGGAGCTTACTAATGAAGACCTGATGGAATTGGAGACTCAGAGAAAGGACAAAGAGACACAAGAGGAAGAAGAAGTAACTGAAGAAACGAAGCGATTCACGACGCAGGAAATGGCAAGGGGATTTTCTTCATTTGAGGAGGCACTGTTAGTTTTTGAGGCACAGGACCCGAACACAGAATGGTACACGAAAGTTGCAGCAGCCGTTCAGAATGCAATCCCGTGCTACTGTGTCATCTATGACGAGAAAAAAAGAGCTACTACCCAGACATCACTGAATCATTTTTTCAAGAGGGTAGATAGAATTGAATCCAGCAAGGAACCAGAACCTGTGCCGTCAACGTCAGGCATGAGTGAAATTGCAGCTTGCCTTCCGTCTCCTATCGCTGACGATCCTTCAGCTGTACCACCTCCCACCTCCTCTCCCTCCTCCAGTCAGTAACTCTTCTTGCCTGTTCACCCAATGCCAGCCCCTGTATGCCAGCTGCTGTACTTTACTACTGTACTTTTCAAGGTACTATACTGTAAGATGAAAAATGTTTTATTTTTTGTTTGTTTTTTATGTATTATTTGTGTGAAAAGTATTATAAACCTATTACAGTACAGTACTATATAGCCAATTGTGTTAGTTGGGTACCTAGGTTAACTCTGTTGGACTTATGAACAAATTGGACTTACGAATGTCCTCTTGGAATGGAACCGGTTCATGTGTAGGGGACTTACTGTACAGATAGTGCTTGAGTTTGGACCTTCTCACTTCTCGGATGACATGAGTGGCCTGAAGAATTTACAGCCCACAGCCTGAATCCCTTGGGCCACAATTGATCCTCATGGTGGGCGGGAGCCTGAAATCCCAAGTTTGAGACCTTGCCATGCCAGGAACTCACTACGTGACTTTGGGCAAGTCATCTCGCTTCTCTGCTGCTCTTCATCTGGCAAGTGATGCTTGCTGAGGTCCCTTCTAGCAACAACACCTTAAGATTCTCTGCTATCTCATTTACTCCACACATGAACCTAGCAAGTATATAGGAATGGTATTCTTATTCATACTTTCATCTTACAAATGAGAACACTTAATAAGTTCATAAAACTTACATGACTCACCCAAGGACACGTAACTAATAGAGACCTTGTGTTACTGGACTTCCTACCCCCGGCATCTAGGTAGGTGCTCAGCAACTATTTATGTATGAAATGAATGAATGAGAGAGCCAGCCGGGACCAGAACAGAGGTCTCACCCAAACCCAACATTCACCCAAGGCCTGGAGGACTCCATCTCCAGTGGTTCCCTGTGAGCACTGACTACGTGACAAAGTGGAGATACTGCCACAGCATCCTTCTGTCTAGGTGTATGGTGACACACATCTAGTAGAATAGTACAAAGCCAGAAAAATCAATGGGATAGATCTATACTTACTGTGGAAAAACACCCTCACATGTTGAGTACCAAAAGGTGACAGAACAGAACACACACACATACAACAAAAATGCCCATGACTGCCATTACTAGTTTAGGCCAGAAAAAAACAGTTTATGGATATTGGAAAAGAAGATTTAAACTATATGATTACTTGTAGGCAACGTGATTGTATATCTACACAGGTCAAAATAGTTACTATACTCCCACCAAAAAAAAAAAAAAACCTCTAGCAAAATCAATGAAAAGTCATATAGAAGATAAAAATACCAAAGTCAATAGCATTCCTGTATTGAATGCCCACAAGAAATGACATATTTTAAAAAGATAGTCTATTTGCAATGACGGTCAAAATATATAAAGTACCTATGAAGAGTATAATTGGAAATGGCTATTACAAAGGCAAACAAAAACCATAGAACATCACTGAGGGATACAAAAGAAGACATAAAGAAATGGCAAGACATGTTCGTAGTGAAAAAATAAAATATTATAAAGATGACCATTTTCTCTTATATTATTTACAGGCTTAATGTAATCCCAAACCCAAATAGCAATAAATGACAAAAAGTATTCTGAAACACATCTAGAAAAAAATTTAAAAACCTAGATAAAACTACCACAGAATTTCAGCAGTGTCCTCAGATCATTGCTAGATAACTCTGAAATCAAAATCAGGCCAAAAGAAGGTCTCCTGTGAGAGTGAATGGGCAGACACTGGAAACTGGCTCAAGTGCACAACTCAGATGAGCTAGGAAACTTATCAGAGCTCTAACAGTGGCTCTCCAGGAAGCAGCACGCCACGGAGATAAAATAACCAAGGATGCTGGATATGGCCTCCATCGTCCTGGAAATAGGTCTGTGGGAATGTGGTAGGAAAGGGGAGTGGCAAGAGAGCAAGTATTGCTTTTCATTGTTTTACATTTTATTTATAGAAACCTAAAGAACCAAAAAGAACAAAAGATATCTGCTGAAAAGCCTTCTTCCCACCCTCAACACCCATCGGCTCTGTTCTCCCCACTCCAATGGTAACATCTTACAAAGCCACAGTACAATATCCCAGCCAGAACACTGACATTGATAATACCCACCATCTTACTCAGATCTCCCCAGTTTCACTTGTAGTCATTCGTATACATGTGTGTTCTATGTAATTTTATCACACGTGTAGGTTTGTGCATCCGTTACATAGCCAAGATGCAGCACAGTTCCATCACCATAAGGGTCCCTTGTGTAGTCCTTTTACAACCACACCCTCCTCCCTTCTCGGCCCCACGCCCCCATCCCTAGCCCCCAGCCACCACTAATCTGTTCTCCATTTCTATTTTGAGAAGTGAGGTCCTGGGAGACTTGGCAGTGTATCCCTCGCTCCCCACCTTCCATCCAGGCCCCACACGTACATGATCAGCCACGTCAGTGCTGCCTCCTGCATGGACGAGGGCCCAGGCCATGTCCTCAGAGCCACCGAGGGCTGTGTAGTGGAAGCAGCTCTGTTTTTTCTAGAGGGAAACAGGCATCAATGCAGCATCCTAAGGACCCCTCACAGCAGGGTTTACAAAGCACTCTGAGATTCATTATCCCATTCACAGCTCACAACCCCCCTGGGACTATTATACCCATTAAACCCTGAGGCAGGAGAAATCAATGACTTGCCCAGGCCTGGTGACTAGTAAAAGGAGTTCACTATGGTCTCAGGATTTTCCTCACCTCCAGTCACAGACTCCGGAACAAAGGCCAAAGCCAGAAAAGACACGTGGAATATAGACGGTGAGGAGATGGTTTTCAAGGAGGGGGACCAATAAGATTTACCTGTACAGGGTAAATCCCACCCAGCATGTACTGTCCAGCTGGAGCTGGAGCGCATCCAAAGAGGAGCCTGGCAGGGCCAGAGGGAGGGCTTCTTCCTGGATGAGACTTCATCTCAGGCAGGACCCACTAGGTAACCAACTGTCCCAGATTGCCTGGGACTGAAGTTTCCCTGGATGCGAGACTTTCTGTTTTAAAATCAGGACAGTATGGGGCAGACCAGGATGAGTTGGTCACCCTCCCAAAGTCGAGTCTGAGCAAGTTTACAGGGTGGGTGGGAATTCATCCACCTCCCAGTGGGAAATGCAATCACTTTGGGTTTGCCCCCTCCTCAGAGACCCTGCTGCACGACACTGCCAGAGGTGGGAGTGTCAGAATAGACCGTGGCCTCTGCCAGAAACCTCAAGTCAAGGCTGGAGCACGAGACCCGGTGAGGTGGGCAGCTCCAAGCCACCAACGACCACCAGCTGGATCTAACCCCCTGAGTCTCTAAGCTCCTGTGCTGTTACTGCTGGGGAGGTGGCCATGGCATGACCTGTCTGTGCCTCCTCCCAGTGCCTAGTGCTGGGCACAGAGAAAGGGCCTTTCTGACTAAGGAGCAACACCTTGCTGATGGAAGTGAAACAGGAGGGAAGGGGGCAGGACACAACCTTTAAAAGAATGACATAGCCATAGTACATGATGAAAACTAACGAGAACCAACTGGGTCCAAGATGGCAGAAGATTCGACCTCCAAAAGACCTTGAGCCTCATTATATGCTCACTGTAATACCTTAGCATGCTAAATGACACACCCACCAGCGCCATGACAGTTCTGAGGCTAACCGTAAAAGGCCAAAAAGTGGGCAGTGGCCCAATTTCTGGAAATCCCCGCCCCTTCCTCAAAATAGTTGGAATAATCCTCCCACTCATTAGCCTATGAAATTACCCAGTCCATAAAAACTAACCACGCCATATTTCGAAGCCTCTTGCCTCTTGCCTTCCGAGATGGCCCACACTCTGTCTGTGGAGTGTGTTTCTCTCTAAATAAATCTGATTCTTACCTATCACTTCGTCTCCAAATTCTTTTGCAATGAAGAAAGAACCTTAAATTCACCAGCAACAGAAGGACATGGCTGGTGCCCTGGGACAGCTACTTTCCCCCTCTTGGCTGTAATGTCCCCCGCTATGCCCCTGGGGTAGTAGTCTCCACACCTTCCAGGGGAGCAAATTAAATGTTTTGTGGTTTATAAATCATTATTCACATTTAAGGGAATTTACGATTTATATTATTATTATACATTTGCCATTTTGCTATTTCTTTTCTTTTCTTTTTTTTTTTTTTCCGGCCGAGCTGCGCGGCTTGTGAATCCTAGTTCCCCAACCAGGGATTAAACCTGGGCCCTCGGCAGTGAAAGTGCAGAGTCCTAACCACTGAACCACCAGGGAATTCCCTTTGCTATTTTTTTCTGAATGTCTCTTGTTTTTTTTGTTCTGTTTCCCCTTGACTACCTTCTTTTGTGTTAAATATCTTTAGCATATCATTTTCATTCCTCTGTTTTTAAACTATTTTTGCTATTATTTATATTATTCACTATTAATATTATTTTTGCTACATTATTGAAATTTAGAACAAAAAGAGAATTCCAGACCCTGCAGCCATTCAACCAGCCAAGAAAGATTGTCATTGATTTAAAAATAAAAAGCAAAACAAAACAAAAACACCAACTTTCTACCTAAAGAAAGGCCACAACCCCCTTTTCAAGGACACAGAGAATTTCTAATGGCCAACTCACACAGTGCAATGGTAAGGGAGAAAGAGGCCTGTCCCAGAGTCACACCCAGGCCCCAGCACTAATTGCAGTGTGGGCCTCATGTTGGGGACACCCCACCCCTATCCACGCTGGGCAAGGCAAACGTTTCAGGCCATGAGCTCTGGAGTCAGGGGAATAGGGTTTTCAGACTCAGCTTTGCTTCTTACCAACTTGTGACCTGGGAAAGTCACTGAACCTCTCTCATCTGCAAAATGGGGGGAATTGGGCTTCCCTGGTGGCGCAGTGGTTGAGAATCTGCCTGCTAATGCAGGGGACACGGGTTCGAGCCCTGGTCTGGGAAGATCCCACATGCCGCGGAGCAACTAGGCCCGTGAGCCACAACTACTGAGCCTGCGCGTCTGGAGCCTGTGCTCCGCAACAAGAGAGGCCACGGTAGTGAGAGGCCCGCACACTGCGATGAAGAGTGGCCCCTGCTTGCCGCAACTAGAGAAAGCCTTCGCACAGAAACTAAGACCCAACACAGCCAAAAATAAATAAGTAAATAAATAAATAAAATGAAGGTAAACTTCAAAAAAAAAAAAAAAAAAACGGGGGGAATTTTTCTGAGGTAATAGTTATGAAAGGGCTTTGTGAACTGTCATGTGCCCAGCAATAAGACACTAATGGGTACTGAGCTCCTATTATGTCCCAGGCAATATGCTAGGTATTTAGTTTTCATAGCAATATAAAATAGTAAGTATATATCACCCCCAATCTATAGTTGAGAAACAAGGCTCAGAGAGATTAAGTAACTTGCCCAAAGTCACAGAGCTCAGCAGTAGAGAGTCAAGTCCGGAACCTGAGCCTGCTCCCTCACAGCCTTGTTCACACGATGTTCAGGAATCATCGTGGCTGCTACAGCTGACACAGTCACGGCTCTGCAGGCAGCCGAGGGCACACGCCAGTCGTGAGGAGGCCCGGCTACCTGGGAGAGGGCGCTCGCGCTACTCCCGGCCCTGAGGAGGAGCTGCACGCAGTCGGGGTGGATCCCTTCAGCAGCTGCGTGCAGGGCAGTCAGACCTTCCTGAAACACAGGGCAGCGGTGTGAGGACGGCAGGAGGCTGAGGCCAGAGCCTGAGACCGCAGGACACCCCTTCTGCCAGGGCTCCAGGGCTCTCTGAGCTCTCCCCTCCCTGCTACTGCAGACATGACCTGGTGATCTGTGGTTCCCGGAGCCCCGCACCTGATTCTCACCTTGAGGGGCACGTGGTGCGTTCACTCCCTCCGCCACAGCTCCGCTTGTGCTCTCCTTGCCCTCCAAGCCGCCTCATCCCTGCTCTGTCTATTCCCTCCTACTCCATCCTAGCCACAGTGACCTCTCCCTTCTTTGAACACACACCGTGTGTATGACTCCTCCGTCATCCCTCAGGCCCAGTGCCCCTCTGAGCCTGGAGTTTTGTGCTGCTGCTCATCTTCTCCTCGTGGGCTGTTTGAGAACACGTCCTCGCTCCTGGCTTCAGAGCCCCTCCCAGGGGAGATCAGGCTGCACCACGGGCTGTGGTCTCCTGGAAGGCAGGGGGCAAGCCAGTGTCACACACCTCTGCATCCTCCAGGTGGTGACTCACCGCATTCCGCTCCTCCAGGTCCAGCCTGACGTCCAGGAGTCGCTGCAGCACAGCCAGGTGGCCCCAGCGGGCGGCCGGGTGTAGGGCTGTGTTCCCCTCCTGCGGGGAGAAGGGCTCCTGAGGGGTCAGTGGAATCACAGACCCTTGCAGGCCCTAGGGACCTGCTGGAGCTGAGATCAAGAGAGGGGAGACATGTCCAGAGCAAGTTGGTGACGAGCTGCAGCCCTGCATGCTGGGCCAACGCCACCCTGCTCTGAGAACTGTGCCAAAAACTACCAAAAACCAGGGGCACTTTCAAGGGCCAAGTTCTGGTCTCTTTTCTTACACTTTAAGACGGACACATTACTTTAAAAAAAAAAAAAAATCCCTATTTTTCCATGCTCCAGTCTAAAGCCAGTCTCAACTCGGTGACCCCGGATCCATCCCCTCCCTCTGCTCAGGCCACAGCCCCAGAGACTCCCCTTGTGCTCAGGCTGCGCCCAGCAGCCACATGGCCCAATCGCTCGCCTCCTGCGTCTTTGCTCAAGATGTTAGCTTCTCATTGAATAGTGCAGCCCGATGTGATCACAATATTGAAAACCACAACTCCCACCTCCTGTTCTCCTGATCCCCTTATCCTGCCCCACTTTTCCTTTTCCCCCATAGCACTGACCACCTAACACCCTCTACAATCTACTTGTATACTATGCTTGTTGTTTATTGGCTGACTCTCTTGGCTGGAACATAGGCATCACAAGGGCAAAGGTTTTTGTCTATTTTGTTCTCTGAAGTTTCCCTAAGTGCCTAGAATAGGGCCTGGGCACATGATAGACACTCAGTAGATATTTGTTCAATGATAATACATAATGTGATGGAGAGCTTGACCTGTGTCTCCTGGAACTTGAGAACCACAGGACTGGGAGCAGCCTCACCCTTGAGAAGTCTAAAGGTGACAGTGACAGAGCCAAGAGAGGTGGCTCCACTGGGCGGGCAAAGGGCCCAGTGTTCTTTGTGTTGAAAGTGGTCCCACAGAGGGCAGCTTATTTGGGATCGTCCTTAAAGGGATCTTGCTACAGGAGGGTAAGGGGCCCCAGGGAAGAGGAGGCAGCTGGACGTGGCCAGCCCGAGAAAAGGTGTATCCCTACAGAGGAACCACAGATGGGGGACCAGGACAAGGACCCCGGAGAGACCCACAAAAGCATCCAGAAGGGAAGACCCAGCTTCAGCCATGCATCATGCCCAGAAGGCCATGGGGACGATCGAGCTGAACCAGTCACAGGGGCCTCCGGGGTCAAGTGCTTTCCTCTGCCCTGGCCTGTCTCAGTACCTTCCCCAGGAGACATTCAGTTTAGGCACAGATATCTATAAAGGGCCCAATGAGGATGTGAACACATACAGAAGCCAAAGCCGTACTTAAAGTAGTTAAAAACATACCCTGCCTCCATGATAGATAAACACACACATAAACAGCTATAACTATCTTACAGGGTCAAGGAGGAAACATCTACATTTCCTTTATGATCATCATTATATTATATTAATAAATAAAATTAAGTTTAAAAAATCCCCTCAACAGCTTTTTTCGGCTCCTCTCCCACCCGCTCCGTGGTCGGCTCGCCACAGCAAGCAAGGGTCAGGCTGTGGGCGGTGTAGCCACAGCCTGAAGTCTCTGTGTTCAAAGAGACTGGAAGGAAGTGTGTGAACGTTGGGGTCTGGCACGTGCCCCCAGTTAGCAGAGCTGTGGAAACAGGGCAGGGCTTCCCTCTTCCTTCTGGATTATAAATATCTACTTCCTGCCCTTTGAAGCTGCAGATGGCATGGACCCCCTGCCAGGGCCCTCACACTCTGCCCAGGCAGGACAGGGGGCTGGGTGGAAGGAGGCTTTGGCCTTGGGCCTGGCCTCTCCCCTCCACCTGTGGGGACATCCAGCCTCTCCACCTCTGTAGGGCCCTGTCAGCCTCTCCTTGACATTTCCGGAGGAATTAATCACTCTCTCCGGGCTCTCAAAGCCTCCCTACCACAGCACCTGCAGCACCTGTGAGGTATGTTGTCATCTGCTCTGATAGGTCTGTCCGCCTACACAGGCTGGAGGGTCCTAGCACAAGTCAGACCTTCAGTGGCCCAAAGCCTTGAAAAGCTTACTGTGCCCTCTCCCCAAATGAAATTCAAAATGAAAACATTCCTCATTGGAAAATACAACACTTAACAGGGACATGTAATTTTAAAAGCTTCTTTCTAGAATTTCTGATTGCAAGATTCTGGGTAAGTTCACCAAAGCTGAATTTTCTTGCTTTCTAGTTTGGAGCTCCTGCTCTCCTGGGGCCCTGAGTACATCATTTTTTTTTTTTTTTTTTTTGCCTCCTGGGTAGATGTGTCCTGGCAAGGGTCGTCCTTTACCCCTCTCTGTGCTCCCAGTTCCTGGCTCAGGGCCTGGCACAGAGCACAACCTGCTCCGCCCATGTTTCTGAAATGAAGGAAATCAGCCTGATCTGAATCTCAGAACCTGACTTAGCCTTTTCATCCTGAAAGGATGAGTGTGGGCGGACAGATTTGGTGCAGACCCACAGGGCTCAGGGCCGCAGGAGGCAGCCTGAGGAGAAGGAGGAGCACAGGGGTCGGCATCAGGATGCTGGTTCCAAACCCAGCTCGACCTCTGTCCTGCTGTGTGACCTTGGCTAAAGTATCCCCCTCTCTGGGCCTCAGCTTCCACATCTGTAAAATGAGAAGGTTGAACTGGCCCTTGATCTAAGATCCTGTGATCCATTGGTCTGTGAGCTCTGTCACTAGCTTTATAAACAAAACTCCTTGTATCCTAGCCAAGAATATTAATCAGAAAATCAACAGTGGAATTCTTCCCTTTGTTGGAAGCACTGTTTAGAATTTGCTGCAACACATTTGCCTAATGACTCGCAATGGTCCATTGATACAAGTCATTTGTAGGGTCCCAACCCCTCATCTGTTCCCAGATAGGTGAATTCCTGCTTATAAGCTCTCCACCCTGAATGAACCGCTCCCTCCTCAGCGGTCTCATCCTACTTTTGCCATAATCATAGTAGCTTACTAAAACACAAAGAAAGCAAATAACCAGCAGGCATGTGGCTACCATCCCCCAACTCCTCCCCATTCCCCCCAGCAACAGACAGCCCCAGTGGAATCACAGCCCCGCTCAAACCCACCCCAGGCATCACTACCAACCAATCAGATTTGCCATCCTGGCTCCCCACATTGGCTCACAGCTCTTTCCTAGGATTGTGGTTGAATTCCTTCATTAAGAAACTGTGTCTTGGGCATCTTTGTGCTCTTCACCCGTAGCACACGGCTGGTCCGTAGTGTGTGCTCGAAAAATGCCTGCTGCATGAGCATCAGACACACGCTGGTCTTTGGGCCCCCAGCCCCTCTAGCACGCTGCAGTTGGCAGTAGACACAGGTGAGCTGCCCGTGACCACCCCGGTCAGGAGCCCAGAGCCTGGCCCTCCCCCTGGGACCCATGGTCACAGTACCTTGTCTTTGACACTGTGGTCACAGCCAGAGCCCACAAGGAAGTCCAGAGAATCCAGCTGCCCGTGCTCTGCAGCCCGATGAAACGCTGTCCTTCCCAGCTGGCGGGGGAGGAGAAGAAAGTGAATCTTCCTCGCCCTGCCCACCTGGCCTCAGTTTCCCCAACCACACTGGGCTTGCAGTGCTCCAGACACTCTCCCCCACCTTGCCCTATACACCCTGCCTGGAAAGCCCAGACCATCTTCCCAACAAGACCCCACTTGGTGGGTCCCTCCCCCACTGAAATCCTCCTGTGGCTCCTGAATAAAGGACCCATTCCTGAGGCTGGGGGTTGAGATCTCCATGAAGGCCCCTAACAACCTCTCAGGCCTTCATTCCCAAGATTCTAACCCATCTGAACTCACACACCAAAAGCCCTTTTCCTCTAAAGCTCTAGCAATTGTCTCTCCTCCATCTGGAATGCCCCTTGCTTTCTAATCTTACTGATGAAATCTAGTTCATTTACCAAATTCCACCTCCTCCAGGAAGCAGAAAGCAATGTCTCCCTTCTCTAACCTGTCTGGTCCATATCAGAGTCTCTCCGAGGGAACTGACCATGTGCTGCTGGCGTCCTGCTCATTTGTGCCCTAATGCCCCTTCTAGACCAGCAACTCCCTCAGGTGGGGTCCAGTCTGCCCTACCCATGGCTCAAGGGATGCACTCAAGGAATGTACAGGAGAGGCCCCAGGAATCCCAAGGCCGATGGGAAGGACACACAGCCTTGAGGCCACACTCACCTTGTCAGCATGGTCCAGGGCCACGTCCTCCAGGTCCTCCGTTATGAACGCCAGCACTGGCACATGGCCTTTTTGGGCTGCGCAGTGCAGTAAGGTCAGGCCGTCCTGGAAACAAGCCCAGGGTTGTCCCTGCAGTCTGCGAAGGGAGGCCCTGCTCACGCGCTGGCTGTCTCCCAATGAGTGTTTGGGATCAGAACAGCTTTCCAAAGGAAACCACACTGAAAATGGGGATAGGCCACTGGGACATCGCAGGACCCACTTAGCCTCACAGGGGCTGGTGGGAGTCAGGATGCCAGAGTTCAAATCCCAGCTCCAGCATTTATCAGCTCTGTGGTCTTCGGCAAGTTACCTATACCTCTCTGAGCCCCCATTTCCTCATAGGTCAAGTTAGGATAATACAGGCGTATTGTGCTTCACTTTATTGAAGGTCTCTTAGCCCCAGAAGCAATATTTAAGTGAGGGAGGTTTGCAAATCCTATGTTCATAGCCGAGAGCTCCTACCCAGGCCTTGCATTACAGCTAGATTATTTGGAGTACTTTTCCAAATAGATTGTAACCATCAATGGGTCATAAAAATCAATGGAAGTCTTCTACATGTTGACAGTGGTTTGGGTTACAGAGGAGTAGCACTTGTCAAATTTCAGTGTGCAGGGACTTCCCTGGTGGTGTAGTGGATAAGACTCCACATTCCCAACACAGGGGGCCTAGATTCCATCCCCGGTCAGGGAACTAGATCCCACATGGATGCCGCAACTAAGAGTTCACATGCCACAACTAAGGAGCTGGCGAGCCGCAGCTAAAATGAGGAGCCCTGGAGCTGCAACTAAGGAGCCCGCAAGCCACAACTAAGACCTGGTGCAACCAAATAAAAAATAAATAAATAAATAAATATTTTTTTTAAAACTCAGCTTGTATTTCATTGTATACAAAGAATTTGAACTCTAGTTAATAATATGCATGCTGGGGCTTCCCTGGTGGCGCAGTGGTTGAGAATCTGCCTGCCAATGCAGGGGACACAGGTTCGAGCCCTGGTCTGGGAGGATCCCACATGCTGCGGAGCAACTAGGCCCGTGAGCCACAATTACTGAGCCTGCGTGTCTGGAGCCTGTGCTCCGCAACAAGAGAGGCCGCGACAGTGAGAGGCCTGCGCACCGCGATGAAGAGTGGCCCCCGCTTGCCGCAACTGGAGAAAGCCCTCGCACAGAAACGAAGACCCAACACAGCCATAAATAAATAAATAAAATTTTTAATAATAATAATAATATGCATGCTGACATATTTAGAGGGAAGTACATTGATGTCTGCAACTTATTTTGAAATGCATCCAAAATCTATAAAGAACTCTAAAAACTCATCAATAAGAAATTACCCCAGGGACTTCCCTGGTGGCACAGTGGTTAAGAATCCGCCTGCCAGTGCAGGGGACACGGGTTCGAGCCCTGGTCCGGTTAGATCCCACATGCCGCGGAGCAACTAAGCCTATGCATCACAACTACTGAGCCTGCACTTTAGACCCCGCGAGCCACAGCTACTGAGCCCACTACTGAAGCCCGTGCGCCTAGAGCCTGTGCTCTGCAACAAGAGAAGCCACCTCAATGAGAAGCCTGCGCACCGCAACAAAGAGTAGCCCCCGCTCGCCACAACTAGAGAAAGCCCACGCACAGCGAAGACCCAACGCAGCCAAAAGTAAATAAATAAAAATAAATTAATTAATTAAATTAAAAAAAAAAGAAATTACCCCAATTAAAAAATAATCTGCACACCAAAGAAGATATATGGAATGGCAAATAAGCACATGAAAAAATATATGACGTCATTAGTCATTATTGAACTGCAAATTAAAATGACAAAGAGTTTCCAACAATAGAGTATGGAAAGGGAAAAATGCTAACATTCCAGTGGAGAAACCTGGCCGACACCACTTTAACCAAGAGATCAAGCTTGATATTGTGATTTATAATAAGAAATATATATTTGGTCTTTGTCCTGGCTCCTGGCACAGAGCTCCTAAAACCCTAGGAATCTCCTAAATGGTAACAGTGATAAAGGTGTCTTTTATGATGTTAACGAGGTGACCTGAAGCCCCTACGTAACCAAAGGATGGGGGCTGGTTGCCGGGGGAACCAACAGTGATTAGAGGGTTGGAACTTCCATACCCACCTCCCCACCTCTGAGGAGAGGAGAGGGGATGGAGGTTCAGTCAATGACCGAGGGCTGAGAATTTAATCTATCAAGTCTATGTAATGAAGCCTCCATTAAAAACCCAAAAGGACAGGGCTTGGAGAACTTCCAGGTTGGTAAATCAGATCACATCCATGTGCTGGGTCCCAAACTCCATGGGGACACAAGCACCTGCATTCAGGACCTTGCCCTATGCATCTCTTCATCTGGCCATTGATGATTCATATCCTTAATATCCTTTGTAATAAACCAGAAATATAGTAAGTAAACTGGTTACCTGAGTTCTGAGAGCCGCTCTAGCAAATTAATCGAACCTGGGGAGGGGGTCGTGGGAACTTCTGATTTACAGGCAATTATATAGCCAGGCAACTACCTGGGCTTGTGATTGGCATCCAAAGTGTGGACAGTCTTGTAGGACTGAACCCTTAACCGGCAGAACCTGACACTATCTCCAAGTAGTGTCAGAAATGAGTTAAATTTGTGGACTCCCGGTCAGTGTCCACGGGGAATTGAGTTAACTGCTTGGTGATGTGGAAAAAAACACACATCAGAATCGGTGTCAGAACTGGATCAAGAGACCATCACCAGTGACGAATCACAATGGTATCACATGCCCCCTGATAGGAGGTAATGAGAAGGGCATTTGACCTCTGTGATCTTCTTCCCAAAATTCCATAACCCCAATCTAATCTTGAGAAAAACATCAGACAAAACCAAGTTGAAGGATATTCTACAAAATACTTGACCAGTACTCTTCAAAAGTGGCAAGGTCATGAAAAACAGGATGGACTGAGAAACCGTCCCAAGATCAAGCAACAGGACTGTGCTACTCTTCACATCAAGAGGAGGAATCCGCTATTTTCCTCCCTCTGAAACGAGGCTGACCCTGTGATAGGCTTTGACCAGTAGAATGCGGTAGAAGTAATATCTCAAGAAACCTGGCTACTTCTACTCTTGCTCTTTTGATGTCCTGGGGCTGTCACAGAAGGAAGTCTCCATGAATATCAGCTACCACCTGGAGACACTGGCCACACCATCCACGACGTTCCCTCTTCCTGCAGAGGCCCCAGACATGTGCTGACTGTGTCCTCATAAGTGAGCCCAGGCAAGGCCAGAGGAACCAACCAGCCAATGACATTATGAAAAATCATAAATCAATGTTACTTTAAGCCACTACATTTTAGGGTGGTTTGTTACCAAAAACAGAAAACAAATATGGAGTGGACCTGCTTAACTAGAAGATCCACTACTCAGAGCCCTGCCCTCCACACACACTTAAGACCTCACCTCCCTCATTCTAGAACACTGAGGCTCATTCTGTGTTGATAGCAAATTTCATTGCAACAGCTACTGGATTCTCCAAGACCACTGAGACTCTCTCTAAGGCTAAGCCAGACAGGCAGGACTGGACAGGAGGGCCCTCAGCTTGAAACTGGGCTTGGATCCCACACTCTGGGCTTGGGTCCTGTGGCCCATAACCTAGGGGGTATCCTTCACTGGGAGCTGTCAGACATTTCTACCACTGCCAACAAGATCCTAGCAATGGTATAAGGCAGACCTCCTGTGTGCCATGGCCCTTTTTGTTGTCTGGTGAACACACATCTATTATCTTACAGTTCTGGAGGTCAAAAGTCTAAAATGGGCTGGGAGAGCTGCTTCTCTTCTGGAGTTTCTAGGAGAATCCATTTCCTGGCCTTTCCAGCTTCTAGAGGCTACCCGCATTCCTTGGCTTGTGGGTCACATCACTCCAACCTCTGCTTCCTTCAATCACATCTCCTTCTCTGATTCTCCTGCCTCCCTCCTTCTTTCCCCTAAAAGGACATGTGGGCACATGTGGATGATCCAGAATAGTCTCCCCATCTCAAGGTCCTTAACTTAATCACATCTGAAAAATTTCTTTTGCCACGTTAGGTTCTAGAGTTCACAGGTTCTAGGGATTGGGATATGGACATCTTGGGGCAGACAGTATTCTGCCTACAAGAAAAGAAAAACAATGATATTGAAATAGAATTATCAAAATATTAAAACCCAAATTTTTTATCTAGTAGCATATGTGCTTTACTGATCCATTAAACAAGATCTACTGAAAGGTCTAATAACTACTGCCATGATTTCAAAGTAATCATGAGCATAAACAGTATTTTGAGATAACTGCAAAAACTGTAATGTGATATGAAAAGAGCTACATTTTGTCTTAGAGACAATGTCACAGGTAATATTAATTCTACCTGCATTCATCATGGAAAGAAATGCTAAAATTTCAAGCAGAGGGCAGTTTAAAAAAAAAAACTGTCCTTGTTTTCCCTTCAAAGTTCATGGATCCCCAAATTCTGTCTCTCTAAGGACCAAGGTTGAGAACTCCTGGCTGAAGGTATTTGGCCCAGAAATGTTTGCATTTTCATAAGGGCCACCAACCCCCTAAAAGTTGAGACATCAGTTCAGGGATTCTGGGCACTCTTGACTCCCTGGGGCTCTCCTCCCTCAAACCATAGCACACACCAGTGAGCAACGGGGGACTGCCAGGGTCGCTAACGTGCCAGGCACTGGGCCAGGTACTTTAGACACAGCATCGTACTTACTTCTGCCTCAGCTCAGAGGTGGGTACTAGCACCCCTATTTCCAAATGGGAAAACTGAGGCTCAGGGTGGTAAAATAACTTGCCCAAGGTCCCAGAGTTTGGTAAATGGTGCTTTGCTCCTTCTACCTGGCCATACTGACCGCAAGGGAGCCGGGGCCCCGTGGGAGGGAGAAGGCCCTACCTCCTTCTCATTTAATCTTCTGAGGGTGTTACTTTAATTCCTCTTTGTGAACAAGAGGCTGGCCAGAGGACTGGGGACTGTCCCAACATCACAGAGTGGTAAAGAGTAGGGGCCAGGGGCTTTCAATGCTGATGAAAGAGGCGTCCCCAGGCCCTTCTCCCAGCCCAAGTGGAAGTAGTGAGGGTCCCAGCTTCACAAGGCTGAGCTCAGCTGGGGGTTCAGGACGGTTCTCAGAGGGTCGAGGCAAGCTGGGGCAGGCAGAGGCACATGAGGGGACAGAGGGGGCAGTGATGGGGACGGGCAGCAGAGGTGGGGGCAGCCCTGTGCAGCAGGAGCTAGAGGGGGCAAGGGGGCCGCCAGCTGAGGCCTTACCTTGTTCTTACAGTGGATCTTGGCCCCGGAGTTGACCAGGATCTGGAGGATCCGTAAGTGGCTGAACCAGGCAGACAGGAGAAGCGCATTCATCCCAAACTCGGGGAGAGGACATGGGGGAGGAAGGGAGGAGACTGTGAGGAGGCGGGGCTGTGCCACCTGGCCCCAAGTGTGCTTTGCAAAATCGTGCAACCACAAGGGACCTTAAGTGCCACCCAGGCCGGGGAGCTCTGGGCTTTAGGAACTTAAAGTCCAGGAAATTGTCTTAACCAGAGGCTGATACACTATTGCAAACTTTCCCCCCCCCAGTTTTATTGACGAATAATTGACATACATCACAGTATAAGTTTAAGGCATTACAGCATGATCGTTTGATTTACATATATTGTGAAATGATCACCACAGTAGGTTCAGCTAACAGCCGTCTTCTTACATAGATACAATAAAAAGAAAGAAAAGAAAAAAGGGAAAAAGATTTTCTCCCTGTGATAATTCTGAGGATTTACTCTCCCAACAACTGCAAACCTTTGTGGGGATACCAAATAAAACTTAAAAGAGCTGCCATCTCCTCTCACCACCAGTTCATAAAGATGGACCGTTTTACCAGAAAAAATTTGGAAGGAGCTGATCTCAGAGTATACTCTTTCCAAATACAGCTTCATGAAACATACACTGCATTGTTCTAATTTTCTGATTTGCTGTGACCGGTGAAGACCTCATCCTGGACTGGCGTTTGAGAATCAACTGTTTGAATCTCCTGCAGCACATCCTGCAGGCAGATGGCTTAGGTCTGCACACATGAAGGGACGGCATCTCGCCGCTGCACAAGACAACCACTGCACCGTCAAACACTTCTCACCGTGAAATGTCCCTCCTCATGCTGAACTGAAATCTGCATCCCTGTGCTTTCCATCCTACTGGCCCTTCGGAGCAACTGAAAATACATCTAGGCCTTCTTCTGATGGCAGCCCAGATCCTATCTGCAGGATGCTCTTCCTCAACATCTGCGAAGTGTTTCCAGGTCACCAGAGCCCCTGCACTGACCTCCACCTTCGTGGGGTTCTGCATCTGAGGGCAGCCTTCATCCCCACCTCTACTGAGTCTTTCCTTCTCTGTGAAGAGCACCCCCAAGCCTCCAAACTCACCTCCCAGGATGCACTGACAGCCAGCCACCCTCTTAGAAGTGGTTTTTCTCTGTCCTTCCTTGAGTGTGGTGGGATGCGGCAGGGTCTGAGCAGAACAGAGGCCTGGGAGATCATCACCACCTTCCGCCTACAGGCTGCACTGGCCTCCCTCAGCTTTGGGCAGCCCCAAAGTTTGTCTCTAAGTTGGACGTTCAAAGACCAGAACATATTTTCCCACAGAAACAGGGTCATGTGTGGCTCTGGGTCCTCTGGTGAGGCCAATGGCCTGTCATTCATAGAATGAGCTCACAGGGTGACCTGGTACTGATGGGCCACAGAACCTCCCCACAAGCGTAAGAAGCAGGCTTGCAGTGGGAAAATGCTCCCAAGTCCAGCGGGGAGCAGAAATGCAGATCCCAAGTGTCCCCCGATGTGTTCTCATCCCCAGCACACTCTAAGCTGCCAGAAGAACAGGGTTGGCCTAGTCCTGAATCAGCCTCAATTTCACAGCCTGGACCTCTGGGGGAAAGGGTGCCTCACCCCAGCACCTGCACAGAGCCCCCTAGTCACAACCGCTTCCCCACTTGGCTCCACAAAGAGCTTCTGGGGGGCGGGGTGCCAGGAAAAGGGGTCTTAGTGGTTGGCACCAGAATCCCTCTTAGGGACAGAACTGGGTTTGGGTAAAAGCTGTGACAAGTGGTTGGGATGAAAGGTGAAACCCAGAAAGAACTGACTGGGCATCATGGCAGGAATTTGGAGGCAGGGCGGGGATGGTGCAGACAAGGACAGCATTGAAAGTGGGGCAGGGGAAGAGGCCGAGCCCAAGACAAGGAAAGGATCAAGGGACTTTAAAGAACAGGAATGGCATAGAGAACAAACTTGTGGTTGCCAAGGGGGAGGGGGGAGGAGGGAGGGATGGGCTGGGAGTTTGGGGTTAGTAGATGCAATCTATTACATAAAGAATAGATGGGGCTTCCCTGGTGGTGCAGTGGTTCAGAATCCGCCTGCCAGTGCGGGGGACATGGGTTCGAGCCCTGGTCTGGGAAGATCCCACATGCCGCGGAGCGACTGGGCCCGTGAGCCACAATTACTGAGCCTGCGCGTCTGGAGCCTGTGCTCCGCAACAAGAGAGGCCGCGACAGTGAGAGGCCTGCGCATCACGATGAAGAGTGGCCCCCGCTTGCCGCAACTAGAGAAAGCCCTCGCACAGAAACGAAGACCCAACACAGCCAAAAATAAATAATAAATAAATTTAAAAAAAAAAAGAATAGATGGACAAGGTCCTACTGTATAGCACAGGGAACTATATTTAATGTCCTGGGATAAACCATAATGGAAAATAGTATAAAAAACAATGTATGTATATGTACAACTGAGTCACTTTGCTGTACAGCAGAAATTAACACAACATTGTAAATCAACTATACTTCAATTTAAAAAATAAATTTTAAAAAAAGAAAAAATAAAGCATATGGTAAAGGAAAGAAAATAATAAAGAACAGGAATGTCAAAGACAGGATTTTAGGATTTTTACATTGTTTTTGTGTATAATGTAAATCCCCTCCATCTCTTATTTTGGAAAGCCTGCCCCACATCAAAGTGTGTGAATGGGGTCTCTATGGAAAGTGGGGAGAAGGACTGTGGTCCATGTTAGGGGTGATGCCAAGGTACAGACAAAGGACTATGTGCAAAATTTCAAGAGGACGGCAAAAACCAAGCAGAAGCTGGAAGTAAGAGCCAAGAGTGACCACAAGAATTTAAGCCCTTCCTCCTGAAACCTTGGGAAGGTGCTGGACCCACCATAGCACCTCAAATGGGGACTAGAGTTGGTCTCAGCTAGAACCAAAGAGGCCAGGAGACCCAGCACTGGCTCAGAGCTCAGCCACTGGTAGAATATCAGTAACTGTGGGCTGGCTGGAGGACGAAGGACAGAGTCCAAGGGGAGAAGCCCACAGGAGCTTGGGAATGAAAAGGGTCAAGGCTCAAGGCTGGGGGAGGAGAGTCATGGGAGACAGAGCCTCTTGCCAGTGGGAACCCCAAGATACCTCACTGTCCTAGTTCCAGGAACTATCTAGGACAGAGCCCTGTGGCTTTTCACTAGCGACTTTCCCCCCAACAACAGGATTTCCCTTCTCCAGTGTCTCCTCCACCCTCCTGTTATTAAAGTAGGCATGCCTACCAGCCTTCTTATTTTTCAAAACGTATTTATTGCTGTTTGCAAAGGAAACAGAGAAGATTTGTAAGCACCCTCTCTTACTATTCTCCCTCATATCTTCTTTTCTCACTCAGTCCCTCAAGGAAGAAATAACAGAGCATGGTGGTGATAGTGAGGGTCTTTTTTTTTTAAATTAATTTATTTATTTATTTATTTTTGGCTGCGTTGGGTCTTCCTTGTTGCACGCGGGCTTTCTCTGGTTGCGGCGAGCGGGGGCTACTCTTCGTTGCGGAGCGCGGGCTTCTCATTGCCGTGGCTTCTCTTGTTGTGGAGCACGGGCTCCAGGCGCACGGGCTTCAGTAGTTGTGGCACATAGGCTCAGTAGTTGTGGCTCATGGGCTGTAGAGCGCAGGTTCAGTAGTTGTGGCGCATGGGCTTAGTTGCTCCGCAGCATGTGGGATCTTCCCGGCCCAGGGCTCGAACCCGTGTCCTCTGCATTGGCAGGTGGATTCTTAACCACTGCACCACCAGGCAAGTCCCAACAGTGAGGGTCTTTGTGGGCAAAAGGCTGATGCAAGAAGTTCCAGTGGTTTATTGGGACACTCAGACTAAGGAACCCAGACACTCTCCTTCCAGGGTCATCTCTAAATGAAGCCTAAGCAGGAGCAGGGAGGAGATGGGGTGACGGAGTGGGGAGGCAGGTGTTGCTGCCCCACTCCCAGCCCTGACTTGTAATCAAGCCTCCTTCGTGGTGGGGCCTCAGAGCAAAGAGGAGTCAGGACAAAGAAAAGTATTTCCATGGAAGCTAAGTTTCTGCAGAGAAGTTTATAATTTTTAAAAAATGTATCCCTGGGGCTTCCCTGGTGGCGCAGCGGTTGAGAATCTGCCTGCCAATGCAGGGGACATGGGTTCGAGCCCTGGTCTGGGAGGATCCCACATGCCGTGGAGCAACTAGGCCCGTGAGCCACAACTACTGAGCCTGCGCGTCTGGAGCCTGTGCTCCGCAACAAGAGAGGCCGCGACAGTGAGAGGCCCGCGCACCGCGATGAAGAGTGGCCCCCGCTCGCTGCAACTGGAGAAAGCCCTCGCACAGAAACGAAGACCCAACACAGCCATAAATAAAATAAATTAAAAAAAAAAAAAATGTATCCCTGCCAAATGCCGTTGTCAGATTCAGCTCTTTACCCAAACCCGTAGGGATAAATTTGTAGACCTTGTTATTATTCTGTTCTCTCTCTTAGCAGTGTGCTCCGTGCCAATTTGCTAAGTAAGACTGTTAGTCTTTATCCAGGTTGTGGGTTAGTGTTTGCCAGGGCAGAGCCCTGTGGCATATCATGAGAGACCTCCCTCCCGATGACTTTACTAATGAGGCCTTTGTCAACCCACCCAATTACCTGTTCTACAGCCCATATCTCTCCCTGTTCACATGACATCACGAGGGACTGAAAAGGCTGAGAACTGAAAGGCCCTTGAAAATGAAGCGACCTTTATGACTGTGCAAAGGGAAAGTGGGATTGGTTCAGTGTCATTGGTCCCTGAAGACTTTGACCCCCTGCCCAGCCTGCACCTGCTTATCTGTGTATCAGTGACAACCTCGGCACTGACAGCTGGCTCATAGACCCAGAATGAGTTCTGATGCCCCTGCCCCACCCTAAGACAGACAGGAAGACGGACACGCACACACAGACATGCCTGCGTGAGGGGACCTGTACCGCATCCTCATCATCCACAGCAGCCTCGTGTTCCAGGAGCAGCCGCACAGCCTGCTCGTGCCCTGCGCCCGCGGCCCGGTGCTGGGCCACCCTGCCCACCTGCCAGGAGGGAGAGGAAACCTGTGAGGCACCAGCTGGCTGCCCGGCCCACCTCGCACAGCCTCCCTACCTCCCGGCCAGGACAGCTGGTCTGCGGGGTGGAAGGACCTTTGCTGGCTCTGGTGGCCAGTCGGCTGGGGCCAGAGCTCTGCTCTGACTCCCTCCTCTTCCACTCTGCAGCTGCTGAAATGAACGTAGTAAAACACCATGTCTAGATCCGTCTGTCCCCCACCTAAAACTCTTCCCAGCTTCCCACACTGTTCTTGGATCAAACTCCTAAACCTTGGGCCTATGAGGCCCTGCATGGCCCGGCACTGCTTCTCAGAAACGCCAAACAACATCCTGTCTCTAAGTCTGTTCCTGTTGCTCCCTCTGCTGGGCAGCCACCTGTGTCTGAGGATTATTTTCCAAGTCCCTGAAGAATCCTGAGTGCCTGGGTTCTGTCCCCTCCTTCCTTCAGAACAGGGCTGAAGGGTTCTGACCTACCCCCCACCCCCAAACTCACTGTCAGACCGACCTGGCAGTTCACCCTGGTCTCTGGCCCTCAGCACATCTGAGCAGGCCTTGGGGAAGCCAGCCTCCAACCCAAGAACCCACTTCCCTCCACAGTTTTCAGCATGTGATGGGGCAACAAAAGAAAACACTAATTTTCTGTGTGGTCTCTCTGGGGACGAGCTGTCCCCTCCTTTCCCATGCTGTCCCCTCTGCCTGGAAACACTGCCCTTTTTCACTGGCTCCCACAAAAATGCCACTTCCTTGGGAAGACTTCTGGCCAAGAGGGCCCCTCTGACGCCCACATGCTCTCAAATTGTGACAGTGGGAATGAACTATTTGTGAGATACTCTATTTACTGTCTGTTTTCCCCCACCAGACTATCAGCTCCAAGAGGGCTGGGACCGTGTCTGCCATGGGTTCTGCTGTCCCCATCACCTAGCACAGTGCCAGCACAGAGTAAGCCCTTAATACTTATTGAACAAATGAATCATTCAATGAGTAAATGAATGAATGAATCTGGCATTAGCAACCTATCATCCATAAGATGCAAGTCCAACTTGCAAGTCCATGTTTCCTTGCAAGTGCTTGTCCAGGAAATGAGACCAAGGCTCCAGTCACCAATAATGTGCTGTGTGACCTAAGGTGACTTGCTGCCCTCTGTGCCTGCCTCCATCTATAAATAGGACTAATCCTCCCTGCTCTCCTCCCCTCTCCAGGGGTGAGTGAGAACCACCAGGAAACAGGTAGATGAGTGCTCTGAAAACCAAAACACACCAGACACACCCTAGAATTCCTGCTACTATTACTGAGCCCTAGGCAGGCTGTGAAGACCCAAGTTGTACCCCTGTCACATCAAACCAGACAGAGGATAACTGCTGCAGTCAGGAATCCTGCATCCAACCCTTTCAGCCTCCACTGACCTCTCACACAGGCCCTGGCATCTCCTCTAAGATGCTCCTAGAAGCCCCAACACATGGAGAGGCTACCCCACGTGGTACCCAGGCCCGTCCCCAGTGTCCCCAACCAGAAGAATGGCTTTTCCCTCTGCTCCCTTCTCCAGCAGGGCTGTGAACCAGCCCACCTGCACCCTTCTGTGAGGCCTCGTCAGCAGGGCCTGGTCTGCTTCCCCACCAGGCCAAGGGCAGGCCTGGGCCCACAACAGTTTTACACATTCAGTGGGCACAGCGGGCCCTCAGAGAACTGAACTAAATTGCTGCCTCAGGGACCTGGCGGTCCAGTGGTTAAGACTCTGCCTTCCAGTGCAGAGTCTGGATCCCTGGTCGGGGAGCTAAGATCTCACATGCCTTGTGGCCAAAAAACCAAAGCATAAAACAGAAGCCATATTGTAACAAATTCAATAAAGACTTTAAAACAAAACACTGTAAAAAAAAAAAAAAAAAAAAATTGGCAACTGACACATCAGCCTCCCTTGGTCCAGAACCCCTGGACTTCTGACCAGAGGCACCAGGCCACCTTTGTCTCTCCAGGTGCCTGTCCCTATCTGCCAGCCTCCGACTCCTGACCTTTGACCCCCTGCCCTCCTGACTCTAAATTTGTTTCTGGGAGGAGCCTTCTGGATGGGTCACAAGGATTAAGAGTTAAGAGCGCTGGAATCCTGACCCTGACTTTGGGCCTCAGAGATTTTGAGACAAAGTGGACAAGGAGGCCAGGGCCTGAGCCTCCCCCAAGTTAACACGTGCCGATGTGCCTGCCCCAGGCTCCGTGAACTGTCACTCCTGTGTGGAGGTGACACTACAGCATTATTCCCAGCCGGAGCCCCTTTACACACGTGATTTCTGGCCCTGATGTGTACTCTCCTCCCGATCAGCTCCTTCATCCTCCCAGCGTGGTTCTGGCGGGCAGCCTCATGGAGCTGCCTCTCCAGAGGAAGCACTGTGGGGACAAAAAGGGGTGCAGGATGAGGGCGAAGGACCCCCGACACTGTGTAAGGAGGATCGGGGAACAGCCCCTCCCTGGCCTGAATGTCTCCTAGGCAGGGGGTCTTCCAGCTCAGAATGGTGGGTGGATCCCTCTCCTCTTTCTTAATGTTGGAGACTTCCCCAGACAGGCTGCTTCTCCTTCCAATGCAGCTCATGTCCACGTGACCAGGACTCGGCAGAACCCTAAAGCTGGGAGACCGCGGGCAAGACCATCCACAGGAGCCAGGTGTGTGCCCCTCCCCTCTCAGAGGTGCCCCGTCATCCAGTTTTCCTGACTGCTATTGCTGTTCTTGAGGAAGGGAATGCAATTCATTCCCATTGGAGTCGATAACCACCTTTTCCATGGCTCCATCAGTGAAGAAGGCAGCCAGGATTTACTGAGCCACCCACTGCGTCAGGCCCGGGCGAGGCCAGAGGCACGTGTTCACCCGGCTTCTTTGTCCTGGTCTCTCCACCTCTTCTCTCCTCATCCCCAAATCCTAACCAGCTTTCGCCTCCCGGCTGTGGGGCCTCTCTGATTGCCTTCTCTGTGGTCTCTGCACTCCTCTCATCCTTGTCACTGCACCTTCATCTCGGTCTCAGACTAGAAGGAACCTCCAAGCCCCCCTTCCGGCCCCTTGCCATGGCCAGCGGTGGGCTCAGAGGGTTGGTGGCCAGGCCAGGGGGACTCAGGCCTGACGACGTGGTCCAGGGCTCATCTCACCAGACCCCCATGCTGCCGTCATCCTGACTGCTCTTGGCTTATAAGGATGTCCGGTCTCTTTGGCTGGACCTCAAGCTCCTTAGGGGCTCTGGCCACACCTGACACTTGCCAACCCACCCACATTTCACAGTGGGCCCAAGGCTGAGCACATGGAGGAATCCACAAAACTCTGCTTCCATGAGTGACATTGAAAATTCCCAAGCTGACAGATGCCTGTCCCCCCTTCAGAAAGACTTAGATACACAAGCACAGGGACAAATATTGGGCTGGCCAAAAAGTTCGTTCAGGTTTTCCCGTAATATCTTACAGAAAAACCCAAACGAACTTTTTGGCCAATGCAATATTGGCTGGCCCTTTGCACAAGCAGTACAGGACATGTAACTTGAGGTTTTATTGTTGCTGAACCTACATCCTGCACATTTGGTCCACTGTGAATGTCCAGACCCAGCCCCTCTGTGTATCCAGGGACAGGTCGCCAGTGTCTTGGCAGGGAAAGCTAGGATGCATTAAAGTGACAGAGAAGCCGGCCATCAATTTGTTTTTTTCCAGATAAATTCCACGTGGCTTTCCAGATACAGGAGAGGGTTTGGGGCTTTCTGAGGCCTCATAGATGCAACCTATGGACCTCAGAGCTGCTGCCCTCTGGCTGAGCCATTTCCTGGCTGTGTGACTTAGGTTACTTAATTTTTCTGTGCCTCAGTTTCCTCATCTGCAAAATGGGGACATGAGCTGCCCTGCAGGGTTATTGTAATGATTGGATATAAGTATGTGAAAAGCTCCTAGCATGGTATCTGGCAAATAGTACCATCGTCATCATCACTATTATTCCTCCAAAACAAAGGGTCAGAGAATAAATTCTGGCGGCCAAAGACCTGGGGGTGGTGGGGCTTCCTTTGTTCAGGGTTCTCTGAGCCAGTGAAGCCCCAACCAAGGAAACACCCTCCCTACCCACCTCCCTGCACTGCTTTTCTCTACAGCACCCCTCACCACTGGCCTATGCTATATTTACATACTTATTAGCTTTAGTGTCTGCTTCCCCCATTATAATATAAGCCCATGAAGGGAGAGATTTTTGTCTGACTTGTGAACTACTATATCCCAAAATTCAGGCCCTGGCGTATATTTGCTGAATGAATAAGTGACACACAAATCATTAAATCTCTTCAGGGCTTTTGAACTATATAAGATGTTGCCCCAGTTGAGACTCATTTGTTCCCTGGAAAACCAAACCACAAGCTCAGGTAAATGGCAGGAAAGAGGTGTACGGGGGGGACAGGGGGAGCTTCATGTCAATACTTCAGGGGAGAGGGGAAAACATCTCCTTCCAAGTGTGGTCCCCATTGATGGCGCCACCCTTCCTCACCCCCGAAAGGGTCTGCCTTTCCTATAGGGGAGGAGAGGGTCCTTCTGGAAGAATCCCTCTCAGATCTCAAACATCTCCGGGAAGCAACTGTCCTGAGCGTTCCTTTCCTTAAACTCTTGGACGAAAACCACCATGATCCAGGTTCAGCAAAAGATCTGGCAGTTCAGGCGTAAGCTTAGGGAAGCTGGGGTTTAGTACCCACACTGCCACTTTCTAACAGCAGGAAACATCCCTCTTGGGAGCCTCAGTTCCGTTGTAGAATCAGGGGAGGGTGAAAAAGTGATCTGTAGAGATCCCTACCAGCTCTGACTCCCTTTCTCTTGGCGGAAGCCTGGAAGAGTGGCCTGGTTTGTGCTGGCAAACAGCCAAGAGTCTGAAGGAGAGCATGGAGGCCCTGCAGAGTGCCAGTGAAATCAACTTCAGTCTCATCTCTTCCATCCATCTCAATTCATGCATCCTCTTTCTGGCCACAACAGACACACACTGCACTCTGGCCTCTGAGCCTTTGCCTATGCTGGGTCCTCTGCGCAGAACTCCCTCCCGCGCACCGCAATGATCCATTGCTGCACATTCTTTAAGGGCCTGCTCAAGTGATGTCTGCCCCAAGCAGAACCCTGTACCTGCTTGAAAGACTTAGCACCTGATAGAACCCCCACTCCCATCTGCATCCCACTGAGGAAAATGGCACAGTCCTTCTCTCCCTTTACCAGGCAGTGCAGCCAAAGGTCCCCCAAGCTGGCTGATGTCCACAGGGATGCCACTGACTGGCCCAGAGGCCCTAGCAGCCAGGCACACTCCTGGAGGGGGCTCTGAGGTGCCCTCATCCCCCCTGCAGCACACCGTACCTCCTCCACTCCCCATCCAGCCCCGACATTCTCAGGGAGCCGTGACCCTCAGCATTTCTACCACTTTAAGGCTGTGTGACCTTGGGCAACTTGTTTAACCACTTTGTGCCTCAGCTCTCTCTTCCGCAAAATGGAGATAACAGTAGGTCCTACCCAGAAGGCTGCCGTGGAGATCAAATAAAGTGCCAGCCCCGGCTCAGTCTGGCACACAAAGTTAAGTACCCAATAAAGGATCGTATTACCATCTTCTTTCGAGCTAATGTCTCCTCCACCCAAGCTCTCCGCTCCAGGGCGGGGAACACCCCAAGTCCCAGGTGAGCAGCCAATGTCCCCTCGGCCGGGTGCGAGTTCCTCTCGGGGCCACAAAGAAGCCCAAGACGCAGGTGGCCACGCGGACCGCACAGATTGCAGGCTCGGTCGCCCCCGCTGGGTTGCGGCGCATCCTCTCGGCCTCTACCCGCCCGTGTCTCGGCCCCCACCACGCGGACTCACGGCCCTGGGTCTCCCACGTCAGCTCCTCCTCCATGCCGCTGCTCCGGAGCTCCTCTGCGTTCTGCCTGGTCGCGAGCGGTGCACCGCCCGACTGGGCCCAGGAGCTGAGGGAGGGGGGAGCTGAGCTGGGGGTGAGGACGAGGCTCCCGGGAGCGTCGGAGTGCAGGCAGGCGGCAGCCACTCCTCCAGAGCCCTCGCCCCTCCTCGGCTCTTGGGTATGATGCGGGCGCGGCTGCTCCGACCTCCCGACCGCCCCCCACCCCGGGCCAGACTGCGGGTCTCTCTTGGGGCTCTCTCGACCAGCCCACGGCCCAGCGGTTCGGAGCCACTTGGGGCTCCGCAGGTCCCCCTGGGCTTGTCTCCTCTGCGAGCTGTCCCAGCCTCCCGGTCCCGGATGCACGACCTCCCGCCGGCCCCTGGCTCGCGACTCGGGAGCCTGGTCTGGCGCCCCCAGGCGCTGAAAAGTCAGACCCCAAGCACTTGGGTGGGCATTTAAGGAACAGTAACCTCCGCAAGCCTGCAGGCATATGAAGAGATGGTCAGATTTGTTCATGATCAGAAAAATACAAATTAAAATGACAATGAGATACCACTTACACCGATTAGACCGGCAAAAATTAGAAAAACTGGAAAATGCCAGATGGTGGTGGGGAATGAGGGGTGTCATGGCCAGGTGCACTGCTGGTGTGGGTAGCCTGGGGCAGCCATTCCGGCAAAGAGTCTTGGCAGTAATGAGGGAAACTAAACACAGCGAACTCTGACCCTAAAAGCCAGCTCCTCCTCTTACAGGCACATCAGGGGACATGTAAGAGGATTTTGTTGCTGGGTTGTTGTTTTGTGGTTACTGGGAGCTGGCAGCAACCTAAGTGTCCACATTGGGGGAGTAGATGGATAGGTAAAATGTGGTACTACTATGCAACTACAGCTGCAAGGACCACGTGTATTTACAGCAACATGGGTTGAAACACCAAGTGCTGAGCGGAAAGAGTAAAACAACCAAATGAGACCTAAAACACAATACCAATAAAAAGGCTTGCACACAAAACAACACAGATTTGCAAAGGTACATACAGTACAAACAAAACAAGACACATTAAACATATCAGAATGGGTTGTACTTCAGACCCTGGGGGATGTCCATGTCTTCTCTTCTTTGCCTTTTAGGCATTTACAGCCTCTTTAGATTTGGGGATAGTGGGGTCCCAGGCATCTCTAACCCAAGGCAATAAGTCATTACTATTTCTTGTGGGATCAGAGGAGGACAAATATCTTTCAGTCATTAGTGTAAATCAGAAAGGCTTCCTGGAGGAGGAAGTACTTGGAATGGCCTTTGAAAAATAACATAATGATAATAGCTAACAGTTAATGAGTCCCACGGTAAGACTTTGTGTGGATTATCTCATTTTGTCCCCCAAACCACCCTATGAAATGGACATTATTACCACCAAATTATGGGGGAGGAACTGAAGCACAGAGAGGGTAAATAACTCTTCCTACCCGCCACAGTAAGTGGTGAAGCCAGGGTTCTAACCCAGCTGGTCTGATTTAAGAGCCACGGCATGAACATCTGGTAGGTGGATAGGACACTGATGGAGCCAAACCTGCAGACAGCTGGTGGTTGGTCACTCTCCAAGCCCTGGCCTCCCTGATGGATGCAGAGGTGCCAGGGAGCAGTTGGCTGGCACAGCTGCCCAGCTGCCATCCTTGATGTCCATGGCCCTGAACCAGCAGAATGAAGTGACTGCTGCTTTATCATCTTCCTCCTGCAGCCACTGCTGCCTGGAGATAGTCTGTGTCTCCACACTTTCCCTGGGGCACCTGGAGGTGAGACCCAAGTGACCATGAGTCAGCATTAGAGAAACCCTTGGGAAGTGGGTGACTGACAGAAGCCTGGCTGTCCCTACCAGACCAGCCGCCCTGGCCCAGGCTAGGCCACACCCATCCAGTGCTTCCAGGTTAACCCAGAAGTTGCTATGGGCTTCCTCTAGGAGGCCTCCCCAGCCTTCAATGATCCCACATTCTGGCCAGGGATTTTTAAATTCATTATCCCACTTAATCCTCACAGCAATTCTGCAAAACAGACATTATCACTCCTATTTAATGGATGAGGAAACTGAGGCTCAGAAAGGTCCAATAACTTTTCGAGGTCACAGCAACAAATAGTGATAGAGGCTGGATTCAAACTCACTGCACCACACTGCCATTTCGGTCTGGACCAAACTGGCCCATTAGCCAACCCCTTTTCATCCTTCAAGTTCAACTCCACAGCACCAACCCCTAGCCTCCAGCCTCCCAGAAAGGCTCCCTTGTAGATGCTATAACTAGCTGGTGATCTAGGTCAGTCCCCTTCCCCTCTGTGGGCCTCGGTCTCCTCATCTGTAAAACCACTGGGTTGGAGGTAGGGCCTGTGAGCCATCCAGCCCTGATGGTCCATGGTTGGACAAGGCACAGTGATCTTTCCTAAGATCACTCAAGTGGGTTGAGGGCCTCTAGCACTGGTGACAGTTTTCTCCACAAGATGGCCCTCCTGGTTTTTCTTTGTTCTTACCTCGTATCTTAAGAAATTAGAGAGAGTTTCTTTGTTTTCCAAAATAGAACTGGGACTTGTGTTTCACAATCTACCTAGTTGATTTCATGCTCCTTTGTTATTTGGGTGACATTCTGTTAGAAAGACAGAATCCCAGGCCCCACCCCAGACTGACTGAATCAGAACCTGCATTTCCACAAGATCTCTGGTGATTCCTGTGTACATCAAAATATGAGAAGCACTGCTCTAAGCTGTCAACGCTACTTCATTCCAACCCATAGTTTTCAGGCTTTTATGGCTATTTTCCCAAGCAGGTCTAATTAATCCCTTTGAGCTGTCGTCATTTCTTGAGTAACAGCTGTGTACCAGCCACTGTATCAGTTCTTTATCAGCATTATTTCCTGTACTCTTCCCAAACTCCCTATGATGCCTTTTCTTCCAGAGAGAGGTCACAATTTGTAATTTTGGAACACACAAATAACACTGGGTCCACCTATTCCCACTCAGAGCTCAATGCCCTTTCATTTCATACTCAAAAGAATCACTAGCATGGTTCCAAAGCCTTGAAAAATAATGCAGGGGACTTCCCTGTTGATCCAGTGGGTAAGACTCCGTGCTCCCAATGCAGGGGTCTCGGGTTCGATCCCTGGCCAGAGAACTAGATCCCGCATGCATGCTGTAACTAAGAGTCCACATGCCGCAACTAAAGATCCCACGTGCCACAACGAAGATCCCATGTGCCGCAACTAAGACCTGGCACAGCCAAAATAAATAAATAAATAAATAAATAAATAAATAAATAAATAAATAAATATTTTTAAAGAAAGAAAAAGAATGCAAGTGATATTGTCTTTGTCAACAGTTTATTTAACATAGGCTCACTGCAGAAATTATAATAATTTCACAAGCTATTAGCATACAGGATAATGTCTCTTAAAAAGCCAATAAAGAGGGAGCCGTTTTCAAGAACACAGTACATTGAGAGAGAAGTGCATTGTTGAGACCATCTGGATGGTCTACACGAACCCAGTTCAGGCCTCTATATAAATTCTTAAGAATCTCGTGAGCGGGTGCAGAGATCTACCGGTTCTGCAGGCACCAAGAGAAGCCTGAGGATGTCAGCTCCGAGCCCCAGCAAGAAATAACAGACTTCACCTTGGATTAGTTCACCCACTCCTGCTTCATTAAAGAGGATTTTGAAAAGAAAACCCCAATCAAGTCCCCTTTCCAACCCCACTTTGTTCCAGAATTGAACAGAAACAGTTTCCTCTTCCAGCTGTGTGGCTAAAAGGGTCTTGGTGCTCTGGCCAGGTGTCAGGCCTGTGCCTCTGAGGTGGGAGAGCCGACTTCAGGACATTGGTCCACCAGAGACCTCCCAGCTCCTCGTAATATTAAACAGCAAATGCTCTCCCAGAGATCTCCATCTCAATGCTAAGACCCAGCTCCACTCAACGACCAGCAAGCTACAGTGCTGGACACCCTATGCCAAACAACTAGCAAGACAAGAACACAACCACACCCATTAGCAGAGAGGCTGCCTAAAATCATAATAAGGCCACAGACACCCCAAAACACACCACCGGACACGGTCCTGCCCACCAGAAAGACAAGATCCAGCCTCATCCTCCAGAACACAGGCACCAGTCCCCTCCACCAGGAAGCCTACAAAACCCACTGAACTAACCTTAGCCACTGGGGACAGACACCAAAAACAACGGGAACTACAAACTTGCAGCCTGCGAAAAGGAGACCCTAAACACAGTAAGTTAAGCAAAATGAGAAGACAGAGAAACAAACAGCAGATGAAAGAGTAAGGTAAAAACTCACCAGACCAAACAAATGAAGAGGAAATAGGCAGTCTACCTGAAAAAGAATTCAGAGTAATGATAGTAAAGATGATCCAAAATCTTGGAAATACAATGGAGAAAATACAAAAAACGTTTAACAAGGACCTAGAAGAATTAAAGAGCAAACAATGATGAACAACACAATAAATGAAATTAAAAATTCTAGAAGGAATCAATAGCAGAATAACTGAGGCAGAAGAACGGATAAGTGACCTGGAAGATAAAACAGTGGAAATAACTACTACAAAGCAGAATAAAGAAAAAAGAATGAAAAGAATTGAGGACCGTCTCAGAGACCTCTGGGACAACATTAAACATACCAACATTTGAACTATAGGGGTCCCAGAAGAGGAAGAGAGAAAGAAACGGACTGAGAAAATATTTGAAGAGATTATAGTTGAAAATTTCCCTACTATGGGAAAGGAAATAGTCAATCAAGTCCAGGAAGCACAGAGAGTCCCACACAGGATAAATCCAAGGAGAAACACGCCAAGACACATATTAATCAAACTATCAAAAATTAAATACAAAGAAAAAATATTAAAAGCAGCAAGGGAAAAACAACAAATAACACACAAGGGATCCCCATAAGGTTAACAGCTGATCTTTCAGCAGAAACTCTGCAAGCCAGAAGGGAGTGGCAGGACGTATTTAAAGTGATGAAAGGGAAAAACCTACAACCAAGATTACTCTACCCAGCAAGGGTCTCATTCAGATTCGATGGAGAAATTAAAACCTTTACAGACAAGCAAAAGCTAGGAGAATTCAGCACCACCAAACCAGCTTTAAAAACAAATGCTAAAGGAACTTCTCTAGGCAGGAAACACAAGAGAAGGAAAAGACCTACAATAACAAACCCAAAACAATTAAGAAAATGGTAATAGGAACATACATATCAATAACTACCTTAAATGTAAATGGATTAAATGCTCCAACCAAAAGACATAGACTGGCTGAACGGATACAAAAACAAGGCCCGTATATATGCTGTCTACAAGAGACCCACTTCAGACCTAAGGACACACACAGACTGAAAATGAGGGGATGGAAAAAGATATTCCATGCAAATGGAAATCAAAAGAAAGCTGGAGCAGTAATTCTCATATCAGACAAAATAGACTTTAAAATAAACACTATTACAAGAGACAAAGAAGGACACTACAGAATGATCAAGGGATCAATCCAAGAAGATATAACAATTGTAAATATTTATGCACCCAACATAGGAGCACCTCAATACATAAGGCAAATGCTAACAGCCATAAAAGGGGAAATCGACAGTAACACAATCATAGTAGGGGACTTTAACACCCCACTTTCACCAATGGACAGATCATCCAAAATGAAAATAAATAAGGAAACACAAGCTTTAAATGATACATTAAACAAGATGGACTTAACTGATATTTATAGGACATTCTACCCCAAAACAACAGAATACACTTTCTTCTCAAGTGCTCTTGGAACATTCTCCAGGATAGATCATATCTTGGGTCACAAATCAAGCCTCGGTAAACTTAAGAAAATTGAAATCGTATCAAGTATCTTTTCTGACCACAACGCTATGAGATTGGATATCAATTACAGGAAAAAAATCTGTAAAAAATACAAATACATGGAGGCTAAACAATACACTACTTAATAACCAAGAGATCACTGAAGAAATCAAAGAGGAAATCAAAAAATACCTAGAAACAAATGACAATGAAAACACGACGACCCAAAACCTATGGGATGCAACAAAAGCAGTTCTAAGAGGGAAGTTTATAGCAATACAATCCTACCTCAAGAAACAAGAAACATCTCAAATAAAAAACTTAACCTTATACCTAAAGCAATTAGAGAAAGAAGAACAAAAAAACCCGAAAGTTAGCGGAAGGAAAGAAATCATAAAGATCAGATCAGAAATAAATGAAAAAGAAACAAAGGAAACAATAGCAAAGATCAATAAAACTAAAAGCTGGTTCTTTGAGAAGATAAAAAAAATTGATAAGCCATCAGCCAGACTCATCAAGAAAAAAAGGGAGAAGACTCAAGTCAATAGAATTAGAAATGAAAAAGGAGAAGTAACAACTGACACTGCAGAAATACAAAAGATCATGAGAGATTACTACAAGCAACTCTATGCCAATAAAATGGACAACCTGGAAGAAATGGACACATTCTTAGAAAAACACAACCTTCTGAGACTAACCAGGAAGAACTAGAAAATATGAACAGACCAATCACAAGCACTGAAATTGAGACTGTGATTAAAAATCTTCCAACAAACAAAAGCCCAGGACCAGATGGCTTTACAGGTGAATGCTATCAAACATTCAGAGAAGAGCTAACACCTATCCTTCTCAAACTCTTCCAAAATATAGCAGAGGGAGGAACACTCCCAAACTCATTCTACGAGGCCACCATCACCCTGATACCAAAACCAGACAAAGATGTCACAAAGAAAGAAAACTACAGGCCAATATCACTGATGAACATAGATGCAAAAATCCTCAACAAAATACTAGCAAACAGAATCCAACAGCACATTAAAAGGATCATACACTATGATCAAGTGGGGTTTATCCCAGGAATGCAAGGATTCTTCAATATATGCAAATCAATCAATGTGATACACCATATTAACAAATTGAAGGAGAAAAACCATATGATCATCTCAATAGATGCAGAAAAAGCTTTTGACAAAATTCAACACCCATTTATGACAAAAACCCTCCAGAAAGTAGGCATACTTTCTGGAACTTGAGGGAACTTACCTCAACATAATAAACACCATGTATGACAAACCCACAGCCAACATCGTTCTCAATGGTGAAAAACTGAAACCATTTCCTCTAAGATCAGGAACAAGACAAGGTTGCCTACTCTCACCACTATTATTCAACATAGTTTTGAAAGTGTTAGCCACAGCAATCAGAGAAGAAAAAGAAATTAAAGGAATCCAAATCGGAAAAGTAAAGCTGTCACTGTTTCCAGATGACCTGATACTATACATAGAGAATCCTAAAGATGCTACCAGAAAACTACTAGAGCTAATCAATGAATCTGGTAAAGTAGCAGGATACAAAAGTAATGCATGGAAATCTCTTGCATTCCTACACACTAATGATGAAAAATCTGAAAGAGAAATTAAGGAAACACTCCCATTTACCATTGCAACAAAAAGAATAAAATACCTAGGAATAAACCTACCTAAGGAGACAAAAGACCTGTATGCAGAAAACTATAAGACACTGATGAAAGAAATTAAAGATGATACAAACACATGGAGAGATACACCATGTTCTTGGATTGGAAGAATCAATATTGTGAAAATGACTATACTACCCAAAGCAATCTACAAATTGCTAATCCCTAATTTGATAGGGATTCAGTGCAATACCTATCAAATTACCAATGGCATTTTCTACAGAACCAGAACAAAAAATCTTAAAATTTGTATGGAGACACAAAAGACCCCGAAAAGCCAAAGCAATCCCGAGAAAGAAAAACAGAGCTAGAGGAATCAGGCTCCCTGACTTCAGACTATACTACAAAGCTACAGTCATCAAGACAATATGGTACTGGCACAAAAACAGAAATATAGATCAATGGAACAGGATAGAAAGCCCAGAGATAAACCCACGCACATATGGTCACCTTATTTTTGAGAAAGGAGGCAAGAGTATATAATAGAGAAAAGACAGCCTCTTCAATAAGTGGTGCGGGAAACTGGACAGCTACATGTAAAAGAATGAAATTAGAACACTCCCTAACACCATACACAAATATAAACTCAAAATGGATTAAAGACCTAAATGTAAGGCCAGACACTATAAAACTCTTAGAGGAAAACATAGGCAGAACACTCTATGACATAAATCACAGCAAGATCCTTTTTGACCCACCTCCTAGACACATGGAAATAAAAACAAAAATAAACAAATGGGACCTAATGAAACTTAAAACTTTTGCACAGCAAAGGAAACCATAAACAAGGCGAAAAGACAACCCTCAGAATGGGAGAAAATACTTGCAAATGAAGCAACTGACAAAGGATTAATCTCCAAAATTTACAAGCAGCTCATGCAGCTCAATATCAAAAAAACAAACAACCCAACCCAAAAATGGGCAGAAGACCTGAAAAGATATTTCTCCAAAGAAGACATACAACAGATAGCCAACACACACATGAAAGAATGCTCAACTTCACTAATCATTAGAGAAATGCAAATCAAAACTACAATGAGGTACCATCTCACACCTATCAGAATGGCCATCATCAAAAAATCTACAAACAACAAATGCTGGAGAGGGTGTGGAGAAAAGGGAACCCTCTTGCACTGTTGGTGGGAATGTAAATTGATAGAGTCACTATGGAGAACAGTATGGAGGTTCCTTAAAAAACTAAAAATAGAGCTACCATACGACCCAGTGATCCCACTACTGGGCATATACCCTGAGAAAACCATAAGTCAAAGAGAGTCAGGTACCACAATGTTCATTGCAGCTCTATTTACAATAGCCAGGACATGGAAGCAACCTAAGTGTCCACTGACAGACGAATGGATAAAGAAGATGTGGCACATATATACAATGGAATATTACTCAGCCATAAAAAGAAACGAAATTGAGTTATTTGTAGTGAGGTGGATGGACCTAGAGTCTGTCATACAGAGTGAAGTAAGTCCAAAAGAGAAAAACAAATACCATACACTAACACATATATATGGAATCTAAAAAAAAAAAAAATGTTTATGAAGAACCTAGGGGCAGGACAGGAATAAAGACGCAGATGTAGAGAATGGACTTGAGGACACAGGGAGGATGAAGGGTAAGCTGGGACTCAGTGAGAGAGTGTCATGGAATTATATACACTACCAAATGTAAAATAGCTAGCTAGTGGGAAGCAGCCGCATAGCACAGGGAGATCAGCTCGGTGCTTTGTGACCACCTAGAGGGGTGGATTAGTGAGGGTGGGAGGGAGACGCAAGAGGGAGGAGATATGGGGATATATGTATATGTATAGCTGATTCACTTTGTTATAAAGCAGAAAGTAACACACCATTGCAAAGTAATTATACTCCAATAAAGATGTTTAAAAAAAAAAAGCCAATAAAGAAATAACATACTCCAAACAAACGATAGATTAATTACACTACTGTTCTAGGCAGGGGCAGATGTAGAGAACAAAGCCCAAATTCAATTGAGGTGTATCTTTTCTACCAGTTTTGGTTTCTCAGGAGAGACATCTTTGCCAACAGACAGCTACATTCAGCTATCAACGCAAAAATAAAAGTCCCTTGTTTCTAGAGCCTGTTGCTAGGCAACAATGGCACCTGTATTATCTGGAAGGCAGGTGTCCTTCTAGGCTGCATGGTTTGTCACCACCGCTGATAAAGGAGTAGTCTTTACCAGGGCAGGAGCTAATGCCCCAAGATCTTTGGAGAGCTACATCAGCAAAAGATAGCTTTGCCCAGACCGAAACTCTCATACATCCCCCCCAAAACTCTCGGTATTTATAGTTTAAATGCCCCTTGCCATAGTGGCTTCTCCACACATTCTTATTGATAAGCCCCCACCGGGGCCTCTCAGCAGCTAAGCTACTAAGTGCTTATCAACAGCAACAGATGAGATGAAGACATCCTGACACAGCTTACTTCACTCGTATCAAAACAACTTTACTTCTAAAAGCAACTCTTTTTTTGTCTTTGACACAAACAAGTAGATTAAAACAGCTGCACTTAAGTCATAAACAAGGGGGTTTGAAATCATATCAAACCAATACACAAGTGGCAAGTATTTCAGGGACGTTCAGACACAGAAAAATGTCCTAAAAACCGTATTTCAACATCTCTTTCCCCAAAGGTCCACTCATCCCAGTAGGGCTCCCACTTCTTCCAAATCTCCTCCGCCGCTCTTCTCCTTAACCAGACTCTTTGTAACATCCAAATGTTCTCTGCGCAGCCTTGCTTTTCATAGAGAACAGTTTTGTCTGCTCACCTCTTCCTGCCACTGGGACCTCCTCCGTTGCCCCAACAGCCCTTTGGGGTGCCCCCAAGCAGTCTCCTCCTTCAGAGGCTGTAAAGACTCCTAGCTTAATACTTTTGAATATGTCACGTGAATGTTTGTTTACTGGCTTGTTATCTACCTCCCCTACTTCCCTTTAAGCAATTTTGTTCACCATTAAATCACAGGGAGGGACAGTGGAGGGCAAGTCTCAACGGTACAGGACTCTCTAAGTTGATGGGAGCCCTGAACCTGAAGGTCTGAAGTTCCAGGTGCCCCAGGCAACATTTGGGAGGAGCCCAGAAACGCCTGGATTTTATTCCTAGCTCTGACCTTGCTGGGTCTGGGGGCTGCTCCAGGTGGTAGCCTGTGACCAGAAGACTTCTTCCAAGCCCAAAGGACTGTTCAGAAGCGCCCCTGGGGGTGCAAGGTCTGGGCTGTGAGGACTCCTGCTGGGCCAAAAGGATCAAGACAAAGCAACTATTTCTTTTCTCCTAATGTTTTGTTTGGAAAAATTTAAACCTACACAAAAGTTGAAAGAATAGTACCACATATTAATATTTTGCCATATTTATCTTATCTAAGAGATATGAATCTTGTAAATACTACGGAAATTTTTAAATATACTCAAAGATAGAGAGAATAATATAATGAACCCCACATACCTATCTATCATCCAGTTTCAACAATTAACAATCCATGGCTAACTTTCTCCTCCTCCTGAATTATTTTGAAGCAGATTCATAAATACCATTTTATCCATAAATGTGAGTACCTCTATAAGTAAAGCCTCATTTTAAAACATAACCAAAATACCATTTTCACACCTAAAAATTAACAGTAATTCCTTAATATCATCAACTATTCAGTCGGTGTTCAACTTTCTCCAATTACTATAGTTTATTCAAATCAGAATTCCAACAAGCTCCATACACTGAAATTGGCTGATTTGTCTCTTAGTCTACAAGTTCCACTCCACTCCCTCTCCCTCCCTCTCCCGCCCTCTCTTTCTCTCTTCTTCCCACCCTGCCTCCCTCCCTCTCACAATTTATTTGTTGATTCACTGTACTGGGTCGTATATCCTGTAGAGATTCCCACAGTCTCTGTTTTGCTGATGACCTCCCTAGGATGTCATTAAACACGTTCCTCTGTCTCCTGTGTTTCCTACAAACTGGTAGATTGATCAAAGCTTTGTAAACGGAGTTTTGGAGAGGCTCCTTTCATAGAAGTGGTGTGTATTTCCATCAGAAAATACACAACGTCTTGTCCCTTTTTGTGTGATGTTAGCGGCCGTTGATGATTACCTAAATCCATTTTTTAAACCACTCTGATATTGTGATTCATAATAAGAAATATATATTTGGTCTTTGTCCCTGTTCCTGGAGCAGAGCTCCTAAAACCCTAGGAATCTCCCACGTGTGATGAGTTAGAAAGGGGTCTTTTGTTATGCTAGTGAGGTGATTTGGGAAGCCTCTAGGTGACCTAAGATTGGGGTCTGGTTGCCTGGGGAACCAACTGAGATTAGACAGTGGGAACTTTCAGTCCTCTTCCCTCCCCTACCTCTGAGGAGGGGAGAGGAGCTGGAGTTTGAATCAGTCAACAGTGGTCAATTATTTCATCAATCATTCCTATGTAATGAAGCCTCCATAAAAGTCCAAAAGGAGGGCATTCGGAGAGCTTCCAGGTTGGTGAACACGTGGAGATTCCAGGAGAGCAACGACCCGGAGTGGACAGAGAAGCTCCACACCCTCTTCCCATACTTGCCCTGTGCATCTCTTCCCTCTGGCTGTTCCTGGGCTATATCCTTTTATAATACATTGGTAAACATAGGAATGATAACTGCTATTGGGTTGGTCTTATTTCTAGGACCTTTCAGTGGATAGAGCTAGGAAATGTTTGTTCATTTGTTTTTCTTCTGATAAAATGCATCATGAGTTCATACTCATGACTATCAACTCAAACTCAAGACAACAGGGTTTTACCTAACATCATCAAAATTACATCTGTTTTCCTTCTCCCATGTTGGAAATCCTGCATTCACTTTACCCTATAATCTACTCACAGCAGTCTCAGAATAACAATTTCAACATAACAACCAATAACATGATTCCTGAAAACTGTTTTCAAAGTTTGTCTGGTCGTTTGGATATATCCCACTAGGGGCATACAGTTAGCCCTCATATCTGCAAGACCTGCATCCAAGGATTCAATCAGCCCCAGATCGAAAATATTTGAAAACAAATTCCAGAAAGTTTCAAAAAAGAAAACTTGAATTTGCTGCATACTGGCAACTATCTACATAGCATTACATTGTATTAGGTATTACAAGTAATCTAGAGATGATTTAAAGTATGTGGGAGGATGTGGGTAGGCTATATGCAAATATTATTGAAACCGTGCAACTCATATTGGAACTTGAACCCACACACCTGGACTCGAACCCTGCCAAAACCCAGACTGGGACTTGTACCCACGGTCTTTTAATTGAGATCACACACCTGGTTTCAGGACTTAATGAAGCTCAGCTTCTTGATGTCTCCTCGAAGAAAGAATTCAGTGAGAGACAAAGGGATAGATAAGAAGTGGATTTATTTAGAGAGACACACTCCACAAACAGCATGGGCTATCTCAGAAGGCAAGAGGCCCTGAAATATGGCGTGGTTAGTTTTTATGGACTGGGTCATTTCATAGGCTAATGAGTGGGAGGATTATTCCAACTATTTTGAGGAAGGGGCAGGGATTTCCAGAAATTGGACCACTGCCCACTTTTTGGCCTTTTATGGTTAGCCTCAGAACTGTCACAGCGCTGGTGGGTATGTTATTTAGATGCTAACATATTACAAGGAGCATATAATGAGGCTCAAGGTCCACTGGAAGTTGAATCTTCTGCCATCTTGGACCTAATCGGTTCTAACAAGTTTTTGTCATGTCCTATGGCTATGTCATTCCTTTAAAGGTTGTGCCCTGCCCCCTTCCCTCCTGTTTCACTATGCCACTCTATAAGGAACTTGAGCATCTGCAGATTTTGGTATCAGGGGTCATGAATCAACCCTTCCAGGATACCGAGGGATAACTGTATCGTCACACTACTGTTTTAAAGCCACTTCGGGGCTTCCCCGGTGGCGCAGTGGTTGAGAATCCGCCTGCCAATGCAGGGGACACGGGTTCGATCCCTGGTCCGGGAAGATCCCACATGCCGCGGAGCAACTAAGCCTGTGCGCCACAACTACTGAGCCTGCGCTCTAGAGCCCGTGAGCCACAACTACTGAGCCCGCGTGCCACAACCCGCGCACCTAGAGCCCATGCTCCACAATGAGAGAAGCCACTGCAATGAGAAGCCCGCACACCGCAACGAAGAGTAGCCCCCGCTCACCGCAACTAGAGAAAACCCGTGGGCAGCAACGAAGACCCAACACAGCCAAAATAAATAAATAAATAAATAAATAAAAATTTAAAAATAAATAAATAAATAAATAAAATAAAATAAAGCCACTTGGAATAGTTCCTCTCTATGTGATTATGCTACTAACTCAACAGGCATAGGTTTATTTGTTTCATTTTGCTTTTTAGATTTTTTTTCCTTCCAGTTTTATTGAGCTATAATTGTGCTATAATTGACATACAGCACTGTGTAGGTTTAAGGTGTATGGCATAATGATGTGACTTACGTACATTATGAAGTGATCACCATAATAAGTTTAGTGAACATCCATGATCTCAAGTAGATACAACATTAAAGAAATAGAAAAAAATTTTTTTCCATGTGATGAGAAGTCTTAGGATATATTACATACACCATGGCATCCCCTACACAGAGGAAACAGCTTCCCACAGACCTCCTGCAGCTTCTCCTGTGGTTGCATTTCACAGCTGGACCAACTTGGTTTCTCAGAGTGGCTAGTGCCTCCTCTGATGCTCTTACTCTCCTTCTGGTCTCTGTCTTCCCCAGCTCCTTCCACAATCGTGCAAAGCGAATTACCATCAAAAAGCCTCCATCCCGGACTTCCCTGGTGGTCCAGTGGTTAAGAATCTGCCTGCTAATACAGGAGAGATGGGTTCAAGCCCTGGTCCGGGAAGATCCCACATGCCATGGGGCAACTAAGCCCATGCGCCACAACTACTGAGCCTGCGCTCTGGAGCCCATAAGCCACAACTACTGAGCCCACTCACTGCAACTACTGAAGCATGCACGCCTACAGCCCGTGTTCCACAACAAGAGAAGCCACCGCAATGAGAAGCCTGCGCTCCGCAACGAAGAGTAGCCCCCGCTCACCGCAACTAGAGAAAGCCCGTGCGCAGCAACGAAGATCCAGCGCAGCCCAAATAAATTAATTAATTAATTAATTTTTTTAAAAAAGCCTCCATACCACAACCTCAAAGTGATTCTGTTCCCCAACTGAATCCTGACTGACACCTGACTGATACAACCACCTTTTTTGTTGTTGTTGCTTACCCTTATATTGTTTAACTCAATCATATGTATATAATTTTTTCTCCCTTTCCTACAGCAGCATACTATACACACTTTTCTCACATTGCCTTTTTTTAGTAACAGCTTTATGGAGATATAAGCTACATATTGTACAATTCACTCATTTAAGTGTACAATGCAATGGTTTTCATGTGTAATCATCACCAGTAAATTTTAGAACATTTTCATCACCCAAAAAAAAAGAAACCCCACACCCACATACCCTACAGTTTTCCTTCCCCTCCCCAGTATTCCCATCCCCCCATAGCCCCAGGCAACCACTAATCTACTTTCTGTCTCTACAGATTTGCCTATTCTGGACACCTACCTTGCTTTATTTACCGAACAGCTCACCTCAGCCATCTCTCTGCAGCAGTACAAGCTCTTTCTTATTCCTTTTGCAGCCTCAGAATCCTCCAGCATGTGGCTTATTCAACCAGTTCCTGCTGACGGATGCTTGCCCTGTTTCCAGTCTTTTGCTATTACAATAGCGTTATGGTGAGTAGCCTCTTGCAAGCATCATTTGGTATTTTTTTAACCAGTGCATCTGAAGGATCTATTCTTAGAAGTGGATTTCTGGGTCAAAGGGTCAATACACACTACACACACGATTTTGCCAACTATTGCCAGATGCCCTACATAGGATCTATACTATTTTGCACTCCCATCAGCAATGTATGAAAGTGTTTCCTCACAGCCTTCCCAACAGAACTTGTCCAACTTGGATTTTTGCCAATCTGATCGGTAAGAAATGCTAACTCAGTGTAATTTTAATTTGCATTTCTATCATTATGAGTAAAGTCTTTTTCTATGTTTAAGAAACATTTTCTTTTTTTCGGCGAACAATCTGTTCTTACCTCTAGCTCATTTTTCTTTATGATTGTTGGCCTTTTTCTTTTCTTCAAATTTTTATTTATTTACTTTTGGCCGCGTTCGGTCTTCGTTGCTGCGCACAGGCTTGCTCCGCTGCATGTGGGATCTTCCCGGACCAGGGCTTGAACTCGTGTCCCCTGCATTGGCAGGCAGATTCTTAACCACTGCGCCACCAGGGAAGTCCCGGCCTTTTTCTTAACAGCATTTTAGAGCAACTTTTATTTCTTGTCTTATTAATAATGTTTGTTTATTACTAAAGGAAATTTAAAACGCAAACAAGGAAAAAAATACCCACAATTCATCTACCCAAAGATGTCACTGTCAGTCACTTGCTATATATATTAGGTTAGCCCCTTTCAAACAACAAGTGCACACGCACGCACACAAGCACACACAATGGTAAAATATTGGCTGATCTTGTGCCAGCCCTTGGGAGCCAGAGGCTGCACTGGTTTCCTCTTTGCTTAGAGCCTTACCCCTGTGAGGGGAGAGAGGCCCAGAGTGTGTGCAGGAGGGAGAAGAAGGGAGTGGCAGAAGGTCCTGGCAAGTGGGGACAGGACTGGCCAGTGGGCAGCCCCTGGAGAGGAGCCTATACTGAGTGGGCAGTTTGACTGTGGGTGGGAAGGAGCATTCCCCCTCTCCTAGAATTGCTCCCCCCCAAAGCAGGAGGATGGGTGGAGGAGCAGGACACAGGGACAGAACTGAGCTCCAGTCTAGTTCTGAGCTGCCGGGCCATGTGACCCTGGACAAGTCTCTCCCTGGCTCTTCATAAGGAAATAGGCATGGATGGTCTTTTAGGTCCCTGCCCACTAAAGCATTATATCAAGAAGGCATGAATAGTTCATTGTAAGAAAGCATTGATTAACGACACAAGGGGAGGCAGAGCTGGATATTTTTCAGGCCTCTGAGCAACCCCCTAAACTCACAGACCTTGGACCACCCCCCACACCCCCAGCACCTGTGTACCCATGTCTACCTGAGTCCAGTGCCAGCTCTGCCTCTCTAGATGTCTGACTCTGAGAAAATCACTAAATCTCAGTTTCTTCCCTCAATTTCTTCATCTGTGGATGATACCTTTTTATAGGGCCATTTCAAAATGCCTAGAGCAGTCCCTTGCACACAGTGAGTGTCCCATTATGGTGGCGATTACTATCTTGCTCTCCACCTGCCACCTGGATCATCCCATTGAGTCACCTTACAACCCAAGTGCTAGTAAATCTAAGCTCCATTTTACAGAGGAGACAGGTGAAGTTCAGAAAGGTTAATGACTCGCCCAGAGACACACTGCAAGCAACTGAAGAGTTCAGACTGGGCTTCTCCAAAGGCGAACTCGGTGGTCCCCAAGGCGCCGCAGCCAGTGCTGGTCCTGGGCGGGGCCGCGGGAGCGACTGCAGATGAGGCCCGAGGACGTCTTTCGGGCCAGCTTCCGCTGGGCACCCCAACTCTAGGGGGCAGCTCTGTCGTCAGGAAGGAAAGCTATTTGGGGGAAAACCTCATAAAACAGCGCAAGCAAGTCCCCCTGTACACAGGAGACGGACGAGAGAGTTACCTCACGCGTGGCTTCCAAAAGCGGCGCCTCCTCCCGGAACTCCGCCGGGAGTGGGCGGAGCCGGTTTGGCTCGACTGCAGTTCCTGTTTTGGACACACTGGGGAGCCAGAGCCGGCAAAGAGCCGCAGTCGGGAAATACCGTAATTCCCTCCAGTGTGCGCATACGTAATCTGTTCCCATCACCAGAGAGGCTGATGGACACAGGCTGTAGTCTGACCTGAGGTTGGCTATGTCCTCCGGTGAAGGAGGAGGCTCTCCCTGCATGGTCCTCCACTCCGGGCTTCCTGCTGCTCTGCTTTATGAGGCTTTCCCCAGAATTTCCAGGGAAGGTCCTTGAACGCCGGGCTAAGGACTTGGGTGAGGCCGGGGTGAGGGAGAAAGAGTTGCGGCAGAGATGTTAGTAATGTGGGGTTAACTGCCAGTTTAATTCCCACTCCCCTTATTTCCCACTTCACAAGGACCTGTCAGAGCGCCTCAGGCCTTTCTTAATCTGAGGGAAAAGATAGAATGACTTTATTCACACAGAACTTTTGGGAATTACTGTGGGTTCCTCTCAGAGTGATGTGCATTTAGAAAAATGTAGAATGTGGCAAATGCTTAACCCAAAAGAACTTCTGAAGGCCTAATTTCTGAAGGAGGTGTTTGCCTGGAGAAGGGATGGGGTAGGATGACCTGGCATTTCTGGGTTGGGAAATGAGGCAGCTTCGTGTGGTCTGGGCCCCAGAGCAGTGGCAGGGGCCAGCCTGCTGTGAAAGTGGGACAGTGGGGTCTGGATCCCAGGCCTCTGGAAGGAGGACACCCAGCCCTGGGCAGAGTCCATAGGCAAGTGCCCACAGCCCAGGGCTCTGTCAGCCCAGCCAGCATGGCACAGGATGTGGGGCAGGAGGCTGGGGGTAGAGGTGATGGGGGAAGCACAGCAAAGAGAAAGGGAAAGGCATTTAAGAGCTGGGAGGATGGAGTTGGGCAAGACCTTCATTCTCCAGGACTCAGTTTCCTCATCTGAAAGGTGGAGATAATACTACTACTTAATGCAAAGGGCTATTGTGAGAATTTAATGAGTCAGTGTTCTAAAAGTGCTCTGTAACCAGGGCAAAGGGTAGGCAGGACACCTTCTCAGTGGGGGCTTCCCTGATTGCCCCAGACCCAAAATGCTACTCTTTCTTGAGTGTCCCCAGAGCCCATGGTCCAGCCTTTGGTGCCAGCCCTGGCCTTGATGGAAATAACTGTTTGCAGCTATCATCCCCCACTACACTGCTCTCTCCACTCCATTCCCTGCCAGACGGTGAACTTTTCAAGGCATGCATGGTGGCTGATTCATCCCTAAACTCATTCGAAAACAAGGCCTGATAATACTTGGCAAAACGATACTAAAGTTCACCTAAAAAAACAAACATGTGAAAACAGACAGTAAAGGTATGGAAACAAAAGCAGTGGAGGGAAACTGGGACCAGATAGTGAAACAATTTGCCAGGAGTTATCAGAATTTTTAAAAATGTACGTAGACTTTATGCTCAACACATCCGTTTGTAAGAATCTACACCACAAAAGTAATAGCAGTGAGAGGGCAGAGATAAATGTGCAAGGATGTCTGCTGCAGTATTGTCTGTAATGATAGCAAAGAACTGGAACCAACCCAAGAGTCCATCAATAGAGGATGGTGAAATAAATTGAGGTGCAACCATTCAATGGAATGCTGAGCAGTTGTTGAAAAGAACTGAGTGAGTCTATGAGTACTGAGGTAGGAAGAATCTCCGAAAGATAGCAAGATGCAGAATAGAAAGTACAGGATGAATCCATTTCTTTTTTTTTTAATTTTATTTATTTATTTTTGGCTGTGTTGGGTCTTTGTTGCTGCGCGCAGGCTTTCTCTAGTTGTGGTGAGCGGGCTTCTCATTGCAGTGGCTTCTCTTGTTGCGGAGCACAGGCTCTAGGTGCGAGGGCTTCAGTAGTTGTGGCATGTGGGCTCAGTAGTTGTGGCTCAAGGGCTCTAGAGCACAGGTTCAGTAGTTGTGGCGCACGGGCTTAGTCGCTCCGCGGCTTGTGGGATCTTCCCAGACCAGGGATCAAACCTGTGTCCCCTGCATTGGCAGGCGGATTCTTAAACACTGCACCACCAGGGAAGTCCTAGGATGAGTCCATTTCTTGAAAAACATTCTCCCACCACTGCCTTCAAGCCTTTATTTGTTGACTCTCCCTTCCCTGTCCTAGGTTGGCAAGCTGGCAGATCCTTTGCTATGCAATCCCTTTAGGATATTGACAGTCTTGTCCAACCCAAGTTAAATTCCAAGTTCTTTGCATCTTCAAAGTACATATAGCATAGATACATACCAGGCTTGTCATTTTAACTCGCTTATTTCTCACCACAGCCATCTGAAGTAGGTACTATGATTATCATCCCCATTTTACAGATGAGGACAATGTGGTGTAAGAGATTAAACAATTCTCCCAAAGTCACACAGATCATAAATGGCAGAGCCAGGGTCTATGGCTCCAGAATCTACGCTCTTAACTATTCTGTTATGTCACCCGAGGCTCACAGGACCATGAATGAGGCTTTTTCTTGTCTCAGGATTTCAGCAGGCACAGTATATAACTAGATGTATTAGAATTAATTTAGCCATTCCCCTAATGATGGGCAGATAGATTTTTCCAGTCCTGTGCTATCACAAACAATGCTGCGATGAATTTCTTCAGTCGGGTGTTTTTGTGCACTTGTGCAAACATCTCAGTAGGTTAGATTCATGGAAGTGCAATTGCTGGCTCAAAGGATAAATTTAAATCTGGATGCTGTTCCAGATGCCTATGGCTGTATAACAAACTACCCCAAAACTCAGTGTTTAATGCCACCATTTTATTTTACTCATGATTTTGTAGGTCAGAAAGGGCTCAGTTGGATGGCTCATCTTTGATTCTCTTCCGTGCTGGTTTCATCACTTATGTAACTGAGGCTCAGTGCTCCTTGACCTCTCTCTCTCTCCACGTGGTGTCATATCCTCCAGGGCTTTGCCACATGGTTTGACCTTCATAAGAGCAGGTGATGTCAGGTAATCACAGTTTAAGTAAGAGGTAAGAAGTGGAACCCACTGGACAAGTTAAGGGGATACACTTGGATTTAAGGTTATTAGTCAGAGAACTCATAGACTAGCCCAAGTTCAAGGGAAGGGGACCTAGACCCCATCTCTCTGTGGGAGAAGTGTCAAAGAATTTGTGGATACCTTTACTTCACCACAGTAGCTATTTCCAAATTGCCCTCCAAAATGTTGGTCAATTTACATTTCCACCAAAAATGTCCAAGTCTGACTTTCCCCACACCCTCACTGACACTATCCATTGTAAAACATTTTAATTGGTGCCAATCTGGCAGTTGAAAATGGTATATTTAATTGCTGTTTCATTATGCATTTCTTTAATTATGAGTGAAGATGGGTATCTTTTCATGTAATAACTGTTCATTAAAATTTTTTCTTTCCTTGTGAATTGTCTGTTTACATACTTTGCCCATTTTTAAATTTGGTTGTTTTTTTTTTATATTGGTTTCTGAAATGTGTATATTAAGGAGATTAGCTCTTTATCTGACATTGTGTTACAAATAGTTTTTATAGCCTTTTGACTTTGTTCTTTTATAATTTTCTCCATTCAGGTTTTTCAATGTTTTTACATGTTCAATTTATCAATCTTTTACTTTAAGACTTCTGAGTTTTATGTGGAGGGGTCCTTTCCTTTTTCAGAATTTTCCTGCTAGTTTCAAATGTTTATTTTTCCAGAAGAAGATTAATATCACTTTCCGAGGCTTCCTCTCCAAACCTGTTGGTGCTTGGATTGAAATAGCTTTCAGTTGACAGACCCCGTAAAGAAAACGCACAACTTTACAATTGGAGGGCAGGGCTGGAAGTCACCTTGTTTTGAATCTTCTCTTCCACAGGACATCGAGGTTTAATAAGGGGGTGGCAGTGCCATCTCGGGGAGCCCCAGCACTCTGGGTACCTATCGAGAAAGAGCCCAAGAGCCCAAAGGGCAGCCCTGGGGTCACACAGGCTCCCCACAGCCCTGTCCGTGGGAACCTGAGGCCTAGCCAGGGGAGGCCTATAACTCCTAGACCTCCACTGCAGGGTGAACTCAGGCCTCCTTGAAAGAAACATTCCTTGCAGGCCCAGGAGAGGGGCCAGACGTGCCCTCAGAGAGCTGATTGACAAGGTAGGAGATTTCACAGAGTTGTGCCTTGTTCAGGAGATCAAACACAGTAATGTCTTTGCCAAGGACAATCCTCTGGTCTCAACATCACAACCTTGGGGAGAGGCAGGGATCTATCTGCTCTGGGAACCAGAGATAGGGGAGGCTGCTCTGAACACAGGCCTTCAGGTTTGCCTCCCAACCCAGCCAGGCTCTGCCGGCTTCTCTCTGATCCGGAGCCCCAGACAATAGCGTTCTCCACCCACTCCTTCCCCAGGCAGGGCCCAAGGGACCCAAAGGCCTTCCCCCAGGTGCCTAGGAAGACTGAGTGGGCATTCATTTATTCAGGGATTATTTATTGATGCCTACTATGTGCCAGTCAGTGTTCTTGGGATACAGTAGAGGATAAAAGAGATCAAAATTCCTGCCCTCCTGGAGCTTACAGACAATAAAAATAACCAGAGTGAATATGTAAATATGTTAGGAGAAGTACCCTGGAAGACAACAGGGCCAAGTAAGAGGACTTGGGAGTTGGGGGCAGAGGAGCAGAGGTTACTGGGGAACGTGCATTTGCCCTCCAGCCGGATTCAGCCTGTGCAGGGGAGGCAGGAAGGAGAGGAGAGGAGGGCCCTTCCCTGGGGGGGGGTCACAGCTCTGGCCAGGTGGCCCTCACCCCCAAGCTCTCCTTTCCGATTCTAGCAGCCACTTCTTTCCCTCCCGCTCAGGCCAGGGAATAGCAAAGGTGCCCCACGCTGCACTGCACTCTCCCTTGGGGTTTCCTTACATCCCATCCACACTTCTGCAGATAGTCCTCGAATAATCCTAACTTAAGTGCTGTATTCTGCTGAAACGCTGAGAAATACAGTGACATTTGAGCAGGCTGAGTATCAGGCCATGCTGATATCCAAGGGAAGAGTGTCCTAGGCAGAGGGAACTGCCCATGCGAAGGACTGGAGATAGGATGGTACGCTTGACTTTTTTGAAGCAAGGCCAGAGTGGCCGGAGCAGAGTGAGGGGAGCAGTAGGAAGTGGTATCGAGGCGGCATGTGTTGGGAAAGGGGGCCATTGGAGGGCTTCAGTCTGAGGAGTGATATGATCTTTAATGTTATCACTCTGGCTACTGTGTTGAGAACAGATTATGGAGGCCAAGGGTGGAAAGAGGGAGGCCAGTGAGGCGGGTATTGCAGAGTCCCAGGGGAGAGACAATGGTGGCTCAGTTGGCAGTGGGGAAGGAATGAGCCACAGGGTTTGCTAACGACTGGATGTGGGGCGTGACAGAAAGGAGGCAAGGGTGCTCCAAGGATTCTGGCCTGTTGGATTTAGCTGGGCTACTAGATTTCTTGTGGCTTCTCTGCATCCACCCAGCCTGGGCCTCTGAGTGCTGCAGATGTGCGCGCATGCTTGGGTGCGTGTCTCCAGTCCCTGGGGCTGTACACTGCAGACCCATCTCCTCGCTGGCAGGCCTAGAGGTCTGCCAGCCTTGGCCAGGAGGGGTCCTTGAGCAAGCCGCAGCCCCCTCTGCTCAGGGCCATCTCTCTGTATGTCCCTGGTTCAGGGTCAGCCGTGGATTCAGCCCCTGGGGCGCTGGGAAGGGAGGCTAAGCCGGATCCCCAGAAGCAGCCCCAGTGAGTGAGCTGACTGAGTTGCCATATCAGTGACCTGCTTTCTGGGGCACTCCCAGACCCACGCTCTTCTTTTTTTTAATGTAGAGAAGGTACATTTTTTATTTTTTGAGGAAGATAATGTACACAGAATTACAAACAATCATATATCCAACACCTAGAGTTAATAATGGTTGACATTTCTTCATATTTGCTTCTAGATTTTTTTTTTTTTTTAAATATTTATTTATTTATTTTTGGCTGTGTTGGGTCTTCGTTTCTGTGCGAGGGCTTTCTCTAGTTGCGGTGAGTGGGGGCCACTCTTCATCATGGTGCGCGGGCCTCTCACTATCGCGGACTCTCTTGTTGCGGAGCACATGCTCCAGACGCGCAGGCTCAGTAGTTGTGGCTCACGGGCCTAGTTGCTCCGCGGCATGTGGGATCTTCCCAGACCAGGGCTCGAACCCATGTCCCCTGCATTGGCAGGCAGATTCTCAACCACTGCGCCACCAGGGAAGCCCCTAGATTTTTTTAATCTAAAGAGATTATTATTATTATATACTATGGCTATTATAGATATGACTAACCTTTCCTTTTACCAACATCTACATTCCTATTCTTCTTCCAACTCCGGAGGCAACCAATACCATACATTTAGTATTTATCATTTTATTCCATTTTACACATAGAGGAATGCATTCACAAACAATCCAAGAGTATTATTTTTGGTGTATTTTTTAACTGCCACACATTAAAAGATGATATATAGATAGATCATTTTACTTCCTGCAGCATTATATTTTTGAGATGTATCCACAGTTTCTCTGCTTTATAATGTTCCATCCTGAGATCATGTCCTAACATATGAATGTCTTTATCCATTTCTCTACTTATACACACACAGGTTATTCCCTTGATTTTGCTGTTAAGGAGAAATGCTTCTTTGTGTGTGTCTCTTTGTATGCGTGTGTAAGAGTTCTATTAGGTATGCACTCAGATGTGCAAATGCTGCATTGAGCCATGTGGTACACATGTTCTTAAATTCACTGCTGAGTGCCAAATTATCCTCTAAGGGACCCACGCTCTTCAACCTGGGTTCTGGGGGTCAGCCAGAGCCGAATGTGACCTGCTTCTTCTTCCATCACTCACTCGGCTGGCTTCCTCTCGGGCTCCAGCCCTCAGTGGGGGCATCCAAGGCGAGGGGAGAGTAAAGGTCCTGCTCAGGGGTGGCCCAACTCCCTTCCTCAGGGCCCTGAGCCTTTGCCCCTCCTGCTGGCCATGGTTTTTCCAAATCCTGGCTTGGAGGACCTCCTCCCACAGCATCCCGTGGGGTCACTTGGCTGGGCCAAGCCCTGCCCCAGCCCATGAAGTCAGGCTGAGCACATTCTGGGACAGCCGGGCCTGGGCGCCACAGATAACAGCACCACCCTTCCGCACTTTCCCCAAGCTGGCTCCATGCTGAGCTCTCTGCAAGCCTATCCTCACAGGCCCTCTGGGGTCCATCTAGTACAGAGGGTTAGTTAGAAAAGTGGGTTCTGGGGAACAAGCTCTGCCACTCACCTGCACTTGACCTTGGGGAGTCACCTAACTTCTCCAAGCCCCCACTTCCTCAGCTGACCTCGTGGTGTCCCTTGCACGTTGGAAGCCCTTGTAAGTACTTTCTGAATAAGTTACTACATATAATATGCCTAACACAGTGCCTGATCCATAGTATGTGCCCAAGAAAAGTCAGCTATTTAAGTTGTCCCCATCTCCAGATGAAGAAACTGAGGCTCAGAGAGGAATGGAACTTGTCCAAGGCCACAGGCTCAGAGAGGAATGGAACTTGTCCAAGGCCACAGGGCTGGGAAATGGTGGAGCCCAATTCCCCTGTGCCCGCCCCTGCACTTGTCACCTTCTTCCCTGCCTCTGTGAGGCCAGCACAGAGTAGGTGTCAGCTTACAAATGGAGAAGCCAGGAGCTTACACTCTGAGAACCCCCAAGGGGAGGGGAGGCTCCTGTCATAATGGGAGATACAAAGATTAATTAAACACAAGCCCACAAGAGGCTGCCCATTCTGAAGCCAAGAGCCACAGCACTCTGGGAACAGTATCCCTCCCTACATAAAGGATCCAGAAACCTCTGTGGAGGGGTGACACCTGGGTCCCTGATACAGGACTGGCTCATTGAATGACAAAGGTCATAAGAAACGGTAAACATACAACCTGAATTTTTATAGACAATCCAAGTTTCAAATATTCCATCCCACTGTTGGAATAAAGCATCAAGAGCCCCAAAGAATCCAATATTGTGGCATCTAAATAACCTCTCACAGCTAGATGGGTCACAAAAATCCATGTGACTTCACATGTCCTGAGTTCGACTCGGGGAAACAAAGTCCCCATTATTCCAGGCACAGAGATGCCAGCTGCCCCCGCTTCGTGGATGTGTCCATGTCCACACAGACACTAACACCAGCCAAGGCTAAGGGTCACCCAGTCTTGGGGCATTAGGTGACTCCATGGCTTGAGGAGTGCCCCTTCCCCCTTTCAGCAAAGATCCTAAACCCAGTGCTAGGTACTGTAATCTCTGGAGGGGCCTTTTGAATCCTCAGAGAAAAGAGCCTCTGGCCTTGCACACTTCTTGTCAGCATGAAGGGCAAGGTCTGGTCTAGGTGACACCAAGGTTGCAGCTAGGGAGTCTCTGACCAGTCAGTTATGAAGGCTGTGCTCTTTCAGTGCCACTTTGCAATCTTAGCATCTTGCTGCAGATATGCCTTTCACATTGACTCCTGCCAGGACTTTTGGTTTCAGTTTCTGAGAGCAGAAATGAGTCCTACCCTTTCCCTCTGCGGCCCGCCTTACTCTCCTTCCTCCTCTCTTGTCTCTGTCCTTCCTTCCCTCTCCCACCCTGGTGGGACATGGTCCCCTGCTCCCTGGCTCTGTGGGAAGGGTTAAGGGAAAGAAGAGAGGGGAATAGAAAAGTGGGAAGAGTTGCCAGAGAACTCACTCCATTTTCAGGGCTGGGCAGCCACTCACAGTTGTACAAATTGTGCACTGCACAACTCTAGGGGATGCAGTCACCTCAAAGTCACCAAAATTTTCAGTTATTGGCACACTTTTCAGGCAGATGGCAGTACAGTTCCTGAGAGTGGGCATCTGTCTGAAGTGAGCCGAGTGGGATGAAGGGGCTGAGTGCATTTGGGCTCTGATCTCCAAGAAGCCCCAAGCCATCCCCTGTCCCACAAGCCACCACCCCCCACCAGGTCTGTGCTCTAACCCACTTGTCCCTCATTGCTCAACTTCTCAGCTGGGCTAGAGCCCTAGTGAGAGACTCTTGTTCAAAAGAGGCTGGCCAATCACCTCTAGGGCCATCTGTGGGACTCCAAGCAAGTCTCTTCCTTTCTGGGCCTCAGTTACCCCATCTGTAATATGCAGAATGGACAAAATGATCTCTAAGGGGCTCTCCGGATTGAACATCTGAGTCTGCACTGCGGGTACCTGGGAGGCAGATGAGTTACAGTTAGGTTGGTCTCAGGGTCCCCTTTTCACTGAAGGAAGAAGGCTGTCATTGCCCTGACTGAAAGCAGGGCTCAGAGAGGATCCTTTTGTTGAAGGATGATGGTGGAGGCCCCATGAGGTCACCCAGAGAAGCTGTGTGATCTGGGTCAAGTCCCCTAATCTCTCTAAACCTGTTTCCTCCCCCATGAAATGGGGGTGATACTCACCTTGCAGGTGGCTGTGAGGATTAAAGGGAATATTGTATGCAAAGGCGCTGGCACAGAGGAGGCACTCAGAGAACGGCAGAGGAAAGGAGCCCTGGGGAACACAGGGGAGCCAGGCTCCAAGGCTCTGACAGAGGGACAGCAGCCCTGCAAGGCACAGGCCCACCACTGCCTGAGCTCAGGCTCTAGGGCAGGAAGTTTACCTGGCTTCCTCTGGGCCTGACAGCCTCCCGCCTTCCTCCCCGTGTGGGCTCCCCCAGTGTGAGCTCCCCTCCCCTCTGTTTGCATGACCGCACTTCCGAGAGGATGCCTTGTGCCTGCACAGCTCTGCAGGAAACCCAAAGAGCCTTTAGCCTGGCATGCAAGGCCCTCCCCTAACGTCCCCTCCGTCCCTGCCGCTCCCCAGCCACCTAGAGTTACCTGACACCCCCGAACAAGCCATGCACTGTCACACCTCCATGCCTTTGTCCATGCCCTATCCCTCTGTGTCACATGCCTTTCCTTCTCCCCTCTCCCTGCCCCCGCCCCCCCCCCCCCAGGAGAGCTAAATCCTGCTCATTGTTTAGGGCCAGGCTCAAATGTCACCCTCTCTGGGAAGCCTTTCCCTGTCCTTCCAGTAAAGAAAATAATCACCCTTCCTGTTGGCTCCCTCAACCCAGGACTCACAGTCAGGAGTGCTGTGGAGCTGAGTCAGTCACACCCTCACGGAGCCTCCGCGCCCTTATCTATAAAATGGAGGCAAGTCACCTCTACCTAAGGGGGAGGGTGTCGGAAGAATTCAAGAAAAGGAGATGTAAAGCCCCTAAGCACAGTGCGGACACACAATCGGTGCCCAATAAACCCTATGTGAAACTTCAAGTCTAGCCGGCCTAGCCCGCGGAGGGCAGGAAGGATGTGTCAGGCACGTATCCATTGTTCTTCCAGCTCTTTTCAGTGGGTCCTCAGGTTTCCGCCCAGGGACACCGCCGGCCCACAGCTCACTGGAAGATCAACAATGATTGACAGGCTCTGAGCCCAATGACTGACCTAGTCCTTCCTGGAGCAGGTTGTCCTCTGCACTGCTCTCTTTGGCACCTCTCCCTGAGGAAGGCAAAGGGCAGGAGTCATTTTTGGGGATAGGGCTGGTTTTCATGGCAGACTTGTGTCAGCTGTGCAGCCCCACTGATGAATCAGGTCTCCTCCCCACCCTTCCCCTTCCGGAAGAGGCCCTGTCATAATCACAGTTGCGCTACATAAAAATAGCTTCAGTTCACAGATGCATGAGCACCAGGCCTTTCCACTGAGGGAAGAGGAAGGCCATTTCCCCACACACATTCCCCTGGCCCCTATTCAAAAAGCGGATCCTCTGGGGTGGGGTCTTAACACTTCTGTGTGAATGGCTTGAGCGGCAGCTTCCTCCCCAGCTTTGGTGCAGAAGGCTTTATGTGGCTTCGCAATCAACCTCTCACATTTTCTCATTTGTTTCTCACACCAGAGATATGGGGCACAGCAACTAAGGTTGCTGTACCCATCTTGCAGGTGTGGAAACCCAGACCAAGGGAGGGAGGGATGGTGACTTGCCTCACACAGTGAGCTGATGGTGAAGCTGAGTTGTGGGTACCTGACTCCTGCTACAGTGCTCTTTCTGCTCTGGCATGTGCCTCCTCCTTCGACAATGCCGTGGTCACGGTCAGAGCAAAGTGAAAAAGGGTAGGAGAGAAAGGCTGGACAGAGCACAGCTTTGAGGAGCAAGGCATTCATGCAACAAACACTTGTCAAGCTCCTGCTACATGCCAGGCACCATGCTAGGCACTAGGGACACAGTAGAGAGCAAAAACGAGGTCCAGTTTCTGCACCCTCATGGAGCTTACAGTTTAATAGAGTGAAAACTAACATTTACCAAGCATGTTCTTTACACCAGATGCTTTGCTAAACACTTCTACATGGAATAAATCATTTAATTCTCACCAACATCCCCATAAGGTAGCATATCAGACATTTGTCATTCGTGTTGGCCACCCAGCATCTGAAACCCCTTCCTTTGTGTGAGGTGTTCTTCACGCATGAGGAAGAGCCCAGCTTTCACTCCTGAGGCTAAGTATGACAGATACTCCCTTTCCCAGCCTCCCTTGCAGCTAAGGCTGGGCATGTGACCAGGCTTGGCCAATCAGCACAACCACCCCAGACCTGGTATTGTGAAGCAGTAATTGTACAGATCCATCACAGCATTCAGGGCCGTAACAACAGGAGCCCCACCTGACTTCCCAGAGGCACCAGCAGCCATTTGTAAGGGCAGGTTCCCTCGTTCACTGCTGGTGGAGCCAGTGTCTGTACCCAGTGATGGGAGCTAGTGTTGTCCCTCCAGCTCTGCAGAGAAATGTTTGTTTTGTTTTGTTTGTTTGTTTTCTGCAGAGAAATTTTGAGTATTTCTCCTTAGCTAGTAGAGAAAGGAGAAAATCCTGCCCTGCCTGCAGGTGGGGTCCCTGCTGCTTCCCCCCGGGGAAGTAGAGGAGGTGGGCAGAACCTGGAAAGGGCAGGGAGTCTGGGCAGAGGTATGATTTTCTCTGAGAACTTCCAGCCTGAACCCAGTGGCCTGGGCTGGGGTGGAGGTGGGCACTCGGTGGTCTCAGGACCTCTGCCTGGTGGCTGCATAATCCTCCCTTCCCCTATCTATTCTCAGGCCGTCTCTCTTCTCCCACCCACCCTCCTCTCCATCCCACTGTCCCAGGCCTGGTTCTAGCCCCACAACCTCTGCTTGGACACTTTCCTCCTCAGCCTCTCCTCCTTGCAGCCACTCACTACCGTCCTTCATCCTGGAGTCAGACTGAGCCTCTGGAACACAGAACTGATAGAGGCACACCCTTTTTTAAGCACCTACCAGGATATCCTGGGACCCAATGCCTTTGCCTGGCACCCAGGGTTCTTCCAACCCCTCCGACCTGCACATCAATCCTCTAGCTCCAACCCAGAGCTCTGATCACACACCTCTCAGGCCAGTTGCCCCCCGTTCCATTGTTACTGTGCCCTGCCCTGTCCCTTGCACCTTCTTGCACTGACTTTGCTCATGCTGTTCCCTCTGCCAGGAATGCCCTTCCCTGTCCCCTCCGCTCATCTAATAATCTCATTCATTCTTTCTTTTTTTTTTTTTTTTAAAATAAATTTATTTATTTATTTATTTTTTGCTGTGCTGGGTCTTTGTTGCGTGCAGGCTTTCTCTAGTTGTGGCGAGCAGGGGCTACTCTTCGTTGCAGTGAGCGGGCTTCTCATTGCGGTGGCTTCTCTTTGTTGCCAAGCACGGGCTCTAGGCACGCGGGCTTCAGTAGCTGTGGCTTGTAGGCTCTAGAGCGCAGGCTCAGTAGTTGTGGCACGAGGGCTTAGCTACTCTGCGGCATGTGGGATCTTCCCAGACCAGGGCTCGAACACGTGTCCCCTGCATTGGCAGGCGTATTCTTAACCACTGCGCCACGAGGGAAGCCCCCTCTCATTCATTCTTGAAGCAGCTTCAAATGCCAACTCAGCTATGAAGCCTCCCTCAACCCCACCTAGACACCCAATGATACTGTTTCCTTTATTTTGTCCATGAGAAGTTCTGTGCATCAGCCTGTTTGGAATGAAGAAAGGTGTGCCTGTGGAACCAGGAACCTGGGCTCTTGGTCAAACAGACCGGGTTCAAATCTAAGCTTTGCCATTTCCATGCTGGGCTATTGTGGGCAAGTCGGTTAACCTCTCGGGGGCCCCCACTCTTCGGCCTTACTGACACACCCCAAGACACATTGGTGGTTTCCCTGTTAGTCTGCCCTGTGAATGAGCAGCCCCTCCATGCCCAGGACTGATGGGCATCAGCCCTGGGGCCCAGCCTGGGTCATGGGGGCCTTTGCTACCCATTAAAGTCCTGCCCGATCCCCTTGTTTCACTTCTACCCCTTCAAACCCATCCTCCACTACAGAAACAAAAGGCAGGTCACGGCGCACCAGGTGAGAGCCTCTGATTGGGCATCTCCTGGCACCAGAGAGAGAAGTGCACAGATGTGTCTCATCTATGTGCCTAAATGTCAAACAAGTACAAGCAGGTGGCTGTGTGTGTGTGCACGCAACCGTGTAAAACCTGGGGGTGGGTGTATGTGGGGGCATATGTGTTTATCTGTACGTGTGTGTAGCCGCTGTGGTTGTCAACTCAGAGCAAAAAAAGCCCACACTTCCTGTTAAGAATCAATTAGAGCATCTTTTACAGAAGCCCCAAATCTCCCTGAGAGTGTCATCAGAGCTCGGGGAGGGGAGGAGAGGTGGGAAGGGCAGGAAGGATGGGAGCAGAGGGCAGGACTCTGCTGCCAAGTCATTGCATGACCCCGAACAACACCTCTCTGGGCCTCAGTTTCCCTTTCTGTAAAAGCAGGATGGGGGATTTAGGCTAGGTAATCTCTGAACCCTCCCACCCCCTCATTTATGGAGATAGATTAGTATCCAGAGTACATTCTTCAGATGGAGACACCACACACAGTCCGAAATCCCACCAGGCATGCCCCTGACCTCATATTGATCTGACCTTTCCCAGACCATTGTTGAAAACCTAGGCTAGACTCTTCCCTGTGGCTGTATGGGGGAGGGGAGAGGGAGGATGTTTCCAGTGGGGAAGGGCTAGTGGCAGCCAGTCTCCCACCCTCATCAGCAACTTCCTCTCCACTCCCATCCCCACCCTGACCTGCTCCCTCCCGGTTCCCACATCCTCAACCAGAAGAGAAACAAATCAGTTCCTCTGTAGGAAAGGGCAGGAGTCCCTGCCCCTTCCACGCACCCCATCTGCAGTGGGGGAGGGTAAGTGGAGGAGGGGCTGGGTTCACAGTCAAAGCTGGCCCCCCACATTTTACAGATGAGAAAACACACAGTGAGACAGTGGCGGTGCCAGGATTGCACCTAGCTTCCCACATGCCTTTCCACATCATCAGGCTGCCCCTCAGTGAAGGAGTGTACCTAACAAATTCTCATTTCCACTGAGGGTGGAACACAAGAACAGGAACTGACATTGTAGCGTGGGTACTTAGGATAGATGCCAGGAAGCACTTCCCCAGGGATTCTCCAGGACAGGTGCCAAAGGAACACTTACCTCCTCCCAGGCATGCCTTTAGAGTATAGGATTCCCTGGAATGCAGTAGCTCCTCATGGTTAGGAAAAGGGCTGGAGAGACCAGGCTTCCTGCCTAAGTTATCCTGCAGGGAAGGGGGCAAGATTCCAGGAGGAGGAGTAAAGCTACCATGGCTGGGCTCCATGCTCAGTACTCACACCTGTGCCCATTTTACAGATGAGGAAACTGAAGCCCAGAGAGGTTAAGTGATTTTCCCAAGCTCGCACAACTAGGACCTATGTGGTATGACCCCAAAATCTTTGTCTTTCCACTAACAAGTTCCCACACACAGATCACAAGATGAATTTAAAAACACGATCCACAAGGTGAGCTTAGATGATATGTGGGTGAACTGTTTTTGTTTTTTTTAACAATATATTGATCCCAGGATTCCCTGGCAGTCCAGTGGTTAGAAGTGTGTGCTTTCACTGCCGAGGGCGTGGGTTCAATCCCTGGTCGGGAACTAAGGTCCTGCAAACCACGTGGCATGGCCAAATTAAAAAAAACAAAAACAAAATGAAACAAAACCAATGTATTGATCCAAATATAAATCAGGAAAAAATAAATCAGCCGTCATACTCGTGAATTCACAGACAGTATTGCTTGGGACTAGGCTACGTTTTGAAAGGAGTTGAGAAATATTAAATGGATAATAGTTTAGGTAGCAAAACTCTGGAAAGTGTTGCATGAATGGCTGAAGCTTTAGAAACAATCCTTGAAATCTCTCGGTTGGAGGCAGTGAATACGGGCCTCTATTGGCAAACAACAGGGTGACTCCTGAGTGTGTGCTCCACTCCCACCCCGTCCACCTGTCTGTCCTGGCCATGCAGCTCAGGCTCTGGTGTGTGGGAGGGGGGCAGTTCATCCTAGGTCATGCCGGCCGGCCCCGGGGTAGGTGAGACAGAGGAGAGCAGGCTGAGCTGCTGCGGAGGGAGGGGGGCGGGAGGAAGGGGAGCCTGCGGAGGCTCAGAAGAGTGAGATGCGGCCCCTGGGCACTCGTGTCAACTCTGAGGAGAGCTCTCCACTCAGCCTGCCCTGTGTGGGTGCCCGCTTCCTCTCTCGGTTTTAGCTCCTCATTTTGGGTCCTGGTTCCTACTCACTTATGTCCCTACCAGTTTCAGCTTTGCTCATTTTCTTTATTTTTTTAAATAATTTTTCTTTTTTTTAATTAAATTAAATTTATTTATTCTTATTTTTGGCTGCGTTGGGTCTTCGTTGCAGCATGCGGGGTCTTTCTTTGCGGCGTGCTGGCTTCTCTCTAGTTGTGGTGTGCAGGTTCTCTCTCTCTCTCTCTCTCTCTCATATTGAGGTGCGCAGGCTCAGTAGTTGCAGCGCACGGGCTTAGTTGCCTCGCGGCATTTGGGATCTTAGTTGCCTGACCATGGATCGAACCCGCATCCCCTGCATTGGAAGGCGGATTCTTTACCACTGGACCACAGGGAAGTCCCTTTGCTCATTTTCTGAGAAGCCATCCAGGCAGGAGGGAGACTCTGGGCCTCCCCAAGGAGGCAGCTCCACTCCTGGGCCCTTCCTCACGGGTCTCCAGGCCTGGCCTAGAAGCCAGCTCCAAGCAGCTGAGCATCAGGCCTGGCCCCTCGCCAGCTGCCTGGACCCAGGGGACTGAGGGAGGACGCAGAGCCCAGCGAGGGCCTGGCTGGCTGACCCGGCAGTCTGGGGTCAGCTCCACAGGGGCCGGCCATCAAGGAGGTTGAGTGAGCTCACTCCAAGGCCTGACACAGAGGAACCTCTGGGCAGCATCTTCCCTGTGTCAGTAGGAAGCCCCATGGTGGCGGTGGGGGAGGGACTCCATCTTCTTTCGACCTCCTCACTGCACTAGCCCCCAGGTGGGCCCAGCCTGCCTTAATGACTCACAGCCTATTCACCCACCTAGGATTTGAATCCTGAATGATCAAGATCACATTCATCAAGAAACATTTTTCAGGTGTTTCCCCCAAAGCTCTGGGCCCAGTGCTCTTGACACAGGATTTTATGGAACCTTCACAACACTGGGGTTGATCCTATTATTATCTCCACTTAATAGGTGATAAACTGAGTCTCAGAGAAGTGAAATCATTTTGCCCAAGGTCAGAGATAGGTCAGGGAAGAGCCAGGATTCGATTGATTCTGAACCTGTGCTGTTTCCCCCATCCCTGATGAAGGGAGAGCTCACCATTAGAGAAGAAGGTGGTTCCTTCCACCGAACTCCATCCCCAGTTTCAGTACCAAGCGCATTGAGAATAGCCATCCTTGAAGCTTTAGTCGCCTATACCTTAGTGTGAGCGAGTGGATGATCATCGTGACCGTGTACCATAAATGTTTTCTCACTTAGCATCTTATTTAGTCCATGCCCAGAAGAGCAGATATCATTATGCCTATTTTACAGCTGAGGAACACAAGACTCAGGGAAGTGTGGTGGCGGGTTCTGCAATGCCCTGGCTTGCACTGCAACCTGCCCCTCTGTTGGGTGGGCCACTCCATCCACCCCACAGCCCTTCTCTCTCAGGACCTTTCTCCCAGAGCACATTTTGTTAAGAGGAAGGGGAGCCAGCGTGAGGAACCAGGACCCCAGAGAGAGAGGGCAATGAGGGAGAGAAGTGGGCTGCAAGGAGAAAACAGAGACTATCTGCACGAATGCCGGTCATCCTGATTTTGGCTGTCCTTGGTGGGCTTCTAGGGCTGCTTGCAGGAATGTAAGGGCCCCCCTTCATGAAAGCAAGACAGCTGTTCTGTGTCTTCTCCCCGACAGCCCACCACCGCCATCCTCTTTTCTAGCCATAAGACCTCCATTCTTAACCATTCCTCTTAGGACATTGCCTAATTACAGTGAGTATGAGAAAAACATGCGGATGACTCAAGGTTGTTTTTCAGTTATGTTAAACAATGTCAATGCCTGTTTGGGGGAAAGATTTCTCTGCTAATAGGCTGTTAAAAGTGTTCACCTGGAGAGCTGTGGGTTGCTCACTGTCCGGTGATGGCAGGGAGTTGAATTTCACTCAAGTAAGTAAAATAAACAGATCAGCATTCAACTTTCTGATATAACTAGAAAATAGTTTTTTAAAAATCAGGATCCTCGGGGGCTTCCCTGGTGGCGCAGTGGTTGAGAATCTGCCTGCCAATGCAGGGGACACGGGTTCGAGCCCTGGTCTGGGAAGATCCCACATGCCACGGAGCAACTGGGCCCGTGAGCCACAATTACTGAGCCTGCGCGTCTGGAGCCTGTGCTCCGCAACAAGAGAGGCCGCGATGGTGAGAGGCCCGCGCACCGCGATGAAGAGTGGTCCCCACTTGCCGCAACTAGAGAAAGCCCTCGTACAGAAACGAAGACCCAACACAGCCTAAATAAATAAATAAATAAATAAATAAATAAGAACGTGAATTTCAAAAAAAAAAAAAAAAAATCAGGATCCTCTCAAAATACTGCAGGGCAGGCCTCGATCAGGGGCTTGTACCCTTGTGCGTCTGTGCCATAGCTTCCTTTGTCATATGGTGAAGCCTATGGACCCCATCTCAGACTGATGTTCTTAAATGCATAAAATAAATAACATAGGCCTATGAAGGAAACCAACTATATTAAAATGTAGTTATCAAACATTAAAAAAATTTTTTGATGTAGATGGTGCTTCCTAATTAATGCATGAAATATCAAGATCTAGCAATAGGTCTCATAACTACTGTAGTTTTAAAACAGTGATGAATGTAAACCATATCTTGAAATATCTGAAAAAGCTAATTTGAAAATATCTGTAATTCTGTCAGTGACACCATCATGGGTCCTGCTAATACTGCTGTGGTTTGCTGCCACATCTTTGAAGAGGAAAAAAAAAATTCAGGTAGAGGTCAGTGAAAATAAAGATGTATTTTTTTTCTCTTCCCGATTTTCAGACTTCTGAATTCTATCCTTTGATCTCTAGGGATCCCACAGACCCCAGATTAAGAACTCCAGGTCTAGATCTATCTTTTATAGCACATATGTGTAATTGTATCAAATGCGGTTTTCAAAATCTGATTAAATTTACAAATAAATAAAGTGCCTGACAGGTAGGTCTCCATAAATGAGAATCTCTGTGCCCAGGGCCTGGAGCTCCTGCTAAGGTTACTCCATTCGTTCTTCTAGGGAAAACAGAGCCTCTGTTTGCTCACCCACAAAGTGGCTCCACAAAGTGGAGCTCCCAGAGCTACATCAAGACGTTGTGCCCCAGATGCCCGCAGACCGCTTGGCACTGAGCCAGGCCTTCCTCCACCAGAGGGGCCTTTGTGCCCCTCCTCACACTGATGCCACTTGGCAGGAGAAGAATTGCGTTGGGTCTGGAAAAATTCTGACTGGCCCTCTACCCTGGGAGGAGGGTGGCTTCACAACCAGCCCTGGGGAGCCTCAGCCTCCGAGGCACCCTGAGGCTCCCTCACCCAGAGCCTCGAGCTGCCTGCATCCCGGGAATTCCCCGGAAGCCCTTAGGCACCTGCTTCCCCTCTTGACTCATTTGTGGTCACATGAGGAACACAGTCACGAGCCAGTGTGACCAGGTCATTGCTGACAGGCTCACGAGACACTTGGCCAGGAATCAGGCAGCAGACAGTGGCGGCCGAGCTGGAAGGTCCTCAGAGCCCAGAGGGCAGACGGAGGCCTACAGCAGAGGCTGACTCCAGGCCATCAGGCTCTGACTCCCTAGAGTTCATGCCCCACTCCTCCTTTTCAGCCTCTCCCCATGGCCGGGCCACCCTTCTCTGTGCCAGAAATGTCAATGCCCTGGGGATCATGCACTTCCCTCTAGCCAAGGTCTGACATCCAACTGCCCCTTCTCCGGAAACTTTCCCCCTCATCCCTTCCACTTTCCTATCAAAACCCACCCATTCGGGCTTCCCTGGTGGCGCAGCGGTTGAGAATCAGCCTGCCAATGCAGGGGACACGGGTTCGAGCCCTAGTCTGGGAAGATCCCACATGCCGTGGAGCAACTGGGCCCGTGAGCCACAACTACTGAGCCTGCGCGTCTGGAGCCTGTGCTCCGCAACAAGAGAGGCCGCCATAGTGAGAGGCCCGCGCACTGCGATGAAGAGTGGCCCCTGCTTGCCGCAACTAGAGAAAGCCCTCGCACAGAAACGAAGACCCAACACAGCCAAACATAAATTAATTAATTAATTTTTTTTAAAAAAAGAAAACTTTAAAAAAAAAAAACACCCACCTGTTCTGTGTCCCGTCACCCTCTGCTCTAAGGCAACTAACTCCCAGTTACCTGCGGTACGAGGAATTTGGAGTTAAAGACCTTCATTCAAGTCCTGGCTCTGACTAGCTATGAAGTCCTCTGCCTCTCTGAACCTTGTTCAATGTCCTCATCTATTACATGATGTGTTTAAATTGCTGCCCTACCTTTCATACCTGTTATGAGGACCAAGAACAGTTTTAGATGTGAAATCACTTCATAAACTGTAAAGCATTTTCAGAGCTGTAATATGGGACTCATCATGGCTGACAAGCTGTCTGATGTGTTTCAATTATCAGGGTCCTTCTGGAGAAATGACGGTGGTGGTGTTTCAGGAGGGGTGATCCATTTAACTAGAGGGCCCTGCCACATAGTCCCACCCCATCCCCTAAATCATACCCCAAGCAAGACATGCTCTTGTAGGCAGAGTCTGGTCTTGGATCTGAGTGGGACTTTGAGAACTCTGAAGAAATAAAACCCCCTTAAACCCAACCCAGGAAATTGACCAAGTAGGTGCTGCGGCGATACAGATTTGCTTCTGCTTTAGATGTGATTCACCCAGTTTGTCTCAATCACTGTCAAGCCAAGAGGGAGACGGAAGGATGGAGCATCTGTATCTGAGGAGGGAAGCCGGAGAGGTGCTGCACCTCAGGAGCTGAGGAGTGCATTTGTTGGCTTGGGGGCCTGGAGGGTGATCTGCTGGGAATCATGCAGGGTTTCGCAGCAGAAGGCCTGAATTCCAGACCCTGCTCTGCCATGCCGAAACTATGTGTCCGTGGGCAGGTCACTGGCCATCTCTGAGCTTACACACCCTGTGAGTAAAAGGGCTGCGATAACCCCCAACTCAGCAGGGTCTTCCTAGGATTCATGTGTTCACTGTGCAAGACACAGAAACGCCTGCAGTTGGGTCACAGGGTGAAGTGCCACCCACCCCGCCTCCCAGAGTGCCAGCCCCCATGCTGCCACCCAGCACGGCACTTGTCCAGGCCTCATATGTGTTGATCTCCTCACTGGGCTGATTCCTGCAAGAGAGAACAGTGCTTCTCATCTTATACTCACAACGCCGGGCACCTGTAAGCAGGGCCCAAAGCCCAGGAAGGCCCCTTACTTCCCTGTGAGACTATGATCACATGTCTACAATTGTATTGTTTTCAGATATTTCATTCAGCTTTCCCCTTTGGGGTTGCAGAAAACCTCAGCGCCAGCTGGCATTTCCCCAGAGAGTTTCATCAATGCCCTCTCTTCCTTCTTTGGGGCTAGACAGTCTTGTTCAAATCCCAGCTTTGACACTTACTAGCTATAACCTTGGGCAAGTCACTTAACCACTCTGCGCCTCAGTTTCCTCATTTGGGAATAATAATTCAAATTACTGCTGGGTAGATGTATATTCAGCTTGACAGGAAAATGTCAAAATTTTTTCTTTTCTTTTCTTTCTTTTTTTTTTTTGGCCATGCCTTGCGGCATGCGGGATCTTAGTTCCCTGACCAGGGATCAAACCCGCCCCCCCTTGCAGTGGAAGTGCGGAGTCTTAACCACTGGACGGCCAGGGAGGTCCCTCAAATTGTTTTCTAAAGTGGTTCTGCCAATGTATATTCCCAACAGCTGTGTTTAAGAGATCTCATTGTCCATATCCTCTTCTACCTTTGTATTGTCAAACTTTGGCCAGCCAAATGGATGTAAAATGGAATTCATTATGGTGTGTGTTTGCATTTCCCTGAATGCTAATGAGGTTGAGTACCTCTTCATGCTTACTAGTCACACATATTCACATCTTTTGTTCATTTTTCTGTTGTATTGTTTACCTTTTTGTTGACTGATTTGTAGGAGTTCTGTTTTTTTCTATATATTCTTAATACTAATCCTTTGTTGGTTGTATAAAATAATTATCTTCTCCCTGTCTGTAGCCTTGTCTTTCATTTTATTCAAGGTGTCTTTTGATGAGCAGAAGTTCTTAATTTTAATGAAGTAGCACATCAGAAAGATATTCACCAAATTTTTTTCTAAAGGTTTTGATGTTTAACTTTTAAGTTCTTGATCCATCTAGAGCTGATTTTTGATGTATGGTGTGAGGTGGGGTTTTTATCTTTTCCATGGGGATGATTAAATTTTCTAGCTGCATTTGTGGACCAGTCCTGCAACCAACTTTCTTTCCCTCCGCCGCCCCCGACCCCGGCCGGAGCCAATCTTAACAGATTTTGAGGGGACAGGAAGGGAGGGCCCAGATGAAGTCTGAGTGACACAGAATTCCCTCCTGACAAGGACTTCCGGAGGGGGGGGGGGTCACATCCAAGGAGGCTAGAGACAAAAGAAGCCACATGGAAGCTTTGCCCAAGCAGCCCCTGCCTGCATCTGAGCTCAGCATTAACTATTTTATTAAAGATGTAACACACAGGGCTTCCCTGGTGGCGCAGTGGTTAAGAACCCGCCTGCCAATGCAGGGGACACGAGTTCGAGCCCTGGTCCGGGAAGATCCCACATGCCGCGGAGCAACTAAGCCCGTGTGCCACAACTACTGAGTCTGAGCTCTAGAGCCCGTGTGCCACAACTACTGAGCCTGCATGCCACAACTACTGAAGCCCGTGTGCCTAGAGCCTGTGCTCCGCAACAAGAGAAGCCACCACAATGAGAAGCCCACACACTGCAATGAAGAGTAGCCCCTGCTCGTCGCAACTAGAGAAAGCCCACGCGCAGCAACAAAGACCCAACGCAGCCAAAAATAAATAAATTAATTAAAAAAAAAAAGATGTAACACACAGATATGGCAAATAATGATAATAATAATCCAAATAGTGCTCAAAAGTATCAAATGAAGTTAAATTTTCCCACCTCCAGAGCTCCTGCCCAGAGGTAATCACTTCAGTAGTGGCTTAGTAATGATTTTTAGCTCTCATGAATTCTCTCCTTGACTGCAAATAATGTGCTTGGTGCCTCTATTTCTTGATTTATCAACTCTAGAATAACTCTAGGTATTCTCTGTTGGAAAAGTTAGTTTCCTTACATCTACCCCATCTCTCCTCCCTTCTCACCCCATTCTCAGTATTTGATTTTTTTTTTTTTTTTTGGAGGGGGCACCCAGATCTGAACCAGGGACCTCTTGATCCACAGTGATTTTTTTTTTAATGAATGCTAAATGTTATGTCAACTCCTGCAGTTGCTGCCACAGCTGTATTTCAGGAAGCCCAGCCCACTGAGGCTCCCACCCCCCCCCGCCCCCCACCCCCGGCAGGAGGACGTCAGACAGGACACTTCCCATCACCCTGCTTCCTGATTCCGGGCATCAGCGCTGAGCTGGACAGAAGGAAAACAGCCTTTCGGTGTCTGGGGCTCTTCCCAACAGTGGTGCAAATGAAAGGACTGGGCCTATTTCCTGAGTGGGGGTGGAGAGCCCCGGAGAGGGCGGGAGGAGAATGCTGCACGTGAACCCAGGCCGGTTGATGCCCTGCCGCAGGCTCCCTGTGTGACCTTGGGCAAGTCCCTTCCCTGTCTCTCCATCTGCAAAATGCAGGTTACTGAGATCCCTCCCACCATGGACTTTCTGTGATAAGATCACAGTGGTGGCTCTGAGGAGACCTTCTGGTAAAGGGTAGAAAAGGCTCTCCTGAGAGACAGTATACTACTAATACAATAAGAACAGCTGCTGTTTCCTGAGTGCCTCCCACGGGCCAGGCACTGTCCAGACAGTTCACTTGCCTGACCTTATGTAATGCTTATAACTCTCAGGGGGGCGTTATTCTCCTCATTTAACAGATGAAGAAACTGAGATCAGTGAGGTTAGGCAACTTGTCAGAGGTCACAGGGCGGGAAGGTCTGTGCCACCAATCCAATCCATCACCTAGCCCTGCTGAAGAACTTGGATATTTGAAAGTGCTGAAAATCTCCAGGGTCCCTCTGGGTATCCAGAAACAGGTTGGGAGGCCAGAGTTACCCCTTCCTGAGCCTGCGGATAGCCTGCCTCCCAGACCCACTGCGGAGACTGACCCTGGCCCAGGTCCAACAGGTGATTCTGAGGTCAGTTTCTTTCAGGAGGCCTTTGCATAGCCAGAGAAGAGTGGGGGGCTGTTTGGCCTGGGGAGACCTTTGCTCACCCACAGCAGGGACCCCAGGCAGTTCAGAGTGGCCTGGGGGCTATTTCTCTCTCTAGCCCTCCCCAGGGGCAGAGCTGTTCACACACTCCCCACCCACGGACAGGCACACTCTTGGCCACATCATGTCCTGGGGACTCTGGGGACCCACAGGCCTAAACCCAGCATGACCTGGCACTGGCCGCAGTTGGGCAGGCCTGCTTCCCTTCAGACCCAAGGCCAGAGGCCGGGAAGGAAATGAAGGTGGGAGGAGCCCAGAAATGCTGACTTTGTTGGAAAGCCGCCTGGGAGGGAGGAAGTACAGAAAGGCCTGGCCCAGGGCTGTGGGCAAAACCAGCAAAGCCGCCCTGGCGTCTCTGTAGATTCAGGGCCACAAGGGCCTCTCCTGGGCCACCCAGCCCTGGCTTGTGGCTAGGAGGCTGGGGGAAGAGACCTGATGATTTCGCACTGTAAATGAGGGAATGAGCCCAAGCCTGGCCCTGGCTGCCCAGACTATGGGGCTTTTTCCCTCACCAGCAGCCAGGGGCGGGGGGGTGGCAGCTGGTGGGCAAAGAAACACCTATAGCTTAAACAAGCCCCTTCCCTGAGAGTCCAGCCTGGGAATCTGCACTTCTGAGCCCAACATCAAGAAACAAATAAAACCAAGATACACAAATGAAACAAACAAACGAAGGCTCTTCGCTTTCGTAAGAGGGCAGAAGCCCCTCCAAGCTGAGGCAAATCTGACAAAAACCTTGAGCCTAGGTCTGAGCTCCTGAACCCCCCCGACAGGTGGCCTACGGGGGACAGGTGTCTTGCCGGCCCACAAGTGACTTGACCACTCACTCTGCACTCACTTTCCTGGTTGTGGCAATGGGGCTATAAATTGTCTGCCGAGGTCAGGGTTTCTCAGCCTCAGCACGAGTGACATTTTGGCCCAGATGGTGTGGACGGCTGTCCTGCGCCTTGCAGTATGTCCAGCAGCAACCCTGGTCTTCCCCCCTGGAAACCCCTCCCAGTTGTGACAAACAACAATATCTCCAGCCTCTGCCAAATGTCCCCTGGAGGACAACATGGTCCCCAGTTGAGAACCACTGCTCTAGATCCATTCTTCCCTTCTTTGGTAATAAGACTTTTGATTTTCAGCTGACACATAGCCATCAGGATCAAAGACCAAGGAGCAAGACCACCCTTGCAGTTGTGTGTGGCCATGTGACTAAGATCTGGCCAAGGAGAGGCAGGCAGAAGTGCAACTTCCAGGAAGTGTCTTTAAAGGGAAGGTGTGTGTCCTTATGACCTCTTCCCCATTCCCACTGGGTAGAATACAAGTATGGTGACCAGAGCTGGGTCACTCATGGGTCATGAAGTTGTTGTCAAGTGCTAAGATGGCAGAACACATGGTGAGAGAGAAAGAGGCTGGGTCCTGGGTGACCATGGAGCTGCTGTGGTAGAGATGGGATCTACCGCCGGACTTCTCACATGGGAGGACTGAACTTGAGTCACTGCTATCTTGTCTATCTCCCCCAGAGCCGATTTTAGCCTCTGATGAACTCTCCTGACACCATGGCCTCTTGTCAGTCACAGTCAAATCTAATCCTGAGTAACACATAAGATATAACTCTGCTATCCTTGCGGCTTCAATCACCCACCGTCTACATGTCCGTGACCTTCAGATTTGCCCCAACCCAGTTCTGGTAGTTCACTGGACTACTCTGCACAGCTGCTGTCCTCTCCCCAACCTGCCCCTCCCCGGATACTCCCCATCTCAGGAAAGGGCACCTCCACACCCCCAGCACCCCCCCCACCGTGAGGCATCTCTGATTCCCCTCCCCCCACTCCATCTCTCACATCCACAAGACCCAAAATCCCCTATTCTGCTTCCTAAAAAGGATCTATTCCTCCACTCCACCTCCCATGTCAATGTCCCAGCTCAGGCTCTCACCACTCCACACCTGGTCCATTGCAACCACCTCCCGACTGGTCTCCCTGCCTCCAGTCCCCACCCTGCAGCCTGTCCCTGCCCTCTTTAAAACCCTCCCATGACTTCCTTTGGTCCAAATTTTCTGGGGAACATCATGACCCCCTGCCTTCTGCCACCTCATTTCCCATCCCCTCACCCTTCCCTCAGCACCTCCTACTACAGGATACTACACAGAATTTGCCCAGTTCCAAGAATATGCTGTGATTCTCTGTTTTTGCACATGCTGTTCCCTCTCTCAAATACTCTCCCCAGCTCCTGTTCGGTAAACTCTTACTCCTCCTTCAAGGCCCAGGCAAAGGTTACCTCCTCCATGAGGCCTTGCCTGATTCCCCCAGCAAAAGCAGCCTGTTGATCTCTCCTCTAAGCTGCTGCAGAACTTGCCCCTCTAACTCAGGGCTGATCCCACTGTGTTCGCTGAGTCAGGATGTCTGTCTCATTTTATCGTACTTGGAATCCACAGCACCTAATGTAATGTTGGCAAGGCGTGGCTGTCCGACACACAGTACTGTTACCCATTTACTAAGCCCTTACTCTGTGCCAGCCTCTGAGCTAGATGCTTTATCGAAATTACCTCATTTTATCCTCAAGATCATGCTGCTGGGAGAGATTAGACTGAGATTCAGAGAGGTTGAGCAGCTGCTTCAGGTCACACAGCTTGTGCACAGACGTGTCAGAGACTGATTCTCCATCTGCTACACTTGATTCCCCCTTAGGATCTGGCCTCACCCCCACTGCCAACCCGAGGGTCTCCAAGGAAGCACCAATCACCAGAGCTAACCAGAACTGGGTGTGGAAAAAGCCCTTTGTCCTTTTCTTCAACTAACAAGTTGGGATTTGTTGAAAAGGAACTTTAAATAGGAAACCAAGAAAAAGCACCCCAAAATATATATATATATATAATTTTTTTTTTTTTTTTAACAAAACAGGTGGGCAAGTTCAGGTCCTCCCTCTGAGCTGTTACTTCCTCCACTCTAAAACCAGCAGGAGGTACTCAATGGTCTCAGAGATCCTTATCAGTCCTGATATCCTGTGATTCCTCAATTAGTTTCTCAGGTGGACAGGGGCTGGTAGGTTTTGTTGGGCCACAGCTAAGGAAGGAGGAGGGTAGGGTCCTGTTGCAGGCTGCCTAGTCCCCACCCAGCTCTCCTTCCCTTTAGGACTTGACCTTAGAGGGCGAAGGGAGAAAGACACTTGCCCAAGGGCCTCCTCCTGCCTCCTCCCAACTCTCTCGCCTGGCCCTGCCTGACCAGCCTGAGGGATGGGCTGGGCTAGATAGGCCTACAGCTTGGAGTCCAGACTGCATGCTTCCTGCAGCACCTGCAAGGGTCCTGTCCCCACTCTTGGCCTGTTTACTCATCTTCCCTCCATGGGTCACCACCCACTCTGACCTCCCAGGCGCTGGCTCCTCCTCCCCACTCCTGCCGGTGGGACCCTCTGGAAAGCCCCACTCAGAGCCGACAGGAAGGGGAGAGGGGAGGCTCGTGGGCGAGTTCCTGTGGAGGCTCAGGCTCTCAGCTGTAGCCGTTGGAGCCTGTCGTTTCCCTTTCCCCGCCCACCCAGCCGGGAGGCCGAGAAGTTTCATCACTGCCGAGTTGTTGTCCTTATAAGGGAAGGGCCTCCCGAGCCTCTCCCTTGGGCCCTGGCTGGCTGCTGGAGAGCCAGGCCAGCCTCGGGGTGTCCTTCAGGGGCCAGGAAAGGTGGGGACGCCCCAAGCCCCAAGTCAACCCGAATTCCCCTGGGCTGAGCGTCCATCTGAAGTCAGAGACTCTCCAGAGAAGAAACAGGAAGCAGTCGAGTGTCACCCCAGGCCAGGAACCCAGAGTGTCAAATCCCAGTTCCCAACACTAACCTGTGGTCTCCTAGGCGAGCTGTTTAAGCCTCAGTTTCCTAAGCTGTCAAAGGAGTGAACAGAAATACATCTTCCTCATGAGACCACTGGTGACAGTGAGAGGCCAAAACAGGCCTGCCAAGTAGTAGGTGCTCTGTGAGGCCGGGTGGCTAGGGTTTACTAACCTCATCTTCTGTGAGGCAGACCATGGGCTAAGTGTTCCACAACAATCCTGTGAAGAAGGGAGAGTTAGCCCATTTGACAGACAGGAAAAACTGAGGCACATTTTACCTAAGGTCACTCATTCATGGCTGGGGTCTGAATCTAGATATGTCTGCCTCCAAATCTAGAGTCATGTTTTTCTACTTACACCCTGCTGCTTCCTCCAGGAACTTTGTTCCTGTAACACGATTATGACAACAGGGCAGAATTTCCACCATCACCTCTCCACCCTCCACGTCCCCCCCACAGAGCCTCCTCGTAACGTCACAGAAACCTCCACTTGAGTGAGTTCGTGAGGTCTTTTCTGACAGTCCTGCCTCGTGTCTGGGACATGAGAGTAGGGGTCAGGGAGGCTGGGAGGCAGGAACACAGGACTTGGAGGGCATAAAATATGGTGGCTCCAGAAAGACACAGGGAGCTTCCAGGGCCCAGGCTCAGGTGGGGGCAGAGGGAGGGGCAATCTGGATGTCCCCTTCCCCACCAGACCCTCCCGCTCTGTCCTGGGTCCCGCCTGAAGGCAGCCACCTGTGTTGTGCAAAACCCCACAGGACTTCAGGCCACTGAGATATCGGGGGGACGCGTGTTCAAAAGAAAAAGGCTCCGTTTCTCTGCACAGGCCTCCAGCCCCCAGGGCCAGAAGGAAAGAAAGTTCTCACCACATCCTTCCTCAGTCTTGCGGCTGGCTGGCCACTGACACCTTCCCAGCAGCTGCTCCCTTCAAGGCGTCCCTCGGGAGGAGACCTTATTCCTGGGCCAGGGTGGGAGCACGTCCTCGTCAATAAAGGGACTTCTCTCCCTTACCTTGGTTCCTCCTTACCGATAAGGTGAAATGATTCGCCTGGGGTCCCTCACCTTCTGCAGGCCACCCACTTGGTATGGTGGACACACGTCAGGCCAGTGGCAGGGGAATTCAGGAGGGATACGAAAGTCATAGAACAGTCAACAAGCCCGGGTCAGGTGCTTCCTGTTGTGTTGACCACCAGGCCTTTCCAGCAGCCCTCAGATAAGGAAGGGAGCCGGCCTTTGGGGAGCACTGTGGTGCTTTCCCACGTGGGGAGCGGGTGGCACTGCAATCCCCCTTTTATGGGTGAGGAAACTGAGGCCCTGAGAGGCTGAGATTCACTGAAGTCCCTGGGTGGGACTTGACACCTTCCCAGCAGCTTGACTTGACTTGGTAGCTTGACTTGGAGCTCTGTCTACTGGCCCAGGGGCTTCCAAACAGCACTCAGCAAAGCCCCGGGGTCCTGCGGAGATGTATTAGGGGTGCCACAGGCATAAGGCGGGGCCCAGGATCACCCCAACCAGGACCAGGCTCTGAGGTTAAAATGACAGCTGGAATCATTTTGAACCATCATAGGAAACACCTGTTCAGGCAAGCATCATCAATGGAGATTAGATCTAAGGGGAAATTTTGATGAAGTGCAGCATATTTGTGCATGGTCTTTAATAAAAAGTCTCCCAGATTGCTTGTTAGTTACATGAGAAAAATATGTAACCATACAACAGAAAAATCAGACACTTTGACTGGCGGATCAAAATAAACATCACCAGTAAAAGTCGGATGGAGGTTGTGTTTCCAGATGTGATTGCCTGAGAAGGACGTAGTATCGCCTATGCAGTTCTCTGGCTGAGACTCTATAACCTTGATCTAATTATGAAGTAACCGCAGACCAACCCCAAATGAACAATATTCTATTAAAAAGCTGGGGAGGACTGTATTCTTCAAAAATACCCAAATCATGAAAGATAAAGGCTGTGGAAACATTTCAGATTAAAGGAGACTTGAAGAGACATGTATGTAATATTCAACCCTACACTGGAGGCAACATGTGATTAAAGGATATTATTGGGTCTAACGACAAAATCAGAATATGAACAGCAAGTATTCTATCGGTGTTAAGTTTACTGAAGTTGATACCTGCACTACGATTAATGAGAGAATATGCTTATTTTTAGGATATACACACTGAAGTATTTAGGGGAAAGGGGCCATGACAACTAACTCTCCAAAGACTCAGAAAAAAAAAATTGTGTGTATATTACAGAGAAGGCATTCGAAAGCCAAGCCAACAGGTCAATCTGAGTAGAGTATATGCGTGTTCTCTGTCCTATACTTACTCTCGCAACTTTTCTCTGTGTTTGAAATTATTTCCAAATGAAGTTTTTAAAAACTGAAAAGCATTGTTCCCTATGACACTTAGCCTCCGGGCTGTAGAAACGTGTTGGGGGCAGGGGGTGAGACTGGAGCGCCTGGCCAAGTTTAGCGAAGGTGGGGAGCACTGAGGGAGGGCGAGGCCCCCAGCCTGGCCTATGAGAAGTGGGCCCTCGAAGAGAGCTTGGAGGAAAGGTGATGCCCTGGTCAACCACCGCCTACCCTCCGCTTCCATGAGGCCCTGGAGCTGGTCCCCACGCCAACAAACAGGCTTGTGGCAGCGAAGTTCCACGAAAAGGGATTTATTGCCAAACTTCAAGAAAGGCGCTTCATAAGCAGAAGGCATGGAATGCCACCCTCCTCAAGGAGGCAGGCCAGGCAGCCCCTGTGAATTCCCGATCCTCTCCCCTCCCCTGGAAGCTGGCTTCCCCCTCGGGTCCAGGCTGCCAAGGCACAGGAACCCCACAGAAACCAATGGCATTAGGCCACTAAGGTGACCCCAGAGCTACTTGCTCAGCCTGGTCACTTACCAGAGGAGGAAACTGAGGCTCTAGTCCCAGGAAGGAGGCGACTTGGCTAATGCTCCAGCCGGCCCAGGCTGCTGGTGGAGCAAGGCTGTTCCCCAAAGGAAGACTGCAGGGGGCCACGTGACTGTGGGCCCCTGGCGACATTCTTGCTCTCATACTGGAGACAGATGGAGAGACAGGCAGACTGTGGCGTGGGAGCCTAGTCTGTTCAAGGAGTGTGGCTTAGGGAGGCCAAGGCAGGCTCACGAGCCATGACCTTGCTGCTTGCCTCCATCCCTGCCCAGTACAGGCCGCAGAGTGGACACGTGCCCCTCCCGATCCCTGGACACTGCCCTCAAGAACCAAGGAGAAGTAAAGAAGACAGTGACCTGTGCCGGTGGGCCTCAGAGGGCATGACTGGTGGCTGGGGGTGAGGCAGTGGGCAGGAAGGCCAGGCACGCAGCTGTGACCCTCCTTCTCTTTCAGTAAACAAAAGTGCACTTGCAGAAACCCCTGAGCAGGCCTGTCAGAAGCTGCGCCTACTCCCACAGGCCCCAGGGAGAGTGGCTGTGGCCCTCAGGGCCTCTGCACCTATAGACTGCCCTCAGTCCGGCCGCTGCAGCAGGATGGAGACTGGATGTGCTCCTGGAGCCAGAGATGATGGCGGGAAGGGGCTCGGGAGGGGCCCAGGGTGCAGGCACGGACCAGGAAAGGGAAGGAGCTAATGCTCCTTCCACAAGGAAGTTCAGGAGGAGCAGTCCCTCTAGCCTGAGCCAGAGGGGTGAGGGGAAAGGGGAGAGGGACGTGGGTTCAGGTCCCAACACACTCCCATTGGCATTCGAAGAAATAACTGGGATATTGGACCTGTTTGGGTTGAGAAGCAACCACAGAGACCCATCTATAAATCCCATCTGGGAGGCACAGAAGTTGGGGCAGCTTCTCTTCTGAAAGTTGATTTATAATGAATTACATACAGGATGTTCTGATGTCGACATCGGGTTCACCTGTACAGGAATGTGCAAGGCTGGACACAAGCGGGTCCAGGGGCAGGGACTAGACTAGAGACCCTTCGAGTTCCTCCTCCACCCTGGAGTCCTCCAATCACGGCTCACCAGAGGGGAAGGGCTGCAGAATAGGAAACAGGCCCAGGGAGGGGGCCCACAGCTAATGGCTTTCTCACACAGATGCCTCCCACCTGCCTTCAGAGGCCCTAGCTGGGTTCCAGGTCTCACTCAGCTGAAGGACAAACCTCTAGTCTAGACCCAAGGCCCCTGCAGCTACTAGGAATAGGGGGGTGGGGAGGGTTGCTTATGGCTTGAAGCTGCCTCTGCCTGGGAACATCTGGACATGGAGGCAGCAGGGGGGCTCAGCTGTGCTCTATTCAGAAGTCAGGAATGTAAACTATTGAGGGCGCAAAGCAGAGATGACGCCGCCCTCAAAAACCCGAGCGCTGTGCCAGGGCCCTGGGGCTGTTCGGAACGATCACGCCAGCACAGAGGTACCGCATGTGTGCTCCCAGCCCAAGCCCAGAGCCGGAGGCCCGGCCAGACAGCAGCCCTGGGTGGCACCTGGCACCTCTGGCCAAGGCAGGGCGAGAAGGATCCCAGGAGTCTCTGCAGGTCCTGGCCAAACCCTGACATGCCTGATGGCCCTTCTACAGCCTGGAAAGAAGCACATTTCTCGGCAGGGCTGGGCTCCGATGGACTGAGCCGGCCAGGAGGGACCATGCTCTGGCCCGGCAGGCCCTAGGGTGCACTTCTCCTGTAGAGGGTCACCAGCTCCTTCCGCTTCTCCCGGAGCCCAGGTGCTTCCTGGCTCAGCTCGCCCAGATCTCTGATCTCCTGCAGGACCTGGGTGGCCTGCCTCAGCTGCTCCACAGCCTGGCTGAGCAACGCCTCGGCATTCCCAGCAGCCGGCTCACTGCCCAGCACCTTGTTCAACAGTTTCTCCGTCTGTTCCGAGGCCACCTTCACCTCCAGCTGGGCCCGATACAGCTGTTCCCCAGGCTGCCGTGGACGTCGGGGGCCTTCCCCGAGCAGGTCCCCCAGGGAGGAGCAGCGGGGATGGAACTGAGGCTGCAGGTCCCAGCGGGGCAGGGCTGTGGACGTTGTTGCATCCTTTGGGGGAGTTCCTGGGGTGCCTGCGTCCTGGGATGGCTTGATGGGCTCAGGGCTGTCACCCATACCATTCACCGAGACCTGTGCTGGGCCTTGGGCAGAGGTCTCAGAGGCCCCAGGACTCTGGGCTGGCCCAGAAGCCTGCATGCCACTCATGGAGGCTCTCAGTTTCTCCGATAAGATCTTGGGTGGGGGTGTAGGGGGCTTCCCACCCTCCCTAGGCACGGCCTTGGAAGTCCCAGAATCGGGCACCTGGGGCGGTTCTGTACTCTCAGGGTCAGGGGGCTCCTCAGGGCTGGGGCTCTCCCAGCTCACCTTCAGTTTGTCAGGCAGGACCCTGTTGGGGGGCTGCTCAGAGCCCCTGTCCTCCCCCACTGGAGTCTCTGAGTCTTCTTGGCTTTCAGGGTGGGCCTCAGAGCTTGCTGGGACAGGGGTGGAAGCTCTCTCCCCTACAGGGGTCTCCACTCCGTCACCAAGACTGGTCGTCTCAGGCGCTGCGGAAGGCTTGGTAGGAGGCATGGGCGGCCGGGGTGTCTCCCGGGGCTGGGCTGCACTGACGTCATTGCTGGGGGCAAACACTGGCAGCCCACTGTCAGGAACATCAAGGTCCAGGCGCGAAAGCCCATCGGATGCTGCACTGGCTACCTGGGTGGAGGGGCAGGATATGGGCATCAACTTGGATGACCAGCCACTGGGTCAGGTGTGCCCACCTACAAGGTATTCAAGCCCTCCCATCCAGGCTGCCCAGGCCCCTGGCCCCCTACTCTCCAGGCGCTCTGCTCTGGTTTCCAAAGCCACCTGATTAGAAGCTAAAGTGACTCTCTGATGAATCCTCTCCTCTCTCTCACTTACACAGAGTTCCTGGTTTTGAAATCACAGGCCAGGAAGCCAGAGCTAGGGTGTCCTCTCAGCGCCCCAGCCTGGCTTCTTCCAGCCTGTGTGATAGGCCGCTCTTTTGAATGGCAATTGTGCTGGCCTGGGTGGCAGGGGACATAGTTCCAGCCCTGTTTTCGGGCCCCTACCTGGCTGTAGGCCTTGGGAGGGTCCCTTCTCTGCAACCACCCACACAGGGTCCCCACAGTCAGCAGGCGACAGGACCAGAACTCACAGATGGGTCTCCTGCATCATCCTGAGCTCACTCGCCCTGCAGACCTCTGTCAGGTCTGCCAGCCCTCCGGGCCAGAGCTCTCCACCCTTTGCCTGCCCAGCTGCTCAGCAGCCGGTGCCCACTCTCCTCGTGCTGTCACATGTGGCCCCAGACACGGGCAGCCCCAGACCACAGCTGAGTGCCAGAGGAGAACAGCTGCACCCAGCAGGCAGCTGTCCCCACCTGGCCCCAGGGGCCCACAGGGACACCCAGCAGCCCCACGGTCATGGGGACAACTCCCAGGGAGCCTCAGAGAGCCTGGAGCGGGGCTGGGCAGGAGGCCCTTCCCAAGGTCCCTCAAGGTCCCTCACTCCCTTTTACACACACAGGGTGACCTGGCCTACACATGCTCTCAGTCACTGGACACGAGTCCCTCCCTGAATTCTTCTCAGAGGGTTCCCCTCTCCAAGGCTGGCCTGCCCCACACCTCCTAGGCCTCCTCCCTCAGACATGCCTTTCCTCTCTGGCTACTTCAGTCACTCCCTCTGCAAGCTTTTCTCCCTCAGCTGACAGACATGAACAGGCTATCTCATCTCACCAGCAAACCCTCCAATGACCTTGGCCCCTTTCTGTCTCCCTCTTTCCCCACCATGGTCTATCTCCTTCTCTCCAGCACCCCCAGCTCTGCACCCCATGACAGCCCTAAGCTGACTCCTTCTCTGAGGAAATGTGCTGTAAACGTCACCATCTGCCTTTTCCTCAGTCCTGCCTCGTGACTTGTGGCTGCCAACCCGGCTGATGACCCCCAGTCCTGTGCCCTTCTCTCTGGACGCGCCACTCTCTGGCTTCCTCTTCCTTTGCTCCCTACTGCCCCCCATTCCCCAAAGGCAGCATTTGCCGAGGTTCTTTCCTGGCCTCCAAGATCTCTCCCCCAACCATCTACACCCATCAGTAACACTGGTCTGACGAAGGGTTCCTCCCTTCCCCCTCCCCCTTGCCCATAACTTCTCCCACATTCCCTGTGTCCAGGGCCTCCCTTCGCCGGGTCTCCAGGCTTGGGGGCACTCCTGACAACCCTCCCTCTTTGTCCAGTCCGCCTCCCCGAGTTCTGAATTCAATCACAAGCCCAGGTGGCTGTTGCTTCCCAGTGTCTCTCCCACCAGCCCCTCCCTTTTCACCCCCTCCTGGAGCCTAGAGGCCCCACCCCTGCCTCTATTTCCTGGGCCCCTGCCTTTCCCTCCATCAACCTGACCCATCCTACCCAGGGCCTCCAACTGACCTCTGGAACGCACCCTCCCATCCATCCTGCCCCCGACTCCTGCTTTCAAGGCCTCCACAATTTCCTCCCCCCGACCCCGCCTTCCCAGACACATCTCCCAGTCAAAGGGACCAGGCACACCTCAAACTCCCCTGCCCTGGGCCTCAAGCTCACACCATTCCCTCCACCCAGGACCTCCCTCACTCCAAGTCTGCCCGCTGAAGCCGTTCCCATGCTTCAAGGGCCAGCTCAGGTGTCTGTGGGTCCTCTGTGGTCCCTCCTGCTCAGCCTCCCTGAGCTGCCCTCTGTACCAAAATTAGACAGCGCTGCTTGGAGCAGGCCGTGGACAGGTCTCTTCTCCAGCTGGAAGCTGAGCTCTGAGAGGCGGGGACTAGCCTCAGGCTCTCAGTTTCCCTCCAGCACCAGCTTGGGTTAAGGCCCGTGGACTCAACACGGGAAGCAGGCGCACCCACGCCCTGAGCACATACAGCACACGCGCCTCCACACCGACACCGCGCATGCCACTCAGGCAGCCCGATACCAAGAGTGCTCAGGAAAAAGGTGGCCCAAGCCCGCTGCCACCTAAGGAGCCGTGGTCCCAGGCTCATCTGACTCCCAACCTTCCCAAGCTGGCGCCAAGGCCTTACCTCCTTCAGGTGGACCCTTGTAGGGGGCCGGCGCCGCTGACCCCCACGTACGCGGCCCCGTGTCACATGCTCCAGGGCACAGCTCTTGTCCACCTTTACCTGGGAAGGACAGGGAACCACGTCAGGCCCCAGCAGGCCTTGAGGAGGGGAGGAAATGCCCGGGCGTTAACCTGAGACTCAGAGGCGGGGTCTGCACCTGCATCCTTGCTTGACAGGGTCAAGTGCCCCAGCTGTCCCTCTCTTTGAGGCATCTCCCTGCTTTTCTCCCTGTCTCTACACAGCCTGCGTCGTCTCTCTGCAGTCTGAGGCTCTCCCTCCTCTGCAGCTGCTCGCTTTGCCTCAGTCTTCCTGCCCAAATGTGGGCTATCAGCCCTCACCCCTCACCCCTCAGTCCACTGCAATATGTAAGCAGCCCTGAGGCTGCTTTTGTGCTTAGCTGGGGGGGAGCGGGGAGAAGACAGCCCATGATCCCCTAGTACCTGGCTTCCAGAAAAGACCTTCCCTGGCCCCAGTCACTCTCCCAGGACCCCTGGGGATAGCTCAAGAAAGAGCAGGGCCTCTACCCCCAGGGGTCAGGGAGTCTGGGGGGCAGCATCTCCTCTCTAAGGATAAGGAATGAGGGTGAGGAGTAGCCGGGAAGCCACAGGAAGAGTCACATGGGAAATCCAGACTCTGAATCCCGGAGCAGCCTGTCCCTGCGGTGGGGGGGTGGGCTAAGACTCTTCTGCCCACAGGGGAGGCTCAGGCCCACCTGAGGGTCTTTGCAGTGGAGGAGCTGGTCCTGCTCCGCCAAGGCTGTGGGCCGAGACCCAGCCCATGCTCCTGTGGCCTCCAACACTCTCTCCCCGGAAATGGGGACACTTTCCCAAGCAAGTGAAGGGCTGAGCATGGCACAGTCACGTAAGACGTGATCCAGGAGCCATGGCTGCGAGGCAGGGAACCTGGGTGTTAAGAGGGAACTTGTGTGGGAAAATTCGCTCCCCTTGGGTCTCAGTCTTCTGCAATCCAAGGGGTCACTCTAGGTGGCCCCCAAGCCCATATTTGCCCAAACAGCTATGAATCCATGATGTCAAAGATAAACCCTCCCTAGGAGATCTGGCCCCCTGGGACACCCTGCCTGCCCAAAGCCTGATCATGGCCCTGCTGCCGTCACCACTACAGCACAGGGGTCTGGGTGGCCACTGCAGGCAGATAAGGAGGCCCAGGGTTAGAGCCAGCCAAGCTTGGACCTCACCGTCCAACTGAAGAGTGAGCTGTCAGGCTCTCAGCTCACCCACAGACCTCTCTGCTGTTTCCTGCTGTTTCCGGCTGGGGCTGGGTTGGAAAGGATGCATGGCTGCACCCAGTTAAATTCTACCCCACCACTTACCCAAGTTTTAATTTAAAACAAGTTACTTAACTTCCTTACACCTCAGTGTCCTCATCTGTAACATGGGAACACAACCACCTACTTTGAGGGGTGTTGTGAGGATTAAACGAGGTAACAACCACAGATGCCCCAGTGTTTGTAGCAGTGACATAATCAAGGGGTTGTCAGGGTGGGGTGGGGCAGGGTCCACTCTGAGATCACACACATGGTGGGAAAGGAGACCCAGAGCCGTCCACAGGACCTCATCGCACCTCGTCGAAAGCCTTGTTCTTGCCTCGGTTGATCCCTTCATTGAGGGCTTTGATCCAGGATTCCTTCTCCTCCCCGTTGGGTGCCTGGAACTTGATGTCGCTGACCTGCAAGGGGCATGCGTGGGGTGGATAGTAGATGTTTAAAAGGGTTCACATTTGGGGTCTTGAGGAAGCTTCCCACTCTGGATTGAAGTCTGCCCCCGCACAGCTGGTCAGGAGCAAACCACAATGACCCCCACATCAGGTCTGACACTGGGGCTTCAGAGCAAGGGAGGGGACAGATCCAGCAGAGAAGGGGCCCTCTCCATGTATACAGCTGCCAGAGATTTGGATTCGAATCAGCCTTGCCCAGATCTGGTCTCACTCCATGTGACTCCCCCAGACCAGCTGCCTGACCTCTGAGTTTTCTCTGTGAAGTAGGAGTAGTCCCAGTCTACTTCCACCAGACTGAGTACAATGACAGAGGTGACAGGCATGAGGGGTGTCCACTGGTGAAGGCCCACTGGAACCAGGGCCGCCCGCAGCTGCCCAGTGGGCCCCACAGCCAGTCCTGGACAAGTGAAAAAGTCCCTGGGTCTCCTTTCTGGCCTTGAATCACAGACTGCAAGAGAGAAAGGGCATTAGGGGGTCAACTCCAGCCCCCTCATCATATAGATGAGGAAAAAGAGGCTCATCAGATGGGATGGGACTTGGCCAAGGTGGCCTAAAGTAATACCATGACTTGACCTCACACCCAACCTCATCCCACGCCACCCCATGGGTTCCTTCCCACCTCAGGCAGGAGCTCCGAACTCCTACATTAGAATCAGAAGGCAGCTCAGTGAGGCCCCTTCCTGCCAGGCCCCACGGTCAGACAGGAAACAGCGGAAGGAGTGAGGCCACAGAAACCAAGGAGCCGCCCCTATGGTGGACACAGCAGTAGGGCCTCTGAGCTGCACAGACCAGCACTCACAGCTGGCTGACTCGGAGCCTCAGGGAGCTATGAAGATCAGTGATGTAGCAAAGTGTTAAACGTGGAAGTGGGCACAGAGGGGGTGCTCAGTAATAGGAATTATCACCATTTCTCTCCTTCTGGACAAAACAGTCCTAGTTTCCTCATCTGGAAAAAGGGATGACACCGCCTACCACAAAGCAATGCTGAGGGAATTAAACATGACTAAAGCCACAGCCCGGCACATAGTAGGTACTCAGTAAATAGTTACTGAATGAATAGCTAATCAATGAATGAACTGGCCCAAGGTTCCCGTTTTGGGGCCGCTGCCCACTCTGGCCTCAAGATGCCCTAGTTCTTTGTCGGGCGGGTCACCAGCTGCCCATCCCTGCCCGGGTGTTAAGATAGCGCCTTCCCTCCTGCTGCTCTCCCAGTTATGTAACATGCAGCCCGCCTGGCCCCCTCAGCATCCTTGTTATATAACTTCCTCCTGGCTGCCTCTGCCTTCTCCTCACACAGGGCCCTGGTCCCACCCACCTCCCCACGCCAGGCACAGCCAAATGCTCATTTGCATGACCAGGGTAAATTTGATCCTGGCAGCAGATCGGTAGCTAAGTCGAAAACCCCAGGGCACCTTGGCAACTGCCTCAGCCCAGCCATCAGGGCCAGTAGGGGCTCAGGAAGGGACAGCGCTGCATCTGGGCTCTGAAAGGGCCCACCCAACCCTGAATGGGGGCTGCGAGTAAGGTGGCCCAGGGCAGCCCATGAGCCCAGCTACACTTCTCCCGCTCACAGGCCCTGAGTTGGTGGGGTCCTTGCCTGGTGCAGGACTTAGCATCCCAGAGAGCTTGAGAGGCATACACTTGAACACAGCAACAGATGCAGCAAGAGAAAGAGCACTGGCCTGAGAGTCAAGATCACAGGGTCTAGTCGCACCAACCTGCAATGAGACCTGCACAGGTCTCTTTACTATTCAGGGCCTCAATGGGACAAAAACACAACCACTGGACTCAACCCAAACTGTGACCCTTTCCCACTGACAGCCCACCTAGGCAGGCTGGGGGGAGGGTGTTGGCCCAGGGGCTCCCCTAGGAGTGGGAATACGAGGTTAAATGGGACCCAGCCTCACCCTAAGGAACCCTGAAATCCTGCTGAATGAGCCAGGCATCCCACAAGGGTGGTCCGAATAGGGACAAATAGAGGACCAAGAAGTTGCTCCTCTTGCCCCACCCCTGTGTCCTGAAGGCTGCACACGTCCCTCCTCAAGCCCTTCCTAGCACAGGCCCTGCTAGGAGTTTAGACGCTAACGGGACTGGACATAGAGAAGGCCCACACATGGCTGGAAAAGGGGGAGGACAAAATGGCAGAGAGGAAAGAAGCAGGAGAGGGAGAGAGGAGGCAGGAAAGAGGAAAGGGCCAAGCTGGCTGAAACCAGCGGGGCAGCAAGGCCCAGCAGAGGCCACCCTGCTTCCTGGCAGCGTCTGCCTGTGACCTCATGGCAGGGGTGTGGGGACAGGGAGGCAGGAGGGAGAGGGGCACGCAAGACACTGGAGTCTTTGTTTATTTGATTAGAGGGAAAAAAAGGCGGCCTCAGGACCAGACAGCCAGGGTCATGTGACCTCCCGGCCAGCCTGCAGCCTCCCTGAGGAGGGGAACACCCAGGGCGATAGGAAAGGAGAGAGGATGCTGGGGGGGGCGGGGCCGTCTACCATCTGGCCTTTGGAGAGCGCCCACTCTCTGTGTGAGCTCCTGGGTGCTGAGGGTCAGGGGCCCTTGAGCCAGAACCAGGGTGGGCTGCGCTCCCGCTGCCCAGCAGCCCCCACCAATCACCCCACGGCCCCATCTCCCCGACCCTCGCCCTGCTCCCAGGGTCACCCAGAGCTGACCTGAACTCTTGGCACGATTCAGGGATGAAAGGTAGGGTGCTGGCCGAAGCAGCTGACAATGCAGCTGCACAAACAGGCCTCTCGGAAGGTGATGCTCCCCGCCCCCCAGTGGGGCCCAACCCACCTGGCCCACCACCAGATGATTCTCAGAGCCGCGAAAGGAGGTCGCCCACAGAACCGTGCTGGCAGAGGACAGAGGAGCAAGGCCCCCTCCACCTCACATCCACATAAGCTCACTAAGGGACACACAAAGACCCAGGCAGCCCCTGGGCCAGGCAAACACTCAGCAGCACATAAAGAGGTGCACACACGCCCATCAGGCACACAGGCAGACCTTCACATATAGCGCACTCTACACCTCTCCCAAATACACACACACACAAATACAGCGCCACTGAGAGAGGAAGTGGATCTCCAGGACAGGGTCACGGCTCCAGGGCCTGAAAGACCAAAATGTAGCTCTCCCCTTCCTCACAGAGCCCTAAGCATCAGAGGTCAATGAAACCTGCCCCTACCCTGGCACACCGCCACCCCCAGGGTCAGAGCTCCACGGTGGCTCCCTTGCCCCCACCCACCGCCAAGTGGGACAGAGGGTTAGTGAGTAAAGCATCATGGTCTCCTCCAGGGCCCAGAGCTCCGGGGACCACAGAGGACTGGGTTCCTGGCCCTTAAACCTATGAAAGAGACAGAATGGCTTCGGGCAAGCCCAGACGAGGCCCACTCTCCAACCCCCAGCCTCTGTGACTCAGCCCCGCTCTGCGAGGCTCCACGTGACATGCAGAGGTCGGGGCAAGGCACAGCCCAGCTGCAGATTGGCCTGAGCTGGCGAGAGGCACTGTAAATGCCAGCCTCCAATCTGCTCTCCCTCCTGACATCTGTGAAACTCCACCACATGTTAACACCCAGCCGGACTCCCTGCCAGAGGTGTGGGGTGCAAACAGCGAACTTCATGCACACACACAGCATGTCCCAGGGCAAGAACCTCTCAGGCAAGAGATTTCCTCCAGCTTCAGCCAAGAAAGAACAGTGCGAAGGGAGGAAAGCTGGGGGGCTGCAGGTCCGAGCACTGAGCCTAGGATGAAAGGTAGGAGAGATGGCCCACCCAGGAAGGCCTGGGATGAGGAGAGGGTGTGGCCGCCTGACTACATCAAGGTGTCAGAGGCCTGGTGGGGTGAAGGCCTCATCCCCAGCTTTCTTGCCTCAGTCCTGGGCCTCCTGGGTACGGGAGATGGCCAAGGGCCCCACCTCCCAAAGGCTACTTTCCAACTACAGCCTGGGAAGGAGGCCCCAGGGCCTAGAAGGGGACGGGGGAGCAGAGCTCTCAGCAGAGCTCTAAATGCGCCTCCTATCAACCAGGGGCTGGGGCGACTTCAAGATAAAAGCAAGCCAGAGGTCCAACCTGTGGCAGCCCCTGGGTCTGAGCCTCAGCCACATTCAACAGAGAACCGGCAGACTTGCATCCAGGGGCCCAGCCTGTCTTAGAGAGCCTCCCAGGGGTGACCTTCCCCAGCAGACCCTGGCCTGGAGGGAGGTCAGTCAGCAGCAGGCCTAGCCCTACCTTGTTCCCTGGGGACCGCAGCAGGATAAAGCGGTGTTTCCGCTTGAGGAGGGCACGAAGGTCCTGGCACTTCTCATAGCTGCCCAGCTCCACTGTCTCCACACACTTCTGCTCATCCTGGGGAGGGAGACAGAGGGGACATGGTGAGAGCTAGATGCCCTAGACCCTCAAACACCCAGGCCCTGCCCCAGACCCTGATCCCACTCGGTGAGGGCACTGCTTGGTCAGAGGGGGCCCTCGGGCTGCCAATCAACCACCAAGATGCAGCATTCAGACCCTGGCAAGGGGACGGTGTTCAGTCCACGCTGGTTGGAGGGATGCCCTCAAGGCTCACCATCCATGTGAGAAATGGGGCTCACAGCCTGAAGGTGTGTAGCGGGGCTGACTCAAATGTGCCTAAGGTCAAAGGAGGAAACGCGGAAGCTAGAAAGGCTTAGGAAAGTGTGCCTGGGAGTCCATGCAGGCCCAGAAGCCAGGCAGAGACCTGTGAAAGAGGTGGTCTGGAAGGAGGAGCAAGTTGTCACAAATGAGGGGAAAAAAGGCCTTCCAGGCAGAGCCACAGAGAGAAGCGTGAATAAGGCTGTTTGAGGTTACACAACCTGCCTTCACCACAGTGATCCAGAGTTGACTTCCCCACTTGGCATCTTCCTCTGCTGACCCTTGGCTTGGGGTGAGAGGCCACTCTCCATGGCCTGCACAATGGAGAAGGCAAGGGTTCCTTCAAGAGTACCCCCTGAGTCGGCCACCGTGAGGCCTCATCACTAGTAAGGCTGGTGGCCAGGACAGCGGCCAGCCTCTTCTCGGCCACCCCTGGACGCTGGCTGGGCTGCCTCTCTGCCTGCCAGCCCTGGCCCTTGAGTGTTTTCTCCTCGTGGGCTCTACCTACCAGGTGCCTCTCCAGCCAGCTGTCTGGGACACCCTCCTCCCTCAATGGTGGTCAGTTGGTTCCACTTCCAGGGGACACCCAGCTAGAACAGCTTCCTGGGTGTGGCACACTCTCCCCCTGGAGACTCGAGGGAAGTAGATGCAGGCCCTGGAGACTGGCAAGCAAGTTAAGCAAACTCTTGCTGTGGGACATCATGCAGAGCATCCAACCAGGGACCGCCTCAGTGCTCCACAGTTTGGGGTGGAATATCTGGGAGGCAGTGACTCGATTATTTGCAGAGGAAATGCCCCAATTTCCCTCCATGATAATTCGCATATACTAAGAAACCCTGACACTTAGCGAGCACTTTTGCATCCCCAATTCTCCTGAGTCCCTCAAGCACCCTGAAATCCTAGAGCCCCAGTATTTGTCTCACTTTATAGAGGAAGAGAATGAGACCTGGAGGCGAAGAGATTTGCCCTTGGGCACAGACCCAAATATAAGGAGCAGGGCCAAAGGCAAACACCCATCCTCTGACTCCCAAGCCAGAGCCCTTTGTAGCATACCACACTCCTTCCAGCCAGAGCCAGAAGCTGAACAGTGCCCTAGCAGCAGGCTGCTCTGCACCAGTGGTCCTCCAGGTGTGGTACCTGGGCCAGCAGCCGCAGCATCACCTGAGGACTTGTTAGAAATGCAAATTCTCTTGAATAAAAAAAATATATATATATATCCCACAAGGACTCAGAGGAAAAAAATATACAAATCAATTTTCACTGCAAAGTAAAGGAGCTGTTACAGTGGAGGATTACTGGACTGAATGTCAATATTATGACATAGTATGAGTGTGTTTCGTGTTTGGTAATTGCAATCATTGTTGTTTTTGTTGTGGTCATCCATTTACAATGCTTGGCGTCAGTTTATTTATCTCTTGTAAAAATAAAATACAGACCCACTCCCCGGTGCCGCTCGTGGGGGGCCCAAGTCCTTCTGATCGAGGCCCAGCCCGTGGACGGTGTGAGGCCGGTAGCGGCCCCCGGCGCGCCGGGCCCGGGTCTTCCCGGAGTCGGGTTGCTTGGGAATGCAGCCCAAAGCGGGTGGTAAACTCCATCTAAGGCTAAATACCGGCACGAGACCGATAGTCAACAAGTACCGTAAGGGAAAGTTGAAAAGAACTTTGAAGAGAGAGTTCAAGAGGGCGTGAAACCGTTAAGAGGTAAACGGGTGGGGTCCGCGCAGTCCGCCCGGAGGATTCAACCCGGCGGCGGGTCCGGCCGTGCCGGCGGCCCGGCGGATCTTTCCCGCTCCCCGTTCCTCCCGACCCCTCCCCCCGCCCTCCCTCCGCCCCTCGCCTCTCCCCCCGAAAAAAAAAAAAATAATAAAATAAAATAAAATACAGTGTGTGTGTGTGTGTGTGTGTGTGTGTGTGAAAAAAAAAAAGTTAATGCAAAGTGTATCTGGGGACCAGCGCTGGTTTGCACATTATTTCCTACAGGTCTTCGTCAAGATGTAGTTTAAATTAATCACATGTTCAGTGAATAATGGTACAGTTTTTGTAATCTTTTTTTTACCCCTATGTTACGTTTGTTCTGGTTAAGTTTATTGAAATATAATTTTCTGTCTGTTAAATCTAATAATAAAAAATTGGATAATTGGAAAAAAAAAAAAGAAATGCAAATTCTCAAGCCCCATCCCTACTGAATCATAATTTTGGGGGAATGGGCCTGGCAATCTGAGTTTTAACAAGCCCTTATGCAAAAATTTGCAAACCTCTGCTCTATACCAGAGATTCGCAACCTTGGTGGCACCTGGTAGCTTTAAAAAACCCCAGTGCCCAGGTAACATCCCAGACCAATTACATCAGGATCCCTGGGGGATAGAGCTCAGACATCAGTATTTTTCAAAGCAGATGATTGTACAGCTAAGGTGAGTAACCACTGACCTACTCTCTCTTCAGCCTTTCAGGGAAAGGGGAACAGGTGGCCAGGGTGGCCTGATCTTTCCCATCTAGATTCAAACAGGTGTCTTTTCCCATTTTTGCCTCCACGCATCTCTTTCCAATCCTTAGTCTCCAGTCCCTTCCAGGTTCCTGCACTCAACACAAGGGCTGGTAAAATCCACCTGCTCCAGGAAGCTGCCCTGCTCACCCGCAAGAGCCTAAGCCTCAGTGCTCTCTCCCTCCTCTAAGGGTCCCCATCAGAGGGCACTTCTGCAGGCATCTTACTAGGTGCTAGGGACACCCTGTCATGGGGAAGAATGGTCCTAACTCCCTGCTGAGCCATCTCTCTCTACCCTCTGCTGCATGTGTCTGCTCTCCTTTCTGTTCCCCCTACAGCACCCTACAAGGGGAAGCCCTCAAGAGGAAAAGTTTGCTGAACTGAATGCCTGACTCAGAGTGAGACTCCAGAAAGGACGTCCCCCCGACCCCATCCCAGAGAGAGAGGCTCACCTACCCCATGGGCACAGGCCTCCCCCGACTAGGCAGCTACTGGCCCAAACATACCCTCCTCTGTCTGGAAACAAAAGTCACTCCATCTCCACCACCCGGCTCCCCACGGCTGCCTGACCTGGGTCTCCTCTCAACCTGAAACGCTGAATCATCCGGCCCTTCTGCATCTCAGAAAAATCGGATAAACCAGCAGACACAGGGCGGGGGCAGCATTTTTGGAATGTCAGCCTCACTGACAGCAAAGAAACAGCCAAGAGTCATTCGCACTCGCCTAGTTCCTTACATCAGAAAGAGGAATTGAACTAGTAAGCATTTCTCAACTCCTTCTCCTGCGCCAAGCTCCCCCACCCCCGAGTGCTAAGTTCTTAAAACTGCCCTGAGGTTTTTAATAGTGATTTTTTTGTTTAAAGCATGATTTAGACTTTTTGTGTTTAGGGGGTATGAAATCCTTCCTGCTTCCCAGACGTGGGCCAGATGTAGAGAGGTGGTGACCCAGGACAAGTCTGGTAGCGCCTGACGACGGGCTGACAGCTGGGGGGCCTGTCACTCAACTCTTATGGCAGCTGGGACCGGAGGAAGCTGCGACAGCCCCCTTTATTTATAAAAATAGCCCCCTGCTGCCGCCACAGCACATCCTAATTCGGTGACAGCAGCAGTAGAGAACATCTGGGGGGCTGTCTGCACCATTCACCCCCTTGGCCTCCTCCGGCTGCTTCTCTGACACCCCAACTCCATGAGCCTGGGGACTCGGTCAGGAAAGGTGAGATGCTTCTCAAAGGCAGCTCCTTTGAACACCTAGATCTTTGTTGGTCTGCGACAACTATGAATTTGCCAAGACAGCCTGAGGCATGCTGACAGAGGCTGATGGGGAACAGGCAGGATCCCCCTTCCTCTGCCCCCAGGCCAGTTCTTCCCCGTGTACTCCGTGTGTCAGAGTCATACAGTGATAGCCCAGTTGCAGTGGACAGGCCCTCTGAGAGCCTCAACCCCAGAACATAAACAGCATCTCCAAGTAAAGGCCACCTTTTCGCCTCGGGTCTTCACGCAGAACTTTATTGACACTTATTTAACACACAACTTCCACATCCTGGGCTGTCCAAGTTCCAAACCTGCTGAAATGAAAAGGGGCACAAGCCTGAAGTGGGAAGATATGAGGACTGTGAGAGGCACAAGGACGGCAGAAGCGGCAACTGGCAGCTTGATGTCAGAGGAGAATGCAAAGCTGAAAAGTACAGTCTGGCAGTACGGAGCAGCCTGATTGATCATCAGTGACTCTGAGCCACCAAGGAAAGACTCTGTTTAGGCCAGCACCTTCTGTTGAAGGGCAGACAATATCCAACATATTTTAGAGGACTTCCACCAAGAATAAGTTTTAGAGTTTACTTGCTGGCATAGCTGGATGGAGAGATCCCTGACTTTGGTTCTAGACCTGACCTTCATTCACTGAGATGTTGAACAGGATTTGAGCACCCTGGGCCTCAGGGTGCTCCTCTGTAGAATGTGACATGATGACCATTCTTTTTTTTTTTTAATATTTATTTATTTATTTGGCTGTGCCAGATCTCAGTTGAGGCATGCAGGATCTTCGTTGCCGTGTGCAGGATCTCTAGTTGCGGCATGTGGGCTCTTAGTTGCGGCATGTGAGATCTAGTTCCCTGACCAGGGATTGAACCCAGGTCCCCTGCATTGGGAGCACGGAGTCTTAACCACTGGACCACCAGGGAGGTCCCCATGATGACCACTCTTAAGGGACTATCGTGAGCATCGTCCGAGAGGTATGTAAGACCTCCAAACAAGCATGAGCAACAAGTATTATTTCTACTATCATTACTGAGTGGAGCAAGCTTCAGTTTTCTGGAAACTTCCCAGATGTGGAACCTAGCCCCGGGACAGGGAGCTGCAGTGTAGGTGGACAGCTGAGGAGACACACACAGCCCTGTGTACATATGCTTCAAAGAGCCCCTCATCCAGGAGTCCTACACTCGCACCTAGAGGTATTGTCCTTGTACCACACAGACCCAGAGAAGACCAGGCAATCGCCCAAGGTTGCACAGCAGGTCAAAAGCGAAGCAGGCCTTCCAGTCCGGGTTCTGGAATCCTCTTCTGGCCTGGGCTGCCCTCACTTTGCTCCCTGACCCGGCACCCCCAAACTCAGGACCAGGCAGTTCCTTACCTCATTCTCGTAGACCAGCAGCTGGGCCTGGCAGAGGAGCAGGTAGCGGTCTTTCCAGAGGCCCAGGAAGCCCCCGCTGCTCTTCTTGATCCAGCCAGCCTTGTCCGCTGTCTGCGCTCCCCGAGGCTTCTGACCCCCCTCCTTCACGCCCTGTAACATAGCATCCGGACATGCCGTGAGGGTTGCTGCCGTTGAGGCCACACAGGGATGTGTCCCTCTGCTGGATACCTACTGATATCACCCCATTTGAGCTTCCCCACAACCCCTGAGGCAGATATTCTCAATCCAATATCAGAAATAACAGTTAATAACAGCAGCCACAACAATAACAGCTGCAGTCACCTTATACTGAACCACTGTATTATGTTTTACCCAAACTGTCTCATTTAACCCATGCGACTACCCTCCCAGGTGGTAGCATCATTAGCCACATGTCACAGCAGACTGAAGCTCCGAGAGGGGAGGTGACTCGCCAGAGTCACACCCCTGGAAGGACAAAACCAGAATTCAAACTGGGTCTCTCTGACCCCATGTTCTCCCCTCCACCATTCTGCCTCCCGTGTATTCATTCAACCTCATCAACACACGCTGTACTGAGCACCTACAATGTCACGGATGCTGCAGTAGGCAGGGAAGAGTAAAAATAATGCATCTTTGCCCTCATAGGGCTGGCAATGCGGGGAAGGAGGAGCTGAACAAATAAACACCAGACATAAATACATTAACAACCATGAAATGCTATGAAGGAATCCGTGAAGGGGAAGTGAAGAGGAGGGAGCGCGAGAGGACAGTGGGGGACCTGGCTCAGGTCAGGGTGGCTCAGGAAGGCCTCCCAGAGAAAAGGACGTTCACGCAGGATCAGAAGGATGGGAGGAGGCAGGCAGGCAGAGTGGTAATCTTCCTCTCTACCCCTGCCCTTCTAGAGAGCCCACTCTGCAGCCCCTGCATCCTACCCCAAAGCAGGAGGTTCCACTGCCCTAATCCCTGCCCCAGGCCAGGACTTTAGGGTAGCCACCTTGTCTGGGCTCCAAGGACGCTGCCTTCGACCACAAGCAGGTATAGGAGGTAAACTCAAACCCTTCCCTAGGACATGGCAGCCACCCTGGAGTCTCCAGGCCAGTCACTGACATCTTGTGCCTCTTGATTACCTGCTTGAGTAGCTGGGCGCCAGGTATATGCCTACCAGATGGGGTCGAATTCACATTTAGTCCCCAGAACCATTCCTTTGCACATAATGGGTGCTCAAGAAATATCTGTGAAATGAAAATAAAAATACACCCAATTTGCTAACCACTTTGCTTCAATGACTGGTACCCACAGTGGTGAGTGTGAAGGGGAGAGTGGAGGAGAGGGGGGCTAAGAGCATGTCAGAATCTACAGGATGCTAGAAGGAAATCAGCACTGACTAATTCTGACTGCTTTATAATTTACATAAAGTTTAAAAAAGGGGCTCCAGTTAAAGGGAGCATATCTCTCCCCAGGGATACCCTGTGGCCACAGCTGCCTTTGGAAGGACAAGTCCAGACAGAAGTGTGGTAGGCTGTCAGGGGCTGGACAGGGCATGGCCTCCCTGCGCTCCATCATGGCAGGGAATCCCCAGTCCGGTTCTTACTATGGCCCCCTCCCCCTCTGAACTGCATACTCCAGTGGTCAGGAGTCTGAGCTTTGAAGCCCAAGTCACGCAGACCAGAGGCAGGTCACTTGGTCCCTCTAAGCCTCAGTTTCTTCATCTGTGAAATGATGATATTAACAGAAGTTGCAAGGATTATAACTCCGTGAGGGCAGGGGTTTTTGTTTTGATTACTGCTGTATCCCCAATGCCTAGACAGTGTCTGGCACACACTAGGTGCTCAATAAATGTTTGTTGCTGAACAAAAAGATACGACATACAAAGCAATGCCTAAGATACCCTAAACTTAGTAAATGGCAGCTGTCATTATTGTTACTGTTGTCACTGCCATCCTCTCTGGCTCTCTGGAACCCCTTCCCTGGGCCTGGTTCAGAATTCAGGACAAGGCCTTTCTGGGCTTAGCTGCTGGGCCTCAATGCTCCCAGGAGCTCCAGGAACATGAGGTGCCCCTCAGGGTCTCTCCCTAACTTGTAGATGGCAAGAGAAATGGAGAAGTGGAATGGTCCCAAATGGTCTTCCTGGATGGAGAAATGAGGAAGTGAGAGGCTTGCTGACAGGCCAGTTATGAGCCACCCTGATCAGGGAAAGAGGGGACTTCAGGGCCCTTTGACAAGAAGGGGGAGGCTCTAGCATCCTACCATGCACCCAATGCCCCCCCCCATCACCAGAGACCCTGTGTTCAGCCCCATGGGCTGTGTGACCCGCTGGGGCCTCATCCACACAGAGACCCCTCCATGCTGGCCCCCACCAGGGCTGGAGGGGTAGAAGTGGGAAATGGGAAACCCCACCCCAACATCTGCCATGTCACACCCCTCCATTAGCAACTACAGCAGCTGGCCACCCCCTAGGCCTGCAGACTCTAGGCGTCTCTTAAACAAGACTGCGGAGCATGCTGCCCAGATCTACCTCTGAGCTCCAAGCTCGCCTCCTGTTTGCAGAGGCCCACCCACGACCCCCTGGGATCTCACATTCCCCCTCCACTTGTGACCTCCCCTACTCGCCTCACCCACAGCCTGAGACGTGAAAACTTCCTGCCAGCTGGAAGCTCCCGGGGGCCAGGCTGGAACCTGGTACCCAGACCACCATCCTCCCGGCATGTAGCGGAGAAGTGCCTGGTGAATACCATGACTGGATTAGCTAGGGAAGCCAGTCCAGAGCCTTTAGGGATGGGAGTACCAGGATGGCACTGAGGAGAGAAGGCACTTGAGGATGAGGGGAGTGACAGCTGAGGGGCTGGAGGTGGCATGAACCAAAGCCCAGGGGAGGGTCTCCTTGCCAGAATCAGCCACAGCAACAGCCACCAGAAGACAGGCCTGGCTGGAGGACAGAGTCCTGCCATCCTTCACCAGCCCCTCTCCCTGCCCCTCAGACACTCTCCCACCAGGGGGCCGGAGATGCCCCAGTAAGTTTTAATAAGCGGGCCCTCCCCTTGGCAGGGCTCACAGGGGAGGTTTTGTCCTGCTCAGCCCAGTTTCTCGGCCTCCTCTCCTCTTACTGACCAGCTGACCACTGTTCTTCCTGTTTCGCTCTCTCTTCTCCCACCCATCCTCACTCAGGCCCTCCCCCCCGCCCACCGCGAGCAGCTCCTGAGACACCCCTGGGCACCAGCCTGGCTCTGCTTTGCCTGAGATGGGAGGGCCTCTGGGTCATTCATTAAAAATAAAAAAAAAAAAGAGGAAAAAGATACCAGGTCAGTCAGCCCAACACTGTGCACAGAAAGGAGCATGTGGAAAGCCACAACACGGGCCATGACAGGGAGACAGAGATCAGCAGAAGAGAACTTGTTGGCACCTCACATCACAGGGAGCTTAGGATAATGACCTTTGCCCTTTGACTAAACCCCATGATGCCCTGACCAAACTCTGCTAAGAACCTACCATGTCAGAGCCCTGTGATGGGGCAATCAGAGAGAGGAAGCACAGGCTCTGACCTGGAGAACTTCCAGTCTGATGGGGGCAACACAGACCCTGCATAAGGGAAATCCCCAGTCTGGGGGTTGGGTAGGCATCCCCTGCTTGAGAGGATCCCAGCCCACTGGGAGGGCTCTAGCACTGACCCAGACAGATACCCCGGTCTTGGCTCTCTGGTAGGGTAAGGACTTGGGGTTAGTTTGGGAAGCCCTTGCAGAAGGAAGGGTTTTGGTAGGACCGTGAGGAGGGAAAGAGACACACATCTTGGCTCAGAGAAGAAGGAAAGGCACAGAGGGTATCAAAGACCCTATACTCTCAACCCCTTCACTACAGGATGAGAAAGTGCAGGCCAGAAAGGGTCGAAGATTAGCTTAAGGTCACAAAACCAGTGCTGGGACAGGACACCGCCCTGCCTCTCTCTAGATGTGTTAGGGCAAAGGAGCAGCCTGGTGCCACTGGAGGCCAAGCCAGGGAAAGGCATGACTGAGAGGAAGAGGGGCAGAACCCCAGGGCGGAGATAGGAAAGGCTGAGTCCAGCTGCAACAATACCTCACACTGATAACTGAAGCTTTCAAAGCTTTTGCACATAAACCATCACATTTCTGGACTGCCCACCTCCCTCATTTTATAGATGGGGAAACTGAGGCCCTGAGAACACAAATGGTTAGATGCCCCATGCCCAGACCTACACTTCTGCACCAAATCTCAGCCTGATGGGGACTACCAACCCATTGCATGGAGGAGGTCACTGAGGCTGAGGGGGCTTGGCATCAGGGTTCCTGGGGCATGGGGAGGAAGTTCAAAGCCAGGGGGAGGACTAAAAGCAGCCATTTGGGAGTGAGGTGATGAGGCCAGCCCGGGGTCATGGGGCAGAGCAGATGACTAAGATCTAAGAGGTGTTTTAGAGAAAGGAGGATGGGCACTGAGGCCTGGAGAAACAAGAGGAAGTTAAGGGGAGAAGAAATGAGAGGAAAAGAGGGATGTCACAGGGGGAGCGGGGTAGGGAACAGGGAGCCCCCGGCTGTGTGGGGAGGTGGTGGGCAAGACCTTAGATAGCCCAGATGTGCGGGGAGCTTTTGGCATCTGGGAGTCAGTAAGTGGCAATGTTAGAGACTCAGGACCAGAGAGTGTACAGGGTTAGGCTGACCTCCAGACGAGCCATTGGCCCAGGAGGCCCCAGGAGAACTTCCCTTAATTGGGGGCCAGAGCAGATCAGGAGATGGAGTAATCCTGTCCCAAATCCCCTGGGAGAAGAAGAGGGGCCACAGCCAGACAGCCCAGCCCTCACAGCAGGGGTGGGGAAGCCCCACTCCTGTCAGCAAGAAACCACAGCCAATCATAGTGGCCTGACTTTGCCCCCTATTTCCACCCACTATGAGAGAAGGGGCTACAATCAGGACCCGGGGAGGAGACCAGGCCCTGTGTTTTATAGAAGAGGAAATGCAGGCTTAGAGGGGAAGTGACTTATCTACCATCCCACAGAAATGCAGGGCCTGGCCTGGAGGGAACTCTGACAGATACCCCAGCTGCCCCTGGGCAGTGGTCCCAGGAAGCAGGGAGAGGAGCACTGATGGGGACACAGGCAGCCTGGTCCCCAGCTGGCCAAGGTTGCCCCAAGAGTGAAGGTTTCATCTTTCCTCCCCACTTATCCAGGCAAAGACACATCTCCTCCCCTCGGTCTGGGAGGGGCAGAAGCTGAGACCCCCTTGGGGGACCAGAAGCAAAATCCTCTAGCCACAGCAGGCCCCTCCCTAGTTTATGCATTCCACAGTCACACATTAAGTGCTGGCAGTGTGCCTGGATGAGGGGGCTACTGAGAGAACTGAGTCTGCAAGTGAAGGGCAGGGGTCACAGAGTGCCTGACCCCACCCCAGACCAAGAGGGTCCTGAGGGGGAAGAGGGAGGCTCAAGGGGCATTGCTGGTCCAGCTGCCCAGCTCCTCCAGGGAGTCAGCCCTCCAGGGATGTGGGGAAGGCAGGGGCAGGGATCAGCCCCTACAAGGGCCTGACACCCAAGCAGGGGAGAAGGTAGACTCACAGGGGAAAGGGGACTCACAGGGACTTAAACAGGGGAGAAAATGCAACTTTTCCAGTCCTGCGGCCACCAGACAGGGTCACAGCCTCAAGATTCCTTGAGACAGGGACTCCAGAACCCACAGACCCACCACAACACACACACACACACACACACACACACACACACACACACACACACACACAGTGTGCCCTAAGGATCCGACGTGGACGGCACAGGGAGTCAGTGGTAAACAGGGTTCGAGCCCAGCAACCTAGGACACTTTCAGCAAGTCATCAAACTGACCAGAGCCTCAGTCTCCCCATCAATCCAATGGGAACAATAACAACCACCATGCCCATAGTTGGTGAGAGAAGACAGAAATAATGAAGGAGGATGGGTCTGCGATCCCTACCCCCGCCCCTGCTCATCTCATTTGCCTAGGCTTTGCCTGGAGACCCGCGGGAGAGGGGCTGGCTGGAACAAGGGCCTGAGCCAGGGACCCCAACCGCCGCGAGGGTCTCGAAGACCCCAGCCCAGGTCCCCCGACTGGCCCGGCCCTCACCTCCTCTTCCATGACGAATCCGCTGAGGTCCGGCCGCTCGACCGCTCGGCCGCTCACTCCCGGCGCCGCGCGGTCTCCGTTACCTCCATCCACCGCCGGCCGGGCGGCGGCTCTATGCGTTCTGTCCCGCTGGCTGCCGGGGGCCCAAGAAACTTCGGGGGGGCGGGGCCGAGGGCGGGGAGAGGCTTCCGGGGGCCGGGGGCGGGGCCCGAGGAGGGGACTAGCGGGGCCCCGAGGCCCTGGTCTGGGGCGGGAAACTAGGGCCGGGGCCGGGCTGAGGGAGGAGCCTGGGCGGGGCCGGGCGGGGGCTTGGGGACTGGATGGAGGAGCCAGAGCTGGAGGAAGATGGGGGTGGGGTGGGGAACCGGGCGGAGAGAGGTTTCCCTGACTCGCGGAAGAAGAGGGACTGGAAAGGAATAAAGGGTCCGGGGACCGGCAGGGGGAGGGGAGGGGGCTTCCGGCCAGAGGCAGAGGCGAGGGAAGCGGGCGGGGTCCGAGGGCGGGGCCGGGGTGGGGCAAGACCAAGAGAGCGCCCGAGGAGGTGGCGGCTTCTGCATTTCAGGTCTCCTGACCGAGTGGGCTGGGGTTGCCTGGTCGGGCCAAGCCGGCCTGGGCGGCCCAGAAATGGGGGCATCGAGAGAGTCCTTCTTTCCTACCTGACGCTAGGGTAGTGGCGACTACCTGGTCCTCTTCTTCCTGGAACCTCCTGGCAGGGCGGCGCCTGGAGCTCGGATCCCGTCCGGAGAGTCGTTTAACGGGAAGACCTGGGGCTGAGAGTCTGGACTCCAGGGTCCCTTTGGGGGAGGAGGTCTGCCTCTGACTCTCGGGGGTCCCCAAATGCAGTGTTCTCCTGCCCTCGTTGGGCATTGTTCAGAGCTGTCCTCCTCTGGTTCCTATATCTGAGGGCCCCCGCCCCCACCCCCATCCAGCAGTGAATCTTGCAGCCTTGGCAACCTTGCCGAGGAGTGAAATGTAGGGACCAGATAATGGTGTTAGTTATACCTTGTACTCTCACTTTACACTTAGAGAATCAGAGGCCTAGGGAGACAAGGTGACTGGCTACATCCCAACCTCCAGCACGGTCCTGTTCCCTCCACACACACACACCTCTTCCCTCTTAGCTCTCTGGGTCAACCCTGCCCAGTGCCTCTGCAGGAAGAATTAAGTGCGTGTGGAATCAATGGTGACCTCCTTTGGCTCTGGCTGCCATAGCAGCAGCTGTACCAGTTGACCCAGCTCCCCTTTCACTGCCTTCTGCTGGCCCTCAGGCTTCCAAGTCACTTCCAGTCAGCATGGAAAAGGGCAGCCTGGAGCTCCAGGGCCAAGAGGAAAGAAGATGGAGTCAGACTTTTTCTTCATACCTGGGCCTGGGTTCCTTTATCTAAAGGGATGAAGAAAACCCAGCCTGGGAAACTGAGAAAATCAGTATACATGACAAGAACCTCTTGTGGCCACCACACGGTTTTATTCCCTCAACTTGCAGAGCTGTGCAGCTGTTGTACCCTGTGCCTGAGGACTCAGAAGATCCTGTATCTGGAAACTCATGTTCCGCCTGCTGGAGACCAGAGCCCCTGGGGAATTCGTGTTGTTGCACAGAAGCAACTCATGGTGGGGTGGGGGTGAGGTCAGTTTTGATACCCAGGCAGCTCTGTCCCTTGAGAGTGAGCCACTGATAACCACTTTGGTCTCAGTTTCCCCATTCAGCCCATATTGGCCCTCTGGTTGTTGCCTCCACACCACACGCATTTTTTTCATCACAAATATTTTATTTGCCTTGATTATGCGTCAGGCCCTACACTAATGGCTGGAAGGTAATGGCAGGACCCAGGGTCCCTGTCCTTTTTCAGGAGAGAAAGGCATGTAAACAGAGAAAACTATGTGTTAAATGTGAGGATAAAGGCATAGAGGAAGGAAGGGCACTAAAACCGGGACAGAAGGAACAGGCATTCCAGGCAGAGGAGACAGTGTGAACAACATGGAGGCATGGAGGCATGAAAGAGTATTGTGTGTGTGTGTGTGTGTGTGTGTGTGTGTGTGTGTGTGTAGGGAGGCCAGGCTGGAGAAGCAGACAGAGCTTGGTGTAGAGAGGACCTTGAAGTTGTGTTGAGAAGACTACATTTCAACCTCAGGCCAATGGGAAGTCACTGAAAGTCTGGGGCTGTGGAAGTGTTGGAGTCTATTTTGCATATGTGCCATTTAATCAACAAAGTTTATTGAGTGCCTCTGAAGTGGGGTGTTTTCCAATACTTCATCCTGGCATTTATCTGTTCACTCAAAAGAATTTGGGGCACCTCTGTTATCTGCTTACTGTACTAAACTCCTCACAAAAGTAGGTACCCATCCATGAAATAAATAGAATTTTTATCCTCATTTTACAGATCAAGAATCCAAGGCTTGGACCTGTTTAAGGTCACTTGACTGGTAAGTGGTGGCCCAAGGATTCAAACCTCTCCTGACTCCAGTGCTCTCTCTAAATGATGTGTTTTGGCAGCATTGTGTGACCAGGCCACAGAAAGGCCCAGGCCCTGCCTTGTAGAGCTGATGAACCAGTAGGAGGGTAGACACGTCCTGAGAAGGGTACACGGTGTGTGCTGAGAGCTGGTTCCCAGAGGGGCTGGAGTGACTAAGTTGTATTCTAGCAGGGTTCGATGGATGGGGGCAGAGGGGGTGCAGCGGGAATTTAGGAAGTGGGAACATCTCACAAAAGTAAGAACTTGTAGAAGACCCTGACTTGTTAGGGGACTGTAGGCAGATTTCTGTGGTCATATACGTGTGATGGTGGTGGGGAGTTCAGAAAGATGGCACCAAGGAGGCAGCAGGAGCTAGGGCACTAAGTGCTTTGAGTGCTGACCTGAGAGATTTGAAATTCCTCCTGCAAATAGCTGGGGGCCACTGAAGCAGTGAAGCAGGGCCTGACATGATTTTCATTCTGAAACCTCATTTTCATAACTGCTGTGTGAAGAATGGTGACAGGGCAAGAGAGACATGGAGACCCATTGGGTCAGAGATTGTTACAGAAATCCAGGTTGGAGGTGACGGAGCTTGAACCAGGCCAGTGGTTATAAGGATGGCAGGAGCAGATTCAAGAGATAGTAGAGATAGAGGGGTCGGGGCTTGGAGAGAATGGTTTCATTATTCATTGATAAATATCCATTCAATAAGTATCTGTTGAGAGGCCACCATGTCTCAGGCACTGTTCTAAACACGGGGCACAAAGCCACAAACATGACAGGGGTGATCTCTGCCCTCTTGAAGCCGGAAGAGAGAGATGATAGGCAAATAAACAAATGACCACGATAACAACAGAATGTGATAAGTTCTCTAAGGAAAGTAAACAGGTAATAAAATAATAATTGGGGAGCCAATTTTAGATATGGTGTGAGTGGTGGGGGGGAGCTTTTCCAGAGTGGAAATTTCAGCTGAAACCTGAAAGATGAGAAAGAGACAGTCACCAAAAAGAGGCAGACAGTCACAGTGAAAGGCGGAAGATATTTCATGCAGAAGAAAGAGCAAATGCAAAGCCTCTGGCATAGGGTCTTCAAGGAACACCAAGGAGGCCAGTGTGACAGAAGTATGGTGAGTAAAGAAGAAAGTGGTAGATGTGAGATCACAGAGGAAAAAGGGGAGGGAGTTGGCCTCAGGCTATGGTAAGGACTGTGGATTTTATTCTAAAAGGAATAGCCTGGGGAGGCATTTAACTAGAGCAGTAGCAAAATCTGATTTATGTGTTTGAAAAGATCCCACCTGCTGCTGTTCAGAAAGGATTGTAGGAGGACCAGAGTGGAATCTAGGAATCCAGTGAGATTATGAGACTACTGCTGTAATCCAGGGGAGAGCTGACAGATTGCTAGTTCTAGGTTGTGGGGTGGAGGTGGAGGGAAGTGAATAGATTCAAAATACATTTGATAACCTATAATGGAAATGAATCTGAAAAAGGATATGAGATATATATATATATATATATATATATATATATATATATATATATATATATATATATGAATCACTTTGCTATACACCTGAAACACATTTTAAATCAACTATATTTCAATTTTTTCTTTATCCATTTATCTGTTGGTGGCCATTTAGGTTGCTTCCATGTCTTGGCTATTGTAAATAGCGCTGCTATGAACATTGGGGTGCATGTATCTTTTTGCATCAGAGTTTTCTCCTGATACATGCCCAGGAGTGGGATTGCTGGATCATATGGTAAGTCTATTTTTAGTTTTTTAGAGAACCTCCCTACTGTTTTCCACAGTGGCTGCACCAAATTTACATTCCCACCAACAGTGCGCATTCTCCACACCCGCTCCAGCATTTGTTGTTTGTGGACTTTTTAATGATGGCCTTTCTGACCGGTGTGAGGTGATACCTCATTGTAGTTTTGATTTGCATTTCTCTGATAATTAGCTATGTTGAGCATCTTTTCATGTGCCTATTGGCCATTTGTATATGTCTTCTTTGGAGAAATGTCTATTTAGGTCTTCTGCCAATTTTTTGATTGGGTTGTTTGGTTTTTTTGTTGTTGTTATTACTGAGTTGTATAAGCTGTTTGTATATTTTGGAAATTAAGCCCTTGTCAGTCGCATTCTTTGCAAATATTTTCTCCCAGTCCATAGGTTGTCTTTTCATGTCAACTATACTACAATTCTAAAAAACAAAACAAAACATTTTGGAGGCAGAAACAACAGGTTTCGATGGTGGATTGGATGTGGTAGGTGAAGAAGGAATCAAGGATATGGTGTGGGTTTTTAACTTGAGCCAAAAATGGAGGTGCCATTTACAGAGATGATGAAGACAGGAGAAAAACAGGTCTATATGGTATTGGAGAAGGAGATTAAAAGCTCTGTTTTGGAGAGAGTGAGTTTAACATGCCATTTAGGGCCTTCCCTGGTGGCGCAGTGCTTAAGAATCCGCCTGCCAATGCAGGGGGCACGGGTTCGAGCCCTGGTTCAGGAAGATCCCATCATGCTGCAGAGCAGCTAGACCCGTGCGCCACAACTACTGAGCCTGCGCTCTAGAGCCCGCGCACCTAGAGCCGGCGCTCCGCGACAAGAGAAGCCACCGCAAAGAGGAGCCCACGCACCGCAATGAAGAGTAGCCCCCGCTCACCGCAACTAAAAAGAAAGCCCACGCGCAGCAACGAAGACCCAACGCAGCCAAATATAAGTAAATAAATAAATTAATTTTTTAAAAAACCATGCCATTTAGGCATCTGTATGGAGATATCATCAGGAGGACAAATGGCAATACAGTCTGGAGTTCAGGGGAGAAGGGCAGGGTGGGGTTATAATATTGAGAATCAGCATGTAGCTGATAATGAAGCCATGAGATTGGAAAAGATAGGAAAAAAAAATAAAGTCCTCCCACATTGAGAGGTCTGGTTGAGGGAAAGGGATTAGCAAAGGAGACAGACATGAAGCAGCCAATATGTAGGAAAAACGAGGGGAGTATGTTGTGGAAGTTAAGAGAGTATTTCAGCGAGGTATAATCAGCTGTACCAGAGGTTCAATAAAATGAGTGTTAGCTGCCCAAAGAAGAAGCAACACGAGGTGAAGTGCTCTGGAAGCTGGAAGACCGCGAAACACCTTCAGCTCCTCTGCAAGGCTTGTAAGCTTAGGGCTGTAAAGGTGGGGAGGGCAAAAGCACAGGGAGAAAGGACCGCAGGGAGAGAGGAAGGAAGGGGCTGGCTCTTTCAAGTATCAAACGAGAAAACGCCGAAAGTGCAATTAGTAAACCACCTAGTCTTGTGCTGATGTCGTCGTTATTATTAGTGAGCCGGGGACTGGACTGAGACCGCCAGTGGGAGAAAGCAGATAAGACGTATAGAAAGAGTTCTGGAGGAGGAAATTTCATAGTGAAGAAAACCCGTTCCTTCTGACAGCTTGCGTTAAAACCAGGCTTTGGATTAGGCGAGGAGATCGGGGAGCAGTGTTGCGCTTCACTCGGAATTGACCCCTCGGCGGCAGCAGCGAGCAGAAGACCGGCGGATGCGAAGAGGGCCCAAAGCCCAGAGGGAGGAAGTCCGGCCCCAGATGTGAGGAAGTCCAGCCCCAGATGTGAGGAAGTCCGGCCCCAGATTTGAGGAGTCCCTCTGCCTCCGCCTCCCTCCTCCATCGGCCAATCAGAATCCAGCTGACGGCCGGTGGCGCTGGAGCGGGGAGGAGGGCGGAGTCTGAGGACCGTTAATCCATCGCCAGGCGGTATCTAGTTTTCCTCCGACTCCTTTCGCTCCAAAGACTCACTGTTAACCTCGTGGGCAGAAAACCACTTTGGAAGAAGCTCTTGCAGCTTCATATAAAACTAAATATAAACTCCATGACCAGCAATTTCTCACCTAGGTATTTATTCAAGAGAAAGCATAAATCCCAGGGGCTTCCCTGGTGGCGCAGTGGTTGAGTCTGCCTGCTAATGCAGGGGACACGGGTTCGAGCCCTGGCCTGGGAAGATCCCACATGCCGCGGAGCAGCTGGGCCCGTGAGCCACAACTACTGAGCCTGCGCGTCTGGAGCCTGTGCTCCGCAACAAGAGAGGCCGCGATAGTGAGAGGCCCGCGCACCGCGATGAAGAGTGGCCCTCGCTTGCGGCAACTAGAGAAAGCCCTCGCACGGAAACGAAGACCCAACACAGCCAAAAATAAAAGGAACCAACTGGGACTTCCCTGGTGGCGCAGTGGTTAAGAATCCGCCTGCCAATGCAGGGGACACGAGTTTGCGCTCTGGTCCGGGAAGATCCAACATGCCACGGAGCAACTGAGCCCATGCGCCACAACTACTGAGCCCGCGTGCCACAACTACTGAAGCCCACTTGCCTAGAGCCCGAGCTCTGCAACAAGAGAAGCCACCGCAATGAGAAGCCCGAGCACCGCAATGAAGAGTATCCCTCGCTCGCTGCAACTAGAGAAAGCCCACGGGCAGCAACGAAGACCCAACAACGAAGACCCAATGCAGCCAAAAATAAATAAATAAATGTATTTAAGAAAAAAAAAAAAAAGGTAAGCATAGGGACTTCCCTAGTGGTCCAGTGGTTAAGACTGCACTCCCAATGCAGGGGACCAGGGTTTGACCCCTGGTCAGGGAACTACAACCCGCCTGCTGCAACTAAGACCCGGCGCAGCCAAATAAATAATTTTTTTAAAAAAAAAGGTAAGCATAAACTCTAGTTAATTCTATGCATGTTGAAGTGTTTGGATGTGAAGTGAACTGTTGTCTGCAACTTTGAAATGAATAACAAAAAATGGATTGACGCTCGGTGCTTTGTGACCACCTAGAGGGGTGGGATAGGGAGGGTGGGAGGGAGACGCAAGAGGGAGGAGATATGGGGATATATGTATATGTATAGCTGATTCGCTTTGTAATAAAGCAGAAACTAACACACACATTGTAAAGCAATTATACTCCAATAAAGATGTTAAAAAAAATGGATTGATGTATGGGGAGATGGATAGATGGTTAGATGTGTTAAAAGAAATACAGCAAAATATTAATTGTAGAATCTTGGTGGTAGGTATATGGTGTTCACTGTGAAAGTCTTTCTATCTTTCTGTATATGTTGGACTGTTTTCAGAATAAAATGTTTGGGGTACCAGGGGCTGAGAGGAGAGAGGAATGGGGAGTTGTCTAATGGTTGTCTAACCATTGTCTAATGGGTACAAAGTACAAAGTTTCTGTTTCAGAATAATGAAACTTTTCTAGAAATAGTGGTGATGGTTATACAACATTTGAATGTACTTAATGGCAATGAATTGTACACGTAAAAGTAGTCAACGTGGTAAATTTTACATTATGTATATTTTACAATTAAAAAAAACTTGAGGGAATTCCCTGGCGGTCCAGGGATTAGGACTCGGGGTTTTCACTGTGGGGGGCGGGTTTCAATCCCTGGTTGGGGAGCTAACATCCTGCAAGCCGAGTGGCGAGGCCAAAAAAAAAAAAATTGAAAACCAAAAGAAAAAAAATGTTGGGGGAAAATTCATGTGGAAGCCTCCATGCTTTCTCTAGAATTGGTCTGGAATACTACACAGAGAGAAGGGAGAAGGTAGCTGACAGTGTGAGTGTACTAGGCCCACTTTGAGCAGAGGGTAGTGGGAAGAGAGAACACAGGCTTTGGAAATAGACAGACATGGGTTCATAATCCCAGCTTTTGCTTTCTAGCTTATGATTGTATTTGTTTCTTATTGCTATAGCTGCTGTAACAAATTATCACATATTTAGTGGCTTAAAACAACACAAATTTATTATCTTGCAGTTCTGGAGGCCTAAAATGTGTCTCACTAGACTAAAATCAAGAGCTGTGTTCCTTCTGGAGAATCTAGAGGGGGAAACCCACTTCCTCACCTTTTCCAGCTTCTAGAAACCTCCTGTATTCTATGGCTTGTCTCATGTCCCTTTCTTCCATTTTCTAGGCCAGCAGTAACATCTTCAAATCAATCTTTCTCTCTCTCTCTGTCTCTCCCTCTTACATATACACATACACACACACACACCTCCGCTTCCTCCTCATCACATCTCCTTCTCTGACTCTCTAGCCTCCCTTATAAGAATCCTAGTTGGGCCTACCCAGACAACCCAGAGTAATCTCCCCATCTCAAGATCCTTAATTTATCACATCTGCAAAGTCCTTTTTGCCATGTAAGGTAACATATTCACAAAAGGAATCTGGGGATTAGGATGCAGACATCTTTGCGGTTTGCGGTGGGCGGGGGCGGGGGGGGTCATTATTCTGCCTACCACAGTGACATTAAAAATTTTCCTGTGCCACTAGTACTCATATGTCAAGACAACACTTAAGAGGAAAAATATTTCTCATGATTTTTTCCTAACAGTTTTATTGAGATATAATTCACATACCATACAATTTAAAGCAAATAATTTAATGCTTTTTAGTATAGTCACAGAGTTGTGCAATCATCACATCTTCATCTTTTTCCATTTTTAAATATGAGGAAACAAAGGCTTGAGACATTAAGGAAACTTGCTTAGAGTAACATCTGACTGGCAGGCCTGGGGCAATGCAGTGGCTGTCAGGAACTGAGATTCCAGTCCAGGGCTGGACTCCCTTCACCGAGTTAGACCAGTCACCTGGGAGCAGTGTGGTGTAGCAGTTAAACTAGCAGGCTTAGACTTGGGTTCAAGGCTTTGTTTTGCTATCTACAAGCTATGTGACATCTGGTAAAACTTCTTGGAGCCTTGGTTTCCTCATTTGAAAAATGGGGGCGGGCTTCCCTGGTGGCACAGTGGTTGAGAATCTGCCTACCAATGTAGGGGACACGGGTTCAAGCCCTGGTCTGGGAAGATCCCACATGCCGCGGAGCAACTAGGCCCGTGTGCCACAACTACTGAGCCTGCGCGTCTGGAGCCTGTGCTCCGCAACAAGAGAGGCCGTGATAGTGAGAGGCCCGCGCACCGCGATGAAGAGCGGCCCCCACTTGCCGCAACTAGAGAAAGCCCTCGCACAGAAACGAAGACCCAACACAGCCAAAAATTAATTAATTAATTAATTAATTTTTAAAAAAAAGAACCTAAAAACCATTAAAAAAAAAAATGGGGCTTCCCTGGTGGCACAGTGGTTGAGAGTCTGCCTGCTAATGCGGGGGACGCGGGTTCGAGCCCTGGTCTGGGAGGATCCCACATGCCGCGGAGAAACTGGGCCCGTGGGCCACAGCTGCTGAGCCTGCGCGTCTGGAGCCTGTGCCCCGCAACGGGAGGGGTCGCGGTGGTGGGGGGCCCGTGCACCGCGATGAGGAGTGGTTCCCGCTTGCTGCGGCTGGAGAGAGCCCTAGCGCAGAAGCGAAGACCCAACACAGCCAAAAATAAATAAATAAATTAATTTAAAAAAACTCTATTAAAAAAAAAAAAGAACCATTAAAATCCCTTATAAAAAAAAAAAGAAAAATGGGGCAATTCAATAAATGAGCAGGCTGACTCACGTGTAAGATGCCTTCTAGCTATGTCATTCCAAGATTTAATAAGGGAGGAAAAAGATAATTAAAAATGAATTCCCTAAGCATTCAGTTCAATGAGAGAGATGCGAATTCCCTGAAGACAGAGGCCCACACACTTCCCTTGTACTCTGAACACCTGGCCACAGGTCTCAAGAGTTCCTCACTCATGGGTCTCAGACGCATGGGAAAGACAAATGCGTAAAATGATGGTTACAGAGACAGGTAAGTGTGGAAAGAGCTGGTGGGGGGCGGGGTGGGCAGCGAGAGCAGTAGGCCGTGGGGTGTGTGTGTGTGTGCGTGTGCGAGGGTTGGGGGGTCTGCCCAGAAATGGGCAAAGGTCCTGTGAGTGTAAACAGAGAGGGATCAGAGGCAGCTCTTCCGCAAGGCCAAGTTCAGCCTTAGTGCGAGGGCTAGAGAGGAGGGAGTGTGTGTTGGAGGCAAGGTTCTGAAAATAAACCTTCAGAGACGCGATTGGTGACACAACACCACGCGCGGCCCAGTTGCAGTCCCCGCCCCCTCCCACCACACCCACTAGTTCGCGACTTGGTATGCTCCGCCACCACAATAAGCCTCCTTCCTCCGGGGTGCTATTGGTACAGCCCAAGCCCCGAGAGTTGAAACCGAAAGACACTCCCGTTGTCACGCCCGCTGTCTCTGATTGGCTGGAAAATTTAAAGATCCGGCCGGTGATAGGGTGATTCTCTACACCCAGTATTTGAAAGTTTCTAGTGTCCTACTTTTGACTGCATGCCGACTTTGCTCAGCTTGTTCGTCCGAGTGCTGGCGCAAGTGAGTGTTCACCCGATCCTAAAGGTGGGAGGCAGAGCGCCTGCTTCTTCAAGGGGTCCCTACCGGGAGGGTGCGTACAAGTGGGTCAGACAGAGGGTGAACCGAAACCCGGCCGCCAGGGTCCTCCGCGATTTCCCTAGCCAAATATTTTCTACCCCATCCCACCTTGGAGATGGGAAGCGCCGGGGCTTCAGAATCACACAAGCCCTGACTCCAACTAGCCGTTGTGGCCTCTCTCAGCCTGTTTTCCACTTCTGTACACGGGGAATAGTGAGACCTGCTTGGCTGCATATAAGCCAGTGAACGTACCTGGAAGACAGAGGGCGCTGATTACCTGCTGAGTGCCCTGAGTACGGAGCTCAGTACCCTGTTTACCTCCACACGTGAGAGTCCCCTGCTTCCTGGGGAGAAGACTCAGGATTCTCGTGTCCGCCCTGGGTCTCTTGGAAGCAGGCTTCTTTTCTGCTCAGGGGATCCCTTGTTCTGTGGCCCTTGTCGGACAGCCGAGGTTCCCCAACCCTGCGTGCACTTGACGCTGCCCATCCGCCGCTCTGGAAATTACTGTGTAGGAGAGTAATTTCTAAGAGAATTTCCGGTTCGCCCCAGGACCCTTTTACCTTCTCCGTGAACTCTTTGTGTTACCAGTGACAGCCCCGGGACCCTTTGTGGCTATGACCCGGCTCCCCGTCCTGACCTCTATACCACCTATGATGTCCCCTGAGTCCCCGTGACCCCTGCGCTCCGGTCTTTTTGCAGACCTGCAGGGTTGGTGGCGATGCTGTCGGGCACCGAGGCAGCGGCAGCGGAATGCGCGGACGCGGAGCTGCGGTGCCGTGTTGCTGTGGAGGAGTTGAGCCCGGGCGGGCAGCCGCGAAGGCGCCAGGCCCTACGCACCGCGGAGCTGAGACTGGGTCGTAACGAGCGCCGCGAGTTGATGCTGAGGCTGCAGGCGCCCGGGCCCGCGGGGCGGCCGCGGTGCTTTCCCCTGCGCGCCGCGCGCCTCTTCACGCGCTTCGCCGCGTCCGGGCGCAGCACTCTTCGGCTTCCAGCCGACGGCGCTCCCCGGACCGGCGCCGTGCAGCTGCTGCTCTCCGACTGCCCCCCTGACCGCCTGCGCCGCTTCCTGCGCACTCTGCGCCTCAAGCTGGCCGCGGCCCCGGGTCCCGGGCCGGCCTCCGCCCGCACGCAGCTGCTTGGCCCGCGGCCCCGCGACTTCGTCACCATCAGCCCGGTGCAGCCCGAGGAGCTGCGGCGCGCGGCGGCCACTTGTGTCACGGACTCCACGCCGGTGAAGCAGCCCACGGAGCCCCGGTCGGGGGCCAAGCCCAGCACCGTGAGGGCAGGAAAGGGGGGACGCCTTGGGGAGTGGGTGTGCCACGGAGACGGAAGAGACTGAGAAAGCCCAAGTTTGGGGGGAAGATGGTGGCGGTGTTCGAGATGGCTACTGGTTATCCCAGACGAGATGCTCATCAGACTTCTGAGAATGACAGGAATATGGGAATTGTGCATGTGTTTCTCATGGTGCAATCCCTGAGACTGAGTAACGAGACTAGGAAAAGGGGGCCAAGGTCACATTAAAAGAGAAAGCAGAGAAGGTGCTTCAGAAGAAGAGTGGGAACTTGGTCGCCCTGGAGGAGGAGAGGAGGTTTTGGAGAGAACGAAGCGGTCAGCTGTGTAGGGGCAGAGCCAACGGGTCCAATCAGATAGGGGGACAAAGCCTGGTGGGTCTGACAGTGTTCGGGAACTGGAACAGATGGATCACAGACCACAGAGGTTTGAGACAAGCTGGTGAGAAGACGGAGATGCGGCAAGAAGGGGCCCTGGCTAGGCAGGGTTTTCCTTGGGTGTTTTGAGGCAAGAGAGACACATCTGTGACAGGAAGGGTAGTGAGAAGGAAGGATGGGTAAGAGAACCAGGAGAGTTAGGGAACCCAGGGGAGAAAGCTGAAGGAGAATCTGGACCTGCACACTGGGGTCTTCAGGGCACCAAGAGTCAGTGGAGATCCAGCCTCGGTCCCCTCCTCAAGGAGAGACCTGGACCCCTGTGGTTACTGGCAAGATCTCCAAGTGAACCAAGGCTGCCCAAGGGCTCCAAGGAGAGAAGCCAGCAGAGACACAAAGGGCTACCAGGCCAAGAAGGGAGGGGGCAATGTCTAGGGAATGTGGGGAGGCCCTGAGACAGCCCTATCCCCCCAGGAAGTCCGAAGGTGGCCCCTGCCTGTGAAGAAGCTGAGCTTGCCCCCCACCAAACCACAGCTTTCCAGGGAACAGGCTGCTGTGCTGAGGGTTGTCCTGAAAGGCCAGAGCATTTTCTTCACTGGGAGTGCAGGTAGTGGGGGGCAGAGTGGGTGTGGGGAGAACAGTGGTGTGCTAGGATGGAGAAGTGGCCCTGACTTTGCCCTCTGCCCAGGGACGGGGAAATCTTATCTGCTGAAGCGTATCCTGGGCTCACTGCCTCCCACAGGCACTGTGGCCACTGCCAGCACTGGGGTGGCAGCCTGCCACATCGGGGGTACTACCCTCCATGCCTTTGCAGGTAAGTGAGAGCCTCTGGGGCTTAAGCTGGGAGCAAGCCAGGCAGGTGGGAAGAGAGGGGAGGTCAGGGTTGAGACAGGGCTGGGATCTCAGCCCAGGCTGAATAGTGTCACTCACAGGCATTGGCTCGGGCCACGCTCCCCTGGCCCACTGTGTGGCCCTGGCCCAGCGGCCAGGTGTGCGGCAGGGCTGGCTGAACTGCCAGCGGCTAGTCATTGATGAGATCTCCATGGTGGAAGCGGACCTATTTGACAAGCTGGAGGCCGTGGCCAGGTCAGTATGGGCAGTGAGGACTGGGTTCTGGTGGTCTTCCATGTGGAACTCGCTCACCCCAGCGCCTAAAGCACCCCATGCTCCTCTCCAGAGCTGTCCGGCAGCAGAACAAGCCATTCGGAGGGATCCAGCTTATCATCTGCGGGGACTTCCTGCAGCTGCCGCCTGTAACCAAGGGATCCCAGCCCCCGCAGTTCTGCTTCCAGGTAGCACTCACCCTCTGGCCCTAACCCCCATGGAGGTCTGCTCTGCTCCCTGACGCCCCACTTGCCCCCACCAGGCCAAGAGCTGGAGGAGATGTGTCCCAGTGACCCTGGAGCTGACAGAGGTGTGGAGGCAGACGGACGAGACCTTCATCTCTCTGCTGCAAGCTGTGCGGCTGGGCAGGTGGGCCCTGGGGAACAGAGAAGGGGCCATGGGATGCGGATCCAAGAGTGGGTCAGAGAGGAGCACAGGAACCCAGAGAAGGGGGAGAAATACTTCATGGCCCCATTGGGGATGGTCACTCTGTGAGCACTGGGGCCCAGCCTCCCCCAGGGCTGGGTCCCTAACATCCAGCACAGGGCCTGGCACAGAGTACATCTCAGGGAATTATGGGCAGATGGAGACACAAGAGTTATTCAGAGTTGTTAACACTCCCATTTTACAGATGCAGAAACTGGGGTTCAAAGAGGTGAAGTGACTTGCTCAAAGTCATGGCTAGTAAGTGGCTGAGCTGGGATTTGAACTCAGGTCTGACTCTAAAACCCAAGTTCCTTGTACTCTTAGAGCCTGTGCGGCCACTTGGTGGGGGAGAGGAGGTTGCAGACGTGATCCCACCCCAGCTAGGACAAAAGATTGAAATGCTACAGGTACTCTAACTTGGGAGTGGAAAGGAGGCCAGGAGGGCAGAAGATATGGACCGCAGCTGGGTCTTGAGACCCAGGTCAGATTGGGATGGGATGAAGGAAGCAGGTGGTGGTGGTGAGGGGCTTTCTATGCCTGGGGACAGGAGGCAGGTAGGAAGGTGCACAGCATACACCAGCAAGTGTGGGGGACCAGAGAAAGGCTGAGTGGCAGAGCAGTGAGAGGTGTTCCCAAGTTCTTCCTCCTCCTCTCACTTGAGTTGCTGCAGCACCCAGGCTTCCCCTGGAGGAAGGCTTGAAGTGGGGAAAATAGAAACACAGGCTAGATTTTTTTTTCCCCTACGGCAGGAGGCAAGGGGCTAGAAAATTGTAGCTTGGAGGCCAACCTGATTATAGGGTACCAGTATTACAGGGTATCAACAGCAGAGCCTCACCTCGGTCTCTAAATCTCTGGCCTATGCTCACTCATCATATCTAACTTCCTCAGGAGAGCGGCTAGCTCCAACCTGGGGACAGACACAGGGAAGGGCGCCTGCCCATGATCACAGCCAAGCACCACCCCCGTGCTCATTCTCCATGTCTGGGGTCCAAGTGAGGAAGGAACAAGTTGGCCAGCTTGGGGAACCAGCAAATCTTGCCCTGGTGCCCCATCCAGTCCCCAAGCCTGGTCCATGACCTGCTGCATGGGCCATGTCACCCACGTGCCCCGCCTTCCCTGGTGTTCAGGTAGGCTCTACCCTGATAGCCTGGCCTCCGCAGGTGCTCAGATGAGGTCACCCGCCAGCTCCGGGCTACGGCTGCCCACAGGGTGGGGCGAGATGGGATTGTGGCCACGAGGCTCTGCACCCACCAGGATGATGTGGCCCTTACCAACGAGAGGCAGCTGCAGAAACTACCAGGTGAGCAGGGAGCTGGGGCTGGGCCAGACCAGCTGGGAGAGGCCATCAGGCAGGCATGGCCCCCCCAGGCAGCCTGGGCCCTTGGTGTCATTTAGATATCTCGGTCCCAGCCTCTGTGACCATAAAGTCCCTTACATTTGCAGGTGTAATTGTGACTTTGAGAGATGTGACCTTTCCTGGGTCAAAGTCATTCAGCCAGTAAACACTAAAAATGAGACTTGAACCCAGGCCTCTGATTTCAAAGCCCCAGCTAGGTTTGAGCTGTGCTCACTACCTCTCCCCATGCCCTAGTCTAATATGTGTTTTTTTGGAAATTGAGCCACGAGTCAGTGACTTGTAATCTGTTTGCCCAACTCTCTTTTCCCAGGTGAGGTACACAGCTTTGAGGCCATGGACAGTGACCCTGAGCAAGCCCGGACCCTGGATGCCCAGTGTCCCGTCAGCCAGCTCCTTCAGCTAAAGCTGGGGGCTCAGGTGAGTGGGAAGCAGGGCCCAGACCCTGGGAGCATCGGCCTCCCTGGTCCTTGCCCCTCTGCACAGGCTGCTCCACAGCCAGAGGGCCCAGCTGTGACCACAGCAAACTTCTTCCCTCCTGTTCCCAGCCACCTTCCTGTCTTCCGTTTTCCACTGCCCTCCTCTTCCTCCACCTGAAGCTCCAAGCAGTGTTGCTTTAGACAAATCCCTTTCCTTTGCTGAAGCTGGGTTTCCCCATCTCTAAATTCAGAGTAAAACACCTACCGCACTCAGTTGTCTTCTGTAGTGGACCCTCCACTGTGAGCCTCCTCCTTCCTTCCACAATGGCGAGGGTGGGATCCTTTTCTCAGGTTCCAAAGGGCACCTAGGGGGAAATGCAGGCACAGTGGTTGGAAGAGGGCTATCCCTCAGGATTGAGGTCCATACGCATTCCCTGTAATAGACATGGTCATTGTGCCCTGTCACCTTATTGTTCTTTACCCCCTCCTTCTGAGGCAAACTGAGCAAATGTCATTGCCCTTTGACACAAGGGGAAACTGAGACCTAAGGAAATAAAGCAGTTTGTCGCAGGGGCCCCAGCAGACTCAGTGCCCCTCTGTGACAGACCCCAGCCTCAGAGATCCGCCGAAGCGACCCCTGGAGCTGAGGCCAGGCGTAGGGATGCCCTGCTGTCCATGCCTCCGGTTTTCCTTCTCTCGCAGGTGATGCTGGTGAAGAACTTGGCAGTGTCTCGGGGCCTGGTAAATGGTGCCCGAGGGGTGGTAGTTGGGTTCGAAGCCGAGGGGAGAGGTAAGTGATAGGGGAGCAGTCCTACTGCTCGGGTTTGCAGCAGGGTCCTGGGGTTAGTGTGCAGAGGAAAAGGCTAGCATGGAAAGGTGAGGCCTGTCCTCACCTCGGAGCCCTGAAGCGGGACTGAAAGGTGGGACTTCTCCACGCCTCCCTCAGGGCTGCCCCAGGTGCGGTTCCTGTGTGGAGTCACCGAGGTCATCCGTGCTGACCGCTGGATGGTGCAGGCCACTGGGGGCCGGCTTCTCAGCCGGCAGCAGCTGCCCCTTCAGCTGGCCTGGGCCATATCCATCCACAAGAGCCAGGTGAGTGTGGGGATGGGGGCAGGATAGGCCTGGGGCATGTTGAAGGGTGGGGGGTCTTAGAGGCTTTGTGAGGGTTGAACTTGCCCTGGATGGAAAGTTCCAGACCAGCTGTAGAATAAACCTTTCTTTAGTGCATTTCCCATCCCACTTCCTCTCTCTTTCCTGGACACATACACTTCCCCTCTGTCATCTCGGGCCCTGCCATTTTCTGAGCCACCATTGGATATGTTAATTTTAACATATTACGACAACTGTAGGAGGTATAGTTGTAATAATCATTCCTGTTTTACAGAAGAGGAAAAGAAGGCTCAGAGAGGTTAAGTAACTTGTCCAAGGTCACACAGCTAGTGCCCTGCGGAGCCAAGATTCATTTCCATGACTGTCTGACCCAGACCTGAGCTCTTTCCTTTCACCCTTATCCCTCTACTCTTATCTTGGATCTGTATTTCCTGGACACCCCCCTACTCAGACACCCATCATCCTGTCTCTCTCTGACTCAGAATCTCTGGACTGGGCAAGGAGATCAGGGGCAATAGCTGGGCTGGTGGAGGTGGGGTCAGGTTCTTGGGCACAGGTGAATTCAGGCTGAGCTGGCTCCAGCCCTGTCCCTCTATCCCCCAGGGCATGTCCCTGGATTGCGTGGAGATCTCTCTGGGCCGTGTGTTTGCCAGCGGCCAGGCCTATGTGGCCCTTTCCCGGGCCCGCAGCCTGCAGGGCCTGTGTGTGTTGGACTTTGACCCCATGGTGGTTCGCTGTGACCCCCGTGTGCTGAGCTTCTATGCTACCCTGTGGCAGGACAGGGGCCTCAGCCTGGTAAGAGGGAGTCACCCAATGGTGACTGCCATGTGGCCATGGGCAGCCTGGGAGCTAGGACAGAGGGAAGGCCAAAGGACCATGGGGAGGGGGTGGCAGAGCCTCCTCTGGCTCCGTTGGCAGCAGGGGCAAGAGGAAGGAGATGCTGGCCCCCAGGCTATGACTCGGGGGTGGCACAAGCCCGTGACTGGGTTTCTCTGGCTCTGATATAGGAGTCCCCAGATGACGATGAGGCAGCCTCAGACCAGGAGAACGTGGACCCGAACCTTTGATCTGCAAAGAGAAGACGAAGGGTGGTCTCCCCCTCTTCCTGCTCCCTGGTGGGCCAGGCCCCAGGGGATACCTGGGGGAGGGTAGTGAATGTCCCTTTCTCCCTTCATCAGGGGCTCTCAGCCTCCTGGCAGGGCTCAGGAGAGAGTGCATCCCATCCATTTGCCAGCTGTGCCTCAGTTTTTCCCCTTGCCCTGGGTGAGCTGCTTCCAGGGTCAGGAGTTGGCAATGGGCCTGCAGTGGTAGCTGGTGTTATAGGACAGAGCTCTCTGCGAGGGGCTGGCCACAGGGCCACACGGTTGTGAATGCCGCTCCCTTTAGGCTGCAGAGAGGAGAGGTGGCAGGTCCTCCAGGAGCAGGAACAGGCTGTAGGGGTCCTGGCAGGGGACTCAGGTCCCAAGCAGAGAAGGGAACCTGGGGGGGATCTTCACAGCTAGACCCAGCCCAGCACAAGCCAGGACAAACACCCTCCTGTGCCTAACCTGAGAACATGCACTGCAAACTGTGTGTCTATATCTTACGCTGCTCTTTCGGTGAAGAAATCGTGTGTAGGAGTATTGAAATGGATGTTCTCAGACTGTATTTATTTTGGACAAATAAACCTGTAAACCGTGTGAGGACTGTGAGTTGAGTCTTATGCTCCCTTTAAGAACCCCTACCTGGGGCACTGGCTGACCCTTTCCGGGGTGCTACCCCTACCCCACCCCGCATACCTGGTCACGCAGAGGTGTCTGTTAACGCCTTGATGGCTGAGCTCAGAGCGCCCTTATATGAGGTTTTGTTAGTATCACTGGCTATTTGGCAAAGCTGAGTTACCTGAGGTTGGTGACTCATAGCGAATCGCCGTCACCCAACAGTCTGACAAGGACACACTAGAGAATTCACACAGTGGGAAATGGGCCTGTCACAATGTCCAAATGCTGGGGGCCTCGGTTGAAACTTTCTCACTTTGTGCCTTGCTGGGGCTCCAGCTTGGATGTTCTGATCATCATAGCTTCAGTTGATCAAAAAGCCTGTTGGAAATTGCTCAGGGGCCCTCATAGGCTGGCAGAGACTATTAAGGTTCACTGCTATGAGTGAAAAGGTATCAGTTCTGGCTGATAAATACAGGTTATAGTGGAAGCGTGCATTGACAGCTCTAGAGAGCAATGGTTACTTAAATGTAAAATTGCCAATGGTGGGAGACCTCAAGAAGGTGGAAACCATGCTGGTTGCTAGGGGACATGAAATCTCGGGTGCTTGAAGGTGTTTATCCTTGTCTCCCAAAAGCCAGCAGAGGCTCCAGCACACAAAGATTGGGTGCTCAGGGAGTGTCTGCTTAAATGGGGGCTCAGTGCCATGGTGTTTCAGAGGGGCTACAGGGCCTCAGACCTTCACGGTGGGCTTCGTGGAGGAGGCACAGCCTGTGGAGAATTTGACTGATGGTTATAGATCGGGGAGAGACCTGGCTTTCCATCCTGATTTTACCACTCACCAGCTGTGCAACTTTAGGCATGTTACACAACCTCTCTGAGAGGGTTTCCTTACCTATATAGTGCAGGTGGTAACTGACATCCACATAGGTTTGTTGGGAGAAAGGCCAGCCACATGGCAGGAGGTCAATCAGTAGCTGTTATTAACATTTATGGGACTTCCCTGGTGGCGCAGTGGTTTAGAATCCGCCTGCCAATGCAGGGGACACGGGTTCGAGCCCTGGTCCAGGAAGATCCCACATGCCGCGGAGCAACTAAGCCCGTGCGCCACAACTACTGAGCCCGCATGCTGCAACTACTAAAGCCCATGCGCCTAGAGCCCGTGCTCCACAAGAGAAGCTACCGCAATGAGAAGCCCACGCACTGCAACAAAGAGTAGCCCCTGCTTGCCACAACTAGAGAAAGCCCACATGCAGCAACGGAGACCCAATGCAGCCAAAATAAATGAAATTTATGATGACTAATGGTTATCATCACCGTGGTGTCCGTAGAGCACAGTCCTGCCTGTTCCTACACTGGCTCCTTTAGCAAACAAGATGTGGGGTCTTAGAGGGGTGCCAGCCGGGCCCCCTGGATGACCCCTGCCTGTCTTGTACTTGCCACCACCCTTCCTGACCCTGAGGAGTCAGTTATTTTTCTGTGGCATGAACCCTTTCCTCTGCCCCAAATACAAGACAGTCTTAGGAGAAGCCAAGCCCATCAGGGTGACCCCACAAACACAAGTGGGCAACCATGGGGGCTTTTAAATGTGATAAGGACAGACAGAACCAAGAAAACATCCTCAGTAATATCCTGTCACACTGGGATAAAGGAGACTTCCTGCCCGTCTTGTGTGTTCATTTATTCATTCATTCATTCCACAAATATTTATCCAGGTGCTGGCTAGACACTGGAGACCCCACAGTAGCAAGAGACCTGGCTTAGATGTCTTCGTGCACCAAAGCACTGAGCACAATTACTTTAGAAAGGAGACACTTCATAAAATGTTTGATATTTAAAGAATTCAGGGACAGTGCCATCCCCTGAGAGGTGGGGATTTTTACTCCCATTTTGCAGAGGAGGTAGCTGAGGCCTGGGGAGCTAGGCAGTGGCAGAGCTGGAACTGGAACCCTGTGCCCTCCACTTGGTGTTCACCGAGCTGTCCAAAGGGAGTGAGAGGTGGGGTTGAGACAGAGGGACTGGTGGAGGGCCCACCTTCACCCTACCCTCAGTCGGAGGCCACGGGAGGGTTTAGCGAGGCATGACATGCTCCTTTCTGAGATCCTGGCACAGTTTTCTCACCCCTACAGGGCCAATGGTGGTGCTCAGACCCCTGCATCCCAGAGCAGTGGGCCTCCTGCTCCTCAAGCACCACACACCAGGCACCACTAGGTGGCGCCAAGTGGTCATTTGGTCTCTGCCCAGAGACCTGTCGGGTCCTTTGTCTTCCAGTCTCTGTGCCTGGGTGGGCCACCTCAGGACCTGGGGCGGCCAGTAGGCATAGGGAAGCTTCTTTGTTGAGAAGCTAGTACCAGGTATCTGTTGAGTGTCTCATGGTTTGAGTTCATTAGCCCCCTTGTTTTTCCACAATAACCCCAAGAGGAGAGTGGGACATTATCCCCACCTTATGGGGAAGGGAAACTAATCCCTTGTAAGGTTAGGTGACTTGGCCAAGGTCACACTGCAAGCTGGGTCTGGAACCCAAGTCCCAGGGTCCTGGGATTTTTGCAAGGTCAGCAGAGGGCACTGAAGCCAGATACTGGCTCCACCACTTGCTGTGTCACCTTGGACATGCTGCCTAAAACCTCAACCCAAATTTCATCGTTAGCCATGGACTTAGGAAAGGTAAAGAGCTGGGGTGGGGACAGACATGTGGTAAACCCTCATGGTTAGCTCCTATTGGCCTTTATTGCACTTACCTGAAGAGGCCACCCTGCAACCCTCCTCATCTCTCTCTCCCCCTGTCCCCCAGCCTCTAGGGTGGCCAGAGAATAACAAAGAGAATTAGCAGGAGCCCAGAGTAAAGACTCTCTTTCAGTCTTCCCTCCTGGAGGACCCAGGCTGTGCCCAGCCTCTAAAGGGAAGGGGAGAATGAGGTCTTGTCTCCTCTCCTTCCCAAAACAAACTTGAGTCCCAGCCCTGATGGGTGACTGTGTGTATCATAACTGCCCCTCTTCTCGCCTCTGTCCACCTTCTTATCTGAGCGTCTTTGATGACTCTACGAGGGGGATCTTTAGACCTAGTTTACAGAGGAGGCTCACAGAAGGTGGGCAGCTCAAGGTCACAGGGCTGTAAATGGCAGAGCCAGGATGGCACCCAGGTGTCTGAAGCCTCACCTTGGTGTTCAGGACCTTCGCAAAAAGGAGGAAGCAGGCGCTGCTTCCTTTCCCCTAGCTTTGTCCCTGAAACCCCACACTCAAGACTCCATTTCTTTAGGATTCCAAGAGCATCGCCTGCTGAGACATAAATAGCTGGGAGGGGATGAGATGGAAGGGGAGGGGCTTGGTAGGAGACCCTGAATGGGGCAGCGAACCCGGGTGCCAGACTAGCCCTGCGGGGAGGAGGCTGACAGTCAGCCCGCCTTCCACTCCTTGGACTCCCACCACCTCCAGCTCCCTCCTTCAGCCTCGCAGCCTCCCGGCAGATGCCCGCCCCAGGGGTGCCCCCTCACTCCCCTCCCCCAGCTGGTGTTGGGTTCAGTAAGCAGAGCCCCAGCTCACCTGGGAAGGTGTCGAGTGAGGAGGGCGTCCAGTTACAAGCTGGGGCTGGGAGGGCAAGCAGGGGCAACCCAGGGGCAGAAGCCAAAGGCCTGGAACCTGGTGGTGGGGGTAGGTGTGGGGGGGGGGCCTCAAGGCCTACCCCCCAACCCTGCAGGAGCCCCATCCGTGCTGCAGGAGGCCCCAGCTCCTGGGGGCTGAAGCAGAAAGACCATGGCATCCTCCTCAGATGCCACTTGGCAGCTAGCACACCCGTCAGTTCCCTAAGCTAGGCCTCAGTTTCCCCATCCTCAGAATGGGGGTAGGGTGGGAATAAGCCCTGTGTAACCGATCCACCACAGCCCAGGACTAATCTGGGTAAACTGTGAAGGGCTGTGCACACCCTTAGGGAGGGTGTTCTCCTCTCTGTTCAGCTCCAGTCCTTTCTCTCCAACACCCAGGGTGGCCTCCTCCCCCGCCCTGCACCCTGGGCCCTGGCACAGCACTCCATGCCTATTTAAGGCAAATCTCCTGATCTCCTTTTAAATAACATTCACTCCTTGTTGTGGAACAGACAAGCAGGGCCTGAGCTTAGAAAAAGGGGAGGGAGTTGCAAATATCCCATCAGAGAGTGGGGGGAACGGGAGACACGGTGGTGAAGCAGGTATGGGAGGGTCCTTGCACTCCCCACCCCAGCCTCCCATTTGGTCCCCTCACTGCACAGGCCCTGGATTGGCTCCAACCCCTTTAGAGGGACTGGGGCACTCCCAGAAGGTTTCCTGTAGCCCCAGGGACTGTGGTGGTGTGGGAGACTGAGGAATAATGCCACTCCCAAGGCCTGGGGGGTGGCGTGCTTGGGTGAAGAAGTGGCATTTGACCAGCAAGGGGAGTGGGAGGGTCTGGGGTAAGACTGACATCTGATCTCACAGCCTGCCCATTAAGGATGAAACAACTGCTATTTGCTTCTAGAATCAGAGGCTCAGAGAGGACTAGAGACCAGCCCAGGGCCACAAAACTAGTGAGTGGAAAGGTCTGAAATCTAGGCCTGGCCCTGCTCCAAATTTATGCTTTCTGCCCCTCCATGCCAGGTCTCCTTGTGTCTGGGGCTGTATGTGACACCAGACAGTGACTCATCAGGGACCAGGCATCATTCAAAGTCCCCCACATGGGACTTCCCTGGAGGCACAGTGGTTGGGAATCCACCTGCCAATGCAGGGGACACGGGTTCGAGCCCTGGTCTGGGAAGATCCCACATGCCGCGGAGCAACTAAGCCCGTGCGCCACAACTACTGAGTCTGCGCTCTAGAGCCCACATGCCACAACTACTGAAGCCCAGGTGCCTAGAGCCCGTGCTCCCAACAAGAGAAGCCACCGCAATGAGAAGCCTGTGCACCGCAACAAAAAGTAGCCCCCGCTCGCCGCAACTAGAGAAAGCCCGCGCGCAGCAACGAAGACCCAACGCAGCCAAAAATAAATACATAAAAAATAAAATTAAAAAAACAAAAACAAAAACCAAATCCCCCCACACACTCTTCCTGCCTGCATAGCTCCCAGGCAGGGACCCTGACTCCGCTTCTGCCTCCCTCTCCTTTTCTCCAGGCCAACCACACCTCTCCTTCCCCTCCTCCCGGGTTCCTGGCCCAGGCATCCCCCTGCTTCTGGCCCGGCCCCCAGATTAGCTCACCTTAACTTGGTCACATACTCAGAAACTTACAGCCAGAAAGTGGCATGTCCCACACTCCTCTGAAGGAGTGAAGCAGTGAGGCTAGGCTCCTTCCCACTGCAGGACCCCTGCAGGGCCCTTCCCAGCCACTCTGTTCTTCCCACCACGTGAGGCCCGGAGGCCCTCCCTCTCCTGCTTCCTTCTCTCCCTCTTTCCCCCAGGTGTCCTGGCCGCCTCCCCAGCCTCCCATCTCAGAGTGGCTAATCCCCCTGTGGTCCTCACATGACGGAGACGCCCTCTCTGGGGTTCAAAAGGAGAGGGTCAGGGATCCTTTACAGATCACGTTGCCTCCTCAGGCATGTGAGCCCCAAGAGGCCAGCCCCACCCGCATGTCGGTGTCATGCTGGACTAGGGGGTGGGGGACCAGAGTGAGGAAGAAGCCCTAGCCTTGTCTTCCTCTGGGCACATAGAGCAGATAGGGGCCAAAGCGGTCAGCTGGTCCAATGGCCTCATTTCACAGATGAGCAACTGTGGCCCAGGGAAGAGGAGGAGAGGCCCCGGGGGCTCACAGTGAGACAGAAGCTGATCTGGGTCTTACTGGGACCCCTGGTACCCTCAGGTGGGGCTTGATCCCAGGGGAAGAAGGGTCAATTATAGGAGGAAACTCAGCTCAGTGTTTAGTCGGGGTGGGGTGTCCTTGAACTTTTCAGGGTCTTTCTAGCTTGGCTCTACCTTTTACCTCTTGTTTGCCCTTGGACAATCCCCTTTCCCTCTTTGGGCCTCAGTTTTCTTGTGTAAAACAAGTGGGTTGGGTAGATGGTCTTTAAGATCCCTTACTGTTTACATCTTCTGCACCTCCCATCAGCCCAGTCCCATCCCCCAGGCCTTTCCAGCTCTCGCCCAGGCCCAGGTCTGCCTCACAGCCCCTCAAGAGTGCTCCAACAGGGAATTCCCTGGTGGTCCAGTGGTTGGGACTTGGCACTTCCACGGCAGGGGGTGCGGGTTCCATCCCTGGTCGGGGAACTAAGATCCCGCATGCTATGCGGCATGGCCAAAAAAAAAAAGATTGCTCCAATAGCCTCTACACTGTCTCTGGCCTCCACTCTCGTCCCCTGCAATAAGCTGCCCCAGACATTGCCCAGGTAACCTACTGATGCTTAGTAATCTCCCATGGCCCTCCATGGCTTCCCTAAGAATAATCCAACTCATCACCTGGCATTCAGCACATCCCACCCGCAGTCTTGGACCCTGGGCTCAGTTTCTTCATCTACCAAGCACTAACGGCCCCTCACTTAGGGACTGTGGTGTGGACACATAGTGGGGCGCAGGCCAGGAGCCCAGGAAAGGCGGGATGGCCTGAGTGGCACTCAGGGCTTCTCTGTGCTGAAAAGGCTGCCCATGCCACCCCCACTCCTTCATCCAAATTGGTGAGGTGCTCCAAGGCTGGTTCAAGCTCCATCCCCTCCTAGAGAGGCCAGGCCCCCTGGGTGGCCCCATCAGAGTGACCTTGCCCATGTGGAGCTCCCACGGGGCCAGATTCACTCACCTGCCTGTATCTGCAGCTCCCGCCATCCTGTGGGGAATGTACAACTGGCCGCTCCGGGAGAACCAGCTGGCAGGCACTTGCTGAGTGAACCCTTGGGTCTGTGGGCTCCTGCCCAACCCCCTCTCCTTCCCCCAGGGCGGTGTTTTTAACATGGGATTTTCTTTGACTCTCAGAGACTTCCTCACTGCCAACTCCACAAGCTCATAGCTGGGTCTCGGGGCAGACTCTCAGCTGGAGGTTTTAGACCCTGTCTTGCCCTGATCCAGTGACTGGCCAAATGGACTCTCAGAAACCTTCCCCAAAGGCCCAGGAAGGAGTAGCTGGCAGGAAATACCACTTACTAGAAGAGAATGCTAAGGGAAGAGAAGCCAGGACCTAGAAGCTTGGAGACCTCCCACCCTGGGGTCTGAACACTGCTTCAGCCACTTACTAGTTTCAGGGTCTTGGGAAAATTACCTAATGTCTCTGAGCCTCAGTTCCCTCATTGGGAATAATAACAATTTCATCCTATGATGAGAGAATTAGATGATGCACGCAAAGTGCTGAGCTCATGGCTTGCCACTTCGTAAATGCTCACAAAATGGTAGCTATAATCCTTATTGAGGACAGATGGATCAAGGCCCCCAGCTGAGGGGGTGCAGGCTGTTGGTTGTTCAGCCAGAGGTAGGCAGCTGGTTAGTAGCTAGAATACAAACACAGAGTCCCAAGCCTGGTGCTAAGCAGTCTACATACATCCTCTCATTTAAACAGTCCCTTCCTCTGTCAAAAGTAGGGGTTTGGAACAGAAATTTCCTAAGGCTCAGCGAGTACTTGTAGAAGGTCTGCAGTTTACAAAGTACTATTTACTTTATAGAGCCAACCTCTAATCCTGTGAGCCTTCTAATAGTTGTCAACGGTCACACAACTAGATCTGGGACTAGAACCAGGGGATGGCTCCATCTTTCCCCAGAGGCTGGTGGCAGACACTCTGAGGGGCTTGGTGAGGCCCGAAATCCCCACCAAGGGCCTAGGGTGGGACAGGGGCTTTGAAGACAACAGTGTCACGGAAGCTTAGCTCTGGCTCCTGCCCAGCATCTGGTTCTGTGCTGGGCGGAGGCCTGGGTCTGCAACTCATCAGCCCCACCTGTCAGCCCTCCCAGGCCGGCACGTGGGGCCTTGGGTTATCACTAACGAGAGCGGGGCTGAGGGGGGCCTCAGTTCAGGGGCCTGGTCTCCCTTCCTTGCTGGGCACCTTCAGGCAGGGAGCTGTGTTCCCATCGGCCAAGCACCTCCAAGTTGACTGCGCTCTGTTATATGACAGGCACCCTGAAATATGCAAAGACTGCACTCATTCAATAAATATTTATTGAACACTGACAGTGTGCCTGGCCCTGAGCTGGCTGTGGGGAATTGGACAAAAATTCCTGCCTACATTCTAGTAAAAGAAGCTGTAAAGGAAAGCATAAGTGTGATGGAAATAAAAGAGAGCAATTAACTTTACACAGGTTAGTCTGAGAAGGCCGCTGAGGGAGGGAAGTACAGCTAGAAAGAGCAGTCTGGACAGAGAAGAGGGCCCATGCAAAGGCCCTGAGATAGGTAAATTTGGAGTGTTTGGAGATCAGCAAGCCTGGTGTGAGGTGGGCACACAGCAAGCTTGCCCTCAATAAATGCCAGCTGAACAAATCAACCAATGATCATAAGGATTTCTGCATCCAGCTGAGATGGAGTAACAGGGACTGGATTTACATCCTCACCTAAGACAACTAAAATACCCCACAAAATATACGAAACGGTGGTTCTCAAGACATTGGATGCCAGACAGGGAAAAATAGTGACTTCTGGGAGTAAGGAAATAAATGAGGTGAGCCCTATAAATGCCCCACCTCACTGCCTGAAGAAAGTTTCCAGACCAGAGCGCAGCGAGAGGAAGGCAGGTGAAGTCTGGTAGCCTCCCCACACTGAGAGGACACTGAAAAGCTGGGAGTACCGAACACAAGGCAGAGAACCAAAAGGGCAAGAGCTGCACACAGAGAGCTCTAGAGCTCTACACAGGGTACCTCTGCAGTAATTCTGCTCAGTGCATGCATGTGAGGAAACCACCAGAAAGCACGGTAAGCACCTCCCAAAAGGATGAGAGAGAAAAATCCTTGGAGCTCACAGAGAGCTGCGAATAGTGTTGGTTCCCACAAACCAGAGTAGAAACCGCACAATTAATGGGACACTGAGTAGAGCCAGCGTCAGAAGAGTTTTTGGCTCAGAAGTGGGAAAAAACTAAACATTGCTCTGGCCCCCACTAACAAAAGAAAGATCTGAAAGGACCAAACTGTTTTTAAGTAACTTTTGCACCCCAGGACAAAGCTCAAGGACATTTATAAGAACACACACACACACACACACACACACACAAATCCAGCAATTGATAAAATAAAATTCTTAATGCCTGGCAACCAATAAAAATTAGCAGGTAAAAAAGAAACAGGAAAATATGACCCATAATGAAAAGAAAAACCAATCAATTGAAACCTACCTAGAAATTACCCAGATGATAGAGTTATTACAGACTTTTTTTATTTTTTGGCTGCACAGCATGCAGGATCTTAGTTCCCCAACCAGGGATCGAACCCATTCTCCCTACAGTGGAAGCACAGAGTCTTAACCACTGGATCGCCAGGGAAGTCCCTATCACAGACATTAAAACAGTTATTCTAACTATATTCCGTATGTGCAAGAAGATAAAGAAAAGACTGACCATGTTAAGTAGAGATATAGAAGGTATTTTTTAAAAGATCCAAGTTGAAATTATGAAAACTATAATGTCTGAGATAAAAATACACTAGATGGATTAATAGAACACTAGACATGGCAGAAGATTAGTGAATTTTAATACATAGTAATGGAAACTATCCAAAATAAAACACCTAGAGAAAAAAGGCTAAAAAATAATAATAATAATAACATGGCATCAGTGAGCTGTGAGATGACTTCAAGTGACCTAATATTTCTATACGTGTAACCTGAGGGAAGAAGACAGGAAAAAATATTTGAAGGAAAAAATTAACTGAAACATTTCTAAATTTGATAACAATAAATCCATAGATCTAAGATAATTAACCCCAAGCACTATAAACATAAAGAAACTATACCAAGCTCTCTGGTCTTCGCCATCCAACAGAAAGCACAAGAGAGACCAAGATTGAATCCGGGCCCTCGGCAGTGAAAGCACAGAGTCCTAACCACTGGACCACCAGGGAATTCCCAAGACAGCTGCATCTTCTTGTGCAGTGCCAGCTATGTCACTGAGACATGATGGTGAAGGCTGGAGTAAATGAATACGGCTGTATTGGGTGCCTGGTCACCAGGACTACTTTTTTTTCTTTTTTTTAAATTAATTAATTAATTAATTAATTTTTGGCTGCTTTGGGTCTTTGTTCCTGTGCGTGGGCTTTCTCTAGTTGTGGTGAGCGGGGCCTTCTCTTGTTGCAGAGCATGGGCTCCAGGCGCTCAGGCTTCAGTCGTTGTGGCGCACGGGCTTAGCTGTTCCTTGGCATGTGGGATCTTCCCGGACCAGGGCTTGAACCTGTGTCTCCTGCATTGGCAGGCGGATTCCCAACCACTGAGCCACCAGGGAAGTCCCACCAGGACTACTTTTAACTCTGGCAAAGTAGATAATGTCTCCATCAATGACCCCTTCATTGACCTCAACTACATGGTCTACATGTTCCGGTATGATTCCACCCATGGCAAATTCAATGGCAGAAAGATGAGAATGGGAAGCTTGTCATCAATGGAAGGCCCATCTCCAACTTTCAGGAGTGAGATCCCACCAACATCAAGTAGGATGATGCTGGTGCCAAATATGTTGTGGAGTCCACTGGTGTCTTCATTATCTTGGAGAAGGCTGGGGCTCATTTTAAGGGTGGAGCCAAAAGGGTCATCATTTCTACTCCTTCTGCTGATGCCCCCATGTATGTCATGGGCATGAACCATGAGGAATATGACAACTCACTCCAGATTGTCAGCAATGCCTACCGCATCACCAATTGCTTGCCCCCGTTCCCCCCAGCCAACATCATCCATGACAACTCTGGCATCATGGAGGGACTCATACCCACAGTCTATGCCATCACTGCCCCCCAGAAGACAGTGGAGAGCTCCTCTGGGAAGCTGTGGTGTGATGGTCATGGGGCTGCCCAGCACATTATCCCGGCTTCTACTGGTGCTGCCAAGGCTGTAGGCAAGGTCATCCCTGAGCTGAATGGGAAGCTCACTGGCATGGCCTCTCATGTCCCCACCCACAATGTGTTGGTTCTGGATCTGACCTCCATTTGGAGAAATGTGCCAAATATGATGACATCAAGAAGGTGGTAAAACAGGTATCAAAGGGTCCGTTAAGGGCATCCTGCTACATTAAGGACCAGATTGTCTCCTGAGTCTTTAACAGTGACACCCACTCTTCCACCTTTGATGCTAGGGCTGGCACTGCTCTCAATGACCACTTTATCAAGCTCATTTTCTGGTATGACAATGAATCTGACTATAGCAACAGGGTGATGAACCTTATGGTCCACATGGCCTCCAAGGAGTAAGAGTCCCTGGACCATCAGCCCTACTAAGAACACAAGAGGAGGAGAGAGGTCCTCAGCTGCTGGGGAGTCCTTGCCTCAACTCAATCTCCCAAGACTCTGAGAATCTCTCGTTCTTGACATTTTCCAAGAACAAGAAACTGTGACCCCCATCACAGCTGGGGCTCTCCCAAGCCCTACTTTGGAGGACCCCTACTTTGTCATGTACCATCAGTAAAGTACTCTCTACACAGCCAAGAAAAAAAAAAAGAAAAAGGAAAAAAACCCCTATACCTAAGTATATCAAAATTGTTTTTAAAAAGTGATAAAGAGAATTCTCAACCTTTCTGTGGTTTGGGGTTGCTGTCTGCCTCATAAAGCAAAGTAGAGGGTTTGTCTTCTGGGAAGACAAAAATCATCTTTTCCTCTGAAAAAGGCTCTTACATAGTTGGCTTTGGCATCTTCCAGGAATAGGAGGGCAGGGATTGAGGCCTCATGAGTCTGGGATTTCAGTTGGGATAGAGAGAGAAGACAGTGGTTATAACCAGAAAGTCAGAGTGGGGTGTCATTACCTCCAGAACTCATCACTATTAACTCAGCCTGGGCTTCATAAGTCATAGAAGTGGATTCCTTAATAAAATAATAGTTTCCAAAAAAAAAAAAAAAAAAAAGAGCGATAAAGAGAAAGACTTAAAAGTAGCCTGAGGAAAAAAAGACACATTACATACAAACAAACAAAAATAAGGATAGCAGATTTTTTTTTTGTCAGAAACAATGCAAGTGAACTTGTTATACCTGGGTTAATACTTCTGGGAAAGTTGAAACTCAGTTACGTAACATTATTGAGCAAACTTGACTTAAGAAGATGACTCTTTCAATGGCATCTTTCTTTGACTTATTTGATTCTGATTGGTTTGGGTCTTGGAGACCATGGCTCCAAAGTACACTCCAAACGCTGGGAATTCTCCTGCTTATAGTTATCATAAAAATCCCCCTGGTGCGTTATATTCTTTCAAAAGCTTTTAAATACGTGTTCACAGCTGTTAAATGTCAAGCAAATGATCTCCCTAAGACTGGGATGTCAGAAAAGGAATAAGGAGAAAGACCACTTTAAGCATTAGGAAACTGGAACCATGACCTGTGAATGTCACAGGGATTACACAAAACATTATGATCTGTGGATACCACACCAAGCCTCCATAGATACATAGCTCAGAGTGGCACTAATACCTTAAATTTTGATCACATCTCACAGTTAGGGTGAGAGTTTGATCAAAAGGGGGGAATTGTTAAAAAGAAGTAACAAGCCCAAAATGGAGTTATTTGCCCCCAGGACAGCAAACCGAGACTTAATTGTACTTTCAACCTCTCCCAGGAATGTGGCTTTTAAATAAATATCTTAAATTTCCTAATTAGCACTAACCAGTGAGACAATTTGCATAATGAGACCCCCCCACCCTTCCCTTCCCTGCCAAAGAAGATGACCTGGCCTGAAACAATTCTTTCTTTCCTTTTGCTAGTAACCTCCTTGCCCCACCTTCCTTCTGCCTCTAAAAGCCTTTCCCTCTGGGACTCCTTCTAGTTCCTAGATGGAATGCTACCTGAGTCATGAATCACCTAATAAAGACACTTAGACCTTCAAAAAGATACATAGTGGCTGAATGGATAAAAAGCCAAGATCTGTTGTCTACCAGAAACTCACTTTAGATTCAAGGACACAAATAGGCTGAAAGTGAAGTGATGGAAAAAGATATTTCATGCAAATGTTAACCAAAACAAAGCAGAAGTGGCTATATTTAAACCACACAAAGCTGACTTTTAGCCAGAAACTGTCACTCGAGACAAAGAAGATCATTACATAATGATAAAAGGGTCATTCAATAGGAAGATATAGCAACTGTAAATATATATGCACCCAGCATCAAATCACCTAAGTATGTAAATCAAATATTGACAGATCTGAAAGGAGAAATTGAGAGAAACACAATAATAGTAGGAGACTTTAATACAGGACTTGCAATAATGGATAAGACATTGAGACAGAAATCAATTTTAAAAATCTGTGGATCTGAACAACATTACAAAAAATGGATCTAAAAGATATATACAAAACTTTTTGCCCAATAGGAGAACAATTTACATTTTTCTCAAGCAATCACAGAACTTTCTCCAGGATAGATGACATGTATGTCACAGTAGAGTCTTAATGAATTGAAGAATATGGAAATCACACCAAGAATCTTTTCTGAACGAAATGAAATGAAAATAGAAATCAACTGAATCACGAAAACAGGAGACTCCACAAATATGTGGAAACTAAGTAACACAATCTTAACCACTGAGTCAAAAAGGAAATCAAGAGATTTGGTGACTACAAAATTTGAATTTGAGAATATATATAACTAACCTCTTCTCTCCAAGATTTTCAAGTGAAACTAGGCTCATCACAAGGCAAGTAATACCCATGATTTATGACTTATTAAGTCATAATATGAGTAACTTATTATTAACGGTGACTAAAGGCAAATTATACTCCTACATAAAACTTAAGTATCTCTCATGTGAAACATTTACTAACCTCTTAGGAGTATTGATTTATAAAATGAGAAGGAAAGAAAAAAGAAACAATGCAAGCAAGAAGACAGTGGAGCCAAGTCTTTAAAATACAGAAAGGAAAAATAAATATCAACCTAAAATGTTTTATCCAGGAAAAATAACTTTCAGAAATGAAAGCTAAACCACATGGGATAAAATTAGAAATCAATGACAGAAAGAAATTTAGAAAATTCACAGATATGTAGAAATTAAGCAACAACTCTGAAATCACAGCAGAAATCACACACACAAAAAAAGAAAACAAAACAATACAAAACAAGAAAATAAAGAAGAAATCACAAGGGAAGTTAGAAAATAACTTGAAATAAATGAAAATGAATATACAACACACCAAAACTTATGGGATGCAGCTATACCAGTGCTTAGAGGGACATTTATAGCTGTAAATACCTATATTATAAAACAAGAAAGATCACAGATCAGTAACCTAAACTTCCACCTTAAGACACTGGAAAAGGAAGAGCAAACTAAGTCTAAAACAAGCAGTGGTAAGGAAATAATAAAAATTAGAGTGTAAATTAGTGAAATAGAAAAACAGAGAAAATCAATAAACCAAAAGCTGTTTCGTTTTTTTTTAAAGATCAACAAAATTGACAAACCTTTAGTTAGAACTATCAAGAAAAAAAAAAGGGACTTCCCGGGTGACGCAGTGGTTAATAATCCACCCGCCAGTGTGGGGGACATGGGTTCGAGCCCTGGTCTGGGAAGATCCTACACGCTGCGGAGCAACTGAGCCCGTGCACCACAACTACTGAAGCCCACGCCTCTGGAGCCCATGTTCCGCAGCAAGGGAAGCCACCGCAATGAGAAGCCTGCACACTGCAACGAAGAGTAGCTCCCACTCGCCACAGCTAGAGAAAGCCCTGTGCGCAGCGACGAAGACCCAATGACCCAATGCAGCCATAAATAAATAAATAGATAGATAAGTATAAAAACACAAAAAAAGACAAAAAAAGACTCAATTACTAGAATCAGAAATGAAAGAGGTAACATTCCTACTGACATTACAGAAATAAAAAAGATTAAAAAGAAATACTATGAACATTATATACCAATAAATGGACAAATTCCTAGAAAGATACAAACCATTGAAACTGACTTAAGAAGAAACAGACAATCTGTAAAGACCTATAACAAGTAAAGACATCTAAATATTAACTTAAAAAATTACCCACAGCCTCAGATGTCTTCACTGATGAATTCTACCAAATATTTAAAAAAGAATTAATATCAATGTTTTCATAAACTCTTCCAGAAAGTAGAAAAGGAGGGAACACTTCTCAACTCATTCTATCAGGCAGAATTACCCTGATACCAAAACCAGAGAAATCACAAGAAAACTACAGACCCATATCTCTTAGGAATATGGATGCAAAAATCCTTAACAAAATACTAGCAAACTGAATCCAGCAACATATAAAAAGAATTACACCATGACCATGACCAAGTGGGATTTATCCCAGGAACGTTGCAAGGTTGGTTAAATATCCAAATATCAATTAATGTAATATACTTTATCAATAGAATTTTTAAGAAGCACATGATTATCTCAAAAGATGCAGAACAAAACAAAACAAAAAAAGCATTTGACACAGTCTAAAACCCATTTATAATTTAAAAACAAACAAATTAGGAATAGAAGGGAATTTCCTCAACCTGATCAAGGACATCTACAAAAAACCCACAGCTCACATCCTTAATATGATGTTAATACTTCATAGTTGGTGCTTTCTCCCTAAGATCAGGATGTCTGTTCTCACTATTTCTACTCAAAATTGTACTAGAAGTTCTAGTCAGGGCAATTAGAAACAGAAATAAAAGGCATCAAGATTAGAAAGGAAGAAATAAAAGTACCTGTATTTGCAGATGACATCATTTTGTATATAGAAAGTCCTAAGATATCCACACACACACACACACACACACAAAAATACTATTAGAACTAATAAGCAAGTTCAGGAAGGTTTCAGGGTAAAGGATCAATATGCAAAAATCAATTGTATTTCTATATACTAATCAACAATCTGAAAATAAAATTAAGAAAACAATTCCATTTACAATAGTATCAAAAAGAATAAAATACTTAAGAATAAATTTAACAGAAGAAATGAGAAACATTAGAAAACAGTGTTAAAAAAGAAAAAGAAAACAGTGTTGAAAGAAATTAAAGAAGGTCTAAATAAATGGAAAAACATCCCCATGTTCATGGATCAGGAGACTTAATATATATATTTTTTAAATATTTATTTATTTATTTGGCTAGGCCGGGTTTTAGTTGTGGCACATGGGATCTTCATTGCCAAGTGCGGGATCTTTGTTGCAGCATGTGGGATCTAGTTCCCTGAGTAGGGAACAAACCTGGGCCCCCTGAATTGGGAGTATGGAGTCTTAACCACTGGACCACCAGGGAAGTTCCAGGAGACTTAATATTGTTAGGATAGCAATACTCCCCATTTGATCTACATATTCAACACGACCCATATCAGAATCCCAGCTAACACCTTTGTAGAAATCGACAAGCTGATCCTATAACTCATATGGAATTGCAAGGGACCCAGAATAGCCAAAACAATCTTGAAAAAGAAGAACAAAGTTGGGGGATCCATACTTCCTCACTTCAAAACTTACTACAAAGCAGCCAACAGTAATGAAGACAGTGTGGTGCCAGCATAAGGACAGACAAATAGATCAATGGAATAGAATTGAAAGTCCATAAATAAACCCTGTGTGTCTATGGTCAATTGACTTTCAACAAGGGTGCAAAGACCATTCCATTGTTAGAGAATAGTCTTTTCAACAAATTGTGCTGAGACAGTTGGATATTCACATGCAAAAAAATAAAGTTGAAACTCTTAGCTCATATCATATACAGAAAGTAACTCAAAATAGATCAAATGCCTAAATGTAAGAGCTAAAATTATAAAACTCTTAGAAGAAAACACAGTAGTAAACCTTGAATTAGACAATGGATTCTTAGATATGACACCAAATGCATAAGCAGCAAAAGAACAATTAGATAAAATAGACTTTATCAAATTAAAAAATTTTGCGCTTCAAAGAACACTCTCAAGAAAGGGGAAAGATAACTCACAGAATGGGAGAAAATGTTTGCAAATTATAAATCTGTTAAGGGACTTGTATATAGAATACATAAAGAATTCTTACGATGCAAGTATTCAAATAAATAGACAATAAAAAGACAAATAAATAACTAAAAACTTGGGCCAAAGATCTGAATAGACATTACTCGAAATAAGGTATATAAATGGCCAATAAGCACATGAAAAGATGCTTGATATCATTCATAAAAACTTTTTGCCAATAAATTTGACAACTTAGATGAAATGGACAAATTCCGTAATAAAAGATACAAAGTGTGAAAGCTAACTCAGAAAGTAAGAAATAATTTAAATAGCCCTGTATCTATTAAAGAAAGTGAATTCATTGTAAACAGGAAAATCTTTTCAACAAATGATGCTTGAACAATTGGATACTCATACACACACAAAAAAATTAAATTTGATCGATACCTCATATATATACACCAACATTAACTCAAAATAGATGACAGACCTAAAGGTAAAACTTAAAACTACGGACACTTGTTAGAATTTCTAAAATTATAAAGACTGAAGTCAAGTGTTTGGTGAGGATGTGAAGTAACTAGACTTTTCCTACTCTACTGGTGGGAATGTAAAACAGTGTAACCACTTTGGAAAACAGTTCGGCAGTTTTTTAAGAAGTTAAACATAACATAACTTTCTTATGACCACCCTTCATACGACCGAGCCATTCCACTCCTAGGTATTTCTGTATAAGAAATAAAAGCACATAGGCATAGGGACTTCCCTGGTGGTCCAGTGGTTAAGAGTCCGAGCTTCCACTGCAGGGGGAACACTTCCCACCCCACCCCACCCCACCCCCGCATGCCAAGCGGCCAAAAAAAAAAAAAAAAAAAAATAGCACAGAGCCTTATAAAGACTTATACATGAATGTTCATAGTAGCTTCATTTGTAATAACCAAAACCTGCAAACAACCCAAATGTTCAGCAAGAGGTGAATGGTAAACAGATTGTTGCATGTCCATGAAGTTGATTGCTACTCAGCAACAAAAATGGATCTATTAAGTTATACAACAACATGGATGAATCTCAAAATAATTATGCTGACTGAAAGAAGACAAAAAAAGAGTATATATTGTATGACTCCATTTATATAATATTCTGGAAAATGCAAACTAATCTACAGCGACTGAAAGCAGTTCAGTGGTTCCCTGGGGTAAGGGTCAGGGAGGAGCTGGAGGGATTAAGAAGGGGCTGGAGGAAACCTCTGTGGGTGATGATATGTTCATTATCTTGAATGTGATGACGGTTTCACAGATATATACCTATGTCAAAGCTCATCAAATTGCACACTTTACATAGGTGCAGTTTATTATATGCCAATTACACCTCAATCTGTTCAAAACCTGATTAAAAGGATGTATATGTGATATGGTATCTCTGCTAACTTGCTATGGGACCCCAGACAACACTGGTAAGCTTTTCTGAGACTTAAGTTTCTTTTTCTGTAAAAGGTTAGAAAGTACCAGAGGGCTTCCCTGGTGGCGCAGTGGTTAAGAATCCACCTGCCAATGCAGGGGACACGGGTTCGATCCCTGGTCCAGGAAGATCCCACATGCCATGGAGCAACTAAGCCCGTGTACCACAACTACTGAGCCTGCGAGCCACATCTACTGAGCCTGTGTGCCACAACTACTGAAGCCCGCTTGCCTAGAGCCCATGCTCCGCAACAAGAGAAACCACCGCAATGAGAAGCCTGCGCACCGCAATGAAGAGTAGCCCCCACTCGCTGCAACTAGAGAAGCTTTCGTGCAGCAATGAAGACCCAACCCAGCCAAAAAATAAATTAATTAAATAAATAAATTTAAAAAAAAAAAGAAAGTACAAGAACCTGTAAGTGCTAGTTTAAGCCAAAAAGGGACTTCATTGGAAGGAAGTTTCAGAAAGTGACGGAGCCCTGCAGGGTCCCAGGAAGCCTTCTCTGTTCATCCCTCATCTTTGCTTCCCTGATCACAGCTTTCCGTTTCCCCATCTATGTGGTCGGATAGGAAAGCTACCAGCTTCTGAGTTTTGCATGGTACAGGTTTAATTACTCAGACAGATGCTGAATTGTCTCCCTGTCAATCCTAAGCCCATGTGTAAATCCTCAGGGAAAGACCTTACTGGTGCACTTGGGTTAAGGACTCCACCATGCACCAAGGTGTGTGGTCAGAGGGCAGGGCCACATAGTATGAACCTGGCTGGTCTTGCATCCTACAGATGGAGGACAGGACAAGTGCTAGGAAAGTGCTTGGTGTACAGACAACAAGAGGGCTGTCGGGAGATACTACCAAGACACTGGCCAGAATTCAGGAGATCTGCCCTCTCCTGTGCTCATAATTGTGCCTCTAGATGGGGGAAGCACTTCCAATTGGGCAATCTGGGAAGGCTTTGTGGAAGAGGTGCCACTGGTATCAGGCCTGTGAGAGAAGTTATGCCCTGCATTCGTGTGGCCTTTGAAGCTTACTAAGTGCTTTCATATCCTCTTTTTAGAGTCTAGACCCATCCTCTCAACTTCTCCTCTAGGGTTAACATTATTATACACCCCTTTGCACATTGGGAAACTGCCTACTGGGGGCGTTGAGTGACTTGCTCAAGTTCACACAGCTTGGCAGGGCAAGCTCCAGGGTTTTGACCCCAGAGCCCTGACTTGTTCCCTATCCAAGGATGATGACAACGAGGCAGGGGAGGGGCAGTCGGTCTGTGAGTGTTCAGCAGGGACTGAAGAAGGAGAGAAGCTCAGGTAGCATCTTTGAGCTCCTGTGCCTGCTGTCCTCCAGAAGATGCCCCATCCCCACCCTGGCTCCGGATACCCAGAGACCACCTTTGCTTGTGCTGCAGACTCTCAGATCAGAGTTTCCACTCCAGACCTCTCTCTTGACTCCTAGTCCTGCAGCTCTAACAGGACTCAAAATGGGAATTCATGAGAGTCCTGCAGAACGTTAAAGAAACCTCAGGACCCATCTCAACCAAGTGACAAGAACAACACCAATAATAAAATTCACGTATATGGCTGCTACCATCTACACACACAGGCCTTAAGCTGAGTGTGTTACACATGGTAGCGTGTTTCATCTTCACGTATACTATGACCATCCTCATTTTACAACTTGGGGAAACTGAGGTTCAGACAGTTTATTCCTTGTCCCAGGTCCCATAGCTGATAAGTGGTGATCCAAGTCTATCTGGTGACAAATAAACTATCATCATCCTGCAAAATTGTTTCCTCTTCTCAGCCTGCCCCTTTCTACCAGCAGTACCACCAAACGCCCAGGTCTGGTGAGACTCTGCCATTTCCTCTACCTTCTGTGTCTCAGGACAACCAGCAACCCTGAGAGAGCTGGAGGCTCAGGCAGCAAGCTGGCAGGCTGTCCGCACTGACACGGTGGGAGGGAGAGGGGAGCTTAGCTGCTTCATCTGCTAACCACGGATTTAATGTTGCTACGAATTTTTTAAATTTCAACTTTTTAAGAGTTAAATTTAATTGCCAGGTTGTAAGCCCTGGAGGTTATGAGCAAGGAATCTGAGGTGAGAGACACTTGGTTCCAGCCCAGTCCTGGCTTCCCTACTTTCTTGCTCTGTGATCTTGGGACAACTTCTGAACCTATCTGAACCGTAGCTTCCCTATCTGGAAAAGACATAGTCATTCCACCCTCGTGGGTTAAAATGTTGTAAGGGGAGCCGGTTCTGGTAGAGATGGACAAGGCTCAGGCCACACCTGCTCCACCGCACTGACTCCATCCAGACCTCGAGCTGAAGCTAGTTTACTTCAAAACGTTAATAAACAAAGAAGCAAACTAATAAATACTTAACTTTGACAGATAATTAAATCTTTTTGACGCTTGCTTAAGTTTATTTATTTGTCTGAAATGTTCTTCCAGGAAGTCCATGTGTGATCCTGAGCGACCCCCAGACCCACAGCAACCTCACAGTGAGTAGAATGGAGCTAAACCACTCTCTTCCCCCCCACCCCGCTTCTTCCTGAGCCTTTCACATGCTAATGCACTTTGTGAACCTTCCAGAGACTGTTGGGGGTGGAAGGAGAGCAACGGAGCCTCCCAGACTTAACTTCTGAAAGCACTTATCAACATCTCTCTTCTGAGAAGGCGGCCACTGCCTGCCTTTAACCTTGGGCAGTCTTTTCCCTAATCTCTCCCTAGCTCCAGCCTTCCATTTCCAGTCTCCTGAGAGACAAATATCCTACCAAATCCAACTTTCTTTTTTTTTTTTTAAATAAATTTATTTTTATTTTTATTTTTTTTTTGGTTGCATTGGGTGTTTGTTGCTGTGTGCAGGCTTTCTCTAGTTGCGGCCATAGAGGGCTACTCTTCATTGCGGTGCACGGGCTTCATTGTGGTGGCTTCTCTTGTTGCGGAGCACAGGCTCTAGGCATGCGGGCTTCAGTAGTTGTGGCACGCGGGCTCAGTAGTTGTGGCTTGCGGGCTCTAGAGCACAGGCTCAGTAGTTGTGACGCATGGGCTTAGTTGCTCCGCGGCATGTGGGATCTTCCCGGACCAGGGCTCGAACCCACGTCCCCTGCATTGGCAGGCGGATTCTTTTTTTTTTTTAATTTTATTTTATTTTTTATTTTATTTTATTTTTGGCTGTGTTGGGTCTTCATTGCTGCGCGCGGGCTTTCTCTAGTTGCGGTGAGCGGGGGCTACTCTTTGTTGCGGTGCGCAGGCTTCTCATTGCGGTGGCTTCTCTTATTGTGGAGCACGGGCTCTAGGGTGCGCGGGCTTCAGTAGTTGTGGCACGCGGGCTCAGTAGTTGTGGCTCGCGGGCTCTAGAGCGCAGGCTCAGTAGTTGTGGCGCACGGGCTTAGTTGCTCCGCGGCATGTGGGATCTTCCTGGACCAGGGCTCGAACCCGTGTCCCCTGCGTTGGTAGGCGGATTCGTAACCACTGTGCCACCAGGGAAGGCCGGCAGGCGGATTCTTAACCATTGCGCCACCAGGGAAGCTCCAAATCCAACTTTCTTCTGTGTCCTGCCACCAGCCCCCTCTGCCCACGTGCCCCCCTTCCAGTGTCACTGTCCCCCACCATTCCCCTCCCACAAAGCTTGGGGAGGCCCAGTGCTTGCCCCTTTCTCTACCCCTAAGGCCCTGCAGTTGTCACCTCCTGATGGCCCTTGGTCTAGCTCCCACCAGGCAGGGCCCGAACCACCTGTGGACCCAATTCTCCTTCTTGCTTTGCTCCTGAGAGACCTCCTCTCTATTCACCTGACACGCCAGCCAAACCAGGCCCTGCACACCCTGAGTTTTCCCACACCCATGTCCTTCCCTCTGCCGGGAATGCCCTTAACTACCCATCTTCAGGGTGTGGCTCCAGTGCAGGGCCTCCCAGGGACCTTCCCAGCTGACCTGGCTGAAGGCTGCAAGTGGCCTCTCATTCCTCTTGGCGTAGTTCTTTGTACTTGAGGCTATTTCATCACTGGTGGAGTCCAATGTACTCTTTTTTTTTTTGAGGTTTAGTTGATGTATAATATTATATAAGTTTCAGGTGTACAACATAATGGCTCACAATTTTCCAATGTAGTCTTTGGTATGCAGTAGGTGCCCATAAATGTCTGTAGTTGGAAAGAATGAGTCTAATCCAACTCCTTCATTTTACAGTAGAGGCACAGAGTTGTGCTTGACCCACCATCGCCACCAGGAGACAGGACTAAGGGGGTCTCTTGCAGGGCTCCGCCCCAAGCTAGGCTTTTTCTGCCATTGAGTTGGGAAGGAACTCCTCCAGCAACCAAGTGGGCACATTTTGGGGTGGAAGACAACCATCTAGAGCTCACACTACAGATTCTAGCAGAGAGGTTGGGTGGCCTCTTGTCAGCCAACCCATCAACTACTCTCCCAGACTGTAGTATCCATCCCAGAAGTCCCTGGTTCCCACTCTACCTCTCAGACCCACCCGCCGCCCCGGCGTTCCCCGACCTGGTCACTGAGGCAGAAGAGGCCTTAGGGATTATCCATCCAGGAGGCCCACAAAGGCCTCAGAAGGTCCTTAACGCCTCCCCCCTCCCACAACTGTGTGCACAACTCTGTATCTGAGTATGTGTAGATTTCTGGAGCAAACATCCAGAGACACCACCTGAGACTTAAAGGGGGTCCAAGACCCAAATGAGATACAGAACAATGATCTGTTGAGCCTCTCATTATAAAGGTGTTAATACACTTAAGGCTCTTACAACTGTATCTGGCACTTTTTAAGTGCTCTCTAAGGCATGGGTTGGCCCAAAGCCTGCTTTTGTAAATAAAGCTTTATTGGAACACAGCTATGCCCATGTTTTTGCATTGTCTATGGTTGCTTCCCTACTACAGCTACCAGGGCAGAATTGAGTTGCTGCCACACAGATGTTAACTATATGACCTACAAAGCTCTCTAAGGGTTGGCTACCATTATGATGATGATTATACTTATGAAAAACAGCAGGTCCCAAGCCATACAATTAGTAATCTGGGGTCTGAATCTATGTCTCTGTTCAAGGATTCTGTTAACACACCTTTCTGCCCCTCTTCTTCACTCACTTTAACACACAGTGCTCATTCATTCATTCATTCAGCAAGGTTCAGGGAGCCCCTGCTGTGTTCTTCAGGCTGAGCTACTAGGGGCACAGGAGCGGGAGAGAAGCTGACGTTATGGCATCGCAGAATGACCTCACTCTGCCTCCAGGGCCCTAAGTGATTAGCCCTGGGTACCTTTGCCACTTCATTTGCTCCAGTCCATTGGCCTTCTTCTTGTCTGTCAAATACACAAATTTTCTTCCTACCTCAGGACCTTTGCATATGCTGGTTTACCTGGCTCTTTCCTGTCATTTAGGTCCCAGCTCAGATATCACCACCCAGTTAAGACTCCTGGACCCAAGTCACTGTTTATCCTTACAGGGCACTTACCACCATGTGAAATACTTTTTTCTGGGCCTCAGTTGCCTCCTGTGTAAAACTATGTAAGGTAGAATGTGAGAGTTGGATGAGAAGCCCCTAACCTTTTGGTTTGAACACTCTGTGATTTGAAAGCACTTGCCAGGGGCCTGACATTGGTAGGTTTGTTGGGGAATAGGTTATATTTGACTGTGAGCCTCAATCCTAGCCCAGGCTCTGGGGATTGATGGGGAAGTCTCTACTGAGGGATGAGAGAGGGAAGAGGCGGGGCAGTAGGAGGAGGGGAGGCCCAGAATCAGGCAAGCAGGGATGGCTCTGAGAGTTGCAGGCCAGGGCCAGGGAGGAAGTGCCCCCAAAAGGGAGGCAGACAAAGAAGAAGGAGCAACTCCACCAGAGGCGTGGGGTTGGGGTTGTGGGGAGGGCTTCTTTCACTTTTTAACCTATAAGCTTCAGAGTTGTTTGAAATTCGTGTAACAAGTATGCATTATTTTTGCAACTGGAAAAATTAAAATGTACATGCCCTTTGACCCAGCAATTCCACTTGTAGGAATTTCTCCACAGATAAGAGGCATGTGTGAAATGACCCATGTACAAGGCGATTCACAGCAGCCTTGGTTTTTTTTTTCATTTTATTACTTTGTTTTTAATTTTTATCAGAGTATAGTTGCTTTACAATGTTGTGTTCGTTTCTACCGTACAGCAAAGTGAATCAGCTATACGTATACATACATCCCCTCTTTTTTGGATTTCCTTCCTGTTTAGGTCACCACAGAGCATTGAGTAGAGTTCCCTGAGCTATACAGTAGATTCTCCAATGGTTCATTTTAGTTTTTAGGTTTGCCTGATCAGAGGATGTCCCTCTGCTGGCTTGATTTTTCTTCCCAGCAGCACCAAACTTTCAATCTTCCACCCCTTCGAAGCAGGTATTTGTCCTGGTCTGTGCCTTTAGTACTTACAACAGACTTAAGTGGTGCATGATATGCACAAGGTTTAGATTCCCTCATCCTGCTAGCAACTCATAACCAGGACAAAACTAAGCTATTTACATCCTTCAGTTTGCCTTCTAGTCCAACAGTATCATATTTTGAGTTGGCACTTTCATTCTCTGTACCATCTGGGGCACCGTTTTTCAACTAAATATATCATGTTAATCCCTTGACCTAGGCCTCTCATGTGACGTTTTATTGGAAGTGGGGGGTGGGCAGGGAATGCTTAATAAACCAGAATGTCTGAGTTCTCATCATAGTGCAAAACGAAAGGCCTTTCTTGTCAGTTTAACCTGAGGTTGCTGGGGGATTTACAAAACATATTAGGTCCATCAGGCAGATTGGTAGTTTCCTCTCCAGCCTCACAGTCCCAAAGCCTCCATTCTGGCCCATTAATCCAGCAGGAATCCTATTCATCAGTCATTGCTCTCGCACGCATATCTAAAAAAGGCCGGACCAAAGCGCTCCTGGCCCTCTTTCCAGCACACTTTTTCAGGACACCTGACCCCTCAGGCCTGTTTCTAAGTGGGATAAGGCTACAGCAGACTTCCAATGAGCCTTTCACGAGACACACACAGGGAGCAGCCTTGTTTGAAACAGCAAAAGACTGGAAACAATCTAAATGCCCATCAAAAGGGGACAGGCTTGACAAATGAGGGTACATCCACAACGTGGAAGAGTATAGAGACATTAAAAAGAACATAGCAGGACTTCCCTGGTGGTCCAGTAGTTAAGAATCCACCTTCCAATGCAGGGGACTCAGGTTTGATCCCTGGTCAAGGAAATAAGATCCCACATGCCATGGGGCAACTAAGCCCCCACGCCTCAACTACTGAGCCCCCATGCTCTGGAGCCCGAGCGCCACAACTAGAGAGAAGCCGGAGCACTGCAACAAAGAGCCCACGCTGCAACGAAAGATCCTGCATGCTGCAACGACGATCACGCATGTTGCAACTAAGACCCAACGCAGCCAAATAAATAAATAAAGACTCAATCAAGAAAAAAAAAAAAAAGAACACAGCAAGTCTGCTAAGTGCAGATGTTGAATAATCCCCAAGATCTCTGCCAAGTGAAGGAAACAAGGTACAGGACAATATATACAGGGTGCTACCATTTATATGAAAAACTATACACACAAATGTTTATAAATGCTCAGAATATCTTCTGGAACTAGTACCAGTTGCTAAGGGATGGGTTGGGGTTAATATTCAATATCCTTTTTATAAAATTGAGGTAAAATCCACATAACATGAATCATTTTAACCATTTAAAAGTATACCATTCAGGGGCTTCCCTGGTGGCGCAGTGGTTGAGAGTCTGCCTGCCAATGCAGGGGACACGGGTTCGAGCCCTGGTCTGGGAAGATCCCACATGCCTCGGAGCAACTAGGCCCGTGAGCCACAACTACTGAGCCTGCGCATCTGGAGCCTGTGCTCCGCAACAAGAGAGGCCGCAATAGTGAGAGGCACGCGCAGTGCGATGAAGAGTGGCCCCCGCTTGCCGCAACTGGAGAAAGCCCTCGCACAGAAACGAAGACCCAACACAGCCAAAATAAATAAATTAAAAAAAAAAAAAAAAAGTGGTTGTTAATGATGTTAAATCAAAAACTGCTGGTGAGTCCCTTTAAAAAAAAAAAAAAAAAAGTATACCATTCAGGACTTCCCTGGTGGCGCAGTGGTTAAGAATCCACCTGCCAATAAGGGACACAGGTTCGAGCCCTGGTCCAGGAAGATCCCACATGCCACGCAGCAACTAAGCCTGTGTGCCACAACTACTGAGCCTGCACTCTAGAGCCCACGAGCCACAACTACTGAGCCCGCGTGCCACAACTACTGAAGCCCACATGCCTAGAGCCCAGGCTCTACAACAAGAGAAGCCACCACAACGAGCAGCCCGCACACAGAAACAACGAGTAGCCTCCAATCGCCGCAACTAGAGAAAGCCCGCGCACAGCAACGAAGACCCAATGCAGCCAAAAAATAATTAATTAATTAATTATTTTAAAAAAAGTATACCATTCAGTACATTAGCAGTGTTGCTCAGCCATCACCTGGATCTAGTTCCACAACATTTTCATCACCCCAAAAAGAAACCCCTGTACCCATTAGCAGTCACTTCCCATCTCCCCACCCCTAGCCCCTGGCAACCACTAATCTGCTTTCTATCTCCAAGGATTTGCCGATTCTGGGTATTTCATAAAGATGGAATCAAATAATAGGTGAGCTTCTGCGGCTCTTTTCACTTAGCATGTTTTTGCGGTTTATCCATATCCATACTTTCTATGGAGTTTTTAAAAATATTTATTTATTTGGCTGTGCGAGGTCTTAGTTGTGGCACGTGGGATCTTCGCTGTGGCATGCAGGATCTTTAGTTGCGGCATGCGGACTCTTAGTTGTGGCATGTGGGATCTAGTTCCCTGACCAGGGATCGAACCCAGGCCCCCTGCACTGGGAACACGGAGTCTTAGCCACTGGACCACCAGGGAAGTTCCTCTATGGATTTTTATATTCCATTGTATGGATGTAGCACATTTTGTTTATCCATTCATCAGCTGATGGACATTTGGGCTGTCTCCACTTTTTGGCTCTTGTGAATAGTGCTGCTATAAACACTCATGTACAGGTTTTTGTTTGAATACTTGTTTTCAGTTCTTTTTGGGTACATATCCAGGAGTGGAATTGCTGAGTCATGTGGTAGTTCCATGCTTAACTTTCTTAAGAATTGCAAACTGTTTCCAACATTCTTTTGCACCTGGGACTTCCATGGGTGGTCCAGTGGGTAAGACTGTGCTCCCAATGCAGGGGGTCTGGGTTCAATCCCTGGTCAGGGAACTAGATCCCGCATGCCGCAACTAAGATCCGGCACAACCAAAAAAAAAAATTCTTTGCACCTTGTGAATTTTAAACTGTGAACACCATGTGCAAATATTAGCTCTTCCCAAGAAAAAGAAAAAGAAAAAAATGAAGGTGGACATTCATGGAAAAAAAATAAAGCATACAGTAAATGCAAGGGATTACAGTTAGATAAGAAATTAGCAAATACAGGGACTTCCCTGGGGGTGCAGTGGTTGAGAATCCGCCTGCCAATGCAGGGGACACGGGTTCGAGCCCTGGTCCAGGAAGATCCCACAAGCCGCGGAGCAACTAAGCCCGTGAGCCACAACTACTGAAGCCAGCGCGCCTAAAGCCTGTGCTCCGCAACAGGAGAAGCCACCACAATGAGAAGCCCCCGCACCACAACGAAGATTAGCCCCCGCTCGCTGCAACTAGAGAAAGCCTGGGCAGCAACAAAGACCCAAAGCAGCCAAAAAATAAATATAATTAATTAATTAATTAATTTTTTAAAAAATTAGTAAATATCTAACTAGATGATTCCTGGAAGAAAACTGCATTTTGGACTTGGACCTCAATTCAGATTCAACTCCTTTGTTTCATTCTAGTTCTAGGAGTTGAATATAGGGAGAGCTGGGTTCAAATCCCAGTCCTGTCTGTTACAGCAGTGCATTATTGTACAGGTTACTTAACCGCTCTGCACCTCAAATGTAAAATAAGGAAAAATCATCTCCTTAACCAGCTATGAAAGGTAAATGAGCTCAGGGACATGTTATGCTCAGCCCATGCCTGGCACACTGGCACATGGTTGGCAGCCTAGGTTAGCAGCTTTACACTAGCAGGTTGGGGGAGCCACCCTCTTCTCTGCTGGGATCACTGTTCTCTGCAGCCCTTTTCACATAAGCTGCTCTGGTTCCCCACATGCTCAAGGAACTCCTGGACGCCTGGACCTGCTGAGCAAAGTCCCCCTCCTATAATATTTTACCACCCCTAATGCCAATCAGTCCAGAAGAGGGGCCAGCAAGGCTGTGAGGGTACAGGAACCAGGATCAGATGCTGGGAAAGGGGCCTGCTGTCTGTAAGGACTGCCCTAGGGCAGGAAGCACTGCTTGCTCTATGGAGCTATGGAACCCAGGGCCAAATGCAGGGAGGAGTTGGGTGGAGGCACAGGGAGACAGATTTGGGTTTAAATGGAAGAACAACTTAAACTTTTAACTGACAGGACACAATGCCAAGCACTGTGTTAAGCACTGCTGTGTGATTCCACACAAGCTCTCCCCATTTCACAGATGAGGAAACTGAAGCTCAGAGTCCTTAGTCACTTTACCCAAAGTCACAAAAATAAAGTGCAGCCAGGTTTGAATCCAGGCCTGTCTCAGTCTAGAATATGGCAGCTTAGCCTCTGTGCTAAGAGGTCAATGGCCAAGTATTGGACAAATGTTAATTATCACTAGTCATTATCTGATAACAATACTGCTGTAAGTAGAGCTATAGCTGTAGCAGTAGAATGAGCAGTTTGGGGGTGGGGGTGGTGTTGCTTCTCCCCAAATTCGGGCAGAGGCTGGATTAGCTTTTGGTGGGGATTCAAGTGTTTGATGCAGGGGGTTGGATTCTGGTACTGGGGTTCTAGCTGCTGGGGTACAAGGAGATTCCCAAGGTCTGCCTTCAGAGATATGGATGTAGTTGTTTTCAGATGGGCCCCAGGAATCTGTCTTTTTCAAAAGATAATTCTGGTCTGTAGCCAAGTGTGAGGTCCACTGGCTTGGATTGACCTCTAGGGCCCCTTCTAACACAGATTCTGTGATCTGCATGCCCTAACGCCCACCTTGGGGGAAAGCACTCCTTTGGGTTAGGCGTTGCCCTTTCCCCCCAGCTGCCTCCTTAAATCCCTAAGGCCTTAGAGAGAGTGACTGCACCTGTACCCCTCCTCTTTTGAACAATAAGCTTTTTGGAAGGCAAATAAGACTGTTAAGACGGAGGCCACAGGAGCCTCACTGCCACCTTCAGTGGTGAGGGTAGAGCCAACTCATCTTCCCTCCTCACCCTGCTCCACCCCACTCCATTTAAAGCCCCAGTCCCCAAAAGGCTGTCACTTGCCCCACTGGACCCCGGTCAAGTGCAACCATTCCTGCTTTCAGCCCCTTGGTCTTTCTCGGAAACTCTGCCCTGTGGGACCAACTTCCCGGCCATGCCAGGCAATTCTGCAGTTTGTCTGGCCTGGAAAGCCCTCTCCCAGGCTCTGGGAGACCAGCAACTCAGGCAGGGAAACAGGCCAGCGAGCCATTCTCAATGACCTTTGGCTCCCTGGGAAGGACTCAAAACCAGTAAAAGTTTAGCAAGTGCCATTTAATCGTTGCCAGAACTTCAAACTCTTTTTTTCTTCTTTTTTTAAACACATAGACTTTCTGGGGGATAAAAGATCATTTGAGGACTCCATACGAAAAGATCTTTGATTAGTTCTGTTTTTTCTTAGAAAGAAAATTTCCAAGCCACTTGCTTGTAAAATTCCATAGAAAGTATGAAATGAACTCAGTACCTTGGGTGTGACCTCAGGTGAGTTGATTTCAGCTGCTGAACTTCAGTTTCCCCATCTGCAAAGGCCACTGGCCCAGTGGTTGGGTAGGAACTGGCAGTGGGGCAGGGTCTTTGGCTGCTGAGAGGGAGGTGTAAGTTGGGAGCCTAGAGTCCAGACCAGAAACCTCTGGCCTGCCCAAACACCCCTCATGGGTTTCTGATCATTGTTTTTAAATCTTCTGCTTCCCTTTCAGGTTCCTGGTATCCTATTCTCTCTCCCATGTTGGGAGAGGGGAAATGCAGTCATTGACATGTTAGTATAAAAATACTTCTCTCAGAGCTCTTTCCATGGAAACCCAAGCTTTTCATTCATTCAATATTATTTACTGAGCCCCCTCTACCAGGACGTGGGCCAGGCACAAGAAGACTCAAAGATGAAAAAAGACACCATCCCTGACCTGAGGGTCCTCCCCTAGTTTTCAGCCATGTGGGGACAGAAGAAATAACATCTTTGGGGAGGGGGCATCGAGGGGGAGACACTGCCTCTTGGGAAGACTGGAGTTGAAATGAAGTTCTTGGTTCTATTCCTTTGCTGATTTTATAATCACCCCTCCAGTTGCCCTAGAGCTTTGAGGCCATCTGAGAACTCTGAGTGCCAGGATCTCACTCAACACTTGCAAAAACCTAGGTAACTTGTGAGAGCCTGAGAGGCATCTCTAGTTTTACTATGAGAAAACAAAGCCTTAGAGAGATTAAACTACCTGCCCATGGTCATACAGGTTGCCAGGGTCACCTGGACTCAAACCCAGATATTCTGGCACAGCTATTTTAGAAACAGTTTGCCTTGGATTTGAACCTGCGAATTTGGTAACTATGTGGCCCAGAGTAAGGAAGGCAAGAGGAGAGGAGAGAGCTCAGGAACTCTGGACTGAAATGATCCAGTCTCTGATCTTGACCTGCAACCACTCTGACCTTGACCCTCAAACTGGAAGGAGGGCCACAGGCAATAATCACAACCATCAAGAGCTTGTCATGAACGCTTATATAACACACCCCTGAAGTTGTGTGCTAGTATTCCCATTTTAGAGATGAACTGATAATCTCACAACAGGGCTGTTCCATGCTTTCCCCACCATCCATGCCATCCACCAGTAGCTAGGCGAGTTCCCCTAGTTCTTCTGAGCCTGTTTTCTAATCTATAACTAGGGATAGCAAGAACAATGGATTACAGGAGAAGGCATATTACCTGCCTGGGGCAGGAAGGAGTAGGTACTTTATAAATGCCAGCATCTTACCCCCTTCCCTTCCTGAAACCTCTTGCACTCAAGTGCAGCTTAAACCTTATGGGCCAAGAAAATACAACTCAGATACACACCAGCCTTTGGGCCTCAAGGTCACCCTATCTACCTGCCTTTTTGTTGCCCAGACTTTCCTGATGGTGGGAGACCCGGGTTAGGATGGGGGGCCTGCCCTGAAGTAGCCAGGCACACCTTCAGGATGCTGGGTCCCAGGGCAGCATTTCTTAGGAGTGAAGCCATCTGACTCTTTTCCTTACCCCAAGAATGAAACATCAAAGGATAATGTATCAATATGTACAGGAAATCAAAGAGAAAGGGCCACAGGCACCAGATAACCCAGAGGCCCCAGGAATGGTTCACTGAACACCTGCAAACGCCCACCACTCATCAAGCTCTTTGCTGGAGGCTAGGGGGCTACCGAGATTGAGGGGTGAGGCTGTATTCACTAGCAGGGTTTGTGGACGTATCTCAGTCAGAGATTTTCCTATCTGGTAGCTGAGACTTCAAGACAAGATATTTCCAGGCTCAAGAGAACATAGAGAAGGTACTCTGAGAGCATTCTGGAAAGGGAGTGGGTGTCTGGGAAGGGGGCGGTTCCAGGCAAAGGGAACAGATATGTGAGAAGCTCAGAGGTGACATGGAGCCTGACTCTGGGGGTACGGGGAGACACTGAAGAGGCTGCTAGAGGCTGGGTTACTAGGTCAGTCGGGCAGTCCAGTGGTTAGGATTCTGCGCTTTCACTGCCGAGGGCACGGGTTCAATCCCTGGTTGGGGAACTAAGATCCCACAAGCCACATGGTGCAGCCAGGAAAAAGGAAAAAAAAAAAAAAAAAAAAAGTACAGGAAGGAATAAGACAGCTGCTGCCTTCAAAGTGCTTAGGGCTGGTCACATATAGGAAGCTTTCCGAGGCATTAAGCATCCTTATATAAGGTGTTTCTTATGAAGGCAAATAAGAAAAAGTAATGCAAATGCCTAACAATAAGAGATAAGTTGAATTATGGCACATCTAATGGGGGTTAGGCAATCGTTAAAATTTATGACTCGAGAACTTAAGAAGAAATGTTCATGATAGATTTAAGAAAAAAAAAAGGACTATTTAAACTGTTTGGCAATTTTGTTTTTTAAAATATGCACGGACAAAAAGACTAGGAGGAAATATTAATAATCTTGCTCTCTACATGGTAGATTATTTTCTAAACTATTTTATAATCTTCCAAATATTCAACAATAAGCATGAATTGCTATATCATCAGAATAGCAATAAATACCAGCTTCATGTACGGAAAAATACAGTGATGGGAGTCAACTGTGGACCCTGCATTATTTGTCACCACTTTTTTTTTAAAGCACTTTATTTATGTATTTATTTATCTGCACGAGGTCTCATTGTGACATGCGGGATCTTTTTTTTTTTAAGTTGCGGCATATGAACTCTTAGTTGCGGCATGTGGGATCTAGTTCCCTGACCAGGGATCAAACGCAGGCCACCTGCACTGGGAGTGTGGAGTCTTAGCCACTGGACCACCAGGGAAGTCCCTATTTGTCACCTCTTTGGGACTCAGCTTCCTCATCTATAAAATGTAGACCTGAAGGACAAGATGAGAAGTCCTTCCTCTTTGAAAAATTCAAACTAACTTCTAGAGGATACCGGAGTTTTGAAAATGGGCCAGGCTACTCCTCTTGGAACAAGTAGGACTGAAGCAGAATCTTGAGGGAAGGGAGGATTTGGATTGATATGGGGGGGAGGGTCAGGAGGAGGAGGTAAAGGAGGAAGAACATTGCTCGGCCAAAGTTGGAGACACACCTAATGGGAATATCTATACTAGGGGAAGGGAGAAGGGGTGGGGAAAAGAGCCAGACAGGACAGAGGCCTGTGCAGGATGGTCAGGATATCTGGGGGTTCACAGGTTGGCTCTATCTGGAGGTGTCAGAGGCGAGAAGTACCTAGAAAGCTCTGGGTAAAGTGAAGCACCATCATTCACGGCAATGCCCAATTCCTATAGGAAGCAGTTTCCCTCATATTAGGGCCTGAACAGAGTGTTGGCAATGGAGGTAGTGGGAAGCCAGGGTGTTCCTGGCCTTGCCACAGCACACACTGGTTGCTCAACAATTATTTACTAGATGAATGTCATTGGAAAAGATATTGCTTACCTATAGACCTCAATTTACTCATCTGTGAAATGGCAGGTTAGGAAAGATTATAATTGGGGAGACTTAGTCACAGGAACAGTGTATACTTCCATACTCCATACTCCTGTAGGGTAGTGCCGGCTTCATTTAGAGGTTGGCACACTGGGGCTCTGAAGGGTTGAGTCACTTGTCCAAGGTATGGGATCCTAACTGGTTCATGACTGCAAACCTAGCTTATCTCACTCCACCGACGCTGTGCGTCGCTTCCAACCTTAAAATCCAGGTGCCACTACCAGGTTTGGCAGGGAAAGTCAGAACAGGAACCAGGAGCAAGGTGACAGATCACACCCGGAGACGCCTGGTTCTGGGCGGGGTCCCGCAGGACTCCCCTCACCTCTTGGCAGTGTCTTTCCCAGTCCCGACAGAGTCTCTGGCCAGGATGCCCCAGGGCTCGAGGGCGGGGACCGGGGCGCTGGGGAGGAGCCCAGTCCTCGAGCAGCTCCGCGGGGCTCAGAGCTGCCGCGCTTTAAGCACGACCCAACCTGGGCGCGGGCTTTTACAGGGTGGCGTCAGGGGCCGGTCCCAGTCGGCGCGGGTTTTCAAAAGTCTGAGGAAAACCCAACACGGGACCACACCCTTGAGACCCGCGGAGGGGAGTCACCACAGCCCCGCCCAAACCTCGGGCTCTGAAGAGGAGGAGGGGAAAAGGGGCGTGTGTGTGTGTGTGTTTAAGCCGAGGGAGGAGAGAACCCCAGAAGCTGGGGGTGGAGGGCACGAATGAAACCTTCTCGGTCATTCGAGGTGCACCCCCCCCCACCCGCCTCAAGGGGCTAATAACCATTTGGATCCCCAAGACTCGTCTCCCCGCCCAGGGGAATTTGAGATCTAAGTCCCACCCTCTGGGCTGAAAGCCTGAGGCCAGAGAGGGGAAGTGATTTCCTCAAGGTCACGCAGCAAACGGCGCCCAGCCGAGACCGAAGCCCAGGTGTTCGGCTCGCCTCGGCCATCAACCCCAGAACCGAGCCCCCAACAGCCCTACGCTGGGAGGGAGGAAGCAGAGGGTGGACGGGGACTGGATGGCTGGATTTGGGGGTGAAATTGCGCCGGACACCCTATAACCTCAGATCAAAGTACAAAGGGGAGACTCCTTCCTGAAGCCGACCACCCAGGAGTCCCGCTTCGGGCGCCCCCTCGCGTGGGGCCGCCGGGGTGGGGATGATGAGGGACGAGGGAGCGCGGGGTGCTCGGCACCCAGTCCCACCTCCGGCGGGCTGGGACGGCGCGGTGTGCGCGGCCCCTTTAAGAAAGTTCGCTGGGTGAGTTCATCAAAGTTTAAAAACTCTCCGTGGAGAAGGGAAAGAGAGAGGGAGAGAAAGGACGAGGGAGCGAAGGGAAAAGCCCCGCCGGAGACTGGCGCGCCGCGGCCCGGGCCGGGGCGAGCCCGCAGCGGGCGGCGGGGATTGGCTGCGCGTTCCCCCGGAGACCGCGGAGAGGGAGGGGGAGGGGGGCTGGCCGGGCCCCAGCTGAGGCCGGTTCCGGCCCCCGCCCCCCGCCCCCGCCCGGCGCCCGCCCCCTCCCCCGGCGCCCGCCCCCCGCCGCCGCCGCCGCCGCCGCCGCGGGCGCACTCGCCGGTCGCAGTGAAAAGGCGGAGGCGGCGGCCGCTCCGGCTCGGCTCCGGTTCCCAGTGCCTCCCCCGCCGCACCCCCTCCCCGCCTCCTGCACCCGCCAAACTTGATGTGACCCCAGCCCGACGCTGCGGCTGCCCCTCTCACCGCCCCGCGCGCTCCCCACCACCACCCAGCCCCTCACCCCCGGGGCGCACCGCTCACCTCGCCCCTTCCCACCTCCTCGCCGGGGCCGGGCGCCGCGCTAGCCCTCCGCGTTCCCTTCCCCTAGCCACCCCCACCCCACCCCCCGCACCATGAGCAACCTGAAGCCGGACGGCGAGCACGGCACCAGCACGGGCACCGGCACGGGCTCGGGCTCCAGCGGCACCCTGGAGGAGGAGGTGGGTCTGCGCCCCCGGGACTTGTTGGGTGAAGTACACGCGGAGGTGGGCGGGGGACGGGGCGCGCGGGGCCCCGCGCGCGATCTGGCAATCGCTCCCGGCGCCTTTCCGCCGTTGCCCTTCGGCCGGGGAGGAGCAGCCCGTGTCCGGCGGGCGGGGGCGTGCGGCCTGGACTACCCCGCCGGGCGGGCATTGTCTCCCCGCCCTCCCAGGCTCGGGGCCGGCAGTGCGCCGGCGGCCGTCAGTGCGTCCCGAGGTGGGCGAGCTGCGCCGTGTCCGCCCCACGCCTGCTGCCCGCGCGTCCTTCGTTCTCCACTCTCCGCCCCGCTCGCTGCCCTCTTCCGTGGCGCTCCTCCCGCGTGGCCGGGACTCCCGCCTCGTTTGGGAGGAACTGAGCGGGATTAGCACGGCGGGCGGGCGGCACCCACACTCCCTTGCACTTTCCGCCCTGACCCCTCCCCGTGACCTTGGAGGCCTGGGCCGGCCGCGCGCTACCTTGGTTCGCTAGAGTTGTAGTCATGGGGTAGACGGCTTTCTTCACGGCCCCAGAGCTTGGGCTTTGGCAAAGATGTCAGCTGACTGAGTTGGGAAGGAGATGCCTATAGACACTCAGTTCCCAGTTCTCGTCTCTCGGGTTTTGCCCTGGCAGCCAAGCCAGGACCCCAAAGCTGGCCCTAGTGGGATTCTGCTAGGAATGTCCACCGGCCATGTGCTAAGAGGAGGGAGTCAGGGGCGGCTTCGTGCAATCACCAACAGCTGGGTGGTTAATTGGATGTGGCAAAATCCGGGAGGGTGTGTGTGGGGGCGGAGTGGGATGGTGGATATAGCCTTAAGGCTATCAGTGAATGGAGACCAGAAGCTCGGCCCGCAGAGACAAAAACTGCTGTGGAAAGGGGGCAGCCTTCGCAGCTCTGTCTCTGAAGGGGCCTCTGCTGTGTCACTCTAGGGCCAAGAGACCCTAGACCCTTCCTGCCGCGCCCTGGCATGCTCTTGCCCAGGAAACCAAGGGCCAGTTATCCACCCTGAGCTCCCTTCCCCTTGGTCTGGGGGAGAAACCGCAGAGCCCCTGATGGGGGCTGGCGTTGCTGCCTCCCTCCTATCCAGTGGCGGGTGCCCGCCCGCCGTGCTATAGGTTTGGTGCAGAATGGCGGCACTGGCCCACGGCTGGGCTGGGCTCCTCACTGTGGGAGGGATGGTGGGAGGGTCACACTGCCAGTTCCCACTCTTAGCAATTCAGAGGCCTGCTGCCAGCCCCAGTCCACCAATGGCATGACAGCTTGAGAATCTAGGTCTAGATCCCGCTTTTTGTGGGGAAGGAAAGGAGGAATCTACAACCCTTCACTCTGAAGAGTGGCGAAGGAAGGCCTGACATATGTCCACGAGTGTGGTGTGGGCTCTAGTGGGCTGGGGTTCTTTTGGCTCCTAAAGTCCTTGTCCTTCTTGGACCTTGATGCTGACAGGCCCTTGGCTTTGGGGACCCCATCCTGACTCTTCCTGGTTGTTCAGAATCTCCCCTGAGAGTTGGGGGAGGCTGACAGGGTTGCTAGTGTGTGTGTGGTCTCTGCTGAAATTGAGGGAGGGAAGCCCTCTCCTGTGAAGCTGGGCAAGGACCCGGAACCACTTCTGCTAGAGGGTTGACTTCAGCAAGGACTTACCTCACTGAAGAGACCCTCAGACCCACCCCTTTGAAGTGGGAAGGGTGAACCACGTGGCCAGTCTAAAGTCTTGGAGGAATCGTTTGAGGTATTGGTCACTTTTTTCTAAGTAGCTTTTTAAGAGAGAGGGCAGAATCATCGAGAAGTGGAATCCCTGCCCTCCCTCCTTGTGGGCAGAGGTGGGCTACAGCCCTGTAGTGCTTCAGGGAATTCAGTGCAACTGGTGCTGGGGAGGGTGGGGAGCGTGGGCTCCTGTTTAACAGAGGTCTAAGACTAAGGGCCCCAGTGATCTCTTGGAGCCCAGCGTCTGCTCTGGTCAGGTAAGCACAAGAATCGGCCCCTTCTCCTCATTAGCTTTCTGAACAGTGGGCCAAGAGCTCTTCAGCCAGGGTTTCACCTTGGATTGGTGGTTTGAGCAGGAACTAGACTTATTCTCTTTAGCTTAGATGCCCCCTAGGTAGGCAGTTCTGCAACCCCCAAGAGCCACCATTGGGGAAATCTGCATTAGCAGTGGTGGTTTACTCTCACGGTTGACCCAGGCTGCCTCTTGGAGATTAGCTAAAGCAAACCTAGGAAGCCAAGGAAGAAGTTAGAGGTCAGCTGTCCCTGAGATGTGGCTGAGTAGGAGGTAGTTAGACCTGTAGGGATGGAAAAAGCATTCCAAGGAGAGGGAATAGCATGTATAAAAGTGGGGGGTGGATTGTGGAACCACATGGCTTGTTTGGGTGACTACCAGGAATTTGCTATGTTGCAGTAATATTGGAGGCCACGTTATGAACAGCCTGAGATCATGCAGGCTTGGGAGGAAATTGGCATTTTTCTGCTACTTGAGAAGAAGGTGTGTTAGAAACTTTGGAAACTTCTAACCCTTTAACCCTTTGAAAGCTAAGGAGGGCAGCGAGGAATTAAGGGGAAGAGCTACGTGTCCCTTTCAATCTAGAGGCCATACCCCCACCCCGAGGTGTGTCTTGGCTGGTGCCTGAGCTCCAGAAGGTGAGGCAGTACAGCACACGAGCCCTGTTCAGGGCAGGCTTGCCTCTGGTGTTGCCCAATCCCAGATTCAAGCATCTCCTGTCTTAGTGATTCTTGAGAGATGGCTGGAGAGTTACAGTGTTTCTGGGGAAGGGTGTATGTGGTTTGAAAGCATATTTTATTTTGAAAATGGAGACATATTTTAACACAAGGCAGTATTAAGTTACAGTAATGACTCGTTGGGGGCCCCCTGAGAGGAGGGTGGTGTTTGGAATCTTGGGGTGGGGAGTGGGGTTCAAGTTTCTAAGAGTTAAGTTTTATGCCAACCTAATAGTAAGCTATAGAAAGGCAGGGATTAACGGTAGCTAAGGGAGCTACAGCTTGACCTTAGCGTCTTGGCCCCTCACTGCCCTCCATCCCCATCTTTGCCTGTCCACTGCATCCACCAAAGCTGGGCCAAGATCGCTTCTTGCACGTCTGGTACCCCAGGGTCCATCATGTGTCCTCTAGGGGTCTCTGAGGATCCAGCTAGGTCCCTGGCCCCTGGCAGGATGGCCAAGGTTAGCACTCAAATGAGTGAAGGAATTTCAGGGTCCAGTGTGTGACTTGGACACTGCCCCTTTTCTTTTCTCTGCCATCAAAAATATTTGACAGAATCTGGGACATCTTGGTGCTCTGTCTGCAGACTTTTTTTGGTATAAGGGGAGGGAGGCATCTATGCTTCTGGGCTTTTACCTGGAAGCAGGACCCAAGTAGGTAGATCCAGGCAGATTCTGGTAGATCAGACTCCCCTCCTCCCTGGGGGTTGTTGTGGATGTGTCTTCTCTGCTCAGATAACCTAATGGTAAGGCTGTACTATGCGTAGTAAACCCATACATAGTCTTTGTACCAGGCATTGTTTTGAGCACTTTACTGTTTTAACTCATTTAACTTCCACAACAGCACTGTGAAGTACTTATTACTATTTTATAAGTGAGGAAACTGAGACACAGAGAGGTTAACTAGCTTTCATGTAGCTAGTAATTGAGTAGGTTGGGATTTGGACCCAGAGTTTGCTCTTAACAACATACTATACCCGCTGTTCTGTTTTATATTGGGGGTTTGGATGAGACTTGGGGGTGGGGAGGGGAGAGGATCTGCAACTCAAGTTTTTTAGGGCTGAGCTTTAGGTGATGACAGGGTCCCAAGTAGAAGCTCAGGGACTGGCTCCAGGCTAGTTCTCTTTGGGTTGGTGGCATCCCAAGACTGGGCGGTGGGAGCTGTCAGCCCCTGCAGGAGGAGCATTTTATCACAGATAATGTTTAGAATTGTTATTGCGTGGTGATAAAAACCAGAACAAGTGAATTCTCTACAGACAGTACATCCCCCTTGTAGCCTGGGCTGGGGCTGACTGCCTTCACACCCCACCCCCACCCTTGATTCCCTGTTGCTTTGGGCATCTTAACTAAAAAAATAGTACTTATTCTAAAGTGACTGCCTGTCGTTTTGGGGGGCCGTTCTCTTGGGTCTCCTTATCTCCTCCTTCCCTGTAAGTGGGCAGCCTGGCTAGTTTGCCCCAGTAAGAACCAACTTCTAAATATCATTCAATGTTTGGACATTCTGATTTCTCATCTCCATCTCTGGGGTGGGGCTGGGGGAGGAGTCTGGCGAGTACTGTAACTAGAGGCAACACATGAACTGCGGGATGCTTTGCTCTGCTTTCATGCTCTCCACCCATTTATCCCACTGGTTCTCCAGACAGTCCTGAGAGGTAGAGGAGAGGAGTCCTCCCACCTGCCCTGAGGGCTAAGCTCCTGGTCCAGGGCCACCCACCTCGGGTTACCCAGAGCTGAGCTAGAGTGCTAGGTTCTGGCAGCACCTGGTGGCCTCCAGCCTCTGCTCAGCCATCGATTTTGGGTAGCAGCAACATTTGATGCCTTGTCAGTTCCTCTGCCGTCCCCTGACCGTGGCTGCCTCAGAGGGTTCCTCACGCCCCAGGCAAAGCTGTGAGGCAGTGGGGCAGAGCCCATCTCCCATCCTTCAGAAACCATGCTGCTGTGAGGTGGGAACTGCAGACAACCCACGGAGCTTCCTTTGCCGAACCCCGTCTACTGCCTGCCCAGGGACCAGCACGGCCTCCTTGCGTTCTGCTTTTTTCCCTATTCCGTCCTTGGATGGAAAGAATAAGATTACCTGTGAGGTGTGCCAAGGCTAGACAGGTGGCAAGATCGTTGGGTCCTCCATTCCTGCAGAGTCCATTGGTGGATCCATCCATGCCAGGCGCCTCCAGAATATAGCAGGAGCTGGGTGTAGTGGGAGGGTCTGCCTTGGCCCATCTGTCATGGCCTTCAGTCATTTACAGCCGACTGAGGAAAGGCTCTTGGCTGTCACAAGTCATTAAGGCCACCTGTATAGTTCTGAACAGGCCTGGGACCCTCAGGGAGAAAGGGCAGGGTCTGACCTGGACGAGCCCGTGGTATGAGTGTCTGGAGTCCCTACCTCCTTTTTGTGGTTAGCCAACCCACCCCTTCCCAAGTGAGCTTTGGGCTTTAACTGGGAGAGATCAGGAGAAATTACTGGAATAGGACCTGAGACCAGTTTGGGGAACCTTTGTTGCGATCAAGGCTGTGAAGAGCTTCCACCCAGACTGGTCCCTGTTCTTATGTGTAATTGTAGCCATATGCGGGCACAACTTGGGATGGAGGGGTCCTTCTGTGGGGTCTTGGTGACAGGGGAGCTCCAAACCAGAATCTAGGTCCTAGAAGTAGTTTCCATCCCTGAACAGAGACCCTCTCCCAACAGGAGTGTCCCTTTGGGAAACACCTCTCGTCAGACTTCATCTGCCTCAGTCAGGTGGTGCACAGGTGTGGCGTGCTTGGTGCTTTGTGTTCATGTGCACGGTGCCGTGTGTTCACATTGGATTAACATCACATGGTTTAAGGGTTGGAGGTATTGATTTCGGAGCTAGGGGAAGTGCGTGGGATTCCCCTAGGACAACGCCTTGAATCTATGGGGTAGCATATAGCAGTGGCGACAACTGCAACCTTTGCCAGCCACAAGGGTCAGGCAATAGATTGGCATTGGCTGACCACACAGCAGTAGGAGGGACAGGGGAGGCTGATGGCACAGGAGGGAAGGGAGCCTTGCCCAGAAGCTCCATGCTCGAGACCCTGTGGGCCTGTCTTGCTTTTTTTTTTTTTTTTTTTTTTAACATCTTTATTGGAGTATAATTGCTTCACAGTGGTGTGTTAGTTTCTGCTGTGTAACAAAGTGGATCAGCTATACATTTACATATATCCCCATATCCCCTCCCTCTTGCGTCTCCCTCCCACCCTCCCTATCCCAGCCCTCTGGGTGGTCACAAAGCACCGTGCTGATCTCCCTGTGCTATGCAGCTGCTTCCCACTAGCTGTCTGTTTTACATTTGGTAGTATATATATGTCCATGCCACTCTCTCACTTTGTCCCAGCTTGAGCCTGTCTTTCTGAGTTGCCTCTGAAAGCCTTGTCCCCTGGCTCTGTCTGGAACCAAGTGGAAAGCAGGCCACCCACCCCACCCCCACCCTGCCTCCAGCCAGCCTAGTCGCAAGGAGTCTGCATAGCACAGGTCACGCTATTTGGTTGGGTTCCCTAATGAGGTGTAGCGCAGAGTTCGCAGCAGGTTTTGACCAGGTGTGTTCCCAAGATGTGAAGCCTTCCCTTCCTGGGGGTAGAAGTAGCTTGGAGTATAAGGTCCGAAGCCTTATTTAATCCAGCTTAGTTCCTCCCACCCCCCCCGCCCCACACACAGGTGGAGCTCTAGGCACATTGCAGGCCCTAAAGGAAGAGCCCCAACTTCCCAGGCAACTTGGACTTGACCCCCAGCTCTGCCAGTGGCTGGCCAGGCACCTAACTCCTGAGCTGGTTTCCTCAACTGTAAAATGGGCCTGTACCACTCTGCCTGTTACCTCGGAGGCCTTTCAGGCTCACACTCCGATGGTAGGTGTGAAAGAAGTGGAAACGACAAAGTGCTGCCCAGCGTGGGGCCTTAGAGCCAAGCCCAGATACATGTGATTTGGGGCTGGAATTAGCAGGGGCAGGCAAAACACCATGGAACAGCCCCTAAACCTGGACTTCTCCCCACCAGGTCAGACCGTGTTGACGTTGGCGGTGTCCTAGGTGGGCACTGCTTGGAGGGAAGCTGGGCGCTGTCCTAGCCTGGGAGCTGAGCAGCCCAGAGCTCCTTGGAGGAAACAGGAGGTGCTGGCGTTCTGGGAGCATGTGTGTTTGTATCTGCTTGCTGTACTGTCTGGCTGTATCTGCTTGCTCTTTTTCCCTGTGTCCTTGTTCAGCCCTTATAAGTCCTGGGTCTGCGGGCCATGTCACCACATTCCATCCACCTCTCGTCAAGTGGCCCCACTGAGAGGGACTTCTTTCCCCCGGGAGGCGTAAGAGTGACCTGCCAGTGCCAAGCCTAAGCACAGGACCCAGGCAGAACCCAACGCTCACCCCGCCCCCTACATATGTATACAGAAGAAAAAGGCCAGGCTGCTGAGATCTCTGCAGAGGTACAATGACTTGCTCTGAGGTTTCTGTTTGGCGGCTCCCGTATTGCCCCAGCAGAGAGACCCCTCTCAAATCCCAAGGGCCTGGCTTCTGACATCCTGCTTTCTCACCCTCTCAACCTCTGCCCCTTCTTTACTGCTTTCTTTGCCGTCTTGTGGGCAAAACGAAAGCACTGGAGCTCTGAGCCCATGGAGGACGGTGCCCGAGCATTACTGAGACTCCATCACGTTCTCCCACTTCCCTGGTTTCTTGGAAGGTCAGAGTGTGAAGGGCCCTGAGACAAGTCCACCCCTCCTCTTTATTGCTGAGGCAGTGGTGAAGGCCACGAAGCCACTTGCCTGGCTGGTGGCAGGGCTGGGACTTCAATCGGGCTCCTTGACAATTGCTTTGAGGCTCTTTTTCTTTTGTTTCTGTGTCTGGTCTGTTGTCTGAGCAGGAGGCTGAGCCTGAGTCCTGTGTCTTGGTTCTCAATGACCCTTTTCCCCTTGCAGAAGCCAGAGCCGAACTGGGCATGATGATGGCTGGTACAAGTTTAAAAAGGACCTTCCGTATCATTACAGCAGGAAAGCTGCAAGCTTTATATAATGCAGGCTGCAGCTCATAAACTCCCATGATCTGGCTGGTGGGACGGTAGTGAGACACTGAGATGGGGTGGCTTGGGCTTCTGTTTGGACTCAGGGCTTCCAGGGGCTGTGAGGGGCCCTGCTCTACCCCAACCCGTTCCCCGCTGCACAAGGCTGCTCTCTGGGAGTTGGCAGTCTGTCAGTCTTCCCTTTGACTTCCCTATAACTAACTGTTTAGGACTAGCCATGGGATCATCCAGTGGAACCCCGTGCACCCCCGGTCAACCTTCTGCTAAGGACTGTTGCTGCCCTCTTAGCTCAGAAGCTGAAGGTCACTTGTTCTGGGCACCAAAGGCTGACTCCCACTGGGCTCTGAGTGGGTTGGTGGTGTGAGATCAAGGTCTGCAAAAGAGCATTGACTTTTGTGAGCTGGGCACCTGGGGACACTGGGGCTGCTTCTGATATGCTCGGTGACTTTGAGCAACTCACTGGACCTATGCTAAAAATAAGGTTTCTTCCAGCTCAGATATTCTGCATTTCGGTTGCTGGAGAGGGCTGGGAATTGGGGAAGGATGTGGGAGGGGCTTATGAGAGGCTTGTTTTTCCCTGTTTGGATTTCCCTCCTCCCCCACCCACTTTTGTAAGGGGTGTTTTCCATCCAGATGACACCAGCAGGGCTCCCCATGCTAAGCAGAGAAGAGGCAGGGTTCAAAGCAAGCGAGTTACTTGAACATTTTGATGAAGTGGTTGGTTGAAACAGTTCCCTTTCCAGACTGAATTCTAACTTAAGAGATGTTGGATTGCCACAAAGAATCAATTTTCAAATATCATTTTTATCTCTTTGGTATGATGTTTCTATTGCCCAGAGTCAAGTTTCTTAGCCTTGTGAGGCAGAGATTCACCTAGAAGGCAGGAGTTGTCTTCTAGTGGGGAGTGTTTCTGGTGGACCGCTGGGATTTATTTGGGGGTGGGGGAAGGGTGGGGATGGCCCTGATGTTTTCCTACCTCAGCATCCTTTGTGCCCCAGATGGGAGGTCCCTGGAGTCCAAGTCCAGGGTGCTGTCTTGGAGGGTACAGGGCTGGGGTTTGGAAGGAGGCTGTGGTTGTCCTTTGGAGTTAAAGGGTAGGGGGTTTAATATCCATGGACATACGACTGTTTTTGACAGCAGTGTTTACCCCTTCCGTCTCTAATAAAAACTGGTATTTACGGCGCTCATCCTCTCAGCCACAATATCCTGCTGCCACCCTTACCTGAGAAGCTGAGTGTTCCATTCTCGGTATGAAGGTGGAGTATGGCCAGGCCCCAGCCTGGGCTGACTGAGCGTGGTGTCCCCCCACTAGGGAGGGAGGGCCTCGTGGTGTGGCCCCTCGGACCCCATACCCCAGTCCTGTCTCACACGGAGGCTTTCCTCTGGGGGGAACACCCCCTGCCCCGCCTCCCCCCACAGCTCCCTTCCCTTGACTTCTGCAGGGCCCCCGTGTGAGCTGGGCCCTGTGTGTGCCCAGGGGAGGACAGAGGCCTCTAAGCAGCCACTGTTGAGGGAGCTGGCCTTGGCCTGGGGGCACTGGAACGACAGGTGTGCCTGTGCGGGTGTCCAGGCTGAGAGAGATGTCCACCTGGGCTGATGGAAAGAGGTCGAGTCCTGCCTCGAAGCCTTTTAGGCAGAAGCCTGAATTTCTGCTATTAGGCTGATGCCTTGGGTATCACTGTCACCTTGCTCCTGGAGGCTTCTGTTTACTTTCATTTTTTCTGAAGATCTGTAAACAACTGTTGGTTGGTTTGTCTGAAGGAAGATCATTACTGACACACAAACAGGAATGAGTTTGTCAGAGCCCCTTCTTCCTACTTCTCTCTAAAAAGTTGTCTTCCCTCTGGGCTGGGGAGGGCTGCAGTGTTCACCTTTACTGAGGGAAAGGGCTGCACCACCCGGGGGCCCGGGTCCTCTGTCGTGCTGGGATTACAGAAGGTGCTGGAGAGGCTCCTTGAAGGGGGCGTTCCCTCCCCAGGGGCCTCAAGAATAAGGCTGAGGATGGGGGCCACCACTTCCGGTGCCCTTCTCTGCCCCTCCCCGGAGCACTGGGAATGAGATGGGTGGCCTCCCGTGGAGGAGGGAGGAGCGGGCAAGAGGTCGTTGGGAGCCCCAGGCACTCGAGATCCAGCAGTAGCTGGAAGGAAAGGGCCCACGATCACACAGCAAATACCTAGCCAACCCCAGGAAGTCTGCCCACCAGTGATAGCCTGTGGTGTGGACTTCCTAGAAGGGGCTGGACTCTCCCACCCTCTTGTTCCCAGCACCCCCCGGGAAGGATAGGCAGCAGGCCTTGCTTGAGGGACGAGCAGCCTCGGGAGTCCCCAAGCTTTGCCGTCCAGGGACACCGTTGTGCTGAAGGCCAGTTTGTTGCCCTAGGCAGGCCTGGCACTGGCTGGGACCTCCAGCGAGGCCAAGTCTGCTCCTGACCATCATGAAGGCTACACACCATGTCTGCGATGTCCTGTATGGGGACACCTCTCTGGCCAAGTTTCTTGTCCATGTTGAATTCGGTGCTTCCAGTGGGTTCCTCAACATGTGTCTTCTTTTACTGGCCTCTAAGGATTCCTCATCCTTTTTTTTTTTTTTTGGCTGCGGAGCTTGTGGGATCTTTGTTCCCCGACCAAGGATTGAACCCAGGCCCATGGCAGTGAAAGCGTCAAGTCCTAACCACTGGACTGCCAGGGAATTCCAAAGGATTCCCTATCCTTTTTCCACCTCTCCCCAGTACCTTCTCCAGCCTGTTCCAAACTTGCCTTCCATCTGTGCCAGGGACATGGCTGTGGTCCAGCACAGTCTGCTGGTACTTGCCATGAAGATGACCATTTTAACAGGACCGTGGTTGCTTTCAGTGTTTCAGGGCAGGAGGGAGATATTCTCTTGGGTTGTGTGGATGCTTTTGGAAAAAGAGTGAGTGTATGGAAGAAGGGCCTAGGTAAACACGTTTGGTTCCTTCTAGCAGCCTGGGATTGTGTGAGCCACCCCTTATGCTTCCTCCAAGTACCTTAAAATATTTTCATGTTGAATTTTTGTAGTAAACTTGTGGAATAGGCGGTGGGATCTTTGGTTGATCTTTCCGTCTTGGCATCAATGGTGGTTGGTCCCTGAATCCTTTTCTGCACCCAACCTCTCTGCTGAATGTTGCACCCTATTGCTGTGAGGCTGGCACCAGCAAGTGGCATGGGAAGAGTGGTTGCCAGTGCTGGCCTGGGACACAGGACTTGTTGGCCAGGCCTTGCAGAAGTAACTGCATGTCTCTGTCCCTGCCATCCCTAAGTATCCCGACTGTGCCATTAGATTGCCTTGTCACCTTCCTATTCTGAGCCTCAGTTCCCTCATCAGTATGTATGTATGTATGTATGTATTTATTTATTTATGGCTGTGTTGGGTCTTTGTTGCTGCGTGCGGGCTTTCTCTAGTTGCGGCGAGCAGGGGCTACTCTTCGTTGCGGTGTGTGGGCTTCTCATTGCGGTGGCTTCTCTTGCTGCGGAGCATGGGTTCTAGGCACGCAGGCTCCAGTAGTTGTGGCTCATGGGCTCAGTAGTTGTGGCTCGTGGGCTCTAGAGCGCAGGCTCAGTAGTTGTGGCACACGGGCTTAGTTGCTCCGCTGCATGTGGGATCTTCCCGGACCAGGGCTCGAACCTGTGTCCCCTGCACTGGCAGGCGGATCCCTAACCACTGTGCCACCAGGGAAGCCCCCGTCATCTGTAAAATGAGGGTGTTTAACTAGCTGATCTCCACGGTGCCTTCCACCTCAGACATGGCCTCCCTGGGGAAGAGGAACACTAAAGAATCCAGCGACCGCGTAAGGTTGTCTCACCTGTGTTCCCAGCTCCAGGCTGATCTGGACCTGACCCAGCCTCACTAGACAACCTTATAAGTAAATGGCTTGTGGTACCTGATAGGTGAGGTTTTTGTGCAGGTCAGTGTTGAGATTACGGGACCCTGAAGTGAACAAGCATATGGTCGAGCCTCTCCTGTGTGCTGGGCATAAAGTGTGCTCTTCATCCTGGACGTAGAGGGTACCCGTGTTGTACAGATAAAGAAGCTGACATTCAGAGAGATGAAGCAGCTTCACCAAGCCAAGCATAAAGCTGGGATGCAAATTCCGGTCTAACTAACCAAAGCCTTTCCCATTTATGGCATCACTCTGCCACCCTGGACCACATCCGTTTCTGGCTATGAGTCCCTTCTTTGGAGGGACCGAGGTGTGTAGAGACGGCGGAGGTCTCAGATGTTGAGCCTGGCTCTAGGTACCTTGGAGGACAGGAAAGTTTGAGACTTGCCTCCTAACTCTGGGTTTTAGAGTCCGGGTGAGCTCAGATGGTGGGACCAGTAAAAGACAAGGGGTCCTAGGGGCCCCGGAAGACTTCAGAGGAAGGAAAGAGGGGTGAGGAAATAGAGGGACCTGAGGGATGGATGCCTTTCAGTTAAGGAATGAGAAAGGGGTGGGCTGAGGGGCAGCGTGAGCAGCTGCCATGCCCTATGTGGGTGCTTGTCGGGGACCCGCAGTCTGTGGGCCGGGGCAGGACCTGATGGAGTTGGAAGGAGCATGGTGGGTAGGTGGGCTCTGGAAACTCTTGTTCTCTCGACATGTGGCCGGCCAGCCTGCTAAGCTCATACTTCCTGTCACTCCGGCTTTGCCGTCATTCTAAACAGGCACCCAGAGAAGGGACTGGCTACTGAACGGATGTGTGGCAGCACTTTACCCATCCATGGGGCTAACGAGGCTGCCCAGGAGCGGCTGCCTCTGTCCCCACAGCCAGAAGAATGGCACGGATGGCTGAAACAGTGTTCCTGGGTCTTACCCAGCTCTGCTCCTTGCTGAGCCAAGCTTGCGTGAGCCCTTTCTGGGCCTCAGTTTCCATGTCTGCACAGGGGGATAGGCAGAGGGCACGTCATCTGCCAGGGTGTCCAGGGTCAAGTAAGAACCAAGGAGAGCATTCAGGTCAGGCTTCCTGTGACTTAGCCTCCCAGCAAAGGGTATGTGAACTGGCAGACGGGGACCCACCGCCTAACCCATAACTGCCTTGATGTCAGCTTGTCTCCTAAGGAATGACCAGGCACAGGATGCAACCTGTATTGTAGCCTTTAGAATCTAAAAGATGGGAAGCCAGGGAAAAGAGTCATCTGGCCCAGAGAAGGCTGGGAACCAGAATCTGAGCTGGGAATGAGGGAAAGTTCCCCTGTACTCACTCCCCTCCCCTCCGCTAAGCAGGAAACTTTGTGCTGAGAACTTTCTATTTAAGGGGGCCTCTGGGGAGGTCTGGCCAGAAAGGAGCCATTTGAGGAAGGGTTTAAAATTAGCCGGGGTGAAATGGGTGGCCCCTGGGGAGAACTGAGGCAGAGGTTTCTGTGGGCGGCTCTGGCTTTGCATCTTTGACCCAAAGCACGTCCCCTCATCCCAGGGAGGAGGGAGTAGCACTGGTCCAGGCCGATCCCGCAGGGCCCTGGCTGGCCTGTACTCTTTCAGTCCATCGTCTGTGGTGGGCTGGGCGCCCAAGTCCTGGCACCAAACAGCAAGCATCATCTCTACCAGCCTGGGTGAGTAGTTGGGAGGGAGACCTGGGTTTTGAGTCCCAGGTCTGCTGCCTTTAAAAAACAAGCTGCGTGACCTGAGCGAGGCACTTCTATCTGAGGGTTTACATGTAAATGAAAGGCCTTCCGTCAAAGGGCAGAGAGGTGTAGAGGATGGCTGCCCCCTGGAGTACAGGAACTCAGTTCACCCCACTCTGGAGCCTGGGCTGTCCGGTTTCTCCCAGATACTTCTGGGACAGGGCAGTGCTTGAGAGCTGCGTGTATAGGGACACAGCTGCCAAGGGCTGTGAGATGTACAGAACCTTTACCCCAGGCCCAGGAGCAGAAGTGTGTGTGGTGAGGAAAGGCATCACCAGAGGGGGTGGAGGTGTCCTAACTGGCAAGGAATTCTCCTGGGTTTGCTTCCTGGCGAAAACTCATGTGACAGAAGAAGCTGTCCTTACCTATTTTATCAGCCATGGGCTTGGAGTCATTCCTGGGTGGCTAGGGTGGCAACACTTGTTACGGGCAGCTATGGGGGTTGGTTTCCTTTGCCACTCCTGGCTCTGTTGTTGACATGTGTGTTCATTAGAGAGAGAGAGAGTGTGTGTGTGTGTGTGTGTGTATGTGTATGTGTTGGGTGTAACTTTGCCTGACTGCCCTGGGTTCCTGATTCAGGCCATTGTCTCCAAGAAGGCTGTTGCCTCAGTTCCTTCAGCAGGCCATCACTAGAGCATGGAAGAAGTTCTTTGGTGCCTCTGGAGGGGGATGTGGCCCACTAAATGTTTTCAAGAATAGCCACGTGTTGGGTGGGCTGAGGCATGTGAACTTGTTCTTAAGTCGGCAGTGACAAGTTGAGAAGACTTACGTTTGGCTTAGTGGTATGAGATGCGACTTGAAACAGGAGTCAAGGGAATTCCCTGGCAGTCCAGTGGTTAGGACTCTGTGCTTTCACTGCTGAGGGCAAGGGTTCCATCTCTGGTCGGGGAACTAAGATCCTCAAAGCCATGCAGCCAAAAAAACAAAAAACAAAAAACAGGAGTCAAGTGTGTGGGGAAGCTCTGATCTTTTGGATTTTTCATTACTCAGAAAGCACAGTTTCAAGATGTATTTTTAATGGATCTACACTATGGAAAATCCTCCTTCTCCCATTATAATTATTGGCTGATCTGGCCTCGCTAGTTGAGCATTGGGTGCCAGCAGCATTTAACCAGCAGTGGTGAATTAGGGAAGTGTTCCCGCCAACCCTCTCCTGGACCTCACCCACTGTTCGGGAGGTCAGGTTTGGCAGGAGTCACAGGATGGACACCAGGTGTCTAGACCTGGCTTCAGTGCCAACTTGTAACTTTGTTGAGGGCAAGGCTCATAACTTACACCATCCTCTCCCTCACTTGAAGCTGGCAAGATCCTACACATTCTTCAAAACCCAGCACCATTGTTCCATTTGACTCCTTCCCCAAGTCCCTTATTCAGTAAACATTTAGTACCAGCACCATGCTAAGAGCTGGCCAGAGAAGCAAGAATATAATACATTGCCGGCCACTGAAGAGCCTACATCTAGCATAGGAAGCAGGAGGAGATGGATGTGAAACTGCTGGGCCCTCTGATGAAATCGCTCCAAGGCACAGAGTTTACATCTTTGCCTTCCCGCTAGACCAGACGGAGCCTTTCTACCAGGAGTCCATGGGAATATTCTGAAATATATATACGTTTCTACTTGTGCATATTTTGGAGGTAAGACACCATAGCTTTCTCCAAGTCTCAGAGGGGTCCTTCGTCTATCTTGTTAAACAGGACTCTCTCCTTGAGGCTGTTCGGCAACAGACAGTCTGCACAGAAGTGCTCAGCTAGTGCTTGATGTGACACCTGCAGGATGAACCCAGAGAAAGGAAAGGGTCCAGAAAGGGTTTTGAAAAGTTAAATGCTGTGAAACTCTGGGTGCCCATTTGCCTCAGCCTCCAAAGAAGGCTCAGGAAATCCTGAATTCTTCCTTCAGCCCTGGAAGGATTCCAGGTCCTTCCTGAAGGAAGAGCCATCATCCTTGTTCTTCTGTCATCCTGGCCCTGACCACTGTGGTCTCTTCCCCAGGTCCGGACACTGTTCGTCAGTGGGCTCCCTGTGGATATTAAACCCAGAGAACTCTACCTGCTCTTTAGGCCGTTCAAGGTGAGTCTGGACGCAGCCACCCATGGGCAGAGCCTAGGATGGAGGAGAAGCATCAGGAATGAATCGCAGACCTGGATTGGGCAGCAGGAAAACTAGAAACTGTGATGGCAGACCTGGCTCTCTGTCCCGGTTCTGCTAACTCATATGTTGCTTTCTGTCAATTGCTTAGCCTTTCTGAGCCTCCGATTTCTCATCTGTAAAGTGGAGACAGTAGAATCTCAGTAGACTTTACCGTATAAGGAATCTTTGAGATTCAGCATAGCGTTTTCAATTTGCAGATAAGAAAACTTAAAAAGGTAAGGTCTGTGCTTCCAGATGACAGGCTAGGAGAGCAAAGGGGAATTTCCGCATGAAATGATGAATGCTATCACGTGATGGCCATCCCATGTGCTAGGCCGTGTGATATGGGACACAAGGACTGAGGGCGCTCAGCGGTGGTGGAGATCAGAGTGGGTCACCTTTGAGGGGAGAAGAGTGTGAGCTGGGGAAAGGCAGGGCTGGGGGGTGGCCAGGGTAGCACAACAGAGGCTTCCGACCTTCCCTGTTAATGACCACCTTTCTCTGCAGGGGTATGAAGGGTCCCTGATCAAGCTCACATCGAGACAGGTAATTTCTCTCCAAGGTTTTTCTTCCTCCCAGCCCAGACCGACTGCTGAAATTCGAACTGAGCCTGTTCTCTTTTCCTCAATCTTGAGGCATCTGGCAGCTGAGACCTGCCCCCGTCACCCCTGTCCTGTCCTGGGCTGACGAAAGAGTAGCCTCCACAGGTCCCCTCTTCTTACCAGTCAGCTTCTGGTCCTCCCTCTCTGGCCCTTGAGAAGCCACAGTGGGACCCAGAGGCTGAGGACCGTAGAGGTGGTGGCTGGGCTCTGGTTCCTGATGCCGGGAGTCCCAGGCCCAGAGCCCTCAGGGGCCGTTTGGGGACTGGACTGAGCCTTGGCAAAATGAAGTTGGAGAAGTTTTAAACCTGTTGTTTCCCCCCCGCCCCCCTTTTTAAATAAATAAATTTATTTTATTTTATTTATTTATTGGCTGTGTTGGGTCTTCGTTGCTACGCGCGGGCTTTCTCTAGCTGTGGCGAGCAGGGGCTACTCTTCATTGCAGTGCACGGGCTTCTCATTGTGGTGGCTTCTCTTGTTGCAGAGCACAGGCTTTAGGTGCGCAGGGTTCAGTAGCTGTGGCATGCAGGCTCAGTACTTGTGGCCCACGGGCTTAGTTCCATGGCATGTGGGATCTTCCCGGACCAGGGCTCGAACCCGTGTCCCCTGCATTGGCAGGCGGATTCTTAACTACTGCACCACCAGGGAAGTCCCATAAACCTGTTGCCCCGGGCTTCCCTGGTGGTGCAGTAGTTAAGAATCCGCCTGCCAATGCAGGGGACACGGGTTCGAGCCCTGGTCCGGGAAGATCCCACATGCCGCGGAACAACTTAAGCCCGTGGGCCACAACTACTGAGCCTGCGCTCTAGAGCCCGTGTGACACAACTACCGAACCCCATGTGCCTAGAGCCCGTGCTCCGCAACAAGAGAAGCCACCACAATGAGAAGCCCATGCACCGCAACGAAGAGTAGCCCCCGCTCGCTGCAACTAGAGAAAGCCCGCGTGCAGCAACAAGGACCCAATGCAGCCAAAAATAAATAAATAAAATAAATAAATTTTTATATATATATAAAAAAAACCTGTTGCCCCTTGATTGAACCTGAAGCCTTTCCATGCCCTTGATACATTAGTGTCCCCTTTCGTGCTGGGGAAAACACTAGAACTTACTTTTAATTACCTGCATACATTAAAAAAAAAAAAGACTTTTACTAAAAGGGTGATGTTTAATGCAGTGGGATAAAGCTGTATTGGCATCGTTTGCCAGAATGTGGTACCTGGATGGGAGAGTTTTGGTGCCCCAAACCAAAAATATATAATTCTTGTCCATATATAATTGTATAAATATATAATTCTTGTCCATATCCTCCCTATGTTCTAGCTGAACATAGGGAGGATATGGACAAGAATTATATATTTTTCTGTTCTTTGTTGTTTTGTTTTGTGTGCTTGAAGGGGAGATGGAATGTTGGGAGAGATGCAAGGGTATTCTCTCTTTTTCCTACTAGCCTGTTGGTTTTGTGATCTTTGACAGCCGGGCAGGAGCAGAAGCGGCCAAGAATGCATTGAACGTGAGTAGACAGAGAACAGGCCTTTCTCTGACCCACAGACTTCTAGGCAGTGGGTATTCCTGTTCCGTCTTCTGCAAACCTTCCCCAATCCGCGCCCAAGGAAAGGGCCCACAGATGTACCTTACCCAGCATCCGGGGGCAGAGTCTCTGGCTGCACTGTCGAGCCAAACGCCACTACTCACAAGGCCCGAGCAGTGTGTCCTCTGTCTTGGCCCCCGTGTGGGCGAGTCTTTCAGGCTGGATCATTTCTGGGGCCCTTCCGTCCCCACTGCAGTGGCCAGGCTGGGTCCTACAGTGTAACACCTTTCCCTTCCTTTCCTTCTCACGTAGGGTATTCGCTTTGATCCTGAGAACCCTCAGACCCTGAGGCTAGAGTTTGCCAAAGCCAACACCAAGATGGCCAAGAACAAGCTAATGGCTACACCAAATCCCACCAACGCTCACCCCGCGCTAGGAGCACACTTCATCGCACGAGACCCCTGTGAGTGGCACTCAGAGTGGCCATCTGCTGCCCTTTACCTGGCAGAGCTGGGAGGCCCTCGTGGATGGAGTTGCGTGCAGAGGGCATCACTGAGGGCATCAGTCCTGCCTGCCTGCCCCTTTTCCAGGAGCTTCTTGCATCCACCATTACCCATCCCTGTGGGTCCCATGCTTCCTCCCTCCCCTGCAGCCTTTGCTGGACCTCAGACTGAGCTCCTGAGCTGTCGGTGTCGCCCAGCTTCCCTGAAGGCTTTTCTGATCCCTCTTGGTTGAGATGAGCAGAGACCCATCTGAGGGCTTCTTGAAGCAGACAGGATACTCACCAAGCCTGGCCAAGTTACCATGGCTTCTTTCCCAGTCTTGGGATCCTTCAGGGGAGCCTGAGAAGGGAGCTTATGCTCAGCGATAGTGCTGGGTCCCCTTCTCTGTTTGGAATGGGGTGGCGCAAAGGGGGACCTGCGTTCTGACAAGGGGGGCTGTTCTCTCCCGTCGCAGATGACCTGATGGGGGCCGCTCTGATCCCCGCATCCCCAGAGGCCTGGGCCCCCTACCCTCTGTACACCACAGAGCTGACCCCAGCCATCTCACATGCTGCGTTTACCTACCCAGCTGCCACTGCTGCTGCCGCTGCCGCCCTACATGCTCAGGTAAGCCTGTCGGGGGGAGAAGTAGGAAAGGGGAGAACAAAGGCTCTGAGTTGGCCAGACTTCATTCCTACCCGGCCACGGGCCACCCCGGTCCCCAGAGCTGCTGCAGAACTGCTGTCTTGGAACAACAGTACCTTTGGGGTTTGGGGTCCCACAGAGGGGAAGGAGAGGATAAGCTGTGAGGCTGCATCGAGGATACACTGCAAATGCAAAGTGTGAGAGACCCACCGTGGGTCCACTGCCCCCTGGACACGCGCGGGCAGCCTGTGCCAACTCTGCCTGTGGTGACAGACCTGAGTGTGGTCGCCGGAGCCAGGCCGCCTGCCTCTGCTTCCTTCTGTCTTTATGAACTTCAGAAAGCTCTGAAAGATTTCTGTGTCTCGGTTGTTCTTTTTCGCTCATCTGGAAAGATAGGAATAGTAGTATCTGCCTCAGGTTGTTGTGAGAATTAAACGTTAAGCCACGTGAGGGGTTAGAGTTGTACCTGGAACATGCGGGGTGCCCAGTGAGTGTTTGCTCTTTTGTTCAAGGAACGTGGGCACCCAGCATTGTGACCTGGGCTGGGGCTGGAAGGATGCAGCCAGTGCTTCTAGGGGAGAGGCGGAGCGGTCACGGCTGGGCCGGGAGGGCTCTGTGCTTGCCGAATGCCACGCCAGGTGCCCGAGAGGGGCACGAGCACCTCACAGATTACAGCCAGGCCTCTGCGCGGCGGTGGCGGGGTGCCGCCAAGCAGCGCGGGAGGGCTGGGGTGAGCGGCGAGCCCGCCTTGGCCTCTCGTCAGTGAGGTGACCGAGAGCCGAGGCTCGGGAAGCGCGACCTGGCTGTTGAGAGGGAGAGAACAGGCCTCCTGACTGGGGCAGTAGAAGGGGACGAGGAATTGAAGGGTGTGAGAAGCCAGGAGGGAGAGTTCCCAGAAGCTAGAAGCTGAGGCAGGAGGCGTGGGAGGCTCTGCCAATGGGAGGGTCAAGTGCGTGTCCATCCCTCTGAAGGGCTTCGTGACCTGGGTTCGCCCAGTTCCAAGGTGGAAGGTTCAGATTCCCTGACTGCCACCCTCGCAAGGTGTTCCCCCGGCCACGGCAACTTGGGTTGTACCGAGGGCAGGCGCGTGGTTCCGCTTGGCACTCACCCTGGCGGCACACCACAGACGGCTGGAAGATTGATCGGCGGCTGGAAGATTGATCGGCGTAGGGAGGTGGCGAGGCTCTTCCTCTCTAGGGCAACGTTTGGGGACTTGCCGCAGACCGGCTCTGCGGTGAGTGAAGGCAGTCCTCTGTGACCCGGCGGAGTGTGGAAGGCAGATGGCGCTCCCCGCCAAGAGGGGAGTTTAACTGCAGGGGCCCCGTGAGTCCTCTGGTCCCAGCTGTGCCACCAGTTAGCTACCTGATCTTCAGCAAGTGACTTCACCTCTGGGCCTCCGTGTTGTCCTCATCTGTAAAACGAGAGGGCAGGACCAGATCGGATGGAGAGGTTCTGCCGCATCTGCTCTGAGATGCTAGGCCATGACAATGTGAGGCAGAGGTTGGGAGCCAGGGGCAGTCAGGATGTCAGATTATTCAGGAGCGATATCTCTGCCCTTTTTGGGGTGGCCACCCAGCCGGCTGGGAGTGGTGTGCTGCTGCGGGTCCCTAAGCTTCATACACGGGACTGTGTGCCCTCCTCTTGTCTTCCTTTCCAGCTTCCTCCCTCCCTCCCTCCCCCACCGCGCCCTGTGGCTGTCCAACTCCTGTCCAGCTACCTTGGTCCAGGTTCTGGCTCTCTCTTTCAACACCTGTGTGACCTTGGGCAAGTTTCTTGACCTCTCTGTGTCTCGATTTCTTTGTGGAATGATGATAGTCGTAGCTACTTTAGAGGGTGGTTGGTAGCCTATTAGCATAGAGGGAGCACAACATGCTTCTTATTTAATATCATCATTGTCTAGTTCCCTCCAGGTCCTCTCTGAGGCTAGAGGCCTCACTGTGCCTGAGTTCCTGTCTTCTGGTCTCCCGGGGAAGGGGATGAAGTCCCCCTCAAAGGATAGTGGCTTTTTTCGGGAGGCAGCCTGATGACAAGCGATTGGATCAGGTGGTGACTACTTCTGTCCCGCTACTTGAGTTCTCTGGATAGTCGTGTCCTCGACAGTAAAACACACTGTTAGGACCAAATGTAGTGATAGGCATGAAAGCATTTTCTAAGTAGTATCAGTTTCTCTTTTCCTTGCAAGAGCCCCCTCCCTGCCCCCGATAGTACTGCCCCAGAGGCGGAGGCTGAAAATGCCTAAATGAAGGAGGTGGACACTGGTGATCCTAAGGAAGTTATTCTGAACCCAGAGGACCAGGTAGCACTGCGTTTTTCTGTGCCTGGGGGTAAGGAGGTGACTTGGAGAGAAGGCAGCAGCTGATAGACAAAAGGGGATGAAAACCGGTCCTTCCTTTCTGTACCCCACCATATACATCCTGACCTCATGCCCTTTGCCAGTAGCTCGGCCTGAGCGAGGCATCCTCATGTGGCTGCAGGGACGAGACCTGCAGGAAGAAAGGGGCTTGGAGGTGGTTCAGTCCTGCTCTATCTCGGCACAAGGCTGTCTTGCGGGACCTTCTGATCCTCTTGATAGAATCTTCTCCTTTCAGAGGGTATGGGTGGCAGGGGCACACTGGGGTCTGGTACATGAAGATGGTGGCCTAAAAGCAGGGATTCTGCATGTCCCCTTGCACCCCAGGGTCCTCCCAGTTTGGACTTCTTTTTCCATTTCGACCTGAGGGTATGGGGGTCTTTCACTGCAGCCCTTTGCCCCCCTTACACTGGCTCAGCCACTTACTGATGACCTTAAAGTTACACGGATTCCCCTGCCTCTATTTTCTTATCTGTTTAATGGAAATGATAATAGCATCAACGTTATAGGGCTTTTCTGAGGATTAGATGAACTTAGTATATGAAAACTACTTAGACCAGAATCTGGCACATGCCAAGTGCTTCATAAACATTAGCTGTTAGAGGTCTGCATTCACGGGAAGAAAAAGACAGGGTTTTTTCTCTTTTTTGCCTTTGCTTATCATCCTGCTTCCCAAAATATCACTACGTTTAGTCCTTAGACTTGGTAGGTAGTTGGACACAGGTGTGTAAGTAAATCCATGGGTATGAACCTTTTACAAAAATTACACATTTAATCTTTTTAAAACTTAAATATTAGGACATGCTTCCATGTCAGTAAGTATAGGTCTACATTCTGGATGCCTGGCTAGCCTACCAATGTATAAGTGTGTGTGCCTCCCTGTAGATGGCAGTGAGGTTGTTTACACAATTTTCTTTTGCTCTGTTAGGCTGTGCTGCCATGGACACCCTTGTTCACACCTCTCTGGGCACCTGTCCTGCTTGCTTTCCTTATCATAAATTCCTAGAACTATTGCAAGGTCAGAGTGTAGACTTGCCAGTCTGAGTTAATTGTATTGTTTTGACTTTGTGATGAGTGAGGCTCCCTTATTTGTTGGCTGTTTCTGTTTCTTCTTGTGTGGATTCATCCCTTTGCCCACTTTTTGGTGTATCTTCTCAGTTAGTCTGAGGGTCTGAGAGAGGACCGTGTGCCCCCAACTCCTTTGTTTGGGTGCTGCCCCTCGTGGAGCTGTAGCCATTCTAGATGCCCATGGGCTGTCCCTGTGGAGTGGCCTCTTAGGACCCCCAAACCCCCTGTGAACAAGTGGAGGCCCTGACAGGGGACTGGCCACTTGCTCCCGGCTGTGCTGGCCGTGATCCTTGGGCCTGGGGTCTTGTTCTGAGCTGGGGCAGGAAGAGACCGTGCTTCTTTAGAGAACCTGGACCACTGGCCTATCCCAGGCATCTGAGGAGAGTGGAAATGCAGCCCTCCAAGTACGTTCTGTCCAGTTGGGTTGCACGACCATCCCGAGCTCAGAAATTAGGGCTTTCCTCTGCTTCCTCCCCAAGAAGGCGGGGGCTCATCTCAGGCTGGAGGGAAAGCTGCTGCTCTGGAGCCCAAGCCGCAGCACCTCGTGGAGAGGGTGGGACTGGATGGAGCAAGCTTGTTGTGGGGGCCCCTAAGCAGCCGGTGGTGGAGGAGGGGGGGTCGGAGGCCTCCAGGGTCCCTCCCACTCTCGTCCGACGCTCTCCACTTGTCCAGCCCTGCAGGGCACCCAGCCTGTCAGGTGCTTCCTTGCCTTGGGGCCGCTCCAGCTGGAGGCTGGGTGAAGTGCAGTGGTCAGGGTCCACTAGAGCTTCCCTGAGCTGGACCGGCCGCAGCCTTGTCCGGTGGCAGCGGTGCTGGTTTCCTCATCGTCCCTCTCTTAGGGAATGAGCTCTGGTGTCCAGCTGGGCTTGCAGCTGAGAGGGCAGCCCACGGCTCGGCAAAGGGGAGGAGAGGCTTCCTCCCACTCAGCTGTCAGCCAGGAAGGGAGGGAACTGCTTCCAGATGTTTAGAAGACATGAGAGAAAATAAGGTGGCCTCTGAGGCTGGATGGCTCAAAGAGGCTCTTGACCCTTTCTGTGTGGTGTGGGGCTTAATCAAGGTGGTCCTGGCAGCCCGGGGTCAACTGTGTGCCGATGACAGCAGTGTCACATCCTTGGAGCCCAGGGGCCATCCTGACATTGGTCAGGTGGCCTAGGCCCTGGTCCTGCAATGCGCCAAGTGTCCCGGCATCTCAGAGTAACCAGCTGCCGACTTCCTGCTGAACACGGGGTGGTCAGGGTCCTGCGCTGTACAAAACAGCACGTAGAATTTGGAGGGGGCACAGGAGCAAGTTCTCAGGAAGCTTTCATCAGCCACCAGATAGCCTGGCGTTGCTCTGTATCTTCACTACTTACAGAGGCAGGGATTCCTGGCAGCCAAGTGTGTAACTGGGTCTGATTGCTCGAGCTTCAAGAGGGTTGTCTGTAATGCACAGCTGCTACTTGGTTTCCTCATCGGCTCTCCTGTGCCATCCCTTTCTTTCCTAAGAGAACCCCGGCTCCCATCCCTGAGTTCTCTTCCCGCCCCCTCACTTGGGGCCCTGTGATGCCCTGCCGCCACCCCTCCCAGGTGGCCACGGGTCAGGCCGGGGCAGACGTGCTGTCTGTAACCGGGGCAGGCGGCCTCCCCGCAATCTTGGCTTGGCACCCAGCACGGCTCACCGTCCAGACGACTGGCCCATGGGGAATGGGGTGCATGTCATTTCCTGGCCTGTCTCTGGGAATCCTGCTTTGGGGCCATTGCTCTGTGGAGCCTTCTAGCAAGTACCAGGGTTGAGGTAGCTGCCAGGCCCCCACTAGAGGGCTCAGCTGGTAGGTTACAAATCTCTAAAGTTAGGAGGCTTGTAATGAAGGGAACGGGGGTGGGGGTGGTGGAGAAGCTGAAACGGGGCAGCGGCGGGGGCGGGGAACATCAGCTGGGTCTAGTCTGTGACTTCCTTGAATCCTGCAAGGACAAGACCAACTTCTGGGAGTCCTGCCCCTTGGAGATCACACTGACTTTGGTTTGTAATGTGTTTTTACATTCTGTCTTATCTGATCCTCGTGGATACCCTGTGACTTTTAATCATCTCTATCCTGTAGCTGTTGAGGACACTGAGACTCAAAGAAGTTGAGCCAGAACGTGTTAGGGTGCGTTCTCCTGATGTTAGGAATTCCGCACTCTCCCGGTTAAGGGGGAAGGACAGACTGTTGGGCCAGTGCCCCCGGCTGCCAGCACTCCACCCGGTACAGTCGGGCTCAGTGGAGCGTGAACGCCTTCGTAACCCTTCTCTCATTTGAACCTCTGTCCTGCAGAGGAGGCAGGTCAGGTGGCGCTCTCCCATTTTCAGGATGAAGAAACTGACGCCCAGAGGTGAGTAACTGGCCCGATCTCCGCCGTCAGTAACAGAACCAGGACTCCGACAGGGGCACTGAAGGCCGTGTTTCCCAGGCTCCCCCATCAAGCGAAGGGACTGCACAGCTAGCTCCTGACGTTGGCTTCTCTTGCAGGTGCGCTGGTACCCTTCCTCTGATACCACCCAGCAAGGATGGAAATATCGTCAGTTCTGTTAGTTCTTCAGTAAGTGCTGGCTCAGAGGCCTGGGACAGAAAGTGTCCTAGAGCCTGGCTCCCTGCAGGGCCGTGGTTCCTCTGCCTGAGTCCAGGAGCTCGCTGGTGCTACCCCAACCTGAGCTTGCGCCTGGGGCACTCCGGCTGGTTTTCCCCTCTCCTCCCACCCTGCCCCCCACCTCCCATCTTGCAGCCTCCTCGCAAGGGAAGGGCCTGGGTTCAGCTCCATTCCCATGCATCTGCTCATGGCCACCTCTTTCCCCTCCCTCCAGGTCTGGTCACCACAGCTCGAAGCCCCCCCGCCCGCCTCACTGGGGAGGGAGCCACCCTGAGCTTCCACTGCCCCCAGGTGGCCCGTGCAGAGCTGCTGCTTCCCTCCAAAGACTGTGAATTTTAAGCCTGACTCAGTGGACTCTGTTTCCTTTCTCTCCTTTTCCTCAGCCCTGTCCTGCCCCAAAGTGCCCCTCACCAAGGCCTCACGGCAGGATTCAGGGGCCTTCTCGCTGGGACACCCAGACCCAGCTCGGAGGTCTCACTGGGACTGAGCAAGGCCTGACCTCCAGTCCAAATTTGCTTCCGTAGCCCCACCTCAAAGAAATGAGGCGTTTAATTTTGCATGTTTTCCTGGCATGAATTAAGACACTTAAACTTGTATATATGTGAGTGTACAGTTTGTTCTCACATTGTGTCACCATAGCAACAAGTCCTGGCCACTAATGGTTCATCATTCCCGGTCCCTCTCCCCACACCCCCCTCCCCTGCACCCACCCTGCTTCAGTGAGGACCAAGCCCTGCAGCCAGCCCCGCCCGGCGGCTGGCGGCCTCCACCACCCCACACACTTCCAGGCTGAACAGGAAGGACCACCCAGCCAAGATAGAGCATTTTCTTGGTCATTTCAAATTGGGGTCCTCTGCTTCCTCCCCCTCAGATGGGCCAACAGCCATTAAGAAAACCCTTTCTCTGCCCAGTTTCGCTTACCTCTCCACGGCGCAACCCACCCCTGCCATGGCTCCTCATGCTTTCCAAACTTCAAAACCAACCAAAAAGTGAAAGTATTTTTGTACCCTGTGTAACAAAATATTTATGCAACATAAAGGATTTTTCGTGTGTGTGTGCAATTAATTATTGAAGAGACCTTGTCCGCCCTGTCAGATAAGTTTAACATTTTAGTTTGAGGCATGAAGAAGAAAAGGGTTTCCGTTCTCCAGCAGTGAGCCTTAGCGTCAGCCGTTAGTTTAAGAAAAATGAAGGAAAAATTGTGCAATTTTTTGTTTCGTGTGCACATCAGTGCATTGCCTTTGGCCGCAGCGGTGGCTGTCTTGCCGTTTTCAGACTTGGGAGACAAGGAGGCTGTTGTAATTGCTGATCCTGTGAGAATGTGAAACTGGATAATATATGAAATGCAAAATAAAAAATCATCCAAAGTAACTGCTCTCCGACCTTTGCTTCCTTGGGTTGTAGGTTGCCGTCGGGAGGGCACAGCTAGAGGACAGGTGTTGGGAGTTAAAGGGGGAAGGAGGTGAAGTGGGCCCGGGCCTCAGAGCTCACGTGGCCTCTCCCTCCTGCCCTCTTTTGTGTGACTTGAGGCTGGAGAGGAAGTGACCTGCCAAGGGCCGTGCAGCGGAGCCGCCTGGGTTTAACTCATTCTTTGTTTTCTGTTCTGAGGATTGGGGCGGAGATTCCCTGCACCCAGAGTAAGCGCCTAAATGGGACCTTCGTTTTCTCTGGATGGTGTCATCTGGCTGTCCTAACCCTGTGGCCTGTGGCCTTTTCAGGCCCTTGAGTAGAGAAGGACTGTGGTTTGGGAGGTTGGGTTCCTGCCTGTAGTATCCTCGGTGTGTGTCATGTGAGGCTGCGCTAGAGGGAAGCAGAGGACCCAGGAGTTTGGCCTGGAAAGGGTTAAGACCACCCACCCTGTAGGCTCCCAGCTGCAGCTCTGATTCCTGAGATGGGTTTTGCTGGGAGCCAGAGCAAATGAGTACGAAGGTCAGGGAAACGGTGTGCTGCTAAAACCCTGGGCTGCCCTGGACCCAGTCAGGATGCCAGCAGCTGACCCTGACTCTTCCCTTTTGTGATTTGGGGCCTCAGTTTCCTCATCTGTGAAATGGTGGTTTGAAGTTCTTTCCAGCTCCTTCTGGAGGGTTGGAGCACTGACCTGATGGCTTTGCTATTTGTCTTTAACATCTATGCCCCCACCCCCAGCCCCCATGCCCTTCCAAGCCTGACTCAAAGCCAGCCTAGAAAGGGAGGGCAGGAGAGGCCCTAGAGCCTCCTTCCTGCCGGCTTTCCTCCCAGCCTTGCTCTGAGCAAAGCTGAAGTGGCAGTGGCTAGCCCTGGTCACTTCCTCGCCTGCACCTTGGTGACCCTGGTGTCCCTCTCCACTCCCTGCCTCACTCCGCCCCCCCCTTCCTAAATCCCAGGCCTGCACTGAGCAACTTGTATCTAAGGTGTTCTGCTGATGACTGTGTTAGCTGTTAAAGGCTCATGGGTGACATTTGCAGCCCCAGCTGGTACCTGCATGTGAAGAGAGAACTGTGCTGTGAGGGAGGAGGAGCCTGGCCAGGCGCTGGCCCTGTAGGTAACTGGGTGGCAGGTGGGTGGGTTATCTGGGCTCCAGGGGGAGGCTGTGGGAGGAGGAGGGTTGATGCTTTTCCTGCCTTGTACCCCTCGCCTCACTGCAGTATTTGGACCAGCTAGGCACTTGCCAAGCAAGCAAGGCCTTCCCAGCCTGCCACCCCTCCTAGCGCTCTGAGACCCACCGCCCCACCCAGGGCCAAGCCGATGCCTGACCTACTTCAGCTGTGGCAGGAACCACTGGGTCTTCCTGAGGTGGTGAATTATTTAGCTGGGGCACCTGGGCCTTTCTGAGAGGGGCTAAGAAAGCTGCTCCATAATTCAAAGGCCCCTGCTCCTCCGGCTTCCCTGGGGGGCCTCCGTCACGCTTTACCGAGCAGGGCCCGCCTCCGAGAGCGGGAGCTGGGAAGGGGAGGGAGGCCCTGAAGCCATCCCAGAGGGGACTCTCCAGCTGGACGGCAGCCTTTTTCAGGGTGAGGCCTTTGCAGAGAGGCCTTAGTGGACAGCCGTGTTCGGACTGAGTGTGGAGGTGACAAGCTTGGAGTAGTTAAAGGGCTTCCTGGCAAGGACACAGTAAGCTGGGGTCAGAAGCGGCCAGGTCCTGACTCCCCATTCAGAAAGCACCTTATTCTTTTCCAGGTGTTTAATCCTGATCTGATTACGGGTGAAAGGCTTCTTTCCTTTCTGAAAAGATTTTAGGCCTTGGAATAACCAGGGTTCTTTTGCTCAGGGGTCCCTTCCTAGTAGCACTGAAATCTCCCCCAGGGCAGAGGAGGCCGTTTCATAAGTGCCTCCCACCCCGCTTCACGCATAGATGAGGCTGGTGGTAAGCAGATGCTTGTTGAGGCCCTGGGGAGCCCGGGCTGCACCCTGCACCTTGGCCTGCAGCCAGCTCTGTACTTCCTGGGACTGGGATGATGCTTGTCACCTGGACCGGGCCATTCTTGGGCACTGCTGCCTGGCCAGTATTTTTAGGAATGTGACTTAGCTTGGAGCCTTCACAGGTGAGCATTTCCCCAAGCCCTGACATTGAGCTTCCGTGGGACTCTGTGCCGGTAAATGCTCAGGCTCCGAGGGCCCCAGAGGTCTCAGAAGGGATCAGGCTCTCGCCCCTCATCCTTTGCACTCTGCCCTGCCTGTCATGCCCTGCATCGCCTCATTTGCTGAGGTCTGGAGTGAAGCCTTTCCGATCTCCAGGAGCTCTCTGACAGAATACAGATATCCCTGAGAAACAGGGCAAAGCCCCTCAGGATAGGATTAGGGAAAGTGCCAGAAGGGGACCCTGGAAGGGAGAAGTACCAGTGGAGTGAGAAAGACTTTCCTGCAAAGTATCAGGAGGAGGGAGCAAAACCTTCTCCACCCGGCTGCAGCCTGCCCTGCCTCTGTCCGTCCATCAGGGCCTGCACTGGGCGGGCGGTGGGTGCGTGGACTGGCCGTCTCCGGGAGAGCAGGTCCTGCTCCCTGATGTGCTCCCTCGGGAACAGAGGTGGGTGGGGCTGTAGGAGCTGAGGGCCCGCCCTTGTGAGGAGAGAGGTTGGGCACTGCCCCAGCAGTGTTCCTGGGCCGACAGGAAAGGGGCCTGAGCCCCTGTTTTCCCCGAACCTCCTTGCTCATCACCCAGCTCACCCACACCCTCTGGTCAGTGTGAACAACATCCATGGGCTCCCTCGCCCTCTGGCTTCTGGTTGGGCTGGGGGAGTGGGAGCGCCGGCAGGGGTCTGAAGGGAGGTCGGTGAGCGAGGTCAGGCGCCCCAGGCCATTGTCTTCATGACCTTAGAGCAAACCATCAGAAGGGCTTCTGTGCATCGGGGTCAGAATGTCGGCACGGGGACTCTAATCCAGTCCCCTCTCCCGTTTTACAGATGAGGAAGGTGAAGCACAGAGAGGTGAAGCGCTTTGCTCTAAGGTCTTGAAGACAGTGGCCGAGGTGTGCTCCACATGTGTCTCCTGACTCCCAGTCCTTCGCCTTCCACCGTCCCACACGGCCGTTTCAGAACGACACACACCCCCTCCAGCGCAGGGGCAGAGAGGCAGCACATGCAGGATGGCTGCAGGCTTGGCGGCCTCTTCCTGCAGTTCCAGAACCAGGACTAGAACTCGGGTCTCCTCCCTGCCACACTCTGGCCCGATCTCTTACGGGGCACCTGGGTTCCACTCCCTGAGTAAGGGACAAAGGGAACCCCTCAGTGACTAATCTAGCTTCAGCCCAGCCCTGTGCAGTCTCTCTGGCCTTTTAACCTGGGGGTAGAGTCATTGGGCCTGCAGGACCCATCTGGGCATGTAGGAACCAAGACTGTGTATCTCCATTTCTGCCCATGGTAGAGAAAATGCAATTCAATTTAGTAGGCGGAGTCTAAGAGATAAAGAATGGCTACATAGTTCCATGAAAGCCCATCTTTCCCCCTCTCAAGGTGTATCTATTTCTTTGAAAATCTGTGCCCTTTTCTCACAGGGCTATTGTGAGGGTTAATGAAAACGCAGGAACGTGCCTCATGCAGGGGGGATACTCAATAAATATTTGCTGTAGATATCTTAAGAAGAGCACAGTTTCCTCTTTCATCCTTAACAAGAATGAAATTGAGTTGATTCTAATTTATACTCTCCTTGGTTATTTTTCTAGTGGTGCATTAGTCCTCGAAAGGTGTTTAACCCTTCCCCTACTGGGAGAAGAGGTGGAGGAAGGAGAGAGCAGGGGCCCAGGAATTATGGAGACCGTCTACAAGCGCCCAGAGCTAGCTGTTGGCACTTAGGCACCTTTGGATCTAATTCTAGCTTTTTGATCAAACTACTCAGGATTTCAGAGTTCTTGACAATAGTAGCAGTAGCAGCAGTAGTAATAGTAAATACATTCATATACTGCTGTGTAGTTTACAAAACATGTTCTCATATGCCGTCTCTGATCCTCAAAAGCCCTATGAGATAAGCAAGAAAGGCACTATTACCTATTTTTTGCAGTTAAGGAAACCGAAGTTAAGAAGGTCCCACAGCAAGCACAAGGCTTAAGACCCTGGTTTTCTGGTATTGCCATCCAGAGTTAATTCTCTGGACTCTGGGCCACAGGGTTCCATGAAGGCCAGGGCTCTGGGAGGGGGGACTCTGGGAGGGCCTCACGGGGAACAGAAAAGCCCCACTTGGGCAGGTAGAAGGGCCAGCAGTTACCCAAACCTCTCTAGTAACCTGGCTAAGAAATAGACTAACAAACAAGCAAAAAACAAAGGCTACAACCATTAAAGTAGGTGGGAGGGAAAAAGTCACCTGGGCAAGGGTGAGCAGAGCTCAAAATTTTCAGTGGGCTTGTTTTGTAATTTGGCCGGAGCAGGATTATACAGGTAGTTGCCAATATCAACTACCTGTATCTGAGTTTGATTATCTCATTAGGGTCCATGAGCGACTGTATCTTCACAGTGCTGCCTGAATGGGTAGTTGTTAACTACTCACGATGAATTACCTGAGTTTGTTGTTTTCAATACTGTAACATCGTGGGGATAAGGGGACCGAAGTCCACAGGCTTAGCCATGTGTCCTCCCGTCTCTGATCCTCACAGTTGCCCTGGGACGTGGTCTGGGAACGGCCATCTCCATTTCAAGGACAGGAAGTTCAAGTGTGGAGAGGTGTTGAAGTCACATTTGGCCGTGAGGAGCCAAGGCAAGGCACTGAGCTCTGGGTTCTTGTCACCCATGGGGGAGCACTGCACCACCTACCCATTAATTCTCTCTTCAGCCATTCTTTCTTTCTTTTGGCAAACACTTGCTGAGCATCTGCTCTCTGGAGCCTGTGTTTGGTGCTGAGGTGGATAAGGTGTAGTCACTGTTCTCAGAGCCCAGCCTGGGGTCTGAGGGTCTGAGCTGTGGAGGTACTTAAATGGGTACTTAACTGGGCAGGGGAAGATTTAGGAGTCGGTGGTTGCAAATGGCTGTTGCCCTTTTTCTCCCGGATGCTGTCGTATTGCCTTCCCCTGCATGAGTCCAGACCCTACTGTGGGCCTGTGTTGTTGTGGTTCTGTGCTTGGCTTCTCAGAACAGCTGTGTGGGTGGCTTAAGAGGTGAGCATGGAGGGAGATGCCCCATTTCTCACCCCCAGGGCACTCCTCAGCTTCCAGAGCAGGACATTCAGATGCAGGCCCCTGGAGAAGACAGGCTCTCACAATAGAGGCTTCTCAGCTGTGCCTGCTTCTCCAGACCCAGGTTCTTATTCCTGGAACCAACAAGAGTGTGTCCTGGAAACTAGCTCAGAAGAGATTCAGGGAGAAGCACCATAAAAGGGGAACAAGGAGCAACAGCCCCCAGAGCAATTATCTCCACTAGGATTTTCCCCGAAGACCATACTCCCAAATATTTCTTTGCTTATACTTTCCACGGACATATATATATTTAAATCTCTCTTGTCTACAGCCGCCAGATGAATCGTGCCAAAACACACTTTCACGGTTTCAAAGAGCTTTCTTTCATGGTTCTCTAGAGCCTATGGGCTGATGGCCAGAGTCAGGCATTCAGGACCCACCCCAGTCTGGCTTCTGGCCCTTTCTTCCCTGTGCATTCAAGTCAGGACATGTGCTGACCACTGCACAGGCTCTGAGATACTCACAGGGAGAGGTTTTTCCCTATGAAATTGAGCACTGCATGCATCCTCAAGCGGGGGGCCTCGTAACCTCACCCCAGGTCTAGACATTCTCTATGACCCCAGCAAGTCCCTTTTTCTCTCTTTGGCCCCTTGCTGGTCCTGCCTCCCCTGCATCCTCCATTGCTCCTTTGTCCTATGTCCTCCTGTTTTTACATCTCAGGCGTCTCATCTTGGCCCAGTGGTACCCAAGGTGAGGCTTCTGCTCACTGAAGACAACCCTATACAGTTGGCCTCTGATGGGGCCTCTCTCTTCCCAGGTGCTATGTGGGTGGAGTGAGGCTCCGGCGCCCTCTTGTGGTCAAAAATGCTCACAAGCATCGCACAGATGTTTCCCCCTTTTGGTCTTCCAGGGGGAACTGCCTGGCAGAGTTCTCTAGGGTCCATTTGCTCTGGGCTGTCTGGGAGCCTCTGTTCTGACCAGTGCTCTCAGAGGCAGAGTCAGCAGTCAGTCACAGACATGTATGGAGCACCTATTCCATTCGTACCTAGTTTATATTCTAGATAGCCAGTCCCTGCACCGGCACTGGGGATAGAAAGTGAGTATGAGGTCCGAAGAAATTGGATTCACCCCGCCCCCACCCCCGCCACTTAGTTCACGGATGGAGAAACCTCAGCACTCAGAGGCAAAGAGATGTGCCCAAGTTCATTCAGTTATGCAGAACTGACATAAAACTCAGGTGTCCTGACTCACAGTTTCATAGACAATACAGTCAGTTACCTGCATCCCTTTCCATCTCACTGATTAAAATCTCAATACGTCCATAGTAATAAGCCAGGAATGGCACAGAGTTTAATAACCACAGTTGATATTATCAGAGCTTATATATCTGAGATACTTTTTACCCACTGGAATGGCAGGGCTAGACCTCCCTGGGAGCTCTGATTTGGATGGTTTCCTTTCAGTGCACTCTTCCCAGATGTTGCTCTATCAGCACTGCCAGGCATTGATCTCATCTGTGTGGACCTTGCTGGTCCTTGCCCAGATGGGGTGTTTCTGTAGGGCCTAGGTCATGCCGCCCTCACTCACCAGCATAGTCTAGGGCACCTGGTGGTACCTAACACAAGCCTGCTAACTGGCTCCTTCACTTTTGGGACACATAGCAGGCAAGTCTCTTCTCTCTGGACATATGTCCTCATGGGAATGCAGCCTCGACAAAGGTTCCCACCCTGTGAAAGCAGTCAGAGCTCTCTGAAGGTGCTGTGCACTGCCGTACATAACAGGCGATGACTTTCTTGTCTCCGAAGGTCTTCAGGCATATGCTTGCTGGATGATGCTTAGTGGGGATGTTCCGGAGGCGAGTCAAGCACTAGATGGCTGGTTGGCCCCTGTCCTGATATTTTTTGACCTTGTTCTCTATCGTGACGTGCCCACCTTAGGAGCTGTAAGCTCCCAGCAGGGGGTGATGGGACTGAGGGAGGCAGCCTGGATGACTGGGTGGCAGGAGAGCTCACGCCCCACTGAAAGGGGCCGGGGCTTCTCCTCAGCTCCAGTCAGCTTCTGGTCAGCAGGATGGGGACCCCATGTGGCTTGATGTCTTGATTTTTCAAGAGAAACTGGACATTAAGGCTTTAATGTGAAAATTCATGATACTGGATGTTGGCAACTAACCAAAATTTAAAACCGTTGCATAGGCTAAACCGTGGTCCACGTGCTGTCGGGTTGCAAGTCAAAGACTGCTTCTATTCAATCGTTTTCACTTTGTGAAGTGAGTCTAGGGACAAAAACTGCCCCCAGGTTCGTGGTTACCCATGTGTTTGGCCCCCTCCTCTCCCTCCCTTGTTCTCTTCTTTCACTACAGAAGCAACTTTGGGCATCTTTCCCTGTACAACATCAATCCGGAATCTCCCTATGGGGAACTAGAATTCAGCTTTGTTGTGACACTGTATCGGCAGTGCCTCCAGAGGCCACCAGGAGGCAGGGACAGGGTGCAGAAAATGATTTGTTTTGGCGGGCGAGTGAGGATTGTGATCACATTCTGCCAAGGTTGCAGGTCTGTCTTGAATCCAGGTTTGGGTGTTCAGGAAGGCATCTGGGGTCGTTCCCTGGGGATGCAGGGTAGCTCGCCATTCCCTGCCTCACCTCCCAGTGGGTGCTATAGCCTCACCTGTGTATCAATGGAGAAATGTTCTACCTGGACCTCCTGCCCTTAGCTCCCTGCCCAAGCTGCTTCCTGCCTCACCTCCCAGTGGACCACAATCCCCCAACAATCACTGATGTCAGACTGATGTGACTAAACCCACTTTGCACAGACTTTCTCAAGAGCCCTCAATGGCTCATCATCATATACAGCTTTTCAGATGTGCAGTGTCAAGATGCGGATCCTTGTTAAGTAAAGGAGAGTGGAAGGAGCTTTCCTGTCATCTTAATTGTAATCATAAGGGCAAACCTTGGAATTCCAGTTTCACAGATGAGGAGATGGAAGCACACAGAGAAAGTGACCAATTCAGCCATTCAGCAGAACTCATATTTTCCGGCCATCCTTGCTAGGTAGTATAAGGGATATAAAAACTTGAAGATATCGTCCCCGTCTTCAAAGAGACTACAGCTTGTTAGGAAAACATGATACGCATGTACAAAAGGTAATTAATTCTCAGAAGCTTCCAAATGGATAGTACAGGCGATAATAACAGCGAGAGCTCAGAGAGAGGTCCCTGCACCTAAAAGGTGGGAAGGCTTTGCAAAGGCAGCAGTGATCTTCACGCTTGGGCATGTGTACGCCTAGAGATACAAAAAGGCTTTTCTAAGGGTAGGTGGTGGGATTGTGTTGAAGGGAATCCATTTCCAGAAACACATCATCAAGAAGTACTGTTCCACACCTGAGAATGCCTCTCCCAGTTTCCTTTTCCCGATGTCTTGCCTCCCACTTCACAGACGAAAGGTGTGATCATTGTGCTGTTCACCCACTTTCCCTGTTTTCCTCCTTCCAGGTCCTTTCCCACCTTTTAGAAGTTAGTTGTGGCCATGTGACTTGCTTCGGCCAGTGAAATAGGAGCAAAAGTGAGTCTCTTCTGGGTGGAAGCATTTAAGAGCCAGTGTGTGATTCTTCTTCTTACCTTCTCTCTGCCATGGTGACCGATGACATTTCAGATGGTGGAGTCTGGATCCCTGAGTGATGATGGCATAGATCAGAACCTCCAGCTGACCTGCGATGGACATGCATCGTGAGTTGGGGGTTGGGGTGGAGGAGAAGAGAGCCTTTATTGGTTTAAGGAACTGAGATTTTGAGGTTGCTTAGCATAACTTCGCCTATACTACGTAAAGGACTTATCTCCTGCCCATCCTAAATCTTATTTTAGTATGTTGCCTCGGTGCGTAAAATTCTCTGAGGCTCCAAACAAAGCTCCAAAATTTAAAATAGTGATTTCAGGACTTCCCTGGTTGTCCAGTGGTTAAGACTCTGTGCTTGCATTGCAGGGGGCGTGGGTTTGATCCATGGTTGGGGAAGCTCCACATGCCACATAGTTCAGGCAAAATAAATAAATAAATAAATAAATAAATAAATAAATAAATAAGTAAGTGATTTCAATATTGAGAACGTAAATGACTCAAAATGACTGGGTAATAAATCCTTTTGCAAATCAAAGATTTTGCAATATTTTGCTTTTAACAGTTGAAGGAGGTGAAACAAATTCAGTTGTCACCTGCTGGATGATTAGGTGCTATTGAGTGGCTCTGCTGGAACTTCTCCCACTCCCACGTACTTATTTATGTGAACGAGATTTCTCAGCGTTTACATCTATAAAAATGAAATGTGGAAATAAAATTGGTGCTGATCACTGTTTCATCCCAGCATGTATACATCTATCTCAATGAGTTGTATTTCCTATAAAATTCTACTTCTAATGTTTCATAATTCCCCATCAACATTTGCAATATATATTTGTTGTTTTGACAGTGAACTAATGATCACTGTAATGATAAGTCAATCCAGAAGAAAACTTTAAACTCTAGAGCCTTATGGTCACAGAAAATAAGAAAAGGATACAAATTTAATTTTTTAAGCTCTTAAAACATAATTTATTGAGGTAAAATTCACATAACTAAAAGTAACCATTTTAAAGTGAACAATTCAGTGGCATTTAGTATATTCACAATGTTGTGCAATCACTGCTTCTATCTAGTTCCAAAGCATTTCCATCACTCCAAAGAAAAACCTCGTACCCATTAAACAGTCACCCCCATTCCTTCTTCTGCTCAGCTCCTGGCAACCAATAATCTGTGCTCTGTCTCTCTGGATTTATCTCTTCTGAACATTTCCTATAGATGGAATCATACAATAATGTGACCTCTTGTGCTTGGATTCTTACACTTAACATAATGTTTTTGAGATTCATCCAGTCAGTATAATGTTTATAGCATGTATCAGTACTTCACTCTTTTTTATGGCTGAAAAATATACCATTGGATGTATATACCACAGTTTATTCATTCATTACAGTTTTAATTTATATTATATATATATATTTTTTATGGTAGCGAAGTGTGGTTTGATGATCAATAAGAGATTTTCAAACATAAACTATATATTACATTAAGATAGCATTATGTGGGGGGGAATGGAAAGAAAATATGAATTCAAGGAGAAAAAGCAATGATGTAAATTTTCCTTTGTTAAAGAAGAGCTTGCTTATGTATTTTGCAAATGCTTGATGATGGGTATCAAACCATGTGATTCCACTGGATACATTTAATACAAGTTTTATTTTTAAATGTTAATATTTCCAATATACCAAAAATCACATCCTTTGCAACTATTTAAACCCGGTTGGAAAAAAACATTTTTTTTTGTTATTTAAAAATTTCAAGAGAATACATAGTTTTTAAAAAAAACAGCTTCATTGTGGGGTACATCATTTAAAATTTTGTTTAGAGTGTACGTGAGCTAAATTATTGAAAGACTACTGTCTTGAAGGATGGGCTAGATTTGGCTTCATAGAGCACGAAGAGGAGGAGGAGAAAGGCATTGTGGGTAGGAAGAAGAGAGAAAAGGTATGCAAGCAGAAAGAGAGTGTGTTCAGGGAACTGTGACTGGAGGAGAGTAATCTGAGATAAACTGGGAAGGTAAACTGAGGTCAGACTAACAGTTACTAGGCTAAGGCATTTCTATTTCTTGTTCATTTTAATTATGCAAGTTTTGTGTGATTATAATCTCCTTATACAAAAGTAAAACTTTATGGTCAGACTTGGGGCCATCTCTTCCATTCCTGGTCCCCTCCCTACCTCCCCAGAGGTGACCTTGGCTTTCAGTTTGGTGTTGGCTTTCTCAGCTGTGTTTCCATGGATTTGCACTCACATGCGGCAGGTCTCTTCATGAGACAACACCTAGACTGAGGAGTTTTCAGCTTTGTCATGGGATCAGCAGCAACTGCTGTCTTGGGAGAATATGGCTTCAATTTTCTTTTTCAAAACACCAGAAATGGAGGTTTTTTTGGTGAAATCTCTCAGTATTGGCTCAAAACCTTCTTAAGCGCTGTGCTTACCAAACAAGGCATGTGTCTGCAGGATGCACTTGGCTTGTGGGCTGCTAGTTTGTGATTTCTGCTTTAAGGCGTCTTGCCGGAAGGCAGAGCACTGGCCTGTCATATAATCTCTTAGCATGCCTCTTGGCGCTAAGATCTAAGTGGTCATGAAGGGTTCTGGGCTTCTTAGGGGGATGCTGTGGGAATGGTTGACTTCACTCTCCATGTCCAGTTCCCACCCCCTTCCCAACATCCAGCTAGTAACACAGCGCTGCCAGGAAGCTGGGAGCTTAGCAGAAGGTTCCAGAAGCATCCTTGTAAATCCAGGAAGTCAGCCAATCTAGACTCACTAGAAGCCAAGACTCCTCCAGGGAGTTGGACCTAAGGCCTCCAGTGTCCTTCTCTCAGGCGCTGGGGCAGGTTCTCACACCTCTCCCAAGACACAGCCCAGTGGGAATGTAGACTGTTGACTGTCTCTCAAAGGGCTTTGTCCTGTGACTAAAGCCAAGCAAGGCAGTCAGACAAAAATGAAAACACACACACACACACACACACACACGCACACACACACTGTCCCCAGCACTTCCAAGACCTTTTCCCACGCAGCTCCAGGGCAGCCGGAAGGGCAGCTGGTCATGGGAATGGACCCACGGTCCCCTCCCCCAGTGGAAGCTCCATCCTGCTCCATTCACTCCCCGCCATGCAACCCCCGGCCCCCTCCACCCGCTTACTACTTCCTGGGAAGGAAATAGCTGAACAATGCGGCAGATCAGAGAATGGGCACCGGGCCCAGGGCCCAGGACTGGTCCTTGGCAGGCTCTGGACTCCCACCCATGGCTGCCCTTCTCCACCTCACACCCCGCCCCCTCAGTTGGTTTCCCTGAAGGTTGGCCTTCGTCAGACCCTTCTCCCCACCTTCTCCCCATCCCCATGGAACTTCAGGTGGCTGACATCTCCTTCTCTCCTTCCCCACCTTGTGGTAGCCACTGGTTGCCACCCTCCCACTTGGGTATAATTCCTAGTATGAGGGGCTGAAACCAAGCTCTGAGAGAGATTTTGGCCAGCGGGGGTGGGTGGGAAGAAAAGGTCATTTTTTTTCTAAAGTTTTTCTCCAGACGTGGAAGCAAGTCCTGCAAATGGAGACTGTACTGGAAGCGTGCGCCCTGAGGTCTCATTCTCCCCTCCGGACAGAGCCATCTCTGCTGGGCGGGAGAGGGTGGAAGTGTTCGCAGGCCTGTGGGTCGCTAGTGATTTCCAGTTTCCAGGGGCTGGGAAGTTGGTGGGAACCACGACTTTTTTTTTTTCCTGTTGGTCTAAAATAATGTTCTGCCTGGGCCCGAAACCCCACGCCCCAGGCAGCCCTGCTCCTTGCTGGCTGGCTCCCGTCCTAGTGCTTTCAACTGCCTCGCCTTCCGCCAGGCATTTCCTGGCCTGGGAGCCAAGGGGAAGGGTTCCTCACAAATCTTTTGCTGCGTCTGAAAGCCAGTCTCCCCTCTCTTCCCTGGATCCTGACTCCAGGAGTGGGATGGAAGCAGCTACTGGGTAGGTGACAATAGGCTGATCTCCTGCCACACCCAGTGTGGTTCCAGAACATGGTGAGATGAGCCCTGAATCCCAGCGGCTTTCCCTTGATGGTTGGTTTCACCCTGTAAAGTGATTTCTGCCCCTGTGTAGCTCACCCAGCTACACGTGGTCGCTCAGAAACCTAAAAAGTCGAGAGCAGGAGAGAGCCCTCAAGAGCCCACTCCCAGCCTTGAATGTTAGGTGAGAAATGGAGCCACAAAGAGCACAGGTGCCCTGCCCAAGGTCAACAACCAGCTAAAGGCGGGGATAGGGGTCCTCAGGTTTTCTGACTCTTAGGCAAAGTCTCTCTGCAATCTTCTACGACTTTCTAAGGCAGTTTTGGCATAACCCTGGGAGGGGACGGAAGAGAAATGCCAGTCTCTTGGTATCCTGATCGTCTTGCTTGGGCCTTTCCAACCCTTTCTTTTGATTGCATTTTTCAGTGCCTCAGGCTCTATTTCCACCTTGAAAAAGTGGTATGTGAATTGTCTTTGTTCTTAGCAGAGAACCTGATGTGAATTCTTCTGCACTCCTGCACTCACAAGCTGGGCAACTCACTTTTGCATTGATTATGCTGTCTGCATTTGCTTCCTAATTGTTTCATACTTATAAACCGTGTCTCTCCAATCAGACTGTAAGCTTTTGTGCTTCACAAAAGATTCATGGAATTCTACCATGATAAAAGAAATTCATTGAGTGCCTACTATGGCCCAGGCTCTTTGCTTCTCACCCTTATGGAGTTTTCAGTTGAAAGGACACAAGACACTTTGTACAAGGAAACAACTGACTAAATGATTACAGATGTGACAGTTGCTGTGAAGGAAATGCCCAGGGAACAGTGATGCTCCCAAGGGCTCTCTGGGGAGGTGGTGTTTCAGGTGCCGTCTCAAGGATGGGGAGCCAGCCTGGTGGAGATCTGGGGGGAGTGTGGTCCAGGCCAAGGGAGTAGTAGGAATAAATGGCCTGAGCCAAAAAGCAGTGTGCCATGTTTAAGACCTTGAAAAAGAGCCAGAGTCACTCCGGGAGGGAGAGGGCATGGGATGCAGTTGGAGGGTAGGAGGGCTCAGATCCTGAACGGTCTCCTGTGTAGGAGAGGTGAGGAATTTGGATTTTATTACAAGTGAGATAGGAAGCCACTGGAGGGTTTAAAGTACAGTAATGACACAATCTATATTTTTTATTTTTATTTTTTTATTTTTAAAAAAGATTTTTTATTATTTATTTATTTATTTTATTTATTTTTGGCTGCATCGGGTTTTAGTTGCAGCACGTGGGATCTTCGCTGAGGCATGGGGGATCTTTCATTGTGGCACGTGGGCTCTTCGTTGTGGTGAGCAGGCTTTTCTCTAGTTGTGGCATGCGGGTTTTCTCTTCTCTAGTTGTCGTGCGTGGGTTCCAGAGTGCGTGGTCCCTGTAGTTTGCAACACGTGGGCTCTAGTTGAGGTGCGTGAGCTCAGTAGTTGTGGCACGCGGGCTTAGTTGCCCCGCAGCATGTGGGATCTTAGTTCCCTGAACAGGGATCAAACCCACGTCCCCTGCATTGTAAGACGGATTCTTTACCACTGGACCGCCAGGGAAGTCCCTATAATGTTTAAATACTTAAAATAGTAATTACTCTGGCTGTTTTGAGGGGAATGGATTGGAAGATGGCAAGAAAAGAGACAAAGAGACTTTTAGGGGGCTGCAGTAATCTGAGCAAAAGATGGTGGTGAATTGGCTCAGGGTTGGAGAGATGGAGGATACATATACTCCTTTTGGAGACAGAAATGACAGGACTTGTTTTTTAAATGTTTTATTTATTTTATTTTATTTATTTATTTTTGGCTGTGTTGGGTCTTTGTTGCTGCGCACGAGCTTTCTTCTAGTTGTGGCAAGCAGGGGCCGCTCTTCTTTGCGGTGCGCGGGCTTCTCATTGCAGTGGCTTCTCTTGTTGCGGAGCACGGACTCTAGGCGTGCGGGCTTCAGTAGTTGTGGCATGTGGGCTCAGTAGTTGTGGCTCGCAGGCTCAGTAGTTGTGGCTCGCAGGCTCAGTAGTTGTGGTGCATGGGCTTAGTTGCTCCCACGGGCATGTGGGATCTTCCCGGACAAGGGCTCGAACCAGTGTCCCTTGCAGTGGCAGGTGGATTCTTAACCACTGTGCCACCAGGGAAGCCTGACAGGACTTGTTATGATGAGCTGGATGACAAAAGGGGGCCAGTGAGGAAAAGAGAGGAATTGTAACAACACCTTGGTACCTGCCTGAGCAATTGGATGGTAGTGGGGTCATTTAAGGAGATGGAAATGAGACTTAGCTGGTGGTCTGGTGGTTAAGACTCCACACTTCCACTGCAGGGGGCGTGGGTTCAATCCCTGGTCAGGGAAATATGATCCCACATGCCGTGCTGTGTGGCCAAAAAAAAAAAAAGTAGATGGAAAAGATGGGGAAGCCCTGGGAAGGACCAGGTTTGAGGTGGCAGGTGGAAATAAGGGTTTGGGCATGTAAGGTTAAAGCCATTGAATAGAGATGTCAGGCTAGTCTTGTCATGTCATGTCATATGACCTATGTCTGTAACTTAAAGGAGGATTCTAGGCTAGAGACATGGATTTGGGAGCCAGCAGACTAGGATGATATTGAAATCCATGCGAATGAATGAGATTACCTAGGGATATAGGGAAGAGGGTCCAGGAGTGGATCCTGGGGAAATTCAACCTTTAGAGGGCAGGTAGAGTTGGTGAAACTGAAAAGGACATTTAGACGAATTGGCCAGAGAGCCACTTGGGAGAGTGTCATGGAAGAGAGGAGAGTGTCCCAGGAGGGAAGGAGAAGTCAACTCTTAAGCATTCTTGAAGTCCACAGGACAGAAAGCCAACTCTGGATTTGGCCTCTTGGAGATCAGAGGGGACCTACACATGAGCAGTCTTTGTAGAGTGGTGGGGTGGATGTCAGATTGGTGTGGTTTGAGATTTATTGTTGTTGTGGCTATTATTATTATTTGTTTTGTTTTTTTATTTTTTCTCAATTTTTTATTTATTTATTTTTTGGCCGCACCATGCAGCGATCTTAGTTCCCCGACCAGTGATTGAACCCGGGCCCTGGCAGTGAAAGCTCAGAGTTCTAACCACTGGACCGCCAGGGAATTGCCCCCCTGTTTTGCTTTTTAAATTAAAAAAAATTTATTATGGAAAATGTCAAACATTCACGTTAAAAGCATGATTCCGCAGTTATCAACTCATAGCTATTGGTTTCATCCATATGCTCTCCCCTCATATTCTTTTGAAGCTAATCTCAGGCATATCATTTCATCCATAAATATATCAGTGTATTTCACTAAAAGACATGGATTCCTTTAAAAATAATACAATTGGGACTTCCCTGGTGGTCCAGTGGTTAAAACTCTGTGCTTCCACTGCAGGGGGCATGGGTTCGATTCCTCGTCGGGGAACTAAGATCCCAAATGCCGCACAGCACGGCCAAAAAATTTTTAAAGAAAAAAGAAAAAAAAATGATTATCAGATCTAAAAATTATTTTTTAAATTGAGACATAATTGCCATAAAATATTGCATTAGTTTTAGGTGTACAACATAATGATTTGATATATGTATATACTGGGAAATGATTACCAGAATAAGTTAACATCTATCACCACACATAGTTAAAATTTTTTTTCTTGTGATGAGAACTCTCTTAGCAACTTTCAAATATACAATACAGTATTGTTAACTGTAGTCACCGTTGCTGTTGACTGAAGAAAAAGTACAACCTAAAAGTTGTGAGTTATGTTTTATTTGGGGACCTACTAAGGACTATAGCCTGGGAACCAGCCTCTGAGATGGCTCTGAGAAACTGTTCCAAAGGGGTAAGGGAGGAGCCAAGATATATAGGAGTTTTGCTGGTGGGGGGGTGGGGAACAAAAAAACAAAAACCCATGTAGGGACTTCCCTGGTGGTGCAGTGGTTAAGAATCCTCCTGCCAGTGCAGGGGACACGGGTTCAAGCCCTGGTCTGGGAAGATCCCACATGCTGTGGAGCAACTAAGCCCGTGAGCCACAACTACTGAAGCCCACATGCCTAGAGCCCGTGCTGTGCAGCAAGAGAAGCCACCACAACGAGAAGCCTGTGCACCGCAACTAAGAGTGAAGAGTAGCCCCTGCTCGTTGCAACTAGAGAAAGCCTGCGTGCAGCAACGAAGACCCAATGCAGCCAAAAATTAATTAATTAATTAATTAAAAACAACAACCCCAAACCATGTTGTTCAATGTCAAAGGATTACTGCTCATCATCAAAAAAAAAAAAAAAAAAAAAAGGTGTCTCAAGTTAATTATTTTAGTATTTTTCTGTATATGGGAAGATGCAAGAGTCTGGGCTCATTGAAATTATTCTTTAGATATGCATCTCAACTATCTAGGGCCAGTATCCTGTTTTTCTGATTCCTGAATTCCCCACAGGGTGCACTGTCAGGGGGGTGTGTGTGTATGTATGTATATTTTATTTTATTTTCACTATTTTATATATTCTTTTTTTTAACATATATTTTAAAAATTTTTATTTATTATTTTTGGCTGCATTGGGTCTTCAGTTTTGAGCGTAGGCTTTGTCTAGTTGCAGCGAGCGGGGGCTACTCTTCATTGTGGTGCATGGGCTTCTCATTGCAGTGGCTTGTCTCGTTGCAGAGCACAGGCTCTAGGCGCATGGGCTCAGTAGTTGTGGCTCACGGGCTCTAGAGCGCAGGCTCAGTAGTTGTGGCGCATGGGCTTAGTTGCTCCTCAGCATGTGGGATCTTCCCGGACCAGGATCGAACCCGTGTCCCCTGCATTGACAGAAGGATTCTTAACCACTGTACCACCAGGGAAGTCCCTGTATGTATATTTTAAACAGTTGGTTTGTTTGAATCACCATCTAAAAAGGGCCACTGGTTACATTTGGTGGTAAGTCTCTTCAATCTTTTATTTTATTTTATTTTTAATTAATTTATTTATTTTTGGCTGTGTTGGGTCTTCGTTTCTGTGCGAGGGCTTTCTCTAGTTGCAGCAAGCGGGGGCCACTCTTCATTGCGGTGCGCGGGCCTCTCACTATCGCGGCCTCTCTTGTTGCGGAGCACAGGCTCCAGACACGCAGGCTCAGTAGTTGTGGCTCACGGGCCCAGCTGCTCCGCGGCATGTGGGATCTTCCCAGACCAGGGCTCGAACCCGTGTTCCCTGCATTGGCAGGCAGATTCTCAACCACTGCGCCACCAGGGAAGCCCCCTTCAATCTATTTTAATCTACAGGTTTCTCTTTATTTTTTGGTGAAGAAATAGAGATTTCTGTCCTTTAGAAATTTCCAACATTTGGGATTTTGCTGATTGCATTGAACATTCTTGTGATGCCATCCTTTGTCTCCTTTTACAGAACTGTAAACTGTAGTTAGATATAAAGTCTTACTCTGATTCAGGTTCAAGTTCTTTTTCAAAAATACTTCATAGGTCTGATGTATCCTTTCCTCAGGAGGCACATAACCTTCATGTGTTTCTCTCCTTTGTCATATTAACAGCTATTGGTGATCATGATCTCATTAAGGGTTTGCAAAATGGTGATGTTCTGTTATTTCTTCTTCATTTATTACCTAATTGATTGTCTTGAGGCATGTTTGTAAAGAAAATCAGATTGAATGCTTGTTTCTTACTCTTGCCAGTTTTCAGAATCATCTCCCATCAATTATTTTGTTAACCTGAAATATAGTTCAGATAAGAAAGGCAAGTTAAATGCTTGACTTGAATTCTCTCCCTTTAGTTACCAGTTTTCAGAAAATGAGTTGGTTCCTTTGAATTCTCTAAAGGTGGTCGATGATGGGTTTTCTTCCTTTAACTTCTCCTTTCTCTCTCTTTCTCTTTCCTTTTGAGCATCAATAAGCACTCATGAATTTTATCATTATAAATTAGTTTTTACTAGATCTTTTCTGGAGAGTTTTTAAAAAAATATTTATTTATTTGGTTGTGCTGGGTCTTATTTCTGGCAGGCAGGATCCTTAGTTGCGGCTCATGGGCTCCTTAGTTGTGGCATGTGAACTCTTAGTTGTGGCATGCGTGTGGGATCTAGTTCCCTGGCCAGGGATCGAACCTGGGCCCCCTGCATTGGGAGCACAGAGTCTTAACCACTGTGCCACCAGGGAATTCCCTCTGGAGAGATGTTTTTTTTTGTTTTTGTCTTTTTTTTTTTTAATTTTATTTATTTATTTATTTATTTATTTATGGCTGTGTTGGGTCTTCGCTTCTGTGCGAGGGCTTTCTCTAGTCGCGGCAAGTGGGGGCCACTCTTCATTGCGGTGCGCGGGCCTCTCACTATCGCGGCCTCTCTTGTTGCGGAGCACAGGCTCCAGACGTGCAGGCTCAGTAATTGTGGCTCACGGGCCTAGCTGCTCCGCGGCATGTGGGATCTTCCCAGACCAGGGCTCGAACCCGTGTTCCCTGCATTGGCAGGCAGATTCTCAACCACTGTGCCACCAGGGAAGCCCTGGAGAGATGTTTATACAGAGGGAAGTGGGACTGAATTTACACTTATGGAACGTCTTCTACACGCTGGGCTAGGTACTTCCACATACATTATTTTATTTGATCCCATGGTAGCGTTGGAGGGCAAGTGCCGTGGCCCTGTTTTTCACTGAGGAGGAAATGGGCCCTCAGTATCCATGTGACTTGTTCAAAGTCATATTGCCAGGCAGTGGCCAAGCTCAGATTTGTCTGAGCCACATGGCATATAGCTTTCTTTCTTTCTTTCTCTCTTTTTTAAAAATTTTATTGGAGTATAATTGATTTACAATGTGTTAATTTCTGCTGTACAGAAAAGTGATTCTTTTCCATATTTTCCATTATGGTTTATCACAGGATATCAAATATAGTTCTCTGTGCTATACAGTAGGAACTTGTTGTTTATCCTATACATAATAGTTTGCATCTGCTAATCCCAAACTCCTATACTTCCCTCCCCCCACCCCTCCTCCCCCTTGGCAACCACAAGTCTCTTCTCTGTATCTGTGAGTCTGTTTCTGTTTCGTAGATATGTTCATTTGTGTCGTATTTCGTAGATATGTTCATTTGTGTCGTATATAAGTGATATCAACCATATAGCTTTCTTGAATGAGATCCTACAGACACTAAGGTCCACTGATTACCCCTCTAGCCTCCTTCTTACCTCTTGTCCTATATTCTCCTTACTTACCTGTTTTTGTTCCCTTGAGTTTGTCACTCTCATACTTGCAAGAGCAGTTCCTAGGGACTAGAATACTCTGTCCTGTAACCTAGTTCATAGCTTTTGTTGTTCTTGTTAAATACATTTTTGTTATATTTACATATATGATTTTACCTGAGTGCAAACTTATCACATTATATATATATATATATATATATATATATATATTTTTTTTTTTTTTTAATTTGATCAGATAATTGTAGAGTCACATGCAGTTGTAAGAAATAATACACACTGGTACACTTTGTCCAGTTTGTCCCAATGGCAACATTTCGCAAAACTAACTATAGTGTAACCTCATAATCAGGATATCGACATTCATGCAATCCACCTATCTCATTCAGGTTATCCCAGTTTTTCTTGTACTCATTTGCATGTGCCTGTGTGTGTTTAGTTCTATACAGTTTTAGCACCTGAGTAGGTTCATGTTTCCACCACCACTGTCAGATACTGAACAGTTCCATCACTACCAGAATCCCCCAGTGTTGCCCTTGTGTAATCACACCCACTCCCTCCCCGCCTTCCTCCACCCCATCCCAAACCCCTGGCAACCACTAATCTGTCTTCTATTTCTAAAATTTTTGTCATTTCAAAATGTTACATAAATGGAATAGTACAGTATGTGACCTTTTTAAAATCAGCCTAATTCCCAGGAGAGTCATTCTGGTTGTTGCATGTATCAATCAGTAGTTCAGTCCTTTTTATTGTTGAATTATATTCCACAGTTTGGATGTACCAGTTTGTTTAGCTATTCACCTGCTGAAGGACATATGGGCTGATTCCAGTTTTTGGCTATTATGAATAAAGCTGCTAGGAACATACATGTACAAGTTTTTATGTGAACATAAGTTTTCATGTCTCCGGAATAAATGCCCAGGAGTACAATTCTGATAGTTGCATGGCTAGTTTTCTAAGAAACTGCCAAACTGTTTTCCAGAATGGCTGTGTTGTTATTTTTTAAGGATTGGAGAGCATGTTTGTGTGCTGAAGGGCGAGATTAGATCGCTTGAGCCAGGTCTTTGAAAATGGGAGGGCTTCCCTGTTGGCGCAGTGGTTAAGAATCCGCCTGCCAATGCAGGAGACATGGGTTCGAGCCCTGGTCTGGGAAGATCCCACATGCCGCAGAGCAACTAAGCCCCTTCGCCACAACTACTGAGCCTGTGCTCTAGAGCCTGCGAGCCACAACTACTGAAGCCTGCACGCCTAGAGTTTGTGCTCTGCAACGAGAAGCCACGGCAATGAGAAGGCCGCGCACCACAACGAAGAGTAGCCCCCGCTCGCCGCAGCTAGAGGAAGCCCGTGCGCAGCAACGAAGACCCAACGCAGCCAAAAATAAAATAAATAAATGAATGAACAGATAAATTTATTTTTTAAAAAAGGGGGAGAGAGGGTGGGCCCCGTATCTCCTGTGGAAGGGTTGTCTGGTCTTTTGTAAGGGAGGGGACACTTCTCAGAGTACCAGAAGGGGACACAGGTGGGTGGAGAGGCAGATTGTTTTGCAGGTTGTATTAGGAATGAGAGGGAGTTCTTCTTTGCTTCTATTTCCTCAGTAACATGAGAGGTTAAGGGGACTTCCCTGGTGGTCCAGTGGTAAAGAATCTGCCTTCCAAAGCACGGGAGGTGGGTTCGATCCCTGGTTGGGGAACTAAGATCCCACATGCCTCCAGGCAACTAAGCTTGCACGCCACAACTACTGAGCTTGCGTGCTTCAACTAGAGAGCAACGTGCCGCAAACTATGGAGCCCACGTGCTCTGGAACCCACATGCCACAACTAGAGAAAAGCCCGTGAGCCGCTGCGAAGAGCCCACGTGCCTCAGGGAAATATCCTGCATGCCTCAATGAAGATCCCCCATGCCTCAACCAAGACCCAACGCAGCCAAAAAAAATAAAAATAAAAATATTAAAAATAAAGAGGTTAAGGAGACATGTGTGTGCGTATGTATGTGTATATATATATATACACATACATACACATGTATGGTGTTATTTATTTATTTATTTTTGGCCATGCCGTGTGGCATGCGGGATCCTAGTTCCCCAACCACGGATCGAACCCGAGCCCCCTGCATTGGAAGCACGGAGTCTTAACCACTGGACCGTCAGGGAAGTCCCTATGTATGTATTTATACATATTCAATCACCATGTTGTACACCTAAAACTAATATAATGTTATATGTCCATTATAGCTCAACAAAACTGGGGAAAAAAACTTACGAGGCTAGTCATCAGCTAAGATGAAAGGGGTAGAGGTTTTGTAGAGAGAGAGTAGGTATAAAATTCATCTTAGAGAATGGAAAAATTGGGGAAATATAGTAGGAAGTCCCAGGCAGTGTTGAGAGCCCATCTGAGGTTAGGATTTGTGAAGAGAAGATAATCTGCCTGGCAGTGTGATTTTGCTCCAGCAAAAGCACTGAGAAGGCAAATGGTGGATTGATCCAGAGTAGGGGTTTTGCCAGTAAGCACCAAAGGAGGAGACAGGGTGAGAGAGTGGTTATCATGATGATGGAAACAGAGCTAGAAAAGAAGGAATGTGAAAACTGGGGATCATGAATAGTGAGAAGTTAGTGAGGTCAAGGGATCAGAGCTCATGAATTGTTAAGGAAGGCTTAAGGAAAATGCGGTCAGAGGGTCTATATATTGCAAGTGGTGTGATTTTTGGTGAAAAAGTTGAGGGTGTGACTGCAGGAGTGGGCAGCTGCTGTGGAGTGTGGGAAATAGTGCTGGAGATGAGGAGGTCAGGATGTTGGAGGGGCCATCACATGGACGTTGAGCTCACCAGATATAACAAAATTGAGGGTGGAGAGAGAGGCAGCGAGCTAAGAGCTAAATGAGGGGCATCGACCGGGAGGTTGATTGATGACATCAACCAAAATGTTATGTCCAGATGGTGAAGCTTCCAAGGAACAGGGGTTTTGTAGGACAGAGGGGAAGCACTGTAGGAAGGAGGCGTTTAGAAATGGCATTGGGGGTGGGAGAGGAATAGACTTACCCCACTTCCTGACCCTGAGGTACACAAGACTGAGAAGAAAATAGCATTAATCTAAGAGGGCTGCTAAAGAAGCAGTGTCTTCAGGGGAGAGCCAGGTTTCAGGTAAGGCAAGGAGGTGAAGGCAGCATCCTGAGAAAAGCTGATGTGGAAGAATTGCTTCACAGGTTGCAGAGGGCACGGGGGAAAGGTATGGCTGGGGGCAGGAAGGTGGGAGCCAGTGTGAGGACAAGGATAGAGGTTATAATGGATGAGAGGGAGCTAGAACCTGTGGTGATGACTGTGGTAAATAGGGATGGGGAATGATGGGATACAGCGCTCTCTGGAACTTTCTGTGTGGATGGAAAACCTGCACTATGCAGTACTGTAAGCGCTAGCCATATGTGGCTGTGAAGCGCATGAAATGTGGCTAATGGGACTGAGGAACTGAATTTTTAACTTTATGTCTTTTTTTTTTTGGCTGCATCTGGGTCTTTGTTGCTATGCGCGGGCTTTCTTTTGTTGTGGCGAGCAGGGGCTACTCTTTGTTGCGGTGCATGAGCTTCTCATTGCAGTGGCTTCTCTTGTTGCAGAACACGGGCTCTAGGCACGCGGGCTTCAGTAGTTGCAGTACGCCGGCTCAGTTGTTGCGGCACGCGGGCTTCAGTAGTTGTGGCACGTGGGCTCAGTAGTTGTGACTCGCCAGCTCTAGAGTGTGGGCTCAGTAGTTGTGGCACACAGGCTTAGTTGCTCCGCGGCACGTGGGATCTTCCCGGACCAGGGATCGAACACGTGTCCCCTGCATTGGCAGGTGGCTTCTTAACCACTGTGCCACCAGCGAAGTCCCCTAACTTTATTTCATTTTAATTAAGTTTAAATAGCCACTAGTGGCTAGTGGCTGACATATCAGACAGTACGGATTAGAGGAAGGTGGCTCCCCGTTTTTGTGAATTTTTCACTTGCTGGTCAGGCAGCCATCAGATTGGTCACTCCTTCAAGCAGCAAGTTGTGCGAGACCCCTCCTCACTCCTCCACCATGTGAATACAGACAAAGCACAGGATCAGGCAACTCTGGGCCCAAATTCTAACGCTACCACTTACTAGCTTTGGATTAGAGCAAATAAATTAACTTGCCTGGTATATATGGGCCCTCAAAAATATTAGTTGGCAAAAGCTCCCTGAGGTTCAGTTCATTTCATCTGTAAAACAGAAGTGGAGAGCTGTTGTAAAAATTAGCGCTTTAGCATGATGCTCAGTAAATGGTGGCTATTATTGACAGAGTGAGTTAATATCTGCTGGTTGGTCAAAAACTATCCTTTAGGCCAAGGGGTTACTTATCCAGGGATTGATTGTCTGGCAGAAATGAACCACCCTGGCTCCCTTTGGGGAGCAGGAGGATTGCCCAGGTCTCTGGGACTATGACATGGTGTAGATCAGGGGTGGTTTTAATTGTTCAATTCTGCTATGCACTAAGGTCAGAACATACCTGGCTTGAACTTGGAAAAGCAGGTAGGCATAGTCATGGAGACAAGGTAGAGATCTAAAGTGAGCCAGAGTATGGGACCAGTTGTGCTTAATATCTAATGATAACCTGGGCAGTTCTGGTATCGTTTACCACTTCAACTTCTGCTGAAAAAGCCTTAGTTTGGCAGCTCCAAACTTTCTTCCATCCCTGAATTCCCATCATCTAAAAACCATAAGCATGTTTGTGAAGTGGAGTTATAGTGTCCTGGATGGCTTTAATGTGGGACATTTGTGACTTGGGGCTATTATCAACTGGGGGTCATAGTGACCTTTGATCCGGAGTGATTGTGATCATTCTTTCTGTGAAGCCATCTCTAATTCCCTAGTTACTTTCTCTGTGGCCTCCCTCAGATTGAGCACTTACCTCATATTATGATGGCCTGTCTGTGTCCCTCCCTCTGATCAGATTGTGACATCCAAGGCAGGAACTTTGCCTAGTTGATCCTTGAGTATTCCTGGACTTTTGCACATGCCTGGAGCACGGAGTAAGTAGCTGCTCGGTAATTATTAGTTGAATAAATGAATGAATGGGATTTGAGGTGACAGCTACCCATTGTGCTCTGAGATAACGTGACCCCTCTTCTGTGCAGTCTGGGTTGACCATGAACAGGGTCACAGCTCTGATGATTGTGTTGAAGTGCCTGTGATCTGAGGGGTCTATGCACCAGTGATTGTGACCTGTTGACACTGATCTGAGATAAGGACCAGCAGGGATAGTGACTGTTAACTAGTAACCTTGCATGATTGTGATCTGAAGCGCTTGTAAACAAGTCAGCGTTGATGCCTTCCACCACTGCTGTCAGGTGACTGTGATCCTCACTCACAGCCATTTGGCTTCAGATGACCCCAGCCACTAGCAGGCCTTGACCGTTGCCCTGAGATATGTCTGTAAGGTGCAGAGATTGTTGATCTCAGCTGATAGCTGAAGTTATTGATCTGCAATATTAGCTAAGGTAACTGAGATCTGTTGGCCCAGGCTTAGTCTCGAATGGCGCTAATATAATATGTGTAGTACTTCTAGATTTCCGAATTTGTTTAATAAAATATCCTCCCAGGGCCTACAAATGACACAGCCCTAATCGGCCCCATGCAAACAAGGGCTAGAGACCAGGACTGTCAGGTCAAGGCTCAGTAAACGGTACCTGAAATTCAACGCATCGTTCGGGCCGCTAGGCTGCCGCCACGGCCACTACACCGCCAGGGCCACGACCACGACCACCCCCACATGCCGCTTTTCATCTGGACCGCCGCCCCGCCCCCTCCCCTCCCGCCCCTCGCCCCTCCCGCCCCTGGTGCGCCTGCGCGGTGGCGGGGCGGTGCTTTGCCCTTTGTTGTGGGCCCCAGTTTCCCAGGACACCGCGCGGCGCTGGGGTGGGGCTATGCAGATAAGGCACTCGGGGGCGGGGCGGTTGCGGCGGCGTCGGCGGCGGCCGGGGAGGGTCAGTTGGAGGCAGGCGCTCGCTGAGGCAGGAGGAGGGCTCTGGGCCCGCTGCCTGACAGGGACTTAGCCCGCAGAGCTCGGCCCCGCGCGCGCGCGCGACCCCACACCCGCCCACTCATCCACCTACCCACTCCCTGCGCCGCCTCTTCCCACCCTGAGCAGAGCCGCCGAGGATGATAAACACCCAGGACAGGTAACGGCCCGGTTTAGGCTCCCCGCCCCCATCCTCCCCTCCTCTGCTCCAGAGGGCCTCCTCCCCACCCCCCAGCCGGTTCTCGACCCTCCTACGGGGCCCCATCCGGCCCCCACTGGGTCCCTTCCCTACTTCAGCCACCCCAGTCCGAGCCGCAGCCCCGCAACTGGGCCTCCCTCCGTCCTTTAGCGCCCATTCCTCCAGCCTGGCCCATCCCCCTCGTCCGAGCGTGCAGCCCGGTGAAGCCCCCAAAGACCCGGACCCAGTCTTCCAATCCAGTCCCCAGTTCCCTTCAGCCCCGCCGAACGGTGGCCCCTTCCCGAAACTGTGCTTTCTCTCTCATCCAGATTCCCCAAATTGTTTCCCGTCTTCCCCGAATCTTTCTTCCTGCACGTTTAAGTCACTTAAAATTCTTCCCTTTGAATCCCTTCCCTAATTTAAACTGCACCTTCCAACCAGACGCTTCTTTTATCACTGCCCGCCCCCCACCCCCCAGGTCAGGCTCCGTCCTTCAGTTCTTAACTGGACCCATTACCCCCACCTGTCACCCTCGCCCCCCTCCCCCCGCCCCAGTCAGGCCTAATAGTCTTTACCGTGACGCTCAGTGCTCCCCTTGGTCCCTCACTCCAGCTTCATCTTTTCCCTCCCGTACCCCACTGGCACCCCTTTCCCAATTAGGCCCCATTTTCCCGGTCTGCCAACATCATCCTTTTTATTTCTCACTTTGGGCTTGATTCCTGTCCTCCATCCTGTTCCCTTAATGATGTTCCCCCCAACGCTCTTCTAAACATTCCTACCCCTTTAAACACTTTCTCTCATCTGTACTCTTACTCCTCCCATCTTAACTGAACCCCATCTCTAGACTATTAGATCACAGAGTTCAGCCCACTCTGCTTCTGTTGAAGACCTGCCCTCTTTCCCTGCACCTCCAGTGCTTTCAAATTAGTCCCCATACTCGGCTCACCGGGCCTTTGCAAGTGTCCTTCCTCAAAACCTGACCCCAGCTTTCCCCCATTAATTGGAGAGAAAAGCTGCACATCTTTCTGAAACTGAGCACCAGTAGTTTTCTAAACTTGCTTCATATATATTTCCCCACTGCCCAAACTAGGCAGAATTCATTATTCAATTTTCCTCTCTCTACCTCTCCTCTTTTTCTCTGAGGCAGTCCTTGTCATGCATCTTTCCCTCCAACATATCCCATATTTCTGCCCCAAACTCTTCTGTGAAACTGTTTCCTAATTTCCTGATTCCCCATAATTTTTAACCCCAGCTGCTGCTTATACATCAGAATGGCTTTTATTTACAATTTGGGTTCTAATTCTCCTCCTCGTTGTTTCCCAAGACTTGCTGCTCCGTCCAAAATGAGTCTGAAGCTCATTAGTTCCCCACACCAGACCCTTTGTCTCCAGATTTGGCCTTATGGCCTCTGCCTCTCACTTGGGCCACATTGTTTCTCAAGCAGATCCATTCCCTGAAAATCCTCCTTAAATTGTGCCATGGCCTGTCCAAAACTGGGTTTTGGTTCCTCTTACAAACACAGCCCTCCTAATTGCTTTTCTTCACACACAGCTCTAAGTACCACTCAAGGTTCCTCTCAAACTTGGGCTCCCTTCTCACAAAAATGGTTTCTAACTTGCCATTTCCCATTCCTTTGACAGTACCATTCTTAAATATTCCAGCTGGGTTTTCAGCTTTTCTTGTATTTCAGTGTTTCTCAACCCTAGGTACACGTGTGAAAAATCAATCACCTGGGCCCCCCCTTCAACGATCTGGTGTAATTAGCCTAGGGTAGGACCTGGTTATTAGTATACATTTTCGAAGCTCTCTCTAATGGGCAACCAGGGTTGAGAAACACTGCCTCCCCTCCCTTCCCGCCAGAAGACCCTTCCCATCATATTCCTTTAGTGGGTGTCAGCCCTTTTTCTGCGGAAAAGGGTGTTGTCTTAGTCTTTCTCTCCCAGGAACGATCCAGAAATACCCAAAATACCTGCAACAGCCTCTTCAGTTCTCCTACCTCAAGTAACTCTGTTCTCAGCCATTAACCATTTTCTTCCCTTATTTCTTAGACTCTTATCTAGCTCCCACACCTCTGTTTCTTCCTTACATGCAGAACGAAAATTCACTCCTCATTTCCTGGTTTGTTATAGTCCTGTTTGACCCGTTAACCCCTCCTCCCAAGCCCTCTTTACCTGCAGTCGTATTCTGCTGCTCTCTTTTCCTTTTCCAAGACTCTCCATGTCCATCCCCCTTTGCAGTCCCCTCTTATTTCATCTTCTCGAAACCAGTCCCTCTGGAGCTGAGGAGGTGGAGGTGGCTATATACTTGGATGGTACTGGATGCAAAAGGTGTTACTTGTGGTAAAGAAGGCTGTGTGTGCTGAGGATAGAGTGCAGGTATGAGGGGGCATGATGAAGTGCAGGGGTGGAGGGAAGCAGAGGAACCTACAGGAAATCCCAGGGCATTGTGAGAAGGATTTTTCTTTTCTAGTCTTATGTTTTTGTCTCTGCAGTGGGGTTTGGAACGTGGTGTGGTCTCAGCAGGCCTTCTCTGGAGTCCTCCAGACTGAACTGGTCTAGGTGCCAAGTCCTTTGCAGGCCGAGCCCTGAGAGTTGAGCACTTAGGACCAACATGTAAGGGTCTTTTCACCAACTGTGAGTGTGAGAGACCTGAATTCTAGTTCTGGCCTTGCCAGTGTGCTTACATGTAAAAAAGAGAGAGTTGGGTTTGCTTAACTATGAAGATTCCTTCCAGATTCCTAAGTGGCAAAACAGGCTTGCTTGTCTCCAGAGCCCTTGCTTTTTTTTTTTTTTTTTTTTCTTTCTGCTTAGTGTGTTGGTAATTTGAGGGGCTTGGCTGTATGAAAGGCAGGTGAAGGGAGGAGCCAGCTGACCTGCCAGGGCCTGGGCAGGAGCAAGGCCTGGGATCAGGCTCCTCCACTTTGGCCTGGGGGTGGGGTGCGGTGTGCAGGGTGTCTGGTTTCTTTGAGTTATGGCAATCTTGTTTCCATAGCATGTTTCCAAGCCTCCTCTGGCCTGCCCCTAACTTTCTAAAAGGAATCCTGGTAGGGCCCTAACTAAGGATTTGGATTAAGAGCCGGATGTTCTTCCCAGTCAGTGTTCTTGATGTTTTGTATCCACAGATGGGTGAGCTGGCTGGGAGTTTAGGGCCCATTGGGTGGGGGATGGGCTTTCCAGCTTCCCTGGCTCCAGTGAAATACTCAAGAGGTGGAAGCTTGGTTTCCTGGAAGAAATAGTTGCAGAGGAGCCTGCAGTATGTTTTGAAAACAAGGTTCTTCCTTTCCAGTTTTGTTCTGATTAGTACTTGCAAAATGTCAAAATTACTAATGGTGGGGGAGGGAAGAAGACACAGTACAAGAACTTTTATTATGGTTTTTGAACAACAGGTTTAAATCCAAGTAAATCAAGCTTCATGGCTTTTCTCTCCCTGGATTTGTAGGGTCAGGAAGATAGTCTCTGTCTAGGGCTTGCTTAGTACCTTGTGACAGTACAGTATGTGGAGAAGAGCTTGCTCTGGCTTGATACCCTTAATTACAATTAGCCTGTGTCCGATGGGCTTTGAGGAGAAGCATTTGGTTCCACAGGTGGTTTTCCTGGGCAGGGGGCAGCCAGGCTACAGTGGCACATCATAGCTACTCTGAGCATCTCCACTGAATGGTTCCCTGGGTAATGGAATTTCTGTCTCTCCCCCTAAGAATTTGGTTTTGGTTATTCCTTATTTACTGGCACTGTGGCTTGTGGTTGTGGAGTGGTAGGGAGAACAGATTTTCCTTTGATGTGCCTTCAAGGTCATCCCATAGAGAGAGACACTCCTAGCATAGTCAGGAATCCCCCCAAATTGGAGGTATGCTTCAGAAAGCTGTGTGGACTAATAATAGTAATTCCTCACTGCCAGGAAATCCAAATTTAGCCCCAGAGCAGCTCAGAAATATAAAAAAAGGGGACTGAGGAGTGGGGTAGAGGGATGTTATGTATGTATATTTCTAGAAAGAAAAAAAAGAGTAATTCATCCCTTTTTTGAATGGGATACACAACAATACACAGTGTTGATTCAAGTTGGTGCCGTGATTCGGAAGGCTGTGAAGCCTAATTGAAATCTATAGACCAGAAACGGCCAAGTAGGTGAGCAAGAATTTTGTTACTTGAAGTGAACAAAACAGGTAGTTTCTGGTTAGCAGCAGCAGAGTAAAATGCTTTGTATAAGATAAGCCTTAAGAAAATTTTCCAGGTCTTTGATATTGTATAAACAATGAAGTGATTCTGTCCTGGGAAGAGAGGCTGGAACTGGGTGATGAGCTTACTATACAAACTAGATTGAGGTACTCGTAATGAAAAATTAAGGTCCTATTTTATTTTATTTTATTTTTTAATTTATTTATTTATGGCTGTGTTGGGTCCTTGTCGCTGCACGCGGGCTCTCTCCAGTTGCAGCGAGCGAGGGCCACTCCTCACCGCGGTGCACGGGCCTCTCATTGTGGTGGCCTCTCCCGTTGCGGAGCGCGGACTCCAGGCACGTGGGCCTCAGCGGTTGTGGCTCGTGGGCTCTCGAGCGCAGGCTCAGAAGCTGTGGCATACGGGCCCAGTCGCTCCGCAACATGTGGGATCCTCCCAGACCAGGGATCGAACCCATGTCCCCTGCATTGGCAGGCAGACTCTCAACCACTGCGCCACCAGGGAAGTACCAAGGTCCTATTTTAAAGCATGATCACCTAGGTATCTACCCATCTCTGATAGCATATGTGATTGTGCCTACCTTTGGCTGAAGATCTACCAATATCAGCTGTGTAACAAGATAAGCAAATCTCAGAGGCACAGATATTCTATCTAGCTGCCACCATAAGTGTGTTTCTTGTGGAAAATCAACCAAAACCCAGTTTCGCTTTCAGTCTGTGATTCAGAGTGGTGATGTCATTTTATAATTTTATAATCATAATTTTATAATCGTGCTTAGCAAGTAGACTCCCTTTGGCACACCGAACAGCCCTAGTGAAATGACTTATGCCTGGCATCTGACCAAGGCCCCCTTCTCATATGGAAAGGGAATTGGCAGCTGGAGATCAGCCTGTCTGCTCACACTAGACTGAAGGTGGCCATTCACCTCCCATCTTTCTTCCTATTTCTTTTTAGCTAATTGCAATGGCAGCCCTGGATTGGTCCCTCTTTGCTGCGTAGGGATTAGTCATCAGAGACCTTCCTAGTCTCAGAGTAAAAGCAGCCCGTGTGAGGGAAGTCAGGGCACCCTAGAGAGTGTTCTGTGAGGGAGGGCTGAGACAGGAATGGGTCAGAAGAGGTTGAAAGAGGGGAATGAATATAGAATGCTTGGGAATGTGGTTTTTATGTCTTTTCACTTGATACCACAAGGTAGGTAATACTAAGGCCGTCTGATCCTCCTCTAACAGGTAATGGAAACCAGAGAGAAAGGGTGTAGACTTGAATAATAAGCTCAGGCCACTGATTCAAGTGAAACATGATCAAAAGTATATCAAGGAGAATATGGATTCAAGTATTTGTTGAATGTAGCTGAATGGAAGTTAGCCACAGAATTACTTTAATATTAAATCTCTGCTCTGTGTAGCAGGCTGTACTCTGCTTTGAGCAAACTACATATAAAAATCAAAACTGACATAAAGTCAACTGGAGGTGATTCTTTAACAGGAGATCTTTTATTTTCTCAAGAGATTTTAGGTTACCTCCTTTAAATAGTAAACACCTAGAGATTTAAAAATGGGATTTGAATTATAAAAATATGATTTACCAGCAACGTTCCCCAGGAATACATCTGTGGCATACGCTGCCTGTCTGTAGCCAGCGTATGAAATTATAACCTGCTAAGGACATTTCAGACAGCAGTTTCACAGAACACTTTAAATTAGAGGCAGCAGGATGTGATAAGTTGGTAGCATTCATATGTATCCTGAGGAGTGTTTCCAAGGGCATGTCTGATAGCAACTGAGAAAATAAAAGGCACTAACACATTGGCTCTAATCTCCCATCTATCTTCCGAATTGACTTGGATACCTGACACCCTCATTTCCAGCATGGTATTTTTTTTCTTCTTCTCCAAAAGCAAGACCAGCCCAGCTGGATGTTTGAGTTCAGTCTGATACATTTGATTCTCCTTAATCAGCCTGATCTTTTCAGCCTGTAGACTGAGCTTCTTAAATCATCCTTTGGTGGTAGAGATTAAACCATGCCTGCCCCCCAGTGGAGTGAACAGGATATGAGGGAGGAATGGAAGAAGCTGGGCATTGGAGCCAGTAGAAACATGACTGAACTGAATATGAAACCTAACCTGACTTGGATCTTGTGACAGGGAGACTTGTGTTTAAAAGCCACTTTCTCTTGTGCTTAAGTTCCTCCAGGATTCACTATTCCTTTTGAGGTTGGTGGCATATTTTGGCACAATACCATTTTGAACACTAAAGCTGATACGAGAAGGCCGTTGCTGGGCAATTTTATGCCCCTGAATTACTTTAACCACCACATATGTACCCATATCCCTTCCCTTTTCATGTCGGAAATGACAGCCAGGTTTTTTTGAAAGAGAGCAATTTGCCATTCGCACAGCAAGTAACTAAAAACAGATTTATTATGATGGATGATTAAAGTAACTATTGATTGTGATCTCCTGTCTACTAAGCTTATCCCAAACACCAGCTGTTTCTCTTGGGGAACTGGAACTGGGTGCCAGGTTGGGGACCTGAAACACCCTTCCACCCCCCACTCACACACACACACACACACACACACACACACACACACACACATACACTTGCTTTCTGTGCAGACTTTGTGGGGGAGGAAAGAGTTTCCAGGATCCTTGTGTGAGTGGGGAAGTAAATGATTTGTTACCGTGGGATGGACTGCTTGCATTTTTATTTGAAGGAGGAGCGAGATCATGACATCAGAAATATCATGATCTCATAGATTAGTGCTGGACGCAGGGCAGGCCCTAGGGATTATTTCTAGGAAGACAAAGGGGATTCTGGATCAAAAAAAAAAAAAAACCCACCTTATTCTGATCTTTTCAGTGGGTTGGCCCCATTGCTTCTGCTATTTGCAAGTGAAAATTAGTTCAGAATCAAGATGGTGGTTGGAATGCAGGTCAGGAGTTGAATGTAGCTCTCCCATCTAGAGACTATTGAGGAGTAATTTCTTTGGAAGTGAGTTAGCACCAGAATTTTAGAACTGCTAGGGCCTTGGTGATCTGGTTGTTTTGTGAACCCATGCAATTCTCCTGGTATACAAGGCTACATCTTATCTATCTACCCTGGAGGTTTGCCCAGTCCTTGGGTACCTCCACTGACCAATACAAGCAAGGCAGCTTTCTCCAGCAGCCCAGCCGTCCTGGTGCTCCTGCAGCAACCTCAACAGAGGCCTGAAGGTGGTCACCAGGGAATGGGAAGGGAACCGTCCCATGTGGGGTGTGTGTGGGTGCCTTTATTTGGGGAAACTCCCACTTTCGTTTTTTTTTCTGGCCTGGACAGTCTTATTATTCTGTCCCTTAGCACACTGGAGGGGGGGAATTTTTTTTTTTTAATTTTTAAATTTTTATTTTTGGCTGTGTTGGGTCTTCATTGCTGCACGCGGGCTTTCTCTAGTTGCGGTGAGCGGGGGCTACTCTTCGTTGCGGTGCGCGGGCTTCTCATTGTGGTGGCTTCTCTTGTTGCGGAGCACGGGCTCTAGGTGCGCAGGCTTCAGTAGTTGTGGCTCGCGGGCTCTAGAGTGCAGCTCAGTAGTTGTGGCGCACAGGCTTAGATGCTCCGCGGCATGTGGGATCTTCCCGGACCAGGGATCGAACCCGTGTCCCCTGCATTGGCAGGTGGATTCTTATCTACTGCGCCACCAGGAAAGCCCTTCTTCTTTTTTTTTTAAATTTTTATTGGAGTATGGTTGCTTTAGAATGTTGTGTTAGCCTCCAGTGCACAGCAAAATGAACCAGCCATACACATATCCCCTCCCTTTTGGGCTTCCCTCCCATTTAGGTCACCACAGTGCATTAGGTAGAGTTCCCTGTGTTATACAGTATGTTCCCATCAGTTGTCTATTTTATACGTAGTATCAATAATGTGTATGTGTCAACCCCAGTCTCCCAGTTCCTCCCACCCCACCCCTTGGAAGGGGTTAACAGCTCATTGTCCCCAGCAGAAAATAAGTCCTGTTCTTAAGAACAGTCTGTAGCCCAGGCCTCTGTCACGCTCCTTCTGCTCGTAGCTGTTGGTGAGGCCGAGGAGGGGAGATGGGATGCCCTGAGGCTTTCCAGAGGCCCAAGGAGGGGCACATGGTTAATCCCCAGGTGCTGATGCTTCTCCGGGCCCACTGACATTGCCTGGGAATTCCATCTCCCAGTGAAATTTCCAAGTGTGATTTCAGGCCCCTGGTTGAAATCCTTGAGAGAACAGGGGAGCTGAGCTATAGCAGTGATGGGTTTGGACTTCCTGTCACAGGTGGAATGCTCATGTAGGTCTCTTAGTATGGAGGGTCTCAGTGGGCTGCGCCTCTGGTTACTGTACCACTGCCATGTTAGGTGTGAGTTTAGTTCTGTTGCTCTGAGCCTAAGCGAAGAATCCAAATCTGGCACGCCATGCCATGTAAAGCAAAGGACAGTGTGCAGAATGGTGCCTCTCAACATTTTACAAAGGGTTTTCAGGGAAAAAAGGTCTTGATTTATAGCATTCGCTGTTTTCTGTGGTTTAAATATTCCCCCTGTGGCTGATTAAAGCTAACTAACATGCCATCACTAAACGCAACTATAGTTGGGAAGAGATGTGCACAATTGAGTGAGCTGGCTCCAGCACCCCACTGCAGCACCCTCCCATTTATGTTACCCACTGCGTTCCAGCTGCCCTGAGGCTGGTGTGCTGGGGCCAGGCCTTGCTGCTGAGTCATGGTGTTAAATGCACAGTTTTCCTCTTTCCTTGCTTCACTTGCTCTTCGCCTGTGGAGTGAGCTGCATCTCAGCCTAAAGAGCCAGTAAATTGGATTCAAAGAAGGAGTGGAGTAGATTTGGAGCCCTGTTCGGTCCACCTGAAAATCCTGGTGGCCAGTAAGGGGACACACCTGAAGGTGACAGGGAGCTCCTTTAGGAGCCTTTCACCGTCTGTGATCCATCTGATAATTGGCTTCCTTACTCAGGTCCTGGCATGTATACCTCCTCCTAGCAACCACCATGCCCGCAATATATACGTGTTGAGTGTCCATTCTAACCGCATCAGTATTACCTGAACTCCCACGCCCAGGTCAGATTCCAGCAAAGAAGGGTAACCCTGTGTTTGGTGGCACACCAGGGACTAACTCAGATGCCATCATAATACTCTGTACTATAGTGCACCTCCTCTCCGGGAGCCAAATCCCTGGATTTGATTCATTTCTTGACCCTAGAGGGATTTGGGTAAGTGATTTCTTGTTTAGTTACATTGTTCAGATCAGGGAGGCCATCATTGGAAAAGTGGCCTTGGGAGTTCCTCAGGGACTCCGTATCTAGCCCATGTGACTTCCTGAGGCCCATGTGACTTCCTGAGGCCCGTATGCCTCTCCAGCCTGAAGGGATTGTGTAGGCTTTGTGATTCTGCCACATAGGTTGTTGAGACATTGTTAGGGTAAGGAAAGGGGCTGGTGGGGGTCTGGGCCTCTAGGCCTACTAGGCAAGCCAGCATCTGGTTCTTCCCAAGGTCTGCCGGTACCACAGAGATTTGTTTGATGTTTGACAGGGGCTCCTTTGGTCAGACATATCCCCTTGACCCTGAGCCCTTCTGGGACTCTCTGTGCCTCTGTAGGATGGTGGGTTCCTGCCCTTTAAGAGAGAAGTAGTTCTGAGAGCTGTAGCTGGAAGGACTGGGGCAGTTGTTGAGGGAGTACTTGTTTAGGGAGAGCCAGGGCAGGGGTGGGGCAGGATGTTGAGTTAAATCTTCAAGACTTTGTGTTTACTGTCTCACTTTATCTCTTGCAGTAGTATTTTGCCTTTGAGTAACTGTCCCCAGCTCCAGTGCTGCAGGCACATTGTTCCGGGGCCTCTGTGGTGCTCCTGATGCCCCTCACCCACTGTCGAAGATCCCCGGTGGGCGAGGGGGCGGCAGGGATCCTTCTCTCTCAGCTCTAATATATAAGGTAAGGACTGTGGGGTAGAAGGCTTGGAGCAGCGCCTTCTCAGACACTGCTGAGCATCTGCTTAAGGGCAGTGATCACTCTCCTTAGTCTTCTGAGTCTTAGGCCAGGCCAGCAGGGGGTCTGGGGAGGACTTTTTCAACTGAGGCTGCTATGAGGCTTTTGGGGAGTACCAGGAGGATATCAGCACCAAGCAAACGCCCTGCCATCTTCTCAGCTTAGGTCAGCACTTTAGTGCTGGTTCTGGGCCCTGAGTGGGAGGTGGAAGAAAAAGTGGGGAGGGGGAACAGTGAGTGGAAGAATGCAAGAGCTCTTGCCTCGTGCTGCTCCTCAGTTTTTTCTTGAGGAATACCAAGGGCCAGGAGTTTTCCCATTGTCCTCGACTCTCGGGCATTCTGACTTCTGTCCCTTACCAGTCTGGGGGGCATGGGGCAGGGCAGTGGCGGGGGTGGGTGGTAAGGAGAGGGCGCCTTGCATCTCAGTCATCCATCACCCTGGCAGCATAGGGCACAGCCCAGGAGCTGTAGAGAACCCTGGGAGTCTGTCCTGAGAGTGATCTAGGCTGGGGCAGCTAGCCCTTTGCTGCCTTTTAATCTCCTGTGAGGCCAGAAGTGGTTTAGCTTCTAAGACTGGCATTGAAGGGTGGCAGGGCAGCTGAGTCCTGGTCTCTTGAGACTGTGGCAGGGGAGACAACATGGACTCTGCAGCCACCTGGAAGCCAGCTTGGGTTGACCTGTGCTCCAGCTGAGCCCTCATGAACATCCTCATTTGCTTCTAATGTTTCTCTTTCAGAGAAGGAAGGGAAAGAACATGGTATTGGGGGGATAAGCATGGGCTTTTAGTCAGGGAGACCTGATTTGAATCTCAACTCTGCCATTTACTCACTGTGGCGCCTTGGGTCAGTTGCTTAATTGTTCTGGGCCCCCAGTATCTTACGTTTAAAGTGGGGATACTGATGCCTACCTCAAGTGCTTGTTGTGGTGATTGAAAAATGGGAAAGTACTTTGTACAGGACTTGGCATCTGGTGGATTCTTGGTAAATATTCCCTTCCCATCATGCTGGCTTTTAGCCGACACCAACTGGTCTCAGTGCCCGATGGCTCCATTTAGCCAGCACGCTGCTCTGCGTTTTCAGCGTGCCCTCTATCCCGTGCTACCCTGAGGTTGGCCCAAGAGGACTCCTTACACCACCTAGGTTAGGGAGCTTCTGATGTGGCCAGAAGCAGTAGTGACCTGGTCCTCTGACCTGATCTCCTCCCAGGACGAGAAGCTCACTGTGACACAGGACCTCCCTGTGAACGATGGAAAACCTCATATCGTCCACTTCCAGTATGAGGTCACCGAGGTGAAGGTCTCTTCCTGGGATGCAGTCCTGTCCAGCCAGAGCCTGTTTGTAGAAATCCCAGATGGATTATTAGCTGATGGGAGCAAAGAAGGGTAAGGAGCAAGTGCTGGGGAAGGGCAGGAAGCCTGCTCTAGAGAAGGGCATATGCTTACTAGAGACAACAGATGGCCAGCCTTCTCCCCTAGCTCTCGGCTGCCCAAGCAGATACCATTTTGTAACAGGTTAGTTTCAGCCAGTAAAACAGGCCTGTTATAATGAAAGCAGATCATTATCACACATTAGCCAAATTCCTGTCATTTAATCACCCCAGTGGACATCAAATTCCCCTTGAGCCATTGTATAATGGTGCAGTTCAAAGGCCAGGAGCTCAGCGATACAGTGGGATTTCATTGGATTGGGCAAGGCCCTCCAAGCACCCAGCTGTGGAAGAAACAGTCCTGAGAATGGAGTTCTCTTGAGTGGCTCCAGCCTCTTGAGGAAATCCTTTTAGGAAGTGTTAGGGTCCAAAGTCCCTCTCAGCAGCAGGTGGTTACCATTAAACTTGGCAACTTTGGAGGACCTCTGAGAAACTGGGTTCTCTTCCTAGGTCCCATACTTTCTTGTGAACTGCATTAGTTAAGTTGGTTAGTGTTAATTTCAGATGAAGAACCTTTATTCCAGGAAGAGAGAATTCAGTGACATTTTTCTTAGGGATTGTGGTTTATTTTTTTCTGAACTCGGGGCTCCGGAGGTCTTGAAATAGGAACCTTCTTCCTGAAGCTTCCCTATTTACAGTGCTGGCTGTAAGCCTCAGGAAAGCCTTGGGTGGGGTGTAGAGGGGTGAGGCCAAAGTCTAGAGGGGGCAGTGGGCCTGAGTTGTTTTCCTTGCTTCTTGCAGATTGTTAGCACTGCTAGAGTTTGCTGAAGAGAAGATGAAAGTGAACTACGTCTTCATCTGCTTCAGGAAGGGCCGGGAAGACAGAGGTGAGGGGGCAGAGCAGCTTGAGACCTACTGCCCAGGCTTGGGAGGGGAAAAGGGGGCTCTTAGTGAGGTGGGTCTCCTGAGTTTGACATACAAACCCGGGGAGATCATGGGATTGGGAGTGTCCAAATTTAGGAGAGGCCTAGTGCTTATTTATTGCATCTTTGTTTTCGGTTTTCCCTTGATTTGAGCCTACCCTTGTTGTTTCTTACCAGAATCCTTTTTTACACTCTTCTTTTCTGCAGCTCCACTCCTGAAGACCTTCAGCTTCTTGGGCTTTGAGATTGTGCGTCCAGGCCATCCCTGTGTCCCCTCTCGACCAGATGTGATGTTCATGGTTTACCCCCTGGACCAGAACTTGTCCGATGAGGACTAATGGTCATAGAGGATGCTTTGCCCAAGAGCCACAGTGGGGGAAGAGGGGAAGTTAGGCAGCCCTGGGACAGAGGAGGGGGCTTCTTGCTGTCTAGGGAAGGACGCTGAGGGGCTCAGGGTGAGGGTTGCCTATTGTGTTCTCGGCGTTGACTCATTGAAATTGTTTTCCATAAAGAACAGTATAAACATATTATTCACATGTAATCACCAATAGTAAATGAAGATGTTTATGAACTGGCATTAGAAGCTTTTTAAACTGCGCTGTGTGATGTGCTCTATCTAGCCTAGGGGAGGACATTGCCTAGAGGGGGAGGGATTGTCTGGGTCCGGGGGCAAGGCCTGGAGAGCTGGTGGACAGCACTCTCAGGCTGAGGTTCCCCTGCTGTTGGGCTTTCTTTTTTGGTTTTTAAGACTTGTGTATTTTCTTTCCTTGCTTCCTGTCACCCCAGGGACTCGGGACTATAGGCTTTTCAGCCCCTGGGCAGTGTCCTTCAATTGTCTTTTGACACTCCACCTGGGCTTCTCTCTGTGCATTTGTGTCTGGCCTGGAGAAAGCAGGTCTGACCCCTCCTTTACAGCTTCGTGTTATTCTGGCATTTGGTTAAGCTGGCTTAATCTGTTTCATGTTATCAGTGCATTTAAAATAGGGGCATTGAAGTTCACTCCCACCATCAGGGCTTTTTTTGGGGTGCCTGGGCCTTAAAAAACACTAGCCAAACTCCAATTCTCAGATTACGGCCAGGAGTTCTCGCTCTCGGCCGCAGGCCCAAGGTATGTCCTTCCTAGGGTCACAGACAGCAGAGGGGAAGAGGAAGAGCAGCTCAGGGCCTGGGGGTTGTGGGAGAATCTGCTCCGAGGGGCTGGATACCTCTGCCTGGCTAAGTCTAGTGCTAACTGCGCCCCTCTCTAACAGGTTCTGAGTAGTGCCTGAGACCCTGCTCCCCAGGGCTTGGCAGTGGCACTGAGGGCGTAGTAGTGGCCTGCCCTTTTCTGTTTTCACTGAACAGCTTGTTCTAAGAGGGGAGGAAGGGGGAGAGGTCTAGACTGGGCGAGGGGGTGGGGGTGTCAGGGAGGCAAGTGTGTTGTGTTACTGTGTCAATAAACTGATTTAAAGTTCTGGTTGGTCTGTCCTTTATTCCTGTACCAGGGCCAGCTTCCTCTACTGCTGTCTTTTGAGTCTAGAGCCCAACCCAGCAGGGGTGTGATACATGCTTCTCAGGAAAAAAGAAGCAGTGCATCAGGACAGATGAACGGCTGAGGTCTCTGGGGCCACGTTACAACGCAAAACTCGGGGTTGCTAGGAGTCTGGGACAGAATGCTGGAGCCCCCCTAGAGACAGGTATGTACACAGAGCTTCATCCAGAATAGAGGCTATACATACCAGGATCCAAGCCCTTCTTAGTTTTTGTGTAGAAGGCTGGGTCCTGAAACTGGGTTTTGGCTTTCACATGGAGCTGCCTGACATTCCCATTCCTGGGGGTGTCTGAGGGAAGCGGAACACACCTTCCCTAGGAAGATAGTTTTCTCCTTTTGGAGCCCAGTGCCCTAAGGCATGGCTGCCCTTCCCCTGTACCACCAGCCTGATGGATAAGCTCTCAGTGGCATTGGAGGGGGCTAGAATCCTCTTCACCTATGTTCTCTTTTTTAATTTCTCGCCAGTATTTTTTTTCCTTTTGCTTTTTTGTTTTCCCAAATGAAGTGCTGGGCATGTTCTTCCACCTCCTACAGCTTTAGAACTGTTTACTTACTTTTGAGCTGTGGCTGTCTTTACATCCTCTGAGTCTTTGGCCCATTTTCACATTGTTCTGTGTGGAGCTTACTTGTATTTTCACCCTAGACAAGTCTTTAACCTTGGACTCTACCTAATACTCAGGAGTTCAGCACCTCTACCCCACATGGTATTAGTAGAAAGTCTGGGCCTAGGGACTTCCCTGGCGGTCCAGTGGTTAGGAATCCATTCTTCCACTGCAGGGGGCACAGGTTCGATCCCTGGTCGGGGATCTGATCCCACATGCCATGCATTGCAGCCAAAAAAAAAAAAAGTCTGGGCCTAGAGATGATTCAACTGAAATATGAAGGGTTTTGAAGATGTCTTCCACTGAGCACATAATCCTTAGAGGTATCATAAAGTCTGTGACTGAAAAGTGGTCATTACAGTGATATTTACAACAGAGATCCACATGAATGCTGACAATGGCCAAGTTAATGTAGGCAGTTTAGGATTTAGATGTTAAATTCAAACCCAAGGAATCTATAAGGCAGGGATAAGGAACCAAGAAAAACAGTTCTCATCTGCAAAGCTAGCGAGTGGACAGCAAACATGCCTGAGACTTTGCTGCCATCTGCTGGTGGCTCCTCTTTAACACAGCCAGAGTTAGAAAGGCTGAATTGGAAACCCAGGCACTCAGCTAAGATTTCTCTTTCAAAAAGAAAAAACTTCTGCTAGGTTAAGACCACCGTCAGGAAAGAAATATGGTACCCAAAATCTGCAATTAAAAAAGCAACTTAGAAGGGGAAATATTTTGGGAGTGGGAGGGTGGAGTAGGATAGGGGAGATATGTGAAAGGCAAACTAAGTCTAAATTTAAGAACAGGGACATTAAAAACTTTATTCAATAAATACAACAAATAATTTAAAAATATACTTCAAGTCCAAAGCCAATTAAGAGAAGGAAGTAGAGAGAAAGGGGAAAAAAAGAGGGGAGGAGGAAGTCAGAGGAAAAGGAGAAAGTTCAAGAGGTGGAACAATGGTTTGGTTGGGCTGTGTTTCCGAATGTACCACCCTTTGAAATTCTGATCAAATGCTCTTGACCCATAAGCCCTTAGCCCTTGTTCTGATGGGGTAGCCACAGGAATTCACCGGCAGGAATGATTCTCTGGGCTCTGGATCAGAGCAACTTTGGAGGCTGGCATCTGGGGGAGTGTTAGAGGCTAGTTTCCCACTCATTCCTAAAAACCATCTGATCTAATGCCCAGGCAGGTTTAAGAAGTAGTGCAAACTCTTAGGCAGAGAGCTCCCAGCTGCATAGTTTCACAGGTGAGTGTCCAAAGCCAGGGCCTCTGGGAGACAGGTCCCAGAGTACCCAGGGGTCCAAAGCCACTTTGGTGAATGGGATCTATGGGAGAAGACAGGAGAGGCCAGGGCACAGGATAAAGCTCCTGCGTAAGCCCGCGGCCAAGCTGGCAAATACTGCTGGGCAGGAAAGGGCTGCAGGGCAGGTAGTCTGGACACTGATTCAACAGCTTGCCATCAGCCAGGGAAGGTGGAGCTGAGGATACATGTGGAGCAGGACCAGGAAGATGAGGAAAGCTGAGGGAGAAAAGTGAGGAGAGAGGAGGCAGCTCAGCAGCAAACTCCAGGAGAAATAACCAGCAGCCCTCACAGATTTGTGATTGTCTCTTAAAAAGATTTATTTTCTCTTCTTGCCTGAATGTACAAAGGCAAAAAGAGTACAGTTTGTATATATATATATTTATATATATATATAAAAAAACAAGGAACTTGGTAATGTACACTTTACAGAAGGGAAGAATCAGGAAGACTGAAATTAAATCCAACAGAGCAATGCCAGTGGGACAAAAGCTATGAACAGCAACACTGCCCCTCCAGCCCGGGCCTCCAGCTCGCCCCAACCTGCTCCCAATGGGGGCTGAGCACCAAGGCAAGCGGGTGGGCTGGGGCAGGAGGGGCTGGGGACGGGGCCTGGGAAGGGCTTGATCCCAGGAGGGGCCCACGGCAGAGGATCATCAGAAAGCTTCCTGGGATGCCCTAATAATAAAAACAAATAACAAAGGCCCAGAATTACGGGGCCAACTAGCTGCCCAGTTGAATCTTGGGGGCATCAGAGTAGACACTGAGATGGTGGTAGGGTACATGGGATAATAAGTGGCGTGGGTGACCTCAAAGCCCGTATACAGTAACACTCTAGCTCTTCTGTAGTCTTACCCTCCCACTCCCGAGACCAAGCCCTTCCACCCCCACCTTGAAGCCTGGAGAGAAGAGGTTCAAGAAGCATCATTTCATTTCATGGGGTGCCCTCTTAACCCTTCTGAATGTGGTCCTTTGACCTTGAGATGTGTGCAGAGGGTGAGGTAAGAGAAGGAAATACACATGTATACATACATGTACAGGCAGGGAAAGGGGATGAAGGGAACTGGCACAGCTTAAATGAGGAAGAAGCAGATGTGAATCCTAAAGAGCAGCTCTCCAAGCCTTGGCTGTCCTACCTGGGGACAAGGCTTCTTCCCTCCAGCTTCTCTGTGGGGGCCTGGAGGAGCAATGTCTGTCAAAAGAACTGGGCAGGGGTAGCTCAGAGAGAGCCTTGGTCTGGTGGTCTCGGCCCTTAGCAGCAAACACTTCCAGCCTTTGCTGGGGTAAGGTGGGTGGGAATCCTTGAGTGTCTCATCCCTATGACCAGGTCATGGGTGCCACAGGTTCCCCCTCTGTGTTCTTTCTCCCCATGGAGAGAGGTTAGGGGTGGACAGCAAACCCTTCACTCAGTACTCGTTAAGGATCTCTATTTCATCCATCACTGCTGCTGTTCTGTGTTACTTCAGGGAGGGAAGACTGGACCTGGCAAGGATCGGGGACCAGGAGGATCAGGTAAAGGCAGTGCCATTCTGCCACTGTTCCTTTTACCTGCTCTTCTGGGCAGCTCAGCTCCTGCCTTTCAAGGGAGGCTTGGATATAAGGATTAAAGAGCCAAATGTTTTTTAAGGAAAAAAAAGAAAAAACTGTTCCCTTCTGCAGAACCCAAGGATGCCCTGCTAATACAGAAGCTCTTCTTCTCTGTTACAGAACAAAGTGGAAAGGGGCCATGCCTGCCCAACAGGAAAGAAAATGACTCCAAATGGTTTCTTCACAATATGTACAGAGCACGCTGTGAAAGCCAGCGCCAGATACAAAACACACAACAATATTTAAAAACAAACAGGAACAGAGATGGGGCCTTGGCTCCACCGGACAGAGTCTGGGAGGGCAAAATCAGGCTGAAATTCAGGTGGGATGAAGGTGTCCACACCAACGACTTCCATGGGTAAAAGGGAAGTCACTGCTCAGAGCACTGCCCGCTGGGGCATCAGGAGGCAGAAGGACTGAATGGGGAAGGGAGGCTGCCTGGGGCCTGTTAAGAGGTCTAAATCAGTGGGGTTTTGGGGAGGGCTGAGAACCCTCCCCAACTTGAACAAAAACAAGGACATGGAAACCTAGAAGAAAGGTCTGTAGGTCAGAGGGGCTCCTCTTGGGCAAGAGACCCTAAGCCTCTCTAGAACAGGGCTCTGGGGATCTTGGAAAGCAGCCTCCACTGGGCATTGTGCTTACCGTCTTCCACCTCCATGCCCCAAACTGTCAGAGCCAAGTCCCTGCTCTTAAATGGTCATTTTTGGCACTCTGGTCACAAACACCCGTCTCTAACCTAGGTTGGTGTCTGTCAGTCTTCATCTCTCTCTCAATCCACAAGGTCAACGAAAGACAGGAGAGGAGGAAGACAAAGGGATGATACCTCAAAAACTAAGAGCTAAAGCTCCCCACACCTTGGGGAAGAAGTGACTCCAATAAAGCTACCAAATCACAGTCACTTTCCCAGTGACATAGCATAAAGCCTGGACTGGGACTGCATTTCTAAGGAGAGCAGAGAAATGTCTCTGCCTCAAAGCACAGCTCCACTGACTACGCTCTGTGGCTCCGAGGAGTAATGGCTTGCATGTGTTATCCCAGGGTCTAAGGAACAGATAATCTCCCATGGTCAGTAGCCCCTAAAACAAAAAAGTGTGTTACAAAAAAACACGGCTTACGTTGGCACACATGGGGTTACAGGTTGAGCTACATAAAGTCATGTAGTTGTGTAGAGAGAAGTTGGGCCGTATAGACTTACGGCCCTAGATGAGGAGGATTCTCAGATGGCTGCCTGGACAGGACATCTCTTAGAAGGGCTGGGTGCTCCCAGGGCCTGCCTCCTGGCTTGCGCTCAGGTGACCTGGCAGACTCCAAAGCTCCCCATGCTGGGGGATACTGTTTTACCTGCCTGAGCCTTAAGAGCCAAGCAGTGGAAAAGAGGAGGAGAGATCAGTGTGGGGATCCCCCTGGGAGAGGCACCAAGGGGTCGGGAGGGAGGTGAGAAAAGGGCAAGGAGTGGGGGCTAAGCAGCAGCAGGGCTTAGTGGGCTTGCAGCTTCTAGTTCACAGACTCCAATTCGTGCTCCAGCTCCAGCTCTCGCCCGGAATCCGCGGGGAGCTCTGTGCTGGTGCTGGGACCCCTGGCCCTCTGCCTGACAGGCAGCCCAAGGCCATGGTGGGGCAAATGCCTTGGTCTCCCTTTCCAGGCTGGGCTCTGAGCGTTTACATGTGCCCATGTGAGAGGGGAGAAGTCTTCATGTTTGAAGACCTTGTTTTCACAACTGCAGGGAAAACAGCCCCCAATTTCTTTCCTGAGATTCTAATCCCTCCACGTGCTGCCAGTTCCCAGGGCCCAAACCACTGAGGAGATGCAGGGTCTGGTGATGGTGGTAATGATGGTGAGAGGGGTATGGCTGCTGTGCTGTCTTCAGACCTTACCCAGTGCTCGGGGGTCCCTCCCTGGGGGGCTTGGTACTGCTCCGGCAGCTGACCAGGGGCTTGGGGAACAGACCAGTGACTTCTCTGGGCTGAGGCCATGTTCCCCTGGTTGCTCCCCGTGCCTTCACCTCCACAGAGGCCACAACAGTCACTACTGTGGCCAAGAGAATAAATATGTTTGCTAAGTACCGGCTCTCCAGCTCCTGAGGAAGAGGGAGGGTCAGGGAGTCCGGGGATCTGGTGGAGGCAAGATAACCAAGGGTCTGCCTTCAGTCATGGTGGGAACGGCAAACAGGATGATCAATACCATTTAACTGATGTCTAAATGGCACCTCCAGCACCTCCTTGGGTGAGCCAGTCCGGGCCCGTGAAGCTGACTTTATCCGGGCACTTGGTGTTCTGCAAGGGAAACATGGACAGATAACCAGGCATTCAGCCGGCTGGTAAAAACAACCCCAGGGTGGTGCTCCAAGAAAATGAACTTCAGAGGAGGCCAGTCCTGGTCGCTAGGGGAGACGTGTTCCACAGCTCCTCTCCGCGGAGGCAGATGGCTTCATGGGAGACTTACACAAGAAGCTTGCCCAGGGTTCCACCATTTCCAGACCACAGCCCACAGAGCTATCCTTCACTGTGGCTCTGCAGGGATTCTGTGATCCAGGTATCACCTATCCCTGCTCTCTAGGTGTTGCCCCAAATTAAAAAGTTACTTACCATTCTCACCTCCGGGGGGGTGGGTAGAGTGAAGGAGTCGAGCCTTGCTGGCTGGCAACAATGGCTGTAGAAGAAAGCCCTGAGTGAGGAGGAGGATGTGTTAGTGTGGCACTCCCAGACCCTCCCCTTAAGCACTCTCCCTTTTTGCCAGCTGAGTGGGTATTGGGAAGAGTTTCTCCTTAAATTCCTAGCTCCACTGAGTTTTGGGGTGCTGACAGAAGAAAATCTGATACTTGGATAGATATAGCGGCTTGGGATAGATAGTCAGGCTCTATTTTTCAGTTGCTTGTTACTCTTTGGCTGTGGGAACACCTGCTCCTTATTCTTCTGAATATCAAAGCCAATTTTCTGGAGGAGTCTGAGAATCCCCAAGCTCCAAGGGATGAAACAAATGTCATGATTTTATTGATTGTCTGCAGGACGCTAGGATTATGGACAGATGAGACGCACAAGGGAGAAAAAGGGGGGGTGGCGGTTCTTGCCAGGGGCCCCCTGCTGTGGGCAGTGCTACTGGGATGGAGTAAAAAGGATAGGAAGTGGGGAAGTGAGGCTTACCTGCTGCATAGGGTAAGTTGTACTGTGCTGGGAGCAATGAGTACCCCAAGTGGTGGTGGTGGTGGTGTGTAGACATCAGGCGCTGAGAAGGGGAGGTTCGGGGCCGGTCAACACTCCTTTCACCCCCGCCTGCTCCCCCGACGCTGCTACAGCTGCCACCACCACCAACCACCCCACAGCCTCCCCGATCTCTCTCCTGAGAAGTTTTATCACTTATCTGGAAAGGAAAACAGACACAAAAGCTCTACTGTGAGACACATACATGAAAGCAAGATGCCCAGAGCCCACATTATGACTCCTTAAAGATGCAGGACACCTAAGAATCAAGGAGGTGCCTGGTAGAGCTAATGTCAAGTCAGCCAAACCACACTGTGGTTAGGACTTGAACTAGTCCGTCTTCTCCCAGACCCTGGATCTGGCCTTATTGGTCTCTGACAACAGTCAGTGTCACTGCACTTCCCTCACCGTGGGAGACTTGCTCTTGTAATGACTGGCATGCTGCTGCAAGAGGTCCAGGGCTTTGGACTCTGAGCTGGATTTACAACTGACACTGGGGCTGGCTCGTGCCTTGTCAGCATCTTCACCCCCTGAGACCTTGCTGCCATACGGGGAGAAAGAGTAGCTGGAAGGCAGGTAGGAACCTGGGGAAGAGAAATAAAGCAGTCAAAGAAATGGGAGAGGGAGAAGAAACTCTGCTTCAGTGAGCCTGGTGAGGCTCAGGCTGAGATATTTTCTACCACAGTGTCTTTGGGCTGAGACTCTTAGTGTGTACTTCCTTTACTGAGCTCTAGAGGCAAACAGCTAAGGGATATTAGAAACATGGCCCTCAGTTTCTGGCGAACCAACTTCCTTAGAGCCCCAATCTCAGATTCATCTTGGAGAAGTGATACAGTCGTAGGATTTGAAAGATCATTGGATTTGGAGATGTCCTTGGGCTCAAATCCTTCCTCTACTTACCAGTTAGGTAACCCTGAACAAAATTAACAAATTAATTAGCTCCAATTAACCTTTTGAGCTTCAGTTTCTTGACCATCACAATGAAGATACCAATACTTCATAGGTTGACAGAGAAGATTAAATAAGATAATGTACATAAATCACCTAGTCCAGTGCCTAGCACAGAGCAGGTACTCATCAAATGGAACAACTGTTTTTATATAGAACGATTGGGGTAACAGGAGAAAGGAATACTACAGGATGAGACAATTTCCTATCTCAGTTTGAAAAGCTTATGTGTCCTATTTAGTATTTGCCTTATAAAGTCAATCTCAAGACTATTTCAGCTGCTCTCTTATAGGGAGGTGGGAGCTCTGAGAAGTGAAAGAAGGAGTCTTCCACCCCAGAAGCATCCCACATGGCTCTTCAGGCAACAGAGATCAGTGAGTAAAGTGAGCCTTTTCTTCTAACAAGTTAAAAAACACTTAAACTCCTACCTTGTGCCCCCCTCCCCAAGAACTCATGGATGGCAGTATAAAGAGTTTATCTTTCCCAGACTGAATCTTTCTAGCTGGACTTACCCCCAATCTGACTTCAAACTGCTCTTCCCCTCACAGACTGCCTCCTGACCTTACAGCTAAACACGATCTTGCAAATGAATACCTGCACTCTCCTGGGTTGAATTTTATTTGTTCCACGTTTCTCTCCTGCTGCAATTAAGTTGTAAGCTCCTTGAGGGGATTGAGATAGTCTTCCCTATTTCTTTTGTATTCCCCACAGTGCCTAGCACATTGCAAAATGTAGACAGTGTGTGTTTTTGTTTGTTTGTTTTTCTGGCCACGCCCCGAGGCATGTGGGATCTTAGTTCCCTGACCAAGGATTGAACCTGTACCCGCTGGGACCGCCAGGGAAGTCCCTAGAGTATGTGTTTAGAAAATCCCAGCTGAGGGAAGACGGCTCTGGTAGAGAGGGGGTTTCGCCTTTAGTTATTCATAAAAATTGACTGTAGAGTCAACCCTCTAGCTGGTGCAAGGGAGGGAGGAGTGGTCCCACAGACTGTAAGTAGGGGTCATTCAAGGAGCTCAGGATTAGAGTGACCACTTCACAGAAGGCCACATTCAAATCAGAGCTGTCATCCACCTGAGCCTCAGTAAGCCTTAGAGCTGAGCAAGAAAACTCTGGATTCGAAATCTGTGCCTCATTTATCTTCCCACTGAATGGAACAGCAGCTAGAATTCGGTGCCGTACCTGGGTAGTTCTGCATCATCACGGCAGGCATGCCCCGGTAGCTGGGGTGGTTGGGGTCATAGGACTGGCTGTAGGAGTAGCCGTGCATGTAGGGGATGTAGGACTGGTGCTGGGTGAGGGGAGAGGACACAGGCACGTGGACACTTGGTCGGGGCTCCTTGCTCCCGAGGCGGGATTCCTCAGACGTGGGCAGCTTGCAGTCACTACTTGTGCTTTCCTTCCCATCCTCCTTGGGAACAGAGTCCTTACTCCGACTCCTTTCCTCCTTCAGTTTGCGGTCCCGCTCCTCCTTCCACCGCTCATCCTCTGACTTGATGTCTGAGTACTTGGCAGGATAAACATATGTCCACATCCGGGGCTCTGCTTCCTACAACAATCACAGAATGAGCTCTGAGTGTTTTATAGATAAGAGAGAGAGATTTCAAGCCCAATGTCCCCGTAGAAACACCAGAGCAGATAATACTAGACACCTGGGGCACAGCAGGATCTTGGCCTCTACTGACCTTTGTTTAAAATCACCTCTGGTCCCTCCTGCTTAAATGCCTGTCTCCTCCCCCCATAAAAGGAAATAAGATGTGGTGAAAGAAAGGGAAAATCCACCAGTGGGTCTTCTCTAGGAGAGAACAAGCATTCTGGGGAAAGGACTCCTTGACTAGAAGAAGCCGTCCCCTTTCCAAGGATATTTAGGTGGTTTCCCTTCTTCAGAGCAAACTCAGGGGCAGAGAGCTATGGGTGCTGCCCCGCTCCGAGGAGGGTGGTCTAACTGTGGCACAAAGAGGGAAAGGGAGACTTTCTAAGTCTGAGGAACAGAGCAAAATGTAAGACCAAGTTCTTAGTTCTAACTCTGCCTAGAAAATCTTTTTGAGAGTAACTCGGTCTGAGTTGCATACTTCTGGCCTACTTTAAAGAGACCACCATTAACTCATTCCATAGGAACCACGCTGCGGAAGAAACAATGGACTAGGAATCACTAGATACCTGGGTTCCAGTTCTGGCTCTGCCAGTTAAGTCTCAAGTAATTCCAGACAAATCAAGCTAACTTACCTGGGCCTCTCTTGTCAAATGGGAAAAACACCTTTTACTGGTGTAAGAAGTGCTTTTAAAAAAAAATGTTAGAGCTTCCCTGGTGGCGCAGTGGTTAAGAATCCGCCTGCCAACACAGAGGACACAGGTTCGAGCCCTGGTCCTGGAAGATCCCACATGCCATGGAGCAACTAAGCCCGTGCGCCACAACTACTGAGCCTGCGCTCTAGAGCCCACGAGTCACAACTACTGAGCCTGCGTGCCACAACTACTGAAGCCCGCGCACCTAGAGCCCGTGCTCTGCAACAAGAGAAGCCACCGCAATGAGAAGCCCGCGCACTGCAACGAAGAGTAGACCCCGCTCGATGCAACTAGAGAAAGCCCGTGTGCAGCAACGAAGACCCAACGCAGCCAAAGATAAATAAGAAACAAACAAACAAAAAAAGTTAAAATGATTTACGAAAGTAAAAAATCCGTAAAATTATAGATTTCTTCTGCTAATCTGTATTCTGTTGATTCCCTACAAAAGGACAGCCCTGATTTGTGAGAAAGACAGAAAAACTATCAAACGGTATTTCTATTTCCTTCCAGAACAGTTAGTTACCTGTCGGTACCAGAGTATTGGATCCACCTCTGCCTGTCGGCCACACTCGGCACCTGTCTTCGCCTCAGAGGCCTCCTTGCCTAGGTGGCTGGCCTCACTCAGCTTTACTTTAAGTCCTTCCGGGGCCTGGCTGGGAAGCTTGGAAGAGTCATCCAACTTGGGAATAATGACTGATTTGGCAGGGTCAGCCCCTTGCTCCTTGGCCTTCCCGGGTCCTGACTTCACCAGGTCTGTCAGGCTGGGGGCCTTGGTGAGACTTGGTGGAACTGACGGCTTTTGTTTCCATTCTTCCTTGAGTGCTGCCTCCCGCTCCTTCAGGCCCACCTCTGCCTTCTTATCCAGTCCCCGCTGCTGCTGCTCCAAGCTCTGCCGTTTCTGCTGTTCTTCATACTGCTGACGGTAAGCGGTGTTAGTGCTCAGGAGGTGGGTGTGGTAGCTCTGGTCGCTGTAGCCATAGGGGGGCACATAGGCATACTGGTTGTAGTACAGCGACTGCATGTACATGTTGGGACGCTGCTGGATGACGGAGGGCTGCTGACTGGAACTGCTCAGCTCTGGTTTCTTTTCCTCGCAGGCATCGTTCTTCACTTTTCCCTCTATGCTCTCAGGCTCCTCATCCTTTTTTGTCTTCAGGGCCTGGCTCTCCACTCCTGCCTGGCTGCTGGGGTTCAGAGCCCCTGGGCTGGATTGTGTGTAACTCGGAGAGTAGTAACTCTCAAAGCCTTGGTAATATGGTGAGTCTTTGCTCTGTGGCTGAGGGGGGAAAAGGGTTTTCTTGGCCCCGTCCTTAACCAACTGTTCAGGGTCCTTTGATTTGACGCTTTCCACTTTGCCCTCCCCATCCTCCCCAGCATCAGAGATGTCGGAGTATGCAGGGCTGTTGGTTTTGACTGAGCTGGCTTCAGCCCCATTCTGGGTCACTACATGTAAGGGGGTCACGGGCTGGGTAGGGGTAGTGCTATCTAGGCGGCTACAGCCTCCAATTGAAGGGCTGGGAGCATTGTCCGTGAAGCTGTAGATCTTGTCAGCTTCCGCCTTGATGCTAGCCAGTCGGCTCTGGTGGGGGTCTGAGGAGCCATTTAGGAGCACCTCCATCTTCATCCCCTCTCCTGATGATTCCCTGAATGGGCTTTTGCCTTCTTCTGCTCGACATACCTTCCCAGGGGTCAGAGGACTTTCAAGTTCCTTTGAAGATTCCTTCTTTTTTTTGTCTTTCTTTTTCTTGTCCTTGGCTGGAGTCAAGGCAGGGTTGACTGTGAAAGGTTCTCCCATCACAGTGGGCTTGGGCTGAATGGGCTTCAGTTGGGGGCTGTTGGGCATGGCCTGGACCACTGTGGTGGTCAAGCCTGAGGAGGAACCTGGGCTTGCTGCTGTGAAGGTGGCCGTCTGGAAGGTGTAAATTTGCTGTGGGGGGATGGCAGGGGCAATGGGCCGGGCTGACTTTAAACTTTTGGAAGGAATCTTTTCAGGTTTCAAACTAGAGGGCTTTTTACATTTTTCTTTTTCCATACACTTCCTTTCCAAAGAATCAAAGGCATCATTGCTTGTTTCATCCATTACTGAGGGTCCATCATCAGAGCCATCATTGGATAAGGCCCCGAGATCTGTGTCCCCTTCCCCACTCAACTTTTTCTTACAGAGGCCTTTTGTGCTGAATTTGCTTGAAGGAGAAGGGCTATGGGGCTCTATGAGCCGAACTTTGGGGGTAGCGGAGCGGGCAGGGGACAAGGAACCTTTTTGTGAGACAGATGCACCATTGCAGCTCCCGAGGTCTGCATGTAGGGTGGGCTCCTCTCCGTACTCACTGTCTCCATCTGCTTCTGGCTTGCTGTCGTCATCTGTATGGGCATGAGCTTGGTGGTACTTAAGTCCATTGATGTGCTTGTACTTTTTGTTGCAGTTTGGGTGGGGACAGTCAATCAGGACTGGGGAAGGACAATTTCTGTCTAGAACAGTGGGTTCCACTTTGGTCCCAGGGAGGGGGCCAGTGGCTGAGCCCATGGAATTAGAACGGACACGCTTGCTCCCTTTGGAGTCCTCTGAGCTAGAATTCAGCTCCATGTCTGAAAGGGGTTTGTTTTTCCGCTTATTAGCTGAGGAGGGGCTGGCCTTGACATCCTCAGAGGTGCTGCTGGCAGCTGGGCGATGTTCTGAAGAATTCTGGCTGCCCCGACGGCCTTTGCTGTTGGCTCCTGCTCGGGTTTTGCTGCTACTGCTGGTCCCTTTGCTGTCAGAGGCTGTGGCTGTCTCATTGACAGGTGTGTTACTGTTGGGACGCATGCGTTTGCCTCTACCCCGACCATTGCGCATTTCCAAGTCACTGGTGGGAGAGTCACAGAACCTTGGCAAATGACAAACACAACAGGATATTATTAAGAAAAGAAGCTATCTTCAAACCAGTTTAGCTGCAGCCTCCAGAAGAACTGTCCATATGGTAACTATCATTTTCAGTGAATATGATTTGTTAAAGGAACTTCTGAAAGCATGGTAACTGCATTAACTGGTGAGCTCCGAGAATGTTATCTGCATACTAACTATAAATTATTCCCCAAGATTTGGGTTCCCCCAACCCTGACAAACTGGAAATTAATATTAGGAACAAGCGGTAAAGTGCTATTCACTGAAATATCAGTCTTAACGGCCAACTGCAACTTGAAAAGGTCCTTGTGAAACCCAGACTGTCTAGTGTAGTTTATGAAACTGAAAATGTTCTCGAGTTTAAACTTCGGAGAGATAGCTACTATCAAAAACCATCATCAATGAATGCTTGTTCACCTGTAGTCAGATTCTGGCCTTGGTCTCAAGGTGACTGTAGGTAGAAGCCAGAATTCAGTCATTCCAGATAAAGGCTTAAATAGGATCTTCTCACCATTCCTACCCATTGATTTATTCTTCTTGAATGCCAGATGAATATAATGCCTTCCCTTGTTTCTATAACATAACTGTCCTTTAAAAGCTGGGTGTCTTTTAAAAGCTGTCCAACTCTAACAAGATAAAGGTGTAAGGGATCACTGATGAGGGTGGTTCAGATTAACATAAACTAAAAAGCTGTAGAGTGCTTACCTGGGGGGTGCCCAATCATGTCGTGTGCAGTCAAGAAGTGTACCTACGTAAGTCTTGTTCCTCCATGTTACATTCACCACCAACATCCCTGGAAGACAAGAAGACTCAGATATAGACAAGAGAAACGCTGTTGGCCACTGAGAAGAGTATTTTCCATCTGAGTAGCACTCTGGCTCCTGCAGGAGGGTTTAGGGGGTGCTCTAGGTCCCAGTGGGCCTAACAGCATTAGGCTGGAATAGTTCCACAGGAACTGCCTACAACACTACCAGGGCCCCTTAGGATGGGCAACGGTTGCAAAGATTCCATGGTCCAGTTAAGGCACATTTTCCTAACTTTTAAAAAATTACGCAGTATTTCAAATACACTAAAAAAATACAAAGGATAACTTAACAAAAACTCATGTACCCACCACCCAGCTCAATGGATTTATAAAATTTTGTGCTATACTTGCAATAGGTTTATTTTTTAAAGAATAAAACATCATAGTTGAAAACCATTGTTTACTATATTTTCAAACTTGCCATTGATAGGATCATGCTGGGTATATAACTTACCTTTCTCACTTAACATTACAAATTTGAGATGTATCAATGTTGACATGAAGAGCTTAACCCATTTATTTTAGTGGTGCTCAAGTATGTCATTGCATAATTTGACCACAATTTATACATATTGTTGATGGAAATTTAGATGTTTCTTGCACATTTTCGCTCTTAAATGACATCACAATGAACATTCCTGATACGTTCATTTTATTTAAAAATGGTTTTGAATAGATACCATAGTCACACTCCAAAATTTAAAAGGTAGCAAAAAAAAAATGCAAACAAACCCCAATATAAAATAAAGTGTCCCTCCTGTCACTGTTCTTCAGCTTTTCAGGCCCCATACTCAGAAACATCCATGGATATCCATGTACTCCTCCAGAGGTATTTATTTATAAGCAAATATGTTTATATATTCTTCCTCAAATGGTAGCAATGCACACCAATGTTCTGCACATTTTCCACATAACCATATATTTTGCATCATTCCATATGAGTAAACATAGAACTACTTCATTCTTTTCAATGGCTGCATATGAACGATTTCAAACCGTACCATCATTTATTTATCCAGTCCCCTGTTGATGGACATTTAGGTTGCTTCATTCTTCTGCTATTAAAAATAACGCTGAATAAATAACCTAGTACAAATGTTTTATCTTACATATCACAGAATATGTCTGTAAGATAAATTCCTATAAGTAAAACTGCTAATCACAGAGCATTTGTATTTGGATTTTTCATAAATACTGCCAATTTGCCCTCAGAGAGGATGTACTAATTTATAAACCCACCAGTAGTTCATGAGAACACCTGTTGTCCTTTCCCTTTGGCAACATAGTGTTCTCAAACTTTCTGGTTTTGCCAATCTGATAGGAGAAAAATGGTGTTTTATGTAGTTTTAATGTCATGTTTCTTATTATGAGTTTGTACAGCATTTCATTACAAGATACCATTATGAGACATTTGTATTTACCTTCTAATGAACTGTCTGTTCATATCCTTTGCTCATTTTTCTACTGAATTATAGTCTTTTTCTTATTTGTGACTGTTTATATACCACAGTAAGCCTTCTGACTGTACTACAAATCAGATATTTCCCCCGGTTTGTCATTTGCCAACGGTGGTTAATGCTATGCAGAAATTACTTACTTTTAGGTTGTTACATTTATCAATCTTTTATGGCCTCAGAATTTTTGTCATATTTCAAAAGGCTTTCCCCATTCCATCACTTTATTAACAGTTTTTTTCTTATGGTTTCTTCTAGTATTTTTATGGTTTGATTTTTTATATTTAAATCTTTGATCCACCTGAAATTTAACATGGTATAAAATGTCTGACATGGACTTTTTTTTTTTTTTTTTTGGCTGCGCCACACAGCTTGTGGGATCTTAATTCCCTGACTAGGGATTGAACCTGGCCCTAGGCAGTGAGAGCACAGAGTCCTAACCACTGGAACTCAGGGAATTCCCTGACATGGAGTTTTTAATTTTGTTTTTTGTTTTTTGCCTTAATTCTAAATTATTTTTGGTTAGTTTTACATTGAATGAAGTCAAATATATTAAGCTTTTCCTTTATTGTTTGTGCTTTTTATGTCTTATCACAAGGTCATAAACATTCTACCATGAGATATTTTAAAGGTATCTTTAACAAGCTAAGAATGGTTTTTACATTTTTTACTTGTAGAAAAAAATGAAAAGGAGAATAATATTTTGTCATGTGAAATTATATGAAATTCAAATACTGCTCAGAAATAAAGTTTTATTGGAATATAGCCACATTTATTCATTTGCCCACTGCCTATGCCCGATTTCACGCCTCAAGGCAGACAGAGTTGAGTATGTGTAATAGAGGCTATATGGCCCTCAAAGCCTAAAATATTTACTATTTGGCCCTTTACAGAAAAGGTTCACCAACCCCTGTTTTAGATCTTTTTTCTTTTCTAATGTAAGCATTTAAGGTGTAAATTTCCCTCATAGCCCACAAGTTTTGATATGTTTTCATTATCATTCAGGTCAAAACATTTAGTTTCCCTGGCTTTTTTTTTTTTTTTTTTTTGGATTCTGGGTTTATTTGGAAGAGTGCTGTCAAATTTTCAAATACCTGGGAATTTTCCAACTATCTTTTTGTTTCTGATTTCTAATATAATTCTATTGTGATTAGAAAACATACTATATATGATTTCAATTCTTTTAAATTTATTGAGAATTAATTTATGGTATAAAATATGGTCTATCTTGAAGAACATCCCATGTGCACCTGAAAAGAATATTTCAAAATGTATACTCTGCAGTTGTTGGGTAGCCCATAAATGATAGATCAAGTTGATTGATAATGTGTTTCAAATCCTCTATATCCTTATTAATTTTCTGTCTTATCAATTATACTTGCCACTTGTTCTTGATTACTGGAACTCCTATTTGGACCTTCTAGACTAATCCTCTTATCTTTCTAGCCTATTTCCCATATCTTTGTCTTCTGGTTGTATATTATAAGGGATTTCCTTCATCTTCTAGGTTACATACTGAAATTTTCATTTTTACCATTTTTAATCAAAAAAAAAAGTATCCTTGTTTCATGGGATACAATATTTTATCTCTCTGAAGATATTTCATTATATATTTTTTTCTCTCAATAGTCTTTTGCTCTCTCAGTAGTTTTTTCCCTCTAACTCCTTTTTTTCTGTTTGTTTTGTCCTACAATCTCTTGTTTTTCAGGTTTTCCTCAAAAAGTTTGGTGACCTTCGGATCTTGTTCATATTTAAATGAAAGGTAATAAAAATTGGACGGGAAGCACTATGTGTGGGCCTTTCCATTAAGCCATGAATACTGGTAGAGATTTTTCCTCCTTTCCAGGACTTGTCAGATTCCCCCAGAGAGGAACTCTTTAATTTCTTACCTGCCTGCCAGTTTCTCTATGTTATATGGATTTTCACTTAGTCCTTGGTACAGCACCCTGCCTTCCTCTATGCCCAGTGTCCCTGCTCTGGTTGAAACTCTCCGAAGAGTGAACATCAGTTTTCTGTAATGGCAGAGGGGCTGTGTAGGATGGGGATAATAATGCACAGCCTTTGCTGCTTCTCTAGACCTTCAGCCAGTCTTCTGTCTTCAGCTTCACCTCATATTCCCTGTGTTCAAAGGTACTCTGATATTTCCAATTTCTGAATATTTCTAGAAATCTGTGGTGCAAACTCCTTATTCTTGGCTCTCCTTCCTCCCAACCTCAGGTAAACAAAGAAACAAACAAACAAGCTTCTGTTTTTTCAGGTCTCTTAAATTAGCATTGTGCATCTGCTTTCTAGTGTCCCAAGTTTTACTGATTTATACCTGTCTGTCTTCTTTACCTTGTGAGTTTATATCTTAAAAACAAAATCCCTTTACTGACATTTGAATGGGTTTTAGGGGGAAGGTAGGAGGTAAACATGTACTTTCAATCTACCATATTTAACCAGAATACTGAATTTACTCTTTTTTTTAAAATAAATAAATTTATTTATTTTTGGCTGTGTTGGGTCTTCGTTGCTGCACGAGGGCTTTCTCTAGTTGCAGTGAGCGGGGCTGCTCTTTGTTGCGGGCTTCTCATTGCAGTGGCTTCTCTTGTTGTGGATCACAGGCTCTAGGTGTGCGGGCTTCAGTAGTTGTGGCTCGTGGGCTCTAGAGAGCAGGCTCAGTAGTTGTGGCGCACGGGCTTAGTTGCTCCGCGGCACGTGGGATCTTCCCGGACCAGAGATGGAACCCGTGTCCCCTGCATTGCCAAGTGGATTCTTAACCACTGTGCCACCGGGGAAGTCTCCCTGAATTTACTTTTATTTATCTGTTTGGTATACAGTACTTGGAGTGTACAACCTACCTAGTTAAGTTTCTAATTAGAATTTCTCTAATTCAGGAAAGTCATTACCTATTATATATTAATTTATTGCCTTTCTGCCATTCTTTCTTTTTTTTTTTTCTAGGACTCATGTTGATCTCTCATATAGTTTTTCTTTGTGCTTGATTCTTCCAATTTATAATCTTTTCTTTGACTACATGTAGCCTAGAATTTATCCAATGTATTGAGGTTTTTAAAAAATTTCAATGAATATAATATATAATTATATTTAAATGACTTTTTCTCATTTCCAAAATTTTAAACTGGTTAATTTTTCATATCTACATGACATTATTTAATTACTGGTTGTTTGGTTCATAGTTTTATTTTTTATTTTTTTCATAGTTTTATTTTTAATAGAGCTTATTATTCTGTTTCTCTTTAAGAATTCTAAACATACTTATTACAGTCTTTGTACCATATGTTAATTTCACCAGGTGTGCATTCAATTCCTGACAGTTAAATTTTTAAAACTAATTTAAAATTTTTGAGATAATTATAGATTCACATACAGTTGTAAGAAATAATAAAGAGATCTCACATGCCCTTTAATGGTAACATTTTGCAACAAAACTATAGTATAATATCCCAACCGAGATTCTGCCATTGATATAATGAAGATACAAAATATTTCCATCAACACAAGGGTACCTCATGTTGTCCTTTTCTAGCTACACTCATTTCCCTCCCATCCCCACCCCTCCTCAATTCCTGGCAACTAGTAATCTGTTTCTCATTTCTATAATTTTGTCATTTCAAAAAAATTATATAAATGGAATCATACAGTATATAACCTTTTGGGACTGTTTTTTTTTTTTTTCCTACCAGCATATAGTTCTCTGGAGATTTATCCAGGTTGTTGTATGTATCAATAGTTTAGTCCTTTTTATTGGTGGTTTGGTATGGAGATACCATAGTTTGTCTTACCACTCACCTGCTGAAGGACATCTGGGTTGTTTCCAGTTTTTGGCTATTATGAATAAGCTGCTATACACATTTGTGTACAGGTTTTTGTGTGAACTTAAGTTTTTTGGTTTTTTAAAAATAAGATTTGTTTATTTATTTATTGGTTTTGTTTTGGCTGTGCCGCACAGCATGGCATGTGGGATCTTAGTTCCCTGACCAGGGATCAAACCTCCACCCCCTGCAGTGGAAGCGCGAAGTCTTCACCAGTGGACCACCAAGGAAGTCCCCTGAACTTAAGTTTTCATCTCTCCAAGATAAATACCCAAGAATGCAATTACTGGGTTATACTGTAGTTGCATTTAGTTTTGGTTTTTTTTTAAACTTTTTAAAAAATATTTATTTTATTTTTGGCTGCGCTGGGTCTTTGTTGCTGCATGCGGGCTTTCTCTAGTTGTAGCGAGTGGGGGCTACTCTTCGTTGCAGTGCGCGGGCTTCTCATTTTGTGGCTTCTCTTGTTGCGGAGCACGGGCTCTAGGTGCGTGGGCTCAATAGTTGTGGCTCATGGGCTTAGTTGCTCTGCCGCATATGGGATCTTCCCAGACCACGGATCAAACCCGTGTCCCATGCACTGGCAGGCGGATTCTTAACCACTGCACCACCAGGGAAGTCCTCTCTCTCTCTTTTTAATCTTAGCCATTCTAATAGTTGTATACTAATATCTCATATTGTGATTTTTAATTTGCATTTCCCTAATGCTAATGATGTTAAACAGCTTTTTCATGTGCTTATCTGCCATCTGTATATCCTCTTTGGTGAAATATCTGTTCATATTTTAGCTCATTTTCTGACTGGATTGTTTCCTACTGTTGAGTTTTGAGAGTTCTTTATGTATTCTAGATACTAGTCCTCTGTTGGATATTTGTGTATTATATATATATATATATATATATATATATATATATATATATAATGTAAAGGTTTCTTAGTTGTATTTAGTGGGAGAAATCAGGAAAGGTATGTCTACTCCATCTTCCTCAAAATGGAAGTCCTGGTTAATTTTTAGTGGTTATCTTTCTTAGCATTAGATTTCTATTATATATAATTTTGGTTTCCAGTCTCTTTTTTGAATGAGATGTTTTTGTTACTAATTTCCCCCCTTCTCTGTTTAATAGTTTTGCAATTTCTTCCATCTAGCCCCCTAAGGACCTAGTCTGAAGAGGTCTTCTAATGGCCTGAGCCATTAGAAGGTATTTAAGATATCACAGTTCTAATCATTGAACCAGCAGGCAGCTTCTTCACAACTCCTTAGGCTTCCCTCCTCCCCCACTCAATTAACTTTTTTTCTTTTTTAAGTAACAAATTCTTTATCAAGGGCAATTTTTTTTAAAGCTCCAACAACGGGTAGGTTCTATTATAATCAAACCTAATACAGTAGATTGATTTCATTAGTTGCTCCAATTCTTCACCTTTGTCTGAATCTACACAATTTGCCATGCAACTAACTTGCCACTTGTCACTCTGGTGTGAAGCCCTATACCTATATACCCTTTAAAAAAAATCTGCTTTATAGTTATAATTTATATACAATAAAATCCATTCGTTTTAAAATATATAATTTGATGAGTGTGATTAATATTTACAGTTGTATAACTACTACCACAATCAATTTATAGAACATTTCCATTAGTCAAAAAGTACTCAGCCCTTGTGCAATCAATCTCATTTCACCATCCCCAGCCCCAGACAATGACTAATCTGGTTTATATTCCTATAGCTTTGCCTTTTCCAGAATTTCATATACAGTGAATCAGACAGCATGCAGTCTTCCACATCTGGCTTCTTTCACTTAACATAATGCTTTTGAGATTCACCATGTTGTTGCATGTATCAGTAAGTAGTTCATTTCTTTTTGTTGCTAAGTTCAATTAACTTTTTAAAAGTCTCCTTCCGTGAGACTGGTTGGGGGGTTGGGGGGTTGGCATCCTACTCCCCTGGCCTCAAGTTCTCTCTATTTATGAACTATCTCTATAGATATTTTCAGTACCAGGAACTCATCTCTCAGGCACCGTTCTCTGGTCCCATACCTGGAGGCCAGCAGGCCCCCAGTTTCAGCCTCACTCAGTGACTTGCATCTCTTCTGTTTTTGGTCCATGGATAAGATTATTTTGTTTGTGAGCCCAAACATGTTCTTTGATTTTCACTTTATGTATTTTACTTCTTGCTATGTGTTCAGAACAAAAGGGATGTGTCGAAAGTTTGAATACAGTAATTCAATGTGCCCAAAGGCACATTTTCTATGTAATGTATCTAGAGAATAAGACTCTAGAATTCGGATTTCCCTGGTGGCGCCGTGGTTAAGAATCTGCCTGCCAATGCAGGGGACACGGGTTCGAGCCCTGGCCTGGGAGGATCCCACATGCCGCGGAGCAACTAGGCCTCTGCGCCACAACTGCTGAGCCTGCGCTCTAGAGCCCGCGAGCCGCAACTGCTGAAGCCTGCGCACCTACAGCCCGTGCTCCGCAACAAGAGAAGCCACTGCAATGAGAAACCCATGCACCACAATGAAGAGTGGCCACTTCTCGCCACAACTGGAGAAAGCCCATGTGCAGCAACGAAGACCCAACACAGCTAAAAATAAAATATAAATTAAAAAAAAAAAGAACTGAGCAGAAAAGAAAAAAAAAACAACTTAAAAGACTCCAGAATTAGTCTTTTGTTTGTCTTTGGTCATAGACTAATAAAATACTATTTGATTAAGCACTCCCAGGGCCTATCTGCAATAACTCAACTATATTCTTCTTTGATGTAGAATGCTGTCTAAAGATCACTGAACTTGCAGTCAGAAAACCTTAGTCCAAATCCTTGCTCTGGGACTTCCCTGGTGGTCCAGTGGTTAAGACTCCATGCGCGAAATGCAGGGGGCCCGGGTTCTATCCCTGGTCAGGGAACTGGATCCCGCATGCCACAACTAAGAGCCTGCATGCCGCAACTAAGACCCAACGCAGCCAAAAATAAATAAATACATAAATTAAAAAAAAAAAAAAAAGCTACTCTGTAAATAAGGAAATGGAAGCCCAGAAAGGTTAAGTAATTTACTCATTACTCATTATTGATGAGTGGTCAGATCTTCAAGGCATTACACATCTCTCTCTTAATGGGTTCTGATTCTTTTTACACAGCTTCCTTAATATGTCCCTTTATCTTCAACTTAGATAAAAGATACATAAAGGACTGTAGGGAGGCATCCAGGGGGGAAAAGGACAGGATTCCTATCCCTTTCTAGGGCCCTGGCATCTTAAGGGAAATGACAAACCTCCTAAGAAAGCAATTGGGCTAAATTCTCTCTGGCTGTTAGCAAAGTGAATTCAAATGGATGTCTCCTCCCAGTGATGGGCTGCTCTGATTACTGTATAACCAATTTGAATAGGAACAGGGTACATTTATTTCTAGACAAGGTAAGACTTAGAAGTAGGCACCTCATTAACAAGGGCAGATGAGCATAGCTGTGTATAGAGAGCAGGTATACAATTAGAAGAGGAATGTTATTCCTACTCTTGAAACAGCTGGGTAGGGACACGTGTTTATAAATCTGTCTCCCTCCTCTGGTATAATCTGCAAATGTTAACAATAATGAATGAGCTGAAAAGATGACAGGTCAGAGTGCTGGAAATGGGAGAGGGGAAGAGGAAAAATTCCAATATGGAAAAACAAAATGGAGGCTTGTTTAAATGTCAAAGCAAACAGTTTTCTGAAGTATAACTCTCTTCCTACAAGGTTCTGAGTTGAGACAGCTGGGAGAATAAGAAGACAAGAAGGAAAAAGCAGAAAATAACACTTAACAGACCTAGTTTCTCTATTAAGGGCTAGCTTTAAGGCAGCAAGTAGGCTGAAGAGAAAGAGAAAAGTCAGTTTTCATTTTAGAAAGCTTTCTATTTTGAATAAGTGTTCACAAAATAAGGAAAGGGTTGGCATGTTTGAAGATAATAAAAATAATAATATGCTAAAAGTAGTAGTAAAAGTAGTGCTTTGTGTTTCTCTAGGTGGTTATTTTCATATTTACCAAGGGCCTCACAGACATAATCTCATTAAACATTACTAAGTTTTAGAGTGCTGAGTTAAGTATTCTCCCTTCTTAAAGGCGATCAACACCGGAACACGGTAAAGGGGAAATGACTTAGGTATGAGGCAGCAATCAGGTTCCCCCAGGTCACAGGAGGAGTGCAGTGTTAAGACAAAACCCAATCCCAAAGCAGCACCACTTTGTTTCGAGGACAATTCAAAACAGTTGTGCAGGGACTTCCCTGGTGGTCCAGAGGTAAGAATCTGCCTTCCAATGCAGGGGACGCGGGTTTGACCCCTGGATGGGGAACTAAGATCCCACATGCGGCGGGGCAGCTAAGCCCACGCACCATAACTACTGAGCCCACGTGCTCTAGAGCCCTTGGGCCACAACTAAGAGAGCCCGCATGCCGCAACTACTGAGCCCATGCATTCTGCTGCCACAATGAGAAGCCCACATGCTGCAACGAAGAACCTGCGTGCTCTTATATGTGGAACCTAGAAAATGGTACAGATGAACCGGTTTGCAGAGCAGAAATTGAGACACAGAAATAGAGAATGAACGTATGGACACCAAGGCGGGAAAGTGGCTAGGGGTGGGGGTGGTGGTGTGATGAACTGGGAGATTGGGATTGACATGTATACACTGATGTGTATAAAATGGATGACTAATAAGAAAATAAATAAATAAGTAAACATTAAAAAAAACAAAAAAGGGCATCCCTGGTGGTGCAGTGGTTGAGAATCCGCCTGCCAATGCAGGGGACACGGGTTCGTGCCCTGGTCCGGGAAGATCCCACATGCCACGGAGCAACTAGGCCCGTGAGCCACAACTACTGAGCCTGCGCGTCTGGAGCCTGTGCTCTGCAACGGGAGAGGCCGCGACAGTGAGAGGCCCGCGCACCGCGATGAAGAGTGGCCCCCGCTCGCCGCAACTGGAGAAAGCCCTCACACAGAAACGAAGACCCAACACAGCCAAAAATAAATAAATAAATTTATAAAAAAACAAAAAAACCCAAAAAAACAAAACAAAACAAAACCTGCGTGCCGTGACTAAGACCCGACACAGCCAAATAAATAAATATGGAAGGAAAAAAAAAACAGTCGTGCAGTCAAGACTGATACAAGCACAATAGTGGAAAGAGTAAATTTTACCTCCAGAGCCCTCATTTTTACCATTTCCACTTAGTACATGCTTTCTCTCAGGGATCTAATAACCTACTGTTCAGTTGACCACTTTCCTTCTTGTATGCCATGTGCTTCCTTGCTTCCTAGCTTCCACTTTCCTTCTTGAAAACACTTCCTTCATTTGGCTTTCAGGACAAGGACACCACACTGGCCTGATTTTCTTCTTATTGTTCTGCTCACTCCTTCTCAGCACCTTTTGCTGTTACTTCTTCATATCTAACTAATGACTCAAACTTCTATCTCCAGCACCTACCTTTTCCCTGAACTCCAGATTCATATATCTAATTGCAAATTTGACATTTCCATTTGATGTCTCAAAAGAGATTTCAAACTTAACATGACCCAAACTGAGCTCCTCATATCCACCTGTCCCTTGACCACTCCCTTGCCCCCTGCTCCCAATAACAACTTGGCTCTGAGTTTCCCCTATTTCAGGTAATGGCATTTCCATCCTTTCAGGTGTTCAGGTCAAAAACCTTGGGAGTTCTGCTTGACTCCTCTCTTACTCTCACACCCCACATCCGACAGGCAGCAAATCTTGTTGGCTTAACCTTCAAAATATATCCAGATTTTGATCATATCTCACTATCTCCACTTCTCTGGCTCCAAGTACTCCTCTAACTATTGCAATAGCCATCCTATCCCTCTCTGACCTATTCTCAACACAGGAGCCAGAAAGATCCTGTTAAAATCCAAGTCATAGCCTATCATTCCTCTACTCAAAATCTTCCAAAGGCTTCTTTCCATTTCACCCAGATTAAAGGGCAAAATTCTTATTGTGATCTTAAAGGATTCATGTGATCTCGGCCCTCATTACCTCTCTGATCAACATCATCTTCTACTACTCTGCCCCTCACACTCTGTTCTGGCACATGAGCTACTTGTTCCTTGAACACAAGAGGCATGTTCTCATCTTAGGGCCTTGAACTTGCCATTCCATCATCAGTAACATCCCTTCCCCCCATCCCCCATATTCTCAAAGCTACTTTCCCTTCACTTCTTTCAAATATTTTCTCAAAAGTCATCTCAGTGAGGCCATCCCTCATTCCCACTCCCCACTTATATACTTTCTAGTTCCCTTTCTTACCTTCCTCCCCATAATATTTATCAGTATGTAACATAGCAGAAATTTTATTTATTCATCTTGCTTATCGTCTGTTCAGTCCTATTAGAATGTAAGCTCTATGAAGAGCAAGATTTTTGTCAGTTTTTTTGGACTGCTGTATCTGTAAGAACTAGAAACATTTTTGGCATATAGTAGATGCTCAATAAATATATGTTGAATGAATGAATGCTCCTTGTTTCTCTCCAGAAACTCTGTTCAAGTAAGGTATAAAAAACTGATAAACAGAAACCTCAATTAAATAGTGTTGGGGGACCACAAGAAGGAGCGCTCATGCCCTGTGATGATAGCAGAGCCCAAACAGTAGGAAGAAAGACTCCTCTTCTTTCCTGGCAAGGACTCAGCCAATGAAAAGCTATGGACTCTGTTTACTATAGTGTTCCCAATTTCCCTTTCCCCTCTATAAAAGTGTTCTTCCCTTGCTGTGCAGGAATTTGCATGTGGCTCACCATGGTTGCAGACGCTGAATTGCACTTCTCTGCTGATCTCAAATAAGCCCATCTTTGCTGGAGAAATATCTGGCCATCTATTTGACTTAGGTCAACATTTTGGTGGCCCATACGGGGACCAGAGGAGACCCCTGAAGACTCCAGGACTGGTGAGCAAACAGGTGAGGTACCCACAATTGAACCCACTGAGCTCACTGCTTTTCTGGCTGACCCTGGAATTTGGAGGGTCTTTCTCCTGGATCCAAGCTCATGCCCTCTTTGTGTATGAAGCTCTCCAGGCTTTACTCAGGATCCATTTTAAGGTTTTGTTTTTCTGGTTAAGGCCTTATTCTGTATGGCCTTGTTTGGCACTCATTTGGCACTTCAGTGTGATTTTGAAATCAGACTGTTTTAACTGAAGTTGGGTGAGAAGCTATTGGCCCATTCCTCTGGGAACAGGGGCTGCTTCACTGAAACTGTGCCAGTTCAGTCACTGGCCCATTCCTATGGACTAGGGGCTGTTCTCTGGAAAATGGCTGAAAAGCCTTTGGCCTGGTTCCTCCAGGTACAGGCTGTTTCCTTAGAAATGGCTGTGTTAGCTTGCAGGCTGTTTGAATTGAGCTGTTCGAACTGTAAGTTGTTTGAGCTGTTTGAAAATTGTTCTTTTACTCTAGAGGAAAACCTCTGAGAATTGGGATCCCAGTTATCTGTGGGCCCCCACACCCTGGGACTCTGGCCAATTTTATGTTTAAAAACTGTGGTCCTTCCTCATGCGCATTTCTAACTAAATGGACCAACCTGTCCAAAGGCAATTTAGAATATCAATGGCCATTTTGGGGAACTTTTAAAATCCCCAAACTTAATTTCCTTAAAACTGAACTGGACTACAATAGCTCAGAAATTTCCAGAGCTGAATGGTATGCCTATTTCAACTGGCATTTTAAGGCTTCCAAACATTATCAGGAACCTAAAACTGCTTCTCTGCAAAATAAGATTTTAAGATTAACTGAGGCAAATAAATGATTAAAGAAAGATAAAATGGCTCCTGAAGTCTCAGGCTCTTCTTCTTGGCTTCTTTGTCTCAGGCTCCACCTCTGGCACCACCTTTCTCTCCCTTGGCTTCTTGTGGCCAGACTCTGCCTCCAGCACCATTTCAATCCTTCCTTCTATACTGCCTATGCCTCCTCTTTACCCTCAATTCCCTCATACAAATTCTCTCCCGGAACTTACCCCCTCTCTGAAACTCTCCCAGCTCCCTTTTCCTCTCAACTTGTTAGAACCTGTCCCTTAAAAATTAAGCCTTCTGGGCTTCCCTGGTGGCACAGTGGTTAAGAATCCACCGGCCAATGCAGGGGACACGGGTTCGAGCCCTGGCCTGGGAAGATCCCACATGTCACGGAGCAACTAAGCCAGTGTGCCACAACTACTGAGTCTGCGCTCTAGAGCCCGCAAGCCACAACTACTGAGCCCGTGAGCCACAACTACTGAGCCTGCGTGCTACAACTACTGAAGCCCACGCACCTAGAGCCCATGCTCTGCAACAAGATAAGCCACTGCAATGAGAAACCTGTGCACCGCAACCAAGAGTAGCCCCCGCTTGCCACAACTAGAGAAAGCCTGCGTGCAACAACGAAGACCCAATGCAGCCAAAAGTAAATAAATAAAATAAAATTTTAAAAAAATCATAAAAAAAAAATTAAGCCTTCTGAGGATCCAGAGGTTAAACCCTTAATTTCTTATATTCCCTTATATTGAACTGTGAGCCATTGTCAAAGATTTTCCCAAAGTAACTGAAGATCCTCACAGATTTTCTGAGGAATTTATTTTTTTAAATTTTATTGATTAATTGATTTTTACTTGGTTGCACCGGGTCTCAGCTGTGGCTCGTGGGCTCTTTTTTTTTTTTTTTAAATATCTTTATTGGAATATACAAAGTGAATCAGCTATAAGTATACATATATTCCCACATCCCCTCCCTCTTGAGCCTCCCTCCCACCCTCCCTATCCCACCCGCATGGGCTCCTTAGTTGCTACATGTGAACTCTAAGTCGCGGCATGCGTGTGGGATCTAGTTCCCTGACCAGGGATTGAACCCAGGCCCGCTGCATTGGGAGCACAAAGTCTTAACCACTGCACCACCAGGGAAGTCCCTGAGGAATTTAATATAGTCATTCAAATTTACCAATTTGGTTTCCCTGACTTATATCAGCTAGTTCATATACTTGTTGGTGAAGGCCAGGCCCAGCATTGGATGAAAACTGCTAATTGGGAAAATCCTGAAATGTCTCTAGAATTACAACTGGGAGACCAGCCCACTAACTTACTACATGATCAGGTTCGAGATATGGCTAAGCGACTTCATCGAGCAATTCTTAGGGCTTTTCCAAAGCTTGTTGATTGGAACAAACTTCAGGCTTGCATACAAAAATCTGATGAAACTGTTCATAACTATTATAATCGACTTCAGATTAAAAAAAAAAAAATTCTGGTCTTCCTTCATGTGTTGATTCCACCTAGTAGTTTTTAACTCTATTTTTATTAATGGGCTGAACTGGGATCTTTCTCATCTAGTAAAAAAGACCAGGATGGAATGGGAAACCATGTTCATCCCAGATTTAATTAATCTGACAAACCAGCTCTCTTGCACTCTAGATGAGTCACCTAAATGGGAGACCACCAAAATTCTTAATCTTCAAATCCAGCAAATGAAGGCTCCTAAACAATAACAAAACCCTCCTAGTTTCTGCTATTACTGCAAAGAGCTAGGACATTGGAAAAGAGATTGCTACAAATTTAAGTACTTTAGGCATCTTCAGCTCTCTAACCAGCCTTTCCAACATCCTCCCAACTCTCAATTATGGGGCTCTAAGGAACTACCAGGGATTTTCCCAATTCTACCTCTTAATCGACTTGGAGAAACATTTCTCCAGATTGGGAATGGGTCTCTTCCAGTCCTAAATGATGCTGGAGCCACACTCTCAGTGCTCAACCCAGCTAATATAAAGCAGCCCCTGCCTGGGAATATTAAAGCATTTCAGGACTTCCCTGGCAGTCCAGTGGTTAAGACTCCATGCTTCCAATTCAGGGGGCTCGGGTTCGACCCCTGGTTGGGGAACTAAGATCCCACATGCCACGAGACGTGGCCAAAAAAACCCCCCAAAACCCCAGTTCAAATAGTGGGGATCTCTAATGAACCTCAAAAGGTTCCTATCTCTGACCAATTCCCTTTTGTTTAGGCCCTTTCAGATACATACACCCTTTCCTCCTTAGTTTCTCTGTCCCTACCCATTTATTAGGCCGAGACTTCTTAGAGAAGTATCATGCCAAAATTTCTTTCTCCCAAAAGGAAGAGTTAACTCTAGAATTTGACAGTAGTCATCAAAGTAACCAGCCAGGTGAATTAAATGATCCTTTGACATCTTTTTATTTGTTCTAGAGCTGATTCTGGAAACACTGATCATTTGTCCCTATTGAATCAGCTACCACCTTCCTTATGGGCAAAATCTCCAACTGATATTGGCAAAATTAATAGTGCATCTCCCATCAAGTTTCACATAGATTCCTCAAAACCTCTTCCCAGAATTAATCAATATCATATAAAGTAAAGCAGCCCTTCAAGGCACAAAGCCCATAATTGAAGATTACAAGGCTTGAGGCCTCTTTACCCCTTGTACTAGCCCCTGTAACACTTCTATTTTCCCAGTGAGAAAACCTAAGGGCCAAGGGTGGAGGCCCAGGACCTCTGAGCAAAAAAAACAACACTGTAGGAAGTTCCCTGGTGGTCCAGTGGTTAGGATTTGGCACTTTCACTGTTGTGGCCCGAGTTCAATCCCTGGCTGGGGAAATAAGATCCCGTAAGCTGCGTGGCACGGCCAAAAACAAACAAAAAAAACACAAAAAAAACATTGTTATCCCTCAATACCTTGTTGTTCCTAACCCTCATACGTTACTAACATCTATTCCTATCAGAAGTAAATTCTTTACTGTAACTGATTTATGAGTTCACTCTTCAGTATTCCAGTTGATGAAGCTAGCCAACACCTGTTTGCCTTCATTTGGGAAGAAAAACAATTCACCAGGACAGTAATGTCTCAAGGGCTTTATTGGGAGCCCTTCATTTCTCACCAACCCTGAAGGCTGATCTGGATGATATAAAGTTCAGGGGTTCTACTTTGTTGCAGTATGTAGATGATTTGCTTCTTTGCTCTCCTTTTCTCTTCACAGTTAGACAGCGACCACTTGCTAAAACTTTCAGGTTTAAAACTATTATATATAGGATGGATAAACAACAAGATCCTACTGTATAGCACAGGGAACTATATTCAATATCCTGTGATAAACCACAATGGAAAAGAATATATATATATATGCATAACTGAGTCACTTTGTTGTACAACAGAAATTAAAAACAACACTGTAAATCAACTATACTTCAATAAAATTAAAAAACAAACAAACAAACTTTTAGGCTTAAAGGGACACAAGGTCACCAAAGAAAAACTGCAGTTTGCCCAAACCTAGTTTCAATATTTAGAGCATCTGATCTCAAAATAAGGGCTACAATCAGATCCAGATAGACTTCTTGGTGTCCTAAGTTTCCCCAAACCCAAAACTAGGTGCCAACTGAGAGGGATTCTTGAGCTACTGGTTATTGCTTAAATTGGATTCTAAATTTCTCTCTATGGCCAAACCTCTGTATGTCTTACTCAACATTAACAATCCTGACCCAATTTTATGGGAAGAACCGGACAACATGGCCTTTAAGTCCTTAAAGGGGAGTTTTATGAACCCACCTGCTCTTGGGCATCACAATTATCAAATTCCCCTTTTCCTTTTTTGTTTATGAAAAGGAAGGGAATGCCCTTGGGGTACCTACCCAAAAACAAGGGACCACCAACAACCCATAGGATATTATAGCCAGTAACTGGACTCTGTGGCATGGGAACACCTCCTGCCCTTGCCTTAGAGCCATTACAGCCACTGCCCTTTTAGTTAAAGCAACCAAGAAAATCACTATGGGATGCCCTTTAGCCATTTTTATACCTCATGCGGTAGAAGTTTTCCTGAATTCTCATCACACTCAACATTTCTCAGCAGCCAAACGAAAGCAGCCAAATCTCTGTCATGGCTCAAAGGGATATTTCCCCAAATGATGACTTAGGGAAACTGGCTAGAGAAGCCCAACAATCGGCCTCAGAAAAGGAAAAGCAAGGTTGGAAATTCAACCATTTTTGGTTTGATAAAAAGAGAAAGCTCTGGTTTGGACCAAATAACAACCCAGTCTTACAGAGGACTCTAAAATTCCCACTCCCCACCACTGTCCATGCATTAAACTACTGGTGTACTGACAAAATGATCGCATTTATAAACCAGTATGAGTGGGGAAACATTAAGAAAGCTACAAAAAGTGACTACTGCACTTGTCCCACTTGTCCAAAGTACAACCCAGGGAAGCCTGTTTGTACTGCTCCTGGACGTTTTAAACTGCTTAATTCGGGACTTCCCTGGTGGTCCAGTGGTAAAGAATCTGCCTTCCAACGCAGGGGACACAGGTTCGATCCCTGGTCGGGGAACTAAGATCCCACATGCTGCGGGGCAACAAACCCCGCGCGCCACAACTACTGGGCCTGCGTACCACAACTACAGAGCCCATGTGCTACAACTACAGAGCCCATGCGCTCTGGAGCCCGCGCCACAACTAGAGAAGAGAAAACCCGCATGCCACAACTAGATCCCGCGTGCTGCAACGAAGACCCGACACAGCCAAATAAATAAATAAATAAAAATTTAAAAATGCTACTAAACTGATTAATTTGAGGTTTGGCAAATGGATGTCATACAATTCCCTCCATCTCATGGACGTGAATATATTTTAGTCATGGTCTGTATGTTTTCACAATGAACGGAAGCCTTCTCTTGCAGACAGGCTACTGCCTCTTCTGTGGCTAAGGTCTTTTTGGAAAAGATTATCCCTACCTGGGGAACTCCTCTCAAACTTTACAGTGATCGAGCAACCCATTTTACTGGCCAGGTACTTCAATGAGCCTGTGCTGTTTATCCGGTTTTACAAGTTTCACTGTGCTTACCACCCTCAATCCTCTGGTTTCGTGGAACACACCAACCACACTTTTAACACTGAATTGGCAAAACTGGTAGAGGCCCTCCAAATACCTTGGCCAAAAGCATTGCTGTTAGTCCTTCCAAATCTCAGATCCACCCCTTTAAGAACTCATAAACTCTCACCCTTTGAGATAGTCATAAGATGTCCAATGCACTTGGCTTCTGCTTCTTTTGACCCACAAGTGATAAAAGGAGAGATACTCTAATACTGCAAAGGCCTAACTGCTTCTATTAAAAATAACCATGCTTTCAGCCACTATGGAGAACAGTATGGAGGTTCCTTGAAAAACTAAAAATAGAACTACCATATGACCCAGCAATCCCACTACTGGGCATATACCCTGAGAAAACCATAATTCAAGAAGAGTCATGTACCACAATGTTCACTGCAGCTCTATTTACAATAGCCAGGACATGGAAGCAACCTAAGCGTCCATCGACAGATGAATGGATAAAGAAGATGTGGCACATATATACAATGGAATATTACTCAGCCATAAGAATAAACAAAACTGAGTTATTTGTAGTGAGGTGGATGGACCTAGAGTCTGTCATACAGAGTGAAGTAAGTCAGAAAGAGAAAAACAAATACTGTATGCTAACACATATATATGGAATCTAAAAAAAAAAAAGGTTCTTATGAACCTAGGGGCAGGACAGGAATAAAGACACAGACGTAGAGAATGGACTTGAGGACAAGGGGAGGGGGAAGGGTAAGCTGGGACGAAGTGAGAGAGTAGCATGGACATATATACACTACCAAATGTAAAATAGATAGCTAGTGGGAAGCAGCTGCATGGCACAGGGAGATCAGCTCCGTGCTTTGCGACCACCTAGAGGGGTGGGATAGGGAGGGAGGGAGGGAGACGCAAGAGGGAGGGGATATGGGGATATACGTATGCATATAGCTGATTCACTTTGTTATACAGCAGAAACTAACAACACTGTAAAGCAGTTATACTCCAGTAAAGATGTTAAAAAAAAATAAAATAACCATGCTTTGGTAAAGCAGTCTTTTCACAGTGTACCCTTGGGAGACGAAGACCTTAAGCATCACACCTTGTAACCTGGAGATTTCACCTATTGGGAAAGAATTCTCTTATACCTCACTGGAAAGGCCCCTATCGGGTACTGCTAACCAACCCTTGTACCACCAAACTCCAAGAAACAGATTCTTGGCGAGTCATGTGATACAAGTAAAGAAAGCACCAAACCCTGACTGGACCTGCACATTATCTGGGTTGCCTGAAAGTGAAGATTTCCCAGAACAGAAGCCACAACATCTGATGAGACAGCTTTCCCAAGATATCTGGACCAGCCCTGTTGGAAGTTTGTTGCCAAACCTCTGATGATGATATAACACTTCAGATGATCTCAAATGTTTATGATCTTGATAACATACGGACTTCAGATAAAAAGTGTTTGAGAATTCTGCCTTCTACCCTCCCTTTTCGCTCGAACATAACCTCAATAGGTTTCCAATTTGTGCACTTTCCCTCTGCCTTGAGACATTACACCTAGGAAAGGTCCTTCCTGGCACTGAGGGACAAAAAGCTGCTGAAACTGGAAAAACTGACTTTTGGTCAGTGATGTTTTCAGAGAAAGATCTTGATTAAAAGGGGGAAATGTAAAAGATTAATAAACAGAAACCTCAATTAAATAGAGCTGGGAGACCAGAAGAAGGAGCTCTTATGCTCTGTGATAACAGCAGAGCCCAACAGGAAGAAGAATGACTCCTCTTCTTTCCTGGCAAGGACTCAATCGTGGTTTCTTTGTTTACTTTAGCACTCCCAGCTTCCCTTTCCCATCTATAAAAGTGTTTTCCTTCCCTTGCCATGTAGGGACTTGCATGTGGCTTACCATGGTTGCAGACCCCAAATTGCAATTCTCTGCCTATCCTGAATAAACCCATCTTTGCTGGAGAAATATTTGGCAGTTTTATTTGTTTTAAGTCAATAAAAGAAGAACTTCCAAGTAGTTCCATTCTTATACATAATGGGGCTTATACATAATGGGAGTCTTACTAGTGTTTGAATACAGTAATAGTTTATTTTGTGAGTTGAATAAGCATCTACTTTACCCAACTGAGTCAGTAACCAGCTGTATGATTCTGGGCAAGCTACTTTATCCTCCTTCGTTGGACTAGACCTCTAGAATTCTGTGATTCTATGAAAGGCCATGAAACTCAAGCACTTAAAAGTATAAATGACTAATAAAATGCTATTTCCCATGGAGTTTTAACAATGATCAAAGACTTAAGCTAAACAAAATACAAGGCATGAAATATAAGGCATGTCATTTCAGATATTGTTTACCTGGTAGAAAAAATTTTTATCTGAGTGGGAGTATAAATTGGTAAAAGCACTCTGGAAAACTATTTTGTTTCTACCAAACTCATGTATTTCTAAGCAGATCTTCTAAAGCAAAACATACACCTACCCTATGACCCAGCAGTTCTCAGAAACAAGAACTTATATCCAACAAAAGACATGTAAAAGAATGTTTATAGCAGCTTCACTCATAATAGTCCCAAACCAGAAACAACTCAAATGTCTGTAAAAAGTAGAATGGATAAATTGTGGTATATTCATAATGTAATACTATAATGCTCTGAAGAATGAACTACTGCTATACATTACAAAATGGATGAATCTTACAGACATAATGTTAAGTGAAAGAAGCCAAACAAGAGTACATACCATGTGATCACATTTCAAGGTAGGATAACTCATCTATAATGATACAAATCAGAACGGTGGTTACCTTTTGGGGTGGTATTGACTGCAGAGGGCATGAGAGAATCTTCTAGGGGTACTGGTAATGTTCTAATTCTGGATGTAGGTAGTAGTCACACAGCTATATACATATGTAAAAATTCATCAAACCATGTACTTAATATTTGTGCATTTTATTTATGTTATACTTCAATAAAACATTAAAGCAGGGACTTCCCTGGTGGCACAGTGGTTGAGAATCCACCTGCCAATGCAGGGGACACAGGTTCGATCCCTGGTCTGGGAAGATCCCACATGCCGCGGAGCAACTAAGCCCATGTGCCACAACTACTGAGCCTGCGCTCTAGAGCCCGCGAGCCACAACTACTGAGCCCACGTGCCACAACTGCTGAAGCCTGTGCACCTAGAGCCCGTGCTCCACAACAAGAGAAGCCACCACAATGAGAAGCCCGAGCACCGCAACGAAGAGTAGCTGCTGCTCACCTCAACTTGAGAAAGCCCTCATGCAGCCAGCGAAGACCCAACACAGCCAAAAATAAATAAATAAATGAATAAATTTAAAAAAATAATAAAACATTAAAGCAATCTACAGCAGGCAGTAGGTTCTCTCTCAGTAGCATTCTACTCTGTCAAAGAGTTAAAAAACTCTCTGGAATATAGTGACCAACTCAGTAAACTTCTACAGAGGAAGTCTATCTCCCCCGAGGTTAATCAACAATTTTTTAACACCAGAAACTAACACAACATTGAAAATCAACTATATACTTCAGCTAAAAAACCCCAAAAACAAACAAACAAAAATGAAGAACTTTTTGGTATCAACATGTATCAGGGGATTGTGTCGGGCATAAAGTGTAAAATACATATAATAATTCTTTATTTACTGGCAACACTTCTAAATGTTTCTACTGCTACTATGTATGCCTAGAGAGGGCACAGGAAATTCATATATTGCTGGTGGGTGTATAAAGCTGGCCCAACCTCTGGTGGCAATCGGGCATTATCTTTCAAAAAGCACATTCTCTTTGACCCAACAAATCCACTTGAAGGTATTTATCCACAAATATTCTCAGTGCACAAAATGAACAAGGTACTTACTGCAGCAGTGTTTATAATAGAAAAAGATGGGAAACTAACTAAATGTCCTTCAATGAAGAAGCAATTAAATACATTTCTGCATATCCATACAATGGAATACTATGCAGCTGTTAAAAAACAACTATAAATAAACTGATACAGAACAAATTCTGAGATATACAGGCAAATGGAAAAAAAAAGCAAGGTACAGAACAGTAATTACAGTATGCTACCATGTGTGTAAAAATAACCATATAAGTGTCTATTTATAAGTGCACAGAAGGTCTCTGAAAGGATAAATAAACTAGTATTAGAGGTCTTCCCTAGGGAGGGAAACTGGGTGGTTGGAATTCAGGGGAAGGAAACTTGTTTTTCATTGTATATTCATTTTACTGTTGAATTTTTACACCATATACATGTGTTACCTATTCAAAAAAAAAAAGGTAAAAATAGTAATTAATTTTGGTAGGACAAAATGCTAAATTTTTTTTCCTTTTAGGAAAGGAAAATATTATAATTGAAGAGGGCAAATAAGTGGCAGGATGAATACCATCTCTGAAACCCTGTCTCACTTCTTGTAAATGGGTAATTTCTCTTTATTTAGTTCAGAGTATCAAAGTGATTGTGGCAGTTTTAAAATATGTCCACAAATTCTTTGATATTCCTCCCTCTAAAAGGAGAGGCCTAATTCCCCTCACCCTGACTGTGGGTTACAATTAGCGACTTGGTTCTAATAAACAGAATGTGGTGAAAGTAGCCTTCTCAGGCTAGGTGATAAAAGGCAACGTGGGTTCCTCCTAGTTTTTCCTCTTGGATTACTTCTCTTGGGGAAGTTAGCTGCTGTGTTATGAGGACACTGAAGTAGCCTACCCTATGGAGAGGTGCATGAGGCCAGAGACTGAGGCCTCCTGCTAACAGACACGTAAGTGAGCCAACTTGGAAGTGATCCTCAAATAAGCTTTCAGATGATAGCAGCCCAGTTGACATTTTGACTGCAACTTCATGAGCAATCTTGAGACAGAATCAGCTACTTAAGCCACTCTTGAATTGCTGACCCACAGAAACTATAAGTTTTAGAATGCTATATTTTGGGAATAATTTGTTATACAACAACAGATAACCTAGAATAGCGTTTTATCCTAAGCAGACAAAGAATTCATTCAACTTATTCCTTCCTGGAGCAAATATTTACTGAACCTCTTATTTGCCAGGCATTATGGTAAGTATTAAAGTTATAAAAAACAACTAAGAAGATACCAAGGTCCATTTCTGGGCTGGAAGCAAATATTTATTAAGAGCCTACACTGGACTAGGTACTGGAGAACAAAGATAAACAAGGCCAGCTGCTTGCTCTCAACATAAGGGACTGAAAAATAGGTTAGGGGGAAGAGGTCACATGTGACTGAATACGCCAGTAGCTTTGAGTTTTCAAATGGAAACATCAGTATTTACCTATATGCTGCTTTTAAATCTTGTTTCAATCCCCATTGCCAATCCTGGTTGATGTTGACAACTACTCCCTGAATAAAGGGCAGGTTAGCATGCAAGTCTCCCTTTCCCTCTTTCCCTCCCTCCCTCCCTCCCTCCCTCCTACCTTTCTCCCTCCCTCCCTTCAACAAATGTACACCTACTTTGGCTCAGAGTATCTGGGATATAGCAATGCACAAAGTTGACAGCTCTTGCTCTTATACAACTTATATTCAAGTAGTGGGAGACAGACAACAAGTAAATATATGTTAGACAGTGGTAAGCCCTATGGAGATAAATGAAGCAGGAGCAAATGAATAAAGAATGTGAGGGATGGGATGTTGCTATTTTATAAAGGGCAGTCAAGAGAAGCCTTATTGAAAAGGTGACATTTAAGCAGAGAAACCTGCGTGAGCCATGAGGAAATTAGAAGGAAGAACATTTGAGGCAGAGGAAAAACCAGGTACAAAGGCGCTGTAGTGGGAATGTGCTTGGCATGTTCTCAGGAAGCGCAAAGCGGAGTGAGACTATGGTGGAGTAAGTGAGAGGAAGAGTAGGAAGAGACGAGGTCAGAGACGAGGGCAGCCCACATCATGCAGACCAGGGGTTTACAAACTTTTAATGTAAGGAACCCATTGTAAATATTTTAGCCTTTGCAGGCCACACAATCTCTGTGGTAACTTCTCAGCCCTTGTAGCACAAAGCGTCACAGACAATACACAAGTGAATGGGTTATGGCTGTGCTCCAATGAAATTACAAAAACAGGCAGTGGACTGGATTTGGCACTTTGACTGTAATTTGCAGGCCCCTGATAGCAACAATTTAGCACCTTATAGCGCAAATAATGGAGGCCAGAGGGGAACAGAATATATATGCCCAGGCTTTGGCCTCAGAATGTATCCTTCACTGAAACAAAGCTATAAATGAGAGCTAACTGAAACACTTCTATTGACATTAAGCACTCAAAGGTTGTTTGTTGAATGGATAAACTGAAAAAGCAGATTGTCTGCAACCCAAAATAACAATTATTTATCTGTTTCTATAAATAAATGTTTTGAAAATAAAATTAACTTTGGAACACAAGCCATTCATAAATTGAGGACTCAATATACAGAGGATATTTTAATCTTTTTCTTCATGACTCAGGGACATTATTCTAGATATGATTATCCGGTGGTGTGGTAAAGGAATGTCCTTTTAAAGGTTACTGAGGCCTTAAGGGTCAATGACTCTATTAACTGTGATCAGAATTCTCTGTTGAGCTTTTGTGTTTTGCTTTTCAGTCTCCTACCTGGTTGTCAGCAGTCACTTTTTGTCATTAACATGTCTACCTTTTGCAGTAGTAGTCATTTCCATATTCCCAACCTCTGTATCACATCCAACTTGCTTCTTATAATCTACTTTAGATGAGGAAATCAGGGAGCCAGTACTAACGTAGGTTTATCATCAGGTCCTATAGTTCCTCTTAACTGACTTCACGGCCATATACATTCCACATGCATTAATTCCATGATTCTCTTAAGAGTCTGTTATATTTGGAATGCAAAGTCCATGGGGAAAAATTCTATAGATATCAGCCAAAGGAATCAGTCAGTCAGGCAAAACCATTTTTGGTAACTCCCTACAACTAATTTGTCAGTGAGCTTTGAATGCAGTGTTGGGTATATGTGATCAATGTCCAATAAACAAATTTTTAAAAATTGAAGACTTGTTTTTATTCCTCTTTTAAGTGTGTTATTTCTACCAACAGGTAATGAGGGTCTCAGTAAAGGTGCCAAGAATGCTTAGACATGGCAAAAAAATGAAACATACATCTTTAAGACTCTCTTAGACAGAGAAACTAAAAAACACTGCTTAAGGCAGTGGTTCTCAAAGTATGGTTCAGGGATGTCTGGCAGTCCCAAAGACAGTTTCAAGGGGTTTGCAAAGTCAAAACTATTTTCATAATAATATTAAGACAAATTTGGCTTTTTATTTTCATTCTCTCATGAGTGTACATAAGAGTTTTCCAGAGGAGGCACGACGTATTTCGACAAATTGGATATAGAAGTACACATGAGAATCCAGAGTGTCTCCTATGAAGCCAAACATTAAAAAGATTTGTAAAAATGTAAAATAATGCTACTCTCCTTACTAAATATTTTTGTTTTAGAAACTGTAGTTATTTTCATAAATATGGTAACATGTAAAAGGTTTATTATTGTTATTTTTAAATAGATTAATAAATATATGTATTTTTAAACATCTTTATTGGAGTATAATTGCTTTACAATGGTGTGTTACTTTCTGCTTTATAACAAAGTGAATCAGCTATACATTTACATATATCCCCATATCTCCTCCCTCTTGCGTCTCCCTCCCACCCTCCCTATCCCACCCCTCTAGGTGGTCACAAAGCACCAAGCTGATCTCCCTGTGGTATGAGGCTGCTTCCCACTAGCTATCTATTTTACATTTGGTAGTATATATAAGTCCGTGCCACTCTCTCACCTCATCCCAGCTTACCCTTCCCCCTCTCCATGTCCTCAAGTCCATTCTATTTTTAATAGAGTCTCAGTTTTAATTTCTGGTATGGCAAATATCAATAACTATAATATCAATAGATATAAACAAAAGCTCTTAGAGGTCCTTAATAATTTTTAAGGATGGAAAGGAGTCCTGAGTCTAAAAAGTTTCAAAACTGCTGACTTAAGGGATACAACCCAAGCATTATTTTACTTCTGCCTTTTTATAAAGATGTTAACTAAGCTGCTGCTATCTTCATGCTGGAAGACAGAAAATTGGGGACCAGCCAGTTCTACCACTGCTGTCAGTTTTGCCTTGTGGGGATCCACTTGCCCAGCTGGAATTCTCCTAAGTTATGAGAATTTGGGACCCTGAAGAGAGGCAACTGATGATCTCTAATGGAAGCAGGGAATTTGGGGCATAATGAAAAGGGATCATGGGCTGAAAAAGGAGGAAGCAGAGCTGGCTTTCTGTGGCATCTGGATATGAGCCAGTCACCACGGCCTGTACGTTCTGCCTTTGAACTCTCTCTGAATAATATCTTCTTCCCCATCCCCAACCACAACCATCAGAATCCAGGTCCTCGTTAACTCACCTCTAGATTATTCTAACAGACTTTGAATTATGCTCCTAACTCCAATCTTTAATTCTTTATGTCAATCCAGCCAGTAAACTACTGTCAGATTAATCTACCTCAAACAGCGCTTTCATGCAATGAGCCAGCAAATATATATTACTTATTATACTCCATCATTGTGCCAAGTGCTCATAGAGATTCAAAACTTTCACTTAACTGAAAATCTTATTCTATTTGGGGGGAGGGAAATGAATATATATCAAATAATTATTAAAAAAATATGCTACACATACTGTGGTATAGACATGCAGTGTGATAGATCAGAGAAAGAATAGGTAGGATTTTGGTAACTCTTAAGAGGATCTGGGATGAGCTTGGTACACATAAGGAAGAGTGAAACCATGTGATAATGAGCTGAGGCTACGTGTTGGAGAGCAGGAAGAAGATCTGAAGAAGATAGTCTAGGGCTTCCCTGGTGGCGCAGTGGTTGAGAATCTGCCTGCCAATGCAGGGGACACAGGTTCGAGCCCTGGTCTGGGAAGATCCCACATGCCGCGGAGCAACTAGGCCCGTGAGCCACAATTACTGAGCCTGCACGTCTGGAGCCTGTGCTCCGCAAAAAGAGAGGCCGTGATAATGAGAGGCCCACGCACCGTGATGAAGAGTGGCCCCCACTTGCTGCAACTAGAGAAAGCCCTCGCACAGAAATGAAGACCCAACACAGCCATAAATAAATAAATTAAAAAAAAAAAAAAGAAGATAGTCTAATACTTCATGCTAAAAAAAATACTTGTTAATTACTGATTGGTACACTAATGCATTAAAGTAAATTACAGGGCTTCCCTGATGGCACAGTGGTTAAGAATCCGCCTGCCAATGCAGGGGACACGGGTTCAAGCCCTGGTCCGGGAAGATCCCACATCCCGCGGAGCAACTAAGCCTGTGAGCCACAACTATTGAGCCTGCGCTCTAGAGCCTGAGAGCCACAACTACTGAGCCTGTGTGCTGCAACTACTGACGTCCGCGTGCCTAGAGCCCGTGCTCCGCAATAAGAGAAGCCACTGCAATGAGAAGCCTGTGCACCGCAATGAAGAGTAGACCCCGCTCGCTGTAACTAGAGAAAGCCCGCGCGCAGCAACGAAGACCCAATGCAGCCCCCGCAAAAAATAAAAATAAATAAATAACTAAATAAATTAAATAAATTATAGATAGAAAATAAGATAAAAACTTTTGATTGGTGTGCTGGGTTGCTTAATTTGCCCTCCCCTAACAGCTGCTGCTCACCACTGTTTTCTAAATATGGTAAGAATGAAGGTTATGGTTTTCAGTTTCTTTTTGTTATTACTTGATTCGTTTTACACAATTCTCATGCCCATCCCCCCACTGTCATTTTTATGTTTAATGTAAATAAACGATACAAACATTTTTGTTTGTAGTATATTATTGTTTTGATTTCATGTATTTTCATATACATATATAGTATTATGTCACAGATTTCATTCTGGGTTTTTTTTTTTTATCAACTTGGCACTATGGGAGGGTCTGGGCAAGATGGCGGAAGAGTAAGACGCGGAGATCACCTTCCTCCCCACAGATATATCAGAAATACATCTACACGTGGAACTGCTCCTATAGAACACCCACTGAACGCTGGCAGAAGATGTCAGACCTCCCAAAAGGCAAGAAACTCCCCACGTACCTGGGTAGGGCAAAAGAAAAAAGAAATAACAGAGACAACTTGGCACTATGTTGTTAAGAATCATCTATATTTTGCTATATTGTATCTAACCCATAAGGTTATTTGTAATATCCATACCTATCATTTAATAATCAATATTTAATGAGTTCTTATCAGTAGTTAGGAGCTATGGAAATATACAGAAATAAAAGCCATGGTGCCTATCCTGTCTTACAATCCAGCTGGAACAGATAAACACACAAAAAGATAACAGGCAGCAGCTGATAAAGACAGAGTAAAGTTTGGTTGAATGGCCAAATGAACTATATCTTACTATATATTTAGTGAAAATATGACACATTTAGTGAAAAAGGAGAGATAGGAAGGATGTGGTATTTGGATTTAAATGAACTGATATGGTGCAGTTGTAAAATGTTGTTAATCATTTCTACGCTTTCCTCTAGATGGTGCTAGAACAACCACATTGTCTTTTATAACTCAAGTTTCCTTTAACATTATAAAGTGTAAGAGGTAATTAATGACTCATTAACAACTTGATGGCTCCTCTACCAATTTTATTGCCTTTTTGCTTGCATGTTGGATAGTGGGAAATCCTGGACACTGCTAAGAAATTTAAATCACAGACAACTTAAACCCCAATGGTTTCTCATCCAATCTACAAAGAACTATTAATTCAAAGCAATGTACTATTTGTGTGTGTTTGGGGTGGAGAAGTGGGGCTGAATAATTTTCAGTCTCTGCTTCCAGGAAACTTATAATTTAGAATGAAGGGGCAGAACTCCTAATATAAAGCAGAAGACATTATCACCAGCAATGTTTACTACTACTAATCTAAAAGATCACAGAAATAACAAGGGTAGGTAATGAATATTCTAACTTGCCTAAGGAAATAATGGGTTCTTTAAAGATTAGTAATAAGTTTTTAAAAATTGGCTTAAAATAAAGTTATTGTTGGATATACATATCGTAGCTCCCCAAAACTGCTACATCAGGCATCTGATATATCCAGATGGAAGCCCTGTCTAGGAACAGCCATAGTGTGCATTCTGTACAGACTTTCAGTATCTCATGTAATATGGGGTATAATGATAGAGAGATGTGAACTGAGCTCTAAGATTTCATGTTATAAGGATTTTTTGTTTGTTTTTTAAAAAATTTTGAATAACCGAACTTCTAGTATACAGAGAGCTTGGGATGGTGGTGATGGCAGTGGTTAATCAGAGAGTAAGGTGAGAAAGCTAATACATAGCATGTGAATAGAAGCGGAACAGTTTCTACTTCCTCCCTGTGAGGGCAGCATCTGTAGAAAACTACAGTGTTGGTGTCTGGAGAACACTTGTGACAAACCTCTAACCAGGCCCTCTCTATCAGTTATCACTGCCAAAGCAGCTCACAAACCTTTAGGTCATCTTATGTCCTTGATGTGTCAATGATGCTTTCTCCTCATATAGTCCTCTTAAAAGCTCATGTTGCATTCTTTCCCCTCCAATGTTAGTGATTAACTGGCTGGGCACCCCCTCCCCCAAACTGAAAAGAAGCTGAGCAATGGCTCACTGCTCCTAACTAATCCTTCATAATAACAGGCACCTATTGTAGTTACCTGGTCTCCTAGTTAAAAATAACTAGGCTGAAGAAGAGCTGCTGTGGTCTGCGGAACTCTTAGTACATGCTATTTGGTGGGCTAGTTATTTGCATATTATTTATTTGAAGATACTTCAGCTACAAGATTTCCTGAAAACGAGCTCCCATATTCAAAGCAAATGTGAAAAAACAACTCCATAAATTTAAGAACCAAAGCTGTCTTTTTGGCATTATATGGCAAAAATGTGTCAAGGTATAAATTTCTTTTCATTCTGGCCCATTGAAAGTAAACAGGACTAGCGTTAGGCCAAGTTGTTTAAGATGTTCTTTGACTTAGTGAAGGTTTACATTTCTAAAGTAACCAATTCCATCAATCTTCCTTGTGATTTCTTCCATTACGTTTATGGTAAGCCTTTGTATCTAGAAATTTGGATATTTACTTATGTATTATTTTAACTGAATGGCTTTACAAAAATTAAAAAAAAAAAACCACATACCTAAGATTCCTGAATATATGTGTGTGTGTATTTATATACATATACATGTACACACATAAAAACTTATTTTTTCTACTTTGGAAATTATTTCTTTATTTTTATTTTTTAAATTCTTTTTTTTAATTAACATATAATTGACAAATAAAATTGTCAGACATTTAAAGTTTACAACGTGATGATTCAAGATATGTATAGTTTTATATAAATTTATGTTAGTGTAAGATGGGTCTGTGAATCAACTTTTTTCCCTCACATAGGGTTTCACCAATAGCTATTACTAAAAAATCCTTTCCATTTCCCTTAGTTTGATTATAAATTAGGGCCTGTTTCTGGACTGTCAAATTGGTTCTACTGAGCCACTATATATGCATGTAAAAAATGAAAAGTAACCCGTGTTCCCCCCCAAAACCCCAATGATGCTGTATTAGAAGAGGTAACATCTACATCTTTTCCTTTTCCCTACATGATTACTTAGCAGGTACTCGGTAACTACTGAACAGAATAAATAACCCCAATACTAGTTCAACCCATCAAGGCAGGGTTTGGATAAGCATCAGATCTCACCTCCGGTTGATGAGATGACAGCAGAATAGTAACTCCTCAACTACTTACTTAAAAACTTCACTTCCTGATTATCTACCCAGTGTGGTTGACCAAATTTCCAGCAGCATGGGCACGTGTGCATGCACATGCAGGTTAGAGTTTGGGGAAGGAGTGTTGGTAAGCCTAAGTGACATCCTATATAGCAATAATGAATTTATGGTATTAATATGTAGTGTAAAGATTTAGATTTTTTTTTTGAACAACAAATACAACTAAAGGGGGTCTTATATTTCTGATGCTTCATTTCAAGTTAAAATTCTACTTTTTCAAAATCATCTAAGGGTTAAACATTGACTGTAAAAATCCGACACGTTTTATTACATTGGGCTCATATTTAAAAGCAAATATCTGAATTTGTCCAGCCAAAGCTGCAGTCAGTTCAAACTCTTGCCTTTTATGTCCTGCTGTCAGACAAAATTTGTTGTAGGTTTTGCAATAAGTATCCATCTTCCCCTTCCATGAGATGAACCATCAGTAGCATCCTAGACCTTAACCATCATGACACACTGAATATGCCCACTCAGTTAAGATTTAGACTCCAATATAATCTCACTAAAGTTGTGGAAGAGGCTTCCCAAATCCTAATGATACAAAAAGATGCTTAGTCCCACACACAATGGGTTAAATCCTTTGTTGCTTTCTCTGATATATTTTTCTTTTGATGGGGGGAGTGGGGTGTACATTATTTCGGTGAAGTCTTGATGGCTTTTAAGATAATAGTTTCCATTTACTGTATTTAAGAGTCTTCCATATATTATTGCATATTTAATCCTCTGAACAACCCCCAAAGTATTATCATTCCCATTGTACAGATGAAGAAATGGAAACTTAGAGCAATCTGTTCCAATGTTACATAGCTAAATAAGATGCAAAGCCAGGATCTGAATCCAAATCAGTCTGGCTCTAAACTAAAACCTGTATTTTTAACTGTGCTGTCTCACAAGATGAGGATACACTTTCTTGATTCTCAGCAGCTCACATTTCCAGGCGTAAAACACTAAATAGTCCATGTACTGTACTTGAGAATAAAATTGTGGACTAGAATGAAAGACATCAACACCTGTAGGTTTATTTTTGGCTGAGAAGCAGGTTATTGATTTTATGTTTGACCTCTCTCTACCAGAGAAGAAATAGAAGCAGCAATAAAACTGCATGCTGGTGGCAAAAGGGAAAATATATGGAGCAGAAGAGGCAAGAAGCAAAAAGAAAATGTCAAAGTAAGCAAAAGGCACCAAGAGGATAGAAACAGAAAAAGAGTAGGGGACAGAAACTCAAAAGTCCAAAGCTTCAAGGCTATTGTGAAACACATACAGTCATCCCTCAGTATCTTCAGGGGATTGGTTCTAAAACACAACCCCCCCCCCCCGCCACACCCGCCCAATACTAAAATCCGAGGATGCTCAAGTCCCTTTTATAAAATGGCATAGTATTTGCATATAACCTATGTACATCCTTCCACATACCTTAAATCACCCCTAGATTACTTATTATACCTAATAAAATGTAAAAGCTATATAAATAGTTGTAAATAAAATGTTCACAGTTGCCAGTGAGTGGAAAATTCAAGTTTTGCTTTTTGGAATTTTCTGGAATTTTTTTTCCTGAATATTTTTGTTCCATGCTTGGTTGAATCTGTGGATTCAGAACCTGTGGATATGGAGGGCCATCTGTAATGTGTTTCCTTTGTGAGTATTTTATTGATGATATGAGAAACAAAGCTTGGTTCTTAAAGAGCTGCAAAATTTCATAAGTATCTTTTTATAAGCCATTAAAATAAAAAGAATGTAACTTAACCTAAATCAATCATGATATATCCTTAACATGGAATAATGTGTAGTTATCTAAAATGTTATAGGAGACCATTTAATGTCATGAGAATGTTCACGGTATTTTCCTCTATAAACAAAGAAGATTACAAATATACAGAGATGGGTACCAATTTGTTAAAAAAAAGAAAAAGTGTACGTATAACATAACGAAATCACAATAGGAGTTTTATCTCTGGGTGATTTATGATTTTCTTCTTTGTGATTTAGGATTTCTCCTTTTTCTTCTGTTCCCAAATTTCCAACAATAAAAAGCTGTTACTTTTTTGGGGGAACCATCACTACTGTTTCCAAAACTTTTTCATCACCTGAACAGAAACTCTCTAACTATTCCCTCTGCCCCGTAGCGCCTAGTAACTCTATTTTCTCCTTTCAGTTTCTATAAATTTGCCTATTCTAGATAACTTGATATAAATGAAATCATACAATATTTGTTCTTTTGTGTCTGGCTTATTTCACTTAGCAAAATATTTTCAAGGTTTATCCACATTGTAGCATGTATCAAAATTTCATTCCTTTCTATTGCTATTCCATTGTAAGTATATACCACATTTTGTTTATGCATTCATCTGTTGATGGACACTGGGTTGTTTCCATCTTTTGGCTATTGTGAATAATGCTGCTATGAATATTCGTGTACAAGTTTTGTTTAAACACCTGTTTTCAACTCTTTTGGGTACATACCTAGGAGCAGAATTCCTAGATCATTTGTTAATTCTATGTTTAACTTTTTGAGGAGCCACCAAACTGTTTTCCACAATGGCTGCAACATTTTACGTTCCCACCTGCAGTCCACAAAGGTTCCAATTTCTCCACACCCTCTCCAACACTTATTTTTCCATTTTTAAAATAAGGTCACCCTAGTGGGGTGCGAAGTGGTATCTCATTGTGATTTTTTTTTTTTAACATCTTTATTGGCGTATAATTGCTTTACAATGTTGTGTTAGTTTCTGCTATATAACAAAGTGAATCAGCTATACGTATACATATATTCCCATATCCCCTCCCTCTTGCGTCTCCCTCCCACCCTCCCTATCCCACCCCTCTAGGTGGTCACAAAGCACCGAGCTGATCTCCCTGTGCTATGCGGCTGTTTCCCACTAGCCATCTATTTTACATTTGGTAGCGTATATTTGTCAGTGTTGCTCTCTCACTTCGTCCCATCTTACACTTCCTCCTGCCCGTGTCCTCAAGTCCATTCTCTACATCTGTGTCTTTATTCCTGTCCTGCCCCTATGTTCATCAGAACCACTTTTTGTTTTTAGATTCCATATATATGTGTTAGCATACGATATTTGTTTTTCTCTTTCTGACTTACTTAACTCTGTATGACAGACTCTAGGTCCATCCACCTCACTACAAATAACTCAATTTCATTTCTTTTTATGGCTGAGTAATTGTATATATGTGCCACGTCTTCTTCTCATTGTGGTTTTGATTTGCATTTCTCTTATGATTAATGATGCTGAGCATCTTTTCATGTGCTTATTGGTCATCTGTATATCTTCTCTGGCAAAACATCTATTCAAGTCCTTTGCTCAGTTTTGAATTGGGTCGTTCTGTTTTTTTGTTGGTGAGAGGTAGGAGTTCTTTATATATTCTGGATATTAATTCATTATCAGATATATGATTTGCAAATATTTTTTCCCATTCTGTGAGTTGTCTTTTTCATTCTCTTGATAGTGTCTTTTTTTTTAAATTTTATTTATTTATTTATTTATTTATTTTTGGCTGTGTTGGGTCTTCGTCTCTGTGCGAGGGCTCTCTCCAGCCGCGGCAAGCGGGGGCCACTCTTCATCGCGGTGCGCGGGCCTCTCACCATCGTGGCCTCTCCCGTTGCGGAGCACAGGCTCCAGACGCGCAGGCTCAGCAGCTGTGGCTCACGGGCCCAGCCGCTCCGCGGCACGTGGGATCTTCCCAGACCAGGGCCCAAACCCATGTCCCCTGCATTAGCAGGCAGACTCCCAACCACTGCGCCACCAGGGAAGCCCGATAGTGTCTTTTGATGAACAAAATGTTGTAATTTTTTTTTTAATTTTTATTTATTTATTTATTTTTAATTTATGGCTGTGTTGGGTCTTCGTTTCTGTGCGAGGGCTTTCTTTAGTTGTGGCAAGTGGGGACCACTCTTCATCGCGGTGCACGGGCCTCTCACTGTCGCAGTCTCTTGTTGCGGAGCACGGGCTCCAGACGTGCAGGCTCAGTAGTTGTGGCTCACGGACCCAATTGCTCCGCGGCATGTGGGATCTTCCCAGACCAGGGCTCGAACCCGTGTCCCCTGCATTGGCAGGCAGATTCTCAACCACTGCGCCACCAGGGAAGCCCAAATGTTGTAATTTTAATGGAATCCAATTTATCTATTTTTTCTTTTGTTGCCTGTGCTTTTGGTGTCATATCCAAGGAACCAAGCATTACTTTTTAAATCAGTTTTAAAAAAATGTAATTTTTAAAAAACATCAGGGGGAAAAAGTAGTTGCTAGTAGTGGGGTAGAAAATGTAGGAGGTGTAAAGCAATTATACTCCAATAAAGATGTTAAAAAAAAAAAAGAAAATGTAGGAGGAGGCATAGTTTATTGCCTCTCATTCTGAATACAAAGCACATTATAACACAGCTTAAAACAAAGATTGTTTCAAGTGTCCAAATTCCTCCTCTTACTAGAATATGGCCTGGTAGAGGAGCTCTTGGTCCAAAGGTACATATAAAAGCTTCTCTACATCATAAATCAACTATACCTCAATAAATAAAAATAATTCAAATCAACATTAAAATATGTTCTGGGGAATACTATGAAAATCACCATAAGAGGGATTACTTATGATTTTGTAAAAAAGATTACTAAAAACAGTCAAGATTAAGATCATGAAGAATATAAGTTATCTGTTTAACGAAAAGTTGTAGAAACAAGAATAAATCTAGGGCTTCCCTGGTGGCGCAGTGGTTGAGAATCTGCCTGCCAATGCAGGGAACACGGGTTCGAGCCCTGGTCTGGGAGGATCCCACATGCCGCGGAGCGGCTGGGCCCGTGAGCCACAATTACTGAGCCTGCGCGTCTGGAGCCTGTGCTCCGCAACAAGAGAGGCCGCGATAGTGAGAGGCCCGCGCACAGCGATGAAGAGTAGCCCCCACTTGCCACAACTAGTGAAAGCCCTCGCACAGAAACGAAGACCCAACATAGCCATAAATTAAAAATAAATAAATAAATAAAAATTAAAAAAAAAAAAAAGAATAAATCTATATGCTGTTTCTAAAAAAAAAAAAGCTTCTTTACTTCAAACTTTCAACTTATCAACTTTCATAATGAAAACAAAGCTACCCACTGGATAAAGAGCTCATCAATTTGGTTCACCAACTACAGATGGCATGTCAGTGCACAGTGTCTACTTTGGACTTAAAAACTAGTACACTTGGCAACAGCCCTTTGGTATTAAGTAGTTTTATACATTTTATGCAATTTACAATTGACCCCCAAGACTCACATCTTAAGAGAAGCTCTGGTAAAGAGATTTATTCCTGGGTGTGTAAACACCAGTTCTATCATCTGTTACTTTAAAAAGACCCCTGTTTCTATTTCTTTGTTATTCTCTCTCTCTCTTTTTTTAAATTAAATTATTTATTTATTTTTGGCTGTGTTGGGTCTTCGTTGCTGCACACGGGCTTTCTCTAGTTGCAGAGAGCGGGGGCTAGTCTTCGTTGCAGTGCGCGGACTTCTCACTGCAGTGGCTTCTCTTGTTGCAGAGCACGGGCTCTAGGCGCGCGGGCTCAGTAGTTGTGGCACACGAGCTTAGCTGCCCCACGGCATGTGGGATCTTCCCGGACCAGGGCTCAGACCTGTGTCCCCTGCGTTGGCAGGCGGATTCTTAACCACTGCGCCACCAGGGAAGCCCTCTCTTCTTTTTTAAAAAGCTTGTAACCTTAGAAAAAGAGCTAAGCCTAATGTCCAGTGCTAATGGGAGTGGTTAAAAATAAACACTAATGGTTGTTGCTGACACTTTTTACACTGGTGCCTAATTGTTGTTCAATTTAGTCCTGTTCTATAGAAGCTGAATATACCTTCAGCCGTGCTCTTTTCTTTGCTTTCCTGGTAGAGTCCTCTTTACTGTTCCCAAGCCTCTTTACAGGCCAAAGGTCCTTTCAGCCACCACTAACTGATCAACAGCCTGCTAGTGGGCTCTAGCCCACGTGGAACTTGTAGTTCCAAGTTCTTTCTAAAGGAGAAAGACTGACATGCTTGTTTACTGACGCTAGGAGTGAGGGCAAGAAGGAGGAGGGTGCACCTGCAACGAATCTCAGCTCCCAGTCAATACTAGTTTCAGGTTTTCTAGTCCTCTCTAGAGATAGGGGTAGAGGAAGAGATCATAAGAAAATAAATAAGTCACAGTTTCTGGAAACCTGTAAGCATAGCTGCAGCTTGGCCTGCAGCAATATAGTACAGGAAACTGGCTAGGACTGAGAGAGGAGGGAGTTATAAGAGGAGGTCTGAGAGGAAAGCTGGTTTGGAACTGTGGGTACTACTGCCTCTGTGGAAGCCCCAACTAGGGGAATGTAGGAATTGCTCACTTCCCATAGCTGATCTCTGGTATATTACTGTCTAATATTTAATCTTGCCAAGTGATTAGAGATTATGCAAATTTATGAGCACTGTTTCTTCCAGGACATAAGTTCAAATCACAGATACACGGAAAGGGTGAACATAATCAGAAATTCACAAGAGTGAGTAGCATTCAGAGATTTTGAAAAGACCAGGGAAAATTAGGACCATCTGTGGTTCATCTACCAACTAAGATTTTTTTTCCTAAATTGGATGTTATCTGAAAACTTTTTTATGGGTTTGCCATGTAGTAATATCAGGAACTTTGGTAAAGAGTGCCATATTTCAAGGAAAAGTCTAGTCCCAAATCTGTCTACTTCAGTGAAAATTATTAGAGAGAATGTTTTGCTATGCTATAAATTCTTTTGTCTTATGTCTTAACAAACCTCATGCAGGCAGAACCTAAAATCAGCTTAACAGCAACATTTCCAGGTTTTTATCTCACTTACCCTGGCAATCCATTCATCTACAAGTCATGGATTTGACTGTAGGGAAGGATCAAATCATGCATGGATCTTTCAAAACCAGAAACCCAAAGGCAGAAATGTGATTATTATTCCTTTAGAGAGAATACTTCCAAAGAGAATCTTAATCTTAGTAAAGGGCTCCTGGTAAAGAGCTTCCCAGGAGCCCTTTACTAACATTCTAAGTAGAAATCTGTGAGGTTATCCAATAAAACAATTTGGGATAAAGTCTTCTGCAGAAATGTTTGAAACCTATGGAGCAGTGGTTCCCAACTTGCTGCACACTGGATGCACCTGGAGATCTTTAAAAACTACTGACCCCTGGCTCCCACCTACAGCCACTCTGATTTCGTTTAGCTAGGTGAGACCTGAGCACCATGGCTTTTTAAATCCCCGCCCCACATTCTAATGTGCAGCAAAACGTTCTGGGAATGACAGGAAACAAAAATCCTAAACCCTTATTTCTGGGATCTTTTGGGGCAGAATGAGCCAAAGAAAGCACAAAGGTAACACCCATCATCCTGAAACCATTTTCACATGACTATTGTATTCTCTCTCCACAGATATTCAGGTACAAGTATAATAGAGGCCAGCTGAAACCATTATTAGGCAAGTACCAATTTGGGGAGTAGGTTAGGTAGATCTGATGCTGCTAAAACTCTAAGCAGGAAAAGAAAACTATATCCTAGGACAGGTTAGAGACGTAAGGCCAAAGTGGAACATCCACCAAATGTAAACCACTCCACCCCCAGACTGCGGGGACCAGGAGGCTGGGGAGGAAAGCTAAAGATCTGATATAGCTCCTCCTCCCACCTACAAGTTCTCACACCATGGAAACTGTGTAAGTGTAACAAAGGCTGGTTTACCACACCCTGAAATCTCACATCCTCCCTTTCCTCTTGGTAAGGAAACCACACAGTGTATAACCATAGTGAGAGGTGGCTCAGCAGAGGCCATCGTGCCTTCGACTGTCCAGCTACAGTCCTTGTCTGAAAACCACTGGGAGTAAGAAGGAAGGTATCATCTCAATGGGACAGCTCTGAGGAAATACTTGCCTGGGGTTGAGATGGAATCACACTTGTCCACAGTTTTACTGCTTTATGACCTAGCAGGAAGAATCAGGATAAGAATATAGCTAGGGGCTAGCCTACAAGAGGTACTTTCCCTTTCAGGCTTCTTCAGCTAGAAGCTGAGAGATGCAGGTAAATGCTGAAGCTTCTTTTTCTTTCCGGTAATCTCCACTTGGCGTTTTCAGGGTTTGTTAACAGAGTAGAACTGAACCACACTGAGGCTCTCAGTGCCAAGGAGATGGGAAATAGTAATGTAGGAGAGGAACAGCTGGGATCAGAGGGTGGATCCTCTTCTGCCCAGACTGGCTTGGGCAGCAATGCCTCTCTTTATTTTGTGCAGTTCTAGATTTCCTTCCCTTCTCTAACTTGTGACAATAAGTATTCTAAAATTTTTTTTAAATTAATTAATTAATTAATTTATGGCTGTGTTGGGTCTTCGTTTCTGTGCGAGGGCTTTCTCTAGTTGTGGCAGGCGGGGGCCACTCTTCATCGCGGTGCGCGGGCCTCTCACTATCGTGGCCTCTCTTGTTGCGGAGCACAGGCTCCAGACGCGCAGGCTCAGTAGTCGTGGCTCACGGGCCCAGTTGCTCCGTGGCATGTGGGATCTTCCCAGACCAGGGCTTGAACCCGTGTCCCCTGCATTGGCAGGCAGATTCTTAACCACTGCGCCACCAGAGAAGCCCAAGTATTCTAAAATTTTTGATGGCCTCTGTTATGGGTTGAATTGTGTCCCTCCCCAAAAAGATATATTGAAGTCCAAACTCCCAGTACTTCAGAATGTGATCTTATTTTGAAATAGGGTCCTTACAGAGACAATCAAGTTAAAATGAGGTCATTTAAGTGGGCTCTAATCCAATATGACTGGTGTCCTAATAAAAAGGATAAATTTGAACACAGTGACGGACTCACTCAGAGAGAAGAAAATGTGAAGGCACACAGGAAAAAGAAAGTCATGTGACTGGAGTGATGGCACCTACAAACCAAGGGACACCAAGGACTGCTGGCAAACACCAGATGCTAGAATAGGCAAGAAAGAATTCTTCCCTCAAACCATCAGAGAGAACACAGCTCTGCCAACACCTTGATTTCTGACTTCTAGCCTCCATAGCCATGAGACAATAAATTTGTTGTTTTAAGCCATCCAATTTTTGGTACTTTGTTATGGCGGCCCACTAATACAGCCTCAAAAGCAGACTGGTAATTATTACACAAGTCAGATTTTACTTCAGCCTCAGTGAATTACTGCCACTAGCCAAGGAGATTACAGTCTAGGTCAGTGGTTCACCAGTAGGGTGGGTGGAGAACAGTGGTGATGGCAGCAAATCATAAATCTTGGGAGCTATTTCACAATAAACCTGCCCAAGCTCCATCCTGAACCTGATGATTCAGAATATGAGTGTGGGATAGCTAACATGTATTTTAAACAAGCTCTGCAAGTGGTATCACTGACTTGCTCTGATTTTGTACCACCCCCCAACTGAGTAATCCTAAGCTTAAATAAAAGGATAAAACTTCAGGTCTTTCCCAAATTGATCTGTAGACTCAATATAATCAAAATCTCAGCAGGTTTTTCTTTTTTCCCCAAGTAAAAATTTACAAGCTGATCCTAAAATCTATATGGAAATGCAAAAGGCCAAGAACAGCCAAGGCAATCTTGAAGAAGTATGATAAAGTTGGAGGACTTACACTACGAGATATGAAGACGTATAGAGCTATAGTTATTAAGACAGTATAGCACTGACACAAGACTAGACGGATGGATGACTGGAACAGAAGAGAGAGCCCAGAAATAAACCCATTCATATGTCACTTGACTTATGACTTATGTGACACTGAACTGCAGTGCAGGAAAGGATGGTCTTTTCAATAAAGTGCTGTGTCAATTATGTATCCATATGAAAAAAATAGAATCTTGACTGTAAATTCACATCCTAAAAAAAATCAAATTCAGATACACTACAGATCTAAATATGAAATGAAAAACAATAAAGTTCTCAGAAAAAAAATATAGGAGAATATCTTCATTATTTTGGGAAAGGCAAAGTTTTCTTAAACAGGATACAAAAAAGCACTAACTATAAAAGAAAAAAATGATAAACCAGACTTTATAAAAACAAAGAACTTCCATTCACGAAAAAGTAGGAAACAGGAGAAGATATTTATGATATGTATATCTGACAAAGGACTCTTAACCACACTATACAGAGAACTCCTAACAAATCAGTAAGAAAACATACAACCCAATCCAAAAATAGGTAAAAGATTTGAACATGTAATTATAAAATGAGATTTCCAAATGTCCAATAAGTACATGAAAAGATGCTTAATTTCATGACTTATCATGGAAATGCAAACTAATACCACAGTGAGATACCACTACACATCAACCAGAATGGCTAAGGTGAAAAAGACATAAGGTCAAGTGTTGGCAAGGATGCAGAGCAACCAGGCTTCTAATTGGAAGTAGGAGTATAAATTGGTTCAGACACTTTGGGAAACTGGCAACATCTATTAAAGCTGATCATATGCCTACCTTATGATCTAGGAATTCCATTCCTAAGTATACACAGAATAGAAATATATTTATATTTCTATAATAGAAATACACAGAATAGAATATATTTCCCCAAAAGACAAGTACAAAAATTTTCACGGCAGGACTTCCCTGCTGGCGCAGTGGTTAAGAATCCACCTGCCAATGCAGGGGACACGGGTTCGAGCCCCGGTCCGGGAAGATCCCACGTGCCGCAGAGCAACTAAGCCCATGTGCCACAACTACTGAGCCTGCACTCTAGAGCCTGTGAGCCACAACTACTGAAGCCTGCGAGCCTAGAGCCCGTGCTCCGCAACAAGAGAAGCCACTGCAATGAGAAGCCTGCGCACCGCGATGAAGAGTAGCCCCTGCTCCCTGCAACTAGAGGAAGCCCATGAGTAGCAATGAAGACCCAATGCAACCATAAATAAATAAATAAATAAATAATAACAAAAATTTTTTTCACAGCGACATTTTCCACAACAGCCCCAAACTAAAAACAACCCAAATGTCCATCAACAACTGAAAGTAAGCAGTGTTATACTCACATTATATTCATGAAATACTGTAAAATAATGAGAATAAACAAAGTACAACTACATGCAACAACACGGATGAATTTCACTGGCATAATGTTGAACAGCTACAAGGGTATACAAACACGTAAGAAAGTACATACTCTATGTTCAAAATGTGTAACACTACTCTTGAAAATTCAGGGACCTGTATGCTTATGATTTGTGCACATACTTATATTTATATTATTGTTAAATAAGACCTATTAACGAAAAACAAAAAGAAAAACTTTGGGTTTGTGACTCCTGTAGATCAGTGCCAGGAGCAGCTGAAATGCAGACTAGTTCTATACTTTAGGCAGTCTGTGCAACCTCCAGGGTGGCAGACCAGTCTAATATCTAATGCAACAGCATCTGGGTGTGGCGGCGGGGGGGTTCCTACTTTCTTCACCCATATTGATACTCAATTCTGGGAGATTTTTAAAATACAACAATTCTAAGGAGCAGGGTAAAAACTAAAAAGCAGAGGGGATCTTGCTTAATGGGAAGATGCACTGTATTTCAAGTGTATTGAATGATATGGGAAAATTTTCAAAAGATGGGACTAATCAGAGTCAAAGAAGAAGAAAGCAGGTTGTTCACTAAATTAGTTCAGGGTTAAAAGTTTCATTTGATTATGAGTTCAATGGGGGTAGAAAATTATTTGATAGCAGTCTTTCAGGCTTTTTTTAGACATCCTAAAAAGAAAATAGAGTACAATTTGTGGGAGGGGAGCTACTCAATTTCTCCCCGCAGCCTTTTTGTCATAGACCTTGTTGCTATGGAGAAGGCCATGAAGGCAGCAACTAAGGGAAATAAAGGCTCTGGCAGGAGTAAGCACAGGGACAGCGGTTTAAACAAAAATTCCTTATGTAATTAGCAAGTAGCAGGGCCTATAAATGACCCACTTTCCATTTTTTCCTAACCCCTAACCCTCTAAAAGTACATGGGCCTGGTTTGCCACTATAATTTAACTCAAATACAGAGAAGCCTAAATGGGCCTAACAAAGCCTAAGGCTGGCAGACAAAACACATGGCCATTTAGCAGTGCTGCCTCATGCCAGGGGGAATCAGCTACCTATCCATCCTGTCCTGGGGAAATTATCTCCAGCTGCCTAAATTATAAAGTTGGTGCCCTATGATTTCTTTGTTCTGTAAAGCCTAAGGGAGATGGGATAATGAAGCAGCAGAAGAGGTAGAGAACAGCCTCTCGTTTCACAGAATAGTCAGACACACAGAGGGGGTGTGGAGAGAGAGAAAGAGAGAGAGAAAGAGAGAGAGAGAGAAAATCTCACTGGTATCAAGAGGCAGCAGCAGCGACCTGCAAGCAAAGCTCTGCCTGAACTGGTCTGAAACTCCTGCTGTGGGAGAAAAAGGTTAGTTGCCAAGTTTGTTAACAGCTTCTGCCCATCATTGTTATAGCAGCTTTATCCATCAGGGCAGGGCCAGGACCTGTTTTTTCTTTTTTTAATAAATTTATTTATTTATTTATTTATGGCTGCGTTGGGTCTTCCTTGCTGCGTGCCGGCTTTCTCTGGTTGCAGCGAGCGGGAGCTACTCTTCGTTGAGGTGCGCAGGCTTCTCATTGCGGTGGCTTCTCTTGCTGTGGAGCATGGGCTCTAGGTGCGTGAGCTTCAGTAGTTGTGGCACGTGGGCTCAGTAGTTGTGGCTCGCGGGCTCTAGAGCACAGGCTCAGTAGTTGTGGCGCACGGGCTTAGCTGCTCCGCGGCATGTGGGATCTTCCCGGGCCAGGGCTCAAACCCGTGTCCCCTGCATTGGCAGGCAGATTCTTAACCACTGCGCCACCAGGGAAGCCCCAGGACCTGTTCTTAGCAGTGTAAGCACTGAAATGGGAGGGTACAACATCTTCCAGCAGATCTTGCCACAACCAGTGATTAACAAAGACAGTTCCCTCTTCTGTCCCACACAAATGATCACAGAATCATAAATATCAGAGCTGGAAGGACCACAGAGATAAGCAGTCTAACCTCCTCATTTTACAAATGAGCAAACTAAATATCAGACCAGTTAGATAACCTCATCAACAGAGCAAGAGAACTCGAAGGTCTCTAATGGAGCCTTTTCCCCTTGGAATCATGTGCCAAAGCTCAGTCAGCCAGGGCTAGTGATTAGACTCAGTTTATACCAGAACTCTATTTATTGCCTAGGTATCACTTCCGGGGTTCATACATAAGTATCAGGAACTAAATTATTTGTTAGAGGATGGCATTAGTAACAACATAGGTCTGTCTTTGAGCCCATCTGAGAGGGTTTTGTTACTGAAATACCAAAAGAATCTCATTTGAAACAACCCTTACCTATCTGGCAAGCCTGCAGCCTGGCCAACTTAACTGCCGGACAGTCCTTTGCTGGCAGGCAGGGAGGAGGTGGGTAAGAGTGCACAAAAGAATCTCTTTCCTTTGGAGATTAGTTTATTTTGCAATTTGCAAAATGAAACTCAAAAAAGGCTGTAACTGAAATTTTTCCTTAGGGCTTCCGGATTTAAATCTGTGACAGTGGACAGGTAACATAATCCACAGGGCTGTTCAAACATGTAACTGCCCTAAGGCACCCCCTGGGAGCAAACTGCTAGGTGGAAAGAATATGTTGGCTGTTGTTTTGTGTAGAGGAGGGGCTAGGAGAAAGTAAGTGTTGATTTCCCCAATGTTTCCTTTGTGTGGCTGCCGTTGCCATGTGGTGGTCTGTTGCTATGAGATTTGTGGTGCCAGACAATGGCTGCTGGCTCTTTATGCCTGTGCTATTGGTAGAGCTGTTTCTGCAGGAGTCAGGCTAGTAAGCAATTGGCTACGCAGTGGAGAAACCCTGGTCACTGTGCACCATCCCTCTCCGGGTAAGTGCTGCCTGAGGCAAGACTGAAGGTGAAGGAGTGTTAATTATAGCCAAGGAAAAAGAAAAATCAGTAGCTGAGAACCATCTTAACTTTCCAGTACAAATACCTAAAATTAGATATTTCATAGTTCACACACGTACTTTCCTACATCAGAATCACACAGAATAAACCAAGGGTAACTATCAAGGTTACCATTTCCATGAAAGATTAATGGATAGCCTCTTCCTGTTAGTGAGAAGGACAAAGACACCCACAGTCGGGATCTGTAATCAGATGAGGATGAAGAACCGCTGAGGCAGGTTCTCAGCGGAGCTACCACAGGCTAACTAACTTCCTGCTAAGCAAAACCACTGCCTATTACTCTGATAATGAGAAAACTTTGTCCCACAGACCAAAGTACAGGGCTCAACCACAGAGTTTGAAGCAGGGCCAACTGTTTTGCTAGGTAACAGGGGCCAGAGTACACAGAAGTCACCCTGGCTCTGTGTAGATGTCAGCTATTTACCCACCCTCATCCTTCTCCCATAGATTACTCTTTCCATCTCAGAGCAAATATACACTTTTAGAGTATATGTAATTTAAATACCACCTAGCCCCTATGATATTCAACATGGTAAACCACTAGCTATATATGAATATTTAAATTTAATAAAATTTAAAATTCAGTCCCTCAGTTCCACGTGCCACATTTCAGGTGCTCAATATCATGTGTCACTAGGCTATGGTTTTGGAGAGCATATTTCCACCACAAAAAGTTCTACTGGACAGGACAGATCTAACCCAAGACCCCATAAATTAGAAATCTAAGGCCAGGAGAAGTTCAGAGACTTATCCAAGATCACATGGGTAGCTAAATGCACAATCTGTTCTGGAATTCAACTCTCCAGACTCCAGTTCAGAGATATTTGTTCTGTACTACTATGCCTTTAGGGCACTATTATTCCTTAAAACAATTCATCTCAAACAGCTGCAGACACTCCTAGTTGTTGGACTAAAAATGTATACCCTGATGTGGAGATGGGGACGCATAGCCTTTCCATGTTTTTTTGTGCACATATATGACAAAACCTTTACCAAGTGCAAAAACTGAAAACTTTCTCCTCCTCACCAAATCATTAAGCTAGAATTCAGCTGTGGAGGATAAGGCCAAGCTTATCACAGAGCTTTTCATACCCTCTGGAATACAACGGAGTTGCACTCACTTCAGCTTCAAAAATGTGGCCTTATAGCACTACAACTTCTGTCTTTCTGATATTTTGGTAAAGAAGACTGGAGAAAAAGAATTTTAGAGATGTTGTAAGAGGGATTTCTACATGGAGTGGGATGGTGAACCTAGATAAATGATTATCAAAGCTTTTTTTTTTTAACAGCAGAATCCTCTTCAAATATAGTTTTACAAAGGAGCTTAACATATAAATCACCCAAAAGTAGAACCGCTCTGGGTTGCATCTGGTTGGGTAGCAGAGATGGGGGCTTCAGTAGCTGTGGCACATGGGCACAGTAGTTGTGGCTCACGGGCTCTAGAATCAGGCTCAGTAGTTGTGGTGCACAGGCTTAGTTTCTCCACGGCATGTGAGATCTTCCCGGACCAGGGCTCGAACCCGTGTCCCCTGCACTGGCAGGTGGATTCTTAACCACTGCGCCACCAGGGAAGCTCTGAAACGATTCATTTTCAAGATGCCGTAGTCAACTAGTATTGGATCCACGCTGACTCCAAGGTTTAAGCCATAGATTCTAATAACTTAAAAGCTGGATATGTCCTTATTGGTCATTTAGTTCAACTATACTTAAGAGATGAGGTAACTACAGTCCAAAGAAGTTAAGGAATTTGCCCAAGGTCACACAACAATAGTGGCAGAGATATAGAGGTCTCCTGATTTTCACTCTAGGGCTCTTTCCACTATACCACAAATTCTGTCTAGAAAGCTCATTTGCTGAAGTAAAATATATCACTAGTGATGGCCTTCGACTTAGTGCTGTAGTCTAGAAAGAACCTGTAGCATTTCCTGGAATTCTTATCTAATAAGTCAGCTTTGCCTTTCTTTAAAATGCCGTAGAAGCCAGTAAGCAATTTTGCCTCAACAAAAGTATATGTTTCCAGGACCACGGGTTAAGGTAAGATTTGTGAACCAGAAATAGACTTGGAACCTGTTATTTTGACTTGAAGTGAGGTGGGACAAAGTGAAATCGGGGGAATCAGACCTCTGTATAAATGCTAAGAATACGTCTTAAAAAAGCCAAGGAAGACACTCCAGGTTATACTTGGGTCTTCTTAATAGTCCTAAGGTTGAGCCTAGTTAAGGAGGATCTTTGTAGTGCTGGCTGAATCACGTGAACAGTCTAAAAAGGAGATGGGATCTGCAGGAATTTCAAAATGCCTCCAAGGCAAGGTTTACAGTGAGAGATAGGAAAGGAAGCAACAATGCAGGACGGGTAAGCAAAGAAATCAGGAAGAATTGAGGTCATGACCCCTACACCTGTTCTCAGCAAGGTGGCTCAGTTCTGTAGGAACCGCAGGATCCTCCATTCCCCTCAGAGGCCAGGCATTCATAGCTTCTCTCTAAGCCGTAAGGGTTTTTCAGTTTGAAGACAGTAGTTTGCCAGGCAAAGAGACAGAAAGTATAAAAAGTTGGGGTAGCAGACAAAAAAACCTAGAGGGCTGGAAGGATTTTTTTAAAAAGTATCTGTATGTAGTTCTTATCATTAACTTGAAAACTGACTCAGTACACTAGATCTTACAGATCTGCAGAGAATGATCTTTGCAGGAAATCTCTGTTTAAAGATGAAAAGGAATGTGAACCAGTTCTGATCCTAATTCAGAACTTTGCCCACAGACAGTTCAGGTGAAGGCCCTCTGGGACGGCCAGAAAGCAAAGTAGAGTATATCATTGCAGAACAGTTCTCTTTCCCTTGGGATGAAAGAAAAAGAAAAGAGAGGTAATAAGCCCTGAAATACAACATGATAGGTGGGAGAAAATATGGTATTAAACGTAGAGGACTAACATCTTACAGGTTTAAATAAGTTAGAGTGATCTTAAACTTGGTGAAAGTAATATTTATTCTGAGTTTCAGAGAAGGTATAGAATTCTGGAAAGTACCTGATTTTATAGTATCTATTAGATATATATTAACATAGATCCAGAAATGACAATGAGATGGTGTAAGCATCCATTCATTCAAATAAATATTTGTGAGGGCCTACTATAGATGCCAGCCATTAAGTACTGGGGATATAATGGTGAGCAAAACACAGTCTCTGAGCTCACAGAACTTTTGGAACAGTGGAAGAGATAGACATTAACAGAAAAATACAATTATATACAAAATTGCAAATTGTGATAAGTGCTGTGAAATAAAGTACAGGGTGCATTGAAAGTGTGTAACAGGGGAACTTGGTGATAGGCTGCCAGTGACAACCAGAAAGTCTTTCAGAGCAAATAATTAAAAAAAAAAGAAAAAAAAAATCTATGCTAACATCTCCCTGGCAGGGAGGGAGAACAGGAATCCTCAGATTAAAAGGTAACCATTGTTCTCAGGAGAGTGAAAGGGTTATTAGCCTCACTCTCAGAGTTTTTATCAGGTTCACAAAAAGCATACTGCCCTTGGAGAAAGTCACTACCATAAAGATGGGAAGAATACAGTAAATTGGCAGAAAATTGATGTTTTCTATCTTCAATATATTGAAGCAAGAGGCCCTGAAGTTTGCTTGGTGGCACAGAGCTGTGATCTGGATATGTTTGTCATTCCAACAGACTCTGGCTGTTTAGATATTTGGCCACAGGCAGATGAGATTTTTAAAATCAGAGATAGCCACTTGTGATTTCCAGATTGTATATTGTATACACACATACAGAGTCAACCTCTAGGTCAACCTGTCTCTTTACTGTCTCTGCATCAGTTTCTAACACAATAGGATTATTTTCTTTTTCTTTTTGCATTATGGTCTCAGGCACACAATAAAACCTTATCAGCAATGTTATTCTGAAAGCTGAAACTTTACTATATTGCTAACAACGAGAGAGCCAAGAACACAGAATTCTTAACCTGTATCACATCAGCACCTACTGCATGGAAAACCTTAAATAAATACTGGATCGCAGCAAAATATTCAGAGAGACAGACTGGTTTTTATTGAAATGACTAGAATGAAATGCCTGAATTTCCACAGGCAGCCTGATAAGATTGCTTATGATCATCAGAGATAATTAGCTGTGCTCCTCTGGGCCTCTAAACTCCTCAGAGTGGGGATGCTTTGAAAGCCTGGTTACTAATGCAGAGACATGATGGGACTCTGAGGACCAGCCTCTCTAACCACATATTCTTTCACAAGGACTTGGATTCTTTATAAAAAGAAGGTATACTGAAATCAGATCGCCGCAGATGGTACCAAGGGATCTGAAATACCTGGTTAAGTCCCTTTGCACCCCTAATTCTTCAGGTTTACAAACTTTCAAAGCAGAAGAGATTCTGTTCTCAGGGGCAAGTAGAACATACAAGAAGTCTGGATGGTAGCCTTGGGCAGCAGCACCCTACAGTGAGCCAACTGCTTAGTGGATACCTGAAAACAAGACCATGTAAACAGCTCCCTGTTGCCTGGGTCTATAGAATCTGTACTAAGTGACAGATGCGTAAAGTGGCGTGGGTGGCTGGGCAATGAGGCAGCCAGTGGGAAGGAGATGGCTGCACTTCCAGGTGCTAAAGAAGGCAAGAGCTGCATATCCAATGAGCCAACCAAGTCAACTTAGGGGTGACTGTTTTCCATTTTCTTGACTCCCACGGCTGCCCTTTTATTACTTTTTCTCTTCAAGCCTGACCCAAAAGTTCATTTATATTCATATTCTCCCATATAAAATGATAGGGAAATGGAGAGTATAGACACAGTTTGAATTACTGCATGGCCAGCACCTATCAAATGACTGCTTAAGTACCAGGGCCAACACCGTTGAATAGCTATGAAGGGGAGATAATTAATTTAAAAAACTGGCAATCTCTAGAAGCTAGGCAATTTTACAGACAAGTTTGTTATAATCCTCTGGGTAGGTATCCCCAGCAAACTATGGTCATTTGGACTCCTAATAAATACTCGGTATTATTTATAACAATAAGCCCCCTGTTGACAGAAGCAGGTTGAGAAGGGATGGGAAAGCCACACATAGCACTTACCATCTTCTGTTTCCTGCCACACGATGCCCTCAAGGTTGACGCTTGTCCCAGGTTCGCAGGGGCCCAGGCACTCGGGCTCCGTGGCCAGAGCCACATCACATGTGTTGACCCCAACTGATCGGGTACGAACCATGATCTGCTCACAGGGGGATGCGATGTCATTATTGGCCACTGGCACCAAAAGGTGCAGTGGCAGCACTGCTGGTGTGGAGACAGGGGACTCCATCTGTGGGGGAAGAGAAAGTAGTAGCTGAGTTACAAGGAAGATATTTATAGGAAATAACTTCTCTGTATTTAATCTAGTCCTACATCCTTTCCTGCCAGAGTGCAGAGGGCTTTAAATATAAGACTTTGGTCCTCACTTTCAAGTTCTAGCTCATGACACCATTACAAATCTAAGTGGTTTAGATGAGTGCACCCTGGACTAGGAGAAGCTCTATTTCTTATTAACAATCCTCCTCATAAACTGTGCTTGGCTAAAAGTGTATTAAAAAACTTGTCTCATTTAAAAATCTCTAGTGAAAGAGAATCAGGGCCAGACTTCAATAGCAAGGGAGCACACAGATTGATGAGAAAGAAAAGGCTCAGCTTCTGAGGCATGTTCTACTGCTACCACTTTGCTTCCCTCCAATCTATCATTCAACAAATAATACATTAATCAGGTATAAAGTCCAAGAATACAGGTAGGATTAAAGAAGGGGAGAAATATCCAGATCCTAGGAATGCCACTTCAGGAAGACTAGAGCTTTAATTCATCTTTGGGTAGAAGGAAATCTACTTAAAAGTTACAGGAGGGCTGGGAGCAACCTGTCGGGGGTTTCTAACCCACAGAGATTATAACAGCGATTGGTTAATGAGAATGGCATTTCGGAGTGTGAATCTAACATCAAGTGTACGTGTAAGAAACAGGAGGTACTGTTACTATCCAGAAACCAATCTATAGCAGTCTATAGTCAAACACAAGAACCAGCAATCTACCTCAAAAACTAGACCCTCTCACAAGAATGCAATTACTTAGATTCCAAGAAGAAAGCAACACATCTAGAGTTAAAAGAAAAATTGTAATAAAAAGCAATAATCCCTTAATTCTTTAAACCCCAGCATTTATCAGGTTGACAAAGTACCAACTCTGAGTCAATATTGCCTACACCCTAACTAAACAGTGTCTGGAATATGCAAAGGCACTCAATACACACACTGACTGATCTTCCCTAAAGATTAAGTATGATACCAATCAGAAGACCTAGAAAATAAGAGTCAAGGATTGGGACCCTCTTTCCCTTGTGAAAGATAGGTTGAACGTACTCCTTCAACAGACCCACACTGAAAGCAAGGCACACATGCACCCATAATCCAAGCTGCTGGACAGCTCTGCAACAGAACTCTGGTTCTGAAATAGTTTACTGCATGACCACCACTCTATCTATAATCCATCTCCCTCCTTTTAAACACATACATGCACGCGCATGCACACACACACACACACACACACCCCTACACCTTCCTGGCCTCGAACACTACCCTGGAAGCTGAGATCTGGGTACTGCATCCATTCTCTACAGGTAGCTCTCTGACTTCTTGGCTTACAAGTCAAGTGATGGTATTTGCAGACCATCACCATCAGAGTCCACAGAATGCTAGAACACTGATTCTGATCAATTCTGGTCCCTGAAAAGCTGCCAAAACCTTATCCTTATCTGTTTGTTGTTACACACATCCACCCTGTACTTCCCTAACTCCACCCTTTTCATAAAATGGAAGTGGAAGCCTGTCTAATGAATCTTCTGCATCATGGTAAATGCCAAAAGGCATTTTTGGTCTTTTGTACTCTTGAAAATCAGGCATTTATAATCCAGTTTGGAAAACTTCTTGGGATGTGGTAGATGCCTGAAAAACCCTTTAAAATTTCTAAGCACAGGGCTTCCCTGGTGGCGCAGCGGCTGAGAGTCTGCCTGCCAATGCAGGGGACACGGGTTCGAGCCCTGGTCTGGGAAGATCCCACATGCCGCGGAGCAACTAGGCCCGTGAGCCACAACTACTGAGCCTGTGCATCTGGAGCCTGTGCTCCGCAACAAGAGAGGCTGCGACAGTGAGAGGCCCGCGCACTGCGATGAAGAGTGGCCCCCGCTCGCCGCAACTAGAGAAAGCCCTCGCACAGAAACGAAGACCCAACACAGCCAAAAATAAATATTTAAAAAAAAAAAAAGGACTTCCCTGGTGGTGCAGTGGTTAATAATCTGCCTGCCAATGCAGGGGACATGGGTTCGAGCCCAGGTCCGGGAAGATCCCACATGCCGCGGAGCAACTAAGCCCGTGTGCCACAACTACTGAGCCTGCGCTCTAGAGCCTGTGAGCCACAACTACTGAGCCCGAGTGCCACAACTACTGAAGCCCGCATGCCTAGAGTCCATGCTCCGCAACAAGAGAAGCCACCACAATGAGAAGCCCGCGCACTGCAACAAAGAGCAGCCCCCACTCCCCGAATCTAGAGAAAGCCAGTGCTCAGCAACAGAGACCCAACGCAGCCAAAAATAAGTAAATAAATACGTTTAAAAAATAAATAAATAAATAAAATTGCAAAAAAATTAAAAAAAAAAATTTTTTTTAAATTTCTAAGCACAGATTTGAAGGTGAAAACAACAGAAAAAGTAAACTGGATTTCCTACTACTCCTGTGTAGAGCTGGACTCTGGCTCTAACCGTTAAGCATGCTGTAAGAAGGTGGTTCCTTAACTCTTTGCAAAGAAAGTTTCCTGGAGATTTTACCCGTGAGAGTTACTAGGAAGGGGAAATCAGAGACAGAGTATACAAACCATCTTTACTCTTAGCCTCACCTCTGTTTCTTGGTTCTTTCTCTTGGGGAAGAACTAAGACAGAAGCAACTTCACAGTTAGTATGTGCATTTTCTTTGCTTAAGAGTTTGTTCCCTTTTCTATACCTTTCTTCTACTAGCAAGAGAAATTCCTGCAAAGTCCTCTTTCTTGGACAAAGAAATTGGCCTGAACCTTTTAGGTCACTCCTGTGAACTTTCTGATTGCCTCGCTTGAGCAAGTCCTATTGCCAACCTGTCCCATCGTTGAGGCAGCAATCCTAATCAGAGAAGGCGGTAAGTCCCCAGGGAGTCACCTACACACTCTGCCATCAACGACAGCTCTTTTCTGTAAGTGGTTTCATTTCCTGTTAGGTTATTCAGTGCTGCTGGGAGGCCAGGGAAAAGATAAGCTGCTAATATCTAGACAAGCTAAGCTCCCAATTCTACACTAACAGACCCAGAAAACAATATCTAAGATATAAGTACAAAACACCACTGCTGCATTCAAGCAGCTTGCCAAATTAAACCCCGCGGTAGAACATCTGAAGAGAAGAAACTTAGCTGAACTGATCACTAAGAATAACAGAACTAATACACATGAGGAGCTGATTAACGTGAGTATGCATCAAACCACCCTTACTGATCAGAGTTAAGTTACTAGAGTTCAGGATCTCTGTTTGTGTGAGGATGACTTTATTTAACTATCTGATTAGTTAAACGAGATTTCTGAGGGTGAGAAGTGAGGAAATCTACCTATGGATGTGGAACTACTGTTCAGTTTCCTTCTACTTTGCAAAAGAAATCTAAGGAGCAGCACAATAATGTTTAATTACAGCTCTAGCTCTGCTAATTACTGTTTGGTCACATCTATAATCTACATTAAGCCATAGTGCATAATAAGCAGCTCTGTGATATTCATCTAATAACCTAGGTGGCTTTGTGGGATTTCAAATTCTACTATTCATCGGAACAAACATAGCTTCATTTAACACTCTCCAGGAGAGGATAAAAATAAAAAAAGGACTCATTTTGCCATCTTTCCTGTAATGCCTAAGATATAAGAGCAGGGATTGTCAAGAGACTGATGCCAGCAGGGAAAATAAGCAATAGAAATATGAAAAGTTAAGGTCATTAAATACCTTAACAACTATGACAATGATAAAAGCCGGGCCAATTCTCAGATTCTGAAATGCTAAGAAGTGCCACCATGGCTCCTGGAGCTCACTGAAATGGGAAGGTAAACAACAAAACAAAACAAAACCTGAAAAGAGACAGAGAATTTAAAGATGGAGATCTCTGAAGTTTCCCAATATTTCATGTCCTTTATTTTTAAATGATACTTCTTTTCAATTCACCTTTAGATATTAGTCTAATAGCACCTACTAGGGGTCTGAGTGTTGATAGGCAGGTGACACAAAAATGAGGACTAGAGAGAATAAAGACAAGCCAGAGCCATTAATCTCCCCACAATAAGCAATTATACACTGACTTCAGCTGCCTCCCATACTTGAGAGGCACTAATGGAGGAAAAAAATTTCAAGGCTGCAACATAATTTTAAGGGTAGAAAATGTAGCAAAGAAATATTTGGGACAGACTCTCCTCTTCACAAATATGAGTCTGATATCTTTACCTTCACAGTCAAAAGGCAGAAAAGGAGCTGGTTTGACTGATAACTGCGGTAGCTCTAAGAAACTCCCTTTTATCCAAGAGTGAAAGATTACTGGGGATCATGGTTAGATGAATGTTCACATTTATCAGGAAAGACTGTGCAGAAAGTAGAATGTCATCAAATATACTAAATACTATATTAATAAGAAGTTCTCTTTCTTCAATAATTCCAAAGAAGATCCTTCAAGATTTTATAGTGACTCGGCATCAGCAACACTAACAGTAATATACGATCTTGATTCGTGGACAAAATATAAGTACTCACCCTGATATATTATAGTAAACTTGATTTGCTCACAAAGTTTTTATTGTGGTTATTAAAAAAAAAAAGGTAATTTAAAAAATCCCATTTATCAGTTTATTGTGTTATTTATATTTCTCTCAAATTAAAACACGGAATAAAACCCTCAATTGTTTGAACTGCCTTCTGTTGATTGCCAATTTGAGACAAAATAAGTTCACTGTATTCTTTTTTAATAATTTAGGATTATTTTTGCTTATTCTGAAAGATCCTTATTATGAGAGGCTGGAGGGTGGAAATCATGGAATAACTGAAGATGGAGGCAGGAATCCGAATTCTTCCTCTCCATGAGGCTCTTGTCAGAAAGCAACAGAATATTCCGAGTAAATCCCCAAACAGCTTAACATTTAACTACTAGCGAAGGAGGAAATCGGCTCCTTTTCAAACACTAAGTACCTTTCCAAGTGCCTCTGCAAGAATAAAGGAAGGAAGGGAGGAAGGAAAGAAGGAGAGGGGAGAGGAGGGGAGAGGGGGAAAACGAGGCTTGCTGGTTTCCTGAGCTTCCAGATTTCACTTGGGCTGCTTTGAAGAAGAATTTGGTTGTAACTCTGGTTACTTTCCCAGACATTTTGTAGTAGAAGACAAGGAGGTAAAAGAGAAAAAGAAAGACGTGGTAGCTGGCACCATAGCCAAACATCAAACAGTTCTTAAAAGCTACATATTCTATTATTCAGAGAAGACTTACTTTAGCATTCAGTTTTAACCAATCATCACCTGGTCAAGATCAGCAATGAAGGCTGTTCCAGTGTGTACTACAAAATGCAAGTGCAGTGAACACATAATTTAAAGACTACAGATTAGCCCTAGGGAGGTCTCCGAGATGATCCCTATAGAGTCTCAGGCTCAGACCCTAAAGACTCTTCTGGTAAAGAGAAGGAGATGGCAGATCAAATGATCCTAATATTCAAGCCTGTCTAAAACTCCCAATGTGTGGGACTGAGTAAATTATGCTGGAAATTGAACAAAAGAAAAAATCTCATAAGCAAAATCAATGCACAACATAAATCACATGGCAGTGTCCAATACTGTGCAAAGGTTTTTGCTGAATGAAGCATCTCTTTTGCTCTTCCAAGTCTTCTCACTCTACAGTCTCCTGCCTGCTTGAAATGCACCACATTTGCCTTCAGCAAAACTATTAACTTTGTAGCTGATGAGCAACCATAGGGACCTAAGTACTACCTACCTCTGAAACTGACTACATTTTTTTTCCACACAAGGTTGATGATACCTCCTCCCACTCCTACATTGTTCCAAAGGAAGCACTAGAATTAGCTCTCAAGAATAAAGAATTTGAGAAAAATTCATTCTTTGGCTGCAACTACTTCCTCTCCTGAACACGCTTCTTACCTCCTTTTACATACTCATTTCCTAAAAACGTCACGGCTGTAACGTGTCTTCTCTACTCCATCCTCTTTCCCCTTAAGGAAAGTAAACACAACTGCAAGTTAAAGCCTTTCTCTGAATCATTCAGAATCACAGATGTCAAAAGAAAAGTCTCAACATATCCTCCAACATGGATGGACGAACTGTACTTATGGACCTAATCATCATTTGTATTGATGGTCCTATGAGAAAACACGAGCATTTTAATTGAGACATCACAAACCACATCTTGCTCTGCAGCAGCTTGGGAAGGAGAAATGCGAATGATTCTCCCTGCTTTAAGCCAGCTGTTCTTCACCTTCCAGGTCTTGGGAACCCAGATTTAAAAATTGAGAACCTTACACAGCTTTTATTTATGTAGGCTATATCTATTGATATTCACTGTGTTAGAAATTAAAACTGAAAGATTTTAGTACGTACTAATTAACTAATTTAAAACAACTAACAATTTTGAAGTGACAAAATTAGAGACACAGAGAACAGACTAGCAGTGGCCAGGGATAAGGGTTGGTGGGAGGAGGAAGGAAGGTGGGTGTAGTGAGGAAAGGGCAACACAGGGATCCCTGCAGTGATTGAACTGTACCTTGACTATGTGGTAGATACCCAGACTAGACATGTGATAACATCGATAACGAAGACCAACGCAGCCAAAAAATAAATGAATAAATTTATTAAAAAAAAAAACAAAAGAAAACTGGTCTCACACAGATATGTATGTCCTTTTCAGATAATTGTGGATATTCTCCTTTGATGTGACCCCAAAACGCAAAGAGTAATAGTTCTTTTTATTTTTTAATATTTATTTTATTTATTTGGCTGCGTGGGGTCTTAGTTGCGGCACGCGGGATCTTCGTTGTGGCATGTGGAATCTTTTAGTTGCGGGATGTGGGATCTAGTTCCCTGACCAGGGATCGAACCCAGGCTCCCTGCATTGGGAAGCACGGAGTCTTAGCCACTGGACCACCAGGGAAGTCCCAATGAGTGATAGTTCTTGAAAGTTATTGACAATGTGGAATCTGAAACTTTTTGTACTCTGTTAGATTACAATCCATTGGTCTAGCTTGCACTTGGAATGTTTCTTTAACTGCATGATTTTTTTTTTTTTAACATCATGCATTAGTCATTTGGAAAATACTGGTTCACTGAGTTAGACAGCTCTTTCAAATGTTGACATATTCCATTAATATTGAAAAGTGTTATTTGTTAATATTGTCTCTGAGCTTATCAGAAAAGTCTTTAAAATACTGGTAAGGTATCAAACTCATAGTGGGGTAGATACAAATTTTCCAAAATTGTAATGTTAGCTTGAAAGCTCAAATTTTATCATTAACAACAAATAACTGTCAGTTGTTGTCCTTGGAATAATAGGCTTGTTACCAACCAGCATTCTTGGCCTTCTCTAATCAGTAGAAATTGATAAGATGCAAGGCAAGGAATTCAGGCAAGGCTTCACTGGGGCTCCTGCTGCAGCAGGAGAGAGCAAAAACAAGTAGCAAGTTCCCTGGCTTGCTCACTGAGGCAGGGCGAGCTGGTTCTTTATATGGGGTAACGGTAGGGGTGGGTCCGGGGGTTGGGCCAGAGGGGTAGTTTAGGTGGTCTGTCCACCACTTTGGTGGTGTTGTGTGCAGGGGGCATGCACAATATCTTGCTTTTGCTCCTGGTACCCTGTTTTTTTGCTCTTGGCTCTTCAGAAGTGGCAGTTGAGTTTTTGGTCTTTTTGTATCTTGTTTTCCATAATTTGCCCCAACTGGGCATGCACAAAGCTATTTTTAGTCCCATATAGTTTCTTGGTATTTTGTTGCTGGAGGAGACAGGTGCAAGCACTGCAGCAAAGGGTCCCTGGTCCCAGCCTGTCTCAGACTTATTTCATTCATTTTCAAGAAAATGTCTGCTAAATACCCAAGTCTGAATAACTATAATTTGTTAGTTGTTCTCTCAAGTAAAAATGGCATTTCATGAAAAAACTGTCTAGTTCAGCCTGCAACTCAATTGCACAAGCGCTGTTCCTAGAGACAAACAGGATGCAGAAGAAGTGCTTTATGTGTACTTCCCATTTTGCTACATAGAATATAAAATGACATGTACTCAAAGGTCAGGATTTAATAAGCTAATAATTGTTACTGCTTTATTAAAGATATTTTAAAGTGAAACTAGCTATATAAAGATGTTTACCTTTTACTGTGAGGGCACAGCAGTTAAGAATGTTATGGCTACTAGTACAATTTGGTGCCATTGATTTGACTCCTGCCAAGATGTCAGCCATTTTACCTACCATTGTTTTTGCACCATCAGTGCAAATGTCAACAGAGTGAAAAAGGCAAGTGTCTTAGTATTATTATGAGAATAGTTTTGACCTGGCAGGACCTCTGAAAAGGTCTCAGAGATACTTCGGGGTCTGAGTGCTATATTTTGAGAATTAATCAAGTTTCATGTTCTGGGATTGGGTAAGTGATCAGCTTCTCCAGAAGCATATGCCATCTGATTCCTATACAAAACTGGGATTCTGGTAGCAGGGAAGTTGAGGGAGGCTGCCTGTTCAGTAGGCAAACAACAGTGTCTGCCACAACAGGGCAGTTTGGAAAGACAGTGAAGGAAAAAGAGACACAAAGGCAGGGAAAATTATTAGCAAGAGTGGAGTAGGAAAGACAGCTCCTAAGATCCAGACTAAGGATCTTTTAACTAAGGGATGTTCACAAGTTAGGTATTAATAAATTTCAGCAATTGAGTAATGAGTGAGTATTTTAAAAATTTGGGAGAATAAAGCGCTCAGTTAATTGTTTATAAAACGGACAAAAGAATGATGGTCATTAACTACTAATAAAATTGATCCTTACCCTTGTGGGCGGAGGGGGAATCACTCTCTCTAGTGCCTATTTGTTCTCAAATTGCTAAGCATAAGACTTCTCTGAAATTGTAATTTAGTAGTTCAGAAATTAAACATGGCTTATCTAAAAGAAATTTTAAAATGGGCCCCTTAATTAACCAGAAGCCATCACTTCCTACAGAAGTCTTCCTTGTCTTTGCTACTTAAGCTAAGGTATAGAGATAAAACTTCAAAGTGGTATGAAGGGTGTTGTACAGTCTGAGTTAACTCCTGATTATGGACACCTTAGCACTACTGAACCAAGTGGGAAATGGCCATCTGCTTAGATATGCTTCAATGCCCAAGTGTCTCCTAGGTGACTTTGTGTTCTATAATATAAGGTCACAGAATATCAACTGATTCTGTATAACTTCCACATAAGACCTACAGATTTGACAGGAAACAATGGGTGATTCCAATGAGAGGTCGTTCTGTCTAAACAAAGCACCTTAAGCAGCAAAGCTATTTGGGTTCCTAGAGAGCATGTGCAAGACAAAATTATAAAATCGCATCATAGTGTGGAAAAACCTTCAAGATCATCTAACTAAACTAACCTAACCACTCAAGGGTGAAATCTTTTCTATAATAGGTAGTCATAAAACCCCTATTTGGGGACTTTCCTGGTGGCACAGTGGTTAAGACTCTGTGCTCCCAATGCATGGGGCCCGGGTTTGATCCCTGGTCAGGGAACTAGATCCCACATGCATGCTGCAACTAAGAGTTCACATGCCACAACTTAGGAGCCCGCCTGCCACAACTAAGACCTGGCGCAACCAAATAAACAAATAAATAAATATTTAAAAAATAAATAAAAAATAAAAATAGGGCTTCCCTGGTGGCACAGTGGTTAAGAATCTGCCTGCCAGTGCAGGAGACACGGGTTCGAGCCCTGGTCCAGGAGGATCCCACATGCCGCGGAGCAACTAAGCCCGTGCGCCAAAACTACTGAGCCTGCGCTCTAGAGCCTGCGAGCCACAACTACTGAGCCCGTGTGCCACAACTACTGAAGCCCATGCACCTGGAGGCCATGCTCTGCAACAAGAGAAGTCACGCTCTGCAACAAGAGAAGCCACCGCAATGAGAAGCCTGTGCACCACAATGAAGCGTAGCCCCCGCTCGCCACAACTAGAGAAAAGCTTGCGCACAGCAACGAAGACCCAATGCAGCTAAAAATAAATATATAAATACATAAGTTTTTAAAAAATAATAAAATAAAAATAAAACCCCTATCTGAACTTTATCCACCCCGCCCTAACCCTGTGGTGAGAAAATAACCCTTACTTTACTGGGTGGCTTAAAAGATTAAATTCTTTAACGTATGTCAAGGGCCTAGCAATATGTCTACAGTATTCTGGCAATCTCAAATGGTAGCCATTATTAGTTACTCTAAGAGTCAAGTCACTCTTGAAAGCTCATACTGAATTTCATAGCCATTAAAACTCCCTAAATCTGGGCTTCCCTGGTGGCGCAGTGGTTGGGAGTCCGCCTGCCAATGCAGGGGACACGGGTTCGTGCCCCAGTCCGGGAAGATCCCACATGCCGTGGAACGGCTAGGCCCGTGAGCCACAACTACTGAGCCTGCGTGTCTGGAACCTGTGCTCCGCAACAGGAGAGGCCGCGATAGTGAGAGGCCCGTGCACCGCGATGAAGAGTGGCCCCCACTCGCCGCAACTGGAGAAAGCCCTTGCACAGAAACGAAGACCCAACACAGCCAAAAATAAATAAATAAATAAATTTATAAAATTAATTAATTAATTAATTTAAAAAAACAAACGAACAAAAAAAAAAACTCCCTAAATCTTTTCTGCTCAAACTTTGAAAACATTCTCTTCCACCTCTGACCCCCCCCACCACCACCAGTTTCCTTTCCCAGAAGCAATCAACCCAATGCATATGTATTTGCTTGTTTATATGTACCTTCCCTTCATTCTTTTTACACAAATGACAGTGCACTACATACACTGTTCTGTACCTTATTTCTTCATGTAATAAAAATGGAGGTAACTGTTTTAAACTTTAAATGCTCATCATCCTAAAAGACAGACTGGATGAAATCTCAGCTCTGTAAAAACATCAGGGGTACCTATATTTCATACGGTCATAGTAGCAATTAACTGAATACGAAGTGCTTAGTGTATAGTGCCCAAGACACAGTAAAAGTTCAATAAATATTAGCCAATAACAATAATGATGATAATAATAGTAATAACAACAATATCTTACAATTTAATTCTATCTTTCAGTCTTTTATGACATTGTCAATCTCTATTCAGACATTCAGTACTTGAACTATCCATCTGCAGTGGTTCATTCTAGTATAGTTTTGACTTCATTATGTCTTCCCTTCTTCTGGTAGAGGAATTTCTCTTTCCTGTGGGAAATCCATTCCCCCAACTTCATTCCACTATAGGAGTGGGCCCAACTCTACTCAGACTACATGGAATAGGTTCTCCACAGGCTACAGAGATTCTTTCTTCCCCTGGTCCCTTAAGCTGGAAGGACTAATTAAACCTGGAACTGCTAGTGGCCATTTTCCCTAACACTTGAGAAGGCTTGCCTAAGAATAAAGCCAATTCAGGGGAAAGTAGAATAGAAATGAGCAAAGATAGAACCCCAAAGACATTATTTGAGCCCCTGCCGGAAACGAATAAACTCCATTGGTGAGAACCTACAAATTCCTCGTTTGCTTAAACTAGCTTGAGCCAGGTTTCCATCACAACTGAAAAAGTCCTGACCACTACATATCACCCACAAATTTATATGCATACTTTCTATTTAGTCACAAGTTATAATGAAAATGTTGAACAAGACTGGATCAATGGCAGAGCCTTGTGGTATACTAACCTAGCTAACATCTAGTGATCAATACTCTTTAAATATAGCTCTTCAGCCAACTATAAAGTCCCCCAACTGTATCACCATCCAGTCCACATTTCACTGACATGTCATCAAGTATATCATAAAAGGCTTTTTCAAGTATCTTGAAGAAATCAAGGCACTCCAATCTACCCACCCAAAAACTCTATTGGGAAAAGAGAGAAAGTTTAGAGTGTCATGTTTTAGAACTTAATTTGGTTTCTAATAAGCATTATTTTTCCGGATTCCTTTCTTCATTCAGAAACATTAAATACTTACTATAATCTAAGCACTGTATTATGGCAAGTGATGAATCTTAATATGGTCCCTGTCCCTAGGTCTGGGCAGGTAAACAAATGTGAACAAGTAATTAAAGAAGTATCATAAAGGATGTAAAAGAAGTACAAAGGTGGCAAAATCACTTGTGTACACCTGGGAGAGAAGCAGGTGACGTTTCAGCTGAGTCTTAGAAATAAGTTCAACAGGAAGATAAGGAAAATTAGGTTATTTTAGTCAGATATAATACCAAATACATGGCCTGAGAGGGAACCACAATAGTTTGGCATGGAGGGAATGGTCAAGTGGTGGGAGATTACATGTCATGCTAAAGAAGGTCACTGTGGAGTTTTAAGCAGGAAAGTGATATGATCCAATAAGGTTTTTAAATGATAGAAGCAAACTTCAATTACTGCTTACTGTGTATGTGTGTCAAGCACTTTTCAAAGCATTTTATATGTATTCCTCAAAATGACCCTCTGAGGTAATTAACATTGTATCTCCTTTTAAAGATGAATATACTAAATCTATATGGGCTAGGTAAGTTGGCCAAGGTCATATAGCTACCAAGTGATAAAACTGGGATTCAAACTCAGGCAATTTGGCTCTAGAACCCATGCAATTATAAAGAAGTGAGAACCCAAACTGAATGGTGTCACAAGAAGTCAAGGGAAAATGAAGTTTCAAGAAGAAAATGGGCTGCTGTTATGCAAGCTGAAAAGGGTAAGGCACAGAAGCTAAATTGCACTGGCTAACGGAAAGCATCAAGAGGTGAAGGAAAGATAGTCAGAAGTTATTGTGTGTCTACCGTGCACCAGAGTTATCTTAGTAAATCTCCTACACCCCTATGAAGCAGATGATGCTTTGTTTGATAGAAAATAAACAAAGCCCCATGAAGGTTAATTCATTTGTCCATAATGACCAGTTACTAAGTGGCAGGGCCAGGATTTGAACCAAGGTATGCCTAACTCTAAAGCTTGTGCTCTTTTCCATTATACCATGCTACTCCAAAAAACCTTAGGCATGACCAGGAAGAAGAGTGCAAGTACTTCACAAACTATCTGTTTAACATTTTGTTCTAGGATTTCGCTAAAGTTCAATGTTGTTTGATGGTCTACAATTTTGAAAATTTGGACATTTGCCTGTCTGCAGTCTTATGGTTCTCTCCCATCTACCAGGATTCCCTAGACAAAAGGATCTCTGACTACATGTGCAAACTCTTTCAATATTTTCCAATGTGATTAATTTGGATTTAGACACTTGAACTCTGTCAAAAATAGAGGTGCTTTGTCAAAGAGGAAAGGAGGTGGTTGCTATTTAGAATTTGGTAAAGCAAACTCATCTTTTATAAAAAGAACAAAGGTTGTTCAAGAGTTTTTAATCTGTTTTTTAGATCTGAATTTGCACATTTGTTTTGGTAAATCCCTGATTTCATACAATGATTTTTTTGCTTCAAGTTGCATCATAATATGGTTCTGATTTTCCAGTACAAATATCCTTTGAAGTGGAACTGAAACACCTATCATAATGCAGTTAAGCCTTGCTAAACTATGTTTCACTTTTCAACAATTCCTTAGCTTAGCTCTTCTAATATAGACCAACAAAAGTGAAAATACCAAATAACAACACTATATGAAATTTAGAATTTTGTACAACATACTTAACATACAGGGCTCACAAAATCTTATAGAAATTGAGAGGGGCACTTCATCTTTCAAGGGCCAGTAAAGTTAAGCTTCCTAAATAGAGTAACTTAGAAAGGCATCAGAGCATTCAATATTGGAAAAAAACTCTGGCCTTAAAAATCTTTCACCAAGGTAGAGCATTAGGCAAACCCAACAATGTAAATAAGAGTTGCTATATTCTAGGTAACAGATTTTTACAGCCTTCATTACTAAACATGGTCCTTATTGTAATACTCACAAATCCATTCAACAGTGTAATAAAATGAAGAACTCTATAAGGCTCAGAAAAAACAGATATCCTGTATTTGTAGAGTCAACACAAAGTTTATATCCTAGCTTGCAAAACTTCATTTTATATTAGGAGACAACTGTTAAACAAATAATCGTAACAGAGGTGAACAGAGGGCTGCAAGTACCCTGCCCAGGGAGTGACTGCCAAGAGGCAACAGGGAAGACTTCATAGTGGAGTGGACCTAAAGGAGTTTCCCAAGAAAATAATAGAAAGCATACTCCATTTGCACAGCAAAGGAAACCATACACAAAAGGAAAAGACAATCTACAGACTGGGAGAAAATATTTGCAAATGATGTGATGACAAGGGCTTAACTTCCAAAATATATAAATAGCTCATACAATTCTATAACAAAAAAACCAAACAACCCAATCAAAAAATGGGCAGAAGACCTAAACAAACATTTCTCCAAAGAAGACGTACAGATGGCCAATAGGCACATGAAAAGTTGCTCAAAATCGCTAATTATTAGAGAAACGCAAATCAAAACTACAAGGTACCACCCACACTGGTCAGAATGGCCATCATTAAAAAGTCTACAAATAACAAATGCTGGACAGGGTGTGGAGAAAAGGGAACCCTCCTACACTGTTGGTGGGAATGTAAATTCATGCAGCCACTATGGAGAACAGTATGGAGGTTCCTCAAAAAACTAAAAATAGAGTGGCCATATGATCCAGCAATCCCATTCCTGGGCATATATCCAGACAAAACTATAATTTGAAAGATACATGCACTCCTATGTTCATAGAAGCACTACTTACAATAGCCAAGACTTGGAAACAACCTAAATGTCCATCAACAGATGAATGGATGAAGAAGATGTGGTACATATATACAATGAAATATCACTTGCCCATAAAAAAAGAATGAAATAATGTCATTTGCAGTGTCATGGATGGACCTAGAGATTATCATACCAAGTGAAATAAGTCAGAAAGAGAAAGACAAATACCATATGATATCACTTATATGTGGAATCTAAAATATGACACAAATGAACTTATGTATGAAACAAACAGACTCACAGACATAGAGAACAGACTTGTGGTTGTCAAGGGGTGGGGGGTTGGGAGAGAGTTGAATTGGGGGGTTAGGACTAGCAGATGCTAACTATTATATATAGAATGGATAAACAGCAAGATCTTATTGTATAGCAACAGACAACTATATTCAATATCCTGTAATAAACCATAATAGAAAAGAATATGAAAAAGAATATATATGTATATCTGAATCACTTTGTCGCATACCAGAAACCAACACAACACTGTAAATCAACTATACTTCAATTTTAAAAAAATGAAAAGAAAAAAGAAAGCATACTCCAAGCAGAAGGAACAGCCTGTTCAAAGGTGCACAGGCATGAACAAACACAATTAGTATATTCAAAGAACCGCAGGTTGTTTGGTTTGGTTGGAGGAGAGAGTAGTACAGGGAGAGTAAAATTTGGACTTAACTTTGCAGGTATTAAGAAACTTCTGAGGAATTAAAGCAAAGGAGTGATATCAGGTTTGTATATTTAAAAGTAAAATTAATGGAAGGGGGTAGACTGAAAGAGATTGAAAAGGAGGGCACCTAGCTAGATGCCTGTTGCAACAAACCCAGTAAGTAAGAAGTAGGAGAAGGCCTCAAGAGACATTCAGGACATACAAGCAGTTTGACTTCACGACGTATGAGACATGTAGGTAATCAGTAGAGGAGTCAGGTATGACTAGAATTTCTAATTCAGATGGTTGGGAGATGATGCATTCCACAAATATTTAATAAGCACCTAATATATGCCGGGCACCATTCTAAGTGCAGAGGATATGCAATGAACAAAACAGATCAAAATCCCAGTCTCTGGAGCTTAAGTTCAAGTGGATGGTATTCTATTACTGAAAGAAAAAGAAAAAAGAGGAGGAACAGGTTTCAGTTTTGATTTGGGGAGACTGGAGAAAGATGAGTGAGATTAGTTTTATATTGCTTTTACTTTGCTTAATTGCCAGCATTCCAGGAAAAGAAGACTGGAAGTGTGTTACAAGGAAGAGGTGGGGCATCAGTGCACAATCTGAAGGGGTCTTCTGAGTATTTTTTAAGGACTTCAGAATAATATATAAATATAAATGAAAACACAATATAATTTTTCACCTATATGACTGGTAAAGATGAAGCAGTTGAACGATATCCAATCTGGCAAGAATATGGACAAAAAACAGACACTGTTACGCAGTATTAGTTGGTGGGAATATGAATTGGTAGAAACTCTGGAGAGGGCGATTTGGCAATAGGTATTAAGATGTAAAATGTACATGCTTTTTTGTCCAAAAATTCCACTTTTAGAATTTATATTAAGAAGATAAAAGGACAAGTGCACAAAAATGTATCACGTACAGTTTGCTTCAGTGTTAGTTTTTAATAGTCAAACAAACAAAAACCCAGAAACAATCTGAATGTCTATTATAGCATAGATCTATAACTACCATCAAGTACAGATATCCACAGCATATTTTTGAGTGAAAAAAAGTTTACAGTACAGTATGTATTAAATTAGCCCATTAATGTTAAACTGATCTTTATGTAACTATATAGGATTTTTTTTTTTTTTGGCCGCACTGTGTAGCACGCGGGATGGAAGCTCAGAGTCTTAACCACTAGACCGCCAGGGAAGTCTCTATGTACAATTCTTACACACTATGCAGATCAGAAGTGAGAAACAGAAGTTGAGATTTAGAAGGATGTTCTTGCAATCATCTTTGGGTAGTGAGACTCTGGATGATATTTAGTTTCTCTTTTATATTTTTCAGTATTTGATTTTTTCATTTGAGAACTTGTTTAAAATTTAGTTTTTAAAAAAGCTACTTTTAATGGAAAGGGAGCAATATTTACATATGTAAAGGTTTACGTTTATTGTAAGAAAAGGGACCTAGGTTAATGAGGAAATAGGCAGGCAGGTGAAAAGAGTAAGAATACTGGGGCACATAAGTAGAAGTGGGGGGAGGCAGAAGGGTAATGACATTAAGTCAGTACTTCCATTGCATAGGTCACTGGGACAACAGGCCATAGGACTGGCCCCAAACAGCTGGGTGGTTCCTAAGAGCTGGGGATATGGGCAGTACTACACGAACATTTCTGTGATCTTCGTTAAGGCAGATATTCATAAACCAGTCACTGCCCATATTCATTTGATTCTAATTGCCAAGAACTGAGTGGCATCTTCCACGCATGTGCAAATATGCAAACTCTTTGTTGAGAAATAAACAACAATCCCAAACCCCTCTCTGTGGCGACCAGAATCCTACCTGGAACAGGGCCAGAAAGAGCCATGTCTCCAGCACTTCTGAGAAAACTGTGGCTGCTGCTTATCAAATTAAAATGCAAAGCAGCTCATTCCAGTGTCACTGGGAAGTGTCAGAAAAGGATTATGGTGCCCACCCCAAGGATGCAGGTCAGCTAAACAATACCCATCTTCTTGTGCCGAGAAGGAGGGAGGAGGAGGAGAAAGATTAGGCCTGTTTCCAAATAGCAGTCTGGCCTGCTTGTTACTGTGGTAACCTCCCTTCCCTGAGCTGCTCTCATTTGTCTTTCTCTGTCTGACCTTTATGTTGTTCTGACAGTAACTGAGGAGGAAAAGGTGCCCGCCTGCCAGCGAAGCACTCAAGTTGAGGGCACTGAACAAGAAAAAGAGGCACTCAAAGTCTTCCTCATTCTAGAGTCTAAACGGTGACCTTAGAGCAATTAGAGTCCTGAAAGAGATTTCTCGCGGCCCTCATCATTCCATCCTTCCTCCCCTGCTCTCAGGGCCACCTCACTTCTCTGATACTCCCTTTCAGTGTGAGGAATCTGAGTCAGAGTCAAGTGGGTAGGTGAGAAGTCACAGAGAAGAGAAAAAACAAGGCACGAGAAGCTGAAGAACAGAGGCAATAAAATATTAACTCAAAAATGCCTGAGACAATTATCAGTACAGTGGTTAAGTACAGCTTTTAGTTTCCTCTATTCAGGATTCATGCCATATGCTCAGTCAGTGAAGGTATGAGGGCAATTAAGGTACTTGGGATGGGGCTAGGGAAGGGCCCAAATACTTAGTGCTTTTTATTGTTTTTCTTTAAGCCCTGAATACCTTTAAAATTCAATCACTTAACAAATAATTATTGAGTACCCCCCCTCTTGTCCTAGACACTGGGTATGCAGTGGGAAATGAAAGAGACTGGTAAATAACTATAATAGAAACCTACTAAGGCACAAATAGGGCAAGTGGTAAGAGGTAAGAGGACAATGTGAGTTATCTCCGGTATAGTGGGGGATGGCCTCTCTGAAGAGGATGATTTAAGCTGATACCTAAAAGATGAGAAGACATGAAGAACCTAGGAATGAGCAATGCAGGCAGAGGGAACAGCATATGTAAATCCCTAAGGCAGGAAAGAGCTTGGTATATATTTGAGGTCCATATTTCACTTCGTATTACTATGCAAGCCCATGGAAAAATGTTTGAGTCTGCTTATTCTGGAAGCTTAAGGAGGCCCAGGAAATGGGCAACATGAGAACAGTCAGCCGAATATTATCCACTAAGTTCACAGATGAATGAGTCATTAAGTTATCAGTCATGAAATGCTATGGTGTACAGACAGAACTCTTATCTAATAGTTTGAAAAAGAGCTACAATACTGGGGTCAGTTCTCTGCCAATAGCAGTCACTGTCATTCCAAAAGACACACTGTGTAGGGCTAATTTAGTTTTATCTTAAATGGCATCCTCAAACCCATCAAAGACTTCACCGCAAACCTACTTAAACTGATTTATGTTGGAGTAATGAGCTTACAAAGGAGGCAGCAGGGCCAGGTTTTAGTCCCAGTTTTCCACCACTTAGCTGTATAACCTTAGACAAGTCATTTCACTTCTCCAAACTTTGACCTTATGAAATGAAGTAGTTGGACTTTATGATCTCTAAGGAGACTGTATTAGGACTTTTTCAGTTACAAGTGACAGAAGAGCACACCAGACTGGCTTAAATAAAAAGTCCAAATTAGGCTATCATATAACTTAAAAAGTCCAAATTAGGCATGGCCTGATATAGAGGCTCACATGATGTCATGCAGGCCAGGTTTCTATCCCTTCCTCCCTTGGTGGTGTCTTTTCGGTTCTGCTTCATTTTCAGACAGGCTCTCCTCCTGGGTGGCAAGGTAGCTGCAGCTGTTCAAGTTTTACAAGCTCTTAATTCCAGACTCAGTGGACAGACAGGTTCTTTTCTAGCCACCTAACAAAAATCCTGAAGTTCCTTCTGATTGGACCAGCTTCCGGAATGTAAGAGTTGATGTCCCTTACAATTTTTATAATCTTTATATTTTGTAAATATTTAAGCATACTCCCTCCAAGTTTTTACCTTTTCAAGTTTTAATTTTTAAAACCATAGTGTATATGTAGTTTTTGTCTGCCCAGCATCCATCTTTCATAGAAAACTGTCCCTTCCCCAGTCCTTGTGCTCTAGTAAGATAGGCAATCACAGTGTCTCTCCAGTCGCCTGTCTCTGGAGTGGGTTCGGCATCAATCTATTTATTTCTTCTAAAATAAGCTGTTGATGGAATATTTATTTCATTTTTTTTAAAAGGTGGAGTCATGCTTCATCCTTAATATGCCTGTTTAAGATATAAAACCCTTCAAATCTCTCCTGCTCTTAAAAGCATTAAATTTCTGCAACTGCCTCAAACAAAACACTTGAATGACAGTCGAGGCATTTCATCACAAAAGTATTAATATGGCCAGACGGCAAACATCAATCCTTCTTATCTACTCAATTATACTACAGAACTGAGTTATAGTTGGATTATCAGAACATTCTGCATTATTATTAAATATGGGAACTTTCTTGAAGACCAAATGGAATTTTCAGATTGCAAAAAACCATTTTATCAGAATTTCACTGTACCACAAACATTTTTGTGTTCATTAATTTAAAACATAATTTTAAATGTTTGAATAGAATCCTTTTGAACAAACAAACCATAATTTATTTGACCAATTTACTACAGGTGGATATTTAGGTTGTCCCAATTTTCACTTGTATAAACAAGGCTGAGTGGAGTATCTTAATGGCTACATATCTTGTACCCGTTTTACGATTTTCACAGGCTAACATCCTACATATGAGATTAGTGAATAAAAGGGTATGCATATTTTACAGTTTTTTGATACACACTATTCCATCAACTTTCAGGCTCTCTAGAGCTTAAAAAAAACAAAACAAACAAAAAGTCTATAGTACTGCTTACATTTCCAGGGTAATTTATTTACCCTTCTCAGGACCTTCCTTAGGTATTACCAAGACTATACAAAGTATTCTACTTTTAAACTTATTTGTTGTTATTCCCAAAGGATTATAACATTTTCTGATTGTTTTTAATGTCTTCCTGACTATAACCCTGTAAACTGACATTTATAGCCACTGCTCTTGCCTTCACTTAAGGAGGTCTACACTAATTCTTGATTCCTTTCCTGAGTTACAAATGACTACCCAAAACCCAGATACATTTAATATATAACACAAAACATACAACATACATTATGTATCTATATGGCTCCATTTATCTCATGCCCCCTCCTATATACATGACGTTATATTTATTCATAGGTAGTATTCAAACAGTTCAGGCCCAAGAGCTTGAATACTGGCAGAATCTGAATCCCTCTTAAGCCAGGACAATAAAAGGCTAGATTTCGTAGAGTACAGGTTGGGGGTTGAGATTTCTAATCGGCAAGTAGCTGGCAGACAGGAAAGACTTAAGTTCATAAATGAAATGGGGGCCATGCGTAGCACGTGTTTCTTCTTCCTCTCTCCAACTTCTTCTGGCAGCTCTTCAACTTTCTAGTAAACTAGGATAATGTTTTAGCTTTTACCATAACCAGTAGGATCAACCATACCATCTACTATTTTACCAGCATCTATCAGTCTCAGTTTTCAGTCACTTATCTGTGAATACAACTGAGAGCTTTTTAAAAGGACAGAGTTTTTCTTGACAAATCTCCATAATGAACAAACCTCTTAAGTTTCTGGGTCTGTTTCCAACATGTAAAATTTCTTAACCACTTTATTTATTGGGTTGGCCAAAAGGTTTGTTTGGTTTTTCCGTAAGACGGCTCTAGTAGTGCTTAGCTGTCTTTAACTTCATTTGAAACAATTTTGTTAGATTGTATTGTGACAGCTTTCATATTAGTGTGCATTTAAAAAAACCTTATCAAAATTGGTGAATTTTTGTGTAGCCATTTTAATATTGAAGATGGAAGAAAAAAAGCAACATTTTTGGCATATGATGCTTTATTATTTCAAGAAAGGTAAAAAATGTGACTGAAACACACAAAAAAGATTTTTGCAGTGTATGGAGAAGGTGTTGTGACTGATCGAACATGTCAAAAGTGGTTTGCAGACTTCCCTGGTGGCGCAGTGGTTAAGAATCCGCCTGCCAATGAATGGGAGATGGGTTCAAGCGCTTGTCCAGGAAGATCCCACATGCCGCAGAGCAACTAAGCCCATGCACCACAACTACTGAACCTGCTCTCTAGAGCCCACAAGCCACAACTACTGAAGCCTGCGTGCCTAGAGCTCGTGCTCCGCAACAAGAGAAGCCACCACAATGAGAAGCCCGCGCACCGCAATGAAGAGTAGCCCCTGCTCACCGCAACTAGAGAAAGCCCACGCGCAGTGGCAAAGACCCAACGCAGCCTAAATAAACAAACAAACAAATAAATAAATAAAAAGTGGTTTGCAAAGTTTCGTGCTGGAGATTTCTCCCTGAACGATGCTCCACAGGCGGGTAGACCAGTTGAACCTGATAGTGATCAAATCGAGACACTGAGAACGATCAACGTTATACCACACGTGAGATAGCCAACATACTCAAAAGATCCAAAGCAAGCGATGAAAATCATTTGCACTAGCTTGGTTATGTTAGTCGCTTTGATGTTTGGGTTCCACATAAATTAAGTGGAAAAAAACCTTCTTGACCGTATTTCCAAATGCTATTCTCTAATTAAGCATAATGAAAACGTTCTGTTTTTAAAACAAATTGTGATGGGTGATGAAAAGTGGATACTGTACAATAATGTGGAACAGAAGAGATTGTGGGGCAAGCGAAATGAACCACTAGCAACCACACCAAAGGCCAGTCTTCATCCAAAGAAGGTGATGTTGTGTATATGGTGGGATTGGAAGGGAGTCCTCTATTACGATCTCCTTCCGGAAACCCAAACGATTAATTCTAACAAGTACTGCTCCCAATTAGACCAACTGAAAGCAGCACTCGATGAAAAGCGTCTGGAATTAGTCAACAGAAAACGCATAATCTTCCGTCAGGATAACGCAAGACCACGTTTCTTTGACGACCAGGCAAAAACTGTTAGAGCCTGGCCGAGAAGTTCTGATTCATCCGGCGTATTCACCAGACATTGCACCTTCGGATTTCCATTTATTTCGGTCTTTACAAAATTCTCTTAATGGAAAAAATTTCAAATCCCTGGAAGACTGTAAAAGGCACCTGGAATAGTTCTTTGCTCAAAAAGATAAAAAGTTTTGAGAAGATGGAATTATGAAGTTACCTGAAAAATGGCAGAATGTAGTGGAACAAAATGGTGAATACGTTGTTCAATAGAGTTCTTGGTGAAAATGAAAAATGTGTCTTTTATTTTTACTTAAAAACCGAAGGAACCTTTTGGCCAAACCAATATAATCTCTACCTTGTAGAATATCCTTGAAGAATATCCCTGAAAAATTACATAGATATGGCCTATTTTAGAAAGTAGTAGAGGAGGATTCTGGTTTAAGAATGAATGTGATGGACTTCCCTGGTGGTGCAGTGGTTGAGAATCTGCCTGCCAATGCAGGGGACATGGGTTTGAGCCCTGGTCTGGGAAGATCCCACGTGCCGCGGAGCAACTAGGCCCGTGAGCCACAACTACTGAGCCTGCGCGTCTGGAGGCTGTGCTCCTCAACAAGAGAGGCCGAGATACTGAGAGGCCTGCGCACTGCGATGAAGAGTGGACCCCGCTCGCCGCAACTAGAGAAAGCCCTCGCACAGAAACGAAGACCCAACACAGCCATAAATAAATAAATAAATAAATAAATAATTAAAAAAAAAAAAGAAGAATGAATGTGATAAGGGTTTGAAAGACTTCTTCAAATAGGAGAAAAGGGTGAAGATAAGTAAAAAGAGATGATTAAGAGAAATGGACTTTGAAGATAGTCAACCTGGGTTCAAACAGATCCTCCACTATTGGCTGTGCAACGTTAGGCAAGTCATCTAACCATTTTTAGCCAGTTTTCCCATTAATAAAATGGAAATCATAATAATACATGTGTCACAGAACTACAGTGAGAGTTAAATGAAATATATAAAAAGCATTCAGCCTTGTTGCCTGGCACATACTCTGATAAATGTTAAATGCTGCTGCTGCAGCTTCTGTTATTATTAAATGTGTCCTAGGGATCCTCCAAAGGGGCATCATCCACTGACCTTTACTACAGAATAAAGGTTACAAGGCTCACAAGTCAAATAGCAGCATTCTCTTTTCAGGCTAAAAGCCAGGTCAGGAGCTGGCTACTAAATCAGCAATTTAAAAAATCAAATGAGTTTTTCTTTTTTTCAGCTTTTCAAGCCCATTCTTATTTCAGGTTGGAAGATGTGTACATAAGGTGAGTACCCCTTCCATAATTCTTGTACTACTCTACACTGGGCTCCATCAGAAGAGTTAAAATGGAACTCACTAGTGTCCATCTGAGCAACCCAGGAACAAACCCAGGAGAGAAAGTCCCAAAATGACATTCTGATGTGTAGTTAAACGATTTGTGTTATATGGGTAGCTGAAACATCATCCTTGTTGTACCACGAAGACTGAGAAAGAGGTTGCCATAATCTCCAGTAGTCTGTACATCTGTCTCCTTCCTGTAGAAGAAACTGTATAACCTACCAGCACAGTCTCCCCAGGTAGATAAAACTGGTCAGCAGGTGACAAATGGTAATAATCTTCTAATTCTCTAAGGAGTTAGAGAGAAAGCACTTAATCTTCACTTCAATGAGGCATTTGGTTAATCACTTGCTGGAGAAGGAAAAACAAATGAGTAGGCCATCTTCTAGTAAGGGAAAAATGCCTACAGCACAAATGCTTTAGCTGTCTTTACAAAGATCAGAGAGGCCCTCCCTCAATCTGCTCCTCATGTCCTTTATAACAAGCAGACCTTAATTTTGCAAAGGAAGCTTTCCTGGCTTCTAGTACTGTTTTCTAGCACCCTCAAGATTTCTACAACCTAAATGTCCAATGTCAGATGAATGGATAAAGAAAATGTGGTACATATATACAATGGAATATTACTCAGCCATAAAAAGGAACGAAATTGGGTCATTTGTAGAGATGTGGATGGACCTAGAGTCTGTCATACAGAGTGAAGTAAGCCAGAAAGAGAAAAACAAATACCGTATACTAACGTATATATGTGGAATCTAGAAAAATGGTACAGATGAACCTATTTGCAGGGCAGGAATAGAGATGCAGACATAGAGGACGGACATGTGGACACAGGAGGTGAAGGGAAGGGTGGGACGAATTGGGAGATTAGGATTGACATGTATACACTACCATGCGTGAAATAGATAGCTAGCGGGAACATGCTATAGAGCACAGGAAGCTCAGCTTCTCAGCTCAGTGCTCTGTGATGACCTAGATGGGTGGGATGTGGGATGGGTGGGAGGGAGGTCCAAGAGGGAAGGGATATAGGTATACATATAGCTGATTCACTTCATTGTACAGCAGAAACTAACACAACATTGTAAAGCAGTAATAGTACAATTTAAAAAAAAAAGATTTCTAGGTAATAGCTGTGGTCATTTAAGCTTGCTTGGCCTCAGTTTCCTTATGAGATGAAAAAAAAAAAAAGCTAGGAATTTATTCTCCTAAATTCTAATCTAGCTTAAATTCCAAACTGGTGTAACTGTCAGATGGAGCTATCCTTAATACCACTGCTATTAACTTCAGCTTTCTTACAAGGGTATTCATCAAAATGAAGACCTCTACATTCAGACACACATTTTCAGTACAAAAATAAAACGCTGCAACCAGGAACCTCTTCAAAATGCTATAAATGAGATAAAGGCAGCACCTAAACCAGTGGCTTTGGACTAACATCAGGCTTAGGGTCCAAGCATGACAGGTGTTGGAAGAAACACAATTTTAGAGCTCCATAGAGATATGTGTATTTCAAATATAATAAATGATGAAAAAGTTGAGATGCATTTATCTCTTAGGCAATATTTTCTTTCAATCTATAAAATATTAAAATGGCCTACTTTGGTATGGTTTTCACATTTCTAGTATTCTAGAGTCTAGTTCTAAAGATATTCTTACTTTTTTTCCTTTATAGGTTTTGCTTGGGTTGCTAGAAGAGATTCTATGGATTTCTAGCCTCAAAGCTGGGCTGATCTGACCGAGGAAAAGATTAGAGTGAGCCAGCAGGCACACACACACAAAGAATTATCAAGAAATGAAATAAACCAAGGCACAACTGCCAGAAGGGAGGAAGGGACCAGTACAGAAGAGATATATTGCATTTATATTTCTAACAAATGCATGTGGCAGAAACACACGCTTTTCAACTTCATTGTTGTTTACCTCACATCCTTAATCAGCATCCAATTAATTCCACTGGTCTAAAGAGAAACTCCTAGTAAAATTTCACAATGGGCACCATCCTGTGCTTTAGTAAGATCACACCAACAGACCCAAAGCAGGTCTTCCTGTTCTCCCTCACACTAAGGTTTTGCCTAATAGTATACCAAAAAATTTCTAATCTCCTGGAGAAATAAGAAAAAAATAAAATAAAGTCACATTCCAAGAAGCTCTCATTTCATATACAGTATATTCCAAGCCATGTGGCAAAGTACCAAGTTATTTCATTACCAGCCTAGTAAGAGTAGAATGAGGAAGACAAGTAAGAATTCCATTCAGAGGGAAAGTCTATAGACACACACATTTAGAAGGATGTTATCTTAGTACATTGGCCTTGTTTTACAGCACTCAGAGGAAGCAAGACTTTTCCCCTATAAATCTAAGGGTATGCCCTGAGAATTTTAAAATTTCTACCGCTGTATCCCTCTTTGGGTTTGTTTCTTTCAAAGAATGAGATTAAGGGAAAGAAAAGACAGACTTTAGTACACAACATACTGATAGATGCTCACACTGTCCTTAATCACTTACTGGCCATATTTAAAACAGTATTAGGCACCCACCGTTCTGGCAAAAAAAAAAAAAAAAAAAAAAATTTTTTTTTTTTTTTAAATTTATTTTTGGCTGTGCTGGGTCTTCGTTGCTGTGTGTGGGCTTCTCATTGAGGTGGCTTCTCTTGTTGCGGAGCACAGGCTCTAGGCACATGGCTCGAGGGCTCTAGAGCACAGGCTCAGTAGCTGGCGGACATGGACTTAGTTGCTCCACAGCATGTGGGATCTTCCCGGACCAGGGCTCGAACCCGTGTCCCCTGCATTGGCAGGCGGATTCTTAACCACTGCGCCACCAGAGAAGCCCTGGCAAAAATCTTTAAAGTTGACAGTACCAAGTACTGATTAAGCAAAACTGGTGGAGGCATAAACTACTGGTACAACCACTTTCATAAACTGGCCTTACCTAGTGAAGTAGAACATGTGCACATCCAACTACCTAGCAACTCCACCCTTAGGTGTGTACACTAGAGAAACCTTGGCACTTGTGCCCCAGAGACATAACAATGTTCAAAGCAGCAATGTTGGTAATAGCAAAAATACTGGAAAGAGCCTAAATGCCCATCAACAGATGGATGATATATTTTCATGTACTCATACAGTGGCACACTAAAAGCAGTAAAAATAAACTAACTACACTGCATATATCAACACAGACAAGGAAAAAGCAAGTCACAGAAAAAGGCGTGACACTGTGATTCTACTTAAATCAAGAAAAGAATCAGGGACTTCCCTGGTGGCGCAGCGGTTAAGAATCTGCCTGCCAATGCAGGGGACACGGGTTCGAGCCCTGGTCCGGGAAGATCTCACATGCTGCAGAGGAACTAAGCCGGTGCGCCACAGCTACTGAGCCTGTGCTCTAGAGCCCGCGAGCCACAACTACTGAAGCCCATGCGCCTAGAGCCCATGCTCTGCAACAAGAGAAGCCACCGCAATGAGAAGCCTGCGTACCGCAACGAAGAGTTGCCCCCACTCGACGCAACTAGAGAAAGGCCCTGCGCAGCAACGAAGACCCAACTCAGCCAAAAATCAATCAATCAATCAATTAATTAAAAAGAATCCGGTAAAACTAAGAAAGATAGCTTAGTGATACAGACAAATGGAAAAACATAAAACATAAGCAGGTGACTAACATAAAATGCTACATAGAGGGAAGTAAAGAGGAAGGAGAGGGTACAATGAGGAAAGGGTCACACAGGAGGTTCTAAACCTAAAGCGTTGTCATGCTTTACTTCTTAAGATGGGTAACATGCACATGTGTTCTTTTTATTGTTATTCTTTGAAACTTACAGGATATAGTTCACAGTTTAAAACCAACAAAAGGAAACAAATTATACTAAGCTATTCCTTATTATCTAGTGTCTACACATTGCTACAATGAAGAAATATGCCAAGCCTTCTGAAGGATGACGTTTTTAGGTAGTAAAGAGATTCGACTAACCACGTTAGTGTTCAGAAAAATTAAGCTAGAGAGTCCACTTCCATAGTATCTCAGAGGTATGTTTCCTTTGTAGCACAGTTATCACAGGCAAAATCACTTTTTATAATGTCTCCCTTCCACAATAAACTGGAAATTCCATGAAGGAAGGCCTTCCCTCCTTCAACACTCTATCCAGAGTCTAGCACTGTGCATGATCATGGGAAGTACTCAATAAAAATTTCTGAAAGAATGAATAAATGAATGATCTTGAGAATCTAGTTAGGCTGGGATAATTTACTAGTCTCTCCACAAATGTAGGAAAACACACCACAGTTTTTCAGAAACTTGATGTTTCATCCCTGTCATTCGGCTCTCTGAACCAGTTTCCCAGAATTTAGTAGTTATTTCAGCATTTACACAACAAAATTTACTAAGGTCCTACTATAAGTGGGCACTGTGCTAGGTGCTAAAAATATGGCACTGACAGGATGGAATAGTCTCATTTATCTACATAACAGCCACTCCATGGCATAAAGGAGATGGCAGGATAGGATTTTTCCCCTCTGACCTCTTAGGACACTGAAATGTATACAAAGGCAAGCCTGAGGTTTCAACAAATGGTGTGTGGCAAGATCCACTCTGGAAAACAATGGGCTGCTATTTCCTTCAGCTGCTCTGAACAATGAACTAATTCCTTTAGTCTCTGCCATCCTTGTTGAGTTAAATTATATCATTCTCTGTTCTGCAGAGTAGCCTCTCCTAAAGTATTGAATAAACAGCAAAGCACCGGCCTTCTGGAACCTCTTCTAGAAAGCAACAGGCAGAGACATCACTCATAGGAAGAAAAGCTATAAAGGAAAGAAATTATTATCTTGAAGACAAACATCTCTATTCTGGAGATAAAAGAGAAGAGCCATAGGTTGCCACATTACAGCTGCCCCTCTGCCTGCGATTTATAGGAAAGGTTAAAATTAAAGACAACTAATGAAAAACCATCAAATGGTGGTTGTAATAAGCTTGAGAACTACTTTGTTTCACTAAACTCAAAACTTTGCTGCCTCTCATTCTGTTTCAATACAGTCATCATTCTACCCAGCATTCCTTTAAAGGCCACAGTAGAAAATGTTGCTGACACCTATTATCATCAGGTCCAGTTATTCCTGACTCCCTTCTCCTTCCTTCTTCTTCTTTAAGCCAACCTAAAAGTTAAGAAATGAAAGTTGGTGAGGAGTAGTGTAATTAAGTAGGACATGAAGGGGACAACCAGCACCCCTCAAAACGGACTGTGTTTCTATTTTCTTTTTAGGCAATTAACTTCTTCCTGAAAATTTAACAAAGTCATCGCTAATTTGACTTTGCAAGGCATATTTCCTTTTGTACATTATCTCAATTAAAAGTATGCATTTCCAAATATCTTATATTCAGTTTTCATCTCTGTGAGTCACTGTTTATAGAACAAGAATTTAACACTCAGAATGCTGAAGTAATTCATTCATGCCTGAATCTACTGAGAATGGTTGGCACAGGGGTCAATGAGGCCAAAGGCAAATGAGCATTAACTAAGGATACTGAACACCCAATTAGGTGCTAGGTAGCTACACTGGAAACTAGTCAAGAAAATTTAGAAATTGGGACTTCCCTGGCGGTCCAGTGGTTAAAATTCCGAGCTTCCACTGCAGGGGGCATGGGTTCGATCCCTGGTCGGGAAACTAAGATCCCACATGCCGCGCTGCGTAGCCAAAAAAAAAGAAAAGAAAGAAATAAAATTTAGAAATAAAATTTATTTATTACTATATTCAAAGGGAATACATAGGGATATTTACCAAAAAACTGGGTAACTTGCTGTAGAACTGAAAAAATAGAGCAGAACTGTATATCAGATTCAGATTACCTAAAGACAACAGCAACAAATAAAACACCCAGGGCTACCAACAGCATAAGACCTTTGTGAATTAGAGAGAAGCTGCCTTCAAGATACTGACCAGGTTCAAGATACTGTGAGCCAAGCTCAGGCTGGATTTCAACCCTTTATTCAACCCCTCTCAGGAGGGGGGACCCTCCTGAAGGGCACACCCTGTACAACTGAGGGTGAATGCCCTATATATGTGTTTTTCTTCTTTCTCTTCCAAAACCTAATTAAAATGAAAACATGTCAACAGAAGAAGAGGCACAAATCTCTGAGGACTACGAGAGCAAGAGAGAAGAGAAGAGCAGGCATGAGATATCAAAAACATTTAAGAAACTAGAAAACAGACGGACAAATGTTAACCTAGCAGACCAAAGGAAGCTGAAACATAAGCCTATGAGAGACCTCAGCCTGTAAAGTGGAAGTGAAGGAACTATACTAGCAAACATTCAAAACCCAGGAAAAGCTCAGTGGCCTCAGGTACTTCTGAAAAGAGGACAGGGCTAAAAGCAGAAAGATCAGTTCCAAATCTTTAAAAGATACATCAGAACTCTAGACCATCTTCATCAACAATGCAGCTTTCCCATCTCCCCACCCCCTACCCCTCACAATTCTAGTAGAAGTCTGAAGGTTTATTCTCTGGATATGTTGGACAGACAGGCTCCGTACTCACCCACGCCAAGCACAACTGAGAACAGAGATAAAGTACAACACTGACAGCAACAGTGAAACACAAAACTCCTTTCCCTTCGCTGGGCTCTGTGAAAGCAGGCAAAAGATTGGTTGATTCTTCTGAGGGAAAAATGACTTGCCTAAGTCAACAGACCAGATGCTGGCAACTGGGTGACCCTCACCTAAATAGTCAATCACCCCTAGAGTAAAGCCCACCAATTGACAAGCTCCACCAATGAAAACACAGCTTCTAAAAAAGGACTGTACTGTTTTGCTTTTAAATACAAGTGGATAATCAAGAATGGCAAGACATTTGATTAAAAACACTCCAATATGAGTCTAAACTAAACAATGAATGAACTTGTAGCAAGTAGAGATAACGTAGGGAGCAGAAATAAACAAAATGAAAAAATTATCATATCATACATAAGACACTGCATCCATGGAACAAGAACAAGAGATTATGAAAAAGCATTCAGAGTATAAGAAGGATACTGTAGAAATTAAAAATATATATATATTTATAGAGTAGGAAGTTGGAGGATAAAGTTGAAGAAATCTCCTAGAAAAAAGACAAAGAGATGAAAAATTGTGAAAAAATAAAAAATTGAGAAGAGCAGTATAGTAGGGCTGAAATGCAACTAGTAGAGTTGTAGAAAGAATAAGGAAGGGAAAGAAAATTTATTTAAAAGAAAAAAAGAAAAGAAACCAAAAAATGTCCAGACATAAATTTCTAGATTGAAATGGCTATCTAGAACTTAGCTACTAGTAGTAGAGATTAAAAGAAACCCACACCAAAGCACATCAGGTAAAATTATTAGGTTAAACACATCAAACTACCACTTTTGTATGCCAAAAATTATTAACTAACAGCAGTTTCTCATAGTTCAACCTAATATCTCCAATCTTGAATTTAATATTTAGACAAACTTTTTGGGCTTGTAAGGTCTTAAATTATTTACCTCCCATACTCCTTTTCTCAGAAAGCTACTCTGAAGGATATGCTCCAGCATCATAAGGAAATAAGCTGAGAAAGAGGAAGATGTGGCATCCAGAAAGGTAAGGATCCAACACAGAAGGAAATTCCAAGGACAAAAGCTATTGATTGAGCTGGCCTAGAAAGCCACCAGTTCACAGTTAGAGAAAGAGCACTGAAGGAGTAATGTCTCTAAGGGGAAAAAAAAAAAAAAATCAAATATGTTTATAACATATCAAGAAAAGATTTTCAGTTCTATTGAAGAGTTTGGAGATGACTTTTTTTTTTTTTAATTTTTTGGCTGCACTGTGTGGCATGTGGGATCTTAGTTTTCTGACCAGGCATTGAACCCAGGCCCCCTGTATTGGAAGTATGGAGTCTTAACCACTGGACTGCCAGGGAAGTCCCTGGACATGAATTACTGATGGATACATAAAACTATCAGCAAACAAACAAAAAACAAATCCAAGGAAAACAAAAGGCTGTGCAAGAAAGGAAGCATAAGAGAGGTAGTGTGCATGCAGTGAGGTGGGAGGGGTAAGAGAATTAAATTTCATCCTTCATCATAGTAAGTTAATAGATAATTTAATAAATTTGAAATATTAAAACAAATAGCAGAATAAGCATATTTTTTGAACTATGGAAGTTAATACCAGAAGAAACAACTAAAGGACTTGAAAGTGTTGCCTCTGGGGAGCAAGAATCTAGAGTGTGGAGAGATAGGGCATGGGACCGTTCTATTATAAGCCAAGTTGCACTTTTAGCTTTTAAAACTATATACAGGGCTTCCCTGGTGGGGTGGTGGTTAAGAATCCGCCTGCCACCGCAGGGGACACAGGTTCAAGCCCTGGTCCAGGAAGATCCCACATGCCGCAGAGCAACTAAGCCTGTGTGCCACAACTACTGAGCCTGTGCTCTAGAGCCTGCGAGCCACAACTACTGAGCCAGCGTGCCACAACTACTCAAGTCCACGCGCCTAGAGCCCGTGCTCCACAACGAGAGGAGCCACCTCAATGAGAAGCCCGCACACCACAACAAAGAGTAGCCCCCGCTCACCGCAACTAGAGAAAGCCCATGCGTAGCAACGAAGACCCAATGCAGCCAAAAATAAATAAATAAAACAAATAAATTAAAAAAAGAAAAGATTAAAAAAAAACTATATACAGATACTACTTTAATAACTAGATAGCTCAAGGCAGTATGCCAAATTAAATATAATCTCATTAAATAACCTGCATATAAAGCCCTTAGTTACAATAAACTAATCCTTTTAGAAAGCCATCTAAATTAATCACTTCAAAATTACACATCAAGAGATTCCATATAAAACACCAATCAAATTAATTTGCATGACCTACAGAAATACACATAAGAGTATGGATGTTAAAAATTTGATTGATGGGGTTTTTCCTTAGATGAATTTGATATGCCTAGCTGATGAGTCCATGACAAAATGCACTTTGCTGAGCCGATTTCTGGAACTATACTATTTTATTCCCAATTCTGGGGTGTTGGGCTTTTTTTGTTTGTTTTTTGTTTTTGAGGTGGGGGTAGACAAAGACAAAAACTAAATACCACTAGAGAATACAAAATTAAATACCTTAGCTGAATCTTTTCTTGGGAAATAGTCCCACCTAAGAATCAACTATAAAGTTGATCACCATTCAAATTAGAAAGGATTTTACATTCTGAAAACAATGTGCTTATAGGTATGCAAGGTCTTTGATAAGACTCTCTTCCTAAAAATCAACCACTTCTTCTGGCATAGGGCAGTTTCATGAAGCTGTAGAGTTTCTTTCTGTCCAAGAATGAAAAAAATCTCCCTTCCCACAAGGTACCTTATAGATTCTTCCAAACCATATTAGAGCCAATATTTATTTTTTAATTTTTACTTAAAAATTTAAGGTTATATTTGCATAATAAATCCTGTTTGTGGCAAAAAATATTTTAAAATACAGGAAGGTATAAAGAAAGTAAAAGCTTCATTTCCAAAGAAAATCATTATAAATATTTTAATACTTACTTTAAAAAAAAAAAAAGCTGGGCATACCCAGTATACTTATTTTTAAGCATTTTTTTCACTTTCACAGGAATATTTGCCTATGCCATTGAGAATATAGTTTTTTATGGCTGCATGTCATATATATATATATATATACATGTTGAAATTTTTCTTAACTTGCTTCCTATAATCAGAATTTTGGGTTGGTTGAATTTGGGTTTTAAGCATACTTGTCCATAAGTTATTGCAAAATGTTTCCCGTTACTTCTTATAAGTGTAAACTGGTTACAAGTGAAATTGTAGGGTTTTCAACACATATTCTTAAACTATCTTTTAGTAAATTTACATCAATGAACTTTCCTAGTAACAGGACATGAGATGCTTCACATTCTGATTACAATGGGAGTCTAGTTAGTTAGTTAGTTTACCAACTTTGTTGAAGTATAACTGACAAACAATAAACCATACAAATTTAAAGTATATAATTTAATAAGCTTTGACGTGTATAGCACCAAGTAGACAGTTACTAGAAGATCTATAATAGATAAATAGATTTATAATAAGAACCGAAGTCAGGTAGTGTAAGTGCATTTCCATATGAATTTTAAAATCTGTTTGTCAATTTCTATTAAAAAGACTGCTGAGAATTAGGATTCACTGAACCTATCAATCAATCTGAGGACAACTGACACTGTAATACTGTTGAGTCTTTCAATCCATGAACATGGTAAATCTCTCCATTTATTTAAGTCTTGTTAAATTCCTTTCAGCTATGTTTTGTAGTTTTCAGTGTACAGGTTTTACACATCTTTTGTCAGGTTTATCCCTCACTATTTTATATTTTAATGCTATTATAAATTATGTTTTTAAAACTTCAGTGTGATTGCCAGAATATAGAAATTCAATTGATTGTCATACAATGAACTTCTGTTCTGCACTATTGCTAAACTCACATATTACTATCATTCTAATAGCTTTTTGTAGCTTCCTTAGCAGTTTCATTTTTAAGATTCTAATAACTATTTCTTTATTAAAGTCATGTTATCTGTTTTTTTTTCTTAGCATTTTCCACATAGATGATCATAACATCTATAAAAAAAAAAAGACAGTTTTATTTCTTCCTTTCCAATTTGGATGCATTTTATTTCTTTTCCTGGCCTTACTGAACTAGCTAGAACCTCCAGTGTAATGATGGATAGAAGTAGTGAGAGGACATCCTTACCTTGGTCTTTATCCTAAGGCAAGAGCATTCAGTTTTTTAACATTAACTATGATATTAGCTGTAGGTTTATGGTAGATACACTCTATCAGGAAGAGATTTGCTTCTATTCCTTCTTCTTGAACAGGGTGAGGCAAATGAGGCATGGGAAGTATCAACTGCAGGTACAAAATTTAAGGGGGCACCAAAAACCTCAGTAATAAAGATAAATGATATTTTAATGCAGTATTTTTTTTTTCACACACACACACTGTATTTTATTTTTACAAGAGATAAATAGACTGACACCAAGCATTGTACATGGATGACCACAACAAAAGCAACAATGATTGCCATTACCAAACATGAAACACACTCATACTATGTCATAATATTGACATTCAGTCCAGTAATCCTCCACTAATGCAGTATTTTTAAAAAGTCAAATGTAATGCAAAAATCCACAATGAACAAAATACTGAAATTTAAATAAAGATTAGATTGATCTCATTGATTTTTCCTTTTGCTTCTGGCTTCAGTATGGCTCTGGATAGCACTGTTACTGAAGCCATGAGAGTAACAGAAGGGTGGGCATTGTAGACAGAAGGAACAACATGCATAAAGGCCATAAGGTAGGGATGTGCCTGGAGCATTTGAGGAATATTAAGGAAAAGAGTGAGACAGGGAGAGAAGAGAGTAAAGGAGGTCAGAATGAAAATAGGGGCTAGATGAGCTAAGTGACTACAAGAACTTTGAGTTTTTTAGAATGATATGGGAAGCCACTACATGGTTTTAAGTAGAGGAGTAAAATAATCTGACATGCTTATTAAAAAGGATCACTCTGCTATGTTGAGAAAAAATTATAAGGCACTAAAGACAGGGAGACTAATTAAAGGTTATTACAATAATCCAGAAGAGGTTAAACAGTGGTTTAAACCAGCTGGTAGCAGTGAAAGTGGTAAGAAGAGTTGGATTCTAAATATACTGAAGATAAAGCCAGTATAATTTGTTGGTGGATTGAGAAGAATGACTCCTTGGCCCAAGCACTTAGAGAAATGGAATTGCTATTTACTGAGATGATGAAGACTGAGGAAGGATTAGGTTTTGGAGAAAAAATTCAAAAGTCTGGTTTTGGACATTTTAAATTTGAAATGCCTATCAGATATCTAAGTCAAAATGTCAGGTAGGGGCTTCCCTGGTGGCGCAGTGGATAAGAATCTGCCTGCCAGTGCAGAGGACACAGGTTCAATCCCTGGTCTGGGAAGATCCCACATGCCGCAGAGCAACTAAGCCCGTGTGACACAACTACTGAGGCTGTGCTCTAGAGCCTGTGAGCCACAACTACTGAGCCCGCGCGCCTACAGCCCGTGCTCTGCAGCAAGAGAAGCCACCGTAATGAGAAGCCCGTGCACCTCAACAAAGAGTAGCCCCCACTCTCCACAACTAAAGCCCGTGCACAGCAACGAAGACCCAGCACAGCCAAAAAAAAAAAAAAAGTCAGGTAGGCAGATGAATATGTGAGACTGATAGTAAATGTGAAGTTGTCAGAATATGAATGAGAGCAGAAGAGATAACAAAGAGTGGTGTGACAGAATAAGCAGTCTGAGGACTGAGCCCGGGGGCACTTCAATGTTTAGAGGTTGGAGGGATTAAAAATAAGCAGCAAAGGAGACAGGTGAAGAATACAGTAAGGTGAGAAAAAAATTCAGGAGAATGTGGTATTCTGGAAATCAAGTAAAGAAAGTATATGAAGGAAAAAGTAATCAAATCTGCTGAAAGATAAGGATTGAGAACTGAGAACTATCAGGAAAGTGAAAAGACAACCCATTAGGGAATGGGAGAAAATATTTGCAAATCACATATCTGATAAGGGACTTGTATCCAGAATACAAACATACAAACACACTCTTATGACTCAACAATAAAAAGACAAACAACCCAATTAAAAATGGGAAAAGGATCTGAATAGACATTTAAAAAAATATATATATACATATATACATACACATACACGTATACTTACAAATGACCAATAAGCAAATGAAAAGACTCAGAACCACTAATCATTAGGGAAATGCAAATTAAAATCACAATGTGATCCCACTTCACACCCACCAAGATGGCTCAAATAAAACAGACAACAAGACAATAACAAGTGTTGATGAGGATGTGGAGAACTTGGAACCTTCTTACATTGCTGGTGGGACTGCACCCACTTTGGAAAAGTTTGGCAGTTCCTCCAAATGTTAAACAGAGTTATCATACGACTTAGCAATTCCACTCCTAGGTATAAAACCGAGTGAACTGAACACATATGTCTACACAAAATGTGCACATGAATGTTCACAGCAACATTATTCATAGTATCCAGAAAGGGGAATCAACTCAAATTTGTCCATCAACTGATGAATGGATAAACAAAATGTGGTATATATATATCCATACGATGGAATATATGGCTATAAAAAAGAACAAAGTATGGATACATGCTATATAACATGGATGATCCTTAAAAACATTATTCCAAGTGAAAGAAGCCAGACACAAAGGGCCATATACTGTATGATTCCAGTGATACGAATGTTCAGAATAGGCAAATTCATAGAGTCTGAAGCAGAGTAATGGTTTCCAAGGGCTACAGGAAGGCAGGAATGTATAGTGACTACTAATGGGCACAGGGTTTCTTTCTGGGGTGATGTAAATGATCTAAAATTAGATAATAGTGATAGCTGCATAACTATGAATATACTAAAATCCCCTAAATTTCATACTTTCAAAATGTGAATTTTATGGCATGTGAATTGTGTCTCAAGAAAACTCCTACTTAAAAAAATACTGAGAGTTGATCATTGGATTTACCAATGTACAGGTCACTGGTGACTTTGACAAGGGCAGTTTCTGTAGAATGGCAGAGGAAAAAGCCAAATTAAAGTTGGTTTAGGAGAGAAAGGAGAAGAATGGAGATGATTGTGAAGACTATAATTTGAGTCTATACTGTAACTGGAGTATAGACTGCTCTTTGAGAAGCTTTGCTAAAGGGAGCAGAGAAATAGGGCACTTTCTGGATGAGGACGTGGGATCAAGAGAGGTTGTCTTTAAAAGATTAGAAAAATTTAGTGCATGTGTGCTGCTGATGGGAATAATCTATATACAGGAAAAAAAAGTAATTCTGCAATAGAGAAAAAGGCAATATGTTGGAGTGAAGTCCTTGAGAGACAGGAGGAAGAGATCTTGTGTATGAGAGGAGCGATTAGCTCTAGATAGGTTCACAAGCAGCCCATGAGCAAACACGCAGATAAATGGGTATATGCGAGTAAAAAAATAAATGGGAAGATGTGTGTAGAATGGGTAGAAGCTCTTGCTTCTATTTTTTCAGTAAGCAAGGTGAGACTGAAGATGAGAGAGGGATGCAGGAAGTTTGAAGAGAAAAGAAGGTAAGAAAGAGTGAATAGATAGGGAAATGTAGTAGTATTGCCGTGAAGTATTACAGGCCTACATAAGGGTAATAACCATGAACTTAATATGAGAACAGGCAAAATAGTTGCATAGTTTTCTCTAGCCACATTTAGATGCAAAGGTGTAGGCATGGAGTAAGCCAAAAGATGGGTTTAACCATGGTTGGGGTTTTATCAATGAGCAAGTTAAGAGTGTATAGAAGGAAGTAATCATAATGTAAGGAGGTAAGGAGGGAAGTAAATATGTGAAAAAAGTGAGACGCACAGTACAAAAGGTGGTGAGGTCAAAGGATTGATGGATTCTAGAGGAAGGGAACCGCAAAAATAAACAAATTTTAAGAAGTTTTTAAAAACGAGGGGCTGGATGAAGAACAGGATGCTTGAAATTGGGATAATAGAGGAGATGCAGCTCTAAATGACTAGGTCTAGGACAGAAGCCTTGCACACTTTTCCTGCAAAGGGTCAGATAGTAAATATTTTAGGTTTTGAGAACCACTGGTCTCTGCTGCAATATGCAATTCTGCTGCTATAGTGTGAAAGAAACTGTAGACAACACATAAATGAAGGAGCAAGGCTGTACTTAAATAAACTTTATTTACAAAAATGCATAGTTTGGCAGAGGCACTGCCAGGGGCACTGGTTTAGGATATGACCATAGGATTAGTAGCTGAGACAGGATGGAGAATAAAATCACTGGGAGAGATGTGGCCAAGGAACTAAGAAGCAAAGGCATTAGTAAGATCATTAGTATGAACATTGAGTTTAAGAAGAATTAAGCCAGGAGTAGTATTGGAGAGAGTGACTGTGAGCCAGGAACTAAAACCTTTAAAGAATGAGGGGACACATCAGCAAAAATGGGGGAGATCTCTGAAAATTCTCTCCTCCATAAAAGAAGTAGGAAAGCTAAAAAAAATCGTCAGAATTAAGTTTTTCAGAATTCTGGAAATTAGCCAAAGGCTTGCAGCAATCAGGGAAGCCTTTACTCAAGAAATAAGCTGAATCTCAATAAGAGCAGTGAGCTCTGTGGCGTCTGAACTTACCCTATTCCCATCCCTGGCTCTGAAAATCAACTGCCTACAATCACAGTGAAAAGCAGCAGCCTGACAACTACTGGAAAGGGGAGAACAAGCTTTGTTCCTGAAGAATTGTCATTATTTGACCTTTCTAGTGGCTTCTTGGAAAACCCCACTTGCAAGGTTGTCTATATTTGACCAGATTTAGATCTTGCCCAGTGTGAAAAGCCTTTTCCCTGGGGACGGAAACATGGCCAAAAATATTCACAGGCAAGTGTTTAACTTTGTGGCTGCCTAAGACAGTAGGTAACAGTTGGGGCAAATAATAGGCTAACTAAAAAGCTTAAAAGGAAAGCTAGGGAAGCAGCTGTCCACAGAGGCTTTGAAAAGTTCTGATGTGTTCCTGGGAATCTAGAAGGCACCCACATGCCCAGGGCTGACCACATGCTCAGGAAAGGCCTGAGGAGGCTCTAAGCTCTCATCTCTAGTTGACCTTGAGGCTCTGCCAAGCAGAAAGTGAAGAGTTGTCAACTGCCTGGGTGAGTGTCAATTCTACATCTACCAAAACTATTCTTTTTTTAAAAAATTTATTTATTTTATTTATTTATTTTTGGCTGCGTTGGGTCTTCGTTGCTGTGCGCAGGCTTTCTCTAGTGGCAGGGAGCGGGGGCTACTCTTCGTTGCGGTGCATGGGCTTCTTATTGCGGTGGCTTCTCTTGTTGCAGAGGAAGGGCTCTAGGCGCCCGGGCTTGAGGAGCTGTGGCACACAGGCTCAGTAGTTGTGGCGCACGGGCTTAGTTGCTCCGCGGCATGTGGGATCTTCCCAGACCAGGGCTCGAACCTGTGTCCCCTGCACTGGCAGGTGGATTCTTAACCACTGTACCACCAGGGAAGCCCTACCAAAACTATTCTTAAAAAACTAGGAGAAATTAAGATATTCCCAGGTAAACAAAAATTGAGAATTCATTGTTAGCAGACCTGCACTATAAGAAATATTTTAAAAGGAATCCTTCAGGTTGAAATGAAAGAATACTAGGTAGTCACTTGAATTCACATGAAGAAATAAAGAACACCAGTAAAGGTAGCCCCAAGATTGTATTAGTTTCCTACTACTGCTGCAACATATTACCACAAATTTACAGCCGTAAAACAACACAAATTTATTATAGTTCTGGAAGTTGCAAGTCTGAAATAGGTCTCACTGGGCTAAAATCAAGATGTTGGTAGGGCTACATTTCCTTGTAGAGGCTCTAGGGGAAACTTCATTCTCTTGCCTTTTCCAGCTTTTAGAGGCTGCCTGCATTCCTCAGCTCATGGCCCCTTCCTCCATCTTCAAAGCCAGTAGTATAACATCCTTAAATCTCTGACTCCTACTTTCCTGCCTCCCGCTTTCCCTTATAAAGACCCTTGTGATTACATTGGGCCCACCTGGATAATCCAGGCTACTCTCTCCATCTCAAAATCCTTAATCACATCTAGAAAATCCCTTCTGCTATGAAAGGTAACATTCATAGGTTCCAGGGGTTATAGGGTTTTTTTAGGAGGTCATTATTCTGCCTATCACATACATAGTTTTTGCATACTACTGAAATTAAATTGGCATTAACCCAAACTAGATTATTATAAATTAAGATGTTAATTGTAATCCCTGGGGCAACCACTAAGAAAATAACTCTAAACATTATATCAAAAGAAACAATCAGGGAATTTAAATGGTATACTAGAATATCTCCACTTAACACAAAAGAAGACTTTGTGGAGGAACAGAGGAACAGAAAAGACATAAAACATATAGAAAATAGGGGCTTCCCTGGTGGCACAGTGGTAAAGAATCCGCCTGCTAATGCAGGGGACACAGGTTTGAGCCCTGGTCCAGGAAGATCCCACATGCCATGGAGCAACTAAGCCCGTGAGCCACAACTACTGAGCCTGCGCTCTAGAGCCTGTGAGCCACAACTACTGAGCCCACATGCCACAACTACTGAAGCCCACATGCCACAACTACTGAAGCCCACGCGCCTAGAGCCCGTGCTCCGCAACAAGCCACCGCAATGAGAAGCCCGCGCACCGCAATGAAGAGTAGCCCCCGCTCGCCGCAACTAGAGAAAGCCTGCGTGCAGCAATGAAGACCCAACGCAGCCAAAAATAAATAAATTTATATTAAAAACATATAGAAAATAAACAGCAAATGGCAGACATAAATCTCATCAGTAATTATGTTAAATGTAATCAAATTAAACATTCCAATTAAAGAATGAGGGGAAGTAACCCAGTGTCTATAAAATTACTAAAACAGACAAATGACAAGACTTACAAACCTAGGAGGTTTTATTGAAAAAGGAGAGATAATGATCTGCAAGTGGCAAGAAAGAAAAAAGAGGACACCCACTTTTAAGTCCACTGATATATGGAACATGAGAGAGAGGACAGATACCGCTCCAGAGGACTGCACTGTAGCAGGATCCTGTGGAGATGTTTATGATCTTTCTTGATATAAAGAAATTTAAAGTTTTTGTTAAGTAAAAATGTATCAATCTTTTCCTTTATGTTTCTTCCCTTAGCATTCATGCTTAAAAAGTCCATCGTATCCTGAGAACAGATAAAAAATATTCATCTCTGTTTTCTCTTTTATATACAAGATTTCTAAATTAGAGCCTCCGTTCATTTTAACCTTACTGTAGACTCTGCTGTATAAAACTCTCTTATTTTTCTTTCCTAGAATCAGAAGGAAAGGAGTGTAAAGGAGACAATGTATTCTAGAAAAATCACTAAATTAAAAGGCAGTAGTACTGACATTTAATCCAAGCTCCACTATAAAGCCACTGGGTGGCAGCTTGATCTCTATCTGCCGCCCTCTTCCCCCACTGCCACAGTTTAACAACACATCATCTCTGGTCTATGGCTATAGGTTATTGTAATATCTCCCAACTGGCCAAATTGACAACAGTCTCTCCTTCTTCCAATCCATCCACCACAAAGGCTAGAATTACTGTCTTAAAAAAGCCTTAAAATGAAGGATTCATTTCTATACTTCATATAAATCGTTCCTATGAATCATTAGGAAAAACAAACAATTCAACAGAAAAATGAGTAAAGGATATGAACAAGCAATATACAGAAGAAGTACAAATGACCAGTAGAGATATTTAAAAACCACACTAATAATCAGGAAGGCACAGATTAAAATGACAAAGCATCTCCCCCATCAAATTAGCATTAATTATAAAGAATCATAAACACCCAGTTTGGTTAAAGATATGGAGAAGCAGAAACTTTTGTATTAAAATCTTATTTATATTAGGAAGTTTCATACTTAATAATAAGGAAATCCAAACTCCATAATATTACTTAAGGCCTTTCACAATGTGGCCTTGGCTTACCTCTCTTTTCTCTTCTCTATCCTCTACTCACCCTGGGTTTTACCTGCACATCACCCGAAAAAGGCATGAAACGTATCAGATTTTTCATCCCTCAACAATTAGGGGCATGTTCTTCCTACTGCCTGAAATGATCCTTTCATCTCCTCAATGCAAATGCCGTATTTCCTTTCAAGATAAAATTCAAACATCCTCTTCCATGGTGTTCCCAAATTTAGCTGACTTCCCCTTTGTGTTCTTATAGCACTTTAAAGCTCAAGGGCCCTTATCACGCTTCCACTTCAAGTTATCTGTTGATAATTTTTGTCTTCCTAACAGACTGAGGAGAGAGGCCCTTGAGATTCTAGTCTTATTTATTTTTGTTTTTACAGCACTGAGCACATAGTTGGTGCTCCATAAAAACTGAATTAGTAACATTTCACCTACCACCTAAAGCTAACAATAAGGTTTTTTTCATTTCTCAAAGTCTACAAAGACCAGTATTACCTTAAAATTACAATTCTCTAACACACCACTGTCCAAAACACCAAAACCAACTACCTTATATTGGTAATCTAGGTTTTATTATTGATCATTTACAAGGCTAAAAAAGTGAAATGTTGCTTTTGTCAATATGGGGTCTCAGTAGATTAATTAGAAATTTAAACAGTCCTCTTAGAGAGAAGCAGTGGTGTGCAAAGTAGTTGACTCCACATTGATAGATTAAAATAGGCCAGGGTTTTATTTACACTATGAAAATTGGTAAACACTACAAAAAGCCCTGTCCCCTTCTCCCAGCTGGTTAAACATTTACCAGCACATCACTGGACAAAAGTAGGACAGCACTGTGACTAGCTGATGAGTAAACAGTACTTTAAGTCTTCTCTCTTCTTCAAGAAGCTTCCTGGTCTAGTTACTAAACTATTTTCATGCATTTTCCCCTAATTTAGAACTCCTAAAGCACATCTATGTCAAAAAGTTTTACTTACACTCACCTAATTCATTCAGTAAATATGGACCTATGACACTGTCCATATTGATGATCAATTGTTTTATCCACTCATTTTTTACCTTTAACTAAACAGTAAAGCTTCTTAAGAGAGGAGGTTTCTCAAAAAGTACTTAACAGGTAATGACTGGGGTAGCAGATGCGGTTGGCTTCCAACAGCCATTTCACCTGAGAACATCAAAGACAATTATTGAAATCCCATTCCCCTTGTCAGCAAGTAGTTTAAAAGAGGGCTTATGACCCAGTTATGGTCAGAGATGTGAGAATAAAAGTCTGCTGGGAGCTTCTGGGAAAGGCTTCCTTGCTCCTAAGAAATAGGAAATTTCCCTTCTTAACCTCATGTTGTGGTATTTGAATGAAATCCTTACAAAGCTGGAGTCATCACGTTATCCAAAGCAAACAAGCAAAAAACCCAAACCTGACCTACTTCTGAAATTCTGAGTGATAAGAAATTTCCTAATGCCATTTAAAAACAAGGTTTGTGGGACTTCCCTGGTGGCGCAGTAGTTAAGAATCCGCCTGCCAATGCAGGGGACACGGGTTCGAGCCCTGGTCCGGGAAGATCCCACATGCTGCGGAGCAACTAAGCCCATGAGCCACAACTACTGAGCCTGTGCTCTAGAGCCTGCGAGCCACAACTACTGAGCCCACGTGCCACAACTACTGAAGCCCACGCACCTAGAGCCCGTGCTCCGCAACAAGAGAAGCCCCCGCTCGCCGCAACTAGAGAAAGCCCGCGCACAGCAACGAAGACCCAACGCAGCCAAAATAAATAAAAAAAACAAAACAAAACACACATTTAAAGAATAAAAACAGGGTTAGAAAAAGCATATTAACTGATAAATCAGAAATGTGGACAAAGATATATGTACTGAACTAGGATTCTCACCATAGTAAAATTTATTGTTTAGAGTGTAACTAATTGTGTTTTAAATTGGTCTTTTTCCTTTAACATTTTCCTCCTAGGCACACAACTATTTTTTTAATTGAATGAAAGATTCTTTAAATTCTATAGTGCTTTACAATTTTCAAAAGTTTCACACACATGATTTCATATAATACCTTAATAACACCCTTCCCCCCACCTCTATCATGCCCCTCCCCCTTCCCCTTCTCCACTGGTAACCACTGCTTTGTTCTCTATATCCGTGAGTCTTTCTTTTTTGTTTTATTCACTAGTTTATTTTTTAGATTTCACATATAAATGATATCATAATGTATTTGTCTTTCTCTGACTTATTTCACTTAGCATAATGCTCTCCTAGTCCTTCGATACTGCTGCAAATGGCAAAATTCATTCCTTTTCATAGCTGAGGACTATTCCACTGCATATATACACAACATCTTCTTTATCCATTCCTCTCTTGATGTACACTTAGGTTGCTTTATCCATTCCTCTCTTGATGTATACTTAGGTTGCTTGGCAACTGTAAATAATGCTGCTATGAACATTGGGGTGCATGTATCTTTTCGAATTAATGTTTGTGTTTTTTTGGTTAGAGACCCAGTAGTGGAATTGCTGGATCATATGACAGTTCTATTTTTAGTTTTTTGAGAAACTTCCATACTGTTTCCCACAGTGGCTGCACCAATTTACATTCCCAGCAACAGTGTACTAGGGTTTCCTTTTCTCCACATCCTCACCAACATTTGTTATCTGTGTTTTTTGATGATGGCCATTCTGACAGGTGTGAGGTGTTACCTCCTGGTTTTGATTTGCATTTCCTGATGATTAGCTATACACAACTATTTTTTTTTTAAAGATTTTTTGATGTGGACCATTTTTAAAGTCATTATTGAATTTGTTACAATATTGCTTCTGTTTTGTTTTGGGTTTGTTTGGCCCCGAGGCACGTGGGATCTTAGTTCCCGGACCAGGGATTGAACCTGCACCCTCTGCATTGGAAGGCAAAGTCTTAACCACTGGACCGCCAGGGAAGTCCCCACAACTATTTTTCAAAGATTAAAGTTAAACATACACATTGTTTAAAGAATAAGATTTTCACAAAGTTTGTTAAAAAAAAAAAAGTTGCCCTCACCCCCATTGCTGTCCCACTTCTACTCCCTAGAGGCAAACCACTTGCACATCTTTTAAGTAATTATTTTGGAACTAATCTCCATGTTTCTAAATGACATGGTTGTGTTGCTACCTCTTGATTCTTCAGTTTTGGGAATTATCCATTGATTTCCCACTTGGAAGACGAGCTCTTTTCTTCCTTCTGTACCCATAATACACACACATGCATCCTTCCTGTCTATCTCCCAAACTACCCTTTATAAGGATACTATAATTCTGATTCATTCAATATGCAGTGTACATTGTAATGACTACATAAGCCTATTCACATTTGAGCCATTCAGTAAACCGTGATTCCTTTTCCTTTCCTGCACAATTTTTTGTTTTTCCTATTTATCTTTTTAATTCATTTGCTTAGATTTCTATGTATTTATAAACACTTTGCCCCAGAAAATCTTTGCCAATGGTCTAAATTTCCTCTCAAGACACTGACATCCATAAAGTATTCTATTTCATCTTCCTGAAGAAGTCTGTTTTGGAGACTTTGAACCTTCTCCAGTCTGGACTGGCTGACCTCTCAGTGCTGGTAAACTGTTTATCTGAAATCTCCATTCACTAATTTGAGGAATCCCCTAGCTTGTCTTCTTTTTTGGATCTCCCATTTCCTCAATCATGTCTCCCTCCTTCCTGGTTTATGACCTTATTTTGTGGAGAACATTTTCCAGTAGCTTCCTAGAATGGTGCATGGGAAGGAAGTACATTTTTTGAGACATTGCAAGTTTATTCTAGCTTTTCAGACAAGATTGATAGTTTGGCTAAATTAAAAAAAAAAAAATCTAGGCCCTGTTCTTGGATACAGTTTCGACAATGATGTGTACTGACTTTCTTTTTAATTTTCAGAACAAAAATTTGATAATTCTGAATTGACATAGGAACTCAGAAACACATGACTACAGAAGTCGGTATCAGAATTTATAATACACTTAAGCTAGCCTAGACTCAGTGTTAATGTTTAAAGAAAGCCTAATGAAATTGGCAGCAAGAAGACACTGAATAAATGGTAGTTGTTATTAATAACAAAAACCATATTTACATCTGCAGGTTCTGATATAAATGAAGTAGATAAATTTGACCCAAAAGAGAAGCCAAACCAGGGTTTTGGTTTCTCAAGATGCCTAATCCTGATTAGTCTCCAATTTTATTAATTTCTCAGATATATCAAGTAATTCTTTTTGTATTTATATATATATATATATTTTTAACGTTTTTATTGGAGTATAATTGCTTTACAATGGTGTGTTAGTTTCTGCTTTATAACAAAGTGAATCAGTTATACATATACATATATCCCCATATCTCTTCCCTCTTGCGTCTCCCTCCCTCCCACCCTCCCTATCCCACCCTTCTACTGGTCACAAAGCACCGAGCTGATCTCCCTGTGCTATGCGACTGCTTCCCACTAGCTATCTATTTTACATTGTATTTATATTTAATACAAACCAGCTTGGGTAAAAACAGCTTGCTTGGTTGAAATGCAGATTAAACTCCAAACACTGGCAAAGTTCAAGTGGCTATATCATTAAGTTCACCTTGCTAAAATTTCAAAACCTTCTTTTTGTAAACACACAGTCGTACACACAGCCATACCACCCAGGATCTCAGCAATCTACATAATTTAATAGTACACAAAACCGCTGCATAAGAAAAGGGAATTTAGTATCAAGAAAACAAAAATGTCAACCCCTCTGAGGAAACAAAAGAAATTCCTCAATGATTGCTATTCCCATCCTGTCTCCAAAAGATTCACATTGCCAGAAATTTCATAAGCGCAAAATGCTATACATAAACTGAGGAGTCATATCCCCTCTGTGATTGTTACAGGCAATTTCTGCTTCTCCCCTCTTCTTTCTTCCCGTCCCCAGACCCAACCTCTAGGTGTCAATCTTCAAAACACTGATGGTGAAAGAAACTCTCTCTTTTTCTCCCTTCATGAAAAACTGAAATGAATTTATATAAATTTTCATCTAATGAAAAATTAAAGTTGGAGACATTCTAGCCTTCCCTTGGTTTCGTGAAGTCTTCTCATTCATCAATACCTACAATCAAACCAGCATTCTCAAACACATTAGTCAAGGCTCAGCATTAGGAAAATCTCTCAGACTAAAGGAGAGATTTAAACTAAGGGCTGGGAGAAATTTGATTAACTTCATACAACTACATAGGGTATGTAAGATATTAATAAGCATTTGGAGGATCAATGTAGATTATGTACAGTGTAGTCTCACCCTCTGTAAGAGTTATATTTATTTAAATTTAACAGCAACAACCCATTTTGTGAGCTGTGACTCTACAGTAGAAGTGGTGGTGGGTGGCAGTGGTTGTAGCAGTGAGGTTGGGGGTGGCAATAGTGTAAATCATAATCAGAGAGTTCAAGAGCATGAATGTGGACTTTCAACCACTAGAGTGAAATGGAAAAACTTGATGGCTCTAAACTTGGCCGTTAGAATTCATTAAAGTTTTACCTTAATCCTAAAAATAATGATAATAATAAAATAGATAAATTTAACAGCAACAACAAATTTACTTACTAATACTAGTAAAAATGTAAAATAATGGGAATAATATGTTTGTTTAAAAAATAATGGCCCGGTACTTCCCTGGTGGCGCAGTGGTTAAGAATCCGCCTGCCAATGCAGGGGACATGGGTTCAAGCCCTAGTCCGGGAAGATCCCACATGCCGCGGAGCAACTAAGCCCGTGTGCCACAACTACTGAGCCTGTGCTCTAGAGCCCACAGGCCACAACTACTGAGCCCCGTGTGCCACAACTACTGAGCCTGCACTCTAGAGCCCGCAAGCCACAACTACTGAGCCGGTGCTCCACAACGAGAAGCCACCGAAATGAGAAGCCCACGCACGGCAACGAAGAGTAGCCCCCGCTCGCCGCAACTAGAGAAAGACCGCGCACAGCAACGAAGACCCAACGCAACTAAAAATAAATAAGTAAATTTATAACAATAAATAATGGCCCCACTCCAGTAGCAAGGGGCATGACTAGTGCCTAGATCTTATTTTCTAGTACCATTCTCTAATAAAAGGAATCAGGGCTTCTTGGAGAAATGGCTCATTCTAGGGCTGGAGTATGAAATATACAAGATGAGTCTACCACATCTTATAGCACCAGAAAGCAAGGAAGTGCACCAACAATAACAATGCACACAAGCGAGTATGCACGGGGACATACACACACATTAAGGATGTTACGCAAAGGAATGTGGAAACCAACTGAAAGGGCTCCCAATGGCCGAAGCTGGAACTATTTGAGAACCAAAATTAAGTGATATTGGAATACAACCCAAAACATAAAACAAATATCCATGAATCCATTCTGATATAAATAAATAACTGGATAAACAAATAAATGGGGAAGAAGAATCAAAAGTTCCCATGCAGAAGATTTGAAATAATTTATGTAGATACTCTGCCCTCAAGGAGCGGGAGTGTAACTCCCCACTCCTTAGGCTGTAGACAATGTCTAGTGACTTTCCTCCAGAGAGTACAAATGGAAAGAGGAGAAGAAAAGAGAGTAACTTTACAGTGAAGAACCGGACAAGCCACAGCCAGGTGATCAAGGCCAACATCAACAGTCATAAATCATGTTAACAGTATGTGTGCTTGATAGGATGTGATGAAAATGGCCCTTTACCTCTGTGGTTATCCTACCAATAACCCATAACCTTCGTTTTATCATGAGAAAAACCTAAGACAAATTCCTGCAGTGGGACCTCCTACAAAATACCTGACCAGTACTCCTCAAAACTGCCGAAGTCATCAAAAACAAGGAAAAGTCTGAGAAACTGCTACCACCAAGAAGAGCCGAAAGAGACATGACAACTAAAAGTAATGTGGTATCCTAGATTAGACTCGAACAGAAAAAGGAAAAGTTGATCTAAATAAGATCCAGACTTAATAATAACAAATCAATACTGGTTCATTATTGTAAGGTGTAGATCATCTAATAATACAGGATGTTAACAACAGGGAAAACTGGGTGTGGGGGTGTATGGGAATTGTCTAAACTAACTTTTCAACTTTTCTGCAACTCTATAACTGTTCCAAAACAGTAAAGGAATTTAATAAATTAGAGTACACAAGGAAACATACATTGCATACTTCCCTTACCTTAGGAAAAAATTTGGAACCTGTCATCCAGGTGCATAATATCAGGTCAGATGTCTAATCATAAACACATATAAGACATTTAAGTTTCAAAGTAACTACATCTTTGCATAACAGAATCAAGCACCCTAACAGATATATAGCTAGCAACGAGCATGGATGATCTGACAAGAGATCTGTGTAGGAGGGTTGCTGAAAGTAAAAAACTCAGATAATTTCAATTGACTAACATTTGAAGGTAAAAGCAGATAAAAATCTTTGGAATCTGTCACATCCTAAGATAGAACTACTAGAAAAATCAAATCAAATCAGCAAATACTGAGTCTTATTTACGTGTAAAGCATTATCCCTAGGCCAGTATTACTCTAAGTATGGTCCCCAGATTGAGAGCATCAGCATTTCCTGGGAACTTCTTAAAAATGCCAAATGGCCTCACCTAAGATTTACTCAATCAGAATATCTGGTGGATTCAACCTAGAAATCTGTGTTTTAACATGCTCTCCAGGTGATTCTCATGCATGCTGAAGTGTGAGTAGGCAGTGTGATCCCTCGGCGAATGTGGCAAATGCATACAGTGGTCTGGGGTGCAGGTAAGCAGATGGAGAATTCATGTCTCACAGCAATCCACCTGCCACATGATTACCAAGCAGCACTGGTAAAGAGCAGTCAGCCCTCCTCTACCAGAAACTGAGTAGAAACACAATGGTTAGGTCCTCTGAGTGTCTCCTGGCAATTCTGAAGACAAGCAAAAAAGGAACAGAAGTCAGAAGTCAGAAGCAGGCTGAAAATGCTGGCCAGCAGGGAGACACACATAATTGCAGGTGTAGTGTATATTCCACCCAGTGACCCAAAACAGATTAAGTGTTGCAATCCAGCCCTCTTAACATCTCCAGGTTCTTGCTTTTCATAAAAACCTGGGGATTATAGGTTTTGACTCAGAATTCTGAACTTTGAGATTGCTGTTTCCATCTTGCTCTCGCCTATTTAAAAATGAAAAGCACTTTCTATATCACCAACAAAAGCAATTCAGCAGAATTCATTTCTATATATTGTGCTGCCAAATATAAGCTCCATTAATGAACAGCACAAGGGACTAGTGCTCGGTTTGGTAAAAGGATTAGAGTGTCAGGAGAAATCTAGCTCTGCAAGCTGCTGCGTTTAGAAAAATGCATTTAACTGCAGCCACAGGTCCCTCCCTCCTCTTGCTTCAACATCAGATGTTCACCCACCCCTAGCAACAAGATGAAGACCTTAGAGAGAGGGCCCTGACAGCAAACCACAGAGACTGCAGACACATCTCATTTTAATTGCATCAGCAACTGCTAAGCAATTAATGAAAGAAAGAGGGAAGAAGCATCCGGGCAAAGAGAAAAGAGACTTGAGCAACCATGTGGAAATACTTCATCCTCACCCCAATGAGAGTAGGTTATTTATGGCAGCTGCACAGAGCATCAAATCCTTGCATCTGATCTCTCAGGCCACGTCCCAGGCAGCAATAAAGCTACAGAGTCTAGATTTCCTCTTGCTTACAGTTTCATGTCTCCCATATTCCTCCCTGTAGCCACCAACAGAGATAAGGGAGAGAGAAACCAACAGATCGAGTAGGCTATTCAGCTATTAAGTCCCTTGGGCAGATTCTATGCTTTGCACAATACTGGGATATGAGGATCAGTAAATACTAAATACTAACAGCAGTGATTCATCAGAAGCATGCACGTACTAGGCCTAGGGCATGATGGGGCAGGAACTCCATCAATAAACCCCTGCAGTTTCCTTTTTTTTTTTTTTTCCCCAAGCTGTATCCTTATCCTATCACAGAAGAGAAACGAAATAAGATAAAAACTGCCAACAAAAACCTCTCAGAGAGAAAGTGAATTCTCAAATGTGGCCTTGGGTGCCAAAAAAACATCAGCACGAAAGAGAAACAAAAGCTCAAACAAACAGTCATTTAATGCCAAGATTCCAGCTGTCATCTCCTCAGTGAACTGGGAACCCTAAATTACATCAGTGAAGGTTGGTGTTTTTGGGGGAGTGAGGGTGGGAGCTGATAAAAAATTAGAGGTTCTTGACTAATTCATACAAGAAGTTCCTAAAGAGAATAATAACCAGATGCTCTCCTCTCTTTGCTCAGTCACTATTCAAACACAAGGACCAGATGTCCTGGGTTTTCTGCAACAGCCCTCATTGAAAAATTCTACCCTACTGTGTCTGGATTTGAGGTTGCAAGAAAAATGATCATTTTATATATAGCTTATCCCAATGACCCTCACACAGATCTTGATAGAACATGATAAACCAACATATGCAGGCAAAATGCAATGCCAAATTGATAAGGATAAAGTAGGCAGGAGACAGATTCCTAAAGCCAAGGTCCAAAAGTATTGAAAGTTGGACTTCACCTAACTTGGCCTATGCCTTTCTGTACTACAGAATTACTTGCACTGCTTACTGAAAATACAGAAGATTATGATTCATTGAAAAGTAGTTCTGGACTTCCCTGGTGGCTTAACAATCCACCTGCCAATGCAGGGGACACGGGTTCGATCCCTGGCCTGGGAAGATCCCACATGCCGCGGAGCAACTAAGCCTGTGCGCCACAACTACTGAGCCTGCGCTCTAGAGCCCGCGAGCTACAACTACTGAGCCTGTGTGCCACAACTACTGAAGACTGCACGCCTAGAGCTCGTGCTCCGCAACAAGAGAAGCCACTGCAATGAGAAGCCCGCACACCGCAAATAAGACTAGCCCCCGCTTGCCGCAACAAGGGAAAGCCTGCACGCAGCAACAAAGACCCAACGCAGCCAAAAAAAAAAAAAAGTAGTTCTTAGCTGACTGCTATTAGGGAAAAAAAAAAAAAACATCAAACTCCTTACAAGTCCCTACCAGATCTGGTTTCTGCCTACCTGCTCATCTCATAACCACTCACCCGCTTCATTCTAAACTATGCTGTCATTCTATGAATATTTATTCAGTGCCTCGTACATGCTGGCACTGTTGGAGGTACTATGGATGCATGTAGGACTCTCATGTAATGCTTGTTCAATTATGTCTTACACAAGGGCTCCTGGCTGAGGAGGCAGGAGGAAGTTGAAGTCCAGATCATGTTATGCTAGCTGAGCTGCTTGTCCTGGTGTGGGGCTGAAACCTCTTAGAAAGGAGGCTTTTTTCCTAATTTGCTGAAAGAAGCCCCATGGCCTAAGAGAGGCCCTAGGTATAATGACAAACAAATCAGACAAAAATCCCTGCCTTCATGGACCTTATATCCCACTGTTGGGGGAGATGGACAAAACCAAAATAAATTATACAGTATGTGAGACAGTGAGAAGGGTTAGGGAGAAAATAAAACAGAGAGGAGGGGATAGAAAGTTTGTGTAGGTATGTAATTTTAGAGTATTCACTAAGAAGGTGAATATAGGCCTTTGCACTTGCCTTACTATCTGCATAGAAGGCCTCCTGGTGCACCCCTACCCTTAATTTTGAATGGCTAGCTTTTTATCTTTCAATTTCAGCCTAAATGTCACCTCTTCAAAGGGGCCTTCCCGGGCTGCTCTAAGTAAAACAGCTATCCAAACTTAACTACGTAGGCTAGAGTTTAAATTCTATTCTATTTCTTGGTTTAACGCCTGGTATTTAGCTTCCCCATCTGCAAAATGGATAAAAATAGTACCTGCCTTATAGGGATGCTAGGAAGACTAATTACAACCACCACCACCACAATAACATGACAATAAAAATGACAATACCAATGACTACTTATACAGCTCTTACCACGTACCAGGCATTATTCTGTGTGTTCTACTTTTATTAACCCACTTGATCCATTCGATTAATACATTTAAAGTGCCTAGCATGGTATTCAGCACACAGGAAAGAAACGCTGGCTGTCATTCTCATTACCACCATCATCAGTGGCAGCATTATGAGCTATTCTACTGAAGTATCTTAAGCACTCTGCCGGGCTTTCTGCTCCACTAAAGGATCTATGCTCCAAAGTTCCTTCTTTCCCTTTTAGGATTAACAGTCTAAAGAAGGAATTTATGTATCAACCTCAACACTCACTCTGTGCAAAATAATTTCTCATTCCTGGCCATGTCATGGACTTAAAAAAAGGAAAAGACATAAGCTCGTCCTTATGCATCATACGCTTTAAATTTTTTTTTTTTAATTTATTTTTGGCTGCTTTGAGTCTTCATTGCTGTGCGCGGGCTTTCTCTAGTTGCAGTGAGTGGGGGCTACTCTTCGTTGTGATGTGCAGGCTTCTCATTGTGGTGTCTTCTCTTGCTGCAGAGCATGGGCTCTAGGTGCGTGGGCTTCAGTAGTTGTGGCACGGGGGCTCTAGAGCGCAGGCTCAGTAGTTGTGGCGCAGGGGCTTAGTTACTCCACGGCATGTGGGATCTTCCTGGACCAGAGCTCGAACCTGTGTCCCCCGTACTGGAAGGTGGATTCTTAACCACTGCGCCACCAGGGAAGCCCGCATCATATGCTTTAAAAGTCTCTAGAGGGCAAGTAGTAAGGTAGTGTGGAACTGGATGCCAAAATCCCTGGATTCATTGATTCACAGAATGCTAGAGGCTATCCAGATTAATCTTTCATTTTACACACGAATGAAATGAGGTTCAGAGAAAGGAAGTTATTTGCCAACTTGCCTTGTTACTTATAGGTAGTTCACTATGAACCTGGAACCAGAATCTAAATCTCTTACTCCCAGTCCAGCACCTTTTCCATTACTCCATAGAACCACTAGTTCAAAGTGGCCACCTGGAGAACAAGGGAACTGAATTTGTTCATCATATAGGTCTCTCCTCAATCTGTTCTAATACTGTGATTCTAATAGGAATGAAACCGAGAAAGAGATAAACACAAACTTTCAATTTGGGGAAATCTTAGGCTTTTAACACTAGATTAAAGTTTAGGAGGCAAAAGTATTGAATCCAGAGGAGTTAAGTATTTGAGTATATAGGTGTGATATTTAAAAGCGGTAATGAAGACTTCCCTGGTGGCACAGTGGTTAAGAATCGACCTGCCAATGCAGGGGACATGGGTTCGAGCCCTGGTCCAGGAAGATCCCACATGCCGTGGAGCAACTAAGCCCATGTGCCCAACTACTGAGCCTGCGCTCTAGAACCCATGAGCCACAACTACTGAGCCCGCATGCTGCAACTACCAAAGCCCGCGTGCCTAGAGCCCGTGCTCCGCAACAAGAGAAGCCACCGCAATGAGAAGCCTGAGCACCGCAACAAAGAGTGGTCCCCGCTCGCCGCAACTAGAGAAAGCCCACACGCAGCAACGAAGACCAGACGCAGCCAAAAATAAATAAATAACTTTATTAAAAAAAATAAAATAAAAGCTGTAATGAAATAATCTCCCCATTTGGTGGGAAACACCCTTCAGTGCAAAATTCCCAGATTTAAACATAAATTCTAAGACTGTGTTAAAGTAAACTAGGTCCTGCCCATAGTGGAAAGAAGGATTAACTGGGATAGAATTCTAGATCTGCCATTATTTTTATGACTTCAAGCAAATTACTTTTCTTCTTTATAACTCAGTTCCTATACACAGAAAATGAGAGGGTTAGGCTAATTATTTTTAAGGTGCCTTTCAACATTAACAATATAGGATTTGAAGCCAAATACAGAACAGAACATTACATCCTTTTAGATTAGCAACATGATTCTCTGTCTAAACAAGCTCTAGTAAGGTCAGCTTGCTATCAGTCTGAAAAAAGGGAAAAGAGAGGGAAATGAACAGCTTGGATAGTTAATTACTAAGGCTTAATTATGATTTACAACAAATAAGTACGATAATGAACTTATGAGTGGATGTCTTTTTCAGGAACTACTTAATCATGAAAATGATAGCTGGCACAGTGCTTGGCACATAGCAAATTCTCAAAAATTCATTGAATGAATGAATATGTAAATAAATGAAGTAATTAGCCAATTAGATATGTTTATTTTTTCAGGCAGGTCAAGCTGATGATAGAGAACTTTTGATGGCATGGAAATGAACTTCTTAGACTTTGGCTCTATAAAGAATAAATATACCAGATACAACATATACAAAAGTGCTAATTAATATAGGTGGATGTACTAGTTTCCTGTGGCTGCTGTAACAAATTGCCACAAACTTAGTGGCTTAAAACAACATAACATTCTCATATTTATGAAGGCCAGAGTCCAAAATCAGTTTCAGTGGGCTGAAATCAAGTGTCAGCAGGGCCAAACTCCCTCTGGAAGCTCTATGGGGGGAATCTGTTCCTTGACCCTTCCAGCTTCTGGTGGCTGCCAGCATTCCTTGGCTTGTTGCTGCACTACTCCAATTCTCAAGGCCAGCATTTTCAAATCTCTCTCTGCTCCATCTTCACATCGCCTTCTCTTCTGTGTGTTCAAATTTCCCTCTGCCTCTCTCTTGTAAGGATACATGTGATTGCCTCCAGAGCCCACCTAGATAATCAAGGATAATCTTCCTGACTCAAGATCCTTAATCACATTCACAAAGGCACTTTCTCCATATAAAGTAAAGGGATTTTACAGGTTCCAGGGATTAGGATGTGGATCTCTCTTGGGGGGAACATTTCTTCCAGCCTCCCACAGTAGAGTATGAAAAATGGTGACAGAGTGTCTAGGTACTTCCTAGAGTGGTAGAGTGGTAGCCAGAGTCTAAAGAGATAGATCTTAAAGTAGAGTTTGGGAGGGAATAAACAGGGTTTGGAAGAAAAGAAGGGGAAAGGAGATTGAGGAAGATGGGTTAGTGTGAGAGGGAAAGAGAGGGAAAGAATGGTGTATACCAGAGGTAAAAATGGGTGAGCTGTACATAAAGAAAAGCAAATATTTATTCATTTTTTTTAATTTTGGGGGGACTGAAGTAGAAAGTTTCAGCAGGGGAGAGCGTCAAAATAAAATTAGGTATACAGGAGCTTTTTTTTTTTTTGTAAAGAGCTGTGTTTACCAATTGTGTGTTGAGGTGCCCTGGGGCAGTATAACAAACTTAAAAAGGCACTGCTGAATATTTTAAAAATTTGAGGGACAGTAGTGCTCAATATCTATGGGACACCACACAAACTATACCAAACTTACCACACAAACTGCAAGGTAGTTCATAGTTTCATAGTTCAGTAGTTCATAGTTTCAACACTAGATCACTCTATGTTCATTTTGCTGATGTTGTATCTTTACAAAACTGGATTTTCGACTGTTGTGATAAAAAGCAAGTACATGAAAAATCAGTGTGGGATGGGAAACGAGGGTGATGGTGTCCATCCAATATGACTCCAAAAGTTTAGAAGGGTATGGGTCCCAACAGGCACACACAACTCATTAGTGAAGTAACTGTGGTTAATTAAGAATGAAATAAAATTATTTTTCTTTTATTGCTATTATTGGCTTTTAAATTATGACTACTGTGTTGTTAGACTGTAAATCCTTATTAAGTTTTTAGACCTAACACTTAATATACAGGACCATTACATGTGTCTTTTGACCTAGGTGTGCTGTGAAAAAATTGAGACATTAAGAACACTGACAACCAAGAAAGTTTAGGAACATCTGACATAGGGCAGTACAAGTAAATATAAGCTTCTGAAGTATAGTGAAACACACAGTATGTAGGACAGTGACAGGCTCTGAGAACTGTGGAAATGAAGTGACAAATTACTTTACATCAGGATCAGGAAATTTAATTTGATACTGAAGGGGAACTAGATATTAGCACAAGGATCATTTCTTCTTAAAGTTTACCTTCTCCAATAAGCAGGCATCTTTTATTTGGACTGCCCTACTTAAAAACAAATACCTATTTTCCCTTGAATACAGTTACATTTTTTAAAAACTGAATTGAGTACTTGTGAAAACACAAAGTTGCAGGATGATATAAAGAAAGCAGCCATCGTCAGAGAGTGTCACATAAGACTGGCTTTCCTCATGTTAAACTAAACTTAGTAACAAAGTTTGATGATTTTAAACAAATCTGGGCTAATTTTACTTGTCTCATAAAATGTAACATGAAAATAACAGGAGTTAATTCATTTTAATAACATTAGTATCTCAAAAGTTTTTAGGATTAACTACAAATGCTCCTTTTGGATCCCTTGCTAAAGAGAGCCTAGAATCCATGCAATTAACACCAAAGATATCAAAAAATATTCAGAAGGCTTAAAGAAAGTGGAAGTCCAAAGACTTGGTTCCACTTTCAGACTCATCTACTAACACACATTAACAAACGTAGATGCTACTATTCTTTAAGAATCTTGACGTAGTGAAAGCAATCTTGAGAAAGAAGAACAGAGCTGGAGGAATCAGGCTTCCTGACTTCTGACTATACTACAAAGCTACAGTAATCAAAACAGTAGGGTACTGGCACAAAACAGAAATATAGATCAGTGGAACAGGATAGAAAGTCCAGAGATAAACCCACGCACCTATGGCCACCTAATCTATGACAAAGGAGGCAAGAATATATAATGGAGAAAAGACAGTCTCTTCAATAAGTGGTGCTGGGAAAATTGGACAGCTACATGAAAAAGAATGAAATTAGAACACTCCCTAACACCATATACAAAAATAAACTCAAAATGGATTAAAGACCTAAATGTAAGGCCGGATACTATAAAATTTTTAGAGGAAAATATAGGCAGAACACTCTTTGACATAAATCACAGCATGATCTTTTTCGATCCACTGCCTAGAGTAATGAAAATAAAAACAAAAATAAACAAATGGGACCTACTTTTGCACGGCAAAGGAAACCATAAACAAAATGAAAAGACAACCCTCAGAATGGGAGAAAATATTTGCAAATGAAGCAATTGACAAGGGATTAATCTCCAAAATATACAGCTTATGTAGCTCAATATCAAAAAAACAAACAACCCAATCCAAAAATGGGCAGAAGATCTAAATAGACATTTCTCCAAAGAAGACATACAGATGGCCAATAAACACATGAAAAGATGCTCAACATCACTAATTATTAGAGAAATGCAAATCAAAACTACAATGAGGTATCACCTCACACCTGTCAGAATGGCCATCATCAAAAATCTACCAGGGGGCTTCCCTGGTGGCGCAGTGGTTGAGAATCTGCCTGCCAATGCAGGGGACACGGGTTTGAGCCCTGGTCTGGGAAGATCCCACATGCTGCGGAGCAACTGGGCCCATGCGCCACAGCTACTGAGCCTGTGCTCTAGAGCCCGAGAGCCACAACTACTGGGTCCGTGAGCCACAACTACTGAGCCTGTACGTCTGGAGCCTGTGCTCCGCAACAAGAGAGGCCACAATAGTGAGAGGCCCGCGCACCACAATGAAGAGTGGCCCCCACTCGCCGCAACTAGAGAAAGCTCTCGCACAGAAATGAAGACCCAACACAGCTAAAAATAAATTAAAAAAAAAAAAATCTACCAGGACTTCCTGGTAGAAGTGGTGCAGTGGTTAAGAATCCACCTGCCAATGCAGGGGACGTGGGTTCAATCCCTGTTCTGGGAAGATCCCACATACCACGGAGCAACTAAGCCTGTGCTCCACAACTACTGAAGCCTGTGCGCTCTAGGGCCCTCATGCCACAAATACTGAGCCGGGTGCTGCAATGACTGAAGCCTGCGCACCTAGAGCCCGTGCTCTGCAACAAGAGAAGCCACCACGATGAGAAGCCGGCGCACCGCAACAAAGTAGCCCCCACTCGCCACAACTAGAGAAAGCCCCCCGCACAGCAACAAAGACCCAGTGCAGCCAAAAGAAAAAAAAATCTACAAACAATAAATGCTGGAGAGGGTGTGGAGGAAAGGTAACCCTCCTACACTGTTGGTGGGAATGTAAATTGGTACAGTCACTAAGAACAGTACGGAGGTTCCTTAAAAAACTAAAAATAGAGCTACCACATGACCCAGCAATCCCACTCCTAGGCATATATCGGAGAAAACCATAATTTGAAAGGATGCATGCACTCTGATGTTCACTGAAGCACTATGTACAATAGCCAGGACATGGAAGCAACCTAAACGTCCATCGACAGGAATGGATGAAGAAGATGTGGTACATATATACAATGGAATATTACTCAGCTATAAAAAGGAATGAAATAGTGCCATTTGCAGAGATGTGGCTATACCTAGAGACCGTCAGACAGAGTGAAATAAGTCAGAAAGAGAAAAAGAAATATCGTATAATATCGCTTATATGTGGAATCTAGAAAAATGTTACAGATGAACTTATTTGCAAAGCAGAAATAGAATTACAGATGTAGAGAACAAACTTATGGTTACCAAGGGGAAGGTGGGGTGGGACGAATTAGGAGATTGGGATTGACATATATACACTACTATGTATAAAGTATATAACCAGTGAGAACCTACTGTATAGCACAGGGAACTCAATGATCTGCGGTGACCTAAATGGGAAGGAAATCTAAAAAAGAGGGGATATATGTATACGTGTAACTGATTCACCTTGCTGTATAGCAGAAACTAACGTAACACTGTAAAGCAATTATACTCCAATAAAAAATAAATAAAGAGAGAATGGGAAAAGAAAAAGGAAGCAAGGAAGGAAGGGAGGAAGGGAAGAAGGGAAGAGGGAAAGAAAATAAAGAATTGGCAACTCAGTTCATATGTAATGTGAATAATCAATCTGGTAAGAGAATTTGAGAAAAAGATTTCTGAAAGAAGTAAATAAAAACTGACCCGTAACAGGAGGAAAAAAAAAAAAATCTTGATGGAATAGAACAAGATTTCTGAGCAAGGCCCCTAGGAACTGTTTTCCTGGTATCCGTTGCTTTGAGACATAAATTCACCATGAGCCATCTGAAATGCATTTTACAGAAATCTGTAAATGATAAAGACAAGTTGAGAAAAGAATATAATGGGAGGTAGTGTAGTTAAAATTGTGGAATATAAGGTCAAACTACCTGGACTTTAATCCTGATTCCACAAATCTTCAACTAGGGCAAGTTTCTTCAACTTCCTAAGATTCATGAATAAAATGAGAATAAGAAATAGTGCCTACCTCATAGAGATATTGCGAGATGGGTTCTAATCATTCAGTGCCTGGGATATAATACAAGACCATAAATTAAGGCTTAAAAAAATTACACCAAGAAGAAAGAGAAAAGTCAAGAACATTCTTTATGCATTTAACACACTTGCTTTTTAGATTGTAAAAGACAACAAAGAAAGTTAACTAGCTGACCAATGCTGCCTCCTTCTTGACTCTTAGTGATACACAAGGAAAGACTGACATCAACACATTATGTTTCCCTAGCATTACCCAAAGGTTAAACAACAAATTCCTGTTCAGAGGGAGAAGTATTAAGATTAGCACAATTACTCTTGATGCCTTTTCGCAAGGAGACTCACGGTGAGAGCAAGAAGGAACCCTAAAACCCCAGTCTGGGGAGGGGGCTACTGAAATGACAGAGCCAACACACTCTGTTACACATTCAGCACAAACTTCCCAGCTGCTTAGATTTTCTAAACTTTCAGCATAAGAAAAGATGCTCCTTGGGGGAACGGACACGTGAGGACTGATAGGAGATTATCCCCAGGAGCTTTTCACAAGTTATCTCAAATGTAAGGTAGGATTACTGTCACCACTTTACTTATTCATTTATTCTACAAATATTTATTACGCATCCTCTTTATCTCAGATATTTTCCTACAGTTACTGGGAATACAGGAAACAAAAAAGATGAGGTCGCAGCTCTCATGGTGTCCTTACATTATAGAAGACGGAGAGAGTCTATAACAAACAAAACAAGAAAATTTCAAGAAGGATAAGTGCCAAATGAAAATTAAACATGATTATACGATATGGACTATCTGGGAGGTTACTTTAGATCAGGTGATCAGGGGAAGCCTCACTAAGGAGATGACATTTCAATTGAAACCCAGGACTTCCCTGGTGGTGCAGTGGTTGAGAATCTGCCTGCCAATGCAGGGGACACGGGTTCGAGCCCTGGTCCGGGAAGATCCCACATGCCATGGAGCAGCTAAGCCTGTGCGCCACAACTACTGAGCCTGCGCTCTAGAGCCCACAAGCCACAACTACTGAGCCCGCATGCCACAACTACTGAAGCCCGTGTGCCTAGAGCCCGTGCTCTGCAACAAGAGAAGCCACCACAATGAGAAGCCCGTGCACCACAACAAAGAGTAGCCCCCCCGCTTGCTGCAACTAGAGAAAGCCCGCGTGCAGCAATGAAGACCCAACGCAGCCAAAAATAAATAAATAAATACATTTATTAAAAAAAAGATTAAAAACAAACAAACAAACAAAAAAATAAATTGAAACGTAAATGACTATTAAGGTCCAAACTGTGTTACAGGCTGTGAGGTGGGCGTGGGGGAGCTAGTAAAAAGGTCCTAGAGCAGGAATGAGCTTCGTGTGTTTGAGGAACCGAAAGAAGGCCAGTGTGGCTGGTGCATAGAGAGAGGTGGTAGAAGTGGTAGAGTTATCCTCTGAAAGAAAAGCTAGGTCATATTAAAGTCTCATTGATGTTCAGGACTTAGCTACTAAGTTACACAACTTGTTCCCCGGTAAAGCTAGAGTTGAACTCCACAGAAATATGACCCTCAAGTCCAATATCTTTCCAGGACATCACAGTTAACATATCTTATTCTTAGCTCAGTGCTTTAAATACTGTAGATGTTTAGTAAATGCTTACTGAAAGAAAAAGAAAAAGAAAAAGCCTAAAGACCTTCACATACCACTCTTCATTTCTTTACTGGTCAGAAAAATGTCAACTGTCCATCCAAACACTTCTGAACAGTCTCACTGAAAATTAGTAGGATCTACATAGTTGTGATTCTCAATCTTGGCCATGCACTGGAAATTACCTGGGAAACTAACAAATACTGATGCCTGAGTCCCCTAGCCCCAGAAATTAGGACATATGTGGTCTGGGATGAAGGGGGATTCGAATTTTTAAAAGCTACCCAAGTTATTCTAATGTGCATCCCAAGTTGAGAACCACTGCCCTAGACATTCTCAAATTTAAAACCATATGAACACGCAAACAATTTCATCAATTGTTGCTGGGCATCAGGTCCACGGCAAAGTCATAAGGAAAAATACGGCCCTGGGGCGAGTAGGGTTATTTGAGCAAGGAGAAATATACTTAAGTAAGGGGTTAAATAAAATATCTTGCTACACATGGATAACAGATGATATTAAGGAATTATTGTGTAGTATAATAATGGTATTTTGGTCACATAAGCAAATGCCCTCATTTTTTGGAAATGCGCGTTGAAGTATTTAGGAGAGAAACATCATAATGCCTCAAACTTATAAACTGTTCAGCAAAACAAATAAATGAAATACATATACATAGACAAAGCGAATATGGCAAACCTTGAACAATTATTGAATCCAGGTGGTAGGTGATCATTTTACTCCTCTGAACTCTTCTGTATATTTAAAACTGTTCATAATAAAAGGTTGGGGGAGGGAAAATCTCCTGCCACAATATTATTATGTTTGAAAAGCTATCTTGGTAATTTTTTTTAGGTAGAATGCCAGTTTGCACTATCTCAATTGAAAATATAAAATAGAAACCTGCTTTTAAAATATTTAGTCTGTTTATAAATATTTCCTCTCAATTCTACTGAGCCAGATCCTTTTTAGCCCATTATTTCCTTTTAACTGCATTAACAGGGGAAACTTACACACTCTTCAGAGTTTATGATGTTTACTCTTTCTGGGAATCAGATTTCCCAAAGTTTACCACTGAAGACCTCTGTGCTCTCAGCAGCTTCAGGCTGCCTGCCATGAAATAGTCCTCACCTCTGAATGACGCTCAGTGATACCACCCATGACCTGGAAGAGGATGGTGGCCTCCAGCAGAACCGAATCACATACTACAAGGCTGTAATAGTCTCTTTCTACTAGCTCTCAAAAGCAGCTCAGAACTGGAAAACTGTAACTTGGGTCACCCAAGGTAAAACAGGAAAGTAGGCCACACTGTCTCTACCACTTCCCTCACTGACAGCTTAGGACCCTCCAATTCTAAACCTTTCCCCATCTCTTCTGTACCTGTTCCTTTACTCAGGTTTAATTTTAAACTGTGAGTCAACTAAATAAATTAATCCTAATTAAATATGTTTCGCTAACTGGCCTTTTAAGAAATGGCTGGAGTGTTTGGCTCTTAAGAGTCTCTGCAAATCATATCATGGCCACCTATCCTGATATCTATCACATATACACATAATCTCAAGTACCCACCTATGCAGTCTTGTTTGAAGTTCCTATAAAACCAACTCCACTATTCAGACAATTCAAACGTCAGCCATTGACTGGTCATGCTTACTTCTCTCTCCATGACTACCCCAGGAGACTCATTTAAAATACAACAATAGGGGCTTCCCTGGTGGCGCAGTGGTTAAGAATCCGCCTGCCAAGGCAGGGGACACGGGTTCAAGCCCTGGTCCGGGAAGATCCCACATGCCGTGGAGCAACTAAGCCCGTGCGCCACAACTACTGAGCCTGCGCTCTAGAGTCTGTGAGCCACAGCTACTGAAGCCTGTGTGCGCCTAGAGCCCGTGCTCCACAAGAGAAGTCACTGCAATGAGAAGCCTCCGCACCGCAATGAAGAGGAGCCCCTGCTCCCCGCAACTAGAGAAAGCCCGTGCACAACAACGAAGACTCAACGCAGCCAAAAATAGATAAATAAATTTATTTTAAAAAATAAAATACGACAATAGAAAGGTACTTAAATGAATATATAGGTCAGTGTGAAGTGGATACTTAACTGCCCTCCTTACTTTAACCAAAACTTGTGGTGAATTTTAAGGCACACAAAAAAGAAACTTATCTTAATATTAAGGATGCTTATTCTAGTATCCTTCCTAACTTGGTTCTCTTAAGAGATGATCAGAATCACCACAGTGATAACTTCAAATGCCTTTTTGCCAAACCTTAATTTCCTGGTTTTTCTTCTTGCATTCAGTGCTGCTAAAATTAAAGACATTAAATTCATTTACTAAAATGCTTATGTAACTTACTGGGCATTCTTAGTAGCCTAAGCAGACATTAACGGTAAACATGGCACAGTTTTATAAATTATCAACAAAGAACTTACTTTATCCTACTAAAGAAACAAGGACTTAAAAAAGCAAGGACTATTAGTGGATAAAAGGATATGTTTAGGTAACAATACGCATAGCAATGGATCAGTGACAATGCTGTCATTCACTGTAATCTAAGTGGGTTGAAGGGAAGTAGCTGAGTGTGACGTGCTCTTATATACAGCCAGTTTAATTAAACTTAGATCATACAGATTGAAGCCATACTGAAATGGGTACTCTTCTTTTCACTTGCTCTACAACAAAACATACCTCTGGTATGACAAAGTACCATGGAGAATAAATTCTAACTACGGGATGGATATCATTATGCCTGAAAACAAATCAAAATGCATTCTATTTCAAGTTCTGTAAAAGTAAAAATAAACCTTCACTGTTTGCTCTCAACTTCTAAATGTTAACCTCTCCCTTATACCACGCCCCCTAAGACCAGAGAAGCTACAACACTCAGTATGCTTACATCTCCTCTCATGTGATTATCTTGCACTATACTGGATTTCATAACAAGCAACTTCCCTGACCACAACAGCTCTCTCTTCTCTAAGCCACCAGGGCAATTATTGTGGCTACCACTCATCTGGCTCATCTGTTGTTTGGTATATACTTAGTTATCATCTTAATCCTTTTTATAAGTATAGGTCTCACCCTGCCCCGCCAATTACACTTCAAACTTCTTACCTGGCACAGTAACTACTCTCTCCCTCCTTACAGGCATGCACGCATGCACATACATGGAAGCACGCACGAAGCTACCGCTAATATTAAGATTAAATTTTCGCTGGCTTCTGCTTCTTAACCATAAACTCAGGTTATTGTTTAATTATAACAATTATGATATTATTGCAAATATAAAGCCTACTTCCTATCTGTCTAGCATCATTAGTTAAATCTAAGAAATTTAATAGAATTCAATAGAGTTATCTCAACCAGGAACTCTAAGAATGTGTGTGGCTGTGATACAGAGGGATTATTAGTAACATATGAACCCAGGGTGGATGTTGTATTAGTGCCTCCCTCAAATAAAACGATATAGGCAGCCAAGCATTGTGGCAAGATGACCAGCTTTAAAGTTACACACAGACCTAGGTGATAAATCAACTTCTGCTCCTTTCTAGTTGTGTGACCTTGGGGAAGTAAATGTTTCTAAGCCAAAGTGCCTTCAAATGTAAAACGAGAATAGTAACCCCCTACTTGTCAAGGCTGTTGTGAGATTATCAAGATAAATTATTGCCTAGCACGGTCTACTTTGAAGGCACTCAAAATAAATGATAGCCATTATTACTAATTATAATGACTTTCAGTGAACAGACTTTTTACATTTATTTGGCAACCAACATTCATCAATATCCTTGGTATTATGCCAAACTGACAGATAGGCTTGTACTTAAAAGAATGAAAAGTGGACCTTGGAGAATGAAAAGATTGAAGTGAAATTATTAGGTTTTATACCAGAATCTGGGATTTATTCTCAGGAGTTTGCAAGAAGTTTGGTGATCTGTAAAATTCAAAAGGATAATTCAGATGCCAGATGCTACATTATTAAACATAATATCAAAAATTTCACAGGCAGCAGTAGGTATATCCTTATCTCACTTAAATTTGAGCACGAACTCCAGTTCTTAAGGTCGCTTAACAAATGGCACGCATTAAACCACTCTGAAAAATACTAATTGAATGACTTTCATCCTCATAATACCCCAACACAGCACTGTTTAGTTCCTAGTCCTCAGAGGAGAGGCAACATAATGTTAACAGTTGATCTGTTGCCTAGCATTGGTTTTTGGCCATAAGACCTTAGTTGGTACAAGTTTCTCTCTAGAGATCAGCTCTGAAGGACATGAAAACTATTCCAAGAAAATCCGTTTTGCATTATAAAAAGGAAGTTAGAATACACAAACCTTAAGTCTTAAGCAATCAAATCTCAATAAATAGCATTATTATTTTTTTGAAATTAAGATCTATTCCGTTTTGGTTTGTTATGTTAAGACTGATATAGTATAGAGGTTGGGCAATGGGACTGCAGCAATCAGTGAAGAACAGACAAGGACCAATTCCCACAAAGATTACTCTAGAATAGAAAGACTGACAAACAAGAAAATAAAGTGGTAAGCGTTATTACAAAAATAAAAGAAGGTAATGTGTTAGATTAAGAATAACTGGGGAAGGAAGTGGTTCTGGAAGAACTGACGGCTGAATGGTGAGTAAATCAGCCATTAGGGAGGAGCAACTGGGTTGAGAGACCAGCAGGAGCAAAAACTCTGAGGCAAGACCAGACACAAATCTTGTGTGACTGGTATATGAATGGGCAACAGTGATTAAGATCACATAAATAGGCAGTCATAGTCAGATATGCGGGACTTTTTGGCTTTGGTAAAAGAATTTGGATTTTATCTTAATTTGATGAGTCAGAGGATTTCTAAGCAGAGAAATGAGGGACATTGAGACTGCCTGAAATCTATAGATGCTGTTTTCCCATTAAAGTTCACAGGTTCATATAAAGCCTTTCAATGTTCATGAGAAATATATGGAGGAAGTTTAGCACTTAAATTAAAATACAAATTCTATGGATTTCAGCCATCTTTGACCTGTTTCTATTCCTTGCTTCCCTAATCCAGTCAGTTAAGTCTTGCCAATATCTCCTTCAAAATCATCATTTATTTATTCCTTTTGCCAAGCATCACACTTTAAAATCTTTTCCATCTCTGTTCTTTTCCCCCTTTTCCCAATCATGTGCTCATGTGCATGAATGCACAGAAAATGTAAGAGGTAATTTTATAGGGAGGTCCCTCAGTTTTCTTTGTTAGAATCTAAATGAGTATGAAAGAGTATTTCATTTCCAGGAAGAGGAAATAAGGGATTCACTGGGTAAGAGAGGAATATGAACAAGGAATGTATAAACTCTATCTAGATGAAACAGCACCTGATGGGTTGTAGAAAGCCAAAAGATCCTTTGTTGATAAAGATGAAACAAAAAACTAGGGATACACCAGGAAGAGCAAATGAAATTGAAAGGATGTGGTTACTCTAGATCCAGGACAGATGTATAGCAACCCATCTGGTGTAAGATATGGCTACACAAGCTCCTATTTTCCTCTACTCTGTTTATCAAAACCTTATTCTCCTTAAAGACCTGGTTAAAAGACTGTGTCCTTAGAGAGGCTTTCTGTGACCCTACCAAGCCAGAATTAATTTTTTCTCCTTTACAGTCTCATATTTGAAGTTCTATTTAACTCAAAATTATTCTGTCTTATGCTACACTACTATTCTTATGGATACTATTATCCATCTTGCTTATACCACAAAGGGGGTGAACAGGAGAGAAAGGTGGAATACTAAATGAGATATCTGTAAATTGTGAAGGATTAAACAAATTAATTTATTCAGTTAATATTTATTGAGCAGCTACTATGTGCCAGAAGTAAAATCTAAGCTGAGATCAGAAAAATGAATACGAGCCAGACAATAACAGTAATAATTATATAGTGATTTTTAAGTGCCAAGTACTGTATATATTCCATATATTTACCCATTGATTCTCTCAACTACCTCATGAAGCAGGAGTTTATATCCTTGGAAGTGGTGGGGAATGTTAGCAGTTATTAATATAATTAATTCATTATATGTCCATCTTTCCTATCAGATTCTGAAATTCTCTAGGAGACCATGTCATTTTTTAATTCCCCCAAACAATGACCACTACAGCAGATGACAAATAAATGTCAGAACTGGGAATACTTCACACAAAAGCTTTTCTAGTGCTCAGCCGCAGGGCCCCTTCTAAGAGGTCCTCACTTGGCTACCAGTGGTCAGTCTCCCTCTTATATCAGACCCCAGTGACTCAGTGGTTGTTGTCACTCAGCCACTTTAATCTTTGAGGTTTCCTCCACCACATCCCTGGCTGACTAACCAAGAAAGTCAGGTCAGCTTTTGGCTCTCCACTTTTTATCTCCAGGAATCGAATCTCCCCATCATCACTTTTTTATTCCATCTTTAAGCTGAGGTATCGTTTCTTTCCAAACAGACACTGCAATTAAGGCAGAGTAACAAGCACCTCCACAGTCTAAAATGAAAAATTTATATCTTTGAGGCTCCACATTAAATAGTTCATGAGGTTAGGGCCCAGCCTGGGAATTATCCTCTCTGGGCATTTCTTCATATTCCAGCCAAGGCTAAAGGGGTGAATTTAACTGCAAATGCATGAATTCCTACAGATACTAAAAAGGTCACTTAGTATAATAGCTTAATTTCAAACTGGGGGATGGAAATACGGTAAAATTGAAAAACCTTTACTTCTTGGGTCAAGGTCCAAATGAAAGACTTGCTGACTAAAAGAAAATGGGGTGGAAAGAAAGAAAGAGAAAGAGAGAAAAAGAGAGAGAGAGAGAGAGAGAGAGAGGGAGGGAGGGAGGGAGAGAGAGAGGAAGGAATGAAGGAAGGAAGGAAGAAGGAAGGAAGGAAGGAATATTTTAGACTTTCAAAGCTATACAAATGAATCTATAAAACTCTTTGAAATAAACCTCAATAGTTTAGTTTAAATACCAAAATTTCCCCACACTGTAATCAATTTTAATTTTCTATTTGAACTGTATGTGTGTGCTAGACAACAAATTTTTATTGAGCAGTTACTATGTGCCAGTCAAGGAGGATATGATGATGTGATGGTAGCAGAAAAAGAATGTGTGGCAGTCAAACAGCTAGGCAATGATGATATAACATGGCGAGGGAAATACAGGAATCTAAGGGAACACAAAGGAGTATCTAACCCAGTTTTAGGGTCAGGAAAGACTTCCCAGAAGTAAAATCTAAGCTGAGATCAGAAAAATGAATACGAGCCAGACAACAATAACAGTAATAATTATATAGTGCTTTTTAAGTGCCAAGTACTGTATATATTCCATATATTTACCCATTGATTCTCTCAACTACCTCATGAAGTAGGAACTATTTTTATTATCTACCTTGTATAGATGAAGAAACTGAGGCTTTGAGAGATTAAGTAATTTGCCAAGGTCACACTGCTAAGTAGGGGCAGAAACCAGGATTAGAACCAACGTACTCTAGAGGCTCTATCTCTACATCAAGATAGGAGGTGATGGGGAGGGTTGGAAAGAGATGTTAAGGAAAGGGAAAATGAAAGTGTGACAGACAGAGGAATGTATGCGTTAAAACTTGAAGAGGAGAAAAGATACAGCAAGAATTGAAGGAAGCTCAGTATGGTGGGCTGTTGGGAAAGGTTAAGAATGGAAATGTAAGAGAAACCAGATTAAGCTGGGGTTCCTTACACCTTGGATTAAGGCAGTCAGTATCAAACCCAAGAATCATTAGTGTGTATAGTACAGCAATGAGCTTATTAAGTTATTTCTTGGTGTCTCTTCCTTTGGGACAATCTTCCTTATACAACCATCAGAATTCAACTTCCTGAAACATCATTTTCATGATATCACTACACTGCTCAAAAAGTCTTTAGTAGCACTCCATTGACTATAGGATTCATTCCAAGTTATGGAGCCTTTGTAAAACAGCCTCCATCACTCTTCTAAACTTTGTTTTCTACCAATCTCAATCACAAATTTCAGCCCCAGATATAATTATTTTTTTGCCCTTGGAACAAACACTCTTTGCTGAATAAAAATTTGGAAGAAATATTTCAATTTCACACTTTGTATCATACTTCAACCTACAAACAATATATTTATCACACTTGCACAGTTTCACAATTTTGAACGGGTGCACAGAGGAGGGAAAAGAATTTGTGCAACAGTACCTTAATATTTCTCAATGCTCCTTAAAATCATTACATGTATAAAAAAATCTTTTACCTCCGGCTAATGGAAAGTATGTAAAAAACTACATTTCAGGTTTGTTCAGTGGCAGATATTTTAGCATTCAGAGTAGCATCTGACATACAGAACACCATAATTTTAAGTGAATGAATTTGGGCTATCCTCAAGAGCCAGAATTTCATTCTTACCAGAAACGTCAGGAAAAAGAATGAAATTAAATACCAAATGAGCCTAGATTTGGGGGTATAATTATCCTGTTTCCTCTTTAAGGTTTTGGATCTTTAACGTTTAAAAGTCCTATTGCATGTCTCATTTATTGTAAGTTATATTAAATCCCTTTTCAAAGCAGGTAGAATATAAATAAAAATTTTAAAATCCTTGGAAGTGGTGAATAACTTTAAATCTTAGTCATGAAAAAATCTCAATAGACCTAGCTAATGTTACAACTGTTAAAACACAATGTGTATTATAACAATTGAGTACTTGTCAATATGATGTCATGAGGTTTAATCTAGTCAGATTAAACACACTGGTACAATGCCAAAGACTAGTAGTGTTATTAGTGGCTAGGAGAGAAGGACAAAGATTTCTGTGTTAAATTTTTACTTAGGAAACTGATCACTTATTTAACTTGTCCATAAAACAATATCTGATCATCATGAGGGTTAAACAAGTTAACGTATACGAAGCATTTTGAATAATACCTGGCAATTAATAAGTGCTGAGCTTATTATTGACAGCAGATTAGTGGTTGTAACAAAGGGCTCATACAAATAATTAAAACGAACTGAGATCCACAAAGTCCCAAAGATTAAACAAACAAAAAAATCAAAACAGAATTTACAAAAAATATATAGAAATAGGTATCAAACATTTGAAAAATTATTCAACCCTATTATTTTACTTCTAAGAATTTACCCAAGAAAATAGATGCAAATGAAAATGTATGCATGAAAATGTCCACTGTAAGAGTATTAATATCTAAGAATCTATCCACAAAATAAATGTAGATTAAACTGTCTAGTAAAAGAATCTGAAATTTTATTTGTAAGTAAAAAGCTGAAAAAGCTCTAAAAGTTTAACATTAGGGAGTTAAGGAAATTGTTCCGTAATTTATGATATACCTTGACTCTGGAGTATTTAGCAACAACTAAAAATGTTTATAGAAAATTTTAAATGAAATAAAGAAGTTGAAAAAGCAGTAGGAGCTCAGTGGTACAAAGCAAAATGTATATAATAAGAGAAATGTAGGCACTGTTACAAGTGGTTATTGCTACATGTTGGGAAAACACAGAATCTTTGGGTTCCACTATGCAAAGAACTGGAAACACAATTAGAATCCCTACTAAATAATTCCTACCAAAGCTGTTATTGCAAAGTTGTGTAAAAAAAAAAAAAAGAAAGATTGTACCAAAGTCATTAGGACCTACAACTGTATGGCTGGCAGTAAGTAGAAGTGACAGTTTTTACTTGTTTTGCAAATCACATGCAGCACACCTCAAATAAAAACATCTTTTTAAGAAGAACAAGCAGGTAGCAAGGATGAGATGACAGTGGAGAGAAAACAAATACTTCATCCTGAGTTCAGATTTCATCAAAAGTCAGTAGTAAGTAAAGAGATCTTTTCTTGTTTTAGACATGTACTAAACATACTTGGGTTAGCCCCAGCAGTCTAGAGCCTCACCAAATAAAGAAAAAAATGACCAAGGTATAAAATGAAATTTTCACAATGACTTTTATCCCCACAAACATTGCTACCCTATGGATTTTATCATCACTCTGAACTGCCTCACCTCTAGGATATTAAATGACAAATGCCCTCTGATCTTAATTCTAATCCCTTCATCTCTAGGCCCCTGGTCCTACAGGTCTGTACGATCGGTTACTGTGAGCCATTGGAGAACTCCAGTACTTCGATTTCTCGGTCATATTCCAGGTTTACCTTGATCCTCACCAACACTTCCCTTGCACTTGGCTTGACTTCAAGACCATTTAAATTAGGATCTTACTACGGTGGATTTCATAAACCACAACTAACTACGCAAAAAAAATTACGAGACTAATGTACGATTGATAACTTTGTATTTAGTCGAAAAAGGATACCAAAATAAAACCCCAAACACCATCATCTACCAACACAATTTCATAAAAGGGCATTTAAATACCAAAAGTAGGAAAGGCAATTTTAAAATAAAGGACAGTGTCTCCCCAGGAAGAAAAGAAAAAAGACAAAAAGAATTAAATTTTTTCAGCTGTAAAATATTTCTAATTTTCAAATTTTTAAAATTTCCTTTATAATATTTTTTTCTGTGTAATCATTTTCTTTACATAAGGATGTCTAGTGCCACCAGAACTGAAGCGTGAATGTCACTTCTGAATTTTCAGAACAGAACAGAAGGCAGTTAAGGGACATCAGTGTCTGCCCTTCAGCAGTACTTGGACTTTTCCCTGAAGGGCTGGGGATAGCAGACTAGGTCTGGAAAAGGCTGCAGGGCCACCTTCCAACACTCAACATGAAGATGATAAAATATATATGGAAAGAGAATTTAAAGATGGCTAAAAAATATGCATGGATACTTTGTTTTAGAATACATCTTTTGGAAGTTCTTCTTAGAAGATATTTTCTCCACTTCAGTATTGATTCTTCCTTTCCCCTCTCCTTTAAGAAATCTGCCCCTATCCACACCAACCTCTTCCAGGGACACTTCTAATAAATGAATGGACTGTGTGGGAGTAGGAGGACAGGAGGTATTGAAGATCTAACTCACAGGAGAACCACTAAAAGATCAGAGTTAAATGTCTGAAAACTTAAAACAAGAGATGGAGAGTGAGTTAGATCAACGGCTTGCAACCTCTCTGACTGTAACATATAGTGAAAATTACATTTTATTTAATCATCTCTCTCAGACTGTTATACATTTCTCTCCCAAATGGTCTCCTTGCTTCCACCCTTGACAACCCTCAGTCTATTCTCAGGACAGGCTAGAGGGATCCCATTAAGAACTAAGTGGTGAGACTTTCACTTCCAATGAAAAACAGAGATCAGATTTATCCTCCTGCCAAAAAACAAGGAAAAAAACCAATAAAAATATATGAAACACTTTTCAAGACCCTGGACATCAGGAAATGAAAATAGTGATTCCTGAGAGATTAGAGACAAATGAGGTAAGTTCTCCAAATGCCCCAGCTCTGCCTGAGAGAATTTCTAAGCAGCTGTATAGGAAGGAGGAACCCAATCATAACCCAGCAGCCACCCAGAGATGACAGAGCTGGAAGTTTGGAGAGGTCAAAGCAGCTCAAGTTTGCAGGGCAGAGTACAACCAAGGAAAGTGCTGCCCCAATTGTGGAGATCTTCAGAAGTTCCCTTCAGGTTGTCAGCTGAGTGCCAGTGAGCACATGTCTGTGAGGAAACTACCCAAGGCTAGGAAGAGAACCACCCAAAAGAGTTAGAAGGGAAAAATACCTGTAGCTCACATAGGACAGGGAAGAGTGCCTGTTCCTACCACCAGGGAGGAAAACGTCATAATTCACAGAGCATCAGATAGGATCCACATTAGGGTTCAGCTTTAGTAGTGGAGAAAATCAGCCCTACTTTAGCACTGCTTTGGTCCTACCAAGGAAGTTTAAAAGGATAAACTATTTCTGAGAAATCTAACCACAACTCAGAATAAAGCTCAAGAATATTTAAAGTAATAAAAAAATGTCCAGCACAATGTCTGGCATCCAACTCCCAGGCAAAGAAGCAGAAAAGTATGACCTACAATGAGAAGAAAAATTAATCTATCAAAATCAACCCGGAAATGACACAGATGATAGAACAGACAGAACATTAAAACAATCATTTTAATATTCCATATATTCAAGAAGCTTGAGGAAAGATTAAAAATGTTACGTGGAGGGACTTCCCTGGTGGTCCAGTGGTAAAGAAACCACCTTGCAATGCAAGGGAGGCGGGTTCGATTTCTGGTCAGGGAACTAAGATCCCACATGCCGTGGGGCAACTAAGCCTGCGCGCCACAACTACTGAGCTCACGTGCCTCAACTAGAGCCTGCGTGTCGCAAACTACAGAGCCCACGTGCTCTGGAACCCATGCGCCACAACTCCAGAGCCCACGCGCCCTGGAACCTGCGCACCACAACTAGAGAGAGAAAACCCTCACACCACAACTAGAGAGAAGCCTCCACGCCGCAATGAAGAGCCCGCACGCCCCAACGAAAGATCCCGCATGCCTCAACGAAGATCCCACATGCTGCAACTAAGACCTGAGGCAGCTAAAAATAAATAAAATAAAATAAATAAATAAAAAATAAATCTTTAAAAAAATGTTAAGTGGAGTTTTGTAAATACAACAGATCTATATAAAACTTCCAGAGATGAAACTATAATGTCTGAAATGAAACAGACCCTGTTGGAGATTAATGGCAGATTAGACAATTCAAAAGATAGGTTGGTGAACTTGAAAACACAGCAACAGAAATGATCCAAAATAAAATACAGTGAAAAAAAGTCTGAAAAAAAGAGACAACTTCAAGTAGAATAATAAGCATGTAATTCAGGTCTGCAAAGAGGGGAAGAAAAACATTTGAATAATAGCTGAAAAATTTCCAAAGTTGATGAAAACCGTAAGTTCACAGCAACAAGAATCACAACAAACCCCAAGCACAAGAAGCATGAAGAAAATTAAATCAAGGCACATCAAAATCAAACTCATTAAAATGAGTGATAGAAAAAATTTTAAAGCAACCAAGCCTAAAATTTTTTAATCACTAAATTTACTTAAATTTTATTTAAAACTTAAAAGCAGACTCACATACAGAGAAACAAATATAAGGGTGACCACAGATTTGACAGAAACAATGCAAGCCTTGAAAGACACAAACTACCAAAGCTCACTCAAGAAGAAAGATAATCTGAATAGTCCTCCCTCTGTTAAAGAAATAGAATTTTTAGTTAAAAGCATTACCACTCCTATTTTCCCAGTCCTCCACCCCCTGAAAACTTCTAGGCCCAGATGGCTTCTCTGGTAAATTCTACTAAACATTAAAGGAAGAAATAATACCAGTTCTGCACAAACTCTTCCACGAAATTCAAGGGGTGGGAATACTTGCTGACACATTCTATGAGGCCAGAATTACTCTAGTACCCAAACCAAAGACATTATATGAAAGCTTTAGATCAATATCCTAGTGATTATGGACGTAAAAATTCTTTAAAAATTAGCAAATCAAATCCAAGAATATATAAAAAGGTTACCACATCATGATTGAGTTTTATCCCAGGGATATATTGTTTGAACATCTGAGATTCAATCAATGTAATTCACCACTAACAGAGTAAATAGTAACAGACTAAAAATGTTTTTAAAGTATGTAAGCATCAGGACTTCCCTGGTGGCACAGTGGGTAAGAGTCGCCTGCCAACGCAGGGGACACGGGTTCGATCCCTGGTCTGGGAAGATCCCACATGCCATGGAACTAACCCCATGCACCACAAGTACTGAAGCCCGCAGGTCTAGAGCCCATGCTCCGCAACAAGAGAAGCCACTGCAAGGAGAAGCCCATGCACCACAGCGAAGAGTAGCCCCTGCTCGCCACAACTAGAGAAAGCCCATGCATAGCAACAATGACCCAACGCAGCCAAAAATAAATAAAATTAAATCTTAAAGAAAAAAAAAAAGTATGTGATCATCTCAGTAAATGCAGAAAGAGTACCTGGCAAAATCTAACAACTATTCCTGATAAAATGCTCAGCAAACCTGGAATTGAAGGGAACTTTCTCAATCTGACAAAGGGCATCTATGAGGAACCTACAGATAACATCGGTTTTTTTTGTTTGTTCGTTTGTTTTTATTTATTATTTATTTATTATGTTTTATTTTTGGCTGTGTTGGGTCTTCGTTTCTGTGCAAGGGCTTTCTCCAGTTGCGGTGAGTGGGGGCCACTCTTCATCGCAGTGCGCGGGCCTCTCACTATCGCGGCCTCTCTTGTTGCAGAGCAGAGGCTCCAGACGCTCAGGCTCAGTAGTTGTGGCTCACGGGCCCAGTTGCTCCGCGGCATGTGGGATCTTCCCAGACCAGGGCTCGAACCCGTGTCCCCTGCATTGGCAGGCAGATTCTCAACCACCGCGCCACCAGGGAAGCCGGATAACATCGTTTTTAGTGGTAAAAGCAGAATGCCTTCCCCCTAAGGTCAGGAACAACGGAAGGATGCCTACTCTCACCACTTCTATTGAGCGTTATATTGGAGGTTATAGTTAGTGCAATAAAGGCAAGAAAAAGAAATAAAAGGTATTCAAAATAGAAAGGAATAAGTAAAACTCTCTTAATTTGAAGAAGACATGTTCATCTAGCTAGAAAATTCTACTGAACTACAAAAAAGCTACTAAGAACTGATATATGAGTTCAGCAAGGTCACAGAAAATAAGATCAATTTACAAAAATAAATTTTATTTCTATTATATATCAATGAACACTCAGAAATTGAATTTCAGAAATATAATTTACAATAGCATCAAAATATGAAATAAGAATAAAACTGACAAAAAATGTACAAAATCTATACACTGAAAACAAAAGACTGCTAAGAGAAATTACAGAAGACCTAAAATAAATGAGAGATATACTGTGTTCATGGATTGGAAGACAGTATTGTTAAGATGTCAGTTGTCCCCTAATTAATCAATAGATTCAATGTAATCCCAATTAAAACCACAGAAGACTTTTTTTTTAAAAGAAATGAACAAACTGATTCTAAAATGTATAAGAAAATCAAAGGACCTGGAACAGCCAAAAAAACTAAAAAAGAAGAACAAAGTTGGAGGATTTATACCACCTGACTTCAAGATTTATTATAAAGTAACAGCAATTAAGACAATGTAATGTTGGCATTAAGATATACAAATTGAGGGCTTCCCTGGTGGCGCAGTGGTTGAGAATCTGCCTGCCAATGCAGGGGACACGGGTTCGAGCCCTGGTCTGGGAAGATCCCACATGCCACGGAGCAACTGGGCCCGTGAGCCACAACTACTGAGCCTGAGCGTCTGGAGCCTCTGCTCCGCAGCGAGAGGCCGCGATAGTGACAGGCCCGCGCACCGCGATGAGGAGTGGCCCCCACTCGCCACAACTGGAGAAAGCCCTCACACAGAAATGAAGACCCAACACAGCCAAAAATAAACATAATAAATAAATAATAATTTAAAAGAAAAGATATACAAATTGAATCAAACAGAATCAAGTAATAGAACCACACGTGTATGATAAATGGTTAATTGATTTTTGACAAAGGTGGAAATATAGTTCAGTGGAAAAAAAGAATAGTCTTTTTAACAAATGGTGCTAGAGCACTGGATTCTCAAAAACAAAAACAAATACTTAAAAAAAATTTTTTTTAACATCTTTATTGGAGTATAATTGTTTTACAATGGTGTGTTACTTTCTGCTTTATAACAAAGTGTATCAGCTATACATATACATATATCCCCATATCTCCTCCCTCTTGCGTCTCCCTCCCACCCTCCCTATCCCACCCCTCGAGGTGGTCACAAAGCACCGAGCTGATCTCCCTGTGCTATGTGGCTGCTTCCCACTAGCTATCTATTTTACATTTGGTAGTATATGTAAGTCCATGCACTCTCTCACTTCGTCCCAGCTTAAAAACAAATACTGTGATTCATACCTCGCACCATATACAAAAGTTAACTCACAATGGATGAAAGATCTAAATATAAAACCTGAACTATAAAACTTCTGGAAGAAAAAAATAGGAGAATATCTTTGCAATCTTGGTTTAGGCAAAGATTTTAGATATGACACCAAAAGCATGACCCATTAAAGAAAGTATTGATGAATTGAACTTCACCAAAATGAAGAACTTCTGTTCTCTTATCACTGATCAGAGAATGAACAGATAAACCAGACTGGGAGACAATATTTCCAAACCACATATCTAATAGAGATATATCCAGAATATATCAAGAACTCTCAAAACTCAGTAATAAGAAAACAACCTAATTTAAAAATAAGCAATAGGAGACTTCCCTGGTGGCACAGTGGTTAAGCATCTCCCTGCCAACGCAGGGGACGTGGGTTCGAGCCCTGGCCCGGGAAGATCCCACATGCCGTGGAGCAGCTAAGCCCATGAGCCACAACTACCGAGCCTGTGCTCTAGATCCTGCGAGCCACAGCTACTGAGCCTATGTGCCACAACTACTGAAGCCTGCACGCCTAGAGCCCGTGCTCCACAACAAGAGAAGCCACTGCAATGAGAAGCCTGCACACCACCACGAAGAGTAGCCCCCGCTCGCCGCAACTAAAGAAAGCCCGCGCACAGCAACGAAGACCCAACACAGCCAAAAGTAAATAAATAAATAAAATTTTAAAAAAATAAGCAATAGATTTTTAAGAGACATTTCACTGGAGAAGCTATACAGACAGTAAATAAATTCATGAAAAGAGACCATCACTAGTCAAAAGGGAAATACAAATCAAAACCACAAAGAAATACAATTACATGTCATTAGAATGTCTTTAAAAAAAATAAAAAAGAGAAACCACTGTCTGAAAAATAAATAACCAAAAAACAAAACAAACAAACAAAAAAACCCCAGACCATATGATGTGTTAGCAAAGTTATGGAGCAACTGGAACTCTCATAAATTGCTGGTAGGAATGTAATATGGTATAACCACCTCGCAAACCAATTTGGTAGTTACTTAGAAAGTTAAACATACACTACCAAGTAACCCAGCCATTCCAATCCTAACAACTTAAGAGAAATAGAAGCATCTATCTATACAAACGCTTGTACTTGTTCAGGGTCGCTTAACTGGTAATAGCCAAAAACTGGAAATATTTCAAATGTCCAGTAGCAAGCTAGATAAACAAATCGCAGTATACATTTCATACAACGCTATATTATTCTGGAATAAAAAGGAATAAACTATATATACATGCAATCTCAAGTTATTAATGCTGAAAGAAGCTAGACAAAAAAAAAAAGAATACATTCCGTTTACATAAAATACTAGAAATGCAAACTAATGTATAATGATAAAAGATCCATGGTTACCTGGAGACTGAGATGAAGAGTAGAAAGGGGTGGCAGGAAGAGATTACAAAAGGGCACAAGGAAGTTTTTCTGGGTGATGATAACGTTCATTATCTTGACTGTGGTGACTTTCACAGGTGTGTATGTATATATATTTGTATGTCAAAGAACATCACTGTACACATTAAATATGTACAATATATTATGTCAATTGTACTGTAACAAAGCTATTAAAATATCTTTAAATTTTTTTTAATTCAATAAAAATGGCTTCCAATCTCAGATCAGAAACCTAAATACTTATAATGTACTCCACCCCAACCACTTACTTCCTTGACTTTACCTCCTACTACTTACCTCCTCAACTCTCTTAGCTCTAAGTCACAATGACTCCTTTGTTGTTCCCTGAATATGCAGGTACCCTCTCACCTCAGTACCTTTGCACTTGCTGTTTTTAAATCCCCCTAGGACATTTTCCCTCCAGATGTCCTCTTAAGCTTGCTTCCTTACCTCCTTTAGGTCATTTATCAAATGTCATCTTCTCTGCCCTTCTCCCTCACAAATCCCCCACACTTCCTCCTTTGCTTTATTTTTCTCCACAGCACTCATCACCATCTAACACACCACAGATTTATTCTGCTTATTGTCTGTCTCTGTCCCCCAGATTATAAATGCCATAAAGGCAGAAATTTTTCCTCTAGAATCTTTACCAGTTACTTAAAATCACTATGTCATGTTTCAACATCTGGACAACCTCTAGGTCTGGTTATGTTTGCACTGCTTGTCTTGCCTTTTTATGTATCTCTTAATTTTTCATTGAACTAGATACTGTGCCTAAAAGAACAGTAGAGGAAAACAGTATTTTACTTTGAAATAAGCACACCTGTTTCTGCCAGGCCATTAGGGTGGTGGTTTGAATCAATCTAGTGATTAGGTGAGCTGGGTTTGGGTTTTATTGTTGCTTAATTAGCTTCAGTGCATCATAGGCTTCAAATTCTTCCAGTGGTGAACTGACAATTTATCTTGTGTTTTAGTACTAGGAGTAGAGTGCTAGAGAATTTTTCTCAGAATTTTTGCTCCATCCTCAGTTTTCAGCAGAACTTGTACACCTGTGCCATAGAGCAGTTGTCTCTCCATGTCCTTGCCCCTGTCCCAGTGGTAGACTGCTAGTACTTGTTACTTGGTATAAGGCTAGTAGTGGGAAAAGGATTCTCTTCCTCCAGTTTCAGTCTTAGGCAGGCCCTGTGCACCTGAACCTTAGGGGTGGAGATTACCCCAGTGGCAGGCAACCTCTGTTTCCTACTCAGTGCAAGATGACTATAGCATATAGCTCAGGTAGGTATCCTGAAATCCTTCTAATCCCTATTCCTTGCACTGACCCCCTTTCCTCCCCATGGGGCGACTGAACTCTGCCTTCTATTCTAAAAGGTTCTTGGGTAGGAAGGAGCACAGGGCAAGGAGTTGGGGTTATTTACTAATGTATCCCTGTGTGGCACAGAGTAGCTACTCACTAAGGGGGATGAATTAATTTTATGTTGCAATAAGTATGCATTCAAACACACATACAACTTAACCTTACTAACTGTACTGAATTTCTTTTTTAAAAAATGATGATTGCAACCAACATGATTTCACAACCCACTAATCAGTCAAATCTGCAATTCATGAGAAGGGTGGGGACTCAGGCAAAGTAAGTTCTATGTTAGGCATGTAGGGCCATGTGCAGAGTAGGCCAGTCAAGAAAGAGGAGAGAAGAGATGCAGAGATAAATGTACTCAAGAGGTATCTAGCTGTACTTTTGCCTTTGGTTGCCCTTATCATTGTCTCCTGAAGCCTTACAATAACTCCCCCACTGACTTTTGTTAGAGAGGACTTCTCTTGCAATGCAATTATTCCTAATAACCTTAACCCAATCCCTATCATTCAATTTTTTGCTTTTATTTTGTTTTCATTCTTTTATTTTTCTCCTGGGCTACAGTGCAATGCTAGTAAATCCACATAATTGTGGTATCTCGCCCAACAACAAATTCCTGATAACCATCCTTTGGTAGTCCTTTAATGCTACTCGGAAATCAATTCATTTCTTTCTACATGACTCCTTATCCTGAATCTGTCAAACTTTCCCAACCAACCTGGAACTCCCCAAACTATCCTAGTAATCCCACCTTATCCTCAGCAAATGACTTTGCCACTAAAATGAGACTAAGATTTATATGACCTGGACTCCTTTAAATTTCTATTCTTTTCAGTTCAAAGTTCCTTTCTATTTTCTCTGCCCCCTCCTATGTTAAAGGAAGACCTAATCCTCCCCCTGATATGACTAAACTTTCTAGGCTTTATTCTTTTATGTTGTTTGTTTTGGATTATTTTTAATATAAAATATTTCAAACAGATAAGAATAAAGAACATAAATACCCTTGTACCCATCAATGAGTTTTGTTGAATCTTAATATTAGGTCATATTATTTCAGATATCCCCTTTTAAAAAAAAGTAAAACACAGAGGTACCCTTCCCTCATCCTGTTCCCCTCCATCTGTCCACACCCCAAGTAAAACCACTATCATGAATTCAGGGGTTATCACTGCCAAGCATAGATTTTAAGCACATATTATATATTTATGCATCTATAAACATTATATATTATTGTTATCCAAGATGTTTACCTTTTTTCTTAATACTGTCTTGAACTCTCCATTTTTTCCCCAATGAGTATGTTTTTTAAAAAAAGTACTCTCTCCTTAAAAAACAGCAATCCTTTTCTTTTCCTCCCCCTTCTAACTACTAAAATTTCTAAGTGAGTAATTGATACTTGCTACTGCCACTTTTTTACCACCCACTTTTCCTAAATCTTTTATGCCAACTCTTTAAATTGAGGGGTAAGTACCCCCAGAGGTAAAAACAATGGGCCAGAAATTAAGCCATAGAATAAAGGTTGGATTTTTACTTTATACCATATATAAAAATTAACTCAAAATAATCAAAGACCTAACATAAGAGCTAAAACTATAAAGCTCTTTGATGAAAACATAGGGGATATTGGATTTGGCAATGATTTCTTGGCTAGGACACCAAAAGCACCAGCAACAAAAGATAAAATAAACTGGACTTCATCAAAATTTTAAAAACTTTCATGTATCAGGACTTCCCTGGTGGCTCAGTGGTTAAGAATCCGCCTGCCAGTGCAGGGGACACGTGTTCCATCCCTGGTCCGGGAAGATCCCACATGCCGCGGAGCAACTAAGCCCGTGTGCCACAACCACTGAGCCTGTGCTCTAGAGCCCTCAAGCCACAACTACTGAACCTGTGTGCCACAACTACTGAAGCCCGCGCGCCTAGAGCCTGTGCTCCGCAACAAGGGAAGCCACCACAAAGAGAAGCATGTACACTGCGACAAAGAGTAGCCCCTGCTTGCTGCAACGAGAGAAAGTCCGTGCACAGTAATGAAGATCCAACAGCCAATAAATAAATTAATTAATTAAATAAATTTAAAAAAATAAAAAAACTTTCATGTATCAAGAGGTGAATGGGAGAAAATATTTGTAGACCACAGATCTAATAACGGATTAATATCTAAAATATATAAAAAACTCCTACAACTCAACAACAACAAAAATCCCAACCCAATTCAAAAATGGGCAAAAGATTTGAATAGATAACTTCTCCAAAGAAGATATATGAATGGACAATAAGCACATGAAAAGATGCTCAACATCACGAGTCATCAGGGAGGAAACACAAATCAAAACCACAATGAGATACCATTTTACGCATTAGGATAGCTATTACCAAACAAAACAAAACAAGAAACAATAACAAATGTTGGTGAGGATGTGGAGAAATTGGAACGCTTGTGCATTGTAAGTATGAATATAAAAAATCCTATAGCCAACATGGAAAACAATACAGCAATTCCTCAAAAAATTAAACACAGAATTACAATATGAGTCAGTAATTTCACTTCTGGGTATATACCCAAAAGAAGTTAAAGCAGGGACTCAAGCTAATATCTGCACAAATATGATCATAGCAGCACTATTCACAACAGCCGAAAGGTGAAAGCAACCCAAGTGTCCATCAAAAGATGAATGTATAAACAAAATGTGGTATATACATACAATGAAATATTATTCAGCCTTAAAAAGGAAGTAAATTCTGACACATGCTATAACATAGATGCACCTTGAGGACATTACGCTACATAAACTAAGTCAGTTACAAAAAAACAAATACTGTGTGATTTCACTTATATGAGGTAGTCAAATTCATAAGAGACAGAAAGTAGAATAGTAGTTGCCATGGGCAGCGGAAGAGAAGAATTTGGATTTATTTACTGGATATAGTTTCAGTTTTGCAAGGTGAAAAGAGTTCTGGAGACTGGGTACACAACAAAGTGCACTTAACACGACTGATGTGTACATTAAAAAAATGGCAAAATTTTATGTTAGGTATGTTTTACCACAATGTTTTTTTTTAATTAAAAAAAAATTTAAAAAGAGTATAGACTCTGGAACCAGATTACCTGGCTTTGAATCTTCCCTCTGCCACTTCCTAGCTACGTGACCTTGGGCAAATTACCTAACAGCCCTGTGCCTCATTTCCTCAGCTATAGAGGGGATGACATTAATAGTACTTACATCATTAACCTGTTGTGGTGATTAAATTAGTAAATACATGCGAACTTCTCACAACAGTCCTAGCACACAGTGAGTACTATTTTTAAATGTTTGTTATTGTTTTTAGATTCACCATTTTGAAAACATAATTTCATATGGAAGTCAGGTCTACAGGCAAAATTGAGCTTCCCCTATGCAAAATTGGATAAAACAATCTGTGTGCTTGTATTCAGGGTTTTCAGGTGAACTCTTGATATAAAGCAGACTACCATTTACACAAACTGAGGAAATATATCCATAATACCTTATTTTTTCAAAGGTTTCATTTATAATTTTGAATATTTCATTTCAAGTAGTTTGTTTCAGTAGATATGCGGAGAACAATGTTCTAGGAATTTCTCTTTAGGGACTCTCACCAGTACTACTAACTGGGCATGCTTACTAATGTCTATTGATTCATCAATCTATAATGAAAAGCAAGGTTTAATAGCCGTCTGGTATAGTTTTGTTTCTATGGCATCTGATGTTTTACAATGTCCACAAGTAGAATTACTCAAAAGTGGCACCTTTTCTATTTCCTTTTCTTCACTGATCTCAAACATAATATTGACCATTTCTAAGCAAGATGGTAAAATGAACAGTTCTGCAACTGTGTAAGGCTATGACCTTTGTTTCCTATTTTGTGTTTGTAGACACTGAAAAAATTCTTATCTTTCTCTGTGAAAATGGATGTTTTGTGGTGAGGGATTAGTGTAGTTTGCTTGGAACCGTTTCTTCTGAAAACTCCTCCTTGAAAATAAGACAATTAGGTTGGAGAAGAAAAGAAAACCATTGGGGAATATGTATCTAAACTTGAGATAATCCTCATCAAAGGATCATCATGGACTGAATAATTAATTATAAATTAACCTTTTTTCCTGCTACTTGGTTTTTGGGGTGAATCTGACTACTTTCCAGTTTTAATCAAGTTGTCTATAAGGGTCTTAAAAACAACATACTTCCCATATCCCCCCAATCCCCTTTCTCTACCTCATTTTTCTCCAAAGCCCTGTTTACTCTAAACAGACCAACAGACAGATTTTAATGCTTAATATTTTATTATGTATTTCTCCAACAAGAATGTAGTCAAAATAGGGATTTTTTTTTTTTTTACTGTTTTGTTCTCTAGTGTATCCCAAGTACCAGAATAGTTCCTGGTACTAGGTGGGCACTCACTCACTAAATACTTGTCCAATGAATGAATTGGTAAACAGCTTTACACATGGCCAGAGGTAATGCCAATATCTTTCAACGTAACCTGGTTTTAGTAAGTGCTTCTTTTGGGCCAGAGCTAAATTTTATTGTTCTTTAGAATACAGGGCCTTCTTTCTAAATTTTCAAAAGCCCAAAGGGCAAAAGAGCCTTCTTTACCATCTGCCATGCCAATTCTATATATAATTATTACTGCAACTGTATTTATCCACTCATATTCATGGTTCACACTTCAATTGTGTCATCCTAACACGCATGCAAAGGCTTATAAAGATAAGGCTTTCAAATATCCAGAAAACTAAACAAACCAAAAATCCAGATTATGTGGATCCTATCCTTGCTGACTAAAGTTGAATAAGGTAAGTGTAATATCAACACCATGGTTGTCTATGTAGAAAATCATAGGAAATCTAAAAACAAAACAAAAACAAAAGAAAAAACTGCTAGAAGAATGAAGTGACTTTGATATAAGGTCATACACAAAAATCAGCTGCATTTCTATATACTAGCAACAAGTAAATGAAAATGAAATTTTAAAAATACCATTTAGGGACTTCTCTGGTGGTCCAGTGGTTAAGACTGGGCTCACAATGCAGGGGGCCCAGGTTCGATCCCTGGTCGGGGAACTAAGATCCCACATACTGTAAGTAAGCCAGCATGCCACAACGAAGAGCCCGCACACCGCCATAAAGACCCAGCACAGCCAAACAAACAAACAAACAATATATATATATATATATATATATATATATATATATATACACACACACACACACACCAATTAGAACAGCAACAAAAATTAAAATCACAATGAAATACTACTTCATACCCACTAGAATGTTATAATGAAAAAGAGAGATATCAAGTTTTGGCAAAGAGTTGCAGCAACTAGTACTCTCATACATTGTTGGCCACAGTATAAAATGGTGCAACTACTCAGGAAAATCATTTGTCAGTTTCTTATAAAGTTAAATATACACTTATCAGGGGCTTCCCTGGTGGTGCAGTGGTTAAGAATCCACCTGCCAATGCAGGGGACATGGGTTCAAGCCCTGGTCCGGGAAGATCCCACATGCTGCGGAGCAACTAAGCCTGTGCACCACAACTACTGAGCCTGCACGCTACAGCTTGTGAGCCACAACTACTGAGCCTGCACTCTAGAGCTTGTGAGCCACAACTACTGAAGCCTGCATGCCTAGAGCTTGTGCTCTGCAACAAGAGAAGCCACTGCAATGAGAAGCCCGCACACCACAACGAAGAGTAGCCCCCACTCACCGCAGCTAGAGAAAGCCCGCAAGCAGCAACAAAGACCCAACACAGCCAAAAATAAATAAATAAATTTATTAAAATAAATAAATAAATAAATATACACTTATCATATGACCCAGTTAATTCCACTCTTAGGTATTTATCCAAGAAAAATGAAACCCACAGAAAGCAATTCACAGCTTTATATAATTATAAAAGCCCAACACTAGAAATAACTCAAATTTCTTCAATTAGTGAGAAAACAAATTGCGGTATATCCATACAATGAAATAGTATTCAGCAATAAAAAGAAAGAAACTGCTAATACATGCCAACCACAAGGACAATTTTCAAAGACTATACTGAGAGAAAGAAGCAGAACTCACAAGAATAGGTACTGTATGGTTCCTTACAGGCAAAACTAGTCTATAGTGCTAGAAATCAGATTAGCAGTTGGTTGCAGCAGGGCTGGGGGGAGGAGGCTGATTACAAAGGGAAACAAAGGAACTTTCTGAAGAAATTAAAATGTTCTACACCTTGGTTTGGGTGGTGGTTAAAGAGATGCATCCATTTGTCAAAGATCATCAGTCTGTATCCTTAAAATGTATGATTTTTATTGTATGAATATTACACTTCAACAAACTGATTTTTTAAAGTCCTGATTATCTGGATCCTCTTCTCACTATACCAACCCGTTCTCCTTCCCCCTTTTATCAAGCAGATCTGATTGCAAAAGAAAGGGCTGAAAGTACCTCCAGGAATGACACAAAGGCGTCAAGAAAGAAGTGGATTTCTAGTCTCACATAATCCTGAAAGCAGCCAGTCAATCTCTTTTACCTGCTAATCAGAGCGGCAGAAACCACAGGTACAGAGGTCTCTCATAATAGGGAAATTGCAGCTTTCTGCAAGTGTTCAACATTTAGGGGCCAGCCTGAAGCACCCAGCACAACACCTACAACTTGATGGGACAACAGCAGAGGAGAAAGCACTGACTGGCAATCTGGAGACCGAAAAACAACTGCCCTTAAAACAGCCATGTACCTGCTCTGTATTCCTAGCTCATGGCTTTCGTGCTAGACTGGTAAGAAGGGGTTTGTTTGCTGACAGCTTACAGGATTTATGAGAAGGGATTAGTCCCGGCATTGCTGTTGAGAAAACTCTGAGCAAAGTATGACTGTGACCCATGGCCTTGTAAAGGGGTTTCAGATGAGGCTGTAGAAGAAACCAGGCCTTCATTTTAACCAAAAAAGAATGCTGCCTGCTGTTTCAACACAAAGGAATGAAAGAGAGCCTGAAAAGAGAACTTTCAACCTCGGCATCATTTGTCTAGTTGACAAAATTTACCTTTAATCACATTCTGCATGAATCTGGATACCAAAAATCAGTAAACATAGAGAGCACATCAAATTATATTTCAACAGGCCCCAAAGTGCTTTCAAATTCTTTGATTTTGTTGGACTTTGGGTCTAATTAATATTACTCAAAATAAATGGGTTCAGAGCTCAAGTTGAAAACCTGTCTGCTCCATTGAAATTTTTTTCTTTTTAACATGAATGAGATTCAGTCAATGAGCATTTATGGAGCAGCTACTTGGAACCAGGTGCTGTGTTAAGTAATATGGAGCCTAAGATAACGATAACACAACACTTGCCCTCAAAAAATATCTTACAGTCTAGGTGGAAAAGAGAGAATTCGATCTTATCGTATGGTGTGATAAATGCTATGACACAAATACATATGAGGTCTTGGAAAAAAAAAAAAACCCAGAGCAAAAGTTCCACTGATTCGTGAAGCAGAATTAGAAGTTATCTGATCAAAAATGGCAGAGAAAAGTATTCTAGGCAGAGAAAAAAAAGTATATACAAAGGCACAATGATATGAAACAATAGGAAGTAGGAAACCCCATGGCATGTCTAGAGAACTGCAAGTACTTTTATGGCTGAAATAAAGGAGGAGTGGTAGAAGAGGAAGCTAGGAAAAAGCAGACTGGGATGGGATTCTGAAGGCCTGTGTGCCTTAGAGGAAAAGAGAGGATATTTTTAAGAGGAATCATTCACAGGACTTCTGACCTCTGGATAAATGAAAAGGAGAGAGTCTAGGACAATTCTCTTTTTCAGCTTCAGCAACTGAGTGGATGTGCATTAAGCATCACTAAGATATGGAATATTACTAGACAATCAAGTTTAAGTAGAAAGATAACTACTACTCATGTTTAAGATAACTATTACTCATGTTTAGATAACGTGTACTCATGTTTTAATCAACAAAAAAAAAAACCCAGAGTTAAAGTTCCACTGATTCGTGGATTAAAACATGAGTTGATTAAAACATGAGTACTGGACTATAGTGCACAGAACCTTGAAAGGTGACAATATTTAAATCCGATTTCAGTATTACAGGGCTGAAGTTCCATTTGATGATGTGAAAAAATAACAAAGAGAAATCTTAAGTCAGGAATAAAATTACAGAAAAAATGCATTACATCTCATAGTTGTACCTGAAAGGGGTTATCATTTCTTCTTCCATTTCTCACAATAACTACTTGTAAAACAATTCTAATAATATTCAGGCAAAATTGTATTTTAAATTTTGCCCAAGAGGCCTACAAATATTGTAAGGCAAGTTCAAAGTTTGAGGAAGAATGGTTTTAGACCATTTTTAAGCTTCCCTACTCTCATACAGCATAGAAAATATACATTGGGGACTAAGTTCTGGGTTCACCTTTCTCAGAAGAGAAACTTAAACTGAAGAAAAGAAACAAACTGAAGAGAAGAAAAGTCTCAGTTCACTAAATAGCAGGACCCAAAAGGCAAGGGCAAAGAGAAGAGATTCCATCTGGATAACAATTCCTTTCCACGAAATCAATTATCATCCCAGTGTAATTCATTTACAATGTTCCATTCTGCCAAGTATTCACCTTTTAAAGAAATGCAACTCTTTTCTGCTTTTCCATGTATCCTATTTGGTAAAGAAGAGGAAGGGGACTAAATTAGATTTTGTTTTGCTGCTAGACTTGAGTTTTTTAAATCTACATTTAACAAACATATCTGTTTTCATAAAGATTAATGGCCTATTCTAGATTACTAAACACAAAACCATCAACAACTGACAAAAAGAAGAGGTAGTTAGCATTAGTGTTCTGTTGCTTTAAATTAGAATCATTTTTTTAACCATTTTTAAAAATTGAAGTATAGTTAATTTACAATGTGTTAGTTTCAGTTGTACAGCAAAGTGATTCAGCTATACACACACACACACACACACACACACACACACATATCTGTTCTTATTCAGATTCTTTTCCATTATAGGTTATTATATTATTATAAGATATTGAATATAGTTAGTTCCCTGTGCTATATAGTAAGTCCTTGTTGTTTATCTATTTTGACATATAGTAGTGTATATCTGTTAATCCTAAACTCCTACTTTATTTCCCCCTGCCTTTCCCCTTTGGTAACCACAAGTTTGTTTTCTATGACTATGAGTCTATTTCTGTTTTGTAAATAAGTTCATTTGTATCATTTTTTTAGATTCCACATATAAGTAATATCATATTTGTCTTTGTCTGACTTACTTCACTCAATATGATAATCTCTAGGTCCATCCATGTTGCTGCAAATGGCATTATTTCGTTCTTTTTTATGGCTGAGTAATATTCCATTGTACATTTGTACTACATCTTCTTTATCCATTCATCTGTTGATAGACATTTAGGTTGCTTCCATGTCTTGGCTATTGTAAATAGTGCTGCTATGAACATTGGGGTGCATGTATCTTTGCAAATTAGAGTTTTGTCTGGATATATGCCCAGGAGTGGGACTGCAGAATCATATGGCAACCTATTTTTTTTAAATTTAATTAATTAATTAATTAATTAATTTTTTTATTTATGGCTGTGTTGGGTCTTCGTTTCTGTGCGAGGGCTTTCTCTAGCTGTGGCAAGTGGGGGCCACTCTTCATCGCGGTACGCGGGCCTCTCACCATCGCGGCCTCTCTTGTTGTGGAGCACAGGCTCCAGACGCGCAGGCTCAGTAGTTGTGGCTCATGGGCCTAGTTGCTCCGCGGCATGTGGGATCTTCCCAGACCAGGGCTCGAACCCGTGTCCCCTGCATTGGCAAGCAGATTCCCAACCACTGCGCCACCAGGGAAGCCCGCAACCTATTTTTAATTTTTTGAAGAACCTCCATACTGTTCTCCATAGCAGCTGCTCCAATTTACAATGTAAATTGTGAATAGAATCTCCTCTTTTGACCAGCCCTTCCTCTCTCCAGCCTTCAAATCCTCACAAAGCTCTGACTATTCCTACCTCTCCAAGAACATACACTCTAGGGAAGAAGAGAAGATGAGGATGAGGGAAGATAAAAGAATCTTTTCTCTAATGAACTATAAGGCATAGGAGAAATGCAGAGAGCTAGCATCACAAACCAGCTGGTAATAAAAAAAAACCTCTCTTTACAGATAAAATTTTTAAAAATTAAACTCTCTGGCCTCTTCCTATAGCCAAATTTACTAATAAACACTGATAATCTAATAAACCAATCTATGAACTAAAGCAAAAGCCTCAAATATTTTGATGAGGAGTCATCAAAATTTCCCAAAATTTAAAAATGCCAATACAGTAATATCTTGTGTTCTATGCTGACAGTCATTTCTCTTAGCTTTGAGACCTAACAGTAGATCACAACATACTGCTTAAATACCTCAACACCAGAAATATTTCTGAGGGAAATATAACCCATCTGAAAAAAATTTTCACCTCCTAATGTAACAAAGGAAGATTAACCTAACCAGAACACTACTCTAGAGTAGTCACTCTCAATTAGGGTGATATCGTCCCTGAGGGGACAAAAAAAAATTGTTAAGATATTACAATGGTTTGTGTTCCACCAAGGCATCAGTACACAAAGAGATATACCGTATGCCTCTGGTATTAAAATTTCATGGAGAGGAAGGCAAGTAGGGAAAAAATTGTCTAAAAAGACTCCTTAGGAAACAATCATGAAGAAACAGGTTGAGAAACAGGGGTCAGCAAACCTATTCTCCAAAGGGCTGAACAGTAAATATTCTAGGCTCTGCTGAACGCTGTCACTATTCAACTCTCCCACTGTAGCATGAAAATAGCCACAGATGATACATAAAAGGAGTTAAGTGTGGCTGTGTGTCAACAAAACATTATTTATGGACAACAGATTTGAATTTCCTATCATTTTCACATCATAAAATATTCTTGATTTTTTTCAACCATTCAAAAATGTAAAAATCAACCCAAATGTCCATCAACTGATAAACAGATAAATGTGATACATCCATATGATGGAATATTATTTAGCAACAGAAGGAATAAAGTACTGAGACTATAACATGAATGACCCTTGAAAACATTATGCTAAGTGGAAGAAGCTAGTCCCAGAAGACCACATATTTATGGTATAATTTCATTTATAGGAAGTGTCCAGAAGAGGTAAATTTACAGAGACAGACAATAGCATAGTGGTTACCTTGGGCTAGTGTGGTGGGGTCGGGGTGAGGGTGGGGAAGAAAGGGTCTGATTGCTAAAGGGTACTGTGTTTCTTTGTGGGGGTGATAACATATTCTAAAATTAGATACTGGTGAACGATTGAACTCTGTGAATTTATTAAAAACCAATGATTTGAATGTTTTACATGGATGAAGTTCATGATATGTGAACTATATCTCAGTAAAGCTGCTGTTTAAAAAAGGTTAAAACCATTCTTAGCTCAGACTGTACAAAAACAGGAGGTGGCTCTGATTTGGCCTGTAGTCTGTGGTTTGCCAACCCCTGTTGTAGATACAGCAATTCAGCAAATATGATCTTAGGGGAAGAGAATATAAACTAACATCTCAGAAATCAGACACTCTGATTAAAAGAGGAAAGATTTTTCATGGCCCTGTAGGAAAAGCAAATGCTACTCACAGCCAATATGCCCTAAGAACTGCTCTCCAGGTTACCATTCACACTCAATAAGCCAGACCAGATACTCAAGCTTTAGAGGGTATCAGAATCATTAAGGGGTAAGGGGCTTGTTAAGACAGATGGGTTGCTGGGCCTCACTGCTAGAGCCTCCAAGATGGTAGGTCTGGGATGAAAATGGAAACCTGAATTCCTCACCGGCTTCCATATGACGGTGATGCTGCTGATCTGGGGCCCACGCTCTGAGAACCACTGATCTAAACAAACAGACTATACCAGTGAAATATTTACTGTAGTCATATTTGAGTCATATGCCAGATATAAACATTTAAGGAAAAGTGAAGATATATCTTCAAGACCCACTCCAGTGGGTCTTGATCTTTGGTTCCTAAAGCACTATAACAAACATTGCCTTTCAATATGCAATGTGGTTGTATGTAGTCATAAAACCTCCTCTTCCTTCCTTAAAACTGAAGCTGACTCTTCAGAAACCATTAGAGCCCTAGGTATATTTCTTTGGACACAGGTATATGGACGAAGCTCTCAGTGTTTTCCAGACGCTTACTAATATTATTTTCAAAGAAAGTCTACGCAGCAAAAGGAGGTGAAACAGGGACTTCCCTGGTGGTGCAGTGGTTAAGAGTCCGCCTGCCAGTGCAGGGGACATGGGTTTGATCCCTGGTCCAGGACGACCCCACATGCCACAGAGCAACTAAGCCCGTGCGCCACAACTACTGAGGCTGCGCTCTACAGCCCTCAAGCCACAACTACTGAGCCAAGTTCCGCAACTACTGAAGCCTGGGCACCTTAAACCCTGTGCTCCGCAACAAGAGAAGCCACCACAAAGAGAAGCCCACACATCGCAACAAAGAGTAGTAGCCCCCGCTCGCCCCAACTAGAGAAAGCCCACATGCAGCAATGAAGACCCAACACAGCCAAAATAAATAAATTTATTAAAAAAAAAAAAAGGAGGTGAAACAAAACCCATCTAAACCAAAGAATCATGACTTTCTACAGAAACAAGAACCTAGGGACAAGACCCTTGGAGCTAGGGAGTTCTGTTAACACCTTGCACCTTTTTACCTTCCTCCACCATTATAAATCAGTTACTAAAAAGCATAACAGAATAACCCATGCTGAAAAATTCCAAATAATTTATGTAGCTACTCTGTCTTCAGGGAGGGAGAGCACTTGACTCTTGACTCAAGTGTGCACTGCACAGGGTGACTTCCCTCCAAAGACTACAGAAATGGGGCAGGGGGAGTAACCTTACAGTGGAAAAACCTGACAAACACTATCTCAGCTAGGGGAAAAAGGTCAACATCAACAGTGATAAATCATGTAAACAGTATTACCTTTGAAGTAATGGGATGAAAATGTTACTTTACCTCTCTGTCCTTCTTCTCCAAACCCGTTAACTCCAGACTAATCTTGAGAAAAAACATGAGATAAATACCAGCTGAGGGGCATTCCACAAAAATCTGACCACTATGCCTCAAAACTGTCAGGGTCATAAAAAATTAGGAAAATCTGAGAAACTTTCACAGCCAGAGGAATTAGAGGAGACATGAAAACTATATGCAATGTGGTCTCCTGGATGGGATCCTGGAACAGAAAAAGGACATCTGGCAAAAACTAATGAAATCTGAATAAAGTATGAAAGTTAGTTGATAATAACATATTAATACTGGTTCAGTAACAGTAATAAATGTACCATACAAATTAGTAAGATGTTAATAGTAGGGGAATCGGGATGTGGGATATATAGGAACTCTGTACTATCATCTCAATTTTTCTGTAAATCTAAAAATGTTCTAAAAGATAAAAGTCTATTAAAAAAAAAAAAGAATTGTTGAAATTGCTAGACCCCAAAACAAATCACATTTGACCAAGGTATCTTAAATCTTTCAAACAAACAAAACAAACAAACATACCAGGACAGTTACACAATGTTAATGTCCATGATAACTTTGAGTTAAAGAAAATCTTAATTCTTCTCGTAACTCCTACCAAAGAGCACTTAAAGAAAATAACTATTATATCTTTAAAAAAATTTATAGAGCCTAGTTAGAAGCCAGACACTGGAGATACAGAGATAGATAAGAGTCCTGGTCCTTATCAAATAGCCCATAGACAGGGAGGGGGGAGGTTGGGGAGGGGAGGGAATCATACAAAAACAAAAATTACAATAGAATAATACAAATCAGTGCTACAATAAAGGGTGCAAAATAATCATGGGAGCAAAGAAAAAGGATACTCATTTGCAATCTATTTGCTGGAGAAGAACAGGCCTCAATTAAGTTTTACTTTCACCTGCACGAAGTCAATTATAAAATATATTTACTTAATCTCCAAAGTATACAAACAGCTCATGCAGTTCTATGTCAAAAAAACAAACAACCCAATCAAAAAATGGGCAGAAGATCAAAATAGACATTTCTCTAAAAAAGACATACAGATGGCCAAAAAGCAAAATGCTCAACATTACTAATTATCAGAGAAATGCAAATCAAAACTACAGTGAGGTACCACCTCACACCGGTCAGAATGATCATCATCAAAAAGTCTACAAACAATAAATGCTGGAAAGGGTGTAGACAAAAGGGAGCCCTCTTGCACTGTTGGTGGGAATGTAAGTTGGTACAACCACTATGCAGAACAGTATGAAGGTTCCTTAAAAAACTAAAAATAGAACTACCATATGATCCAGCAATCCCACTCCTGGGATTTGAAAAGATACATGCACCCCAATGTTCATTGCAGCACTATTTATAATAGCCAATACATGGAAGCAACCTAAATGTCCACCGACAGAGGATTGGATAAAGAAGATGTGGTATGTACATACAATGGAATATTCCTCAGCCATAAAAAAGAACAAAATAATGCCATTTGCAGCAACATGGATGGACCTAGAGATTATCATATTGAGTGAAGTAAGTCAGACACAGAAAGACAAGTATCATATGATATCACTCATATGTGGAATCTAACTTTAAGAAATGATATAAATGAACTTATTTACAAAACAGAAACAGACTCACAGATTTCAAAAACAAACCTATGGTTATCAAAGGGGAAACATGGTGGGGAGGGATAAATTAGGAGCTTGGGACTAACATACACACACTACTATATATAAAATGGATTAACTAACCAGGACCTACTGTATAGCACAGGGAACTCTACTCAATATTCTGTAATAACCTATACGGGAAAAGAATCTGAAAAAGAATAAATATATGTATATGCATAACTGAATCACTAAAGCTAACACAAAGTTGTAAATCAACTATAATCCAATAAAATTTAAATTTATTTATTTATTTATTTATTTTACCAAATGAAGAAAGAGAAAGCTCCAATATGCTCCCTGAGGCTTAGGATACCTGATGAACAAATGGATTACTGGTTATCAAGAGATTCTAGGGAGCATGAGCTCCAAAAGTAAATCACATTAGCAAACAGCTTTTTTTAAAGTTTAAGAGAAAGAGAGAGAAACAGCGAAATCTCCCTGCCCTTAAAAAAAAATTATTAATAGCCTTCAGGGAACTTGAAAACAAGAAATTCTGTAAAAATAAATGTCTACGTATTCTTCCATGGGCAGACTTGTAGCACTCCCAGTGAAACATGGGAGTGAGAAGTACTCCCATGAGAAGTGGGAGTCATGAGAAGTACTAACACTGAAAGCACACACTTATCTAGCTTCGTTAATGTATAATCCTAAGATTCCCCCCTTTCCTATTCCTAACATCTCCTTTCCTGTTTTCACCCAGTTTGAAGCAGAGGTATCTAAATACTATCAAAAGTTCTCAGTGACAATAATTAACAATACAGGTATAAGACTTGTACCTCTCTAAACATTTATTCTTTCTATCCAAATTCTACCCACTATTTGAGTCCCACTTTCTCTGTAAACCTGTTTCGTAATACTCCTCCACTGATTTTTCCTTTCTTTATATCACTTATAATCTGTGTTAATATAAGCTACCATATTTCTATGTAATATAGATCTACCATCTCATGAGTTTTGTCTCTCAATAAGAGGTACACTTCTTTGATATATACTGTGGTTTCTACTCTCAAAATTCAACTACTTACTATATCTCTCATGGTTCATGGTTGCTTACAGAAACTAACTGTGGCTGATTAGAACAAAAGATGCAAGTGGGTGACTCGTAGAACTCCCAGGAAGTCTGAAGAATTAGGCTCAGAAGACAAGCAGGCACAGGAAGAGGCTATACAACCAGAACCACTTACAAATCATACCACACTATCAGTCTGGAAAGGACACTGCTACCTCCACCACTGAACCAGTGATGCCACTGGAGATTGGATGGTGCTGTGACCACCACTATAAACAATTTTCCATTGTTCCTTGGCATCAGGGACTGATTGAAAATACCAGGGATGACATATTCAGCTGGTGAGGCTTGGGTCAGGTCTCAAAACCTTGTTGCTAACAGAGCTGGGAGAGTAAGCATCTGGTATTTTCTGATGTTACAGTAGACATTGGACTTATAAGGTGAGGAAATCCCCCAAAGGCCAGAGGCTCAGATAATTGGTAGCATTAAAAAAAGACAAACGGTCATTATATGTATTGAATTATTCCATCTTCCAAAGTATTAAAGGCATATTTATGTAAAATACTACATTCTAAATAAAAGCATAGTATATCAGGAGAAAATAATTATATTTAATCAAAATAACACAAGTATTACAAAAAGAAGTAATAGCAATTATTTTTATATATGGATGGTGATATTGGACCTTTCTCAGTAACCTAAATCTAAATACTAACTGTCAACCAGTCAAAGTAGCAGCATTTACACCCAAACAAAAGCATAGGGATAAACAATTCTGTACTAAAATGGAAAAGACAGATCTGGTAAAGGAAAAAAGTCTAGCAGCTCTCTCACAATTTCATCCATCATTTTAAAAAACTGGCATCTCAGATTCTGAAGATACAGAATGAAGCTTGGAGACTAATAACAGAAAACAGACATGAAAACAACTGAATGTAATAAAATGTTGTGTATGCTAAATACTGTCATGAGGTGTTCGTGAGGAAGGATGCCAGGGTGGGGGTGTGGTGGAATGACACAAGGCTTTGTTGAAGAGGTGTTCTTAAGCATCTTGAATGATGAGGTGGATAGCACAGAAAAAAAAGCAGGGGGAGAAGAAGAAATAAAATTAAAATACCACTCTCACATAAGAATGCCCTAGTTCCACTTATCACTCCAAACACTGTTTTAAAACAGAGGTGAAAGTAAAAGTTTATATAAATGCATATCAAAAACGAAAGAGTTGTCAGTCAAGTTGGAACACTGGGATTTATTTTCCTAAAAGCAAATGCAAAATATGGATATGGTAGATTGCTAAAAAAAAAAAAAAAAAAGTAAAAAATTATTTCCCAGGCTTCCCTGGTGGCTCAGTGGTTGAGAATCTGCCTGCCAATGCAGGGGATGCGGGTTCAAGCCCTGGTCTGGGAAGATCCCACATGCCGTGGAGAAACTAAGCCCGTGCGCCACAACTACCGAGCCCGCACGCCTAGAGCCCATGGCTTCTCAACAAAGACAAGCCACCCCAACGAGAAGCCTGCATACCGCAATGAAGAGTAGCCCCTGCTAGCCACAACTAGAGAAAGGCTGCGCGCCGCAACGAAGACCCAACACAGCCAAAAATAACACAAATAAATAAATTTATAAAAAGATAAAAAAAGTGTATGGCTCCTCATGTATATAAAAATACACTGTTGGTGGGAATGTAAATTGGTGCAGACACTGTGGAAAACAATATGGAGGTTTCTCAAAAAACTATAACTAGAACTACCTTATCAACCGGCAATTCCACTCCTGGGTACACATCTGAAAAAAATGAACACACTAACTCGATACATACACCCCAATGTTCATAGCAGCATTATTTACAATAGCCAAGATATGGAAGCAACCTAAGTGTCCATCAGCAGATGAATGGGTAAAGATGAGGTATATATACATATATATACACAATGGAATACAACTAAGAAGAATGAAATTTTGCTATTTACAACAACATATATGGACTTGGAGAGTATTACGCTAAGTGAAATAAGCCAGACAAAGACAAATACTGTATAACATCATTTACATGTGGAATCTAAAAAATAAACTAGGGAATATAACAAAAAAGAAATAGATTCAAGGACTTCCCTGATGGTCCAGTGGGTAAGGCTCTGAGCTCCCCATGCAGGGGGCCTGGGGTTCGATCCCTGGTCGGGGAACTAGATCCCACATGCATGCCGCAACTAAGACCCAGAGCAGCCTAAATAAATAAATAAATATTATTTAAAAAAAGAGGGGACTTCCCTGGCGGTCCAGTGGTTAAGACTTCGCCTTCCAATGCAGGGGGTGCGGGTTCGATCCCTGGTTGGGGAGCTAAGGTCCCACATGCCTCGCGGCCAAAAAACCAAAACGTAAAACAGAGGCAATACTGTAACAAATTCAATAAAGACTTTAAAAATCGTCGACATCAAAAAAGCCTTTAAAAAAAAAAAAAAAAGAAACAAACTGATTCACAGATATAGAGAACTAGTGGTTATAGTGGGAAGGGGGAGGGGGGAGAAGGCAAGATACGGGCAGGGGATTAAGAGGTACAAACTACTATGTATAAATAAATAAGCTACAATGATATATTGTACAACACAGGGAATACAGCCAATATTTTATAATAACTATAAATGGAGTATAACCTTTAAAAATTTTCAGTCTCTATATGGTACAACTGAAATTTATATAATATTGTACATCACATATACCTCAATTTTAAAAAAATCAAAAATAGGCAAAATTAATATATTCTATTAGAAGTCAGAATAGTGGTTAGCCTTAGGGGGCTCGTAACTAGAAGGCAGCACAAGGGAAGTTTCCAGGGGCAAGCAATGTTCTGTTTCTCGATCTCCAGTCTAGTTACGTGAGTGTGTTCAAACTGTGAAAATTCATTGAGCTGTAAGCTTATAACTAGTGCACTTTTTATACGTATAATAAAATGGGTTTTTTTGGCTGTGTTGGGTCTTCATTGCTGTGCACGGGTTTTATCTAGTTGCGGCAAGCGGGGGCTTCTTTTCGTTGCGGTGCGTGGGCTTCTCATTGCAGTGGTTTCTCTTGTTGCGGAGAGCGGGCTTTAGGCGCAAGCGCAGGCTTCAGTAGTTGCAGCACACGGGCTCAGTGCGGCACGCGGGCCCTAGAGTGTGTGGGCTTCAGTAGTTGTGGTGTGTGGGCTCAGTAGTTGTGTGGGCTCCAGAGCACAGGCTCAGTAGTTGTGGCGCATGGGCTTAGTTGCTCCGCGGCATGTGGGGTATTCCTGGACCAAGGATCAAACCCGTGTCCCCTGCATTGGCAGGCGGATTCTTAACCACTGCGCCAGCAGGGAAGTCCCTAAAATGTGTTTTTAAAGCATATTTTATTCTATATAATTGATAATTATTACCTTTATTTACTTACATATATTATTGTACTCCCAAATGTTATTAAAAACTTCAAACATACACAAATATAGAAAGAACAGTATATATTGGTGAATTATGATTGGCATCTCTACTGATCTGTCCTTTAACTCAAAACTTCTTATCAAAATATACAGCTATTTTGTTGTTTATCCCTAATCCACCACTTCCTAGTGTAAATATAACCACCTATCAAACCTAAAGAATTCTGGGAGAAAAATCACAAAAACAGGAACAAGCATGGTTTAAGTACATGTGTATATGACATCTCCTGTAGCCCTCATTGGAATTAAAGAGTCTTTTGCTCTACTTGCTATTTTCTTGAAGCAGTTAACTGATACCTGCAGGCTGGGAATTTGGTTTCAGGCATCTCATTTACACACAATCAAAAGTAGTTTCTCCTCTAAAAATGAATAATCTAAAATATAAAGAATCTAGCTAGAGTTCATTGGCAGATGATATGAAAGACTGAGGAAAGAAGATAGGGGTTGAGTATATAGGCATTCTCTCCTAAAGCAGGGATCTTGGGGGTCTGGTGGGGGAGGCTCTCCCTTAGGAAAATTCCAATGGTCAAATTCAAAGGAATCAATTGTATTTATATATTTCATTTCCATATATTCACTCAATATTCACATACATATATATATACACACACACATATAATTTTTCACATATAGTCTGAGTTTTAGTATCATTCCAAAGTTTATCATTCCTTGAGTTTTTCTTCTTTATTTACTCAAACACTCATGCACTTTAGGGTAAAGAAATGTGAGACAACACTGAGAAGATGTGCTTAAACCACCAACATAAGTACAAACACCTACATAGCACCTCATGATGTAGTCTATGGCATCACAGTTCTCTAGTGTTGTTATTCTAGGGAAAAAGGAAGCCAATAATGTCACACTTGTGAAATTTACATAGGTGCTAATATTTCTCTCTTTTTGTGTTTTAGATTGGATGAGAACAAAAAACACTCTCTCCATCTATTAAGCCAGAACTGACACAAGACTCTAGACTTGAGTAAATGAAGAGATTACATCATGTTCTTAGGTGGTAAACAAATATTATATAATGATAATGCAGTACTTTATTACATTATTATAAAGACCATTTCTCCCTCAAACTAAATCTATAAAATCAATGTAATTCCAGTCAATAGCTGAATTGGATTTGGGGGAGAATAAAAAACATTTTGAAAGATAATCTGGAAAGAAGGAATACGAGCACAACTTTGCAGTCTAACTCTTACATGGCCCTATGTTACACAGCATTAAAAGAGCTTTACATATCTTAATGCTTTTAATCTTCACAATAACCCTCTAATGTATGTAATACTATAATCCTCATCTTACAGATGATACTGAGGTCTAGAGAATTTAAAGAACTCGCACTAAGTCATTTAGTTAGTAAAGGGGGAAATACCATTCAACTAGGCAAGTCTAACCTCCGAGTTAAGCTCTTAACTATCATGCTATGCCTCCTCCTAGACACTGCATTGTCTCATAGGCCTATAGCAGATCATTAAACTGTGATATGATGATGTAATAGATGACTGGACTGACAAGAAAGCCCAGAAACAGACCAAATACATAGATTAGATTATGATAAAGATGGCATCTCAAATCAATGAAAAACTATGAATAATAATCAGTAAATGATGAGGACAACTAACTCTCCAATCGGGTTTTTTTTTTTTTTAATTTTTAATTTTATTTATTTATTTATTTTTGGCTGTGTTGGGTCTCCGTTGCTGGGTGCAGTCTTTCTCTAGTTGTGGCAAGTGGGGGCTACTCTTTGTTGCGGTACACGGGCTTCTCATTGCGGTGGCTTCTCTTGTTGCAGAGCACGAGCTCTAGGCTCATGGGCTTCAGTAGTTGTGGCACGTGGGCTCAGTAGTTGTGGCTCGCGGGCTCTAGAGCACAAGCTCAGTAGTTGTGGCGCACGGGCTTAGTTGCTCTGCGGCATGTGGGATCTTCCCGGGCCAGGGCTTGAACCCGTGTCCCCTGCATTGGCAGGCGGATTCTTAACCACTGCGCCACCGGGGAAGCCCAACCAATTGGGTTTTAGAAAACAGAATATTATATTCCTATAGAATACCAAAATAAATATCAGATGGTTTAACAAAGAGTAAAGAAAAAAATACAGGTTAATATTGTTATAAGCTTGGGTGAGGAAGTTGTTTTTAAATTAGACGTGGAATTCAGGAGTCATTTAAAAAAAAACCCTCAGATTTCATTAACTATAAACTTCTATTAGATCAAAAACGCATAAGTAAACCAAAAAAATGGACAGATGTCAGCTCTCCCCTTAGTGCAGTTCCTATCAAAATACTAGCAAGGTTTTGTGTAGATACAGATAAACTAAAGGACTTGGCCTTTCCATATAAATAACTAAAACAATCTTGACAAAGAAAAATAAAATGGGAGGAATCACTCACCCTAATTTAAGGCTTATACAGTAATCAAGACAATGTGGTACTACTGGCAGAGGGGTAAACACATAAATAAATGGAACAGTGCAGAGAACCCAGAAATAGACATACACAAGTATGCTCAAATGATTTTTGCCAAAGGTGCAAAAGCAATCCAATAATGGAAGGAGAACCTTTTCAAAAATGGTGCTGGGGCAGCTGGACATCCTAAGCACACACACAAAATATGAACTGCAACCTAAACCTCACACTTTCTATAAAAATTAACTCAAAATGGATCACAGTTTAAGTGTAAAACATAAAACTATTAAAATTTTAGAAGAAATATTGGAGAAAATATTCAGGATCTAGGGCTAGGTAAAGAGTTCTTAGGACTTGACACCAAAAACATAATCTATAAAGGGAAAAATTGATAGTCAGACCTCATCAAAACTAAAAACTTTTGCTCTGTGAAAGCTCATGTAAAGAGAATAAAAAGATAAGCTACAGACTGGGCGAAAATATTTCACAAAAGACTGGATCTAGAATATATAAATAACTCTAAAAACAACAGTAAACAAACAATTAGAAAATGGGCAAAAGACATTCAGAGACATTTCACAGAAGAGGATATACTGATGACAAACAACTACATGAAAGAACTTCAACAATGTTAGTCATTAGGGAAATGCAAATTAAAACTACAATGAAATATTACCACACACTTATCAGAATGACTGAAGTAAAAATAGTGATAATGCTGAGAAGGATACAAAAAAAAAAAAAAGATCTCATATGCATTGCTAGTAAGAATGTGAAATGGCACAGACACTCTGGAAAAAATAATTCGGCAGTTTCTTAAAACACTAAACACACAATTACCATTTATCCCAGAGAAACGAAACCTTATGTTGGCACAAAAACCTGTATATGAATGCTCACAGCAATTTTTTTCGTTAGACCCCCAAACTGGAAACAGTTCAAATGTCCTTCAACAGGTGATTGGTTAAACCGTGGCACATACACATCCATACCACAGAAACTCAGCAATAAAAAACAGTAAACTACTACACACAACAACCTTGATGAATCTCCAGAGAATTATGCTGATTGTAGTGGTGGACTAGGTTAGAATCTTGATAGTGGTGGATAAACAAACCTACACATGTGATAAGACTGCATAGAAACAAGCAACAAGCAAAACCAAGGAAATCTGAATAAGATTGGTGGATTGTATCAATGTCCTTATCTTGGTTGATTTTATACTATAGTTTCGCAAAATGTTACTATTGGGGGAAAATGGGTAAAGTGTACAAGGGAATCTTTGGATTATTTCTTTTAACTGCATGTGACTCTAAATAACTATCTCAGTTAAAATTTCAATTAAAAACAAATGACAGAGAAGAAAATAGCTACAATAAATATAGTAGACAAAAACACATTAAAACTACACTGAAGGATTTTCTAAAAGAGGAACCCACAAGGAAGGGAAGAAGAAACAACGTTAACATTTTGGAATCTAGAAAGCAAATGAAAGTATTGTAACAGGCTAAGTCAACATAAGAATGCCGAATACTAATCCTGCAATGGAGAAAACTTTCAACTGTAACAATCAACACCACAGATTCTTGCCCCCAAGAGCTCAGGAACTGCTGGTGCCAGATACCTCAAGCTGGGGGTGGGTGGGTGATAGCCTGGTGATTTAGTTTGAATAAGAGTGATTGAAAATTGTTTCAGAAGCAATTATATCCTCAATCCCTTTTCTCATTCAGATAACGTCCCCAAATCAGAAGACTAGAGATTTATTCTCTGGAACGGGTCGGGGAACTAAGATCCCACATGCCGTAGGGCAACTAAGCCCACACACCACAACTAGAGAGTCCGCATGCTGCAACTACAGAGCCCACGTGCTCTGGAGCCTGCACACCAAAACTATAGCCCATGTGCTCTGGAGCCCATAGGCCACAACTAGAGAGGAGCCCACGCACCGCAACATAGATCCCGTGCGCTGCCATGAAAGATCCCACGTGCCTCAACTAAGCCCTATGCAGCCAAAAAAAAAAAAAAGGAATCTGCCTTCCAATGCAGGGGATGCGGGTCTGATCCCTGATCGGGGAACTAACATCCCACATGCCACGGGGCAACTAAGCCTGCGCGCTCTAGAGCCCACGCGCCACAACTAGAGAGCCCGCATGCTGCAACTAAGACCCGACGCAGCCAAATAAATATTAAAAAAACAGTAATTAAAAAATAAAATAAGGGGATTAAATGTGGACTTAAGCATAATGAATGCTGAAGGCCAAGGCCCCAGTCCTCTTCTATTCACTCGGCCAAAGAGAGCTGGCAGTAAAATCTTACCTTCCATGAGGATTAGAAGAGGCTTTTCTAAGGAATCTGGTAAACCCATGAAGAAAGACCTAAAGATATTGAAATCTAGGGTTTGCCGACTTAACCATCTCACCGTGAAGACCATAATATGCTCTGCTGATGTGCTCAGCTTCCACTCAATCATTCAGTGCCCCATCTTAAAGATGTTTAAAACACAAGCAGACTACCAAGGACTATCAGGTATCTGAGGAAAGCCTCTTACATAAAGATAGAGATCAAAACCAGCATTTCATAAATGAGTCAACTGGGGCTTATATCAGCTAAAAATGAGATTAGTACTCACCACACTGCACAGCCCATCCATATGTTTAACAAATATTTAATGGGCTAGGTACTCTTAAAGTTGCTTGGGAAACACGGGTGAATGGGGCTTATATTCTAGCAGATAGAGTCAGACAATAAACAATAAACATAATAATTAAGTACACATTTAGTAAATTAGAAGGAGATACGTGCTTTGAGAGAAAATAATGGGGCAGGGTAAAGAAGTAGGGGAGAAGCAGTGCAAAGGCAGCTGCAAATTTAAAACGGGGTGACATTTGAGTAAAAACTTGAAGGAGATGAGGGAGTTGGCAATGCTGCTGTCTATGAATTCTAGAAGCCGAAACTTTCAGTGTGAGAGCCCTAAGGCAAGAGGAGCGCACCTGAGATGCTCAACGAACAGCTGGAGAGGAGTTGAGGGAGGGGGAACATAGGAGATAAGGCCATAGAGGCAAGGCCTTACAGGCCATCAGCTTTTTCTCTGAATGAAATGAAGGGCCAATGGAGGGTTCTGAGGAAAGACATGATAGTGACTGACAAGTTTTAAAAGAATAACTGCAGCTGATGTGTTAAGACTGCATGGAAGCAAGGGATACGAGTTAGAAAGCAAGACAGAATGGCGTCTCCCAGAATTTTAGAACTGGCAGGAGCCTTGGAAATATCTTTTTCCAAGTTTTTCATTTTAGAGATAAGGAAACTGAGGCCTAGGAAGTTAAATGAGTTTTCCAAAGTCATGTACTGTATTAAAGTCTGGAATAATACACTTTGCATTTGTGCAGCCTTTTCAGTGCTTTCAGGTTTATCATCTGATCTTGTGCTCAATAATCCTCTGGGCAGTTTATCGGGTAGGTGATAGCTGACATCCATTTACAAAACAGCTGGCCAAAATTAGGGGCTATGTCTAGAATATTCTCTCTCAATACTCAATATAAAGCTATTAGCTGTCTTTACAGGGAATGAGTCTGCAATCATGCTAATAACATCACAAAGTGATAACTAATTCAGACCTTCAAATAACAGAAATGACTTACTTTTACATGGTCTAATCCTATGGTCCTACAGCAGAGCCAAGGCTACCAAATGTTGCCCCTGCATGTTAGGTGGTATGATGTTCATTACAAATTAGGAAAGAGAGTCAGTAATTCTCAGGTAAATGGGAAACAGCTATTTTGTTTCCCATGATACTGTGTGCTCAGGTCTCTTCCTCTCCCCTTTCTTCCCCACCCAGTCTCATCCTGCAAGATCTTTCACAGAATAGAAAGCAGCTGATAAACAACTAATTCCCACAAGACACTTCTTGATAAATAGCACAAGGTATTATCTCTCTCCAGGGGTATGTATACTTTAATAGGAAACTCAAAACCTTTAAATCCCAAAGGAAGTGCAGTCAAGTTGGCAGGGAATGTTATTTTATAAAACCTCCTAACATTTCGTCAAATCACAGTAAATAAATTCAAATTCAGCAACTGCTTATTGATGATCTACCATACTGTCATCATAAAGATAAGGCATGGTTCTTGCACAGTGGAAGAAAACAAAACAGAAAATACTACCTTTTATTTTTTTTTAATAAATTTATTTATTTTATTTATTTATTGGCCGCATTGGGTCTTCATTGTTGTGCGCGGGCTTTCTCTAGTTGCGGCGAGCAGGGGCTGCTCTTCGTCGCGGGCTTCTCATTGCGGTGGCATCTCTTGTTGCAGAGCACAGGCTTCAGTAGTTGTGGCACGTGGGCTCAGTAGTTGTGGCTCGCGGCCTCTAGAGCGCAGGCTCAGGAGCTGTGGTTCACGGGCTTTGTTGCTCCGTGGTATGTGGGATCCTCCTGGACCAGGGATTGAACCCATGTCCCCTGCACTGGTAGGCAGATTCTTAACCACTGCGCCACCAGGGAAGTCCCTACCTTTTTTTAACTGAACGTCTGCTATACAGTAGGCACTAAGCTAGATGCTTTTAATAAGCAACTTGTATTGAGTATTATATTTAGCTCAATGTTTAGCAAATAACAAATGTTCAATATATTGTGGCCATGATTACTATAATCATTAATTAACTCTATAACTGCATTTAATCTTTTTGTTTTTGATACCTATTTGAGATTTTTTTTTAATTGGAGTATAGTTGCTTTACAATGTTGTATTAGTTTCTGCTGTACAGCAAAGTAAATCAGATATACATATACATATAACCCCTCCTTTTTGGATTTCCTTCCCATTTAGATCACCACAGAGCACTGAGTAGAGTTCCCTGTGCTATACAGTAGGTTCTCATTAGTTATCTATACTGCATTTAATCTTCACTTCTGCTCTATGAAGTAGTTATCAGCTTTACTTTAAGATAGGAAACAGGCTTAGAGAAGCTGAGTAATATGCTCAAGGTCATACAGCTATTAATAAACAGGATTCAAACTCAAGTCTGTATGATTTTACAACATACGTTATTAATACCTATACAATATTCAAATATTCCATAACATTAATAGAAAGATGTTTAATTTCACCTTGAAGTCTGAGGACTTGGCTAACAAGAATATGCCATAAAGAAGAAGTGACGTTTAAACTGGGTCCTGAATGACAATTAATTTACCAAGTGGGAACAAAAGAGGGTGAGACTAGAGTTGGTTGGTCCAGGTACAAAATGATAAGGGTCTGAACAAAAGAAGTGGCAACAAGTACAGAGAAGAGGGGACATAAAAAGAGATATACAGCAGATAGTCTCTCAAAGGGCCTTTGTGATGCACTAGATCTGAGCAGAGAGGAAAAGGTAAGGATGACTCAGAAGTTTCTAGTCTGGCTAAAAGTAAGGAAATATTCCCACTACTGAAACTGTGAAAGCATGAGGTGGGCTTTAGGGACAATTTTGTTTTGGACATTGTGAGTTTGAAGTACATTTGGGACAACCAAGCCAGGAAATTTTAGGCAGCTGCAAACAATGGCCAAACTTTAGAAAGAGGTCAGGGCAGAGGACAAGGATTTGGGGGTCCCTGCTGTGACTACAGAAGTTTGAAAAAATGAAAGTGTAAGAGACTGACACGTAAGTAGCACTAATGCTATCTACATATAAGGCCAGTCTTAACACCAAAACCATACTGAACTCTGAAAATAAGCAGGGCCTTAACACATGCCCACAAATCACCATATGCCCAACACCTCCATCTTCATACAAAAAAAAAAAACAGACGTTCAATAAATATCTGGTGAACAGAAAGCATGAATGAAGGAAGCACAGAGAATAAAACAGAATGTCCTAAGTTACACAATTTAAGTGGTAGAATGGACACTAGGATCAGGTACTCTCAATCTTTTATACTTTACATTCCACAGGTTTCTCCAATACCACCCTCACACACACACCCCTACTTCAAGGACTATTTGTTATGAAAAATAAAAATAAAGTTCCCTCGTGGCCTAGTGGTTAGGATTCCAGGCTTTCACTGCCATGACCCAGGTTCAATCCCTGGTCAGGGAACTGAGATCCCGCAAGCACAGAGTGGCCAAAAATTTTAAAAAATTAAAAAATAAAAATACTCTTAAATCTCAAACAAGAGTGTAAATGTTCCCTTCAAAACTCCATTTTAATAAAGGGCACCTCTGAAAGAACCCACAGTTAACATCATACTTAATAGTAAAATACTAAATGTTTTCCCCTAAAATCAGGAACAAGCCAAGGGTATCTGTTCTTGCCATTTCTATCCAACATTGTACTGAAGGTTATAGCCAGGGCAATTAGGCAAGGAAAAAGAAAAAAAGACAACCATATTAGAAAGGAAGTAGAAGTATCTCTATCTGCAGATGACATGATCTTATACAGAGAAAATCCTTAAGAATGCATGAAAAAACTATTAGAGCTAGTAAATGAGTTCAGCAAGGAAGCAAGATACAAAATCAATAAATACAAATCAACTGTATTTCTATACACAGCAATAAGTAACTCGAGTATGAAAGTGAGAAAGCAACTCCACTTACAATAGCACCTAGAAAAGATGCTCAACACCACTAATTATTAGAAAAACGCAATTCAAAACTACAATGAGATATCACCTCACACCAATCAGAATGGTCATCATCAAAGAATCTACAAGGCTTCTCTGGTGGCGTAGTGGTTAAGAATCCGCCTGGCAATGCAGGGGACAAGGGTTCAAGCCCTGGTCCAGGAAGATTCCACATGCCGTGGAAAAACTAAGCCCGTGCGCCACAACTACTGAGCCTGTGCTCTAGAGCCCGCGTGCCACAACTACTGAAGCCCGTGCGCCTAGAGCCCGTGTTCCACAACAAGAGAAGCCGCCACAATGAGAAGCCCTCGCACCACAACAAAGAGTAGCCCCCACTCGACGCAACTAAAGAAAGACCACATGCAGCGAAGACCCATCACAGCCAAAAATAAATAAATAAATTTATATATATATATAAAAAAGAATCTACAAACAATAAATGCTGGAGAGGCTGTGGAGAAAAGGGAACCCTTCTACACTGTTGGTGGGAATGTAAATTGGTACAGCCACTATGGAGAACAGTATGGAGGTTCCTTAAGAAACTAAAAATAGAGCTACCATATGATCCAGCAATCCCACTCCTGAGCATATATCTGAAGAAAAACATGGTTTGAAAGGATACATGCACCCCAGTGTTCATTGCAGCGCTGTTTCCAACAGCCAAGACATGGAAGCAACCTCAATGTCCATCGACAGATGAATGGATAAAGAAGATATGGTACATATATACAATGGAATACTACTCAGCCATTAAAAAGAATGAAATAATGCCATTTGCAGTAACATGGATGGACCTGGAGATTATCATACTAAGTGAAGTAAGTCTGACAGAGAAAGACAAATATCATGATATTGCTTATATGTCTAAAAAGAAAAAAGATACAAATGAACTTATTTACAAAACAGAAGCAGACTCGCAACTTAAGAGAACTTAACTTATGGTTACCAGTGGGGAAGGGTTGTGGGGAGGGACAGATTGGGAGTTTGGGATTGACATGCACATACTGGTATATTTAAAATAGATAACCAACAAGTACCTACTGTATAGCACAGGGAACTCTGCCCAATATTCTGTAATAACCTAAATGGGAAAAGAATTTGAAAAAGAAAAACAAAACAACAACAAAAAATAGCATCTAAAAGAATAAAACACTTAGGAATAAATTTAACAAAAGTCCAAGCCTTGTACTCTGAAAACCACAAAACATCACTAAAAGAAACTAAAGACCTAAATAAATGGAAAGAGATCCCATGTTCATGAACTGGAAAACTGTTAAGACTGCAGTACTCTCTAAATTATGTGACAGATTCAACTCACTCTCTGTCAAAATCCTAGCTACTTTTTTTTTTGCAGAAATCACCAAGCTGATCCTAAAATTCCTATGGTAAGGCAAGGGACTCAGAATCCAAAAACTCTTGAGAAGAAGAACAAAGTTAGAAAACTCACAATTCTTGGTTTCAAAACTTACTACAAAGCTATAGTAATCAAGATGGTAATACTGGCATAAGGATAGACATGTAGATTAGTGGAACAGAACAGAGAGCCCAGATAAAAACCCATACATTTATGGTTAATTAATTTTCTACAAGGGTGTCAAGACAATCCAATGGGGAAAGAACACCCTTTTCAATAAGTGGCGATGGGAAAACTGGATATCCACATGTAAAAGAATGAAGTTGGACCCTTACCTCACACCACGTACAAAAATTAACTCAAAATGGATCAAAGATCTAACTGTAAAAACTAAAACCAGGGACTTCCCTGGTGGCGCAGTAGTTAAGAATCCACCTACCAATGCAGGGGACACGTGTTTGAGCCCTGGTCCGGGAAGATCCCACAAGCCACGGAGCAACTAAGCCCGTGTGCCACAACTGCTGAGCCTGCGCTCTAGAGCCCACGAGCCACAGCTACTGAGCCCGCGTGCCACAACTACTGAAGCCCGCGCGCCTAGAGCCCATGCTCTGCAACAAGAGAAGCCGCTGCAATGAGAAGCCCACGGACTGCAACGCTAATGGGGTGATGAAAATATTCTGGAATTAAGTATTGGTGATGGTCGCAGGATATAAAACCACTGAGTTATACACGTTAAAAAAAGGAAATTTGACTATCTTAAATTTTTTAATTGTGTATGAAGTGAAAAAAATCCCCATCTATAACCTGATTAGCTCACCTCTTGCACCCAAATTCTCCAACTATCTATTAAGCATTAATGGATTCTAGAAATAGGTTAATTTCTACCTTTTGACAAGAAATAAGGAAAGGTAGGAACATTAAAGCCATCTGATAAACATGGAAAAAACAATTCTACCCACAGCTTGGGCAACATCATTTCTCAACCTTCTATTCATATAAAATTTAAGTTAATAACATGGAAGATTTACAAAGATTTTCCGAGATTTCCTTAAATTCTTAAATCAATCTCACGGTCAAAACCTACTATTAGGTGTCAATCCTGATTTGATTTTTTTTTTAACATCTTTATTGGAGTATAATTGCTTTACAGTGTTGTGTTAGCTTCTGCTGTATAACAGTGAATCAGCTATATGCATATGTATATCCCCATATCCCCTTCCTCTTGCGTCTCCTTCCCACCCTCCTTATCCCACCCCTCTAGGTGGTCGCAAAGCACCGAGCTGATCTCCCTGTGCTATGCGGCTGCTTCTCACTAGCTATCTATTTTACATTTGGTAGTGTATATATGTCAATGTTGCTCTCTCACTTCATCCCAGCTTACCCTTCCCCCTCCCCTTGTCCTCAAGTCCATTCTCTACGTCTTTGTCTTTATTCCTGTCCTGCCCCTAGGTTCATCAGAAGCATTTTTTTTTTTTTAGATTCCATACATATGTGTTAGCGTACAGTATTTGTTTTTCTCTGACTTACTTCACTCTGTATGACAGACTCTAGGACCATCCACCTCACTACAAATAACTCAATTTTGTTTCCTTTTATGACTGAGTAATATTCCATTGTATATATGTGCCACATCTTCTTTATCCATTCATCTGTCGATGGACACTTAGATTGCTTCCATGTCCTGGCTATTGTAAATAGAGCTGCAATGAACATTGTGGTACATGACTCTTTCTGAATCATGGTTTTCTCAGGGTATATGCCCAGTAGTGGGATTGCTGGGTCATATGGTAGTTCTATTTTTAGTTTTTTAAGGAACCTCCATACTGTTCTCCATAGTGGCTGTATCAATTTACATGCCCACCAACAGTGCAAGAGGATTCCCTTTTCTCCACACCCTCTCCAGCATTTATTGTTTGTAGATTTTTTGATGATGGCCATTCTGACTGGTGTGAGGTGATACCTCATTGTAGTTTTGATTTACGTTTCTCTAATGATTAGTGATGTTGAGCATCTTTTCATGTGTTTGTTGGCAATCTGTATATCTTCTTTGGAGAAATGTCTATTTAGGTCTTCTGCCCATTTTTGGTTTGGGTTGTTTTTGTTTTTGATATTGAGCTGCATGAGCTGCTTGTATATTTTGGAGATTAATCCTTTGTCAGTTGCTTCGTTTGCAAATATTTTCTCCCATTCTGAGGGTTGTCTTTGGTCTTGTTTACGGTTTCCTTTGCTGTGCAAAAGCTTTTAAGTTTCATTAGGTCCCATCTGTTTATTTTTGTTTTTATTTCCATTTCTCTAGGAGGTGGGTCAAAAAGGATCTTGCTGTGATCTATGTCACAGAGTGTTCTTCCTATGTTTTCCTCTAAGAGTTTTATAGTGTCTGGCCTTACATTTAGGTCTTTAATCCATTTTGAGTTTATTTTTGTGTATGGTGTTAGGGAGTGTTCTAATTTCATTCTTTTACATGTAGCTGTCCAGTTTTCCCAGCATCACTTACTGAAGAGCCTGTCTTTTCTCCATTGTATATTCTTGCCTCCTGTATCAAAGATAAGGTGACCACAGGTGTGTGGGTTTATCTCTGAGCTTTCTATCCTGTTCCACTGATCTACATTTCTGTCTGATTTGATTTCTTCAAACCAAAATTTGAAAGACTGGAAAAGGATAGTTCCAAAGATTAGTCTCAGAGCTGCTGGCGTGATTATTTTGACTGGAAGCTCTCTCTCTCCTATTATATGGAGAGATTCCATGTTAAATGAAAAGAAAATCTACGATAATAACCTATCAGTATAGAATGCACACTTTCAGAGAATATAAATAAAAACAGGCCCAACTAGCATCTCTCCCCATTTCTGTCCTGTCAAAAGATCCTTAGGGTATATTAATGAAGGTCTCTTTTGGGAATGGCTATACCTGATACTGCAAATGTCAAAGAGTACTTTTAGATACCAGTGTCTTGTAGTTCCTGTCTCATTTTAACGTGTATAAGGAATAATAAATAAGACCAAAATAATTTCCCTACTAAGCCAAGATTTCCATCTTCTTTACCACAAACCTTTAAGAGTTAAACAAAAATCTATAATATCTATGTAAACATCTAATAAGCAGAAGCTCCAGACTGGTCAACATAAATCCAGATAGAAAATTATATAGAGAAAAAGGGTGGATTTGTTTCTGTGCTGTTGCCTTAACTAAAATGTTGCTCTAGGGGAAAAGGAAAAGTTCCAGTAGCTCAGTTTGTCTCAAGATTCCATGAAAAACAGCCCTTTTCTTTTATACAACAAGAAATCTCAAAAGACAAAATTGACAATGCTCGTCAATGAAAGCAAATTATTATGTTAACTAACACCACAGACACCTCTTTCCAAAAAGGGTTTGAGAAAGCAGGTCAATATTTAGCCTTTAAAAATAACAAAACCATTTCCCCCTACACATTCATTCACCATCACTAATTTAAAACACGAACACCCAGACTTCTAAAGACAATCACAGATGAAGATAAAAACTTGGCTTAAGACAAGTTATAAAAACTTAAATATATAAGATAGTTTCATACTCCAGGGTGAGATTTCATCAAATGTAATAAAATCTAGCCAAGCAGAGACTGACCAGGTCAGTTCTCAAATGGTAAAATAAAAGATGCTTAAACTTAAGGGAACAGGATTGAGCTTTATGAGGTATATAGGTCATGTACAAGCCAGCCCTGAACGAATAATCTCAGCCAGTTTCACATTAAAAAAATTCTTCCATTAAGAAAATGAATATGGTAGAATTAAATATGATTTTTCTCGTTCCTTTTACCTTTCTGCGTTTTCCAAATTCTTTAAAATAAAGCACTTATTACTTTTGTATTTAAAACTTTTTTTAAAAAAAGCATTAATAGTGGATTTCAATGCCTGAATGCTGAAACTTCAGGAGTAGAAAATAATCTCAAAGAAACCTAAAACCATGTGGACAGGTTGCTGTAATTCACAAGGTCAAGACTCTCCCACTTGCCAAGTAGACAGTTTGCCCTGAGGGCATCAGAGATAACAATGCTTGTACTTTGCCCCAATCTTCTCACTGACAAAATAGGCTTTTGTCTAGAGTCACCAGATGCCTCAGCAAGTGCCTTAGCCAAGTGCCAGAGGCTCAGAGCCTAGATAACACAGCTGAGGTTTGGTACTCCTTACAGGGATTAAGAAACAATCCCCAGCCCACAACTCTATTGAGCAAGCTTTGGCAGCTGCCAGGGCCAGTAAAGAATAATGAGGGGACAGGGGTCCAGAGACATAGTTACGTTTCTTTCCCATACCAATGTTCTCCTTTTGTCCTCAGACAGCTCATGTTGCTGCCAACTTCAGGTCTTACGGACTCCTTGGTTTAGCCAACATGGCTGTCTTTTTCTTTTTTTTTTTGGCTGCGTTGGGTCTTCGTTGCTGTGCACCGGCTTTCTCTAGTTGCTTCGAGCGGGGGCTACTCTTTGTTGCGGGGCTCGGGCTTCTCATTGCGGTGGCTTCTCTTGTTGCAGCGTACGGGCTCAGTAGTTGTGGCACACTGGCTCTAGAGCGCAGGCTCAGTAGTTGTGGCACACAGGGTTAGCTGCTCTGCAGCATGTGGGATCTTCCCAGACCAGGGATCAAACCTGTGTCCCCTGCATTGGCAGGCGAATTCTTAACCACTGTGCCCCCAGGGAAGTCCCCATGGCTGTCTAGCCTTTTTAAAAAACCATGCTGGCAATGATGGGATTTTAGTAAAACTTAAACACTTCCAAGTAAACCGAGGGTACCTTGCTCAGGGCACTTTCATAAAAGTTAGAGCCTTGATTCTACCTAGTTAAATCCCTTCTGGCTTTTGTCTTGGCAGACCAATATTAATAGGCTGTGCTTGAAGAGTTGTAAAACACTCAATATCCAACCATTTCCTGTACCTTGCAATGTTAAGTACTAAGGGGGGTTGGGGAGGGGAGGGAAAAAAACATCAACAACAAGAAATGGAAGGAGGAAAAAACCCTTCTTCTCAGGGCAATGCCTAGACTCCAGAGACCAGGTCCAAGCTCCGTCCCTGCTGTTTCCAGCCACACGACAGCCAAAGCCGAGAACAATCCTTCCACTTACAGAGCCTTCCACACACTTCCCTCCTCAGCCAACCGTGGAGCCAGGATGAGAAATTCTGTTGGCACATGCCAGTTCTCGTTTATGAGCCCCGTTACTACCTCAAAGGCTGCTTGGCCCAAGGCCTGCCCTCTCTTTGCAGGATCTTTCAAACTTCAAAACGGGGTCTTTTCTTGGACTCTTCCTAAGACACTGAGGTGGTTTACTAGACCTCCTGTTTCCAGCCTAGGTCCCATCCAATGACTTCTCTGAGGACAGTATTCTCAGGGAGCAGGCAACATCATCCAATATGGAAGGACAATTTACCCACCCATACACAGTGGAGAAAAACTGAAAGATTTTATACTAAAGATAAAAGCAAACACTTTCAGAAGTAACTTCAATGGGCCATCAACAAAGAGGTCATAAGAGTTGAAATGACCCAAAATCGGGTGACCCTCTCCTTTGCTGTCACAATACAGAAGAGAGGGTGGGAAAGAAGATACCTGTTTTGCTAATAATTCAACTCTGTTCTGAACCCACAGCTTATTTCTGAAATCTTGTAATAGAAATTTTCCTACATTGAAATTCCACACCCTACTGACTAGGAGTTGAAAAGAGACATTTGGAAGCCAAATTTTTAGACTATTTTTTGCCTTTCCATCCTACCATAGACCCCTTTCCCCCCATAATTCCATCCCACCTTTTAGGGATTAAGAGAGAGTAAAAACTTAGACATAGTTAGACATAGTTATTGGTTAGAGCCTGGTTCTCTATTGCCTTTGGTAAAAAAAAGATGAAAGATTTGTGTGTGTGTGTGTGTGTAAACATAACATTCATAACAGAAAACTGCTATATTATGCAACTCACTGCATTTTCATAAACATAAAATTACATAAACACAGCCGTGTAACACCCACATCAAGAAACGGTATTTTAGCAAATGGTTCTCAAATGGGATTTTGCCCTCTAGGGGACATTTGGCAATGTCTGGAGACATTTTTGTTTGTCTCAGCTTGGGGGGAATGCTATTGGCACCTAGTGGGTAAAGGCAAAGATACTGCTAAACATCCTACAATACACTGGACTGCCCTCAGCCCCAAATGCCAATGATGCTGTTGTTGAAACTTCTGGATTACCCTCCAGAAACCCTCCTTCTACCTTCTCTCCAGTAAGGGCTTTTACCACTGAAATGCAAAACTCCTTTGCTCTAGCAAAAAAGCTGCTGTTACCATGATCACAGATGAGAAAACTCACCTGCCTGGGAAAAACAGGAGAGGCTGCAAGGAAGAAAAAATAAAACAGAACAAACATTTGTTGCTGGTTTACAACTACTAGACTACCACATACTATGCACTTACAGTGTGCTTTTAATCCATAACAATTTAAGGAAAATGAGATTCAGAGAGGCAATTTGCAAGATTCCACATATATTCAGTGGCAGTGCTGGGGTTCAAACACAGGTCTAATTACAAAGTCTATGCTTTCATTTTAATTCCATTGTGGAAGTTCAGAATGATTTGGAAGAGGCTGTAAAAGGCAGAAAAAATATGGAAAGTGGTTAAAGTAAAAAGCAAAGATCACTCTTTCATTATCCACAAGTAGCATAGGAAAGGAACTTTTCCTTAAAGTATGACTCAATCCAGTAAACCAAATTTAACTACACAACTAATTAAGTTCTTCTTTTTTTTTTTTTAAGAAACTTATTTATTTTATTTACTTTATTTTTGGCTGCGTTGGGTCTTCGTTGCTGTGCATGGGCTTTCTCTAGTTGTGGCGAGCGGGGGCTACTCTTTGTTGCGGTGCGCGGGTTTCTCATTGCGGTGGCTTCTCTTGTTGTGGAGCACAGGCTCTAGGCGCGTGGGCTTCAGTCTTTGTGGCATGCGGGCTCAGCGGTGTGGCTCGCGGGCTGTAGAGCGCAGGCTCAGTAGTTGTGGCACATGGGCTTAGCTGCTCCGCGGCATATGGGATCTTCCCAGACCAGGGCTCAAACCCATGTCCCATGCATTGGCAGGCGGATTCTTAACCACTGTGCCACCAGGGAAGCCCCTAAGCAAGTTCTACAATCCCTTTCAGAGAATTTAAAAATGTTTTTGTAGACATCTGTTCCCTGTTGTAGGTTTGTACGCTCTCCATTACACAGGGAAGCAATGCCCAGTATTCCATCTAAGTTAGCTACATTCTTGGTGCTCCTCAGGGATCTATCCTGGGCCCCTTCCTTTTTGTCTCATTCAACGGTCACATTCTCCCTAGGTAAGCTCACCCACCTTTATGGCAACAATTACCATTTATTTGTTCACATTAGTAATTCCCATATCTTTAGATTTCCAGTTCTCTCTCATAACCTCCAGACCGTAAGGGACATTTCCACTTGTTTGTTCATTCATTTAACTCCCTTCTCCTAATTAACTACTACTCATTCTTCAGATATTTACTCAAACTTCTTCATGGATATTTTCTCTGACACTGACCCCGATATGCATGTGATTATTTGATTCCATTCTGTCTCTCCTACTAGATTTACTATTCAGTAGCCTCCAAGTTGAACTTCGGAAATGTTTCTGAAAGATGTAGAAGAATATAAGTAGGATAAATACAATGATAAGGAACCCTTTCCTAAAATAAGATCAATACGAGAACATTTAAGAAAAGATAATTTTTACTAAGTGAGCACCACATTAAAATCTAAGTTTCCGGGAGTTCCCTGGTGGTCTAGTGATTAGGATTCTGAGCTTTCACTTCCGTGGCCTGGGTTCAATCCCTCGTTGGGGAACTCCCGCAAGCCCCATGGCTTGGCCAAAAAGAAAATAATAATAAATAAATAAATAAAATCTAAGTTTCCTTTAAAAGTTTGTTTCTTGAGAGGTACTATTTAGGCCAAAGATATCATCTCTTGCTATCAAGTCCTAAACTACGCTGATCTCAAATTCCTACCCAAAACCATCCCTAAAGGGTGATAAACCAGCCATTTGCTATTTTTCTTGCCAGTAGCAAGTAAACAGGTGATAGCAAAAGTACTAATATTTATTTGTTGTTGTTAAAAATAACACTAAACCATCAAAGTTTATACTTAGGCACTCATTCCCCACCCCACCATCACAAAGCCCAACTCCACTACTTCCTCACTGACACAATCATCCAAACATACCTCTCAGGCTGCTCCCAGTTCATTTCAACAAGCTTTTACCAGCATCAAAGCTCTATGCGGGCAAGGGAATGGGAAGGATTAAAGTGGGATTTGTCTGCCTCTTTGCTCCTGCTTTTGGTTATTAGATATGAAATGGAAGATGAAATGTGACTAGGGAATAAAAACAAATGAAAAATCTGAAAATATTAGTCAAATATGAAAATGTCATTGGAGTATTATTTTCCAAGTACCTTCCCAGACTTTTCTCTGCATTGAATGCCACTTCAGGTCACTAATCCAGAAGAAGCCAGACACAGCCCTAACTAACTTGGTTTCTAAACAACAGTCAGTTTTTCCTCTTTGTGTGATATCTAAGGACACCTACCTGCTTAGTTCTAAAAGGGCTGATTGGAGAGTTGGAAAGTGACATTATTTTGAGCCTTTAAGTCTGCTCTATTCCATCCCTTCCCCTGCTTTGAAAAGAAGCTCCATTTCACAAAAGCTAAGGGACAAAACCCCAAAGCTTCCTAAATCAGTAAGTTTAGAATTCCATTTCCGGGAGCTTTGCCCTAGCCAAACTGCTTCCCAGGGAGTGGCAAACTGTACTTTTCTTCTTCCTCAGTGATGCATTGGCCTACAACCAGAAACATTTCACTTAGCTCTTCAACATGAAAACTTCTGTCTCTCCAGTCCTACAGGCCAACTGCAATGTTCTGGCCAAGAGCTGCCACCAGCACACAGCTAGAAGCATAGCACTGGTGCCAAGCCTTCAAATAAGGTATCCTATTCACAGCAGGCAAAAACCTGTAGTCAGTAGTACAGTGGTTTTCTTGATACAACCAACGCTGTGTCCAGACTGTAATGAATACCCATGGTAGAACATATAAAAATGACTACTTTTTCCTGGTTAATTACTTTCAATTGGAGAGGAGAAGAAAAGCCCCTCTCTAAATCTCCATAATGAAATATAATCCCATCTGGTTAGGACTGGACCAATAACAAATGTAAAAGTGAGTATCATAAATAACAAAAAATAATTAAAACAACTACAGGATATTAAAGAAGCATGATATAGATTCTAAGTGTAAGTCAGAAAAGGATAGAAAGTGAAGAGTAGCTGAAGGAGGTTACAAAAGGCACTGGGCCTAAGAAAGAGAGACTAGGCTCAAGGATATTTATGTTGGTAGGACGAGAACAGCTCTGTTCTTCGGTTTGCCTATAGGATGGTTTTTGTTTAACTCAAGGGTAAGATATGAGGTTAGCATATACAAATGGCTTTATTTCTTCAGTGATCAAGGGAACCTAAAGAGAAGGAATCTGTGGGTATTGTGAGGAACAAGAAAGTCAGAACTGGGACTTCCCTGGTGGCGCAGTAGTTAAGAATCCACCTGCCAATGCAGGGGACACGGGTTTGAGCCCTGGTCCGGGAAGATCCCACATGCCGCGGAGCAACTAACCCCATGTGCCACAACTACTGAGCCTGAGCTCTAGAGCCCGTGAGCCACAACTACTGAGCCCGCCAGCCACAACTACTGAAGCCCGCGTGCCTAAAGCCTGTGATTGGCAACAAGAGAAGCCACCGCAATGAGAAGTCTGCGCACCACGATGAAGAGTAGCCCCCGCTCGCTGTAACTAGAGAAAGCCCGCGCACAGCAATGGAGACCCAATGCAGCCAAAAATAAATAAATTTATAACAAAAAAAAAAAGAAAAGAAAAGAAAGTCAGAACTGAAAAGTAAATGCTACAGAAGAATAATCATTATATTGCGCTGGATTCAATCCATGGACCCTTAAATTTCCACTATAGAGAGACTCTGGACCCCAAGATTTCTTCTGTCATAAAATAATTCTGTACACTAAATAGATAACATAACCAAATCAACTTTATGTGACTGGCAAAAAAAAACAAAAAAAAAAAAGAAAAAACAAAGAACAATGTGAATGGTTTGGGCCTAGCAGTTATTCCATCCATTGAGTATACACTCTGGAGGGAGCCAGAGATGGGAGACTTGAACTGGCTGTTCAGTTATCTGGTTTCCATTGCAGTGTGTCTCCTCATAGTGTAAGCATTTTGCCAGGGTTAGGGTAATTCTAGTATTTACAAATACATATTTTTCATCAATACAGTCCTGAAACACAAGTCAGCTTTTACATGAGACCGCAACTGAAGAAATAATGGTTTGTTTCAATGCTAAAGAAAAAATTGTTCATGTTGAATTTATGAAGCCAGTATGGCAATCTCCAACATATGTATAAGCAAAATGAAAAATGCCTTATGGCATATTTTATCTAAAACAGACACTCTACCAGATGTTTAGGAATCTGCATACTGATAGAATTAAGATCTAGTCTAATATGGTGTATATAAATGTGTAGTCACTTTGTATGATGACTTCTTCCCCACATTTGCCAATTTTTTCTCCTCCTTTGCAATGGTATATGCATACTCAAAAACCTAAAAAGATCCATCTAAAGTATAGATTACTGTAAATTTTGAGAGCATAGATAATACAAGTATCAGTACTAAAAACCATGTTTTAAATTTTATTATATGGGGACTTCACTGGCGGTCCAGTGGTTAAGACTCCGTGTTTCCACTGCAGGGGGCTCGGGTTCGATCCCTGGTCAGGGAACTAAGATCCCACATGCTGTGCGGTGCAGCCGAATTAAAAAAAAAAAAAAAATTATATGAAAATTGTAGGTTATGTGATTATAATTTTGCCCCAAACATGACATTCCATAATGATTTTAACTATAAGTTTGCAGCATATTCAAGTATGTGTTCATCTCTGATAACAATTAGCATTCTAACTATAATGAGACTTAAAATCCCAGCAGGGAAATTACTTTATACTCAAAAACATTTAATTTTCTTCCTGACTTCAAAGAAATAGTATGTGTTTACCAAAAAAAAGCAAAGAAAGACAGTGAACCTCTACTATTTTTGTGAAGTGATGCTGTCTCTTCTTAAAACAGCATGTTTAATTTGAATATGTCCAGAAGGAGGCTCAGGAACAAGGTCTTTATTGGATAGCTGCATTATTTTATATTGGAGTGTCATGGATTTCTGGAAAATTAAGACCACCTATTGTCCAACATAAGCACAGAAATGCATTCACAAATCAAAGAGAAAAGAAGCTGCTTTTGGATAAGCAATAAATTTAGATTATCTAAACCTGTCTTCTGCTCACCTCCAATTTAAATAGAAAAAAATCACAAGTTGCCTATATATGGCAAAACATATCTAGTCATAGGAATTTTGTTCAAATTTGCTTTAAAAATCTGAAACAATAATTTTAAAATGAATCAGTAACACTGATATGGATGCTCTACTTTAAAGGCTATAACTATCAAAAATTTATTAATTAGTTCTCCTAATTAAGGGGATAATGAGAAGTCAGATTCATTATGTCTATATTCCTAAATGACTGACCCAACACAATGAGCATGAAAAAGGAAAGCTGGAGGAAGATCTTGACCATGCTGTAAAACACTTGAGGATCACATGATATCTAAAGTGCAGTGCACAGCTCCATCTGCAAACGGCAAAAAGCAAGAACAACTTTAAATGTTCCCTGGCTGAGTGAGTAACAGGGATTTCCAGAGGCTGTATAGTGAAATCAAAGTCCTTTCCGCAATGACAGTGGTTTTTAACCAAGAGGCACATTAAAAGCACCTGCTGAAGTTTTAAAAAAATATGTACATGCTTGGGGTCCCCAACCCTATAGATTTTACTTCAGTAGGGCACTTTTACTTTGTAGAAGCTCCAGAAGGGATTCTGACATGCGTCTCCACTTGAGAAGCCTCAGCACCAAGAGACTCTTCATCCAGAATTTCTCTAACCTCATGCTACTTTGGTTGGTATATGATGAATATGTACACCTCCTTTCTACAATACTCTCTGTACCAGTCAGTGCAGAGTTAAGTATTTAACTTCTAAAGAAACATATCAAATAGGAAATGTCAACTCTGAGCTGAGGTGGGCTGGAGTACCAGTTTACAAAAAACTTTTTACAGTAAAGAGAACCCATTACTAAACAAAAACAGAGGCCAAGAGAAGACATACAGATGGCCAACAGGTACACAAAAAGATGCTCAACATCACTAATCATCAGAGAAATGCCAATCAAAACCACAATGAGATAGCACCTCACACCTGTTAAAACGGCTATTAAAAAGACAAGAAATAACATGTGTTGGCAAGGTTGTGGAGAAAAGGGAGCCCTTGTGCACTGTTGGTGGGAATGTAAATTGGTGCAGCCACTACAGAAAACAGTTTGCAGGTTCCTCAAAAAATTAAAAATAGAACTACCATATGATCTAGCAATTCCACTTCTGGGTATTTATCTGAAGAAAACAAAAATACTGATTTGAAAAGACACATTAAAAAAAAAAACCACATATGCATCCCCATGTTCACTGCAGCATTATTTACAATAGCCAAGACATGGAAAGAACCTCAATGTCCATCGATGGATAAATGGGTAGAGAAAACGTGGTGTGTGTGTGTGTGTGTGTGTGTGTATATATATACACATATATACAATGCAATATTATTGGACCATAAAAAGAATGAAATCTTGCCATTTGTGACTGCGTGAATGGGCATTATGCTAAGTGAAATAATTCAGACAGAAAAAGATAAATACCTTATGATTCCAGTTATCTGTGGAATCTAAAAACAAGTAAACAAAAACCTGAGGGCATGGACATAGAGAACAGATTGGTGGCTGCCTGAGGTAGGGTGTGGGGGGTGGGAGAAATGGGTGAAGGAGGTCAAAAGGTACATTTCCAGTTACAAAATGAATAAGTCATGGGGATATCACATAAAGCATGGTGACTATACTTAATAATACTACATTGCATATTTGAAAGTAGCTAGGAAAGTAAATCTTGAAAATTCTCATCACAAGAAAATTTTTTTTTTAACAATGAAGATGTTAACTGGACTTACTGAAGTGATCATTTTGCAACATATACAAATATTATATCATTACGTTGTACACCCGAAACTAATATAATGTTATGTCAATTATACATCAAAAAAAAAAAAGGCCAAGAAAGGATTTAATGGAAAGGTTTGGCTCATTTAAACCAAGCTAGTATTTGCCACTAAGGCTGGAACCCAGTGGTCTCAAATTTGAAAATACTCAATTAGTGTATTTTTCACAGGCACACAGTCGAGTTGTACTCTCCCAGTGGACAACATTTCAAGTTGAAAACTGACCACCTCCTAAAAATCTAAGAACTGCCTTTTTATTTCCTGCAGCTAGTGACAAATTCACAAAAAGAAGCATCTCAATCCTTATTCTTCTCTTGACCGTTTAGACTACCTGTAGTTCTAATCCTTTCAAAAGGCTAAAGTTTGCACTCTTCAAAGATTAACAGAGGGGAAAAAAAACTTTCCAAACTAAAACAATCATGTTATAGCCATTTCAATGCTTAGAAAAATAATTCAGAAGGCTGGAGTATATACCAAAGAAACTGACTTTAAAGGGAAATAGCTAAGCAAGAGCCATGGTTCGTCAACGTGCGATCAGCTCTACCAAAAGGAGTCCAACAAACCCTTCCAAACTAACCAATCAAACGATAAAATCCCAAACCTTAATGGTTCCAAATGCTCTGAATCAGTCTCTTCCTGGAAATCAGTAGGATTCAGAATATTAGCTATTATAAACTCATTATTTTCCAAAACCTCTAGGGGCTTCCCTCTTCAAAGTCTCTAGGGATATCCTTTCTCCTTAATTTCACAATGACCTTGCACGTCATAGCTAACAACATTGTAATATCAGCAACAGCTAACATTTACTGAGTACTTACTACATGTTAGACATGGTGCTGAGTGCTTCACCTTCTTTATCTCATCTACTCCTCAAAATAACCCTATGAGACCAGTACTACTATTCACTTCCACATTACAGATGAGAAAAGTGAGGCTTAGAAAAGTTTTAAATATCTCTTTTGCTTTCAAAGTCCCAAACCCTTAGGATTGCTTCCAATTTTAGGTTCCTGTCAGTTTGTCCATAAAGAGAAAAGATATATTTGAACATCACTCGGGAAATTAAAAAAAAAAAAAAAATCATACCTACTGTCCAGAGTTACTTTTTACCCCTTCAAGTTTTTGGTGAATTTGATCTTCACTATTAAGAGGACAATGTGCTCTACAACAGTGGCTCTCCAACTTTTGTGTGTATCATGATCAATGGGATAGCTAATGGTAAAACATAAATTGCTGGGCCTTAAGCCTAGAGTTTCTGACTTGGGGGCCTGGGATGGGGACTGATACTTGAATTTCTAACAAGTTCCCAGATGCTATGCTGATGTTGCTGGTATAGGGATCACAGCTTTATAAGAAGGTAAAAGGAAGTAATTCCCTCTCACCTTAGCTGTCACCTTTCTCATGTAAAAACACTTCTCTACAGAGCACTTCCAACAAGAGAGACACAGGATTTAAAAACATCATGAAGAACCTAGGGGTAAGACGGGAATAAAGACACAGACCTACTAGAGAATGGATTTGAGGATACGGGGAGGGGGAAGGGTAATCTGGGACAAAGTGAGAGAGTGGTATGGACATATATACACTACCAAACGTAAAATAGATAGCTAGTGGGAAGCAGCCGCATAGCACAGGGAGATCAGCTCCGTGCTTTGTGTCCACCTAGAGGGGTGGGATAGGGAGGGTGGGAGGGAGGGAAGAGATATGGGAACATATGTATAACTGATTCACTTTGTTATAAAGCAGAAACTAACACACCATTGTAAAGCAATTATACTCCAATAAAGATGTTAAAAAAAAATCTCCAGGTTCTGAAAGCTAAAAGACTTCTTTTTTCCCCACTTCACAAGGGCTCCAATGTCACAAATGACATTAAAGCAGTGGAAATCCAGAAGAAGGAAAATTAAGGTCAGAATGATTGTAAACTCTGCTCAAGAACCTTACCAGGCACATATTACTTCTTCAGTCTGAAAAGTGTTTCCTTTGGGTCTCCTGAGGCAAGCGAAATGCCCAAAGGAAGAAATAAGTAGCTTGTTTCGTAACACTAAAAACACAAGGACAGGCTCTGAAAACAAGGGAATTTTGCTCCATAAGTAAAAAAAAATCACAAAATGCTATGAATCCCTATCTTTCCTTTGTCACACTATTCTCCATCTCAAAAGAGCTCTTCCTCTTACTGAAGACTGACCCAAACTCTATACTTTCTGAGGCAGCTTAAATATTGACTATGTCAATGTCATCTAGGATGAACAACTTCAGAGAACAGGATTTGTTAAATGTCCCCTCAGCCAGCCTGGGGAGCTTCATACTTGGGTGGGTGCTCTCAACCGTGACTCAACTGTACCTAGAGAAATGTATTTTAAAATGTTAATATGGCCTAGCACTTTCCTGATGGTAATCCTTCCAGGCCCATCCCAATGGCACAACTGGGAAATTAACTGAAGAGAAAAGCAATCTCCTCTCTGCTCTCTACTTTCAGATGCTCCTCCTCTACAGCTTTGCCATGCACAGACTCATTTCTATACATATACACTGAGATAGAACATTCGCACACCCACAAATAACTCTCGGCAGGAACCAAAAATCAAAGCCTAACCCCAACGTTTTTAAGTGAGCAAGTCCAATTTCCTTCTTTGTAGCCCTTGACACATGCTGGCTGGGAGCCGTCTGGATTTTTTTCTGCCTTGTTCCTGCACCAGAAGGCTCTGCGCTGCAGGTCAGGGGATGATAAGGAAATGAACAGTGTAATTTCCAAGGCCTCTGAACACAGCCCTGTCAGCAGCTCTGGAGGCGGGTTACTCAAGCATGGCCTGAAGAGTGAAAACCACAGAGAGGAGGGCTCAGACAGCCAGCAGTGGCAGGATCTCAGCTGTGCATGTTACTGCCACCTCCAGCCTGAAAGCCCAAGCCCTGCTGCCTCCCTGGATGAGCTCTGTTGGTAAAAGCTCTTACACCCAAATGGCAAAAATACAAGTTCACGCTGGGGGAGGAAGATTAAGGACTAGGACTTAGATTTTCCATGCACTCTTGTGCAGAAACAAAAACATTTAGTGCTTCTCCAGCATACATGAGATTGCACCTGCTGGCAAACCCACAGTAATATCTATCCAACATACTCAACCCCGTACCAGGGATATGGCCAAAAAGGAAACTCAATTCATATGAAATCTGAAATTAAACAGGCCACTTCAATATCCTTTGAAGCCAATTTCTGGTTTCTACCTCATCAAACCCCACTATAAATATCAGGGCCTTTAGAACACATCACCAGTATGCAAGCTTCCCAATCCAGGTTTGGAACTTCTCCTAAGAACAGTGCTGCAAGTCTTAGCCAACATGCTTATCTATTCATACTGGGCTTCCGGTATAGGTGGAATGTTGTTATATTTCAGCCCGTTATTGCCTAGAGCAAACTGAGACATATTTCAACTCAAATCATGTTATTCTTCTTTTCTAATATTTACTAAATGCTCCATATGTGCCAAACACCGTTCTAAGTGTTTTATATGAACTAACTAATTTAATTTCACAAAAATCCTATTAAGGAACTATTGTTTCCTCATTTTGCAGATGAGAAAACTGAGGTAGCTCAGTTAAGTAATTTGTTCAATATCACTCAGTTAATAAGTGTCAAAGCTGGGATACAAACCCCGGTAGTTTGGCTCCAGAGTTTATACTCTTAACCACTAAGTTATGCGTAAGAGCTCATGCGCAGTTTAAGTTTACAAGACTGGTGTTTTAGGTTAGAAGTGGCTCCCAATGCCCAACTTATGAAGTGTCCACCTTTAATGATGGTTAAAGAAAATTCACAAACATTAAAGTATATAGCAATTATCTGGAGAGTCTTCTGGAAGTACAGATTTCTGGGCCCCTACCCCTAAAACTTATTTAGCAGATCTGGGGTAAGGTCCAAGACTCTGCATTTCTGACATTCAGATGATATGATGCACATGGTTTTATGGAACACAATTTCAGGAACTCTGCTCTAGGTGGTAAAACTGTAAGCAAAGAGCAGCAACCATCGCTGTTCTGTTCACCAGTGTACACCCAGTACTAAGCACAACACCTGGAACGTAAAATGCACTCAATTAATATACAGAATGAATGAAAGATGATAATGGTATCTAACAGTACCATCTCTTTACAAAACAGTTAATATCCACAATACGTTTACGGTCTGCCTATTAGTGATATACCCAAGAAGCACAAGGGTAGGGTTTTTTTTTTTCATACCTGCAATTGCCAAATAAAGAGGGAACTGGCAATGCCTCAATGATTACAATGAAAATTTGACTGAATGCAATACTCCAGAACACACACAAACACACACTCTCAATAATCAAACTCAAAGTAGCAGTTTAAAAAGTAATTTTCCCTCTGTATATATAACACAGGAGGTTCAGCGCCAGCTATAAATGGTTGTTCTTTGTAAACATCATCACCTTACCAAAGAAAGTGAAACTCAAAGATCCTTTGTTTACTTAGTGCCTACAATATTAAAATCGGTATAGAAAACAAATGAAAGCAGTCTTAAGAGCACCTAGGCATTTACATCCAATGTTTCTGAGGTAGTCTTTAAAGTGGGAAAACAGAATCCTTCATAACAATGAAGGATTTGTTAAGAATCCCAGAGTAACAATATGCCAGAAGAACTTGGTAAACAAAAACCTGGCTTTGCTACTGACTACCTGTGAGAGTCTAGGTAAGTCACATGACCTCCCTGGTCTCAGTTCCCTCTTCTATAAAGTGAGGAGATTGGACAAGATAATCTTTCTCAGGGCCCTCCTTGAATTACAACACCCGGATGGAAAACAGAGCTGCTGAAGAAAAAAATAAATTAAGCTCAGACTTCGTTGTAGTTAGAGAATGCATCTCTGTCCCACATAAATATCAACTTCTTTTAATTTTTTCCAAGAAGGAAAATGCTTGAGGGTATTTGGCTTCAGGAAGCACGGCTAACTGCTATGTCACCACTAGCTGAGAAAGAACAGCTTGTGAGGGAGGAAGGTGTTAAGAGAGAAAGCCCTGGATCAGAAGGAATAAAAGAGACCTGACCTTGGTTGAGCAATGAGGGATTGCAACACGAGAGAAATGAGATGGAAGGCATAAACTAGGGCAAGAAAACAAAATCAAGGGCAAAGGAAGATGCTCTTAGAACACAGGATATGATGCAAACATGATCGTAAGGGGAAAGAGCAAAGAGCACACTTTAGTTTTGTCTCCTAAACTAATGGGGGAAGTGGTAAATATGTGTATGCAGCATTCTGAGAGCAGCAGAAGCTGAGACACAAACATGGGGAAAGCACAGTGCAGTGTTTCTACCTTCCAAGATCAAAAGCAGCAGCTGAAGAGACAAGGAGAGCTTCTGGCTGCAAACTTTTAGATCCTTTAGCCACTAGAGCTTTACTTTATACGATCTGGGAAAAAAAGGAGTCTCACCTTAAACTCCTGGTTTAAGCCCCAACTCAGAGTCAACACAGATAGATCACTGCCTTCTGTGGTCTGTAAATTCTTTTTTCTTGCCTGTCACAGTGGTAACGTGAGCACTAAGCTGGGGACATTCAGACAGGCACCCTCCCTCATCCTACCTCCCCTTCCATCCCTAACTCAACAACCTATCAATCAAATCAAAGACAAGGAACAGACAGGAGCTGGAAGGCTCTGTCTTGTTTATTCCTCAACATTCCCTCCCCCATCTCTTCAGCTGGCAGGAAGTATGAGGCAGGAGTGTTCAATGACAATTCAGGGCAGCAGAAGTTGCTAAGAGCCATCTCTGGTCTCTCCTAGAACTCTGGGAAACAGCACAGTGAGCCCTGCCAGAGAGAGGTGTGGTGGAGCAAAAGTGGGATCCCATGAAGGGAAATCCACATTCTTGGCTGATTGAAATTCACTCAGCCATAGACTGAGATACCTACCTTGATGAGAGAGGAGGTCCTGAGGTAGAGAATTAGAATATTCAAATCTCCCTCATTAGCTAGTTGTAGACATGTGACAATTCTGTCCTACACCACAAACTCCACTTGTCTTCTCTCTTGTTTCCAAGGGGTTAGAGGAGTGGGTATGGGTAAGGAGACTCCAGCTAAGACACTTTCCAAATTTTATGAGTTTTCCCTCTTCATGACAGCTTCCAGCTCAGAGTATGTAATTCCTAGATTATATCAAAACATGTTTTTTTGTTTTGGTTCTGTTGGTTGTCCCCACATGGAAGAAACATTCCAAACCAGTTAAGCCATAGGCAAGCCCATATCTCAGAGAGAAAAATCTTAAGGAAGTTTTGAAAGACTTAGCTTACGAGTTATAGTATTAATCATCAAACACCGACTCAAACACCTCATATGCCCAACACCCTGGGATCCTTGTTTCTCAAACGCTGCTCCACTCCGAGATTCCTAGCCTGTGTTCCCTTTTGCATCTTTCCCTCCTTCCATTCCAGAAACGCTGTCTCTCTGCACAGTGTTTTCATCTCCTAGCAACTTCCAAATATTTATTTACATAATTATTTATTTCAATGGCCAAATGCTTTAGAATGGCACCCCACAGAACCAGACTATTCAAGAGGGTTGAGGGAACAGGGAAAAGAACTGAGAAAGCAGGTTCTTGCTTAGAGTAACATCAAACTGCACAGCAAATTTCCTCTTCTAAGAGTACTTTTCAGCGATTTTATCTTTCCTCCAAAAATAGAAGCACAGTCTCTTTCCCTTTTCTCTCTCATTCCACTGCCCCATTCTCAGTCTTTTTGGGTGACAAGGCATATAACACAGCTATATTATTAAGAAGCAAACCTCCCTGGCACCAAGGTGTATTCTTAGCTGAATATACTGCACCTTTCAGCCCAATTATAATCTGAAGGGCAGCCACCCAACCAGTCCCTGAACCTGAAAGAAGAAAAAGGGTTCTATTGCTTCTCTGCTGGAGACTCTCAAGGACATTTAGACTTAAATCCAATATGAAGATAAGCATCATTAATCCTTTCACCCACAGACCACTACTGGGCTTAGAAGATTGCAACATGAGTCAAGAGTTCTAAACAGAAAGGAAACTGAAGGCCACCCTCAGAAGTGGCCAATTTTCAGCACAGGAAGAACAAAGGTTATGAACATGGATATACGGCAAGAGTTTACTGGAGCCAGATGTAGGGAACAGTCTAATGGGCCTGGAACAGAAGCAAGAACTCCTGGTACTCCTAGGCCTCTTTAAAACAGTATTATCCATCTGCACCCCAGAGAAAATGGTAAATCACAGCCAGCACAGGATGCACCATGCCGGTAACCAGCTGGAACTTGACTCTGCTGAGGTGGACTGTAGCATCTGCCACCTAAACATAGGCAGACTCTCTGGCAGCTGCCACTGGTAAAAGGGAATAAACCATTGTGTTATTAGCGGAAGAAAATTCACAGCCCTGTTACCAGGGAAGCCCAGATGTTGCTAAGAGTTACAGATGTGCCAGAGGCAAGGACCAAAACACCTACAGCAAAGAAAGTGCAACCTAGCACTGAGAGGACACCACCACCCAAACATACACATCCTGCCTCTATTAACACTTACATATGGAAAGAGGTACTCCCTGCTGCAGCTGATGCAATTACACAGAAATCAATTTATACTGCATCTGCTGGGATCAGCTGAAAGCACAGGGTGAGCAGAACACAGAGCGGAAAATCAAGAGCCAATGAACAGCTCATTACCAGGTCAGCCGCTTTGCAGGAAATTGTAAGCTGCAGAAGTTTAAGGCAGCCTGAGCTGACCCTAGATTCACACCCACTCTGGTCTAACCCTGCAAACTCCATTTACTGAGACATGAACTAAGATCATCTTCCCAAAGGAGGAGAGCCCCTTGTGGGGCTGCAGGCACCTGTCCTTCCAAGTCAAGCAGAAGGCAAGGTATCATTACACCATTTGGCAGCTATTAAACCACCAGGAAACCTTGATTCCCAATAGCTGAGGGAGATACCCAGCCAAGAACTATACTTTAGTGGCCAAAGAACCTCTTTCAAGGCCAAACTTTCATAGCCACTACACTAATCCATAAGACCTGATTAAGTACCTCAGTACCTCCTGCTCCACTGTTTACCTGCCCCAAACTGTGACCTTTTGCTCTTTGGCAGTCACCAATAGAACACTTGGCAGATATCATGTAATGAAACTTACTTAACCCTTTTCTCTTCCAGAGACCCAGCAGCACCATTTATCCCATTAAAAACAGCACTCAATTGAAAGCCTATTAAGTTTATCAACTTGTTAAGTTTATCAATGGCTCTAAGGATGAAATGTCAATCAAGCTGGGAACCATATAAAGGTTGATGCCAGTCTCTAGTAACAAGTATCTGAGGTGGGACAAGGACAAGGCTGGAGGTTCTTGACTTACGGAAAATTCATTCTACCAAGCAGCTACCCCCAACAACAGATACTCTTCTCCAAAACGTCCAGGCCTGCTGTTAATCTATCTGTAGGGAATCCCCTAATTTGGAACAAAACCACGTTATCATTACCAGCTGCTCTGACCTTGTAATTAGTCATTACCCACAAACTAATGAGCCTCCCACAGAGTGCACATAGCATTTGGCGGTTAGTCCAGGGCAGTTCTGACTGGCAGCGGGCAGCCAGATCTGGCCACCTCTTACCTTTTCAGACTTGACTTTCTTTAGCGGGCGACACTCATTCTCCCCTTCCTCTGGCTCCGGTTTAGCTCCCAAAGGGTTGAGCGCTGCCCCAGGCTCAAGAGCTATACTCCCAAGTGGCTCCACAGCTCCTGGGTCCACCCCTGTGCTTCCATCATACTGACCACCACGTCCTCCCAAGGGAACTGGCTGGAGGACCCCAGGATCCTTTTCTGAACAAGTCCCCACTCCTTCGCTTCTCTCCTTCTTGCTCTTAGACGAGCTGTTCTCCTTCTCCTTTTTGGAGCCGGCTACACTGCGGGGCGCCTTAGCCGCCTTCTCTGAGCCCTTGGGAGCAAGAGCAGCAACCAGGCTTCCTGCACTGGCACCATCTCCTGAGCGTCCCTGCACCTCTTTCTTGCTAGCTGCCCCCTCACTTGGAGTGAACAGGGACGTCCCTGGAGGGGGTTTGCTAGTGTCTTTGCCACTCTTATTCCTTTTAGATTTTGATTTGCCTTCCTTCCCTTGAGGACCTGGCACTGGGGTCACAAACTTGATGTTGTCTGGTAGTGTAGCCACAGCATTGGGAGCTGGTATCCCCACCTCCTTTGAGCCTGACATTTCCAGTTTCTGCTGGTCCTTTTCCAGATCGGCGTCCAGGTCAATGATGAGATTCCCTACTCCAATGTCCCATTCATCCCCACTGTCGTATGTCTCAACCGGGTTTGCATCCACTCCTTTCCCTCCGGAGGCTCCACTGCTCAAGGACATCTTAGAGTCAACGTCCCACCTCAAGATTCAAGGCTCTTCCTTGCCCCCAGCTTTCCTATTTTCAGCTTCAGCTATGTTCTCAGACCTGCCACATTGGTCAGTATATGCCCAGTGGACAACATCATTGCTGGAAAAAGAAAATTTAAAAAGCTGTTAAAGGAAACAATACAGGCAAAGAGGCTGAAATAAACTCCCACAAAAAACAGACCCTTCCTAGGTGGCTATCACATCACAATAGACAAGACAAATAGACAGGTTCAGTTGTATTTCTAACCAAGTCACATTGGACCAAGGGAAAAGCTAATTCCCACTCCATCTCCCCAGGGGAGAGTACAATATTTGCAATTGCCCGGAAATTCAGCAGTAAGTCTTAACTAGGAATCCTCTAGAGTTAGTTTCCCATTCCCAAGAGACTTATTTCTACTACCACTGCCAGGTGGCAATCCTCCCTCAATCAATACAGGCCCTGGCACATCCTCTAGCACAACTTTACTCATACCTCTTTTCTCCTTGCTTCTTCTTGAACTATCAGAGATTCAGAACATAGTCTAGCAAAGGCTAAATCCCTCTACTAACAGGGCCTGTCCCTACTAAAAATAATATAGATTCCTTGTCATTCTACTGCTGGGCGGGGGGGGTGTCTAATTGTGGGTAAGTAAAAGAGAAAAGCAAACAGAACTGGGGAAAAATACAATATCAGGATAGGGACAAAACCTGCAATTAGAGGAGGCAATCCTCAGAGAGGACTTAACCAATCAGCTTCAGTTCAGTTAAGCCAGCCTTATTAAACTCCAGGTTTCAAATTATGTCTAAATAGCAGAATTCAATGTAGTCTTTCTCACTGCCCACTAAAATACCCAGGAAGAGACAAACACACACACACACACACACACACACAAAATGTTACCCTATCAATAACTGAACAGTACTAAAAAACCTCGTGCTAGAATGTGGGAGAAGTCTCTACATTCTAATAGTATAAGACTGATGGCACTATATTGATAAATACCAGGGCCTCACCACATGGAACAGAGATAGCTAAAAAAGGGGGTGGCATGGGGTGGGTGGTAAAAAAGGCAATTTATACCTCTCCTTGGGGAGTGTACCATCTAGAAAACCTGGCAACCAACATACACCATCCAGCTATTACTTTATGACGAAGCCAAAGATTTCTGTTCTTGCTCACTCCCGTTTACCATCTTTCTATATGCATATAGAAAATAACTCTCATAAGATGACAGAGCAGAAAGGGTAAAACAGAGGTGGCACAATGAATCCTACAAAGTAAATATCTAACAGGTAAATGCCATAGATATCTCTAAACAGAGATAAGACACATTGTACTTTTCCACCTGCTCTCTCAAGGCAGTGTCAAAGAACCAGGGTGCAGTTCAAGAGAAGATGTCACCTAGGAAAGCAGAGCTATACCAAGTGAATGCTTGATAGCAACTGGGATGTAAGAGAGAAAGGAGTGCACATTAATCGGCCATTTAGCCATCGATGTGAGAAGAAAATACATCCTTTACGCAAGTAGAGAGCTTAGTGCCAACAACAACCAACCACTTCTGACACTGAGTCCACACAGATCTTACTTCATAAAACGATGAGCAAAAACTGTGTGTTGGGGAAAACATGACATAAGAACTATGGGGCATCCCTGGTGGCACAGTGGTTAAGAATCCACCTGCCAATGCAGGGGACACGGGTTCGAGCCCTGGTCTGGGAAGATCCCACATGCCGCGGAGCAACTAAGCCCATACGCCACAACTACTGAGCCTGTGCTCTAGAACCTGTGAGCCACAACTACTGAGCCAGCATGCCACAACTACTGAAAACTGCGCACCTAGAGCCCGTGTTTGGCAACAAGAGAAGCCACCGCAATGAGAAGCCCACGCACTGCAATGAGGAGTAGCCCCCGCTCACCACAACTAGAGAAAGCCCGCACGCAGCAAAGAAGATCCAATGCAGCCATAAATAAAAAAAAAAAAAAAAAAAAAAGAACTATGAAAAAATGCCACCCACAAGGTAAAGGCAACATAATCTCTGAATAAATTAAAGAAATGATACCTCTGATAATGATCTAGAATTCTGAAGAAATTTTTAGTAAAATGTTTGGAATTCTCTATACTATACACTAATTCATTCAAAAAAAACGTGTATTAATTGCCTACTAAGTACCAGGCACTAAACTAGGTGCTGGGAATACAGTAGCAAATGAGAGTGTATAAGGCAGTGGAACATGATACTGAAAATAATTCTATTATGAGGGGCAAAGGCATTTCTAGAAATGGGAATGCCAACTGAATCTGCACTACAAAGGATTATTAAAGCATAGTTCTTCCCAACATCATAATCTGTCACCTCTGCAATCTCTGCAGTTGTGGTGAGGCTTAGAGCATAACCCACGTTCATCTAACACTTACCCACTTCCCTCTTTTTTTTTAAAAAAAATATTTATTTATTTATTTATTTATGGCTGTGCTGGGTCTTCGTTTCTGTGCGAGGGCTTTCTCTAGTTGTGGCAAGCGGGGGCCACTCCTCATCGCGGTGCGCAGGCCTCTCACTATCGCGGCCTATCTTGTTGCGGAGCACAGGCTCCAGACGCGCAGGCTCAGTAATTGTGGCTCACGGGCCCAGTTGCTCCGCGGCATGTGGGATCTTCCCAGACCAGGGCTCGAACCCGTGTGCCCTGCATTGGCAGGCAGATTCTCAACCACTGCGCCACCAGGGAAGCCCCCCCACTTTCCTCTTGAGCTGCACTATCATCAGTATGTAATGTAACCATTAGAGCAATCCCATGTTTGTTTATTCAATAAAACTTTCAAAAGACCTTCCTCCAAAAAACAAATAAACAAAAACCCTTCCTCTAGAAAATAGGATGGTAATGGAAGAGAGACTCTGGAAAGGTATATAAAGGGAAGAATATAAAGTACATAAAAGTGTCTGTGCTCACTGAGAGCTTCTGACAGTTCTGCACTGGCTGACCTGTCATATGGAGCAGGATAAACAAAATATGACAGTAAAGAAGATATAGCATTAAGAAGATACTAGGCTGAAATGAAAAGATATGAACTTAGACAAAAGAACCTCATTTCTTTTTTAAAAAAGGAAGATGCAAGGAAATGAAAAATGCAATTAAAATTCATACAGAAATCAAAAAAGCACAGAACTAAAACTGTGGAAAATGAATCTGTAAATTACAAGAAAACTTGAGATACTGTTCCAGAAGGCAAAGGAAAAGGACAGCAAAAAGAAAACAATGAGGGAAATTGAAAGACAGAGGAAGTATTTAATAGTACTCAAAGCAAAACTGAAGAGACTAGAACAAATGGGAGAAAAGCAACCCATCAAGGCATAATATATGAATAACACACTGAGCTGAAAAAGATCTTGAAAAAGTTCACTACCTTTTCAGCAAAATCAATTTTAAAAAAAGCCAAACTTGCAGACATCCTAACAAAATTTTTGAAATACAAAGGACGAAACTTAGGCCAACCTCAGACTGCTCTGCAATATTAAATGTTAAAAGAGAATGAAAAATCTACAAAGAATTTTGAAGAGAAAAGGTTATTTTTCAAGAGTCTTTCACTGAGTCAAGTTGTTTGTCACATGTAAAAACAACAGATTTTCAGTTATGTAAGAACATATATATATCCACCTTGTTAAAAATTATCTGAAGCATTAAAATCAGTTCAGTGTAGCATAAAGTTGAATAATTCTTGTAAACAGAAATACCAAATGATTTTTGTAATCTTAAGAGTAAACTCAATGCAGATATTCCTGGAAAAGATATGAGGCAAAATCAATGCTTGTAATAATGCTGAACCTAGAACATTCAGCCTTAACATCAGTTAGGAAAGACACTTCCTCAAATTCCTTTTGTCCCAATTCCATATGTCGTGGCAAATTGTTTTGTTTTTTCTAGTAAGCAAGAAATATTGCCGTTAACATGTTTTTTAAATTGTGCTTCTTCTTAAAAGGGAGCTGGAGATGAAAAGAACATCTGATGGTCTGTGCTCATTTTCAAGTTCCACATCTTAAGTGAGATATTCATTAAGTGGAGGGATATCCTAGAGTATAGTAAAACACCAAAAAGCCATTTCATAAGAGGAAAGGTCTTAGAAACTGGTATTCTTTAATCTGGAAAGGAGTTAGCTGAAGGGAGATAGGCTGGTTAGCTTCAAATATATGATGGTTGCAATGTGGAAGAGAGAAATTTATTCTGTGATGCTGAGGGTATAAAATGGACCACTGAGTAGAAGTTACAGAAAGACAGATGTTTAACTCAGGAAAAAATGTAATACCCTGGAATTCCCAACAATGACCCACGATGCTTAATGAAGCCATATCTTTATCACTGAAAGTAGTGACCAGAAAAACCATAATCACCTGTCAAGCAAATTACAGAATTCTTCTATGTGTGATAGGGAGTAGTCTGGAAATGCCCAGGGCCCTTTTCAAATCTGAAATTCTATTAATGTACCTATCAAAAAGTGCGTTCCCTGGGCTTCCCTGGTGGTGCAGTGGTTAAGAATCCGCCTGCCAACGTTCAAGCCCTGGTCCGGGAAGATTCCATATGCCGTGGAGCAACTAAGCCCATGCGCCACAACTACTGAGCCTGCGCTCTACAGCCCGTGAGCCACAACTACTGAGGCTGCGCACCTAGAGCCCATGGTCCACAACAGGAGAAGCCACCTCAATGAGAAGCCTGCACACCGCAACGAAGAGTAGCCCCTGCTCGCCGCAACTGGAGAAGGCCCACATGCAGCAATGAAGACCCAATGCAGCCAAAAACAAAAATAAATAAATTTTTTTTTTAAAAAAAAAAGTGCTTTCCCTACTAGAAAACTACCCAGAATTTCTGAATGACCAGGATGCAAACAAAGAAAACATATCCTGAGGACTGATATTTAGTGGTCCTGATGTTCTATAGAGAGCCACTGTCCTCTAATTTCTGAGTGAGCTAAGTAAGTACCACTTTTCAACCAGGTGACTTCTCAGAAATTCAGTTTACCAAACCCAGCAGGTTTCATAGTAACTTTGTTGGTACCTTTCCAAAGATATAGTAAAAAATTGCCAAGGATTCTTTAATCAGCCTGGCTACAGCAGCCAAACCACTTTCCATCTGCTCCCTACCACATCCCTGGCTTTATACAGCTAATAATCAAACTCTCTGACAGGTCACGGCAGAGATGTTTAACCACAGGAGGTAGGGTAACTAACATGGTAGCTGGAAATGAAAAGCACTGACCTCTTGCTTCCATGGCAGAGAAAGTGCAGAATCAGGAGAACCAATACCTTACAGAGACCACAAAGTACTTTCAACTTGCAGGAGCTTCTGATATATTTTCTTCTCTCTTCTCCTTCTGTCTAATTGTACTTCGCTATTTAGGACGATTCACCAAACTCTGGAATTACTTGCCAGTGCCATTTGTGCTTTGTTCTGCACCTGATCACCAAGAACTCTTCTCTGCGTGGATATAGCTAAGGGACCAAGATAGGCCATGACAATCACTCCTCATACCCTGTATCTATAACAATGAAAGTTCAAATTCCAGTTTCCTCTCTGGAACCCAACTCCATCTCTCAGACTCCCAGCCCACAGACTGGTTTGTAATCACACATTTCAGGTCATTAATTGCTTTTTATTAGGGCATATGCCATATATTACACCACTTCCCTACCTCAGTAATGAGCAAGGCCTCTCTTCCAGGCTAAGAATGAGAAAAAGAGTCTTCACGCAAGGTCTCTGCCCCTGCCCAGAGGACATAAGCAACAACTGACCCTACTTATGTCCAAACACAATATGAAGAAGAATACTTCTCCTTCTGCCCAGATAGAGCTCTGTATCCATCCTAGAGGGCATCAAAGAGAAGGGATCTCTTTAACTGCCAATTACTTATAGCTAATCTGGTCTAAGTAGCAAACTGTCCAATGCTCTCCCAGTGTAAATTTATCTGTCCTCCCCTCTTGTTACAGTTTTTGGATCAATCTTCTTACAGGCTTTGGTCTGAGCAAGTGAAAGTTGTGTTTGAGTGAGTATACTCTGCTTGCGACCACACAGGTCACACACATTTGGGTGTGCGGGTGATCCGTCTGGCTAGCTAGTTCTCACCGAAAGCTATATGGACAAAGAAAAATATGCTACACTCAATTCTAGGAAAGCAGCATGGTGTAGAACACAGATAACTGAGCTGAGAATCAAGAGATGTGATTTCTGGACTCAGGTTTCCAATGACCCTAGCCAGGATGTTAGCCAAGTTGCTTCATTAAATATTAATTTTCTTATTATAAAATGGAGGGAGAATCCATCATGGTTCTAAGCATATTATGAGGATCCAAATCTGAAAAATATGACAACTCAAAAGTATAAAATGACCCAAATATTCTCATAATGTTCTAGGGTCTCAACTTAAAGAGGCCTGCTTCATGGTTATACACTGTATAGAGATCTAAAGTATTTTTAAAATAAAGGAAAAATAAATATTAAAAAAATTTTTACAAATTAAATTACAGGTAGTACTGATATCCATTTGAGTTCTACGAAAGAAAATGGCAATCCTTTCTTCTTTCAATTACTCAGTGGTTTTCACTTACTCTGGTTTTCCATTTAGGCTACTCCTACCTTCAGATGTGGCTCATAAAATCCTACACTATAGTGACTGACAAAAAGACTCCATCTTGCTTCAAAAATCCCTCAGGGCCAAGGTACCAATCTCAAAGCTCATGGTTTTAACATCTGGACTATCTCTTTTACCAACTGTTCCAGTCCAGTAGGTTGTTGACCCCCTTTACAGGCCTTCAAAACTAAATTGTGTGAGGTTCACAGGGTTTGATGCCCCAGGGAATTGTCAATAAAGCAGTGGGATAAAACAAAGTTGAGAGAAAACCAAACTATACCATCTTCCCTGAATTCCAGATGCTACCCTGAAATCACATACTCAGCCAACCTCAGGTGAGGCTAGTACAACATGTGAACCATCCGCGGTGACTCTGAGCTTACCCAGCTGGAAGAACAGGCATCTCCCTCTCCAGCTGCCACATTAGAGCTCACTAATCAACTGAATTTCCAACTGGGGCTCTAACAAGAAACAATCAACTTTCCTTTGGGTCTCTTCCTTAATTTATTACATTAATTACTGTAACAAAGGAACTGTGTCATCTCCTCAAGTACCATAGCTCTCAGCTTATATCTCCAATGGGGATCAGATAAAGACAGACTAAGAGTGCCAATTCGAGAAGATGGATCCAATTCAACAGGGCTCATCTGACCATGTGTCACCTAAGGACAGAAGAGCAAAAGTGTAGCATCTCCCAGTCCCTCAGTGTTTATAACCTGCATCTCATGAATAGTTTTATGGTCCTCACAGGCTGCTATTCTCGGAGTAAGATTATGAGGCTTGACCTGTTTCATTTCACATAAGCAACTGACACTTCCACTAGACATAGCTATTCAACAGGGCTCAGGTTTAGAGCCTTGGTGTTTGTCAATACTGCTCTGTGCCAGCATACATCTCACAATAGGCTAAACAGCATACTAAACATGTAAATAATTCAGTCCCAACCCTATAGGGATTCATTGGCGGAACTGGTTCACAGAGAAAACCCTTACCAAGGCCTATGTATAAGTAAGCCAAGAAGCAGAAGGCAAAGATCATCTAAAGTAAACAATAAAGTTCTACCATCCCCCCTCCCCTAACAACTGAAGGGCTATGTAGCCCTTTATAATTTAGTTCTTTTCCCCAGAGGTAAACATTCTGTACTAAAGAGAAAGAGGTGATGTCAAATTCTCAAGAAAAAAGTGAATAGTGGAGTTAGCTTAGGAATCAGGAGATCTAAGAAACTGGGCCTCCACACAGAACTGTTGTGGCAGAGCTTTTCTCACCTCTAAAACAGGGAATAATATGGGTCGAGTTCATAGGAATGGGGGAAAGGAAAAAACCTAAGCAGGGACTTCCCTGGGGGCACAGTGGATAAGACTCTGCGCTCCCAGTGCCGGGGGCCCAGGTTCGATCCCTTGTCAGGGAACTAGATCCCACATGCATGCCACAACTAAGGAGCCCACGTGCCACAACTAAGGAGCCCTGGAGCCGCAACTAAGGAGCCTGCCTGCCGAAACTAAGGAGCCCACGTGGTGCAACTAAGACCCGGTGCAACCAAATAAAATAAATACATAAATATTTAAAAACAAAACAAAACAAAACAAAACCTAAGCACTTTTCAGGAAACATGAGGAATTACCTTCATTTTTATATTCTAGACCTCACCTCCCTTCCTAAGTCTCTTACTTAACTACTATCCTATAGCAACTCTAAAGAGCACACAAAGAAAACTTCTCTATCAAAAGATAGTATCTAGGGACTTCCCTGGCAGTCCAGTGGTTAAGGCTCCATGCTTCCACTGCTGAGGGCACAGGTTTGATCCCTGGTCGGGGAACTAAGATCCCACATGCTGCGTGGGGCGGCCAAAAGAAAAAAAGGTAGTATCTACACTGTTAGACTAACCATAAAAAATGGTGGAATTCACACACACATCCCTTAGGATATCTAAGCCAGATTGACTTCTCCAGCCTCATCTCATGGCCACACTCTGTTCTTTGCAACCCATTCCCACCTTACTGCCTTTTGGCATTTACCTCAGACATTCCCTGCTCACATCCTACCTCCCAGTGCGCGTGATGATTTGATTAACATTTGTTTCCTCCACTGGACTGCACGCATCCTGGGGGCAAGGGGCTGCATCTCTTTTGCTCACCATTGTATGCTAATAACAGTGTTTAGATCACAGTGCTCCCTCAATAAATATTCTGGTCAATAAATGAGTGAATGAACACTGCTTTCCTCAATGGGCAGAATCTTAACACTGCCAAGGCTGCCATTTCTCATCTCCATTCTTACTTGAACTTGATCTGTCACTAGTTATAAGCTGTCTCAATTACCTAACTGTCTTCAAACTTACTAGAACAGAGTGTGGATTCCTCTTTCTTCTAAGATACAGATAAAGGATACAGATTTATCAAAAGTCTAGGGGAAAAGTAAGAAAACAATCCAGTCCCCACATTTCTTAAAAAACGCCTAACTGCTCTGGAGTATTCTCAGCCTTCAGTCTCATCCATGCATACCTGCTACCCAAAACAGGGCTAGCCCACAAATCAGGAGTTCTGGACATAACCAATCCCTTGGAAGCCTCGTACTTAAATGTATGATACATTCTATCAGACTTAAAACGTTCAGTTAGCACATTTTAAACATCTATGAATCAAAGGTGACAGAAGTCAGAAAAGTGGTCATGTCTGGGAGGTTGTTACTGAGTGGGAAGAAGCATGAGGGAACCTTGTGGGGTGCTGGAAGTGTTCTATTATCTTGAGCTGGATGGTAGTTATATGGCTATGTACACATGTAAAAACTGTGTTGTACACTTAAGATTGGTGTACTTAATGCACTTTATACTTAAAAAAAAAGGTAAAATAGTGAACACCTATGAATAAAAGGACTGTATTACTGGATCATGGTCCTGTCCTAAAATAGCATTTTATGTGATCACGGTAAAAGGGAATCATGCCATCAATCCCCACAGGATATTTAGGGGAATGGAAAGAAGGGAGGGAAGGAAGGAAGGAAGGAAGGAAAGAAGGGAGGGAGGGAGGGAGGGAGGAAGGAAGGAAACTACATTTAAGGATTATCACGTGTTTGACTATATTGTGAGGAAATTTATAGATCCGTTGGAGAGTCTGAAAGAATGAATAACAACAAACCAAAAACTGTGAGGTACTTAATGATATTAAATCCTGGAAAAAAACATAAGTTGTATAAGAAAACATAACAGGGGACTTCCCTGGTGGTCCAATGGTAAAGAATCCGCCTTCCAGTGCAGGGGACGTGGGTTTGATCCCTGGTCAGGGAACTAAGATCCCACATGCCGTGGGGCAACTAAGCCCATGCGCCACAACTACTGAGGTCGCGCGCCTCAAGTAGAGAGCCTGCATGCCGCAAATTACACAGTCCACGCGCCCTGGAGCCTGCGCGCCACACTAGAGAAGAGAAAAAAACCGTACGCCACAACTAGAGAGAAGCCCGCACGCCACAACTAGAGAAGAGAAATCCCGCACACCACAACTAGAGAGAAAAGCCCGCGCACCGCAACAAAAGATCCTGCATGCTGCAATGAAAGATCCCACGTGCCGCAACTAAGACCCGACGCAACCAAACTAAAATTAAAAAAACCAAACAAACATAATAGTAGTATACTAAATGGTTCAATAATAAATATTTACTTAACACAATAAATAATGGATACTGATGAAACCAAACATTTGACTTGATAAGAAGGGGAGGGCAATAGGAGTGTATATTATTTATTACTTAGAAATACGGAAGTAAATACAAGAAAAAGACTGAAAATTTTAAAGCGGGTGCCTGGTGGGAGTGAGACTTGGTGTGATGGGAAGGGGTAAACAGCGGATTACTGATTTTCATTAAAAGCCATACCACTATTTGACTTTTAATATAAAGTTCATGGGAAGACAAAAACAAAAAAGTACATGTATTAATCTGATAAATAAAACATTTTAAAATAATTTTATATGGTTATTATAGTCCCATATAATTAATTAAAAAGAAATAGATGCAAAGTTCTAAGAGAGCATAAAGCAATTCCTATTCAGACAGAGGTTGTATATTTAATTTTATTTTTCATTTGTAACATTCAAATATTTTAGTTTCATTGTAATAGTTGTTTCCTGTCCATCAGTGGACACTGATTTTTAAAGGGGTCATTACTCCATTACAATAAATACAGTAAACTGGAATGCTGAAAAAATAAATTAAAAAATAAAATAATTTTATAAAAAGTTAAGGATACACTCCCCCAAATATTCCTGGATCCCCTTGACGGGTTACTATAAAATATATTAATCCAAAAATTTATCAAAAATCTTATGAGAGATAGGAAGAGGGGTAGCAGAAGTGAGGCAGGTGTGGCTATAAAAGGGCAATGTGAGGTACCTTGGTGGTGATGGAACTGTTCTGTACCTTGACTGGTGGTAATAAAATTGCATAGGACTAAATACACACACTCATAAATGGGTACAAGTAAAACTGGGGAAATGTGAACAAGCTGGGTGGATTGTATCAATGTCAATATCTGGTTGTGACATTGTACTATACTTGCATGACATTACCACTGGGGGAAACTGGGTAAAGGGTACAAGGGATTCCTTTGTATTATGCTTACAACTGCATGAGACTCCTACAGTTATCTTAAAATAAGAAGTTTTAATTTTAAAAAAACACAAGAAAACCTTCTAGACCCTTTTTAAAATTTCTACTACCTTTGGTGTTAACAAATTTTATTTATTTACTATTGATAAGAGCAACCCAATAATTAAGCTAAATTCATCTCTAATTTGAAAAGGTGTTCTCTATCCAATACAGAATCCTAAGAACTGGTGAACAAGTCTATATGTTCTTCTCATCGCCTGATAGGGTTTGACAATACTCCCTCTGTCTTTAAAAGCTGAAGATTTTTTTTTTTTCATTTTACATGTCTTCATTAAAGCCTTCATCTCATTTGGTCACCAGCTCTGGTACGTATTTCTTAGGGATGAAAAGAACGCAGAGTATCACAAACAAAGACAAACCTTGGTTTTGTATAGAGGGAAGTTTATTTTTATCTTTCTTTAGTCCTCTTCCTAATGACGCCTAGCATTTCCCTGGCAGCACACTGAGCTAATTTTTTGAGGAATAGCTTACCAAGATTTCTAGTCTCCTTTGGGGGCTATAATTGTTAGCTAGAAGTTACTCATGCTAACAAAGTGGTTTGGACTTTCTGCCTCTTTTATTTATTTATTTATTTTTTGGCTGCATTGGGTCTTCGTTGCTGTGCGCAGGCTTTCTCCAGTTGCGGCGAGCGGGGGTCACTCTTCATTGCGGTGCGTGGGCTTCTCATCGCGGTGGCTTCTCTTGTTGCGGAGCACCGGCTCTAGGTGCACGGACTCAGTAGCTGTGGCTCGTGGGCTCTAGAGCGCAGGCTCAGTAGTTGTGGTGCACGGGCTTAGTTGCTCTGCGGCATGTGGCATCTTCCCAGACCAGGGATCGAACCCGTGTCCCCTGCATTGGCAGGTGGATTCTTAACCCCTGCACCACCAGGGAAGTCCCCTGGACTTTCTGCCTCTTTTAAATGTAATACTATGCACACTGAAGCTCATCTTCTAGTTTTCATTCCCCACACACAGCCAAGATATTTCGGAAGTATAATCTTGAACAATTTGCGAACCTAAGTACTTGAAAGAGCTTAATGTCATGAGAAAACCTGAATATGTCACTTTTGTAAAACATTTATTAAAATGTCAAATAAAATGAGTGTCACTGCTTAAACCCTTCCACCTAGAAGAACTTATCAAGATGGTTTCTGGAGGTAAAGTCATGAGAAACCAGCACAGTACAATGGAAAAAAAAAAAAAAACAAAACAAAACAAAGGAGGAGGTAGCAAAAGCTCAAGTCTACTCTTTACTCCCCCCTAGATGTGTAAGAATCTTGGGCGAGTCACTGCACTTATTTGAGCCTCAGTTATTTCACCTATAAAAAGCTGAGATAATTAGTAAACCATACACAGTTTAATACTCTCAGTAGGAACTGGAACAGCACCCTGACAAGAAACTCATTAATATTCTTACAACAAAATGAATAAATATTTACTTGAAATAGAACAACAACCAAAAAAGGTTATAAATAGCCTCATTAGCTGAAGTCAGGTTTGTGCCTACCTTACAAAAAAACTTTCAGCTTTCAGAACTTAGGGGTTTTAGAACTGCAGAGAAGGGACTGTGGACCTACACAGAAGTGTTTACTGTCAGAAAGTCAGTTTGCTAATGCACAACAAAATATTTTCTCCCATTCCAAGACTAAAGTTTTTAAATAGCCTTTGGCCTGACTTTAACAAAAAGTCTTTTAAAACTAAACAATGTCAGGACTTCCCTGCTGGTCCAGTGGTTTAGACTCTGCACTCCCAATGCAGGGGGCCTGGGTTCGATCCCTGGTCAGGAAACTAGACCCCGCAGGCTGCAACTAAAAGATCCCGCGTGCCGCAACTAAACATCCCGCACGCTGCAACGAAGATCCCGCACACGGCAACGAAGATCCCGCACACGGCAACGACGATCCCGCATGCCGCAACTAAGACCCGGCACAGCCAAATAAATAAATATATATAAAAAAAAAAACACTAAACAATGTTCACTGGTAACAACTCTGTCCACACACAACTGTCAATGATTTGTCATATGTGACTTCTTATGTAAACTAACCCATCGCCCTGGCCCCAGTAAATGATACGAATGATACCAAGTCATCTCAATCTTTAATTTACATTTTTCAATTTTCTAATATAGATTTTATTCCCTCCACCTCCAAACCCTTCTATGGACAGAACCACATATCTACACCAGTCCCTTAGTGTAATGACCATGCCACTTAAAACATGAAGTGATATACTTTCACTAAGAGTTACAGTTTATCCTTGAATTCTTTCCCAGTTCTTGGGTAGATAGATTTAATCTCATCAAATTTACTGATATGATCAAGAAAAAAAGCCTAGGCAGCTAGGAAAAAAATGTATTGGAAAGACTAAATAAATATTACCATTTCTGGGATAACTCCAGGGACTTCTGTACATTTTTCCGTGCTTTCTATGCATTAAAAAAGATTAATTCGTGTCCTAATTTTTTTTTAAAGTTAAGCATTTATCATCATTTGACCAGAAGCTTTAAACTGCTTGGGAAGCGGGAAAAACAGAAGTGGAAATTCTCCAACATCTTCGTCCCTGAATGGATCTTTCACATCATGATCAAGCAGTCTTACAACTTTCTAGTTGCCTTTCCATTTTTAACATGTCTTCTTAAAAAAGCAAAAACAAACATAAACTCTTACCATCAGTTGAGCAAAGAGCTTAACTAATTCATCATTTTTTCTTTCACCTAATTTCTAGGCAGCACTTGTGACTAACCACCATCACTTTGTGGGCTTCTTTGGTCTTGATTGAAAATGTTTGAAAAATTTTTTTAAAGATGCTTTTCTCCTCTCCACAACCTCTGAGACTATGCCAAGTGACCATCTGTTTTGCACGGTCCTTTTGATCCCTTGCTTTCTAATAAAATGGCTTTTAAGTCTTTAAACTTCCGGTGGGTTGTTTTTTAAAATCTTTCCACTTTTCCTACTGTACATACTTGATTGCAGCTCAATTTCTTAAAAATGAATCCCCATATGATAGATTTTATTCCTGCTCTCCCTGAAAAATGTTGAGCTTAATCAAGATTATGATCACTATTAAATAGTGTTGACCTACAGAAACGTTTATCAATTCTTGTTTGTTCCTCAAAGCAAAATCCAGGTTATTTCTTTGCTTTATGGGATCTAAAACTGCCAACTGTGTGAAGTAGTTTATCTTACTCAAAATCACATCTTCACATTTGCTGTCAATAAAGTATTTAACCAATCTATGTATAAGTAAATAAACCCCACATTATTATTATCTGGCCTAATTCTGCAGCTTCTCCAATCTCCATTAACAGTTTCAACTCAGCCACATTATTTTGATTAGGACTGTGACATTCTTATTTAAGTAAGGATTTCGATCCTTATAAAAATTTAATCCCTTGCAACCTGTATCATTCCTATGAAGTGCAGAGCCTAGCAGCACCACATTTCAATGATTAGTTTCCGTCCATCAAGTATCTGAGATGTGATACTTGTATCATTATTTTGATACATTATTTTGTATCATACTTGTGATACATTGTATCATTATTTTGCCTACCAAGAAAGGAGAAGGGAAAAAAATTATATGAGTATGACAGAAATGGTACTCATCATGTTTATGTAACACTTTAAAACAAATCTAATGCTTCAGATCACAAATTCAGGTAAAATATATTATAGACTTGTTGTTGGAAGAAAATGTCACTGTTATATTACCTACCCCAATGTAATCTTGTTCAAACTGAATTTCTTTCTTATAGGAAGGCTCCATAAGAAAAAGAATACTACCAGACACTGTCCTGCATTTCCCTCTTTGTCAGAGAGTGTTATGGAATTCATCTGAAATCCACACTGCCAGGATTTCAAGCTCTGTTAGGACTGGAAGGGCCTACTAATACAAACCACAGAAACACTACTACTAAAAAAAGCAATTATCGCTAGCAAACTAAGCAACATTAAAGCATTTTTACTAATAAAGCAAACAACTTGGTCAGTTAAACTGAAACCCTTTTAACCACCAGAGGAAAAAACAACACACACTTGAATTAACAGCCACTGGTTTTAAAGTTCACAATGTCGGTAATATGTTATTGTAACACTTGAGTGTATGTGGTGAGAACGTATGACTTCAAGTCTGATATGCAGCAAATCCTGACAAAGAAAAGCAATGTGAAATCTGCCTAGAGGCTCACCTAACATTAGAACCACATCTGCCTAAAAGTTAACAGATTTTTCTTAGCATCGACCCCAAGTTCACTGAGAACCTTTATTCTAAAATTTTATATCAAAAATAGCACATTTTTTCAGAATGGCCAATAGGTCTCCTTGTGCACTGCAACTGCAAAAGCTGATGATATAAATAACTAAAAATAGAGTGTACAGGTATCCTGCACCTCTCAGCTACCTCAAATAGCATACAATATAACAAACGTGCTGAGAGCTTGATGTCCACAAGCTGCATTCTACATAACCCAAGGACAGAAATAAGACATCTCCTATACATTAGGTAGGAATTTTAGCTTCCAGCCAATTACCAAAATGGCAGTCTAGCCTAAGGGATTTCTGTTTCCTATCAGCTTAATGTAAAGAAAAAGGGAAGAGGCAACAGGAAAAATAATGAAGTAGTAGAAGGGTTAGTAAAGAGCAAGCAAGGAAACTATAAGAAAATTTACAAAACACAAGTCAAACAAGAGAGCATCTAGACATCATAAGACATCTTCATCCTCAGGCTAATGAATTAGGTACTGAGACTTCCAGAACATAGTTACCTATGCATTGAGAGGAAGTCGAAATACCACAAACCTTAAAATTAATTTTTAGGCTGGGAGCAAAGTGTACAGTCCCTGAAAACTTATTTTTAAAGAGCTACCCCAAACAAAGTTGCTGAGGTCTCACTAGAAAGAGGGAAGGTCATGATAATGGGCTTTTCCCTCTGAGGAAGGAGAAAACTCAGAGGCCTAACTCACCCATTACTCTAGGCACCCAAGGGCCAATCAACAGAAGAGTAAATCCCACTCCTCAGGGAACTGGCTACAAGGCCTCCAGTTCTACCCTTGGTGTCTTCCAGACATGACTGCAGTTTTCACCATGATTAACTTCCAGGAATGCTAGTCAGGGAAGCAGCCAAGAAAAAGGAACATTTTTCCACCTCACTGTCAGCTAGACCCTTTGGAACAACTGCAGACAGTGCCTCTATCTCTCTTCTGGGCAGAAGAGTATTCAGCACCCTCAGGGAAGTGCCTAACAAACCAGTAACACACTAGCACCACAATTCTCAAAGATGTCTACTCTGACCATCTTATTTAAAGCTGCAACCACCTTCCTACCTCCCCCACCTATCCTTCCTCCATACTCCTAATCTCCCTTACTCTGTTCTATTTTTTCCCACATTACTTATCACCCTCTTTATACTATATAATTATTTATTATGCTTATTTATATTTCCTTTTGTTAAAAGACAAGATCCATGGGGTTGGGATTTTTTTGTCTATTTTGTTCACTGATAGATCCTAAGCAGCTAGGACAGGACCTCACATATAGCAGGAATCCAATAAATATTTATGGAACGAAAGAAGTAAATAAGAAAAACTAAAAAGACCTCTTGGAGGTCAACAATACCCAGAGGGCCCAACCATGCCTATATTCCTCTAACAGAATCAGTCTGGTTCCCGTGACCGACCTACATTGCTTCTGCCTGCCATGTACTACTACCTCTCCCCCTCCCCTCAAGTCTTCCATCAGCTAGGATATATGGGACCACAGTACTGCTGCAGGCACTAAAGGGCACAAATGCTTGTCCTTGAGTCTGAAGGATTTCTAAAGGCTTTCACAGCCTGTGCCTTGTTCCTAGGTTATTCAGTTTGGGATAAAATGTGTTAAATGGAAGTTACCTTAACATAAAAGAAGGTCTTAAAAAAAAAAATCACAAGAAGTTTCTGTTTTCAAAAATCAAATTCCAATTCAATTCAGCAAGCATTACACATAAAGTTATATTCAAAGCACTGGGGTGGAAGCCATGGGAAACAGGAGACTCAGGTCTCTTAGGAGTTTAGAATGAGGTAGGGAAAAAAATATATTCACATATGATTAAAGACAAGGTGTGATACAGTGCTATAACAGAGATCCTAGCAAAGAGCTAAAGAGATACAGAGGAATACAAAATCGATTCTGGAGATATAGGTGGGTGGGAAGAAGAAAGTTAAGAAAGTCTTCAGGAGGGAGATGAAATTTTTTGGTAGGTTGAAGGAAGGGTCAGATTTAAAGCTGAATGCCTTGGAGCAGGGAAGGGCATTCCAACAAAAAAGAAAAGAAAAAAACTAAGGTGTTCAGACTGAAAAATGCAGGGTAAGTGGAAGGAATCGCTGGAAAAACAGTGAGAAAGAAATAAGACTGAAGGCCAGGGTTGGTCAGGTTATGGAAGATCTTGAGTACTGGCCTATATAGGCAGTAAGGAGTCATTAAAAGTTTTCAGCAAGAAGTGAAATAATCAGAACTGTGTTTTTAAAAGTCTACACTGGGATTCCTTGTTACATATTCTTCTAGAAACAAATTCTTTCCTTTCAGAGCACTTTAGCTCATAATCATACATTCATTAAACGATTGCTAGTTTCCTCAACTAGATGTGTAAGTCCTGAAAGGACAGAGATGATGTCCGGCCTGGCACATAAGTGCTCAATAAATACAGGCATACCCTGGGGATATTACAGGTTCGGCTCCAGACCACCGCAATAAAGCAAATATCACAGTAAAGCAAGTCACACAAATTTTTTGGTTTCCCAGTGCATGTAAAAGTTATGTTTATTATATACTGTAGTCTATTAAGTGTGCAATAGCATTATGTCTTAAAAAATAATGTACATACCTTAATTTTAAAATGCTAAATAACCATCATCTGAGCCTTCAGCAAGTCACAGTAGTAACATCAAAGATCACTGATCACAGATCACCTTAACAAATATAATGATAATGAAAAAGTTTAAAATACTGTAAGAATTAGAGAAATATTGTGACACAGAGACACGAAGTGAACAAATGTTGCTGGAAAAATGGTGCCAATAGACTTGCTCGACACAGGCTTGCCACAAACCTTTAATTTGTAAAATACGCAGTATCCGCGAAGCACAGTAAGACAAGGGATGCCTGTATTAACTAACTAAATAAATAAAAACTCTAATAATATTGCAGTAGTATGTAGTATGTAATACAGAAAGAAGCATTAACCATGAGGTTACTACAATAATATACAGATGAAAGGCCTGAACTAGGTCAGGTGAAAAGGTAAAGCTAAATGATAAAGTATCTAGAATGATTCAAACTTGGTGAATGATTAGATGAGGTGGTAAGGAAGAAAAAGGAACCAAATATGAACCCAAAGTTTTGTGCCATGGCAACTGGAAGAACTGTAATGCTTAGGGGAGAAAAGGGGAAGCAAGTTTCAGAAATGATGGACTGGAGGTACATTCAAAAGCAAATACCAAGTAGAAAAAAAATTTCCCCCTTCCCACTATACCTTTCAGATTCACAGACCCCATGAGCCTCACAATTCCAATTTCTCTATAGTTCCATTTCTGATACCATTCTTGTTGAGTTTCACACCAAACCTCAGAATTTGCAACTGAAGTTTACAAGGGACATTCTTGAACATTCACTTCTGCTCACATGAATAAAAGTTCATCTTAACCAAACCCAAAGTGCTTACCTAGGAATGTTACTAGGAACACTCTGATAACATACCAAAAGGCCTCTGGCTTTACTCTGTACATAGAATAGAGCAGACACTGCTGCCTTACTCTATAAATACTGAACTGCAGCCTAAGAAACTACAGGTACCAACATGCAATGTTGTATCAGCATGCAATGCAGCACCAGCAGGCAATGTGGCCTAACTGCCAGACCTGGATTTCAGTCATGGTGTGGTTTGATTTCCAAGGGTTGCATGGCACCTACTCTGGTCACTTTTCAATTCAAAACCCTTCACTTGACACTTAAAAAAAAAAAATCTATCTACAAAAGCCACTTATATTTCTAATACAAATCTTTAAAAAATCTCATTCAAGTGGAACACTTCTCAAAATAACCTTTAGATTACCTGAAAATTAGTAATGTGCTACAGATGGCTGGGAATAAAGCAAAACACTCCCAGGACTTTTTATGAGTCCAAAATAAACAATAGTTCCTCCCACTGAATTTTTCTATTACAGACGGATGGATCTTTTAAGTACAAATTTAAGAACAGTGAATGCTTCTTCCAATGTTCAAAGGTAGATTAAACATGTGATTTTGCCATGTTAAACACATTCCCCAAAAAGAAAGAAAGACTAAAAGACCATCATCTTCTTAACATTCAACAAATAGCCGCTATTGGAAGTTCCAAATCCAAAAACTAACTGGGAAATGCTGATAAAAATCCTAACTTGGGGAATTAACAACTAGGTTATACAATTTTATTCCTGTAAACCGCTTGAAAGCGAAGATTTTCTAACATCACAGTTAACCCTTGAACAACATGGGTTTGAACTGTAATTTAGGTCCACTTATATCTGGATATTTTTCAATAAATATGTACTACAGTATACATAACCTGCAGTTGGTTGGAACCTTGGATACTGGAAGGCCAACTGTAAAGTTATATGAGGATTTTTTACTTCCCTGGGGGAGGGGGGGAGGTGCCCCAATCCCTGTGTTGTTCAAGGGTCAACTGTACTACCACTTTCAAAGTTCCTAAAGTCACCCATCAGCTTTAATTTGCTCAGTCCCTTTTAGGGGGTATTTCAGAGATCCCCCTTGTTGGTCAAACTGCCAGATTTTGCATTTTGAGCATTAAAAATAACACTTTTATTTTGTAAACAAAACAGTAGGCAACTCTTATTCAATCCCAAGAAGTTAATTCAAAGTAGGTTTTCCACTAACTGGACAAAAATGGAAAAATGCCCAACCCACCTCCAAAATCAGTCCCTTGGCTCAAGATTTCAGATATAAGAGATTTAAAGATCTTAGATTCCTGACTGAATACACAAAATTACTTCTTAATGATATCAGGCAAATCCTTTCAGGTTTGATTTCTTTCTCCCAAGCTGAGGTTCTTTTTCTACAGCTTTCTGATCCCCACTCCTATGGCTTGAGAAGGCTAGAAAAAGGTATATTTGACAAACTGGTGAACCTGCAGAATGAAGGTACAAGACTCTCCAAAAGAAGATAACTTCATAAAAAAAAAAAAAAGCACAGCATAAACTTTATAAACATATCAAAGAGGAGTGAGAGTCAAGCCCCCGGGAACTAAGGCTGCACTTACTTGCCCTTCTGAATACCAATACAATAATAAAAAACTGCTCCCTGACATCAACCATCAACCATTTTTGTCCCATTCTTTCATCACAATCTTGATAGCATAAGATTCAACACTATATGGAACCTTTAGAGATGATCATGTCTAATATGCTCACTTTACAGATAAGAAAAGTGAAAACATAGGAGTGACTAGCACAAGGCATGGCTAGTCAGAGGCAAAACAGTGCTCAGGACCTGGGTTTTATGACTCGCAATTCTGTGCTTTTTCCTCTATGCTTTGAAAAGCTATACTAGCAAATAAACATTTTATACTATTAAATCAGAAAATAACTAACTGTAACTAAGCCACACAAAAATAAAATTCATCCATCTAAAGACAACAAAGGGTTAGAATAGGAAGTACCCCAATTCAAACAGAAAGGAGGAGCATTTGTTCATACAGTACAGGGCGTTCTTAAGGGCACAACCTCGCACATATTTTCTGAGCCATTTTATTAATTACCACCTGCTGGGATTTGTGTCCTGTGCTCCATCAAATGCAACTCCTTAAGAGAATGCCACAATGACTCTTGTGGCAAAGGTCTGAAAAGTGGTAACTTCTGGCATAGATAACTTGATGGTACAAAAGGAACCCATAAATGTGGTGCCAACAATCAAGAGGAGAGGACTGGGGGGCTTCCCTTGTGGCGCAGTGGTTAAGAGTCTGCCTGCCAATGCAGGAGACACGGGTTTGAGCCCTGGTCCAGGAGGATCCCACATGCCACGGGGCAACTAAGCCCATGTGCCACAACTACTGAGCCTGCGCTCTAGAGCCCGGGAGCCACAATTACTGAGCCCACATGCTGCAACTAACGAAGCCCGCGTGCCTAGAGCCCGTGCTCCGCAACAAGAGAAGCCACCGCAATGAGAAGCCCACGCACGGCAACAAAGAGTAGCCCCTGCTCGCCGAAGCCTGTGCACAGCAACAAAGACCCAACTCAGCCAAAAATAAATACATTAATTAATTTTAATTAATTTAAAAAAAAAAAGAAGAAGAGAGGACTGAAGTTGAAGAGGGTGGAGATTTTGCTGGGAGCAAGTAATCCTGAAAATGGGATAAGAATAAAAATCCAAGGGAGCAAAGCTGGCCTGACACTAATGACCAGAAAGCATAATAAAAAGAAGGCAGTTTCAGAGCTTGCCTGGCATCAGACAGCTCTCACCTGCAAAAGAAAGAAGGAAAAAATTCTCACAGAGACAAGAAAAAGATCGCAGGTTTGCTCCTGAGTGATGGATTAGATATGACCTAATAGGTATTTGCCATCTCTTATTTCTGGGACTCTGATCCAAGAACAAACAGCAAGAGAACCATGAAAAATCAGCCCTGTTGGATCTGGAGTTCTGCCTTGACAAGATATAAAGCTCATTCATAGATCTGACTGTGCTCATGAGACTGCAGTTCAACTCCTGCTGCTAGAGCAAGGGGAGGGGGAAGGAAGATAGAAAGGGGTGAGTGGAAGGGAGGTGGAAGATCTGGGTTGTGACTATAATAGCTACAGTAATTAGAGTGTTTCCAGGCTGCTAGGGAAGTCTTCAGAGCAGAGAATGTGGATGGGAGATGGGGGAGGGAGAAAAACATAAGGAAGCAAACTACTGAGAATGCTAGGAAAATACATGGTGGTTTGTGAACAGTTTAAAACAAACAGCTGCGATGGCTTCATATGGGGAAATAAAGAAGTTTATATTTTTTCCCAGAAGTGAGTATTATACAAATGACTGCTAGGCTCCTACTTAAAGCTAGGTTGCAAACTAGGTTTAAACAGATTCTTGCAAATGTCCCTGTCTCTGTAGTGGTCCACTGGCCCTGTCCTCAGTCACACTGTTTGCCTCCCTTTTCCCTAAATCAATCAAAAAACTCTATCTATCTATCCAGCCAGCCAGCCAGCCATCTACCTAAATCTCTGTCTCAATCTCTCTGACAGATCAGAGCCTTCACTTCACTTGGAAAAGGGATTTCTGAACTCCAAAACAGTTAAAGTCACTTCTTTGCTGTCAATCAACTGTTAATTAATACCCTGTGAATTCAATTAGATTGTGTGTATGTGTGTGCCTGCATGTTTCAAGCACACAGCTTGTCAGCCCAATACAGAAAATCACTGGAGGACACTAAAGAAGTCACAAAATAAACACCAAGTTGCTTGTTTATAAATTTTAGGCTCTACGGCACTGCCTACTATAGTGGCATGAACATGTGAAAGAAAAATAAAATATTAACAGAAGATGATGATAACCTAGAAGGAAAATCTGGGAATTTGCAGAGACCCTCAAAATAGAAAATCCTCCTCCAAGTTATAGGAAATGCTATACTTGTTTTTAAGATAAACATTTAGTTGAGATACTTCCTTAGCATGATTTGGCCCTCTGATGATGACTTGATTCTAACAGTGATGTTAATCTCAAAGCCAGAAAAAAAGAGTTATAAAGGTGCTGGGAGAAACTAAAAATGGAATAAAACAAACAACAGAAGAGGTGCAAACTTCATGTGGAGAATTACATTCATAAAATAAAAACACATGTGAAAGTCTTGAGTAAGATATGTCAGGTAGACTTAACACAAAGTCAATTACATCCTTTGCACCTGGGTATCCTCCCAGCAGCTAAATCCTTTTCACCACCCTAAAAGCAAAGAATTTTCTCCTTCCCTATCCCCCTAATAAACAAGTGCTAGAAACACTGAATTACCATTATTCCCTTCCCATTCATAGGGCATAAAGCCAGAACTCACAGAAATACAATAGAGCCGTCTAGGACCATGTCTAAGGCAAGCTACTCAGTAATCTAAAAGAAACACAGAGAGAAGGAAGAATCTCTTTTCTCTATTCCATTATCATCTCACTAACAAACCAGTATCAGGCATTAAGAAACGTGAAACAAAGAAGAATTTCACACATATGAAGTGAACCTAAACCACGGAGGACCAAGTATTTTCTTGTTACTGTGGCATGTTAAAACCACCTGCTCAATAATCCCTCTGCAACTGCACAGCTGCTGCCAATTCCACATGCCCAGCTAGGCAGGTGCTTTGGTGAATTACCTGTTCCTTAGTGAAAACACTCCTTCACTGACACTTAGTGGGCCCAGAACCTGCCAATCAGCATCGCCTCTCTTCATTTTGTCTGTCATAGCCAACTTTTATGAGATATCACAAAGGCATATTTAGTACACTACGTGATTTTGTATTTTGCAGGGTTTTTTTTTTAAAGAAATCTGATTTTTAAAAATCAGTCAGAAGAGAGAATTCAGCTGCTTAAAAGAAAATTTGCCACACAACATAAGGCTGCCTCATCTCAGAGTGGCCCCATCTGTCTGGCAGTATTCCCATCCATGACCAGTTTCCACAAGGGAAATAACAATTGCTTAGTTACCTATGGAGCAGGAAAAAGTGGCACTAGAAGGTTCTGTAGTACCTGGCAGTGATGAGAGAGAAAACAGTGTGAACTTCTAGAGACCACACATCATTCCTGTACTTGTTAAGTCTCCACGGCTGAGCCCAGGCAGTAGTGTTCTGAGTCAAATAAGTAAGGAGTGGCACTTCCACTTGACAGAGCAATCAGTAAACCCCTCAACAAATTATCCTGTTCCAGTCATTTAGTTGCTATATGCTAATTGCAACATAATTACTACCAGGAGCCAAAATTATGCTTCCATATCCTCACACAAAATAAGCAATAATCTGTCCAGCTATCTAGACCTCTCACAAGGAAACATTTTCTAATAAGAGGCTGGGGGAAAAAAATCCAAAGTGCTCTCTGAAATATGGTCACAGTCAGAAGACTTATAAGACTCCTTGTGGCAAGGGCCCAATTCTGAAACCACTAAATCTAATCAGGGCAAATTTAATCTGAGGCTTCTGCCTTCACTGTCACCTGACAGGATTAAGAAATGAATGCCAACAGCCCAAGAGCAAAAAGCTTTGGACTCAGTTTAGCTGAGACTTCACTCAGAGACCTAGGACATACAATTGGAAACAGTCTAAAGACAGACAACACCTCTAGTAAGACCTTAAGACAGTTCTGTCATCAAGAAACATAAAGGTCAGAACAACCTGTTCCCTCCTAACAAAGCCCAACATCTAAGTGGCAAGCCATCATTTTTAAGAAACTCATTGAAAGAGAAAAGGGAGGCAACGTGGTCAGACTTAGGGCCTCAGAAAGACCTTTACCACAACCAAAGGCTAAAGTTCCTCTTCAACAACACTCTATAGGAAATGGCTGGCTATTGTGTACAGTGTACATTGTGCACAACTGTCCTCCCACAATGAGCTTGATTTCTAATCTCTTTTTTAAAGAAAAGTTTTCTTTAATGTCCTAAAGGAAAACCTCATTTCTAGCCCCCAATAATTCTTTACCCAACTAATAGTACCTAAATACTATTTGGGCACTTCTATGAGGTAAATGCAAGGACAGGTTTCCTTCTAGCTTGTTCTCATCCTTCTCTCATTAGTAACTCCCAAGATTTCAAATGATTTTTTTTTTTTTTATGTTCATCTCTCTGGCAAACTTCTCCCTAACACAGAAACACATATGGATTTTCTACACAATGAACAAGTCACCTCCTTTCATCAGAATGAAAATAAAGATAAAAAGGAAAGTTGTTTCGTTTCCCCAGCCCTTGCCCAGATAGGCAAATTCTGTGGCTTTTTTGTTGTGCAATTATTCTGACCAGGAAGTCACCATTAAAAAGGTACTTGGTCCTTGACTCCCTATCTTAACCCTGCACAGGTTTTTAGTGGTATTCCTAAACGAATAAACAAAAATCTTTGTGTGTGTCCCATCTCTATAAAAAGGATTAAATATGCTGGCTCAAACAAGAGTAAAACCCTCCCCTTGGAGTCTTCTTCCTTAAAAGTCTGACACAAACATCAGGGTTGAGTCTCCCAGCCACTCTTCCTCCTCAACTTAGTACAGGCTAGCCAAAGAGGCAGGCACAACATGGCTGGCATTCCCTATTCTTCTGAAAAATGTGTGCCAATGAGCTCTGCATTGTTCCTCACTCAAAAAGAAGAGCCTTTCTGTCTGGCCTCCTCCAATGGCAAGCCCCAGTCTGGAAAAGGAAGAAAATGGCACTGAGGAGCCTGGGAGATGGAGCATATCCAAAGCTCTCAGACAAGACTTGAACCTATGACCTTCACTGTGTACACAATAGGCGGGTGAGAGGGACCGGTTTATCTCTGCAGCAGCAGTTCTCAGCCCTGGGGTAGCAGTCCCGATAAAATGACACGACTATTGTGTGTGGCAGCAGAACAGTCATCTCCTCACAACAGCCTGAACCAGCACTCCCTCCCCCAACACAAAGCAGCAGGGGTGAAATTAACTCAAGGCTGCAGAGCAAAGCCTCATACAGAAAAGAGAGGCCTGTAGGGGACTGGGGACTCTCCTCAACCCCTAGGGCTCTGGACACATGGCTGGAAACAGACAGGCTTTCTTCCCCATCTTTCCCACTCTCATTTAGGTTGGAAGCTGTTTCTTAGATAATTTAATCATCTGTGATTTGTTCAGAAATATTCCCCCTGAAGGGCTCTGATCTCTTCACCCTGTGTGAGCCTAATTCCTAGAACCTGAAATGACTGTTTGCTGCTGCCTGTTTCACAAACACACATTAATTGGTCAGATGTGTCTCCTCCTCCTCAACCCCAGAGGGAGGAAGGAGAATCTGAGCAAAGCACAGAGATGATCCAACCGTAATTACACATAAAGGGAAAAGAGGGCAGCATGGGTTTTCCAAACAGGACAGGGTCACAAACCCTCCCGGGGGTACTAGGATAGCAGTTAAGGCCAGGCCCAGGAATCCCTCCATCTTGAAGAAAAGGACAGGAGTAAATGTGACCTGAAGACTGGAAGGAGTACACACCCACAACCTACTTACTGCACACTCCCGGCCACCTTGCTCCCCCCTCCTGGGCTGCGCACACGTCCTGCTCCCAGACCCTCGCCCTGAACCCCCCTAACTCCCTGACTAGCTCCAGTCGCCCTGGGCCCCCTCAAGATACCCAGACTCGCCTTTGAAACTCTCTGGCCTGTCCCCACAACCTGACCAGACCCTAATCCCCTCTCGGGCACCCCTACCCTCAGCCGGAACCGGCCCTGGCCGCGCTTTGAACTTCACCCCGCGCCCCTCGACGCCCCCTCCCCCACCCGCGCAACGACCCCCCCCAACCCGCGCCATACACACCTTCCCCTCGCTCCGCCCCGGCCCCGCAACCCCCACTTCCTCTGTCAGGCGCCGCTACCCCTGGCCCCCTCGGCGCCGCCGCCTCTTTCCTCCCCCAACCCCGGCTCCACACAAAGCTCCGGACTCACCGCGCGGCCGGTCCCGGGAGCCGCCACCTCCGCCCGCCCGGGCCCCGGGCCGTCGAGCCGCCGCTGCTACGGGGCCCAGGCCGCCATCCGTTCCCGCGGCCCCTCCCCCCCACCCCACCCCGCCTCGTCTGCGGCTCTCCGCCCCCTCCTCGCGCCGCTCCGCCCCGCCCGCCGGTGCCGCTGTGTCCGGGGCCGCGGGTCCCTCCGCCGCCGCCACCACCGCCGCCGCCGCCGCGATCCGGGACAACCAGGGCCGCCCGCAAGACCCGGACACTGGACTACCGGGCCCTCGGATCCGGATCCCGGGCTGGTGTGCAGTCTGGAGCGGTAGAGCGCAGGGGAAACCCGGAACCTGGATGGATGAACCAAATCCTGGGTCTCGGAACGCGCGGTCACACGGAGCCCGGATTAGAGACTCGGAGCCCGGATTAGAGACTCGGAGCCCTGGGAATGCTGGAAAACCCGGCGAGCCGGTTAAAACAGAGATAAACTCGAAGAAACCTGGATTGGAGAGCTCGAACCTAACGCTCTCTCCTCGTGGAAAGACCTCTCGCTGGACCAGACTTCCTCGCAGAGAGGTCTCTGGGGAAGTATCATACCTTAAATGCGGAAGACACCAATTCTATAGGTGTCCAACCGTGGGGAGAGGAAAGGGTCACAAGGGGTCTGAACGTGAACATCCACAAAGAACAGAAGAGCAAGCACGGCTTACCGTGTTTCACCCATTTTATCCCTTGGTTCAGCAAAGTATCAATCCCCTAATTTTTTATCCTTTGTTCTCCAATTTCTTTTGTAGTATTACCACTAGTTTTCCTCTTAAAAGTACCCATTTCTAATCCTTCTAATATCTCTTTTCACCTCACCACCCCATATCACCAAATCTTGTTGCCTTTTATTATCTAAAAGTCCTACGGTTCTTTTCCAACCCACCATTCTAACTATTGTAACTTTTATCTTATCTGCCATTCATCTGATTGCCCAGCACACTATCTAGTAGGCATCCTGTCCTTGTTTAAGTGAACCCTCCCACTCACCTCTCACTCATGAAACTTATCATACTTTTCACCACCTCTTCCCTAAAACGTCCACTCCCTTCCCTTGCGAAAAGAAATTTATCTTAATTCTCAAGTCTTAGTCTCAATTATGTCCTTGACCATCTTAGCTCTGCAGGGTTTTTTTTTGGCTGAGCAGCATGTGTGATCTTAGTTCCCTGACCAGGGATCAAACCTGTGCCCCCTGCAGCGGAAGTGCAGAGTCCTAACCACTGGACCGCCAGGGAATTCCCAGCTCTGCAGTTTTTATCTTTCCTTTCCCTTACCCTGAGGCATCCTTCAACAGTGCCACTCAAGAGAGTATGTGACTTGGGGATAGAGCCAGGTCATAAAATCCCTTTATATCTCCAAATACACATGCAAAAGGTGTGTGGGCGTGTGTGTGTGTGTGTGTGCGTGTGTGTCAGGGGATGATGGCTAAAGATGAACACTAAGCCTATCTGGCCTAGGAAAAATAATCTCCCCTTGATCCACCCATATTCAGCTTGTTCTAGGACCGTACAAGAACAAAACTGACCCCAGGTGACAGAAAACCTCTAATCTGTACTGGACGATGTTACAAGTGAGGATTCAGCTACTTGCAGGTAGACAAAGAGAAGGGTTTAGAGACTTAGGTATGAATTAAAGGTTAACACTTGAGTAGTCATCTCCTACTGAAGAGCATGACTCTACCACTGAAAAAGACTGGACTGCAAAAATGGGGAACAAAGCAAACATTCCTACAGTGAACTCCTATTTTTAGACAGAAATTTTTCAAGCCTAGAAGAACCATTAAACATTTTCAAGCAATTGATGTCCTATACAGTAAAAGAATCTTAAGTTTTGACTTCTTATTCCTCTCAACCAGGGTTTGGCAAAATATGGCCCACAGGTGCAAATCAGGTGCAGTGCCTGTTTTGGTATGTCCCATGAACTAAGAATAAGAATGGCTTTTACATTTTCGGATGGCTGAAAAATAATCAAAAGAAGACTATTTTGTGATGTGAAAATTATATTAATATATTAATTCAAATTTCAGTGTCCATAAAAAAAGTTTTACTGGCTCATAGCCGTGCTCATTCACCTACGTATTATCTATGGATTCATTTCACTTGCACTGCAACAGCAGAGTTAAATAGTTGTAACAGGGACCATATGGCCTGGAAAGCCTAAAATAGTTGCTGTCTGGCCCTTTACAGAAAAAGTGTGCTGACCCCTGCTCTGAACAAGCACTGTCTGATAGAACTTTTTGCAATGATGGAAATATTCTATACTTGAGCTGTCCAATTCAGAAGTCACTAGTTACATGTAGTTATGTGAACACCTGAAATATGGTACTGTGACTGAAGAACTGAATCTTAATTTCACTTAATTTAAATAATCACATGTGGCTAGTGGCTACTATATTAGACAGCACAGCTCTAGACGCTCCTCAAATCTTATGTATTGACATTTTTTGCCCCTTGTCCCAACATCTCACTCCCTTCCTGTGACACATCTACACATTCTCAGTTGCCCTCTCTGCCCCACCTTATCTACCTGACTGCAAGTCAGGGTACAATATTTACTAGGTTTTCTTTCTAGACTCTTCATTGTCACAACAGAAATCTGATCAGTCTACCAGGTTTCACTGCATGAATTAATCCACATTATGTGCACACACATAAATGGACACACATTTACACAAGTTTCTTTGTGTCAGAGGATGGCACTGTGGCTATGTTCTTTCTTCTCTGCATGAGAGAATTAGAAAGCCCTCCACATGCTAGATTCCTTGATGCTGCTGGAGCCTGTAATATGGATCACCTCCCTCCAAACACATTCACAGAAGCTGAGAACAGCAGATGTGCACTTGCTACTTGAATCTCAAGGAAAAAAATCCTTCATCACAGGACTTTCTTTCCTGCCCTCCGAGGACTAATAAACTGAAGTTAGCTGATTTCTCTAGTTTAATAGATGCTTGCTTTTTTACTGGCCTTGTCTAACTGGGCAAGAGAACAACCCCAATACTGTCTCTATCTTGGCTAGGAGCTCTAGCAAAAGCATTAAAAAAAAAAACAAAAAAACAAAAAAAACTTACCAAACAAAATGAAATCCACATAAATGGACTTCAGTAGAGACAGTAGTTAAAATGAAAAGAGATTAGGGTTATAACTCATAAAAAGCCATAACTTTGTAATTATTTGTAAAAGCAATCTTTATAGTCAATTTTTTATACCTACTCCCTAGGGAAAAACGGGTTTCTGTAAACTGCCAGCTTAAAAAGAAAAAAAGGGACACCTAGTTTTCTTTCTCCAGATTAGCTGTAGCAAGCAAACACCACCCCCCACACCCCTACTCCATTCCAAACATCTGCAAGGCCAAAGCCTCCTAAAAATCCTGGCAGAGAAAGACTCCAGTTTTATATATATCCTACTTTGAGCTTATATAATTGAGACTGTGTCCTGCCTAGAAAAACAAAAACGCTGAATCCTTTAGCTACTATACAAATTGAGAGCCAATGAACCCAACCATCCAAAAGAGGGTACAGATATTTAGGCTGTAGAAGTAAACCAGCTCAGAAATGTGGACCTTCCCTCAGGCCAAGCTGTCCCAGAGTTACAGGGTCAGTGCAAAGTGCTGTAAAGTACTGAAAGGCTACTCCTGGGCAAGTATGTACTCAGGCTGCTAAGATTTTCCACTAGGCTTTAAATTATGCTATTCATCACTGAGCAACTGACGGCCATCTACCCCCAAGTCTCTCCCACACTTCCTCCCGGGTGTCTCCACAAATAAAAGAGAGACCTTATACCACCACCACGTGAACTGAAGAGAGTCTTTCACAGTCTAACCATGAAAAGGAGAAGTTTCCAAGTTACTCTGCCATTTACTCATGTGGCTCCAGCTGCATATTTTGGATGCTGAGGTGGGTTTCTCATAAACTTGTAAAGTTCTTGTAAACTTTATCACAGCACACAAAATGGTTGCATAACCTGAACTCTTGCGTCTCCTGATGTTTTTCTTTAGGCATGCACACACAGTCTATCCAGGTGGAAAAATCAATCCATACTCCTCTGTGTTCAGGCTGTCATTCAAATAAAAAGGCAGAAAGATAAACATTTTCTTTTTTTTTTCTCCTTTGGCTCTTCACCTCCTACCTTTCAATTTTATTTTGGTATTAAGAAAACCAGACAATTCCAGCACAGAATTCAAATTGCTACTGCTTGGTAAACTATTAACTGCATAGTAAACCCAGTGTGGCTTCATTAATGGTAGTAGGGTCTGCAGAAGGCCAGAGAGAGACTTTTTTCCCCCTAAAGAACAGCCATTGGCGTCCTTTCCAACTTTCTCTACAGAAGTTGAACAGAAAAAAAAAAAAAAAAAAAAAAGAATACAACATGCCTTCATCACTAGAACAAGAATTGGGTGGGTTTCGCCTGGGAATCCAGAGTGATCAGGCCCCTACAAAACCAATGCCCAGAGCTCTGCAACAAGCAGGGTTCACAGTTGAGTGAGCATCAATGCATAATGAGTGGAGGCATTTCAATGCAAATAAACGCTGAATATGAAGGATTAAAGAAAGGGGAAATTAATCTTTTTCATAACACAGGGCACTTTTTTCTCTCCCTTGCGCTCTCTTTTTTAAGTCATGCACACAACTGCTGGAGGGAATCCAACTTCCCCAGTGTTAGTGCTGCTTTATAAAAAGCAGAACATACACATTTAAGACCGTGAATTTCCTGAGGATGCCAGCAACTGAGATTCTGACAGCTCTTCTGAACAGCCTCAGAAAAAAAGTGCTTCACTAAGTGGGACCAGAATGACTAGTAAAAATCTCATTTCAAACCAACCTCCTATTTTTCCAAAGCTCATAGCTTCTTGGGGTATGGATGGCTTAAAGGGTTTGGTTTAAGCATTTTGGGATATTTGGATGCATTTACTGAAGGGATTTTATTTTTGTTTGTTTCTAATTGCTCCATCCAAGTGATACTTTTGCAATACCAACAAAATAAACAGGGCGGTTTCATGATGCTTTAGCAGGTGGCTCTATCTCATCCCAGTCTGATCCTCTTATGTCCTAATGTCTCAAACCAAAGAACAAAGTGGCAGCACCTCTTCAGGTTATCCCCCCACCCCACCCCCCACCAAAATCTGCCAGGGAAGGTTACTCAGCTGAATACTATTTGCTTGAAGAGACGTTGGACTAGAGCAGCAAAGTTGTTTAAAAACCTCTCTGTCCCATCACACGTTTCTATTAAACACAATTCCAAAAACATCCTAATACTCTACCAGGTTATCACTTTGAAAAAAAAAAAACTTTAAAATTCAAGTGGTGCCTTAAAATACTGTTAACCTAGGTTAAGAATTTTCCTAACTAAAACAAATCCAAGCCTCAGAGAGGAAAATAATTTCCAACTTGTTCCTTTTTCTTCTGTATCATTCTGAGAAAAATGTCAAAGATCTAGAATTTTTAAAATAAGTCTTTATAAATAATGTATCCAAAGATTTTTGACCCACTACATAAAGTAAGAATCCCACTCTTTAAGAAAAATATACAGATTTTGAAGAGTTTAAATTCTGAGAGGTTCAAGCCTGATGCCAAGCCTTTAGATGTCTACTGCTTCAATTCCAAAGGACCAGTGGATAGCAATTTTAGTACACAAAACTCCACTATGCTGTATAGTTCCTTTTTTCCTGGGTCAGACAGCTTTATTCTGCTTCATTAACCCCTTCTTTGCTCCTTGATGGATCTTGGAATCCAGTTTCCCTGTAACGGAGAAAAAGAAGCCTCATTATTTATTTTTTATATTTGCAATGCAAATCTTTCATGGCCTCCCAGGTCTTCTGGTTACTGTGTTTCTGTCACATTCAATTATCTTGCTTCAGGGACTCAGACACTTTCAAACTTCAGAGTTTCATTCTGTAAGAATGAGGAAGCAATGGGAACACTGTATAGGGACACACAAATGTACGTACGTACACAAACACAATGAGTATTCACCTAAAAATCTAAGAAGTTAATATTTCTAATTTTGTAGTTACTAGAAAAGAAACATTGCGTTTTCCAGAGTGCCTGATGCTAAGGCAAGTTTTTAAAGAATACACACATAATGATAAAGGAAGACATTTCACACAGTGGGAAACCCATTCCTCTGACCTGTTAACTGGCTAAGCATAATGCATGTACCTCCCTCACAGTGAGAAAAGCAGTTCAACTCACTCCTTTGCTGCCTCAGACTTAATAGGGGGAGTGACCTGAAACAGTGGAGTAGAATCCACATGAATGCTTTACTGACAAAGGGCCCCTATCACCAGTTAAGAAGGGCAAAGGTCATAGGCTGTATGACTCTCCTAAGTGTTAAAAGTTAGAAAACAAGCAACCTTCCTGTCCCAGGTGACCCTAATGAGAGGTACTTCACGGATGTGGTCTCCGACCTCTGACTCCTCAGATCTACCAGGATAAAGTTGGGTTCAGTGGTAGCTGCCTTAGGAAATATCCATCTCATGAAGAAAAATTTAACAGAGTTCCTGTCTGCCTGGCCTGAGAACAGAGCTTGCAGGTTGCTTTCTCCCACAAAAAGTCTTATTTAAGTCAGTAGAGATGCTGATGCTGGAAACAGAAATAGTTCAGTTCAGCCTTGGCACTAAATAAACAAACAAACAAAAACAAAAGCAGCTGGGTGTACTACACGCCTATATGCACAACCACGGCCCCTTGTATGTTGTCATTTTCATTTGTTGCAGTAATCAGGTATAAGAGAGAAAGCACTGGACGAGAAGCCAGGAAACCCAGGTACCAGTCCTCCTTTGTCTGATACCAACTAGATGAGTGACTTGGGGCAAGTCATTAGATCTCTCTGGACTTCAATATCCTCATTTGTCCAATTAAGGTAAGAATACATGTCCGGACTACTGCACAAGGAGAGTGTGAAAAAAAAATTACTTCAATCTAACAAGTTTCTCTGTTTTCTTAATTTTTTTCTTCTTCCTCATCTTTCCAGGGCTACATCTGCCTCTGGAATAACATTACTTCCTTCTCTGGGCTTCCTTAGAAACCATCACTAAGTGATACCCTAAATGATGTCCACAACAGTCACAATGATGTTGACTTTAATTTGGGCTTTAGAGCACAGAGTTTTCCCAGGGATTTAGGAGTTCTTTCATCCCCCAGGCTGTCTTGCTGGAAATCCAAACATGTGCCAGCAATCTGGCAAAGGGCCCTGTTACGAGGCAAGTTTGCCGTTGTATCCCTAAGACTACCAAATGGTAGGTGCTCAATAAATGAATTAAACAAAGAAAAGCAGACACCACAAATTTCAAAACCTTTACTTTATAGGGACTACTTAGTGACCAAAAATAGCAGATATCAGATAAACGTAAAAGAGTACTCATTGTAAAGGTGGTGGTACCCAGAGGTACAAAGAAGTATTGCGTCTCATTAAGCTTTTTAGGACAAGCTAGGACAGAATTTAGAATTCCATCTAGGACTACAGGCTTCTAGTTCTCTGTACTGAATAAGTTAGAAGACCCAGGTCCCAGTTTTAGTCCTAAGACTACCTATCTGTATAACCTTGAGGAAGTCACCTAGTCACTCTTGTCCTCAACTTTTTCAATGCTATGAGGAAACTGGACTACACAGTACTGAAGGCCCTTTGCAGCTCTGTGATACTGTGCCCTAAAAATGAAATGTAAATTGGAATACTTTGTTTCTGAGGCAATGCGATAAAGTGAGAAGAGCAGGAAACCTAGAGGTAGAAAGACCTGAGCAAAATATAATTTCTGTAAACCTGTTCACTCAGCTATAAAATGAAAGGAAGAAAAAATTTCTACTAACATACAAAGTCGTTGAGAGGATTATAGCTAAGGCTAAGTGTTTTTCTATATACTAAGCACTGTACCAAGTATTTTACATACACTGAATCATTTAATCAAATAATTAATTGAAATAATATACATTAAAGGGACTTCTCTGGTGGCACAGTGGTTAAGAATCCACCTGCCAATGAAGGGGACATGGGTTCGAGCCCTGGTCCAGCAAGATCCCACATGCCGCGGAGCAACTAAGCCCGTGCGCCACAACTACTAGGCCCACATGCCACAACTACTGAGCCCGCGCACCTAGAGCCCATGCTCCGCAACAAGAGAAGCCACCCCAATGAGAAGTCTGCACACCGCAACGAAGAGTAGCCCCCGCTCGCCACAACTAGAGAAAGCCTGTGCGCAGCAACGAAGACCCAACGCAGCCAAAAATAAATAAATAAATAAATAAATTTATTAAAAAATATATACATTAAAATGCTTCATGAGTTCAAAGTTCTCTGAAAAATTAATGGTAGTCATGTTATTTATGCTAAGGCTTGGGAGTTGTGTTTCTTAGTTATGGTCTCAGTTTTACTTTTAATTTACCATATTTACCAGATAACTCTAGGCAAGACTTTTAACTATATTTATTTCAGGCTCCCCAAAGCTTTACTGTATAAGAATATTCCAAATATAATTTTCATAAAACTCCAGTCTGACTGTGAAAGCCCTCACATGAGACCAGCTCAGGTAAGATCAACCCATTGGAGCAGAGCACTCAATAGTAGGCAAACTAATCTCTGGCTTCAATGATGATGTCATAAAATGGAAAACTGATGCGAGGAAGGAGATACAGAGGATGAAGGATTTCCAGGGCACTCCCAGGGATTCAGAAAGTCTTTCATCCCCTAGACTAACCTAAGAAAACCATACATGTGCCAGCAATCTGTGAGCCCCTTACAACTAAAAACTTCTTTGCATCCCTAATATCTACCATAGTAACTGCCAATAGTAGCAATTGGGTTAGCTGGGCAATGAAGGCCAGGGACTGGGGCTCCTTGCATGAAGAAGCAGTTATCGTGGATGCCCTCTGAACTCTGAGTTCTAGTTTAGCCTGGTTTTTTAAGACTTGGGATCTGGACAGTTAACTACAGTAATATACAGTACACTCTCTTAAAAGCAGAGTGATAATGCTTAGTTTCTGTATTTCCCCAATATTTTTATATTTAGTACATACAGCATTTCAGTGTTAAACCACATCCTCAATCATGGTGCCTAAAAGAAAATCAAATGCATGTGCAGCAGATGGAGAAGAAGTTAAAAGGGAAAAAACTATTTGCCATCAATCGATATAACTCTCATAGGGATTTTCACATGTTTTGCATAAGATATAAGGCAGAATTTGCATGAGTTTATAAAGCATGTAGTTCATTTAAAGTAAAAAAATTACCTTCATCTCTTTGAGCATTCAACTTACATATTCTACTATACTTAACTTTTTTGCATTTCTTAATTTGAGCAGACACACAGCCAAGTGATTTCATATTGCACATTGTTTTCTGAATTATTTCAACTTCAAGAAGCGCAATTATCCTCAGGTCAAGCAAGCTCAAGTTTTACATGTCCAAAAACATAAATAAAAATATATGCCTTTAATTTAAAGCAAATATATACACGTGATACAACACGTAAATGAGTTATATTATAGACATTTATTTGCAAGTCAGAAGTTTGGAACTTAGAATAAATTTCTCATAGAACTAATCTATGAAAAGTGGCTAGGGGCTTCCCTGGTGGTGCAGTGGTTAAGAATCCGCCTGCCAATGCAGGGGACGTGGGTTCAGGCCCTGGTCTGGGAAAATTCCACAGGCCAAGGAGCAACTAAGCCCGTGCACCACAACTACTGAGCCTGCACTCTAGAGCCTGCGAGCCACAACTACTGAGCCTGTGAGCCACAACTACTGGAGCTCGTGCTCTGCAACAAGAGAAGCCACCGCAATGAGAAGCCCGTGCACCGCAACAGAGTAGCCCCCGTTCACCGCAACTAGAGAAAGCCCCCACACAACAACAAAGACCCAATGCAGCCAAAAATAAATAAATTAAATAAATTAATTAAAAAAAATCTTAAAAAAAAACAAAAGGAAAGTGGTTAGGTTCCTAAGCCATCCCACAAGAAACAAATATTTAAGGCACAGAGCTGTAACTGAAGTAGAGTATTAATATTATTAATACCATGGAACTTAACCACTTCATGTAACAATATTCTAGAAGAAAATGTGAAGCATTCCAAATTAAGAGCCAAGTATAGGAATTCCCTTGTGGCGCAGTGGTTAAGAATCGCCTGCCAATGCAGGGGACACGGGTGTGATCCCTGGTCCGGGAAGATCCCACATGTCGCAGAGCAACTGAGCCCGTGCACCACAACTACTGAGCCTGCGCTCTAGAGCCCACGAGCCACAACTACTGAGCCCACGTGCTGCAACTACTGAAGCCCGTGCGCCTAGAGCCTGTGCTCCGCAACAAGAGAAGCCACCGTAATGAGAAGCCTGCGCGCAGCAACGAAGACCCAACACAGCCCTAAATAAATAAATAAATAAATAAATAAATAAATTTATATATATATATATATATATATATATATATATATATATATATATATATATATAAAAAGAGCCAAGTATGTATTTTCCCCTATGGCAGTGAGATTAAAGACTTTTCCAGCTGTAAACTACTGGAGGTGGTCCCTATGGCTTAAGGGAAGGAAGTTCTGGCAGCGTGTAAGGTTTTTAAAGACAGGATGAATGAAGGACAAAGGAATGAAGAGATACAGGGAACAGAAACTTCACACCAGACTAAATCCTCAGGTAGGCTGGCTCCCTCTCAAGAGAAGTTTTTTTCTGAGACACAGGGATTGGTCAACCTATTCTTTCTCCACCCCCCCTAACCCCCAACTTTACCTATTGTTTCTGACCCATGTTTCACCTTGTCTGGTCTACCATGGAAGAAGGTGCAGTCTCACAATTTCTCTCCAGCCCTGCTGTCCCTAAAACAAGCACACAGCCCATTTTGGCTTTTTAAAGCTTCTAACCAACAGAAGGAACGGGGAAAAGCTTTCTCTTAAGACCATCACCCACCCCGCCCCCTATTAAACCTTGTGGAGAAAAATGAAGGTCGTATGTGTGCTGAAGGTGGGTCTCTGGGAAGAGAAAGTACTGAAGTAAAACATTTCAGAGAAATATATATATAAACTCTGTTTACACAAAACATTTTCTCACAGGAGTTTAAGCAGCAGATGAAAACCAAGATAGAAAGGAAGCTACGAAAAGGTAACTGGGACTAAAGATCAAGTAGCAGTGGGTCTGGGAGAGAAGACTGACCACGTTTTCCTCCTACCACCAGTGTTGCCATCAGTGCCTACAGTAAGGTAAGAATGGAGTAGAGTAGGAAGGGGTAAAATTTCTCAACCTAAAAAGGAGAGAAAAAGGGAGATTTAAATCCTAAATAGTGAAGAAGAAGGAAAAAGAATTTCCAGGGCCACTTGGCTAACAGGTGGGGTAAAGTATGAAGTAAATAATTTGTGTAAGTCAAGGGCAATTTATGTTCAGATTTTCTGACTTGCAGGAATCTCAGAAATATGTTTCACAAATCATGAGGGTTGCCTGAATTTTGCAGTGAATATACATGAATCTAAAATCATACTCCAAGCATTTCATTTTGTGATCAAAAGCAGTATTATCCATAGTGCAGTCAGCTAACCAACAGCATTAGTATCACTTGGGAGAAGGGCTCAGAAACCTGTGTTTTAACAGCTCTCTAGGTGACTTTTATTTACATTACAGTCTGAGAAGTACTTCTTTACAGAACAGATTTATAAAATAGTTGGTCCACGACGAACAAGGTGACATAGTCTTGTGCACAGCCGACAACAATGCATGCCCCAGAAGCATCCAGTTCACACAATGGGAAAGCAATGTCAGAGTCATGAAATAGTAACTGACATGAGCAAATGGGAGAGATGCTGATGTTGTTTTTTTTTTTAAACATCTTTACTGGAGTATAATTGCTTTACAATGGTGTGTTAGTTTCTGCTTTATAACAAGGTGAATCAGTTATACATATGCATATGTCCCCATATCTCTTCCCTCTTGCATCATCCTCCCTATCCCACCCCTCTAGGTGGTCACAAAGCACCGAGCTGATCTCCCCATATGATGCAGCTGCTTCCCACTAGCTATCTATTTTACATTTGGTAGTGTATATATGTCCATGCCACTCTCTCACTTTGTCCCAGCTTACCGTTCCCCCTCCCTGTATCCTCAAGTCCATTTTCTAGTAGGTCTGCATCTTTATTCCTGTCTTGCCCCTAGGTTCTTGATGACCATTTTTTTTTTTTAGATTCCATATATATGTGTTAGCATATGGTATTTGTTTTTCTCTTTCTGACTTACTTCACTCTGTATGACAGACTCTAGGTCCATCCACCTCACTACAAATAACTCAATTTCGTTTTTTATGGCTGAGTAATATTCCATTGTATATATGTGCCACATCTTCTTTATCAATTCATCTGATGATGGACACTTAGGTTGCTTCTATGTCCTGGCTATTGTAAATAGAGCTGCAATGAACATTTTGGTACATGACTCTTTCTGAATCATGGTTTTCTCAGGGTATATGCCCAGTAGTGGGATTGCTGGGTTGTATGGTAGTTCTATTTTTAGTTTTTTAAGGAACCTCCATACTGTTCTCCATAGTGGCTGTATCAATGTACATTCCCACCAACAGTACAAGAGGGTTCCCTTTTCTCCACACCCTCTCCAGCATTTATTGTTTGTAGATTTTTTGATGATGGCCATTCTGACTGGTATGAGATGATATCTCATTGTAGTTTTGATTTGCATTTCTCTAATGATTAATGATGTTGAGCATTCTTTCATGTGTTTGCTGGTAATCTATATATCTTCTTTGGAGAAATGTCTATTTAGGTCTTCTGCCCATTTTTGGTTTGGGTTGTTTGTTTTTTTGATATTGAGCTGCATGAGCTGCTTGTAAATTTTGGAGATTAATCCTTTGTCAGTTGCTTCATTTGCAAATATTTTCTCCCATTCTGAGGCTTGTCTTTTCGTCTTGTTTATGGTTTCCTTTGTTGTGCAAAAGCTTTTAAGTTTCATTAGGTCCCATTTGTTTATTTTTGTTTTTATTTCCATTTCTCTAGGAGGTGGGTCAAAAAGGATCTTGCTGTGATCTATGTCATAGAGTGTTCCACCTATGTTTTCCTCTAAGAGTTTGACAGTGCCTGGCCTTACATTTAGGTCTTTAATCCATTTTGAGTTTATTTTTGTGTATGGTGTCAGGGAGTGTTCTAATTTCATTCTTTTACATGTAGCTGTCTAGTTTTCCCAGCACCACTTATTGAAGAGGCTGTCTTTTCTCCATTGTATAGTCTTGCCTCCTTTATCAAAGACAAGGTGACCATATGTGCCTGTGTTTATCTCTGGGCTTTCTATCCTGTTCCATTGATCTATATTTCTGTTTTTGTGCCAGTACCATACTGTCTTGATTACTGTAGCTTTGTAGTATAGTCTGAAGTCAGGGAGTGTGATTCCTCCAGCTCTGTTTTTCTTTCTCAAGATTGCTTTGGCTATTCGGGGTCTTTTGTGTTTCCATACAAATTGTGAAATTTTTTGTTCTAGTTCTGTGAAAAATGCCAGTGGTAGTTTGATAGGGATTGTATTGAATCTGTAGATTGCTTTGGGTAGTATAGTCATTTTCACAATGTTTACTCTTCCAATCCAAGAACATGGTATATCTCTCCATCTGTTTGTATCATCTTTAATTTCTTTCATCAGTGTCTTATAATTTTCTGCATACAGGTCTTTTGTCTACTTAGGTAGGTTTATTCCTAGATATTTTATTCTTTTTGTTGCAATGGTAAATGGGAGTGTTTTCTTAATTTCACTTTCAGATTTTTCATCATTAGTGTATAGGAATGCAAGAGATTTCCGTGCATTTTTTATCCTTCTACTTTACCAAATTCATTGATTAGCTCTAGTAGTGTTCTGGTAGCATCTTTAGGATTCTCTATGTACAGTATCATGTCATCTGCAAACAGTGACAGCTTTACTTCTTCTTTTCCGATTTGGATTCCTTTTATTTCTTTTTCTTCTCTGATTGCTATGGCTAAAACTTCCAAAACTATATTGAATAATAGTGGTGAGAGTGGGCAACCTTGTCTTGTTCCTGATCTTAGTGGAAATGGTTTCAGTTTTTCACCATTGAGGACGATGTTGGCTGTGGGTTTGTCATATATGGCCTTTATTATGTTGAGGAAAGTTCCCTCTATGCCTACTTTCTGGAGGGTTTTTATCGTAAATGGGTGTTGAATTTTGTTGTAAGCTTTCTCTGCATCTATTGAGATGATCATATGATTTTTCTCCTTCAATTTGTTAATATGGTGTATCACGTTGATTGATTTGCATATATTGAAGAATCCTTGCATTCCTGGGATAAACCCCACTTGAACATGGTGTATGATCTTTTTAATGTGCTGTTGGATTCTGTTTGCTAGTATTTTGTTGAGGATTTTTGCATCTATGTTCATCAGTGATATTGGCCTGTAGTTTTCTTTCGTTGTGACATCTTTCTCTGGTTTGGGTATCAGGGTGATGGTGGCCTCATAGAATGAGTTTGGGAGTGTTCCTCCCTCTGCTATATTTTGGAAGAGTTTGAGAAGGATAGGTGTTAGCTCTTCTCTAAATGTTTGATAGAATTCGCCTGTGAAGCCATCTGGTCCTGGGTTTTTGTGTGTTGGAGGATTTTTAATCACATTTTCAATTTCAGTGCTTGTGATTGGTCTGTTCATATTTTCTATTTCTTCCTCATTCAGTCTCGGAAGGTTGTGCATTTCTAAGAATTTGTTCATTTCTTCCAGGTTGTCCATTTTATTGGCATATAGTTGCTTGTAGTAATCCCTCATGATCTTTTGTATTTCTGAAGTATCAGTTGTTACTTCTCCTTTTTATTTCTAATTCTATTGATTTGAGTCTTCTCCCTTTTTTTCTTGATGAGTCTGGCTAATGGCTTATCAATTTTGTTTATCTTCTCAAAGAACCAGTTTTCAGTTTTATTGATCTTTGCTATCGTTTCCTTCATTTCTTTTTCATTTATTTCTGGTCTGATCTTTATGATTTCCTTCCTTCTGTTAACTTTGGGGTTTTTTTGTTCTTCCTTCTCTAATTGCTTTAGGTGTAAGGTTAGGTTGTTTGAGATATTTCTTGTGTCTTGAGGTAGGCTTGTATTGCTATAAACTTCCCTCTTAGAACTGCTTTTGCTGCATCCCATAGGTTTTGGGTCATCGTGTTTTCACTGTCATTTGTTTCTAGGTATTTTTTTATTTCCTCTTTGATTTCTTCAGTGATCTCTTGGTTATTAAGTAGTGCATTGTTTAGCCTCCATGTGTTTGTATTTTTTACAGATTTTTCCCTGTAATTGATATCTAGTCTCATAGCATTGTGGTCAGAAAAGATACCTGACACAATTTCAATTTTCTTAAATTTACTGAGGCTTGATTTGTGACCCAAGTTATGATCTATCCTGGAGAATGTTCCATGAGCACTTGAGAAGAATGTGTATTCTGTTGTTTTTGGATGGAATGTCCTATAAATATCAATTAAGTCCATCTTGTTTAATGTATCATTTAAAGCTTGTGTTTCCTTATTTATTTTCATTTTGGATGATCTGTCCATTGGTGAAAGTGGGGTGTTAAAGTCCCCTACTATGATTGCGTTACTGTCGATTTCCCCTTTTATGGCTGTTAGTATTTGCCTTATGTATTGAGGTGCTCCTATGTTGGGTGCATAAATATTTACAATTGTTGTATCTTCTTTTTGGATTGATCCCTTGATCATTATGTAGTGTCCTTCTTTGTCTCTTGTAACAGTCTTTGTTATAAAGTCTATTTTGTCTGATATGAGAATTGCTACTCCAGCTTTCTTTTGATTTCCATGTGCACGGAATATCTTTTTCCATCCCCTCTCTTTCAGTCTCTATGTGTCCCTAGCTCTGAAGTGGGTCTCTTGTAGACAGCATATATACGGGTCTTGTTTTTGTATCCATTCACCCAGTCTATGTCTTTTGGTTGGAGCATTTAATCCATTTACATTTAAGGTAATTATCGATATGTATCTTCCTATTACCATTTTCTTAATTGTTTTGGGTTTGTTATTGTAGGTCTTTTCCTTCTCTTCTGTTTCCTGCCTAGAGAAGTTCTTTTAGCATTTGTTGTAAAGCTGGTTTGGTGGTGCTGAATTCTCTTAGCTTTTGCTTGTCTGTAAAGCTTTTAATTTCTCTGTCAAATCTGAATGAGATTCTTGCTGGGTAGAATAATCTTGCTTGTAGGTTTTTCTCCTTCATCACCTTAAATATGTCCTGCCACTTCCTTCTGGCTTGCAGAGTTTCTGCTGAAAGGTCAGCTGTTAACCTTATGGGGATTCCCTTGTATGTTATTTGTTGTTTTTCCCTTGCTGCTTTTAATATTTTTTCTTTGTATTTAATTTTTGATAGTTTGATTAATATGTGTCTTGGCGTGTTTCTCCTTGGATTTATCCTGTATGGGACTCTCTGTGCTTCCTGGACTTGATTAACCATTTCCTTTCCCATATTAGGGAAGTCTTCAACTATAATCTCTTCAAATATTTTCTTAGTCCCTTTCTTTTTCTCTTCTTCTTCTGGGACCCCTATACTTTGAATGTTGGTGTGTTTAATGTTGTCCCAGAGGTCTCTGAGACTGTCCTCAGTTCTTTTCATTCTTTTTTCTTCATTCTGCTCTGTGGTAGTTATTTCCACTATTTTTTCTTCCAGGTCACTTATCCGTTCTTCTGCCTCAGTTATTCTGCTATTGATTCCTTCTAGAGAATTTTAAATTTCATTTATTGTGTTGCTCATCACTGTTTGTTTGCTCTTTAGTTCTTCTAGGTCCTTGTGAAACGTTTCTTGTATTTTCTCCATTCTATTTCCAAGATTTTGGATCATCTTTACTATGATTATTCTGAATTGTTTTTCAGGTAGACTGCCTATTTCCTCTTCATTTGTTAGGTCTGGTGGGTTTTTGCCTTGCTCCTTCATCTGCTGTGTGTTTCTCCGTCTTCTCATTTTGCTTAACTTACTGTGTTTGGGGTCTCCTTTTTGCAGGCTGCAGGTTCGTAGTTCCCATTGTTTTTGGTGTCTGTCCCCAGTGGCTAAGGTTGGTTCAGTGGGTTGTGTAGGCTTCCTGGTGGAGGGGACTAGTGCCTGTGTTCTGGTGGATGAGGCTGGATCTTGTCTTTCTGGTGGGCAGGTCCACATCTGGTGGTGTGTTTTGGGGTGTCTGTGGCCTTATTATGACTTTAGGCAGCCTCTCTGCTAATGGATGGGGTTGTGTTCCTGTATTGCTAGTTGTTTGGCATAGGGTGTCCAGCACTGTAGCTTGCTGGTCATTGATTGGAGCTGGGTCTTGGCGTTGAGATGGAAATCTCTGGGAGATTTTCGCTGTTTGATATTACGTGGAGCTGGGAGGTCTCTTGTGGACCAGTGTCCTGAACTTGGCTCTCCCACCTCAGAGGCACAGCCCTGATGCCCAGCTGGAGCACCAAGAGCCTGTCATCCACATGGCTCAGAATAAAAGGGAGAAAAAAAAGAAAGAAAGAAAGAAGAAGATAAAATAAAATAAAATAATGTAAAATAAAACAGTTATTAAAATAAAAAATAATTATTAAAAAAATTTTTTTTAAGTATTAAAAAAAAAAAAAAGAAAGAAAGAAAGAAGAGAGCAACCAAACCAAAAAACAAATCCACCAATGATAACAAGTGCTAAAAACTACAGTAAAAAAAAAAAACAAATAAAATACAGCCAGACAGAACCCTAGGACAAATGGTAAAAGCAAAGCTATAGAGACAAACACACAGAAGCATACAAATACACACTCACAAGAAGAGAAAAAGGGAAAAAATATATATATATCATTGCTCCCAAAGTCCACCTCCTCAATTTGGGGTGATTTGTTGTCTATTCAGGTATTCCGCAGATGCAGGGTACATCAAGTTGATTGTGGAGATTTAATCCGCTGCTCCTGAGGCTGCTGGGAGAAATTTCTCTTTCTCTTCTTTGTTCGCGCAGCTCCTGGGGTTCAGCTTTGGATTTGGACCTGCCTCTGCATGTAGGTCGCCTGAGGGCGTCTGTTCTTCGCTCAGACAGGACAGGGTTAAAGGAGCAGTTGATTCAGGGGCTCTGGCTCACTCAGGCTGGGGTGAGGGAGGGGTACGGAATGCGGGGCGAGCCTGCAGCGGCAGAGGCTGGCGTGACGTTGCACCAGCGTGAGGCGCGCCGTGTGTTCTCCCGGGGAAGTTGTCCCTGGATCATGGGACCCTGGCAGCGGCGGGCTGCACAGGCTCCCTGGAGGTGAGGTGTGGAGAGTGACCTGTGCTTGCACACAGGCTTCTTGGTGGCGGCAGCAGCAGCCTTAGCGTCCCATGCCCGTCTCTGGGGTCTGCACTGACAGCCGCGGCTCACGCCCGTCTCTGGAGCTCCTTTAAGCGGTGCTCTTAATCCCCTCTCCTCACGCACCAGGAAACAAAGAGGCAAGAAAAAGTCTCTTGCCTCTTCGGCAGCTCCAGACTTTTTTCCGGACCCCCTCCCGGCTAGCTGTGGCGCACTACCCCCCTTCAGGCTGTGTTCACGCCGCTAACCCCAGTCCTCTCCCTGGGATCCGATCTCCAAAGCCCGAGCCTCAGCTCCCAGCCCCCGCCCGCCCCGGCGGGTGAGCAGACAAGCCTCTCAGGCTGGTGAGTGCTGCTCCGCACCGATCCTCTGTGCGGGAATCTCTCCGCTTTGCCCTCTGCACCCCTATTGCTGCGCTCTCCTCCATGGTGCCGAAGCTTCCCCCCTCCGCCACCCACAGTCTCCACCCACGAAGGGGCTTCCTAGTGTGTGGAAACCTTTCCTCCTTCACAGCTCCCTCCCACTGTTGCAGGTTCCATCTCTATTCTTTTGTCTGTTTTTTCTTTTGCCCTACTCAGGTACGTGGGGAGTTTCTTGCCTTTTGGGAGGTCTGAGGTCTTCTGCCAGCATTCAGTAGGTGTTCTGTAGGAGTTGTTCCGCATATAGATGTATTTCTGAAGTACACGTCTTACTCTTCCGCCATCTTGAAGCTCCTCCGCTGATGTTTTTAAAAGGAAGTTAGGGACTTCCCTGGTGGCGCAGTGGTTAAGAATCTTCCCGCCAATGCAGGGGACACAGGTTCGATCCCTGGTCCGGGAAGATCTCACATGCCGCGGAGCAACTAAGCCCATGCGCCACAGCTACTGAACCTGCGCTCTAGAGCCCGCGAACCACAACTACTGAAACCTGCGCGCCTAGAGCCCGTGCTCTACAACAGGAGAAGCCACCGCAATGAGAAGCCTATGCACTGCAACAAAAAGTAGCCACCGCTGACTGCAACTAGAGAAAGCCCACACACAGCAATGAAGACCCAACACAGCCAAAAATAAATAAATTTATTAAAAAAAAAAAAAAGGTAAGTTAGGCAAAGAGGACACCACTATATGTTTCTTGAGATTCCTTGGAAATAGAAGAGGCTGCTGTAGGAATAGACAGAGGAAGAGAAGTTGGGAGTTGAAGAAGAGCTGGAAGTTGAAAGAATAAACTCACAAGCACTTCCTAAGAAGTGAATATGCAGAGGGTACTATAATCACAAACACATAAAAGCAAACATTACAGAAAAGAAAACCATCAGGAGGTTTCAAAAAGAGGATGAAAAGCAAGAGGGCTAGAGCAGAGCTCTAGGAAGCAGTAATCAAGGGAATAGTGGGAAGTGGTACCTCCAAAATAGACATTCAAAAATAGACACTTAAAAAGTTAAGTCTTATTCTCAGATTGAATACTGAGGAACAATGGAAAAAAGACAATGTTGCCACTGGCACTGGCTTAATACTTCCTTTAATAAGAACAGTACAGTGGGGCAAACGTACTCTTTTGGCTGACAAATAGGATTTTAAAGTTAATGGGGTCCTAAATGGAAGTTTAGAGTGATTCACTCATATACCAATAATTGTGGATCGAGGTATATTTTGGAAAGGCTATACTGTAGTTAACCTAACATTAAAGTTATTGATAAATAGAATTTTTTTATTGAAGTATAGTTGATTAACAATGTTGTGTTAGTTTCAGGTATATGATAAGTAGAATTTTACTAATCCTCCAAATATTTGAGATGACATAGAACAGGGTAAAAAGAGAAAAAAATTTTTAAGTTAAACAAGTGAGATTCAAGACAAAAAGAAAAAAATTAGACCATCAAAGCTTGTGACTTACAGATTTTTGGACTTCCTTTAATAGGAAACTTCACAATCATTTCCTGGGGATTTGTGCAGATGAAAACAAATGGAGAATCAGATTCTTGACTCATGTCTGGATACTGTGAAATATAAAAATAAAAAGTTCAGGCTAGTTGGAACAAATTTTGAATTTCAAGGAGATCAAAGGATGTCCCAGAATCCACCTCAACATTCTGATAATAGTACTCTCCATTACACAGTCAGGTAAAGAGGATTGTGCTCAATAAGCAAGAACAAACCTTCAACTTTCCCCAGGCTTTAGCACAGTATTCTCATACAGTCTTTTGCCCACCATCTGTGACTTCCTATAATGGAAACAACTTCTTAAAAAAAGATGCCTGACATCTTCCCAGAGAATCAAAACTGACTAGTCTTTCAATATAAGTGACTGTGAGTTGGGAGATTCAGAGGTCTCCTTCAGGAACATCAGGCACCCCCAGGTTCAGCTCAAGTGAAACAGTGGAAGATTTAAGAAAAATAGAACATTTGTGGAAATTCTGCCAGAAACAATCAACAGAGCCCTTCTCTCACTAAAGGGAAGGAAGATGATTCACTCTGAAAGGTATGAACATGCCAAAGTTGTTTTGCGGGATGCATTCCAGACTCACTTAGGGTGAAAAGGTAATGGTAGAGCAATTCTGAAAATAATTTAGAAGCCTCCTTTGGATCTCATATCACAAAACAAATCTGTGTGAATACTTAGGACTTTTACTCTTTCTGCAAAGACAGACACAGAACATGGAGTAAGACTATCTGGCCACACAATCACAACTTAAGGAACAACTGAGGTTGGCAGTAAGTGCTCTCTAGCAATGCCCAACTGACCTGGTATTTCATTATTTCCTATCTTGGGATGTCTTGTGTTTAGCATGTTGGATAAATACGACTCAAAAGCTGACTATGGCTGTGGGTCAGACTTCATCACTGGAGGAGCCTTTCTCCTAGTAATTAAAAAGTATGAAATTATTTTCCACTCTTATTCACCTGTTAAGATGTGTCCTCTAAGACATGAAAGGCTTTAAAGTAAAAATGAGGCTTCAGTAAAATAAATAAGAAAATTCAAATGTCTCTGTAACTAGTGGAAGCATAAACAGGTAACTTCTTTACTGACTACTCTGTCCTAATGCTGTGAAGAAACAGAAGGGATTTACAGTGGCTTTTAGTCCTGCCCACATACCATGGGTTTCTGTGTGGGACAGGTGTGGCATGTACTTTGATAAAACATAGCTTAATATCAAGTATCAGCCACATTTATATTCACAGGCACTCACAATTATATTCACATGAACATTCAAAATGCTCATGGTAGAAAATAAAGACTAAAGATGGAAGGAGAAACTTTCTTCTTTCCTTATCCTTTGGATCTTTAGAATGCAAAGAAAAGCAGGGTCAGCTGTTACTGTTGAGGTGCTCTGGGACAAATAAAACCAGAGGCTGCCATCAATTTCTTTAAACCTAATTCTACAGAGGCCAGAGCAGCAACAGTCACCATTCACATCTCTTCGATTTTCCTGCTCTCTCTTCTCTGTGTCTTAGAGAGTGTCAAGGCAGAGGACAAACCTGCCAGGACTTCACAGCTCTGCTTTTCCAAAACGACAAGCCATTTCACTCCTCTTTCTTCCACATCAATAAATGTTCTCTCTCTACTGGATCAATCCCATTAACAAACATCCTTTCTATAATGTCTGCCGTAAAACAGAAACTCCCCAGACCCCACGTTCTCCTCCAGCTGCTGCTCCATTTCTCAGATTCCTTTCAAAACAAGATTCATTAAAAGATTATCTATACACTCTGCCTCAAATTCGTCTCCTTCTGTTTGTTCTTGAATTCACTATAGAGAGGCTTTCACTCCCATCACTCCACCAAAACTTCTTGTAAAGGTTATCGTTCACTTCCATGCTGCCAAATCAAACGATCAATTCTCAGTTCTCATCTTAACTGATTTATGTAGAACTTGACAGAATTCTCCTCTCCCTCTTTCTTGAGCACATTCCTCACTTTGCTTCCAGGATACAATTCTCCTTCCGATGTTGCTTCTTCACTGACTGCTCCTCATTTCCCCATCCTTTAAATGCTGGAGTACTTCAAGAGTCAAACCTCAGACCTCATCTCTCTCTACATTCACAACCTTGGCTATTTCCTTCAGTCTCAAAGTTAAAAAATAAGGTCCTGAATTTGTAACTAGGAGAGGTGATCAATGTTAACTAAACTTATTGTGGTAATCATTTTGCAATATATAGATCATATATCAAATCTTCATGTTGTACAACCTTAAACTAATACAATGTTATATGCAATTATATCACAATAAAACAGGAAAAAAATAAGGTCCTGTAAATATAAATCAATACCACAATGAGATACCACTTTACTCTCACTAGGATGACTTATTATAAAACCAAACGAAAATAAAAAACAGGAAAAATAACAAGCATGGGTAAGGATGTGAAGAAACTGGAACCCTCATGCATTGCTGGTGTGAATGTAAAACGGTGCAGTTGCTGTGAAAAACAGTTTGGTGGTTCTTTTAAAAGTTAACCGTAAAAAAAAAAAAAAAAAAAAAAAGTTAACCGTAGAATGACCGTATGATCCAGCAATTCTACTTCTAGGTATATACTCAAAAGAACTGAAAGTAGGGATTCAGATATTTGTACACCAATGTTCACTGCAGCATTATTCACAATAGCCAATGGTTTCCACAATCCAAATGTCTAACGATAGATAAATGGATAAACAAAATATGGCATATACATACAATGGAATATTATTATGCCTTAAAAAGGAATGAAATTCTGATACATGCTACAACATGAATGAACCTAGAAAAATTATGCTAAGTGAAATAAACCATACACAAAAGGACAAATATTATACGAATCTACTTATGTGAGATACTTAGAATAGACAAATTCGGGAATTCCCTGGTGGTCCAGTGGTTAGGACTTGGTGCTTTCACTGCCAGGGCTGGTGTACTATCCCAGGTCGGAGAACTAAGATCCCACAAGCAAAAAAAGATAAATTCATACAGAAAGGAAGTATAATAGAGGTTACTAGGGGCTGGGGGAAGGAGGAAAGAGGAGTTAGTATTCACTGGGTACAAAGTTTCTGTTTGAGATGATGAAAACTTCTGGAGATGGACGGTTGCACAACACTGTGAATATACTTAATACGCCTGAATTGTGCAGTTAAAAATAGTTTAAACGGTAAGTTTATGCTATGTATATTTACTACAATAAAAATAAAATAAAATAAAAAATCAAGGTCCTGGGTTTCCTTTCCAAACCTGCCCCTCTCTTAGTCATACCCCTTTAAAATAAATAGCTATTCCATCTTTCTAGTTGTTCACGTCAAAAACCCCACAACCAACCCGCTGGGAAATCCTGTTAGCTCTACCTTCGAAAGATACCCAATAACTCACCACTTCTTAAGACCTCCATTGCTACTTCCCTGGTCCAGGCCATCACAATGTCTCCCTGGATTACCACAATAATTTCCTAATTGGTTTCTCTGTTTCTGCCCTTAACCTCCCTCTTGCCTATTCTCAACACAGCAGCCTGAGCTATTTTTTAAAAATATATCGGATCATGTCACTCCCCTGTTTAAAACTCTCCAATGGCTTTTCATCAGTCAGAATAAAAGACTAAGTCCTCACTATGACCTACAGGTCCCTAGACAATCTGGCCCCCATTTCCTCTCTGATGCCTTCTCCTACTACTCTCCCCACTTTCCACTCCAAGCACACAGGCTTCCTTGTTCCTGCCTCTGGATGTTTGTACTTGCTTACCTCTCTTCCTGGGATGCTTTCCCTGCTAGGTATCTACATGGTTTCCTCTCTCTTTCTTCAGGACTTTGTTTATATGTCAACTTCGTAGTGGGTCTTCTGGCACTCTTAACCCCCATCTCCTACCTTATTTTTTTTCTACAGCACTTACCATCATCTGATACTATGTAATTCACTTACTTAAATTTTTAAATTTGGACTTTCCTTACTAGGATAAAAGCTCCACAAAGGCAGGGATCTTTTGTCTGTTTCGTTTACTCCTCAGCACCTAGAATCATGCCTGGCACATAGTAGGCAATCAATAAATATTTGTTGGATGAAAGAACAAAAAAATTTACCAACTTGTGCTTTTAAGTTATCTTAACCATGCTAAATATGCACATGCTGGGAACTGGACACTCTTAGGACTAAACTCTAGATAAAAGCAGGTGCTACTCTGTAACCTGTTATCCCTCAAGCTAAATTAGAACTTTTGTGTCTTGGCAAATGGCCAGTAAGGCCCTATGTTTAATGAAAACTACCCTGACATATATTAACAGAGTAAAGAAATGTCAAATAATGGGAAAAAATGATGGATAAATGAAATTATAGAACAAGAGGTTCCTTGGACCCATTCATGCCTTACAATAAAAACTAAAATCAACTTTCCCAGCTGAATCTAAATGCAAGTTTCATGTGAATATTCCTTTTCCCAAGGTCTATCACTAAACTTCAGGAGGCTTACAAGAAACAGAGCTGAAGTGCAAAGAAGCCTACAGGAATAAAGAAAAGTAAGGCCTATGTGTTGGGAGAAGGGATTATTTTTCACGGTAAAATGCATTAAAGCAAAGTCAGCTTGGCAGAGCCTCAGCACCTGCAAAAAAGTATAATCTCTGCAACTGGGTCTTAGACATGACAGACCACATTAAACACCAACAAGACTTACAAGAAAGGGATTTTTGGTTTGAAAGTCAAAAGACTAAAATGCAGCTGACTCAAAGAAAGAGTAAATTAAGAAAAAGGAGGGTCATATTTGTGAAGAACGTGAATAAACTCTCGATGTCATATCCAATTTAGAGAGGATGCTAGACTAAGGGTCACTGAGATGGCACAACAGATAGGATAGGGAATGTGGGTTATAAGACCAAGCAACTCAAAGCAACCATTTAAATTCAGTAATAGACTCCTCAGGACACTGCTGTTCTTGCCTTCAATAACATGACTCCTGGGCTTCCCTGGTGGCGCAGTGGTTGAGAATCCGCTTGCCAATGCAGGGGACACGGGTTCGAGCCCTGGTCTGGGAAGATCCCACATGCCGCGGAGCAACTAGGCCCGTGAGCCACAATTACTGAGCCTGCGCGTCTGGAGCCTGTGCTCCGCAACAAGAGAGGCCGCGACAGTGAGAGGCCCGCGCACCGTGATGAAGAGTGGCCCCCGCTTGCCACAATTAGAGAAAGCCCTCGCACAGAAACGAAGACCCAACACAGCCATAAATAAATAAATAAATAAATAAAATAAAAATTAAAAAAAAAAAAAAATTAACATGACTCCTATCACCTGGTTTCCAGCCTGACGATTGCGGGAGGTGGGCCTACTCTTCTTTCATGCCTCATAAGTTTCATAGCTGTCTAACACAACAGATAATTAACTACTAAACAGCCATTTTCTTCTTCAATCCAGAGGGAAATTGTTCACCAGTCATCTAGAAAACATTTCTCTTGCCATTTTCATAAGAGAAAAAAAAAGTTTAGTGGTTTTTGGCAACCACTACTGACTCAGAGCCAAGTGGGCATTTTCACCAACTCCACAAGCCTCCATTTAATCCTCGTACTGAAATGATCAGAAAGTCCTAAATGATGTCACTCTTCCCAACAAATCCCCAGATGACTTATATGTAAATCTTACACCTGTCTCCAGAGGACTAACAGCTAAAGCAAGCATTTAAGAAGAAACTCATTGACAAAGAACATATATTTGCTGTCGGTTTTCTTGGTCTGAACTTTGAGGAACTAGATAGGACATGAAATCAGGCTCTGAAATCTAGTTAGCTGAAAACCAACTCCAAGAAGATTGAGGTGATAATACTCAGAAAGAGAGAAGGAACTGAGTATGATAAAAAGGCCACAAGCACAACAGATCCAAAGAAGCATATCCTGAAAGCAACTGCGTTCTCTGATAAATAGTTCTCATTAAAAAAAAACATAGTTCTCATTTTCCTTCAAAGCAATTCAAGGTGTTTACAGGATAACTAGTACCTTGGGCCCCACTATACTGGAGGATAAGAGTTTTCTCACATCAGAGTTAACATATTGATCATGATACTTTGATGAGATGACTACTGCATATTTGACTGGAGTTGGATAAAGATCATGCCAATTGGCCCTAAGTGGGATAGCTGAACTCATGTACCAGTACCCAGTGCAAATTATGTGCCTAGTAGCAAATACAGAGGGTTCCAGCTCAATGCTACAGAGACCATCCATATTTGCTCCAGGTAAGAGGAATAAGGGATAAGCAAGATGCAGCTTTTGGGTCTTCCAGACACTTGTGGAAGGTGAGCTGGTTGAAGCCACACAGCATTGGTATCTTGGTCCCAGTGTGACTTTCTGTGCCCTCGGGAATCTTATCTATACTGAAATCTCCACACACAAAAGAACCCAAGAACTTATATTTTCTCTAAAATTAACCTCATAGATTTTCTGCCCTGATTCTTCAAGACCTAAGTGGGAATCACCCATTCATGACAATTATTTTTGTGGTTTTTTGTCGTTGTTGTTGTTTTTTCATGACAATTTTTTTTGGTCTTAATTTGCATATAGCAGGCTTTCACTCCAACTTAAACTAGTAAGAACCAAAAGAAAATTGCTCTTAATTAAAGATGCTACATTGTAAGGTCCTTAACCATTCAAATCTACCCTAATATCTCAGAATGCTAAGACTCCTCTTGTGTTAAGTGCTCTGCCAATTTTAGATTTTTATCTCCCAATGGCTCGTCTGACTCAACTGAGAACAACTACTGAGGGAGAGCTCAGCGAATCCTTTGACACGAGTTAACATATCAAGGTAAGATCATTATCAAGTAATATAGTGTTATTAACAGCAACAATATCTCTTTATCAAATAACATGTGTTTTAGAACAAAACAGATTAAAATATTTTTAAAAGTCCAAATGGAAAATCATAGAAAAACTGATTTTTGTATGGTGATCACATACTACAGAACATCTCTCCTTTACTGCTACAATACAGGCTTCCTTTGCCACACAGCTCCTTTATTTTAAAAAGTCATTTTCCTTAAAAGAAAATTCTCTTCTTATGTATACCCCATCTAGACTAATGGTACTACCATTTAGCCCCTCACCACAGCCAGAAACCAAAGTTTATCTTAGACTTCTTTCTCTCACCCTTCACATCCAATCAAATCACCAAGTCCTATAGACTTTATCTCCTAAACATTTCAAACATCTGTTCCTTTCTTTCCAACTCAACTGCCAGAGCATTGTTGCTGGCCTCCATCATGCCTCCACCTGGACAATCATGATAATTTCCTAACTCATCTACTTGTTTTCAGGCTTGCCTCATCCAGTCCATCTTTCCTGCTGCTGCCAGAACAATCTTTCTAAAATGTACATCTTATTATCTTATTACATCACTTACATGGTTGCTTTCAGAATACAAGTCAAATTCTTTAACATAGCATTTAAGGCTTTTCATATATCAACCAGTGCCTGCCCCTCAATTTATTGTCACCACCGTTAAGTGAACACCTACTAAGTGCCAAGCTATATGCTAGGACACTGGAGACAACAAGGTGAGCTGACACAGATGGTGACCTAAAGGAACTACATGTGAACATATAATTACCAAAAAGAAAAAAAAAAAAGGTTAAAAATGTAAAAAGAAATATGAACACAGTAGCCCAGAGAAGGAAGTGATTAATCCTGTCAGGGAGGAAATGGGTTGAGGTCAGAGAAGACTCTACAGGAGACAGGGACACCTGAGCTCTTTCAAAGAATGAATAGAACTCTCATGGGGGACAAAAGCATGGAGACATAGGAAGGTATATCCAACCTGGATGACAAGTGTCTAGTCACTAGACTTCCCACCTTCAGTCTCTTCACTGCAATCCATCTTCCACATTGCTGCCAGATTCATTTTCTGGCTCCGATGACCTTCAAAACACCCCTACCCAATCCCACAACGGACTAGAGAAAGAAGTCTTACCTCTGTAGCCTATCACTCAAAGCTATCTACCATCTGACCACAACATACCTTTCCATTCAACAAAGTGGTTTGCTATTATTCTCCATACAGGCCCATGACTTTCTACCTCACATTACTCCCTCTCCCTTAGAATATGCTTTCCTACCATGGAAGGAGGAAGACTTGAACAGCAACCCCAATTCTACCATTTACTGACTGACAGTACGCAAGTTATCTTAACTCTGAGTCTTAAGTTCTCTTATCTCTAAAAGAGGAGTAATGATACCTTGCTTGGTATCAAGTTGTTGTGAGGATTAGAAAATAACATATGTAATAGGTCTGGCACATAATAACTGATCAAAAAGTGATAGATTTTATCATTAATACGCTTCAAGGCTAATTCAAAAGCCACATTCCTAAGATGTTCAACATTGCTAATTATTAGAGAAATGCAAATCACAACTACAATGAACTACCACCTCACACCAGTCAGAATGGCCATCATTAAAAAGTCTACAAATAACAAATGCTGGAGAGGGTATGAAGAAAAAGGAACCCTCCTACACTGTTGGTGGGAATTTAAGTTGATGCAGCCACTATTCAAAACAGTATGAGGTTCCTCAGAAAACTAAAAACAGAATTACCATATGATTCAGCAATGCCACTCCTGGGCACGTACCTGGACAAAATCATAATTCAAAAAGATACATGCACTCCTATGTTCATAGCAGCACTATTTACAATAGCCAAGACGTGGAAACAACCTAAATGTCCACTGACAGATGAGTGGATAAAGAAGATGTGGTACATACATATTATACAACGGAGTACTACTCAGCCATAAAAAAGCAAAATAATGCCATTTGCAGCAACATGGATGCAACTAGAGATTATCATACTAAGTGAAGTAAGTCAGAAAGAGAAAGACAAATACCGTATGATATCACTTTTATGTGGAATCTAAAATATGGCACAAGTGAACCTACCTACGAAACAGAAACAGACTCACAGACATAGAGAACAGACTTGTGGTTGCCAAGGGGGAGGATGGCTGGGGGACGGATGGACTGGGAGTTTGGGGTTAGTAGACACAAACTATTACATATATTGGGTTGGCCAAAAAGTTCGTTCGGGTCGTCCAGTGACATTGTACAAAAACCCGAACGAACTTTTTGGCCAAACCAATAGAATGAATAAACAACAAGGTCCTACTGTATAGCACAGGGAACTATATTCAATATCCTGGGATAAACCATAATGGAAAAGAATATAAAAAAGAATGGATATATGTGTATAACCGAGTCACTCTGCTATACAACCAAAATTAACACAACATTGTAAATCAACTATACTTCAATAAAAAAATAAATTTTAAAAAATATATAGGGACTTCCCTGGTGGCACAGTGGATAAGAAACTGCCTGCCAATGCAGAGGACACGGGTTCGAGCCCTGGTCCGAGAAGATCCCACATGCTGCGGAGCAACTAAGCCTGTGTGCCACAACTACTGAGCCTGCACTCTAGAGCCCGCAAGCCACAACTACTGAGCCGATGTGCCACCACTACTGAAGCCCACACGCCTAGAGCCCGTGCTCCACAACAAGAGAAGCCACTGCAATGAGAAGCCACCTTACCGCAGCTAGAGAAAGCCCATGCGCAGCAAGGAAGACCCATCGCAGCCTAAAATGAATAAACAAATTTAAAAAAAAGAATATATATATAAACGGCTAGTAAATATTTGAAGAGAAGATAAATGTCACCAATGATCAGGAAAATTAAATGAAAGTAACAAAATATGTTTTCACCACTTTATTAGCAGAAATTAAATTGATCATTATTATTATTATTAATTTTTTTTTTTTTTTGGCTGTGTTGGGTCTTTGTTGATGCACGCGGGCTAAGCAGCGAGTGGGGGCTACTCTTCGTTGCAGTGCCCGGACTTCTCATGGGGTGGCTTCTCCTGTTGCAGAGCACAGGCTCTAGGCACGCGGGCTTCAGTAGTTGTGGCACTCAGGCTCAGCAGTTGTGGCTCGCGGGCTCTAGAGCGCAGGCTCAGTAGTTGTGGCACACGGGCTTAGTTGCTCCGCGGCATGTGGGATCTTCCCGGAGCAGGGCTCGAACCTGTGTCCCCTGCATTGGCGGGTGGATTCTTAACCACTGCGTCACCAGGGAAGCCCTAAATTGATTATTAATAACCAGTTTTGGTCAGGGTATTGGTATAGGAAAGACTCACACCATCGGTGGAATTTTAAATTAGATCCCTCTTTAAGAATGGTAACTTACCAGTTTGTATCAAAGTTTAAATGTATGTATCTTAGACCCTTAAGTTCCACTTCTCAGAATCTATCCTGAAGAAATACTGAGTCCCCGTAGGGAAAACAAAAAAAAAAGCCACATTTTGAAGTCTTCCTCCCACCTGGAAGCAACCTTTCCCTCCTTTAAATTCCTCAGAGGCAGTCCTTACTTCTCTTAAGACAGTTATCTTTGCTTTTTATTTTGTATTTGGTTGTTTACAAATTTGGTTGTATACATATCTTATCTACCTAGTGGTCTTTCAAACATTCTGAGGACAGAACCCATGGCTGATTCACCTTTTTATTTCTCTTAGGTCTAAAACAATGTCTGATTTATGGTAGGCACTCAAGTGTTTACTGATCTATAAATAATTAAGAAAATCTTAAGAATTATAAGTTCATTTTCAGATGTAAAGCTAAACATTAAAGAATTTACATAAATGCACAAGAGTGTTAATATTCCCTTCTTCTCTTCAGGATAAGAAACAGAAAGCATGGGACTTCCCTGGTGGCACAATGAGAGCCTTCTCAAGCCACCGCAATGAGAAGCCTGCGCACCGCAACGAAGAGTAGCCCCCGCTCGCCGCAACTAGAGAAAGCCCGCATGCAGCGACAAAGACCCAATGCAGCCATATAAATAGATAAATACATTTTTTAAAAAATTTTAAAAAAAGAAACAGAAAGCATAATGCTTCCCGGATTATTTAAAAATGAGCATGGCTGTCCTCAACTCATCAAGTGGGCACTTGACACCCAGGTTGCAAACAACTCTAAAGACAGTCTGTTCTGACCTAGAAACTCAAGTAAATATTCCAGTCTTCGTGGGAATTCTGAAAATACATCCCCTGTCTCCCTCAAATGAGCTATGATGTTAAAGAACTGCTTAGGGTTGGGCTAGCTGTTGCAGACACACAGTTCCCCCCTTTGCTGGGTCTCAGATGCAGCCCTCACAATCCCTTAGGAATCATACATTTTAGGTCTATGAATTGGCAGGTTTTCTTAGTAAAACAGAGAGGACGTTTTCACATAATTTAAAAGAGAATTTGGGGACTCTGCATTTTTCAACGCCAATGCCTGGTTTGAATACTGACTATTATTTCCTTCATTCTCTAATTTCTCATCTCTCAGACAATCCTTTGGTGATAGAAACCGATGATTTCCACACATAAAGTGATATAAACAATCTTCCTGAAGATCTGTATCGCATGGATACTCATATAAAAAGGAACAAGTAATACTCTCTTCCCCACCGGAAGACAGTAATTCTTTTGCTGATGTCAATTTGTAGGCACCCAGCAGTAGAACTGCCTCAGCGTAATTCCTTAAATACAGGATCTTGGCTATTACAAAAGCCGTAAGATCAAATGGACTAAAAGGTCAGTAAGCTGGCAGGAGAAGAATGGATTCAGTACAAAAGAAGTAGAATAATCAATGACCTCAGAGATTTCAGACAAATCAGATTTTCTATTGAAGGCAGAGATATAAATAGCACAAACACAATACAGACACATAGAAACAAAAGCCACCAACTCAACTTTCTGTTTGACAACTTGTTAGGTCTAGAGAACTGTTCAAACCACAGCTGCTAATGGTTATGGATTTGGCAATCAAAATGTCTTTGTTAAAAAAAAGGTTTTAACTGCCTTACTATTGAGGTTACAAACCACAGCCTTGATGCATTGTTGCAGTCAACATCCTCCCTGCTGTTTTTGAGAGCTTACATCTGCTGCTGGCAGATAAAACCCTGGCAAGGCATGGGCTTCTTCCAGGGCAGTACAGGAGAAGTTTTAACTAGATGGCTCTCATCTACCTTTCTTTCCTGAGTTGAGCCTACAGCCTTTGCTGTATCATTCCTACCTTGTTTAGGTAGATCCCCTGCCATTACTCAGGAGGACTGATGGTCTAGCAGGATTTTTTTCTGGCACAAATCGGCCATGCCAGCCATACTACTTTTAGAAGATAAAAGGAAGATGAGTTCTTAGCTCAGGGGAAAGCACTTTAAGCACATATTTTTAAAGCCACTTACAGTGTGCTGCACTTGATTTTAAACAACCACTAATAAAACCTTTTCTGTTATTTTTTTTTTTAAGAAACTAAATGATCACACTATGCCAAAAAATAGTGAGGGCTTAGTATATTTTAACTTATCAAAGAAAGGCCAAGAATGAAAGGTCAAGAAGTAAATTACTGAGTTTCTTTGGGGAAGGAAAAAGTTAGGAACAAGATGGAGAATTAAAACATGGTTCCAAGTCACACAGGAGATTAGTTTCAGTTGAAATAAAAATTACTAGATCCACACTGGTTTTCAAAGAAAATACGGGACTTCCCTGGTAGTCCAGAGGTTAGGACTCCGCACTACCACTTCAGGAGGCTCGGGTTCGATCCCTGGTCAGGGAACTAAGATCCCGCAGGCCCCGCAGTGCAGCCAAAAAAGTTAAAAAAAAAAAAAAAAAAGGAAAATGCAATTCAGCTGGGTGACGAGGAATGAGTGTGAAGATGCAGAAAGAAGACGTAAGTCAGGAAACTGTTTAACTGTTTCCTGGATCATTCTCCCTCAGTGAACTGACCTATGAGGACAAAAAAACCCAAACATACTTAGGCTAGCACTTGCTAACTATGTATATACCACAAGATACCAGTATGCAAATATGTTGGTGGGGGCTGTTGTGGTCAGAAAGGTATGAGAACACTGCATATTACATCCACCAGATAAATCAGAGAATTGTATCAGAGTCAAAATGCACACCAGCACATTCAGGGCTCTGAGAAATTCTGCAGTGAACAAATTTGTTTAATCCAAATAAATTTTCCAAATGTGTGTGTCAACAGAAACCCCTCACCCCCCTTTCTTTCCAGAGAACACCTATGCCATGGAATAGTTTGGGGAATGCTAGTCTAGGGGTATTACTCCTAAACTCTCAACTCATTCTTGAAAAGACGAGAACAACATTGGCAAAACAGACTAAGCAATCACAATTCTTACATCACAGAACCCTAGCTCAGAGACAGGTAGATTACCAAAGGTGCTCGAGACATTTTCCAAAAGACAGCCAAATACCAAAGCTACGACCTTTAAATGTGGTAAGATCCTTACTCAATAAATAATCCCCAAATAGGGCTAATATCAATTCTGAATACATTCATGTGCTACTCTCAAACACAGAAAAGAAACAATGGGGAAAAGCCACAGAAAAGCTGACCATAGGGAAAATGGATATGGGACTCCTGTATGATGAAACCTCGTGGCTTTTGGCATTTTAGGATATTCTAATGTCATACACATCAGGGAAATTCATAGAGTTGCCAAGACCTCCATCTGGGAACATATGGGAGGATTCCTACACTTCTATGTGCTGCCCTCAGCATCCTCAGGATAAAAGACAGAATATAAGCTCAGGTAGGAGTATCATGCTGACCTGAAAGAGAGGTACCCTTGAGAAACCAAAAAGATTTGTTTTGTTAATTATATTTCTAATTCCCATAAGCCTTGTGGTACTCTATAGATTAGGATTACAGCCCCCTACCCTTCTCAACACAAATTTGTGGCAGAAAGAAGACTGGTTAACTGCCTAGAAATTGAATTCATTTGACCTTGTATCAAGTCGTGGTCTGCTTGATAAACAAATGAGAAAGTAAGGGAAGGCCCCTGGCCAAAACACCGCCCACACTGCCAGATGCTCCTCAGTTCTCTTTTAGAATGCAAATATCCTCATAAGAAAATATAATACATCAAGTGATACTAAGCTCTTCATGAGTCTCTAAAACTGTAAAGCCTACACCAATGTAAGGAATTTTTACAATTATTACTTCTAGAATGAAAAAAAGGGAGGAGAGGAAAGAAGACATTGAAAAAAATCAGCAAAAGGTCCATAGATAGATAGAACAGGCACAAGGTTGTGGAAAACAAAGGGCCTCCATGTATCTACACTTTTGCCTAGGTCTAGATCAGGTACTAAGAGCAGAACAAAAGGGTTGGAGTCAAAATTCACACTTTGTTATACGGCAGAAACTAACACACCATTGTAAAGCAATTATACTCCAATAAAGATGTTAAAAAAAAACACAAAATTCACACCAAAACGCGAGCACTGTACTCCTATACATAAAGTAATCAGAAAGGGGCTGAGGAGGCAATCCACAAGAAAATGAAAGACAGAAAACTAGAGGGACTTCCCTTGTGGTCCAGTGGTTAAGATTGTGCTCCCAGTGCAGATCCCTGGTCGGGGAACTAAGATCATGCATGCCGCACGGCGCGGCATAAAAAAAAAAAGAATAGAGACAGAAAACTAGAGGGATAATAATTACTGGCTAAAACCTGTGAGGAATGAACAGAGGGAGTGAGATGGATGGGAACAGTATTTTGTTTTGTTTTGTTTTTTTAAAGCAGACACTGGGACTTCCCTGGTGGCGCAGTGGTTAAGAATCCGCCTGCCAATGCAGGGGACACGGGTTCGAGCCCTGGTCCGGGAAGATCCCACATGCAGCGGAGCAACTAAGCCCGTGTGCCACAACTACTGAAGCCCGTGTGTCTAGAGCCCGTGCTAAGCAACAAGAGAAGCCAGTGCAACGAGAAGCCTGCGCACCGCAATGAAGAGTAGGCCCCGCTCACCGCAACTAGAGAAAGCCTGCGTGCAGCAACAAAGACCTAATGCAGCCAAAAATAAATAAATAAATAAATAAATAAATAAATAAATAAATAAATACACCTATTTAAAAAAAAAAGCAGACACTAATAGCAGTAATGAAAGGCACAGAAGAGTCTGCAAAGCAAAGAATTTACTGAGAAAATTAAGCTGAAGAATATGTTCTTAAGCACAGTGATGGAACCGCTATTGCGTAAAGTAACTGTTCAAAAAACAGGAAAACCATACTGTTAGGTAAGACTTTTTAGGCTTTAAGGATGGACTTTCCCACTTTGGATTCCTGCTAGACTAAACATAAGGTTCTAAATTTCAAGAATTTTCCAATTAAGCTAAAGTCCTTCAGCTCCCTCTGCTGTTCAAAAATGTACTCTAGTTACATCAGTTCAATCCTCAGTAATCAAAATAAATAAAAATACATACATACAATATGTACATACAAACACACACACACACCCAAAGCTGGCACGGTCCAGGCAATCAGAGTTCAAACATACTTGTCTTTCATGAATTCTCTGGTCTGGACCAAACGTTCCAGAGTAAGTAATAACAAATTCTACCATTCCCACTACCTAATTGAAATAATTCAAGGAATAACGCAGGATTTCTTTGCCAAGAGCAGAAGTTTTATTAAGGGATGAGGACTCTACACTATTAGCTGGATTGTGGCAATAGCTTTTTAGGCAGAAATGTATATGTACCAGTCCTCCACACACTAGGAACCAAAGCATCACTAAACTTTTTCCATTTCTCCCATGGTCTTTTCTCTCCCCAACATTCCCTCCTTAGAAGATTCTCCTCACATGTCTAAATTCAGTTTCTAGCTCCTTACTATATACAGGATACTCTGAGTTGAAGGACCTACAGGTCAGCTACTGTGGCAAACAAAGCATCTGTCCCAGAGAAATACTCTTTACTCACCTGATTCTTAAATTGCTTCTGGGACAAGCAGTCAGTTAGGTCCACACAGCCCAGAAGACAACCTGATGGATAGTCATTGGGAAATTCCACATCTAAATCGAGAATAACAGAAGGATTACATAAATTTCTTCTTTGTGATCCTGGAACTCACAAATCTGTCTTCAATTCTGAACAAATCGCTTTCTCTATTATCTATTTATGGACATAAGGAAAACAATGAGGCTTTTTACTTGGCACAACTGTTTGTATTTTAGCAAAACATTTAGTGAGTAGCTGGCTTAGTCCACTATCCACATCCTAAACTATAGGAAAAGAAGCCTCATACCATTGAAGTTCAAGGACCCCACAACTTCACTTGAAACAAATCAATTCCACTATACCCAACTGGATCAGACTAGAGTTTGGTGGTGACGGGTTCTGGAAACAAGCTTGAGGTGTCAAGAGAAAAACATAAAAATGCAGTTAAGAAACATAAGAATGTCAAAACATGAATTTTAAAGAACCCAGGGACTTCCCTGGCGGTCCAGTGGTTAAGACTCTGCACTTCCACTGCAGAGGGCGTGGGTTCGATCCCTGGTCAGGGAACTAAGATCCTGAATGCTGCAGGTGCACACCCCCCCAAATAATAATAATAATAAAAATAAAAATAGAGGCTTCCCTGGTGGCACAGTGGTTGGGAGTCTGCCTGCCAGTGCAGGGGACACGGGTTCGAGCCCTGCTCTGGGAGGATCCCACATGCCGCGGAGCAACTGGGTCCGTGGGCCACAATTAATGAGCCTGCGCGTCTGGAGCCTGTGCTCCGCAACAAGAGAGGCCATGATATTGAGAGGCCCGCGCACCGCGATGAGGAGTGGCCCCCGCTTGCCGCAACTGGAGAAAGCCCTCGCACAGAAACGGGGACCCAACACAGCCAAAAATAAATAAATAAATAAATTTTAAAAAATAAAAATAAATAAATAAATAAATAAATAAATAAAGAACCCAGTCATACCAGTCAAAACAGAAACGCATTTTTAAGGAAACATACACTTTTGATTCCTAAAGCTTGGTTTCTTAACTTTTAAAGGTGGTTCTGTAATTATCCTCTCACTTTACCTTCAAAACTACTGTATGGGCTGAATAAGAGGAAGGAAGCCAAGACATCCAAGGGTCAGAAGTGTTTTTTAGGATCCAAACTGAGTGTTTGGGGTGACTGTCAAAACTCACTGCTTAAGTCAACCAACTTTGATCTGTCCAAATCTGAGAGCAGATGTCTATTTGAGTCACTTCCAATAATAAAAAGTCTTATTTGTGGTTGTTCTTCCCAATCTAAAGATCCCAGAATTTATAGTAGTTATTTTACTCTCATAATAAAAAAAATGTAGAAAATTAAGACTAGTTGGTTGATTTCTGGTGTTGGGAACGGATATTTTTATTTGTACTGTTTGGTGAATTAATGTTTTGAACAGCTGTCCATGATTTGCTACTAAACAAACAAACAAACAAACACAAAGTTTAAAGTCCCTTTCAGCCAAAAAAACCCACAAAAAAGCCACAGGAAGAAGGAGGTGAAAGAAGATGAACATCAATGACTTCTCTCCACAAAGTAAGACTGAAATTAGAAGAATATATGGCCGTTACCTTTCCCACGAAGGAGAAGATATGTAGTCTGGAGTTCTGAAACTTCTTGAGGAGAGGGTCTTTTGGCTGTGGCTGCTATCCAAAGTCGTCCTCTATGTGGGGTGTACCAGCTTCTGCCCTCCACCCTTAAACAAATACAAATTTAGTAGAAAGAACCTAAATTTTAGTGTCTTGGAAGATCTCATAACGTACAGCAAATTATCCAGTTGAACCAAGAGATCTATAGATGATACCTCACCAAGAAGGGTATTTTTTGTAAAAAACATTTTTCCTACAATACCTTTCACTTGAGTATAAACCCTGTTCTCTACTTTTCCCTATCATCAGAACAAAGGCAATTCACCTCTCTCAGTTCCTATTTTTTACTTGATCTCTGTAACTCAGAAATGAAGCTTTCACTAGCCTTGGGACTTCCACAGTCCAAATCTTCTATTTTCAAGGCATCCAAGCTGTCCCACAAAAATGAAAATCCTTGCCTTTGAGTCATGAAAGATTTTGTTCATTGTTCTCCAACCTGACAGAAAAATCCTCACCCACACATAACTCCCCAAGAATAGTACTTTCATAATTACCATTTAATAGAATTTAAGTAAATAAAAATGTTTATCATCTTTACTCTAAATTGCAACCACATTCATTTATATTTTCTAAGTATTTTATAAAGGGTTATGTTTTTTGCAGATAATTAAACAATCCATTAGCTAGTCTGAAAGAATCTTTAAGTAGAATAACAAAATGCAATCAAGAGAATGTATTACTGCCTACTTTCCAAGGATTACAAAAAGATGTTTCTCCTTTAGTTCCCACAAAATGAAATAAAGTAGCTTGATGATATAACCCTATTATACTCGCCTTATAAGGGGAAATGGAATTTCTCATACCCTTAGTTTTCCAATATAGATGAATTGGAAGAGTACCAGGCACACAGTGGGTACTCAATAAATGAGGAATGAATCAATATATTTCTCCCTCTCCACCAAATGATCCACAGGGTTACTGGGAGAACGTTCTCACAAATATGGCAGAACCACCCACTTTCTTTCTGTGGGATTAGTGATTGTGGGCTGGGTGCTGTTCATCCTGTTCTTTTCAGTGAGAAAATCTGGATAACACAGATCCAAAACAGGACGAGAGAAAGGTAAACATTCTGATTCCCTCTGCAGAAAGCAAGCTGTTTAGTTTTCTACTTAGGAAAAGGAAGACACCTCAACTGCAGAGAACTGAGTGAGAGGAAGAGACATCTGAGGGCCCAGGTGCCCTGGAGCAGAAGCAGATTCACATGCACTTGTTGTAATGCCACTACGTACCTGGATTATGAAACACTTAGGAGCCACAGAAAGAAAGCCTGACCTTGAAGAGGGGAGAAAAATGGTAACACACCTTCACGAAGGAGGCAAATCTCAACTAACCATGGAAACCACCAAAGTAGAAATGATTGTTCCTAAATTCTGATAATAAATTTTCTTTCAGGAAATAGAGAAATGACTGAGGCTTACAAAGTAAGAGTGGAAAAAGCACTCTGAAAACCTGAACTCTAGTTCCATCTCTGCCATTAACTAGCTTTGTAATTCATAGCAAGCTCCTTTACCTTTGCCGGCTTAGGTGTTCAAGACTGTAATAATTCTCGTCTGATCTACTTCAATACAGCTACTGCTTTGAAAACTGTAAAATTCTATTTAAATATAAATACATAAGGCATTATTATTGTTATGAGTTAGGACCCTCCCAGGGATATAAAATTCTAAGAGATAAAATAAGAAGGAAAAAAGAGGTATCTGCATCCCCACATTCGTTGCAGCATTATTTACAATAGCCAAAACATGGAGACCATGTAAATGTCCATCAATGAATGGATGGATAAAGAAAATGGATGAAGATTATTCAGCCATAAAAGACAATGAAATCTTGCCATTTGCAGCAATATGGATCAACCTTGAAGTATTATGCTAAGTGAAGTAAGTCAGAGAAAGATAAATACTTTATGATCTTACATGTGGAATCTGAAAAAAACAAACTCATAAATATGGAGAACAGACTGGATGAAGGTAGTCAAAAGGTACAAACTTCTAATTATAAGATAAATAAATCCTGGGGATGTAATGTACAGCACGGTGAGTACAGTTAACGATAATGTATTGTATAGTTGTAAGTTGCTAAGAGAACAGATCTTAAAAGTTCTCATCACAAGAAACAAAAAATTTGTAACTATGCAAGGTGATGGATGTTAACCAAATTTATTGTGGTGATCATTTTGCAATATATACATATATATGTAATCATTATGTTGTACACCCCGACGATGTTATATATCAATTATATCTCAATAAAACTGAGAAAACAAGGGAAAACAAACATGTAATAATAAGTGAAAGAAGAAAAACATAAACGTAAATATATATTATGACCTCATTATGTAACAATTTGCACAGGAAAAAGAATATAAATAAATACTCCAAAATGCTAATGGTAGCTGTTTCTAGGTGGTGGAATTATAGATGATCTTTCTTTTTCTAGCTGCTTTTCTGTATTTATCAATTTTCTGTTTACATTTATAAAAGGAAAGAACTATTTTTTACAAGTTGAATTGAGAAGAAACATATGAAACCATGGAATGGTAAGCTATTACCATCACTAACATGTATAATGACTTAACTTTATAATACCTCTACTTATCCCTCACTACTTCCCCCACTTTTTGTAGAAAAGGAATTTGTGGTAAAATAGCTTCTCAATATGGTTACTCAGATTAAAAGATAGATGTACAGATAGAAAAACAAAATCACAGTTAGGCTGGTATCTTTAAAAAACTAATAAATAGGCATAAAAACTTTGTATTTCCAATAGGATCAAACCATTAAGGTTGCTGAGTGATATATTATTGTACAAAGGCAAAGTCAAGAGAAGTTTTCTCAATAGACTTCCTTCCAAAGATGAAAAAACTTATGTTCTATTCTTTATTATGACTAGGACCCTTAGTCCTTCTAACCTCAGTTTTTTTAAGCTATTCAGTAAAGAACAAGTCCATAACATGAATACATTGCTTAAAGTTCTACGTGCTGAAGAGTATTATAAATCATCGCTAGATTGGGAAGATGAATTCCAGTCCATAATTCTATATCAAGTTTATATAAAATCTTCCAAGATTCATTTCTGTCCTTACCTCTTTTTTTTTTTTTTTTCAAATTTAATTTTTTATTTTTTGGCTGCACCGCATGGCATGTGGGATCTTAGTTCCCTGGTCAGGGATCGAACCCACGCCCCCTGCAACAGAAGTGCGGAGTCTTAACCACTGGACCGCCAGGGAAGTCCCCCTCATTTCTGCCCTTACCTTTTAATCCCTCTGACAAGCAGAGAAGCCCAAGGCTGATGCATAGAGAGGCACCAGCCACCATCAAAGCCTTCCTGAAATTCTTGGTCCTGGATTCGAAACTGATGCCGACATGAGCTGAACTCTAGTCCTGATCCTGCTGAATGGAAAGCCTTCTTCTGTGAGGCTGCACCCGTCTGATCTATCCACTATACAGGAAAGAAACCAAACATATAATTTTGTCTGACAAGGGAAAAATCTGGGGTAGGTATACAAAATGAGATGAATTCTAACATTAATGAATCGTACTGGAAACATTCTCTTAGAAAAACGTATCCCATCTTTGTCTGAAACAGGGTCAAAAAAGGTACAGAAGGTATAAATTCAGTAGGAGTTCCAGGTATGATAACATGGTCCCATCTTAAAGGATAGTTAGATAATGTTGAATTCTCCACACACAGCTTCCTAATTCCAGCAACAGTACAACCATCAGACCAAATAATTGGCCTGTAATTATTTCCACTTTAAAATGATTAATGATCCGTATTGGACAATTTCCCTATATAATTCTATCAGCCAAATGAAGGTTCAACATTTTGGTCCATACATTCTTCATGTGCTTAAGGGACAGGGTCACATACTGTTACCATGATAAAGCCAAACAGATGCTTTCGGGGGGCAGCAGTTCTGACTATTGGATGCATGAAGTATTCTCTTATCCTGAAATGAACAACTTGTCCCCCAAAAGACAGGATGAAGCACTACTGAAACAAGGCTCCCATCATGTGAAGAGAACACAAAATTACAGGGTACAGATAATTACAGGAGACTAAAGAGTCTTGGCAGTAGTTCAGTCAGAGAATGACAAAGGGTAACATTTCTTCCAGAGCAAGAAGACTGAGTGCTCTGAAATTTATTTTAAAGAAAAAGGCTCTATTAGGGTGATGAGGTTTAGAGTTAGTTGTGTTAACTTTTTGATGTTTTATTTAATAATTTATAGGGAAAACAAAAATACTAGAATGGTAGTCTAGAGACTCTAAGCAATCATTTAACCCCTAAAGGTTTCAGTTTTCTCAAATGTAAAATGATGGAGTTGGACTAAATGAATCTCTAAGAATCTTTCTGCAATAAAATTTTATGACTGTAATCATTGTGTCATAGCTTAAAAACAACACACAAACATTTACTATTTAACTCAGTATATGTGAAAAGCATATAAAGTCGGGAGACATATAAAATACAAAAAAGATATGGTTCTTGCTTTCAAGGAACTTAACAATCCTACGAGAAGACAGACACATAAATAACTATCCAAAACATAAAGCAGATTTGAGTAAATACTACCCAGGGATTTAAGTCCTTAAGCGGGAACACAGAGGCAGAACTGATCCATTACAGGGGAAATAGGTGATTTCATAAAACTGTTGGTGTATGAACAATCCCGAGGCCCAAATTGTCTGTTCTATCTCTATTACAGTTCTTGTTTATACTACCTGTTTTTCTACTCCACAGCTACTTTCCTAACTTAATCTTACTGTCTTTCAAACACTATTTTAGAGCCTGCTAACTAGTCTCATCTCCATTTTTAGCCTCTAAGTAACTCTCTACCGCCTTACTAACTGCAACACTAAATTGGGCCCTCATCATCTTCCCACTGTGCTACCGCAATAACCTGTTTTTTGGTAGCGTGGCATGTGCGATCTTAGTTCCCCGACCAGGGATCAAACCTGCGCCCACTGCACTGGAAGCGTGGATTCTTAACCACTGGACCACCAGGGAAGTCCCTACTGCAATAATCTTTCTAGCAATTTCCCTGCTTCTGTCTTAGTCTTCCCTCTAATCCATTCTCTACATAGGCATGGAAGTCATGCCAACTGTCTGCTAAAGTTCTTCAAGGACTCTTCCTTGCCTACTGTAGAATAAAACTAAACTCCTTAGCATGAGACGTAAGGACTTTCATGGTAAGATGTTACCTGCTATACTGGGTTGAGTAGCATCCGTCCCAAATTTTTGTCCTCCCAGAACCTGTGAAATTGACCTTATTTGGAAACAGATATAATCAAGGTAAGATAAAGTCATACTGGATTAGGGTGGACCCCAATCCAGTGACTGATATCCGTATAAAAGGAGAAAACACACAGAGACAAAGACATGCAGGGAAAAAGTCCATGTAAAGACAAAGGCAGAGTAAAGTGACGCAGCTATAAACCAAGGGATGCCTGGGGCCACCAGAACCTCAAAGAGGCAAGGAAGCGCTCTCCCATAGACATTTGGAGGGAGCATGGCCCTGCCAACACCTTGATTTCAGTGTTGAGAACTGTGAGAGAATAAATTTGTTGTCTTAAGCCAACCAGCTGTGGTATTTTGTTATGGCTGCCCTAGGAAACTAATACACTTACTAGCGCAGTTTAATTTCTAACAGTACTTAATTACTTGTGGTTCTCCCAACCTACAGTGCTCTCAAGCTGCTGAGCCTTTCTACATGTTATACCACCTACCTAGAATTCCCTCCCCAAATTTGTCTGCTTGGAAATTCCTATTCATCCCTTAAGTCTCCTCTCAAAAACCATTTCTTCTGTGACTCCTCTGTGAGTTTATAATCTCTCTCCTAAACTCCTGCTGTATCCATGACATGTGTCTATCATAGCAATTATCTTAAGGAACTGAAATTCTTTGTATTCAAACACATCTTCCCACTAAATTTGAAGTCCTTAAAAACTTCAAGGGCTCTTACCTTTTAATTTCCCAGCACCTAGCAAAGAACCTGGCATGTATACAGTGTTGAATGAGTATCTCCAGTTAAACTCTTTAAAGCACTGTTCTGATTGCATCTCTCTGCTCAAGAACAGTCTATGATTCACATTTATTTACAAAATAAAAATGTGAAAACTTCCTAGCTAAACACTTAACTCTTTAGTGATCTGACTCCACCTACCTAACTACTCCATTTCTCATGATAATCCCTTTTAAAAATATTTATTTATTTAATTAATTTATTTTGAACTTTAAAGATCAGATTTGTTTGGAGAAAACAAAAAAACCCACAACCTAAAGGATGGAATTTTACATCTCAAGACCTCTCCCAGGTATGAAGTCTATAGATTACAAATCATTTTCGTAGAAGATATTTTTGTACAAATTTTACATGTATTGAGGAGCGGGTCATAAATCCCTGTTTGTTTTAACAGGGTGGCAGGGTAGAGGAATGGGGGAAAAAACAGCTTTTTTGGACACATCTATTTGGAAGGAGCAGACATGAAGAGAGCAAACCCTACTTTTTCATCATCTATAGCAAATGGTTTTAAAAAAATACCCTCTCAACCTTGGGTATCTCTAAAAGCCACTTCCTAGCTACTAGGCACTCCAAGCCAATTATTTAAAGTTACTTCACTTGGTATGTCTTTTATGTCCACTGGGTAAATGATTATTATGCTCACTGCTGCAGCACTCATAAACCAACACCCCTGCATGGCTGGACAGGGTCTAACCTAGGACTGATGCGAGAAGAGACCAAGATGTCTTTTCTCTGCAGGTACCAATATTGCCCGTAAGGACACCATCTGTTGAGCTGACAGTACCAAGGTGCACATAAAAGCAGGCAAGTAAAGATACTGTGTTGCAAGAGAAGCCAGGACCTTGTGAAATTGTTCTTCTCCATTATCATTTATTCTCTCAAGGGATGCTAAAAAAAAACAGAACCAAAAACACCACACATTGGTGTAGGCCACATTATAAATCCAAACATTGGTGTGGGATTTCACTTGGAGATAAGGAAACTTTTGTTTTTTAAAAAGCCCCCCAAACCCCAATCAAGGTTGTAAGAAAGGTTCCCAATTTAACCAACCTCGCTCACCACCTAAGACTGGTAATACTAAAGTTTTCTGAGGTGTAAAAGGGGTCAAAGCAGCAGGAGCATGAATGGCTGGAGGGAAGGAGTGAGTGCCAAAACATGAAGGAGCCAAGATTTGCTTGAGAAAAAGCAATGATGATTCCTCATTGAACAGCTCCCAGGGGCTCTAGAGAATGCTTAGGAGGTCAAGTATGTGACTTAAGTAGAAGCTGCCTGTGGGAAGGTAACAGGAAAGAGTAGCATGAGGAACATAAGACGATGACAAGAGTCTAAATTTTTAAAGCTTCAAGATTTCAACAGAATATGGATATATTTGAACTTCCAGAAGGGATAGTGTTTAAGAAAGGGTGAAACCAGGACACATAAAAGACCTGGGAATTCCCACAACCCCTAAGTGCTTCCTGCTCCAGGAGGTAAACGATTATGTGTTCACTGGAGGTCATACCATTTTCCCTATTACTGGTGCAAAATAATGCATCAAATCCCCAAGCTACTTTTCAAACCACGATTTCCCCATTCATTTAGGTCACCAAACAGTCCTATTCTTCAGTGGTCTGTAGACTCACTCCCACCTACCCCCCTGGGGGGTACAAATGAAGGAACTCCCCCATAGGCTGGCCCCAGTAACTCAGAATTAAATGAGAGGAGGGGCTGGCAGCCTCCTGGAGACTAAAACAACATCAGAGACTAAACCTACCTTGCCGAGGATGGAGAATTTATTCAGATAATGTTTGAGAATTCATGTATGCCACACTGGATAATAAGAATTAGAGGTAGAAACCTCACACTCTTCCTTATACCTGCCTGCTGCCCAACCAGATTCCAGACACTGCATCACTATCACTGCCATTTTGCTAAACGGAGGCCCCTAGCCACTAGTCACACAGGCAACTGCACGTGTCATAAAAATGCACCACAACTTTAAACGCACGGCATTAAAAGCTGTACGTCTCTCTGGCTACATTGGTGATTCTCCAGTTAGTTCAATACTTTAAAGGCTGCAGCAGCATGCAAAAGAATTTCATTTTGTTTCTTTTTAAAAAAAAAAAAAAGTTAAGAAAGGTCTCCAGGAGACGATGAGTTTTATTTTGTCTTGTCTGGATGGAGGTTTGATTTGCTCTCGTATGTTCCAGGGTGGTGAGAGACTAGGAGAAAGCACAGAATGCAGAGGTCTATTTGGTGTAATCTTCTCCCTCATTTTCATCTTCACCGTCAATGGCAAGAGCAGCATACCTGCTTGCAGAACTGAACTTATAGGCTGGATTTTCTTCAGCTTTCTTTGGCTCAAGTGCAGATCTGGAGTCTTGATCCTTTTTGCCATCTTTCCTATCTGACTCCTTCCAGTGGTCTTTGTTCCCTCCATCTCCTGGACAACGGCTGGAATTTCCACTTTGGCCTTTTGGGGCACTCACCCCATCTACTTTATTTTCATCTTTCCTTACTGGTCCTTCCTCAGATGGTTGAGCTGGAACTACTTTCCCTCCACCACTTGTAGGGGACTGCTGCTCTGTGTCTGAGCTCTGAGATCGAGTAGGAGGGTTAGAACTTCGCTTCACCCAAGCATTCTCCTTTGGTGGAGGGGCTGGCATTACCTTTAGAGGCTGTTCAGATTTGGGAGGCTTAGAAGTTGGAGACTGACAGTCTTCCTCTTTATTGGGTGTTTCATTTTCTAGAGACTTCTCAGTCTCCTTCATGCATTTCTGCCAGATGTGGCTGAGGTCCCCGTCTGTGATGACTCACTTCCTGTCCTCGACCGTTCCCGTTCCTGAGTTTCTTCACTTCGCCAGCTTGGGTGTCTCTCCCGAGGCTGTCGTTCTAGTTTTGGCTCATCCAGCTGATGCTGCGGTTTCTCCTGTTCCTTCTGTAGCCGCTCTTCTACTTCTCGTTTTCTAGCAGCTGTGTCAACAGGCTTTGCACCTCCAAAGACAGAGGCTGCTCGACTGGACTGGGACGTGCTAGCAGCGGAATCATTTTCCTTAGGAGTACTCCGAGGCTTTAGGTTCAGTTTGGGTCTTTGGGGGGGAGCTCTATCATCACGCCTATAATCACCCCGAGAGTATTCATCTCTGGAGCTCCATGACCAGTCATCTCATCTGTCATATCTGTCTTCACAGCAGTCCCCGCCTCCTCTGTAGTTGTCATCCCTAAGGTACCCACTACCAAATGCTCTTCTGCCACTGCCTATCCTGGAATCGTAGCCTCTATCATAGTCTCTGTTGCCTTGGTCATCACAGCGATCTCGGCCCCCGTATCGATCCATGTCCCGGGGTGGGCCATCATGATAACTGTCCCGATACCCATCACGATATCGGTCTGAATCATAACGATCTCGATACTTGTCTCCAAAGTTATCATCACCTCTTCTAGGTGGGTAGTCATCAAAGCTGTAGCAGGACGGGCCCTCCAGTCTGTATCTGTTCTGTCAGAATCCGGATTTCTATCTCAGCCAAAAAAACGATCATCCCTGTCTTTATCCTGTGCTTGATCAGCAACGTCCACTCGAATTCTCCTGTTACCTAGAGACTCTTCACTGAGGCTCAGGGCACTGAGCAAGGAATCCAGGTCCTCAAACTCAGCATAAACAAAACCTTTCAACCTCTCAGGATTGCTGGGTTCACGTGGTAAACGCACTGCACTGATATTTAATCCTCTAAAGAATTTCTTAATGGAGTCTTCTGTCACATCATAGGGCAGGTTCCCTAGAAAAGCAGTGTAGGGTGGTGATTTGGGAAGACGGCTCTGGTCGATATTGGGTTCCCAAGCAGCCTGTGGAGCAGTGGGCAGAATGGAACGGTCAATTGGAGGTGCCCTATACACGTCATCATCATTACTATGCCAAGTGGTTGAAACATCTCCTTCTAGGTCATCTGTTTCATAAGCCCAGCTGACTGGTTTGGGGACATAGGTGCTTCCTCCACCAGTCCCTCTATCCTCAGCCAGGAAGTCTGTTACAGAGACAGTCTTCCCCTTCTTATTCTTCTTTTTTGCTGAGGCCGCCATGTTTGGAGAGGGAGAGAGAATGCAAAGGTTATTTATTTATTTGGTTGCTCCGGGACTCAGTTGCAGCAGGCGGGCTCTTTAGTTGTAGCTCGAGGGCTCCTTAGTTGCGGCTCGCTGGCTCCTTAGTTGCGGCACGTTGTCTTCTTAGTTGTGGCATGCACACTCTTAGTTGCAGCATCCATGTGGGATCTAGTTCCCTGAGTAGGGATCGAACCTGGGCCCCCTGCATTGGGAGCGTGGAGTCTTAACCACTGCACCACCAGGGAAATCGCGATAATCCTTTTTATGAGTACTATCTTGGTAGTCTAAATTCACTATTCCCTGTGTAGTTGATCCTTGAACAACACGGGTTTGAACTGTGTGGGTCCACTTATAGGTGGATTTTTTTCAATAGTAAATACTACAGAACTACATGATCTGCAGTTGGTTGAATCTGTAGATGTGGAACCTACTGTGGATGTGGAACTGCTTTACAGAGGGCCAGCTATAATTAATACACAGATTTTCGACTATGCAGAGGGCCAGTGCTCCCAACCCTCCCTTGCACTGTTTAACTGCATATATGTATATACGTGTTTGTGTGTGTGTGTATCCCATGCCTTATTCCTATAGCTAATTCTGATTGGAATTTTTTTCCCCACCATCCCCAAACACCATTTTCTTGGATATCTGCTTTTAAGGAATGCCAGCTTCCCTATAAAAAGCCTCTTTTATTCCTCTCAACTGTCTTTCCCTCCTTTGGGTTTCCACTGTACTTTATTTATATTTCTATTAATATTAGAGCCGCCTATGTAATCTTTTCCTCTACTAGTCTATGTGTTCTTTGAGGATAGAAGCAGTGTCTGGTTGATCACTTACTTCTGTGATTATACATATTAGATGCTCAATGTACTTGATGGAAAAATGAATGACAACAATGAGTAAGTGAATTAATGTATTAATTTAAAACACCACACTATGGGACTACCCACATTCTATAAAAGACAGAGAAAGAACATTAACAAGAGGACCATGGGATTATTGTTTAAAATCTCTATAGTACTTAACAAAACCTTCTCTTGGGAAATACTCAAATGATAACTTGTCACAAGTGCTGCAAAAAAACTGGAAACATTGGGTCAGAGTATAAGCTGGGTAGGAGTACTGAGAGAGCAGACTGGTATCTACAGCCTATGAAACAGGCACATTTGAAAGGAGAAATATCTGGGCCCAAACTTTTCTCATCATCAGTTAGAGCAAAGGTCCACTAACCTGGGGAGGGGACTGGTACAGGTTGGGATTCACCAGAAGTCCTAAAGGCTCTTCAGAAGATCTATCCAATTTTGTCGGTGGTTGGTTCAAGGTTCCATTGGCAATGGCATGTATTGCCTCATCTAGTCTGTGATAACAAACAAAAGGATGCAATAATTGGTAATGTCCTATGCTCAGAATATCTTTACTTAGCACACACATAAAACTCTTCAACAGTAATAAAACTTGACACTCAAAGAGGGGTCCATGGATGACCTTCCCTGCTCCCTCTACCAACTTCCCCTTCTCTTCACTCCAAGAACCCTAAGAAGTAGGAGTTGGTAAAAGTTCCAGAACACTAAGAAAATAGGTATGGCACAAGACACTCATTCATCTCTTTAGCAATATTATTAGAAATGCCAAGATTAGAAAAGGTGCCTAGAAACAGTCTGACCCACAGAAGAGTATTCTATGGCAGCCTATTTCTCAACACCTTCAATTATTCTTCTGCCCACTCAGTAGTCCCTCTCCATTCTTCCATGCTGATCTGAAGTCTATCCTTGCTTCATGGCCCAAAACTTCTAAGGAGGCCCTCTACCAGCCCAGTACAAAAGTACTTATTCCTTTCTCTGAAGTCCTGTAGCACTTACTATTTAAACAGTCATCAAATATACCCAATGTTATCCAGTGTCTATGGTGTTTGCTATGGATATTTGGCTCTCAACCTATAAAAGAATGTGATGATTTCATTTAAAGATTATGGAACTAACCCTACTGGTTAGTAAGAGATCATAGGTCTTGCAGGAACCATATCTTATTCTGCTCTACAGCTCTTCATTACTTGCTGCTATACTCCATGTCCCTGACAGATGCTTGACAAATATTTGTGGATGATGATTCTAAAGCACGATATAATGAAAAACTTCTACTAGTAGGAAAGGCTGAACCTGACCTTGAATACAATTAAAGAGATATTTGTTAGGAACCTCTTATACACAAGGCAACTTAAAAGGGGAGGAGGACAGGGCTCCTGCCTTCAGGAAGCTTTAAATCTAAGTGGCAGGTTTAAGACACCTTTAAAGATGATAAACAAAACAAGGAAGGATGTAATTATTACTGTAAGATAGATACAATCCATTTGGTGGTTATCATCCCATCATCCCATGTGTTGTACCAAGTATGTTCAAAGGGGAGGTAGATATTTGAAAGGCAAAGATGGGAGGACGGATATCCAAAGCAAGGAAAAAGCAGAAACAAAGGCATGAACAAAAAAAAAAAAAAAAAGTACAAGAACTGGAGGTAAGAGACAAGTCTAAAATAGGATGGGGATAATGGAATCTAAAGGAAGGAAATAGATTTGAGACATAGTACACTGGTTAAGTATATCTAGAACTCTACAATCTATGAAAGAAATAATATAAATAGTGAATCAATACATTTTTAGAATGCTCAGACTTACTGGCACACAAGCAAAGCAAAAAAAAGTGAATAAAAATTATGATGAAATACCATTTTTCATGTATCAGAATGGCAAATGTATTTTTTTAATTGTTGAGAAAGAGATGAAGAAACTAGCATCTTGGTACCTGGTGTCAAAAAGTCAAAAAATATGCACAATTTAAATTCTGAGATACTGTCCAATTTCACTTCTAAAAGGCTGTACCATTTTTTATTGAACATAAAAATGATTTTTCTTACACATAAAAATGATTTTTCTTACTATAGAAGCAATCCATGTTTATTACAGAAAAACTAGAAAATGCAAATTAATAGAAAGAAAATGAAAAATTCCTAAACCCATCACCCAGAAATAATTTTATTTTTTCTTTATATCTGTGTAGCATATATGTAATAGTTGAGAACAAATTAATTATTTTGAAGCTAGTGGTAGAATTTGTTTTAGGGATAGAATAACCTCTGATTAGGAAAATTCTGTGATGGATTTGCCACAAATGAAAGAGAAAGACCGAGGACTGGGCCGTGTAGAAAGCATTACTGTGTTCACCAATATCCAGTTTTGTGTGTGTGTGTGTGTGTGTGAGTGTGTGAGTGTGTAAGAGAGAGAGAGACAGAGACAGAGAGACAGAGAGATATGTATGCCATTTCCAAAACGTGGAGTGAGATCTCCACATACTTTCTTTTCAGTACTGTGCTAGAGCCAATATGTGTATCTTTTCTCAACTCTGTTCAGTGACTTCATGTTGGTAACTTGAAATTGGCTATGATGTAAATTTTTTCAATAAACTTTATTTTTTAGAGCAGCTTTAGGTTACAGCAAATCTGAATGGAAGGTTCAGAGACTTCCCATTTACCTCCTGCCCTCACATATGCATAGCCTCCCCCATCATCAGCTATCCCTCACTAGAGAGGTACATTTGCTATAATTAATCAATCTACATTGACACATCATTATCACCAAAATCCATAGTTTCCATTTGGGTTCACTCTTGGTGTTGAGACTTAACATTTTAATATTCCCTTCCTTAATAAGAGGGCATATCCATTTTCCTACACTCACAGATTATGCAATATTATAAATTATAAATTTCAGACAATTTAATGATACATTATGTTTCAAAATGTGCATTTCTCTGATAAATAGTTGAGCATCTTTTCAAATGTTTACTGGCTATTTGTATTTCCTCACCTGTAAATTGTCTGTTCTTAGCCTTTGCCCATTTTTCTACTAGATGTGTCTTTTTAACTTGCAGCTCTTTATATACTACGGATATTGCTCTTTTGAACTGTTAAAACTGTTTAAAATGTTTTCTCGCAGTCCTGTACTTCTTTATGTTATTTAAAATATCTTTGTCTTTTTGACTTCTGGGTTTTGTATCTTGCTTAGAAGGAGCTTTATCATACCAAGACATTAACTATATTCTCCTAAATTTCTACTATTCTATTTCTTTCTGATCCTTTTATTTCTTTTGCATTTAACTCTTACTTTTCCTCTCTTTTTTTTTTTTTTTTTTGGCCGCACCACTTGGCTTGCAGGATCTTACTTCCCCAACCAGGAATCGAACCCAGGCCCCCAGCAGTGGAAGCTTGGAGTCCTAACCACTAGACTGCCAGGAAATTCCCTTGCATTTAACATTTTTGTTTAATTAATTAATTAATTAATTTATTAATTTATTTATGGCTCTGTTGCGTCTTCGTTGCTGTGTGCGGGCTTTCTCTAGTTGCGGCGAGTAGGGGCTACTCCTCGTTGTGGTGTGCGGGTTTCTCATTGTGGTGGCTTCTCCTGTTGTGGAGCACGGGCTCTGGGCACATGGGCTTCAATAGTTGTGGCATGCTGGCTCAGTAGTTGTGGCTCGCAGGCTCTAGAGCGCAGGTTCAGTAGTTGTGGCACACAGGTTTCGTTGCTCCGCGGCATGTGGGATCTTCCAGAACCAGAGATCGAACCCGTGTCCCCTGCATTGGCAGGTGGATTCTTAACCATTGCACCACCAGGGAAGTCCCTGCATTTAACTCTTTAGTCAAACTTATTCTCACAGTATGCTTTGAGGTAGAGATCTAATGTAGATTTTTTTCAAAGCTGATGGCCCATCATTTATTTAATCCTTCCCTTACTGTTTAGAAAAGTTTTACACAACTATAGACACACACCCGTACACACACAATGCAGATGCACAGGTCTCTTTCTGGATTCTATTACGTTTCATTCATCTATTCCTGTGCCCAAACTGTACCTCACTGTTTTAAAAACAGTTTTTTATAAAACTACAGCAGTTATCTAGTAGGACAAGTGGCCCTCACTGTTCAATTCCAAAATTTTCTTAGCTACTGTTCCATGTTTCTACTCCAAATGAATATGTTGCTCTAAAAATTAACAAAAATAACAGACTCATTAAAGGGGGGGGGGCAAATCCTTTACAGTTAAACTGCCCCCTTCTTTCAGACCCTTTCTGGTGTTGCCCACTTACTTGCTGTGATACTCAGCTAGAGGATTTTCATCTTCCATGATCTTCCTGCCTGCAAAGTCAATGGTGATCTTCTTCGAGAGCCGAGAGGCATGTCGAAATTCTCTCAGCTCCTCCTCTCGTTTCTGTAGGGCTTCCCGTTCAATTCTGGACAACCACTGGTTAGAATCACTGGCAAAGTAATCTGACTCATCATCAATGACTTGGGTCCTTCGAATGCTAAGGAAAAAAAAAAGAACACATGGCAATTAGGTCACCTGTTGATAAACAGGGACTTGATTACTTGGAAGCTGTTTCAAGTAGCTCACTCTTCTGCTGTCCTGAAGGTTATTACCTCAAATATAGATGCTCAAGAACGTTCCAAAACTAGGTCAAACTCTGCCTGATTTCCAGCTTCTGCACATACCTTATTCCCACTGCAGGCTCAGCTCAGCTCTTAGAACGAATCTCACCCTCGGGGAGGAAAAGACACAGCACCATAATCTATTGTCCTCCTATTTTCTTACTAGTCCAGCCCTCACCTTCTTATAACTGGGCTTATGTCTGATTTTGCCACATCTGAGTTCATGTCTTGGCAGCTTACTCAGTATCCTAGTCCTTCTACAATTGGGACCTAGACTATTCCTGCTAGGTCCAATTGCTGCTATTTCCCTTAGAAACTGGAGTTCCATCCTGGACTCTCAGTCCTAAGCTTATTCTTAGGATATCTTTATTACTCTACTACTACTATATGTCAGTTTTCACCACCTCCCCCATCCCCACCCCAACCCTATCCCCAGTCCCTCGTTTAACATATTTACAAGGGCCAAGTTCCAAGATATGACAATCAGGCCTATTTCTAAGATCATACCAACAAAGAAATTAAGAACTAGAAGGAATCTTGATGATCCAACTCTCTCCTTCTACAGATAATAAACCTGGGCCTCAAAGAAGTTAAGTGACTACTCCAAAATCATAAATCAGTCTCAACTGCATAATTAATAATCAGTAATGATATATTCAGGCATAGGGAAATACTGAAATCAGATTCAGATTTCATTTTTTCAGGACTCAGCTGGAATTATAAAGGTTTTAAAGTAGACTGAGAGTGGTCCTATACACAAACCTACATAATGAAATTGGCGCCCTTAGAAACTCACCAGCATAAGGGCAACAACACCAACAGGGAGAGACCCTTTTCCAGTTTCTGTTTATCAAAAAACGTACTCTATTTCTAATGGTAAGTTTCACTGAGTAAGGATAAAAGTGATATTTAAGGATGAAGAGCAAATATTAGTTACAAACCTTGTGATGGGCTTACTTAACGAAGAGCTTTCAAAGTATATCTCATGTATTCACAGCAAATGATTTGAAAGTAGTAGGTGTGTATAACCGAAGGATTATAATACTAGGAATAGACATAGTCAGTTACCACAGTAAGAGATTCAGGGTCTTTCTAAGGATTCTCACATGGCCACTTGAGAAGTGAGCATATTAAGTCCTATTTAAACATTCTTTACCACTAATTGGTCTTCAATACATATTTTGTCCAAAAGAAGAAAAAAATGAAAGAGAAAAAAATAAAAAATAGAACTAACAAATCCATAAATCTGTTTCCTAAATAGAGGTGACTGGGCTCAATGACAAAAGTGTAGGAGTGTAAAACTCAATTTAGGGACATTATTGAATCAGAAAACAAATTTAGTGTCAAAGGAAAAAGGGAGGGTAAATCATATCTTCCCATGAGGTGGTGTTAACACTCTCCCAGAGACAGTTTCTTATGGAGTATCCAGAGGCCCCCCAACAGTTGGCACATGGTAGGCACTCTAACATATGCTGACTGAATAAACGGATGGTTTCAAGTGAAACAAGTGGGGAACTGTGTCAACCCAAATCAACTTTCCATGGGGTACACCAGCATTTGCCAAGAATCAAAAAATATTGCAGGGTAGGATCCTCTCAGTGGGAGCCTATCTTATTAAGACATGATTCAAAAACAAGCTGTAGACCTCCTCCACAGAGCATCTGGCTCTTCTTTTGTTGTAAACACTTTCATAGTCCACCCTAAGAAGGTATCAAGTGCCAAAATAATGGACTACTCTATTTCTTAGCATTTTTTATTCTAACCACATCATACCTAGTTCTGTCAAACTCTAACAGTTTGTCTTTATGCTTGATAGCCTTCTCCAGACCAGATTTAAATCGCAACTCTTGATGAGGAAGAAGGTCCTTGGTAGAGATGTCCACTTTTCCAGGATTCTCTGTCCCTGAAATTCAATAAGGAAATCAAATGGTGTCAGTGAATCATACCAGTTAGTTGTATCGCTGTGTAGCAAAGAACAAAATATCAGTAGATCTGGCTGTGCCCCTAATGACTGACAGCATTCATTTCAATGGAAAACAAACAGGTACACAGGCCAGGCTTTACTTGTCAGGCATCAAGCAGCACTTGACACATAATACATTCTCAATAAATGTTAAGGATCCACTTCTTCCCTTATAGAAATGTGGATCACTAAGGGTAACAAACTGTTTAACAACACAATATAAAAATGCCTTATAAGAAAAACTTTATTGAGTAGGGCTAAATATCACCTTTAAACATACTTTTATATATCAAAGCTAAAAACTAAATAATAAAAGGAAAAAAGAGAAGAAATTGCAGAGAGGGACAGAAATGAATAATGAGAACTTATCAGATGCTAAGGCACTTCATACGTACTATATTACTTAATTCTCACAATAACCCTGTAAGACAGCTTACATTATCTTTGTTTTACAGATAAAGAAACTGAAATTCAGAAACATTAGTAAATTTACTGAGTTCATTAAGTCAGAAATTAAAAGGTAGAAACAAAATTTAAAGTTAGGTCTGTCTGGACTTCCCTGGTGGTGCAGTGGTTAAGAATCCTCCTGCCAATGCAAGGGACACAGGTTCGAGCCCTGGTCCGGGAAGATCCCACATGCTGCGGAGCAACTAAGTCCGTGCGCCACAACTACTGAGCCTGCGCTCTAGAGCCCGCGAGCCACAACTACTGAGCCCATGTGCCACAACTACTGAAGCCCGCACGCCTGGAGCCCATGCTCCACAATAAGAGAAGCCACCGCAATGAGAAGCCTGTGCACTGCAATGAAGAGTAGCCCTCACTCGTCGCAACTAGAGAAAGCCCGTGTGCAGCAACAAAGACCCAATGCAGCCGAAAATAAATAAATAAATAAATTTAAAATAAAATAAAATAAAGTTAGGTCTGTCTAACTCTAAAGCCCACATTCATTCCTCGGCCCATGTGTTATCTTCCTTTGTGACAACATACCATAAATCTATATATCCCAGAAAAAATAGTCATAAATTATGATAGAACCAAGATATAAAATGTGTTAGGAAAACAACTAAGCTGTAATGAAGGCTAACCTTTCTCTTTACCTAAAACTCTAGGCCTATTTAAAGTCCTAAAAAAAAAAAAAAAAAGTCCTGTCAAATCTTTCTTTCAAACTTAAAAGAAAAGAGAGGTTGATTCTTGTGTTCTGAATATAAGAAAAACACTGAGAACTACCTTTTCTCATAACAACGACCCTAGAAAAATCCAAATGGAAAAAAATATGGAGACATGTTCTACCTCATTAATAATAATAATAAAAAATTACGACTATAAAAATAAAATAACACGAAATGTCAAAACCCAATAGTGACAGGTTTTGGGGTAAAACACTAATATTGTTGTAGACTAGTACAATATTTTGGTAAAGTAATATGGCAAATACATCTTAAGTGTCAAAAATGATAATATTCTTTGACTCAGTAATCCCATTCCTAGGAATTTATCCCAAGGAAACAAATCAAAGATATAATATTAACAAAGTTGACCCCTTGTGGTATTATTTATAATTCGGAAAGAGTCAAAATATCCAGTAATGAGGAAATAGATAATCAATTATAATAAATAAATTTAATGACTATTTTTAAGCACTAAAAATTACAAATAGGAAGAATATATGGCAACATAAACAATAATTATAAAACCTTAGTTAAAAAAGGAAAAACATAAAATTCTATATACACTATGATTACTACTTCATAATACCAACCAATCTATCTATATTTAAAAAACAACTATGAATTAAAGCAGGAACAAAATATTTGCACAAATGGAAAGTAATGAGTATATTGTTTTCCCTTTAAAAATGTCCTTAACTATTTTTGTCATGCCTTTTTCAACTATAAAAAACTTTGAAGAGTTGCAAAAAAAGTAGAGTTCCTGTATACCTTTCATTCATCTTCCCTTAATGTTAGTATCTTATCTCACATAACCATAGTACAATTATCAAAAGTAAGAAATTAACATTAGTACAATACCATTAACTAAATTACAGACTTTATTTGGATTTCAACTTTTTTTCCACTAATACTGTTTTTTCTGTTTAGGGATCCGATTCAAGATCCTACAAGGCAATTAGTTGTAGTGTCTCCTCAGTCTCCTCCAAACCGTGACGATTCTTCAGTCTTTCCTTGTCTTTCACGATCTTGCACATCTCCAATTCTTAAACTTTCATCCAGTAATTTTAGCATCTATTGGTGGATCTTGCCTGTAGCAATTACTATCAATACTACTGTGGTGTTGACATGGTGATTTTCTGTTACCATAATTCCTTCACTTTATTAATTGGAATTCTATAAGAGCAGCCCCTTCTCTCCCATTTATTAATTTATTCAGTTACCTCATGACATTAATTTTATTCTTTGGGTTATAATCCAATAGTATTATTATTAGTTTTTTTGCTCAATGTTAGGTGGTTTTAATAAGAACTTAAAAAAAAATAAACGAGTAAATAAACTGCATCTTACGTAACAGGATACAAGTAAGAGAAACAATCACAGATACAACAAAATGTATCCATCACTACAGTGACCCAATTAGAAGACTGCTGCCTACCTGACATGAGCTTCTTCAGCAGTTTCTGGCTCTTGTTTGAGTCACGCTGTAAAATATCCTGTTCTTCACGAGTACATACCTATAAAGTAATAAGAGTAAGACACATGATCCAATAGTTAAATGATAGTGTTTGCTTGATATACTTAAAAAGTAACCTCAAATTACACATTAGATATGGCAATAAAATAGACTGTCAGTGTTTTTTAATCCAGACAAATATACCAAAAAAAAAGTATACCCAAATGAGTTTTGCCCTAGTCTCTTTCCATTTCTCCCTTCTTTTATGAACCATACAAAAACCTGATCTCACTACAAGTGTCCCTGAATGACAGTTAAAAAAAAAAAATCTAACCTACTTTCAAAAGATAAAGATTTGCCGCCACTGAGAATATTGAAAAAATATACAAGACTTTTTTTTTTATAGCCTTCCAGTTCTAATCGTGAAATCCAAGTCTTACAAGAGAATTGCTAAGCAAGTGTCTTATTTATTTATTTATTTATTTATTTATTTATTTATTTATTTTTGGCTGTGCCATGCGGCATGCGGGATCTTAGCTCCCCGACCAGGGATTGAACCCATGCCCCCTGCAATGGAAGCAGGGAGTCTTAACCACTGGACAGCCAGGGAAGTCCCGCAAGTGTCTTATTAAAAAGAGCCAGAAAAAGAAGCAATGAAAACTAGTCTAGCTTTTATATGTATTTTGCTTCTTTGCCTTCAAACATTACCTGCTTATAAAGTAATAAACACATTAAGCAAAGAAAAAGTTCTGTTTATTATAAAATCACTAGAAGTGTAAGAAGGGAGGTTACTTAAAAGCAGAAGGGGTTACTTAAAAACAATTTCATATTAAGTTTATGAAACTGCAGGACCTCAAGGCCAATCTACTTTACATTACTCTGTTTCTTGAACCGAAGGATCCAAGGGACCTAACAGAAAACACTGTACTTGTTAGCAGTTGCCTGAGTGGCACACAGCAGCTGTAGGGTGGTTCTCTAGAGAAAAGCCCCACATGGGAAGACATTTACTGCTGTTTTATGAACATTTTTGATGTTAGATACTACATTTTTCAGGTCATCCATTGTCTATCAGCTTATTATCTGAGTATATTAAAAAATTAAAGGCCCCACCAGAGAAGGGAAAACAAAGCAACACAAAATGTATACCTTCACCAATACCAAATGCCATTGCTTCTGCCAGTCAGCTCAACTGGCAGAATAAGCCTTCCAGACAACTCACTAGGGTGTTTGTAAAAGAGTCATTACAACTACACTTTTGAGGTCACTTACTCAGATAATGAGGAGCTATAAAAAGGAGGTGTTCTGGAGAAAGAAGCTATAGACGTGAGGATTACATCACAGTGGCTCTGTAACCCTAGGAATATGAGCCACATCTGAAGACTGACAAAAATTTTTGACATTTCAGGCCCTGAAGTTTTCCTGAACTGAACTTAATCTGACACAAGACTTGGATCCCTCAACAAGGTATGTTCTCAAAACGCTTCTCACAAATAGGCTTCAGTTCTAGGATATCAACTTGGGTTTTTGACTAAAGTTCCTGCTACAAGAATTTACTGGTGGCACAACAATGTAAATCAACTATACTTCAATAAAAAAAAATAAAATTAAAAAAAAAAAAAGAATTTACTGGACACCTTAGGGAAGAAATTTACTAAGAAAAAGAGAAATTACTAGGGGTGTGAATGTCCCTATGTATAAAACTGAAGAGTAGTAAAATAGGAAAGAGACAATTTACCAGAGTACCACAGAACAAGCAGGGGCCAGAACCCTCTTGCTCACAGACGATACGCCCACAGATCAGACAGTTATTGATCAGCTTGTGCTTCTGGCCCAGGCAATCACAAGTGTGGCGACCAGGGATCAGGACTGCAAGCTTGTCCTGTCCCTCTTTTGTATATAAACTGACAAACTTCGTCTTCTTCTTCAAGGAGCTGCTGTTCTCTTGTGCCTAATCGTACAAAGATATCAGAAATAACATCAAATATTTAATGACGATGAAAACAGTCAAGAGAGAAAAACCTCAGTTCTGTTCAATAATAACTTATACCCTACCCAGCAACCATGAAAGAAGTAGGAGAAATACAAATGAGTCATAATCAAGGGTCTAAGGAAAGATTATGCCCTAGAAAAACTAGCTAATATACTCTGCTTTTTCTGCTAGCAGCTGTCAGCCCTGTATTATAGCTGGTGGAAGGTAAATGTAGCAATAAAAGCTGTTTATGTGACATGTTTAGGTATAGCTAAATTGGAGATCATAGAAAACAAAAATGCCTCTAAAAGCAGATGATATTCACAGATCTGGAAATAAGAACAATCAGTAAAGTAAGAAAAATCTATAAAATATTGACTCAATAAGAAAAAGACAGATAACACAGTGGAAAAATGGGCAAAGGACCTCAACAGGAACTTCACAAAAGAAGATCTCCAAACAGCCAACAGACACATGAAAAGGTGCTCAACTTCATCAGTCATCAAGATAATACAAAATAAAACCACAGTGTAATACCACTGCATACCAACCAGAATAGCTAAATTGAAAAGACAGAAAATACAGAGTGTTGGCAAGGATATAGAACAATTAGAACTCTCACACACCGTTCGTAGGAGTGTAAACTGGTATCTACTAAAGCTGAGCATATGTATATCCTGTGACCCAGCAATTCACCTCTTGGACATATACTCAACAGAAATGAGTAAATATGTTCAACAAAAGACATATACAAGAACATTCATTGCAGCATTAGAATTGGAAAACTACCCAAATGTTCAACAGTAGATTGAATATTCACTTAATAAAATCCTATATAGCAATGAGATAAACCATGTGACACAAAAGAGTATATACTATTTAACTCCATTTATACAAAGTTCATAAGCAGGCAAAACTAATCTATGATGTTCAAAGTCAAAATGGTGTGTTCCCTTGGGAGGGTTATCATTGTGGGGCACATGGGAGTTTTTTAGAGGAATGGTAATGTTTTATTTCTGTCTATACAGGTATGGTCCGTTTGTGAAAATTCATTTATTCACTTCTGTATGTATGTTATAAAACTTTAAAAAGAGAACTATATCAGCCTCTGCCTTAGTCCATTCTGGCTGCTGTAACAAAATATCACAGACTAGGTAGCTTATAAACAACAGAAACTTATTTCTTATAGCTCTGGAGGCTGAAGGTCCAGGTTCAGGATGCAAGCATGGTTGGGCAAGGGCCCTCTTCCAGGTCACAGAAATTACTTCTTTTAGGTCACTGTGTTGTACGTGGCAAAAGGGGCTAGGGACTGTGAGGTCTCTTTTATAAGAGCACTAACCCCATTCATGAGGACTCCACCCCCATGACATAAGAACCTCCCAAAGGCCCCACTTCCTAATTCACACTGGGCATTAGCATTTTAAGGTACGAATTCTGAGTGGTACACAAACATTCAGACCACAGCAGCTTTTGACACCTAAGGTGCATAGATGCCTCTCCTCTGGTGTAGTCCTACTTTCCCTTTAAATTGGGAGTTTCTCAATCATTTCCAGAGACTGAAGTTTCAAAGAAAAATCTCAGGAGTCCTAGTGGATAGGAGAGTTATAACAATGAAGGTAACAATTCTTTGGTTACTATAAAGAGAGGTAACATGCCCTAATGTCCAAAGCCTAAACTTGAGATATACGGACAGTATCAAATAAGTCAACGGAGGTAAATGCTAAAATCTAAGACAAGTGCTAAGGATGTTATCTAATTCTAGCAGGTTGCCATTTTTCAGACTGGTCAATTATACCTTTGCTCTCAGGGATGTTTGTGAGGGGAAGACTAAAATCTCTAAGCAGAAACTTCTATTTCACTCCCTTTAAAGTATCCAGTTACATTAAAATAACACATTTGAGGGATTGAGGGCTGTGCTTTGATTAGGTCTTTTATCCATAACAGGCAGCAAGTATTTATTGAGAAGGAGGAAAGACAGAGTAATAGAGGAGAGAAGGGGAGAACAGGGCAAGCCAGAAAATTCATAACATATCACTCCTCTGCCTAAAACCATTCAGAGGGGTGGGGAGGAGGGGTTAAATAATTAAAAAACAAAAACACGAAAAACGAAAAACAAAACCACTCACTGGCTTCCTCCCATTGTGCTTAAAACTTAATCCAAGCTACTTATAATGATCTATAAAGCCTTACATATGGCCCTCAGGTGCTCTCTAGCCTCACCTACACATCATTCTTCCCCTGTCCACTATGCTCCAGCCACACAGGGCTTTTGATACTTCTGAGAACACTTTTCTCCATCTCCCCTTTGCACTTGTTATTCCCTCTTTCTGCATTGTTCCCAGCCCATCTCTTTACATACTGGTTCCTTTGCAGTGTTCAGGTCTTAGCTGTAATTTCACTCCCTCAGAAAGGCTTTCCCTGAATACCCTACCTACATTAGCTCCCACCCTTCCAATAACTGCCTATCACACTGCCCTTTTCATTTCTTTCATGTTAGTTTTCACAATATATAATTACTTCAAAAAAATTTCTTTGACTATCTTTTCTACCTCTCCTCTGAACCACTAAAATGTAAACTCTAGGAGGGCAAGAAACCTTAATGAGTCTTGTTTATTGCTATATCTCAAATGCCTAAATCAGTTCTTGACACACAACAGACATACAATAAAAACTTCTGAATAACCAAATGAATTGCCTGTGAAAACTGAAGACAGATTTAAGATTTACCTACATGTCCAAAAATGGAACTGGACATACAGTTTGACCATCATTTTTCATGGTTCCAGATCTTCAAATTTGCCTACTTGCTAATATTTATTTGTAATCCCCAAATCAATACTCCAGGTGCTTTCACAGGCATTCACGGACACGGACAGAATGGCAAAACATTTGAGTCACCAAATGCACACATTTCCAGCTAAGGTTGAGCAATGCAGTGATCTGCCTTCTTGCTTCAGCTCTCATACTGTAAACAAGTATCCTAAGTCTGTTTAGTGCCATTTCTTTGCATTTCTGTGCTTTTTGTTGGCAATCTCACCATTTAATATGGCCCCCATGCATAATAGGAAGTGCTATCTAATGTTCCTAAGCACAAGAGGCTGTACCTTATATGGAAAGTAGGTATATTACATGAAAGGATGCTCAACATCATTAATTATCAGAGAAATGCAAATTAAAACCACAATGAGATATCACCTCACACCTCTCAGAATGGCTATCATGAAAAAGACCACAAATTACAAATGTTGGTGAAAATGTGCAAAAAAGGGAACCCTCATACACTGCTGGTGGGAATGTTAACTTGGTATAGTCACTGTGGAAAACAGTATGGAGGGGCTTCCCTGGTGGCACAGTGGTTAAGAATCCACCTACCAATGCAGGGGGCATGGGTTCGAGCCCTGGTCCAGGAAGATCCCACGTGTTGCGGAGCAACTAAGCCCGTGCACCACAACTACTGAGCCTGCGCTCTAGAGCCTGCGAGCCACAACTACTGAGCCTGCAAGCCACAACTACTAAAGCCCGCGTGCCTAGAGCCCATGCTCTCCAATGACAAGCCACTGCAATGAGACGCCTGTGCACCGCAACGAAGAGTAGCCCCAGCTCGCCACAACTAGAGAAGGCCTGCACACAGCAACAAAGACTCAACACAGCCAAAAATAAATAAAATAAAATAAATAAATTAAAAAAGAAAAGAAAACAGTATGGAGGTTTCTCAAAAAACTAAAAGTAGAACTACCATATGACCCAGCAATTCCACTCCTGGGTATATATCCAAAAAAAAATGAAAACACTAATTTGAAAAGATACATATACCCAATCTCATATCAACATTATTTACAACTGCCAAGATATGGAAGCAACCTAAGTGTCCATCAACAGATAAATGGATAAAGATGTGGTATATATACACAATGGAATACTATTCAGTCATAAAAAGAATGAAAAATTGCTATTTGCAACAACATGGATGGACTTGAAGGGTATTATGCTAAGTGAAATAAGTCAGACAGAGAAAAACAAATACTGTATGATATCACTTATATGTGAAATCTAAAAAATAAACTAGTGAATATAACAAAATAGAAACAGACTCACAGATATATAGAGAATAAAAGATAGGGGTAGGGGATTAAGAGGTACAAACTATTATGTATAAAATAAATAAGTTACAAGGATACATTGTACAACACAGGGAATACAGTCAATATTTTATAATAACTATATGTGGAATGTAAACTTTAAAAATTGTGAATCACCAGGAATTCCCTGGCAGTCCAATGGTCAGGACTCCATACTTCCACTGCAGGGGGCAAGAGTTCAATCCCTGGTGGGGGAATTAAGATCCTGCAAGCCCCCCAAAAATAAATAAAAATAAAAATTAAAAAAATAAAATAAAATAAAAATTGTGAATCACTATGTTGTATACCTATAACATATAATATTGTCCATCAACTATAATTCAATAAAAATTAATAAATAATAATAATAAAAAAGAAAGGTATATTAGATAAGCTTTCTTCAGGCACGAGTTACAGTGCTATTGGCTTTGACTTCAATGTTAATGATCAACAATATATATTAAATAAAGTGTCTTTAAACAGAAACACACATAAAATGAGGTTATGTTTTGATTGGTTGATGGAAATGTGATCAGAGGCTCCCAGAAACCTAACCCTGTATTTCCCCTAGGAACAATGGTTCTGTATACACCACGGCTTTAAAAAGAAATGAGCAGGCTTCCCTAGTGGCTCAGTGGTTAAGAATCCGCCTGCCAATGCAGGGGACACGGGTTCAAGCCCTGGTCCGGGAAGATCCCACATGCTGCGGAGCAACTAAGCCCGTGCACCACAACTACAGAGCCTGTACTCTAGAGCCCGCGAGCCACAACTACTGAGCCTGTGTGCCACAACTACTGAAGTCCACGCACCTAGAGCCTGTGCGTCACAGCAAGGGAAGCCACTGCAATGAGAAGTCCGTGCACTGCAGTGAAGAGTAGCCCCTGCTTCCCGCAACTAGAGAAAGCCCACGCACAGCAACGAAGACCCAACGCAGCCAAAAATAAATTAATTAATTAAATAAATTTATTAAAAAAAAAAAAGAAATGAGCTGCATGATATCCCACCAAATGAGGGAACAATAATTTATTTAATCTGTCTCTTACTGCTAAAAAATCAGGTCAGCTCATATTTTCAATATTATAAATAACATTATACAGAACATACATTTTTTGTGTGCATTTCTGATTACTTTGTTAGATATTTAAGTCATATTAATAAGTCAGACGTATATGAACATTTCCACAGTTCTTGATATATGCTGCCAAACTGCCCCCAGAAAGCTTAAACCAATTTACATTGCCACCAGTAGTGTATAGGAGGTTCCTGTTTTAATACAACTTCATCATCACTGTATCTGTTTTTAAAATCTTTGAGGGACTTCCCTGGCAGTCCAGTGGTTAAGACTCCAAGCTTCCACTGCAGGGGGCGCAGGTTCAATCCCTGGTCCAGGAACTAAAATCCCGCACGCTGCATGGCATGGCCAAAAAAATTTTTTTAAATAAAATCTTTGACAATTTGATATGCCATATCTCAGGGATTTAATGTGTATTTATTTGATTACTAGTAAAGTAACCAACCATCCTTGTTTGCCCAGGACTTAGGGGAAATCTCAGAATACAGGACTTTTCAGTGCTAAAACCAGGAGAGTCCAGGCAATTAGGGTGACAAACTGGACTCCTTAATTACTAGTAAAGATAAACATTTTTAATGTTTATTGGTCATTTGTGTTTTTTCCTTCGCTTCTGATAGTCGTGCTCATTTTATTCCAATTAATAAAAGGCTTAAGACTATTTTTTTTAAGTTCACATTATTTTGGAAACCCTTTTCCATGTTTTTTTGCATGGTCATCACTCAGAATTTTTTGATCACTACTCTTCCATCTTAGCATAATTAACTATTCCCTTCTGCTGGGAAATTTAGCTTGTCAAATTGCCCTGAATATAAATATTTCTGCTTACCTCACAGGGCTATTTTTAGAGCCAAGAGAGAATATGAAAGAGCTCTAAATGCTAAATAATGATGATGATGATGGGTAGTGAATGGCCTAAAATAGGAACGCTCTTAAAACAGCTAGAATTGTGCATTCTTTTAGTACAAAGCCACAAAAAATGTTGAAATTGAAGTCCTGGTGTATTTCATTAAATATTTTCTATCACATCTATCTATCTATCTATAATCTCTAAGCGAAGAAGTCCCTTTTTTTTTTTTAATAAATTTATTTATTTAATTTATTTATTTTTGGCTGCAGTGGGTCTTTGTTGCTGCGCATGGGCTTTCTCTAGTTGCAGGGAGTGGGGGCTACTCTTCGTAGTGGTGCGAGGGCTTCTCATTGCGGTGTCTTCTCTTGTTGTGGAACACAGGCTTTAGGCACGTGGGCTTCAGTAGTTGTGTCACACGGGCTCAGTAGTCATGGCTCGCGGGCTCTAGAGTGCAGGCTCAGTAGTTCTGGCACACGGGCTTAGTTGCTCTGCGGCATGTGGGATCTTCCCGGACCAGGGCTCGAACCCGTGTTGCCTGCATTGGCAGGTGGATTCTTAACCACTGTGCCACCAGGGAAGCCCGAAGATGTCCTTTTAATACTTATTTAATCAGGTTGTCAAAAAATATCTACCATATAGAAAGTAATATGTTATCATTATCACTCTCTAAAATTCATGCATTTGTTGAAAAGTTGCCATTCTAGACCAATTTACACCCTTTGCTCTATGAAATGTATCAGTTGTTTGCTCTTCTCCATATAGCCAGAAAAGCCTCATTTTCCAAGCACTCACCTTGGCCAAATCAAAAGGTGTTTTGACCTCTATGGTTGTATCAGGTTCAGTAAATGCAGGAACTTCCTGTCTGTTTCTCCCTTTCCGCCTACTCCTCTTTAGCTGGTCTCCTGACCTCTGCCCATCTAAAATTTCTTTAAAGAAGAAGACAAAAAAAAAAAAAAATATATATATATATATATATATATATATGTACATAGATAGATTGGAAATAGTAGGATTCATTGGTGAATTAATAGCTAATAAAGAGAAGGCAATGCTTAATATTTAGAGTCAAGATAAGAAGTCAGGCAGGTTTTCAAATTATATTTTCCTCTCAAATCAGAATTAAATTTAAACCATCATTTTCAAGATTGTAGTCAATAATAAAGACTACTGGCTAAAATTAAATTAAAGGGAATTCCCTGGCAGTCCAGTGGTTAGGACTCTGCATTTTCACTGCCAAGGGCCTGGATTCAATTCCTGGTGTGGGAACCAAGATCCCGCAAGCCGTGCGGCACACCCAAAAAAAAAAAAAAAAGTTTAATTAAAATCTGATATTTTAGACTGTATAATAATAATGACTTATTTAGTTTGGTGCTCATCTTTTGTACTGTTTAACTTAATAGTTACTTCTAAATGCTGTTCATACTAAAACTGGTCAACATTTACTTACATTCATGTATACACATAACTAAAGTTTTTCTTTAATCTATGTATAAATTTTTCAAGTTATTCTAAAGCCACATTTGTATCTATAAACAAGTATTTTTGTGATATTTTTTAAGTTGAAAAAGTCTGAACTAAAACAATACTCATTACAGATCAAGTAGAACTGAACTAAAAACATGTATACATATGATTCTGCTTAAGTTAGTCATGAGGAAATATGGGTGACAGAACATACCAGGTCCTATAAACCAGCTAATTTACCAATATTTCAACCTTTACTTTAACTTACTTAAGTTAATTACATTAACTTAACTTACCATCTTTTTTGAAGGACTGCTGCAGAGCATCAGAAATCAGCTCCTGATCATTCTTTTGCCATTTAGTTACAAGCTCTTCTATGAATTGACCTTTTCTGCCCTCATTTCCCTGAAGAAGGTCAGTAACATATTCTCGTAGCTCTTCAGCACTCTCAATTGACAAAACATACCTCAAGAAGCAAAGAAATAAGTTGTTAAAACAAGGCTAGCTTATACTATGTTTTTCAATAATCGTAACAGAGATCAAGGTAGTAAAAAACATTCATTAATCCATTAGAGTGTTTATTTTGAGCCAAGTCCTAGGTTAGATGCTAGGGATATAAATTTGATTAGAACAAAGACTCTGACCTCAAGTAGTTCATAATATAACCTTCATGTAATCTTCTTGTATTTCTAGAATCAAATCAGTGTTTTGAAGATAGGTTTGTGGAGCTGTCCTTAACATAGGAATACTTTCTAACCTAAATGGGAAAAGAATGAAAAAGAATAGACACATGTACATGTATAACTGAATCACTTTGCTGTACACCTGAAACTAACACAATATTGTTAATCAACTACACTCCCATATAAAATAAAAATTTTTTAAAAATTTACAGTGTACTAAATAAGTGTTTGTTTTACTATTTTTTAAATTTCTCTATTCCGACAGCAGGATAGTTTTTAATATTTTGACAAACATTTTTGAAGGTCATGGAATAATCAAAAATTTCCCCATTTTTTAATTAAGACCATTTTATTAAGACTTTTTTATTGCAGATTGCATGGTCATTTTTACGGTTCCATACTACTGTGCAAAGCAAGGACTACTTATGTCTTGACTGAGGGATGGTTACAAGGCTATATATACTTGTCAAAACTCATCAAATTTTACATTTAAAACAAGTGACTTGAATAAAAATTACATCTCAAAAAAACTGTTAAAAATAACTGTTATTAAAAAAAAAAAGAATACTTTCCATAACTACACATCTGCAGTCATTATATTTTCCTAGGAACAATACAAATTATTTCATGTTTATACTGCAAAACCTAAAATTTCTTTTTTGCTAAAAATATGAATATATACTACAAGCTAACCAGTTACTGATTTAACATTCTTAAAAATTATAAATCAAGATCAGCATCACATCAGAATGAGCAGATCTATTTTAAGAAAATGGTATGAAGGGTTCCTAAAAGTGAAATGGGGTGGGAGTACAAGTCAGTACAACTTTTCTATAAATCAAGCAGCCAATGTATTTAAAGTGCCTTAAAAAGAATCCAATAACTCCATTTACAGAACTCTCTAAGAAATAAGAGACACAGGAAAGTTTATGCAAAAAAATTAACTACATCATTATTTGAGTTAGTGTAAAACTGGAAACTATTTAAAACATTCATCAATGAAAGGGGCAAATGAATTCAAGTTTTTGGACTTTACAAAATATAATATGCGACCACAAAAAGTGAAATTTTTGAATAATTATTATTTTTAAAAAATCACTGACTTGTTTATTTTACTTTATTATTATTATTATTTTTGGCCATACCATGCAGCTGTGGGATCTTAGTTCCCCAATCAGGGATTGAACCTGTGCCCTTGGCAGTGAAAGCACGGAGTCCTAACCAATGGACTGCCAGGGAATTCAGTAATTCAGTAATTTCTCAGTAATTATTATTACTTGAGAAAACACTCTCATATAAAGTGAAATAGTAGGACAGACTGTACAGCATATGATCCCAATTGCTATAAAAGGAATGTACATATCCATACACTTACGTGTAGAAAAAAGGCTAGAAGGTTATACACCAAAATGATTACCACTAAGAGAGATGATTAAAAAGAGTTTGGGTTTATTTTTATTTTTTTTTTCCCTACAATGAATATATTTTGAAAATGTATTATAATATGCATAGGAAAAAACACTAAGAGAGAAATGATGGTTATCTCTGGGTTGTGGTATTATGGTAATCTTTGTTTCCTCCTTTAAGCTTTTCTGATTTTTTTAGTTTTCTACAGGGACTATGTCACGTCATTAGAGAAGTAAGAAGTGAAAAAATTAAGATATCAGACCATGAAAGCATTATATGATCTGAAGAAACTGTAAAGTAGATACACTGGTATGAAATGTAAGAAAAATTATTACAATAATGCTATATCCTTTAAATTTAAAAAAAAATCATGTAATTGTCCCATCCTTGGTAATACATGTACTGGGTTCTTTTCCTAATGTGGTGGTGGATTTGCAGAGTTACAATCTATAAGTGAATAAACCTGTGCCTTTGTGCCTCTTTAAGAGCATCTTCTAATCCATCATAAAATTTTTAAAAAAATACACAACTGTTTTCCAGGACTTTCAAGGTTTAATCAACTTGATCCCCAAACTTACCAGGCCCCATTAAAAGATTAATTGGCATCAAGAACTCACAGAGCTGCAAGGAACCTCAAGGATCATTTAACTCTGGAGTATTCAAACCACTAGGGAATTATTTAAAGTTTCAGAAACAATTGAATAAATGTCATTTAACTATTTAACAAAGTATAATAAAGAACAACATATATTCAAATGTGTTATGTACCAAATCTTAACAAAATAGATTCATCCAAAACATGAACTAATGCAGATTGTGGAACAAAGTTTATTTTGCTAACTCTGTGCATAGACCTTAAGGTCTCATAAATGTATCACTGATTAGGAAGGTAGTAGCTCTGTGCTGTCTTTTTTTTTTTCTTTTAATAAATTTATTTTATTTATTTATTTTTGGCTATGTTGGGTCTTCGTTGCTGTGTGCGGGCTTTCTCTAGTTGCAGTGAGCAGGGGCTACTCCTCGTTGCGGTGCGCGGGCCTCTCATTGCAGTGGCTTCTCTTGTTGCACAGCACGGGCTCTAGATGCGTGGGCTTCAGTAGTTGTGGCACATGGGCTCAGTAGTTGTGGCTCACGGGCTCCAGAGCGCAGAGCTCAGTAGTTGCGCCACATGGGCCTAGTTGCTCCGCGGCATGTGGGATCTTCCCGGACCAGGGCTCGAACCCATGTCCCCTACACCGGCAGGCAGATTCTCAACCACTGCACCACCAGGGAAGCCCTGTGCTGTCTTTTTAAAAAATTCAGGCTGCTCATGTCAAATTGTTCTAGCTAGCACACTAGTATAGTACACCTGGGTAATTCTCAATTAATATCAGGCAAGAAAAGGCACAGCAAATTTACACAGCCAACACTTTCATTGTGCCATCATAGCCTGTTGTGCAATAACTAGTGAAAACCTAGGAAGTGGTTCCAATAGCATTATATTATAGGTAGCTTTAGGGCTTATTTTAAGTTTTGAATAATTCTTGTCTAACTTATATTTATAAATATTTTTAAATGCAAGCAGGTGTACAGCCATACTTATTGCTTCAACTTTAAAACAGAAATTTCTGAGCACTCCTCTTTTAAGGGTGTGGATAAGTTTAACTGTGGAAAACCTAAGGCTGCACAATGAGCTATTAAACCACAATCTATGAGACTTAGGAATTTTCCTAATACTGTGTAAGCAACAAAATACAACTGGATTCTGAGACTGAGAAGATTGCAACTATTCATACTCCATTGTTGATTCATCAAAAATAGACTCAATCTTTTTTTTTTTTAACTGATTGACTTTTTTCTGTTTGGTATATTACAAAGCTTCATTATTTCATTTGACAGCATTCCACTGCTTTAAAAAATGCCTGAAAACTACTTAACCTGATCTTGCCTTCAAACAAGGGTAAAGCCAAGCCATACAATTTGGCTGTGCTTTTTTTGTCTTTTTAAAAAATATTTTTTGTCAATTTTTTAAAATTGATGTCTGGTTGATTTACAATATTGTGTTAGTTTCAGGTGTACAGCAACGTGATTCAGTTACATATTTTTTTCAGATTCTTTTCCACAGTAGGTTATTACGAGATATTTAACGTAGTTCCCTGTGCTATACAGTAAATCCTTGTTGTTTAACTATTTTATATACAGTAGTGTGTATCTGTTAATTTCATACTCCTAATTTATTCCCCCCCCTTTCCCCTTTGGTACCCATAAGTTTGTTTCTATGTCTGTGAGTCTGTTTCTGTTTTGTAAATAAAATCATTTGTGTTATTTTTTAGATTCCACATATAAGTGATATCATATATTTGCTTAACTGAGTTTTTTTTGATAGTCTATTCCAGTGTTCAAAATAATCCTCTAAAATTGGCTCTCTTAACTCTCTCCTTGTCAACAAGTCTATTTTCTCCCAAAATCAGAAATTCACCTTACTTCCTACAAAAGCCCTAGAACTGCAATTTAGGTTTCAGCGACAATGAGCAAGGAATCAAATCAAGAAACACTTCCAGGTTCTTTAAGTCCAGTTTTTGTAGAAGTTTTTCCCTCCTCCTGAACTCTGCACTGCCACCTACCCATCTTTTAGTTCTCAAGTTAAATTCATCCCTTGCAGTTAACCTTACGAGTTTCTCAAATCTTAATGAGAGTCCTTTTTCCTATGCTCCTCGATACACTGCACTTCCCCCACCTCCTCACTCATCAACCGTCTTTGTTGTCCTGGCATGCAGTATCGCCAAAAAAAGAAAAGTTAAATCAGTTGAAAGCAGATATTAAATCATGTCAGCATTTCCACTTCATTACAATCATAACGCGTTATTAAAGATAATCTCTGCTAATTTTTCATTTTACAGACGAGGAAACTAAGGTACAAAGATGGAAAATTAAGTTGCCTAAGGCTCCAAAACTGGTGAATGACCACAGAAAATAGAACCGGGACTCCCGAGTCAGGAGCTATTTTTTACACAGTACCACGCTACCCCCATTTAAATTTCAGGTCCTATTTGACACAACCCGGATCGGGCAAACTGAAATGTTCAGAGTAAGGAATTTCTGGAAAGACAATTTGGCTTGCCCCTTCTCTCCAAAATCTATAAGGAAACTGGTTCCTGGGACAGATTTACAGGTCTAATTATCAGGGATTCGGCGTTTTCCTGGGGAAAAAAGGCCCCACCAGCCGATTGTGGAGCATGACACCCTATTCCAGAACCTAAACTATAAAGCCAGAGGTCAAAATTCGGCTCTCGTAGATAGACCGCAGCCCTTTTATCACATTTCTTCACTCTCATTCATCAACTTTTTAGCCCTCTCCGTTTCCCCGTTTGCTCATCCAGTGCACATCCCAGAGCTCCTTCCCGCCTCTGACCCGAACCGGTCTTACTGTATGATCTCCTCACTGACATCCAGGCCGAAAGTCTTCCGCAACTGCTGGGTGCACCAGCCCACCAGCTGCTCCCGGGACACCGCCCCAGTCACCGCCATTTTTCCCCAGCCGGAACCAGCTGGGCTGCGAAAGCTCGGCGTCCCACTACGGACTAGTCCCCTGCGCAACACCGACCTCGCTCGCGCGGGTTCCGTCAGCCTGCACTGCCCCGCGCGGTAGCACCGCCCCCAGCACAGATCCCTCCCACCTGTGCCTCCTCCTGCTTCTGCCCGCTTCCTGATGTTGCCGCTTGTATCAGAGGTCCATCTGCGAGTGGTTCTTCCGCGTCGTTAAATGTAGGACTCGAGAATTGGGAAATCTGCTAAGACAATACAAATACCTATAAAAACTACAGTTTAGGAAAAAACAAAACAATACCCCGTAACCTGAGGGTCCAGTTTTTAAACTGTTCTGGTTTTATGTAAAATATTTAAAATAGCACTTGAAAGCTAGAGTAAACGCTGTAAGGATTTGCTCTGGTGGTAGTGGTTTTATTAATACCCCTTGTAGTCTAATACCTGATTCACGCTCCTAAAACCTCTTTTTGCTTTTTTGAGCCAAGTCTTTTCCAGGAGGGCCAAGACAACTCTGCAAGCTCGAGGGAGAAAAAAAAAAAAAAAAAACTTTAATAAAAACAGGTGCTGTGATTTGGCTTTGAAGACCTTCTATATAAATTCTCTGTGTTGATTTTTAAGAAATTAAAGGTATTTCAACTCAAGATGACCAGATTTAAGGGTCTTTTGCTACTTCCCTACTCCATTGGGACAACGGACTGGGGAAAATTTAGCCAGATTTTTCTGGAGAGCATAACATAATGTCTTCTGATATATTTCATGGATCAATTTGACTGGCTTGTGTTACATGGATAGGCTCTTCATTCCCATTAGGCTATTTATGCTAAATAATTACATCAACTGGATGTTGTTTCACCTTTTTATGTTAGTGTTTTCACCGACATAAATAATCAAAATCATATGTGTGTTGATTTACATTGAGTTTGGATTATCTTTGTTGTTAATTTGCAAAATATATGGCTTTCCAGCTTAAAAAGACTGAATTTTCATAAATAGTGGGTACAAGTTTTGTTTCTTCATAGATATCTGCTACATTTAATACTAATTATAACATATCCAAATCCTTTACCTGTTTTTATATCTGTTCTGTTCCCATAACTAAAATGATAACTTCTTGAAGACAGACTGACAAGCGTTTTGTACAATAAGACTTAGTATATCACACATTATGATGAAATTACTAGGTCCTCAAGAATAAAAGTGTTCTTTTTCATAAGGAATATGTTATTGATTGAAATCTCTAGTTTGTAATGTATGTAATGTAATGCCATTTACCGTATTACCATTTATTAAAATGAATTTATGCCTGAGCAAAGCAAGCACACCTATTTAATATGACTTAAAGATATTCTTTTGTATAAATTTAGGCAGAAATTTCATTTGTACATACTATAACTTTTCTTAATGCCTTAGGCCTTTAAAATTTTCAGGTTCACACCACAGAACTATTTTAACTGTAAAGGAGAAGCACTTCTGCAAAGCAAACATTTAAATTAAGAATTTTTACTAGGCATCACTGCTTTTTTCCTGAGTTTTTACTCTAATTTGCATCCTTCCTTATCATAATTGGCATTAACAAGACAGACATACAAACACAGCTATAGTAATATGCAGATTGCCCCTGTGTGCAAAGGTATATTTGCAATTCTTTCCAGCAATTTACTTGGCATGTGGACTAAGAGAAAAGACCAGCAGATTCTCAGCTCAGTTCTAATCTCTGCAAGGATCTCGGAATTAGGTAATTCAGGCCTTTGTAGAAGCCACTTAACTGAAAAGGAAAAAATGTGCATTGAAGAAACATTGTGTATTGAGAGGGGCATATGACAAAGAACAAGGAGGGATACCCTAGGGCTTGTTGATTTTTCTGATAGGACTTTGGCTGTAATCTTAGACACTAAGATTTAGACAAAGCTACAGGTAATTTGCAGTACCTTTCCTCCTATTATAATGTTAATTTCATCTGCTGTCTAGATTCTGTAATTCAAAAACACAAAGTAGTTGTTGATTCTGTTAAAGTACTGAGAAGCCTTTATTCTGAAAGTCCAAGCATAATTTATTGGAGAGAATTAATGCCATGCTTACACTTTCAGGTTTGCCTTTCAAGTGCACATTTAACAAAGTACATCCTAAGGCAAATTCTTTTGATCAGGTTTTGTGTGTGGTATTCAGAGAGTGAAAATCATTGCCCAGGGCGTATTGTGAGTTCTAAAGATAAGCATAGGGAAGGAAAATAGTTATGAGCTCTTATTCTAAAATCATGTTCACTACGTGCCAGGGATGTGCCCTTGGCACATATGACATATTTTTAAGGAATTCTGAGACCATACAGGTCTCGGGAAAACGTTTTATTATTATAATAATGTTTCTTTTAATGTATGTATGTATACACAATTCACTGTTTTTTTCTTGTTTCACACCATTCTAAAAAGTTTTGTTTTTTTTTAAATCCCTGTAAATAGGGAATTCCCTGGTGGTCCAGTGGTAAGGACCCGGAGCTTTCACTGCTGCTGGGGCCAGCGTTCGATGCCTAGTCGGAGAACTAAGATCCCACAAGCTGAACGGCCTGGCAAAAAAAAAAAAAAAAATCCCTGTAAATAAATTGTATTAGCTTTTTCCCATTCCATAGACTCGTTTTAGTTACGGATGCTGTAAAGAGTGTTCATACCTGAGATATTAAAAAGTCCTCTTCATTTCAGGTGTCACTTCCAGGAATGACATTATGGATTTAAGCCTGTGGTTAATTTTTAAAGAAATGTTGGAATTCGCTGTCTTTCCTGGGTTTTCTTTTCTAAGCAGGCCCCTTTACCTAATTCTTGATCTTAGCACCCACACATGGGGCACCCCAGGAAAGCGCCCTGGCACCGCCCACCTCAGGCGGGTACGAATCACAAGCTTCTGCAAGTTGATGGACGAGTCAGCACTGCGCCCAACCCCGCCGCAGTCAGCACTGGACACTGGCGATTGGTTGCGCGTGAAAGGCGCGGAACCAATGGGAGCGGAGGCCTGGGAGAGTCAGTGGAGCGCGCGGGAAAGCGACCAATATAAACTGTGGCGGGAGATTCGTTTTCGGGGCCTTGTCCCGTGAAACATCTTCGGCTGGGGAGTCAGTTGGTTGTTCTCATCTCGTGTTTGAACATGGTGCGAACTAAAGCAGACGGTGTCCCTGGCACCTACAGAAAAGGTGAGGCAGGCGAGCATGGTAGTGGAGGGCAGGTGGTTCCCTGGGCAGCTCCGCCGCGGGCGGGAGAAGCCGGACCTGCCCACAACCCTGTCCGCCAAACTGGTCCAGCCCGCCAGGAAGCAGCGGCCCGATCCCTTTAACCAGGAGGATGAAGCGGCGGGGACAGGGGAGGGTTATCTGCTGTTCTGGATCGCGGGCCTCTCCTCTCCAATAGGCTGGGTCGGAGAGTGTGGTGAGAAAGTGGCTCTGAGACTCTTCGTGCCCCCTCCTGAATGCCCTTCTTTGCCTTTCTCCGCAGTGGTGGCTTCTCGAGCCCCCAGGAAGGTGCTTGGTTCCTCCACCTCTGCCACTAATTCCACGCCGCTTTCGTCAAGGAAAGGTAAAAAGCGCCCCTGCAAGATCCTGGAGAAACCTAATCAAAAGGAGATCAGGCCTGGCACCACAGTTCTCCTGACCTGCGAGCCCCCTGCCCCACCGTGGAATTTCTTTTCCTGAGATCCTCACCCCCGAATTTCTTCCTTGCCTTTTGCTCTAATGAGCGGGCCTGTCTCTTGGCGGGCTGGGGTAGGGGTGCGGGGCGGAGTGGGTCGCATTGTAAAGAATTTCAAGTCTCGGGTTAGGGACGGACACAGTTTCTCTTCAAACCCGTTTTTCTTTTCTACTTTAGCGTTGTTACTTTTCTTAGTATTGACAACTGGGCTTTTTCTTGTAAGAGGCTATGTAAGCACCTCTTTACTAGATTAAGAATCGGGACTATAGTTGACAGTGCTAATCACGTTTTGGTTTTCATTTCTACATATTTTTCTTTGTCCTTCCTTCCCTTTCTCCCTCTCTCCTTTCTTTCCTTTTTTTTTAGTTTGGTGTCGGTGTGTGTGTTTCACAACTTTGCAGCTCCTGTTACTGCTTTGGGGACATTAAGAGGGAAAACCGGGCCAGGGAAATAGCTTCACATCGTTCCTTCTGTGCGAGGAGAAGTTGAGAAAATACCATGCCATCTGCTGTCTCATTCATTTTAGGAGGAAGCTGAGCAGTTTGGAAGATTAATTCCACAAGCTCTAGTTAAGAACATACAGGAAAAAGTGTGTCAAACTTTAGTATGACAGTACATGAGACTAACTGAATAGCTCTGCTTGTGGACAAAATATGAAAAATATTTTCTAGTTGTAAACATCTTGTTAATGCTATTTTTCTAGGCTAAAGGATAAATGTAATAAAGTGTTATACATTATATTATAACTGAATACAGCTTTATCGTGTCACATTTTAAAATTTAAAGATGGATGTAACACCATTTAATACCCTTTAGATTTGACGTTAAAGAATTAACTTTCCCTTTAAGGAATGGTGATTGTATTCTTAATTTTTATTTAGTTCTATCTGTTTATATTTTATAGCTGAAAATAAGTACGCAGGAGGGAATCCAGTTTGTGTGCGCCCAACTCCCAAGTGGCAAAAAGGAATCGGAGAATTCTTCAGGCTGTCCCCTAAAGATTCAGAAAAAGAGAATAGGATTCCTGAGGAGGCAGGAAGCAGTGGCTTGGGAAAAGCAAAGAGAAAGTAAGTTTCTATATTCTGGAATATAAAGAAATACTTATATTCTTGAAAATAAAAGACAACAGAATATTGAGTAACTTTAAAATTTCTGTTTGAGCAGATAAGAAAATACAAACCAGAGGTTTTTAAAACTGTGCTAACATATTATTATAAGTCACTCCCAAATTTCAAACATCAATGAAAGGTATTATTTTTACTCATTTCAGTCACTCAAAGAGGATCAGTTCCCATTCAGATGATAAGTGTTACATTATTAATCATGAACTTCTGGTCTTTATTCTTTAATTTTTTCTGTCTGTTTTCTGTAGTCTTTTTTCAAAAAGCAATTTCCATGTTGGTTTATCTAGCTTGAATTCCATTAACCTCACCTTTCAAAAACTACTAGTTCAGCCTCCACAGGAAATATATACCCAATGTAGAAAAGTTGGAAAATATAGAAATCCCCATCACTTAGAAACAACCAAAACTAACACCGTGGTGTATTTTCTTTACAACTTCTCTGTAAATACATAAGAAAACTTCAAAGCAAAACAAGGTGGGTATAAAACTGCAAACATGCAGAGTTCATTGTGTAAACTTTTTAAGAAGATAATTAAATCATGCTTTCAAGCTTTTAATGTCAGGAAAATGCTCATGATAAGTGTTAAGCAAAAATTCTGGTACAAAAGTACAATCATTATTGTGTAAAAGACATGTATCCAAATATACCAAATCTCTGTACAAAATATACCAAATATCAATAGTGATATATCTGGGTAAAAACCTCTCATACTCAGTGCTACCAACTTTCAACAGCAAATATTTTAAGAATCAGGAAAAAAAATAATACCATTGGGGGGAAAAAAGCAATGGAAACCTGCTTTTTAAATAGATTTATAAGTAATAGTGTCCAGACTCTCTAAAGAATTTTGAAATTTTTGTTTCAAAAACAAATTATTTGACTGGAGATGGGGAGTGGTGAGCGCGGGTGGTGCCACGTCACCGCCATTATGAAGCCTCCGGCTAGATGTAAGACCCTGCTAGATACCTCCCCTGCACCAGCCAGTAGCCTGTGATCCTCCTCCACGGCACCAAGCAGCGAGCCCTGCCCAGGGCGGAGTGATCACCATGGGCAAAGGGATGGTGGTCAGGCTCAGATTGGGGCTGCTGCTTCTGGTGCTGCTCCTACCCACGCAGATTTATTCATTCGTTCCTTTAACCAGCACGGAAGGTCCTCCGTTCGAAACCACAACGGTCAGCTGTGCTTTGCGGTCAACAGCTAGTCTCCTTGTGGTCTTGCTTGCCCTTCTACATCTCTACCGTTAAGAGACTTGGCCAAGAGACATCTACAGTTTACCAACCCATATTCTAAAGCCCAATCCGTACGCCATCTAGAAGTCCAGTGTGGCAAGGAAAATAAACAGGTCTTCATCAAGTCTACTAATTCCATCCCTTGTTTTATTAACACAGAGAATGTTGAGACTCCCAAATTGGACTAGTTTAAAGAGCATCTGAAGGATTTGACCAGATAATGAAAGCCAATATTAAATCTGCTGGAGTTTCATGTACAAGACTGGAAAGAGACAACATCGAGAATTAATGATGTGATTAAGTATAACTTAAGAAATATGGACACTTCAAACTGTACCTTGCAAATAAGAATAATTTCATCTTCATCTAGAGAAAAAGGATGAGCTATGGAATGGAGATTCAGTTTCCATTTTGTTCACGAAATCTAGAAGGCGGTAAAATGATTAGGTAATATAAAAAGCTTCAGTGATTCTATTTATGATGTACACTGGAAGGAACCACCAGGTATTACTGCAAATCCTCTGTGTATTGTTTCAGCAGTCCTGGTTTAATGCTGATATACTCTCCATCAGGTTTTACACTGTTTTCACTGTTCTCTTGGGAACTTAACTCTTTTCTCTGGGGCTTTGGATTTGACATTGCATTTGACTTTCTTCAGTAACTGACACGTTCCAGGGCAATGACGGATTGGAATCTACTGCAAATCCAAGCATAAGTAATCCCAGCAAATGCACTTAAAAGTCAAATAACAGGTATTTCCTATCACACATTCCCATCCAGATTCATTTAGCTAAGTTGGATCATTTAACTTGATTCCAGAGATTAGAAGTGCATTGACTTCAACCAGTCTTAAAATATTGCTTTTTATTTCTGCATATATTGAATAATTTTTACAACTTAAAAAATTGATCTGTTTGGAAGGCATATTTGACAAATCTTGAAATTAATAGGCAAATATATGAAGGCAGCAAAAATAATGTGTATTAGGTATTTGGGAAGTGAAGACTGGAAACTTGCCTGCATTAAATTCATAGCTCTTTTGTGCCCTTTCCGTAAACATACATATATAAATATAAAACTTGATGAATAAGAATAGCTACACGTGGAGCACTTTCTACATCAGTCATTATTTTTAGATGGTTCTAAGCCTAAGTGGACTTGATCCTGGAAAATAAAACTTTACAACTGCCTTGATGTACAGAAACCTTTTTAGAAATAGAAACTCTGTGAAATCTTTGGTTCACAGGTTCACACAATGATGCTTAGATGTTAAATATCCAATATGGCCATAGTACTCTTAATAAGTTTTAAGCCAATATTTGCCATTTTTAGAAGTCTACACAGGAACAACTAGATCCAACTGATCTCAGGTTATGTGAGATCTATGTGTGTGAATGAACACCTCTTGCTTCATATCTGAACACTGTACACCTGTTTTGGATTGTACATTGTGTTTGGAATTGATTTGCATTGAACACAACTAAATAAAAATAAATGGTTAATGGGCAGTTAAAACAAAGTATTTGACATATAAAATGATGTTTATGCATATAAAATTTTAAGACTTAATATTGTTCATAGGTCATTTAGTAAATTGTTATTGAATGCCTACTATCCATCTAATGAGATATTTAAAAGGAGTGTCAAATTCTGGAGCAGTAACTAAATTTTATACTTTGTTGCTACATCACTATTATCATCTCTGTTTCAATAAGATCAACAAGGAAGGGGATACATTTTTGGATAGAGTTTTTTAATAGACTTGTTTTCATGATCCTGTAAGTCTCCTTTAGTTCCTTCTCACTTACTGGCACCATTCTTCCTTGTTCTTTCTCATTGTAATTTGAACAAGCTAATAGTCAATATTAGCTCTAGAATATATGACAATCCTCTTGAATTATTTGTGACTTCCATTAATGAAAGAAAATATTTGGCAATATAGCCAAATATGGCTATACCATTGATCATGACAGCAATAAAAGCTATATTACAGGCTTCCTATCATATGGAAAAGATTACACATATAGTCTCATAAAGCACTTTGATCCATAGTATAATAAAATCTGTGACATAAAACTAGGTAATAGAGGTTTATATTATTACTTTAGGCCTCTGTCTTAGATTTGTTTTTAAGAGAGTTGTAGTTATCCCTTTATTTATAATAAATCAATAGATTGGCTTTTTTTTCTCCCAGTGTTATTGAGACATAATTGACATACAGTACTATATGAGTTCAGGGTGTAATGATTTGACTTACGTACATCATGAAATGATTACCACGATAGGTTAGTGAACATCTATCTCATACTGATACGTTAAAGAAATAAAAAATATTTTTTCCTTTTGATAGGAGCTCTTTCAATAGATTTACTATTGATAGTAAATAGAAAACTATCAGTATATCAGAAGGACTTCTGTCTCCCTAATTCTTAATCTGGAATATGGCTACTCCTATGGCTTTATTCTCACAAAGGAAGATGCATGGGGGAGAATCAGAATCAAGAAAAACTATCTTCTTAAAACCTTGAACAGAACTATGATACCTAAAGTAAATTAAATCAGGTCCTTGAAAAAAAGGAATTTTGGGTTATGATAGTGTTCATTTGTTAACTTGATTTAATTTCCAGGAAAGTACAATGAAGACGTCTTGGTAATATAAGAGTAGGTGAGTCAATGGTAATCTTATTCCAAGTCAGAATATCCTTGTTTTAGCTTCCTTCTTTCACTCACTTGCCCTATGACCATTCAGGCTTACTGGATCTAATTTGAAAACTATTTTAAAATAGATCTCACAAATCTTTATCAGTTCTAAAAAATTCTGATTTATGATTAAGTTTTTAATTGACTTTTTCTCTATAAAAAGTATAATGAGGGACTTCCCTGGTGGTGCAGTGGTTAAGAATCCGCCTGCCAATGCAGGGGACATGGGTTCGAGCCCTGGTCTGGGAAGATCCCACATGCCACGGAGCATCTAAGCCCGTGTGCCACAACTACTGAGCCTGTGCTCTAGAGCCCTCGAGCCACAACTACTGAGCCCATGTGCCTCAACTACTAAAGGTGGCGCGCCTAGAGCCTATGCTTTGCAACAAAGAGAGGCCACCGTAATGAGACGCCCACGTGCCGCAAGGAAGACCCAACCCAGCCAAAAATAAATAAATAAATAAATAAATGTATTTTTTAAAAAAAGTATAATGAGTACAAAATGGCTTTGGGATAATATAAATTATTTTTCAAAAGCTGTGATTACCATATGCCAACTTAAGACAATTTGGGGGTTTTTCTAATTAGATAATACATTCATATAGTTCCAAAGGGTATACAGTCAAATATGTCAACTTGCTGTTTTCTCTGCTCAAATGGATTGGTTAAATTCTTTTGCTTTTCATAATCACAGAGTTCTTGCTGAAGGGTTGTACTCTTCATCAATCCACTTAACATATCGAAAGAAGATGCTATAGAAATAGAGATTCCCTCTTTAATAAAAATGGCAACATATCCTAAAGGGGAAAGTAATTTGGCAAATTAACAGGCAAAATAGATTATTAAAAATGTTGTCGCTCTAGTTCTAGTATTTGGAATCTGTAGGAGTTTGTCAATTAACTGAGTTTAATTTTCTCCCATTTCTAGTCTATTGACGAGACCCACTGCACTGTTAATGTTCCTGATTTACATAAGTTTTTAAAAACTAGTTATGTTTTGTTTTTTAAACATTTGACTCAGGTTACTATCGAAGTTCTCTCTTCTTTCCACAGATCATGTCCTTTGCCACCTGATGATACAGACGATGAAAATGAATAGAAATTACTTATTCACTCTTGACTGATGTCTCCTGTTTACTCTGGTATTCTAGGATGTAAATTTGCATAAACGTACTTGTTCCAATTAGCTTTGTTGAATAAGCATTTAAGTTAAAAAATGAGGCTTACATTTAGTTATTCAAAAGCAAGTAGTTATGATATTGGAAAGTTTATAAGATTAATTATGGTTACTTAACTTAGTATTCAGTATAATGCAGTATTCGGTTTCTTTTACCTGTTAAGCTTTTGCTTGCTAGAATTATTGCATGGTGTTCTAATTATGAATCTGCTGTATTTGAGATTTGCTTAGGTTTTTGTACTGTTGCCATTTTTATTGGCATTTGATTATTGGAGTGATGCCATATTTTTGTTCCTTTTATTTGCTTTAAAAAGCAGAGGTAGATTTTTGCACATTAAAAAAGTCAGTATTAATTAAACTGAACCCATACCCTTTTTAAGAAAGGGGGCCAAAGATGCAATGTTGAAAAAATTTGGATGGCTGTCTACCTTCTTCTTAGAAAAATTTAAGGGCAGTTTTGTCCTAAGGATTTAAAGGGTTGATGAAGCTTCTAAAAACAACAACAAAAAGATAAAATACTAGCATAGAATTGGGAAGGAAAATTCCATAGTCTACATTAAAAGAGAGGAATTTTCCTAGAATATGCATTTGACTTAGTGTCATAAAATATTATCCTTTGGGCCTATACTTTTCAAGTTGGAAATGAATAAAATATGAAAGGCAAATCATGCCATAAACCCAGAACTATGTCTAAAGTCCTTAGAGCTACTATTATATTTTTCAAGATAATCAAGGGTATAGTTGAAGAGGTGGGTATAATAGTGCTTAGTAACTGGTATTCTTGTTTCCTCATCAGGCTTTTTGCTCACTGACATCCTGTTATCAAAACTAACCATGTTTAACAGGAATGCTTTCCTGAAGTTTGTTTTTAATAAACGAATACTCATTGTCACAATACTATCCATATGTGTGCTTTCTAAGATTATATCCTACTAGGTATTTCTATTTTATTCCTTCCAAATGCAAATCACTGTACTGACCTGATTTTATCAACTTCCAAAATAAGTCCTTATGACTGTAGATTGTATTTTTTGCTTTGTCTTTTAGAGGTGGGTATTAAACGTAATGATACTGAATTGAGACCAGAGTTTTCATCCTAAGTGCTTCCTTGACAATTAGGCTTTTGATGGGTATGAAACCTGATTTGCTATTTTTCATTGATGGAGAGAGAAACTTTATGGTGGTGTGTCCAATGAAGTCTAATTTTGGTATGTAATTGTTTCCAAAAAATTTGACCTAAAGAACCTACAGTCTTTTCAAATACAATCCTTTCAAAATATATAATACTTGGTGATGTCTAACTTTATTAGGCAGAGGTCCCATGTAATCTGTTTCCTTGTCAAAGGTTTTTTAAAATGTAGATTGTCAATTTAGCCTCTTCTAAACATAAGAGAAGTACAGACTCCCCATTTACATTGAAATTGAATCAAAAAATAAAGTTTATACATTAAAAATATAAAGTAAGTTTTAATTTTGTACCCTTCACAATGTTAACCTGGTTTTCATTTTTGGATGGATTATTCAAATAATTAATGTTAGTGTTCAATTCCGGAGCAAACAATGATTAAAGCTACTTTTATGGAATTTTTGAATGCTAATGGAATTTGTGAGGATCATATGAATTTTGTGTTTACATAGTTTCACAAAGGAAGATAATACTATAGTGAAAATTATAAAGTATGCCCAGAGTTATATATGAGATGACAAATACTTGTCATTTTTCTAAAAAGCAGAAAATAAAGCCTAAACTAACTGAACTTTTCCCATATGTATATATACACTGCTTATAAATCTCACCGTACTTAAAATTCTTCACGCTAACTCACTTTTGGAAAAATTGAAGATTCAGCTGGACCTTGGTCCAACCAACATTGTTAAAATGGTTCCTTTTACCTTTGAGGATAGCCTATGGAGGTGGGAAAGATTGTCACTGAATCAAAACTGGGAGGAGTGTTAGAAGCTACCTTGTTCAACCCAAGCCAGCTATAGCTTTTCATTAGATGGACTATTTTATTAGCTGGACGGCAATCGAAAGTGCTACAAGTTAAAAATTTGATTTTTTTCTTAACTCCCCTCCTCCTCTTCTTGGTTCTGTCCTTGAAATAACATAGAACAAGTTACTCCTTCCACATGACAACCTTCAATTATTTAAAGATAGCTGTTACATCTTTAGCCTTCTCTTCCTAAGGCTAAACATTATGTTGTTTATGTCACATGTATCCTAAGTGAGTTTCTCTAAGTCCCTTGTACAAGGGGCCATGCCTTGTGTGTTGTATATTGCTTAGACAGATAAAAAGTAAATCTGGCTGTATTTCTTCTAACTGATCCCAAGTATTCATTGATTTTGGTATCTTTTATGTTTGTCTGTTTTGTCTTTTGTATTTGGAGATGCCAATGGAACTCTAAGAATATTTGAATTTTTAAGTAATAATTATTAACAGAGTATTGGGTTTCCCAAAAATAAACATTATACAACCTAATTCTTTCTTAAATGATTACAAGAGACAATTGAAAAATGACAAAAAGCTTTCAAGAGATTGAGAAAAAAGGCTAGAGGTCCTATATTGATTTGAAGAATGAAGGTACTATATTGACCTTGAACGCTATTTGAGATCTAGCATAGATTTGAGAGCACTGTCTTAATTATGGTTCATATTAAGAATATTCATTGGGGACTTCCCTGGTGGCCAGTGGTAAAGAATCCGCCTGCCAATGCAGGGGACTCGGGTTTGAGCCCTGGTCGGGGAGGATCCTACATGCCGCGGAGCAACTAATCCCGTGCGCCACAACTACTGACCCTGTGCTCTAGAGCCCGCAAGCCGCAACTACGGAGCCCGAGTGCCACAAATAGTGAAGCCCACGCGCTGAGAGCCCTTGCTCGGCAACAAAGAGAAGCCACTGCAATGAGAAGCCCACACACCGCAACGAAGAGTAGCTCCCTCTCGCTGCAACTAGAGAAAGCCCGCACGCAGCAACAAAGACCCAATGCAGCCAAAAATAAAAATAAATTAAAAAAAACAAAAAGCGAACAAACAAAAAAAGAATATGGATTCCTGGGGACTTCCCTAGCGGTCCAGTGGTTAAGACTTCACACTTCCAATGCAGGGGGCGCTGGTTTGATCCCTGGTCGGTGAACTAAGATTCCACATGTCGCGTGGTGTGGCCAAAATAAATAAATAAATAAAATTTTAAAAATAAAATAAAAGGTTGATTTGGGTAATAATTTTTAAAAAAAGAATATGGATTCCTGTGATACTGCTCACAAAATCCTAAAAGCATAGTTAAACCCACATAGCTAGTTTTAGATGTGGATTGTGCTATATACATATTTATTTATTTATTTGAATTTTTAAACATTTATCAACATTTTAGGTTGATTTATTTACAATAAAATGTATAAGTTTTCAGTGTACAATAAAATGTATGTACCTGTGCTATACATCTTTAGAGGTCTCCAAGTAATGAGTATGTTAAAAGTGATGGAATTACACACGTCGTGATCATTTAGGAATTAAGCCAGATATTCATACACCTATACAAAAGTGACTCAGTAATAATTTTTTAAAAACTGTAGGAAGAGAGGATCTAAATAAATGCTGTTATATGCTATTATAAGTCATATTTCTTCAGACAACAGGAAAAATGAATGATGCATAGGAATTTGCATTTTTGTATTGGCTTAAACTACCGCATTTGATCTTAACTATTTTTATCCAATAAAACATTTCTTTCTATAGAACAGATTTACCGTATTCATGTTTTTAATTTTTTAAAGACATCTACGTCCACCATAGTTTTATTTATTTTTTATAAATTTATTTATTTATTTATTTTTTATAAATTTATTTATTTTTGGCGTTGGGTCTTTGTTGCTGCCCGTGGGCTTTCTTTAGTAGCTGCGAGCAGGGGCTACTCGTTGCGGTGCATGGGCTTCTCGTTGCAGTGGCTTCTCTTGTTGTGGAGCACGGGCTCTAGGCACGTGGGCTTCAGTAGTTGTGGCACGTGGGCTCAGTAGTTGTGGCTCGCGGGCTCTAGAGCAGAGGCTCAGCAGTTGTGGTGCACGGGCTTAGTTGCTCTGTGGCATGTGGGATCTTCCCGGACCAGGGCTTGAACCTGTGTCCCCTGCCTTGGCAGGCGGATTCTTAACCACTGGCCTCCAGGGAAGCCCCAGCATAGTTTTAGATAAGTTGTTGCTCATTGGGCTCATTATTTTATTTACTTTTCTAATTAAAAATTTTTAAATATTTAAACCTGTTGCCAATTGAAATACCAAGCTCTATTTTGTCATGGTAACAGATTTATCACTTGTCAAGTACAGCCAGGTTTTTTTTAAAGAACAATTACTGACTGGATGTGCTCAGATTCCATTTGAATTTTGTGTGTACACTCCCACATGTATGCATGTCCATGGCAAGGGTGGAAATGTTTTAGACTTCTTTAACAATCTACTAGTGACATTTGAACTTGAAGTGATTTCCTAAAGGTTTTGCTGAACTGACTCTCTTGGTGAATCAATTTAATGCTGTGTCACATGTACAGGAAACCAACAGACCTGCTGTTTCTTTGAAGTTACCAAAAGTCATTTCCTCTGCCCCAGCTAGGTGGACAACAGTCCAATATCGGTGACTAAGAGGTTATCATGACCAATAAAATTATCATGACCAAATTATTATGACCAATAGCCAGCAGTTGCAAAGACATTCACTGCCATGGACTAGAGAACAAATTCAGGAGCTACTATTAAGCTTTATTGCTTTTAAGCAGACCTACTCAAGATAGGAAAGTTAAGCCAAGATTTTTACTCATTTTTCTCTGAATGCCCTACTACATTTCTCTGAATATTTAACTGCCATAATAATATAGGTCATTTTTCTAGAAAGAGGATTAATTATGTTGCTGGCTTTTGCTCCAAGCAGTGGTTTTGCCAGTATTTTTCAAGCTCAGATCACCCCAACACAAGAAAAAATGAGGTCTCTTATTAACTTTCCCTGTCCACAGTATAGGATTGAAAGTTTATTCTGAGTGGAGGATTACATGTCTTCCTTCTTCCCAAGCTTGATCACCGGCTTCCTTTGGCCTTTTCTCATTGTTTTTTCTTTTAAGGATTAATTATTTCCAGATCATACACAAGCATGTGCAATCCTTACAAAAGAGATGGGTGAAGACAAACTTTCTCACCATTCGGTTTCAGGGGCTATCACAGGAGAACGAAGTGCATGAAAAAGGTTTCATAACATTGGAGGAGACTTTAAAAGCTCAGTAGAAACACAACTGAAAATCCACAAGAGGGAGATGCTTGCTAAACCGCCAGAAAGTAACTCTCACGAGGGACTGAGAGAGCCTTAACAGGAGCCAACAGGTCCGCCCCGGATTCAAGGCGGGAGGGAACAGGAGTAAATAGTGGCTGGGGTCTGGTAAGGGGAGTACAGGTGAAGGGAAAAGCAGGATTGGCTTCGTGACTTTGGCAGCGAAGCCCGTGCTCAGCCCAAGACCAGGAGCAGACGGTAAGAGTGTGTTGCCAAAGAGGAGTACACGCTCCCAGCTACCTCCTGTTAGTCCCATAAGAAATGGGGGTGGTTGTCTTTGAAGGCACTTCCGCTTAGCAACCCCACGCGGTTGCTAAGGAGGGACGGTAGGGGGGGATGACCCGGAAGTGGTGGTGTCTATTTCTCACTGCCTGCTTTCAGTTTGTCCTATGGGGAGCGCCAGGGTGCTCTGCGCCGGGCCGAGGGTGGGGCCAGCGCTAGAGGTTCCGGTTCGGCTTCTGAGGCACCTCGGCTCCTCGTCTTCCCCCTCCCCTCCCGCACCTCTCCTCCCTCCCTTTCCTGGGAACGGGAGAAGCCAAAGCTGCGGGTGGGTAGAGAAGCACTCGGCGCCTCCGGGAGGGGGCTGCGCCCGCCCCATCTGTACTCCGGAGCACTGCCAGGTACTCTCTCCGGCTTCGACGGGGTCCGGGAGGCTGGAGCTTGAGGATGTGTGTGTGTATCTGGGGGGTGGTGGGGGCCCCTTCTCCGGGTCGGGGAGGGGAGCGCGGAGATCCTGGGTGGGGCGCAGGCCGGCGTGTGTGCCCCTGGCGGGTTGCGGGGGTGGAAGGGAAGGGCTGGGGATGACGGCTGGCGGAGAGTTTCGGGTGGCCGTGTTGAGGTTGCGGAGGAGGCGCCCTCTCAGATGCAGAAGACTTCGGCCGGTGTGGACGGGGAGTTTGCCACCTGGAGGTTTAGCTCTGAAAGAGGGAGCATCCTCTGGGTCCAGAAGGAGAGCATGGACCCCGGCGGGGTGGATGGGGCAGTCCCATACTTACATTGCCTGCTTCTTCTGCCCACCCCTCTGGGACAGAGCCCGGCTTCGGGGGTTGTGAGTCGGCTGGGCACCGCAGGGAGCCGCCCTTGGCAGAGCTAGGGCAGAAGAGTGGGTAAGGAGACCTCCCTCCTCCCAACTTCCGTGCGCTTCCCCCACTTCTTCCTTTACTGGTCTCTTGCCCCAGTGTCCTACAGGAGCGGTAGCCCCCTCCCCAAGTGGGTAGGCATCACAGCGTAAAAGAAAGAGGGTGGAACTGGGTTTGTGGCCCCAAATGATACTTCGAATGTTTGGAAAGTGCCAGATTGACATATTCAACCAAGTCTCCCAGCTCAATATTAAGTCTGGTCTAAATTATTTTAGAAAAGTGCAGTTCTGGAAACCAGCAAACTGTAAGCTAGTCTGGCATAGCCTTATTTGGTAGATATGCGTGTTTTTAAAAAACAGACTGGGGGAACCGTAAAGATACAGAGGTCTAGGCGAGACGTGTTGAGGCAAGCCTTTTCCAACATCTTTCTTACCTGCCAGTAAGCTTGACCTAGTTTAAATGAAGCACACAGATCCTCTTCATTTATATTTCAATCAGTGACTGAATTGTAGGTACTGTGTGGTTATCAATGTCTCAGAATAGTTGCGTGAACCTTCGGAGAGACAAGATTCCCTGCTTTTGAGCCTGTCTCATAATCTTTTAAGGAGATAATTGTGGTCAAGTGGAAGTATTGGTTTTGAGGTTAGGTAAATCTGGGATTGAACTCGGACTGCCACTGGCTAGTTGTTGACCTTGGGCAAGTCATGGAACCTACCAGAGATTCAGTTTCTTAAGTAACACGAGTTAAAATTCTAATCAGTATTGTAAGGGGGGGGGTAATGTATCTAAATAACAGTACACTTTAAATGGAAGCACCTTCCAGTTGAAAGATGAATTATTAATAATCTTACACAGTCAAGGTAGTTGTGGAGTGAGGTTTGAGATAGGAACAGAACTGGATAATATTCCAAAACATATATATACAACAGGACTTTCAGTAGTTTCTAGAAATTGATCATAAGTAGCATGAAATTCAGATATCAGTAGTTTCTTAAAACTCTTAAAAATAAAGCAGAATATGTGCATTAACTGAAATGACCAATAATGTTTCAAAGGTTTTTCTCAGATTTGTGATGTGTGTAGTATGGATTGGTAAGAAAAACATTTAAAAAGTAATGTATATAAATCTTAATTAACGTCACATGTCTGGAGAGAATTAAAATTGAGGCATAAAATAGAAGAAAGTAGTTGTAATTTTAAGAATAAAATCAACACAAGTAGCATGACTCATCTTAATTAGATTTAAACTATTAGCAAAACTTACAGAATTTTTATATGTATAATCTGTAAAATAAATGCAAATGGAATGAATTTCTGCCTTTAAATCATTTGTGATGATGATATAGAAATATATCTCAGAAACATGAAGTCTTTTTTTTTTTTTTTTTGGTCAGGTACCAGGCTAATCACTTTTTTTTAAAATAAATTTATTTATTTTATTTATTTATTTATTTTTGGCTGCATTGGCTCTTCGTTGCTGTGCACAGGCTTTCTCTAGTTGCAGCGAGTGGGAGCTACTCTAAGTTGCGGTGCGTGGGCTTCTCATTGAGGTGGCTTCTCTTGTTGTGGAGCACGGGCTTTAGGCATGCGGGCTTCAGTAGTTGTGGCACGTGGGCTCACTAGTTGTGGTGCACGGGCTTAGCTGATCCACAGCATGTGGGATCTTCCCGGAACAGTGATTGAACCCTTGTCCCCCGCATTGGCAGGCAGATTCCTAACCACTGTGCCACGGGGGAAGCTCACATGAAGTCTTTATATTCATTTGTTTTGTAGATTTAAAACAATACAGTTATTTGTAACCTATTATATGTCAGATTTTCAGCTAATGTAGTTTGCTTTTTGATGTAACTTGAAGTTAGTAAATTTTTTTTTTCTTTTTTTTGCGGGGGGCCACACTGCGTGGCTTGCGGGATCTTAGTTCCCTGACCAGGGATCGAACCCGGGCCCCCTCAGTGAACGTGCCAAGTCTTAACTACTGGACAGCCAGGGAATTCCCAGTAATTTTTAATTATTAATTTTTTAATGTACTTTATACTCAAAAGATAAAAATCAAATAACTTGCTTTAGTAATCGTTTTTTTGTGTGAGAAAAGTGGTTATAAAGTTTGTAATTCAGTATCACTTTTTAGAGGTTTACAGGTTTTCCATAATTTCGAGAGAAATTTTCAAATATATTTCTTCTTCGTGTCTCTCTTAAACAGAGTTGAACTTTTTTTAAAAAAATAAAACTGTCCAGCTATGTTGCATGCTTCTTGAGGTAGAAATACTATTTTAAATTTTATCCACCACTGCAGCTACATAACAGGCACCAAATAAATATTGGTCAAATTGATAAATGGATGAATATATTTAAAATTATTAATAAGGTATCTAATTATGTTTTTTTTTTTTTTTTTTTTTGGCTGTGTTGGGTCTTCGTTTCTGTGCGAGGGCTTTCTCTAGTTGTGGCAAGCGGGGGCCACTCCTCATCACGGTGCGCGGTCCTCTCAATATTGCGGCCTCTCTTGTTGCGGAGCACAGGCTCCAGATGCGCAGGGTCAGTAGTTGTGGCTCACAGGCCTAATTGCTCTGCGGCATGTGGGATCTTCCCAGACCAGGGCTTGAACCCGTGCCGCCTGCATTGGCAGGCAGATTCTCAACCACTGTGCCACCAGGGAAGCCCTCTAATTATGTTTTTACTACATGGTTTGTAAGGTTATTCAACTTTCTAAGTGGCTTTTCTTTACACTGTAAAGTCTTTAGTGTATATGTAAGCATTTAACTGCGTTTTCCTGGATCATTATTTTTCAGTATCTTTCGAATCTTAAAGTTGAGACGATATTATCTTGCTTTGGTAAAGCCATGAGAAGTTCCCATTTTTTTCCTTATCTTCTCATAAGACTTTAATAAATAATTCATTTTGGTATAAGAGTTAGGATACTAGCTGTAAAAAGGTATATTTAAAATGTGGGCAATAATAGAGACTGTTACAGATAATGCTTTTCTCAATGACCTTTTCCACTTAAACAAAGTTTGTGGCCATTCCACAGATCTTTGCAATTGTCAGTTATGGAATTTGCTGGTCAGGAAATCTAAAAATGACTAAACCTTCCTTTAATGTCTATGTCTTGGATGATCTCAGTAAACTTTAGGAGAGATTGGGAAGGTTTGTATACCATACTAGAATATATAATGAACAAAGTACAGTTAACTTTATTGGTGCTGCCAAATCAAGAGTGAGTTACTGTGGAAATGTTTAAAAAATGCCAGGCAGTGCTCTCCTCAAACCAAATGAGTATTCTTCCAGAGCTTGTTTCTATTTTAGAGCTTATTTCTTTTTGGACTATGATTTGCTCTCTAATAAAGATAAATAATCATTGTATCCAGAAAAAAAGGCTGATATCATAGACAGATTTTATTACCACCAATCTTGATAGAAACTGCTTCAATGGCTTCGAATAAGTGGAGGTAGATTTTCATGAAAGAACTTAAGAATTTGTGGAACGATAGTTTTTCTCTATTTAACATCTAACTTGTCTCTACTCATTTCTGCCTAATATAGAAATTTTGAGAAGCTGGGAAGAAAAAAAAAAAGAATGAATTTACTTCAGAATTACCATTTTATGTTTTGTAGGTTACTTATTTGGAGAGCTAAATTGGATTTTGACATTATTGGGACTGTGTTCAAGATGGACTCGGGGAAAAAAAATTAGAGAGATGCCATCTGCTTCAGATTCCTGTTCCCTCACCCCTTCATGTTTTGTGGATTTGAATTTGTCAGATTGGTTTTTTTTTTACATAAAAACCCTCAGTAGATTTAGGTTATATAATTTCAGCTATATCGGTGAACCTGTAACTAAAAGAAGTTGCATTTTATATTGAGTTACAAAGAAGGATCACAGACATTGGTTAAAAGTAATTGTTATTTCAAACTATCTGAACATGAGATAGCTTCATACATCTTCGTCGTCATTTGCTTAATAAACCATTCTTGTCATTAGTGCTTACCACAGTCCACTTATTGGTGGAAGTTGCTTAAAAAAATGGATTATAGAGATATAGAATAAATCCTTTTTTTCCTCTGATATTACAACCAGAAGAGAAGTTTCTGTTGTCGTTTTTTTTTATTTACTGATGAATCCACTTAAACTTATTCTTTGAGTAGTGAGTTTTGCCTTACCTTATGCCAATTGCTATAGTTTTCATCTAAGTGATACCATACAGTTCATAGGGCACATACTTGTCACTTTTCAGTTTGAATCTTTAATAATCCTGAGGACAGGCTTTTGGATTTACTGAGCTGGAAAAGAATGTGTCTAGTTCAGGTTACAGTAGTCGGGCACTTAGCATGGACCAGAAAGACCCAGGCATCTCTGAAAAACTGTAAAGTAAAACTGGTATGGTATCCCAGAAATGATCTGAAGAGAGAGTCTTCTGGATAGAAGAGAGCCATGCTGTGTCTGCAGTAGGAATGTTCTGGTGAAGCGGGGAGACAGATAAACTGCCCTTGTAGTCTGTTCCTCACCCAGAAGCTCCAAGTAGGCAGTGCAGTTATGGCAGGGGCTGGGGTGTCAGGGATGGGAATTGTTCTTTAATAATTGCTCACCCATCATATTGGAGGCATAGACATACTGGGGAAAGGGGAATTCTCTTGGATTTTGTCTTGGCCAGAGAAGCTGAGTGAACAGGTAACCATTGCCCTTGCTGTCAAAGAGAACTTGGTGTAACACCTCTGGGTGCTGGGTAAGCCTATCAAAATGCTACAGTTTGATGTCTCCATCAAAATGCCACATAAATTTTCTAAGAAACAGCAGCATTGGACCACATTGATTTCTGTAGTTTTCACATTCTAATTCTTTAATCTAGAAAAAGAGGTATTGAGGACTTTTGGGCTTCTGAATGAGAGTATCACACATTACATCCATCTTGATAGATTTATAAATACACTTTACTTTGTCTGTTGGCATCAGTGAATGATGTGAAAATGTTTTAAGTTTTGTGTGTGTGTGTGTGTGTGTGTCTGTGTGACTGTGTGTGTGCACGTGTGCTTGAGTGTCCATGATGATTACCAAATTTCAGTTCTTCAGGCTAAATTGCTAACCATAACTGTGGTGAAGCAGTTTCCCAGCTGGATTTCTTCTCTCTTTCCTAGAGATCACTCTCTGATGTATGTGCTAGTGAGCAGAGGTATGACCAAGCCAATAAAAAGGCAAGGAGATTGAAGTTAATTTCTTTTCAGGAATTCCCTGGCAGTCCAGTGGTTAGGACTTGGCACTTTCTTGCTTTCACTGTGGGGGCCCGGGTTCGATCCCTGGTTGGGGAAGATCCCGCAAGCTAAACCGCGCGGCCAAAAAAAAAAGAAAAAGTTAATTTCTTTTCATTTAAATTTATTTAAATGCTTATTCAAATTTGATTTTATTAGGTTTTTTTTTCCAACTTTGCTAGGATTTCTGTAGTTTAAAGTAGCAATAGGTACTCTTTGAGATTGTGGGTGCCCAATTTTTTAAAAAAAAATTAAAACTTTTTTTGAACAGTTTTAGATTTACAAAAAAATTGAGCAGGTAGAGAGTTCCATCTCTCTCCATATTCACTTAATCCCCAACCAGTTCCACCCCATTTTCCCCCATTTTTAAAAAACATTTATTTATTTTATTTATTTATTTTTGGCTGCGTTGGGTCTTCATTGCTGTGTGTGGGCATTCTCTAGTTGTGGCCATTGGGGGCTACTCTTAGTTGCAGTGCGCAGGCTTCTCCCTGAAGTGGCTTCTCCTGTTGTGGAACACAGGCCCTAGAGCGTGTGGGCTTCAGTAGCTGTGGCATGTGGGCTCAGTAGTTGTGGCTCGAAGGCTCTAGAGCGCAGGCTCAGTAGTTGTGGCACATGGGTTAGTTGCTCCGCAGCATGTGGGATCTTGTGGACCAGGGCTGAAACCCGTGTCTCCTGCATTGGCAGGCGGATTCTTAACCACTGCGCCACCAGGCAAGTCCCTCCCCCATTATTAATATCTTGCATTAGTGTGGTACATTAGTTCCAATTAATGAACCAATATTGATACATTATTATTATCCATAGTTTTCATTAGGTTCACTCTTTGTGTTGTACGGTTCTGTGGGTTATAACAAATGCATAATAAAACATGTATCCACCATTACAGTTTCATACGGAATAGTTTTACCACCGGAAAAAAATCCCATTTTACCTATTCATCCCTCCTCTTTTTCCTCCAGAATTCCTGACAAACACTGACCTTTTCACTGTCTCTATAGTTTGCCTTTTCCGAAACTTCATATAGTTGGAATCATATAGTATGTAGCTTTTTAAATAATTAATTAATTAATTAATTAATTTTTGGCTGTGTTGGATCTTCGTTGCTGCACACGGGCTTTCTCTAGTTGCGGAGAGCGGGGGCTACTCTTCGTTGTGCGTGGGCTTCTCATTGCAGTGGCTTCTCTTGTTGCGGAGCATGGGCTCCAGGCACAGGCTTCAGTAGTTGTGGCACGTGGGCTCAGCAGCTGTGGCTTGCAGGCTCTAGAGCACAGGCTCAGTAGTTGTGGCGCACGGGCTTACTTGCTCTGCGGCATGTGGGATCTTCCCGGACCAGGGCTCGAACCCATATCCCCTGCGTCGGCAGGCAGATTCTTAACCACTGCACCACCAGGGAAGTCCGTATGTAGCTTTTTTGTTTGTTTGTTTCTTTTTGGCTGCGTTGGGTGTTCGTTGCAATGCACGGGCTTCTTATTGCACTGGCTTCTCTTGTTGCAGCGCTCAGGCTTCAGTGGTTGCAGCGCTCGGGCTTCAGTGGTTGCGGCACGCAGCTTAGTTGCTCCGCGGCATGTGGGATCTTTCTGGACTAGGGATCGAACCCGTGTCCTTGCGTTGGCAGGTGGATTCTTTTTTTTTTTTTTTTTTTTTAACATCTTTATTGAAGTATAATTGCCTTACAATGGTGTGTTAGCTTCTGCTTTATAACAAAGTGAATCAGTTATACATATACAATATGTTCCCATTTCTCTTCCCTCTTGCATCTCCCTCCCTCCCACCCTCCCCATCCCATCCCTCTAGGTGGTCACAAAGCACCGAGCTGATCTCCCTGTGCTATGCGGCTGCTTCCCACTAGTTATCTATTTTACATTTGGTAGTGTATATATGTCCATGACACTCTCTTACCCTGTCACATCTCACCCCACCCCCTCCCCATATCCTCAAGTCCATTCTCTAGTAGGTCTGTGTCTTTATTCCCGTCTTGCCACTAGGTTCTTCATGGCCTTTTTTTTTTTTTTTCCCCTTAGATTCCGTATATATGTGTTAGCATACTGTATTTGTTTTTCTCTTTCTGACTTACTTCACTCTGTATGACAGACTCTAACTCCATCCACCTCATTACAAATACCTCCATTTCATTTCTTTTTATGGCTGAGTAATATTCCATTGTATATATGTGCCACATCTTCTTTATCCATTCATCTGTCGATGGACATTTAGATTGCTTCCATGTCCTGGCTATTGTAAATAGAGCTGCAATGAACATTTTGGTACATGACTCTTTTTGACCTATGGTTTTCTCAGGGTATATGCCCAGTAGTGGGATTGCTGGGTCGTATGGTAGTTCTATTTGTAGTTTTTTAAGGAACCTCCATACTGTTCTCCATAGTGGCTGTATCAATTTACATTCCCACCAACAGTGCAAGAGTGTTCCCTTTCCTCCACACCCTCTCCAGCATTTATTGTTTCTAGATTTTTTGATGATGGCCATTCTGACCGGTGTGAGATGATATCTCATTGTAGTTTTGATTTGCATTTCTCTAATGATTAATGATGTTGAGCATTCTTTCATGTGTCTGTAGGCCATCTGTATATCTTCTTTGGAGAAATGTCTATTTAGGTCTTCTGCCCATTTTTGGATTGGGTTGTTCGTTTTTTTGTTATTGAGCTGCATGAGCTGCTTGTAAATCTTGGAGATTAATCCTTTGTCAGTTGCTTCATTTGCAAATATTTTCTCCCATTCTAATGGTTGTCTTTTGGTCTTGTTTATGGTTTCCTTTGCTGTGCAAAAGCTTTTAAGTTTCATTAGGTCCCATTTGTTTATTTGTGTTCTTATTTCCATTTCTCTGGGAGCTGGGTCAAAAAGAATCTTGCTGTGATGTATGTCATAGAGTGTTCTGCCTATGTTTTCCTCTAAGAGTTTGATAGTGTCTGCCCTTACACTTAGGTCTTTAATCCATTTTGAGTTTATTTTTGTGCATGGTGTCAGGGAGTGTTCTATTTTCATACTTTTACATGTACCTGTCCAATTTTCCCAGCACCACTTATTGAAGAGGCTGTCTTTTCTCCACTGTATATGCTTGCCTCCTTTATCAAAAATAAGGTGCCCATATGTGTGTGGGTTTATCTCTGGGCTTTCTATCCTGTTCCATTGATCTATATTTCTGTTTTTGTGCCAGTACCAAACTGTCTTGATTACTGAAGCTTTGTAATATAGTCTGAAGTCAGGGAGCCTGATTCCCCCAGCTCCATTTTTCGTTCTCAAGATTGCTTTGGCTATTCGGGGTCTTTTGTGTTTCCATACAAATTGTGAAATTGTTTGTTCTAGTTCTGTGAAAAATGCCAGTGGTAGTTTGATAGGGATTGCATTGAATCTGTAGATTGCTTTGGGTAGTAGAGTCATTTTCACAATGTTGATTCTTCCAATCCAGGAACATGGTATATCTCTCCATCTATTTGTATCATCTTTAATTTCTTTCATCAGTGTCTTATAATTTTCTGCATACAGGTCTTTTGTCTCCTTAGGTAGGTTTATTCCTAGATATTTTATTCTTTTTGTTGCAATGGTAAATGGGAGTGTTTTCTTAATTTCACTTTCAGATTTTTCGTCATTAGTGTATAGAAATGCAAGAGATTTCTGTGCATTAATTTTGTATCCTGCTACTTTACCAAATTCATTGATTAGCTCTAGGAGTTTTCTGGTAGCATCTTTAGGATTCTCTATGTATAGTATCATGTCATCTGCAAATAGTGACAGCTTTACTTCTTCTTTTCCGATTTGGATTCCTTTTATTTCTTTGTCTTCTCTGATTGCTGTGGCTAACACTTCCAAAACTATGTTGAATAATAGTGGTGAGAGTGGGCAACCTTGTCTTGTTCCTGATCTTAGTGGAAATGGCAGGTGGATTCTTAAGCACTGCGCCACCAGGGAAGTCCCTGTAGCTTTTTTTTAGACTGGTTTCTTTTACTTAGTAATATGCATTTAAAGTTCCTCCATGTCTTATTGTGGCTTGATAGCTCCTGTCCTTTTTCTTTTTTTGAATTTTTGAATGTTATTTTATGTTTTATATAGCAAGTTCTTATTAGTTATCTACTTTATATGTATTAGTGTATATATGTCAATCCCAGTCTCCCAATTCATACCACCACCTCCCCCTCCCCCACCACTTTCCCCCGTTGGTGTCCATACGTTTGTTCTCTACATCTGTGTCTCTATTTCTGTCCTGCAAACCAGTTCATCTGTACCATTTTTCTAGGTTCCACATATGTGCGTTAGTATACGATATTTGTTTTTCTCTTTCTGACTTACTTCACTCTGTATGACGGTCTCTAGATCCATCCACATCTCTACAAATGACCATTCTAACTGGTGTGAGGTTATAGCTCATTGTAGTTTTGATTTGCATTTCTCTAATAATTAGTGATGTTGAGGAGCTTTTCATGTGCTTCCTGGCCATCTGTATGTCTTCCTTGGAGAAGTGTCTGTTTAGGTCTTCTGCCCATTTTTCGATTGCGTTGTTTGTTTTTTTTAATATTGAGCTGCATAAACTGTTTATATATTTTGGAGATTAAACCTGTGTCTGTTGATATGTTTGCAAATATTTTCTCCCATTCTGAGGGTTGTCTTTTCGTCTTTTTTGTAGTTTCCTTTGCTTTGCAAAAGCTTTTAAGTTTCATTAGGTCCCATTTGTTTATTTTTCTTTTTACTTCCATTACTCTAGGAGGTGGGTCAAAAAAGATCTTGCCTTGATTTATTTCAAAGAGTGTTCTTCGTATGTTTTCCTCTAAGAGTTTTATAGTGTCCAGTCTTGCATTTAGGTCTCTAATCCATTTTGAGTTTATTTTTGTGTATGGTGTTAGGGCGTGTTCTAGTTTCATTCTTTTACATGTAGCTGTCCACTTTTCCCAGCACCACTTACTGAAGAGACTGTCTTTTCTCCATTGTATATCCTTGCCTCCTTTGTCATAGATTAGCTGACCATAGGTTAGTGGGTGTATCTCTGGGCCTTCTATCCTGTTCCATTGATCTGTATTTCTGTTTTTGTGCCAGTACCATATTGTCTTGATTACTGTAGCTTTGTAGTATAGTCTGAAGTCAGGAGGTCTGATTCCTCCAGCTCTGTTTTTTTCCCTCAAGACTGCTTTGGCTATTCGGGGTCTTTTGTTTCTCCATACAAGTTTTAAGATTTTTTGTTCTAGTTCTTCAGAAAAATGCCAGTGGTAGTTTCATAGGGATTGGATTGAATCTGTAGATTGCTTTGGGTAGTATAGTCATTTTCACAATGTTGATTCTTCCACTCCAAGAACATGGTATATCTCTCCATCTGTTGGTATCATCTTTAATTTCTTTCATCAGTGTCTTATAGTTTTCTGCATACAGGTCTTTTGTCTCCCTAGGTAGGTTTATTCCTAGGTATTTTATTCTTTTTGTTGCAGTGGTGAATAGGATTGTTTGCTTAATTTCTCTTTCTGATCTTTCGTCGTTAGTGTATAGGAATGCAAGAGATTTCTGTGCATTAATTCTGTATCCTGCAACTTTACCAAATTCATTGATTAGCTCTAGTAATTTTCTGGTGGCATCTTTAGGATTCTCTATGTATAGTATCATGTCATCTGCAAACAGTGACAGTTTTACTTCTTCTTTTCCAATTTGTATTCCTTTTATTTCTTTTTCTTCTCTGATTGTCGTGGCTAGGACTTCCAAAACTGTGTTGAATAATAGTGGCGAGAGTGGACATCCTTGTCTCGTTCCTGGTCTTAGAGGAAATGCTTTCAGTTTTTCACCATTGAGAATGATGTTTGCTGTGGGCTTGTCGTATATGACCTTTATTATGTTGAGGTAGGTTCCCTCTATGCCCACTATCTGGAGAGTTTTTATCATAAATGGGTGTTGAATTTTGTCAAAAGCTTTTTCTGCATCTACTGAGATGATCATATGGTTTTTCTCCTTCAATTTGTTAATATGGTGTATCACATTGATTGATTTGCGTATACTGAAGAATCCTTGCATCCCTGAGATAAATCCCACTTGATCGTGGTGTATGATCCTTTTAATGTGTTGTTGGATTCTGTTTGCTAGTATTTTCTTGAGGATTTTTGTATCTGTATTCATCAGTGATATTGGTCTGTAATTTTCTTTTTTTGTAGTATCTTTGTCTGGTTTTGGTACCAGGGTGATGGTGGCCTCATAGAATGAGTTTAGGAGTGTTCCTTCCTCTGCAAGTTTTTGGAAGAGTTTGAGAAGGATGGTTGTTAGCTCTTCTCTAAATGTTTGATAGAATTCACCTGTGAAGCCATTTGGTCCTGGACTTTTGTTTGTTGGAAGATTTTTAATCACAGTTTCAATTTCATTACTTGTGATTGGTCTGTTCATATTCTCTGTTTCTTCCTGGTTCAGTCTTGGAAGGTTATACCTTTCTATGAATTTGTCCATTTCTTCCAGGTTGTCCATTTTATTGGCATAGAGTTGTTTGTAGTAGTCTCTTAGGATGCTTTGTATTTCTGTGGTGTCCGTTGTAACTTCTTTTTCATTTCTAATTTTATTGATTTGGGTCCTCTCCCTCTTTTTCTTGATCAATCTGGCTAAAGGTTTATCAATTTTGTTTATCTTCTCAAAGAACCAGCTTTTAGTTTTATTGATCTTTGCTATTGTTTTCTTTGTTTCTATTTCATTTATTTCTGCTCTGATCTTTATGATTTCTTTCCTTCTGCTAACTTTGGGTTTTGTTTGTTCTTCTTTCTCTAGTTCCTTTAGGTGTAAGGTTAGATTCTTTATTTGAGATTTTTCTTGTTTCTTGAGGTAGGCTTGTATTGCTATAAAATTCCCTCTTAGAACTGCTTTTGCTGCATCCCATAGGTTTTGGATCATTGTGTTTTCATTGTAATTTGTCTCTAGGTATTTTTGATTTGCTCTTTGATTTATTCAGTGATCTCTTGGTTATTTAGTAACATATTGTTTAGCCTCCATGTGTTTGTGGTTTTTCCGTTTTTTTCCCCTGTAATTGATTTCTAATCTCATAGCGCTGTGGTCAGAAAAGATGCTTGATATGATTTCAGTTTTCTTAAATTTACTGAGGCCTGATTTGTGACCCAAGATGTGATCTATCCTGGAGAATGTTCCGTGTGCACTTGAGAAGAAAGTGTAATCTGTTTTTGGATGGAATGTCCTATAAATACCAGTTAAATCTATCTAGTCTATTGTGTCATTTAAAGCTTGTGTTTCCTTATTAATTTTCTGTTTGGATGATTTGTCCATTGGTGTAAGTGAGTGTTAAGGTCCCCCACTATTATTGTGTTACTGTCGATTTCCTCTTCTATAGCTGTTAGCAGTTGCCTTATGTATTGAGGTGCTCCTGTGTTGGGTGCATATATATTTATAATTGTTATGTCTTCTTCTTGGATTGATCCCTTGATCATTATGTAGTGTCCTTCCTTGTCTCTTGTAACATGCTTTATTTTAAAGTCTATTTTATCTGATATCAGTATTGTTACTCCAGCTTTCTTTTGATTTCCTTTTGCATGGAATATTTTTTTCCATCCCCTCACTTTCAGTCTGTATGTGTCCCTAGGTCTGAAGTGGGTCTCTTGTAGACAGCATATATATGGGTCTTGTTTTTGTATCCATTCAGCAAGCCTGTGTCTTTTGGTTGGAGCATTTAATCCATTCACGTTTAAGGTAATTATCGATAGGTATGTTCCTAGTACCATTTTCTTAATTGTTATGGGTTTGTTTTTGCAGGTCCTTTTCTTCTCTTGTGTTTCCCACTTAGAGAAGTTCCTTTAGCAATTGTTGTAGAGCTGGTTTGGTGGTGCTGAATTCTCTTAGCTTTTGCTTGTCTGTAAAGCTTTTGATTTCTCCATCGAATCTGAATGAGATCCTTGCTGGGTAGAGTAATCTTGTTTGTAGGTTCTTCCCTTTCATCACTTTAACTATATCGTGCCACTCCCTTCTGGCTTGTAGAGTTTCTGCTGAGAAATCAGTTGTTAACCTTATGGGAGTTGCCTTATGTTATTTGTTGGTTTTCCTTTGTTGCTTTCAGTAATTTTTCTTTGTCTTTAATATTTGTTAGTTTGATCACTATGTGTCTCAGTGTGTTTCTCCTTGGGTTTCTCCTGCATGGGACTCTCTGTGCTTCCTGGACTTGGATGGCTATTTCCTTTCCCATGTTAGGGAAGTTTTAGACTATAATCTCTTCGGATATTTTCTCAGGTCCTTTCTCTCTCTCTTCTCCTTCTGGAACCCCTATAATGTGAATGTTGTTGTGTTTAATGTTGTCCCAGAGGTCTCTTAGGCTGTCTTCATTTCTTTTCATTCTTTTTTCTTTATTCTGTTGCGTGGCAGTGAATTGCACCGTCCTCTCTTCCAGGTCATTTATCTGTTCTTCTGCCTCAGTTATTCTGCTGTTGATTCTTTCTAGTGTATTTTTCATTTCAGTGATTGTATTCTTCATCTCTGTTTGTTCTTTAATTCTTCTAGGTGTATGTTAAACATTTCTTGCATCTTCTCGATCTTTGCCTGCATTCTTTTTCCGAGGTCCTGGATCATCTTCACTATAGTTATCCTGAATTCTTTTTCTGGAAGGTTGCCTATCTCCACTTCATTTAGTTGTTTTTCTGGGGTTTTATCTTGTTCCTTCATCTGGTACAAAGTCCTGTGCCTTTTCATCTTGTGTATCTTTCTGTGAATGGGATTTTCCTTCCACAGGCTGCAGAATTGTAGTTCTTTTTGCTTCTGCTGTCTACCCTCTGGTGGATGAGACTATCTAAGAGGCTTGTGCAAGCTTTCTCATGGGAAGGACTGGTGGGTAGAACTGGGTGTTGCTCTGGTGGGCAGAGCTCAGAAAAACTTTTATCTGCTTGTCTGCTGATGGGTGAGGCTGGGTTCCCTCCCTGTTGGTTGTTTGGCCTGAGGTGACCCAACACTGGAGCCTACCTGGCTCTTTGGTGTGGTTAATGGTGGACTCTAGGAGGGCTCACACCAAGGAGTACTTTCCAGAACTTCTGCTGCCAGTGTCCTTGTCCCATGGTGAGCCACAGCCACCGCCTGCCTCTGCAGGAGAACCTCCAATACTAGCAGGTAGGTCTGGTTCAGTCTCCTATGGGGTCACTACTCCTTCCCCTGGGTCCCGATGCACACACTTCTTTGTGTGTGCCCTCCAAGAGTGGAGTCTCTCTTTCCCCCAGTCCTGTCAAAGTCCTGCAATCAAATCCCACTAGCCTTCAAAGTCTGGTTCTCTAGGAATTCCTCCTCCCGTTGCTGGAACCCCAGGTTGAGAAGCCTGACATGGGGCTCAAAACCTTCACTCCAGTGGACTTCTGTGGACTTCTGTGGTATCAGTGTTCTCCAGTTTGTGAGTCTCCCACCCAGTAGTTATGGGATTTGATTTTATTGTGATTGTGCCCCTCCTACCGTCTCATTATGGCTTCTCCTTTGTCTTTGGATGTGGGTATCTTTTTTGGTGAGTTCCAGTGTCTTCCTGTCGATGATTGTTTAGCAGTTAGTTGTGATTCCAGTGCTCTCGCAAGAGGGAGTGAGTGCATGTCCTTCTACTCCACCGTCTTGAACCAGTCTCCTAGCTCCCGTCCGTTTATTGCTGAATAATTTTGTATTATATGGATGTAACACAGTTTGTTTATCCTCTCAGCTATGGAAGGACATCTTGGTTGCTTCCATTTTTTTGGGGGGGTGGGCATGTGTAGGGTTTTGTGTGTACATAAGCTTTCAGCTCCTTTGGGTAAATAACAAGTGTGATTGCTGGGTTGTATGATAAGACTATGTTTAATTTTGTACGAAACTGTGAAACTGTCTTTCAAAGTGGTTATACCAATATGCATTCCCATCACCAATGAATAAGTGTTCCTGTTGCTCTGAGTACTTGCTAGAGTTTGATATAGTCAGTTTTTTGTACTTGAGCCTTTCTAATAGGTGTTTTAATTTGTAATTTCCTAATGCCATACAGTGTTGAACTGCCTTTTTATATGCTTGTTTGCCATCTATATATATTCTTTGGTGAGATGCCTGTTCAGGTCTTTTTGCCCATTGTTAAATTGTTTCTTATTGTTGGGTTTTAAGTGTTCATTGTATATTTTGGATAGGAATCCTTTATCAGTTATATTTTTGGCAAATATGTTTTTCCAATCTGTGGCTTGTCTTTTTATTCTCTTAGCAGTGTCTTTAATAGTATGAAAGTTTTTAGTTTTAATAAAGTCCAGCTTTACAAGTTTTTCTTTCATTGTGCATGCTTTTGGTGTTGTATCTATAAACTTATTGCCAAACCCAAGGGCACATAGATTTTCTCCTATGCTGTCTTTGAGAATTTTTATAGTTTTGCATTTTACACTGAGTTCTAAGATCCATTTGAGTTTTTTTTTTTTTTTAATATTTATTTATTTATTTATCTGGCTGCATTGGGTCTTCGTTGCTGTGCATGGGCTTTCTCTATTTGCAGAGAGCGAGGGCTACTCTTCGTTGCGGTGGCTTCTCTTGTTGCGGAGCACAGGCTCTAGGCGTGAGGGCTTCAGTAGTTGTGGCACGCGGGCTTAGTAATTGTGGCTCTCGCAGCTCTAGAGCGCAGACTCAGTAGTTGTGGTGCACGGGCCTAGTTGCTCCGCGGCATGTGGGATCTTCCCGGACCAGGGATCGAATACGTGTCGCCTGCATTGGCAGGCGGATTCTTAACCACTGTGCCACCAGGGAAGCCCCATTTGAGTTTTTGTAGAAGGTTTAAGGACTGTGTCTATATGCATATTATTGCACAAGGATGTCCAGTTGTTTTGTTTGTTTTTAAATTTTATTTATTTATTTATTATTTATTTTTGGCTGTATTGGGTCTTTGTTGCTGTGCACGGGCTTTCTCTAGTTGTGGCGAGGGGGGCTACTCTTTGTCTCAGTGCATGGGCTTCTCATTGCGGTGGCTTCTCCTGTTGTGGAGCATGGGCCCTAGGCATGCGGGTTCAGTAGTTGCAGCTCGCGGGCTCTTGAGCGCAGGCTCAGTAGTTGTGGTGCACAGGCTTAGTTGCTCCGTGGTATGTGGGATCTTCCCAGACCAGGGATCAAACCCGTGTCCCCTGCCAAAGGGGATTCTTAACCACTGCACCACCAGGGAAGTCCCTGCCCAATTGTTTTATTAAGATGTTTTCTATTCTAAAAATGTTAATGTGGTATTTTTTAAACGACTTTACTTTCTAGAGCAGTTTTAGGTTCACAGTAAAACTGAGAGTAAGGTGCAGAGATTTCCCATATAGCCTCTGTTCCCAAACATGCATAGCCTCCCCCATTATCAATATCCCCTACCCAAGCGGTACATTTGTTATAATTGATGAACCTACATGGACACATCATAATTTCCCAAAGTCTGTAGTTTAATTTAGGATTCATTCTTTGTACTGTACTTACTATGGGTTTGGAAAAATGTACAGTAACCATTATTCATCCTTTTAGTATGCAGAGTATTTTCAATGCCCTAAAAGTCCTCTGTGCTCTGCCAGTTTATCCCTCCCTCACACCCCAACCCTTGAGTATTTTTTTCTTTTTTAGAAACTAAATGTATGAAATAATTCCTGGGGGTCGTTTTGAAAAGAGATTTTACTGACATTCTGAGATGTAATTGGAAGCATTGTTCAGAGTCTCGAGTTTCCCTTTCAAATAGATTGATACTAGGTCATTAGGTGTTAATTGACAGGTGCTTTAATTCTTTGAGATATGTAATTGGGCATTAGGAAGTGTGAGTTAAATGTGGTACTGTTCACATGACAGTTGTAGGTGGTAAAGGGGCTTGATAGATCTAAATTCAGGATTTTTGAACCGTCACTAAAGTTAAGGTCCTTTGCCACTTACATTTTATAGTTGTGCAGGTTTCAGCTATACAGATTTCTTGGCTGCCATCTCCAGTATTTGCTTCTTCCTGTTACATTTGTTGAAGGCCATCCAGAAACTTGAGCTGGCAAAGTTTGAGTAGGAAGAGATATCATGGATACTGCTGTAGTTGCCTGATATTTCGAATTTGGATTCAGAGTGGAAGTATCTATTTTAAAAGCAATAAAACGCTGTCCTGAGGCACTGTTTCTCACATAGCCTGAGTAGTAATTGTTAGCAGCCTCTTTCAGTTGGCTTTAAAATTGTCCTGTCTGGATTTCTAGGACAGCTTCTATTTTCTAAACATGTTAACTTAATTGGTATTGTGACATCCAAATATTCCAGTCATCTATAGTATGATGCAAAAAACGTTTAATAACTCCATGTTTGATGGATTTTGTTTGCTTTTTCACCTAGTTAAATAAAAACAGACACGAGGAACGATGTGTTTGTGTGAAAGCACTTAGGTTTTCCAAAGATAGCTGCTCTCCAAATCAATCAATACATAAGCTCACTTTGTCTTTAATGGGATCCATCTGGTTAGTGCTTATGTTTCTTGAGTTTCATAGATTATGGAATCATAAAGTAAAAGAAAACATGGAAATGGTCTAGTTAGACTGTCTCATTTTACAGCTGAGACTACTTCAGTGCAGAGAGACTAAGAGACTTGATCTAGATTGTATAGCTAATGAGTCACACTGGAACCCAGGTCTCCTGACATATATAATACACTAATTCGTTCTCTTTAGTTAATGAAGAAATGATGATTGTATAAGACGTAAAATTTCCAGGAAATTTAAGTAGACAGTTAAACTTCTACAGTATTAGAATTCAGGTATTTAGTTGAAATCCTGGTTAATTTCTGAAGCGTTGAGTTAGTATATCTTTAAATACCAGGTGTCACTGGGTCTTTAGTTAAGAGCAAATTTGTTATTTTTCACATTCTAGATAGAAATCAGCCAATTCAGAAATAATGAAGATATTATAGCCTATATTTAGCAAGCACATATTTGGCTGTATTAAAATTAATCTTTTTTTAAAAAATTATTTATTTTTGGCTGTGTTGGGTCGTCATTGCTGCACATGGGCTTTCTCTAGTTGCGGGGGCTACTCTTCCTTGCAGTGCATGGGCTTCTCATTGTGGTGGCTTCTCTTGGCATGGAACACAGGCTGTAGGCGTGTGGGCTTCAGTAGTTGTGGCACACGGGCTCAGTAGTTGTGGCACACAGGCTTAGTTGCTCCGTGGCATGTGGGATCTTCCTGGACCGGGGATCAAACCTGTGTCCCCTGCATTGGCAGGTAGATTCTTAACCACTGTGCCCCCAGGGAAGTCCCTAAAATGAATCTTAATGTATTTTTTCTTTGCACAGTGGAGATAATCTGTTAATTTTTTTAAATAAGTTTATATATATTTTATTTATTTGTTTTTGGTTATGTTGGGTCTTCGTAGCTGCGCATAGGGGCTACTCTGTTGCGGTGCATGTGCTTCTCATTGCGGTGGCTTCTCTTGTTGTGGAGCACAGGCTCTAGGAGCATGGACTTCAGTAGTTGTGGCACGTGGGCTCAGTAGTTGTGGCGCACGGGCTTAGTTGCTCCGCGGCGTGTGGGATCTTCCCGGACCAGGGCTTGAACGCGTGTCCCCTGCATTGGCAGGTAGATTCTTAACCACTACGCCACCAGGGAAGTCCCTGAAATGAATCTTAATGTATTTTTTCTTTGCACAGTGGAGGTAATCTGTTAATATTTAATGTCATAAAGCAACAATGGAATTCTGCTTTATGTGGTGGTATATTTATAAAACTAGAGTGGAGTGTTATATAAAACTGAAAGTACAGATTAATTTAATATGCATCTGGTGAATTCAGGGCTTGAAGGATGCACATCTGTTGAGAAAACAAATCATAGAACTATTCAGAGCTTCAGCATCTTTAAATATGTGTGCTTTGATTCTCTTTAACTGTTTTGAAACAGTCTTTAACGGATTTAGAAAAGGCTATTTGCTCTAAGGAAGCAACTCTGAAGCCATTATGATTCTGTTAATCATTTTATTATTCTCCACAGCATTTTGATACATTAGTATTTTTTTCTAATTTATTTATTGGGGAAGGAAGGAGTTAAATGACTCAGTAACAAAATGAGTTTGTTGCAGACTATAAAAGAAGGAGTATAGTTTCCTGAATTGGATAGAGTAGAAATACTTAAAGCTTTGAATTCCAATTTGAATCCACAGTCAGTGAGGAAATAAACACTGAGTTCCTACTGTGTATTATCACCATACTAGTACTGTAGCAATATAGAAATTAAAGATGTGATCATTGATCAAGTGTGAGAATTAATTTAAAATGAAAGAGAGTAACAGTTTGATATGTAACTAAGTGCAAACTTGATGATATAATCTGGTAACACTGTAGGAATTTAGTGAGCGTTCGTAATTCTGATCAGAAGGAGATTGAAGGTAAAGTAGTGGATCTCATCTTTGGCTGCTTATTAGAATCACTTGGGGAAACTTGTCCCAGGATCAGTTGAATCAGAATCTCAGGTGTGGGGCATCCACAGTTTTATTTGTTTTGTTTTGTTTTGGGGGGTGGGTGGGAGGGGGTGGCGTGCCACAGTTTGTGGGATCTTAGTTCCCTGGCCAGAGACTGAACCTGCGCCCTTGTCCTGACCACTGAACTGCCAGGGAATTCCCGTATCCATAGTTTTTAAAAGCCTTCCCAAGATGATTGTAATGTGCAAGCTTAAAGGATGGTTATGATTTGGGCAAGCAAGAAAGTCTTTTGGGGCAGCAAAGTTAATGCAGGGAGGGAGAATTGGTTAAGAATTGGTTAAAACTAATGAAAGTCGTATGTACTGGTTAGGGAGTAGGGAGAAATAAGATTAAGGAGGCAGAGGGGGGTCATATTTTAAGCAGTACTTCTCACTTCTCAAAGTGTGGTTCCTCAACCAACAGCATCAGAATCACCTGGAAGTTTATTACAAAGCAAATTCTGAGGCTCTGCTCCAGACTTACTGAATTGGAAACTCCAGGGGTGGGTTCCAACAATATGTTTTTAACAAGCAATCCAGATGATTCTGATGTACACTAAAGTTTGAGAACAGCTGTTAACAGAGGATAATGAAAGGCAGAGAATGTTAGATTTGATGTCGTAATAAGTATGGACCCAATGAAGGTTTTTTAAGCTGGGGAGTAACAGGATGTATTTGTATGTACAAGGTAAATCTGTTTATGATGTGCAGAATCCTTTGGACTACTGAAAGAGGAGTGAAGGAAGCCAGTTGAGGAGGTGCAGACATAATCTAGTGGATATAATCTAGCAGCAGGGAGGGCCTGTTCTAGGGAAATATTAGTGAAAACACAGAACAGTAATAATAGTGATGGCAGTTTGTTTAGTGTTTATATAACGGGAGTTTGCTAAGTGCTTTGTATACATTATCTCATTCTCACAGCAAGCCACTGAGGTGTGGCTGTTATTCCCATTATACAGATCAGGAAGTGAGGCAAAGAAAGGAAGGTTACCTCCAACTTTCACACTGTTGATAAGTGGGAGACACAGATGTCAAGCTCAAGTACTTCTACCTCAAAAGTCTCTTGAAGAAACAGCTCATAGTAACTAGAGACCAAGAGATAAGGAAGACTCAAAAGTTTCAGCCCTAGGTGACAGAGAGCAAGGGGAAAGTGACTGTCAGAAGGGAAATAGTACTTACAGTGGGTACCAGGGCAAGTCATTTAGCCCATTCGAAACTATATTGTAAAAGTGATCATGAGAAGTAATCAATGGAAATTTTTGTATTGTGCTTTTTACGTAAAAAGTTTAAAGTAATTTGGGATAGCTGAGTTTCTGAGTTTTGTTTGGCCTTTTTGCTCATGGTGAGTGAGTTTAAAACCTCACCCATCTTTTAAAAAATATCTTTTAGATTTTAGAGTAAATAAGTCTTTGAGTCAATTATGCCTGAGAAGCTTTCTGTAATACCACTCTTCCCTCTCTAGAGAGATATTGTGATTTAGAAAAAGGTCAGGAACATCTTAAGACAGTTTAAGAAATATTTAAGTGCTATTTTGTTTTAGTTGGGAAGCAGCAAATAGTAAAATAACATGTTTGGGTAATTGTTTTCATAAGATATTATCAGTTCTGTTCTAGCACCCTCTTATTCATTGAGATAAAATTGACATAATATAAAATCAGCCATTTTAAAGCGCACAATTTGGTGGCATTTGCTACATTCACAGTATTGTGCAACCATAACCTTTATCTAGTTTCAAAACATTTCATCATCCCCAAAGGAAAAATCCCAAACCTGTTAAGCAGTTACTCCCCGTTCCTCTCTCTCCACAGCTGCTGGTAAACACTAATCTGCTTTCTTCTCTATGGATTTACCTATTTTGGGTATTTCATACAAATGGAATCATATAATGTGTGACCTTTTGTGTCTGCTTCTTTCACTTAGCATAACATTTTCTAGGTCCATCCATGTTGTAGCATGTATCAGCACTTCATTTCTTTTTATGGCTGAATGATATTCCATTGTATGGATATACCACATTTGTTTATTCATTCATCAGTTGATGGACATTTTTGGTTGTTTCTATCTTTTGGTTATTGTGAATAGTGCTCCTATGAATGTTGAGATACAAGTTTTTGTATGAATACCTGTTTTCAGTTCTTTGGTATATGTATCTAGGAATGGAATTGCTGGGTCATATGGTAATCCTACTTTTTATTTTTTGAGGAACCACCACCTGTTTTACAGTGACTGCACCGTTTTACATTCTCATCAACAATGTCCAAGGGTTCTAATTTCTCTATATCCTCCGAAATTTGTTATTTATTTATTTACTTACTTCTTTAGGCCTCGCTGTGCAGCTTGCAGGATCTTAGTTCCCTGACTAGGGATTGAACCTGGGGCCACGTTGAACTGCCAGGGAATTCCCTATTTATTTATTATTTTTTAATTTTCATTTTTTGTCTGTGCTGCAGCAATCGGGGATCTTAGTTCCCTCACAGGGATTGAACCCATGCCCCCTGCGGTGGAAGCACGGAGTTTTAACCACTGGACCGCCAGGGAAGTCCCCCCTATTTATTTTTTAATTATAGCCATCCTGGTGGGTATAAGTGATATCTCATTATGATTTTGATTTGCATTTCCCTAATGGCTAATGATGTTTAGTGTATTTTCTAGTGCCTATTGGACATTTGTGTATCTTTTTTGGTGAAATGTCTATGCAAGTCCTTTGCCAATTTTTTTTTTTTTGTAGAGAGTTTCCATTTTATTTGTTTATGATTGGTTAGATTTCACATTTTACGTAATTATTCATTACTTAAATTATTCATTAAATAATTATTCATTAAATGGAGCTCCTCCTCAATCTGTCATATTTCCTAAGTGATTAGTGCACAGATTCATATAATGGTTCCTTTTCTACCGTTCCTTGCTTTAAAGAAAAATTGTAGTAAAATATGTGTAACATGAATTTCCCCATTTTAACCATTTTTAAGTGTACAGTTCTATGACATTAAGTACATTCACATTGTTGTGCAACCATCACCACTATCTCCAAACTTTTTTATTTTCCCTAACTGAAACGATGTGGAACACGTTTGAGATATCCGTTCAGGTCCTTGCTTTCACTTCTTTTGGGTACATATCCAGAAGTGGAATTGCTGGATCAAATGGTAATTCTATGTTTAGTTCTTTTTCTTTTTCTTTTTAAAAATTTATTTGGCTGCATTGGGTCTTAGTTGTGGCACGCGGGATCTTCGTTGTGGCATGCAGGATCTTTCATTGTGGCGTTCAGGCTTCTCTAGTTGTAGCACACGGGCTTCTCTCTAGTTGTGTCACGTGGGCTCCAGAGCTCGTGGGCTCAGTAGTTGGGGCACGAGGGCTCTCTAGTTGTGGCGTGTGGGCTCTGGGGCACTGGGCTCAGTTAGCATGTGAGATCTTAGTTCCTTGACCAGGGATTGAACCCAAGTCCCCTGCATTGGAAGGTGGATTCTTAACCACTGGACCACCAGGGAAGTCCCTATGTTTAGTTCTTTTGAGGAATCTACCTACTGTTTTCTACAACTGCTGAGGTTGGTTTTCTTTTCTTTTGGCTGTGCCATGCCACTTGCAGGATCTTAGTTCCCTGACCAGGGAGCGAACCCATGCCCTAGGCAGTGAAAGTGCAGAGTACTAACCACTGGACCACCAGGGAATTCCCTGAGTTGTTTTAAATACATCCCCATAAGCAGTGCATAAGCAGGATTCCGGTTTCTCCACATCCTCACCAACACTTATTTTCCATTTTTTGATTATAGCCATGCTGGTAGGCGTGATGAGGTGTCTTGTGGTTTTTGATTTGCATTTTCCCAATGACCAGTGAAGTTGAGCATCTTTTCGTGTGCTTATTAGCCATTTGTATATCTTCTAAGAGTTTTATAGTTTTAGCTCTTACTTATATTTAGGTCTTATATTAGGAAGTGTGACAATTACATTCTCACCAGCAACTTTCAAGCGTTCTAATTTCTCTACATCTTCACCAAAATTTGTTATAGTGTGTCTATGTGTGTGTAATTATAGCCATCCTAGTGGGTATAAGTGGTATCTTGTTTTGTTTTTCAAGGTTTTATTTTTCAAGGTTTTCCAAGATTGGATTTTGGCTATTTGTTGTCCCTTGCAATTGCATATTAATTAAAAAATTTTAGTGGTTACTCTATGGTTTGCTTTTATACATTTATAACTAATCTAGGCCTACTTCCAAATAACACTGTACTGTTTCATGGTTTATGCAGGTACCTTGTAACAGGATATCCAATTCCTCCCTCCTTTCCCTTAAAACATTTCTGTGATTCATTCACTTATCCATAAAGTGTAATCACTTAATACATTGTTACTATTATTATTTTGAACCTATACTTATCTATTAGATCAATTAAGAAAAAGAATTTTTGTTCTACCTTCATTTATTCCTCTCTAGTGCTCTTTATATAGTTTTTGACCTATGTCATCTTTCTTCTCTCTGAAGAACTTCTTTAGACATTTCTTGCAAGGCAGATCTGCTGATGTTAAATTCCCTCTGTTTTTGTTTGTCTGACAAATTCTTTACTTCTCCTCTACTGAAAGATAATTTTATTGGATCCAGAATTCTAGGTTTTGTTTTTTTTTAATACTTCAAATATTTCATCCTCTCCTTGCTTATAGAGTTTATGAAAAAGAAATAATGTCGCCAACAACGGCTTATACTCCTGGGCTTTTGCTTCCAGTAAGTTGGGATTTTCCCTGTCCTCCTCTCTCTCCAGTTTTCAGGGCAGTGATTTACCCTGCGACCTGAATTCTCTGATGGAGCTAAGAAGAGTTTTTGTTTTTCGGTTTTCTTGTGAGGACAGGAACAGTGACTTCCATGCTCTTTACATGTCAGAGCAGAAAATGGTAATCTTTTTATGAATTTTAGGAACAGGTTTTCCTTTTCTGCAAAAATGGCCATTGGAATTTTTTTTAACATCTTTATTGGATTATAATTGTTTTACAACGTTGTGTTAGTTTTACTGTACAAGGAAGTGAATCAGCTATATGTATACATATATCCCCTCCCTTTTGAGCTTCCCTCTCACCCTCCCCATGGCCATTGGAATTTTGACAGGAATTGTATTAAATCTGTAGGTTGCTTTGAGTTGTATTCCTATCTTAACAATATTAAGTCTGCTAACCCTTGGGCAGTGGGATATCTTTTTATTTGTTTTGGTCTTTAATTTCTTTCAGCAATTTTTTCCAGTTTTCAGTGTACAATTCTTATACCTCCTTAGATAAATTTATTCCTAAGTATGTTTTTTGATGCTATTATAAATGGAATTGTTTTCTTAATTTCATTTTCAGATTGTTCATTGTTTGTGTGTAAGATACAACTGATTTTTGTGCTGAATTTATTAGCTCTAATAATTTGTGTGTGTGTATTCTTTTGGTTTTCCATATGTAGGATTATATTATCTGTGAATAGAGATAATTTTATTCTTTCCTTTCCAATTTGGATGGCTTTTTTTTTTTTTTTTTTGCCTAACTGCTTTGGCTAGAACTTCCAGTACAGTGTTGAATGGAAGTGTCAAACAAGAGCATCTTCGTCTTGTTCCTGTTCTCAGGCGGGAAAGCTTTCAGTCTTTCACCATTGAGTTTGTTAACTGTGGGTTCTCAATAAAAGTCATTTTATCACGATGAAGGATTTCTTTTTTTTGGGTTGCTTTGGGTCTTAGTTGCGGCGCGCGGGATCTTCGTTGCATGCGCGGGATCTTCGTTGTGGCGCTCGGGCTTCTGTAGTTGTTACACTTCTCTCCAGCTATGGCACGCGGGCTCCAGAGCACGCAGGCTCAGTAACTGCGATGTGCGGGCTTAGTTGGGCTTAGTTGCCCCGCAGCATGTGGGATCTTAGTTCCCTGACCAGGGATCGAACCCGTGTCCCCTACATTGGAGGCGGATTCTTAGCCGCTGACCACCAGGGAAGTCCCAAGGATTTCTTTTCTATTCCTAGTTTGAATATTTTTTATCATGGTAGAGTGTTGGATTTTGTCAAATGCTTTTTTTGCATCAATAGAGATGTTCATATGGTTTTTCTCCTTCATTCTATTAATGTGGTGTATTATATTGATAGGTCTTCATTATTGACCCACCTGGGGTAAATCTCAGTTTCTCATAATGTGTAATCCTCTTAATATGCTGTTGGATTAGATTTGCTAGTATTTTGTTGAGGATTTTTGTATCTGTATTTGTAAGGGATATTGGTTTATAATTTTCTTGAATGTTTTTACCTGGTTTTGGTATTGAGGTAATGCTAGCATCACACAGTGAGTTAGGGAGGGTTCTATCCTATTCTGGATTTTGGGGGAGTTTGAGAAGGATTGATGATTATTCTTTAAATGTTTGGTAGAATTTACCAGTGAAGCCATGTGGTCCTGGGCTTTTCTTTTGGGGGAAGTGTTTTGTTTGTTTTTTTTCTTACGTGCTGTGCCACGCAGCTTGTGGGATCTTAGTTCCCGGACCAGGGGCCGAACCCAGGCCCTCAGCAGTGAAAGCACAGAGTCTTAATCACTGGACCTCCAGGAAATTCCCTGGTGGAAGCTGATTGTTGATTCAGTCTCTTGCTGCAGATTTTCCTTTTCTTCTGGAGTCAGTTTTGGTACCTTGTCTGTTTATAGAACCATGTACATTTCATCTAGGTTATCTTACTTTTTGGTGTATAGTTGTTTATAGTATTCACTTATAATCCTTTTTATTTTTAAGGTCCATAGAATTGTCCCCAGTTTCATCTCTGGATTTTTTAGTAATTTGAGTCTTTTCTTTCTTTCTTTTTTTTAGTTTAGCTAAAGGTTTTTCAATTGTGTTCATATTTTCAAAGAATCAGCTTCTGGTTTTGTTGATTCTATCTTTTTTTTTTTTAAATTCTCTTTTATCTCCAGTCTAATCTTTATTATTTCATTCTTTCTGTTTGCTTTGGATTTAGCTTGCTCTTCTTTTTCTACTTCTTTAAGGTGTAAACTTAGGATACCGATTTGGGGTCTTTCTTGTTGTTTAATATACGCATTTATACCTATAAATTTACCTCTTAGCACTGCTTTCTGTATATCACATAAGTTTCGGTATGTTGTGTTTTCATTTTAATTTGTCTCAAGGCATTTTCTAATTTCCATTGTGATTTTTTCTTTGAACCATTGGTTGTTTAAGAGTATGTTGTTTAAGTATGGAGATTCCTTAAAAAACTAAAAATAGAGCTACCATATGCTGCTGCAATCCCACTCTTGGGCATATATCTGTAGAAAACCATAATTTGAAGAGATACTTGCACCCTAATGTTCATTGCAGCATTATTTACTGTAGCCAAAACATGGAAGCCACCTAAATGTCCATCAACATATGAATGGATAAAGAAGATTTGGTGTATATATATAAAAAACATATATATTATGTGTATGTATATACTATATATATATACACTCATGCAATGGAATATTACTCAGCCATTTGCCAGAATGAATTAATTCCGTTTGCAGCAACATGGATGGACCTAGAGAGTATCATACTAATTGCATAAACCAGACAGAGAAAGACAAATATCCTATGATAATCACTTATATGTGGACTTAAAAAAAAAAAAGATACAAAGGAACTTATATACATAACAGAAATACCCACAGACATAGAAAACAAACTTATGGTTACCAGAGGGGAAAGGGGAGAGGGATAAATTAGGAGTTTGGGATTAACATATAAGCATTACTATATATAAAATAGATAACCAACAAGGACCTACTGTATAGCACAGAGAACTATACTCACTATTTTGTAATAACTTATGAGGGAAAAGAATCTGAAAAAGTATATATATATCTGTATGTATGTATACGTGCACATGCATACATACGTACATATATATATACATATATAACTGAATCACTTCACTATACATCCGAAACTAACACAACATTGTAAATCAAGTGTACTTCAATAAGAAAATTAAATTAAATTTTAAAAAAAGAAAGAGTATGTTGTTCAATTTCTACATATTTGTGAATTTTCTAGTTTTTCTTCTGTTAATATCTAGTTTCATTCTGTTATCATAAAAAATACTTTGTATGATTTCAGTCTTTTAAAATTTATGTGGACTTCCCTGGTGGTCCAGTGGTAAAGAATTCGCCTTACAATGCAGGGGACAAAGGGTTCGATCCCTGGTCAGGGAACTAAGATCCCACATGCCGCGGCACAACTAAGCCCATGCACCACAACTACTGAGCTCACGTGTCTCAACTAGAGAGCCCGCATGCCACAAACTACAGAGCCCATGCCCTCTGGAGCCTGCGCGCCACAACTAGAGAAGAGAAAGCCCACATGCCGCAACCAAGAGCCCACGCACCACAATGAAAGATCCCACGTACCTCAGTGAAGATCCCGCACGCTGCAACTGAGACCCAATGCAGCCAAAAATAAATAAAAATAAATAAGCAAATAATAAATAAATCTTTAAAAAAAATAAAATAAAATTTATGGAGACTTGTGGCCTAACATCTCTCCTGGAGAATGTTCCATGTACACCTGAGAAAAATATGTATTCCACTGTTTGTTCAGTGGGATGTTCTGTATATGTCTGTTAGGACTAGTTGGTTTATATTGCTTTGCAAATACTCTGTTTCCATATTGATCTGTTGTCTGCTTGTTTTTTCCATTATTGAAAGTGAAGTTTTGAACTCTGTTATTGTAGAAATGTCAGTTTCTCTCTCCAGTTCTGTCAGGTTTTGCTTCATATTATTTTGTGACTTTGTTATTAGGTGTATTTATGTTTGTAATTGCTATGTCTTCTTGATGGATTGACCCTTTTGTCATTGCAACAATTTGTCTTTTGTAACACTTTTGTCTTAAACTCTTATTTTGTCTGATGTTAGTATAGCCACCTCATTCCTCTTTTGGGTACTATTTGCATGGACTGCCTTTTTTCATCCTTTTACTTTTAAGCTATTGTGTCGTTTGATATAAATTAAGTGTGTAGATAGCATTTAGTTGGATTGGCTTTAATCTATTATACCAGTCTCTGCCATTTAATTGGAAAATTTAATTCATTTACATTTAAAGTAACTTATAAGTTGGGACTTGGTTCTGCTATTTACCTATTTGTTTTCTGTTTGTCTTATATCTTTTTTGTTTCTCAGTTCCTTCATCACTGCCTTCTTTTGTGATTACAGTCATCCCTCAGTGTCTGCAGGTGATTGGTTCTAGGACCTGCCTTTGATTACCAAAATCAGCGGATGCTCAAGTCCTGCAGTCAGACCTACATATCCGCAGTTCTGCATCTGCAGAGTCAACCAGCCATGGATTGTATAGTACTGTGTGTATGTGGTGAAAAAAAATCCATGTATAAGTGGACCTGTGCAGTTCAAACCTGTGTTTAAGGGTCAGCTGTAGTTGATTTTTTCTAGTGTACTGTTTTTTTCTTTTCTTTCTTTTTCTGTATATTTTGAAGTTATTTTCTTCGTGTTACTCTGGGGATTACAATTAACATCTTAACATGATGCCAATCAAGTTTGAACTAATAGCAGCTTTAGTTTTAGTAGTACACAAAAACTTTGCTCCTATACAGCTCTGTTCCCCCTGCACCCTATTTTGTTATTGTTAGATATTGTATCTTTATACCTTGTGTTCCTATTAACACAGATGTTTAGTTTTAAACATATAGTTATTATGCTTTCTTATTTGAAATCATGTAAGCCAGAAAAAGAGGAGGTACAAATCATTAATGCAATAATACTGGCTTGTATATGTACTTATGTAGCTATCTTTACTCTTTTTTTATTTTTTTATTTTTATTTATTTATTTATTTATTTATTTATGGCTGTGTTGGGTCTTCGTTTCTGTGCAAGGGCTTTCTCTAGTTGCAGCAAGTGAGGGCGACTCTTCATTGCGGTGCGCGGGCCTCTCATTATTGCGACCTCTCCCGTTGTGGAGCACAGGCTCCAGACACGCAGGCTCAGTAATTGTGGCTCACGGGCCTAGTTGCTCCGCATTATGTGGGATCCTCCCAGACCAGGGCTCGAAGCCGTGTCCCCTGCGTTGGCAGGCAGATTCTCAACCACTGCGCCACCAGGGAAGCCCTTTACTCTTTTTTTAAACAATTATTTTATTTTATTTATTTTTGGCTGCATTGGGTCTTTGTTGCCACACACAGGCTTTCTCTAGTTGCAGTGAGCGGGAGCTACTCTTTGTTGCAGTGCACGGGCTTCTCATTGTGGTGGCTTCTCTTGTTGCAGAGCCTGGGCTTTAGGCGCGCGGGCTTCAGTACTTGTGGGTCACGGGCTCTAGAGTGCAGGCTGAGGAGTTGTGGTGCACAGGCTTAGTTGCTCCGTGGCATGTGGCATCTTCCTGGACCAGGGATTGAACCCATGTCCCCTGCATTGGCAGGCGGATTCTTAACCACCGTGCTACCAGGGAAGTCCCAGCTATCTTTACTCTTGTTCTTCATTTCTCTGTGTGACTTTGAATTACTATCCAGTGTCCTCTCATTTCAATCTAAAGAACTCTTTTTCAGAGTCCTTATAGAGCAGGTCTACTAGTCACAAACACCCTCAGGTTTTGTTTATCTGGGAATGTCTTAGTTTTTCTTTCATTTTTGTAGAAAAATTTTGCTGGATGTAGAATTCTTGGTTGAGAAATTGGCCGTTAATCTTATGTAGGATCACTTGTAAGTGATAAGTCCCTTCTGTCTTGCTGCTTTCAGGGTTCTTTGTGTCTCATTAGATTGACTATAATGTGTCCTGGTGTTGATCTCTTTTAGTTCGTGCTGTTTGGAGTTAGTTGAGCTGCTTGGATATGAAGATTCATGTTCATAAAATTTGGGAAGTTTGTAGCCATTATTTCTTCAAATATAATTTCTATCTCTTTCTCTCCTCTCCCTCTGAGACTCCCATTATCCATTATGGTGGTTTGCTTGATGGTGTTTTGCAGACTCCTTAGGCTGTGTTCATTTTTCTTCACTCATTTCCTATTCCTCAGACTGAATAATTTGAATTCACTTATCTTCAGGTTTGTCGATTCCTTGTTTTTCGTGCTCAAATCTGCTGTTGAACCCATTTAGTTAACTTTTTATTTTTAATCTATTTTTTTTAAAGGATTCCTTTATTTTTATTATTTATTTATTTTTAGCTGTGTTGGGTCTTCGTTTCTGTGCAAGGGCTTTCTCTAGTTGTGGCAAGTGGGGGCCACTCTTCATCGCGGTGCGCGGGCCTCTCACTATCACGGCCTCTGTTGTTGCGGAGCACAGGCTCCAGACGCGCAGAGCTCAGTAGTTGTGGCTCACGGGCCTAGTTGCTCCGCGGCATGTGGGATCTTCCCAGAGCAGGGCTGAAACCCGCATCCCCTGCATTGGCAAGCTGACGCTCAACCATTGCGCCACCAGGGAAGCCCTAACAGTGACAGTTTTACTTCTTCTTTTCCAATTTGTATTCCTTTTATTTCTTTTTCTTCTCTGATTGCCGTGGCTAGGACTTCCAAAGCTATGTTGAATAATAGTGGCGAGAGTGGACATTCTTGTCTTGTTCCTGATCTTAGTGGAAGTGCTTTCAGTTTTTCACCATTGAGTATGATGCTTGCTGTGTGTTTGTCATATATGGCCTTTATTATGTTGAGGTAGGTTCCCTCTGTGCTCATTTTCTGGAGAGTTTTTAATCATAAATGGGTGTTGAATTTTGTCAAAAGCTTTTTCTGCATTTATTAAGATGATCATATGGTTTTTAATCCTTAATTTGTTAATGTGGTGTATCACATTGATTGATTTAGGTATATTGAAGAATCCTTGCATCCCCTTGATAAATCCCACTTGATCATGGTGTATGATCCTTTTAATGTGCTGTTGGATTCTGTTTGCTAGTATTTTGTTTAGGATTTTTGCATCTATGTTCATCAGTGATATTGGTCTCTAATTTTCTTTTTTTGTGATATCTTTGTCTTGTTTTCGTATCAGGGTGATGGTTGGTTCATAGAATGAATTTGGGAGTGTTTCCCCCTCTGCAATTTTTTGGAAGAGTTTGAGAAGGATGGGTGTTAGCTCTTCTCTAAATGTTTGGTAGAATTCGCCTGTGAAGCCATCTTGTCCTGAACTTTTGTTGGAAGATTTTTAATTATGGTTTCAATTTCATTACTTGTGATAGGTCTGTTTATATTTTCTATTTCTTACTCGTTCAGTCTTGGAAGGTTATACCTTTCCAAGAATTTGTCCATTTCTTCATGGTTTTCCATTTTATTGGCATATAGTTGTTTATAGTAGTCTCTTATAATCCTTTGTATTTCTTCGATGTCAGTTGTGATTTCTCCTTTTTCATTTCTAATTTTATTGATTTGCATCCTGTCCCTTTTTTTCTGTTGAGTCTGGCTAAGGGTTTATCAATTTTGTTTATCTTCTCAAAGAACCAGGTTTTAGTTTTATTGATCTTTGCTATTGTTTTCTTAGTTTCTATTTCATTTATTTCTGCTGTGATCTTTATGATTTCTTTCCTTCTACTGACTTTGGGTTTTCTTTGTTCTTCTTTCTCTAGTTGTTTTAAGTGTATGGTTAGATTGTTTATGTGAGATTTTTCTTGTTTCTTGAGGTGAGATTGAATTGCTATAAACTTCCCTCTTAGAACTGCTTTTGCTGCGTCGCATAGGTTTTGGGTTGTCGTGTTTTCATTGTCATTTTTTTCTATGTATTTTTTTATTTCTTCTTTGATTTCTTCAGTGATCTCTTGGTTATTTAGTAGCACACTGTTTAGCCTCCATGTATTTGTGTTTTTACAGTTTTTTTTCCTGTAATTGACTTCCAATCTCATAGCCTTGTGGTCAGAAAAGATACTTGATACAATTTCAGTTTTCTTCAATTTTCAAGGCTTGATTTGTGACCCAAGATGTGATCTATCCTGGAGAATGTTCCACGTGCACTTTAGAAGAAAGTGTATTCTCCCACTTTGGGGTGAAGTGTTCTATAAATATTAATTAGATCTATCTGGTCTCTTGTGTCATTGAAAGCTTGTGTTTCTTTATTAATTTTCTGTTTGGATGATCTGTCCATTGGTGTAAGTGGGGTGTTAAAGTCCCCTACTATTATTCGATTTCTCCTTTCATGGTTGTTAGCATTTGCCTTATATATGGATGTGCTCCTATGTTGGGTGAATAAACATTTATAATTGTTATATCTTCTTGGATTGATCTTTTGATCATTATGTAGTGTCCCTCTTTATCTCTTGTAACATTCTTTATTTTAAAGTCTATTTTATCTGATATGAGTATTGCTACTCCAGCTTTCTTTTGATTTCCATCTGCATAGAATATCTTTTTCCATCCCTTCACTTTCAGTCTTTATGTGCCCCTAAGTCTGAAGTGGGTCTCTTGTAGACAGCATATATATGTGTCTTGTTTTTGTATCCATTCAGCCAGTCTGTGTCTTTTGGTTGGGGCATTTAATCCATTTACATTCAAGGTTATTATTGATATGTATGTTCCTATTATCATTTTCTTAGTTGTTTTGGGTTTGTTTTTGTGGGTCTTTTCCTTCTCTTGTGTTTCCTGCTTAGAGAAGTTTCCCTAGCATGTGTTGTAAAGCTGGTTTGGTGGTGCTGAATTCTCTTAGCTTTTGCATGTTTGGAAAGCTTTTGACTTCTCCATCGAATCTGAATGAGATCCTTGCTGGGTAGAGTAATCTTGGTTGTAGGTTTTTCTCTTTCATCACTTTTAAGTATATTCTGCCACTCCCTTCTGGCCTGCAGAGTTTCCACTGAAAAAGCAGCTGATAACCTTATGGGGATTCTTTGTACGTTATTTTTTGGTTTTCCCTTGCTGTTTTGAATAATTTTTCTTTGAATTTAGTTTTTGTTAGTTTAATTAATATGTGTCTTGGTGTGTTTTTCCTAGGGTTTATCCTGTATGGGACTCTCTGTGCTTCCTGGACTTGCATGACTATTTCCTTTCCCATGTTAGGGAAGTTTTCCACTATAATCTCTTCAAATATTTTCTCAGACCCTTTCTTTTTGTCTTCGTTTTCTGGGACCCTTATTATTCGAATGTTGGTGCATTTTGTGTTATCCCAGAGGTCTCTGAGATTGTCTTGTTTTTCACTCTTTTTTCTTTATTCTGCTCCTCAGCAGTTATTTCCACCATTTTGTCTTCCAGCTCACTTACTCGTTCTTCTGCCTCAGTTATTCTGTTATTGATTGTTTCTAGTGTATTTTTCATTTCAGTTATTGTGTTGTTCATCTCTGTTTGTTTGTTCTTTAGTTCTTCTAGATCTTTGTTAAACATTTCTTGTATTTTCTCAATCTGTGCCTCCATTTTATTTCTGAGATTTTGGATCATCTTTGCTATCATTACTCTGAATTCTTTTTCAGGTAGATTGCTTATTTCCTCTTCATTTATTTGGTCTTGTAGGTTTTTACCTTGCTCCTTCATCTGTGACATATTATTTGGCTGTCTCTCTCTCTCTCTTTTTTTTTTTTTATGAGTGGGATTGTGTTCCTGTCTTACTGGTTGTTTGGCCTGAGGCTTCCAGCCCTGGAATTTGTAGGCTGTTGGGTAGAGCTGGGTCTTGGTGCTGAGATGAGGACCTCCATGAGAACTAACTCCAATGAATATTCCCTGGGGTCTGAGAGTCTCTGTCAGTCCAGTGGTTCAGACTCAGAGCTCCCACCACAGGAGCTTCGGCCTGACCCGCAGCTCGTGAACCAAGATCCTGCAAGCCATGTGGGGTCGCAAAAAAAAAAAAAAAAAAGAGAGAGTGAGAATGATAACAAAGTAAAAAATAAAATTAGACTGGGAAACTAACAGATATGTTAGAAAGAATATAAAAATATAGATGAATCAACAACCGGAAGGTACAAGAGTACCACAATAGTAAAAAAGAGGAGTAGGGGAAAGAGGAAAAAAAAGGGGGGGAGGCCTTGGCTGTGGAGGGCGGGGCCTAAGCAAGGGCGAGGTTTGGGCAGTGGTTGGGGCCTATGCTTAGGACCCACAGGGCTGGAAAAGGCCCTGAGGACTGTGGAGGGTGGGGCTTAGGCTCAACAGAACAGAAGGGGCCCAGGCGTGCCCCCCACCCCTGGTCTCAGAGGGCAGGGGACCTCACCTGGGAGCCCAGCAGGCTTTTTGGGCTCTAGTGGGTGGGGCAAATGCCCTCCTCTCCTCTCTTGCTCCTCCATTCCTGAAGGGCCCCTCCCACCTGCCTCTCCTGCCTGCCTCTCCTGATCTCCCCGGCCTCAGGGGTGCTGATCCTGTCTGGCCTCCACTTCTCCTCCCCCTCAGTCCCCCCATGTCCTACCAGCTCACTTGGTGGTTCCTCCGTTTTCCTTGGGTGTCAGGGTCCCCCACCAGTGACCAGCAGGTGTCCTAGTAGTGGAGAGATGCTAACTCAGTGTCTGATTCCTTTTTATAATTCCTGTTTCCTTATTGATATTCTCTACTTAATGAGATAACTGTTTTCTTGGTTTCCTTTTAGTTCTTTGTGGTTTCCTTTGCCTGGACTTCCTCAGGGACAGTTTCTGTATTCTTTTTTTTTTCCTGTGAATGGTTTATACTTTCTTGTTTCTTTGCATGCCACATAATCTTTTGTTGAAAACTGGACATTTTGAATATATTGTGTTGACTCTAGACATCAGATTCCTCCCCTTCTCTGGGTTTTTTGTTGCTGCTTGTTGTGGGTTGTTACAATTAGTTTCATTGTTGTTTGTTTAGTGTCTTTTCTAAATTATTTTTGTTAGGTATATATGCTTTGTCATGTGTGATTATTGAAGTCTGTGTTCCATTATCTTAGCAGTCAACTAGAGTTTTTCCCAGTTTCCTTGAACACCTGGAGACCAGAAAAGTATAAAATAAAGAAAAAGAAAAAAATACTCTACTTTTGGCTGGGTGGTTCTGTGTTTGGGTACTCCAATGCTTAGCCGGGCTGTTTACAACCCTGCCTTAGCTTTTACCTCCTGCTTGTGTGGAGCCTAAAGGTCAGCTAAAGGTAAAAGTTTAAGGTCTTCTAGGCCTTTTTCTGTGCATGTGTTCAGCCCTGGGCATATGTGTGGCCGTCTAGATTCCTCGTTATATATGAGAGTTTACAAAGCCCATTTCTCCCCACGTATCTCCTTTCTCAATGTCTTCCTTCCCAGGCTTTTAGTTCTATATATGCGTTATTATCCTGCCTGTTTTCCCCTATCCTAGGCTGCTTGCCCTGGGAGTGCTCCAAGTCAGGCAAAACAAAAGCACTTTCTTGTGCCAGTTTTTGAGGAAGTTGCCAGTCAGGTCATTGCAGTCAGCCACAGTTCTTTGAGACTAAGGTTTGTATTGCCCCCTTGGCACTGTTGTCCTGCACCAGGAGTGCAGCTGCCATCCTTACTGCCCCTTCTGAACTGGGGAGTGGGGGATGGTTGGTAGGCAGTTACAAACACCACAGTGCTCTCTTACTGCAGTGTAGCAGCTTCTTTCTTTGCCAAGCCTTCTTGGTTGTTGTAATTTTTATTAGATTCCAGAGTTCTGCAAAAGTTGATTCTGATCATTTTTTCCAGCCTGTGTGTGTGTGTGTGTGTGTGTGTGTGTGTGTGTGTATGTGTGTATGTGTATGTGCAGTGGGTGAAGCCCTGGAGTTCCCTGCTTTGCCCTTTTTAATGATGTCCTTCCCCTGCTGCCCTCCTTTTTCTTCCTACTGTATCTTTTCAAAGCATCAAAGTTAAGTTTTTACAGTATTTTTTTCAAGAAGTACAGCATATGTATAAAGATTCACATATGGTTTAAAGACTAAAAGTGAACACTGTGTACCCATCACTCCATTAAAGAAATAGAACACTACTGGTATCTTAGAAGTTTCTATGTGCCCTTTCCTTTTTCTGACCTAGAAGGAATCATTATCCTGAAATTTGTGTTAATTAGACATGCAAATAAGTAGGAAAATGTCATCCATAGCTAAGAGAAAAATAAGTCTATAGAAATAGACCTAGAAATGCTGAAATGATAGAATTAGTACACCAAGACTTTAAAAACAATTATTTTAAAAAGTTTAAGGACTTAAAGGCAAGTGTGAAAATACTTAGGAGAGAAATGGGTATAAGATGTAAGATAGAAATAAATAAAAAACTTTTCAAGCTGAAAAATACCTGACTTGTTGCTTTTAATTTAGCACTTTCAGTTTTTAGGAGGCAGGCTGTTTGAGTAATCTGCCATATTTCCATTTGCAAAGTTCCATCCTCCCTGCCTTCCCACCCCCTGCAAGCTTTTTTTTATATAGTAATTCCCAAATTTTGCTGTTAACCAGTTTCATCATTTTTCTTATCATTAACTTTACCCAGTGTTAAGTTTAAAAAATTGGGAACAATTTCATCTTAGTTTTAACTTACCAAATGAAGAATGTCAGTAATACTGCTTTTGCAGATAATAAAAGATAAAAATGCTGGGATCCAAAAAACAGGCACATAACCAAGATAATGAATGAAGGCAGTAAGGACTAATATTGTTAAAGAAAGTGCTAAGTATATAATATAGAAATATTTGAGAATGATTAAATACAGATTATATTTCACAAAGTATATCTACATTTTTATACCTTTAAACTGTACTTGCGTATTTAACATAGATACAATTTGATTTAGTATTTTAATTAATATGTGTTAATAGTAAATAAATAACAATTTATACTTCTATTGTATATATAGTTAATCTATAGTTAATCATTTTTTCTTGAACTGTACATTTTTAATCATTTTGTAGGCAAGGCTGTGCTGTATCCTTCTTGTTAGGACAGTACTGACAGCATAAACCTCTTTATGCACTCAGCTATGATTAAGCTTAAGGTATTATAATGCCACCTCCCAGTTGCTAAACATACTTTAAGTCTTTCTAAGTTGCCACACTTACCAGTACTGATTTCAGGGCCATGGGGTTTATCTATGTGTGGACCAGGTTAGGACAATGAATTCTTTTTCTTGGTTAAAAAGTTTAAGGTTTAATTCTTTTTTTTTTCCCAAGCATTGTATGACTTATTTTTGAATAAGTTTCAACTTGTGGTTGAAAAAGTTGAGGTAAGTGTTGGCTTGGGTCACTGGCTTATCTGTGATTAGAATTCAGAATTTTTAGCCCTTAGTTCAATTCTTCCATTTAGTTCCTCTACATGAGACATTCTTCCCTGTTCACGAGGGTTATGCCAATGGTTTTGTTGTGGTACTGAAATATATTAAGGTGTTGAGTTGGTAATGCAGGATCAAGTATTTTTCATTTGAGGGAGCTAAACACTGAGTCCACTTAATCCTTAGTATAACAATTATATTGATTCTCCACATTGTTATAAAATCCTAGGTCCATGATGACTAATTACAGAGTTGGGAGAATTTAATTTTGGCTTTGAGTAAAGTGACCAGAGAGTTCAGACCTCTATTTGACTTGAGAATAGTCTCTGGTTTGCCCAGTAAGGTGTCATGTATGCTGTGCACAAAAGTTTTGGTTTTTAAATAATCAAATTACCTCTACTGGGGAGCATGACACTATGGAACTTTAATTTTTCTAGGACTACAGTATGTATAACTTTAGCATACATATGATTGCTAGTTTTATAACATTCTAAATCCAGTGAAGTTCAATCACAGTATTATAAGGTATAAAAGATAAAGTATGATTAATTTTGACATAATGTCTACTTTTAATCAGTGACTACTTGTTTTTATGGTGGCAGTTTAATTAAACTCTTGGTTGTTTCCTTGCAAGTGTCATTTTTAATTTAAACAGTGTTAGGAAGACTTTCTATTATCGTAAGCTATTTACAGAGGTAAAATATTCATTATAAAAAGTAATGTTTTGCAAATTTTAACAAAGTGTAAGTGCTTGTAATTTTATCTTGATTTAGAAATTTGGCAGTTTGGTAGGTAATCCTTTAAATTGTGTTTCTTTCTATATGCTAACATTTTTTCAGTTCTCTTGTTATTAACTACAGTATGAACTATTATTTTCCTGTTTAAAAACTTTTTTTTTTTAAAGCAGTATCTCAGTATTTTGTCACAACATTTTGGACAAGGTGTTTGGTTCGATTTCTCTTTTCAAATAATTTATGTGATTATTTCATATGTGAAGAGTTTTTCAAAAATTTTGAACAGTGTAGAAAAGTTATAAAGAACAAAATAAAACCACATATAATACTTCCTAGAGAGTGATCATTATTAGCAGGTAAATTTTCTTTCCATTTTGTTCTGTGATTGTATGAGACAGAGAGATACATGTATAATATATACATATTTTTAAAAAAGATTTATTTATTATTTACTTATTTATTTTTGGCTGTGTTGGGTCTTAGTTGCGGCACATGGGATCTTCATTGAGGCACGCAGGATCTTTCCTTGCGACGCGTGGGCTTCTCTCTAGTTGTGGCGTGCGGGTTTTCTCTTCTCTGGGTGTGGTGTGCGGGCTCCAGGGCGCATGGACTCTGTAGTTGGGGCTCACGGGCTCAGTTGCCCTGCGGCATGTTGGATCTTGGTTCCCTGACCAGGGATTGAACCTGCCTCCCCTGCTTTGGAAGGCGGATTCTTTACCACTGGACCACCAGGGAAGTCCCTGTATTTTAAATAATACAGTTTAGTATTCTTTTTTCACTTAATGTTGAGAAAATTGTTCCATGTCATCAGATAGTTAATGGCTGTAAAACACACAAATTATTTAACTACACTTCTATTGTTGGTTTCTAGGTTATTTCAGATATTTGCTGCTATAAATTCTGAAATATTTTGTTTATTTCCTTAGGAAACTTCTTTCCTTAGGGTTTAATTAATGAACATTATTATTTATTCCCTAAGATTCAATAAATGAATATTTTACCAGGTAGTCTTTTGGAGAGGTGGTACAGTCCCCTCAGCAAGGCATGAGAGTTTATTCCTCTGGACTTGCCTAATGTGGGACATCACGATTTTCTTTCATCTTTACCAATTTCATAGATGAAAAATGTTATTTTTGTATAACATCTCTAATGTGTACTTCATATGTATAATACGTATGAAGTGCTGTGTAGCTTTTGGGTAGCATATGTATTTGTTAACTAACCGTAAAGTAAAAAGTAGAAGTAAATAAAATTTATGTAAAATAAGTTGATGAGCCACATCAATACTGTTTTAATTTCTGAAATGTTAGAAGGCAATGAAAATTTCAAAGGACGTGCTTTTTCTAGTTTGCATTGTCATGTAAGGCTTTGTAGCGTCTGCTGATGAGTCCACTTTGAGTTTTGATGTGGCGTTAACTATTTTGAGGCTCAGAAAATTGTTGGGTTACAGCTACTAAGAATCTTTTTCACCCATGGCTGAAAATCATCTGTGGAAAATATAGTTTGCTAAGAAATAGTTTGGGGCTTCCCTGATGGCTTAGTGGTTAAGAATCCGCCTGCCAATGTAGGGGACACAGGTTCAAGCCCTGGTCCGGGAAGATCCCACATGCTGTGGAGCAACTAAGCCCGTGCACCACAACTACTGAGCTTGCGCTCTAGAGCCCACGAGCCACAACTGCTGAGCCCGCATGCCACAACTACTGAAGCCCGCGCGCCTAGAGCCCATGCTCCACAACAAGAGAAGCCACCGCAATGAGAAACCCATGTGCCACAACAAAGAGTAGCCCCTGCTCGCTGCAACTAGAGAAAGCCTGTGCGCAGCAACGAAGACCCAAAGCAGCCAAAAATAAATAAATAAAATAAACTTAAAAAAAAAAAAAAGAGTGCATGATGCATGTAAAGCTTTAGAACTATTTATTGAGCACCTAATAAATGCTCAATAAATATTAATTATAAAAAAAAAAAAGAAATAGTTTGGTGGAATCAGAGTCATAGAGGCAGTGGCCAACCTAACAGAGCAAATTGCTTGAGAGACATTTATATTTGACATGTTAATTACAGATTCTTCCTATTTGTTTGTATTAGGAATGTACTCAAAGAACTCCTAATTAGACATTGTTTTTTGTTAACTTGATTTGTATATTTGAAAGCAATAAATAGCATTTCTTTTTTTCTTTAATGTTTTAAAATTATTACAATTCATAAGTTAAGGAAGACATTATTTGGGCTGATCTTCAAACTAGTCTGCCCTTTCTGAAACGTGAGGCAATCTCTTATGAATTAAAGAGCATTTATGATTTTCATTATACAAATCACATGTCTTTAGCACTGCTCCTGGATCTGCTCCATTTGACCTAATTATGAAATGAAGTGGTCCTTTATCTAACCATAGTTTTAGGCCCATAGAAACTCTTGTAGTTTTATTTCCCTAGAAACTTCTTTATGTACATAGCTGAGAACTTGAGTGTAGGCTAGAAAGTCTGTATTCTTAAAGTCTGAGTCCTAAAACTCATGTACTTTTCTTAAAAGTATACTTCTGAAGCTTCTAGGAACATAGTCACCTGACTTTACTAAGTCACCTAACTTTACTAACAGGTTTGGTTGTAGCTCATAGCAGATTAAAGGAGGTGCATTACACATAAGTGGAGGAAGGTGCTGCTAGAGCTGAACACACCAACAACCGTAAGAAAGAGAAGGAAATATAGTATTAAAACTTAGTACCCTGGAGCCATTTAGTATAGCAGCATTTGGCCTTACATAGTTCATTAGGGCTGGGTGACATAATTTTTTTTTTTTAATTTTTTTAAAATTCCCTTTTTTTTTAAAGTTTTTAATTTTATTTATTTATTTATTTATTTATTTATTTATTTATGGCTGTGTTGGGTCTTCGTTTCTGTGCGAGGGCTTTCTCAAGTTGTGGCAAGTGGGGGCCACTCTTCATCGCGGTGCACAGGCCTCTCATTATCGCGGCCTCTCTTGTTGTGGAGCACAGGCTCCAGACGCGCAGGCTCAGTAACTGTGGCTCACGGGCCTAGTTGCTCCGTGGCATGTGGGATCTTCCCAGACCAGGGCTCGAACCCGTGTCCCCTGCATTGGCAGGCAGATTCTCAACCACTGCGCCACCAGGGAAGCCCCCTGGGTGACATAATTTTTCATAGAAAAATACAGTGGTGTTCTCAGTCATCAAAAAGGTTAAATTCACATGTCTTGTGTTTGGCTGTGCTAGGAGTTCATGCTCTAAAATTATTATTTCTTCCTTTCTTCTCGTCTTTTCCAATATTTATATCTCATTTTTTTCCATATTGACCATTGATTAAGTTATTTTTGTAGTGGCTTTTATTTAAGTATAAAGTATATATGTCTTTTTTAAAACTTTTTCTTCATAAATAAAATAAAAAGATTTTATTTTTTTTTAATTTATTTATTTGGCTGCATCGGGTCTTAGCTGCGGCACGCGGGATCTTCCTTGTGGCATGCAGGATCCTTCGTTGTGGCGTGCGGGCTCTTTGTTTCAGCGTGTGGGCTCTTTGTTGCAGCGTGCAGGCTTCTTTCTAGCTGTGGCACGAGGGCTCCAGAGTGCACAGGTTCCGTAGTTGCGGCGCATGGGCTTAGTTGCCTCGCGGCATTTGGGATCTTAGTTTCCCAAACAGGGATCGAATCCGTATCCCTTGCATTGGAAGGCAAACTCTTAACCACTGAACCACCAGGGAAGTCCCTAAAGTATGTATATCTCAATCTTAGTTTTAGGGTTTAAAAGGATAAACTTCAATTCTCTAGCAAATTCATCTATTCAAGACATAATTTCCTAATCATTAGACTAATGAGGGGTTATTATGCTTAAAGAGATTTATATCTGTGCACAGGTACAGTTTGGCATATATAACTGGATATACTTATTTTTAGAAGTATTTGGTTAGACAGAATTGTGGTTGGTAGAGGCATGAGTAGATTAGAAGGTGGAACAAGATAAAGGCTAATTATGAAAAAGAGTAGAAATGTTAGGTAAGTATGAGTGATAGTTGGGAAGGAGAAAATTACTTTCAAGATAAATAGGCTAATAATTTTATTCTTGGAATATTCATTAAAAGGAAGTTTTTCATTTTATATTTTAATGTCACATTCTCCCTAGGCTTTTTTTTTTTAACATCTTTATTGGAGTATAATTGCTTTACAATGTTGTGTTAGTTTTCCCTAGGCATTTTGTAAATATTCTAGATATTGTTCTTTAGTTTTTAAGAGTAGAGATTTTCTATAACTGATAAAAATGATTTTTGATTATTAACAGGTGGTATAAAAGGAAGAGCGGCAAGTGAAACCCAGTTATCTTTTGAGTAACAGCATTTTTCCTGTTCTAGAATTATAAAACATTGTTTTAGAGACAGACTTTTATGTAGCCAAATGTACAAAATTATTCTAAAATAATTTCACTACACTGTCTTGATAATTGAATTTGGCCCAGGCTCATGGGAATCCTGTGGGTGTGTGTACGTTTGGCTTCTGAGCAAGTTACTAGAGGAGAGTTAAATACTTTACAAAGCAAAGCTAAAATACGGATTTTTGGGTGTTGTTTTGTTTGCTTCTTTGTAGTGGGCCTACCAATTGTTTCTTTTCTCATTATGCCTTTCTTGGCTTTAAAGAAGAAACACTCTTCTTAGTCACTGCTTTTACTGTTTCCAAGTGAAATCCATATGTATATCTCTTATTTTGGTATAATGGTGTTTAATACAGAGTTAACAGCACTTTTTCTCCTTTGAGGCCGTGGGAGGCTATTTCCTCCTCTACTTCTCTCAAGCACTATCTTTGTGGTGTTTTCACTGGGTTTCAATTAAGGGGCTATTTACCAGAGACTACTACTGCTGCAAATAGACCCAGAAGACTTAATGGATTTTTGTGAATTCGTAAGGAGTCACAGGAAGGAAAGGAGAAATTTCTGGGTCTGTCTACAATAGTAATAAATATAAACTCACAAACAAGCCAGAACAAATTCAAGTTTTTTTTTTTCAGGATTCTGTTTGTTTTGTGTGGGGGTGCAAGAAGAACAGGAGAAAGTCATTGGCCCTCTGTGTGGATATGAGGAGAGGTCCCTCAACAGGTTATGGTTGTCTTTGTCTACTAATTTTCCTTACCTAGTTACCTCCTCCTCCTGCTTTGAAGCTGTTTTATGGGGAGAAAAAGGATAAGGGGAAAGAGCACTCTGTGGGTTGCCCCACATCTCTGATCAATGTTGTTTTTCTGTGTTGGTCATTCTTATTTTACCAATAAAGAAATTAAGGCATAGTCAGAGGTTACTATTTCCCTTAATTCTTTCTTCATTGCTTTATCATTGAAACCTTTCATGAGTCCATGTGTTTTCCCTACCCTTGGGTTTGTGAAATTATCCTAACTTCCTTCTTTACAGAGACGGTGCATTGAGATAGTAGTCATTTAGTGGTTAGTGGTTTCAGCCTGATTCCCTTCATTGACAGTTTGCGATAATGGGACTGCATTGGTTTTGATCATAAAATACACTTCTGGCTGATTTCTGAAAGCCACAAAGAGTGGGATGTGTTTCTATACCTTTGAAATTAAAACTGCAGCATGGCAGACATTAGGATGACTGTTAAATTTGGCTGCGCATTGAAATTTACCAACATTCTGAAACAGCTACATGAGAGAATGGCTGACAAGAGATAAGTAGCATATTTGTATGAATAATTTTTCAACCAAGGATGATGGTATTCATTTTGTTGCATAAGTAATGTAATGAAAGTAATTTAAATATAAAAAGAAAGTGAAAACGTCATCATCCTAACAGATCATTTATTTTCCATTCTTGCACTTGTGTTTGACTAAAAATATAATTTTGTTATTTAGTAATAATGTCATAAATACATATTTATAGTCTATGAAGCCATATTTTAAAAATTAGGGATATTGGGAACGTTTTAGGGGTCTTGGAGATGGGTGGCAAAGACTGGAAGGTAATACTTCCTTATAGTTGTTTGGTAAAGGACACCCCTTAGGAAGGAACTTTGAAAGGGTGAAAGAGAAGAATCAGGAAATGAAGTAATTTTAGAACCCTAGTGTAACAGTATCTTACATTTATTATCAGTTAATAATAGGTGCGTACATTTATTATACTTTATTTCCAGTGACATAGGAAACTATCTTTAAAAGAAAAAATTTTCCTACTATTAAACGTGTACAAATGATGGATTTATTTATTTATTTAAAATATTTATTTATTTATTTATTTATTTGGCTTTACCAGGTCTTAGTTGCAGCACGTGGGATCTTTTTAGTTGCGTTATGTGGGATCTTTTAGTTGTGGCATGCGGGATCCAGTTCCCTGACCGGGGATGGAACCTGGGCCCCTGGCATTGGGAGCACCAAGTCTTAAGAGCTGGACAACCATGGAAGTTCGTGGATTTATTTTTTTAAAAAAGCTTAATAAAACCATGGTTGAGCTGACAAAAAAACTAAGATAAGAAACAAAAAGAGAGCTCAAATGCAGAGGTGTTTGCAAGCACTTAATTATTGTTGCCCTAGGGCATCTGCTAGTTCCTGATGACTTTTTTTTTAATATATATATATATATTTAAAATTTAATTAATTAATTAATTAATTTTTGGCTGCTTTGGATCTTCGTTGCTGTGTGCTGGCTTTCTCTAGTTGCAGTGAGCGGCAGCTACTCTTCTCTGCAGTGCGCAGCCTTCTTATTGCGGTGGCTTCTCTTATTGCGGAGCACGGGCTCTAGGTGCGTGGGCTTCAGTAGTTGTGGCACACAGGCTCAGTAGTTGTGGCTTGCGGACTTTAGAGTGCAGGCTCAGTAATTGCGGCGCGTGGGCTTAGTTGCTCCGTGGCATGTGGGATCTTCCCGGACCAGGGCTCGAACCCGTGTCCCCTGCATTGGCAGGCGGATTCTTAACCACTGCACCACCAGGGAAGCCCGCTTGATAACTTGTACAGTCAGTTTTTAAGAGGTACTCATGAAACTCAGGAGACAAGAATAGAAGCTATGCATTAGGGAGTCAGGCTAGAGATCTACCTTCCTAAAACCAGAACCCACAAAAGGCTATATCCCCACTGGGAAAAGGAGATAGAGAAAAAAAAAAATGACCCTAGCAAAGAGAGTCAGAAAACTTATCCTTCTTAGCGTTAGCTATGCATAGAGGGAGAACGAGGTTTTTCCTGAATATTTATAATTAGAAATATGTCCTCATAGAGGTTTAGGACCCCACTACCTTTGTGTTTTCAAAAAAAAAAAAATCTTTAAGCTGAGATTCGTTTTGAATGATTACAGTTTACTTGGTATTGTGCCCAGACAAAGACAGAAGTGAATTCAAATCCCTTTTAGAGGAATATCCTCTCGAAGTCCTCAAAGAATTGCCAAAGATATTAATCCAGAGAGCTTGAGCTCCTGTAAAAAACCACAAAGCATATGAGGAAATGGTCACCATGAGCAAAACAAAATACCAAAATCAGACTCACAAAGGTTTCAGGTATTATCTTACTGGATACTGAATATAAAAATAAATGTGCTGGGACTTCCCTGGTGGTCCAGTGGTAAAGAATCCATCTTCCAATTCAGGGGATGTGGGTTTGATCCCTGATCAGGGAACTAAGATCCCACATGCCGCGGGGCAACTAAGCCCGTGTGCCACAACTACTGAGCCTGCATGCCTCAACTAGAGAGAGAAAACCTGCACGCCACAACTAGAGAGAAGCCCATGGTGCCGCAACGAAAGATCTCGCATGCCTCAACGAAGACCCAACACAGCCCAAAATTAAGAAAAAATTAACTAATTAATTAAAAACAAATAAATAAATAAATGTGCTTTCCTTTTGCCACTGTGGCCGCAGCCATGAGTATGCTCAGGTTTCAGAAGAGGTTTGCCTCCAGTGTCCTCTGCTGTGGCAAAAAGAAGGCCTGGTTGGACCCCAATGAGACTAACAAAATTGGCAATGCCAACTCCCGTCAGCAGATCCGGAAGCTGATCAAACATGGGCTGATCATCCGGAAGCCTGTGACTGTCCCTTACAGGGCTTGATGCTGGAAAAGCACCTTGGCCCGCCAAAGGGCAGGCATATGGGCATCGGTAAGCGAAAGGGTACTGCCAATGCTTGAATGCCCGAGAAGGTAACCTGGATGAGGAGGATGAGAATTCTGCGCTGGCTGCTCAGAAGATACAGTGACTCTAAGAAGATTGACCACCACATGTATCACAGCCTGTACATGAAAGTGAAGGGTAACATGTTTAAAAACACGCAGATTCTCATGGAACATATCCACAAGCTGAAGGCAGACAAAGTTTGCAAGAAACTTCTGGCGGACCAGGCTGAGGCCTGAGGTTTAAGATCAAGGAAGCACTGCAAGCACTGTGAAGAGTGGCTTCAGGCCAGGAAGGAGGAAATCATCAAGACTCTGTCCAGGGAATTCCCTGGCGGTCCAGGGCTTAAGACTCCGTGCTTGCAATGCAGGGGGCGCAGGTTCAATCCCTGGTGGGGGAACTAAAATCCCACATGCCAAGCAGTGTGGCCAAAAAAAAGACTCTGTCCAAGGAGGAAGAGACCAAGAAATAAAGTTCTCCCACTCTTCTGTGTACATAGTGGCCTTGGCAATTACATAGATCACTCATTCAATAAAAAACAAGCCTTTATCTGCCTACCCCCCAGCCAAATGTGCTTAATATATCTGAAGAAACAAATGGGAGAAATGAAAGTATGACTCAGGAACAAGGGATTGTCCAAAATAATTAGAATCTAGAAACAAAAAATAAAATAATTAAAATCATAAATTGAAGGGCAGGTTTAACAGCATATTGACTTGAAAAGAGAATTAGTGAAGTGGGAGATAGATCTGAAGAAATAATTAGGAATGCTGTACAGGGAGAGAAAAGAGAAAATATCAGTAAGACACAGAGAAGGACTGAAAAGGTCTGAAGTACACCTGTGGTAAGCTGAATAATGGCCCCCCTAAAGGCATAGAACATATTCAAGTTTCATAAATATTCTGTGAGAGCTTGAAAAGAATGTGCATTTTCTAGTTTGTTGAGGGCAGTGGTAGTTAAGAGAGGAGAAGAGCCTCAGAAATTGAAAACTGTCAGTGGTTTAACATTAGCATACATAGCCTTGTGCAGTTTGACCTTTGACAGCTGTCAGCAGGCAGTACTGTCCCTTCATGTTTCCTTTGCTTTAACCTTAATAAACTAATTACAACTCCCTCATCAGACTAGATCAGTGGTTCTAAAACTTTAGCGTATATCAGAATCATCTGGACGGTTTGTTAAAACACAGCTTGCTGGGCCCTCCCTCCAGAACTTCTAATTTAGTGCAACTGGGTGGGGCTTCAAATTTTCCATTTTTAACAAATTCCCAGGTGATGTTGATGCTACTCACCTAAGGACCATGCTTTGAGAACCACTGTAGAGACTACTTATCTTGACTCCGATCCTTTGTACCTGCTGTTTTTTTTCCTGCAACTATCGATACTTTTCTTTTCCCATCTTATACTTTTTTTCAGCAGCCCCCCAGTTTAAATCTCTTTCTTCTTGGAAGTATTTTTAACCACCAAGTTGTCAGATGTCTCTTGTCTATGCTTCCTTATACTCACAAATACCTTTTGCACATCTGTAAGAATCCTAATCATGCTCTTTTAAAAGCATTAAGAGTTATGTTTTGTGTTTGTATCCCCAGAGTCTTTGTACCTGGTATATAAAAAGCAGTCAATAAATCCTTGTTAATAAATAAATGGGCTCTTGCCATCCATATTTTGATTGTGTTATGTAGGAAGAAACAATTATGGAAATTTATCTAAGACTATGTGTAACACAGTGTTTAAAAAAATTATACATTGTATATTCAGAAATATACAGTTAAATACACTTTGGGAAGGTAACCTGAGTTTGGAAAGGTTCGTTCCTTTTGTCTTCCTGCCATTTCATGTCATTTGCTGGAACATAAGGGTACAGGAATAAAGATGGTGAAATGAGAAATGGACTATTGCAATGGATTTAATAAGGACAAAATAAAGAATTAGGCCAGTGGTTTTTCCTTAATTCATTGTATCAGTCTGAAAGCAGAATTACTAGGATATATTGTATGTTATTAAGGGATTTGACTGTACAATTGTGGGAGCTGGTCAAACAGTCTGTAAAGCTTTGAGTCTGTAGCTAGAGCTTGAAGTTCAAAGGCAGGTAGTTGGTAAGAGAAGATGAGAAGTTGGAAGCCATGAGCGCAAGCTAGAACTGACAAAGGCAGACTAGAATGCTTATCAGTTGCCACTGCCTTCAAGCTTGCTGATGTAGTAATCCTGCAGGAGAAGCTAGGCATTCTTACTTAAGGAGCTAACGCGTACTTGGCCCAAGAGAAAGAGAAGCTGAAGGTGGATCCAAAGGAAGGTGGAGTCATTGTAGACCTGGGCTGCTTGCATACACCAACAGAGTGAGCTAGCAGATAAGTGACAAGATGTGTGAAAGCAGTAAAAGCACCTAGCCCGGCCTTCTGAGTGTAAAAACCAAAAAAACCAAAATGTCTGCTGCTTCACTTCCACTCTCCAGATCCTGGATGAAAATGTCTTTTGTGGCTCAACCACAAGGGAAGAGAAAAAGGGAAACGTTTCTGAGAAAACTTTTTATCCTAGCTAAGTTGACACATTACAGAAGCCATCACACACTTTAGAGATATGTATATACACTAAGTAAAATTTTCAGTACTTTTCTATCACAGTGATTTTCTAACTTCAGTGCAAAAGAATCATCTGGGGAGCTTATTAAAATGCAGACCTATGAGCCTTGCACCAAGATTCTAAATTAAGCGGGTCAGGAGTTGGGGGCCAAAAATATTTGTTTTTATAAAGAATAGCAAAGGCGTGGAATTTTTGAACCACACTTAGAAAAATGTTGATAACAAATATTAGAGTAATGATTCTCTACCTGCATATTTAAAAAATAGCAGGATATTTTATTAAAACCTTATTAAATCAGGATATCAAGAGGCATGGGTTCTGGTTTTGTGTAGTTTTATATTTTACTAGTGATTCTGCTGTGCAGCCACAGCTGAGAACCAGTGTTTTGTAGCAATAAGGGGTTCAAAGAAAATACTCAAATAAAAAGGGTAGGGACCTAGTAAGTGGGTTTGAGATTGGTCTGCATTTGTTTTGCGTAGTGATGTTTAATGAATTAGTGAAGACTATATTTGATCAAAGTATCCTTTCTGCCATAGTCACACTTGATTCTAGATGTAAACTAGATTACACTAGCTGTAGCAGCAGCTCTTGGAGAATGGAGTCTGGGGGCTTACCATATTCTGTCGTCTAATCCTCTTTAGTGATATTGGTGTGAATTAACAAAAATAGATGAGTACAGCTAGAAGTTTGAGTTAAACTTTGTCCTATTCAATCCTGTTTTCTTTCAAAACTAGGAAAATATGTCAGAGTCTTGCTGACACAAACTGATCATGTGCTATGGATATTTCAGCCTTCTAACCTTTATTCAACTTCAAGTTTTAGATGCTGTAGGCTTAATCTTAATTAACAGGTCTGATTTTAATAGCAGTGCAAGTACAAAGTGGAAATTAAGATTCATTAACCTGTTAATCAGTTTACAGATTCACACTACTAATTTAATTTCAGATACTGATTTTCAGTAAACTATGTAATCGTATTCAGAATTGTTATAGAGATTTTCTTTGAAATATGCATAGATACTCTGTGACTGTTAAAAAGAAAAAAATGAAATATACTGACAGGAAACAAGTCCAAGATATATTAAGTTACCAAAAACAAAAAAACACCAAAGCTCTGAAACTTTTGGTTTGTATAGTAATTTTTTAAAAATATTTATTTATTTATTTGGTTGCATTGGGTCTTAGTTGCAGCAGGCGGGCTCCTTAGTTGTGGCTCGCTGGCTTCTTAGTTGCGGCATGTGAGCTCCTTGGTTGTGGCAGGTGGGCTCCTTAGTTGTGGCTTGCAGGCTCCTTATTTGTGGCTCACTGGCTCCTTAGTTGTGGCATGCAAACTCTTAGTTGCAACATGCATGTGGGATCTAGTTCCCGGACGAGTGATCGAACCCAGGCTCCCTGCATTGGGAGTGTGGAGTCTTAACCGCTGCACCACCAGGGAAGTCCCTGCTTTGTGTAGTATTATCCCATTTCCTTCCTTCCTTCCTACCTTCTTTCTTTCTTTCTTTCTCTTTCTTTCTCTCTTTCTTTTCTTTCTCTCTTTCTTTCTCTCTCTCTCTCTTTCTCTCTCTCTCTCTCTCTCCCTCTCTTTCTCTCCCCCCCCTTCCTTCCTCCCTTCCTTCCTTCTTTCTTCCCTCCCCTCCTCTTCCCTCCCCTCCCCTTCCTTGCTGTATGGCTTGTAGAATCTTAATTCCCTGACCAGGGATGGAACCTGCACCCCCTGCAATGGAAACACGGAGTCTTAACCACTGAACTGCCAGGGAAGTCCCTCCCATTTCTTTATTTCACTTCAAAAACTGTACATGTTAAACAATGTTATATGGTTAATTGATTTTTAACAAGGGTGCTGAGACCATTTGATGGGGAAAGGACTATCTTTTCAACAAATGATGATGGGAAAACTTGATATACATACACAAAAGAATGAAGTTGAACCCTTACTTACACTATACACAAAAATTAACTAAAAATGGATCAAAGACCTAAAGTTGAGAGCTAAAACTATAAAACTCTTAGAAGAGTGCATTGGGGAAAAGCTTCATGATATTGGATTTGGCAACAATTTTATAGATATGACATCAATAAGCAACAAAAGAAAAAACAGATAAATTGGGCTTCATCAAAATTAAGAACTTTGTGCATCAATGGATACTGTCAAGGAAGTGAAAAAATGACCTACAAAATGGGGAAAAAAAGTTGCAAGTCATATATCTGATAAGGGGTTCATATGTAGAATATTTATATAACTCCTAAAACTCAACAACAACCAAAAATCCCAATTCAAAAATGAGTAAAGAACTTGAATAGACATTTCTCCAAAGAAGATACACAAATAAGCACATGAAAAGATGCTTAAAATTGTTAGTCATTAGGGAAATGTAAATTAAAACCACAATGAGATACTTCATACCCATTAGTATGGCTGTTATCAAAAAAACAAAATAACAAGTGTTGGTGAGGATGTGAAGAAATTGGAAACCTTTTGCATTGTTGGTGGGAATATAAAATAGTATAGCTGCTGTGGAAAACAGTTTGGTGGTTTCTCAAACGGTTCAAAATAGAACTACCATATGACCCAGTAATTCATTCCTAGGTGTATATCCAGAAGAATTGACATCAGTGTCTTGAACAGATATTTGTACATTAATGTTCATAGCAGCATTAGTCATAGTAGCCAAAAGGTGGAAGCAAACCAAGTAAGTGTTCATTGACAGATAAATGGATAAACAAAAGTGGTACATACATAAAATGGAATATTATTTAGTCTTAAAAAGGAAGGAAACTCTGACACATACTATAACATGGATGGACCTTGAAAACATTATGCTTCGTGAAATAAGTCAGACACAGAAGGACAAATGTTGTATGATTCCACTTATATGAGGTACCTTGAATGGGCAAATTCATAGAGACAGAAGGTGGAATGGAGGTTACCAGGGGTTGATGACAGGGGCCAGTGGGGGGAGTGGGAGGAGAGGGAATTATTGTTTAATGTATTCAGAGTTTATGTTGAGGGTGATAAAAAAGTTTTGGATATAGATAGTGATGATGGCAACACAACATTGTGAATGTATTCAATGCCTATGAGTTGTATATTTGCATATGGTTTAAATGGTATTATGTTTATTTTGCTACCATAAAAAGCAAACAAAAATGTTAGTACATGATTGGAAAGAACTTATCAGAAATCTTTGGTGGTGAGGTTTCACTTTTTACTTTGTATAATATTTTTCTGTGAGTTCTGATTATAGAAACACATGCTTATTAGAAAAAATAATCAGAAAACAGCAAGTATATAACAAAGATGTGTGTGTGTGTATGTGTGTGTGTGTGTGTGTGTGTGTGTATGTATAGGAAAATTTTGTCTAGTGAATCCAAGTTGTACGGATTGTTGATCATCTCCCCAATTAAAATTTTTGGGTGGGGGGCTTCCCTGGTGGCGCAGTGGTTGAGAATCTGCCTGCTAATGCAGGGCACACGGGTTCGAGCCCTGGTCTGGGAAGATCCCACATGCCGCGGAGCAACTAGGTCCGTGAGCCACGACTACTGAGCCTGCGCGTCTGGAGCCTGTGCTCCGCAACAAGAGAGGCCGCGACAGTGAGAGGCCCACACACCGCGATGAAGAGTGGCCCCCACTTGCCACAACTAGAGAAAGCCCTCGCACAGAAACGAAGACACAACATAGCCAAAAATTAATTAATTAATTAACTAATTAATTTAAAAAAGAAAAAATCTTTTTTGGGTGACTTGACTAGATGATTTTCCATAGGACAGGAATCAGTTAAGTACCCTCGCTAACAAGTTCATTGGTTATAGATATTTTCTAGTTTGTTATATCTGTATCAATTATTCTTAAGCTTCTGTTTTCATCTTGAAAAATTATTTTTAAAATGTATCAATTAAGGCATATATGCCATATCCAATACCTAATAGTCAGCTATTTAGTAGAGTTTTGTATAGGAATGTCTTTTTAAGTCAGAGATCGCAAGGCAACATGCTTTACACCTTTTTTTTGGCACATCCACAAAATGAAGAGGATAGCTTTGGTCATTCAGTTTCCGCAGTATCTGTTCTACTTGTTAGCCATTCTGGAATTCTTTCCTCAACTAAACCTGAAAAGAAATTTTGTTTTTAGTCTCATCTTTTATCTGATATCTTCTGTTCTGTTGAAAGTATTTATGGCTGTTTAGTTCAAGATACAGTATTAAATGAGGGAAATGTGATAATTTCCATTGCAGTTGAACAGATCTTTTTGTTCAAGTACAGACTGTTTTACTCTTTTTGTTGTAAGTACAGACTACAACACATATCCCAACTAGCTTCTGCGTGCTCTTTGACACTGACCATAAGGAGAACTGGACCACTCTTTCATAGACCCCGGATAAATCCTATTCAAAGTATAATTTCCTATAAATGTAGAGTTTTTATAAAGGAAGAACTTCAGATTATTAGCTCTTGCCCCAAGAAGCATAGGAAAAGATGAGGCAGTATTTATATGAATAATAATAATAATTTCACCTATTTTAAACTGTGTGTGTAAGAAGTTTTAAGTTACTATTACAGGGACATGTAAGCATTGTTCTTAATTTAATGTGGTAATTGAGTGAGGGACATAATTATTTTAATTAATTATTCATCAGTCAGAAAAAGTATTTTCATAAGACCCTTACATGTCTTCTGAAAGCATCATAGATCACAAATTGAAAATTTCTGTGAAACTTTGCTTCTCACTAGTTATTTTCTCTTGGGAAATTAATTATCTAATTAATTTTCCCTTTGATTTCCTGTGATAGAGGGATGACCTGTCTTGTGATGGGAGAAGGGGCTAAAAGGAGGGAATTAAACCAATGATTGATTTATTGTTTTAGCTGTTCGAATAGCTAGTTGTATAAATTCTGAAGCTCATAATTTCATATAATGTTTTTCCTTTAAAACTCTTATAACACAGATTAGTAAAAGTTCAATCGATTAGAACAGAAAAAGCCTAGAATGCCTGGATTTAGGCAGCAGGATTGACTTCTGTTTAATTGAAGATTATGAAGAACTTCTAAACTTTTCAAAAGTTGTTTTATTTTGAACATTTACTATGCTTAAAGTACTATGGGACATGATGAAGAAGAAATGGGTTTTTGCTCTTAAGAGGCTTACAGTATATTAGGGTAACTAGACTTGTATTATGGTCGTTCTTTTTTTCTTGATCATTTAAAAATACAAAACTGATATCCTTAATATTGTAGGGAATAGAATGGGTTCTTTCTATGTCAATAGAACCTGTGGCTATTATAAATGTTGTACTCTCTATAAGAAGCATATTCAGATAAGTATTGAGTGCAGGTTGCATTTATGCTGATTCCAGTAGACTTCCTGGCCTTAAATAAGAAAGAAAGGAAGAAAAAAAGGAAGTGTGTAGAGTGCTGTTGATGGATTTTGTGTAAGTTGTGATTTTTGTTGTTTTATAATTTCTTTGTAATTAGAATAGTGAAATGGAAGGAAAGGATCTAGTAAATTGAGGGTACTTATTAAGTAAATTTCAGTTAATTGGAAACAGTCAATTCAGTTAAACATTTATTCATTCTACTCTGTTTTGGCACAGTGCTTGACACTGCAGGTACGTAAGACAGCAGTTCCTGGTTCCATACAGTTCCACAGTCTAGTTTAGTAGACAGGTAAAAAATAGCCACAATTAATTGGTGTAGCAACAAATGAATGTATGAACTAAGGATATTATTATTCATTTACGTGTCATAAACTTATTGAGCAACTACTCTGTGTTCAGTTCAATGTTGGCACTGTGAGTACAATGACAAACAAGAAAGATTTGCTCCTCCATTGAAGGAGCTTACAGGCAGGTTTTATTTTGTCCCTATCCTTAAGGTTTTGAAATGAAGTAAGTAAAACAAGACAGGAAACAGCAGGAGTAAGCTGACTCTCTACACTGGAAGAACTCAAATCAGAATGTAGTTTGTGTGACAATCTAATATTCCCTTGATCAACTGAAAAGGTTGAAATTCTCATTTCCCCCATCAATATTGGAGGGACTCTCTACTACTTAGCTTGTGATAGGGTGTTTTTTATAAAGTAATAATTAGATGAAAAGTTACTTTAAAGCTTAAAAATTCAACCACGAAGTAAATATTTATGGAGGAAACATACTAGCTCTTTGGAAGGTAGATAGGGGTGAGGCAGTCAATGGAAAGAACTCAATCCGATAATTATTTGGGACTGTCATCAAGGCTGCCTATTGGTGTTCTGTGGCCTCTTATGCTTATTGTTCCTGTGTTACTAAACTGCACTTATCAAAGCCCTTATTTTAAAAAATAAATAAATAATTGCAAGAAAAATGACGATTCAGGGCCTTTGTGACTTTATGCCAATGAGAGGTGTTTGTGGCTCTTCATTACTGGCTTCATTGTGACAGTCTTAGTGTTTATGTTTCTTGAACAAAAGAAAAGCTAATCGGCTCAGTGAAAATTATTATGTTTTTGTTTTTTACCATAACTTGGCTTGAAAAAAGTTTTAGTGTGATAGAAAAAATCCTTTCACCAGATACTGAAAGATATTTTTTCTATTAGCCTCTGCTGGTTTATACTTCTCATCCAGGGTGTGTGCTAAAATAGTAGTAGATAGAAGTATTTGAAACAAATGTTTGTTTTCTTTGTAGATTGTCTTAACAAAGCAATTCTTGTAAAATAAGTCAATAATCTAAATCTCTGTATTAACACTTCTGGAAGTATCATTAGGGAAACCACAGAGGGAAATAATATTGTGATCTCTAGGTTTACCTTAAGCTAGAGAAAACCAGGTAATGGTAGGAATGAGCTTTTTGGTAAGCGTAATGCTGTCATCTGTTACAGTAGATAAAAGATTTCAGTAGCTCAGCCCTTGTTGATATCATTGCCTTAGTTTTAAGTTAAAAGTGTCTCTTTCCAGCTACTTGAATGAGATGCTCTTAGAAAATAGTACTCCTTGTGTTTTACTCCTGAGATGTACATGCTAGGATTTCTTTATTCCTTCTTCCCAAGTAACTTTAGCTCATGTTTAAGCTGAGTATGTAATCTCTGAAAATAAAGATGAATTTCCTGGTCCTATAATAGCTATTATATTAAGATTTTTTTTTTAATATAAATTTATTTTATTTATTTATTTTTGGCTGCGTTGGGTCTTCGTTGCTGCGTGCGGGCTTTCTCTCGTCACAGCAAGTGGGGGCTACTCTTCATTGCAGTGTGTGGGCTTCTGTTTGCATTGGCTTCTCTTGTTGTGGACCACGGGCTCTAGGCATGCGGGCGTCAGTAGTTGTGGCACAGGGCTCAGTAGTTGTGGCTTGTGGGCTCTAGAGCGCAGGCTCAGTAGTTGTGGCTCATGGGCTTAGTTGCCCCGTGGCATGTGGGACCTTCCTGGGCCAGGGCTCGAACCCATGTCCCCTGCACTGGCAGGCGGATTCTTAAGCACTGCGCCACCAGGGAAGTCTTATATTAAGATTTAAAAGTTTGGTAAATTAGTATAAGTTGTGTTTATCAGATGAACTGATTTTAATGCATATAAGTCAACATGTTTATCAGCTGATAAGTTTTACATGTTTTCAAAATTAAGCATAAAAGTATAATCTTTTTTATGACATTGAAAGTACTTTCCTTTTGCAATCTGTATCTTAAAACACAGTAAAATTAACTGAAAACCAAGGTGCAGCTGTTTTCTTTCATGTGAATGAGGTGAGGTGTGATGTGATATGATGAGATATGATATGGTGTGGGTGAGAGCTTTGGAATCAGGCAAATCGGAGTTTAAGTTCTCTCTCTGCCATTTACTTTTTTTTTCTTTTAAATAGAATTATAGTTGATTTACAAAGTTGTGTTACTTTCAAGTGTACAGCAAAGTGATTCAGTTATTCAGTTATATATATATGTATATTCTTTTTCAGATTCTTTCCCATTACAGGTTATTACAAGATAATGTTTTGTTTTGTTTTTATTTTTTGGCCATGCCACACGGCATGTGGGATCTTAGTTCCCCAACCAGGGACCAAAACCGCGCCCCCTGCATTAGAAGTGTGGAGTCTTAACCACTGGACCACCAGGAAAGTCCCAGGTTATTACAAGATATTGAAAGTAGTTCCCTGTGCTATACAGTAGGTCCTTGTGGTCCTTGTTGTTTATCTGTTTTATATACAGTAGTGTGTCTGTTTATCCCAAACTCCTAAATTATCCCTCCCCCCTCTTTCTCCTTAGGTAACCGTAGTTTGTTTTCTATGTCTGTGAGTCTATTTCTGTGTTGTAAATAAGTTCGTTTGTATCTTTTTTTAGATTCCACATGTGAGTGATATATGATATTTGTCTTCCTCTGTCTGGCTTACTTCACTTAGTATGATAATCTCTAGGTCTAGCCATGCTGGTGCAAGTGGCATTATTTCATTCTTTTTCATGGCTGTGTAATATTCCATTTGTGTGTGTGTGTGTGTGTGTGTGTGTGTGTGTGTGTGTGTGTGTGTACATATATCATGTCTTCTTTATCCATTCATCTGTCGATGGACATTTAGGTTGCTTCCACATCTTGACTGTTGTAAATAGTGCTGCTGTAACAGTGGGGTGTATGTATCTTTTCGAATTAGAGTTTTTGTCTTTTCCAGATATATGCCCAGGAGTAAGATTGGTGGATCACATGGTAACTCTTAGTTTTTTAGGAACCTCCATACTGTTCTCCATAGTGGTGGCACCAATTTACATTCCCACCAACAGTGTAGGCGGGTTCCCTTTTCTCCATACCCTCTCCAACATTTATTATTTGTAGGCTCTTTTTTTTTTTTTTTGGCCACACCACACAGCTTGTGGGATCCTAGTTCCCTGACCAGGGATTGAACTCGGGCCCTCTGCAGTGGTTGGAATTCCTATATTATTTGTAGACTTTTTGATGATGGCAATTCTGACTGGTGTGAGATGATACCTCAGTGTAGTTTTGATTTGCATTTCTCTAATAATTAGTGATATTGAACATCTTTTCATGTGCCTGTTGGCCATCTGTATGTCTTCTTTGGAAAAATGTCTATTTAGGTCTTTCTGTGCCATTTCTTAGCTGTAGTAGTGTTAGGCAAATTAGTTAACATCTCTAAACTTTATTTCTCCCATGCGTAAAGTGAGAATAATAACACCTATCCCATAGGATAGTTGTTAAATATGATAACCCAGGTGAAGTGTCTTGTATAGTACCTAGTATGCAGTAGGCAGTCAAAAGATGCTCTTATTACTGTAAAAAATTCAGAGCTATGAACTAAACCCTAAAGTTATGATAGTTAAAGGTAGCTGTAATTATGGAGCTTTAGAAACCTTTATTTAAAATAGTTGTGAGTCTAGTGCTCCCCAATGTTAATTAATTTTTCATACAAATGGTTAGATAATCTTCTGTGATTTTAGGACTGTAGAGTTTTTCTTGGTCTGAGGTAACCCACCTCAGTAATGTGAGAATAATGTAATGCTAATAGCTGTCAAGTTGTGTGAATTGTCTTTTAGGCTTGAACTCCCCACTTTGACCTCCTCCAGTAAGTGGAATTCCGTTATCTTTCCTTACTGAAAATAATGAAAGATGAAGCTTAAGGCTAAACATATACAATTATAGAATTCAAATAGAAGCCTCTTGTGCTGTGCTGCTTCTGAGTTATATAACGTAACTACAGCCATATCCCAGTGAAGGTAAAATATTATTGAAGACCACTTGAATTTATGTTGTTCCATTACCCTTAAAATAAATACTTGTATTTTATTACAACTTAGCTGTAGAGGATGATTATAGGAAAAAGTGTCCACTGTTCCAGATATCGCAAAAATTGGAAGGCCCAAAGGGGTTTTGTATTAAATTTTGTATTAATCAAGTTCTTATGGTTCAGGTACTTTTATATGTTCAAAAGTTACCCTGCCTAAGACGTTACAGAGCACTGGGCTGTATAAAAATAAAATTTACCTTACACATTAATTCAGCAGCATCCTCTTGACAAAACTCCCGTGTATTTATACATGAAAATGTGGTCATATTTCCTAAAAGAATAAATTTGCAATAATCCTTGCGATAATCTGCATTTGTTGCAAGTTAGCGATGAATGTTAAGAACCACTGAAGAATTTGGATAGGGTTCATTTATAATCTCAGCCTACAACAGTATGCTGTCTTATGGCAACCATACCCATCTCTTCGTGTAGGGTTTGGTAATCAGTATGGTGTTTATAAAAGCACAGTGGTCACGGGCTCTTGAGTGAGGCTGTCAGATATTCTAGCTCCACTGCTTTCTAGTTTTGTGATCTTAGACACCTTACTTGGTTTCCTCATCTGTGAAATGAGGATGATAGTAGAAAATATTACTATCTCATAGGTTGTGGAAGAATTTAATGAATTAATATACATTTGAAGCACTTGAAGAGTGTCTGGCACATAAAGGGCCCAGTAAATTTTAGATGTTATAGTTGTCACTGTTCTGCAGTGTGAAAGATGTGAACTTTTTCGAGTTTTTCATTATGTTCTGTGAAGTGTATGCAGAGAATAATAAAATCTATGGGGAAAGAGTGGCTATATATTAAAAGTACGAGATGGAATCTTCCTTTTGCATTACCATGTAGGCTATAAAATGAGAGAATAAGCAGATAAAGGCCCTTTGAAGGAAAAGAGAGGAGCAAATATAACTTTAAACATTCTAATCAGAAGGGTGAAGTTGCTTATTTGTTTAGCCAGTGATTAACAAACAATTCTTTGAGAGTGGACAAAAGTTGAATAAAAATAGGATAGTATTTGTATATAATGCCATTGCAGATTTTCAACAGCAGTCCTTCAAAGTTACAAATAAATACAGTGGAGCAGTGAAGATTCATTCATGACAAAAGCAAGAAGAAGATAAAAGTGTAATGCATTTTATATTGCTGTGATTAGAGTGGAGCCCTATCTTAAACCTGAGAGTAACTGAGTTTAAGAACTTGATGTATCATGTGAGAGTATAGTACGTGACTGAGATGAAAAAGGCTTAGCTGTTGGCACCTTTGGGAGGAAAAAAAACAAACAAAACAGATTTCTTTGTGGCTACTTGATGCATAAAACTGAGAAAGAGAAATCCAAAATATGGGAACATTCATGTTATAAGCCTTTATGCTCCATCCACGAGAGGAGAAAAACATGTTACAGAAAAATGTTACTACTTAGGGTAATTAAGGTGAGAAAATGGAATAAAAATACAATGAAATGTTACATAAGATCTACTTAGAGCCCAGCAGGCACTCCTGTGAGACCTGTTACTGCCTTATATGGCTTATCAATAAGTTAGGGGAAATACAGGAAGAGAATTCAGGCTTTATGTATAGCATCATTACAACCCCAACTCCCCCTCCTTCTTCCCCATCCTATTGGCTGTTTTTCTTGCTCAAGGGAATTTTAATGATATGATTATTTTATAATGAAAAAACTTTACCAATATTAGTGTTAAGTCTTTGACTAGGTGCTTTGAAATGAAATTTGCAGTGTCCGTGGCCTTAACCTAGCTCAATATCAGAGATAGCTATATGTGTCATCAGACAAGGGACTTACGGTAATTTTATTTGATGTGTCGTAGACTTTTTCCTTTATAAACCCATCTGTTCGTCATATAAATGTTTGCATTATCTAATGTGGAATAACTTTATTTTGAATGCTGCTCATTTCCTTAGAATAATACATTATATTCTTCTCATTTAGATCTGAAATTAAGAAATGGGAATTTTGCCTTGTATAAGAAATGGAAATGAATTAAATTTGTCTAATTAATGATACTATAATATTCTGAATTTCTCTGTTGAAAGCACTGTCGTTATTTCAGCCTCTCACTTTTCATATTTAGTCTTGTTTTTGTTGCTAGAGTGAACAAGGTACTTTTTAGTTAAACATGATACTTTTTTCTTGTTTTGTGAGTTCTCCTTGTTTTAGGCAACATAGATTATTTAAGCTGAAGTCTTTAAAAGCTGTGTTTCATTTTAACAATTTTATACCAGAGGCTACAAACTGGTATCTCACACATTATGGGATATTTTATTGTAATTTCAGTGTTTAGCAACTCATGAAAAATCAGAGCTGGCAACATTGGACCTGTATTCTTATATGGCAAGACTCAGCAGGAGCTGAGAGGTAGCTGTGCTTTAGATGGGATGCCCACTATTCACTTAACCACCATACGCCTTTGCAGTAGTCATCACTCTTTACATTAGATATCCAGTCCAGCATTGCGCTTTCTGCATCAGTGAGTCTGTTTTGTGCCTGTTTCAGTGGAATTATCTTGAGACTCATAAAAAGCCCTGGTCTACTTAGGCCAGGGCTTACAGTTTTGCTGTGTTTGGGGTTTTTTTAAGTCTTTAGACAAACGGTATTTTCCTTTTATGATTTTTATTCATTCAAGGGAAAGGTGTTATATTTTATATATTCCTATAACATGAATACAAGGAGGTAAGCATGATAAATTAAGCTAACTTTGAAAAAAACTTACAATAGTTTAAAATCCAAACAAGTATTGCTTTCTTAAAGTAATCACCTCAAGAGGCCAATTCTAAAAGTGCTACTCAAAACATTTTTGTAAAAAAATGGTGGTATATTTGTTTTAAATATTCTCAGGGATATCAGTTTTTTATCCTTGGAGAGTAGATGTATTTCAGTAATACTTGAAAGGTATATATCAATATAATTTGACAAGAAAATTGAACGTGACAAATTTTATGAAGTAGCAAGAAGTTAGTAAACTCAAAGTCTAATGGGTGACTATCTGGCTAAAACCAGATTTTATCCACCTTCATAGTACATTTGAACATTTGTTCAAAGTAAATAGTTCTCCAGGAAATAAGATATTATAAATATAGGTTTATACCCATTAACCCTCAACCTTAACCATCCCTTCCCCCCCCCAAAAAAAATAGAGTATAGTGAATTAGCAATAACAAAAAATAATACTAAAGCAAAAATAATGTAGAAAACTTCATCAGGGTGATGAAAGCAGATAACAGACCTAATTTAATGCCATAGATTTAAAGGACTGTCTTCCAGAAACAATATATTTTGGATCAGATTGAAAGAAATTCAGCTGAAATTATCCTTTCCAAGAGGATAATACACTATTGTCAGAACCACATGACATTTGAAAACCCTTACTAATATATCACAGGAGGAAGAAAGTTAGGTACATGGTTCATTGTGTCTTAAGGCCACAACAGCAAAGTCATAAAGAAACTATATATATAATTTATTCATATTATTTGTAAAAATATTTATATAAATACATTTTTTCCCTCCTCTCTGATAAAAGCTTTTAATATCACAATTGGCTTACTTCTACATGAAGAAGTCTCCACCAAATTGACATGAACAAGATTTAGAGGTGAGGGCCAAGGCAGGAGAAATAGTCTTATAAGATCTTTTCCTCAGCTGTATAGCAGTTGCTTAAGCCCTAGTTCCCTGTCCATCCCTGTCAGGTAGTGAAATAAATGAACCAATTAGAGAAACTGATAAGTATTTATCAGGTAAACAAACTCAAGAAAAATCAATTGTAGCCACTAATTATAGGCTAAAGATAGATCCATTTTGATATCTCTCAGTTCAAAAATTATTTTTAAAACAGAGATATGCTTTAAATAGATGAATTGTATGGTATGTGAATTACATCTCAATGAAGCTGTTTTACTTTTCTTTTTTTTTGGCCGCACCGCGAGGCTTGCAGGATGTTAGTTTCCCAACCAGGGATTGAACCCAGGCCACGGCAGTGAAAGCTCCAAGTCCTAACCACTGGACCGCCAGGGAATTCTCATCAATGAAGCTGTTAAGAAAAAGAAAACCCAAATCCCATGGAGAAATTTTGCCACAAAAAGAGGGCATAGATATAGTATTAAGTGATGAAGAACATCAGTGTGGGAAATAGAAGAAATTTTAAGTCACTTAAGGGAGGGAGAGTTAGTCTGGCTCCCTAGCAAAAAAATTTGTGGGCATACTTAAAAATCACCACACACTTTTGTTTTTTATTGTTTCAGGAGGACAGTTGTGAGGCCAGTGCACTTTTGACTCAATGGGGCTGAATGGGTGAGTAAGTGAGTGCAGCATCGTTTGGTAAGGGTGGCAGATGGGAGAGAGCGCAGGCTTTGGGCATGTGGCTGGCCTTGACTGTGTGACCTAGTCAGTGAATATGAACTCTGTGAGCTTCAGTTTCCTTGTCTATGGCAAGGAATATTTAAGTCCAGGTTAACTTCACTGAATAGGTCACACAGCACCCAGAGTCAGTCATTTTAAAAATGTAAATGTCTTTTATAAACCTAAATCCCTTTAAATATAAATGTCACTCCCCTCTTTTAAATGCTTAAATGGCTTCTCGTTGCAGTATTGCGACCTATAAAATCTTGAATAATGGACTCCTGCTACCTCTTCACCTGTAATCCCCTGCCTTGCTGGTCTTCTTTTACCAAGAGCCTTTCTCTACAGCCCTTTTCTCTTTCTGGAGGCTCTGTTCCCAGCTCTTGACATGGTTGGCTCCTTCTCATCCTTGAGGACACTATTTAAATGTAGCTTCTAGTAAAGGCCTTAATCACCCTCTTTCTAAACTCTCCCTTTTGACTTCCTATTATCTTCAGCAGGTCTTTGTTTTCTTTGTAACATGGCCCAAATTTGTAGTTTTTTTATTCATGTGATTGTTTGTGATGCCCCCTGTAGACTATAAGCTCTGTGAGCACAAGAACTATATATATGTTGAATTGACTGTTACATCCTCAGTGACTATCGTAGTTTTAGGCAACATAGGAGACACTAAATGTTTGGTTGAATTAAGAACTCCACTTTGAATAAATATATGTGCTTGTACTTTTCCTTTTTGACAACTGGAAATGGTGCAGACTCCTTCAGTAATTGCCATAATTCCTTAAGATTCTTTTATTAGAAATAATATTTTAAAACACATATCTGTGTGTCTTTTTTTTTTTTTTTCTTTTGGCCACGCTGCTCGGCTTGCGGGATCTTAGTTCCCCGATCAGGGATCAAACCCATGTCCCGGCAGTGAAAGCACCAAGCCCTAACCACTGGTCCGCCAGGGAATTCCCTTTTTTTTTTAAGACTTCATTTCTTAGAGCAGTTTTAGGTTCATGGCAAAATTAAGAGGAAGGTACAAAGATTTACCATATACCCCCTGCCTCCACACACGCATAGCCTCCCCCATTATCAATATCCTTCATCAGAGTGGTACCGTTGTTACAATTGAGGAACCTACAATGACACATCATAATTATCCAAAGCCTATAGTTTAAGCCTATAGTTTAAGCATCTGGTGTATTTCAAAATAGTTTATTTTTTCCTTCTCCAGCTGGAAGCACAAGGGGATTTTTTCCGTGCTGTACGTTACATGGATTTGGACAAATGTGTAATGACATGTATCCACTGTTACAGTATCATACAGAGTAGTTTCACTGCCCTGAAAATCATCTGTGCTCCATGTATTCATCCCCTACCCTTCCCCCTGGTAACTACTGATCTTTTTTTTACTGTCTCCATAGTTTTGCCTTTTCCAGAATGTCACATAGTTGGAATCATACAGTATGTAGCATTTTCAGATTAGCTTCTTTCACTGACTAATATGCATTTAAGTTTCTTCTATGTCTTTTTGTAGCTTGATAGCTCATTTCTTTTTAATGTTGAATAATATTCCATTATCTTGAGGTGCCACAGCTTATTTATCCGTTCAACTTCTGAAGGACATTAGAGCCCGCAGCCTATTAGTAATAGTTGTTTTAAATTCCTAGTCTGATAATTCCATCATTCTTGCCATGTCTGGTTCTGGTACTTGCTCTGTCTCTTCAAATTGTGTTTTTTGCCTTTTAGCATGCCTTGTAATTTTTCCTGGATAGCCAGACATGATGTACCTGGTAAAAGAAACTGCTGTAAATAGGCCTTTAGTAATAACGTGGTAAGGTGTAAGGGGAGGGGAAACATTCTGTAGTCGTCTGATTAAGTGTCAGTCTTTTAGTGAGCCTGTTCCTCTGGACTGTGAGCTTCACAAGTGTGTCTCAGTTTTCTTCTCCCTGCTTAGGTGGGGCAGGATGGCTAGAGTGGTTTGGAGTTTGGTATTTCCCTTCTATCATGTAGAAGGCTAGAGGGAGCTGGAGTTGAGTAGTTCCCTTCTCCCAGGTCAGTTAGGCTCTGACAAATACCCCAGCACCTTAGGCTGTGATTAACTATTTTCTCCAGAGGGCAGGTCTCCTTAAAAACAGAGTCCTGGGCTTCCCTAGTGGCGCAGTGGTTAAGAATCTGCCTGCCAATGCAGGGGGCACGGGTTTGAGCCCTGGTCCAGGAAGATCCCACATGCCGTGGAGCAACTAAGCCCATGCGCCACAACTACTGAGCCTGTGCTCTAGAGCCCGCGAGCCACAACTACCAGCCCACGTGCCACAACTACTGAAGCCCTCGCGCCTAGAGCCCATGCTCCACAACGAGAAGCCACCTCAGTAAGAAGCCTGCGCACCGCAACGAAGAGTAGTCCCCGCTCGCTGCAACTAGAGAAGGCCCCCATGCAGCAATGAAGACCCAGACCCAACACAGACAAAAAAATAAAAATATATAAATAAAATAAATAAATTAAAAAATAAATAAAATTAATAACATTAAATTAAAAAAAAAGAGTCCTCTGGAATATTTCAAAATAGTTCATTTTCCCCTCCCCCGGCTGGAAGCTCAAGGGGAATTTTTTTTCTCTGATATTTGCTGTGGGAACCTGGTTGAGCTCTTGGAGGCAAATGTCACAAAATTGTCCCTCCTATGACAGTGTCCCCTGGAACTTTTAACTCTTAGAGATGTCCACACTGAGCCTCCAGAAATTTGTCAGTTACAGTTCAGGTTTTCCTACCCCGGCACTGGTTCCTGCCGAATATTCTGAGTCTTTACTCCAGTAAGCTGTGACTCCCTGTTTTCACCTGTCTCTCTCCAATCTTGGCATCAGTGGTTTGCCCTGTGTTCTCGCCTCTTGGATCCAAGAACTGTTGATTTTTCAGTTCCTTCAGTTTTTTTTACCTGTTAGAGTGGTGACTTCTAAGCTCTTTACATGTGGAACTGGAAATTGTAAGTCCCCTGTATATACTTTTCTTTTCCTTCCTCTCCTCTGCTTTCCTCTCCTTTTCTTTCTTTTATTTTTCTTTACTTTTCTTGTCTTTCCTTTTTCCTTTAAAACCAATTTAAATATTTTTTTCTCCAGTAAAAGATATGGTAAGTTTCAGGAATATCCCTTTTTTTGGTAGAAGGTGAATCAAATGGAGGGAAGTAAATTGGTGTCAAGGCTGAGAATAAAAATGCAGATTTCTGGCTTTAGTCTTCTACTTCACCAACTGTGTATCTATGTTAAATAGGCTGTTTTTGCATGGCTTAGAAAAATACATAGGAACTAAATAGTGATAATGCCAGAGAAGCTCCCAGATGACAATACTTAGAATTGGATTTAAAACAATACCAGTGTCTTGGTCATAAGTTTTTATTTTCTGATGCCGTCATATACCATCTAAGATGGGTAAAAATTTGGGTCATACTTTTCTAATGACCTGTGCCTTTTCTACAATAACACATTGCATATAATTAAGATAGGATATAGTTGTCATGGTACTTGGGATTATTATATTTTTCTTTCTCTTCAGAATGATGTCAGGAATTATCTCTTAGATCAACCTGTTCAATCTGTTCTTTGGTTGAAAACCAAGATTGAGAACTCATTTATTCATTTATGTATTCCTTTATTCATTAAATATTTGAGAACCTACTATGCCAAGCCCTATGAATAAAATGGTGATGACACAGTTCCTACCTTCACAGAGCTACTAGACAAGTGAAGAAGCAGTTACAGTCACTGTGGTTAGTGCTACTTGTGGATGCTAAAAGAGTGTATAAGAGGAGCCCAAAACACAGAATCGAGTCAAAGGAAAAGTTTTCCAGAGAGAGAGGCATTTAAAGTAAAAGCTAAAGAGGAGCATGAGTTAAGTAAGGAGCAGAGATACAAGGCGGGTCCAGGCCAAGGGTCCTTTGGTGAAAATGAAGTGAGTTTGGTGTTCATTAGCACATAACATAAGGGAATGATTAACTGAAATGAAGCTGTAGAGGTAAGCAAGTGCCAGGTCAGGAAGGACTGTAAGCCTTCCCAAAGGGCATTGGGAGGCTATTGAAGACCTTTGAGTTGGAGAATGACATGATCAGACTTGCATTTTTGAAAGTTCCCTCTGGCTACGGTGCTACACGATTGGTATGGAGAGGTAAGGGAGTTGAGAGGAGAAACCTGGAAGCAAGGTCAGTTAAGAGATTGTTTCATCCCTGTGGGAGAATGGTTTCTTTTCCAGAGTGATGCTAATGAAGACTAAGAGAAGCTTATAGATTTGAGTGTTCTTTAAGAGCTAAAATTGACAGTTCCTCTGTGTCTTGTTTAGGTCACTGGGTAGATGGTTAGCTGTAGTGTTCATTGAGGTAAGAACCCAAGAGAAGAAAGTAGGTTGAGGTTTTCTTGGGGACAGAGGGGTGGTGGGAGAAGTGGGAGCCAAGAGAAGATGAGTTCAATTGGGACTATTGAAATGGAGGTGTCTGAATTTTCTATGTTGAGGTAGAAAAATTGAGTGTACATATATCAACTGAAGGAGTATATAGATCTCAACTGCAGGAGAAAGGTGTTAGGGGGAAATACAAATTAAGATTCATCAGCACGTAAATGAACACGTGATAGGGATGCTTAGAACGATACAGCAGTGCCTGGGAACAGCGTCTTTTACATAATGGACACTTACTAAATATTTGTCAAATGACTAGAAGCCATGGGAGTGGTTTTGAGTGAGAAGAGAGAGAGGCTTGGGCCAGTATTGGGAGGAAATGAAGCAGTTTAGGGACAGGCTGAGGAAGAAGGAGCAGTGAGAGACAGGAAAATCTGGAGAGAGTGACAGCATGAATCCAGAGGGGAAAGAATATTTTAAGAGCAAAAGGTTGCCAGTGTCAGGAGAACAAGAAGATAAGGACTGAGAAGTGTTTCTTGGATTTGGTCTCAAGGATGTGGTTACCTGAGGGAGGAGAAAGATGTCAGTGGTTTGGAGGGATGGGATTAAAAACTCTATTGCATAAGTTCAGGAATGAGGAAATAGAAACAGTGAGTGAGGGCAGCTCTTGCAGTTTGGTTGTGAAGGGCCTGTGGGGAGAGAGAGAATGGCTGCCAGACAGGAAATAGTGATCAAGGGATGGGTGTTAGATCTTGTGGGGTTTTTTTTTTTTTAATAAATTTGTTTATTTATTTATTTTTGGCTGTGTTGGGTCTTCGTTGCTGTGCACGGGCTTTCTCTAGTTGCAGCGAGTGGGGGCTACTCTTCGTTGCGGTGCGCGGGCTTCTCCTTGTGGTGGCTTCTCTTGTTGTGGAGCACGGGCTGTAGGCGCGCAGGCTTCAGTAGTTGTGGCACGCGGGCTCAGTAGTTGTGGCGCACGGGCTTAGTAGTTGTGGCTCACAGGCTCTAGAGCGCAGGCTCGGTAGTTGTGGTGCACAGGCTTAGTTGCTCCGCAGCACGTAGGATCTTCCCGGACCAGGGCTCGAACCTGTGTCCCCTTCATTGGCAGGTAGATTCTTAACCACTGCGCCACCAGGGAAGCCCCTCTCCATTTATTTAGATCTTTGATTTATTTCTGCAGTATATTGTACTTTTGAGCATAGAGATTTTGCGCATTTTATAAAACATATTCATAAGTACTTTTAGTTTCTTGATGCTATTTTAGATGGAATTATTATTATTTTATAGACTGTTTTTAGATTTTTAGGAACAGTTTTAGGTTTACAGAAAAATTGAACAGAAAGTACAGAGAATTTCTATATACTCCCTCACAACAACCCCCTCTCCCACTTTTCCTGTTAATAAGTATTTCTCCCTTGCATTAGTGTGATACACATACAACTTTTACACTTGATTAGTCAATATTGATATATTTTTATTAACTAAAATCCATAGTTTACATTAGGGTCTAATCCTTGTGTTGTGTATTAATATGGGTTTTGACAACGACATAATGACATGTATCTATCATTACAGTATCATACAGAGTATTTTTACTGCACTGAAAATCCTCTGTGCTTCACCTGTTCATCCCTCCATCCCATTAATCCTTGACAACTACTGATTTTTTTTAAAGTCTCCATAGTTTTTCCTTTTCCAGAATGTCATAGTTGGAATGTATGTAGCCTTTTCAGATGGGCTTCCTTCACTTAGCAATATGCATTTAAGTTTCCTCTATGTCCTTTTGTGGTTTGATACCTCATTTCTTTTTTTTTTTTTAATAAATTTATTTTATTTATTTATTTTTGGCTGTGTTGGGTCTTCGTTGCTATGTGCGGGCTTTCTCTAGTTGTGGTGAGCAGGAGCTACTCTTAGTTGCAGTGTGTGGGCTTCTCATTGCGGTGGCTTCTCTTGTTGTGGAGCACGGGCTCTAGGTACACGGACTTCGGTAGTTGTGGCACGCGGGCTCAGTAGTTGTGGTGCACGGTCTTAGTTGCTCTGCAGCATGTGGGATCTTCCTGGACCAGGGCTTGAACCCGTGTCCCCTGGATTGGCAGGCGGATTCTTAACCACTGCGCCACCAGGAAGCCCCTCATTTCTTTCTATCACTGAATAACATTCCATTTCATGGTTATACCACAGTCTGTTTATCCATTCAGCTATTGAAGGACATCTTGATTGCTTCCAGTTTTCGGAGATTTCAAATAAAGCTGTTGTAAACATTCACGTGAAGGTTTTTGTATGGATTTAAGTTGTCAGCTCATTTGAATAAAGACCTAGGATTGCCGGATCATATAGTAAGGGTATGTTTAGTTTTGTAAGAAGCTGCCAAACTATCTTCCAAAGTGGCTATACCATTTTGCATTCCCACCAGCAGTGGAATCCTCAGCAGCGTTTGGTGTTGTCAGTGTTTTGGGCTTCCATCATTCTAATAGGTGTGTAGTGATATCTCATTTTAATTTGCTATGAGATAATTCCGTAATGGTGTATGATGTTGAGCATTTTTTCATATGCTCATTTGTGATCTGTGTATCTTTGGGGTAGTAACTGTTAATCATTTGCCCATTTTTGAATTGGGTTGTTTCTTATTGTTCAGTTTTAAGAGTTTTTTGTGTATTTTGGATAATAGTCCTTTTTCAGATATGCGTTTTGTGAATATTTCTCCCAGTCTGTAGCTTGTCTTTTCATTCTCTAAACAGTGACTTTGCAGAGCAGAAGTTTTTAATTTTTATTAAGTCCAACTTATCAGTCTTCTTTTTCATGGATTGCACTTTTAGTGGTGTATCTAAGAAATCATTGCCAAACCCAAGGTAACTTAGATATTCTTCTGTAGTATCTTCTAGTAGTTTTATAGTTTTGTGTTTGGATCTGTGATTCATTTTGAGTTAATTTTTGTGACAGGTGTAAGATCTGTGTCTAGATTCACTTCTTTGCATGTAGTATCCATTTGTTGAATGCACGTAGCACTATTTGTTGAAAAGATAGTCCTGCACTGAATTGCCTTTGCTCCTTTGTCAAAGATCAGTTTGACTGTTTGTCTTTTTTTTTTTTTTTTTGGCTGATACCACACTGATTATTGATTATTATAGCTTTATAATAAGTCTTGAAATTGAGTAGTGTCTGTTGTTTTACTTTGTTCTTCTCTTTAAATAGTATGTTGGCTATCCTGGGTCTTTTACCTTTCCATATAAACATTAGAATCAATTTGTCGATGCTCACAAAATAACTGGCTGAGAGTATGTTTTTAAAATGGTAGTAAAATTTTTTTCTAAGTGGGGAGATGTGAAAAATTGTGAGGTACTGAAGGACTGAAAATTGTCAGATGGGCTTGGCCTTGGTTTCACTCCGAGATGGTAACATAGGAGGCTCCTGAACTTACCTCCTCCCACGAACACACCAAATCTTACAGCTGTGGACAGAAGAATTCCCTCTGAAAGGAATCCAGAAACTAGATGAGTAACTCCTGCACATTGGGTGAATGAGGAAAAAACCCACGTCAAAATGGATAGGAAAAACTGAGACATACTCTTTCCATAAAACCCATCCCCAGCACAGTGACACACAATCAGGAGAGAACTTACAGCTCCCAGCTTCTGAGGAGTGAAGGGTTTGGACCCAACATGTAGCACCCCAACATTTAAGTCTTCCACCGGAGAGATGGGTCCCCAAAACAGTTCTGAAAGCCAGTGGGGCTTGTATCTGTGGGACCCTGAAGAGTATAGCAGACAGAGAAATTGTTCTTAACAGGTCCTTACCATGGTTATCCCCCCAGAATTAAGTGCAGAGGCAGAAGACAGAAATGCTCATCTCCCAGTCTTTCCCTGAAAGAGGATTATTTGCGTACTCTAAAAGCTGCTGCATAAGGGTCAAGCTTCTAATTTAGCACTCATCTAGGGACGGACCACAGTTCTCCATGGAGACCTGAGAGGCTGGCGGGTACCACTTCCACATTCTCCTTCTGGTCCACTCCATGTCACTGGTGTCTCTCTGGCATGAGCTGTACACTCATCTGGTGCCCTGGCTTTTGTGGCTGCCTCTTAGAGGATGCACCTCTTGATCTCTTGCATTCACGGGTCCCAGGGAACTGTAACAAAGAAACAGTTCTTACCTAACTATCCCCCCAGAGCTTAGTTCAGAGGGAGCAGACTAAAAAGCCCAGTCCCCAGTCTCTCCCTGAAAGATCTACTTGTGTACTTTAAAAGCTGCTACTGAGGGTCCAGCTTCTAGTCAGCCTGCATTTAGGTGCTGACTGAGATCCCCTCTTAGGGACACTGGCACGTCTCGGCACACCCTCAACTAGTAGGAACCAGAGACCAAAGAAGGTGGCTTGGACAATCACAAAGATTTGAGAGACAACTAGGGGATAGGGCCTGGTTGAACAATAAGGTTCATCTCCTACAGGAGACTGCTCCATTGATATTGGGAAAGGTTTCTGTTTTACCTAATAATGCTGTGAAACCAACACGGAGAGTCAAGGAAACAGAGGAATATTTGCCAAACAAAAGAACAAGATAAAACTCCAGAAACAGACCTGAATGAAATACAGATAAGTGATTTACCTGATAAAGAGTTGGAAATAATGGTCATAAAGCTACATGCTCAGCAAGTTCAGGAGTCCTTTAGAATTGAAGGAGAGAGAGAGTTTTCCAGACAAGCAGAAACTTAAAGGATTTCATCACCAATAGACTAGCCTTAGAAGAAATGTTAAAGCAACTGCTTCAAGCTGAAATTAAAAGATGCTAATTAGTAACAGGAAAACATATGGAAGTATAAATCTCATTGGTAACAGTAAATATGTATTTAAATCAGAATACTCTAATGTTGTAATGGTGAGTAAATCTCTTATAAATCTAGTATGAAGGTTAAAAAAGAAAAGTAGGGGCTTCCCTGGTGGCGCAGTGGTTAAGAATCTGCCTGCCAATGCAGGGGACATGGGTTCGAACCCTGGTCTGGGAAGATCCCACATGCCACGGAGCAACTAAGCCTGTGTGCCACAACTACTGAGCCTGCGCTCCAGAGCCCGTGAGCCACAACTCCTGAAGCTCGGGCCCATAGAGCCCATGCTCTGCAACAAGAGAAGCCACCGCAATGAGAAGCCCGTGCACCGCAACGAAGAGTAGCCCCTGCTCACCACAACTAGAGAAAGCCCGCACGCAGCAACAGAGACCCAATGCAGCCAAAAATAAATAAGTTTTTTTAAAAAAGGAAAAGTAGTGAAAATAGCTGTACAGTAATTTGGTAATGAATACACAAGGGAAAGAGATGTAAATTGTGGTATCAAAAACATAAAAATTGAAAGGGGAGGTGAGTAAAAATATAGAGTTTTAGTATGCATTTTAACTTAAGTTGTTATCAGCTTAAAAGACTGCTAGAAATATAAAATGCTTTATATAAGCCTTATTGCTACCACAAGGCTAAAACCTATAATAGAAACACAGAGAGGTAAAGAGAATGAGAAAGGAATAAAGGAATTACAAAATATCCAGAAAACAATTAACGAAAGGGTAGTAGTAAGTCCATACCTATCAGTAGTTACTTTAAATATAAATGGACTAAATTCTCCAGTCAAAAGACACAGAGTGGCTTAATGGATTAAAAAAACAAGGATCCAACTATGTGCTGCCTTCAAGAGATACTTCTTCTTTTAAGACACACACAGATTGAAAGTGAAGAGATGGAAAAAGATATTCAATGCAAATGGAAACCAAAGAAAACAGTGGTATCTATGCTTATATCAGACAAAACAGACTTTAAGACAAAGTCTGTAATAAGAGACAAGGCCATTATATAATGATAATGTTGTCAATCCAACAGGAGGTAACTTTTATAAATGTGCACCCAACATAAGAGCTCCTAAATATACAAAGTACAGGCATTCCTTGTTTTATTGTACTTCACTTCATTGTGCTTCACAAATACTGTTTTTTTGTTTTGTTTTGTTTTGTTTTTACAAATTGAAGGTTTGTGGCAACCCTGTGTCGAGCAGGTATACAGGTGCCATTTTTCCAAGAGCATTACTTTTAAATTAAGGTATATGCATTGTGTGTGGGTGTGTATTATTTTTTATTTTTAACCTAATGCTATTGCATACTTAGTAGCCTACAGTGTAGTGTAAACATAACTTTTATAGGCACTGGGAAATCAAAAAATTTGTGTGACTTGCTTTATTGCAATATTTACTCAATTGTGTTGATCTGGAACTGAACCTACAGTATCTCCAAGTCAATGCCTATAAGTATTAACAGACCTGAAGGGAAAAATGGACAGCAGCACAATAATAGTAGGGGACTTCAGTACTCCCACTTTCAACAATGGATAGATCGTCCAGACAGAAAATCAGTAAGGAAACATTGGACTTAAAGTACACATTAGATCAGATAGACTTAATGGACATTAACACAACATTCCATCCAACAACAGCAGAATACGCATTCTTATTAATTGTACATGGAACATTCTCCAGGATAGATCATATGTTCAGCCACAGAACAAACGTTAATAAATTTAAGAAGATTGAAATCATATTAAGCATCTTTTCTGACCACAATGTATGAAACTAGAAATCAAGTACAAGAAGACAACTGGAAAATTCAGAAATATCTTAAACAACATGCTACTGAACAATCAGTGGGTCAAAGAAGAAATCAAAAGAGAAATCAGCATAGTATTAGAAGTCCTAGCCAGAGCAATTAGGCAAGAAAAAGAAATAAAAGGCTTCCTTTTTTTTTTTTTTTTTTTTTGGCCACACTGAGTGGCTTGCAGGATCTCAGTTCCCTGACCAGGGATTGAACCCAGGCCACAGCAGCGAAAGCCCAGAATCCTAACCACTAGGCCACCAGGGAACTCCCAAAGGCTTCCAAATTGGAAACTGTTGGAACTAATTGACAAATTCAGTAAAGTTGCAGGATGCAAAATCAATATGCAAAAATCTGTTGGGTTTCTATACACTAATAATGAACTATCTGAGGAATTTTTAAAATCCCATTTACAATTGCATCAAAAAGAATAAAATACCTAGGAATAAATTTAATCAATGAAGTGAAAGATCTGTACACTGAAAACTATAAGACATTCATGAAAGAAATTGAGGGAGAGACAAATAAATGGAAAGATATTCTGTACTCATGAATTGGAAGAATTAATATTGTTAAATTGTTCATACTACCTAAAATAATTTACAGATTCAGTGCAATCCTTACCAAATTCCAAGAGCATTTTTCACAGAAAGAGAAAAATCGATCCCCAAATTTGTATGGAACACAAAATACCCCAAAGAGCCAAAGCAGTCTTGAGAAAAAACAACAAAACTGTAGGTATCACATTTTCTGACTTCAAATTATGATACAAAGTTATAGTTATCAAAACAGTATGGTGGTATTGGTATAAAAACAGACACATAGATCAAAGGCACAGGATAGAGATCCCAGAAGTAAACCCATGCATATATGGTCAACTTCCAACAAGGGAGCTGAGAATATACAGTGGAGAAAGGATAGTCTTTTCAGTAAATGGTAGTGGGAAAACTGGACCTCTGTCTTATATCATATACAGAAAACAATTCAAAATGGATTACAGAATTGAATGTAAGACCTGAAACCATAAAACTCCTAGAAGGAAACATAGGGCATAAGCACCTTAACATTGGTCTTGGAATGATTTTGGTTTTTTTGTTTGTTTGTTTGTTTTTTTAACATCTTTATTGGAGTACAATTGCTTTACAATGGTGTGTTAGTTTCTGCTTTATAACAAAGTGAATCAGTTATACATATACATATGTCCCCATATCTCTTCCCTCTTGCATCTCCCTCCCTCCCACCCTCCCTATCCCACCCCTCTACGTGGTCACAAAGCACCGAACTGATTTCCCTGTGCTATGTGGCTGCTTCCCACTAGCTATCTATTTTACATTTGGTAGTGTATATGTGTCCATGCCACTCTCTCACTTTGTCCCACCTTACCCTTCCCCCTCCCCGTATCCTCAAGTCCATTCTCTAGTAGGTCTGCATCTTTATTCCCATCTTGCCCCTAGGTTCTTCATGACCATTTTTTTTTTTTAGATTCCATATATATGTGTTAGCATACGGTATTTGTTTTTCTCTTTCTGACTTACTTCACTCTGAATGACAGTCTCTAGGTCCATCCACCTCACTACAAATAACTCAGTTTCATTCCTTTTTATGGCTGAGTAATATTCCATTGTATATATGTGCCACATCTTCTTTATCCATTCATCTGTTGATGGACACTTAAGTTGCTTCCATGTCCTTGGCAGTGATTTTGGATTTGACACCTAAAGCAAATGCAACAAAAGCAAAAATAAACAAGTGGGATTATGTTAAACTAAAAAGCTTCTGCACAGCAAAGAGAACCATCAATAAAATGAAGAGTCAACCTACAGAATGGGAGAAACTATTTGCAAATCATATATCTGGTAAGGGATTAATGTCTAAAATATATTAAAAATCTCATACAACTCAGCAGGGAAAAAAATCAGTCTTTAAAATGGGCAGAGTAACTGAATAGACATTTTTTCAAAGGAGACATACAGTGGCCAACAGGTACATGAAAAGGTGCTCAATATCAGTAATCATCAGGGAAATGCAAGTCAAAACCACAATGTGATATCACCTCACACCTGTTATAATGACTGTCATCAGAAACACAAGAGATAAGTGTTGGCAAGGATGTGGAGAAAAGGGAACCCTTGTGTGCTGTTGGTGGGAATGTAAATTGGTGTAGCCACTATGGAAAACAGTATGGAGGTTCCACTGCTGGGTATATATCCAAAGGAAAGGAAATCATTTTCTTGAAGAGATACCTGCACCCCCATGTTCTTGGCAGCATAATTTACAATAGCCAAGACATGGAAACAACCTAAGTGCCTGTCAACAGATAAATGAATAACCACCCCCCCAAGACAGACATACAGAATAATATTATTCAGCCATAAAAATGAAGGAAATCCTGCCATTTGCAATAATGTGGATGCACCTTGAGGGTACTTATTATGCTTAGTGAAATAAGTCAAACAGATAAATACAAATACTGTATGATCTCACTTATCTGTGGAGTCTGTAAAGATCAAATTCATAGAAAAGGAGAACAGATTGGTGTAGCCAGAGGTGGGAGTTGGGGGATTGGGAAGGGGGGTGCAACATGGGTGAAGGTGATTAAAAGGTACAAACTTCCAGTTATAAGATAAATAATTTCTGGGGGTGAGTACAGCATTGGATCTATAGTTAACAATACTGTGTTGTATATTTCAAAGTTGCTAAGAGAGTAGATCCTAAAAGTTCTGATTTAAAAGGAAAAAATTGAATCTCTCTCGTGATGGATGTTAACTTATTCTGATAATCGTTTCGTAATAAATACCTGTATCCAATCATCACGTTGTATACCTTAAACATACAATATTACATGTCAGTAGTATAGCAATAAAATTGGAAAACATAATTATCAGATGGGAATAGATTGAGCAGTGAGGGTTGGAATAGTAAGAATGGGAGAAATTAAGAATTGGAATTTGTGGAAAAAGGAAAGATTAATAACACCAGAATCGAGACACTTCTTTGGGAAAGACCTCCAGTGTTCTTTTTACTTGCTGCAAGTAATAAATCCTTCCTTCTCCCGAAAACACACACACACACACACACACACACACACACACACACAAAACCCCAAACCAGAATCTGTAAACATTTTTCTTCCCTTTAGTAATAGCACTCCCATAATATATTTTGGCTAAGATAAATAGATTCTGATCATTTGTTAGGTTAATTAAAGTGAGGTTCTTATTGTGTCCATTTTTAAAAAAAGTTAAAATGAGTATGAGCATTTTGTGTGTACTTAAATTGTATTATACTTTTAAAAATTGTCCTGTAATTTTTGATAGTTCTTTTTAGCACACATGCAAGCACATTCAGATGTGCAGATATCATTTTTGCTGAATGTTTACTGAATACTTTCTTTGGATGTGATACTACCCTTGAAATTATCCTATGTTCAAATTAGGCTTTGATCTCATTCTTTGAGGAGCTTACAGTGGGAATTTCAGCTATTGTTGCAGACACTGTTTGTTGGCAACTCAACATAAGGGGAATTTTGCTGGGGGCTCTACAAAGAATTTTCTTCTTTACCAAAAAAGAGATGCATGATGAGAAGGTCTTGCTCTTGCCCTTTCATTTCTGTTTTCCACTGGTATGGGAAGTGATACCTAAAGCTGAAACTTGTGACCAGGAGGCTGCAAGCATTAGGACCAAGGCCAGCATGTAGTAATGAAGGGATAGTAGAAGAGAGAGTCTGGTCACTTTGGAGATTCTTTTTTAAACATACCCTTACCATATGATCCAGCAGTCCTACATCCATAAAGAATTTCATCATAAGTTATATCAGAAGAGAGAGATTTATAAGCTTGACAATCTCTTGTCATGACTATCAACAAAGGCTGAGTGTGTTTTGACTTTAAAATTTAAATATTTATGTTCCTCGTTTTGGACAATGCCAGTATATGAGAATCTGAAATAAAAACTGTAAATCACTGATTTATTTTCACTTAGCAGACAGATTCACAGCTGTAATTCTTTAATCTTTTTTGGCTACATTGGGTCTTCGTTGCTGTGCGCAGGCTTTCTCTAGTTGCGGTGAGTGGAGGCTACTCTTCATTGCAGTGCACGGGCTTCTCATTGCAGTGGCTTCTCTTGTTGCGGAGCACGGGCTCTAGGTGCGCGGGCTTCGGTAGTTGTGGCTCGCTGGCTCTAGACCGCAGGGTCAGTAGTTGTGGCGCACGGGCTTAGTTGCTCCGTGGCATGTGGGATCCTCCTGGACCAGGGCTTGAACCCACATCCCCTGCATTGGCAGGCAGATTCTTAACCTCTGTGCCAGCAGGGAAGTCTTAAATATTTTTTTGATGATTTTATAATATGACAATTTTTTTTAGTCTTCACGCAACTTCTCAAAATACTTTTACGTAAAACAACAAATTCACTTTAGTAATTTCATTTATAATGGAAAACCACGCCTCTCTCTCCCACAAAGCAGCCATTGCTGCCTTACAGAGAGTGACTTTGGGCCAGAGGAACTCTTGGTTTTGACCTAATTTTTTTATGTGTTGGCTCAGGGTGGTAGATATTGGAAACATAAATTTCTCCCATTTTAGGGTGTTCCCTGGTGGTCTACTGGTTAGGATTTGGCACTCTCACTGCCGTGGCCCAGGTTCTAATCCCTGGTCAGGGAACTGAGATCCTGCAAGCCACGTGGCGTGGCAAAAATGAAAAAAAAAATATATAAAATAAATTTCTCCTGTTTCTATGTGATGGAATGCTATGAGATATCTTCTAGGACGGTCTAGGAAGGAAAACTTTTCATTGACCACTGCTAAAGATAGCCATATTCTTCAACTCTAACAGTAAACCAGGCAGATTTGGCATCAGTTCCCCATCTACAATTTGATGAATTGGATTTTTTGATTTTACTATTAGCAGTAATTCTTTAATCTGCTAGAGAGCTCTTAAAATTTCCCAATTAGGAAAGCCATATGTATAAATCTGTTTTTATTCACTAAGTGGAGCCTGATTGATAGACTGATGGCTTCTGGGGAGGGTAAAACTGGTTCCTAAAACTTTTGATTGCAAAGAATATGTGGAGTGCCATACTTTATTTATTTATTTATTTATTTATTCAAATCTGCAAAGTACAAGCATATTTCTTTCTTTCTTTCTTTCTTTTTATTTATGGCTGTGTTGGGTCTTCGCCTCTGTGCGAGGGCTTTCTCTATTTGCAGCAAGTGGGGGCCACTCTTCATCGCGGTGCACGGGCCTCTCATTATCGCGGCCTCTCTTGTCGTGGAGCACAGGCTCCAGACGCGCAGGCTCAGCAACTGTGGCTCACGGGCCTAGTTGCTCCGCGGCATGTGGGATCTTCCCAGACCAGGGCTCGAACCCGTGTCCCCTGCATTAGCAGGCAGACTCTCAACCACTGCGCCACCAGGGAAGCCCTATTTATTTTTAATATTTATTTATTTTGACTGCCCCGGGTCTTAGTTGCAGCATGCGGGATCTTTTAGTTGCGGCATGCGGGCTGTTAGTTGTGGCTTGCGGGCTTCTTAGTTGTGGCATGTGGGATCTTCGTTGCGGCATGTGGGATCTTTAGTTGTGGCATGCAGACTTCTTAGTTGCGGCCTATGGACTCTTAGTTGCAGCATGCAGGATCTTCAGTTGTGGCATGCAGACTTCTTAGTTGCAGCATGGAGCTCTTAGTTGTGGCATGCATGCCAGATCTAGTTCTCCGACCAAGGATCGAACCCGGGCCTCCTGCATTAGGAGCGTAGAGTCTTACCCACTGGACCACCAGGGAAGTCCCTGTCATATTTTTAAAATACCTTTTCTCTAATTCAGGCATGCCTAAAGTGGTAGAAACTACTAGAATTAGGCTTTTTAAGAAACTTGCTGGTATGACTCTAAAAATTCAAATACATATGCATTGTAACATTAACATGTTTAATGAGATCCAAGTGATTGCTGAATAGTTTATTCACCAGAAAAACAAACATCTACTTATTGCATTTATATAATTTCTCTCCTTTCTCCTTCTACTTTTAAAAAAAAAAGAGGAGAAATAATATAAACATTTAGTTTATCTTTTACTGCTGTCCTTAGAAGCCATTTTTTAAAAATAAGGTTAAAGTATAACATAATGCTTACCTTGGGTATTCCATTTGACCTGATTCTTGAGCTAACTTTTTCATATGTTATTTGCTAGTAACTGTAAATAAACCATTTAATATCCTTGTGAAATGGAAATTCTAACTAGCCTATGTCTTAACACTAATGAATTTAAATGAAATAATACCAGCTTCTTGCTTGATGAATTCTAGGAGTTCTTAGGGTTAATTAGGGTTCTCCTTACTTTTACATATTATTTTGTATAAATATTAGGTTATGTTGCTAGGAATCTGTCTTCTATTATTCAAGATCATAATTATTACTCAGTATTTATTAAGTACCAATTATATGCAAGAAACTAAAAGAGATGTGACAGGATCCCTAACTTCAAGGGCTTATAATCAAATTGAATATTAGAATACATATCAATATAATCTGATATATGGTAGGTAGCAAATGGTGGTATAGACAGTGGTGCTCCAAGCATTAATGATGAATTGGTTATAAAAGGTTTCACAAAGGATGTAAGATATGAGTCAGGCCTTAAATAAGACAGAAGACTTAAGAGACCATTCTAGGTATAAGAGCTAAGGGCGGATGTTCCTTTGCTTTATGTAGTAGCTTTAATACATGAATTTGAATAGGGAGTTGATATTGAAGGGACTCAAGTGACAAGCTAAAGAGTTTGTAATTGGGAAGTAGGAAATAGTTTTGAGCAGCGAGTGGTGATAAAGAAATAGGATTTTTAAAAACTTAATCATTCAATTTGATTTCTCTAATGAGAGGTGCCACATAAAGTAGTATTGAATATTTTTCATCTTTCATAGTTACAGGTTAAATCGTGCTAATGTCTCATGAATAGATTCCAACATTGATAAGTGTGTTTGCCATGTTTGTGGGAAGTAAAATGATTGTTCTAATCTACAAGCAGATGTTTAAAAAAAAAAGAAACACCCTTTTCCCAGCTGAATACGGTTGTTGGCTTTCTGCAGTTTTCTAACCTGGCAAGTACTACTGTATGTTTTTTGAATACATACCTGCAAGTATACATGGATATGAGGGCTGTGAGTGATTACTGAACCTAATGTTACATGAGTCTAAGTGCAATGGAGAAAGCTAATGACAAACATTATAAAAATAACATCCATTTGTTAGGAAAGAAGTGAACACAATGAAAAATGTGAAGAGCAATAGACAAGGTAGTACAGTTTTTCAAATCTTATAAATGAGACTATTATACTAGTGATAACTGATGAAACTTTAGGAGTTAGTTCAGTGCTCAAAATTGTCTGGATAGGCTAAGACACCCTTTACCTGTTCTCAAAAATATGTGTGATATAAAGGAAGAAAGTATAGCCTGACAGTTTATCATCTATAGACACATGACCACCTGTTAAGATGGACTATCTAAATAAAATATCTTAAATTTTATTTCTCTCTCTCTCTCTCTTTTTTTTTTGGAGTGGGTGGGGGGGGCGCACTGCGTGTATTGCGGGATCTTAGTTCCCTGACCAGGGATTGAACCCGCACCCTTGGCAGTGAAAGCATGGAGTCCCAACCACTGGACAGCCAGGGAATTCCCTATTTCTCTTTCTTTACTCATATTGTTTGAGGGACTTTGTGTAGACAACAAAGGTAATTGAAGGATATTAGATGAAATTATAATAAGAGAAAGAGTGAGGAGAAATATAAATTCATAATGTTGTTCTTGTAGGAAATCCAGTAATTACTGACGTATTCTTACCACCCTGATTTTTTACTTTAACAGAGTAAATTTTGAATTTACTCTGCATTTGAATTTACTCTACATTTTGAATGTAGATGTATTATTTCCTGAATTCAGGGAAATGTATTTTAATGATGATTAGATTTACGGAAGCCTAAAGTCATTATGCAGTTTTAATAATGCAAAGAAAGCAGACAGAAAAGATGAAAGTAAACAGTTAACTACTATAATGAAGTAAACAGAGTATGTTCTTGGATTATGTGCCCATTTGTACATTCAGCTCACACGTATGTGCCTGTTCCTGTACTAGGGAATTAAAGGTGTCCGTAAGAAGCTTACAGTCTAGACATATTTGCTTTCTTGTATACATGCAATAATAACCAAGCAGTTCTAATTCTCTTCTTCCTTAAAATTTTAAGGGAAATCTTCAGTGAAAGTGAAACAAAAGTATGTGTTTAGTCTGTGATTGGTGGTAACAGAATATTTTTTTGTTAAGGATACTCACCTAGATTATCAAAAATAGCATCAAAATTATCTCATTGCAGACTTTGTCTTGGGCTTAGTTCTAAATTGAGAAACTGGAGAATTCTGGTAGGGATGAGTTTTGTTTAAGATTTTTTGTTCTTCAGATTTATTCTCACTTTGGGGTTGTGCAAAGGACCTGCTTCAGGCACTCTGTCATTGTGTACTCAGCCCACAATGAAAACTAGACCAAAAGTTGAGCTTTCCAAACCTTTAGTCTAGGACTACTTTGTACCACTAGGGTTTTGGAAAGGCCTTCATAGAAGTAGTCTGTGTCAATCCGTAACTTGCTTTGGATTTCGTGATTGCTGTCAGTGCTTGATAAATGGTGGGGATGGAGGAGGAGGACAGTGAGTAGTGAGTAGCTTATTTCTGATAGGTTCTGTCCAAGTTAAGGGGAAGAGCTTTTAATTGCCCTCAGTTTATTTAACTTGGCTGAACCCCACCATATCTTTGTTAGCCAGTGATGAAAAAGCCAACAAATAGCTTTCTTTTGAGTCATATGTACAACACTAGAAGAAAGCATTTTATGTTAAAGGGTTCTGTGTTCCGTTAGCTGCCCTGGTCTGTAGCCTACTGAGCCTATGTTACCAGATGAATTACTAGTCCAGATGGCTAAACTGTTGGAGGATGTAAAACCAAAATCCATTTCAGGAAGCTGTCCACTTTGCTCAGTTTGGATAGAGTCCATTCTAATTAGTGGTAACTCTCTTAATTTTGTTTTAAAATATAATTTTTAACTGTATGCTTTCTTGATTTTTTACCTAGGTTACACAATATCCTCCTATGCTTGAGACCTACAGACTACGTGTCCTACCAGAACTAATCAATGGTTTTTCATCTCCTGGAGATAAATTAGAAACATAAACATGGTGCCAAAAGAACTCCTTACCTTACTCTAACTCCAGTTTATTCGGACGTACTTTTGTATTGAAGAGAGGTATACAAATTAAGGAGACCTGTGCAGAGACTCTGTCGTGTAGGATCATGGACCATCCTAGTAGGGAAAAGGATGAAAGACAACGGACAACTAAACCCATGGCACAAAGGAGTGGACACTGTTCCCGACCATCTGGCTCCTCAACATCCTCTGGGGTTCTTATGGTGGGACCCAACTTCAGGGTTGGCAAGAAGATAGGGTGTGGGAACTTCGGAGAGCTCAGATTAGGTAAGAACTTGGTTATATTATTGGCTTAGACTAACAAGAACAACAGCAGCTATAATAAGCTTTGGTGGGTTTCAAGACCAGCAGTTTATAATTTTATGAGAAGTTCTTGTAATGAGGACCTATTGTTAAAAGAACTGAAGAATTTGTGAAGGAGACTATAGTCATTATCAGGTGTAATTGTTATCCAAGTTTCATCCCTCTTTGTGTGTGATAGGATTTTAGATTTTCCACCAGTTCTGAGATTTTGTGATGTAGGGAGATCTGCATACAGATATCAGTAAAACGAAGATTCTGATTTAGTTGGTTGGAGAGTAGAGCCCTGTATACTGTCTTTTTAACAAACTCCCAGTTGATTAAGATGCTGTTGGTCCTTGAACCACACTTTGAGAAGGGATTAAGGCCTTGTTTTAATTCAGAATCTACCCTTAGTAAGGGAAGAGTCAATACTTAGTAATACCCATACTTAGTCTGCAAGGAGATACATCAGTATTTAGAGAGGTTTTCCAGCTGATACCATGTTTGCATTCCTTCCTGGAAGTCCCAACATCAGGATTGAGCTAGAACTCCAGGGAGAAACTTTGCAATTTTTATTTCCCAACCAAGGAAAGGATTTTTTATTTCAAGTATTAGTTTATGAGTGAGATGATGAATAATGATAACATCAACCAGTTTGAAGATGTGAAATTGGGAAGAAGGTACATTGGGTATTTAGAAACTTTTTATGGCCCTCCCTAGGTGAATGGGGAAGAGAAAATGAAGGATCTTGTGAATATGTGAAGTTGGTCATCAACTTGCAGATTGTGACAAGGTCCTTTTTTAAGCTAAAGTGTTTTCTTGTTTTTCATAGCTGTTGAGACTGTAGTATTATGAAGACCCATTGTAAGAGGCTTTGCCCTTTGAGGAAGTGGGAGCGTGGGAGCATAAGATGATTATTTTTATTTTTTTATTTTTTTATTTTTTTATTGATTGATTGATTGATGGATTGATTGCTATGTTGGGTCTTCGTTTCTGTGCTAGGGCTCTCTCTAGTTGCAGCAAGCGGAGGCCACTCTTCATCGCGGTGCGCGGACCTCTCACTATCGCGGCCTCTCCTGCCGCGGAGCACAGGCTCCAGACGCGCAGGCTCAGCAATTGTGGCTCACGGGCCCAGCCGCTCCGCGGCATGTGGGATCCTCCCAGACCAGGGCGCGAACCCGTGTCCCCTGCGCTAGCAGGCAGATTCCCAACCACTGCGCCACCAGGGAAGCCCAAGATGATTATTTTTGATTACCTCTGCTACTTCTGATGATTTTTCAAAAGGAGATTGAAAAAATCTTATCTCTCATCCCCCCCATAGAGAGATTCAGGGAAACATCACTGTACTAGCCAGAGATCACTGGGTGCAGAATTGAATCTAGGGATGCTGAGAATGAATTTATTTTTACCACTAGAAGGCTGGGAGCCTGGAATTTTAAGACCTGACTAGGATAATGAAAGGCTTTTATATTTAGTGATGTGTTCACGTTCTGGTTAGCAAAGCCAGCAGATGCTACTGAAAATAGGAGTAAGATGTGTAATTTCACACTGCTTGAGTTCCTACCAACTACTGAGTTGCTTTAGTAGCTAGTTTTGTGACTATACATTTATATAATGGATTGACTTTGCTCTAACATCACAGTAGTACTTGAATTAAATAGATTATGACATAAACATCCACAAAATTACTGAGAGGCAGTTTATAATGCATATAAATTCATGCTTTCTCAAAACATCATAAAATTGTTTAATTTCTATAAAGATGAAGAAAAACCCTGGTCAATGAAAACTGCAAATGTATTTTATTTAATTACTTAAGTCTAGATTTGTATTATATGATCATTACGTTTACACAGGAATGGAAAAATCTATTCAGGTAGAAGGATAGCTCATGTATATTTTCAGAGTGGTAAAGTGTTGTGTTTTATTTCCTGTAACGAATCTAGGGTGATTATGATGGGTCCCATTTTGACTTGCATTGTAGTCAGTAGAAAGAACTTTTCTCTCTTTTTAAGTGGTTTTATTCTTGTGTGCTAATGAGGTTTTCATTAGCCCTGGGACTGTTATTGTTAGGGCATTGTATCTAGGAGTACTTTTTATCAACAGAAACCAGAAAAGTAACTTTCAGAATCATTTGATGTCTCCTGACAATAGGGTGTGCTGTATACCCCATTCCATTGTCCTCTTGCTATGGTATTAGTAAGTAGAAGATTGTGCAGACAACAGAAGGTGAAAACTGGAAAATTCCAAACTCAAGGCAGGAGCAGATAGGCCTCCACCCAGGCTACCATTACAACGCTGTGCTTTCTTCTGTCCCTCAAATAGCCAAGTGCATTTGTGCCTCAGAGCTTTTGCACCTACAATTCCTTCTGCTTGAAGAATTCTTTCTTCAAAATTTTGCTTCGCTGGTTGCTTCTCATCTCTTGGGCCTCAACTTTCATGTTACTGTCTCAGAGAAACCTTCTGTGACTTCTTTCCCACCTCCATTTAAAATAGCACATTACTCCCCTAACCACATTCTGTCTCATCAAACTGCTTTGTTTTATTCATCTCATTGATCACTGTCTGACATTATTTTATATATTTGTTTACCTGTTAATTGTCTCTCCTTACGCCAATATAAGCCCTTGGAGGGCAGGGATTCTCTCTGTATTATTTGCTGATGTTATTTGTGGGATGGATGGATAGATAGCCAGATGAGTAGGAAGGGGGGAGAAAAAAAACACATGGGCTCCTTTGGGTTCCTGGTATGTGGGGGTCATGGTAGGTAGTGGCATTACTGCTTCGATAGACTTCTGAATTCCAGTCAGAGAGCCAAAAAAAAAAAAGGGATGATTAGTGTATTTTGGCTCTCTGTAAATCTGTTTCCACCTCATCATCCATTTAACAAACACTTCTTGAATATTTACTGTCTTGCTAGACTTGGGAAGGATACAAAGAATAACAAGATGTCCTTAAGAATCTCACAGTGTCAGGTGGTGGGGAGATAAATCAGGAGTATGGGGTTGACAGATACACACCACTATGTATAAAATAGATAACCAACAAGGACCTACTGTATAGCACAGGGAACTGTAGCCAGTATCTTGTAATAACCTATAAAGGAAAAGAATCTGAAAAATATATATGTGTATGTATAACTGAATCACTTCGCTGTATACCTGAAACAAACACAATATTATAAATCAACTACAATTTTAAAAAAAGAATCTCACAGTCTAATGACAGAAAAAGAAAAACAAATTACAACATAAAGTGATAAGTATTGTAATAGACTGTATAAAAACTACACTGGCAGAGAAGGTTAATGAAGGTTTCACAGAGGAGCATGGTTTGATTGAGAGTAGTACAGGACTTCACCGGTGAGCACAAGGAAGAAGGACTCTCCAACAGCCGGATGCACAAACACTAGGTGTTGTAAAATGGTTTAGCATATTGTCAGAGCAGCAACTAGTTATACACGGCTGGGTTATGGGGTGTGAAGTGAAAGAAGAGTAATAGATGAGGCTATTAGATACGTTGGGAGCAGATTGTGAAGTGTTTGCTTGGTATTAAAGCATTTGGACTTTATCCTGTAGGCAGTGGAGTAGAATCATCAAGGGTTTTACAACAGAAGAGTGACATTATCTGGTTGGTATTCTAGAAAGATAATTCCCAGTATAAGATTAGATCAGATAGTAAAGAGGTTGACATCGTGTGGATTTTTGTTCTAATTGTACTTGTCACATTGTGTCATGTTCCTCCATCTCTCTACCTCAAGATATGCTTGATGGTAGTAATTTGCTTTATTAATATTCTCATATTTATTTGTATTCTTAATTCCTTTTTACTGTGTATGGCATATAATGAAGTGGCCAGGCCTGCCTTATCTCTGAAAATGGCAGTGAGATGCAGAGGAAGGGATGAATTAGGGAGAAATTTCAGAAGTAGACTATAGGCAGGATTTGGTTACCAGTTATTTTGCCAGCTTGGGAAGACCAAGTGAATGAGGAAACCTTTAATAGAGCTAGGGAACACGGGACTAGAGTAGGCGATGGGGAAGGCAAGTAAGTTAGACTTTGAGAATATATTGACTTTGAGGATTGTGTACCACATATGCAGAAATGTGACTCTGAGACTTAGAAAAATTAGACTTCAGAGAGGGATTAAGAAATCATTACCATGTAGGTGTTAATGAGCATGCAACCATCGGTGATATGATGCTTGTGGAGCTCGTGTGAGTGAGGAGAGAAAGAGGGTGCATTTAAGGGATGCTGGGAGAGGAAGAGCCTCAGGACTAGAGAAGTCGAAAAGTCAAGACAAGAGTTTCTAGAGGGGTGGGGTGTTAAGCACAGCCTGTGCCCTAAGGCTAAACAGGAGAAGCTGATTATTATAGCCTTTGGTCTTTGACTTCTGTTTATATATTTCTGAGGTGATTCCTTTTTTCCTTCCTTTTCGTTCTTTGTTTTTTTTAATGAATACATGTATTTTGTAACCAGGGGAAAAATAGCAATAAACATATCCTTTAAAGGAATGTTTTTAAAAAGCAAACATGCTGTTGCCCAAAATTTTTAAAAAATTTTTCTTAAAAGTATCTCCAAAGATAATCACTAATTTTGTTTAATTAATTTAATTTTCCAGAATAAAAAATATGTATCAGGACATATTTTAGAAATGCAATCAAACTGTGCTGTAAACTTGCTTTTATCACTTAATACAGCATGAACTTCTATTGTTTCAGCTTAAATATAGATCATTTTTCATGTCAGTATTTAGAAATTTATTAGCTAGTCTTAATACACATATAAATTATTTCTGTTTTTTAATTATAAATAATACTATCTGAACATCCTTGTAGATACTTGTAATAAATACATCCTTGTAGTCCAAACTTGGTTGATTATTTTCTTAGGATAAATTCTGGAAGTGTACTTTCTGTGTCAAAGATACATACATATTTGTGATTTTGTTACACATTGTCAATTTGCCCTCCAGAAAGATGGTTTTCCTTTACTTTCTGTGTGAGCCTGTGTGTGTGTGTGTGTGTGTGTGTGTGTTTGTGTCTCTCCTTCGAAAACCTTGAACATTATTGAGAATCTTTTCATCTATGCTAGTCTGATAGGGGAAAATGGTATCTTGTTAAATGTGTATGTGTTCATGGGTGAAGTTAAACATCTTTACACATTTATTTATATTTCTTCTTTTAAGAGTTGCTTGTTTGTGGCCTTTGCATATTTTTCAATGGAAAGATTATTTCTGTGGAGTCTTATCTATGTATATTGCCTCAATAGAAAGGGGAATTTTGAAGATTTGAGAAAGGAAGATTGATGAAGGATGATCGTGGATAAAAGGTAGGAGGACACGATGGAGTGGAAACAGATCTGCAGGTTATTTTTTATTAATTGTGAAGCATGGGGAATATTTTGAGGCCTTTTTTTTTTTTTTTTTTAATTAAAGTTTTGAGTCTCCTGTTGAATCAGGCCTGGAAAGAATCATGTAAACATTAAGATAAAAATGATTCTATTCCTCCAGAATTTAGAAAATATGTATCCCTAGTCTACAAGTAGCAGCTTTTTTTTCCTTCTTAGTTGCAAGAATAAGTAGATAGGTGATTTCATATCCTAATAGGTATGTACCTATGTTTATGGGAGACCCTTTAGACTAAACAGTCTTGCATATAAATTTTATTAGTAATTTTTATACTGTCTTTGTGAAATAGTATCTTGTTAGAGAATGTTTTTACTTACAAATAAGAAAATGGAGGCACAAAGAATTGACCTTTTTGTTCTATTCCATCTTTGGTATCTGGTGAAATATGTAAAAGTACATTAGAACTGAAGGATGTTTCTGACAAAGGTAAATTGTCTAAGGGTATCAGCTTGTCCTGTGACACATTCCTCCCTTGCTTCTAAAATAAGACACTTATTTCTATGACTAAAGTAGAGTGTACATGACAACTTCTCTGCGTATTGTTCTTTCCATATCTGAATTACTTAACTATCACTAATGAACTTATATTGGAACTTGTAACTTCAGCTCTTACCAGCCAGTTCTGTTTTTGGCAGTTGTGATAATTAACAGTTTACAGTTGCATATTATATAAAGCAGTTGGTTTCATATTACATCCCACAAAGTCTTGGAGCCCTTGATTTCCTACTTCAAGAGAATGGGAAAGGAAAAGTGAGCAGGCAGGACTCTCTCTGTTACCTTTATATTGAGTTTTCAGTAAGATTTTGTTTAAAAGGTATGGGTCTATTGTGTTAAAATTTTTTGAAAAGCATTCATCTGAAAGAATATAGGCTTAAGATAAAATAAGATTTAAAAATGTTTCTTCTCTAGTTGAAAGTGAAAGCATTGTAAAATCAAATGTTTACTTTTTTATTAATAGTTTCGTAGGAAATCTTAGCATTTTGAAAAAATGAAACTCCATCTATATCAGCCAAAAATCAAGCCAGTCGGCAAAACAGAAAAACTGATACGCAGTTGGCCCTCCACATCCACAGGTTCTTCATCTCTGGGTTCAAGCAGCCAGGGGTGGAAAATACTCTGGGGAAAAATAGTCCCTTAAAGTTCCAAAAAGCAAAACTTAAATTTGCCCTGTTACAGGTGACTCTTCACATAGGGTTTACATTGTATTTACAATTATTTACCTAGCATTTACACTGTACTAGGTGTTATAAGTAATCTAGGGATCTAGATCTAGTATACAGAGGATGTTCCTAGGTTATATGCAAATAATACGCCATTTTGTAAAGGGACCTTGAGCGTCCGCAGCCACAGACTTCGGTGTCCATGGGGGTCCTGGAACCAGTCCTCCACAGAGAGTAAGGGGCTACTGTATTGTGCTTTTATAACGTTGTTAAAGTTTCCCTGTAAGTTTGCAAATGTTGGGGGTTTGTGGATGGAACAAACTGAAAACAAGTTTTAGAAGTTGTGTCATTACTTTCTGCCTCAAGTGGTTAAAAGTAAGAGCCCTGAGTCAGATTTCCTCTCCAAGTTTCATTTTTTTTCCTCCGTAAGAGGAGGGTAATAATAATATCTATCTTACAGATTTGTTGTAGAGATAAAATTTAGATAATGCGTATAATCACCTAAGACAGTGATTGACAGATAGTGAGCACTTGGTTTGTATACGTAATACAAAACATTGTTTAAATTTTTGTTTTATTTTTTCCCAACTTGTATGAAGGAAAATTTCAAAATTTTACAAAAAACTGAAAAGGATAGGATGGTGAGGACCCATAATAACACCGAGATTTACCAGTTGTTAATATTTTGTCCCATGTACTTTACCTCTTTGGAGATACGCATGTGTGTACATTTGTGTATGTGTTGTAGTAAGTTGTAAGACGGACAAAACATATTTTCCTCCCCCTCAGAAGGGGATACTTAGGTTCCTGCTTCATAGATATGTAACGAGTTATATCATTTGTTTTCTGCAGTATGTTGTGGAGGGATTCAATTTAAATTATGATCCCAGAAATAATGCATTTTAACTTTCTTGGAAAACTACAAATGAATATAAAGTTATTGTTCCTAATAGTATCGTCGTTTAAATTTCTTTTGGAATTGCATCCTGTTGGTTCTAACTCAAGCACAGTTTGCTGAGGTTAAACAGCTTTAACAGATGTTGAGGAAGAATTCTTTTTGTCAGTAGCATAATCCACCAAAAAATGGTAGGAGCAAATAGTTTTAACCACATTCACTGACGCACAGACTGTGTCATGTTAATATGGTAACTTTAGAAGTTTCACAGATATGATACTTTCAGGATTATGCATTGACATCTTGGCTAGTTAATCAGGAGATCTTAACAGTAAAATTTTCAGGATTGCTAAACCAGTTTGGAATTGTTCAGCAGGAGTACAAAACTAGGACGATTAAGGATTTAATTATGAAGAGAGTTCAGAATCAATATTTATGTGATGATCATGCATCCTAAGGAGAAAACTGTCTGAACTTATGGCCATACTTTTCCAGAAAATGGCAAAGCTCTTACCAAAGAAAATGGAGCCCATCTTCCAAAATGTTGACATCTCTAGTCTGCTTTTTTCCCACCTATTTTACTTGTTCTGTTTTCTTCCTTTTGTCATTTCATTGGGCTTTTGGAAAGGAATAGAGTGAAATGCCTACATTTTCTCTGCCATGTTAAACCAGATGTCTCTATGTATCATATATTTTTATTCAGCAAGGCATTTATTTGACAGACTTTTGTGATAGTCTAGTAACACATTTAGAAATATGAGTTGGCTGAGAAGATAGTTGAGATTTGTAGTTGTTTTAACCACCTCACCAAAGAGGATCGGATCATTGCCATCACTGATGCTGAACAGTAGAGCTCTGTATTTTGGTTCCGTTCAGTTCAACCGTGAATTGGATGGAGATCTTTGAAGGACATAGTAATGAAATCCTCACATAACACAATGTTTGAGGTGGGGCAGCTAATACAGTGACTGGTTAACAGAATCAAGATTCAACATTAAATCGAAAAAGCAGTGAGTTGAACAGAAGACCTGACCATGATTCAGGAATCCTACTCTACAATTTCAAGTCTGATAACTAGATTGGCAACACTTATATGAAAAAGATGGCTGAGAGTTTACTATGAGAGAGGAGTGGGATTTGCCCCCAAAAAGCTCATGGTAACTTAGACTGATTTAATAGATAAGATCTTTCTTAAGTTTGGACCTCTAAGGAACTTTGGCATTGTCTAGTCCAAACTTCGTCATTTTAAAAATAAAAGAAATTAGAAATTAAACAACTTAGTCAAGGTAAAATAAACTAGCTTGCCACAGAGTTGGAACTAGAGCCCAGGTCTGGGACATCCTAGACAGATATTTCTATTATATATCATGTAGTTTCCCTACTTATTGGTTAAGTGTGCAGTTGAAATACTAAATGCTGGGGAAAAAAAAGGTTTAAAAGGACATAAGAAGTAATTTTTAATTCCAAAGGTGATAATCATTTACATTCAGTATAATTATACCTATTACCAAGAAAAGAAATATAAAGTATAAAATGATAGCCAATAATCTTTTCTCTAAGTATCACTATCTAGTTTCTATGTTGGACCAACTTTAATCTTCAGGGATTTTCTGGGAGGTAAGGAGGGAAAACGTTGGCTAATTGATTAATAATTAATATTTTATTATTTTTAATTTTGCAAAGTATAGATTTTAAATTTAGAGTAAAATCAAAGTGGAGGAGATTATAAACACTGTTCTTTATTCTACCCTTAGCTTTTTATTTGACTAAGGTACAGTGGGAAATGAGGGTAGAGATGTGAGCAGAGTCTGTTCTTGACTAGCTGTGGGCCACGACACAGATTTTGGACTTTGTCTTGTAGGCAGTTAAAAGAAAAAAAACACAAACAAAAAAAACTTGGAAGGAATTGCATGTCATGTTTTCCACCCCCGTACCCCGCCCCTCCGCAGAGATCATAAATTAATTAGAACTTCTGATCTCACTGCCCCTTCCCACAAAAGGTATCATTTTTCTGTATTTAATTTTTCTGTATTGTTAAAAAACACAGAGCAGTCTTTTTTTATCTAGTGGTGCTGATATTAAAGGATAATAGGGGAGTTCTCCAGTTTGTCTGGATGATAGAAAGCTGAAACAGTAAATGCCTCGTGATTTAAGTAATTCCAAGTGTTTCTTTGATTAAAGGGCTCTTGTAGGTAGTTTAGGCTAATGTCTGTACTGTGAAAGTAAAAGTTAACATTTTTTTTTTTGAGATTGTCATGTTCCTTTTTCTACTTTATGTTATAAACTACTTCAGAGATAGATTAATCTAAATAATAGATTGTGTGGATTTGAGTACCCAGCCTATAGAGAAGTTAATGGTAATTCCAATTCATGAAGCTTGTTTTGTTTTTGTTTGTTTGGGTTTTGTTTTTGTAGACAGAATTGTAACATTACAGAAAATTAGAGCAGCTCTTTGTTCAGTTGTGTGTAAATGTATATATGTCTATATATACATGCATATACATATATATGTACTTTGGTATAAACGAAGTTGGCTATGCTTTGAGAGTCTGCCTTTTTTATTTACTAAATTCCTATATGTGACTTTCATAATTATAAGTTTAATGGCTATTCTGTTTCTTCAAGTGGATTACCACAACCGTTACCATATAATTGGGCTTCGTTTTCTTCTAGCTTTTATTATTATTATAAGTAAATAACACAATAAACATGTTCATGAAGATAGGTTATTATTAGAACTATAACACATTATCCTCTCTAGTTTGCTAGATAAATTAGTTTTATATAGGGCAGAAAATTTACACATCAGTGATGAAAGTGTAATTATTTTTCTACAGTTTTATTATACTCTAAAATACTTCAGAATAGACAAGGCTAAATGTAGCATTTTTTCACAAAAATTTATATAGAATATAAATTAACATTACTGTAAATTAGAATTATAAATTACATTTGTTGAAATTTTTATCCATGTTATAGTAAAACTGTACATGGTATCATTTTTCTTAATAAGCTTCAGCTCTCTGCATCAAAGCTGAGGACTAGCAAACCAAAACAACGATAAAAATAAAAAATTTCTTAGCAGTCAAAATAGATATCTTAGGATCTGTGTATCCAGAAGTTCCTGTGCTTCAGACCTTCAGTCTTTTTCTTAAAGCCTTTGTGTTCTTATTTTATATGCATTTCTAACAAGCTTATTAGTTTTCTTAATCTTCCATAGAGTACAAACACAGAAGGAAGAGGGAATTACATGTATCAAGAAGCGATCACTGATAGACTGATAGCAAGGAAGGTAACAAAGTCACAAAGCAGAGCAGTATGGGCAGAATAGCCTTATATACTGGATTAACCTTTAAGGGTGTTTGCTCAAGTGGGGTAATATAATTATTACTCATCTTGAGTAGATTCATCAAGGAAAAAAAAATCAGATATTCATGGAAACGTTTTTATTGAGGTGTAATTGACATATAACATTATATTAGTTTCAGGTGTACACGTAATGATTCATTATTTGTATATATTGCAAAATGATCACCACAGTAAGTCTAGTTAACATCCATCACCACACATATTTACAAAATTTATTTTTCTTGTGATGAGAACTTGTAAGATTTCCTCTCTTAGTAACTTTCAGATATGCAGTACAGTATTATTAACTTTAGTCATCATGCTGTACATAGCATCCCCTGTGACTTATTTATTTCATAACTTCAAGTTTGTAAAAAAATGTAATGCTTCATGAATTTGCATGTCATCCTTGCACAGGGGTGGGGGGCATGCTAATCTCTATCAATTTTAGTAAATAGTATGCTGCCAGAGTGAACACCCGATATTCTCTTTATGAAACATGAAGCTTTAGAAACATTTCCCTTGTAAATGATTTTACTTTTTAACTTTAATTGAAAGAGTGTCACTTCACTTTTCTGAAAAATTTATTTATATAAAAGAGTTCCCTACTTGAGATTTAAGAGATACTAATACTTTTCTAATTAAAAGACAGTATGGGGAATTCCCTGGCGGTCCAGTGGTTAGGACTCCACACTTCCACTGCCAGGGGCCCAGGTTCGATCCCTAATTAGGGAACTAAGATCCCGCAACTGCACGGCTTGGCCAGAAAAAAAAAAAAAAAAGGCAGTATGCTTCTGAGAATGGATAATGAAAGAAGAGGTCTGAATCATTATTATACAGAAGTATCTATGTTTAATCCAAAAATGAAATTAAGAAAGCAGTTCCATTTACAATAGTATCAAAAGAGAATAAATTTAACAAAATGAATGTAAAATTTATACTCTGAAAACTACAAAACATTTTGGAAAGGAATTAAAGAAGACCTAGATAAATAACAAGGTCCTACTGCATAGCACAGGGAACTATATTCAATATCCTGTGATAAGCCATAATGGAAAAGAATATAAAAAAAAGAATATATATATATATGTATATATATATAACTGAGTAACTTTGCTATACAGCAGAAATGAAACACAGCATTGTAAATTAAAAAAAAAAAAAAAGAAGAAGACCTAAATACCTGGAAAAACATTCACATTCAGGGATCAGGCTTAATATTGTTAAGATGTAGTACTTCCCAAATTGATTTACAGATTCAACACACCCCCTGTTAGAATCCCAGCTGGCTTTTTTTGCAGAAATTGACAAGCTGATCCTAAAATTCATATGGAGTTGCGAGGGACCCAGAAGAACCAAAACAATATTGAAAAAGAAGAACAAAGTTGGATGACTCGCACTTTTTGATTTTAAAACTTACTACAAAGCAACAGTAATCAAGACACTGTGGTACTGGCATTAGAATAGACATATAGGTCAATGAAATAGAATTGAGAATCCAGATATGAATCTATGGTCCATTGCTTTTTTACTAGTGTGCCAAGACTATTCAGTGGGGAGAGGATAATTTTTTCAACAAATGGTGCTAAGACAACTGGATGTTCACATACAAAAGATTGAATTTGAACCTTTACCTCATACTATACAAAAGTTAACCCAAAATGTATCGAAGAACTAAATGTAATAGCCCAAACGGTAAAACTCTTAGAAGAAAACATAAGGGTAAATCTTCAGGTCCTCAGATTTGGCAGTGGACTCTTAGACATGACACCAAAAGCACAAATAGCAAAAGAAAAAATAGATAAATTGGATTTCATCAAAATGAAATTTTTTGTGCTGCAAAGGACATCCTGAAAAAAAGTAAAAAAACAATCCATATAATGGGAGAAAATATTTGCAAATCATATCTATTAAGGGACTAGTATTTCAAGGATATAAAGAACTCTTAGAACTTAACAATAAGAAGACAAATAACCCGATTTTACTTTTATTTGAAAAAAAATGATTTTTCCCTCTTGCGAAACTATATTTAGAATTAAACTAGGGAAAGTTTCAAATCTCATCACATTCTGAACATTTTTTTATTTTTCAGTAAATTATTGATTAGAGATAAAACTGTTATTTCATTTGTGGTCAGTCTTAAGTTATACTTTGTAAATCATGATTTTGTATTATTATACATATCTGTTTCACTGTTTCATAATCACTTTAATAACCAAGAGAGATTTTTTTTTTTCCTGCAAGGTTTTTAAGGTAATCTAAAGAAATGCAGTTTTCAATACAGATAGTGCTGCTTTGATGTTTATTCTTATTACCCATATGGAAAGATTTTTTGACTTTAAATGAGAATCTGATGGTTGTAGGTTAAGAACTTTTCAGTTCCAGCCCCTAAAGCAGCAAAAGTTTTACTAAAAAATACTACATTGCCTAAATTCTACAAATTAGAGTTTAGCAAGTCCATTGAATTAAGCTTTCAGTTACTTATACTTTATTTGGAATTAAGTTAGTTTCTTCTTCTTCTTCTTAAGTACAAACCCATTTATTGTTATATCTTGATGTGGTCTCTCCAAAGACCATGTTCTCCCATTACAAATTGGGAGTGACCCTGCTCAAAATGACAATAGTTATTATTACTGACAAGGTAGGTCTTGCAATTTCTTATTTTCCTAGAAATGGCATTTGTGGGTCTGAAAGGGATGCCCAAATTCATTTATTTAACAACATAAAATTTACCGTCTTGACCATTTTTAAGTGTACAGTTTAGTAGGGTTTAGTATATTCATATTGTTGTGAAACAGATCTCCAGAACTTTTTTTCATCTTCCCCAACTGAAACTCTATACCCATTAAACAAAATCCCCTTTTCCCTCTCCCTACAGCACCTGGTAACCACCATTCTACTTTCTGTTCTATGAATTTGACTACTTTAGATGCCTCATTAAAGTGGAATTATATAGTATTTGCCTTTTTCTGACTGGCTTATTTCTTTAGCGTAATGTCTTCAGGGTTCACCAACGTTGTAGCACATGACAGAATTTCTTTTTAAGGCTGAATAATATTCTCTTGTATGTATATACCACACTTTTTTCATCCATCCATTCTCCATTCATCCATTGATGAACATTTGGGTTGCTTCCACCTCTTGGCTATTGTGAGTGGAATTAAGTTGGTATAGCTTCTTAATGTTTAGCTTAAGATATTAAAGTTTTGTTGTGGAGGAAGAAACAGCAGTTCCAAAATAAGATTAAAAAATGAGGAAAGGTAATCCTGAATAGGGTGACTACCTTTTTTGCCCTGGTTGTCCTTGGTGGCCAGTGAGAGTAGTTTATGATATCAGCTCAACTTATACTTCCCAAAGACTTCTTCCTGAGGAGGACTGTCTTTTATGTCCCAATATGCTACTAGATGGAATGCAAAGTGGATTTGACAATTTTGTTGTCCTTACTCAAAAAGAAAAGACTTGAACACACTGAGACCTCTATTTTTTTTTTTTTTTTTTATTACTAACAACATGGTCTTCTGCCATAGGAAGCCTTGTGCTTTCTTATTGTGGATCACTTCATTGGAGGCAGGTCACTTCTTCGTGCATTGTATACCACATTTTGTTTTATCTATTCATCAGATGATGGACATTTTAGTTATTTCTACATGTGAATACTCTATATGACCCAGGGTATGTGCCCAGGAAAATGCATATCTATGTGCACCAAAAAATGTGTTCGAGAATGTTCAAACAGAACATCTAAGTCATTACGCAGACTAATAAACATGAACTACCCCCCCAATTTTTTTTAAAAAAGGAAAAGAATGAGCTATTAATACATGCAACAAAATGGATGAGTCTCAAACATAATATTGAGCAAAAGAAGCCAGACACAAAAGAGTGGTTACTGTATATTTCCATTAATAGATGTTCAAAATAGGCAAAACTAATTTCTTGCAATTAAACAGAACAGGTAACTTTGGGTAGTGGTAAATGAGGATTATTGATCTGGAAGAGGCACAAGAAAGCCTATTGGAGAGCTGAAAATGTTCTCTCCCTGGATGGTTACATAGGTATATGTATGGATATGTAAAACTTCACTGAATTACACATTTTACATTTGTGTACTTTACTTCATGTTAATTGTGCCTCAATTAAAAAGAAGAATAAACATAAAAAATTTTTTAGGGGATATCGTTTGTGCAAGAGGATTAAAATTTGGTTTTAGATGTTAACAGTATGTGTTAGTGACCCTCACACAACTTTCCACTGTTTCTCAGGAGGAGCTACTTCACAATCACTGGCTCTAAACAAAGCTGAAAAATTATATGCCAGACTCCAGGAAATTGTCCAAATAATTAACAGTAAAGCAAGACTTAAAAAAAAAACACAGTAAGTTAACATTGCTTTTAATGTAAGTACCTTCATTACAATGAGAAAGAAATGGACATAAGTGCATCACTGGGATTTGTGAAGTTTTCAGGTACTGTGGCTTCTCCGATTTGTACATTAGTTGAATGCCTAATTTTAAACGTGCCTACTTTTCTACTCCTGCAACTTCATTAATATATTTCTTTCCTCTTAAAACTTGCATTATCATTTAGAATGGAGGTTGTATTCTTCTTGGCAGGAAAATATTAATGAAATATTGGACCATTTTTGCCTGATGATCAGGTTCAAGTCATTGACAATCCATAGTTTTAGTTCTTCTAGAATCAATTGTTTTACCTTTAACTATGTTCATAATTGTGCTTTTTTCACTTTCAACCCTTTTGCTTTTTCAAAGGACCATTTGGACTTTTCTTCCTGAATGGCTGAAATGTCGACTAGGTACTATAACTTTTTCAGTAGCCGCAGATCTTCATTTGGTCTTTTAATTTTTCACATTTATGTGGCAAGTCTTCGAATAGCAAGTAATCCATCTGCTCTAAAGAATACTTCAAATCTATTAAAGATCTGTAATGAAATATTTACTGATGAAATAATATAACATCTGGGATTTGCTTCAAAGTCATTTCCTTATTGAAATTGGGTGAGGTTACATCGGGGAATCATTGTATAAGTGAGATTTTGCATAATAAAATTTTTAGAAACTAAAGTACTTCGTTATTTTTCTGCTGTAGAGTATCATGCTTTCTGGAGTGATTCATTCCAGCTTTGTTGTGTTTTTTTTCCCGCACCACTATAATGTAGAAAGTTTCACACACTTGCTTAAAGCATTGCCTCTGTAAGTACTTCATAGGTCACCCTCTTGGAATGGAGTACAGGTCCTTCTTTGGCCTCATTTATCAGTGACATCATCCACCCTCTTCTTCCTCACTCTGCTCAGTCTCACTCCAGACTTGCAGCTGAAAATGAGGATTTTTCTAACAGATTGATCAGAACAGACTATTATGTTTAACAGTTTAGGAGAGTCGTAGGAGCTAGTTGTCACTGACCTGAGCTTTTCATCTCAAAATGAAATAATTGAAATTGCTTTTCAGAAGGTTTTTATTAATGGCTTTTATTTTTTTCACCATGACTCACACTAAAAAAAATACATATTATATTGTGATCCAGTATATACAGAATTTAATATTTGTGTATGTCTGAAGCAAAAGTTTTATGAAATAATACACTTTACTAAGTGTGATGTACTCTTTTAAATTTTATACTACTTTTCCTTAAAGAATGTGTTGGTCAGGACCCACTGAATTTATTTCACACTCCTTAATCGATCATGTTCTGCAGTTTAGAAAACATTTTAACATTGTCTAAAACAGATATGTCTTACATATTAATAGTAAACATGCTCTATACCACTACCAGTGGTGTTAAGCAAGATTTAATAAGATTTTTTATAATAAACTACTTACTGGTATTGATAAGTAATTCCTTCAAAAAACTTAGCACAAGAAGGAATTATCATTCCTGTTAACTATTAACCATTTGGGAAATCTTTCTGCAGAGTGTACTAATAAACTAGTAGAATTAAGTTAGTAAAAATGAATAAAACCTCTGGCTTCTTTCTTTAAAGTTGTAGTGTTTATTATCTTCTTACCCTTGAGCATACTGCCTACTTAAAGAGATGCTATCTGGGTGGTGACGGCAGTAGGCCAGCCTCTTTGCCTTAAATACACATGGTAAACAATCTGAGTTACATAAAAGTGGTTTCTTGGTTTTTGTTTATTTTTCTTTGAATTTTATTTTCTTTATTTTTTTATACAGCAGGTTCTTATTAGTTATCCATTTTATACATATTAGTGTATACATGTCAATCCCAATCTCCCAATTCATCCCACCACCACCACCACCCCTGCCTCCGCTTTCCCCCCTTGGTGTCCATACGTTTGTTCTCTTCATCTGTGTCTCAATTTCTGCCCTGCACACCGGTTCATCTGTACCATTTTTCTAGGTTCCACATATACACGTTAATATACGATATTTGTTTTTCTCTTTCTGACTTACTTCACTCTGTATGACAGTCTCTAGATTCATCCACGTCTCTACAAATGACCCAATTTCGTTCCTTTTTATGGCTGAGTAATATTCCATTGTATATACGTACCACATCTTCTTTATCCATTCGTCTGTCGATGGGCATTTAGGTTGCTTCCGTGACCTGGCTATTGTAAATAGTGCTGCAGTGAACATTGGGGTGCATGTGTCTTTTTGAATTATGGTTTTATCTGGGTATATGCCCAGTAGTGGGATTGCTGGGTCATATGGTAATTCTATTTTTAGATTTTTAAGGAACCTCCATACTGTTCTCCATAGTGGCTGTATCAATTTACATTCCCACCAACAGTGCAAGAGGGTTCCCTTTTCTCCACACCCTCTCCAGCATTTATTGTTTGTAGATTTTCTGATGATGCCCATTCTAACTGGTGTGAGGTGATACCTCATTGTAATTTTGATTTGCATTTCTCTAATGATTAGTGATGTTGAGCAGCTTTTTCATGTGCTTCTTGGTGATCTGTATGTCTTCTTTGGAGAAATGTCTATTTAGGTCTTCTGCCCAATTTTGGATTGGGTTGTTTGTTTTTTAATATTGAGCTGCATGAGCTGTTTATATATTTTGGAGATTAATCCTTTGTCCGTTGATTCATTTGCGAATATTTTCTCCCATTCTGAGGGTTGCCTTTTGTCTTGTTTATGGTTTCCTTTGCTGTGCAAAAGCTTTTAAGTTTCAGTAGGTCCCATTTGTTTATTTTTGTTTTTATTTCCATTACTCTAGAAGGTGGATCAAAAAAGATCTTGCTGTGATTTGTGTCAAAGAGTGTTCTTCCTGTGTTTTCCTCTAAGAGTTTTATAGTGTCTGGACTTACATTTAAGTCTCTAATCCATTTTGAGTTTATTTTTGTGTATAGTATTAGGAGGTGTTCTAATTTCATTTTTCACATGTAGCTGTCCAGTTTTCCCAGCACCACTTACTGAAGAGACTGTCTTTTCTCCATTGTATATCCTTGCCTCCTTTGTCATAGATTAGCTGACCATAGGTGTGTGGGTTTATTTCTGGGCTTTCTATCCTGTTCCATTGATCTGTATTTCTGTTTTTGTGCCAGTACCATATTGTCTTGATTACTGTAGCTTTGTAGTATAGTCTGAAGTCAGGAAGTCTGATTCCTCCAGCTCCGTTTTTTCCCCTCCAGACTGCTTTGGCTATTCGGGGTCTTTTGTTTCTCCATACAAATTTTAAGATTTTTTGTTCTAGTTCTGTAAAAAATGCCATTGGTAATTTGATAGGGATTGCATTGAATCTGTTGATTGCTTTGGGTAGTATAGTCATTTTCACAATACTGATTCTTCCAATCCAAGAACATGGTATATCTCTCCATCTGTTGGTATCATCTTTAATTTCTTTCATCAGTGTCTTACAGTTTTCTGCATACAGGTCTTTTGTCTCCCTAGGTAGGTTTATTCCTAGGTATTTTATTCTTTTTGTTGCAATGGTAAATGGGAGTGTTTCCTTAATTTCTCTTTCAGATTTTTCATCATTAGTGTATAGGAATGCAAGAGATTTCTGTGCATTAATGTTATATCCAGCAACTTTACCAAATTCATTGATTAGTTCTAGTAGTTTTCTGGTGGCATCTTTAGGATTCTCTATGTATAGTATCATGTCATCTGCAAACAGTGACAGTTTTACTTCTTCTTTTCCAATTTGCATTCCTTTTTATTTCTATTTTCTTTTCTGATTGCCGTGGCTAGGACTTTCAAAACTATGTTGAATAATAGTGGTGAGAGTGGACATCCTTGTCTTGTTCCTGATCTTAGAGGAAATGCTTTCAGTTTTTTACCATTGAGAGTGATGTTTGCTGTGGGTTTGTTGTATATGACCTTTATTATTTTGAGGTAGTTTCCCTCTATGCCCACTATCTGGAGCGTTTTTGTCATAAATGGGTGTTGAATTTTGTCAGAAGCTTTTTCTGCATCTATTGAGATGATCATATGGTTTTTATTCTTCAGCTTGTTAATATGGTGTATCTCATTGATTGATTTGCATATATTGAAGAATCCTTGCATCCCTGGGATAAATCCCACTTGATCATGGTGTATGATCCTTTTAATGTGTTGTTGGATTCTGTTTGCTAGTATTTTGTTGAGGATTTTTGCATCTATATTCATCAGTGATATTCATCTGTAATTTTCTTTTTTTGTAGTGTCTTTGTCTGGTTTTGGTATCAGGGTGATGGTGGCCTCATAGAATGAGTTTGGGGGTGTTCCTTCCTCTGCAATTTTTTGGAAGAGTTTGAGAAGGATGGGTGTTAGCTCTTCTCTAAATGTTTGATAGACTTCACCTGTGAAGCCATCTGGTCCTGGACTTTTGTTTGTTGGAAGATTTTTAATCACAGCTTCAATTTCATTACTTGTGATTGGTCTGTTCGTATTTTCCATTTCTTCCTGGTTCATTCTTGGAAGATTATACCTTTCTAAGAACTTGTCCATTTCTTCCAGGTTGTCCATTTCATTGGCATAGAGTTTTTTGTAGTAGTCTCTTAGGATGCTTTGTATTTCTGCGGTGTCTGTTGTAACTTCTGCTTTTTCATTTCTAATTTTGTTGATTTGAGTCCTCTTCCTCTTTTTCTTGATGAGTCTGGCTAACGGTTTATCAATTTTGTTTATCTTCTCAAAGAATCAGCGTTTAGTTTTATTGATCTTTGCTATTGTTTTCTTTGTTTCTATTTCATTTATTTCTGCTCTGATCTTTATGATTTCTTTCCTTCTACTAACTTTGGGTTTTGTTTGTTCTTCTTTCTCTAGTTCCTTTAGGTGTAAGGTTAGATTGTTTATTTGAGATTTTTCTTGTTTCTTGAGGTAGGCTTGTATTGCTATAAACTTCCCTCTTAGAACTGATTTTGCAGCATCCTATAGGTTTTGGATCGTCGTGTTTTCGTTGTCATGTGTCTCTAGGTATTTTTTGATTTCCTCTTTGATTTCTTCAGTGATCTCTTTGTTATTTAGTAATGTATTGTTTAGCCTCCATGTGTTTGTGTTTTTTACGTTTTTTTCCCTGTAATTGATTTTTAATCTCATAGCGTTGTGGTCAGAAAAGATGCTTGATATGATTTCAGTTTTCTTAAATTGACTGAGTCTTGATTTGTGACCCAAGACATGATCTATCCTGGAGAATGTTCTGTGCGCACTTGAGAAAAAAGTGTAATCTGCTGTTTTTGGATGGAATGTCCTATAAATATCTATTAAATCTATCTGGTCTGTTGTGTCATTTAAAGCTTGTGTTTCCTTATTAATATTCTGTTTGGATGATCTGTCCATTGGTGTAAGTGAGGTGTTAAAATTCCCCCACTATTATTGTGTTACTGTCGATTTCCTCTTTTATAGCTGTTAGCAGTTGCCTTATGTTTAGAGGTGCTCCTATGTTGGATGCATATATATTTATAATTATTATATCTTCTTGTTGGACTGATCCCTTGATCATTATATAGTGTCCTTCCTTGTCTTTTGTAACATTCTTTATTTTAAAGTCTATTTTATCTGATATGAGTATTGCTACTCCAGCTTTCTTTTGATTTCCATTTGCATGGAATATCTCTTTCTATCCCCTCACTTTCAGTCTGTATGTGTCCCTAGGTCTGAAGTGGGTCTCTTGTAGACAGCATATATGTGGATCTTGTTTTTGTATCCATTCAGCGAGCCTGTGTCTTTTGGTTGGAGCATTTAATCCATTTATGTTTAAGGTAATTATTGACATGTATGTTCCTAGTACCATTTTCTTAATTGTTTTGGACTTGTATTTGTAGGTCCTTTTCTTCTCTTGTGTTTCCCACTTAGAGAAGTTCCTTTAGCATTTGTTGTAGAGCTGGTTTGGTGGTGCTGAATTCTCTTAGCTTTTGCTTGTCTGTAAAGGTTTTGATTTCTCCATCGAATCTGAATGAGATCCTTGATGGGTAGGGTCATCTTGGTTGTAGGTTCTTCCCTTTTATCACTTTAAATATGTCATGCCACTCCCTTCTGGCTTGTAGAGTTTCTGCTGAGAAAACAGCTGTTAACCTTATGGGAGTTCTCTTGTATGTTATTTGTCGTTTTTCCCTTGTTACTTTTAATAATTGTTCTTTGTTTTTAATTTTTGCCAATTTGATTACTGTGTTTCTCGGTGTGTTTCTCCTTGGGTTTATCCTGTATGAGGCTGTCTGCGCTTCCTGGACTTGGATGGCTATTTCCTTTCCCATGTTAGGGAAGTTTTCGACTATAATCTCTTCAAATATTTTCTCTGGTCCTTTCTCTCTCTCTTCTCCTTCGGGGACCCCTATAATGCGAATGTTGTTGTGTTTAATGTTGTCCCAGAGGTCTCTCAGGCTGTCTTCATTTCTTTTCATTCCTTTTTCTGCAGCAGTGAATTCCACCATTCTGTCTTCAGGTCACTTATCTGTTCTTCTGCCTCAGTTATTCTGCTATTGATTCCTTCTAGTGTATTTTTCATTTCAGTGATTGTATTGTTCATCTCAGTTTGTTTGTTCTTTAATTCTTGTAGATCTTTGTTAAACATTTCTTGCATCTTCTCGATCTTTGCCTTCATTCTTTTTCCGAGGTCCTGGATCATCTTCACTATCATTATTCTGAATTCTGTTTCTGGAAGGTTGCCTATCTCCATTTCATTTAGTTGTTTTTCTGGGGTTTTATCTTGTTCCTTCATCTGGTACGTAGCCTTCTGCCTTTTCATCTTGTCTCTCTTTCTGTGAATGTGGTTTTTGTTCCACAGGCTGCAAGATTGTAGTTCTTCTTGCTTCTGCTGGCTGCCCTCTGGTGGATGAGGCTGTCTATGAGGCTTGTGCAAGTTTCCTGATGGGAGGGACTGGTGGTGGGTAGAGCTGACTGTTGCTCTGGTGGGCAGAGCTCAGTAAAACTTTAATCCTCTTGTCTGCTAATGGATGGGGCTGGGTTCCCTTCCTGTTGGTTGTTTGGCCTGAGGTGACCCAACACTGGAGCCTACCCAGGCTCTTTGGTGGGGCTAATGGCAGACTCTGGGAGGGCTCATGCCAAGGAGTACTTCCCAGAACTTCTGCTGCCAATGTCCTTGTCCTCACAGTGAGACACAGCCACCCCCTGCCTCTGCGGGAGACCCTCCAACACCAGCAGGTAGGTCTGGTTCAGTCTCCTATGGCGTCACTGCTCCTTCCCCTGGGTCCTGATGCTCACACTACTTTGTGTGTGCCCTCCAAGAATGGAGTCTCTGTTTCCCTCAGTCCTGTCGAATTCCTGTAATCAAATCCCACTAGGCTTCAAAGTCTGATTCTCTAGGAATTTCTCCTCCTGCTGCCAGACACCCAGGTTGGGAAGCCTTACGTGGGACTCAGAACCTTCACTCCAGTGGGTGGACTTCTGTGGTATAAGTGTTCTCCAGTTTGAGAGTCACCCACTCAGCAGTTATGGGATTTGATTTTATTGTGATTGTGCCCCTCCTGCCCTCTCATTGTGGCTTCTCCTTTGTCTTTGGATGTGGGGTATCTTTTTTGGTGAGTTCCAGTGTCTTCCTTTCAATGATTGTTCAGCAGTTAGTTATGATTCCAGTGCTCTCTCAAGAGGGAGTGAGAGCATGTCCTTCTGCTCCGCCATCTTGAACCATAGATCGGTTTCTTGTTTTAACTACTAATTGCCTCACATTCATTTGGCTGGATTTTTTTTTTTTGTAACAAGTTCTAGGTAGTAATTTATAAATGTACTACTTTCACTTTATGGCAAGAAATCTGACAGCTGGAGATCTAACTAAACTGGGAACCTGAGGCTTGTATGTTCCTTTATCAGCATGACTCTGAGAACTGACACCTGCTGGTTCTTTGAAATAGTGCTTTGTCTGATGAAGCTTACCATAAATGTGGTCTCTGTAGGCGACTTACTGAAACAGGAAGTCTTCACGCAGTGGATTTTATGGGTAGCTTCACATCTAAGACTGCTGCTTCAAAAGGGCTGAGTTTGGATGTAAAGCTCCCAAATCTACTATGTAATGCAGTTTCTTTTACATTAACAATAAAAGAACCCATAGCCAGGAAGTGACCTTGGGAAGCATTGTGGATTTTGTACAGCAACTAAAAGCTTCGAGTGCTTGGAATTATGCCACCTCATCAATGGTATTTTTCTGTTAGGTAAACTTCCTTTCTCACAGTTATTGATATATCATTCATATATATATATAATTTTTTGTAAGCTGAAGCAGTCATTCGTTTTAAATGGGCAGGATTGTAACCCTCTATCTTTGTAATTAAATTCTTCCAGAGCAAAATTTTTGTGTATCACTGAGAATAGTGGCTAAGTGTTTAGAGCCTTCCACTTGGCTGTGTTTTGTATTGACTTCTTAGTCTTTTTTTTTTTTTTTTTTGGCCACACCGCATGGCTTGTGGGATCTTAGTGCCCTGACCAGGGATTGAACCCAGGCCATGACAGTGAAAGCGTGGAGTCCTAACCACTGGACCGCCAGGGAATTCCCGTGACCTGTTCAGTCTTAATGATGTCCCCTGGCAAAGGAATTCATTTGAGTGATGCATAGCTCAGGAGAATTATCTAGTCACCTCCAGGGCCTCTTAGGAATAAAGATAATTGCTTTTTAAGAGGATGACATGTGTTCAGCTTGTTTTGAAATAAGCAGAGAAAGTAAGCAAACAAAAGCAAGCTAGCATTCTATAATGTATCATGTTTGGTGTTACATAAGCTGTCATGTTTGGTGTTACATAAGCTGTGTCATTATGCTTCTGTGTTTATATTCTTTTATACAGGTACAAAAATTGAAGCTGAGAGGCATTTCATAATTTCTCTGCTGCTTTTAGGTTTAGTGAGAACTTGGAGGAAGGCATCATGGTAGAGTGAAATGATTGTTGCCTACTCTCCTGGTTTTCTTTCTGTTTTCCTCTAATTAAGAGCATCAACTTTAACCCTTCTATTTTCCTTTTCCCTCATGTTTATATGTAATCCAAAGGTTGTTAGCTTTTTCTTCTAAATGCCTTGATTATAAATCCTATTTTTTAAAGTTATCTTCCAGGAATTATTGCATCATACCTGCAGTGATAATAGAAGTCATAAAAATTAGATTTATCTAGGACATTGCAGTTTACAAAGTACTTTCACATATTCTAACTCATGTAATCCTCATAACCACACTGTGTGATAGATGTTATTCTTTAAATATTCTACTATAAAAACTTCCTATTCATTTTCTTCGTAGGTATTCTTGTCTCTTTTATTTTATACATTGGGACCAGATTAATATTTTTAAAATACAACTTGCACCACTATACATTTCCTCTTAGCACAAATATCTTTGGTGATTTCACAAGCTGAATAATGAAGTCAAAACTCCTGTATTCGCATTTAGGATTATCCATAATCTGATTCTAAACTAAATTTCTTTTTTAATTGCCCTAAAACTTTCTCAGAAGAACCTTCTCTGTATATCAAGTCAATTTGGTTCACTTCAGCAAGCATCTGTTACCTACTATATATCAGATACTATGTTGGTTGTTAGGGATAAAAAGATGAGTGGAACATTCTTGTCCTTAGGAAATTCACTGCCTAGTGGAGATAAAAAGATGCATGAATAACTAATTATAATATATGTGTAAGTTGATGAAACTGAGTGCTGCCTCAGTTTTATTTTATTTTTTTAAATTAATTACTTTATTATTTTTGACTGTATTGAGTCTTCATTGTTGTGCGTGAGCTTTCTCTAGTTGCAGTGAGCGGGGGCGACTCTTTGTTGTGGTGCGCGGGCTTCTCAGTAGTTGTGGCTTGTGGGCTCTAGAGCGCAGGCTCAGTAGTTGTGGCGCATGGGCTTAGTTGTTCCATGGCATGTGGGATCTTCCTGGCCCAGGGCTCGAACCTGTGTCCCCTGCATTGGCAGGTGGATTCTTAGCCACTGCACCACCAGGGAAGTCCACTGCCTCAGTTTTATAGTGTATATTTAGAAAAGGGATTTTTTTTAAAGGTATAAGAACCACCAGGAACCAAAAAGAGAGAGAGAAGATAAAAACAGGTGAGAAATTTTAACAAAATTCTGGAAGCTGGAAAACAGTTAAGTGGTAACTAATTTAGCAGTCCAGAGAAAGCTGAATGATTTAACAGGTAGGCCAGTTTGTAGCATAGAATACACCAGATATCAATAAGTTCAAGAATTGGAGACAGTAGGAATTTCAAAAAGTTGAGATGCAGATGGCGCTAAAAACAGAAAGATTAGTTGCAAGTATATACATATATATATATGGAGCAGTTGCATCGCTAAATCCCCTCCTTCCCTGGCATCGCCCGCCAGCTACTCTTTCCCACCTTCACAGGAGATGTAAAGTTCACACTGTTGAAAGTAAACTGAGCTGTGAAAACTGGGCCGCCCAGCTGAACACAGGAAAATGAGGAAAAGGTTCCTCTCTGATTGGTGAGGCCTCCTAGACTCTGGAATAAGCAGATGCATAAGTGCCTGGAATTTCTTTGAACTCTTGTTTGGTTGGTTGTTTGTTTTTCTTCCAAAAGAAAATTATGCAGGATTTCTTTCTTTATTTTTTTTTCTTTTTTTTTTTTGGCTGCGTTGGGTCCTCGTTGCTGCGTGTGGGCCTTCGCTGTGGTGCATGGGCCTCTCATTGCAGTGGCCTCTCCCGTTGCAGAGCACAGGCTCTAGGCGCGCAGGCTTCAGCAGTTGTGGCACGTGGGCTCAGTAGTTGTGGCTCACGGGCCCAGTTGCTCCGTGGCACGTGGAATCCTCCCAGACCACGGCTCGAACCTGTGCCCCCTGCATTGGCAGGCGCATTCTTAACCACTGCACCACCAGGGAAGTCCCTGCACGATTTCTATAATATAGCAAGTTTGTTTTACTATAAAAAAAAAAAAGATTCCCTCAAATCTTCAACAAAAGTGAGGATTTAGGAAAAGTATTTACTTCAGTGTAAGAAGCTGGTTTTCAAGGTTATTCATACTCTGTTCGTATGGATTTTTCTGGCTTCATTTCTCACCATTCTCCCCCATATGCTTTGTGCTCCTTTCATATTGGTCCACTCATACTTTATCACATTCTCTGCATTTTCTATCATTTCTCCACCTCAATGTTCAAATTAGTATTTTTATAAGAAATGCTCTTTATCCTCTCCTGTTCGTCCTCAAAGGCTCACCTCAAGTGCCATTTGTGCCCAAATGCTTTACCCTCCCTCATCTAAGTCATCTACTGACTTGTTCATATTTCTTTTTTTAACACTTATCACTTTACATGATTTATTTATCAGACTTTGAGGCACCATGTGCAGGGTCTTGTGTGAGGATCTAGAATACAGTCTCTGAAGGGTGAGAACTGAGTGTTGCTCATCTTAGGTGTCTGATGTTTGCATATGAGGGGTATTAAATACCCAAATACTTTCCCTTACCTCTGGTGTCTTATTTTTCTAGTTAATCTTTTATACATCTTTACAAAGGAGGTATAGTTATTCTAAATCAGAGATCTGATCATGTCACTACCCTACTCAGAAACCATTCATTTTAAGCTTTAAGATGGCATTGAGGACTTTCCTAGTGTGGACTCACCCTTAACTTTTCTAGTTTCTTTTGCTGCCCTAACCACTCCTTGCCCATCCCTACCCCTTCCTGATCTTCATGGTGCAACTTATGGTCCATCTACCCCAAGACCATCACCCATTCTCTGCCTAAACTGTCTGTTTTCTCATTTTTATTGTTTTGCTCATACAGTTTCTTCTCCCTGAGATGTCTTTTTCTCCCTTCTTCAACTGTTAAAATTCTGCTCATTTTTTCACACCCTGTGGGGAGGTGGTGGGAGAAAGAAAGAAAAGTACATCCTTTCTGAGACTCCTGTGATTGCCTTCTCTCTTTTCTTGCTCACAGATCAGAATCCAGATTGATTACTAGGCTTACACTGATACCACCATCTCAATTCACTTTAAAAGTTGTAATCTATTTGAATTAAAGATCTGTTACTTTAAGCATATACTTCAAAAATTAATTTAATTCTTTAACAGTGAAGTCATATTGTACTCTAAATGAGTAAGGGGTGAATTTCGGTGCCCCTACTTCCCTACCCCACAGTAATTCTTACTGCTAAAACTAGTGGGGGTGTCCAATTCGGAAAGACATTCCCCTCCCCAAACACATTTACAGTTTTAAACTTGACCATTTTCCTCTAAGCAGTAATAAGTTTTTAGGGTCAGCCCTTTGCTAAAATAGGTTTTAGGTCACAATAACAGTGCTTATACAGTGCCAGGAAGGGCTTTCTTGAAAAATCTTTATGCAGCATCCTATGGCGTGGAAGAAGTCTGTGGCCAAGTTGGAGTTTTAATCTGCCTGGGAGCTGGCTGTTGCTACCTCGTCTCGTCCTCTCCCGGTTGTTGGTATCCTTTTCACAATTTCATCAAATATATTTTTTAAAATGATTTTGGTGGGAACATTAATCAGAAACACAAATTAACTTTTAGAACTTAATGCAATTAATATAGAGAGGAAAAAATGGCTATTTTCTACTTTTGCTCCTTTAAAAAAAGAAGTTATGCATCTTATAATGTCTTAGGTGTTTGTCTGGCAACCTGTGAATCCTCTCTATTAATGCTTGCAGACAAAAGTTATTCCTAAATTAGTGTACTCTTCTCCACATAAAAGTACTGGGAAAACTGGTAAAAGTATTAAAAGTAAAATGGTGTAATTTTAACTGTATTAAAAGTATAATGGCCATCTATTGTCTAGAGCTTGTTAAAAATAACCAATATTACAAGCAGTCTTGTGTTCCCAAAATGCAGGGTTTGTTTTTTTTTTTCATTATCAAAACAACCTATTTTATATGAAAATTAGAAACAGTCATCTTAATACCTTAATGTACATCTTTCTGTATCCTTTTCCATGTATATATATTCAGCTATGTACATATGTATATGTACGTTTATGTGTATATATAACCTTTACCTCCATGTATTATTTAAAAAGTAGTCATACTATACGTACTTATAACTTTTAATCAGTCAAGGTTTTGAGTGTCTGAGATGTGCAGAACATGGTCTTAAGCACCATGGGGCATTGATAGATCCATTAAATAAAATCGCTACTCTCAAGATATTTATAGTCCAGCTGACTAAGCTAGGACAAATATATAAGAAGCAATGTGAAGTCCAGTGCAGTGGCTGAGCTATGTGGTCTATACTAAGCACTCACAAGGAATTAAAATTAGCCTTCAAGGACCAATGGAGTTGAAGAGGTAAAGGTAGCTAAGTACCCAGCATGTAGTGTGGGCTCACTAACTGATGGTTGTTGCTCTTATACTCACCCCAAGTTCTGACTCTAGATGTCTAGTGCAGAAGAATATTGATTCCATTTCTATAAGTAGAGAAGTTGAGAGGAAAAAGGGTTACAACTGCAGGAAGAACTTTGAGTTAAGTGTTGTCCGGGTGGAGAGCTGTTTCTGCACATAGGTGAAGATATAGAGTTTGAGTTCTGGTGAAGAGTCAAAACAGCTTTGAGAATCATCTACTTAGAGACAGTAGATGAGTTTTCCAAAAGGAGTAGGCCAATAATTGGTTTTATTTCACACTGTCCTTTATGCCAACTAAAGTTGATACTAAATACCATGACAAAAAATAAAAAAGCCTTACTTGTCAGTGAGTTAGAAAAATGAGGGTTTGTGTTTTTTGTGCCAAGAGTTAAAATCTCTCTATCTTTGTAATTCTGGCATTTCTTCTTCTTGGGTTGCCTCATAGCTCAATAGTTGGGAAATATTAAATAACAAAATGTGTGTGTGACAGACAAAGAGATTTGTTTTCTTTTCTTTCTTTTTTTTTTAATATTTATTTATTTATTTGGCTGCGCCAGGTCTTAGTTGTGGCATGTGGGATCTTCGTTGCCACGTGTGGGCTCTTAGTTGTGGCATGCGGACTTCTTGGTTGAGGTATGCATGCAGTATCAAGTTCCCTGACCAGGGATGGAACCCTGGCCCCCTGCACTGGGAGCGTGGAGTCTTAACTACTGGACCACCAGGGAAGTCCCCAAGATTTGTTTTCTTTAAAATAAAAGATTCTCATGTCTAACTTAAATTTTCAAATTCTCAAGCTGTTTTTGTTCGTGTCTTGCTGGGTCTCATTATCTCTGTTTGGCTTTTCACTTACAAATCATGTTTCATATATGTGAACAGCGTTGGGAATGTGACCTTTCTCATGACCCTGTAAGCTAAGATTTTGCTTTGCATTTCCCAGAATAAATGTCACTAAAACATATACATTCTGCTTTTCCCCTAGGTAAAAATCTCTACACCAATGAATATGTAGCTATCAAACTGGTGAGTAGAATCTATATTTGTGGTAATTATGTTTTAGTGCTCTCACCCTTCACATAGCTTTTTACAGGAAATGATTGTAAGCATTCACAAAAATACTAATGTTATTTTTCCTTGCATATGGTCCCACGTAGTCATTTCCTTCAAATATATATAGTGTTACAGTGATGAATCACTGTATACTGTAAAACACTATATAGTTAGAAGATGCTAACTATAGTGTTAGCAATAATAAATCAAAAAAAGTTAATAAAACATAACTGGAAGGAAATAAAAACCCTAGTAACTGCTGTAAACTTTGTACCTTTCACAGTGCTATTTTTTTTTTATCATTTTCTTATTCTTGAATATGACTGATCCATTTAAAAAATGTAAGGTATTTATTAATATACTTCCGAATGTGATCATCTAATCATTGCCTTAAAAAGCTGTCAAACGTGAAAAACACATTATGTGGTCAGATTTGAAGCAAAGAGTTCAATTGGTTTTGTCAGTGCTAATCTTAGGAATAACTAACCTAGTCACTGAAAATAACATCCTGTTAAAAAAGAATAATTCTATTATTTTTAAGGATGAATAGTTTTAGAAGAAACAGTTCTTTATCTTATATTTAAGATTGATGAAAAACCATTTCTAGCCGTATGAAATGCTCTATATAACTAGTTTCTATGAAACTGTATAAATATTGTCCTCCTAATAAATCCTAGTACATTTCCCAGGATCTGAAGGTAGTTTTGGGCTTTATTAGTTGGAAGGCAGAGACGTTAATAGTTGAAGGAAGTATCTTGTGGTAATTGCTGTTCTTTTCTAATGAATTGCCCCTACCACATCCACACCTGCTCTGTGGCCGGTCCTTTCCTCTCATTAAGCTTGTCTGTGGAGGAGTTAGAGTTGTCCTGTGAAGAACTGACAGGCATCAGATTAGTTTCTCTACAAAGAGGTGGACAGGGAGCAGGTCTTAGAGCAGGTAGCTCCTTGGGAACCAAGTGTTTTGTTTGCTGACTTGGAACTTTTGTTGGAGAAATGGGAGCAGGAAGAGAGACAATGCATGTAACAATGCAGACCAAATATTTTTCTCAGCTTGAATATCAAAGCATTAACTGTATATTTTTATTTATGGGAATTTGATTATTCTGTGAAAGTGTTATCTAGTTCATCTCTTTTTTACTTTTTCTGCTTTATTGTTTTGGTAAGTTGGAATAATTTTGATTCTTTGGGACTAGTAATAGGGAGAAGCAGCCCCTAAAACACTTTAAAATGTTGCCTCAATACTGTATATTTGTAATTGTCCCCTTATTTATCAAGACTTCTTCTGAGGCTTTCTGTTAGGGGCAACTCATTCTATCTAGATTTCTCTTTCCAGGTTCATACTAGTCGACCTGTTTAGATAAGGTTGCATAACATTATTGACATGACTGACCATTGCATTTCACTTACATTTTATTAAAGTTTTATTCTTTGTATGGCCAAGAGTTAAAGGTAGATAGACTTCATGTCATCTAGTATGGTGTGCCTCAGTACCTCATTTCCCTTTCAAATAAACCTTAAATAAAGGCTTTTTAGAGGATAACAATCTTGTCTATGGGCCTCCTCTCTTGCTGTGGGGCTGTATTCTCTGTGGGAGATATGATGGCAGTGATTGAGCTCTTTTCACTGTAACAGCAAAATTTGCCTTCAGCATTACAGTCCTACAAGGACTACTGCTGTCAGTTTAGGATTTCAGGCAGGCATGTGTGTTCCAGAATAACCATGATTCTGGCAAATAGCCAGCCCTGTATGGAAATGTAATCAGCATCTGGCACAGAAATACAAGGAAGCCCTTGCTGGTAGTGTTTCAGTTCTACTTTGTTTAGATCTTCATTGTGGGCTCTTGTTTCTTGGATTTCTAGGAACATTTTTTAAAAAATCAGATACAGTGTAAACAAACTAGTGTGATGAACCCCTCCTTTACCCCTGTCATCCAGGTTTCTGGGGGTCTTTTTAACAGAGGTTTTCTAACAGTTGTTTAAAAAGTTTTCTCTCCATGCTGCTAATCCTACTGCCTTTTACAATCTTATAGATTGTTTGCAGTGTCCTTTATTCATAGTGCTTTCAGAAGAGCACTTGAAGCTCCAGTTGGTTGAGCAGTCTACGACTACGTGCTGAAGGGGTTGGCTGAAGGATGTAAGTCCTTCCGTCTGTGATAAAAAGCCCCTCAGGTCTGAATATATGTGATGTGTACACCCACCTTCAGCCCTATAACTCTAAAGAGATATTGCTTTTTTTAATCTGTTAACTTATTTACCCAAGATCAGATTGAATATTTCCTATTAATGTTTCCAGTATGAAGTTTGAAGGTATTAGGTTTGAAGAAGGACCTGTGTTTTTTAAAATTCATTGACCCTTGTGGTTTGTCAGAATTCAAGACTGTTTCTGCAGAAAGAACACTCCTCTTTCTAGTGTTTAGATCAAGATCTGGTTCCATATCAATTTGTCATCACTGTCTCTTTTGGTTTCTTGTGAATTATTAATGATTTTGCCAAAAGACAGATTCTGAAATTGGCTGCTTTGATGGTGGTATATTAGAAGATCTAAAACCCGAATAGAGACTGTGTAGCTGAAGAGATAAATGAATAAGGAAGTGACTCTACAGTATAGTCTTAAATACATTTTTTTGGACTACAAGAATCTTGAGTAACTTGAAGACCACCTCTGATGCTTGCTGATTTTGCAATCAGAGAAGGGTATGAGTTCTTTCATAGAGCTTCTTAGGGCTTTGAAGTATTCCAGCCTACCTGAATTGATTTAGGTAAAACCTTCCTAGAAGCAAAGGTGTAGACTAGATAACGTAAAGGAAAGTTCTGAATTCTGTGATTTATGGATTCTATATTTTAAGAAAAATGCAGAAAACTTCAAGTGGGCTCAGGAAGAGCCTTCAGGGGTGATCAAATAACTAAAAAATAGGACCAGTGAGGAAAGGTTAAAAAAATTGAAATTACTTTGCCTGAATAAAGGAGGTTTAAGAAATGACTGAATAGCTTTGTTATTTGAAGATAGCTGTTATAGTATTCACAGGTTATTCGGGAGCTGTTTTGTCTTTGTTATTGAGGATATAAGAGAAATAGGCTAAAGTTTCAGTAAGTGGAGATTGCAGTTACATATAAAGACCTTCTAAACCATGAAACTTGTTAAACACCAGCATGAATTAATAAGGGAAGCTGTGAGACTGTCCTTCCTTTGAGCCTATATTAAAAATAAGACAAGTAACCATTCAATGGGGAGAGGACAGTTTTTTTCAACAAATGGTGTTGGGAAAACTGGAGATCCACATGCAGTGAAGTGAGACCCTTTACATCATACACAAAAATTAACTCAAAATGGGTCAAAGGCCTAAACATAAGAGCCAAAACTATAAATCTCTTAGAAGAAAACTTACGGGAAAAGCTTCATAACGTTAGATTTGGCAGTGATCTCTTGGATATAACACAAAAAAGCACAAGTAAGAAAAGATAGATAGGTTGGACTTTATCAGAAACTTCTGTGCATCAGAGGACTCTGAACAGAGTGAAAAGATAACCCATGGAATGGGAGAAAATATTTGAAAATCATATATCTGATAAGGAATTGATTCTCGAATTTACCATTTTAACCATTTTTAGTTGTACAGTTCAGTGGCATTAAGTACATTCACATGGGTGTGCACCCATCACTATCATCCATCTCTAGAACTTTTTTTCACCTTCCTCAACTAAAATTCTGTACTCATTAAACACCAACAGCATTCCCCTCTCCCCCCAGCTCCTGGCAACCACCATCCAGCTTTCTGTCTATGAATTTGACTATTCTAGGTACCTAATATAAGTAGAAGCATGCAGTGTTCGTCCTTTTGGGTCTGGCTTATTTCACTTAACATACCATCGCCAAGGTTCATACATTTTGTAGCATGTGTCAGAATGTCCTTCCTTTTTATGGCTAAATAATATGCCATCACACATATGGAACAAAATGTAACCACATTTTATTTATCCATCCATTTGTTGATAGATACTTGGGTCGCCTCCACCTTTTGACTATTGCGAATTATATTGCAACAAACATGGGTCTACAAATACCATTTTGAGTCTGAGTTTTCAGTTCTTTTAGGTGTATATCCAGAAGTGGAATTGCTGGATCATGTGGTACTTCTATATTTAATTTTTTGAGAAATTGCTGTACTGTTTTCCACAGTAGCTGCACCATTTTACATTCCCACCAGCAGTGCACAAGGGTTCCAATTTCTCCACATCCTTACCAACACTTGCTATTTTCTGTGTTTTTGATATTAGCCATCCTAATGGATACACAGATGTATCTTTCAGGATAATGTTTGATTTTCTTGTTAACTAGTTGCCTGATATACTGTCAATTCAGAATGATTAGCCAGCCAATTCTTGAAGTTTGGTATAGAGCAAAGTGTGGTAGTATGGCTGCTTTATCTTTGGGCTCTTTAGAAAACTGTATTTTTAAAAACTTGAACACTGTATTAACTAAAGTTACAAGTTACATATCTTAGTTGCATTTACAGTCTTTAATTCTCTAAAGTGTAAAAATAAATATACATAACACTGTTCCTACAGCTTTATTCATAATATTGAAAACTGAAAACAGTTCAAATGTCCAAAAGTTAAGGTTTGTGTGTATGTACACACACACACACACACACACACAATAATATATAGTTTTACTTACTGCTATGGAATGATGTCATCATCACATGTTGAATTTAAAGACATAGAACACCAAATATAGTATGCTCTCATTTATTTAAAATACGTTTTTGAGTCTATATTATATATAAATACATGTATGAATCAATATTTGGAAGAACATTCACCAAAATGTTAATAGTGCTTTTCTTTTAAATGATAGGATCTCAGGTTATTTTTACTTTCTTTCTAATTTTTGTGTGTATGAAATTTTTTTCCTGAGCATATATCATTTTTCTATAAATAATAAAACCATTTACTACCCAAAATTCATAATAAAACAAGAAGGAAATACTTGCTGGTATTTAATTAAAAGATTTGGCACCTGGTTTCCTAGGAGAATATATTTCAGAAGAATACTTCATGGTGAGAGAGCTATCCTTGAGTGATGTCTCATACAGAGTATTTTTATTTAAATATCCATGGCAGGGATTGTATATAATTCAGCTTCATCTTCCCCTAGATGTGCTTTCAAAGAGAAATTGTGGTAAGAAAATGCTATTATATATGAATATCATCTCTAAAATATTAAGTGGTCTTAGCCCTGGTTTACTCTGAAAACCTAGGAATGAAAAAACTGTCTAAATCTGATCACAATTTCTCTTCTTGGGTTTCAGGAACCAATAAAATCACGTGCTCCACAGCTTCATTTAGAGTACAGGTTTTATAAACAGCTCGGCAGTGCAGGTAAGTCAATGTTTCCTCCATTTATTCAGCATATAGCTTAGCTGGAAGCCCTAACATATGTAAATTTTCTTGTCTACCCTTTTTGCCAGACCATGTATCTCCCCTACTTGCTGGATAGGTAAATACACATAGTCAACTAAAAAGCTACTTACTCTCTGGCATCTAGAAGGGCAGTTGAGTTGATTAGGGGTCTGTGCTACCATGCCTGCCCACAAACCAAACTGTGAACGCTTTCATCCACCTGAAATACACACGGTATAGTTTTTGCTTTTTGGTAGTTTATTCATTCTCTTTTCATTCCTTTGTGTATACAGAAAGAAAGGAGGAGGTGTTGGTAATTTTCAAGCTGTTTTTACCACATTGAGACTATATATCCATTTTAAAGACATACTACTAAAATATATCTTCTGAAATACGTTAACACTGTCACTTTATCTATTGTTCTCATTAATTTGGAAGGCCTATCTATATGATTGTAATAACCTATGACCTCTGAGGATTTTTTAAAAATTAAGTTTATAATTTTTAAAAACATTCCTGTTTTTTGCCAAAAAGGTCAAATTTCTGAAATATCTTACTGGCTTACAGAAAAATATATTGACTGAACAAATGTTACCAACCCTAAGGAGGTTGAACCCATAGGATTCCTTTTGCAGAAGATGCAATCCTTCAGTGCTAGTTTAATTATTTGACATTAATAGACATTCCTCTGCTTTGTGCTTCTTCAATGTGACAGTTTTTTGTGAATGACTGAAACATAGTTTCTATTTCGAGTACCATTATTGAAGGTACTGTTGAAGGAATTTGAGTTTCACTTCCTGAAATATATACAATTATATAAGAGCCACTGGGTGTTATTCAAGTCATCTTATACCCTGACCATGGCAATAATCAACCATAGTCAAAACCTAGGGAGGCCAGGATGAGCATTTGTCTTTCATTGAACCTAACATGAGTTCTTGCAGACAGCTCAAATGCATTCATCTCAGCTGTTATATGCTGCCCCTCCACTGCTCACCTGCAAGTCTTCTTTTAAGCTACGTGTCTTCAATTCCTTCAGTTTTTTGCATTATGTGATTAACAGGTACTTCACTGTCATTGTTCCACTAGGAAGCATGAATGTACACACGCACACACTCCTGGTTTTGTGATGTTCCTCTTAAATGAGCCTCATAAAACAGCGCCAATAACTCTGGATTTGGAGACAGTGGGATTATTATCTTCCTTGATCTAGACACAATAGTTCTATTAATTTAGGTGAGCTATTTTAACAGCCATTTTACATAGTTGACTTTTATGCATTTATGGAGTTCTACTCAGTTGAAACCTTTATGTCTTTTTTACATAAGCTGCCATCAACCAAGGCTTTCTGAATTTTTCTGGTTATATAATTGATTTTGATCACCTGAACCTCCTAAGTGTCATCTTATTTTATCCCATTATTACTAAGTATTGGGATGCTTTTCAACCCTAATTCTGTTACTGATGATTACATATTGACTGTTTTTTAATTATAACTGCATATCCCCCCTGCCCCTTCCCTAAGACTACTATAAGCTCCTTAAGAACAGGCTTGTGCCTTCTTCACCCTGGTGTCTCAAATGTATCTCAGGACCCTACATAGTTCTTTCACATAATAGGAAGCTGGGAAGAATTCTGGTGACAGAAGGAACTTAGGAAGATTTGATAAGCATGCGTTTTAGATTTTTGCCAAGTTATTAAGAAAAATATTCCCTGGGGATGGCTAAAAAAGGGAAATTATTTATTTATTTATTTACGATAGGTAAGAAGTGGATTTGTTTAGAGAGATACACATTCCGTAGACAGAATGTGGTCCGTCTCAAAAGGCGAGAATGGCCCTGGGAGAAACACACTCCACAGAGTGTGGGCCGTCTCAGAAGGCGAGAGGCCAGGAAATTTATTCTGAAAGTAGATCAGTTGACAAAGTAGACAAGATTTCACCATGTCTCCCTATAAATGTGAGCATGAACACTAGAGCTTGTTCCTAAGTTACAGGCACAAGCATTTCTCTTCCTATTTTTCTAGAGTGAAGTTCCCAGCTGCAAATGTTACTCATCAGTAGTTAATGTATGAGCAGCTAGAGCACACATGCCCTTCTCTTCAGAACCAAGGTGATGTTGTGGCACTGTAAAATAAACAACCTTTCACGCTGAAAGCACACAAACCAAAATTATCCAATCATTGGTTTTACTCACTGGTGCTTTGTCTGTCATTATTCAGCACAGGCTGAAGATTTGTGAGCTATTTGGGTATCATGACGAGGAATACTTAAAAAGAAAAAAAAGCCCATTGTGACTTAGGTTTGTTCAAGGAATTAATCAGTACTTACGAAATAAATGGATGAAATTTGGGGGGAGAAATGAGTGATTATGAATTTAAAGGACACTGGTATAGTTATTGTGACCAGAGCTTGAGACTTTAAATTCCTAAAATAAGAACTTCTGTGTTGGCTTGAGAATATGACCATTTTTTCCTTAAGTACAAAAGTCTTATTCATTACCTTGCTTTTTGACCCCTACGTTGCCCTGACTGTATGATCTGGAAATTCATACCAGTTCTCTACTCATGTGTAGATAGAACAAAAATGGTAGTACTGGCTGATTGTGAACATAGTTTAAGGTGGAGCTCTTCCTGATTGTCCCTTCTTTTCCTTGTTTGATCTCTAACTTCTTCCCTTCTATACCGTCGTGTTCTACAGTGAACAGTCACAGTTCAAGCTTTCTTTGCTGATTGTAACTTTGCCATCAAGAATTTCAAGACCTGATTATTTACTATGAAGGTTATCTCTAAGATAATCAGGGAAGAAAGAGGAGGGCCTTGAGAGTCTTGAAACTGAGGACTTTGGTCTTCCTAAAAGCTACCATTTTTTTCCTTTTTCATTTATTGTAGAAACCAAATTATGAAATATTAAAGGATATTTTGAAAGGAGGTGGTGGTCCATGTTCTTATCACCCTAACTCAGCCACATTTTATTTGAATATTTCTCTTTTTCATATGCAGACATATTTCATAGTTAATCTCAGTTCACATGCAATTGCATGTCTTCATTCACTGAACATTGTAACATTTGTCTTGATGCTGCATTAGATACATGTTTCTAATCATTGTATAATATCCTGTCAGCTTTGTAGACCATAATTTAGGCATGCATTTTGTGCTGTCAGACTTTTAGCTTGTTTTTATTTGAAGAAAGCATTTCTCCTATTGATTTCTGATACCTGAGTGTATAACTCAAAACTTTTCTTTCATATGTTCTGCCATTTACTCCCCATATGATACGATGGTGATTTTCAAATGTTTAAAGATCTATTAAATGATAGATTAAGTTTATTCCAAAGGATTGCAGAGCAAAAATTATAGAAAGAAATTTCAGTAAGATAAGTTTGACTTTGTATAACAATTAAAACAGTGTGAAAGTAATCTAAATGTCATCAATATGGATCTGGGTAAATAAATGGTGATATATTTATACCATGGAATTAACTATTAAAAAGAAAGTAGAGCCCTGTGTACTAACATGGAAAGATGCCCCAGTATATTTTTTAAGTAAAAGGTTTTGCAAAACAGTATAGCATGATTATATTTCTGTAATACAAGAAAAACGTATATAATACAGATATGTCCGCATGAGCACAGAAAACATCTGAATGGATATATTAAAAAGTTAATGATTATCTTTGAAGAGAATGATTAGAAATGGGAAGCAGTCTTTAGGTTTGCACTTTAATCCTTTCATGTTGGTTGTATTTTTTGCCCTGATCATGTATTATTATTGTATTATTGTTGTTATTATAATAGCTAATTTTTTAAAAGACTGCAGCAGTGGATTTATGGCTTCTCTCTTACCTCTTCCATCACCAAGCAACCTGTTTCTGTCCCCATTTATCTGGAGCCATGTGTTAACAGTTTCAGGCATAAGGTCAACAAATGATGATAAAGTGGTGCAATATTGTGTTTCCTTTCTTTCCAAACACCTTCTTGTAGGAAGAAAAAAAACCAAATTGTGAACTGGAATAAGCTGTCTTATGCAATAGGATTTCCTGTCTCTTAGCAGGAGGGCAGTTTTCAGGCAGAAGTTAAACAGTTATGCATTCTGGATGTTATAAGGGAGATTTGTGCACTGGGTAGAAAGTTAGAATACGTGACTTTTTAAGACCTATTTGAACACTGAGATTGTATTAAAAACTTTAAAGACCATGTTACCATGCAAAAACCATCCTGGTGCAGATATTTATACTTGGGGCCTTACTCAGTCTCAGAAAACATAAACTTATTTTTCTAAGTTAATTATGTCATAAATATAAGCCTGGCAAAGTGGACACCCAGTAGTCAGTGACTCCAAATGGGAACATTATCTACTATTTTCACATACTTGGATGTGTGCGGGTGGGGTAGATTTTTATTTGCAAATTATGGTTCAGTTATTGAGCCTGATATTGCTGGAGAATTTCCAAATTTATTACAAAGAAAAACAGTATTTTTAAAATGTGAACTCTGCAACTATATGTAATGACTATGAAAAATTATTATATTATTCTTTTCCTCACTGTTGGAACATCAAAGTTTTAGGTTTTCTCCGGTGACTAAACCAAATACATTATTCAGTTTTGTCTTATTTTTGCTTCATTTTCTCTTATATCGTTGTTTTGATTTTTCACAGTACAAAGGGCTTTGGCACTGAGCGCAATTATACCTTTCTTTTCAGATGTAACTTTGTATAGGTTGTTCTGAGTACACAAGATTAGAAATAAGGGACTTAAAGATTGACTCTGGCTTCCCTGGGGCTGGCTTGCCCTCCTGGTAGCTTCAGTATTTGTTTGGTACAATGGGCCAGCTTCACAAGAAAGAACAGTATTTAATCATGGTAATTAAAGACTGTAAGCCTTGCATTCAGCAGATGAAAGCACCCAGTGAGTTATAACCATCTTTCTTATTTTCTTATCATTTTCTTCAGTGATCAGTGTTGGGTTAATTGTATTATAGTCACCATGGGTAAGTCTCAAACTTATTTTCCTGTTATGGGAATGTTTTTAGGTTTCCCTATGCTCTGAGTGTCCTTTTACTTAGGAGAGTATACACATTGTCAGTTTTTAAATTTCCCAGCCAACAAATCTTTTATCCAGCACACCTCCCACTTTTGCTTATGTCCTAACACACAGGAACAGGACATGTGGATGACAGGTTTGGGGCAGAGATAGGCAAAACCAGTGGCCTCAACAGAGAGGAGGCCTAAACATAAGAGAGGGACAGTAGGAGCATGAAGGTTCATAGCTAGATAGGGACAGGTCACGTAATAGGGGTCAGTATATGTTTGGTAATTAAGTAAAAGATGAATAAACCAGAACCAAGCACGCAGCTGAAGTGGCAGGAGCGAGAGGGAGGAAGGGAGAGGGAATGAGTCAGCAAGAGCAGGAGCAAATCAAAGAAGATGGGGGGAGGGGTGAGTAGGCAAATGGCAAGAAAATAGGATTCTAGAGACAGAAGTGAGAGTGCAAGTGATAAAGTCTGGTGGAGGCCTCTGACTTAGCCAGAAGGAGCAATAAAGTTGCCTTCTGTTACTGTTCTCCGAGTTAGCTGTTTCTTAGGAACAGTGGTTTTGAACAATAGCTTTGACATTTTTAGTAAAAGTAGTAGGGTAGGTTATGGTAAATTCCCATCACTTCACTTGGCATTTGGAAAGGCCTAATTTATAATATAAACAGATAGTACAATGACCTCTTTGCTTCTGGAGCCTTCTTAATTGTATTGAGAGATCCTAAAGGTAGTAGAGGAACTCATCGTGCTCTGGTTAAACATTTAATTCCACTTCCACCCAGCAACCTGCCTGGGAAAAATTCTCAGGGGCTCTGGGAATAAATATCATATCATAGACAATCCAAGCCTGAGCTGCCATGTCCTGGCTTTTCAGCAGCTATTCTAATCTGCTAATGACTATTCTGCTTTGGCTTTCTTGTAAAGGAGATGGTAATCCTCAAATTAAAGACAGCAAAAGGGACTTCCCTGGCGGTCCAGTGGTTAGGACTCCACACTTCCACTACAGGAGGCACGGGTTATATCCCTGGTCAGGGAGCTCCCGCAAGCCTCACGGCAAGGCCAATAAATAAATAAATAAAATCTTAAAAATTAAAAAGACAATAAGATACTTAATGAAATTTCACAGTGTAACAAAGCCCAGGCAAAATCTCATTGGAAAGAGAAAGCAAGTGAACTTAAGTGCCCACTAGGCACTTTATATGGTTATTTCATTTTTCCCATTTTGAGCACAGCGAAGTTTAGTAACTTACTTTACCCAGGGTCACACAATAGGAAAACCTGAGCTAGGAATGTGTTTGTCCCATGTTTTTGTACAGATTTCTGTCTTATGTGTATACCGAGCAGAGGCCAGATGCCTGGCACCTTCTACCCATTATCCCTTGCCTAATTGTAATAGAATAGTGGAAGATAGTTGTAAAAGTGTTAATTGATGCAAAGCCCCAGAACTTTCCCCCAGTGAAACAGTAGGATTTCCTGTTTCATATGGTGCCCCCAAATTTCATGCCTTTGTTACCTCCAAAATCTTTTATGGCCTTGGGTGATGTAGGTTTTGAAACATTTCTTTCCAAAGTAAATTAATCATTTTGGTTGAATACTTGTGCCATGTGTGCAACTGAGGAGCTCAGAGCTAACCCACCCAAGCCATTTTCACCCACTGAAACCTTTATGCTATGAATAAAGAAAGTATTCATATTCCGTAATAACCTATATGGGAAAAGAATCTGAAAAAGAAAGAATATATGTATATGTATAACTGAATCACTCTGCTGTACACCTGAAACTAACACAACATTGTAAATCAACTATACACCAATAAAATTTTTAAAAGAAGTATTCATACTCTGCAATTTTGAAGTTTCTGGGAAGGAATGGTTTTATATGTCATGAAAAAAGATAGGAGGTACAGGTTGGTACCAGAAAAAGAGCTTTGAATCTAGGCAACTGTTAAATTAACAGGAACATGGTTCTACTTCAACAGAGAAATAAAGCATAAATCTGAAGAAAATCATGAGAAAGTGTGATATTGGCAAAACTGTCCTATAGTGTTGTGGACTTCCTTAGGAGTACATTATAAATAGGCTGGGCAAACACAGGAAGCAGTACAGAGGAAAATAAAAAATAAGAACATGTGAAGAGATGCTGGAAAGATGGGGATTTTACTGAAAATAGAAGTGAATCATACAACAAGAGTAGTTACGAACAACATGGGTCAGCTTAGATGTTCAATAGTTAGGAGTGCTTTAAGGAATTGAGAAGAAACATTTTCGTCTCCAGTTGGGCAGAAAGTTTTCGTAACAAGAGAAGAAAGGATGAAATAGTGAACTTTGTAAAAGAAAGTGAAATCTGGATTCTTTCTTGCCATATATAAGTTTTTCAGAAGTCTCTCTGCCAGAGATATTACAGAGAGAGGAGACATATACCACTAAATTCAGGGAAAACCAATCTTAATTAGTTTAAATGGGCAGTCTTGAAATTACATTTTGAGAGCTAGAGATTTAGACACTTGCCATCTCTAATTATAGGCAGTGTGCATAAGTGGAGACAGCCAAGAATGGGAGCAAGGAGAAAAGTTTAGCCCAAGTTTTCCCACTGTTTTTCTGTGACTTACTGTTAACCTTGTGCCCCTGCTATGCCTCAGTTTCCTTATTCATGTAACGGGAAACTTCCTCTTTTTTATTGAGTTTGCAGACCTTCTAGGGATGAATGAGGTAATGTCTGTAAAGGCCTTGAATCCTTAAGGAAAAAGTGCTATATAAACACAAGGCAGTATTGTTTTACATTGAAACCAAAGATCTAACTTTCCTGTAGAAATGGAAATATCCTATTTACATTTCTTATAGCTTTGAAAAATATCAGAATGAAGAGATAACAGTTTCATTTTTGAAGAATTTTTGATGGATTCTCAAACAATAGTGACTTAATATTTCCCAGTCCTTTCTCTGACTTAATAGAGCAGAATTCTGCTGTGGTGAACCCATCACATCTGTGATCTTGAGGGAGATGTTTGTTTCTTTCAGAGGAGCTGAATGTGGTCGTGTTGAAATACAGTTATGAGCCTGCTTGGTGAGAATGACCACTTTTGCTTCTACAACTCCACAGCCTTTCGTGCCAGTTTAGAGGCGACACTTGGCCACAGCCATCTTGTACTACCTGGAAAAGAACCCCAGAAAAAAAAAAATCCAATTGTCATACCTATTTTTGTTTTGTAAAATGGAACTGAAACCACTATGCAAGGACCAGGCCAAAGGATTCATTAGTATTTGGTCCTTATCATAACTGGATTCATCTCTGAATTCTCAAAGGAAGTGGTCTTACTAGTGATGAACTACTGAAACATCACAAGTAAGGTTTATTACAGTGGTCTGTGGGAATGTTAGTGAATGTCATTGCCCCCCAAAATGAAAGATACAGATGGTTGGGCTGCCTCCTGCCTCCAGTGTAGAAGGTGAGATTTCTTAGGAAGCCAGACAGTGTAAAGGAACAGATAATAAATATTTTAGGCTTGGTGGGCCACTTGTCTCTGTTGTAACTATTCAACTTGTGTTATCTATATTCAGCTCTTGTTGTCCTTGTAGCACAAACATAGCCATAAACAGTTTGTAAACAAATGAGCTATATTCCAATAAAGGTTTATTCATGGACACTGAAATTTGAATTTCATGTAATTTTCACTTATGAAGTATTCTTCTTCAAATTTTTTTCAAATATTTAAAAATGTAGAAACAATTCTTAGTTCTCTAATCATGCAAAAGTAGGTGGGCCAGATTTGACCTAAAGACTATATGGTTTGCTGGTCTCTGCTCTAACATGGCAGCGACCAAAACTCCTTATTCTTTTTTTTTTTTTTTTTTAATTTAATTAATTAATTTATTTATTCTTGGCTGCGCTGGATCTTCGTTGCTGCGGGCGGGCTTTTGCAAGCGGGGGCTACTCTTCGCTGCGGCACGCGGGCCCCTCACTGCCGTGGCCTCTCCTGTTGCGGAGCACGGGCTCCAGGCGTGTCGGCCTCTGTAGTAGTGGCGCATGGGCCTAGCTGCTCCGCGGCACATGGGATCCTCCCGGACCAGGGCTCGAACCCGTGTCCCCTGCATTGGCAGGCGGACTCCCAACCACTGCGCCACCAGGGAAGCCCTCCTTATTCTTTTTTATCACTTAGCTCAGTTTGCATAACATAAGAATTACCTCGAGACTTCCCTGGTGGTCCAGGGGTTAAGACTCCGTGCTTCCAATGCAAGGGACACGGTTCAGTCCCTGGTGGGGGAACTATCCTGCATGCTGAGTGGTGCAGCCAAAAAAAAAAAGAATTACCGCAAGGAATACTTCCTTATTCCTTATATATATTCCACCCTTTTCTAAAAAATAAATTTATTTATTTATTTATGGCTGCATTGGGTCTTCGTTGCTGCGCACGGGCTTTCTCTAGTTGCGGCGAGTGGGGGCTACTCTCGTTGTGGTGCAGGGCTTCTCTTGTTGTGGAGCACGGGCTCTAGGCGCATGGGATCAGTAGTTGTGGCTCGTGGGCTCTAGAGCGCAGGCTCAGTAGTTGTGACGCACGGGCTTAGTTGCTCTGCAGCATGTGGGATCTTCCCGAACCAGGACTTGAACCCATGCCCCTGCATTGGCAGGCAGATTCTTAACCACTGAGCCACCAGGAAAGTCCACATTCTACCCTTGAGGTGCTGTAATGAGAGAACTTACAGAGAGAGAGCCATATCCCTCATTCTGTGGACTTTTCACAGTGTAATATGCTGCTGGATTGTGAGCACTTTCTTTTCCATTTATTTTATTGAAGTATAGTTGGTTTACAATGTGTGTTAATTTCTGCTGTACAGCAGAGTGATTCAGTTATACATTCTTTTTCATATTCTTTTCTATTATGGTTTATTACAGGATATTGAATATAATTCCTTGTGCTATACAGTAGGACCTTGTTGTTTATTCTATATATTATAGTTTACATCTGCTAATCCCAAACTCCCAATCCATCCCTCCCTTATCCTCCTCCCCCTAGGCAACCACAAGCATGTTCTCTATGTCTGTGAGTCTATTTCTGTTCATAGATAAATTAATTTGTGTCATATTTTAGCTTCCACATATAATTGATATCATATGGTGTTTGTCTTTCTCTTTCTGACTTACTTCGCGTAGTATGATCATCTCTAGGTCCATTCATGTTGCCACAAATGGCATTATTTCATTCTTTTTTATGGCAGAGTAGTATTCCATTGTATATATGCACCACATCTTCTTTATCCATTCATCTGTTGATGGACATTTAGGTTGTTTCCATGTCTTGGCTATTGTAAATAGTGCTGCAGTGAACATTAGGGTGCATATATCTTTTCGAATTATAGATTTCTACAGATATATGCCCAGGAGTGGGATTGCTGGATCATATGGCAACTCTATTTTTAGATTTTTTGAGGAACCTCCATACTGTCTTCCATAGTGGCTGCACCAATTTACATTCCCACCAACAATGTAGGAGGGTTCCCTGGGTTGTGAGCTTTTTAAGGGTGAGAAGCATCTTTTATTCATTATAGTATTATTTGCATATCACTTAATCCAAAGAAGAGACTCAACAAATGTCAAATTGATGAAATCTCAGTATATAAACTCTTCCAGCAGGATTTCACTGGCAGTGAGATCACCAAGTTAAGTGGCAGCTTCTTTCTTTTATGTGTACACTCTCCTCTTCAAGATCTCAGCGTCTTCTTTATTTGCTTATGCTAGCAATTCTTGATTAACTGTATTAAGGAAGCAGAATAGAGATACTAATGAATAATTCAAGATATTAGAACGAAGTCCTCCAAATTTTTTCTACAGGGATTTGGTGTACAGTCAGAGACATGTATATTCACTATTACCTACAAACTTAGAGCATCCAAGAACTGCTTGGCAAAAGTTCTGGAATTTAAGCCCTTTGAAGGTAGGAATTATGTGTGGTTCTCATGAATATAATGGCTGTAGTAGTGCACATCTTCATACATAAATGGCCCATCAGCAGGTAGAAAATTATTTGGACACAATCACATTGAAACAGTTGTCATAATTTGTCAACTTTTTGCTTGGCTCTACTCTCAACAGTTATAGTTCAGAAAAGATAGGACTCTAGATCTCTTACTATGCTACCTAAAAAAGAGAGTAACTTTTTAAAAAAATATATTTATTTGGCTGTGCTGGGTCTTAGTTGCAGCATGTGGAATCTTCATTGCAGCATGCGTGTGGGATCTAGTTCCCTGACCAGGATCGAACCCAGGCCCCCTGCATTGGGAGCACGGAGTCTTAACCACTGGACCACCAGGGAAGTCCCAAAAGAGAGTAACTTTAAAGAAGGAATTTACAACTGTGTGCAGCTTGCCCAAAGGAAAATTTTTTTTCACTTAAAAAATTATTTTGTTAAGTTATAGAGAAAATTAATATCATTGAAGGTTTAGAAAAATATATAATAGAAAGATTTAATCTCTCTACTCAAAACTACTATTCTCATGTGTACTTCCTTAGTCTTTTTTTTTTTTTTTAATTTATTTTTGGCTGTGTTGGGTCTTCATTGCTGTGCGTGAGCTTTCTCTAGTTGTGGCGAGCAGGGGCTACTCTTTGTTGCAGTGCACGGGCTTCTCATTGCGGTGGCTTCACTTGTTGCAGAGCATGGGCTCTAGGTATGTGGGCTTCAGTAGTCATGGCACGTGGGCTTAGTAGTTGTGGCTCGCAGGCTCAAGAGCGCTGGCTCAGTAGTTGTGGCACACAGGCTTAGTTGCTCCGCGGCATATGGGGTCTTCCGGGACCAGGGCTCGAACCCATGTCCCCTGAATTGGCAGGAGGATTCTTAACCACTGCACCACCAGGGAAGTCCCCCTTAGTCTTTTTATGTATATATTTTCATTAAAAAATTTTCTGATTTAAATATAAGATGGGGGTCTGTTTATCAAATGGGAAGGTGTAAGTTTCACACAGTGCTGAGGTTCTTTTAGCTTTATTATCCAATATGGATTTGAGAGATGAGATGCTAAAGGGATAGAATGAGTTAAATGTCAAGTTGAATATTATGATTGGAAAACAGTTGAAATATTGAAGATATTGAAAACATTTCTAGGCAGATAATAAAAAATGTTAGAGAATAAGTTGCTGGGGCCCATCTATGTTTGTCATGTCTCCTATGTTGAGGCACCATCAACTACAGGAGCTTCGTAGCCTAATTTGAGTATAGAGGCTTTGTTCAAAATCCTAAGATAATTCTCAGAACACCGTATTTCAGTTCAGTTAGCTGCTGGGATAACCTAATAATCAGTCAATAACTAGACCACCACCAGCTGTCACAGATCATATCTCACACCTATATACTATTTTATAGGTATCTTATTTAAAATTCTAGGATTTTGGGACTTCCCTGGGGCTCAGTGGTTAAGAATCCACCTGCCAACGCAGGGGACACAGGTTCAATCCCTGGTCCAGGAAGATCCCACATGCCGTGGAGCAACTAAGCCCGTGCTCCACATCTACTGAGCCTGCACTCTAGAGCCCACAAGCCACAACTACTGAGCCTGCGAGCCACAACTGCTAAATACCGCGAGCCTAGAGCCCGTGCTCCGCAACAAGAGAAGCCACCACAATGAGAAGGCCCCGCACCGCAATGAAGAGTAGCCCCCGCTCACTGCAACTAGAGAAAGCCCGCATGCAGCAACGAAGATCCAACGCAGCCAATAAATAAATAAATAAATAAAATGCTAGGATTTCAAGGGTGACAGTTTTTCTAAGGAAACCAACTGTTAAACACAGTGTAGTCACATTTGAGGTCAGGAGCTAAAGTTAGCACACAGGTGAAAATCACACATAATCAGAGTCAGCCTGGAAAAATCTCTCAAATTGCCCATGGTGTATAGAGTGTAGTCTAACTGGATTTGTGTATATGATCATACTCAGTAAATATGCATGATATGGATGTTTAGTATATACAGTGCTGCAGAATTTATGTAATAAGGTATGGATCTTCAAAATATGGTAGTTTTTTTTATTTCTTAAACTTTCTTTTGGCCAAGCATATATCATTAAATTTAAGTAAGTGGATTTGATGCTTACGCCATTCCATGTCTCACTCTTCCTTCTTTTTGCTAATTTTTATGAAAGACTTGACCTAGTACTATGTTAGCTGTTTGCCTCTCTGTTTTCTATCTGTAAGCTCCCTAAGGAGAGAGTCTGTGTCTTACTTATCTTTTTTTTTCCTTCTCTCCCTAAAGCATCTAGTGTAGTGTCTTGCACATAGTGTTTAGGAAGTGATGGTTAAAGAAGAGGAAGAGGGACAGTTATGTGTGTGTATTGGTAAACACCATTTGATTACAAATAACAGAATCTATGCCAGTTAGCTATGATTCTAAAGGAGAATTTACTGAAAAATCATAGGGACATATCATGGAACCAAGGAAGGAAATATACAGGTCTCACTAGGGATTGGAACAAAGCACTTAGAAAGCCTCTAGGAACCAAAACAACTGCCCTTTGTCCCTGGCTTTCTGTCTAACTCTTCTGGACTCTGACACTGTATTTGACCCTCCTTCTGCTTAGGGTCATAAAATTTTATGCCTTGGCTTCTGTTAGCCCTCTTCATTTGCTATGTGTTACCAGCCTTCTCTGCTTCTCCTTAACATTTGGTGGAAGAAAGCCTTTTATGCAGCCCTTCTCCATTTAAGCATCAGCAGAGATTGACTGGAGTCCTGTATCTCAGTTGCAAGCTCCAGGACTTCCCTGGTGGTCCAGTGGTTAAGACTCCACGCTTCCAATGCAGAGGGCACAGATTTGATCCGTGGTCGGGGAACTAAGATCCCGCATGCCGCACATCATGGCCAAAAAAAATGCAGGTTCCTAGGAAAGAGACCGGCTGACTTAGCTTGGAACAGCCTTCCAGTTCTGGTCCCAGTGCCGTGATGAGGGTGCGCAGGATCACATGGACTCCACCACTCAGCATAGAGCACGTTCTCTAAGAATGTGGCTTAAGAACTGGGAGAAGACAGTTGACAGTGTGACAAGAAAATGGTGGACTCACAGACCATATTTTTCTTTCTCTTCATGTAACCGTTGCTAGAAAGCAAAACATTTTGCCTTAAGACAGTTCAGCATCTTGAGATTCTCAAAGTGGGGAGTAGAGCCTGAAAACAACCACCGTGTGATGTCCTGGCAAAGGGCAGTGCGTACTCCCAGGAAAAGAACTCCCTCTTTCATTGCTGATTGTGCCTGTGTTTATTGTACTTATCATACGCTTGTTGGAAAAGAAGAATCTTAAGAGAAAAATGTGCTTTGGGCCTGTGTTAAGAGAGACAGATCTTCTCATACTTAGAAGGGTCTGGAATGATGAATTTAAAGCCATTTCTGCCAAACTTTCACCCTTTGAAGGACCTGCTCCTTTCAGCATGAGTGGCATATTTGAAATAAATAAACATCAGGGCAACAGCAGAAGCCTCATATTAAAAACAAACAAAAAAGTTAAAGTCCTGTCCACTGGGTAAAGGATGAGGAGTATATTTGGATATACTTTGCAGAAGGAGCAGCACCAGGGTCACTGTTGTTCCTCTCAGGGGGAAGAACCTAAATATGAAAGTGTGCTTGAGTTGGTGAGTCAGTAGCAAGAGCCCGTGACGGGTATATGAAAACCATTTCCGTCTTGAAACAGACTCACAGACATAGAGAATAGACTTGTGGCTGCCAAGGGGGAGGGGGTATGGGGGAGGGATGGATTGGGAGTTTGGAATTAGAAGATGCAAACTAGTTTATATAGGATGGATAAACACAAGGTCGTACTGTATAGCACAGGGAACTATATTCAATATCCTATGATAAACCATAACAGAAAAGAATATAAAAAGAATGTATGTATATGTATAACTGAATCACTTTGCTGTACAGCCAAAATTAACACAACATTGTAAATCAACTATACTTCAATCTTAAAAAAAATCTCTGGGGGAATTCTCTGGTGGCGCAGTGGTTAAGAATCTGCCTGCCAATGCAGGGGACACGGGTTCGAGCCCTGCTCCGGGAAGATCCCACATGTCGCGGAGCAACTAAGCCCGTGCGCCACAACTACTGAAGCCCACGCGCCTAGAGCCCGTGCTCCGCAACGAGAGAAGCCACCGCAATGAGAAGCCCGCGCACTGCAACGAAGAGTAGCCCCCGCTCGCCACAACTAGAGAAAGCTCGCGCACAGCAACGAAGACCTAACGCAGCCAAATAAATTAAACAAAACAAAACAAAAAAAAACTCTGTCTTACAGTATATGGAGCAAACTTCAGACAAGGGAAAGTGTGTTGTGCTTTTCATCTTTTCCTCTTAAAGAGTGTGTGTGCATGTGTGTACATTTCCAAATCTACCTACCTTGTCCAGAAAACATTTTAAAAGGACATTTAAATGCTTCTATTGATGTTACAGCGTAAATCCAATCTGTAGCAAAAATTTTGTGAAGCAAAAATAGAAAGGATTGTTTCATTTACTGGGCTTGGAAAGGCATAATTGTCATACTCCGTACTAGTTTGCTGGTCTTTGATGGAGCTAATTTAGTCGTGATAGCACTATGAATTCCTTTCCGTTCTTCCAAGGACAAAACGTCATGACTTTTAACCTTTATTAGCTAGCCACAGTAGTTAGCCATAAATAGGAACAGATATTTCTGAAGCCCAACACTCAGTACACTTCTGGACTAGGATAAATTCTATGGTTGTGTGTCCTTTGTGTTATTTTCCATAGTTTCGAGCATTGGGACATTTCTCATGTTACGGCTAACAATGTACTCTACAGTATCGTGAAATATAAGCATAAAAGTTCATATGTAATGCTGTGAGAGACTTGCTTATCTGTTAGAGCCAAACCCTTGTGGCCCTTCTCTGCTCCTTAAAACTCTCAAACAGCTCTAAGTCACATGAGGCATAGAGAGTAATTACCTTTAATTATATGCATAAAATGTATTCCTCTCTCCTGCAAAAAAAAAAAAAGCACCACTTCTATTTTAGATACTTGGCTGGTGAAGACTTGTTGGGCCAGTAATTCCTTTAATTGCAAATTCGGAGTTGTGAGTTTATTATAGAAATTGTGTGGCCTGCATGCACCTCACAGTTACACAAAGTACTGACGCCTTTTCAGTGCATTGTTTTGCAAAGTACAGAACTGCTAGAGATATTTGCTCAGTATGAAGGCAGAATTTGTTATTTGGATTTTGACTTCTTTTAAGGATCTTCATGAAAAATAGAAGGTAGAGTTCCAAAAATAGACCCAAGTAACTTATATGTATGTGGCCTGGGCTGGAGTGGTGATTAGTTCCAGAAAACTATTATAGTGCTTATGCAGGCAAAGGTTTAGAAAAGGTCAAGCACCAAAGCCTGTCAGAGGAAGCTTGCTTATAAGTTTGCACAGACCCTAAAGTTTCTGATGTCATTTTCTCCCTTTAATTCTTGATCATACTTTACTTTTCTGTCTTTACTCACATCTCTCTTACTATGTACCTGCATGTTTCTCTTCCTTCTATGTCCTCAAAGCCATTCTTCAGGCATTAAGAATAGCTTAGTGGCTGCCCTTAGAGAATGCCTTTTGAAGGAGGGCAGAGGCAGAAGTCTCAGTGACCATCATAGGACTGACCACAGCCCTCAGTCACTCCCCCTCCTTAACTCATAATTTGTCAAGGTTAATCATTAAGAGAGAAGGTAGCATTTAGCATCCCCAAAGCTATGGAGTACTATGGAATGAAAGAGATGAGTCGTTGAAGTGAATTATTCCTATGCGTTATGAGAAGGTGAAAGCCCATATCTACTGTCTTGTATTAAATCTCAGTGAATTCCTTTCCAGTGTCTCTCAGTGTCATTGTGAGAGAGAATATTTTCCTTAAGTTCCAGTAACAGACTACATGAAGATAGATAACGCCTCACATCTGTTATCAAAATGATAATCCAGATGCTAGCTAAACCCTTTTGTATTTGTAGAATATAATGTATCTATATGCATACTTAAGACAAAAACCAACAAAAAGATCAAGTTTTAACATTTGTGACCAATATTTTCATCTTTCAACGACTTCTAAGTAAGTGCTTTATATTCCACCCACTTAAAAGAGGAGTTTGTCAGCTCTGTACACCTCTGCACTCTTTTGTGCTTTCAACAGTCTGACACACTTTTAACTTTTCTCTCCATTTTCCTCTTTCTTTATGCTTCATATTGCTTTAATTCATCTTTTCTTACCAACCTGTAGAATCTCTTACTAATAATTACTTTAGTCATAGCGCAAGGAGATGAAGTTTTCACTAGCAAGAACTCAGCATCAGCTGTGTCCATAGCACTACGGTGAGTAATTTGAGGGCCACAGAGTTATAAATAACATGGTCACTGCCCATTGGAAGGAAAATGTAATGTTTATTGAGCTTTCATAATGTTTTTTTGTAAGACATTGTTGTACAACTCTCAAGGAGCTCACTAAGGTATGTAAGTAACTATAACACACACAGAATGTGTGGAATGTTATTTTTTTAAGTTACCTATAAAATTATATGGAAGTTCTGAAGGGAAAAATGGTTTCTAATTACGGGAAACAGGGAAGGCTTTTTAAAGAGGGTGGTAGCTATGGGGCTGAACTTTCAAAAAGAGGTATAATTTACTCGAACATGTTCAAATAGAAGGGTAAAGAAAGCTTTCCAAGAATAAAATAAGCCAAGGCCCAGAGGCAGGTATGTGTCTGTTCATACATTTATTAAAGAGGTGTTCACTGAGCATCCCACTTGGGTTAAGTACTGGTCTAAGCTAAAGCCCTGGGGATACAGTGGTGAATAAGAGTAGGCATTGCCCCTAACTTACATTCTATATTTATTTACTTTTTATTTTCGACTGTGTTGGGTCTTCGTTGCTGCGTGCAGGCTTTCTCTAGTCGCGGCGAGCGGGGGCTACTCTTTGTTGCGGTGCGTGGGCTTCTCATTGCGGTGGCTTCTCTTGTTGCGGAGCACAGACTCTAGGCGCGTGGGCTTCAGTAGTTGTGGCACACGGTCTCAGTAGTTGTGGTTCACGGGCTCTAGAGCTCAGGCTCAGTAGTTGTGGCACACGGGCTCAGTTGCTTCGCAGCATGTGGGATCTTCCCGGACCAGGGCTCAAACCTGTGTCCCCTGCATTGGCAGGCAGATTCTTAACCACTGTGCCACCAGGGAAGCCCCCACTAACTTACATTCTAAAAGGGAGACAACCTATGATTGGCTCCAGGTAAGCAGAATCAGCAGTTCTAAAGAGTTTCAGAGGAAGGAGAGGGTTGTGGGCTGGAGAAAGCTTCTTGGTCGGGATCATACAGATTGCTAAGTACAGAACCTCTTGTCTGTTCCATTATTGTATGTAAGTCAGCCTCACTTGTATCTTTCACAACTCCTTACAGAGCTGAACCACTAGCCGCCAATGACTACTGAGCACGTGAAATGTGGCTAATCCGAATGTGCTCTAAGTATAAAATACACACTGGGGGCTTCCCTGGTGGCGCAGTGGTTAAGAATCCGCCTGCCAACGCAGGGGCACGGGTTCGAGCCCTGGTCCAGGAAGATCCCACATGCTGTGGAGCAACTAAGCCCATGTGCCACAACTACTGAGCCTGCGCTCTAGAGCCCGCGAGCCACAACTGCTGAAGCCTGCATGCATAGAGCCTGTGAAGCCACCACAATGAGAAGCCCGCGCACTGCAACAAAGAGTAGCCCTCGCTCACCACACCTAGAGAAAGACCGCGTGCAGCAACAAAGACCCAATGCAGCCAAAAATAAATAAAATAAAAATAAATTTAAAATACACACTGAATTTCAAAGATTTAGTATCCCAAAAAGGGATGTAAAATATCTCAATAATTTCTTTTAAATTCTTATTGAAGTATAGTTGCTTTGCAATGTTGTGTTAATTTCTGCTGTACAGCAAAGTGAATCAGTTATACATATACACATATCCACTCTTTTTTAGATATCCTTCCCATTTAGGTCACCACAGAGCATTGAGTAGAGTTCCCTGTGCTATACAGTAGTTTTTCATTAGTTATCTATTACATATATAGTAGTGTATATATGTCAATCCCTATCTCCCAATTCATCCCCCCTTTCCTCTTTAGTAACCATAAGTTTGTTTTCTATATCTGTGACTCTATTTCTGCTTTGCAATCTCAATAATTTTTAAATTGATTACATGTTGAGGTGATGGTATTTTAGATATGAGTTAAATAAAATCTGTTATTAAACTTAATTGTACCTATTTCTTTTTACTTTTAAAATGTGACTTCTAGAAAATTTTAGATTAAATCCATGGTTCTCATTCATGGCTTGCATTATATTTCTATTAGCGCTGTTTTAAGGCAATGCTAGGGTCCTAGTGTATACTTAGTTCTGTTATTAAAGATGTACTAAGGCAATATGGGTGTATAATACTCAGATAAAATCCTTATTTTTCCTTTTCTTCATTCTTTTGATCTTCTTTTTATTTACTCAGATATCTCTGCCTTTTCAACTTTGTTAATGGCCTTTGCCATAATTTTTAGAGACATCTGCTTAACTAGTAGGTGGTTCAGAATTTAAAGAAACTCCAGGTGAGAGTAAAATGGTCTTAGTTTTTCTAATTTTGGAGAGCTGTTACCCTGCTTTTGCCACTGTGCTTTGAGCTACCTGTACGCTTGCTGGTCCCTCAGCCTGCAAGATTATTCCCTCTCCCCACACTCCAACCTAATCGGCTCTTAACCATCCTTCAAGACTCAGCCTATAACCCCCGCTCTCTGCGAAGCCGTCCCCAGTCCCTTCAGTCAAGGTTATATGCTTCTCTTTATTGTTCCCTTGGCACTCTATTCTCACTTGTGATGTTTGATGAATGGACAAACTGACTACCAGACATTTTAAACTTAAATGAATTTGAAACTGGAAGCAGGGACATTGCAGCACTTATTCCTTAGATTAAGTGAAAATCAGCAAGATAAGTAAGTTCACTTTGCCTCCTTGGAAGTCTTCATGCCTCCTCAGTGACCAAAATTATAAGGTCATCTCAAATGTTCCACCAGGTCACATCTGTTCTGACTGGAGAGGTGTTTGGGTGAAGGCTCAAATGAGGAAAGAATGGCAGGATGTAGCATCTGTTCCATTGACCAGTTCTGTGGCAAGCCGGTTAACCTCTACTTTCCCATTCAGAAAATGAGGGTGACACTTGGTACTTCACTCTTCCATGGCTATTTTGACGCTTAAGGAAGGGTATTAAGTATTAAGAGAGTTCAATAATAGGGGACACTCTGCTTCTGTGCTATGATTAGACTGTATGCTTTAGTGGGTTTGTTTTTTCAATCAGGAGACTTCTGGGAAAAATTTGTTAAATGGGTCCAAAGTTAATGAAAACATATGCTTATCTGCTTTTTATACTTTCTGTATTAATCTAAACATATGCCAGGTTGCCCTCTGAATTCCTAATGATATGTTTAATTTATTAGGTTTAATTTAAAGATTGGTAGTTGTATTAGAAAAATACTACTAATGCACTCCTGATAGAGTCTTACCTGTGCTTTTTGTAAGGAAAAAATTACTCTTTCTTTATTACTTGAGTTCATAACCTATCAACATCATCAATATCTTGTGATTGTCCCTTAGGTTCATACACAGACTACGTTTTACTGAATCTTTATTAAATTGGTTAATCTCCTATGAAAGTAATGTGACCCAGTAGTCCTCGCTGCCACTCTAGATGTCCGTGGACTTCAGGGTGCAGATAGGTGTATGTGGTATAGTAAAAGAGCCTGGGGTACTTCCCTGGCGGTCCAATGGTTAAGACTCTGTGCTTCCAATGCAGGGGGTGCAGGGTTCAATCCCTAGTGGGGGAACTAAGATCCCACATGCTGCACAGCACGGGCAAAAAAAAAAAGAGCCTGAAACTTGGAGGCGAAAGTGGGGTTTTAGGTCTTGGCTATACCACTCAGTGTATGACCTGAGCAAGTCACTTCAAATGAATTTCCTTACCCATAAAATGAGAATAGTAATTCCTGTATGTACTTGTTAGGATTAAATGGGAAGGCCTATATAAAAACACTTCATAAACTGTAAAGCAGTTTATGGCCAATAGACTTTTGTGATGCAAGTATGCTTTGAGTGGAAATTTCTTATTGTAGTGTTGAACAAATAATGGGGGAGGAAGGATTCTCCTGACTTTGAAATATCAATGATAATTTTGACAAAAAGCTAGGAGACTCCTCCAAACATACTGCTGCTGGCTACGTGTAAGAGAGGAGATAACTTAGTGCTGGGGCTTTGGGAAGAATGAGTCAAGGCAGCTTCTGAAAACATTTTTAAATACTCTATGGGCCTGGATACTTAAGTAATAGGACGGTAGTACTAAACGTGAAAAGAGGCCCAGCACTGGAAACAGACCAGGGACCAAAGAGGATTTAGAACTGGCAGTGTGGCAACATATACTAAAATGTTAAATGTGCATGACCCTTGACTCAGCATTTCCTCTTCAAGGAATCTACCCTCAAGATACATTTGTATTCATGCCCCAAAATGTAGGCACAAGGATATTTCTGCAGTGTTGTATGCATATCTGTCTAGACACGTTCCATTTTCAAATGATAGCGTTCAAGCTCACTTAATGGAGGGAGTGGTGGGGTGGGAGAGAATTTCTTGGCTCACAGGACTGAGAAGTCCAGGATTCTCACCTCAGGCCAGCCAGATCCAGGACCAGCATTGTCCTTGGTCCTCAGGTTTGTGGTATACTTGTCTGTCTGCTTCTCTCAGCTCTGCTTTCTCTGTGTTGGTTTCATTCTCAGATAAGTAGTCTACCTGTTCTCATGTGGTTGTCTCTGGTAGCTTCAGGCTAAGCTCCTTCCAGTTTAGTGATCGAGGGGGTCGAAAATTGCTCCTCCTTCTCTATAGTTTCAAAAAGGCCCAGAGTTGACTCTCATTGTACCGACATAGTTCAAGCTCCTATCCTTGACCCAGTTCCCCAGGGCAGGAGGATAGAATCCTCTAATTAATCTGGCTTGAGTCATATCCTTGGGGTGGCAGTGGGAAATGGCTTGACCCCACTTTAACCACATGTAGTAACAATGAAGGAATGGTGCTTTCCTGCTGGAAGAGTAAGATGTTATCAGAAGAAGGAAGAAAAGGATGCATGTCAGGTGAAAGCAATAGCTGTTCACTATAATGTCTATTTCTAATAACAAATATACGGATACAACCTAAATGTCCATCAGTACAGGAAAACTTAAATGTGATACATCATAGGGGGAGATATGATGTAACTTTTAAAGTGAATGATGTGCATACATGTGTTGACAAGGAAAAATGTCCATTATATTAAATTACAAATGAAGTTGCAGGAAAGTATTTTTAATTATGTGTATGTGTATCATCTATTATGGATATGAATACTTTTTATTCGTATGTTTCTGTACTGTTTTTGGTTTGCTATTGTATTTAGTTAAAATTAGTATATATCACATTTATAATTTAAAAAACTAATGTCCCAGGTGGCCCCCATTCCAGATAAAGAACTGGAATTGACAAATCAAGAACTATAGAGATGGACTTCCCTGGTGGCACAGTGGTTAAGAATCCGCCTGCCAATGCAGGGGACATGGGTTCGAGCCCTGGTCCGGGAAGATCCCACATGCCGCGGAGCAACGAAGCCCGTGCGCCACAACTACTGAGCCTGTGCTTTACAGCCCATGAGCCACAACTGCTGAGCCCGTGCACCACAACTACTGAAGCCTGCGGCACCTAGAGCCCATGCTCCGCAACAAGAGAAGCTACCGCCATGAGAATCCTGCACACCGCAACGAAGAGTAGCCCCTGCTCGCTGCAACTAGAGAAAACCCGTGCACAGCAATGAAGACCCAACGCAGCCAAAAATAAAATAAAATAAATAAATAATAAATTAATTAATTAAAAAAATGAAAACTATGGAGAGATGGACAGATGATGCAAAAACTGTAAAATAGTATTCAGGTAACTGATATAAAAATATCGGGACTTCCCTGGTGGCGCAGTGGTTAAGAATCCACCTGCCAATTAAGAGGACACAGGTTCGAGCTCTGGTCCAGGAAGATCCCACATGCCGCGGAGCAGTTAAGCCCGAATGCCACAACTACTGAGCCTGCGCTCTAGAGCCCGCGAGCCACAACTACCAGCCCATGTGCCACAACTACTGAAGCTGTTGGACCTAGAGCCCGTGCTCTGCAACAAGAGAAGCCACCGCTATAAGAAGCCCGTGCACCACAATGAAGAGCAGCCCCTGCTCGCCGCAGCTAGAGAAAGCCCGTGGGCAGCAACGAAGACCCATTGCAGCCAAAAATAAATATTGGGAACCAAGGAGGTGGGTAGGACAGATTAACCAGATTAATCTGCCTGTATAGTAGGGTGGCGGATTTATATCCTGGAAGGATAATGTTAACCAAAAAGGCATGTGGTTTGGAAGAAGTGGGGTAGGGAGCACAGAGAATAACTTTGGCAACCACATGAATGAAAGGGAAGAAGAACGAAGGCAGAGAATGTTGGCAGCTTAGTATAGCGAAGTGAGCAGTGAATCTGGAGTTGAGAGGTCTGGTTGTGTTACTTGGGCACCCTGTCAGCTAGGAAAGGTCACAGTGTCTCTCAGGGTCTCTATCTCATATGTAAAATGGAGTCATTAGTATTTTCCCTTTTTTGTTCATAAGATGACTGTGAGATTGAAGTGAGATGGAAAAGGGCTATGTATGTAAAGAAAAGACCATATAATTCCAAGTTAGGACCAAAATAAAGAATGTGTCTAAAAATGGAGTGGGAGAAGAAAAGGATAAGAAGATGTCATCAGACTTCCTTTGCACATTAGACAACTTAGATGGCTAATTTCATTGGTCATTTAATCTATTTGGATGGGCAGGTGCTTTATTGAGAGATAGGAAGACGTTTACATTTGTTTGTGTGTATGTTTTTCAGTGCTGTTCACCAAAATGAATAATTCTACATAGTTCACCTGCATGTGGGAACAGCAAAGACATAACTGCACATACCATATACAACCATTATGGAAGAAAATACACAGAAGAAAGTCCATGTAGAAATACTACAACTCTGAATTACTTGGAATCTTCATATTGGTGGCTTGCCCAACAGAACTTCTTAAATATCATTCCCATGAAATCCAAATAAGAACTGCTCAGAAATATCAATTATGTTAGCATTCCCACACATTTAAAATCTGATTAATTCGTTTTGCTCTGTGTATTTTAGCATTTTGAGGTTTAAATATTGTGTGTTCCAAATCGAAAACTCAAGTCAGTTTCACTGAATTGTATTTATTTATTTACTTAGTACTTATTCTGCCCTTATCTACCATGTGCTTGGACTGGTGCTAGGCAGCGATATACAAACATAATTAACACATAGTAGTCACTGCCTTCAAACAACCTTCTCTTAGTTCATAGGGAAGGCAGATACCTGGACAAAGAAAGTGTAATGGGAGTGAGGCAGGATTGTCAGGAAGAGGTTCACTGTACTTTGAATAATCTCATTTTTTTTCTTCTTATTCCTTCTAAATGCCAGCTAAAACTTTCTTTTTAGTTGTTATTGTTCAGGTGTGTGTTAAGAAGAATTGATCATCTCTCAGCTTTTGAAGCTCAGTAGATAGTCTGTCTATATAACTTTTTTTTTTTTTCTTGGCTGTGTTGGGTCTTCGTTGCTGTGTGCAGGCTTTCTCTAGTTGTGGTGAGCGGGGGCTACTCTTCGTTCCGGTGTGCAGGCTTCTCATTGTCATGGCTTCTCTTGTTGCGGAGCACGGGCTCTAGGCGCGCAGGCTTCAGTAGTTGTGGCACGTGGACTCAGTAGTTGTGGCTCGCGGGCTCTAGAGCGCAGGCTCAGTAGTTGTGGTGCACGGGCTTAGTTGCTCCACGGCATGTGGGATCTTCCCGGACCAGGGCGCGAACCCGTGTCCCCTGCATTGGCAGGCGGATTCTTAACCACTGCACCACCAGGGAAACCCTGTCTATATAACTTAATCACAGGGACAAAGTGGTAAAATTTCAGAGATTGGGGGTTTTTTTTTTATCCCATAAATTTACCAGTTCTGAGCTGAGTTAGTCTTTTGGGGAAGAGAAAGGATCCCCTACCCTTCAATCCCACCCCCAATACACAACACACTTTTAAAACATTTTTTATCTTTGATGCTATCTGCTGCAGAAGAAATCTGTCCTATCTTGGACTTTCTTTCCTGACTCCTTTGGATAAACAAAACTTTGAACCTGCTTTGAGGCTTAAGGCCTTTGTAATTATGTGTGTATGTAATAGAGAAACTGTAAAAGCTCAATTTCTCTGGCTCAGAAATGTGAGATTATTCCTCTGCTCTGCCTTTACTCACCTTCTCTTCTCCCACCATACAAATTTGAGCTCATGTTAGGAGCATATGTCTGATGATATTCCAGTTCCCAAGAGGCCAGTGATCAAGACAGTTGTAAAACATTTTTCATTATAGGTAAGGCAAAGTAGTCCTGATTCTTTAATTTTGAGTCTAGCTCTTTCTGTTATTAAATCAGCAGTTTAAGTAGATTCATATGTTGAACTGGTTCATATTGTAAAAAGGCATTTTTTTCAGAGTCAGAGAAATGAGAGGGATTCTGTTCTTTTTTTAAAAGAGAAACAAACACATGTATTGTCTCATACTTTTGTAATAATGCATTGTTTTTATATTTTCTGAGTTTTAAAGCCTATGCTTTCATTTCCCCCTTTCACTTCTTCCTATGGAATATTATCATGTTAGTCTGCCTATTCTTTCTGCTTTCTTGTTAAGTGGACTTATTTAATATTATTATTATTACCCCTGGTGATAATTCCCTGTGTGTCAGTAATTCCCTGACCTCTCATAAACACTAAGGAACATTCAGTAGCTGTGCTAAAAGCCGCTACCATTGATGGGACCAAGGACAGCTTAACTTTGGAGAAAAACTATCCTCTTTTCTTTAAAAATTAAAAAACAAACTGTATAAATAAAAGTAGGGAATTGCCGAGGCCATTATGTCCTTAAAGGTTTTTTCCAGCCCTGACTTTAGAAGACAGTCATCATCAGCATATACTTATTTTTTCATAGAAATATTTATATGATGTTATTCTTTTACATCTGGGTATTAATGTAGGTATGGGACTTATTTGAATTTGCTTCACATCTAGGTAATTTAGTTTTTCAAAAAGAATGAAAGGCTAATTATTAGGCAATAATGTGATCAAATTACCAAAAGCTTCAAGGTGGTTGGTTCTATTTCAGTTCTCAGCCTGATGTGTATTTAAAAATATCTCTACTTAGAGTAGCTACTGTTCATAATACATTATGGAATCTTTTTAGGTAACAGCTTAGATGATAAAGAAGCCGTTACCCTTGATTTGGTGTGTTTAACCCAAGTTAAATTTATGACAGACTGAAAATTAGCTGTAGTGTTATACATCTCACTTCCTGTTCTGTGCAACTTGATATATGTGTGGGCCATATGTCCAGCAGGAGTTATAAGAATATGTTATTGATGGATGGAAAAGCTGTTTCATAGTTCCCTGTGAAAATATACACTGTAACTTGTACAGTGTGTATATAACCTTGCAGTTTTGGTTTATGAGAGATTTAACCTGTGGCTAAAGGTAATATAATGAAATCTGTTGGAAATCCTTCAGAAGAGGAGAATTTGAAATCTGCTTCTTTAATTTTCAAGCTTTTATGCAGTTGACCAATTTAGGAGGGAGACCTTAACTAAGTGCTTTTATTTTCAGAGCAGAGGAGAGATTATAACAGTACCTTAGTTTCTGAAATACCATGGATCAAAGAATTCAGTGCATATCTACATTGCCTACTTCCCCCACTTCATTCCCTTTACCTCAAAATTATTTGCAGGAAGTACCTTGTTTTCCCCATGTTTATTGTATTTAAGGCTTTGCCCTCATCCCCAGTCTTATTAAAGGAATTCCACCATAATGTTGGTTAATTTAAAATTTCTTAAACAATGGATTAGCGATGGCTCTGCAAAAGTAGTGTGAAACATAAGATACAGGATTTCTCATTTAAATACAGCCCAGGTGATAAATCATTACTGTACAGTAATCTCTGACCAAAGAGGCAGACCTTCCTAGTGGGCCTGTGTCTGTGTCGTTCACCACCAGCACTGGCCTGTTTTGGAGCAATCATGTGTGAAACCAGACACAGATTGGAACTTGTGTGGGCATCTCTATCTGTACAGACAGTTCTAATAAATTAAGGCCACATCTCCCAAAGAGACTTCTGTACTCAGCAGCACATTTTCTATAATACCTAAGAAACTCTAAACAGACAGGTCTTTCAAATAGCCTTAAAATGATTCCTTTCAATAGGTGTTGAGTCCAGTTGTTCTGATGTGAGAGAACTTCTGAAAGCGATTAGTCTGTCAGTGTTTTCTGAGTCTTCATAATATATTAGCCATAAAGCAAAGCAATGCCCTTTATTTCTACCCTCTAGGTTGCACTTCTGAATCACCTGTGGAGCTATGCTTACATCCACTACTAGAAATTCTGGTTTTTAAAAAAAAAAAAAAAAGAAATTCTGGTTTGGTAGGTTTGAAGTGAAGTCACTGTATCTGTTTTCTAAAGTTTTAGAGATATTTCTAGTAGACACACTTTCAATTGAGTACCACTACCAGTTACCACTACAAGCTACATTTGAATTTGTACCACGCATATTCTATATAACATGGAGACAGGTTTCATTCATACTGGTGCTATGGCTTTACAAAGAGGAACCTAGAAGGTAGCTAGAAGGAAATCCTAGCTATAATCAGAATTTTGGATTTAAAAGAGAACCAGTCTAGGGACTTCCCTGGCAATCCAGTGGTTAAGACTCCACACTTCCACTGTAGGGGTTGAGGGTTCGATCCCTGGTCAGGGAACTAAGGTCCCACATGCCACACGGCGTGGCCAAAAAATAAAACATAAAAAAATAAAAGAGAACCAGTCTAAACCCCTCCTCTTTACAGATGAAAAAGAGCAAAGAGGTGAAAGAATTTTCAGAATTGGTAGCAGAACCAAATCCATGACTCTGACTTGAGCTCTTTCTACACTAGCATCTTGGACTTAGTCCCTCTTTGAGAAAAGCTTCAAGGCCACTCAGTAATCTAGAAGTTGTCTTGAGCATCCCAAAGCCCAGCAGGGTATTGTGAGGTTCAGAGTATTTAATAAAAGGAGCAATAATGCAGCCAGTATGAACTCCTCACATCTTTGAAGTTACTAGGCAGGAGTTACGAGTGACATTACTCACAGTTAGAAATTATAGACATCACCCAGAAAGCTTTTGTGACTTCCTTGTAAACATGGAAATTTCTGACAAGAGATGCCTAGATTTGGTACTGAAGATTGTCAAGAACAAGATGATCATCTGTCTTATTTTTAAGCTGATCCTTAAGTATTGGCAGCAGGGCTAGAAAATTATGCCAATATTATATTTCTACACAGGTCTGACTTTTAGCTTGTACTTCAGAAGGAGGATATTGTGCCTAGATTTGCAATTTAACCAAGTAAAGGAATAGTATGTTTATTAATTAGGATTAGATTTGGTTGTTAAAAAAAATCCAAATAACAGTAGTTCAGTCAGGTAGAGATTGATTTTTCTTTTTTTTTTTTAAGCTACATGAGATATATATTTTTTTCATATTTATTTATTATTTATTTTGGCTGCACTGGGTCTTAGTTGCGGCACATGGGATCTTTAGTTGTGGCATGCAGACTCTTAGTTGTGGCATGCATGCGGGATCTAGTTCCCCGACCAGGGATCGAACCTGGGCCCCCTGCATTGGGAGCCCGGAGTCTTACCCACTGGACCACCAGGGAAGTCCCAGATAGATTTTTCTTTTGGATTAAAATAGTCCAGAGGGAAGGGCAGCCCAACATTAGTGTGGTTGCTTCATAGCTGTCAGGGATGGGTTCTTCTAATTTTGCTCCATCCATCTTGGTACTATCTTAAATCTTCAAGGTATCTGATGGTTCTAGATGGCTTCTGGAGCTTCGGTCATCTCAAAGGGGCATACCTCCAACTTGAGCCGGCTCCCTTATTTTTTTTTTTTTTTTTTTTTTGAGTCAGCTCCCTTGAAGGAACTTTCCTAGAACCACCCTATCCAACAATTTCTGCTTCCATCTCACTGGTCGTTCCTATTATCGAGGGAGACTGGAAAGTTATAACTGGGCGAGTTGCTATTCACAATAATTAGAAATTTTGTTGTTAAGAAAGAAGGAGGGAATGGATATTGAGCAGGTAACCAACAGATCTGCCACACCTGTTTTGAAGAGTATAATTTTTATATTAGGAAAATCAAATTTTAGTCACATCGAAAACTATTATATAGGATATAAAATTTTAAAGATCTCCAAACTACAATCTACCATGTGTCTGATTAATAAAAGCAATAAATCTCTATGGTACTGTTCTGCTTTGGATTTCTCAGTAGAACTCATTGGGAACAGCTGTTAGGTTTTATATATTTTAAATGAACTGAAGAAGGAGTTCTTCAAAACAACAGGAGAAAAAAGATAAATTAAACTCGGTTTCCTTTTGGAGATAGGGAGAATCAAAACAACCACAAGGACAATTCAGTGGATATTTATGGAGCTAGCAGGAGCAGAGTATACTATATGAAATGGTATGAGACAGGAATGAGCCTATTAAACACTAAGAAAGAAGTTGTTTAGTATTTAGATGGAATATGATAGACTATTGCAGCACATGAAATAAACACATATCATAGCAATGAATCATACCGATTCCAGATATACAAGACCTGTGATAGAGAGAAGGATGGGCACATTGGGTTAAAGTTCTAAGTATTAGACATTGTCTTAATCCAGTTGGGCTGCTGTAACAAAATACTACAGACTGAGTGGCTTATAAACACAGAAATTTATTTCTCACAGTTCCAGAGGCTGGAAGTCCAAGATCATGATACCAGCATGGTCAGGTTCTGGTGAAGGCCCTCGTCTGGGTTGCAGACTGCTGACTTCCTACTGTGTCCTCACATGGCTGAAGGGGCTAGGGAGCTCTGTGGGGTCTCTTTTTTAAGGGCATTAATCCCATTCATGAAGGCCCTGCCCTCATGATCTCACCTCCCAAAGGCCCACACCTCTTAAAACCATCACACTGGGCATTAGGTTTTCAACACGCGAATTTTGGAGGGACACAAACATTCAGATTACAGTAGATATAATTACCTCTGCCTGTACCCTATCTGTACAAATAAAATGCGAAGATGGAGAGAATTTTGTTGTCTAAAAAACTTACAGGCAGGAGCAAGCAGTAATCTGCAGCGTGTACAACTGTAGACCGTGGTGTACATAAGTGTATTAAGATGGAAGTGTTCTCACTCTGTAAGACCAGATTTTTAAAAGTTCTGTAGTCTCATTCATACCCACAGTTCACATGGTGCCATTTAGCACGTATTTATTGAGTGCCTCATATTTACAATACACTTTAAGGAGGAAATTCATTCACAAGTTGCCACGTAGGTGAGAAAGTCTAGATTTTGGCTTCTTATAACTATGAATTTCAAATCTGGGGAAAACCCAGCCTTGTATTTTTATTCCTTTTCCTTTCATAATTACTTATCAGTAACCAAACCCAGTCTGTTGACTTTGCTCCAACTGTTAGGAAACAGGAAACTACAGAGACTCCCTATGAGAAAAGGACCAGGCTGTATCCTCTGTGACCTCAGCCCTTCAGTCTGAGCTTTCCTCAGTGCAACAGTTGGAAACAGTTCCATCTCCTTGTGGCTTTGGTAGTAAGCATAGGGAGTGCAAATGAAACCAGCTAATGCAACAAGGTGTGTTAGCCTGGCCTTTGAGCTCATGAGCCATCTTTTGAACCTTTTATGCTAGTGCGCTTTTGGGCATCCTTGGGGGAGAATAGTTTACGCTCCGATCCAGCAGTGGATCAGGGACCATTCTCTGTCTTACATAGCAGTGGAAATGCCTTTGTCACTCTGGTATTAAATAACTGCTTATTTGAACATATTGTGCAATGGCTTAGCCTTTCCCACACATTACTAGTTCCCTTTGAAGCTGTTGTGCTCAGTTTGAGTTCTCCAGTAGGGACTATGAAAGAAAACAAAAATCTCACAAATTATATTTCCTTTTTATCTACTTAGTGCTGTTGCAGCTATCTCATATTTTGGTTTTTGTGTCCCTCACTCTGCACCCTATTTTCCCTCTGCTTTCAGGTGAAGGTCTCCCACAGGTGTATTACTTTGGACCATGTGGGAAATACAATGCCATGGTGCTGGAGCTTCTTGGCCCTAGCTTGGAGGACTTGTTTGACCTCTGTGACCGAACTTTTACTTTGAAGACTGTGTTAATGATAGCCATTCAGTTGGTAAGTTGGCATTGCCATTCTGCAGAAGGATAGGCGGGGCGGGTCTCCCAGCCACATCCTTGTGTCCCTGTTGGTGATTTACCAGCTGTAGTGACACCTAGTGAATGCACACTTACCGGCTTGGTGGCATTCTAGGAAGCTGGCTGGGGCAAAAAGGGTTAATCCAGAGAAGTTGCACTGCATTTGCCGTTTGCTCTATTTTAAGAATTTGCACCTTGGAGCAATACTCTGATCTTGACTGAAGTGGAAATTTATTTAGAGAGAAAGAGGATGATTAGGAAAAATTGTACAAATGCAAGTAACTTCTTTGTTGTTTTATTTATAGGTTTTAAACACATGACTGTAAAATTTTGTCATGTCCTCCCTCTCTCCTTACCATTGCATCCAAGAAAAGATTGGAGATGTAACCCACTGCCCTAAAATCAGATTCCAAAGTTGTGTGACCAAGAACCTGCCTTAGTTCTCTTGCCTCTACTTCTCACAGAGACTGAGACAGCTGAAGAGGCAGCTTTCTCAGCTCCTACCAAATTACACACCAGTACCAGTTTAAGGAACAGTTAAGACAGTTCCTTTGAGAACTTTGTCATCCCCTAAGCAGAAGGATGTCTTTATTGGTCTGAAATGGTGATGGTCTCACCCACTTTAAAGACTTGGAAATGTTAGAAAATTGATCTTGACTTTTGAGTCAAAAATTCAATTGCTCAAGCTTCCCTTTCTATACTAAGTAGAAAAGCTTTGAAGATAGAAATGAACTTAATGAAATTTGAATAATTTTATGATTATTATTTTGGGCTATGTTTACTTTCTCATAAAACCTATACTCCTACCTCTGCTGTTAGTTAGCTCTGTGATATCAGTCCAGTATTAACTTCTCTGGGCCTCACTTCCCTTATTTATGCAACAAAAGAGACAGAGTATAGGAAGGTGTGGGCAGGAGGTGAATGTGGCAGTGGCACCTGTCTTCAAAGGCCACCAACATATTCTGATTTCCTGCCTGGGAGTAATTCTTGCCTCTCAAATGCTTACTTTCTGAAGTAACATAAAAACACTAACTCTATTCATCATTTGAAAATTGTTGCATAATGAAGTAAAACTGTGTATTATCATTTTAGATGAACTGTACTATCCTTCTCTCTTTTTTTTTTTTTTTAATTTTTATTTATTTGGCTGCGCAGGGTCTTAGTTGTGGCAGGCGGGCTCCTTAGTTGTGGCATGCGAACTCTTAGTTGAGGCATGCATGTGGGATCTAGTTCCCTGACCAGGGATTGAACCCAGGCCCCCTGCATTGGGAGCATGGAGTCTTAACCGCTGCACCACCAATGAAGTCCCTATCCTTCTCTCTTTTATCTTGATATTTGTCATATATGTATTTGTATCAGAAAATATATTCTGGTTTGCAAGAGTAAAGTGGCTCTGGGTGGTGAAGAAATGAGTTTTCTTTTAATTTCAAAGCTTTGGGCTGATAAAAGAAAACGTTTTGATGTATTTTTACAGTAAACTTCTTTAGAGTAGTATTTCTATCATTGTTTTTCTCTCTTTTAGCTTTCCCGAATGGAATACGTGCACTCAAAGAATCTCATTTACCGAGATGTCAAGCCAGAGAACTTCCTGATTGGCCGACAAGGCAATAAGAAAGAGCATGTTATACACATTATAGACTTTGGACTGGCCAAGGAATACATTGACCCTGAAACCAAAAAGCATATACCTTATAGGGAGCACAAAAGTTTAACTGGAACTGCAAGATACATGTCCATCAACACGCATCTTGGCAAAGGTGTGTTTATTTTCAGCTCCATGAAAGGGGCAGGTTGTTAAAACACCTTTTTATTCCCAAAACACTTTTGTACCCATTGTGCATTACAACTTGTGATTCTTATTGCTTCACAGGGTAAGTGATTTTTGTACTTGAGAAATTAAGATGGTAAGTTAGTGACTTGCCTAAGTATCCTGTTGACAACTTAAGGATTTTTCATTCTTTGTTTCCAAATGCTTAGTTTCTCAGAGTGTGGTACTTGAATTATTGAATTAAGGTGATAACATTTTAGTAAGTTTAGTGATGAGTTTGATATTTACATACAAGTGGCCCCATATATGACCTGAAAAGGACATCAGGCTGATATCTGCTTTGAGGAAGAGTGCCTCACTAAAACATGGACTAGCCTTCTGTTCTCTGTGCATAGTTTCGTGACTCATTTTTCAGGGAAAAGCCTGTGTCTTATTCAGTGAAAATATATTTGCTTTTCCATGAGTCTTGAATTTTACTCAGGATAGACAATTTGCATAAATATTGCTAAAAGCTGTAGTCTCACTTGTTAGAGGGACTAGTCCAGGGGAGAGTATTTGCGAGGGAAGCCTAAGGAACAGTGAGAAGGCCCAGTAGGTAGGGCCCTGGGCCCTTGCCAGCTTCTCCAGGAAAGCTTCCCTTTTTATCTGTTTTATATATTGGGCTTTCATGGAAGATTCTATTTGAAGAAAAGGTTCTAAGGTGATTGAAAAGATTTGTTCGAAAATCACCACCCTAGAGAGTAGACATATAAACAGAATATTAGACTCCTAGACGTAGCTAATTATGTAAGGTATTTAAATATTAACAAACAGTTTACACAATAAGTATTTTACACAATAGTACATTAAAGCTAATGTAAATAGCTATAAAGTTGCCTCATCGAGTAAACTGCTCAGATATTCAGATGAGGATTCTAGTATTAGTGAAGAGTAAAAATGACATTACAAAGTGGTATGATACAACCCGAGTTGAAATGAATGCTGTCAGGATTTTTTCGGTAACCACATGGGTATTGTCACTTAACTAAACATAATAGTTTAAAATTAGGCTGGAAGGTTCTCTGGCACTTATTACTGGTGTCACTTTGGACAAGTTACTTAATCTCCCTGAAACTTACCTGTAAAAATAGAGTAATATTTCACAAGGATGTTTTGCAGGTTGAATGGGTAATAATATATGTAACATGGGTCTCTTGCATAGTGCTCAGAATTCCCTTCTTCCTTCCTTTTTACAAGGAGATAGAGTGTGTGGTACATAGTAAAGTCATGATTGTTTGGTTTAACTGACAGAGTCTAGAAGTTGTTCTAATGCCTGCCTCCTGGGCTCAGCATTTGTGTTCTGATTTTATTATTCTTGTCAGGAAAGGCAAGAGCAGACAAAAGATGCATATCCGTGTTGTTTGTATAAGGTACAGTGTAATAGTTAAGAAAAAGGGATGTAAATTCTGGCTTTTTCCCTTAAACCTATGTGGTCCAGTAACCTTCCTTCATCAGCATCAGTTATCTCATCTACCCTGAAAGACATATGGTAATAGTACCTTATACCATAGGGTTCTGTGAGATAATGCATATAAACTGTTTAGCATAGTGCTTGATGATAGTAAAGACTCTATAATGGTAGTTATCATTTATTCAACAAAATATGTTTTAAGCATCTACTGTCATCAGACTGGGTTCCTTTATCTCTTGATGTAGCCATTTCTGCTGGAACTTTTGAGTGTATCTCCATGCGTGGACTTCCTGAGTTCCAGAGTTTTCTTCATGTCAGATCCAACCTGTCACCGTATTTGTCTATAATGTCCCTATTACAGAGAATACATATAGGTGGTTGTCATATGCCCTTTAAACTCTGGCCATGGTCTCAAACCCAGAGAGGTTTCTGTAGGAACCCTAATCCTATTGGTTTTCAAATGTGTTGCATCCTTTATGTTGTAGTGAAGAAAAAGGGAAGTGTATCTTCAAATGACCTGGAAAGAATTGCCTATTAATTTTGTGAGGGCAGAAAACAAGGGAAGCAGCCCCCTAAACCTGATATTTACTACATTAGATTAGCCACCTTCCCACTGATTAAGTCTGCCCATTTTATATTCCTTAATGTTTGAAGTTAGGGTGAGGACACTGGGTCACCTGGCCCCTTTCCTTCAACAAAATATATTTGACCTAAAATCAGGGATGTGATGCAAGTAAACCAAGCACATCTTTCTGATTGGTTGAAAAGCAAGCCTTTATGGTATGGAAGAATTCTGTGTCCTCCTGGTCTCACTGGTATTGAAACCTTTCTTCTTTGAAAATGAAATATCCTGCATGAAAAAAACAAGGGAAATACTGAATTGAAATCCTGAATTGAATGAATGTGGAATGTTCAAAGAAATGTGGAAATAAAGCATGGCTCTGATTTTCACTCTCATTTTTTTTTGAAAGGCCTTTAATATTTAAATTATTGTAGATTATTTTAGAATTTTAGAAATGGAAAATGACTTTTCAGAGTATCTAAATCAACCACTTTTTTTTCAGATGAGGAAATCGAAGCCCAAAAGGTGACTTGGCCATGCTTAATTTGGCGTGGATTAATAAATTAATAGAAAGGACAGACCAAGACCTAGATAACCTGACTCAGGAACCATTATTTTTCCTGTTATCCCATATTCCACAGCTTTTTTTCGTGGTTTTAAGTATTTGAAAAGTTACTTTATTACTTATTCCAGTGAGTTTAAATGTGTTTATTATATTTTTTGGTTTTTGATTTTTTAAAAAATCTCATTTTATAACGGCTTTGCTGTGAAGAGAAGCTGGGCTTATTTCTGTAGGGCTGATCAGTCGTTGAAAATGTGGAGAGTTTCGCCCTCTAGTGCTCAACTGTCTAAAGTACAACCATTTGTCCCCTGAATTATTTATTACCAAGGGGCCTCCTTACAGGAAGTGGATATAAAAATGGAGAGGCGATGAGTAGGTGTGATATAGTGTGAGAACCTGCAGGGTGTGGTTTCTCTATCTGCCCTGCTTTGTGGGAGGCCTCAACTCACCCTGCTTGTTCTTTCTTTTTTGGTGTATCTTTAGGTTCTGTTAACAAAATCTGTTTTTGTCTGTTAACAAAATCTGTTTCTTTAAATTCTGTTAACAAAATCTCTTCTTGTTTTCAGTTACATATGAAATTTATTGCAAACTTCAGGCAAGCCTTGTAGTCAAAAGCTTCTGATGGCCTTGCTGTTTTGCTTCGTTCTTTTTAAGATTATTTCAGTTGCTGTGTATCAGCTCAACGTCATGTTATTTATGTCTCTTGTCAGGGTGCCGCCCCTTCCGTTAGTGACCTCACTTCCAAAAACCTCCTTCAAAGTACAATTTAGAAAGTTGCCTTTTCTTTCTTCATCTGCCCTGTAGAGTACTACGCACTCTTTTTCATGCAAATTTCCTGTAATTGGAGGCGGCAGTTAAACGTGTTGCGCTTTTATAGTTTGGATTACCTGAGTACCTTTCCCTGCTTCCCTGACTCTGTTAGGTTTTACTTTCTGCACAAAGAAGACAAAACCAAGTTTAAGATAGCCCCTTATTCTTGCATCTGTCATTTCTTTTGATAAAGCCCAGAACTCGATTCTGAAAAATAAACACATGAATTGTCTGAGATAAATTGTAATTGGCAATTAAAAATGGAAGAATGTACTACTTCTATTGTCTGACAGTCAAAGAATGTATAAGATGTTTTCTGAGATGTAGTTAACAATTTTTTATTAACGATTCTGCAGTTCTTTACCATCCTTATCTTCCCAATTTAAAGAAAAGAGAGAAAAATCCAGCAACTTGTTTTACATGATAAGCTCTCTGAATGCAGGGATACTGTTTTATGTGCCCACAAAGGGCACCTTAGTAATAAACTTTAAATTTTTCTTAAGGTGGCTATGGGACACGGTACAAATGGAATGGAGCTGAGGATTGTGCCCTGATGTTTGCTTACATTAAACTAAATTTTAAGCGTTAATTTTTATGATGAATAAAAAGCACTAAGGGTGTATGCTAGGCATTCTGCAGCTTGTGTCTTTGCGGGCCGAGCCAGAATGGACTCTCTTAACAGCCTCAGCTACTCAATCTGCTGCTCACTTTTCGTGATGGTACCCAGAGAGTAATTGTAGCCCATGTACTAGAAATAACATTTTGTTTAAATTATCTTACTTTCAGGAAGGTGACGGCATAGAGTGAAGGGTGGTTACTCACCAGTTAGTGATTTGGACTTGATTTTAGTTTAGGATTTGCTCTTTTCACTTGATATTTACTCGCCAGTAGCAGATCTAGGCAAAGGAAGTACACGTTGTTTTTGGTTTTGATCTAAAATACTATCCCTGATTTAGATATACAAAGAATTAGTAAGCAGAGCCTTTCCAGAGCAGACGGGTTTCTGAAGGGATTACTTGGTTTTGAACCCCTTTCTGATTTAATAACTGCAAACATAACGTGTCATCTGTCTTCCTTTTTAGAGCAAAGTCGGCGGGATGATTTGGAAGCCCTAGGCCATATGTTCATGTATTTCCTTCGAGGCAGCCTGCCCTGGCAAGGACTCAAGGTATCCTTGGAAGTGCTCAGTGGAGGGCTTTGTTTAAATACTCAGTTGATAATGAAGGGGTTGCTGACTTGATGTCTGTAGGAAGCACAAAAGGGAAGATTGGCTACAGGGATGACAGGCAGGAACGACATTAGTCTATAATGTAAATGCTCACCTGGGCTTTGGAAGCTCTGTTTTGCCCACGTTTGTCTTCTTCCCCTTCTGATCCTTCTTCCTTATTTTCGAGTTTTCCATAATCTCTTCCCTCATTCCCTCCCAGCCTTGGCAGTGCTGCTTTTCTCTCTGTGTCAGTATTCCTCCTTCACTAACATTATGTAGCAGGCATATTGTTCCCAGTGTGTTGGGGAATTTCTGGAACAAATTGATGATAGCAGCTGCTACACCTTTTACCAGCAAGGCCAGCAGGACTAGGTGTGCCCCTAAGGGGAACTGGGAAATACTTGTGCTTCCTATATAGGCTAAGGACCCACCTGAACTAAAACGAAAATCCAGGTTTAACATTGCTGTTCAAGTGTTTAATTGAATAAATGCCTATGCATAAAATAGCTGTTCCTTGTGAAATGTGTAGTTTAAATAGCCTTCCTTAGGTAAGTGTCAATACAGTGCATTTGTGTCGAAGTTAACTATTAGTTATAGTTACAACCATTGTAATGATTACTCTGTGCCTCTGGCGGTTAGACTAGGAAATGGTGAGCTTCTAACCCATTCTAAGTCCCATTAGATAGTTAAATGCAAGACATTTTTGAGTTGTGATTTATTTCAACATGTTAGTATGGAAGGAAACGTAATTGGTAGCTTTGGGTACTACTACACCCCCTCCCTCCCGAAGGGCAGAATGATTCGTTTTGCTGTGCTTTCTTGGACATTGTCCTGAAAAGTGAGGCTTTTATCCCTTCCCTTTGGGAAGATTTTATTTCTTTCCCGTTAAATTCCTCTCCTAACATCTCCTCCATGGTCTTCTCCTAGTCACATATACCTTCTCATTGATACTGACAGCTGTCAAATAGAGTTTCACATCCTGTTTACTCATCATACAGCCAAATAATGCATTTGTATATTACTAATTGCTTGAAACTTTCTCATGATTCATGAATCCTTTTAGTGGTAGTTGTAGATTTAAACCTCCTCCAGTATACTTCAAAACATAATTGCTTAAAGCCAGGTGCTGCAGGCTAGACAGAGCCTCATGAGAATCCCTTGAGACCACATTATTGGTCCAAGCTCCAGGAGCCCTCTGTCTACAGTCTTGAGCAAACCAGACTTGGCTACTTTGAGCCACTGACATATAGCAGACCTGTCTGTTAGCCATGCCTGTATCATAGTTAACATTTTTCCCTCTGGAAGCACATTGTGGAAAGGCAGTTGTTTTTTGTTTTTGTTTTTGTTTTAATTTAATTTTATATATTTATTTTTTATACAGCAGTTTCTTAGAAAGGCAGTTTTTTTACTTCTTGTTCTTTTTCTATTCAGCTTCACAATATATATATTGTGGAGCCATCTGTCTGTTTGCCCCCATTTGGATTAGCAGTGTTTTTAATCTTATCTAGAGCTAATCTAAGAATGAGAAGGTTGAATAACTTTTGAACCCTAGTGCCCATGGGTCATTACTAAGCTGTTATAATTTTGAATTTATTTTCTTATCTTAGCCTCTCATCTCATTACATTTGGTGGTGTTTATCTGAGACTACTAAATGTATTTGCAAGTAAAACTTCCCAGAACAGATGTTTTGTACATATCTAAATATATCATCTCTACTACATTTCTTGTTTGTTAGTATTAGAAAAAAATTGAGACTGTCTAACAAATCCTGCCAGTTTGAGTGAAACAGTCATTATGTCCTGAAACATATTGGACCTCCCATACTTAACACCTCTTTCCAACTAACTTTCTCTCTTTCTTCTCTACAGGCTGATACATTAAAAGAAAGATATCAAAAAATTGGTGACACCAAAAGGAATACTCCCATTGAAGTTCTCTGTGAAAACTTTCCAGGTAGGATGCTGAAAGGACACTCCAGCCAGTGTGACTGAAGCTTTGAAGGAGGTGGAGACCATATCTTAGTATTTCTAGATACTCTCCAGAAAATTTACGTTTCCTTTTGTTGTTATTTAAATCAAGATAGGTTTTATCACTTTGATTTGGTCCATAAAGAAAACATCAGTGTCAAATAGTCTGCACAGATATTCCTTGCCTGGCCCAAAGCTTCTCCCCATGAGAAGCATTCAGCTAATGAGCATGGCCTTTAACCTCTTTCCTAACAGAGGAGATGGCAACCTACCTGCGATATGTCAGGCGATTAGACTTCTTTGAAAAACCTGACTATGAGTATTTACGGACGCTCTTCACAGACCTCTTTGAAAGGAAAGGCTACGCCTTTGACTACGCCTATGATTGGGTCGGGAGGCCTATTGTAAGTATCTTCTTTTTAACCTCCTCACCTCAGACCAGCACTGTCTCACCCCTTGCCAGACTTTCTGCTTAAATCTATGGGGAAAAAAACCCACAACATTCCTTTGACTGTAGACGTTCCATTTGCCAGTCTTTTCAAGGTGATGCCAGGGGTCACTCTCACTAGAGTAATAAAGGAGTTACTCTTACTAACTGTGTTTTTAAGATTATGACCACTGTGTCCTAAGATATCAGAATTTAAGTCAGTTTTTAAGAAGTTTTCTTGAATGATCCAGGAGCTGGTGCTACATAAGCTGTTAAGGGACTTGATTTCCGTCGGGTGGAGCCCAGCACCAGAGGAGACTTCTGAATTTGCTCTTCTGGCCTTGGGTTCACAGGGCCTTAGAGCATACTAACAGTCATCACTGTAGGATGTTATTTTTCTTTTCGAAGGCAAGCTACTCTCCAATGAACTATTGAGGACCAAACTGTCTCCCTTTTGCAGATAAGCAAACTGAAAAGGCAAGAAGACTTGAAACTGGCCTTGGTGTAATAATAACAGTAATAATAATTACTACTGTTCTGTTAGAATTAGAATTAGAATGATGCTGTCCTTCGCGGAGACATTAAGTTGAACCTGTTTTCCCCATTTGACTTTTTGTTATATATTTTTCCAGCCTACTCCAGTAGGGTCAGTTCATGTAGATTCTGGTGCATCTGCAATAACTCGAGAAAGCCACACACACAGGGATCGGCCATCACAACAGCCTCTACGAAACCAGGTATGTGTTGGACCTTCATTGTTTCAGAAATCTCCCTTCTTCATGGCTAATATTAAAATCCAAATTCTTCAGCTTCTCCACTTAAGCGTATGTACTGAAATTAAAGACAAAGGGCTTAGCGTTACTCACTGTTGTGGTGTGGCATCCCAGCATCCCTCAGGGTTGTGTAATAGCACTGAGATGTGGCCAGGTGTCTTACATGAAGCATCCACTCTAGAGAAGCTGGGCCTGTCAAAATCTGTTGGCTGAAAGGGACAGTCTGCCACAGGCCCAAAGACACACTGGATGGACAGGGTAGCCCACTTTGGGTCTCATCTGCAGTCCAGAGTAGAGCTCTCACCCATGCTGGTTTTTCCTTGCTGATTAAGAAGGGTGGGTAATTTGGACTTCCAGCTGACGTAGGCATGAACTGGCATCTCCACCCCACCTCTGTCCCTATATCCAGGTTAACTTTATAGCTGGCCAGGATCTGGACCTGTAGTGAAGATTCAGCTTTGCTTTAGGCCATTCCAGAGAAAGCCGTGTCATCCATCCTTCAGTGTTCATGGTTTGGGAAACTAGTGGTTTGGATGAGAGGCTTCTCTCAGCCTGAAGACAGAGGAGGCAAACACCACCCCCGCCCCTGCCAAAAAAAAAAAAAAAAGCAACAAATTTGACAACGTTTAAAGAAAGGGGTAACTGATTGGGAAGTAAATATGACAGTTTTAATCCTTATTACCCTATATATTGCTGAGAGGAAAATGAGTACCTCAATGGATAAAGAAGCAAAGAATAATAGACAGATAACACACACACACACATAATCATATCAAATTAGCTTGTTCCCCCTCATCCCTGACCTCACTGTTTTATATTCACAGACATTTTTACAATAAAAGGCAAAAAACACTTATCTCACAGATGTACATGTGAAAGTACATAGGTTAAAAATAGAATATAGAATCCAGGTGCCCCCTGTAAAACAAAAACAAACAAAAAAGTAGTATATTTAGGTATACACACACACATACAGTAAAGTATGTACACAAATATAGATAGACTCACCAGTGAGTACGTACTTTTGGCATGTATGTGTGGCACGTTGGGTAAGAAAAAAATGTGTGAAGGAAGGAAATCTGTGTATTAGAGAGTAGACAAAAGAGAGAGTAAGTAGGCAAAAAGATGGGGTTTAGCAAACTATGACCCCTAATTGGGTCCAGAGTTACATACTTTAATCAGAGTACTTGGCTAATGATTCTATTTTGACTGACTTGTGATTTGACAGCAGAGTACTGTTGACTTCTGCTGTCGTTCTCCCCTACCCCCCTTTTAAAAAGTGTAGAGTGCACAGTTCAAATGACATTCTCATGCATTGCTCTTGACTTTGCAAATTGTTACAAATTCTCTAGAAAGTAATTTGATAAAGTTACAATCCTCTCTGATAGAATAATTTTACTTCTTGGAATCATAATAAAACAATCACAATAAAACAATCCAAGATACAGATTTACTTATGTGCATTAAACTGTCACAGTGCCATTTCTAGCAAAGTTTTAGAAATGATCCACCTATCCAGTTATAAGGGAATGGTTATGGATCCGCTCAAATCTTTTATCAAATAAACTAGGTTATAATAAAATGAATTGTAACGCATTTATTCAGTGGAATATTATCTAGCCACTTAAAATAATATTTAGGAAAACTTGTAGCAACCTGAAAATGTTTATGGTTGTATAGTAAAGAAATCACAATACAAAATTAGAAATACCTCATGATTTTCCTGAAGGGGAAGGGAAAATGAGAAAGTCAATGGGAGGAGATAATGCCAAAATATTAACAGAAGTAGTGTTGGAAGTTGTAGTATTGTGGGTAATATTTTTCCAAACTATTTTATAATGGAGTTATGTTACCTTATAATGAAATATACATTTAAATAGTAAAGGTATGAAAGAAATAAAAAAATAACTTAAGTAGTCAGTGAAATCATAACATACCTGCCCATCATAAATATTGACTATTTATTCAAATAATTCAATATTTATTTGAATAAATATTCAAATATTTTTAGAATATTTGAAAACTAAAATATGTGTTTCCTTTAGTTTCCCTTGTCTTTTCTGCTTCAGTGAATTCATAATCAATGTTGCTGTGTTGAATGAATTTTAAAGGTATGGGGAAAGTGATGGTTGAAAACCTAGATTTCCAGGGTGGAAAATGAGGTCATACCTAGTATCTGAGTAAAAGTACAGTGAATTTCAGTGTACTTTCAAGTGAAAAGTCATTAAACCCGGGTATGTAATTAGGAAATCTCATCTACAAAGCAGTAAGCTTCTCTTTGAAGAGTTGAGTCTTGAAAGCGTGTTTGATTTTTTTTTTTTTCTTTTAGGGTTTTTAGTATCCTATGGCTGCTAAGGGATTGAAATTCCCCACATCAGTGCATATTTTATACCTCCTTTCCAGCAGGATTCTGAATTCTAACTGGGTAGAATTCTTTCTGCACTGTGCACTGTGGGTAAATGGATTTCTAGTGTCTTTTCAGCCTTTACACTGTGTCTTAGTCTGTGGTCTCATTGCTTTGGTTCCATCTTCAGGGTTTTTTCCTTATGCTTTTTTTTTTTTTTTTTTAAGATTAATTCTTTACAAGTTTTGAGATCAGCCAAAGAAGAAACTAAAATCTCTCCTTGAGAGAGATTGAAAGGTATTAAGTTTAGGGACAGCTAACCTTTCTTCAGCAATTTTGACTCGGTAAATCTAGCTAAGGACTTGCTACGTGAAAGTATGTCCTGGAGATACCAAGATAAGTAGGGAGTCCTTGTCCTCAAAGAACTGACAAGCAGATAAGCCAGGTAGCCAGATAACTTAATAACACAAGGCAGAACAGATAAGCAAATCACAATCTTTAGGGATTGGAAGGAGACTTTTCATCTAATCTGAGCATGACAAAGAATTTCATGAAAGAAGCTGCATTTGAAATGCTCTTGGAAGAATTGGGTGGAAATGAAAGAGACAGTCCAAGCAAAAAGGAAATATGAGCAACAACAAATTATCTAGTTCCATTTTGCTAAAATATATTCTGTGAATAAAGGAGACAAGGCTAGGGAAATAGGTTGGAGCCGTTCAATAAAGCTCCTGAAATGCTGGGCTACTGGAGAGTTAGTACTTAATTTCAGTAGGGAATAGGTACTAAAGGTATTTGAACAGAGGGGTGATAAGATCAAAACTTTGCTTTAGAAATCTTTCAGCATAGACGGTGGTAATAGCCTGGCAGCCAGCATGGAGACCAATAAGACAGTGAGTTCCCTTGAGAGGTAAAGGGGGTGCATATGGACTGTAGTGGTGAGAATGAAATAAAATTGAAAAATGATATAGGGATATAATCTATCAGAATTGGGAGCTCACATGTACGGCAGGGTTGAGGGAGAAGGATGGGTCAAAGCTGTTGCTGTGCGCTTCAGCTGAAGATGGCTGGCAAGCAGAGGATGGCTCTCAAAAGAAAACCTGAGAGATCTTTGGAGATGACATTGACGATAATGCTTGAAGCGCCTACTTATTCTGAGTAAATCTGCCCATCAATTGTGTGATAGAGGAGTGAGCCTGGGATTAACAGTCTTTGTTTAGTTATATACTTAGAGTAGGAGGAGAAGGATGAGGAGCTCAGAACTTGGTTTTAGCTGATCCCAAGCCTTAGGCTGCAGGACACTTAAGCTTTTGGGGGCCTCAGCTTCCACAAATGTAAGCCTTGTAAGGGCAGAGATTTTTGTTGTTTTGTTCACTGCTGTATCCCTAACCCCTGAAAGAATGTCTGGAATAGTAGGCACTCAGTAAATAATAGTTTGAATGATGAATGAATGAATCTGTCAAATGAGGAGTTTAGATGAAATCAGATATTTGTTTAAAATATAGATTTTTATTTAACCTTCCAAGAAAAGTAAATTTTAAACTTTTCTTCCTACTTGTTTTTTCTATTTCCACAAAGAGCCTTCCTGCCTTGTTTGGCAGCCAGAGTAGGGCTAGATTGCCTGCTCAAGGGGAAGGGTTTGAAAAAACACAGCAGGCTCTTGCTGCAAAGCAAGTTCAGGAGATTGTATTAGTTCTCCTCCATCACGGTGGGATTTTTCAGGGAAAATTTGCTTTGCTGGTCGACTGACCAGCATACTGAATTGAATACTGCATTGAATTGAGTATCATTTGGTTCCTAGATACAGTACTAGAGCCCAAACATGGTGGCCAGAGAACTGCATTTAAACTCACCTATATTGAATCTGTCTGGTATATTAATACCAGGTGCTTAAGAACAATTTCTTTGAACATTAATTTACCCAGCTAGAGAACTGTAATTCAGTCATGAGTTTGGGTAGAATAAATGTTCCTAAAAGCTAGATCCACTCAAAAGGATCCCAACGGGTTAGTCTTTTCTGTCATTTTACCCTTGGTATTTGTCCTTTCCCACTTCCAAAGATGGTCAATCTTGCCATGACTCAGGTTCCTCTTAAGGAATTCTGCATTACCATTCATCAGGAAGACGATGAAAACTTTACTAGTTCTTCCTGTTTCTACCCAGCAAAGCTTCCCTTGCATTCGCTGATCAAATTCGATCAGGAAGTAAGTCCTGCCACTATCCAGATAGCTCATATTAAAGTGCAGTACTGTCGAAGGTCTTACGCAGTGTGTTTGTTCGACATGCAACAAAATATATATAAATATAGCATATATAAATATAGCAAAATATATAAAAATTTATATATATATAAATATAGCATATATAAATATAGCAAAATATAAAAATTTATATATATATATAAATATAGCATATATAAATATAGCAAAATATATAAAAATTTGTATATATATATAAATATAGCATATTGCATTGATTAGCGTGTGCATGCAGCAGCACACTTCCTTTCAGAACCTCTAGCTTGTGACAGTCCTTACTCAGGTAGATGCTACACAAATATATACTACTGTGGTTCAGCAGTTTTGTTAGTTTCTCTTTTCTCCCATAGACCCCTTTTATTTGGTAGATTTTCTGTGGGCGTTTGAAGAAGGGGTACTTGGCCTAAAAGGTTAGGGAGAACAGATCTGTTTTGAGGTTGGAAAGAGTCATATTGGTGATCGAGAATTATTAAATTCTACCAGACATGGTATCCTACCCCTGATAATATTGAATCCTCAAGTATTACTTATTCATTTTTATAGGACCAGCATATGTTTAAGGGAAAGAATGTCATATTGAGTTCTGAAGAAGATATGCCCCAGTAAAAGAGTAGTTCAGATTTATTCTGTTTGTGTCTAGACTCCAAGGGATTAGATTTAAGTCCAGTAGCCTTAAAAAAAAAAAAAAAGAAAAGCTGATCAATTCTCCATTCCCTTCCTTTTACAGAGTACTTCTTTGTTTTCAGCGAGGTTCAGAGTTCGCTAGTTTAAGGAGCAGATGAGTTTGCTCAGCGATCACTTGCCTACTTCTGACCCGTGTGTGATTTCCTGACTTGCTGCCTGCTGTCTAGCAGGAGCTCAGGTGTGGAGATTGCACACTCACCCTGCCCCGCTCCAGCACAGAGCTCAGTGCAGAATGAGCTGTCCCTCCTCATTTCTGGGACCTTAATTCCAAGGGGGATATTGCAATAAGCAAGTGCAAAACTGAAGTACAATCCTTTTCTTAGCTGCTCCCACTCTGTGACCTAGTCTTTACTGCTCACCTCTGCTCCTAATTCTCTATTCCATATTAAAAGTTTTCTTCTGTCTGTATGCATTGTTCAGTATTTTGTATATCAGCATATACCCTGTGTTCTGAGGCACCTCCTTGTAGGAGGATGATTCCAGAGTAATCTTACCTAGATAAATCATCATTCCATAGAGGAGGTGTCTTATGCCATTTTGAGGAAGAATAGGGCAAGATTTGAGTAGAGAATTTCAAACCTCTAGGATGGTTCCTGTGATTTTTTTTCAGAGCTTCACAGAATTGATGCTGCTGTCTCTGTGGGCCTATATAGTATTGGGCTTGGAAATAATCCTTCCAGGTTCTTATCAGTGATTTTCAAATATCGCTGATATTTGATCAAGTCTGTAGAAAACAGGAACTCACTATTGGTACACCTGACAGACTGCATGTAACAATCCCTGTCTGGCAGAGGAAAATTGGTTCTATTTCATGAGCTTAATGGAGAAGTTTTTGATTTTGTTAAAGTATACACTTTAATAACTTTACCAACTTTTTTTCATTTCATACCTGAGGTCTAACACATAATATAGTATACTTAATATACTATATTAAAATTTTGTTTAATCTTGGAAGTGTGGTAAGACAGAATGTAATCGAGTGTATTTATTACTAACCTTTTGGTATTATTCAGTCTCTATTCTTGTTAATTACAGTTGAAGACTGTAATTATATAATGAGGCCTAGAAGACTGACATGAGAGGCCAAAATGTTCTGTATAGACGGCAACTTTTAAAATATTCTAAGAGCCATGAAGTAAAATGGATAAAATCCATTTTATAGATGCAATCAAAATTAATTTTTCAAAATAACTTTACATAAAGAGTAGGATTTGGTGATTTGTTTGTTACAACAGGAGGAAGATATTTGCCTGCCTTCTGCTTCAGAAAAGTAGCTTGATCTCCAATAAAAATTTGAGATAATTTTCAAGCCATAGATGGAAGTGGTTATCTGAGGTGTTTTCAGACTGTATTTTCTTGCCCTCCTGTTAGTGTCGTTCTCCCCATTGTCTGTCTGTGAATCGCTGCCAAATGATTGCTGGGAGAGACTTGCTTCCTCTGCCCTAGGCACATGTGGTGGTTTTGACTTTTTACACTAGGCTTCTATGTTTTCCCTTAACTATTTTTTGTAGCTTTGCCTTTGATTTATGTTCTGCTAGGTTGCTGCTTTTTTTATTTCCACGTTCACCTACTAGATAGTAAACTAAGCATTTCCACGCAGGTGATGCAATCACAACTGAAGATTTTAAAGCATTATCCCAAGGAGTTCCCACTACTTGAGATTCCTGCTCCTGCCTTTGGGGATTTACACACTTCATTTGGACCTTTGCCTTTCAAGTAATGCAGAGAGATTGGTTTTGTTGAATGACTCTTCTACCCATGGACGCTCCTGATTGCTTTTTAGATAGACAACGTTGCATGAATGATTTTTAAGAATGAAGGGTTTACATGCCGATCTCCTCTGCTGGTTTGCTTGGTATAACTGGCTCCTGTGCTGATTATGCCTAATCATAACCTCTGTGTATACAGCATTGCCTAGAGTACCTTTCAGGAACAGGTAGACTAGCAGAATTCTGTAGTTGTGAACATTCCTTGGTTTCATTTAGTTTCTAGGCACTCAGTTGCTTTCTAAAACTGGCAGATGAACACTTCTACTACATCAACCTCTAGATACCAGTCCAGGCCCTTAAATTCCAGAAAAGAATAGCCATAGAGTTTAGTATTATGGTGAAAGTAGTTCCCAAAGTAACAAACCAACAACCCCAGGTTCAGGTCTGTCCCTTGGTTTTGTTGCTTTCAGTGGATACAGAAGGCGTTGGAGAGCAGTAGAATGGTGCCATGTGTTCTTCACTTGTCACAGTGGAAGCATTTATGAAGCAATCTGGAATGCTAGCATTGTTTTTCTCTCCTCAGAAAATAAATAGAACATTGCTTTGAGGATGGAGATGGAGTGTAACTTCTGGGCCTTTGAAAAAATGTCTTGTTATTTTCATTTAGACAAAAATGTTAATTATTCCAACAAATTTCCTATTTAGCTAGAATGAATATAAACAAGTACACAGCCCAGGGAATCAGACAGTAGCATCAAGTCAGACTTCTGAGATGTATTTCAGTAAAACTAGAAATAATAGCTGATCCAGCTGTCCAGGGTTTTGTTAAGCTTGAAAGCATATGAGTGTTTTACATACGTATCATCTGCCCTAAAAACAAATGCAAAACAGAGAGTGTTCATGAGAGAAGTAATTGCACTGAACATGTATCATGGAACTCAAAACAGCACCAAATGACTTATAAATGTCTGGATATTTTTTAAGCATTTAAATTTTTTGAGAACAGACAATTCTATATAGTAGTTTAGGAGCTTAAACAGTCTACTTAAATACTACAAAAAACTCATAAAGTCCTAGAGAGAACTGAAGAGGCTATCACTAATAGATATTAGTTATAGATATTACTTATAATATTAGAAGAACAGATATATTCTCAAATCTCCAGTAGTGAGAATAAATGAGATTAAGTGCTCTGAGATATGGATATCTGTTTATAAAATAGTTATGATTATGTTATAAACCACAGTCTTATTTTGGAAAAATGAAATTTTTTGAACTTCTGAACTGAACTTCTGAACTTCTTGGCAGAATTAATTGGGGTGGGGAGATATTTTGAGTAGCTTTGATTCTCTCAAATGTGACTAGCAGTATAAAACTAAACTCCTCTTTTGTAAGAGTATATATAGCAAGCAAGTTAATATAGTTGCCTTCTTACAGAATATGCTCATTCCCTGAGGAATATCAGAAAACATGGTCAGGATCTTTTATAGTGCTGTTTCCCATGTCACCTCATATTCCATTACTTAAAGAAGATGAGTAAGTTGTAGCTGGTGTACGACGCTTTTTTTAAATGGGAAAAGCCTTTTTGATGATTTATAGATGAGCTTTAAACAACTCTTGTCAATGAGTTACAGAAGGGGGTGAGTGAAATGGAGCCTCAAATCACTACTACTTCGGTCTTCCTTTTCCTTTTTATAGAATACAACATTTATAGCTGTGAACATTTCTAATATTTATGGCATCCTTACTGGTTTTCGTGCAGAGCAGCGATATCACGTCCCAACCCCTGCTGCTGTTTATATCAGCAGCAGTTAAAATTTTACTTACTAATCCCTCATTGCTGCCTCTCCAACACCTCATTTTTCATTTTTGTAGAACCTTAGGACTGTTACAGCTGAGCATCATGATGCTAACACCTGCTCAGCCATCTGGCACAGGGGAAGCGGCACCTAAACAGATTCTTCAGAACAAATATCACATAGGAGCAAGATCAGAATAGTGTGAGATCTAAAAAAACAGGTAAAGAAGGAATGAAGAGAGCCTGAATGACAGCAAAGGTGAACGCAGAATCCAACGAGGTTTTGAATTGAAAGCCCTCCTTTTGCTGGGAAAAGATCTGCAGATCTGCCTTTTGCTTTCTCGAAGAAAATAGTTCCTAGTAGTCTTATCTAAACTTTTTCTAATTCCAGGCTAGAGGCTGTTAGCTAGAGGAATCTGAGAAACATTGTAGCCTTATTTTCCCCCATCTTTTCATATTCTTGACCTGTGAACCTGCTTTTGAAGAGATACTTTGTTCATCCTTTTAGATAAGAAAGCATATTCCAGCTACTGCTCATTTTATCTTAGTTGAAAGTCTTCTGGAAGTTTATGTTGAGGGTAGTGGGCTCCCTGTTCAAGGAAAAGGCTTATTACCTTGATTCCTAATGCTGTGAATTTTCTATATTGACTACTGTCTATTTAGATAGATAATTAGTGAAATGATTTGTAAGTATGATTATTCCTTTGTCCAACAATCCTAACTTTCTGAATTTGGTCTGCTTAGTGGCTACTGAAATTTTACTAATATGGAAGCTAAAAGGTGATTCCAGCTTTTGATAGTTTTTATTTTTTTTAACCTCCTCTTTTGGTGATTATTGTTTTTCTGTGTCTAGGCAAGGATGGTATGCTAGAGACAGTTATGTGTTGGCTCATTAGGCTGAAATGAATGTAGCCAAGCTATCTTTTTCTCAGTGCTTTGCAGCAGTTGTTCAAAATCCAAAACAAAAACAAAACCCTTAGGGACACTAATGTACTTGATTTTGATATTGCTTGCTGTTGCTTCACCTTTCCTTCCATATCTTGCTCTCATGCTTCCTAATGCCTGAGCAGACTGCATCGTCAGAGCGCCGAGGAGAGTGGGAAGTCCAGCCCAGCCGGCAGACCAATACCTCGTACCTGACGTCTCACTTGGCTGCAGACCGCCATGGGGGATCAGTGCAGGTACTTATGGCCTTTATTGCCTTTTCCTGGCCCTCCCAGCTTGGCTGGTAGAATTTGGCTTGTTTCTAAAACCCAAGTTCCTTTAGAATGGAAACTTACAGCAAGGCTGAGCTGCTTTTATAGTGAACTGAATATCTCTGTGCTGATTTTCTACCTAGGTGGACTTGTAAGACTCACTTGTTGAGATGATTCTGGGTTGTTGTCATTGACTAAGAAATATCTATATGACTTCTGATACTGATTCCTGGTTAAACTAATCCTACAACCTTGATCCACTCATGATAGACCATAAAATAATGTCAAGGTAGAAGTCTCTTAGTGTCAAGTCTGGGAACTGCAAAGAAATATTTAAAATAAGTATTTTGGGGATAGAGGACTGCATATGTAGCTCATTCCATGATGATATATGCCCTAGTACATAAGGTGAGATTGTTAATTGCTCCAACTCAACCGTTTATGAGTGGGAACCCAAGAAGTTGGGCTACTTCTTTTTTTCTCCCTGGAATAAGTGTGGTCTTAGAGAATTATTTCTGATTTCATTTGGACTCTTTTGAATCTCTATTCTCTCTTGTACTTAAGAACACCTTGCATCTCTTAACTTTTCATATATGTCACTATTTTAATAATCTTAACCTGAATATTTTTCTCATACTGGTAAGTGACACCACCAGTTGGGGCACACAGGTGAACCCAGAGCTACCAAATGTAAATTCTTTTTTTTTTTTTTTTTCCCAAATGTAAATTCTTATAAAGGAATAGGCAAGCCTTTTTCACACAGAAATGCATCTTGATAGGCTGATTGTTTAGGATATGCCTTTACATGGAGTGACTCACTGAAGATTGTGTTATTCACAGGAAGTTAGGAGACAGCTTTGTCCTCTAAACCAAAAATGATCTCATAGGTAAAAATGATGGATTGAACACACCCACTCCTGAAACAACACTAAAAAAATGATAAGGAGATTTTTTTTTTTAAGGTATAAATCCATATAAGAATGGAGAAAACAGAAGAGGAGGCCACAGCAATCGGCTGTTAGAAGCTGGATAGCAGATGGGCAATTATTAAATGACTTAGGAGTCCCGAGAAAACCAGATTCTGAACCAACACAGGGGAAAGCTTGAGAGCCTATTTATACTGGGGAATCCCCAAAAGCCTCAGAAATTGGCCTTCTATAAGGGGGAGGTGGGTGTGGAGGGGCATGTGCTAAAATAAAGATTGGTTTAAAGTCTGTTTGAGAAACCAGAGATCCCTAGATGTTCTCCTCCTTTCCAGCAAAGACCAAAGAGTTATTCTTTGGAGAGGGCAAAAAAGAGGGTCTCTGGATTAGGAGATACAAGGCACATTTGGGGACAGAATACCATACTGGAAAAGGGGAGATTAAATGAATGTGTGCATACTGACTGCCTGCTTTCCCCATTTAGTACTTCAGAATGCTGATAGTCAGGTATGTACCTTGCAGGCAGGAGATTGAGTCGGCTATGGGGAATCTAACCAGCCCCAAAGAAAACATCTGAGCCTACTGACAACAGGGTTTCCCTAATGAAATGGCCCAGCCAGATCATTCTGCAGTGAGATCCGTACTTAAAAGTCCCACCCCTGTACTCACAGTGCCAGTTAACTTTACGTTCTTCCACTTTTAAATATGAGCAAACACTCAGGGATTATCAGACTTCTGAGGAAAGCCTTTAATAAGATAGAGACCAAAACAAGCAATAACAGCAACAAAAAAATACCTTGTTATTAAAAACCTCAGAGATAGAAGATATTGCAACTGTGAAGCAAGGACAGCATGCTACCTTTAAAAGGAACATTCTAAGAGCAAACACACAAAAAAATAGCTCTCCAAAATTAAAAACATAGTAAACAAAAATTTAAAACTCAATAGTTTCAGTGTTTTATTTTTCTTTTCATAAGAAATATTCATGTTCTCAAGTTCTACATATATTAACATGTGTGCTCTGATGAATACAGCCTAAACAAACTGATAATAAGTTCAGTAATTTTCTTATGTTATCTGAGCAAAAAATAATGATACTGGTTATATTCTTCCTGTTGATGTTTGAAACAGTTGCTGCTTATAGAGCAATTTAAGACCAGGGATAATTACTAGTGCATCAGTTGAATGCTACATACATTCCTCAGATTAGAAATCCACAGCTAAAATTATCAAGTCATAAACAATGTATTTCATCACAACTTTATTAATAGTTTACACATGGCATGGAAGAAATGTTATTTCAAATTCATTTCTAAATAAAAATTTTGACAATTAAAAAAATAATAAAACTCAGAAAGTAGAGCAAAGAGAGATAAAAATAGTAGAAAACAGGGACTTCCCTGGTGGTCCAGTGGTAAAGAATCCGCCTTACAATGCAGGGGACGTGGGTTCGATCCCTGTTCAGGAAACTAAGATCCCACGTGCCAGGGCAACTAAGCCCGTATGCCACAACTACTGAGCTCGCGCAACTCAACTAGAGAACCTGTGTGCCGCAAACTACAGAGCCCACGTGCTCTGGAATCTGCGGGCCACAACTAGAGAGCCCACACACCCTGGAGCCTGCGCACCACAACTAGAGAAAGAAAAACCCGCATGCCACAACTAGAGAGAAGCCCGCATGCCGCAACAGAAGATCCCGCATGCCTCAATGAAGATCCCACATGCCACAACTAAGACCCAATGCGGTCAAAAATAAAAAATAAATAAGTAAGTAAGTAAATAATTTTTTTTAATTAAAAAAAAATAGTAGAAAACAACGTAAGATTCAAGGAGAGTCTGGAAGGTCCAATTTCTAAATAATGGGAGTTCCAGAGAGAGAACAGAGAAAGTGGAGGGGAGGAACCCGTTAACGAAATAATTTCCCGGAACTCATAAAGACTTGTTTCCAGATCAACAGGGCCCCCTAAGTGCCCAGCTTAATGGATAGTGGAACCACACCAAAGTATATCATTGTGAAATTCCAAAACACTGAAGACAAAGAGAAGATCCTTCAAGCTTCCAGAAAGAGAAAACAGTCACATGCAAATAAAGGATCAGGACTTAGTATAGCTTCAGATTTCTGAATGGCAATGCTGGAAGCTAGAAGGCAATGAACAATACCTTCAAAACTTCTGAGGGAAAATTATTTCCAACCTAGAATTCTGTGCTCATTCAAACTGTCAATCTGGTTGGAATATAGAATAAAGACATTTTCAGAAGTCTGTGGTCTCAGGAATTTTACATCTCATGTACCCTTATGAAGCTGTAGGAGGATGTGAGCTATGAAAATGAGTGAATAAACCAAGAAAAGAGTAAATATTGGATCCAGGAAACAAGAGATCCAGCATAGGAAAGAAGCAATATTGATATAATGGTAAAGATAGAAGGTCCCAGGATGACAGTTGTACTCCAGTAGAAGAGGACATCCTGTCCCAAACAGAGCTGGTCAGGAGGCCTTGAGAGCAATTTTACCAAAATGATGAAATGACTAGGATACTGATACATCAGAATATCTTGAAAGTAGATAAATGACAGAGTTTGGTTAGAATTAGTGATTAGCACAAAATTTACAAAAAGCTAAGTAAAAATAAATTTTAAAAGATCATGGGCTTCCCTGGTGGCGCAGTGGTTGAGAATCTGCCTGCTAATGCAGGGGACACGGGTTCGAGCCCTGGTCTGGGAAGATCCCACATGCCGCGGAGCGACTGGGCCCGTGAGCCACAACTGCTGAGCCTGCGTGTCTGGAGCCTGTGCTCCGCAGCAAGAGAGGCCACGATGGTGAGAGGCCCGTGCACCGCGATGAAGAGTGGCCCCCACTTGCCGCAACTAGAGAGAGCCCTAGTGCAGAAACAAAGACCCAACATAGCAATCAATCAATCAATCAGTCAATCAATCAATCAATAAATAAATATTAAAAAAAAATCATTAACTCCATGGAAAACAAGAAATTACACAGGAAGGAAAGATAACCATGGTATACTCCATGACATAGCCGTAAATAGCTTTTAATAGTCATAATATAAACGCTAAGGATTGATCTAATCTGAATTACAGTATAAACTTTAATGGCAGAATAGAAAGATGGAAAAGGTGAATATACTGCCTAAAAGTGACAAATCAAGATGCATGTTATTCAGAGATACGGAAGCAAAAAACAAAGGAATCAGCTATAAAGGAAGGGGAAATGGTGGAGTGTAGGAAAGAAATTATTGTTTTTCCTAAGAATCCTTGTAGAAATATTTGATTCTTTACACAATGTGCTTATATAACTGATAAAAATAAAACCTAACAATTAAAAAAAATATATAAACATATATATGCACACATATCAGTTTCTAATTATCTCATTTGCAAAAATTTGTATGTTTAATAATAGCCAATCCATCTACTACTGTTGAAATGTGAGTTATCACTATTATGGAGGGTAATTTGGCAATCCCTGTTAGAATCTTAAGTATCTACACTTTTTGATCCAGTGAATCCAGTTTCAGATAAATACCCCTCAAAAATGCACAGATCCTAAAGATACATGTTCTAGAACAATGCTGTTAAAAGAAATGAGTCTCATCTGTAATTTAAAATTGTCTAGTAATCACATTAAAAAATAAAAAGAAACAAGTGGAACTAACCTTAATAATATATTTAACCCAGTATATCTAAAATAGTTCAACATATAGTCACTATTAAAAATATTTGTGATATTTAACCTTTTTTTTTTACTAAGTCTTTGAAATCTAGTGTGTATTTTACACTTACAGAACATCTCAGTTCAGCATTAACTAAACAGATATAACACTTCCATACCATGGAGAGAGATAGATCTCTGGATGTCACGGAAAATGGCCAAGATATATTGTGGAAAAAGCAAGTGGTCCAGCAGTGTGTAAAATTTGGCCCTGTTTTTATTTTCACATATGTATGAAAAAATATATATGTCAGAGAGAATACACACACACATAAACACACATATACATTAGTGTATGCAGAGGAAAAAAAAGAATATAGGGTAGGGGTGGGAAAACACAACCAGTGGACCAAATCCCACCCTCTGCCTGTTTTTGTAATTAAAGTTTTATTAGAACACAACCACGCTCATTTGTTTACATACTGTCTGTGTCTGCTTTCATGCTGCAGTGGCAGAGTTGTGTAGTTTGGACACAGACTCCATACCCCACAAAGCCTAAAATATTTACTACTTGTCCTTTTATGTAAATAAATACTTTGCATACCCTTATTCTCAAGGAACATTTACCAGATTTCCCACTAGACACTTCCACGTGATGATGTCACTGGAAACTTGCACTTTTTATGCTGTCTTTTTTAATATTCTAATTTATTTTTTACAACAAACATGCTTGCTTTGTAATTAGAAAATAAAACAAAGATAAATAATAACTTCAAAAGGGAAATGCCTGAGTCAGGCATGTCTGGACAGTTTACTAGATTTGTGTTCCTAGAACATGGGTGTGCTTATTTGGACAATGTTTCCTGCTGTCCACTGTGACTAGTTGTCTTTAGATTAGAATTGGAGTCAACTAGAGTTTCTGGCAGCACTTTTGAAAAATACAACCTCCTTCAATTCCCTGGTAGAACTAAGTTCTGCCAGCTTCCTTGACACTTGGATAGGGGACAGGCAGTTGTGCCATTTCCCTAATATTATGTTAAGCTCTGCTGCTCCTCACTATATCTGTCTCTTTGATTTTAGCCCCAATTTTTGTAAACTCGTAAAGGCTGTGCTTTTTGCAAACCAAATCAGCAGTATCTTTCTAGCACAACAGATGCCCATATATTTTTGAGTTGTCTCACTTGCTAAAGTTAATGTGGTTGAACCGTGGTTGGCCTAACTGGATGACCTGAAGACACCATGGCCATGGTAGGGTGGGCAGAACGCCAGGATGAGAAGAGTTTGCTCTGATAAGGCGCATGGACACTCCCATTTCAACCTGTTTAATGGGCAGGTCCCCTACGGTTCTCATCCTTCCAGTATTTCCACAGATCTTCCACATGTGGAAGGCCTAAATTAAAAAAGACAGAATATTTTTCTCTATCAAAAAGATGACTCTAAAATTGTTTGAATTAAAACATGTAGGAAATATAAGGGCATAAGACTTAAGAATGACATTTAACGTTTAGCTAATATTTACTTTGCTCAAATCTTTATAACTTATAATTATATACAACTCTTATTAAGGTTAGTGTTATTACAGTTTTATAGATAGGGAAGCTGAAGTAGAGAATTACCAAATGCATTAGTTGTGAGAAGTAGCATTGGAATGTTGATTAGCAGCTAAAGTACTGCTTCCTTTGGTACACAGCTCTGATTTTTCTTCATGGTAACATTTTGAAAAATGGGGCTAATAACTCAAATCTCTGAGACTCTTAAAAGGGATGTTACCAATATTAAGGGCTAAAGTTCAAAATAGTACTTCACCTTAGTTTCTTTCATGAATAATCCTGTGTTAATTACTTTGGTCTTGTGTGATATAGCCAGAGGAATGTGAAATTAATATTAATAGTGATTGCAGCAAAATAAATTGTCAGTATTCCAGATATACAAATAACGCTTACTTTTTAATTAAGTTATTCTAAAATAATCAGTGGAAAAGTATAAAAATGATAGTTTCAAATACTAATAATTTGTTACATTCATTAGGTTCTTTACAGTTTTTCAAATTGCTTTCCTAAACATCATTCTATTTAACTACCATAGTAATTATAAGGTAAATAGGACCAAGGTGGTTATTGGCCTAATCTTACAGAATTAGAAACCAGGGCTCAAAGAGAATGTTGATGGTAGAGCTAGGCCTGGAATCCAGCTCTTGGGTCACCTACACTAGGTGTTTGTTCCACTGCACATCTAGGCAACTGTTCAGTGGTTTGACGAACTGTACCTTCAACCTGAAATAATTAAGTGGATGCTCTAGAGACCCAGATAAGTTGCCATTGATTCCCATGTATATTCTAGGTGCAGTTAAGTTTAAGGTTAGACAACTGGTGGTAAGGTTACCATTTGTGCCTGATTTGTTTGAGACCAGATACTCATGGATACAGACAAGATGTCTAGTCTGTAAAATGGGGATAACCTCTTCTTCCTTAGATTGCTCAAGGACATTGCTTGTGGGTCAAGCGGCAACATAGTAAGGAGAAATTAGAGAGTATGAGACATGCGAAACACTGTAAGCACGTGCTGTGACCCAGAGTCACCAAGTAATTCACAGTGGTGATGCCTACTGTCGCTTTGTTCACGTCAGTAGAGGCCAAGACATTTTATTTAACATCTTGTCTAGTTCCTGAATTGTTTACTAAAAAACTTACTGTGATTTCTCCTTTAACCCTTGTGCTCACAGAATGAATTTACCAGCATTATCACTAGTGTGCAGCCAGAATGTGCCCACAAGAAGCATATATAGGCTGAGGAAATTAACAGGACAACATTAGCATGACAGGCTGTGGTTTCTCCAGTCTGTAAACATCCTCTCCTCAACTTTTCATTTTTGCTTGTTTTCTCCCAACTTTTCATTTTGAAATTTTAAAATCTACAGCAAAGGGCTGGGGTGGGGGGGGGGGGTGCAGTGAGCCTGTGTGTATCCTTAACCTAGATTAACAAATGATTGATTTTTGCCATATTTGCCTTAACTCGGGAGGGGGGTGTTTTCTAAACTATTTGTAAGTACATTTTACCCCAAAATACTTCAGCCTGCATCTCCTAAGAATGAAGCCATTCTCTCATGTAACCAACAACACCATTGTCATATCTAAGAAAATTAATAATTCCATAATAGCTAATGTACAGTCATACCACATTTCCCCCAATTGTCTCCAAAATTAATTTTATAGTGTTCAGGATCTAATCAGGGTTCTTGCATTGTATTCGGTTGTTATGCCTCTTGTCTTTTTCAACCTCTTAGTCTCTTAATCTCTTTTAATCTGTAACAGTCACCTCTGTGTTTAAAAAAAAAAAAAAAAGATTTTTGAGGTATTTCTTTTTTGAAGAATCCAGGCTTGTTGTCATATAGAATGTCCTGCATTTTGGATTTGTCTGTTTTTTTCCATCATACTTAGATTCAGATAAAACTTTTTTTTTTGGCAAGAATACTGTATAGATAATGTTATGTAGTATTCATTATATCCTGTCAGGAGATAAATAAGGTTAGGTTGTTCCATTGATCAGAGATGCTATATTTGATCACTAGCAGAAACTTGGGTCTCCCATGGGTTAAGTCCAAGTTTAATATTGTATGTTTCCTTGACTAACTGTACAGCATTGTTTTAATTTTTTTAAAGCTTGTATAATTAATAAGAGTAATAAATAGTTCTGGTTTAGAAATAATGGTGGGCATAGACTTCTGGTAAGTAGCATTCACCTTGTCTACCCTTTCCTCAAAGACTCCTTATACTAAACATTTCCTTCCACCTTCCTCTTTATAAGTGTGCAGGAAATTTTTGCAAATTAACTGCTAATGAGGACCCCAGATCTAGAGGGAGATAAGAGTAAACATTTATGGAGGGAGAATAACAGTACTCTGAACGTTTATTGAGCCATTACCATGGACCATGGCACTGGGCTAAGCACTTTCTGTGGATGGTCTGCACAGTAACCCAGTTAGGTAAGCAGCATTGTTTGCCCGTTTTACAGATTAGGAAGCTCAGGCACAGAAAGAGTGAGATCTTGCCCAAGGACCCACAGCAAGTAAGTGGTGGAGCTAGGGCTCAGAGCCAGGGCTGAGTAAATCCAGAGCCCATTTCTCAGCTACTGCGCTGTGCTGCCTCCATTACTGTGCACCAGCTGTTGTACCACACACTGTCTCATGCATTTTCTTGTATAATTCTCACATCAGTCTGTAAGCAGCAGTCTCATATAGATGAAAAGTTACTTACCCGAGGGCGTGTGGTATCTGAACCATTTATCCTATTTTGTGGTTCTCTCCCATGTTTCAGCCAAGGTCTTTAACAGCAGAGTGGTTTGTCCAGCGGGGTCCCTTTTCCCACTTCCCAGCACCCACATAAACAGGAGTCATGTGCTGGAAATGAAACCAGGTGACAGAAGCAGCTGCACAAGCAAGAGAAGCCTGATTGGTTCCACCTAACCAGATGACAGGAGTGAGAGCCTTCAGTTACAATTCGGGGACCGTCAGTGAGAAATGGGATGACACTGAACCTGGAATAAAGGTTGTTGAAATAAGACTGGTCTTCCAAGGGAAAGTGTTTCCTTACTGTCTGCCGTCTCACCAGAGAGGATGTGGCAGTCTTAGTTGAGTAACTTCAAACCGATGGTCCAAAGCCATGAAGAAATTTCTGAAGGAAAGTGTGATTGCTTATAGTTTTTGATGCTCACTATTGATTTCCTTGTTAGAATTTTTTTTAACATCATCACTGAGTCTGTATATAATTATAGCATAATAAACTGAGAGGAATAGAATTAAAGACAGTAATATGACCAAAAAGTTTATACGATTTTTGTGAGGATTAAATTGATACACACACACACACACACCACAATGTAGCAGAGTTCCTAACACAGAGTAGGCATTCAGTATGGAAGTTATCATCATTATGTAATTAACTCATTGAGTTTTGTGCTCTCACATGATATGGGTCTGGGAACATTCCCTAAGTGAGGACATTTAGCCCCCCAACCCAGGAAAACAAACATCCCAAACACTGCCTGGCTGCTACCTAAGCTGGCGACCAGGTCTCCGCTAGGGACCCTCTGCCTCACTGGCACGAGGCTCCCATTGCCTTGGTGTCCGTCACACTCTGTCCTTCTGTTTCAGGTGGTTAGCTCAACCAACGGAGAGCTGAATGTCGATGACCCCACGGGAGCCCACTCCAACGCACCGATCACAGCTCACGCCGAGGTGGAGGTAGTGGAGGAAGCGAAGTACGTTCATCTTTCAAGGGGGCTCTTGAGTTATAGGTTGAAAAACCTTTTCTCTGTCTCTTCCTGTCGTGTGCTGCTCATTTCAGACTGGATACCTCATGCTTGTGCCCACAGCTTTCTTCCTTTGACCATTTTATTTTTTTGCATGGTACCTTAAGGCTGCTGCTGCCCTTCTTTAGCTGTGATTTCTGAGAGGACAGTCACATTTTTAGTCCACATGGATGAAAAGACATAGTGAACTAAAAGAATCATGGTATGAGAGCTACAGCAGATAGCAGTCCTGAGCCTCTTGGGGCCCTGGAGCCTCTTGCTCCCTAAGGGACACAGAGAAGAATCTGCTTGTCTAAACCATGGGCCATGCTGAACAGCATTTGATTTCTGGTTCTTGGCTAACCACTTTGCATCTATAGTCCTAGACAAGGGTCTCAGAGCCCTTTTGTTCTCACTTAAATGATTCTGAATTCAGAGAGACTCAAGATAAGTCAGTCAAGAAGAATAGTTTCTGCATCTGTTGAATGAAAGAGTCTTGGGATGGAGAGGAAATCACACTCATCCCAAGAGGGTGAGGAGGTTACCCCACTCCCTTTTCTGCTTCTCTTGCATGTTAGTGTCTTGCCCTGCCCATACCACCAGCCCCTTGGTGCTCTCTGCATGGTCTGTGTTTAAACTCTTAGAAAATGGGGTAGAAGGTGAAATAACTGCTGATTCTGCTGCAAAAGCAGCATTTCTATCACTTCTTTCCCTTTTTGCCCCATCCCAAATTCAGGTCCAGATTTAAACTCCAAGGCAACATGAGGTAGGGAGAGAGAAGTCCTTCACAAATCAGTAACCGCTGCCACCCCTGATATGGATGCCTTTTCTTATAAACCCTTTGCGAACATCCAGGCTATCCCAGTATCTTGTTTTCAGAAGCAGGCAACATATTTATAGTGATATTGTGCCTTAAGTGATCTCTTGAACCCCCAACTAGCCTAAGTCCAAACCAGAACATGCTTATGCCTCAGTAAAAGGTAGTAAGAGGCTAGTCAAGATCTGCGTTCTTCCGGATACACCTTTTCATGGTTGTCCCCCTGCCCACTCCTCTGCTCTGCTGCCCATCTATTTGATGAGCTCACTTTTCTTTCAAGAGGTCCTTTCCTTTAAAAGCCAGGACTTGAGGATTCCTACCCAGTAGATAAAAAGCAACCAAGGGTGACTTGGACTGTCTCTTGTTGAGTCCCTACTGACTGCAGGCAGCTTCAGATGCTCCTCTCCTGGTTAGTGTAAGGCCCGAATACATAAGGAGGACAAGGGAGTGGGGGTCAGTGCCAGGAGGAGACCATTTTTAGTAAAAGGAAACATGCTGCCTATTCTCAGGGGCTTTGGAAGTTTTAATGGTGCTCACAGTTTTTCAGTTTCCATGACAAAACTTCATTCTCCCAAATAAACAGTGTGGTACTCCTACCCTCTGAGTTCTCAACCTTGGCTGCCCTTTGGAGTCTCCTGGGGCATGTTAGAAAATACAAATGCCTGAATCCTGGCTCCAGAGATTCTGGTTTAACTTATCACGGATGTGGCCTGAGCATCAGGAGTTTTTAAAGTTCTGGTGATTCAAATATGTCTCTGAGGTTGGGAACCACTGTACTGGGTCTGATGGCAATGTTTGTGGTCTGATCCAAACATTGTCTGGGCTTGAAAGATGGCTGCGCCCGTTCCCATCCCCACCTCACTCCCAGTTCACCGTTGCGGCTATTACTTTGAAGGCCAGAAGTTGAGCTCTGGATTTCATACTATACTTTGAATACCAGGATTGAATGGGCTTTATTAGTCTTATAATATGCCCTATACAGAATTATCTTTGAACCCATTTATCTCATTTCATTTTGGTAAATGTGTACACTAATTGTGTATGTGAGTGTGGTGTTGTGTTCTGTGTATAAGGTAGGGGACCATTCACATACACAGATTTCAATCTGGTGTGTTCTGTTCTGGTATAATCTAAATTCTAGATGTAAAGAGAATTTAAAGTCTCCCCATTTAGCAAAGACCACTGTGCCAGGTTTGAGCCTTCTGAAAGATGTGGAAACCAGAGAGGAGCAATCGTATTTGACCAAATGTCATCCAGAAGCTCATGGCTTAGGACATTTTGTGTGGCATTTCCCCCGGTGATTTCATGAGCTACCAATCCATGTTGTCCGGGGAACTGTCAGGGCACAGCCATGTGTTTTTCCTCTTGGCCTTCTATGTATTGGTTGGGGGCGGGGGAGCCATGTGTCCATCTGCTTGATCACTTTCATGGGAAGAAGTCACAGCTAGAGAAGCACAGGGCATCATCCCACGCAACTCCTCATTGCACACAGCTGTGATGCCATTTGTCCATGCAGCCTGCTTGTGGAAAAAAGGGGGCTGTTGCCTACATTAAGATTCAGCTAGAGTACTGGGGAAACAGTGTGGAAACCTTCACTTCCCAGCTTTTGATTTTGGGTTCCTCAGCCAGCTTGTTTCGTGTAAAGGAAGAGAGAAATAACAGGGTCTCGTTTTTTGTTCTGTAAACAAAATAAACATCTAACTTACCCCTTTCTCTAGATATAGGACACACGTCCTTGTTTAAGGGTGATTGGAAGGGTAGTGAGGCAAGGCAAAGCTTTTTGGCTGATTTTTGTTATGGTAAGAACGCAGGAATTTTTGGTTATCCACTGACTTTAGCTACAACTTAGCAAGTGTGGACCTCATTTTCTCTGAGAATTAACAAGAATGGGACTTAGGCCTTTTTCTGGCAGTTACACCTTAATCCGAGCAGGGACCCTCCTCGCTCATCACCTCCTAATAAGATAAAGTGTCTCTTAAGCTGGTTTTCCCCTCTAGAGGAAGAGCTAACTGCCGGCTGCTTTGGTCAGGCATGTTGGTCTTAGAGAAAGGCTAGGGACTTCTCTTTCCCTCAGAATATTTGGGAGGTTAGCTTAACAAATTGCACGGTAAGACTTCATGTGGGAACCAAAATGGTTTGGCCTTGGTGCCCGATTGAATTCTTACAGGCAGGATCATACGCTCTTTGTCCTGCTACCTTCCTGGAAGTTGCCCAGGAAAGCCCACTCTTGGGGCTCCCACCAACTCTTTCTGTTTTGCCTTAGCCCTCACTGAGATCCAGCTCCCACCTCGATGCTTCTATCAGGCACCTGCCCCCTCCACTTTAGTGTGGGGACCAAGTGGCCTGGGCCTACTCACCCTGCCTTGACAGAGGAAGAAACTAAACACAGACACATACTGCATGTTTGCATGGCTCACAGGGAGTCGCTTCCATCTCACCTCTGTGGACTAATATCTCTATTTCTCTCTCTTCCTTTCTGTGTTTTTCTCTTTACACACTCTGTAGCTGCCTGAAAATGCTCAACCTGTGGTGAGTCCCTCTCTCCGGTCCACATGCTAGGGGAGCGGACCAGGCTAGATTGGGATTGGCAAAGCCAAACAAAATGCCTCAGGAACACTCAGTGGCTCCCGTATGCCACCTTGTGCCATACCCACCCAGACTGGGGAACTAGATCCACAAGGTGGGGATGGGCAGGCCTGTACCCAGCAATTAATCTGTTCCTTTTTTCCTTCCAAACCCACCACATTGCAGCCTCCTCCTGTCAGAACAATATCCCACAGTATCCAAAATTGTCTCTTCATTTTTCGCTGAGTGAATTTTTTCTCAAATTAATACGGCTAGATATTATCAGGCAGAGAGGGACAGAGGTAAGAAGACCAGATTACTGTACCAGTTGTATAATCAGAATCTAATTATTCCTCACAACTCCAAGGACAGTTGTCGCCAGATAATCTCACATTCTGTGGCTCGGTCTCTAACCTTAAAATTAGCAGCTTTGGAAAAATCTGTGACTTTTCTTTTTGGTTCAGCTGGTTCTTCCATATGTAGAATATGAGTATCTCCAAATAAGCTGCTTCTTGGGGGAGAGATGGACATTTTGTTGTTGTTGTTGTTGTTTTGAATTTTTTGTTTGTTTTTCACTTATTGTCTTTTTTTTTTCCTTTTCTTTTCTTTTCCCTTCTTATAAGAGCATATAGTGGGCCAAGGGCCAACTTGGCTTGTGAGACACTGGAGTCTCTCTCCCACTCCTGGAGAAGGTCCCTTGAATGCACTTTTGGGGCAGCATGCGGGTCTTGAAGGGGAAGCCCTGGCGGCTCCACGTTGGGCGGGGCGTGTTCTCACTGTAAGGCAGTGCCCTCCCCGCCTCGCTTCCTGGGCATTGCCTGTGAGCTCCAGGTGCTCATGAGCTGATTGGTCTGCTGTGGTCTGGAGCCAGAATCTCCTACACTACACGTGTGGGATAATATTCCGTGTGGTGATAACAGTCTGCTGGCCTCTGTGACTACCTTGTTTCTATTGGTCTTCAGTAACTGAGTTGGGCACCGGTTTCTGTACCCTAACTGTCTAAGCCAAGTTGCCTACAGGGTTTCCCAAGGGACAGAGATGTATTGAAGATAACAATTGGGTTTTATGGAGATAGAATTTATAGTATTACAGTATCAAGGAGTACATTTGGCCTATTTATTTAGCAAACATGTGTCTGTGTAATCTGACATCATTGTGGTCTGTTTTTTCCTGTGGGATGTCAGTCACATGATCCTGACTGCAAATACAGGGCCTACTTTGTGCTCATCCACTCTGTGCTTGGAACTCTAGGGGGTCTCAAGGCCTTCCCCAAAGAGCTTAGATACAATCTACCTGGAGAGATAAGACATGCATGCTTGAAAGGACACTTTTATGGTATTGTCCCTTGAGAGGACAGTGTTGACAGGGATGGTTAAGGAAGACTTGATGGATACTGTGGGGCTTAAACAAGGCATTAGAGCAAGGGAAGAATCACTTGCCTTCAGTCTCTTCTGAGAGTAAGACATCTGTATGGAGTCAGTCAGTGGGCTTGGTCTGGGGTCTGACCAAGTTTAACAGGTCCTATTGCTGGTAGTCACCACAGAAACCAAAGAGTTGATTGTGGAGCCCGTTTCCTCGTGGGTAGAATTATTAAAAGCTTCTGCTACTGCTGAAGTTTTAACTACAGTAAGTAGCAAAAATTAAGGCTCTAAGCCACAGCTCACACTCTCCTCCAGTCAGGTGAATTCAGCTTTGCACATCAGGTTATGATATGCTTATAAGTAGATATTAATTCTTATGACTTGCCTTGGAGGAGGTAAAAGAGAAATTGTATCATTTGAAACGGACCAAAACAGTATTTCAAACTTTTTAATGATTGTTCTTAACTTAAAAACACAAAATCATCATCTTAGCATCCTCCAAAAAGCATAAGAATAAAAAGTGACTTAAATGTTAGTGATCCCTCTGAAAATCATGGTTAACAGGGAACAGGTAGCTAGCTCTATTGAAGTACTGGTACTCCCATGAGATTTAATTCACCTTATTTAATAATTTCTGGACATTCAGCTTGAAAAAATGCCTGTTTTCTAAAGCATATGTACAAAAAAATGACCTTTTTAAAAAATCCTTCCCCAGGGATTCCCTTAAGGACTGAAAACAGTCAAAAGTGCTGGTCATTTTTATTTAAAAGAATTTATTCAGCCTCTAAATACAAAGGACACTTTGTTTAGTGACTATGTTGACACCCATTAATAGTACATCACATATGTCATTATACTCTTAGAAAATCTTTTTTAAGACTCTCTTAAGGAGCTCCTATTGCCAATATCTCCATGTTTAATTCATTCAGTTATGGTTAAAGCCCATCATTTTGTCTGTGTAAACATCTATTTCTGCATTCTAAGAAGACACTTTCTCCAAATTTTTGATAACTAGTCCATCGGGTGTGGGAATACAAAGGGGTCTGACTAAAAAAGGGGGGAATCTTAGCTACAGTGGAGGACTTAGGGGTATGCGGAAGTAAGCAACAGCTCTTTATTTCTGTATGAATATTTTTGACATTAAACCCAGAAGGATTAGGCAAAAGACCCAAAGATAGTTTCTGAGAAAAGCTTTCCTTTCAAGGATCCAGCAAGTCTGAGTGACACTTTCAGTTTACTCCCCTCCATCACATGGCACCTTTGACCCATCCGCCACTTTCTGCCCCTCACGTTCTCATTTCCCATGTGTCAGCTTCCTGGAAAGGACATATCTTTTGCACCAGCCATGCCACAGCCCTCATCACCCCCTTCTGGAATAGTCGCTGCCTGAGCAAGAGGGGCTTCCTGTTCCAAAGACAGCAGTACGGAGCGGGTACCCAAGCTAAAGGCTGTGGCAGAGCTGTGGCTGTTGAAGGCATCAGGCCCCAGCCCCACCTTAAGCAGGATCAGTCCTTGAACCCAGTCTGGCACAGCAGCAGCCTCGGGAAGCTACGTTGAGGAGGACCCTGCAACCCGATGCTTCCTGGTGATCAACTGTGGCATTGATCCTCTCCAAATGAAGAGTAGGCTGTGCTGATTTCAGTTAAAAGATCTGGGCTCACACAGTTATTAGGGTCAGGGCTTCTCCTGCCTACGCCAGGTAGCTGGCTGGGGGCCGGGATGAGATTAGAGAGAATCCTTAATCCTTCATTGGTAGCATCGTGAGAGCCTCCTAGAGTTCCAAACATCATACTTCTCTTGGCATTTGTTTGCCTTAGTTTAGCCTCCATACCCACTGACCTCCGAAGTTGCATTAAATAATTTTGCCCTCTGTATCAAGGGGCAAACAGTGCAGGCTCTTCTCATGCAGCCCTGAGGACCCCCAGCCTTGGTTCGGTATAAAGGAGGATGAGACTTTCAGGTTGGGGTGTTAGACTGGGAAATAAGCCTTCATCCTTCTTCCAAAAATGCCTGCTTCCGCCCTGCTGCCTAGCCTGCAGCACTTTGATGATTAGGCTTGGAATAAAGCAGCTCTCTCCTTTGGCTTTCCTGGCAGACACTGCCCACTGCCTCCAGTATGTGCGCTGTAGATGGCGGGCGACCCTGTGGGTGGGTGCTGGGGGAAGTTCCACCCCTGCAATAAGCAGAGGCAGGCAGAAATCTGTTGGCAGCTGCGGGCCTCCCGCACTGACTTGTGGTCTTCCTTGTGCTCCAGGTGCTGCTGCTTCTTTAAGAGGAAAAGGAAGAAGACTGCTCAGCGCCACAAGTGACCCGTGCCTCCCAGGAGTCCTCAGGCCCTGGGGACTCTGACTCGATTGCACCCGCAGCTCCTGCCATTTCTCATTGGAAGAGACTCCTCTGTGGGGGAGGGTGGAGATCCAAACCAAAAAGAAGAAAAACAGATGCCCCCAGAAGGAGCCAGTGCGGGCAGCCAGGGCCCAGTGGGTCAGTGGCCGCCCCTACCTGCCTGAGGCTCTGAGCAGGTCCCAGAGCCACTGGTCCTCCACTGCTTACCCTTGGGGCTGCCTGGTTGACTCTCCTTCCTATTGTTTACAGTGAAGGTGTCATTCACAAAAACTCAAGGACTACTATTCTCTCCCCTCCCCTTAGTTTACTTGCTCCTGGTTCTTGCCCCACCCTCAACCCTCTCCAGCATAAAAGCTAATGAGCTGAAGGCTTTGTCTGCTGAAGGAGCTTGAGAGGCTGGGGGTGTGGCCAAGAAGGTAGGAGGGAGATGCAGGCCAAGGCTGAAGAAGAACCTTCTCCGCCCACCAGGTGTGTCTGGCAGTGTGGCTCCCTCTTCCTCTGTGCCTGTGCAGCCTCCATCCCGAGCTGGCCACGGGGTGCAGGTTACTCCCTCCTTCCCTCTTGTGAAGTTACACTGTAGGACACAAGCTGTGAGAAATCTGCAGTCTACTGTCCCTGTGTGTTGGCGTTCTTAGCTTTCTTGACAAGCGAACTCTGTTCTCCAGACAGCAGTAGAACATTGCAAATTATTCTGAGCAAAGGACAAAAAAAAACTGACTTTATTGCACTTTTATTTTATTTTTTTTTAAACAAAAAACATGGCAGATGCATATTGTGTCTGGTTATATTGGGAGTTTTACTTTTTTTTCTGTTTTGAGGGGGATGGGGCCAGCCAAGCCATTCAGAGAGAACATGGGTCCAGAGGACATTCTCAATGGAAAGAGTTGGGTCTGCAGCACCCAGAAGAGAAGAAGCCAAACTCTGTGTCATTCTGAGTGAACTCTCAGGTTGGCAAGGAAACATACTTGAATTTTCATTCGTCTTCTCAGCTGCTGAAGAATGTCCCTGCCAGAGCCTCTTGACCTCATCAGCCTGCAGTTTGGACAACCTAGCTCTCCAGCACATGGGATGAGCCAGCCAAGCCAGACTGTGACGGGAGACAGTTCATCCCAGAGAAGGAGATGCTTAACAAAAAAAATCTGAAATATCTGTTTCCTCCACTGCCAGGGACTTCCAACTAGATAGCCATGTGACTTCCTTAGTGACTTGGGGGACAAAATTAGTGATGAAACAGCCACCACCGTATTGCCACTAGTGGACAAGAAGGAGGAAAGTGGTCCTGCCTTCCAACTGCCAGAGGAACCTCAGGATTTGGCTCATCATAGGGCCAGGAAATAACATTGGTATGTACTGTTTGCCCCAATAGCTGAGTTACAGCATTTGGGCTGGCCTGCCTTATCAGAAACCAAGTACCTGCAAATCTTCTTCCAGCAGGTCCATAGCCGCAGGCTTAGGCCTCAGTGTATGGGGCTATAGTGAACAGGAGGGTAAGATTGGTTAGTGCTGGAAAATTCCTGGGGAAAGGAGACTGAAATGAAAGGTGTGAAATTACCTTCTCACTTGGACTTAGACTCCTTCTAGATGAGATGGCCACGCATCTAGAGCCTGTTCTCCCTGGTACACTTTCCACGTCCAGACATGCTGCCATGAAGGGTCTTGGTTCCTCATTCACTGCTTGAAAAGTCACCAATGTATGGAGTTAATAGAACTTCTCATGCTTGATTTTCATTTGAGATGAGCGACTTATCCAAACAGTGACTTCTCATTCCAGATGTGATCGAGGAGAAAGGATTAATCACGTCAGAGAACGAGGTCTTGTATCTGGGGGTAGAGAGAGCTAACCATGGAGGACAGTGGCTGGTGACTTAGTCTGGGGGTTTTGGGAACACGGAAATCATTGCCTCTGGCTTGAGATGTAGGGCTGTCTTTTGGACTGGGGGATGCAGACATACTTTCTGGTAGTTGGTATTTTCTGACGAGTCCCTTGATGTGTCTTACATGGAGCAGAGATAGCAGCGGTAGCGTCGATCGGAGTTACTGGGCTTCACCTGTGTTCCACTGATCCTTGGCTAGGAAATATCACTTCACTGGCTTCAAACTTGCCTAGCTTATATAAAGATTGTAATCTTTCATTTCTTTAAAAGAAAATTTCCTATAAACAGAACAGAATGGCTGGGAGATGCAGGGTCACACCGCTTCCCCACAAGAATTTTGAATATTGGGGTTTGCTTCCTTGACATTAGCTGGTGGTTAAGGTACTGTCACTGAAACTTACATAGTTTCTCAGTTGGCATTTGGGTAACTCTTCTCAATTTGGGTAACTCTAATTTCCCGTATAGAATCTTTAACCTCCACATCCCTGTGTAGAAAAAGCCTTGCTTCTCATGGGAGGGCAAGAGGAAATGGTGGCAAAGTCCGGAGCATCCCTGGCACCCCTTACTCCACTAAGTGCCTCCCCACTTCCACAAAAAAGCAAAGGCAGTTAGCAGCTTGGCTGCAGGGCAAGCCCTCTTGCAGCTGGGTTTGTGACTTTTTCAGGGTCTTTGTTTTAAAGGCTCGCTATTGTGGGATTGAACCTGAGCAGTTGTGGGGTTCTTCCTAATGCACTATTCTCACTCTCTGCCCCCCTCAGATCTCTTAGTAGATATTTGATTTTTCATAACAAAGGTGAAGAGCCCAGGTCCTTCTGGCATGCACAGTAATGGTGATCCTCCCAGGGCCATTGGTACTCCAGGGTGGTTCCAGACCCCCGAGCGAGTCTACTGTGATCTTCCTTTAAAAAAGAAAAAAAAAAATTTTTTTTTTTTTCCTTTTTAAGAAGGATACCTAAGGAGTAATTTGGCCATCAGTTTCATCCCCATCAGCACATCCCATCAGGCCTCCCTCCTCAGCCCCGTTGGCTGTCGTGGAGTAGCTATATTCCTCAGCCAGGGCCTCAGGGTTGGGCACTCCCTCCACCTACCGCCCATCCAATTCCACTTACTCTGTAGTCTTTGAGCTTCCTTCACTCCATAACCATGATACCTAGGGATCTTTTTCTTCAGGAATGATGCAGTTGCTGAGTTAGCATTAAGCACTAACAACATTAGGGGTTCTCCCAAGCCCTGCAGTCCTTCAGGCATTGCATCCTGAGCAGATTGAGGCAAGCAGGGCAGGAATCCACCAAGACGTAAAGGGTCCTTCCCTTGTGACCAGAGCATGGCTGTGTCTGTGCAGTAAGGGTTGATTACTTGCTGTGCATCCCTTGGCGTTTCCCAGTGATTTCACTCCAGACTGCTCTGCAAGGATGTGCAGAGTGTGCCAGCAGCAGCATGCTTTCATGTCTGCCTTAATTAACATACTCCTGCCATTTTGGGTCTGTCTAGGAGGAAACGGTCTAGGAAGGTACAAAGTCAGGTGATGAGGTTGGCCTCCAATTAAAGCCCCATTTTATTTTGGGATACAGGGCAACGGAAGACAGCAGGATCCTGAGTTTTCCAGTAGAAGTGTTGATTGCCTATTCATTCTCAGTGAACTCCAAGTTCATAGAAACAGCCCCTGCCATTAGCCAGAAGAGGTGTCCATCGCCTCTAAAGTACCTTCCAACCTGGTTCACTGGAAATGTACATTGGGAGTACATATTCAGTGTTGGTTCTCAGTGTTAGTAACCACTTCTGTTGTCAGAAATGAGTGAGGGTAAGGTTAGGTCAGAGTGGTTACTAAAGATCATAGCCTTAACTTTTTTTTATGCAAAAGAGACAACCTGCTCCCCCTCGCAGTGAGCAGCATGGCCTGCATTTTTCAAAAATAAGTTCTTCCATGGCAGCCTAGGAAGGATCTCCTCTAAGGAACTTGATCTTTCTTCTGATGCATCTCTCCCAAGTCTGCATGCCTCGTGTGTCGCAGTCACCTCTTCCATTTTCATATTTAAACTAGTTTTCATTCCCAGTGAATTGCCCTGACAACATTGTCTCCAGTGTCAGAGCCATGTTAGGGCTAGAATTTCTCAGATCGGGAGCTTGCATTGTCATACAGCCAACATTGCCTTTGTCAGGCCACTGCCACCAATCCACCATTGCCCCAAGGTGGGCAGATGAATTCCAGAAACGCTTAGGGAGCCAGGATAACTTGGCACCCCATCTGGATTGGCCTGAGCAGCAGGTACTTGTCTCTGGGGTTCTTGCTTTTGCCAACTTCAGGGCTCCAGGAAGGTCCCATCTAGAGGCTGATGGGCAGTGACTTCCAGTCTTCCCCATGATGGGTGGGTAGGAATCAAAATGGGATGCCTGTGGTTTTTTTCTTGGGTGTTTGTTTGTGTTTGTTTTTGATGGGGGAGGGGAGTGATTTTGTTTCTGAATAAGAAAAAGAGGAAACCATGGCTCTTTTGAGGGTTTGCAGAGTTTTAAGCAGTGTTTTAGCCACAAATAAGGAATCTTGGAAGTCTTTGATCAATTAAGCAGTCTTAAAAATGTTTTTCCTAATTCCTTTTGCAGGTGACTGAGTGCAAAAGAATAGGCTTCTCCATTGTATTCAAAATAGTAAGTAGGTTCCCTGGATATAGACAGTAGTAGTTGACATATTTCCTCAAAAAGCGACCAGGAAGTCCACTCCAGAGTTTGTTTGTAGCTCAGCTTGTATTACAAAGGAAAAAGTGAACGTGTACTCCATATATTTCTAGTTTGATTACCAAACTCAGTGTTATAAAGAAACCTCAGTTCTGTGGACAGAATTTATTTTGTTACTCTTTTTTTACTTCTCACAATCATCTTTCCAGTGCCATCACCACCTTCAAAGCAGAGGGTTATCCATGGTAAGAAATGGGGATGCAGTGCAGTCGTCCCAGTAACACACACAAGAGGACAGCTATCCTGACTGCCCCTTCCCCGCAAATCCCCTCTTTCAGAGCGGGTGAGACATTTTCAGTGTTCCTCTTCATGAGCTCCAGACCAAATCCCAGGCCAGCCCTTAACCGAAAGCTTTCTTAAGAGGCTTATCAATCTGTTAGGAATGTCTCAGGAAGATGAGCCATTTCTTTGGCGGGGGGGTTACGGGGGACTGTATGTACAGGTGGGTGTGTGTGGTTGCATTTGTGTGCGTGCGTGTGTGTGTCTGTGTGTGCACGTGCGTGCCAGCACTCATCTGTATGCATTTCACTTCCATAAACACTCACAGCCCACCTGAAGAAAAAAAACCTCGCAGCCCAGGTTGCTGGGACCATGTGTTCCTGAATATTCTCGGAAGTAAACAAGAAACAAGTGAGTTTCTTAAATTGGTGTGGCAGCAAGCTGGCTCTGGGAATGAGCCCCATTTATCAAGCAGAAGAGTAAACAGCAGAAAAAAAGATGAAACCAAAAATATTATAAGCCCCCCCAATGGAAAATAATGTTCATTCATCAATTCCCATTGGATGTACTACATGCTCTAATTTATTATATTATTATTTTGTCTGTTTCTTTAATCTTTGCCCATTGTACTTTTTAAAAGATGTTGGGATGTTGACTGCAATTTTTTAAGACTAGATAATGTATAAATCAGCTGTGGAAATCAGTTTTAATTGATGCGTGGATGTGTCTGATTATTGTTAAATGCCTTTTTTTAAAACCTTTTATTTTAGATACGTAATTTTGTTCCATAAACCCTGGCACTGGTCTGCAAAGCTCAGCTGTGAAAATGAAACTTGTAGTATTTTTAAACATGAATGTCAATTTCAAGTGTATTTGAAACGGTTCCTCCAGGAGAGAGATTTGTAAACCATTAAGTAGAAACTCCTCTGCAGAGGAAGTAGCCTTCTTTGGAGTAAATGGAAATGGGTCTTGATATTATCTCAGAGTAGCCCATTTCCTAGGGCACCATGGAAAACACAAATGTGATCTTTAAGTATACCTCTTCTCCAATCTGGGGAGGAAAGGACTCAGTTTGCACCCTTTTTGTATGTAAAATAAAATGTCTTACCTTTCTTGGCTAATTTTGCTTGTTTGGTTGGTTGGTTTGTCTGCTTTTAAACTCTCCTGGTTCATTTGTAATGAAGAATCTGGCTAGGACTCTTAGTTACAAGGATCCAGGAATGAAAATAATGCCTGATACTTTGGCATTCTTGCATCATTCTTTTGGGTTGAACATTGCCCTCTCCTGTGGGTCACTTTAAAAATAAATACTTCTGGGGCTTCCCTGGTGGCGCAGTGGTTAAGAATCTGCCTGCCAATGCAGGGGACAGGGGTTCGAGCCCTGGTCCGGGAAGATCCCACATGCTGCGGAGCAACTGAGCCTGTGCGCCACAACTACTGAGCCTGCGCTCTAGAGCCTACAAGCCACAACTACTGAAGCTGGCATGCCACAACAACTGAAGCCCGTGCATCTAGAGCCCATGCTCCGCAACAAGAAAAGCCACCACAACGAGAAGCCCCCTCAATGCAACAAAGAGTAGCCCCTGCTCGCCGCAATTAGAGAAAGCTCGCGTGCAGCAACGAAGACCCAACACAGCCAAAAATAAAATAAATAAAATAAAAAACAATAAATATTTCTGGCAGAATTTGGACATTCGTCACTCACATACTAATTCCTGTATCCCTGTGGTTCTTAGGTGCTAGAACACCAGGAAGTTAGGATCTGCTCTGGAACAACTATGAAATGGCAGCTTTATAATTCTGCTCTACTAATGAAGAACATCTATACAGACAGAAGGTATAGCTATGATGTGCATATATGGCACAAAACAACTGCCAGTCTGACCCTGATTGGTTCCAGTTTTTTCTGTTACTACTCAATTGCTACTTAACGATTTCTTTCACTAGTAAAAAACACGTTTAAGATCAGCATGAGAGGGACTTCCCTCGTGGTTCAGTGGCTAAGACTCTGCCCTCCCAATGCAGGGGGCCTGGGTTCGATCCCTGGTCAGGGAACTAGATCCCACATACTGCAACTAAGAGTTCGCATGCCACAACTGAAGATCCTTCATGCTGCAACTAAGACCCGGCGCAGCCAAGTATTTTTTTAAAAAATCATCATGAGAGAAAAACTTCATATTGAGAGCACTGTTATCCGTCAAGCTTATTTTTTTTCAAAGGTGGTGGGGGGAGGTGGGAAGAAGGTTGCTTTTATGATGTTTTAGCATTAGTTCCTCATGTGGAGAAGGCTACTTTGAAAACATAGCTTGGTAAACAATTTTCTCAGTGTGGGCAGTGTGAGACCAGCGAGTGGGGAAAGAGGCTTAATAGACCCAAAAAATGAAGGAGGGGAGGAAGAGGGGGTTGAAAGATCGTCTTTCTCAGTGCAACAGTTTTACCTAGAAGAACCTCCACCTCATTGAGAGGTGGTCTGGATTGAGGTGTGAGAATTAGAAACAGCAAATGCTATTTGTATTTATTTGAGAGAACTGTGGAAGCTCTGCAGTCCGCCTGCAGTGACCTCAGTGTAAGGAAGGACAAGGTAACGTCGGTGGCCATGCATAACCTCAAACTCAGCTCGGCACCTTATATAGAGACCAAACTGCCAAGTTCGACTATACAAATGGAGCCATGTCTACCTACAATCTGGGCTGTGAAGACCAGGAATTTCTGTAAAGTTAATCTTTGAAAATTAAAGACATTTAATAATGTCATGGTTCCGAGCTTTAGAAAGATGTCAGTGGCAATTTTGGGGGTGTGTGTGTGCAAGACTCCCAGTACTGAAGTATATATGTTGCAGACTGTTGGGAACAAGCGTCTTTGGAGCCCTGAAATACTGCTGGGGGCGCATCTGACGACTACTCCTGACCTTCCTGGAGGTTTCTAGAAAAGAGGGACTCAACCTCAGACCCTTGCAGATATTATTTCCCACCTCAGTGCTAACGTGACGGTTGTTCCATCCAGCATTTGTTGAGCACTTAGCCCTGCAGCAGTTGGGGGAGCTGTATACAAAGTAAGAGCAACACAGTCCGTTTCACACCAAAATAAATAAAAATTTTAAAATGTAGTTGCTTGGGAAAACAGGTAAAGAAAGGAAGTTAAGAACCAGAGTATACAATAGTGTGCGTTGACTCATACAGCAGTAAGCACAGTAAGATTAGAGCAGGGAGAGAAAAAAAGGTAGGACAGCGACAGGGATTAAGTCAAAAGGAAGTGGGTTTTGAAGCACGTTTTGCAAGAAAAACAGAAGGAGCTGTATAAGGTTATACTCTGGGTAGGCATAAACGTGCCCTGAGTTTTTGGAGGCTGTCACATTTAAACCCAATTCGGTGTGACTAACCCTTGACTGGCCCAATACGGACAACGACAAGTGTCTTCTGCCCCATCCACGGACTTCCTAACCTACAGCCCCGGTCACCACCTGCCAAACTACTTCCGCAAAGGCACGGCGGGCCATGGGGTCTCTCCGCTTGGGCTGGTAGCCTCTTCAGAAGCCCAATCCGGGGCTCTTGGAGGGGGCGCCGCCTTCCGTTGATCCCCTTCCTGTTTGGGCGTCGGCGAGCTGTGAAGCCAATGAGGCCGCAGTAACGTGGCAGCCACCCACGAGCCCGCGTCTTCGCCCGCCCAGTCGGCGAGCCGGGCTCCGCCCCCCAGGGGGAGCTACCATCTGGCGCCCAACCAGAGGGGGAAATGGGGCCTGCCTCCCGCTAGGAGGCCTGCAGGAGCCCCGGTTTCCCCCGGCTGCGCTCGGTGGAGGCGCCGGGCCCACGTCGCCGCGCCCCCACCCTCTTCCAGCGTCCGCAGCCCGGGCCGCGCTAGCTTCGCCCGGTGGATGCTGCGCCTCTCGGAGCGGAACATGAAGGTGCTCTTCGTCGCCGCCCTCATCGTGGGCTCCGTCCTCTTCCTGCTGCTGCCTGGACCTTCTGCTGCAGATGAGAAGAAGAAGGGGCCCAAAGTCACTGCTAAGGTTCAGCCTCCCGTCTCCAGACCTGCCTGGCGAGGCCTGCCCTCCGCCGCCTGGGTTCCGGCCTTGGCGCTTCTGGTCACACATGTCCGAGGCATTTCGGGTCCCGGAGCTCGGGCCTGGGCGTCCTCGGCTTTGTCTCTGCCCCTCCCTAGTTTCCCTGTCGTGACCTCTTGGTGCCTGGGCCATCCTCCCCCATTCAGACCGGAGAATGACCCGGATCCTCCCCGAGAGCCCAGCCCAGACCCAGGCGTTGGCGCCCAGGATGCCCAGCTGGGGCCGGCATTGCAGACTCAGAGCCGTCTATTTGCAGATACCCCACAGTGCTGAGGAAATGGTGAAAGATCACGTCTGCCAAATTGCCAGTCTTTTCTCTACGTAGGCCAGATTTTAGCCATTTCACATACAGAGCACAGCAATGTAATAGTTTACACCTGAGTGGTGTGCTTAGGCTCCTGTCTTTATGGTGTTTTGATGTTAAGTTTTAGAATCTGGGCCCATTATTTATTTAGAGCAAAGGTTGTTACCCTGTAGTCTAAGGAGAGTGTAAACAAACATATGGAGCTTTCATTAGATTCTCATGGGGTTTTTGTCGCCACCAAAATCAGATTCAGAAACACTGCTCTTAAAATATGGGTCTGTTTTCTTACCCGGAAGCTTACCTCCGGGTAGCTTCTTGGGCCCTCAGTTCCCTTGGAAGGACCCTTTTAAGAGGCTCAGTTTGAAATGGTCTTTTTCCTCAGGTGTACTTTGACTTGCGAATTGGAGATGAAGATATAGGCCGGGTGGTCATCGGTCTGTTTGGAAAAACTGTTCCAAAAACTGTGGATAATTTTGTGGCCTTGGCTACAGGAGAGGTAAGTGGCTAGAGCGGAGGTAGCCAAGCTCACAGGCAGCGGAGTTGGCAAGTAGGGCTGGCGGCAAACTGAACTGCAGAGTGTGGCCCACCCATAGCAGTGGCCGTCACGGAGTACCAGCTGTGCCCTCTGGCACTGGGAACCCAGTGTCATCATATTATCATACCTTCTGAGTTTTTTATTTATTTATTTATTTATGGCTGTGTTGGGTCTTCGTTTCTGTGCGAGGGCTTTCTCCAGTTGTGGCAAGTGGAGGCCACTCTTCATCGCGGTGCGCGGGCCTCTCACTGTCGCGGCCTTTCTTGTTGCGGAGCACAGGCTCCAGACGCACAGGCTCAGTAGTTGTGGCTCACGGGCCTAGTTGCTCCGCGGCATATGGGATCTTCCCAGACCAGGGCTCGAACCCGTGTCCCCTGCATTAGCAGGCAGATGATTCTCAACCACTGCGCCACCAGGGAAGCCCTTCTGAGTTTTTTTAAACTAAATCCAGAATTAGAATTTTTTTTTCTTTTTTTGAGAAAATTTTTCATCTTTGAGACATTGCAGTAACCAGAGAAAACATCCAGGGAAACTAGTTTGTGGTCTCTGCACCAGAGTGAGGGGCCCAGAGCTTTCCAGGTTTTAAGGAAATGAATGCCCCATTTAAGAAAGTCTGCATTCCAACTTCCCATTGGGTCAGCAGGTAACTTTTTTTTCGGTCAGTTTTCTTCTCTTCCTATGATTAGATTAGGAAAAAACGAGAGGGGAAAGGTGGAGGCATTGTGTATGAAGTAGAATTGTATAAAGGCAGAGGAAATGTGCGGTCTTATAGCCTTTCCTGGATCTGTGTGCTCCAGGCCTGGCCTTTGATAACTGGTCACCCGGTGGCACGTTGAAGGATGAATCTGCCAGCAGAGGTTTCTCTTCAGTGAGCAGTTGTTGTGGGCTGGGTTCCTGCAGGGCCTATTTAATGTCTGCCTGGTGCCTCATGCCACCTCCTCACCTTCTCATCCCTTTTTCTAGAAAGGATTTGGCTACAAAGACAGCAAATTCCATCGTGTGATCAAGGACTTCATGATCCAGGGTGGAGACTTCACTCGGGGAGATGGCACTGGAGGTAACCTCAAATCCTCTGGGCAGAGGGGTCTGTCAGTGCAGCCCCCAAGGTGGGAGGGCCAGGGAACCCAGTACAAAGGAGAGGGAGGAATGGGTTTCAGGTGGACATAAGAGAATCTTGCACAGCTGTGGCAGACCAGCTGACCCAGGCCTACAGCCTCGGTGACTTGCCTCGCAGTACGTCCTGCGGGGAGGGGAGCAAAGTGAAACACCTGTAGGTGATTCTAAGTCAGGCATGCAAAGCTTGTGTGGGCGGCCTTGGAAGCCCCAGCAAGGGTGGGAGAAATTGCTTTCCTTGGCGGTCTCCCCCCAGAGACCACTTGGCAAGAGCTGCCAGTCCCACCTGCGCTACTTTTACAGTAGGACAGACAGACAGCCTGGACTAACCAACAGGTCTCACCACACTTGGGTGCACAGCCTGCTGTTCCTTTAGACCGCAGCTGCAGCTCACCCCACCGATCAGTATTTACTGGGCCAGGCTCTGTGGTGGGTGCTGAGGATGCAAAAACCAGTGGGACAGCAACTCCCTTTCACTTCCAATACCTGAAGAGTCACAAATGGGCTGTTACACAGCTTTTAGGGCTCGGGCTCTGTCCTCAAGTGGTTTGTCGTCGAGGTGGGAAGAAAGAGGAGAAAACACTATGAAAGGGACATAATACAAGATGTAAGTCATAGCTAGCTGGACGACAAAGACAAAGCAGACGTGATACAAAAGCACTGTAATCATGGAGTCACGCAGTTGGGTGTCTGCCACCTTCTTACTTTGTGACCTCAGGCAAGTGAGTCCTCTGAACCTCAGTTTCCTCTTCTGTAGAGTAAGTGGTAAGAGTTGTGGGTGCTGGGAGGGTGAGGTGAGATGTTGAGTGCGTAGTGCCCAGCAAGTGGTAAGTAAAGTCAGCCGTCGTCAAAGTGCTGACAAGTAAAGGACTCACTTTGCGCCAAGGTGATCAGGAAATGGCCTCGTAAACGTGAGGACAGATTTGAGCGGTGACAGATCTGGCTGGGGAGAATTTGAATGGGCAGGGAAGAGGCAGGGTTAAGGCGTGAGCTCAGGTCTGGTCTGCGGCAGGAGCTTGGCCAAAGGTGGGGTCAGGAGGTTGGAAGTGAAGCTCCCACCGGGAGCCCAGAGTGGCGGGCCGCAGCCAGGCCAGGGACCCAGGGCTTTGTCCTCCACGGAGTGAGGATCCGCTGAAGACTTGAATGGAAGCAAGGCCTGTGATCGCAAAGGAGTTTGAGGGATAATAATGTGGCAGATTCAGGACATGGACACAGGAGAAGCAGACTGGCAGGGGCGTTGGTGCAGCTGCCCCTGCGTCGGGCGATGTGGGCCTGAACCCAGGGAGGATACCTAGTGGGTAAGAGCAGAGATTCGAGAGCCAGACCACCTTGGTTTGAATTCCAGCTCTGCTACTTCCCAGCTGGGGTACCTTTAACCTCTGTACCTCAGTTTCTTCATCTTTGAAATGGGGCTCTTAGCTCCTGCCTCATAGGGTGGGTTTTTTATGTTTCACATGCTTGCACCAGCCCTCTGGCACACTGTTCCCACTCTGAGCATTAGCCGTGATTGCAGCGGGGATAGCAGGAATGGGAAAAAGGATGAATCCGTGATGGGGGTGAGGACAACATTGACAACGTGCGGAGGAAACAAATGTCAAAAGAATAACCGAAGTCTGGAGAGAAAGCTGACAAAGTATGTTGAGTTTAAAACCTTCACTATCCATTTAAGTTTGGGACTCCTTGTATCTTGGGAAAGCAATTGGAGCTAAGGATATAGATTTGGGGATTTTCTGGATAGCAGCAGTAGTTGAAACCCTGCAGTTCACTGAGATGTACAAAGAGGATTGTCACATGGGAATCCTCTTTTTAAAAAAAAAACAAAAGAGTTGACAGTTTTATTTTCACATTTCACATTACAAATAAAAATTGCTTTTTTTGGTCCCACTACTCCCCTCCAAAACTATTCTCTCTTTGATAGGAAGGGGGAACAAGTCTTCCTTGTCATGCTGTTAGAAAACACCCCAAGTCACAGCACCATGATCTCCTGGTGAAGTAGAACAAGTAATACAAAACTGATGTAAAGAGGCTCCCCAATCTCCTTATCTGTCTGGTTGAGTCCTTCCTGGCCCGGTCATTTTCAGACTTCCCACTTACTGTACAATCAGAAATACCTCCTTAGCATCAGTCTAGGACAGCTTCCCAACCTGGTTGCACTCTGCAGGAACCACAGGATGAAAATACGTGAATCGAGGAGGAAAAAAGGTTTCGTACGCAAATAAGTTTGAAAGGTGATGGGTAGAACAAAATGAAAATTACTTCTTTGTTGCTGGGTTTCTTGGGGCCTCTAGTGCACAGTGTAAATCTCTAGGAGAGGACAGGGACAAAGAAGGGTGCAGTATTTCTCCTGGAACCAGCCTTGGGAACTTAGGTTAGGATCTCTGGAATGGGGTAGAGATCCTCTCTCGGCTCCACTATCTTGTACGCTGGCCCCAGACCCTCCACAGACAGAGACAGTACACACACTCAGAGCCACCTTTTATTTGGGTTCATGCGTTGGTAAGAGGCTCTTGACTTTCCAGAACGCAAATGGCGGCCCCGCTCTTTTGCTTCTCCCTGCCCCCCCCACTCATCGCTCTTCCTGCTTTGGAGTGTCCTCAGTATCTTTTGTGCTCTTAGGAAGAAAAGCTGGTCAGCCACAGCAGTCCTCCTTTTCTGGAGGGTTCTTACCTCCCCTGCATCCTGCACAGCACCTCCCTCCACTAAAGTCCCCATGGCAGGCCTCTCCGGCCACAGCCAAGGTAGTTTTTAACATGTGCCTTATTTGAAAGTCATACAATTATATTCTCAAAGTAATCATCGTGTGAGCTATGCACTAAATCACCCCGGCCTCGTGCCCCACTTGGGCTGTCAGCATGGTTTGGCTCCAGGGCCCGAGGGTAGGAAGGGAACAGCTTGTACGTCCTTGTACTCCACTGGGGCCTGGCCTGGCACGGGGGACAGGTTCAGCCTCTGGAATCCTCGCCCCAAAGATCTGCTTCGTTGGGGCTCCCCCAGCTCCCCTGACCTACTCTTTCTTCCCAGGGAAGAGCATCTACGGCGAACGCTTCCCTGATGAGAACTTCAAGCTGAAACACTATGGCCCCGGCTGGGTGAGCATGGCCAACGCAGGCAAAGACACCAACGGCTCCCAGTTCTTCATCACGACGGTCAAGACAGCCTGGTTAGATGGCAAGCATGTCGTGTTCGGCAAAGTTCTAGAGGGCATGGTAAGTTTGCGGGGGAGGGACTAACCCTGGGCAACCCTGACCAGGGATCTGACACAGACCCCAGGGCAGGGGATCCATATATTTTATCCCTTTCCCAGAAGGGAATGTACAGATTCTGACCAGTGTTTATTTCTACAAACCTGGGGGAAATTGAGACTAAACAGCCTCTCTCTCTATGCCCCCGAGTTCTTTTTTGTTTTTTTTTGGTCACGCTGTCTAGCGTGCAGGATCTTAGTTCCCTGACCAGGGATCGAACCCGTGCCTCCTGTCGCGGAAGCCCAGAGTCTTAACCACTGGGCCGCCAGGGAAGTCCTGCCTCCAAGTTCTAAATCCCTCCAGGCCCAAGGCAGAGGCCGGCCAGGAGGTCTCGGTGAGGCTGCACAATTGAGGACCCTCCATCCCGTCACTCAGGCAGGCATGTCCTGGCACCACCGTCGGTTGTACAGGACCCAGCCGAACACGCTGTCCCGGAGAAGCCACTTGGCACCCTCTCCCCAGCCTCCCCCCGCGCCCTCACCCCTAGCCCAGCCTGGGTCATACTTCAGAGGATCGAAACTACTGCATCCTCCTGTTGTCAAAGCTGGGTTCCTTGCCCTGGGCTGGCGCCCGGCCACAATGCCCTTAGGATTTTGGTGCCTCATGGTTTGTACAGGTCACGTGCGGGTTTCAGCCCTTGCGGCCGCACGCTGGGGCCCGTCTCCCTCAACCGGCAGACCGCCTGACACTCTGCCTTCCTCCCCAGGATGTAGTGCGTAAGGTGGAGAGCACCAAGACAGACGGTCGGGACAGGCCTCTGAAGGACGTGACGATCGCAGACTGTGGCAAGATCGAAGTGGAGAAGCCCTTCGCCATCGCCAAGGAGTAGGGCCCCAGGGACCTCTTCTCTTTGAGCGACTGTCTGTGTGGCCCTGTTGCCCTCCCGGGGGTGAAGACAGCCCGCCACAGGGCTCCATGCTGCACTGGCCCTAGTGCTGGCGTCTGATGGAGTGGACCCCTCCCTTCACATTCCGCGGGCCCACGGGCCCAGTTTTGTAACAAACTCCTACCAACACTGACCGATTAAAAAAAAGGTGTTTTTTTTATAATCTGCGTATGGGCTGGGTTCTGCGGCCTGCGGCACCCCCCGACCCCAAGTCCAGTGCCAGCCTGTCTGGGGCTCCTGTGGCAGTGGTGCCTGCCCCCTCCTTGGGTTCCGGCCTGAACCCTTTCCCTCCAGAAATGCTCCAGAAATGAGGGAGAGATGAACACAAACCAGACATTTCCAACTGGCCACACAAGTCTGGGAGGGCAGGGGGAAACAGATCTGAACATTCACAAAAAAGTGTGCTACACACAAAACGTCAAGCAGGAGTTTTTGCCCCTTGCTTCTGAACTTGGCTAGCCACTGTGCCTCAGCCTTTGCACGTCCCTGCCCCGCCCCACCTTTCTCCTGATGTAGGTAAAGGAATACACCTGCACCTTTTCATAGCCCACCTCCAAACTGGTGGGCTATGAACATTCTAAAGGAATTCTCCCTCTCCCTTTATTCCCTATCCTCTGTTGTCCCTACCTTGGCCCCTGGGCTCTAGGAGTGCAGGATTCTACCACCTCAGATACCAGTGCAGCTGAGTTCTGAGCCTGGAGGGGTGGAGGGTGGTGAGTCCTGGGTCCAAGCCAAGGCTGACCCAGCCCATGTCCCTTTCATAGGACTGAGGTACATGACTGTCCTGGCAGGTGGCCTAAAGCCCTCTGGACTGGTCAGGGCATTGGTGGCACTGGAGCAGGGTGACAGGCAGCCTCTGGCTGGGCTTTAGCTGTGCTGGCGCTGAAGCCATAGAGGCCCTGGAGCACACCATTCACCACCACGTTGGGCAGAGGCTCTAGGACAGAAGGAAAACAGGAGTAAGGGGTGGGGGCTTCAAGGCAAGAGGAGGTGGGGTGGGCCTGGCTGCAGGCCTGCAGCTCCCTGAGCTCCTGCTCATAGGCTCAGCGCCCCCTGTTCCCTGAGAACCGGGGTCCCTGCCAAGGCAGCAGGTAGCAGCTGGCCACCTCAAATGGGGCCTTGGCATTCCCAGCTCACATTCTGTTCACATCTTGGTAAAGCTAGGCTGGTAAGGAATGGAGACCAGGGGAGCCAAGCTCATTTCACCATGTCTACTTCCTGGAGGAAAATACAAAGCAGGCTACATGGGCACAGGAACAGCAGGGAGGTGTGGCCCCAAAGGAGGGCAGTAGGAGGGAGATGCTGCCTAGGGGTCCTGGGAGCTGAGAAATATCAAGTTCACCCTCACTCCCACACTGGTACCTGGGCCCTAAATGTGGATTATGGGTCAGAGGCACCTCCTCACCTGGGGATGGGATGCAAATATAAGGATCCATGCAGAAGCTGATAACAGGCCGGTGGTACAGCTGTGAGCTAGGAAGAAAAAGGGTCATGAACAGTGGAGGGGGAAACAGAGAAAAGTCTCAGATTGGGTGGAGACTAAGGACTGAGATCACCAAGGACCCACAGAGGAAAAGTGGGAAGTGGGCTCAGGAGGCAACAACATGAAAACCTGGACCACGGGGACAGGCCAGAGACTTCAGGCCCTGGCATATGGCCACGAGGGGGCAGCAGAGACCCAGTGCAGACAGGGACTTTGACTTGCCTGCTGTTGCCTGGCAGGAACTCCCCCAGGGTGCTGAAAAGAAGAGAGAGGCTGTGAGCTGCCTGGGGGATGCCCGGGGGGAGCGTGTGGCAGGGGTGGAGATGCGGAAGCCCAGAATTTCACCTCCCAGGGGACTGCTGCTTCTATTTGTAACAAACTCAGCTCCGGAGGCACCCGAGGTAGCCAAGGCTCTTCAGAAAACAGCCCCTCCACCGGGGTCAAGAAAGCCTACCGGGGAGATTGTGTCTCAAAGAGGAAGAACCAGGCTAGGGCCTGGCAGATACAAGAAGGAAAGGGGCTTGGCCTCTAAAACCTTTCCTCACCTGCTGGCTGCAGAGAGCCCCTGTCCCCACAACACTGGGGCCCCTCTCATGCCAAGCGCCTCTAGGGATGCTCACCCCCAGCTGCCGGCCTTGGGAACTATGGGCAAGTGGCGAAGACTCAGGAATTCCAGTAGTTCCTTGGGCACATCCTGGTTCAAGTATAGAATACCCTGGAGAAAAGAAGAGAGGCAACCTGTAATCAGATTCAGCTGTGTAATACGCAGAGCCTGGTGCAAAATGAAAACGTGTGGGCCCTTCCAAAATGATAAAGAATTTCAAGACAGCCAAAGCAGAGCATTAAACCAAGCTAGGGCCCTTCTGGGCACTGGCCCTGGGTGACTACACAGATTGGCCCATGAAGCCAGCCTGGCCTGCAACTGGGCATAACCGTGTGGGAGAGGGGAGGAAGGGTCTCCACCCTTATCATGAGGGCAGCACAGGATCTCACCCTGGAGGAAAAGAGAGCTAGCCTTCATTTAACTGGGACTACCTGCCTCCTGGTTACCTCACTCAATCCTACCAATTCAGAGAGGGATGAAGTACTAGAACATTGCCAAAATGTAGGTCTCCCTCACCCCATGCCCCCGCACCTCTCTGCCAGTGTCACACCTCTGGTCCAGCAGGCTGAGAGGCAACAGAGTGAGACCCACGCACACCTGGATATAGGCCTCCAAGCTCTGCCGCCGCTGCTCCAGTCCTCTGGTCCTCCAGTTGGGCAGGCGTTTCGAGGGGAAGTCGGGCACTTTGGACAGTTTCTTGATCTGCCAGGAGGTTACCGCGGTGCGATCACAGCATCCCGACTGAGCCCTCAAGCTCACTTCATCCTAGCCAAGAGCCCTCCCCAGTCCTCCCTGCCACCCACACCCCCAAACTTCAGGCTGTACCCTGAGACACGCCCGCGTGGTGAGTAGTGGTTGGGACAAGGGCGAGAGGAGCCCCCAACACCCCCGTCCGCCCCCAAGACGCCCGACGCCAGACCGGCCGCGCAGGCGCACGGGCAGCACGTGGGGACCTGCCCCTTCGCGCCCATTCCACAGCCCGCAGGGAGGTCTGTGCCCACGACCTGAGCTCTCTAGGGCCCGGTAATGGGTGTGGCAGAGGCTGGGGCCCGCCAGCTCGTCTGCCTGCCTCTCAGGGCTTGGGAAGGAGCCGGGCCGGGGTCTGTCTGTCGGTGGTGGGCGCAGCCTCACCCGTTTGTGCAGCGCGTGGAACTCGCTGTAGCGCCTCTGCACGGTGTGTCTGCGCCCGTGGCACAGCACCTCCACTCGGAACACCTGGCGGGCGCGGGAGGGCAGCCGGGTGCGCGTGAGGCCCGGCGGGTGGGTGTAGCAGGACCGGCTCCCGGCGACGCGCCCACCCTCCGCCCTCAGAGGCACAAAGCGGCCTGGGAGCGCCAGGGAGTGCTGCTCCCAGGGACCCTCCCACGTCCCCACACACTTGGGGACTCTGCTCCGTGCAGTCAGTCCCTCAGGAGCCGGGACCGCCGTCGGAGGGGCTGGCAAGTCAGAGCGGCCCAGAGACCCTCGGCAGGGTGTCCCCAGACGGCCTGGGCCGCCGCGCTCGGACCCCGAGCATTCGACGCAGGGAAATCCGGCGGGTCCCCGCGTCCATTCCCATCCACTGCCCCCACTCACCATGTGGCCTTTCTCGGGGCTCTGCCGGGTCCCCTCGGCCTCGGGCCCCACCGACGGGATGCGAACTTCCAGCATCCACGCGCCGCTGGCAGCCGAACTCTCCGCGCTCTGACCAGAGACCGCGGCGGCGCCGGCCCCGCCTCCTCGTGCCTGCGGGCCTCGCCCCCACGTTGGCCCCGCCCCGGGCGTTCCCCAGCGCCGCCGGGTCCTGCAAGGGGCTGATTAGGCTGCAACCAGATGGCGCGAGGCGGGCGCCGCCCACTGAGGCTAGTGGGGCCGCAGTGCGTGGAGACCCTTCGGCAGAGAGCCATCTGTTTGTCATCGTGTCCACATTCACCGAGTCCCCAGTGATTGACAGGAATGCGGGAGAGCCAAATTTCACCTGCTCTTATTTGAGCGCCTGCTAAGGACTGTAAGCCCCTGTGGGCGCTGGGCAAGGAGGGAGGCTGGGCCCAGATCAACCAGGGGCGTTCCTTGAGTTCCTCACACCCTTGCCCAGGACCAGGCTGCACCCTCATCTCCTTCCCTCCACCTTCAACGTGGATCCTGGGAGCGCGGCCTGGGGTAAAGCTTGGACGCACTCTGGCTTTGATGTCCCCCTTCCCCCAGCATTCGTAGGCCCCATTCATTCATCTTTTAAAAAAATATTTATTTATTTATTTGGCTGCATCTGGTCTTATTTGCGGCAGGCAGGCTCTTTGTTGCAGCGCGTGGGCTTCTCTCTAGTTGTGGCGCGTGGGCTCCAGAGCGCACGGGTTCATTAGTTGCAGCACACGGGCTCTCTAGTTGTGGAGTGTGGGCTTAGTTGCCCCGCGGCCAGTAGGATCTTAGTTCCCAGACCAGGGATCAAACCCACCTCCCCTGCACTGGAAGACGGATTCTTAACCATTGGACCACCAGGGAAGTCCCCATTCATTCATTTTTAAAATCCATTCCTCCATTTCAGTCATCTTTCAGCCCAAACCTTCATCAGGCGGAGGAGAGGCAGTGTAGGGACAGAGGCTCTGCTTCAGCGGTCAGACAGCTTGTGTTTCCCCAACTGTGTAGATCTGTGCTCATCTGCAAAATTGAGATAATATGCCTCCTTCAGGAGAGTGTACGAAAACTGAGTGAGATAATCCCTGCTAAGCCCTCAGCAGAGTAGGTATTAGAAAAATGGCAGTTTGTGGGCTCATCCTGGAGACACAGGTGGGTGATGTTGGTATGCAGGGCAATGCATGGGGAAGAGAGACTGCGGGAGGCGGCACTAGGCTGCCCTTGCCCACTCTTCTGGTAGAGTCTTTCTGGGTCTGTGGCGGGATTTAATCCAGAACTCTCTCACCTCCTGTGCGAGGAGAGGCTTCTGCTCCCACCTCTCAGCGCTCTTCCCCCACCCGTATAAGGGAGCTTTCCCATTCAGCACAAGCCTCCACTCCACTGACTCCTCCCCAGATAGTAGTCTTGGGGGGCAGTGGAGGAAGGCGAGGCCCCTGCCTCCCAGAGCTCACCCCAGCAGAAAGCTTGATGGTGGGAAGGAGCAAGCAGAGAACCTGTCGTAGGAGCTGGGGTTGGGGGACCACTGACTCCCTCCCTCCCTTGCTAGTGCAGAGGTGTTTCGGAGCTGGAGCAGAAACTCCCCATTCCCAGCTCTGCCCCCAGAGAGAGGCTGAGAGGATGACCCCATAAGGGGGCAAGCAGGTCTCACCAACACTATGTTCCACACTTTCCCCCTGCCAAATTCCATCTCACAGGGGCCTCAGAATCAGGAAGCTGAAACCTCCTGGAAGGGAAACAATCCACCATGAGGAGAAGTGCTGGTGTTTCATTACCTCCCTTGTTCTCTAGGGCCCCATCAGTCAGGGGCCCTGCTCTCCTTGTCTGCTGTTCAGGGAGTCCTCTTCTAGGACCCTCAAACCTCTAAACTTCTTGGTCGCCCATCCTAATGAAGGTCTGCCCTCTGTCTCTATTCCTACCACCCAGAACACTGCCACATCTTCTAATGGATCTCTCTTGTTTTTCCTTGCCTCTCTCCCTCATACAAGGTCTACTCTCTACCTAGTAGCACAGACAGTCAAGGCATCTGCTTAAAACCGTCCAAAGGCTTCACGTTGTGCGTAAAACAAAACCCGCCCTCCCCACCACAGTCTACACAGCTCTAAATGACCCAGCCCATCTCTCATTTTCTCTCCTCCCCTCTCATGCATGGAGCTCCAGCCACAGCGACATTCTTCCAGTTCTTCAAACCTAACAAACTCTTTTTGCCTCAGGACATTTATACTCACTGTTTCATCTCCCTGAAACACTTTTTTTTTTTAGAAGGTTTGGTTTTTTTTTTTAATTTTTAAATTTTATTTATTTTTGGCTGCATTGGGTCTTCATTGCTGCGTGCGGGCTTTCTCTAGTTGCGGCGAGCGGGGGCTACTTTCCGTTGCCATGCGCAGGCTTCTCATTGCGGTGGCTTCTCTTGTTGTGGAGCACGGGCTCCAGGCACGCGGGCTCAGTAGTTGTGGCTTGTGAGCCCCAGAGCACAGGCTCAGTAGTTGTGGCGCACAGGCTCAGTAGTTGTGGCGCACGGGCTTAGTTGCTCTGCGGCATGTGGGATCTTCCCGGACCAGGGATCAAACCCGTGTCCCCTACATTGGCAGGTAGATTCTTAACCACTGTGCCACCAGGGAATCCCTCCCTGCAACACTTTTTCCTGACTCTTCACCTGGTGGGCTTTGCCTAAAACTTCTAATTCTTAGCCTAAAACTCACCTTCTCAAAGACACCTTCCTTCCTGACCATCCTATCACAGCACCTTGTCTCTGCACTCATTCCAATATTACTGTTACTGTTTGTTTATTGTTTCTCCCTGGTGTCCCCAACTCAGCCCCCAGACTCAGTACTAGTGAGCCAAGGACATGGTCTCTTGTCAGGGGTTTGCCACCATGGTGCCAAGCATGTAGTAGATGCTCAAAAGAAGCATTGTTGATTGAGAGACTGTATGAATTAATGGGGGAGGGGGATGTTGGGAAAACGCTAGGGAGAGGAGGGAAGGCCTGGGAAAGAGGCAGGAAGGGAGCAGGGTTGCTGAAGGGTTACAGGAAGGCCTGCAGAGGGATAACAACAGAAATCCTCTTCCTACCTTCAGAGTTAGACTCTTATCTCTCTCTCTCTCTCTCTGCAGACCATCATCCACCTCATTCACTTATTTGATTTTCAGCTGCTCCTGAGAAGTCTCAAATCAGTGGATTTTCATCCCCATTTATAGAGGGAGATTTGATGCACCTGACTCGTAAAACATTTGGTAGTAAACCTGCAGCTCCTTATTCCACAGCATTTCATTTAGACCTGAGTGAAGATCCAAATGAAGAAAAACAAGATCCTTGACCTGGAGACATTTATGTCTTTGGGGAGATAAAACAACTTATGGAGACTATTTTCCTGTAAAGAGGAACACGTGACATGATGTACACTCCAAAGCAGTTATTACAGTCAAAGGAAAAGTTTGTTTTCCGTATACTTTAAACATTGGCCCTCTCAGTATGTGAACACTGATCTAAGTTCCAGTCTCAGATTATACGGCCCTAACCGGGGTTTTCCGAATGCATTCGCCTGGCGTGGAGTCTGACCCAGCGCGTTTTCCACAAGGTCGCTGGTGATGCTCATGCTCCTGGCTGGGGGCCACATCGTGAACACCTGTCTCTTGACGCCCACACCAGCCCCGCCAGGGAGGGGGGCCATTCTCGCCCCACTGTACAGACGTGGAGCCTGGAGATGAGGATCAAGGACCGAGCAGAGGGCAGGAAGGGCTGGGGGCAGAGGTGTCCCCCCCACCCCCGACACACCCCCTCTCCCCGGCCGCCTGGTCGCCGGCGCGCAAGTGGGTTGGACCGTGTCTCCGCCCTGGCTCGGCCCTCGCCTTCCACTGACCTCACACAAAGCGCCTTTCACGGGCTCGGCTTCTACTGGGCGGCCAACGCTGCTCCGGAGGTTTGGTTAACCCCGTTAAGAAAACAAACAGTTCCTGGGCCGCGGGCGGGCAGGGGGGGCGCCGCTGGGCACAGAGGCTGGATGCTTTCCCCTCCCCGCGGGCGGGCGGAGGCAGACTGACCTGGAACCCCAGCAACCCGGGGCAAGGCTGGGCCTGGACTGCTGGGATGGGGGGTGGAGGAGGCGGTTCTGGTCGCCAGGGCAACCTTTGACAACGCCCCGTGCCTCGCGTCCTTACCTGTACCACGGGGAGTTGTGTGTAGACTAAGTGACATCATGCTTCCAAAGTGTTTGGCATGGGGCCTGGCACACAAGAAATAAACATTAGCTATTCTTATTCGACTGAATTATACCAATTCGCTGTTTTTGCAGGCCAAAACTGTGGGGTTTTGCCAATTACATATGGTCCATCCAATGTACTGTTAATGATTCATCTCTGAATCGACAAAAGCAAATTCTTCTATTCCTTTTTCAGTATCCTGAGGTTGCAAGGTTAGCTTAAAAACAAACAAACAAACAAACATTAGTTACTCCAAGTACTAACTCTGTGATCAGGCTCTTCCTGATTTTCTCAATATTGTGCAACCAAGAACAGGTAAGAGAATGAATTAGAAGCAGAGGTTGGTGTAAATCAGCAACCGTCCTGTTCATCCTAACAGCCTCAGAGCACTTACTAACTGCTTAATAAGTACATCTGATAAATTTGAAATAATAATAATCAAATAAAAAATTTTATGTTGTGAATATTGGACTTTGGTGCAGATGTCTCAAAAATTAGTTCTGCTGCTACAACATTTTAAATTACTGAGCTAGTCGAAATTCATCATTTTATAGATGAGGAAACTGAGGTGTGAGAAAGGGAGAAGTGGACTGTGGAAAGGGCTGTGTTAGGAAGGCACCTCTGACAAGCATGTCCTGCCTGAGCCCTGAGAGCAAAGTCTGACCCCGTTAGACTGGTGCCCGGCTTCTCAAGGCACGGGTAGGCTCCAGCCAGCAGTGTCAATCCTAGGAGCCCCCTGCCTCTTGCCCAGAAGACAGAGGCAACTCAGCTGCTTCAGACAACACGATGCAGGGCCAGAGCAGGGGGAGCTGCGGAGACCACTCCAGCCACCCGGTTTCGAGGCAACAGCTTCCCGGGGAGATTTATCTGGCGCTACAACTCCTAACATCCCTTAGGGTGCTATGTCAGGGCACCAACTGATTGCCCCTCTGGTGCACCCGCACCGGGGTTCAAGGAATAAAGACATGCTCAGGTACCCTCAAGTCACAGGAGTTTATCATGAAGGAAGCCGTGGGACTAAGAACTAAGGACGACAGGGAAGCTGGGGGGCCCACAGCCCAGGCCTCCAGGTCTGGAATGGAGATGAACCTCCACCCGCTCTAGCCCTGGATACTGTCTGGGGTTTCGCAGCAAGTCGAGTTTTTACTCTCTGCCATTGGTGGTCCCCAGCTACTCACCCAAGCTGTTCTCTGTCTCCAGATTCTGCTCCTGCCACACACTGAACACATCTGGGGAGAGTATCTCACAGGGTGAGAGAAGCTCAAATGCCTACAAGGTCAGGTGGGCAGCTTCTCCTTGACAGGCCTGCTGCACGGATTTGTTCAGGTCTTTAAGAAAACAACTTAGTGGGTTAGTGTCTAGGTCCTCCTTGTCCATCCCCGACTGGATCGTATGGGATATGGGGGTGCAGACAAGCCGAGTCAAGCAGACTGAGTTCAAGTCTTAGCTCTGTGGTGCGACCTTGGGCAAGCTGCTTAGTCTCTAAGCTTCAGTCTTTTAATGTAGATAATGACGCCCACCTGGGAGAGCCGTGGTGCTGGATGAGTTTCAAAGCCCTGAGCCCACTGGCACAGGGTAGGTAGGTGTTGAACGCATGGCAGCTCTTGGTTATTAGGTCCCGGGGTGGGATGGGACTATCGGGGCGGTCTGGACGCCGCCCTGCATGTGTTCCTGGCTGCCACGTGCCTCATTCTCTTTTTCTGGTGAGGCTGCTCATGTTCCCGAGGGCAGACCTGCTCCTGGGCCCCTGTGGTCAGCATCACCGTCACTCATAACGGAAGAGGAAGCTGAGAGCTCTGAAGCTAGGAGGGGGCAGTCATTTGGAAACAATCGTCACATCCCCTTAGGGAAAGGTCCTGTCTCAGTTTGGACAGGGTTTTTCTTTGGGGTTTTTTCTGGACCCAGAGGCTGAGCAGCTGGCTTCCTCTGAGCGGCCTCGGTGGTGGGGCTGTGGGGATTTCTGCCCCAGAGGTCTGGTCATCAGAGCCAGAGGGGCATTTCCACAACAGACAAAGGCAAAGGGGGGAGGCCTTTCTGGGGCAAGCAGTGGGGCAAGTGGCTATCACCTCCCCGCTTGCAGGCCCCACCTAGGGCACTGAGCACCGATCCTGCCAACCAGAGCAAAGCCTACTGAACCCCAAATCAGGCCTGATTTCTGAATCTCGTGAAAAACCCCAAGATCTGGGCCCATAGCCTCGTAAAACAGTAATCTCCACAGCTGAAGGGCAGTCACTTCCCCCTTAGGCTGCCTTTGGAAGTGGAGGAGGGCACCTAGATGAGTAGGAACACAGTCCATGATCTTAAGGAGTTCAGAGCCATGGAGGCTAATGAGATAACATTACAAACACAAGCGAGAAAGACCAGAGGTTTAAGAGGATGACAAAGTGCCATGCCAAGAGCTATAAAGGAGGCAGGGCTCCCACTCCAGTGTGGGTCGGAGGCGGGTGAAGAGTAGATCAAAGAAAGCTTCCCAGAGATGTACATATGAAGTAGGCCTCAAAGGATGCAGTGGATTGTTTTCCCATAATGAAAATAGCTTTATTTAATGTTTACGATTATAAAAGTAATACACAGAAATTCCAAGCAATATCAAATAGTATAAAAATTTTAAATAATGCAAAATTCCATCCCTAGAGGCAACCATAGTTAACAATTCGATCAACATCCTTCCCATATATATATAATTATAATTTTATATAAATGCAGACCATATCATACATGTAATTCTATAACCTACTTTCATTCAAAAATGAGTTTTTCTTGTCAATAAATATAGCTATATATCATCTTCAATGACTGTATAATATCTAATTATGTACCATAATTCATTTAATCCCTTCCTGCTGTACATTTAGATTGATTTCAAATTTTACAACTGTAAACAATGCTATGATGGGCCTCTTTGCATAGTCTTCTTCATGGACTTGGTTTCTAGAGGTGTCTATGGGAATCCCCAGTGAATGTTCTGACACATTAACCAATGCCCTCATCTCTATTTATTCACACTCTTATCCACAATACTGAAGGCTGGCTGTTTCAGACAGGTGTAATTCTGAGATTGAAGGGAGGGATGGGGGCTGAGAAAGGGTGCTTCAGGAACAAAGCCCAATACTAATAAAGGCTTCTTAGGCCACACAGAAGTGAGGAAGGAAGGAGCATATGTGGAATCCGTTTCCATGAGGTATGCATACTGTTGTGAAGGACTAGGAGATAAACAGGAAAAGGCGAGCTGGGGTCCTCTCACAGAAGGCTGTGAAGGCCAGGTGGCAGAGCCTACAATTGGAGATCACTCAACAGTTATCTATTGATATTTGGCACCTATTTTAAGCCCAGATCTTTTCAGGGGCCACGGGGTGATAAAGATGGTCCACTTTGGAGAGTTTATTGTCTAATTTTTTTTATGCCTTAAATTGCTTTTTGTGCTTCAGTCACCTGCCTCCTCTCAACCTATCCCTTGTAGCAGTTGAGCTCCTACTGATAGTCTAAGGCCCAAATCAAATATTACAGAATTTTTATTGTTTGGCAGAGAGAGCCAACATTAAACCACACAAGTGGTATCACAAGACATTGGCAGATGTCACACCAACCCCGGGGCCAGAAGACAGGGATAAGCTGTTCTAGTGCATTTCTAACTCTGAGCTCAGGCCTGCCTCTTCCCCAGTGTGGAGCTGAGAATCTTAGCCAGTGACTCTGAAGACAGGGTGTCCGGTTCAGTCATGTGGCAACTGCAGCAAAGGTGTGTCCTTCCTTGCTGCAGGAGGGATCACCATTCTCTTCCCCTTCCCCTCCTCCCAACCCCCAGGCTGCTGGAACTGGTGGGGAAAATCCCACCACCTTAGGGCCTGCCGTCCCTCAGAATCCATGGTCTTCAATCCCATGTGGGCCCTAAGCACGCTCAGCAAAGGACACTCCTTCCATCACCATGTTCCCTCCTCAACCAGTTCCTGGCCCCATCTTTAGATTTCCATTATCTTCTCATGCTTTTAAAAATTTGAGCTGCACAGGCATTCTTTATTTTCTTTAGCGTTCTCAGCTACAGGTGCATTCACAATGAAAAGCATCTGGAAAGAGCTTAATGTTGCAAATATCTACGTGTGACGCTTCCGATCATTTCTACTTCTTGCATTTGTTCTGTCACTGACTACTCATCCTCGTTGGGGTCCCTCCAGCTCTAAGCCCTCACCTTCAGGACTCCAGAGCCCAGAGATTCATGGGGGAAACAACCCAAGGGGAAGCAGGAGAAGTAAGACTCATCTCCACACCTCTTCTCTAAACCACTTGACTCAAAATAGGTAAACTAGATACTCCTATCTGAGAACATTTTAATTCTTCCCCAGCCACACCCAGCAGCGAGGCCCCCTGCTCTGTGCATTTTTGCATTTACTCCCAGACAGGGCTGATGGCTAGTCCCTTTATCTCCTCTGAATTTTATTAACATGCTAGGTCTGACCCACCTTTCAATAAAACAAAGCCAGCTTTCACTCTGGATCTCCTGCACCTCTCAGCTCAGTCCTCCCTTTCCATTTAGAGGAGCCTCTGACACGGTCAGCACTTGCTGTCCCCACTGCTTTCCTGCCCATCTGCTCCAAACCCATTTGGCCTCCTGTATTACCTATGTCATGAAAGGCTTCACCGTCTACCCTGAAATCCAAGCCAGAAGCTGGCGGGTCATGCCAACTACCACACTCTTCCTCGGGCCTCTCATCAGATCAGTGACCAGACCACAGTGGTTCTTCGCCACCTCCTCCACCTCTCTCTGAGCTCCAGCACCATTACTACGGCCCTCCTCAGCACTCTGGCAGGCTCTCCTTGCCTCCAGTCTCGTACCTTCTGATATGTCTACATCACAAATGTGACCATGTTATTTCCTGCTTAAGTCCCTCCAGGAGCTCCCCACATTTGCAGGATAATGTTCAAAGTGCCCCACAGGTCACAGGTACTGTGTGATCCGGCTCTTGCGCGTCACTCTCCGTGGGCCATCCACTAACTTAACTCTGCCCACATCGAACCACTTGCATTTCCCTACATGTGCCCACCTCCCACTACACGACACAGGGAGGCAGAATGGTCCCAGCAGAAGAAGCAAACACCTCTTCACCTTTAAGACAGCTCAAGCATCCCCTTCTCCAGTTTCTTTCTCCTGAGTCCCCAGGTGGAATGACTCCATCTTTGTGGCACTATCCCCCCCCCCACCGCAATACAGCCCAGTACACTTAACCTGCTATTGGCCTTCTTAATTTCCATGTCTGCAAGCTCTGCACAGAAATGCACAGGCCCCAAAAACAGCTGGCCCTATCAGCCTCGGGATAGGAGGCCGAGGAGGAAGTTCTGAAACCACAAGGGAGCCCATCCCAAGGAAATAATAAAAACAGACTTAAATCAAGATGATCACTGGATGGAACATAACAAAGCAAGGAGAAAGTTTTAAAATTTAGTTTGGAGAAAGAGTTACAAATATGGAAAGGGAGAAGATAAGAATAAACTTTATGGGGCTAGACTGAAAAAATCAGTGTGGATTCATGATTTTTAATATCTAATTCTTTATATCATCTATCTCCATCTCTCTCAATATTTCCATATATTTTTATCTATAGCTATTTCCTTGCTCTGTCTGCCAAGAGCCTAGAAGCAATGACATTCCAGTAGCAATGGGCATACTCAGCACCCAGATCTTGGTTTCTAAATATCATTCTCCATTAAAAGGAATCAAGATTCCCTGGAGAAATGGCTGATTCCAGGGTTGGGGCAGGGAAGATACAAGATAAGCCTGAAACATCTTGTTAAGCCAGAAAGTAAGAGAGTGTTAAAAAAAAAAAAAAAAAATGAAGGGGATATGTTAAAAAGAAACAGGAGCCTGCTAGAAACCTGGGACAGTTTGAGAATCAAAACAAATTAAAGCAATGGCTTGCAACTTTGAGTAAACAGGAATCCATTGATCCGTACTTATAAACAAGTACATTAATAAATAGGGAGGAAAAATGCTGTTCTTTAGAAGTAGAATGCCAAACAATAAATGTAGAAGAAACTATGGAGTTAGAAAATCACACTGGATGAGGAACAAAATATTTACATGATATCAAAGTATCTCCCCACAAATAACTTGTTAATTACAAAGGGGAAAAGAGTAAATTTAAAAAAGGAAACCTGGCTGACATCAGTTTAACCAAGCGATCAGAGTTAATGTCAGCATTAATGGGACCAACTAACATCACATGCCAACCTAAGATGCACTGAGGACATGTCACTTCTGTGATGTTCTTGCCCAACATACAAAAACCTAATCTAGTCATGTGGAACCATGAGACCAATCCAAGTTGAGGAACATTCTACAAAATACCTGACTGTATTCTTCAAAAATGCCAAGGTAATAAAAGGCAAGGAAAGGCTCAAGAAGTCTGGATTAAAAGAGACACATGTAATCATGTGTCACAACTAAATGTAACACATGATTCTGCACCAGGAATCACTATGAAGGACATTACTCGGACAGCTGACACAATGTAAATAGAGAGCACGTGTTAGATAACAGTATTTTATCAGTGTTATACTTCCTGTTTTTGATAAGTGGTTATGGTTACAAATTATGAGAGGATGTCCTTATTCTTAAGGAAAGGCATACTGAAGTTCTGGGGTAAAGGGGTACAATGCCTGCAACTTACTCTCAAATGATTCAGAAAATACAACATGTAAATGCAGATAAGGCAAATCATAAGTCATAAAGCAAATGGGGTAAGAATGTAAACACTTGGTAAATGTGAGTAAAGGATATATGGGAGTTCTTTGTGATATTCCTGTAACTTTTCTGTAAGTTTAAAATCATATTAAAATTTTAAAAGTTACCGAACCAACCAGGAATCCAACAGCAAGGGATGAGTCAGAATTATGGTACAGTCACTCTATGGAAGCCTTAAAATTACACAGCCTTACAAATAAAGTCTGTGAAGATAGATAACAAAATAGAAAAAATGCTTATAACTTATACAGTGTTGAATGATAAAAGCAGGATACAAAATATTTTATGTGTATATTATTACAACTAAGCAGAGCAAGCACGTAAGTAAGACTGGAAGGATAAAAACCAAAGGTGGTACTAAGGATATTAGGGGAAGCTGATTCACTCTGTTATACAGCAGAAACACACACACCATCGTAAAGCAGTTATACTCCAATAAAGATGTTAAAAAAAAAAAAGGATATCAGCGGGGAGAGAGAGATTGAGTGACTTTTTCTAAAAAAAAAAAAAAAAAAAATCCACATATTGAAAACGTACTTGCCGGCACTGGCACTCCCCGTCAGGCTGGAGGACTGGAGATCAGCGCTGCTTGCTGTTTACCGCCGGCTCCTGCCTCACGCTGCCCTCCCCAAAGGTTGACATTGCCCCCACAAGAACTGACAGAGCCGGGCATCTCTGCAGCTGGTAGGGTGGGAGTGGGGAGGTTCCCGCGTGCAGGCAGCCTGCCAGCCTGTCCCACAGAGCAGCTTCACAGTCTGCTCTGACCAGCAAGCTTAGCGGCTGCGGACAGCTGAGGGGAAGCCCGGCAAGGGTGCATCCAAGACCGGGCCTCCCTGGCCAGGCCAGCACAGAGACCCCTTTGAACGCCCTCGGCTTGTGCTGACCACACTCGGGCCTCTTGCCGGCATGCTCCCTCCTGGGCACAGACAGTGAAGCTTCTTGGAACTCAGAAGGTTTAGGAATTCTGGGATGACTTTGTCTAGAGGCAGACTGCCTGGTTCTGTTGTCAGTGGGATAAAGTGCTAAGTCCTTATCAGTCCTTCACATTTTTAACATGGACTAGTCTACTGAGGACATGCTTTGATGGGCGGCAAAAAGATGTTCAGAACGCAAGGCTTTGCGATCAGAAAGCAAGACTCTCAGAGAACCCTGGGCAGCTGAGGGAAACAGGGCAGGAATAAAAGTGAAAGCTGGCCTCCTCTGCAGGAGAATTGCTTTTGTCCCTCTTATTATAAGAGATGTGTTTAAAACTCCTTCCCTAAAGAAGTAGGAGTAAGAGTTAAATAGATTAAGAGACCCTCAGAACAGGTAGCTGAGGTAGACAGAGAAAAGGAAATTCCAGTTCCATAGGGAAGCAGGAGCAGAAGCTCGTGAACTCCTGCGGAGAGGAAGTAACTATACCTGGCTATACCTGGGCACTTCTTGGTTAGGAGTATTCCAGACCTGCTTCCCAACTGCTCTCCGGCCTAAAGCAAAAAGCACCACCATTCTGAGTCATGTGACCTGATTTTAAAGTATTTTATTACATAATCTTTTCATGGTACCATCAGGAGTAACAGAAAATGTTATTCCCAGTTCCTAACCACATCCTGAAAAATATACATTTGTATTTATATATTTATATCAATACTCCACCCCTATCCCATAATTCCACCACCTAGTATAGGTTTTTTGCTTAAAGCAAGAAACTATTCTCTCAGGTAAGAAAATATATATGGAAGCTAAATGAAGGACCGGTTAGAGTGACTGGGGACAGCTTGGCCATGGGGGCAGGGGGGAAGGGGTGAAGTCCAGGCTAGGCAGGATGCATCACTGGGGTCCAGCAGAGGTGGAGGAGGACAGTGTATAAAAAGGCAGCGTCAGGCAGGTGGGCTCTGGTGTCCTTGGTCCATTAGGAGATGGCCTTTGCCTCAGGAAGGAAGGCTTCCCAGTACTTTGCCAGCTGCAAAGAAGTGGGGTCAGTAAGCAAGTGCCCCCATTTAGTGGCAGAGCCTGAGCCTGGAAGGGGAACAAGCACAGTGCCAGGGCACTCTCCCAAGTGCCTCAGCCACCCACAGGGAGGCCTGGGCTAAGGCCAAACTGAGGAAATGGCTTCGCTGACAGCAGACCTTGGGACAGATTGGCCAGCCGGCCACACTGCCCTTACCTCTCTAGACTGAGGGAAGCATCAAGTGCAAGGGCAATATCTGAAGACAGTCCTGGTTCTACCCTGGAGGAAGTACCCCCTGGGGGCCACAGCTTGGCTCAGCTCAGTAAGCTCCTCACAGGGGGCCACTGTTTCACATATTGATCGGGGCCTCAGCCTCAAGAGGGTTAGGGGGTATCACGGGGTTACAGGGAGAGGAGAGTTGGGGTTTGTTCTTAAAAACTAACTCATTGTAGGATTAGAGCAATCCTGCCTAGCAAGAGACCCTACTGGATGCGCCACGTTAGAGAACCAGGACCTACTTTCAAGTATTGATTAAGCAGGGCCCAGTCCCTCTGAAGCAGGGCCAGATCATCCTGTCACCAAAGCCACAAGTAAGCAGCTAGCCTTCGGAGCAAGCAGGAGAGGATGAAAGCCATGCATAAGTTACATACCTGCTGCTGTGAATACAGGAGTGTCTCAAGGTACTTGATCACGTGGTTTTTGAAGTCCTTGGATTTCTCTTTCTAAAGGAGACAGGATTCTACACTGACCATCCAGACAGTTGCTCCTTCCCCTCTTGATAGGGTGCTGATGTTTTTTGCTGACCAAGGCTGAGCACAGCCTCAGAAAGTAGAGGCAGCAGCTGGATTGGCTATAATTTCCAGCCAAATAGCCTCTTGCAAGGTTTTCTTGAATGGTGGCAGGGTGGGGAAGGGGAGTAGAGGGTTTATGACAGCTGCAAGCTTTGTTTTGTGTCTAACTGCTCTGGTCCAGCAACAAGTGTAGGACAGCCACTTTGCCTCAGGAACAAACACACGAACATGAACACACACACACACACACACACACACACAGAAGGTCACGCCTGTTCACAATAGCTGCCAAGTCACTGGCACCGCCATCTGTCTCCCTACCTAATAGAGACTTGGATAAAACCAACAATGTTACTAAACCAGGCACTGCACACTTGTGAGAAGTAGGATCTTCTATCTCACCTCAAACCGTATCACTTCTTTTCGGACCACAGTTGAAATCCTTTCAAAGTCCCTTTCGTACTGAGTCACCCGAGACTCCCACTGGGAAGAAAAGGAAAGAAAGGATCACTTAATACATTATGGTATTACTATTAAGTATTTACCTTTGAATAGAAATTCTGTATCTGAGACCTCAATTGGCATTTGTCTGTCCCTCTGGGTAAGATTAGATATGGAGATTCAGCACGTAAGCCAGAGTCCAGTAGAAGGCCATCTTTCGGGCTGGCTGGGAAAGAGATGCCGTGTGCCTCAGGCCAAGCCTGGTTCCTAAGAAAGCTGTGGTACCCCAGAGGCTCTGGTTTAGGTACTCGCCAGCAAAGCTGGGAGCCCCAGAGAACTGAATTTAGTTCTCACCGGGGGGGCACATCTGAATCATCTTGGAGCTTTTCAAAGACCCAGCCAGGACTGCTCCTGCAGAGATTCTAATTTGGTAAGTTTGAGTGGAACAGGAAAGGAGAAGGAGGGCCAGGTCTCAGGGTAAGCCTGGATCATTCTCAGAGGCTTCCCCAGCAGCTGTCCTTTAGACTCAATCAGTTCTCTTGCCTGCTGTGGGGTTCTAAGCATGCGGGTGGGATGGGACCCAGGCTCATGCAGGAGCCAGCAGAACACCCCTGCTGGGCTGCCTCGGGGGCCTCACCTCTACGATCTCATCCTTGGCCTGTTGCAGCTTGTCAGGCTTGTTGGCCCACAGCAGCCGAGCCTCAGCCTCCCGCTTCTTCTGCAGTGTGGCTTGAGCATCCTGCCAGCGCTGCCACATCTTCATGCGCTGGTCAAAGGCGGCCTGTGAAGGTGGAGGTTGGGGAAGAGCACAACCAGCCCTTCAGGAGCTCTGCTGGCTCTGCCTCGGGGGGCTCTCCCAGCAGCTGTGCTAGGGAAGGACCGAGCAAGGGCAGGTTCTGCAGCCACGTGTTAGTGCCCAGCTGGAAGTTTAACATCCAAAAGCACAAGCGTGGGTAAGACTCCTCTGCAAGGATCCAGTGGGCCAGCGCCATGCTGCTTCATGCTACTCCCAAGGCTGGATGGCTGGGAGCACAGTAGGTGGCCTGATGCCGGTGCCCAGTCCTATGGCTTTTGAACTGCCTCTCTCAGATCAGTCAGTTCATGAGTCTACACACTTTCCCTGAGTGTCTGCCATGTGCCAGGAGCTAAGAGTACAATGGGGAATGAAACACAGGGGCCTGCTTTCATGGAGCTTGTAATCTAACAGGAAAGGCTGACACTGTATTACTAATTGCCAATAAGTAATTATAAGTATGCAGAGTACAGAGAAAACAAGCACAGTACTGTAATAAAACTGGGGACCTAGCTTAGCCTGGGAGATACATTAGGGAAGGCCAACCTAAGGAAGCAACCTTTAAACTGATACCCAAACAATATACAGGGTTAGCTTAACAGATCTCCCCACCCCTGCCCAGCTTAACAGATCTTTAAATAAACACTTAAACCTACCACAGGGACACACTGCTTTCATCTCATCCATACATTCAACTGTTCTAGGCTATCAAGGCCCCCAAGAAGCTCTCCAAAGTCCACTTGCTGGTTTTCCATGTTTCTAGTTCCTTGACCACAATCAGCATTGCCAAAGGACAGCTGTTTGGCCTAACAAAACTATCCTGCACCACCACTGGCTTTGTAGGCTTCAAGAGGCCTGGATGAAAGACCTGTGTCTGGGGCAGCCTCCCAGCCCTGCTCCTTTTGCTCCCCTTCCCTACGAGTTCCCTGGATGTTTTCTAGGCCTCCTTAGTGCAGGCCTTTGCCAAGACTTGAGCCTTAGGGAGTGAAATGACACCGAAGTTACCTTCCCCTGCATTGTCACTGCTGCTCACCTCAATTTCTAAACAGCTGAATGTCAAAGGATTAGGTAAAGGGTGACCTCAAATCCAACCTAACCCCCTGGGCTAACTGTGGTACAGCTGCAGGTTCAGCAGAAAAGAAACATCTGTTCATCTCTCCAATCCCACGGCTAGCTCAAGATTACGAGGAGGGCAGGTGAGGGGTCTCTGAAAAAAGACCAGCTTGCAGTTCTGTGCTCTAAGGCGAGCTGCCCCGGCTAGGCCTCCCTCACCCCTGTCCATACAGGCTCACCTGGCTTGAAGGTCATATCCAAGTGCTGAGCTCTCCAGAGACCCCAAACAATACTGCTCTCTGAAAGCTTCCCCAGAGAGAACCCTTCCCTGGGACGGCTCTCCAGTCTAAGTAGTCTGACCAGTTCCAAGAATTCCCAAGCAGGTTATTTTTTCAGCCTCTTATCACTCTGGAGTTAGCAGCACACCAAAGAGCAAGGGGAGAGGACAATGAGCAATCTCACAGGCTATACTAAGCACCTCTACCGCGGAGGAAATGAGAGCCCTGAGTGCAGCCTGGCTCTTGACAATACAGGAGCTCTCTGGCGAGGGCGAGGCTGGGGACGGGGAGTGCGGGTGGCTCTGTTCCAACTCAGAGGCTCATACATTCTGGTCCCAACCTGGATCGGGCAGACTCAGGCCCTTTTAGGGCAGGCGCCAGGCTCCCTCTTGGCTCTTTCCTCTGTCTCAGGGAGGCCATGTGAGAGCTAATATCACTGCCCGGTGAAGCTTCCTTGGCCACTCTGAAAGGTCAGGGGAAACCAGAGTGCCCTGGTCACCAGAAGAGAAGGTGAGGTGCTCGACCTGAGAGGCAGGCTGCAGTGTTGCTACCGGTGTGGTCAGCAAAGCTCACAGAGGGCTCTGGTGACAAGCTCTCTCGGCCCCCTGGCCACACTCCTCCAGGCAGCGCCAAGCCAGTTCTGTGTAGTTACCTGACTGCCCACATTGGAGGGACAAGTGGAAGCCAGCAAGAGCTCTTACCAGGGCAAAGCCACCGCTTACTGTTAAGGAGGCAAAGACCAAAGGACTGAGGAAGTCACTGCTCCAGGAGGCCAAGACCACAGGTCTGTAATAAGCCTTGCTTGAAGAAAGGAGCATAGAGGATACTGTCCAGCTTCAACAATAAGGAGGGCCCTACTTGGAAATTCAAGAGTGGTCTTTTCTCCAAATTCATTTAAGAAACTGGCTGTGGGCCTCAACGTGATTCAGTGATAACTAAGAGTTTAATGGACTTTCTGGTTCACGAGACACCTTCTCTTTTGAGAGTAGAAAAAATTATTTCGAGCTATAATGGATGAAACCATCTTGGGAACGGGAAGAGCAAAGGAAAAGACAAACTAAATCAAGTGGAGGAGAAAGAGGAAAGGAATGAGAAGCTTACGCGGACTATGGCCAGGAGGCGAATATAGTCACTCAGGAGCTCAGCAAGGAGGAAGAAGTCATTGTTGGCCTGTTCCTGGTGGAGCTGCTCGATCTTTTCTTCCACCTCAGCCAGCTGGGAGAGTGCCCGTGACAATGCTGTGTTGTCTTCAGAGCTCCCGAGCATGGCGAGACTCTTTGCAAACTGGGATGTGTTCAGCGCTAGCTCTGGAAGGAGGAAGACAGCAGAGCCCTCTGATCTCCCAAGGAAAAGGGACAAGTCGGCCGGCACTGCAATGGATGCCTTAGCAATGCTGGCCCCCGCATGTCTGGCAACTGTGGGCTCTGCAACCTAGTCACTTACACCACAGCCAACTGTATTCAGAAAGTGAGGGCAATGCAGCTCGGTCATGTGAGCAGGGAGAGGTAACTGCTGTCCTTAGTTTCCCTAGGTTAGGCTTACTTGGAAGAAGCAGCTCCAATATTCCTGGAGAACCAGGGGCCAGTTAATAAAAACAGGCCAATGGCATGATTCTGATTTTTACGTTAGCGCTTGTGGTAAGCAGCCTTCTGCAAGAGTGAGTGTATGCACACTGCATAGTTTTGCATGCCCCAGAGCAGGACAACTTTCTGTTGTATTTTAAGCTTTGGTTCACTCTCCCCACCCCCCTCCCCATCTCTTTAAAAATGTAAAAACCATTCCCAGCCCAGAGCAATAGGCCCATGGCCAGATACGGCCCATGGGCTGGGTCATATTCTGCCAACCCTTACATTGCCCTCATTCTAATGGTTTTCTGCCTGTTTAGAGTTCTGATTATCAGCATGTTTAAGGCAGAAAAGGAAAGCATTCAAACTTGGCAAATTTCACTAGCTCTTAAGTAAATCTCACCAAAGAAAGGTGAAGAAGGGTTAAGAGACATATATGGTTTCCCGCATTTACATATTGCTCGTTGGACCATGTAGCTAAGGCATGTAACATCATTTTGGATATAAGCCACCAACTCAAATGCCACCAACAGAAGCCTACATCCCAGGTCAAGCTGTAACTGGGATGGCTTCCCTGTACCTCTCCCAGGTAAAGAGTACAATGTCCTCAGTGGTGGAGTCATGTTTCTTGCCAGGAGATGCAGGGCATATCTTTTCGATAAGAACATCAAGGACCAGGTGGGCTGAGAATTTCAACTTGAATGGCTGAGAGGCTTGGGAACAGCATACCCTCCCATCTCCAGCTCACTGGAGACATCAGTTTCCCCCAGTTCCAAGTGCATTTCGGAGGTTTGTTACCTTTCCTGTGGTTGACTAGAGTTTCTACAACGGCATGCAGTTTCCGTAAGCGCTGTTCCTCACACTCTACCTCCTGGAGCTTCTCCTCAAACCACTGAAACACACAGGCCCAGAGCTTTAAAGGAGGCTACTCATACAGGTGTAGAGCAGTCTTTCCTTAGCAGTTTTTTGTTCGTTTGTTTTTTAAAGGGACTGAATTATCATAAAAAGAAAGTCTCTATTCTCAGAAGTTTCAGGACTCCTCAAGGCTTCTGACCCATAAGCCTGAGGGGGTAGGGAAAGCTGAGAGGCACAGGGCTACTCACAATGTCTGATTCATTCATCTTGATGGTCATTTTGCTGACTGCATCTGTGGCTTTGTTGAACATCTTGAGGAGACCAGCACCACTGAATGTCTGGGTACCCACGGCGCGTGGCAGCTACAAGACCAAGAAGGCAGGGTGGCAAGTTATCTGCTGCCCCTATTTTAGGTTCAGAAGAATTAGTATCCATCAGATGGCATGCCCAAAACTTGCCAAACAAATTATTTGAACTGTAGCTTGTTATTTTCAAAGGCAGTTAGACAAATCCATAACTAGCATGTAGAGAGAAAAAAAAATCAAAGGACCACATTAAATAGAATCAGCAAAATTTTCAGCTTCTGATATTGTGTGTGGAAAGAAAGCAGAGTGTGTTACGTGGCCAGGTGACCTCACGTCGAGACTGTCTGCCCACCTAGGCATGAACTGCTTAAATACCAAACACACTTTTGTTAAAAGTCAGAAGTTCTTTTGGATGCATACCCTGCACACAGCTAGACTTAAAAACTTGAGACACTTTGAAGTCGTGCTGCAATTCCATTTGGATTTTCCTCAGTGAACAAAAGGTCCAGGGACAAGAACATAATTTATTCAGATTGAGGCTACTTTTAGGGACAATCTAGTTAAGTCAAGCATGTCGAATACTTAGAAACAATTTGACTAGTTCAGTCTTCCCACTCCTTTCCGAAGGCATGAAAGGGATGCTGAAGAATCCATAGTGTATATAGTATACCACGCTGAACAATTAGATTTTAGTGCCCAGGACTCTTGAGGCACTGGTTCTCAACTCAGGGCCATTTTGCCCCCTAAGGGACATTTGGCCATGTCTGGGGATAATTTTGCTTATTAAAACTGGGGGCAGGGGGGACTTCCCTGGCAGCGCAGTGGTTAAGAATCCACCTGCCAATGCAGGGGACACAGGTTCGATTCCTGGTCCGGGAAGATCCCACATGCTGCGGAGCAACTAAGCCCGTGCACCACAACTACTGAGCCTGCGCTCTAGAGCCCGTGCACCACAAGTACTGAGCCCGCGTGCCTAGAGCCCGTGCTCCGCAACGAGAGAAGCCACCGCAATGAGAAGTCCAGGCACCACAATGAAGAGTAGCCCCCGCTCGCTGCAACTGGAAAAAGCCAGCATGCAACAACGAAGACCCAACGCAGCCAAAAATAAATAAATAAAATAAATAAATTTATAAAAAAATAATAATAAAATAAAAAAATAAAACTGGGGACAGGGAGGTGGAGGAGGGTACTGGCATCTAGAGGATGAGGCCAGGGATGCTGCTAGCCCTACAATGCGCAGGACAGCCTCCACAACAAAGGGTGATCCAGCCCAGACGTCAGCAGGGCCACTGGAGAGAAACCCTGCTCCAGGGCTGCCAAGCAGGGTGAGGGCGTGAAAAGGAAAAGTGGATTTAGGAATCCCAGAGGAGAGAAAAGACTCAGCGCATTAGACAGAGAATTTTTAATTAAAAAAGTTCATTTTGGGGGGGGGGAAAACCCATATACTTAGTACCATTTTCTTAATTAGAGTAATACATATAATATGCAAATTAAAGAAAAATTTAAAAATAAAAACAAAATGAAAAAAATAAATACAATAGTCCTACCCTGTCACTTATTTCCTTCTAGTTTTCTTTCCTATGAGATATAACTTTTTTTTTTAGCATCTTTATTGGAGTATAATTGCTTTACAATGGTGTGTTAGTTTCTGCTTTAAAACAAAGTGAATCAGTCATACATATACATATGTTCCCATATCTCTTCCCTCTTGCATCTCCCTCCCTATCCCACCCCTCTAGGTGGTCACAAAGCACAGAGCTGATCTCCCTGTGCTATGCGGTTGCTTCCCACTAGCTATCTATTTTACGTTTATAACATTGTTTTATTCCAGTGTTTCTTTTGATCCTTAATGACTAACATAACATATTTCTTCAGCTGTATTTATATGTTGTTTCATGTTTCACTTTTTATAATTCTTTTTTTAAATTGAAGTACAGTTGATTTACAGTATTGTGTTAGTTTCAGGTGTACAGCAAAGTGATTCAGTTATATTTTTTTTCCAGATTCTTTTCCATGATAGGTTATTACAAGATACTGAATATAGTTCCCTGTGTTATACAGTAAATCCTGTTGTTTATCTATTTTATATATAGTAGTGTATATCTGTTAATCTCATACACCTAATTTATCCCTCTCCCTCATCATTCTTTAAATGTATGCTTCCAATGAATTTCTGTATATTCTGTTTATGATGAGAATTAAGTATTTGTTGTATTGATATAGTTCACTTAATTCTCCAATTATTAGCAACTGAGCTGTCTCTAGTTTTTCACAATCATGAATAGCCTAAGCATAGCCTTTTAAAAAAGACTGTCCACTTGAATCAACACTTTTGCTATATGCTGGCAGTTCTGTGCTCTGTGGTAACTGGTTTTGAACTAAAACCCCTCAGCTCCTGGCACAAAATAAGCATCCAATTTGAGCCAAGTAGTAACCTATGAAAGACATTCCAAGGACCTGCCCAACAGATCACTGTGTTGATCTAATAAGACAAAGACAAAACTAGATTGCAGTTTGACCTCTACAACCAGTTACTTCTGACTGCAGGCAGAGCTTCTTTTATTTCAGAGGCTGAAGAATACTTGTCACTTTTGGGCGCTTACAAACTAGGATGTAGTCTGAGACTAGGCTATACACGGGTGCTCAAATATTTGTTGAATGAACTAGTTTCTTTTCACAGGGGCAGATATGAATTGTGAAATTCAGTTTGTACAATACTAACCTCTTCTTTTTCCAAGAACTCCCTGACATCAGGGTCCTGTAACATGGTAGGATGATTCACAATCCTCTGAAGGTACCTACGGGGTAAGGAGTTATCTGGTTAGCTGACCTGGCCTCACAAGGTTTGGGGTATCATACAGTGCTGGCAGGAGTACAATGTCTCTCATTACTTTAAAATGTCCTCAGATAAGGCACTTAAGTACAAGCACATTCAAGTTCATATTCTTCACGTTTCCAAAAAGGGAAGAAAAATAACTGCTCAGAAAGAGACCTCAGAGCCATTCATGTTTGACTGTTGAAGAAGGAGAATTTGATTGGTCACTCAAGGTCAGGAAAGAAAAGAAGACGTTCTGTTCCTGAGGTAGGAAGGAAAGAGACTTAGGAAAGGTTAGAGATAATATGGAGGTGGGAATCTTTAATTCACTCAAGTTTCACCACTACTAACTCCAGCGAATATCTCATCGTAATTAAGTCTCAGTTTCAGCTTCTCATTTGTTCTCATGGTATTCAAGAAAATAGTTTTATGGTACTTACCTTTCTAGAGCAGCCCTCCGTTTTTCAAGAAATTCTGCAGAAGAAGAATCTTCCTTCCCAACTTTTACTTTTGTCATTCCTGGAACAGAATTTAAAAAGCAAAAAACCCCCCCATATATCATCATGAAAAGCATAAGGCTGTAAAAAAAAGCCCACAGGAGGAAGGCAATGAGGACAGCTCTACAAAATACAACCAGAGTCCACGTCTATGTCACGAGCAGGCGTGAACAAAAGGTTCTTTACATGACACTCAATTTTTAAACTAGTCTTAAAAGTGTTGAAGTTTCTACACTCTGGGATTTCCAGAGCATGTTTTCTAAAAGGGGGCCATGGGACTCTGAGTAAAGATTAACAGACATCAATTGATGGTAATGGGAAGATTCCTTGCCCCATCTCCTTCCCCTCATTCACTTAGTACATTTTAATCTGGAAGGAACAGCAGTCATTGAAGACTCCAGGATACCAACACAAACACACACACACACAACTGTAGAAGCTAAAACCAGAGCCTCCTATTGCACTCAAAGACAGAGACCATGTCAAAACATGCTATTTCTCTAGACCACATGTAATTTATAGGAAAATGCTGGAAGTACTTTTTATTTTAATTAATTAATTTTTGGCTGCATTGGGTCTTCATTGCTGCACGCAGGCTTTCTCTAGTTGTGGTGAGTGGGGGCTACTCTTCATTGCACTGCATGGGTTTCTCATTGCGGTGGTTTCTCTTGTTGCAGAGCACAGGCTCTAGGGCGTGTGGGCTTTAGTATTGTGGCTCGCGGGCTCTAGAGCGCAGGTTCCGTAGTTGTGGCACACAGGCTTAGCTGCTCCACGGCATGTGGGATCTTCCCAGACTAGGGATCGAACCAGTGTCCCCTGCATTGGCAGGCGGATTTTTAACCACTGTGCCACCAGGGAAGCCCCAGAAATACTTCTTTTCTAACTGCAAGAGTCGACACTGTTATTAAAAGTAGTCTCATATACTAAGCAGAAAGTATATTGCAGAAAGAATGCAAAGGAAAGAATCAAGTAGAATTAAAGACTTAGACAGGCTTACCTATTAGGCTCTTCTCCGGGGGAGGAGGGACGATAAAGCCATTCTGGGAGTGTTTCTCTGAAAGCTTCTCATAAAGACCCAGAAAGTCACTAAATCTTCTTTTCACTGCAAACTGTTTACTTCTGAACATTGGTAAGCTCGTCTTGGGGACAGAAAAATACAAGGCGATCTCATTTTAAATAGGGTATGAATGAGTATCTTGAAAGTCATCCAGCTGACATCAAGGGAATCTTCTTCCCAGATCCCTGTCCTTTAGCCACTTGGTAAATAACTTTCTCTGAGATTCTTACTCTTGTTTGTTTGTTTGTTTTTTGAGCTATAATCCCCTCTGGCTGTCTGGGAATCTATGGAGCCCTTCTCAGAATAATGATTTTAAGTGCATAAAATAACATACATTGGATTACAAAGGCAACTAATTAAGTTCAAATGCGGTTTTATTTGCAGGTTAAGGGCTCTTGCTCTAAGGAAAGAGATGTTGCAATCTAGTTTAAAGCTAGAATTCTATGGTCATCTATTAACCCATTCATCCTGCACTGACTTATTAAGGGTATTACCTGCTGGAATTAAAGCAGCCAAACGGAAGAAAAGACAGAGTAAACAATGCCCCTAAGGGGGAGGATCAGATGAAATGTCTACACTGAAGTCACTTTAACCTCTAAAGTGTCACAGGATCTAGAACACAGGGGCAGGTCAACAAGTAGTAGAGAGATAATATAAAGAAAACTTCTAGTAAAAAAGACTAGGCCTACATCATATTGAGAGATCATTTAATACTCACCAGACAGGCAAAATTTAAGGAGGTGGGGCCTTGCCAACTGCTGGCAGAGAAGTGTGTCAATGGGAACTTTTACATACTGCTGATGGAAGTATAAACTGATACAAGGACTTTAAAAAGCAGTTTGTATTCCTTTTCTTCAACATTTGCATTACCTATGACCCAGGGGAACTATTCCTGAGTATATACCCGAAAGAAACTCTTCTTATGTGTACACCAGGAGACATGTGCAAGTATGTTCACAGCTCATAATTACAAAAACTGGAAACATGCCAAATATTCACAACAGGAACATGAATGTATTATGCTATAATCACAAAATGGACTAATTAACTACAGCTACACACAACATGGATGGGTCTGAGGAACAATGGTAGTAAAGAAAGCACTATTTTCAGCATGATACCATTTTAATGAAACTCAAAAAAAAAAGCAAAACAGTACATTGTTTAGAGATACATATGGGAAGACTTTTTAATAAAGGAAATGAGAGACAACTCAGGAGAGTGGTCGCCTCTAAGGTGTGAGGCAGGGGATAGGAGAGGGAGAAACACGCAGGTAGATTCAATGGTACTCATCTTAAGACTGGTGGTAGGTTCGGGGCTTCATTTTTTATGCTTCATAACCTGCATACAACAACGTGTAAGTTTTGTATGCATTAATATTATATAAAAAAGGAAGACCAGACCCGAGGGGCAAAAGCTTAGGGAAAGCATTAAAAGAAGTTCCACATAGGAAACCTCAGAAGAACTGATGATTTTTAAACAGGGGATACAGTTTGGGGTGATCTGCCAAACTAGCTCTAAGCCACATAGCTCTTAAGAGGGATGGTACTATATCAGATACACCACATGTCTTAATAAAACTTACAAAGTTTCACACTGAAGTGTTAGCTCTCTGGAAGAAAAGTGGAAAGGCTCAGATGAGATTACCAAGGGGATGCAGACTTGTTCCATCTTGAGTAAACTTGAAGGAAGGTGTTGACAAAGAAACTAAAGAAATACCCAGAAATAATCTGAATGATGACCTTCTGGGTATGAGCACCCAAGTCTATTAAGGTGGTCATCAGCAGGGTCACTTGGACTCACCTGTGTTGTAACTTTGTAGGCCACATAGGCATTCATACCATCCCCTGTGGGGAGAACAAGAAAGCAGGAGAGGATTATTCTGTAAACCAAAGCAGAACTAATCTTGCTAACATTTAACCAGGAATCATAAGCCAGCCACAGGAGCTGTGTACAAGAAGGGATATCTGTTTCATCTCTAAGCTTTATATACTATCCTATAATCCAGTTCCTACTTTGTCTCAGGGCCTCTGTGGCGCATATCATGCCCCCACGGATGCTGGCTGGGCCCCAGTTTAAGTCAGACAAGAGAGTCAGCCTCCTGTTCCAAAGCCAGGCTCTATTTATACCCTCCACAAAGCAGCACTGGATACTGACAATCCATCGCTTGTTACCATGCCAATATTTGGGCTAGTTACACACATCTGTCTAAATCCAAACAATTCTCTTGCTGTATAAAGCAGGAGGAGGAGAAGGAAGCAAATGATGTAAAAGGAAACAAGAAGTTCTACCCTAAGCTAGCTCTGGGCTCCATTTGCTCTTTCAGAAGTACTGCGCCGGTCCCTCCACTGGTGCTGGGGGACACTGACCCCTCTCATCTAGCATGTTCACCCAGAGCAAAGGGCCTGGCAGGAAGACACTTCGACTGCCTGATGTCACACAAATCTCTCTTTCCTGGAGGAATTATTTTTCTGAAAAAGGCTTTGACTGTTAAATAATTTGGGATTCAAGCAATTGTTTTTCTCTGTGGTAGTGTCCTGACCTCAACCACTTAGGGACATAAAGGCACCATTGACTCCCTGAGCAGTGAAAAGACACACATTGGACTCGAGACAGACATAACTCCAGTGCTGGGCTCTGGCACGTTAGGCTGGTTTCATTCCCTTCCTCCCCACCCCCTGATTCTTCCCCACACCAACCAGGAAAACGTAGGTCAACAATTACTAGCTGCCAAAGCCTCTGAACTGGTCCTGGGGTAAGGGCCCAGGGTAGGAACGTGCAGTTCTAGACCCGCAGGGTCACATATTACAACTTGGGTTCACTGAGATGGCTGGGAATAACTGCTTTTATAAATTACACAGAGAAGTTGGAGACTGTACAGGAAGAGAGGGCTTGCTTTCTCCATCTATCCAAGTCCTACCAAAAGAGCAATGTGACACAGACCTACTAGAGAATGGACATGAGGATATGGGGAGGGGGAAGGGTAAGCTGTGACAAAGTGAGAGAGTGGCATTGACACATATACACTACCAAACGTAAAATAGCTAGCTAGTGGGAAGCAGCCGCATAGCACAGGGAGATCAGCTCGGTGCTTTGTGACCACCTAGAGGGGTGGGATAGGGAGGGTGGGAGGGAGGGAGACGCAAGAGGGAAGAGATATGGGAACATATGTATATATATAACTGATTCACTTTGTTATAAAGCAGAAACTAACACACCATTGTAAAGCAATTATACTGCAATAAAGATGTTAAAAAACAAACAAAAAAACCCAGAAACTATAAGTTAAGTTTTAGAAATTACTTTATATTGATTACCACTGTTACTTCTCTTCTAAGCCACTTAAACTATATTGCCTAATACTACTAAGGATGCTTACCACTGATAAAAGGAAAAAAATCTAAATTTACTTTATAAACTTTCAAATTTTCATTCACAGTTGCATAGTCATGGTCAAATGTCCAAAAGGTCAATTCCATAATTTAGTGCCTGCAATTAGGAATGACTAAGTGCAAACATACATAAAAACACAGTAGCGAAGTAGGATCTTCAGACACTCTGCCTGCTTATCAGCTGTTTTTATTGAGGCAATGTGTAAGAAAAGAGACATACTTTCATGTCCAGAGCTTATTAAGATATGGAAATGTCCCAGAAATGCAGCAGTTTTAAATTTGTTAATTTCCAAAATAATTTCAGGAAGTTGAAAATGACATATGCAAATTACCAAGGCTCTAAAAAGCAATATCCTGGTAGTGAGATTCTAACTTATTTAGATGTGTGTGGGAATGAGAAGCTCATGTTGAGTAAACAGCCCACGCAAACAGAAGGTGCTGTTATAAAGATCAATATGAATCTTGAAGCATGAAAATGCTTTAAGTAGCTGGTTTCTTGGCATCGACATGACTAAGAGTCTACTATGGTGCAAGGGGATGAAGGTTTATCACCAAAAGTGATTTGTGTTTAAATAAATCTGATCCATGGGATGTTTAAATTACTGTTACGCGTTGAACTGTGTCCCCCTAAAAAAGATATGTTGAAAATCCTAACCCATGGTACCTCAGAATGTGACCTGATTTGAAAACAGGGTCTTTATAGAAGAAATCAAGTGAAAATGGGGTCAGTAGGGTGGGCCTTAATTCAATATGACTGGTGTCTATATAAAAAAGGGACCTTTGGACAGAGACAGACACACATAAAGGGAAGATGATGTGAAGACACCAGGGAGAATGCCATGCGACAATGAAGGCAGAGATTGGAGTGATTCATCTGTAAGTCAAGGAATGCCTGAGGCTCCAAATGCTAGAGGAGAGGCACGGAACAGTCCTTCTCTAGTGCCTTCAGAGGAAGCATGGCCTCACCAACACCATGACTTAAGACTTCTGGCCTTCAGAACTCTGAGAGAATAAATTTCTGTTGTTTTAAGCCACCGGTTTGTGGTACTTTGTTACAGAAGTCCTAGGAAACTAACACACTCCCTCCCTCTCCTGGTACAAACATCATGACTTTTAAATGTTAAAACAATTAGTTTTATTTACTTATAATTTATTTTATTCTACCAAGGATTTAAAGGAGCTAATAACTAGCCTAAAATCAATGTGCATATAGAATATTCATAAATATTAGAGAGGCAAGAGAGAATCCTAAACATGTAATCCAAAGTTCTGGTCCAGGTTCTGCCACAGGCCATACATTGTGACCTGACAGGAAGGCTACATTTCATTTATTGGTTCTCAATTTCCTCTACTGGTGGATGAGGGAATTGTATAAGATGCTCATAAACATCCTACCAGTGCACCAGTCTAGGAAAAGTAAAACTCTACAGTTTAACGACAAACCATTTTGGCATAAAGTCTAATTAGATTTTAAAAATCCTTGTTCCTAGTTCAGAATAGACAAAGGATTGGAAATCACATTTTTCCTCTTAACCATACAAATATCACCCCTACTTAATAGGAGGAAAAAGCTCTGTGCAGCCTCTTCTCTTAGGGACTATACCTGGAACAAGGAAAGTTGAGGCCTGTTGCTCTCCGCTCACTAAAAGGTCTCACAAGCTTGGGACACAGGAAGGCTATCCTAAAAATCCACATTCTGGTCAAAGTTAAGTATTGTGCTTTTTGAAAATCTAATTTCAATTTGATCAAAATTCAACCTGGGTTCTTTAATCTTTACCTATGAAAGAGAGATGCAGATTTCCCCACTTTATTAGAATATCAAGAGTACATAGTAAAAAGATATGTAACAAGCAATCCAAATTTCTTGAGGGAAAAATAAATCCAGCATCCCAAGATTTTAAAACATGTGTTTTTAGGGTGCTTAAATGGAATTTATGATCTCAAGAGGGAATAAAATGGTGTCAACAACTCTGTGGGAGAAGCCAATTTTGGGTTTTTAAAAAGGGATTCGAATAATATTTGATTTTCTGATTTTTCTTTCTTAAGCCAGAAAAGGCCTAAATAAGTACTGGTAACTACTGTTTCTGGCCTTGGAAGCATAGCAAGGGGCATAGTTTCATAGGAAAGATAATGATGAAGTACTTCACACTAGCTAGTTCAGCTCTGGAGGTAACCATTAAGAAATTAAGCTAACTGTGCTTTCCACAGCCATATCCTAACATCACAGGGAGTCCCAAGTACACTTACCTATCTTCTCAGGATCAGTTATACCAACTGTCAAGTCAAATTGGTCTTCCTGTTCTTCTTCCTCTAGCTTTTAAAGAGAAGACAAATCGTGAGATACCCCAAAAAAGGCTATATTAATTTTACTCTGCATTAACATTACATCAATATAATAACATATATTAGATATAGATATATCCTTCTACACATCAATGTTCAGCTCTGTCCATTCCCAACAATCCTGATGAAGCAACTTCCACTACTTTAAGTTGGAGCTTGCGCGAAGGTCTTTGTTACATCTATTCTCTTAAAACATTATTTTGATCATAACGAATAATTACTAGGTTTTGGAAGACTTGCCTCTGTCAGGCTAAGGAGGGAATGAGGAGACACTATACTCTTGAATATGGGAGCTTCGGACACTAAATATCATTAATGACCATTGAAAGCCTCTGTGCCATCTTCTGGGTAACAGATACTCCGCCCAGGAAAGAGTCCTTTATTGGATTTTGGCTGTCCATTAACCATGAGTCTTCTTCAAGAGTCATAAATGTTATCTCAAGGTTCAAACTCAACTGAACTTCAGACTGGCAGCACAGTCCTAAACATCCAAAAGAAGACCAACAGCACAAATTCTCACCTCCTCATAGCTTGGCTGGGGCTTAGAAGAATTTGTGGCCTCCTGCGGAGGAAGAGAAATGAGTGTTTTGGCTGGCACCTTCTTCTGATTATTTTGTGCGCTGTCCAGGGATAGCTCCACTGTGGCATCTAAAAATAGTTGATATTTTATAATGAAAGAAGAGTCAGAAAAACTGTAAGCTAGAAAAAATGGACCTAAGATACAAATGCAGTAACACTGGGGAAAAAGTACTGTTTGCCACATCTGAGGATGACACTGTTGTTTTACCACAGTTTAAGAATGTTCACAATTACAGTTTTAGATCATCTTGCAAAGATTAAGTTATGTTTAATATACGCTGTCCAAGGGGGATAAAAAGATATTGCAATATCTGAAAATCTTTCTAATCAAAAGTTAAAAAAAAAAAGTGCTAAAGAGCTGTCTTTGTCTAGGAAAATCTCAGTTGAACAGAACAACTCATTCCCTAAGTGTTCTAGGGAGGGGACTTTTAAAAGAGCATTATGTACCATTTTTAGGCATTAAAATTTCTTAGGCAAATAATAAGAATGCACTCTCAACTTGGAGCAATGGAGCTAGATGTTCAAAACATAAATAACTAAGATTTTTTTTTTCTTTTTAATAAAGAAAAATATAAATATCCATTAGGGTTTGGCCTGATCAGTAAGTATTCAATTCTAGCCTTAGGGAATTCAAAGAGAACTGTTTCTTTTTCTTTTCTAGACTTTCATTTGGAGCTAAAATGAAACCAGAGAGAGGGGTCTATAAGGCATAACCAGGTCCTAGATCAATGTTATTATCATTAAAAGTTAATCATGTCTATAAACAAGGTTGCCAGACTGTCAGAATCCTATCAGGATTCTTTTCCTCATCAGGAAAAGAGAGGTGGTAATATAATCCAGCCCTACTGTAGGAGTACAAACCACACAAAAAGTATGCATAATGAACATGCTAGGGTGATAGGATTCTTTGAAGCAAGCAACCAGCTAAAGTATGTTTAAGATATTCATATCATGCAGGCACCACATAAATAATTAAGTTATCCGATCCAATAAATGTGACTGAAAATGAAACAGGAATTTAGCTAACTGTTTAGCTAAACAGGAATTTAGCTAAACATTTAAAACCTTTGGCTTATTAGAGTGCTACTAAAAGCCTTTTGAAGAGCTGTGCAGTTTTTATTGAGAGTCCTGTGACAAATGTGACAAAACTTACATCAAAAATGCTTTTTTCTTTGTACTCTTGATAAGAGTAATGGAAGAGCCACTGGACTCCATAACAGAGATTCTGACCATCACTAAACTAATCATGTAGAAAGTATCAGAACATTTAAATTTCCACAGTCAATAACTGAAATATCTGAGAAACTACTCGAGTTCTAAACTAAATGTATCACTGTAGGCACTCCTTTCTATAGATATCTTATGTTCCTTTCTTAGTAATGAGGCAGGTATTGGCTGCTTATGAAAACAGTTGGGGAATGAAGTAAATCAGAACCTTCATCAGCAATAAATATGTCCCTAATAAAGATCTTCTACATGTTCATACGTAAAACCCAACCATGGGCGTAACTCAGTCACACCAAGATTTCAGGTCTTCTTAAAGGGCAAATCATATAAATGTTAAGTTCCCAAAGATAGAAAAACCTTCTTTGCAGTCTGCCATATAACTAATGATTCATTATTTGCATTTCTCCTCCAGAAATTTTACCCAAAATGTAAACATTAGCAGAATGAACAGTGGGCACTTAAGTTTCAGAGAGGAAAGGAATTGGAAAATATTTGAAATCTTTATATTCCTTCTTCTAACCTCTTCTTCCCTTGTCATGTCTTAATTTTGCACTGAGTTCAAATGTGAGAGTCCTCCCAAGATCTTCCCTTCCCAAGTCCACCCTCTCATCTCTTCCCTTCCTTATCATTCTCTCCTTTGAGGGTCTCATTCACATGGCAGTTTCAATTACCACCTCTAGGAAGCTGATCCCCACATTTAAAATTTTAAATATCTAAAACCCAAACTCACTCTCCCCACCCTCCAACTCAAAGCTAGTTTCTTCTGTAGTATGTAGTTCTCAAAATGGTACCACTTTCTTCCTAATCCTTGGGCTTGAAACTTTTGACTGTCTTCAATCCTTATTTTTGGACACCTGTTATATCCAATCACCAACACCAGATTTTGTTGATTTCAGTTTTTGAAAAGTTTTCACCTTTCTTTTCCTATTTCCATTACCTGATTTTTGGTCTTTACCATTTCATTCTTGAACTAATTGTGATTGCCTTCTGACATCTCCAGTCTTTGTCCACTGCAATCCGTTTTATATAATAATTCTACCAGGTCAGTCTTTCCTCACTTTGCCCATATCACTTTCCTTACTCAGAAATACCAACGGCTCTTAATTGGCACTAGGATGAAAATTCAAATTCTAATTATTACTGATATCTAAAATCCTCCTAAACAACATTTCCAGACTTATCTTCCATGGCATCTCTAAGAAGCCCCTGTTTTGGCCCACTGAGTTTACTGACTGTCCCTCAAACACACCATATACTTCCTGCCTAACCATTTGCACCCTTTCTCTTTTTCCTACATAAATCCTGCTTCTTCCAAGAAGTCTTACAAGATCACTCTAGAGCAGAGCTTATCCATGAGGGCACTACTGACATTTTGGGCTGGATAATTCTTTTTGGTGAGGGGCTGTCTGTGTACTGTGGGGTGTTTAGCAGCATCCATGGCCTCTACTCAGCAGATACCGGCAGCACTGCCAGGTGTGACACACAAAAATGTCTCCAACCATTGCCAAATGTCTTTGAATGTCTTTGGGGGTGGTGCGGGGGAAGGACCACCTTTTGTTGAGTACAGAGCAGTCCCTCTCAACAAAAAATTATTGGGCCCAAAATGTTAATAGTGCCAAGACTGAGAAACTCTGTTCTATACTAGTGTTTTTCAAACAGCAGGTTGTTGTTCACTGGGGAATTGTGACAGTGATTCAGTGTGTTACAAACAGCATTTTAAAAAAAGAGAAACAATAGAAAATTTCAGATTGTATGCAGGGTAGTAAGGGCAAGTCACTTAATAAAACTTTTAGTTTTATACAAGTACATAAATATTTTGGATTATGACACAAAATGTATTTCTTACTATGAGTCTTGGTCATAAAAGTCTAAAACCACTGCTTTAGTCTCACCTCAGACCCCTCTGAGCTCCTGTGACCTAATATTTCTATCAGTCCTCTGGCCACATTTATATTATTGTTTAACAATTTGTCTAACTCACATTCTTTTTTTTTTTTTTTAAATTATTATTTATTTATTTATTATTTTTATTTTTGGCTGTGTTGGGTCTTCGTTTCTGTGCGTGGGCTTTCTCAAGTTGTGGCAAGTGGGGGCCACTCTTCATCGCGGTGCACGGGCCTCTCACTGTCATGGCCTCTCTTGCTGCAGAGCACAAGCTCCAGACGTGCAGGCTCAGTAGTTGTGGCTCACGGGCCTAGTTGCTCTGCGGCATGTGGGATCTTCCCAAACCAGGGCTCGAACCTGTGTCCCCTGCATTGGCAGGCAGATTCTCAACCACTGCGCCACCAGGGAAGCCCTAACTCACATTCTTAAATAACTGTATATTTATGTCTTACTCCCTAAACCTGTAAGAATCGTGATGGCAGGTACTGCCTTTTATTATGTTTTGGAATCCTCCACGATAGTATCTTACGTAGAGTTGTGTTTCTCATATACATATAGCTTTTTACTTTAACTCAGCAACTTAGAAGATTCCTAGCTTAAGTTTTGAGTCCGTACTTGCCTGCAAAGAGATCCTGTGGCTCTTGGTCTTGTTCCTCATGGATCCCATTTTCTTTGGAGCCACTGTTGATGGGAAGAAGGGAAGCAATTCTCTTTGGAGACTGTGGCTTACTCTGAAAACAAAGAAATACTCTGAATACTCTGAATAAAATTGTACCATTAAAAACAAACCTAGAGGACTTCCCTGGCGGCCCAGTGGTTAAGACCCTGCGCTTCCACTGCAGGGGACACGGGTTCGATCCCTGGTTAGGGAACTAAGATCCCCCATGCTGCTCCACACGGCCAAAAAAAATCACCAAAAAACAAACCAACCTAGAAAGTGATTTTGATGCACCCCTCAGTTGCTCCCCCAGGTGTTTAGGGGAAGACAGGATCACTAGTCAGCCAGTTTAATAAGCAGCAAATCATTATTAGTGATGTAAGTGTGGCCTGAGTGATCATGGAGCTAAAATAAACTCACACATTTTAGGGTTAATTTCTAACACTATAACCCTGCTGAAGTGCCCTACCCCAAAGCACATGATGCCAACATGGGTATGTGTATACAAAGATAATTTTCAAAAGAACCTGTCCAAATGCATTTCTCCTCAGTTGATGACCTTTATTCTTTCAAATGCTGACAGGGCACATTCTTGTGTCCAGGACACCACACTGGAGACCATAATTCAAGCTCTGATCCTGACTTATTTTGTGGCCTTGGCTGAACCATTCACTGAAGCCCAGTTGTGTGGATATTACCGACCCTCCTGATGGGCAAAGGAAGGTATGACACTTTAATGTTGTTTGTAAATATAACTTATCTTTTCATCCTTAACTTATAGAGACACAATTTTCAACCAGACTCGTGTCAGGCTAGCAGAAGAAAAAACAGCCATGCTTAGCCTATGGGCACATGGTGAAAATACAGTCAGTCCATGGCCTTTATCAAAAGCTCAGTGATCCGCCGCAAGCAAGGGTGGGGTAAGGCCCCAGACCGGTACCAGAGTGAACAAAGCTGAATTGTGTAGAAAACGAACAGAAAGCTGAGAATCTGGCTTCAAAAGCCATGGTGTCATATTAAAGGGTTTTGAAGTCAGACCCCAAGGCCAAATCAGTTAAAAGACCTGACTTAAGGAATCTTTTATGAAACATTTCCTTAACAAATCTGAGGGTGTTTGCTCCTTGGAAACAGGCCCTTTCTGACCCAACAGAACAAAGTGAAATGACAGATTTATTGGGTACTTTGAATCTGTCATGCAAACAGCTCCATCCAAGTACTGGTGCCACCCTCAGGGAAAGAAACTGTTACCAATATGTAGATTTATACTAGCAAACAACGAAATTTTCTATGCTAATAAAATTTAATGAGCTGCCCAAAAAAAAAAAAAAAAAATTGAATGAGCTTTTAGTTGTATATGCTTAAATGTTACCAATTCTGTTAGAGACAGTGATCCTGTCTTCTAGCTGCTTCCACAATCTTAAAAAACAACCAAAAAAAAAAAAAAATCACTGCCGAGACACAGACGACAAATAATAGGGCAAAACCAAACCGTACACTTCCCTTTTGCCTCTTAAATTGCCAACTACTTTCTTACATACACACGTCCATCCTATACATGCTCTTGTGCTCTTGTACAGTATAGGGGATCTCATAAAAAGCCATCTGATGTCTTTTAATTCAGTTCCCACTAACATCAGTCGCCTCTAGATGGAGATCTAAGAGAGATTAAAACTCAGATACATTAAGAATATACGTATATAAATGTAATTTACTAGTAGCTCACCAGAGAGACTAAAGCAACAGGAAAAGAACAGGTTAGAATTTACCCATTTTTAACAACACCGGGAAGAACCCATTCTTGTGATACGAAGATGAATAAAGCCACTTTTCCATTTCTGTTTTATCATCTAAACTTGGAAGTTTAAAGATTAAGAAAATTTTCTGGAGCAATGCTAGAATAGCAGTCTGTCTGGGAGAAAATATTTGCAAACGATGAGACCGACAAGGGCTTAATTTCCAAAATATACAAACAGTTCATACAACTCAATAACAAAAAACCAAACAACCCAATCAAAGAATGGGCAGAAGATCTAAATAAACATTTCTCCAAAGAAGACATACAGATGATCAACAGGCACACGAAAAGACGCTCAACATCGCTAATTATTAGAGAAATGCAAGTCAAAACTACAATGAGGTATTGCCTCACACAGGTCAGAAGGGCCGTCATTAAAAAGCCTACAAGTAACAAATGCTGTAGAGGCTGTGGAGAAAAGGGAACCCTCTTACACTGTTGGTAGGAATGTAAATTGGTGCAGCCAATATGGAAAACAGTATTGAGGTTCATTAAAAAACTGAAAGTAGAGTTGCCATATGATCCAGCAATCCCACTCCTGGGCATATACCCAGAGACAACTCTAATTCGAAAAGATACACACACCCCAATGTTCACAGCAGCACTATTTACGATAGCCAAGACATGGAAGCAACCTAAATGTCCACTGATAGATGAATGGATAAAGCAGATGCGGTATATATATACAATGAATACTAAGCCATATTGCATGGACCTAGAGATTATCATACTAAGTGAAGCTAGACATAAAAAGACAAATATAATATCACTTATATGTGGAATCTAAAATATGATACAAATGAACTTATTTACAAAACAGAAACAGATTCACAGACACAGAAAACAAACTTAAGGTTACCAAAGGGGAAAGGGGATGGGGAAGGGATAAATTAGGAGTTTGGGATTAGCAGATACAAACTACTATATATAAAATAGATAAACAACAAGGTCCTACTATATAGCACAGGGAACTATATTCAATATCTTGTAATAAACCATAATGGAAAAGAACATGAAAAAGAATATATACACATATATAACCAAACACACACACACACACACACACACACACACACATAACTGAATCAAGCTGCTATACACGAGAAACGAACACAACATTGTAAATCAACTATACTTCAATCAAAAAAAAAAAAGAATAGCAGTCTGTCTTTCCCTATACTAATCAGAAAAGACAGACCCAGATGGATGGGATACTGTGCTGACAACTAGAGCACAACTACTTGTCATTCTTCCTCTACCAGATCCCCTTCAAGCCCAAACCATACGTTGCTTGACTAGAACTGTGATGAAAACAAAAGCTTGTGCACCCTTAGTAAGCTAGGTAACAACTACCTTTGAGAATAGAAAACTGCTCCTCAAATATACTCTGGGACTCCATTCCAAAAACCACTCAAGGCTGAGTTCTAGGAAAGCTGAACATAGTTAGACTGATTACTGTATTTACTATTCTAATTTTTCCTCAGTAGTTCTTTTATAAAATTAATCTATGTACATAAAACTTTGTATTCTGTTTTTGCCCCCTTTGCCATCTGAGCAGGTTTTTCATGTCATTAAGGTTGTACAAAAATCCCACTTTTAGTGACTTAACTCTCTATCATATGGGTATACTACAACATAGTCATTTCCCTAATGATGGGCATTTAGACAGTTTCCAGGTTTTTATTTTTATCATCACAAAAATTATGGTGATGTCTATCCCTATATATAAGTCTACATCTGATTATTTCCTTGGGATAGATTCTTAAGCAGAATTATTCAACGAAATTTTCAAAGGCTCTACTAAGTTCCCTTCCAGAAAGATCACAATTTGCATCCACTCCCAGGCCCCCACCTCACACTCCCATAGCAACATTAAGCATTCTCTCTCTCTCTAAAAAATCTTTGTAGGTTAACTAGTTATAAGTTGTCTTGTTCCCACATGTTTACTGGCCATCTGAATCCCTGTGATGTGTTTTGATGTCCTTTGCCCATTTTTCTATGCTAAGTTAGCATTACTTAGATGTACACTTCTCTTACATAAGTATTTTAACTCTCTCTCCGGCATATCGTATAGTACCCACGCCCCCAATTTTATCTCTTTTCTCTTTGTTTTATTTTTGATCTTAGCAAATTTATTTTCAATTGACTGATTTGGATTGGCACTGGCCTATTTCTTTAGGCTGAAGAATACCCAGCACACAGTTGTCCTTTGAGGCATATTCTCAAGTTTTACTTAAAATCAAATGCAAGAGAAGCTGAGCAGAACTATTTTTAAGGATAAGAAGAAATGAACCCCTGTTCATGGTATCCAACATTTATACAGGACTGTTAATAGAAAACAAGTCTTTCATGAGACTAGAGTTTATAATAATGGCATACTTCTCATCAAAATAAATAGCCACCTGGCATTAAAACATAACATATTTCATATGCCATGCCCAAGGTTAAAAGGCTAATTTTCATCAGTATTAAGGAATGATTTATATTAAAAAGCTAATTTTGAAGCAACAGTTTAAATTTTAGGGAGGACTCATTTTTGGGGGCTGAGGCACACTGATTACAGAGTGACAAAATCAATACTAAAAATAAGGTTTGCTTTATAATCCATATTTTAAAAATCTCTTAATAGTAAGTCACAAAACTCTGAAGGGGGCTAAATTTCTAGGCAATAGATAAAACTATTTTCTGTGATGAAATTTTTTAAATTTATTTTTTATTGAAGTATAGTTAATGTACAATATTGTATAAGTTACAGGTGTACAGAACAGTGATTAACAATTTTTAAAGGTTATACTCCATTTATAGTTATTATAAAATATTGGCTATATTCCCTGTGTTATACAATATATCCTTGTAATTTATTTTATACATAGTACTTTGTACCTCTTAATTCCCTATCCCTATATTACCCCTCTCCCTTCCCTCTCCCTACTGGTAACCGAGTCTGCTTCTTTTTTTGTTATATTCACTAGTTCGCTGTATTTTTCAGATTCCACATATAAGTGATATCATACAGTATTTGTCTTTCATCTTTCTCTGTCTGACATATTTCACTTAGTATAATACCCTCCAAGTCCATTCCTATTGTTGCAAATGACAAAATTTCATTTTTTATGACTGAGTAGTATTCCATTGTGTGTGTGTGTGTGTGTGTGTGTGTGTGTGTGTGTGTGTATACATATATATATATATTTTTTTCACCACATCTTAATCCCTTCATCTGCTGATGGACACTTAGGTTGCTTGCATATCTTGGCAATGGTAAATAATGCTGCTACGAACATTGGGGTGCATTATCTTTTCAAATTAGTGTTTTATGGATATACACCCAGGTAGAATTGCTGGGTCATATGGTAGTTCCATTTTTAGTTTCTTAAGAAACTTCCATACTGTTTTACAATTCATATATATTTTATGTGTTGCAATTCATGGTCATTATTATCATTACTTAAGCTCAAATCATTCCATCTTTGGCCAGTGGGAACCTCTTCAAGTTGGCTCTGAGTATTTTTGATGTGACCCTGTAGTCTTTGACAGCTTCCTTGTTACCTGTAATGACAAGATTGTCCAGGCTCTTTTTGTACGTTTCCTACCTCACACCTGAAATCAGCCTGTTCTACGAGAACAAGAAGCCCTGGTTTCTTGAAATAGTATTTCAAGACCACGATCTGAGCACTAGGGGTATTCAGACGTACCTGGGTTCATCAGTGTTTCCAGAGCTTTTCAGTAGATAGATATAGATACACACATTTGTTTTCTAAATGTTTCATGTGTTCATACTGACATTTTCCATTCAAATATCAAGACTACAAATTTCAAGTCTCCTTTCTTTCATATAAGAATTCTGATTCTCAAGAACACAGCGGATGATAGGATTAGACTTTCTCATAAGTATTCACTTGATTTATCCCACATTACAGTCTCAGGATAACAATGCTGATACTATCTCCAACTACTATGATTACTGAAAAGAGTTAAACATTTTTTTGCAAATGTTATCCCCATTCCCTTTCCTTTTTAAAAAATATAGTTGTTTTATATCTGTAGTGTCAGAGCGTACGACCATGACATATGATGCTCTCTCCTTCTTATTCCTCCTTAAGTCTGAATTCTATAGGCAACTGCATCTTCAGTGCTCACCACCGGTCCATATGTCAATGTGTCTTCAATCATTTTGGCTGTCTAAGGAAGGGCTCAGAGGAACAGTATTCTCTGGGTTCTTGTGCTTCTGTTTATAATTACAAGAGCACTCAGACAGCCTAATCCTAATTCTCAGAGAGTCACTAGAAAGATATGCCAGCAAGACAGCAATTGTGTTAAGAGCAAACAGGTATTCCTTGCCAATTACTGGCTTCAAACCATGAGGCTCAGGCTACTAATGAAATTTTCTTAGCTCAGGGAAGGACAGATGTGGGCTTCCTGTCCCCCAGAGCTGACACAGCCATTCAGTACTGAAAAGTACTGCTGTGATTCTGGGTATCTTCCGTTTAGGTTAACCAGTTGTGATTCTTCCTCATGTTGCTCAATTGCTCTTTGCTCCAGGCAGAATCTTTGCATTATGTTCAAGGGACCTCAGAAGGGTAGTACAATTGAAATTCTCAACTGCATTTAGAGGATGAATCCAAATAAAAAGCTCAAGTAACAGTGCTTCTGGAAAACTGGGTACATACTCATTTTCCGATGGAAAATTAGGATAATTTAGTTAAGGCAAGATGGAGCTACGGAATTGTGTGACAAGGAAAGGACAATTAGGAATAAGTCAACCCCAGAAGTTATACCCAGATGATAAAACGGCAGTCACGAAGTCTTTAAAAATTACCCTGGTAGGGCTTCCCTGGTGGTGCAGTGGTTAAGAATCTGCCTGCCAATGCAGGGGACACGAGTTTGAGCCCTGGTCTGGGAAGATCCCACATGCCGTGGAGCAACTAAGCCCGCGTGCCACAACTACTGAAGCCTGTGCGCCTAGAGCCCGTGCTCTGCAACAAGAGAAGCCACCGCAATGAGAAGCCCGCGCACCGCAACGGAGTAGCCCCCCTCGCCGCAACTAGAGAAAGCCCGCGCACAGCAACAAAGACCCAACGCAGCCAAAAAAAAAAAAAAAAAGAAAAAAAAATTTACACTGGAAGACCCTGGCATGAAATACTGCTCCTTTTGCCACCTTTACTTCTGGGGAGAAATGAGCTAAGTGGGGCAGTGTATTAGTTTTCTATCATGGCTGTGACAAATTATCACAAATTAAACAGATTAAACAATGGAAATTTATTAATTTATAGTTCTGTAGAAGTCAATACAGGTCTCACTGAGCTAAAATCAAGGTATCATCAGGGCTGCACTCCTTTCTGGAGGTTCTAGGGGAGAATCTGTTTCCTTGCTCTTTCTAGCTTCTAGAAGCTGCCTACATTCCTTGGCTCATGGCCCACTTCCTCCATCTTCAAAGCCAACAATGTTACATCTCTCTGTGCCTTTCTTCTGAAGGTAGTGACTCTCTGTCTCTTCCATTTTTAAAGGATCCTTGTGGTTACACTGGGCCTACTCAGATCATCCAGGATAATTTCCCTACTTTAAGGTCAGCTGATTAGCAACCTTAATCCCAACTTCAAGTTTACCCTTCGCTTTGTAACCTGAGACCTTCACAGGTTCCGGGAATAGGAGTGGATATGCTGGAGGGGGAAGTCATTCTGCCTACCGCAGGCAGTGACTCCTCTCCCACACCATGTTTCAAAAATGGCACAGATGCACTAAAAGTTTCTGTGCTTAGGAGAATGGACATTAAGTGTCCACTGGATTTGGTACATCTTACTCTACAAACTGGGTGAATATCTAACTAACCCAAATGATTTCACAATATTACCCCGTCTCATAACTTAAGGAGTTAAAGTAGGGATTCTTATGTGGGGTCCATGAACCATAGAATTGAGAACTGGGCCTATGAATTTAAATGGGAATAAAATTACAATTTACTTTTCACTAACCTCTAACTGAAATTCAGCATTTTCTTCAATTATAAAGACAGGCAACAAACCATGAGTAGCAGCAGTACCTGAGACATAGCTAATAAAAATTAGATATTTTTATTTGATATTACAGTTATTACAGACCTTAAAATATCATTTATGCTCATCTCAATTTAAAAATCACGGTAGTTATTAGACCTATCCCTAGATATTATTTAAAGCATTTTTTAAAAAAGCATATAACATAAAATTGTTTTAATGTTTTGATAATTACATTTCAGTATAATTGGTTTCCTTTGTAATATTATGTATTTTATACATTTAGGAACATTATTCTGAGAATGGGTCCACAGACTTCCCTGGACTGCTAATGGGTCCATGACACAAAAAAGGTAGAGAACCTCTGAGCTAGTTCCTCTAGGACTAATGAAAATGGAAAAGGGGGAGCTAGAAGGGTGGGGAAAATGAGCCTGAAACTGACCACTGAGCTAGTAAAGGAAAACCATGAGCAAGTGCAGTAGAGACCTCAAAGTGAAAGGCCATCCATGATCTACCAAAATTTAGCTACAGACATTCTACTGAATCCTCTGGTGTAACTTCCATACCAAATTTTTGGGGTCTCAAACTAATATAACTTGGAAGGGCCTGGAACTGAAGAAGGATCAGAGCACTAATGGTGCATTAGCTTCTAAATTGAAAAAGCAAAACAAACCCAGTTCAAATCTGCTCTGAAAGCAAAACGAAGCCCCAGCTGTCCATTTGACTAAGCAAAAGAATAAGCCAGACAAAGTTGAGCAACAGGCTTTTCCTGGAGATCAGATACTTATGGCTACTTGCTCTAGTAACTATCAACTACTTATGATTTATTTATGACAGCAGTTATTGAAGAGTGCTGAGAAGATCTGAGGACCAAGGGAGAGAAATTAGAGTGTTCTTTTTCCTCTGCCTTCTCCCAGCCAAACGAATCGCAAGTGGCTAAGTCATTAGAGTTACCCTGACATCTGAGTAAGTAAAGGGGCAGCAACTCCCTACAGAACCTAGAGGTCGGATCACAACCTTAGTTGCTTCTCTCATAAGCCCCAAACTCTAATTTTATTTCATTTTTATTTATTTATTATTTTGGCTGCGTTGGGTCTTCGTTGCTGCGTGTGGGTTTTCTCTAGTTGCGGTGAGCGGGGGCTACTCTTCATTGCGGTGCATGGGCTCTAGGCGCGCGGGTTTCAGTAGCTGTGGCACGTGGGCTCAATAGTTGTGGCTCGAGGGCTCTAGAGCACAGGCTCAGTAGTTGTGGCGCACGGGCTTAGTTGCGCCGCAGCACGTGGGATCTTCCCAGACCAGGGCTCGAACCCGTGTCCCCTGCATCGACAGGCAGACTCTCAACCACTGCGCCACCAGGGAAGCCCCTTATTAGTCATCTTTAAAAGTCTTCTCTCATGCCCCTTTCTCCAAAAGTGTTTTGTAACTACTTTTGTTAGCGCCTCCTTCATAACCTTGAAAGCTAGGTTAACTGCTAGTACAAGTCTATGATCAAGAAACCAATGAGCCTATGTACTTCAGGAAAATCTAAACTTATTAGAAGTTTACAATTTGAGCTGAGCATTAAAATGAATCTTTAGACAAAACACCAGTTACTGACTTTTCCAAGAACATCTGTATCAGACCTGTGTGAAAAATGTGTAATTTCAACTTCTGATCTTTTGATCAGATCTGACCACCTGATGTGATGTTAGCTCCAAAAACAAGTGTTTGAGACAATATGCCTATAGAAAATACTACAAACTAGACGGACAGTTACCCATGACTATTTACTAATATTAGTTGTAAATGACTATACCATTAACTAAAGAAACTAAGTATTAAATCTGTTTAAAAATACTGTTGTATAGATTAACTTTAAGAAGTCTGATTAGGGGACTTCCCTGGTGGTGCAGTGGTTAAGAATCTGCCTGCCAATTCAGGAGACACGGGTTCAAGCCCTGGTCCAGGAAGATCCCACATGCCGCGGAGCAGCTAAGCCCATGTGCCACAACTACTGAGCCTGCGAGCCACAACTACTGAGCCCGTGCGCTTAGAGCCCATGCTCCACTACAAGAGAAGCCACCACAATGAGAAGCCTGCACACCGCAACAAAGAGTAGCCCCCGCTCGCCGCAACTAGAGAAAGCCCATGCGCAGTAACGAAGACCCAACACAGCCATAAATAAATAAATAAATAAATTTATTAAAAAAAAAAAGAAGTCTGATTAGGAACAGAGAAAGGACAGTATCAAGAAACTTACTGAGGACATGTTACACCTTTGGGAATAGCAACCACGCATCTGCAGAACAGAGAATTAAAATCTTAGCCAGTTAAACTATCAATTTCCTTAGAGCTTTTAATGAAATTACCAACTAATATCCAGATCTAAAAAAGTTATCCTATAAGCACTCAAAAGGAAATAAACTGGTATTAAAAAAGAGCTGAGATAACATTGTAAAATGGTGCAACTGCTATGGAAAACAGTATGGAGGTTCCTCAAAAACTTAAAAATAGAACTACCTTATGATCCAGCAATCCCACTTCCGAGTATATATCCAAAAGAACTGAAAGCAGGGTCTCAAAGAGATATTTGCATACCCATAGCAGCACTACTCATAGAGCCAAAAGGTAGAAGTAACCCAAATGTCCACTGAAGGATGTATGGATAAACGAAATGTGGTATATACATCTGATGGAATATTATTCAGCCTTAAAAAGGAAGGAAATTATGATACATGCTACAACATGGCTGAATCTTTAGGATACTGTGCTAAGTGAAATAAACCAGTCACAAAAAAGACAAATACTGTATGAGTCCACTTTATGAGGTTATCTAAAGCAGCCAAATTCACAGAAAGAGAAAGTAGAATGGTGGTTACCAGGGGCCCAGGGGAGGGGGATAAGGGGAGTTGTTATTTAATGCAGGAGATCTGTTTCACACAAATGTGAGTATACTTACCACTACTGAACTGTACAATTTAAAATGGTTATGATGATAAATTTTGTTGTGTGTTTTATACCACAATTTTAAAAAAGCTGATTTGTTTCCCCCTCAGGATACATGTTATATTGATCATAGATGTAGGACTGGATTCTAAAAATACCATGTCCTTTTCTGTCTAAATGTTAATATATAACTTATGTTTATATAATTCCCTGTAGTCCATAAAACATTGTCAATCAGAAGCCAATTGCTATCCTTGACTTTTGACTACCAATAAAGGCTAGTGATATTGTTCTTTAAACACCAGTGGAAATATGTAAATAAGTCTTGATTAGCCAAAGACAATTTTTTCAACATATGACTTTTCATTTTCAAGTCCCCTGCTATTTTGTCTTTATCCTATTCTTTTTTTCTGGCCATTTCTCTAATTATGAGGGTTTCAATTTAAGAATAAGAGTGATGAGAAAAAAAAAATCTAATTGGTATAATATATCATCAAATGAGGAAGTTACCAAATTTGGCCAAAACCTGAACCAAGATATCATTAATCTATGTTTCCCTCCTTTTTCTCAGCATGAGAAAGGCCACCACAGTTCTCCTCTTTTATTCAGAGGGCAAATCTAATGGTGGTCCTGGCATACTGCTAAAAAGAGATGGGCATATAAGAGCTTCTGGGAAGGCAGATAAAGAACTTGCTTCAATTTTATCTTTCCGGTTTAGAAGTATGCAAATAAGACCAGTGAGCTCAAATGAGATGTAAAAACATGTATGCTATTTAGTCTTTTTAACATAACAATTTTAAGAATTAGAAGAACCAAAAAGGGGCTCCAATTTAGTCTCTCTTTTTACTAAGGGAAAAATTAATCCTATCCTAGAACTAAGAAAGTTTTAACTAAATAGATACATATCTGGATTCAGGTCCAATCAAAGATTCAGATAATATATTTAAAATTTTAGACCCTTTATTCATAGGTCCACAAAGTAAGAGGCATAAAGAAGATAAGGTCTTGAGTATTCTTAAGAACCAGACCTTCCACAAGCTGGTTTTCAGGCTTAAGGCAATGATTTCAGATTTGTTTTAATAATTCTTTTAACTCCAGTCTATCCCATTCAAATAATTGGTTTGTAGATCCTAAAATGCATATCAGGGGCTGCTCTTTCCATTAGAAATCAAATTATATTTTTATTACCATATTAACAAAGCCTCTTGGGCTCTAAAAGAGAGCAGATGGGATGATTAACAGCAGCAGCTGTTACATCAATGTCCAGGAAATTACATGCATACCAAAAATGAGTTTTAAACTTTATATGCCTCAGCTTCTCAATTCTTTAATGCTCCTCTCTTTGCCTCCAACATGCAACAAAACCCAGTATGAAGATAAACTTAAATCTTAGGATGCTACTGAAGTCATTAACTGCCTACTTTGATGGCTTTTAATCAAATCAATCTTATTACCAGTTTGATTTTCATAAATTATATTAACCATTTTTAGGATTAATTAAACTTTTCTAATTCATTATTAGATTTTGTGGGTTGTTTGATTCTTCGAGTAATTCTAGTTTACAAAATGCTCAACTGTTCTAAGTGTTTTACAGGTATTCTAATTTAATCCTCACAATAATGGTGGAGGTAAATACTACTACTATTCACATTTTACAGGTGAGGAAACTGTACAGAGTAAATAAGTACCCTGCCCAAGGTTAAGCCAGCAAGTAACAGAGCCTGGATTTAAACCAGGCTTCAAAGCCCACTTTCTTAATTACTTTATTCTTCAATCTTGTTCCTTAAGATACAGAAGCACTGCAATCCATCTTCTCACACTGGCTCACAATTAAAGCATTTATTGTAATATAATTTGTATTAATGACTATTAAACAAAAAATTCACAGCCTAACTAGTGAGGAATCTTGGGGTCTTGGCTTTCTGAAGATTAACATCAGGACAGGCTGCTAAAAAATGGCTTACAGGTGGCATTTTAGTTCCCTCAGCAACTCAATTTTCCTGGATCAAAATCTAAATAAAAATAATTTGGCTTTCTGTGGTAAAACAAGTTCATTCTGACCCCCTCCTCCTCCCTTTAGATGGAAATTAGGCAAAGTATTTTCACTATCTTAGGAGACAAGTATGGATGCCTCTGGGAAGTAATCTGGTGAGACCAATCAAATCACAGCCTCTTGAACTTACTTAGAGAACTTTAGAAAATAACAATTCATCCTTCCAGGGTCCTTTTTGAAAAATAAATCATCATTTACCTATGTGACCAATTGCTTTCAGAGCCAGAGTCTCTGTTTTCAGATGTTCAGTCTGACTATCTACCATCTCAGCAGTTATCAACAGTTGCTGTTCTGCATGGCTTATGAGGGAATTACTAAAGGAATAGACAAAATATTTGTTTTAAATGGGATACAGAACTAAATTAGCAGCAAGAGTTATTTCTCAGAATAACAGAGACTTCATTTGACAGTCTGAGCTGTTATATTAGCATCAGCAAATACTTTTTGAGCTGGGATTATGGACTTAATTCCTAAATACAGTACACGGAAAAATCTAATGATTATCACAGAAGACATTGCCAAGAAACTTAGCCTTTTTCTGACTTAAATGAGAGAAGCCTCAAACTTTTTCAGACACATGCTTGCATAAAGAATTTAAAGCTGTCTTATTTAGTCACTCATATACTGAGTAGCTACTATGAAGCTAAGCATTAACCAAGATAGAAAAATACATAAATTCACTGCTAGCACTGAAGAAGTTTTCAACCTGGAACTAACTGTACCAAATGGTATGAGTCAGTATTCTTATAAAACAGCCCAAAACATCTCCATTGGTTCCAGAACTGATTATTGATTTCCACATTCCACATATAAAGATGAGTTTTTTTCAATACCTAACTCTTAAAAGAAACCCGGATATTACTATGGGAAACACCATTTCCTCCTCTCATTTACAGATTTGCTCCCACTGAGGTACTTAGGCACAAAAAAAGGGACAAAGCTTTCGATCTACGTAGTGGTTTATCTGGCAGGACCTTTTTTTCAACCGACATCTGGCAGGATTTTCCTAGAGATCAAAGGAGTCAACTTAACTCTCCTAGACTAAGATCCAGAAAGGGCCTTTAGTAATCACCGGTAAGGATGGAGCTAACGAAAGGATTTGTGGGCAGGTCACTATCCTGAGCAACTCCAGATAACGTTATTCATCCTTGGAACAGTAAGGCGAGGTAAAGGAAAGTCTGCACCCCACCCCCTTATCTTGATCTATTAAATCAGCCCGGCAGGAAACCACCAGCAAACCAGCCCCGTGGGGCCGTGGGGCCGCAAGGCAGGGCCAAATGCCCGCCTCGGCGGCTCTTCGCTGTCAGGGATCTCAGCTGAGAAGCCACCACATCCCTCACTCCTCACCGTCCGCCCAGGGGCGGAGAAGCCGGGCCCTACGTCTCGGTGCTCATCTAGAACCCAAGCCACGACTACTGTCACCAACGTAAGGTCTCGCCGGGCCCACTCTGCCCAGCCTCCCCAACCCTCGCTTAGCCTCGCTTTCCTTTGGGGGCGCCCGCCCGCCTGCCCCGAAGGGTGCGAACTCACGGCCTCCGCGGCGCCGGTGAAAATATCCTCGCCCTCGGTGTCGCTGTCCCCGGCCTCTGGTTCTGACCCCCCGACCGCTCCCTCGGACTCCGGCTCCAGGACGGGGAAGGGCGGAGGAAGTCTTCCCGAAGCGCTACAGCCACCACCCCCCGACGCCATCTTCCTCCACCCACGGCGGAAGCCGCAACAACAACTTTATAAAGAGGTAGCGCCGCGAGCAAAGCGCTCCAGCGGCTCGGAGATGGATGGCCGCTACCAGTCCCGCGGGGCGTGCGGGGCGGGGCCTACGCGCTGGGGGCGGGGCGGGACGACCCGGGGCTCCTGCGCAGCCAATCCAAACCCTGGGTCTCGGGGCTGAGCTCTTAACTTACGGGGCAGAGGGACAGAAAAGGAGGCGCTAGGGGACGTGCGTGTTGTTAACGGCTCTTTGTGCTCTAGATAGCTTTATCTACCGGGCTTCTTAAGGAGATGAAGAAGCGAGTCTGAAAACCTCTTCGTGCCACCAACCCATGCCAAGCACAGTGGCTACATAGAGATTCAATAAATATTTTCAAAAAATTATTTATATATATATATATTTTTTAAATTTTATTTATTTATTTATTTATGGCTGTGTTGGGTCTTCGTTTCTGTGCGAGGGCTTTCTCTAGTTGCGGCGAGCGGGGGCCACTCTTCATCGCGGTGCGCGGGCCTCTCACTATCGCGGCCTCTCTGGTTGCGGAGCACAGGCTCCAGACGCGCAGGCTCAGCAATTGTGGCTCACGGGCCTAGTCGCTCCGCGGCATATGGGATCTTCCCAGACCAGGGCTCGAACCCGTGTCCCCTGCATTGGCAGGCAGAGTCTCAACCACTGCGCCACCAGGGAAGCCCTATTTATATTTTTAATTGTTGGTTTCATTGGGTCTTCGTCGCTGTGCGCAGGCTTTCTCTAGTTGCCGCGAGCAAGGGGCTACCCTTTGTTGTGGTGCGTGGGCTTCTTAATGAGGTGGCTTCTCTTGAGGAGCACGGGCTCCAGGTGCATGGGCTTCAGTAGTTGGGGCGCGCGGCCTCAGTAGTTGTGGCTCGTGGGCTCTAGAGCGCAGGCTCAGTAGTTGTGGTGCACAGGCTTAGTTCCTCCGCAGCATGTGGGATCTGAATGGGCCAGAGCTCAAACCCAAGTCCCCTGCATTGGCAGGCGGATTCTTAACCACTGCGCCACCAGGGAAGTCCTCAATGAATATTTTTGATTGAGGTCTCTGAACAGATACAGTAAAGTTTTGCTATTCATTCTTTCGACAACATTTAGTTAATTCATTCAAGAAATATATATTGAGCATCTACTGCGTGCCTGGCACCCTGCTATGCGTTTGAGATATAGAAATAAAGATGCTTCTGGCCCACTAAGCACTTGAGGGAGATGGGCATGTAAGTGAACAGTGCTATAATGTGCTGTGGGAGCATAGCAAAAGAGATCATCAATTCTGTTTGGAGAATTCGGGAGGCCTCAAAGAGGAGGTGAGACTTCAGTGTCCTAAATTTGATCACAAGGAAGTTAGAATTATCCTCTCAATTGCTGTGGAGTAAGTGGAGTGGAACAGATGGCAGGGGAATTATTAAACTCTGAACGAAATTTTCCTGGGACCTAAATTATTCACTGGTTGTCTGGTGGGCCTAAAATCTAAATCACCTAGACAAGAGTTTAAAGATAAATGGGAGGAATATTACTCAGCCATAAAAAGAAACAAAATTGAGTTATTTGTAGTGAGGTGGATGGACCTAGAGTCTGTCATACAGAGTGATGTAAGTCAGAAAGAGAAAAACAAATACCGTATGCTAACACATATATATGGAATCTAAAAAAAAAAAAAAAGGTACTGATGAACCTAGTTGCAGAGCAGGAATAAAGAGGTAGACACAGAGAATGGACTTGATGACATGGGGTGGGAGGGCGAAGCTGGGGCGAAGTGAGAGTAGCATTGACATATACACTACCGAATGTAAAACAGTTGGTTGCTGGGAAGCAGCAGCATAGCACCGGGAGATCGGCTTGGTGCTTTGCGATGACCTAGAGTGGTGGGATAAGAAGGATGGGAGGGAGGCTCAAGAGGGAGGGGATATGGGGACATGTGTATGCATATGGCTGATTCGCTTTGTTGTGCAACAGAAACTAACATGGTATTGTGAAGCGATTATACTCCAATAAAGATCTATTTAAAAAAAAGATAAATGGGATATGTTATCATGGGATAATTCAGCAAGATAATCCTTACTTTCCTCTCAATAGACATGGTATGAGAGCTTCCCTGGTGGCACAGTGGTTACGAATCCGCCTGCCAATGCAGGGGACACGGGTTCGAGCCCTGGCCCGGGAAGATCCCACATGCTGCAGAGTAACTAAGCCTGTGCACCACAACTACTGAGCCTGTGCTCTAGAGCCCACGAGCCGCAACTACTCAGCCCGCATGCTACAACTACTGAAGCCCGCGTGCCTAGAGCCCGTGCTCCGCAGGAAGGGAAGCCACCACGATGAGAAGCCTGTGCACCGCGACGAAGAGTAGCCTCCGCTCACCGCAACTGGAGAAAGCCTGCGCAGCAACGAAGACCCAATGCAGCCAAACACAAATAAAATTAATAAATTTATAAAAAAAAAATAAAATAGAGATGGTACGAAACTTGTCATCAACTTTGACAAAAGGTTTCGTTTGTTTGTAACTGCAAATTCCTCAACATCAGGGGTTGGCTCCCTCACAGGTCTGTGAGCTGCTTGAGGGTAAGGGCCGTGTCCTATCTTCGTTATCCTTGGCGTCTATAGACCAAGTCTGGCAAATTAAGTATCGAATAAAGGTTTGAGATTTGACTGTAGGGATGGATGGATAAAATTAAAATTAACATCATCAACCTTGTTACTGGCATCCATCACAGCCACCAAACCGGAGGGCTTAAGACATTCGTTTTAGGATGGCGATCTCCAATGTCACTATTGGACACACTGGACATACGGAAAGCTCTCTCGTTCTAAGTTATCTTGAAGGCGATTGGCAGAAATACTCAGCCCGTAGTGGGGAGCTGTGCTAGCCTGAGTCTCTATGAGACGAGAAAACAAAAAGGAACCCCTCCTCCCGCCACGCCTAACCATCCTTACTAGGCTCCAAAGACATCCCGTTTAACCGCAACGGAAACTCACTTCCGGCCTGACTAGGACCTAAGAAAACTTTGGCTGGAAGCGGCCCCCTCGGAGACGTAATAGTAGGGAGTCACCGTGCAGACGCTCCTCCAGCTCTAGAAATCAAGATCTCCTTTCCCCTACCTCTTCAGGGTTTCATCTTTAGCTTATCCAGACGCTGAGTGAGGCAAGTAACGGCGGTTAACAGACCGTTACCTGCCCCCGCCCACCATTGGAGACTACATGTCCCATATTGCAGCTCGCCGTCTTCCAAAGAAAACGCGCATACGTCCCAGCACGCAACGCTCCTCATGGGCCTCTAGGAATTTTTTTTCTCTTGTTCCGCCGAAACCGAGCAAAGCATGCTGGGGCTTGTAGTTCTCGCGGCTCCCTTAGCTAGGTCCTTCGCGATACTCCGTCCGGTCCCGCCTATTCTCTGCTGCCCTGGACCTTTAGGCTTGTCTTGGCCCGTTTGAAGACCAGGAAGTTGATAAGTCGCGAGGCTCGCTGCTGAAAGACGGTGGCTCGGGTGGGACAGTCGCCAGGGATGGCGGAGTGTAAGGATGGAGCGGGTGTCCGGACTGCTCTCCTGGACGCTGAGCAGAGTCCTGTGGCTGTCGGGCCTCTTTGAGCGGGGAGCTGCCCGGCAGCCCCGGATCATGGAAGAGAAAGCGCTAGAAGTTTATGGTAATTAATTTTACCCAGGGCAACATTTGGTGATATACGTGGAGGCGGGGGTAACGAGGGCCTCGCCTGAGGGGTAGGAGTGGAGACTCGGGTTTTTGCCAGATCTCGTCCGGGAGCGTAGGAAGCTTTTTCTCCGGAGTCCTAAGTCACGCGGGCTTGTGGGTCTTTCTAGGACCCAGGCTCTTGCTAAACCCGGGGCAAGCCGAGCCTGGAAGTCTCAAACGCTTCATTTCCCTTGTCTGCCCCCACGTGCTAGTGGCCATCTCAAGACTTATGGGCAGAGCAAGCGTCTAGGGTGCTTGGTTAGGAAGCAAAGCTGGCCTGATTGCCCTACTTGAGCCTCCTTCCTTCCTAGCCCCTGGACACACACTCCTTCCGCCGCCGAGGGTACTGCTGGGTGACTGCCGAGTTGGGGACTGGCCCAAGGTCACAGCCACCCTCTTCTGCTGCAGAGACCGTAGGCAGAGGTCCCCGAGAGCCCGGCCTTGAACTTATAGTTCTTTTACACACCCAAGCCTGGAGTGCAAAAAAGAATACACACACATTGAGTTATATATATGTATAATGTATATTATATATATGCAAACACACACATATTCTCTATTCAACCCCTGGAACCATCTTCATCGTACAGATGAGGAAATAAAGGTTTAGAGTGGTTAAACAACTACCTGGAGGCCACTCTGCCAGTAAAGAAACAGCAAAAACCAAAGCTGTTGTCTTCTGATTCCAAACTTAGTGCGCTTTTCATCACTTCATAATTGCTTTATGATTTGCCTTTTTTGGACTTATTAGTATTGTTCTTGAAAACTAAAACGACTGGATCTAACGAGTGTTCAAAGATTCCTGCTGACGGAGGGTAAAAGTATAACCACAAGAATACAGATAATGCAGGTAAGGATTATAGACCTGTAGAAAGAAGCCAGGGATGTTAAAGACCTTCGGAGTTAATCTGGTTTACCTCTTGCTAGGGGCAGGACTTAAACCCAGTCAGGTGACAAGTGTGAGTGGCATGATCTCCACAAAGCAGTAGGCAGAGGTCCCCAAGAGCCCGGCCTTGAACTTATAGTTCTTTAACACACCCAAGCCTGGAGTGCAAAAAAAAAATACACACACAGTGAGTTATATGTGTATAATATATATTATACATATATGCACACACACTTATATTCTCTATTCAACCCCTGGAACCATCTTCATTGTACAGGTAGGGTTTGTGGTTAAAGGTGGAGGGAGGTGTGGTCAAAAATTGTTTTACGTACCAGGTTGGAATTGGATCCTGAAGGTTTAAATATAAATGAAGAATTTAATATCAATGCAGAGCCAGTAGAAGAATTTTAGTCAAGGGAGCAATGTGAGGAGAGCAACATTGCTTTCTTTCTAAAGAAATAAATGCAAATCACTAGAAAAGTAGAGAAGTTGAATAAGGCGTGAGATTTAATTTCAGAGTTATTTAACATATAAACAATATAATGCAGCTTGTATATATGAGCCTTACAGGGAAAAGGCCTAGGATGAAGGGGAAAAAATTCCTTTTCAAAAAAACCTGTTTCCCTGAGCCCCGTGTTTCACAGCTTTGTGAAGCCTCTTTTTCCTGCCTCCCTTTTCTAATCAAGTGATAAGCTCAGGAGTTGCTGGGGGGAAGATGGAGTTTGATTGATTTGTTTTTCCCAGCAGGATTTCTGATTACAGGGGTGCTGTGAGTAATAGAACAAAACCTCAGGCTTGAGAACATCAAGCCCATCCCATGTGAACTCCCTCTGCTTTTTTCTACCTCACTATTTCTCTTATCCTTCTCCTTTTCCATCTTTTTCTACAACCTCAGGGTAAGAAGGAAATCTTTTCCTCTCCACTGCCAACCCAGCCTCCCACATCCTTGGTCTTATTCCTTTCTGCTTATTTTACCAGCCTCCTCCCCTCCCCTCCTTGAAATTTCAGTGTCTCTTCCTCTATTTTTTTTTCCTTCCTCTATTTGATCCTTCCCCTTGGGCTATAAAACATACTCAAGTTTCCCTTATCCTTGTCATTGTTCTAGCTTTTTCTAAACACACTGTCCTCCTTTTGCTCTTCCCTCCTTCCCTGTCAAAGCCCTAGGATTACATTTGCAGTTCCTTCTCACTTCCCCTTTTGCAAGCTGGCCTCTGCCTTTACCTCTCTGCTGAAAGTGCTTTCTTACAGGTGACCTTCTGAGACCTGCTTTAGCTTTCGTTAACCTGCATTTTTCTGCAGCATTTTTTTTTTAAAATTTATTTTTGGCTGTGTTGGGTCTTCGTTGCTGCACGCGGGCATTCTCTAGTTGTGGCGAGTGGGGGCAACTCTTCGTTGTGGTGCACGGGCTTCTCATTGCGGTGGCTTCTCTTGTTGCGGAGCATAGGCTCTAGGTGAACGGGCTTCAGTAGTTGTGGCACATGGGCTGAGTAGTTGCGGCTTGTGGGCTCTAGAGCGCAGGCTCAGTAGTTGTGGTGCATGGGCTTAGTTGCTCCGCAGCATGTGGGATCTTCCCAGACTAGGGATCGAACCTGTGTCCCCTGCATTGGCAGGTGGATTCTTAACCACTGTGCCACCAGGGAAGGCCCTTTTCTGCAGCATTTGATGTTGTTAACCATCCCCTCTTCCTTTTATGCTGCGTTTTGCTTTTCTCCCTCCTACTGATCCCCAAATTAGGTGCTTCCTACAGATCTATACTTGGTTCTCTTTCCCTTTACATTTGTGATTCTCCAACTGGACTGCACATAAGAATAGCCTGAAGAATAAAGCAGAAACTAACACACCATTGTAAAGCAATTATACTCCAATAAAGATGTTAAAAAAAAAAAAAAAGAATAGCCTGAAGAATTTTTCTAAGTCTCAATGCCCAGGTCATACTGTGAATACTGTGAATCAATTAAATCAGAATCCCTGGTAGGGCTCAGACACCAGCTTTTGTTTTTGTTTTGAAACATTCCTAGTGATTCCACTGTTCAGCCAAGGTTGAAAACTACGGTTCTACTCATTGTTCTTTGTGAATCCCATGAGTTCAACAGCCACTCTAGCCTTGGTTCTCTTAAACCTTATGCCACAGTTCAGTGTTTGCTGGAATGTTCCATTGGTTTGCCCCTTAAGCACCTCAGAATGATTATATATAAGATTTAACCTGTTTATCTCAGCCCCCACCCAAATTTCTTCCTTTGTTCTCTCTTCTTTTTTTTTTTATTCTATCTTTGTTCTCACAGGCTCTTAGATTTACAATCTTAGTCATCTTCCTTTTCTTCCTTTCCTTGTCTTCTACATCCAAATAGTTGTCAGATTCTGTTGATTCTGCCTCTGAAATTACTTCATCGTCTTTCCCCTCCTCTCTATTGCTATGGTCATGTCCCTGTTTTAGGCCCAGCTTTTTCAGCTGGTATCCCTGGCTCTGCTCTTTAGTTCTGAGTCTACCAGCTGCCAGTGTAATGCTGTCCATGTCACTCCCTTGTTCAGAACCTCTTGGGGACGTCCTATTGCCTGTAGCTGACTCTAAAAGACCCTTAATGGGCTGGCCTAAACTCTTAATAACTTCTTCCCTTATGCTGAGTTCCATGCAAACTAAACTTGTTCTTTACTTTCCTTCACCTTAAATGGCAAATATTGAAATGTTACCCATTTTTTTGTTTTTGTTTTTTGTTTGTTATGGGTTTTTTTTGGCCGCGCAGTGCGGCTTGCCGGATCTTAGTTCCCTGATCAAGGATCAAACCTGGGTCCCTGCAGTGGAAGCGTGGAGTCCTAACCACTGGACCGCCAGGAAATTCCCCAAAATGTTACCTATTTTTAAAGGCTTGATTCAGATTCAATTTCCCTAAATCCCGATACTGCATTCTCCCAAACTAAGTTATTTTTTCCCTTGAACTTCTATGACACTTTCCCCATTCATGTATTCTATCTGCAAGGTTGGATCCAAGAAACTGGACATGAGGTAGTAATAATCCAAGAAAATGGTTTTCTCAAAAGGACACTAGTAGTGGAAATTTCTGTCAGAAACCTGGGGAGTGGCTATAGTATTTGCTCAAACAAAAAGAAGTCAGTGTTTGGATTAGGACTGGCAAAATTGTTTGTATTTAGAATATTCATGTTTTAACATAAAACCTTTTCTCTGATGTTTCTTTAGATTTGATTCGAACTATCCGGGACCCAGAGAAACCCAATACTTTAGAAGAACTGGAAGTGGTAACGGAAAGTTGTGTGGAGGTTCAGGAGATAAATGAAGAAGACTATTTGGTTATTATCAGGTTCACGCCAACAGTACCTCATTGCTCTTTGGCGACTCTTATTGGTAAGGTTTTAGATAAAGATATTTATATATTAATTCTGAATTATTCTAGCTGATACTGACCCACAGTAACAATTAGCATCATGTATCGTACTTTATGGTTTACAGAATGTTTTCTGTAGTTCTCACAATTAGCGTATGAGAGAGTCAATATTATCTTCATTTTACAGATGAGGAACCTGAGGCTCAGAGAGTATAAGGGACTTGCTCAGCATCATGTAGGCAGGAAATGATGAAGCTGAGGCTCAATTCCAGGTCTCCTGACTTTAAGTGTGTTTTTCCTTTAGCTATACCGTGCTGCTCCTCTACAATTAATGGAGCCTGAGTGTGGGCCAGCTCCTCTCCTCAGTTCTGGAGATCGGAATGGGTGTTGTCAGACTAGCACTGCTGCCCTCACCATCTTCTCCTTTTAGCTGCTCTCTTGGCTTCTATGCAGCATGGGCAGAAGTCCTGGTGGGAGGGTATTTTTTCAGGTAGTTTTCTTTTTGAGAGGTTGCATTCCCAATATTTTAGATTAGTTAGCAGTGAGATATACAATAGATATCTTTGAATATATACTTTGTTAAAAAGAAGGCAAAGAAAGTTTATTTCAAACCAAATCTTGATCAGTAGGGAACCAATTAAATAATCAGTGATGGTGTTTATTAACAATGGAATACTATGCAGCTATAAAAAAGAATGAAGAAGCTCTCCATATACTAATATGGAAAGATCTCTATGACATACTGTTAGGAAATAAAAGCAAGTATAATATTGCTACATTTGTGTAAAGAAAAGCAAAAATATACATTTATATTTGATTGCATATCTATAAAGAAAACATAAGAAGTGAATAGCTAAGATGGGGGTGGGCATTAGTGATGGTGGGAACCGGTCAGGTGGGGGATAGGGTGGCAGGGAGACCTTATACCTTTTTATATTTTTAAGCTTTTGAACGTTGAGAATATATTACCTATTTAAAAATAGACAAATTTATAAAAAGGATTGGAAAGGTAAATATTTTATTATTGTTTCTACTATTGTTGTGAGTTGTCTTTCTCTTCTCGCTTGTTGGACCTAGGATCCCTCAAGTAGTGGTTTCCAGCATATGGGGCACATCTTGAGGGACTAGACCGTCTGTGAATCCATAGATACTATTGTGGTTATAAAATTCCAATACTAGAAAAAGCATTCTTGAATGCATATTTATTTTTCATCATTGGACAGTTTCTGAATCAACAGATATCAAAAACAGGTTTCAAAAAGTAATATTTATATTGTGTTTCTTAAATTATAAAAGTAACATGTTTGTTTGCAATAATTTTGAAATTCCACAAAAGTATAAAGAAGAAAATTTTAAAAAGTTGTCATTAGAATGTGTGCTCTAGGCTAAAATTCCAGCTCTGTCAGCTCTGTCACTTTGTGGTCTTGGGCAAGTTACTTAACCTTTCTGAGCCTATTTCCTTATCTGTAAAATAGTGATAATAATGGTAACTACTGAGTTGTAAGGGTTAAGTAATAGAAAGCATGAAGTAGATGAGAAATGTTTTTTAGTTCTCCTTAAATATTATTCTTTAATTATATGGTCATATAATTATATGGTCATCATTTTTGTAACCATTTAGCCTACTTCTAGCCTCCTACAATTATAAATAATACTATGATGAACAACTTTATACATAAATATTTTTATTTATCTCTAGTTATTGCTTCAGGATAAATTTCTGTAAGTGGAATTATTGGGTCATATGGTAGAAATATTTTTAAGTCTCTGGGTAAATATTAGCAAGTCACTGGGAATTCCCTGGTGGTCCAGTGATTAGGACTCTGTGCTTTCACTGCCAAGGGCACGGGTTCAATCCCTGGTCAGGGAACTAAGATCCCGCAAGCCGCGTGGTATAGACAAAAAAAAAAAAAAAAAAAAGTAGCCCTCCCCCCCCCCAAAAAAAAAGTTCATACTCTTTGACCCAGGAATTAAGGAAATAATACCCTAGGAGAAAATAGTAGTATGTGCAAAACATATATAGTAAATTTATGATAATAAATCCTGGAAGAAACTATAGTATCGATTAATACTGAAATGATATAAAAATAATGGCATTTCTTATTTCTATTGAAAATGATGAATATAATCAAGGAATCAAAGTATCTGTGTGAGAGTGGATGAAAAAGCTTGAATGATAAATTGAATTTGCATTATGATTGCACTTGTTTTAAAAAACTGTGTTTACGTGGACAAAGATTGAGAGAGCACATGAAATAAAAATAACTGTAAAGGTGTCAAGATTAGATTATGGTTGATATTTCAGATCTGTACACCTCTTGACAGAGGTTTTGTCACTTTTTTGACCCTTTTGATATGGGTTTCATTTAAGACCATTGGCTTTTTTTTTAAATTAATTAATTTATTTATTACTTATTTTTGGTTGCATTGGGTCTTTTTGTTGCTGTGCGTGGGCTTTCTCTAGTTGTGGTGAGCGGGGGCTACTCTTTGTTGCGGTGCATGGGCTTCTCATTGTGATGGCTTCTCTTGTTGTGGAGCACGGGCTCTAGGTGCGTGGGCTTCAGTAGTTGTGGCACGTGGGATCAGTAGTTGTGGCTTGTGGGTTCTAGAGCGCAGGCTCAGTAGTTGTGGCGCACGGGCTTAGTTGCTCCGTGGCGTGTGGAATCTTCCCGGACCAGGGCTCGAACCCGTGTCCCCTGCATTGGCAGGTGAGTTCTTTTTTTTTTTTTTTTTTTTTTTAAATTTATTTATTTATTTATTTATTTTTGGCTGTGTTGGGTCTTCGTTGCTGCGCGTGGGCTTTCTCTAGTTGCGGCGAGTGGGGTCTACTCTTCCTTGCAGTGCGCGGGTTTCTCATTGCAGTGGCTTCTCTTGTTGTGGAGCACGGGCTCTAGGCACACGGGCTTCAGTAGTTGTGGCACGCGGGCTCAGTAGTTGTGGCTCGTGGGCTCTAGAGTGCAGGCTCAGTAGTTGTGGCACATGGGCTTAATTGCTCCACGGCATGTGGGATCTTCCCGGGCCAGGGCTCGAACCTGTGTCTCCTGCATTGGTAGGCGGATTCTTAACCACTGTGCCACCAGGGAAGCCCAGCAGGTGAGTTCTTAACCACTGCGCCACCAGGGAAGCCCAAGCCCATTGGCTTTTGAGAAGGTTGTATGGTAGTGTATCATAGTAATCGTGTTCAAGCAACATGACTGGAAAACTCGATGAAGGGAGTCCTCTTTCTGGCTGATGCGTTAGGAGGCATTTCCTATGAGCAGGTAGTACTAAGCAGAGAAAGGCACCTGAGTCAGAGTTCCACCCTGACTGCTTAGGTTGTCACCTACTCACTTACCCTGGTATATAATTCCAAAGACAAGGAAGACTCAAAGCAGGTGAGTGGGTAGGGCAGAAAAACCACTTGATAATCTTTTCTGTTGACTTAAACAAGAATGGCTGAAGGCAGGATATGAAGGGCATAGGATTTGGAGTCTAGATTTAGCTTCTAGTTCTGCCACATGTTAGCTATGTGATGTGGAACAAATCACTTATCTTGGTTCCTGGCTGTAAACTGAAAATGATAAAATAGTAATAGCTAACATTTACTGGATACTTATTATGCGTCAACTACTGTTTTAAGCATAACTATGTTTACTCCTCATGCGTAACAACCTTGTATATAGTGGTACCCTTATAATACTTGTATAACAGATAAGGAAACTGAAATTCAGAGAGGTTAAGTAACTTGCCTGGGGTCACACAGCTAGTGTGTAGTGGAGCCACTTTTGAACCCAAATTATCTATCTCAGTTATGCTATACTGCCTATCTTGAGGATACTGATATTCAAGAAAGCACTTGTGAATTGTAAAACAGTTATTATTTATGGGTAAAATACCTACCAACAGTGACTAGAACACATGAGGATGCTCAAGAAACAAATTAAGGAGACAATGTGGGAGCAGAGGAAGCACAAACCTCCAGATAAGCTTTAAGGCAGTTAGATACTCTAAAGGGAGACCCTTCTTCTTCTTTTTTTTTTTTTAAGGGAGACCCTTCTTAAGGAAATTATATATTTTCTTTAGAATTCCCTAATATTTATTATGGAATTACTGTGTTGTAGACTCTAAGGTAGGCCCAATCTCATTGTAGCTCATCTAATTCTTTTTCCTTCTCTGCAATTTTTCAGATGATTCTGTTAGAAAACCTAGTGGTACTTTAGAAAACCACAAGCAAATTAATTTCATACCTCCCCGAAAGATAGGTAGTCTAACAATTATGTTTTGCTGTGTTATGTTTGGGGTTTTGTTATTGTTGTTTATTTTTAATCAAACCAAAATACTAAGAAGATGTTCCTTATAACGTAACAAGCCCTTATGTATTGATATTAGTTGGGAAAGGAAATAAATTGCTCTAAATAAAAACCTGCAAAGCCAGGAAACTAGAGATTCATTCTGACCCTATTTTTCAAAAACTCATTACTGAAACACTTTCTCTTCGTAATAAGAGCAGTTTGGTTTATCTTCTCTGTCTAGAGGTGTAGACTTAGTTAAAATTGTATGCCTTATTTTATGGTGGGGGAGAAGTGAAACATTGGCACTGAGGCTCTGTTCCAAGCTGACTTTTAATTTCTCTTGGAAGTCTCAACTGGAAAAAAAAATTATTGAACTGTGACTTGGTATTGGGGTGATAAACTGAACTTCAGAGGAGCTTGTTTTAGGGAAACAACTCTATTTGTACCCTACAGGCACAGAGGATTCCAAATTTGAGAGATTGCTTGTGGTCCTTTTTAAGTGGCTCTTACTTGGTTTTAAGTTTTTGTGTAGCCTGACCTGTTGCAGGCATTCAATAAAGTTTAATGAGTGAATTGGCCTTTGATGGGAAGCAAATTGATACAGCAGAAAGGACCTGTATTTTGCAGTGGTTTCGGGTTCCAGTCCCAACTCTGTCATTTTACTAGCTCTTTGATCTTGGGTAAGTTACACTGTGACCTTGGTTTCATAATTTGTAGAATGGGATTGACAATACCTAGCTCACTGGATTATCATGAGGAATTCGTAAAATGTATCAATATTAAAGTTGCTAGCTAAAGGTGCCAGGCTCAAAGGAGGCCTACATTGGATTGAGCCTAAGCTCTTTTCAGCTGCTGTTTTGTATAGAGACACCTAGACACAGCTGTATGCTTTTTCAAGAACCAATAAGAAGAGATAATTGGGGCTTTTTTTTTCCTCCGCAGGGCTGTGCTTAAGAGTTAAACTTCAGCGGTGTTTACCGTTTAAACATAAGGTAAGGAATGTGTTTTTTGTTGTTGTTTTATAATAGCTTTGTTGAGATTTGTTTCACATATCATACAACCACCTATTTAAAGTATAGAATTTAATAGTTTTTGGTATATTCACAAAATTGTGCAGCCATCGCTACTATCAATTTTGGAACATTTGCATCATCCCAGTAAAAAACCCATACCATGTTTAAAAAAATAAAACAAACAAACAAAAAAAAACAAAAACAAAAACAAAAAAAAACAAAAAAAAACCCCATACAAATTAGCAGTCATTCCCCATTTCTCCTAAACCCTCTCCCATCCCTAGGCAACCACTAATGTACTTTTGTCTCTATAGATTTGCCTATTCTGGGTGTTTCATTTAAATGGAATCATATAATTTGTGGTCTTTTAAGACTGGCCTCTTTCACTTAGAATAATATTTTCAGAATTCATTCATGTCGTAACATGTATCAGTATTTCATTCTTTGCCTTGCCTTGTACTGTTCCTTTGTGTAGATATCACATTGTATTTATTTGTTTTATAATTTGGTAGACATTTGGGTTGTTTCCATTTTTTGTCTTTGATGAATAATGCTGCTATAAACCTTTGTGTGCAAGTGTTTGTGTGGGCATGTGTTTTCATTTCTTTTCCACCGAGGGCATATGTTTTCCATTTCTTTTCTTCCTGGATTCTATGGTAACTCGATGTTTAACCTTTTGAGGAACTTCCAGACTGTTTTCCATAGCCACCTCACCCTTTTACATTCCCACCAGCAGCATATGGGGGTTCTGATTTCTCCACATCCTTGCCAACACTTATTATGATAATCTCTTTTTTTCATTATAGCCATCACTAGAATGTGTGAAGTGATATCTAACTGTGGTTTTGATTTGCATTTCCCTGATGGGTGACAATATTCATCCAAAAATTTAAAACCAATTAAGAACCCCTTAAAAAGGGCCACAAGAAATCTCTCAAATTTAGAATCTTCTGTGGACCAAACCAACTGTTTGGTTACCCTGAGGTATAGTTCGCATAGGAATAGCAGGGTAAATGCTTGACTCTTCCCCTTTATTTACCATTTTTCAGAATAATGAGTCGTGCATAATTTTAAGCCAAAGTAAATGAGTATAGAGTGATTTTATACCACTTCCTTTGTTGTTTAGAATAAGAGTTAGTGTTATGCCACTGGGGGAATGTATATGGTATTTTGTCTTTTAAAGAAGACTGGACTAAATGGTCTCTAGGGTCTCTTATAGCCATAATAGGTGATGATTTTTCCCCCTCATGAAAACATTTATCTCAGTAGTAAATAAGTATATGCGAATTAGATCACATGCTCCAATGTTCCCTGAAAAATAGACATATCTTTATCATATAGCATGATTTATTTACCGCAAGATTTGCAATAATTTTGTGGGTTTGCCTCAAAAGCTCTGATTCTTGGAGGTTAGCTAGTTTAAGGGAGTGAGTGCAGCAGGACCAGGAGAGATAGCTTAACCAGTATTGTACTTGAGAATAAATTTATCAAGATAATAGTAGATGAGAAAAGGAGGATACTGAAAACTATATATTGTGATCCCATTTTTGTAAAGTACACAATAAAAAGAAACTTCCAGCCTTGGGGTGTGTGTGTGTGTGTGTGTGTGTGTGTGTGTGTGTGTGAAATCTGTTAAATTATGTGGGTATAGAGAAAAATATGGAAGAAAGTACTCTAGATTATTAATGTGGCTTTCTTGTAGCGTGGGGCAGGGAGAAAGTTTAGATACTGATTTGGGAGGAAGAGGTAGAGTGCAGGGGATAGATATTGTTGAGTAAAACATGTATGAGATCTCACTTGTATAAAATTGTAGGTTTGTATTCATAAAAAAATAATGAATGGGAATACCCACTGCGGGCCTTCCCCATATGACCAAAATAAAAAATCCTACTAACTTCAGCCTTCATTTTAGAGAAGAATGTGAAGATTTGTCCCAAGTCTTTGATGTTGGAAACAGGATTTGGGCTTTCATCCCTAGACTCTTGAGTCCATTGTACATTCCACCTCACTTATCTTAGAATGCTCTAAATGTTTTGCTTTTAATGTATTTTTTTCCTAGTTGGAAATCTACATTTCTGAAGGAACCCACTCAACAGAGGAAGATAGTAAGTGAATTTTGAACCATTATTAGAAAACAGCTTCATGTAGTACTTTATCTTGGGTATTATGTTATTCTGCCAGCCAAGTATCTATTGGGTCATTTTCAAAAAAGAACAAAATCAGCTCTTAGCTTTTCCTTGAGAAGAAAATAATTTTTTAGTGGGACTCTGGGTGAACTAGAGTTAAGCCCTGTGGATATTGACTGGTTTAGGCCAATGGCCACACATCTGTGAAGAATATCCAGCTCTAGGAACTTTAAATTATAAGCTCTAAAGAGAGCTTGATTCTTTTCTTTGGTGGCAGGATAGAGAGCTGTGTACTTGAAATTGAAATCAAAGGTCCAGCAAGTAAAGCTCTAGGGAATCTTGGGGTAGGTGTTGTCTTCCTGGGTTAATGTATTAAAATGGGAGTAGAGAAGCTTTTTTGTATAAAGGATCTCTAGCCTACAGAGAGAAATAAAGTGGCAGCCACTTAAAAATAACAGAGGTGGGATTTAGGAAAAGCGAAAGTGGGATTACAGGGGATTTTTTTCTCTTTAAGTCTCCCTTTCGAAACTTATGAATAATTAGCCAAAACCTGCGTTAAGTTCTCAAGGAGTTAAATTCTATTTTAACAAGCTAATAAAAATACTGCCTGTTGCTGTGTATTGACATAGTCCTGCTAACTTTTGCCTGTGTGTCTTGCAGTCAACAAGCAGATAAATGACAAAGAGCGAGTGGCAGCTGCGATGGAGAACCCCAACTTACGGGAAATCGTGGAACAGTGTGTCCTTGAACCTGACTAATAGCTGTTTTAAGAGCCACTGAACTGGAATCATTTGATATATTTGTTTAAACTCTTTGTAAAATGTAAAAGACTCATGTTTAATACATAGGTGATTTGTACCTCAGTGCATTTTTTTAAAGGATGATTTCCAAGCAAGATTTAATTATAAGGTAGTACCTAGTTTGTTCAGTGTTTAACATTCTCAGGATTTGTAACACTTAAATGATCAGACAGAAAAATATTTTCTAGTAATTATGTGTCAGATGAGTTGCTATTTTTCTGATGCCCATTCTGATACAACTGCTTTTCACATCAAATACTTACTGTGCCCAAATATATTCAGTTTAAATCATTACTCTGTAAATAAATAAAACAGAGGTGATTCTTGTACACACCTTAGAATGTTTTTATTTAATTGTAAATTTTAGTGTAAATGTTAACACTAAAAGATATTTCCAAAGCTTTATTTTCTGATTATCATGTAGAATCAGAGATAGGAGAACCAAAAAGAACCCTTAATATCAGGCCTGGGCCCCGACTTCCTTCAAGAAGAGTCCTGGACCCATTTATAGATAAGGAACAAATGTGAAGAGGGCCAGGTGACATATATAGTTTTGAAGATCAAGAAGTCCCCAAAGAAATTTTGATTAAACCATCTAAATTAATGGGTTCTTCTTTACTTGTACTTTGTTCAGTTTGTTTTAGGGGACAGTGGTCATTTGAAGTGTAACAGGGTATGTTAGGAAGCTTCTGAGGTGCCCCCCCGCAATGATCCTTGATTCCTGATATTCGTGCCCTTGTAGTTTCCTTCCATATCGAACCAGAACTAGTTGCCATGACTAAAAAAGAATCAGAGGTGACAGTGTGTGATTTCTGAGGCTAGATCGTAAGAGTTGTTACTGCTTTCACCTTGTGATCACTTGAGTTGCTCGTTCTGCAGGAATCCAGCTGCCATGTCCTAAGAACACTCAGACAGCCCTGTGGACAATTCCACATGGAGAGGAATTGAGGCATTCCACCAACAACGAGCACCAACTTGCATACCATGTGAGGGAACCACGTTGGAAGCCATTCTGCAGCCTCAGTCAGGCTGACATCTTGACTGGAACCTCACTAGACCCTGAGCCAGAAGCCACTCCCTAATTCCTGACGCAGAGAAGCTGTGAGTGATAATAAATGTTTATTGTTTACACCACTAAGTTTTGATGTAATTTGCCATGTAGCAGTAAGTAACTAATACACAAGTTGTTAGAATAGCACTCTTCTGCCTCAAATTTAATTGAGGATTCTAAGGGGAAAACATGAGAACTTGTTCCATGGCTCTTGAACCCCTTTATCCACTTCAAGAATATGAGTTTTGAGAGAACAGAGAGGATTTGGTAAGAAGATTGATGAAGAGATTTCTTTGGTTAAAGCTGTTGCTATGCTGAGTTCCAACCCCCATCTTGGTGAAAGGGTGAGGAAATGACACCTCCTACCACTATCTGCTGAGGGGAATTTCAAGGGGACAACTCAGAGAGTTTGGAAATGTGTCCTCTGCAGTTGGGAGACCCAGAAAAGTGGCGCCTGACTCAGGCCTGAGAAAGCAAGCAGAAGTGGGCTGAAGGCTGGGGCCTGACTCCTGTCCAGGAAGTCTAGAGGGGAGAGAAAGGCACGGCTAACTACCTTGATGACAGAGCCCTGGGATGCACAAATGTTTCTCGTGGACCATGCTGTGGGGTCATATTTGACATTGTTCAGCAAGCCATCAGCAGGGCCAAGGAGACCTCAGAGAAAGGGTCTGGAGGTGTACTGCCTGGTGCCCAGGGACTGAGCAGAGAAGACAGCAAGTGAGCAGCCAGGATGGAGATGCTTCTGCCAGGGTCAGGGGGCACAGCGGGAATGCCTGGTAAGCGTACGAAAGTGCCAACCTAAGAGAAAGAGCCAGCTCTAATCATCAGGCAGAGAGAGCACAAAGCCAAGCAGCTAAGTAAGAACTGTCCCATCTCTGGTGCTCCTCCCTCTCTCAGCTCCCGCAGTGGCGAAGTTGAAGAGGGGGAAAGAAGAGAGAGCAGAGGACCCCATCCCATGGCTCCGCTGGAGGTTTCAAGCCTGAAGCAAGCTCAAGTTAGGAAAGAGTTGATGCCAAGTTTGTAGTTCTAACTATTAGATGTGACTAGATAATTCAGTGCAATGAGATTGTATGGTTAAAAGTGACAAGATGACTTAATCTGACAGAAATCACGTGTCTGCCCAAGTCTTCACCCATGGGCAGAGGAAGATCATGCCTTCTCAACAAAGTTTCGAAGGATTAGTGGGGGACAAAAATAAAATCAATTCTTACACAACATACTGGTTATAGAAGTCCTATTAAAACCATCTTGGGGGCTTCCCTGGTGGCGCAGTGGTTAAGAATCCTCCTGCCAATGCAGGGGACACAGGTTCAAGCCCTGGTCCAGGAAGATCCCACGTGCCGCGGAGCAGCTGAGCCCGGGTGCCACAACTACTGAGCCTGCCCTCTAGAGCCTGCGTACCACAACTAGTAAGCCGACGTGCCACAACTACTGAAGCCCGCGCACCCAGAGCCCGTGCTCCACAACAAGAGAAGCCACCACAATGAGAAGCCTGCGCACCACAACGAAGAGAAGCCCCCGCTTGCCGCAACTAGAGAAAGCCCGCGCGCAGCAACGAAGACCCAACACAGCCAAAAATAAATAAAAAATAAATAAATTTTAAAAAACCCCAAACCATCTTGGCTTCTGCTGAGGCTCTGCACTGTGGGAATATCCCAGCAGAGCTTCATCCCCGTGATCTTCCTCTCTTGAGAAAAACCACTAACATTGTGGCATCGGAGCACCAGCTTTGTGGCAGTGTCACTGTCGATTATTAATCTTTTGCTGTGAAAGTTCTCATTGGCTCCTCTCTTTCTTCCCAGATCTTTAAAAATTGGTTATCCAGCATACATAAATAGATCCAGAAGTAATAAAATATTGCCAATTTTTAGTCATCATTGTAATCACTTCTTTCTAAATTACAAATCCACTGGAAAGGTCCTTAGGACCAGCCCTAAGTTTCCCCCTTCATGGAAGTCTGCCATCCAGGGCAAGAGCTAATAGTACCTGGTGAACACCCTGTCCCATATTCTCCCACCCAGTGCACACGTGCACACACAAATGCTTTTTGACCAGCTGTCTGCCTCTAAAAATACGACAAGCATCATCTGAGTGGGCTCTGAGGCTCACAGACCAGGGTCAAATACACATTGATCCCCAAATACTGACCGTTTCTCATCCCTGGAGCCTTATCTAGGGCTTAAAGAGTAGGGCTGTCTTTATATCTTCTAATGAGACCCTGATACATGAAACTCTCATTGCCAGTTTCAGGTGGCTGGAGTCGACTGAAGTCAGAGATCCCTAGTGTATGCTCTTACCAACTCAAGCACTTACTCACTGGCGCTGTCACCAACAGATATTTAGTGAGCACTTTTTTGTTTGTTTTGTTTTGTTTATTTATTTATTTATGGCTGCGTTGGGTCTTCGTTGCTGCACACGGGCTTCCTCTAGTTGCGGCGAGCAGGGGCTATTCCTCATTGTGGTGCACGGGCTTCTCATTGTGGTGGCTTCTCTTGTTGCAGGGCACGGGCTCTAGGCACATGGGCTTCAGTAGTTGCGGCACATGGGCTCAATAGTTGTGGCTCGTGGGCTCTAGAGAGCAGGCTCAGGAGTTGAAGCACACGGGCTTAGTTGCTCTGCGGCATGTAGGATCTTCCCAGACCAGGGATTGAACCCGTGACCCCTGCATTGGCAGGCGGATTCTTAACCACTGCACCAGGGAAGTCCTAGTGAGCACTTTTTAAGTATCTGGCACTTAGGTGCTAAGGATACAAAGATGGATCAGCCACTGTCTGTCCTCCTTCAGTTCACGCTTACCAACCTCTGCCTTCAGCCCCCTCTTCCCTGCAGGCAGTGAGTGATGCAGGCTGTCCCAGCTAGTGTCTGAGCTTGTCCTAGCCAGGCAGATGTGGAGGCTGGTCAACCAGAACCAAAGACAAAATCGTCCCTTAAGGGACTGTCTGGTGAGGAAAGCAGTGATGGTACAACCAGAAATGGGTCACTGCTGCAGGCACCCCCATCCTGCTGGCCCTGCTGCTCTTCGAAGTTAGCTGTAACTGCTGTACTCTCTGCTACTGTCAGAATGATATCTCTTCTATCCCTGCTATTTTGTGTGACTCACTCCAGCTGCAAAGTCCTAGATGGGGTCTCTAATGGACTGATCCCAAGTCCCATGTCCATGTCCTGGCTGCCAGGGAGGCAGGAGAAAGGAGTCTCTGGCCTGTATGAGGAGTCCGTCTATCTCCCAGCAAGACTTACATGGTAGGAATTGCTCAAATACATCAAGAGGGTTAATGTAGTCTGATGACTAATGTCCACTACATTAATATTATATTTAAATGAATTTGTACTTTATCAACCACAACAGCATCTACATACAAGTGAAAACTAGAGGTCCATAAATTCACAAAATGTGTTTGCTGGCAGGGTCAGCAAATTTTTTCAGAGAAGGGCCAGATAGTAAAATTTCAAGCGTTGCATCTCTGTTGCAACTATTCAACCCTGCTTTTGTAGCACAAAAAGCAGCCATGACAGTATGTAAATGAGTATAGCTGTGTTCCAATAAAACTTTATTTATGGACACAGAGTTGAATTTCTTATAATTTTTACGTCGTGAAATATTCTTCTTTTGATTTTTTTCAACCACTTAAAAATATAAAAACCACCCTTAGCTTGTGGGTTGTACAAAAGCAAGCATTGGGCTGAATTTGGCCTGTGGGTCATTTGCCAGCTCCTGATCTGTAGGGATGATTCTTAACCTTTTTGGAAGGTCTCAGACCGCTTTAAAAATTTTATAAAAGACATGGAATGGACCCTTTCGCTAGAGGAAAAAGGCACTCACATGAAACTTTGCAAGTGATTCCAGCACTTTCATGGATTTGCTAAGAAGTAAATAATCCTGGTCTCTAAATCATGCTAGCTGAACCCTTGGGCTCCCATTCCTTTAAGAACTCCTCAGAGCCCAGGGGTTCACAGCCTTGTTTGGGAGTCACTATGGACTTAAGCAATCAGAAGCTTTCTCAGCTCCACTGTGGAGCAACTGCTGTGTGACACAAACCGCAGATGTCTCCAGCAGGATACAGTTAACTGTAATTAGGGGAGGACTATCTATTAGGAAGGGGAAGGATTGCTGTAATAGTGGCCTTGCATTCATAGCCCAGTTGGTGTCTCTCATGTGTTGATACAACGACAGAAAACAAGCCAGTGAACCATGACGGATGAACCTCATCACTGACACAGCACTACTAGAAACACTATTTTTTAAGCTGCAGGTGGGTGCTGAATATCTGTTATTTTTTACATCTTTTTTAATATATAAAATATTTTATAATTAAAATGTTAAAAAACCCACTGGATCTCGCCTGGGCCAGTGGTTGTCTTTGACTCAGGTTAGGCTGCCTATAGGGCAGAGGTGAACTCAGTCCCTGTGTGAACTTGTTTGGGAGAGATGAGCTAGGGGAAGGGGGAGGATAGCAGTTGCTGTGTGGGCTATAAAGTTCTCTCTAAGGGCTATTAGTATCACACAGAGCTTTGACCCTCACAATGGAGGTGGTTCAGAGCACAGGCCCTGCTGCCAACATGCCACCTTGCTCTAATCGTGAACTTAGCCACTGTGTGACCTTGGCCCAGTTACCTAACCTCTCTGTACCTTAGTTACCTCATCTGTAAAATGAGGATGATATTTCATAGGACTGGTATGAGGATTAAGAGGGAATGCTTGTAAGTGCTGAGCACAATGCCTGGAACACAGTAAATGCTTTATTAGTGTTTGTTAAATAAAAATAGAGGAGAGAGAGAATTCCCTGGTGGTCCAGGGGTTAGGACTCGACACTTTCACTACCGTGGCCCGGGTTCAATTCCTGGTTGGGGAGCTGAGATCCCGCAGGCCACAAAAAAAGAAGAGAAAACCCCTTGGTGCTAAGTTACTTGATGGAGGCGACAATTTTCCTCCCTGGCTGGGTACAGTTACTTGGGAAGCACTAGATGGCAGCAAAGCACGGGCTTCCAGGTTTCCAGTTGGTCGTTGAAGAGCAAGAATTCTTGAAGAGCCCTGATGTCAGCTGTCCTGGGTGTTCTCTGCCCCCGCCAGGGATCTGCCTAGGGGCGCCCTCAGGGCACACTCACCACCACTCTGACTGAGCTGCATCACACTGGGGGCATTGCAGTCTGCGCCTTTGTTCTGACAGGGGTGATTATCACAGAAGCCTTTCTCGGATGTGGAATTACTATGCCAAAGGTTATGGTAATTTTGACACTTTTGACACATATTGGTTGCTGAATTGCCTTCTGAAGAAATTGTACCAATTAATATCTCACCAAGAACGGGGGTTTGTGTCCCTGTCCTGCACTAATTAATATTGGGTATTATTATTATTATTTTTTGACCTATTATTTCAGCTTTATTGAGGTATAATTGACATAAAATTACAAGACGTTTAAAACGTATATCGTGGTGATTTGATGTATGTGTACATTGTGAAAGGATCCCACCCATCTCGTTAATTAACACATCCATCACCTCACGTATTTATCCTTTTTGGGGGGAGGTAAGAACATTTAAGTTCTACTCTTTCAGCAAATTTCAATTATACAATACAGTGTTATCACTACAGTCACGATGTTTTTCGTTAGATCCTCAGACCTTATTCATCTTATAACTGAAACTTTGTACCCTGTAACCAACCTCTCCTTATTTCCCCCACCCCCTGCCCTGGCAACCACTTTCTGCTCTGTTTCTAGCCTTCGACTTTTTTTTTTTTTTTTTTTTTAAGATTTCACATGTAAGTGATTCTATGCAGTATTTGTCTTCCTCTGCCTGGCTTATTTTAGATTAATTACATTTAAAAAGTATTCCAACCCATGTCCTCAAAAGCTGTATAATCTTCCTTTACAAATCAGAGTTTTTATTTAAATTGTATAAAAACCATATATGGTTTGCGTTTTTTTTTCATTAGTCATCCATTTTATACACATCAGTGAATACATGTCAATCCCAATCTCCCAATTCATCACACCACCATCCCCACCCCCCCCGCCACTTTCCCCCCTTGGTGTCCATACGTTTGTTCTCTACATCTGTGTCTCAATTTCTGCCTAGTTGCTCCGCAGCATGTGGGATCTTCCCGGACCAGGGCTCGAACCCATGTCTCCTGCATTGGCAGGTGGATTCTTAACCACTGCGCACCAGGGAAGTCTGAAAAAATATATATATATATTAAGATGGGAGATAAATAAAATAAAAATGTATTTTCCCCTTTGGGGAAGTTTCCTTTGATTTTATCCAAACTCCTGGGGGCTAGTTCTGTAGCACACTGTTCATATTCTTGGTTGTCATGAATGTGTTTTCTAATATTTTGTATCTTCTTTAGATGCTCCCTTTATCTCCCACAGTGTTTTCTTGTTGAATTATTTCAGGCTCACCTTGGTCATAATGAGGGGATTCAGCTTTACCAAGGGCCTCGGTCTTTGGCATTTCCTATGAGGAATGCCCACCGGCCTAGGGGTCAGGAGGCCTGAACTTTAATCCTGGCCCCGCCCCGAACAAGTGTAAACTTGGGTAAAAGTCACTTCCCCTCTTTTGGCCTCCTTCTTCCTTCTATTAAATGAGGTGTTAGATAATATCTAAGGTACCTTCTGGTTTTAAATTTCCACCTACCACAGTGGATGCTGGCTTTCTGGAGCTTCCAAGGATTCATTTACATCATTAACGACCACAGGAGTGATTAATATTGAGCTTGGTCCACAGTCGCTAATCCGTTGATTCATGCAGAATTAAAAATGATTATGACCCTTTAGGAAAGCTTATTAGTTGTTCTCTTTTTTTAAAGGAATGTAATGGTTCTTAGGTCTTTGTCATTGTTGTTCTGATTAAGCTAATTGAACTAAACTGCATCACATCAGCTGAGTTTCCTTGTTGCTGGATTCCTGAAGCTGTCACATTGTGTGCCTTGGCTACATTAAGGTGAGGTCTGTTCAGATGAGTCAGAATATAAAATGAATACGTGTGCCAAGCTCAAGGTTGCCTCAAAGGGTGAATCTTACCAAGTTGCAGAGCTTTGCTGGAACTTCATTTCTCCAAGTGGAATACATGGCTACTATCAGGGATCATGGGGGCCAATTCCGTGTTAATCTAATCCTACTATACGATTTTATAGGTAAGAAAATGGAGGCCAGGAGATGTTGAGTGACCTGTCCACACTCACATAGCATGGGAGAATCAGAATCAAGACTATGTGGTTAGGATATATGAAAAGTGGCCTGGTTTCCAATTAAGGTTGACCAGTAGTCAGCGTTTGATTCAGCCAAGTCATTTCTCCGCACTGATTTAAATGAATTGAAAGATAGAATAGAATGTGAAACTTTCTAGGTTCCTTAAATATTTTGTAGACTAAAATAGGGGCTGGGTAGATTGACAAAGAACTGGTAAAAAAAAAAATAGGACATAAAAATCAAGATATGATTCTATTCATTTTGTCATTTTCATCCTTTTCTGAAGGATATTTACATCTTCATATGTCTCCACATTAGTGTTTACTCTTAGCAAAATTTTTTCTTTTGTAAAATGTAATTATTTTATTTTATATTGGAGTATAGTTGATTTACAATGTTAGTTTCAGGTGTACGGCAAAGTAGTTCAGTTATACATACACATATATCCATTCTTTTTCAGATTCTTTTCCCATATAGGTTATTGCAGAATATTGAGTGGAGTTCCCTGTACTATACAGTTGGTCCTTGTTGATTACATATTTTATACATAGTAGTGTGTATATGTTAATCCTAAACTCCTAATTTATCCCTCCCCCTAACATTTCCCCTTTGGTAACCATAAGTTTGTTTTCGAAGTCTGTTTCTGTTTTGTAAATAAGTTCATTTGTATCTTTTTTTTAAGGGTCCACATATAAGTGATATCATGTAATATTTGTCTTTCTCTGTCTGACTTACTTCACTTAGTATGATAATCTCTAAGTCCATCAATGTTGCTGCAAATGGTATTATTTCATTCTCTTTTATTGCTGAGTAATATTCCATTGTATATATATAGCACATCTTCTTATTTATTTATTTATTTATTTTAAAAATTAATTAATTTATTTATTTTTGGCTGTGTCGGGTCTTCGTTTCTGTGCGAGGGCTTTCTCTAGTTGCGGCAAGCAGGGGCCATTCTTCATCGCGGTGCACGGGCCTCTCACTATCGTGGCCTCTCTTGTTGCGGAGCACAAGCTCCAGACGCACAGGCTCAGTAGTTGTGGCTCACGGGTCTAGTTGCTCTGCGGCATGTGGGATCTTCCCAGACCAGGGCTCGAACCCGCATCCCCTGCATTAGCAGGCAGATTCTCAACCACTGTGCCACCAGGGAAGCCCCCTGTACCACATCTTCTTTATCCATTCCTCTGTCGATGGACATTTAGGTTGCTTCCATGTCTTGGCTATTGTAAATAGTGCTGCAATGAACATTGGGGTGCATGCAACTTTTCGAATTATGGTTTTCTCTGGGTATATGCCCAGGAGTGGGATTGCTGGATCATACGGTAGTTCTATTTTAGTTTTCTGAGGATATTCCATTTGGTGTTCCATAGTGGCTGCACCAACTTACTTTCCCACCAACAGTGTAAGAGGGTTCCCTTTTCTCCACACCCTCTGCAGCATTTGTTATTTGTAGACTTTTTAACAATGGCCATTCTGACCGGTGTGAGATTGGTACCTCATTGTAGTTTTGATTTGCATTTTCCTAATAATTAGCGATGTTGAGCATCTTGTCATGTGCTTTTTAGCCATCTGTATGTCTTCTTTGGAGAAATGTCTATTTAGATCTTCTGCCCCTTTTTTAAAAAAAAATTATTTATTTATTTATTTACTTATTTACTTATTTATTTATTATTTATTTATTTAGGTTGCACCAGGTCTTAGTTACGGCATGCATTTGGGATCTAGTTCCCTGACCAGGGGTCGAACCCGGGCCCCCTGCATTGGAAGCGTGGAGTCTTACCCACTGGACCACCAGGGAAGTTCCCTGCCCATTTTTTGATTGGGTTGTTTGTTTTTTTGATATACAGCTGGATGAGTTGTTTGTACATTTTGGAGATTAATCTCTTGTTGGTCGCTTCATTTGCAAATATTTTCTCCCATTCTGTGGGTTGTCTTTCAATATTTTTTTCTTTTAGCAAGATTTAAGAAAAGAATACAATGCCCTTTAATAAATGCTATTGCTGAGTAGAAATGAGGCTGAGGAAGACTGACTGAGTTCTAAGAACCTCAGCACTCATTAGTATGTCTAAAGGCTTAATGAGCATTAATGGGTACTAAACACAATATTTATTAATTCTTCTCTGGAATGAAGAGACCTCCACGGATACAAGCATGCTATTCTCAGAGCAACCTCTGTTGTACATATTTTATCGATTAACCTAGTTTTCTTTGATCATAGAAGCAATATAGAAACAGCAAAACCAAAAAAAAGTTCAAAAAATATAAAATGAAAACTAGAAGTCTCCCTTTCCACCCACTCCAGAGTTACTCCCCAATGACAACCACTCTGAACAATCTTTAGTTTTAGTTTTTCTGCTAATTACCATAATAAATATTATGTTTTACTTTCCCCAACTTTTGATTTTGAAAAATTTCAAACTTACAGAGAAGTTGCAAGAAGAATTCACCTAGATTTATCAACTGTTCAGCTTTCCCCCACTCTACACATATACATACTCTTTTTGCTGAACCATTTGAAGAACAGTTACAAACATAATGCTATTTCTCCCCAAAACACCTCAACATGCATGACCCAAGAGGAAGGACATTCTCCTGCATAACCACCATATAAGCCTCCCACTCAGAAAACGTAGCGCTGATATGATTATGTAATAAAACATCCATATTCAGATTTCCACAATTGTCCAATCATGTCCCTTTTAACGTTTTTAAAATCCAGAATCCAATCACTCATCACACATTGCCCTGAGTTGCTATGTCTCTTCAGCCCCCTTTAATGTAGAACAGTCCTGTTTTTCTTTCACGGCGCTGATGTTTTTAAAGAGTCCAGGTGAGTTGTTTTGCAGAATGTCTCTCAGTCTGGATTTGTCTGATTGTTTCCTCATGATTAGTTTCAGCCTCTACATTTTTGGCAGGAGTACCACATAGATGATGTTATATCTTTCTTGTTCCATTTTTACTGATGTTAAATGTGGACTTTTTATTAAGGTGCTATCTGCCAGATTCCTCTGTTGTCAAAGTACCCTTTCCTCTTTGTCATTAATGAGTAAGTCTGAGGAGATACTTAGAGAACCTGTGAGCATCCTGTTCTCCAACAATGTTTCAATCAGTGCTTTTGTTTTCCTTTTTGTTTTTATTTTTGCTTTTGTTTTTTGGGGGGGGTTTGTTTGTTTGGTTTTTTTTTTTTTGGCCATGCCATGTGGCTTTTGGGATTTTAGTTCCCTGACCAGGGGTCAAACCTGTGCCCCCTGCAGTGGAAGCACAGAGTCTTAACCACCGGGCCACCAGGGAAGTCCCGCTCAATGGTTTTAATATCCAGTGACGTGCCGCGGAGTAGGAAGGCCAGCTACACGGAGGTCAGGGATCCGCCAGACGTGTGGAAGGAGACACCCGCGACTGACCAGGTCTGGCTCTGAAGTTCCTCTTCAGAGGAAGGTGGGGAAGAAATGCTTTCCTCCCATTCTTCCCTCATGGATCTACCACAGGCCTCTGATGGGTCCGACCACATTACCAGCAAAGAGAAGGATGACAGGAGAAGGCTGTGGAGAAGGAGGGCAGGGCTTGTTAACAAACACGGGAAGTGAAATCCTAGCTTCAGCTCAGCTGATGTGACTGTGCCATCTAGGAAGAGTTCTTTCCTTAGAGATGCCTTTCTACCCTGCCCCCCAGGCACTCAGGCACTTCTGGGCTCCCTTGGGGCTCTGTCTGGCTTGCCCCAGAACATGGGATTCTGGCATTTATTCCCAGGCTGTCTCCTCTGCTTGGCTTTGAGGCCCCTGGAGGGCAGGGCCTGTGCCTCATTTCTCTCAGGGCCTGGCCCAGGATGTGCACCAGGAAATGTTTGAAAAATGAATGATAGGGCACAGGTGACAGACTGTCTTAAGAGAGGGAACCATCTGTTTTGTTTTGGTCACACTGCGCAGCATGTGGGATCTTAGTTTCCTGACCAGGGATAGAACCTGCGCCCCCTGCAGTGGAAGCGCGGAGTCTTAACCACTGGACCGCCAGGGAAGTCCTGGTAACCATCTGTTTTGGGCGGGAAGCTGCCATTTGTGCCAGTGCTTTCTCAAGTATTTTGTCTGGTCCTGAGAGAAAGGTGTAATTATTCCCATTTTACAGATGAGGCAACTGAGGCTCAGAGGGGGAAGTGACTTGCCCAGAAAGTGGCTGAACAGGAATATAAATAGGCCTGTCTTATTCCTGAGCCTAGAGAAGGAGATGGTGGAATTCATAGCCCTAAAGGTGGGCACTGTTTGGGGTCCCTGGCCAAGCACCCAGTGCCCGTGTCACCAACCTCTGCCTAAACAGAAGGAGACAGCGTGTGCCTGGACCATGATCCCACCACGTGACCCCTGCTCTGGCTCAGGTGGGAGTTGAGGCAATAAATAGCAGGTGGTTTCATACCTTCAGCCCTTTGTACACACAGCTACTCCCACCTGATGTGCCGTCCTTCCCTCACCCCACCTCCTACTCTCCTGGTCCTCTTCTTTCACGTTTGAGTCAAGGCTCTCCTTCCCTTAGGCGCCTCATGATGCCTGCTGGAGTAGACCTGACACTTGACCAGGCATTAAGCCTATTCTCCCTCTACCAGCACCTAGCCCCAGGGGGTGCCCTTGAATGTTTGCAGAATCAATGGGTGCGCGCCTGTGCCCAGGAAATCCCCATTGTCCAGGGCTTCCAGGGAAAGGCAAGGCCTCCCATGCCGCAGCCCATTTCAATCTCTCCTCCCCTCCCCTGCCTTATCCTTATGGTGGGGTCAAGGCCTTGCTGAGTCCAGCCAGGCTAGAGGTGGAAGCAGCCACCTCTGTTTGCAAGAGCCAGCGGGCCTCCTGAGGGAGGAAGCAGGAAGGGCGGCCAAGTCTGCCCCACACCCTGACCCTGCCTGGCTGGGCGTGGGAGAGCAGAGGGCACAGGGCAGGGTGCATAGGGCTGGGAAGGACTGAGGAACCAGGCCACTGGCCACCATTGGGAGGAGGAGGCTTCCTGCCTGCCTTCTACCCAGGGGGCTAGCCAGCTGGGGAGGAACCGACTGTGTCCTCTCCTGGCCTGTCCTGATAGCATAAGAAAGCTGTCAGCACTGGACCCACTGTCAAGCAGCCGGCAGTCCACTCTTCATTCGACTTGTTCTGGACCTGCTCAGGGCCAGGCTGGGGATGGGTGGTGTGTAAAGATGAGTAAGATCCATTTCCTTCTCTAGGGGAGCTCACACCAGACATTTAAGGAACAATAAACATAGCAATACTCATTGAGCACTTATGGGCCAGACACTGATCCAAGTGCACACATATCCGTAACTAATGGAATGGTCACAACAACCCATGGCGATAATGAGGCACAGAGAGGTCAAGATGGTTCCCTGGGGGACTTCCCCGGCAGTCCAGTGGGTAAGACTCCGCACTTCCACTGCAGGGGGTGCCAGTTCAATCCCTGGTCAGGGAACTAAGATCCCACATGCCGCGTGGCGCTGCCAAAAAAACCCCAAAACCGAAAAACAAAACAACGAAAACCCGAGAAGGTTGCCCGGGATCACACAGTAGGTTGCTCGTTGGGATCTACCGTAGGCATCCGGCATCGGAGTCCCTGCATTTAGTCCTCTCACCGTGCATCCGCTATGCCAACCCCAGTGGCGGTTGCCCCAGCCCACACAGGCAGCATCTCAGTCCTGGCTCTGTCTCCTCATCAGCAGGTTGGTAGGCTCTGTAAACTTGCCAGGCACCAAAGTGTGCCTTAGGATATCATCACTTTCATTGCCCTTTAGTGCCCCCCATGGTTACGTCTTCCCCGTGGGCTTGTTCTCATCCTGTGGAAGCTTCAGGCTTCTGTGACTCACCAGTCTCACAGGCCGGGGGAGTGTCTTGCACAAAGCAGGTGCTCAGATGTATCTGTGGTTTGGTGGGTTGATGGAGGAGGCTTTCGTTTCCCCAGGTCTCTGGGACATGAACAAAGTGGTTCTCAGCCTATACATTGGAACCACCTGGGGAGTTTTAACCACTGCTGAAGCCCAGCTCCCACTCCCAGAGGCTCTGATGTAATTGGTGTGGGGTGCAGTCTGAGCATTAGGATTTTAAAACACTCCCAGTGTGATTCTGATGTGCATTCAGGGCTGAGAACTCCTGGAATGTAATATGTGGCAGTTATTAACTTTAATTATACATCTCTCCATCCGACATATGATTAAGTGCCAGGGACTTGGGTGCCCTTGGGGGACAATAGAAAACAAGACAGTTATGGTCCCTTACCTTGTGACATTTACATTCTAGTAATTCAATTTAACAGGCTTTACTGGGTTGGGGATGTCAGGCATTGTATGGGCACAAAGATGAACAAAGCGTTGTCCTTGACCTTGAGGAAAAGAGAACTGGACACTAATTACAACTAAAATAGAGGAAGGGGAATGCCAATTAGGTACAAACCAAGAGTGGTAGGGTTCAGGGGAGAAAGGCATCCAGAGGGCAGATCGGGGAAATTTCCATGGAAGATATGTCACCTGAGAGGGCCCTTGAGGGATGGTTTGGATTTTGTAGGATGGGATGAGGGGGTGGTGATGGAATGGCTTAAACAAAAGTATGGAGGCAGGAACAGCCAATAATCCAAGCCGGCAAGAGAGCTGGATGTGCACACACAAGAGGGAAGAGGATGTGCGTACACAGTGGGGAAATGCAGGTTGGAGCCTTAAATGCCAGGTGAGGCATTTAGAACCACGCAGGGACTGAGGCTGAGATAATTCTTAGCTCTTAATACCTGGACCTCCTCCTGACTTCATTCTGGAGTAGGTGTCCTTGCTGCCACCACCCTCAGGGTTTTCCCTTCCCTGCCCACTGCCACCTTGGTCCCATGTTCAGTGCTCAGTAGCCTGTTACTGCTCTCAGGTGAGGTTCTGATGAACTCACTCCACCCCAAGCATAAAATGCATTTCCAGATGGTACCTCCCTAGGCATTGCATTTGGCAAGTAGAGTGGAAAGAGCACCAAACTGCAAATGGGGAGGGGGCGTGGCTCTAATCCTAGCTCTGCCCCTCACCAGATGTGTGACCTTGAGCAAGTCACTTCTCTTCTTTGAGCCTCAGTTTCCTTATCTGAAAAATAACCAGGCTGGATGGGATGACTGACAGTACAACTTCCAGCTGAGACATTCTCTGACTAGTTTGCCATGTGTCAAATTCAAGAACGTCCTTTTTGCCTTGGGCAAATTAGGTACTAAGCATGAGACTCAGAGGGGGAAGGGATGGAGAGGCTACATGTAGGTGCTCCGCAGTCTCGCCTGAGCCCAGCCTTGGATTCATCATAGCACAGGCACCGGCCGTGTGAAGGAAGAAGGCTTCAGATGATTCCAGCCCCCAGCCATTCAAGTCACTCCCACCCACTGAAGTCTCCCCATTTGAAACCCCAGACATCGTGGAGCAGAGATAAGCCATACGTGCCGTGCACTCTCTGTGTTTCTGACCCTCAAGGCATGAGCCTAACAAAATTGTTTCATGCCACCAGGCTGGGGTGGTTTGTTACACAGCAATAGATAACTAGAAATGGGGGAGGAGGTTTGAGGATGGTCTGAGGATGAAGGGCCTCCTTATGCTGGTGAAACCTCACCAGTGGTTGTCCTCCGGTGGCCACTGACTTGGAGAGCCACCTCTGGTCTTGGATATTACTCTACTCAAGGTAGCCTGGTGCTCTTGGGAGAGGTGGCTCAAAGCCTGCACTGCCCTGGAATGTTGTCAAGTTTATGAACAAGGAAGCACCGGTATCTTTCTAGAGGCTGTCACAGACTCTGAAGCACCAGTCAGCTGGGGAGTGGGAGAGGGCTGGTTGATCTGTACATCTCAGTACCCCAGTGTCGGGAAAGGCTAAAGAGGGGACGAGGGGTTGCTCACACAGGTAGAGGTCCTCCAGGTGCATCTTACACATTCTGTCTCATTTTAGTCCCACAATAGCTCCATTAGATGCTGTAAGGAGTGTTTACCTACTTTACTGATGAAGAATAAGGTCAGATGCCATGCGCAAGACTATACCCACACCGGGAACGGCAGAGCAGAGCTTTGAACCAAATGCAGGACTCTGAACCTATCACCCTTTCCTCTCGGACTGTCTTGAGGAGTGCCCTGGATGAATTAGGGATGGAGGCTCTGGGAAGGGGCCTTCATTTATTCTCCCTAAACAGCCTCTTGTCTTGAAATAAGACCACTGAACTTGACTTACATTCTGTTTCCATGTCCTTCCACCACCCCCTCCACTCTCATTCCTTTTTCCTCCCGGGATTTTTGGCAGAAGGAAGAGAGGAGCGCTCCACTCCCAAGTCTTTCATTAGGGAAGCCTTGATGGTGATGTGAGGCTTCACCAACGTGCCAGGCAGGGCTGGGGGCACGCAAGCCAGGCTGCTCCCAAGTGTGGGTGGGGATATGGGGATGGGGTGGGGTGGTGAGGAGGGGAGTGTCCCTACCCCTCACAACAACCCATGGGGATAATGAGGCACAGAGAGATCAGGATGGTTCCCTGGGGGACTTCCCCGGAAGTCCAGTGGTTAAGATTCCGCACTTCCACTGCAGGGGGTGCGGGTTCAATCCCTGGTCAGGGAACTAAGATCCCACATGCCGCGTGGCGCTGCCAAAAAAACCAAAAACCGAAAAACAAAACTGTGAACCGTGGATGGTGAAGTTTCCAGAAGAATCTGTCCGTTGTCGGAGCACTCTGACTGGGAGCGAGGAAGGGGCATATTCCCTGGTGGGACTTCCTCTTTCACGGTGGAAGCGGGGGACAAGGAGATACCACTTTCTGAGTGATCATGCCAGGCTGTATCAAGCGTATCAGCTCATTTAAATCAGTTTCCAGATTAGGCTTGGAGAGGTTAGCTGACTTTTCCAAGGCCCCACATCATGTAAGCGGCAGAGCCCGAGAAGACGCCAGGTCTTGCCACTGGCTCTCGCCCCCTCTCCTGGGAACCTCAAGGCCCAGGAGGTGCCCGCTCCGACCTGGCAGTCTCGGCCCTCACCCGGGGGCTGTCCTGAGGGGACTCCCGGTAGGGGGCGCTCCGAGCGCCGTCTCGGGCCTCCGGGTGCGCCTCCAGCCGGCGCCTGGGACGGGACCGGCCGCCCCGCCCTCTCGGCTCCTCCGCGGCTCTGCGGGCAGGCGGGCGCCCACCGCGCAGGGAGCCGAGCCGAGCAGACAGCAGCGCGGCCGGCCGCGCTCCCCGTGCCTACCGCGCCTCCACGCCCGGCGCCGCGCAGCCTCCCGCCGTGAGTAGCGCCCGTCTGCGGGCTCGACGGGCGGGACAGGGCGCGCGGCTCGGGGCTGGGGCTAGCGGGGGCAAATTGCTCCGGGGCAAGTCAGCGGCCCGGTCCCTGACGCCGCCCCCGGGTATGGCCGGCCTTCGCCTTGGGTGCTCTGGCCGGCCCTGGACCTCAGGGACTGCCCGCTGGGCCCCTAGGGCTCGCTCCGAAGTCTGGCACTTTGACCCGAGGAACCGGCTGGGAGCGGCGGGCAGACCTGGCGCCTAGGGAGTATGGGAGACAGACTTCCCTCAAGTTAGGACCCCTTGACGCGGGGGAGGGCCCCAGATTTACGGGAGGAGAGGGCCCAGATCTTTTCAGCATCATCTGCTTCGCATACCTCCTTCTCGCCCTCGTGCGAAGAGGTGATGCGAGGAGAGGAGGCTGCTGCGTACCGAGTCAGCTTTCTCTGTGGCAGAATGAAGCTGTGGTCCCAGTCGCGAGCCTGGGCTGGGGCAGAGTTAGGGTGGGCAGCGGGGCAGCCAGTTGCTCTGCGGCAGGCTGGGGTTTCGACCCCAGCATAGGAGGGTGTTGTCAACGGTTTACCCGACTATGGTTCAGGCATTGTGGATGTTTCATGGCATGTGTGGGTCTGCCTGAGCCTCACTGTAACTCTGCAAGGTGGAAATTAGTCTTCTCACTTTGGGAGGCAGAGGAGGCCCAGAGCCGTAAGCGTTGAGGCCAGGCAGGTGGTAGGTTAGGAGTGTACACTGGAAGAGAGGATGCATAGCTGCTGCCTCACTGGCAGGTGGGAAGGTTGCTGGGGGCGGGTGGCCCCCGACACCTTGTACTCAAGAATCCGGTGGGAGGCAGCTGGGGGCCGCTGCTGTGGTTTCTGACATTGTATTTCTCAGCTGCCTCTGGGTAAGGTATTCCTGGGAGAGCCCTGGTGACTGAGGGGTACTGGTACGTTGGCCTCTTCACGATTTCCTCCGGAGTCCTGTTCTTCCCCAAACCACCCATCTCCCAAGATGTGTTTTTAGCACCTGAAGTGGCCCCATTCGGCAGCTTTGGGAGAGGCTTGGGCAGGGGGTGCAGGGGTGTGTGGATTTGAGTGGGTGTGTGCTGGCCTGGGACGAGTTTCCCACTGGCAGGAAGAAGACCTGAACTGACCCTGACCCTCTCCCTAGGGCCTCCCTAGTTGTTTGTTAGATGTGGGGGGTGACCAAGCAGGCTGCCCAGGGGAGCTGGTCCTTTACCAGGAAGACAGTTTTCTCATGTCAGCTTAGGCAGGTGGCTGATCTTCTCTGAGCCCCAGCTTCCTCATCAGAGATCAGGGTGGGTCAAAGCCTCCAATGCATGGAGGGACACTGTAATGCTGGGTGCCCCTCCCTTCTTTTGGCAGCCTCCTCCTGAATGTGATGGGGGGGTGGTGTAAGGGGGGAATCATGGTCCCATTTCACAGACTTGCACTGGGTGAGGATCTCTGAGAGTTCAGCTGGGTGAGCTGGGGCCCATGGGGGAGGGGCTTAGTAGGGTTGAAAGTTCCTTATGGGATGATCCTCCAGCCCTGGAGGCCTCCTCCCAGGTTGTCCCTCAGGAGGCCACCGACTTCGTAACCCTCGTGCCACCATTGGAGGGTTGAGGGTACTGTCAGTGGAAGCTGGGGGAAGAGCAGCTGGAGTGGGCTAGCTGTGTGACTTTTAGCAAGTCCTTTCCCCCATCTGGACCTCAGTTTCCTCCTCTTGTAAAACAAGTGGGTTTGACCAGACAGCAGTGGTTTTCAAACTCCTCCCACCCATGAATTCTTACACAGAACCCCAACATATGGTGTAGATAAAGTGGAACTTCTCTGGCTCCCCTTCCTCATGCTGGCGGCTCCTGAGCAGAGTCTAAAAATCCCCTAGATGTTCTTAGAGATCTCTTTTTGTGAGGTTTTAGGAAATCTGTGTTAACCTTTCAGAAGTGTTGCCTAGTATTAGGGTTGGGGGCAGGAATGTGAATTCTAGAGATTCCATTAAGAGAAATGTAGGCATTAAGATGGGCCTCAACCATGGAATGTCTGGAGCCGATGGCCTGTGCCCCTGGCCAAAAGTTGTAGCTGTGCCCTCTGCCATGTGGTTTCATCTTTTCAGGGCCAGAAAGGTGCCTGTATCTCTGGGTCCTTCTCTGGGTCCTAGTTGGTGACTGTAATTCCACCTCAGAATGTCTTCCCTTTAGTTTCATGTTTCTAAACTGGTAAAATGCAAATTCATCTTCGGGAGAGATGTTATGAAGGGGCTTTGAGCTGTTATCAACTGCTTTTACCTGATGAGCTTTCTGAGCAGCAGCCTTGAGAAAGACAGCTGGGGCACTAAATTTAAATCAGCCAACATTCATGGAGTGCCTGCTGTGTACCAGCTACCACAAGGGGACAGAGGTGAGAATGTCACAGCTCCTGCCCTCGTGAGGCTCCAAGACCATAGGCAGGAGGGAAGGAACTCACATTTGTTGGAACCATCCAAGGACTATTAAAAACACTTTACATATGTTATCTCATTTGTCCAGTAGATATTAGACTCATGGTTTAATTATGTAAAATTTTGATTGCATACAAAATAAGTGTACATACCATCAAGAAACAGCATTGCCAGCACCCAGAAACCTCCTTGTGTCCCCTTCCAGGCACAACCCCTGACCCAGGCGTAACCACTATTATGACTTCTAGCACCACAGATTTGTTTTACCTAAAGGGAATCACACAGTCTGTAGTCTTTTGTGTCTGGTTTTTTTCATTCAACATTATGTTTGTGAGTTTCATCCACATTGTTGCAGGGAGCAGTAGTTCACTTTTTCTCATTGTTGTATAATAATTTCATTGTATGGGTATAACTCAATGTATTTATCCATTCTTCTGTTGATGGCCATTTGGTTGTTTCCAATTTTTAGTTATTACTGATAGTGCTGCTGTGAACGTTCTAACGTGGACCATTTTGGAAAACATCTGCATGCGTTTCTCTTAGGTATGTCCATAGAAACTGCCCAATAGTTTTCCAAAGTAGTCCCAGTGAATACTCTCCCTAGCAGTTTTGAGAGTTCTCCAAATATTCACTAACACTAGGCATTGTCTAGACTCATTTTCTATGTAAGTAATTTGAAGCTCAGAAAAGTTGTCTTGTGCTGTTTGCTAGTAAGTAGCAGAGCTGGGATATGAACCCAGGCCTGTGTGCCTGTGGAACCTGTACTCTCTCCCTCTGGGTTACACATTGACATAGATTATGAAATAAGGCAGAACGTGATAAGCTCTAACCCTAAAAATGTGTGAAGAGCCCTCTTTGGGAATTTAAAGAGGTAGAGAGTTTTAATCTGTTTTGGCAAGAAAAAGGGTCATGGAGGCTCATAGAGATGGTAGCATTTGAGCCTGGCTTTGTGGGAAGGGAACAGTTTTGCTAGGAGGGCTCTCCAGGTGCCCCCCCTAACCCCCTGAAGAGGGCCCAACTTGAGCTGGGGTGTGGCAGGGGTGAAAGTTTTGGGGGAATGGGAAAGGTCTACTTTCGCCTGTAATATAGGATTTATGGGGGAGGGGGCTATGCTGAAATGGTGAGTTGGGGCCAAACTGGTGGGCCTAGTTTGAGCTTAGGGGGCTCCCCTGGCCCCCAAGTTTTGGTCACTCAGGATGTGGAGCACAAGGCGGGGGCTCATTGTTTTCTGGGGAGGTGGGGCTTCTTCAAATCCAGCTCAGCTCCTGATAGCGAATGCAGCTGGCCTCTTGCCGAATGGAGGATCATAGCTGTTCCTGGGACCATTCTCAGGGTATCTGCCAACAGAATTTTTTTGGAGTTTTCTGCTTCCATCTAGCTGTGGGAAATTAGTAGCTACTCTCACCTCCACCCCCAGGATCTGACCCAAATGGTTTATTTGGAAGTATTTTTTCAGCAAAAAGAAGATGATAGATAGCAGTCCTGCCCCACTCAGTGCTAGTCTCGGGAGGTTTGCCAGGAATGGGGTGGGTGGGGGCGAAGGGGGCCAAACTTCTGATTCTGATCAAGGCAAACTTGCCAGGAGGATCCCAGTACCTTTTCCTCAGAAGGGAACAGACTTGGTGTCTCAATGGCTGTGGGAAGCAGAAACACAAACAATGGGCTGGAGTGAGTCAAGTAACAATAATAATCATCGTTCTTATTTGCCCAGCAGTTTATGTCCTTATCACAATGGGTCCTCACATGGATGTGTGAAGTATGTGATATAGACGTGATCACCCCAGTTTACAGAGGAGGGGAATTGAATCCCAGAGAGGGTGCCAATGTGCTATGGGTCACATGGCTAATATACACCCAGATTAGCCTAGAACCGGGGACCCTGGAGCCTGCTTTTCTCAGGATTCCATGCTTGCCAGGCCCTGGCTGAGCATGGAGTGAAGACCAAGCAGGGAGGAGGATGTGTGTGATGCACAGGCAGGAGGTTGGCAGGCGGCCCTGAGAGTAAGGCCTGTGAGCCAGTCAGGCCAGCTCTGCCTGGAGGTCTTCAGGGATGTGTGTGACTCGATGGAAGGGAGGGAGGCAGGTAGCATGTTGCTACCAGAGCTCTGGTTTGTAGGGGGCAGAGGTGGAGGAAAGAGGGTGAAATGTATACATCACCTGAGAGTTAGAACAGCTTCAGCCACTTGGCACTGATGACACGTGCCCTTATGTAATGGTGCCTCCACCCAGCCTGGTGAAAACAGTCTTTTGGGGCTCATGGGGCCCGGCCGTGGTTGGTATCTGATTGCCAGGCAGAAGAAAAGCTGCCAGCACTAGCCAAAATGAGCTCTGAGAGACCTTTGCTAATGACTCTTGAAAGATGCATCCACAGGTAGCTGGTTTTATCTTTGTGATGTGCAGGCTGTGTCCTGGGCCCTGCCCTCGGGGTGCTGTCCAGGGTGGCATGTGGCTGTCCCAGGAATGGGTGAGCTCCTTAGGGCAGGAAGATCCCAAGGGAGGATGCAGACAGTCTCTTCTGGTGGAGTGGTGAGCGCTCTGCGTGGTTCAGGGTAGTCCTGTGGTTCTCACTAAGGTGCCCTGGGTAGGCAGAGTTAGCTCCATTTTACAGATGAGGAAACAGCCTCCTTCCTCTGACAAGAGATGAGGCCATAGAGCTAGTTGTGGGCAAAATTGCAACTAGAACCTCAGGCTCCTAACTCCTGGTGCCTACTGTAATTTATCACACCACTCCCAGCCATCTTTCCCTTAGGGTGATGAGTGAGAGAGTTTGAAATCAGTTCAGACTCCAAATTGGGTGGCACAATGCCTGTAGGAGCTGAGGTCATGCACATCCCTTACCTCTCTACTGCATTTTGTAGTTTATAAAATTAATATCCTGATTTGCAGTGGTGTTTACAGTACTAATCCCTTTTACAGATGAGGAAGTTAAGACTCTGCAGTGTAAATGACGTAGGCAACTGTGGGACTTGAACCTGGAACTTCTGACTCAAAAACGAGTTCTGTTTTTCCTGCATCACAGCTCCCTCTTTTCTCAGTAGACCTGAATTTCATGAGAACAAATTGCCGAAGTTGCCCATGGCCCTGTTTCTCTGAACTTGTTCAGAGCAGATCTGAAGAAGTGAGGAGGGCTATTTTTCTGTCTCCTTAACAAACGTGATTAATATAAATCAAATAAGAATCGTACATCATTGGTCACAGGTGAGGAAAGGCTTGATCAAGGCTGTTCTTGAGGAACGAGGGCTGTGGGTTATCCTTAAGTTATTAGCTCCCACGCAGCCAATTACTTTTGGGCCTAGATTCACGCTGCTACCAATTGACACGTCTGTCCTAAGCTCAGGTTTTTTCATGTTTCAGGGCTGTACGCTCCAGGCCTCAATGAGGAGCCCAAACATGGAGACATTCAAGCAGCAGAAGGTGGAGGACTTCTATGACATCGGGGAGGAGCTGGGGAGGTAAGTGGCTGTGAGAGGTGTGCTGGTCAGTAGATCTTGTAGGTCATGGGCTTGTCACAGCACTCGTGGGAAGCTTTAAAAACAGTCCTGAGGTTTATTCATCTTCACGGGTGCCTCTGCAAGTAATCATCTCTCTGGAAATGAAGACTTGCCAGCAGAAGGGACTAGAATTGCTGAGTTCCGTGTTTTCAGTATAACCTGGCTGACAGTTAACGGCGAATCTCAATGATTCTTGTCGTATCTGTTCCTTTGCTCCCAAAATCCTCCCCAGGCTTTGGACTGAGATATGACCTGTTGGTTTTCTTCTCCGAATCCCACTTGGGATTCTCCGCGGCTCCCAGGTTTTTTTTTTTAATGTTTATTTATTTATTTAACTGTGCCAGGTCTTAGTTGAGGCATGTGGGCTCTTAGTTGCAGCATGTGGGATCTAGTTCCCTGACCAGGGATGGAACCCGGGCCCCCTGCATTGGGAGCATGGAGTCTTAACTACTGGACCACCAGGGAAGTCCCTCCACAGCTCTCAGGATTTTGTTCTGTAAGCTCAGAGCCTGAGTGGGAGGTGAAATCATCCTCCTGAAAATGGCTTTAGATTGAGTGAGAAGCCACACGAGCCTAGTTGTGAAGGTTCCTCCGATCTGAGTTATTGGGTGCATTTTCAGGTTTGCTAAACCCACAACACAGACAGGAGTAAACTCAGATCTGAAAATAGTTACTGTCTGGAGAGAAATGAAGATTTTCTGAAGCTCTCTTCTTGCTTCTCATTTGTAACAACTGCTAGTATCTAGGTGGTATTTTAATGATTACAGAACACCAGTCTTGGAGTTTGAGTCTCACAGCAATTCATGAAATGGGAATTATTTTTACTCTTATTTTTCTTGAGGAAACTGTGGTCCAGAGAGTTTAAGCAAGTTGCCCCAAGTTGCTCAGCGAGCAAGTGACATGGCCAACGTCTGGCCAGTCCAGTCTGTACCTGCACACCTGTCATGCTCTCTCCGGTGCACACGGTTCTTGCACACTCACACATACTTGCAGTACACCCGGCCCAACCCCTCCACACACCCAGCAGAGTAAAAATCTGGGGGTTCAGGGCCTTCACTGTATCCATGATGCACAACAGGAGCCTTTCCCTTTAAAGAGCTCCTGTGTCAGGACTAATTCTCTTACTTTCTTTTCTTCTCTTTTGTTTATTTTTTGCAAATATATGTATATATTTATTTCCTTTTATTTTAAGCACACTGAATTTATAGGTTAGTGTTTTAATACAGTTTTAAATATTACATCTTAATGTATCATACAGGTTTGCTCATGTCATTAAATATTTTAAATGCAATTTTATATTCCCTTGTATATGCATGCCTCAATTATTCAGCCATTTCCCCTACTGTTAAAAATATGCAGTTTCCATTTATTTTTTAAAATTTTCATTGCTAAAGCTATAGTGAACATCCCTTAACAGAAATTTCTGATCCTGTTTTTGATTGTTTCCTTAAGATAGATAACTAGAAGTTGGGTCACTGGGTACTTTTATTTTTAAAGAAAAACTAGAAAGAACTTCAAAGCCAGAGGAGCCTTACTCAGAGAAGAATGGAAAGTGCAGTTATGGGAATTCCCTGGTGGTCCAGTGGTTAGGACTCGGTGCTTTCACTGCCGGGCCGGGTTCAATCCCTGGTCAGGGAACTAAGAACTAAGATCCTGCAAGCCATGTGGTGACGCCAGAAAAAAGAAAGTGCAGTTTCTTCAAGTCTGGGGAGTGCTTGTCCTGCTTGACTGGATGGGTCAAGAAGCAAGTGTCTGCAGAGTCCCAGAGTGTCCCAGAGGGGGAGATTCCTCAGCCTTCTGTCTGGGCCATTGCCACTGGCAATCCGGGGCCTGTGAAGGGCTGGGAAGAGGCTGGAGGGTGGTCAGCTGGACTCTGCCTCTGAGTGAGAAGTGAGGTTCTCTTCGCCTCCGGTGCTTCTCCTGAACTTGGTGATGCCGGGGGCAAAGTGGCACCCTTAGCCACAGACCTTGGCAGGCCCTGCCAGTGACTTTTAATTCGATGGGCCCATGTTGGCCATGTCCTGTGTGTAAGGGTCTGTGCTAAGTGCTCTGGGTACAGAGGTGAGCATGACACGGGGAGTCTTTGCCCTCCTGGAGCTCCAGCCTGGCTGTAGGGGCAGCTGTGCACATAACGAGGGCAGCGTTGCATGGGACTGTGTCGGGTGGGCTGAGAGCTGAGAAGTCAGGAATGGGGGGGGGGTGGGCTCTGAAGAAGGAAGTAGTCGTTTCCCGTGGAATTCATCTGTTATTCCTTCTTAGTCCTGTCTCTCCCCCATTCCATATCTCAGAGCTATTAGAACTGGCAGAGACCTCATGCTCTGGGGTCCTCCATCTACAACAGGGTGCGAAGGCCCCAGGTACCTCACAGCCTGGGGAGCCTTGGAGGAACCTCCCGCCCGCCCCCCGGCACCTGCAACTTTTCTAAGGTTCTAAGGTGCTGGCTGGACATAGGGTGAGTAAGAGGCAACAAAGGCCTGAGGCCTTGGGAATGGCTTGTCGTCCTAGGATTTGTGGTCTAGAGCAGGGGTCCCCAACCCCTGGTACCGGTCCACAGCCTGTTAGGAACCGGGCCGCACAGCAGGAGGTGAGCAGCAGGCAAGTGAGCGAAGCTTCATCTGCTGCCCCCCATGGCTCTCATTACCGCCTGAGCCATCCCCCCTCCCCGTCCGTGGAAAAATCATCTTCCACGAAAACGGTCCCTGGTGCCAAAAAGGTTGGGGACCGCTGGTCTAGAGGTCCGGTGAGCTGGAAGGCCTTTAGAGGTCTTTCTTCCAAGACCCTCGTCGGACAGTTGAGGAAACTGAGGCTCAGAGAGGGGAAGGGTCTTGCCGGGGGCCATAAACAGGTTGGAACTAGAGCTGCCTTCAGATGACTGCTGGGCTTCAGAAGGGGCAGTGATATCTGTCTCTCCTCCTCTCTTCTTCACGTAACACACTATTGCGGGCGTACCTCGTGCCAGGCGTTGTCCGAGGCAGCAACGAACAAAATCGATGTTCCTGTCCTCTTGCAGCTTGTGTTCCATTGGTGGAGAAAGACACGGGACAAGTGATTGAGGGATCACAAAAGGACAAGTCACTATAGAGTGTGTGATGGGCTGTGAAAGGAGGGAGCGGGATGCTCTGAGAGAGAATAGGGGATGTAGTTTGCTCTGGGTGGCTGGGGAACTGCTCCGAGGAAGTGGCTGAGGGTAAATGCGCAGGCAGGGGAAGCAGCCTGGATGCGGGCCCCGAGGTGGGGAGAGCCTGGGACCTGAGCTGCTGGCAGGAGGCCAGTGTGGCCGTGGAACGTGAGCTGGGGGCAAGCAGTGCTAGATGAGGTGGGATATATAGCTAGAGGCCAGACCCAGCCTGCGAGATCTCTGCCAACACAGACTGGTGGAGAGATTTGGCCTTTGGGGACACACAGTTTGAGGTCTGGGTCCCTTTCCTAGCTGTGCAACCTTAGGACAACTTACTTGACCTCTCTGAGCCTGAGGTTTTTTTTTTTACCTGTAAGATAGGAATAATAACAGTAGCTACCTCGTGGTTGTGGGGATTAAATGGGATGCTGAGTCTGCGGTGTCCCTCACAGAGCTGGGCGCAGGGCAAGTGTTCAGTGAACAAGAGCTTCTGGCCTTTGAAGTAAGTTTGGGTGTCAAGGCCCCGTCTCCCACTTCTAGAGCCTCCCAGGAGGACAGTGTGGGTCTCTGCAGGAGGAACAGCAGGAGGGGTTGTTCTTATGTCTGGGAGGAGCTTTACGTAAACCCGCTTCCTCGGCTCTCTGTGAGCACCTTCACCTAGACTCAGGGCTGTCTCACTGACTTTAGCTCCTCCTTAAGTCCTTACTATGCAAAAATGAAAATGAGTGAGAGTCACTTTTCATTTTTCTACCTGTAATGACAGATGGAGCTCACGCAAACATCAGGCTGAACGAAGGAAGCCAGATTCAAAAGAGCCCATACGGTATAATTCCATTTGTGTCAAATTCAAGACAGGCAAAATGAATCCCCGGTGCTAGAAATCAGAATAGTGGTTATTCTTGAGGGACTAGTGACTGAAAGGGGGCATGAGAGGGATTTCTGGGGGACAGGTATCGTTCTGTTTCTTGATCTGGGTGCCTGTTTCACTGATGTGTTCATTTCCTGAAAATACATTAAGCCATACTTGTATATGTACATTTTCTTGCAGGTATATTGTATCTGAACTAAAACTATACATTAACAAACAAGGAATCTTTAAGTCTACTCCCTGCCCTGGTCTGGTCCCTGAAGGACATGTTTCTGATGCCTTTGGAGGCCTTGTATGTCCTTACCCTACAAATAAGAGAACATCTGTGAGAAAAGCTGCAGAATCCAGCTTTGGATGTGGACATCATGCCCTGGCCTGAGAGTCTTGGGCACGGCTGGGGCCCACCTGGCCCTGCGCATCTCACCTGATTTTCTGGCTCACATTTCGGCACCAGCCTGCTGAGGATGCTGGAGGTTATCGGCTGTTTCTGGGAACAGTTGGAGAAATGCTGGCCTGCCGCTTCTGGCCCCTCCCAGCCTGGGTAGCCACTGTAGGGCAGAGCAAGGCTCATAAAGAGAAACCCATCTAACCCCTCATTTTATAGATGAGGCTAAGACCAGAGAGGGGAAGTGGCTTGTCCAAGGTCACACGGTGAACAGGTGCTAGACCAGGGTGGGCACTGGTGGTCTGACTCCTACTCTAGGGCTCTGGCCGCCACACCATAAGGACCCACAAAGCACAAACTTATTTTTCTCTTTAATTTGACTGCTTTTGGGGAGTGGGAGAGAATATATGGTAGGGTAGTCTTTTTTCTTTTGACCTTGAGGGTAGGGTAGCAGGGTCAGAGTCAGAAAGGTGAGCATTTGGGAAGGATTAATGTTCCCTGGGGAAGGGTGTTGGTGGATAGGCCCAATGATGACTACTGTGTGTCTAAGGGTACAAGGTAATTTAATGTAAGCAGCGTATAATGATCAGTGGTTTCTTCTTTCCTATGCTTATATTACTTCACTTAGATTTTTAAATTATTAGATGAACATAAAATCATAAAATGTTACTGTTGAACTGGATCTCAACAAGAATTTAGTCCAGATCTCCATTTTATAGACAAGAAAAGTGAGGCCCAGAGAGGGGAGGTGATTTGTCCAAAGTCACAGAGGCAGCAATACAGGAGCTGAAACTTAAAGAAGCTTTTCAACTACACTGTGCTGGTTTAAACAAACAGAGGAAAACCTCTCTATGTGTAAATTCAACTTTTATCCACAGCCCTCACCTCTCTCAGGGAGCCTATCTCACCATTCATTACCCCACACATCCCATCATAACCTCCCCAGCTCCCCTGGTGAAGATAGAGGCCAGAAGCCCTGCTACGTACAGGAGGCTCTCATGTGCAAGGCACACTGCTAGGAACTTAACCTGCAGAATCCCCTTTTATAGGGACAGGAGCCTTGGGCCGTGGAAGGAGCCACTGTTCTCAAGCCTCACCCTTCCTAAACAGGCTGAGGAATTCCTTGGGACAGCTGCCTGTCAGACCTGAGCCTCCCAATGGGGTCCTCTGTGGTTAAGATCACCCACCACACATGCAGCTTAGCCAGGGCAACTTCTTTTGGGAGATAAACAAAAACCTCCAGGAAATGTGTAGAACTCAGGTGTACCCAGGCTGGGTTCTCTATAGCCCAGTCTAGCCACAAAGCTCTATAGAAAACAGTAATAATAGGTGTTTGGATTTGCCTGTCTCTGTCCTTGGGAAAAAGCGTTTCCAAGATGAACTCGGAGGCGAAAGTGGTTTTATTATTTCTTTTTAAATTAAAAAAATTTTTTTTATTGTGGAAGTAATGCATGGCATATATCATAAACTTATGAAAAGTTAGAGTAGAACTCCCTCTGTCCTCCCTCTAAGTCTCACATCCACAGGTAGACTTTGATGATAATTGTCTTCTGTTGCCTTTCAGAACTTAGTCTAAGTAAAGCAAGTGTGAATGTAGACCCAGATGGGATCATACGACCAGAACAATCTACAACTTGATTTTCTCACTTAATGAAATACACTGAATATCTTTTTACAGTATATAGATCTATGAGACTTACTTTGGATGAAAGTTTTTTGTTTTTTTTTTAAAATAAAACATTTAAGAAGACAGTTTAAGCCAACAAAAGATTAACAGGGTTAACCCAGCAACTGTTTTTATTTCTGAGCCTTACCTTCTAATCTGTCCATGGCTGTTTCTCACGCCCACACATCCTCTCCTCTTTTGTGTCTGCTTGAGGCCTGCATGTGCTCAGAGTTAACATTCACCCACGTGCTAAGCTCCTGGGGGCAGGTTGCATAGACCAAGGGGAGCAGGAGCAATGCCCAGGCCCTGGGATGACCGGTGATGAGATTAGGCCTATCTCACATTGGTTTGTGCTGGGCTGTCAACTCTTTGAAGGCAGGTCCGCAACTGCTCTCCTATTTTGAGCATCACGGCAGCACTGGGACAGAGGCCAGAGGTCTCCAAATCTTCTGTGACTTCTCTTTGCTCTCTCTCTTCTCTCACTCTTGGAAAAATTAAACTTTTCCCTCAAGGTCAGGATCAAATGCCATCTCTCCTGGCAAAGCCTGCCATGATCCACTCCCTCTACACCTACCCCCTCTACCACACCACCTCTATGGACTGTATTACCTCTTATTCTGGACCCACACCTCTATTAAGTGCTAATGTCATCATACCTCATGTTACACAGAAGGTTAACCTGGTCATCTTCCCTGCTGGACCCAGGGTCCTCCATGCTGGGCTCCTGCGTACTTTATCTTTTATCCATTCATTTTCTGCCCCTATCCGCCTCCCTCCCACACCCTCCACCCTGCCACAACCCCAATAGCGTCCAGCCCAGGCCTTTTACGCTTGATAAGCGCTCAACTCCCACAGACACCACAGTTAACTGCAGAGCTGTTTGGAACCTGCCTTGGTTCCAAAAGCTCAGCCAAGCCCCCAGCTCCCATAGGCCTTGGAATGCACGAAGGTCCAGGATTCCCCAAACACAAAGTGAGAAACAAAACACACTCCATTTTCTGGACACACATTATTTTTTTCTTCTTACTCTCTTTTTTTTTTCTTTTTGGCTGCTCCACGCAGCATGCAGGATCTTAGTTCTCCAACCAGGGATCGAACCCAGGCTCCCTGCAGTGGAAGTGCGGAGTCTTAACCACTGGACCGCCGGGGAAGTCCCCATTACTCTTTTTTTTTTTTTTAATTGAAGTATAGTTGACTTACAATGTTGTGTTAGTTTCAGGTATACAGGAAAGTGATTTTAGTTATATATATATATGTATATACTTTTTCAGATTCTTTTCCATTATAGGTTATTATAAGATATTGAATATAGTTCCCTGTGCTATACAGTAGGTCCTTGTTGTTTATTTTATATATAATAGTGGACACACATTATTGTATTTAATCCTGGTAGCACCTTGTGAAGCAGCTGCTATTCCAATTTTACACATGAAGAAATTCAGTCTCCAAAATGTTAGGTAACTGGCTCAAGAAATACAGACCACCTACCTTATCAAGGAGAAGGCAAGTAGGAAATTCCACTTCATGCAACACAGCAAATCTCAGAGAAAGTCAGAAATAAAAGCCAGAAACTTCTCTAGCCAGAGCCCTGTTTGCCTCCCTGGGCTGGGATTCTTGTGCTTGTCTGATCACACACATGCCTTATATTTCCTGCTGCTGGGAAAGTGAAAGTGACCGACCTAAGTTAAGAATCTTCCGCCCTCATGTCAGTATCTGTGCCGAGGACTTCCCATCTTCCAGAACAATATGAGCTGGATCACATTCCCACTTCACAGTTGTGAAAACTGAGGCTCAGAGAAGTTCTACAGCGGCGGCTGGTCACTCATGCCAAAAAAGCTTTCTTACCGCTAACACCAAGCTTGTCTGTGCCGGGCCCAGGAAGCCCTCAGCTTGGTGTTAGTGGCAAGGAAGTCTTTTGGGCCACAGCTGCGCCCCAGACAAGCCAGTGGTTTCCAAAATGTGAGTGAGCACATGTGGATGTGTAAGTGCACGTCTGTACTCATTGTCACATTCCAGAGACTCTTCCCAGCCACCCACTGTGTGCTGGGCACTGTGATGGATAGAGGAGACTTAGGGCTCAGGCCTTACCCTAGAAGAGATTAGGGCTCAGTTGTGGCACAGGGGCACTCTCCTCAAAAGCTAATGAAATGAGATGTTGGAACAGGCCACAAGCTAATAGGGGGACCCCCAAACATGTGCCAGTCGTTCAGTGGAGGAAGCTGTGTGGGGCAGCTCCTTGCGGTCTAATCCTGGAGATGGCACATACCCACCTCAAGGTCAGGGCTCTGCCAAAGACTGAGAAGCAGCAGGCCCGGGCTCGGGCAAGAGGGAGCATGGAGAGGGTTGAAGGGAGGGGGCTGCCAGCAGGACAGGCGACTGCAGGGGCCCTGGATGACAGAGGCCTTGGAGGAAGGAGGGAGGCGCCTTTATCACCCATTGTCAGGCAAACAAAGCACAAAGCCACTCAAACAAAGTGGCTGCATTGCACGTGCTTCAGTCAGAAGCTGGCACATGGTGCAAACCGCTTGCCCCGAGGTAGTGGCCTCATTGAGCTCAGTTTGCATTATGAAAATTGTACGAACGAGAGGGAGGTCCTATGTGAGGATAATTAAAACGTTATATACCTGTATCTACGGGACACACTTTCCTTTCTACTTATATATCGCCAGCGTGTACATTTTGCATTGTGTTGTTTTTTGACTCAACATTGTTTCGTGTATACCTTTCCATGTATCCAGAGTCCGTATAACCTAAAAATATTTTTGTTTCAAAATAATTTCAAATTTAATAGAAACATTTTCAGAATAACAGAACTCCTGTATATCCTTTATCCACATACCAGGTTTTAACATTTTGTCACCTCCTCTCTTGCTCTCTCCCTCCTTCCCCGCTGTCTCCTTCTCCTCCTGCCTTTCTTCCCTCTTTTTCCTTCCTTCAGTTTCTCCTTTCCTTCCCTTCTTTCTTTTTGTTTGTCTGTCTATCTACCTATCTACCTTTCTACTTACCTATTATTGTTTCCGAGCCATTTGGGAGTTGGTTGCGGACATTATGCCTGTTTATCCTCAATGCTTCATTATGCATCTCCTAAGGACACGGGCGTTCTCTTTCATAACCACAGTACAACTTTCAAATTCAGGACATTTCACTCTGATACAATATTTTTATCTAAGCTATCATTCTTGTTCCAATTTTGTCAATTTTCCCATTAGTGTTCTTTAAAATAAATTTTGTTTTAATTTTATACAGTTTTAAAAGGTTAAACTCCATTTACAGTTATTACAAAATATTGGATATGTTCCCCGTGTTGTATAATACATCGTTGTAGCCTGTCTTACACCCAACTGTTTGTACCTCCCACTCCCCAACTAGTATTTTTTATTTAAAATATTTTATTTATTTTTTTATTTGGTTGTGCCGGGTCTCAGTTGCAGCAGGCAGGCTCCTTAGTTGCAGCATGCGAACTCTTAGTTTTGGCATGCATGTAGGATCTAGTTCCCTGACCGAGGATTGAACCTGGGCCCACTGCATTGGGAGCTTGGAGTCTTAACCACTGCGCCACCAGGGAAGTCCCCCAACTAGCAGTTTTTCTCCCTGCTAAACAGGATCTAGTGGAGATCATATATTGCATCTCCTTGTCATATATCTTTAGTCTCCTTTAATCTGAAACAGTTCCTCAGCCTTTCTTTGACTTTCATGACAAGATATTTTTGAAGAATACTGGCCTTTTAAAACAAATAGATACAGTCCGTATGTTTTCATTAACTTCATAATAATCTGCTATATAAACATCCCCAATTTACTAAACTTTCCCTATTGTTTCTCACTACTAAAAATAAGTGTTTCTGTGAACGTATTTGTTAATTTCCTCTCTCTGCATTATTTCTGCCAGTGTATTCCCAGAGGTGGAATACGAGGTCAGAGGTTATGGCTGATTTGTGTAATGGTTGAAACTGGAAATACTGAACCAATTTACCAGGTCACCAGCATGTGCTTCTTTCCTTATGGCTTTGCCAATACCCTTTCATTATTTTTGTGTATTTTTGTGTAGTTTAAGAGTTTTGTAAAGATACCGTAATGTTTTCACTGTGGAGAAATTTAAAGTGGTTGAAGTCTTCTGTGCTTCTCCCTTAATTCCAAATCTTGTTCTCTGTGCTACTTTACCTTTTTTCATGGTGTTTCTATTTCATTTTCATAGATATTTTGAAGTTCTGATAGCAACACAAGGCAGGTAAGGCAAGTATAATCATTCCCATTTTATAAGTGATGAAAATGAGGCCCCGTCAGGACTAGAGGCAGAGGTCTTCCTGTAGACTGATGGTGTTGCCTTCCTCCCCCGAGAGGTAGAGGGGATTCAAGGTCTTTGGGGGACACCAGAATTCCAGCAAAGGGTTCCACTTCTTTGTCTCTACTTTTAGAAGCTGGCTGGAATTTTTTTTTTTTTTTTTTTTTTTGGCCACACCACACGTGCTTGTGGGATTTTAGTTCCCAGACCAGGGATTGAACCTGGGCCCTCAGCAGTGAAAGCCCAGAGTCCTAACCACTGGACCACCAGGGAATTCCCTGGAATGGTTCTGTAAGAAAGTTTTCTGTGAGGTGCTATTGGGAGAGGGGGTGCTTGGGGAGAAGTGTGTTTTGAGGGTGAAGGAGAGAGCTTGGTTTCCCTGTATTCTCCCTTGCTGGGGAGACCAAGGTGAGGGGTAAGAGCTGTGGCCAGTGGGAGGAGTTAGGGCCTTAGGTGCCCATCAGCTCAGCTGCAGTAAAGCACCAGGGCTCTGGCAGTGCAGGTGGGAGGTCATGTGAGGCCCTCCAGAGCCTCCTGCAGAGGAGTTGCTGCAGCCTTCAGAGTCTCTCTCCTGGAGATTGCTCTAGCCCCCAGAGCAGCCTTCAACAGGCTTTAAAGCCCAAGAAGTTTAACCTGCAAGGGCTCCGACATTGTCTGGTCCAGGGGATGGGAAACTATAGCCCTACAGTCAAATCCAGCCTGCCACCTACTTTCAATGGCCCTGGAGCTAAGAATTTTTTTTTTTTTTTAACAAAGTGTGTGTGTGTGTGTGTTTTAACTTTATTGGAGTATAATTGCTTTACAATGTTGTGTTAGTTTCTGCTGTATAACAAAGTGAATCAGCTATACGTATACATATATCCCCATATCCCCTCCCTCTTGAGCCTCCCTCCCACCCTCCTTTTCCCACCCCTCTAGGTGGTCACAAACACCAAAAGAATGGGTTTTATAGATGACCAGTTGCAATAGATTTGATGGTTGGAACACTAACTTTGGACCCCAATTAAGCAAACTGTTATCTGCCCCTGCAATTCCATTCTTCTCATGGCAGACCTGTATTACAAAAAACAAACTAAACAGAATAAGGCAAATGCAATTCTTATTATATTTTGAGTTTAATCAGTTAAAATTTTGTGGAAATTTAGTTTTCTCCTTTGTTATGTAAGTACCTACTCTGCGCTTCCGGTGCAGGAGGTGCGGGTTTGATCCTGGGTCGGGGAACTGGGATCCCACATGGTGCAGGGCCAAAAATAATAATAATAATAATAATAATAAATAATATCCTGGATTTTACTTCTTGGCTCTCAATGCCTAAAATATTTACCATCTGACTCTTTGTGGAAAAAGTGTGTCTACTCCTGATCTACTCCAGTACGGTTTACTAGTTAAGCAGCAAAACTTTAAAAAAGTGACTTATTCTGGGGTGGGGGACAGGATAGAAACAGATCAAAGTGAGGTGCAGTTATGGAAAAGGAGGAAGAAGAGGTGAGCAGCGGTCCAGCTGTGCTCCTTCCCTGCCCTCCGTCTCACAGCCTGTGAGGAACCTCCGAGAAGCCCAGTTTCAGAACCACTGTCCATGTCAGTCTGTCCTGTCCTGCAGGGAGTGCTGGGGTGGAAGACGGGAAGGGAGGTCTGGGTATTAGGGATTGTGCATCCTCTCTAAACCTGGCCCTGCATTGGTCATGGGCAGTTACCTAGTTTAGTCCTCTTGCAGCCCTACGGGGTGGCCGGTGTTTCTCCCACTTTGCAGATAAGGAAGCTGAAGCTTGGAGAACTTAACTAACTTGCCAAGGGAAGTGTCAGAGCTGGGATTTAAACCCATGACTTCTGACCCCTGGTCCAGTGCTCTTTGGGGGAGGGGTACCAAGCTGCCCAAGATTTTTCTTTCTGCCTGTCACCCTGGGCTCCCCTCCAGAGAACAGGGGAGGAGGTGGATACTATTGTTTAGTGGTTTATTGGGGAATCTGCTGAGAGCCCGGTTGTCCTTGTCTAATCCATTTCCACGGCTGACACTGCTCCCCTGCCCACGCCCACCCCCTGGCTGCCTGCATCTAAGCCTGAGACCTCAGAACCCTAATCTTGAATCCTGAGCTGCTGGTCTTTGGTGGCCTGGCCACAGGGCCTGGAGGGTGATGAATTATCCTTCCCTCCTGGGGGTGAGGTTTATTTGGCACCCTGGGCCCAGGGCCCACCAGCTAAAGAGGAGAACTTGGCTGCTCAGGGGCTGCAGTACGGTCCTGGGAGGCAAACGCTCCTACTGGTGTTTCGGAGGAGACAGGGAGACAGGGCAGAGGGGGAAAGGCAGCCGAGGGCCAGCTGAGGGCCCCAGCAGGAGGACAGGCTCAGGACAGCAGGCTGATGAGCCCTAGCCTGGTGGTGACTGCTCTGGGTGCTGCAGCCACCGGGCCCAGGTGTGATCCTGGCTCTGCTACTGTGAGCCGCTGGACCTGGGGCAGCTTCACGCTCACAGGCTCTGTTTCTTTGTGCTAAGATGGTCCCATTTCTCACAGGGTTGTTTTCCAGCCTTCTAGGGTCCCCTCCTTTAATGTCCGAATAAGAATAATGAGCATTCCATTCCAGGGCGACAGGAAGTCCTGTTCCTGACTGAGCATTTCTGTGTCTCCCCAGGGAGTGCTTACATCCTCCTTGATGTCTTAGGTCCTTGGACTCAAGGACCTCTTTTTCCTTCGAGACAAGGCAGCACTCCCTCTTGTGACCCTGTCTCAGGCACGGACTCAGGCCCGTTTCTGAGTGCCTCCCTTGCCACTGAGGCTCCTTGCAGGATAAACTGAGTTTTGGGTAGTGAGAGGAATTTCTGCACAGAGAAGGAAACAACTTAAAGTGGGGTAATAGATACCTCCACTCCTCTGACTCCTGCCATCTGCCATGATGCTGGGGCCTTCCAGGACCCCTCCCCAGGCCCGAGATCTGCTACCATCCTTATAGTTACCTCCCCAAAGAGACCCCCTATTCTTTCATATATAGGAAGTTTAGGTCCTTGTTACAGTCTCTCCCTGAAAGGACCCTGGGCCTCTCTTTTCCAGAACCAAAGATCCTTTAAAGTTTTTCCCATGCAAAATGCCGTCTCTGACCATTCCCCCACCCCACCTCCACCCCATTTCGGAGTCTTTTGCCTTCCTTATTACCAGTAACAGTTCTGAGCAGCTTTCAAAGTGATTCTTTTCCCATTCCTAGCACAGATGTAAGGGGCGTAGCCTGGCATGTGGGAAGTACCCAGCAAACGGTTGCAGATATGGACAAGGTGATGCTAAAAGCCCAGCGGTCAGTTGTTCTGAAGAGCTCATAGGGAGGAGCTGGGTTGGGCTACTTCTCCTCTGTTACCTCATTTGATCATGAGCCTCCACATTGGGGTAGGTGGGCAGGTAGGAAGTCACCGTCCCCATTTTACAGATACGGAAACAGAGGCACAATGACCCAGCCCTATTCTTGAGAGCAGGGCGGCCAGATGGAGTGGAGATAAGGCTGTGTGTCCACAGGGGTTTGTAAACACAGGTCCAAGTAGCAATCTTGAAAAGATTTCTTAGAGAAAGAGATTGTATAAGACACCTTTGGACCCAGCTAAGTCAGCAGTGTTTCCAGAGTTTGGAATTGTGAAATTCTTTCTGATGTTTCAGCTGAGCCCTGATGTAAGAGCCTTCCTGGGGTCCACACATGCCTCTGAGATTTCAGCTTTCTGCTGGCCAGGAAGCGCTGCCAGGCCCTGGCTAAGCCGGTTTGGCTCCACCAACCGCCACTCCAATCCCCCTGGTTCCCAGTGTTGTTACCATCCAGGTAACAGAATGTTACCATTCTGTGGCTGGACCATCTCTGGGGCAGCTGATCCACCCCTCTCCAATACACAGTCAAGAATTTGTCTCTCAGGCTCAGGTATTAAACCTAGGTACGAATCCCAGTTTTACTACTCACTGCCTGTGTTACCTTGGGTAAGTTACTGCACCTCTCTGAGCCTTGGTTTTCTCATCTGTGAAATTGAGAACATGCCACCTACCTTATCAGGCCAGGATTTGAACCTCCATCTCTCCTGACTCTAGAGGATTGAATGAGATTATGACCGAAACATGTAGCACAGTGATTGTCATCTTGGGTAGTACATATGAATCACAGAGGAGGTTTAAAACAAACACACATGTATACATGCCAGGGATTCAGATTTACAAGGTCTGGGGTGGGGCTGTGGCATCCATATTTTTTAAAGTGTCCCAATTTGTGTAGACTGTACACCTGGATCCAAGATCACTTCTTCAAAATGGTACTTGAGACACAAAGTAAGCTCCCAGAGCTGTTGGTTTACCCCTTCCTTCCCTGATTGAGCAAGTCTCTTTATTATCCTCTATCGCAGTGGGCCATGTTAATTTTACCTCTTTGTCTTTGCTCACAAAGACCCCTGCTGGGATTCCCACCCCCCTCCCACTTGTGCATGGTGTCTGCCATACCCAATATTCCTTTCTTGCTAAAACTACCCTCTTTCCTCTTCTGCCCTGAGCCCCTCACAGCCCCCTGCCCCATAGAGTGGAGCTGGGCTGGCTCTTGTGCAGGGGTGGCCCCTGATGGGAACAGGGATGGTCACTTGACCCAAGAGTGACCCATTCATTGGCTATTTGGTATCCTATGAGATGGCTGGGCTGAAAAAGCTCTGCCCACTAGGACCAGTGATATATTAGCTAAAAGCCAATTAGATGGCGTCTCTCTGAGACTTGATGCACAGTGAGGAGGGAATGGGGCTGCCACAGAAGATGCAGTGATTCCACGAGCGAATTCCTTTGTGGCTTTCTCTTCCTGTGTGTATCCTTCCAGTGACCGCCTTTTCCTCAAAGAGCCTAGGTAGCATGCCTTCCCTGTGTTATCTGTGTCTCACCCATGCCTGGAGCCCTGCTCCAGTTCTACCCATGCCCAAGTTCTGCTTCCTTACAGAGGCCTGTCCTGACTACTGCAGGCAGGGTTGGATGCACCTGTTCTACATTCCTACAGCATGTTGTGAATTCCCTAGTTGTCATTATTTGCCTTTGAGTCTGTTCCCGCCATCTCTGGCATCGCCCCTTAACAAAAAGCTACCCTAAAGCAGCTTGCAGTCCAGTGAGCTTTCCGACCATAGGATCTGGAGGTCATTCTCTTTTATCTCCCAGTGCCTTACCCAGTGATAGGCACATAGTAGGTACACAATAAATGTTCGAATGAGTTCTGATTTCAATTGGCTCTCAGGGTCTCTATTCCGGCTTTGCACTGTGACCTTAATCAAGTTTCTCTTCCTCTCTGGTTCTCAGTCCCATTTCCCCCCCTCAGCTCTAAAATGTCATGATTCTATGAAATACCCATGAAACATCTATTGGGTAGGAGATGCTTTGATGGGCATAGGGAGGGGTGGAGAGGGGAGTGAGTGCAGAGATATAGTTTATACCTTCTAGGAGCTTATAGAGAGGTTGCAGGGGCACATAAACAAACAAACAACCAAAACAACCCATTGAGAGTATCAGGCTCGGCAGCAATTCAAGAGCTGTCAGAACATAATGCGGCCAAAAGAACATTCCAGACAATCTATGTGATACTGGTTCAGAACGTGGCTACCTCCCTGGACTGGCACAGTCAGAAAAGGTTTTGGGAGGTGAGAGCTAAGTGAGGCACTGAAGGATGGGTGGGGTTTGAATAGGCTGAGCAGTGAGTGTGGGCATTCTAGGAAAAGGTGGACTTGAGCCTCCCAAATAGACAGGAAAATGCAAGGTGTGTTTGTGAGGGTGGGTCCCCCAGAAACTGGATGACATGTTCTGTTAGGGAAGCAGTGCGTGAGCCTGGAGTAGCAAGGAGGGGATGGACAAAAGCCTAAGCTGCCATTAAAGTTTTACTAGTGTTGGTATTGATCACAGTGAGGGGAGGTGGGAAGGATGAGGGGAAGTTAGGACTATGGTTGATTTCATTGTCTTTTACTTATACTCTCTGTGTTTTCTAAAAAAAACTTTAAATATGTATTTCTTATGTCATATAGAACAAATTGCTTTTTAAGTATTTCATGCTCAGGAGTTTGGACTTCATACTGGTTTTAAGCTGGAAGAAAGGTTAATGGGATTGAATGGGGAAAAGGGTCATGGGGGACTTCCCTGGTGGCACAGTGGTTAAGAATCCGCCTGCCGATTCAGGGGACACAGGTTCGATCCCTGGTCCAGGAAGATCCCACATGCCGCGGAGCAACTAAGCCTGTGTGCCACAACTGCTGAGCCTGCGCTCTAGAGCCCACGTGCCACAACTACCGAGCCCACGTGCCACAACTACTAAAGCCCGCATGCCTAGAGCCTGTGCTCCACAACAAGAGGAGCCACCGCAATGAGAAGCCTGTGCACCACAACGAAGAGTAGCCCCCGCTCGCCGCAACTAGAGAAAGCCCACGCGCAGCAACGAAGACCCAATGCAGCCAAAAATTAATTAATTAATTAATTATTTAAAAAAAGGAAAGTGTCATAGGAGGTGGCCCAGTGAGGAGTGAATCGCTGTAAAGAATGTGAGGGGATGAGGACCTAGAAGCTTCTCAAGGGAGGGATGGAGGCTTCACTGACTTGTATCCTTCACACAGAAAGAAAGGTCTCAGTAAACCCTTGTAGAAAGATTAGCAAGTCAGGATGGCAGCCCCTGAGAGGGAAGGTAAAGTGATGGTGAGGATTCACTCTGGTTCCTGTAGTGAGTCTCCCATCTCTTTTGCCAGAAAAATTCTGGCAGATACCCCGGGGGGTTTGGAAAGAGTCATTTGTCATGGTCATTGTCCTCACTGGGCCACTTCCCATGACCCTTTTTTTTTAGATTAAATTTATTAATTTATTATTTATTTATTTATTTATTTATTTTTGGCTGCATTGGGTCTTCGTTGCTTTCTCTAGTTGCAGCGAGCGGGGGCTACTCTTCGGTGCGCGGGCTTCTCAAAACTTAAAACTATTCAAATGTTAATAACTGCAGGTGCTCATTTAACAATAACAGTGTTGTACATTTCTTTTCTCTCTGCGAGATTGCCCAAAAGCCTATAGCATTGCCAAGATTAGCTGACCCTTGCTGATGTTAACCAGCATTTGGATGGTGTACTCTAGGCCCATAGGAGTATGTCTCTAATGTGTTTACCTTCCCTTTTTGTTGCCACCTTAGTTTCCTCTTTGCAGGGTAGGTGCTTCAAGGCTACTGTCTAAGCCACATCTTCCCTATAGTTTGTCTGATACAGAGTCAGGAATAAGTGGCTGGCAGATTAAACTGAAGAATGTGGCTAACTTAGCCCATTACTTTGCCCACTCTACCTGTCCAAACTTACCTCTCTATACTTCCTAACCTTTCTCACTCCAGCTGCACTGTCCAAGCCTTTTTAAAAAAATTTTTTATTGGAGTATAGTTGATTTACAATGTTGTGTTAGTTTCAGGTGTACAGAAAAGTGAATCAGTTATACATATACATATATCCACTCTTTTTTAGATTCTTTTCCCGTATAGGTCATTGAAGAGTATTGAGTAGAGTTCCCTGTGCTATACAACAGTTCCTTATTAGTTATCTCTTTTATGTTTAGTAGTGTGTTTATGTTAATCCCAACCTCCACCTTTCCCCTTTGGTAACCATAAGTTTGTTTTCTAAGTCTGTGAGTCTGTTTCTGTTTTGTAAATAAGTTCATTTGTGTCATTTTTTAGATTCCACATCCAAGCCTTTTAATGACATGTTCTTTTCTTCCTTCTGAGCACCTTCTCTCTCATCTTCCTTCCTTTCTTCTACTAGTTGTACTCAGTCCTCAAGTCCAGTGAAAATCCCTCCTATCCTCTGAAGCCTTCCCGTGGGTATTTCCCCCAGCTTCAGCCATCCAGCTTCCAGAATCCATAGCCCTTACAATCTCTGCCTCATACATAATTGTTGTGAAGCAGAAGGTTTCCTAGAGGTTCATTCTGTATTCTGAGTCAAACTGTGAGCCCCTTGTAGGCAGAGGCCAAGGTTTACCATTCTTAGTGTTCCCATCACCTCTAGCATAGCTATAGAGCTGGATCCATAGTAGGTGCTCAACAAACACAGGGGCTGGTGTAACCATAAATTGTATTCAGCCAGCACTGAGCCCCTGAGGGCTTGAGTCTGTGTTTCTAAGACCAGGAGAAGGTAGAAATGCAGTGGCATTATTTTCATCACAGCCCTGTTCACACGACCTTCTTTGTTTTCTTGCCTGGAGGGGGTGGAGCAGGGGAACAGGCCAAGTGTGCAGAGCTGTTTGACATCCCAGCAGCTGTACAGAATGCTCACTTGTTCTCCCCTTCCATGTGCCAGAATTGCTGCACATCACAGCTTCTTCCTGCACTGGTGTTAGCCTAGTGGCCTCTGTCCTGCTCCTGCTTTTCCAGGAATTGGCTGAGCCTGGTTCTGCGAACCCCAAAGGGGTATCTAGTCCCAGATAGAGAAGATGCCAGAGCTTCCCTTTGTGGGCAGCGACCAATCTCAACTGAGGAGATGCCGTGGAAGTTCCAGGTCATGATTTTGGCTTTCTTGGGGTTGTCTGAGGATAAGAGAAATGCAAAGATTCATCTGTGGCATCTGAGCCATCAGCCATGGACTTAAAGAACTTGATTCAAGTCCCACTTTAGCTGTCAATATGCTTTGTGACTTTGGGCAAGACACTTTCCCTTTCTGGGTCATGGAGCATTTTGGTGGTGCAAGTGGAACCTGATTGCAGGTCTCCTCACTCCTGGTGCTTCCTCTTTCTACTACTCCACAGAAACACTACAGGTATTTGATATCACACCAAGTCACCTACCCTTTCGCTTTTGACTTGTTCCTGTTAGTACCTGAGGTACTCTTAAGAGTAGGGACTTTCTTCAGAGGCCTGCTGTCAGAGATCTACCCCCAAAACGTGATTCTCCTACATTTCACTCCTTTAAGCCTCAGACTTCCTTGGGGCTACGTGATGGGTCTGTCTGTTTCTCTTCTTTTAAATTAAAGTATAGTTGATTTATAATGTTGTGTTAGTTTCTGGTGTACAGGAAACTGATTCAGTTATACATATATATATAACATATTCTTTTTCTTATTCTTTTGCATTATGGTTTATTACAGGATATTGAATATAGTTCCCTATGCTATACAGTAGGACCTGACCTTGTTATTTAGTGTCTGTCTCTTTTGACAGCTGCAGAGAGATCCTTCCAGAAAAGGTGGGCCAAGTGACACAGCTTTGTTGAAGCAAGTAAGGCCGTCCCATGACTGAGCTCCATAAAGATGTGTCATACGAATAGATGAATGAGTGAATGAGTGAATGAATTCTAGCAAGAGGCAAGAGAATCGATGATGCCATGGGATCACCTGAATCATCACTGTAAGAGACCAGGGCAGTATTGGGAAGACCCCTCTGTGAAACTGACCATCTTAGAGCAGCACTTGCCCAGTTTCCAGTCCTGATGAAATGGGTTCTGTCCCCCACTGCCACCCCAGCTCTTTCTCCATGTCGAAGCATTCAGCAAGACCGTGCAGCGAGAGCTGGTGTGGGAGTAAAGGCGTCCTGGCTTTGGTTCTGCAGCTGCATGTGCTTAGGCAAATCCTTTCCCTCCCCAGGGGATCTCGGTTTCCCATCTCTAATGTTTAAGTGGCTTCCAGCACTAGCCTCCTGTGACTTTATGATCATGTGAAGCATCCTTGCTGGGTCAGAGGCCACCTACTCCCCAGGGCAGGAGTCACCAAGGGCCATGGCACAGTAAAGCCTCCGGTGCCACTGAGACTGCTGTTGCTGAGATTAGACAGGGATGCTTGGCATCGAGGCTGTGCCCAGGGCCTGTTTTAGCAACATGGCTAGTAAATATTGACTCCGTGGCACGAAAATGGAAAGCAGAGATGACTGTGTTAACTCACTCAAGGGGCAGAAGTTCACCAAGCCCTGATAAGACAAGATGTAGTTACGCAATCTGTGGGCGTATCATTGACAAATACGTTGTTTAGGGCTGGGGAGAGCTGAAAATAGGACAGGGGAACCTTCACGGCTGATCCACAGCTGCTGTCCCGTTGGCATAGGCTGGCCTGCTGGTTCATCGTTCATTTTTAAATGAATGGATACTTACATTCTTGAAGGATAGAGAAAAAAGACTGTAAGGAAATACACCAAAACATTCACTGTGACATTCTCTAGAGATGGTGAAATTGCCCGTAATTAAAACCTATTTTTCACACTGTCTGCAACAATCACATTACTTATAATCAGAAAAAGATAATGTATTAGAAATAAAATACCCTTCTTTGAAGAAAGAGTCTGAAGGAACTTTCAGAATCTTCTAAGTACCTCAGATCTTTGTGTTTTGCCTGCTGGACATTGTATGGTAATGTAGCTCTCAAAAAACGAGAAAAGTCCATATGAGAGAAGGTACTCTTCAGAATAAACCCTCATCTAAGCGTGTTTATGTATTGATTTGTACCCATGAAAGCAGAATGTGGTGGGAAAAAATTCCAATCACTTGAGATAGCAGGATTTTTTTTTTTTCTATGTAAACAAACACTGCTTTGAGTGCTTTCTGTTTGCCAGCCCTGTATTGTACAATGACCAAGCCCGGCTTGGCCCAGAACTGGGCAGGTCTGAGCACAGGGCACTCTGGTAAGTGGTTCCAGTGGTTCTGGTAAGGTAGCAGGAGCCAGGTATGGAGGAGGGACTAGGCCTTAGAATTTGGAGGGCAGGGGTGGGAGTGCCATTATATTAATAATAATAATGATCACTGATTAAGCACCAACCATATGCCAGGAACCTTCCACATATTACTAATCCTTACAAAACTTTGTGTGATAGGCATTGGCTACCTTTTAGGGATGAGGAAAGCAAGGCTAGGAGAGTCACCTCCCAAAACTTCAGAGCCCATCAGCGGCAGGCTCTGGATTCAAACCTACATCTGCCTGACTGCAAAGCATTTGCTCGTCCCACCCTGCCAGGCTGCCTTTCAAGCAATTTAGGGTTTTACAGGAGAGCACAGACACCTGCAAAGGGAGCCTGAGCTAACAAGATGCATGCAGTCTCCATCCAGGACTGAGGGTCTTTGGAGGAAGACGCAGCCCCAAGCGTAAATCATCGGCGAGTAGCTACAGGTAGCATCCTTGTGTACCAGCCCTGACCCCAGGACTGGGTCCATCTGCCCTCCTCGGCCCTGGGGCCACCCAGTGGGGTCATTGGGGCCACAAGAACCATGGGACAGGTGAGCCTTCTTTGAGGTTCCTTCTGGCCAGTCCAAAGGGCCCTTCATCCTCATCATCCCTTGTGTGATGGGGGAGGTCATTTGTCGGGGGGCAGTTGGAGTTTGGGGCTGCACAGTCAGGGCCTGTGGAGGAGGAGAAATTGGTCTGTAGGCCTACTTTGTACCTGGTTAATTAAAACAACCAGTAAAAGAGTCTCATGGTGGTTTAGCTTTTTAGCTGGCTTGCTAGAGCTAATTTCTGAGTCTGACCAATCGCCTCTTTGGGCCCAAAGATCCTGTCCTCACAGCCCTTGGGACTGGCCAGGAGCCTCACTTCCTCGCCCAGCTCCTCTGGAAATCTCGCTACTGTAACCTACCTGGAGAACGCTTCGTCTGCCCCCTTCACCCGGGAAGGCTTGCCTTCTGAGAATGAATGCCTCAGAGTTGGAGTTCATCGGTTAAAGTTGGTTTCCACTTATTTTGTTTTCTTAGGAGAAAGGATGTGAGTTTTGGGGGAGGGGCTGAATTGTGGTATGTGGTGTTTTTAAAAAACTATGTTTTTGGCCCAAGCAGCTGAGTTGATTGAAGCCCAGCAGCACCCGTTATGGAAATGGCTTATCTTGTGGTTCTCCAGAGTTGTGGCTAGAACATATTTGGTTTCCTGGCAAAACCATATAGGATTTTGAAATTTGATGGAGAAGGCTTCAAAGTTACCAAAATTGAAAGGAGCAGTGGCATCTGTATTCTCCTTCTGGCCCAGGAGTCTGGGTTTCTCTGAGGCTCACACCAACGTGAGTATCTGTTTTTTGACATAATAATGATAATCGTAATAATCACCTACATTTGTATAGAACTTTACAGTTTATGAAGCACATTCACATATATTATCTCATTCAATTCTTGTGGCTACATTTCTAGATAGGCAGGGACAATTAACCCTATTTTACAGAAGAGAAAATGAGGGCTCAGAGACGTTAAGTGACCTGGTCACACAGCTGGGAAGAGGCAGCATCAGAAGTTGAACCAAGGTTTTCTGACTCCAGACCAGGAAAGGCAGGGAGGTTTGCATCCAGTTTATGATGTGGACCTGCCATTGTGCTGGAATGCAGGCTCCCTGGGCACAGGGAGATGCAAGCAACCCAAGACTGTCCCGGGTCCAGCAGAGCCAGCCTCTGTAGAAGATGAGACAACCTTCAAGGTGCAATTTGGGGCTATGTGTAGGCTTTGCCCCTGTGGCCTTCTATGGCTGCTGTTTCTATTTGGTCTGTACAGTTGCCCTGTGAGGCAGCAGGGTGGGTAGCTGCTGTTAGCCCCATTGTACAGATGAGAAAACTGACATTTCAAGAGGTTGGGTGACTCACTCAACACCATTTATTCCTTATTCACAAAACAAATATGTATTGCATCCCTATGGGAGGTACATAGGGGACTGAGGTCACAGCTAGTGACTGGTGAAGGAAGGATATGAAGGTGAGTAAGAAGAGGGAACACAGCAGGTACTCAGCAACTCTCTGCTGAGTGAGGGCCCTGGAGGACAGCCCCCAGGTTGTAGATCTCTTTGTATCCACCACAGCAATGAGGACAAGGCAGGCTCAGGCCAATGTTCCAGAAAAACTCTGTTAGTCGTGTAAATAATGGTGATGACAATTGCTGTCATTTATTGTGCTCCTGTTGTGTAGCAGGTCATAGGCATTTTATCTGCACTATTTCTAATTGTCCTAGTTACCCCACTTTACAGATGGGAAAACTGAGACTCAGAGAGGTCAATCACTTTATCCCAAGTCCCCCTGGGATTAAAAGTCAGGTCTGTTTGACTCCAAAGCCAGCACACTTTCCCCTGAACTACTCTGCCTCTCTATGAAAATGAGCTGTGGGAAGCTTGCTGGAGAAGGATGGTGCCTGTTACTTTTGGGAAACTCATGGATAAAGAGGGTGAGGTGTGGAGGGGCCTTGGGTGGGCAGACAGGACCACAGCTCTGGGTAGAGAATCTTTAAGAGGCTGTGAGCCCCGCTGGTGGCAGCTGTGCCTGATGGGAGAGCAGGACGGGGCAAGGTGGGGTAGGCATCCTCTTCATGGCTCCTCCATCCAGCTGGCTTGAAGTCCTCAGAAGCCAGAGGTTGTTTTGTCCCCCTCGGATACACTGCTGGGAAGGTCCCACTGCCACAGGTCTTACGACCCTGTTACACAAAGATGAGTGACATCTTTTCCCAGAACTCCTGAAACCGCCAGCCTGCTTCCCCATCCCTCTTCCCTACTGTATTAATTTCCCAGGGCTGCCATAATAAATTACCTCAAACCAGGTGATTTAAAACAACAGACATATATTCTCTCACAGATGTGGAGACCAAAAGTTTGAAATCAAGGTGTTGATAGAGTTGGTTCCTTCTGGAGGCTGTGAGGGAGGATGGGTTCCTTGCCTCTCACCTAGATTCTGGTGGTTCCTGCTTGTCCTTGGCATTCCTTGGCTTGTAGATGCATCACTCCAATCTCTCCCTCTGTCTTCACATTCCCTTCTCCCCCGTGTGTCTCTGTGTGTCCTCCTCTTCTGTCTAATCTCCCTCTGCCTCATTCTTTTTTTTAAATTAATTAAATTAATTAATTTATTTATTTTTGGCTGTTTTGGGTCTTCGTTGCTACACGCAGGCTTCTCATTGCAGTGGCTTCTCTTATTGCAGAGCAAGGGCTCTAGGTGCATGGGCTTCGGTAGTTGTGGTTCACGGGCTCTAGAGCGCAGGCTCAGTAGTTGTAGCGCACGGGCTTAGTTGCTCCGCGGCATGTGGGATCTTCCCAGACAGACCAGGGCTTGAACCCGTGTCCCCTGCATTGGCAGGCGGATTCTTAACCACTGCACCACCAGGGAAGCCCCCTTTGCCTCATTCTTATAAGGACACCTGTTATTGGATTTAGGGCCCTCTCAGGTAATCCAGGGTGACCTCATCTCAAGATCCTAAGTACGTGACATCCCCAAAAACCCCTTTTCCACAGAAGGTCACATTCACAGGTTCTGGGGATTAGGACATGGACATATCTTTTTTGAGGGGCCACTCTTTGACCTGTGACACCTGCCACCCCTTTTTCCTCCTGGAGCTGCCTGAGACCTCTGGGGTCAGTGCCATCACTGAAGGCTGGGCCCTGTGCCAATGCAGCTGCCACTCCTCTCCAGAGCCTTATGGTCAAGTGGGTCTTGGCCCCCCGTAGACCAGCAGTGGGAGGACCCCGTATTAAGAGCTCATAGAGCCTTTCTGCCCGTGGACGCCGCCGAGTAAGCATCGTTGACGTCTCCCCACCTCCACTGCCGTCATGTCTAAGTCAGAGTCACCCAAAGAGCCCGAACAGCTGCGGAAGCTCTTCCTCGGAGGTTTGAACTTTGAAACAACCCAGGAGAGTCTGAGGAGCCATTCTGAGCAGTGGGGAACGCTCACAGATTGTGTGGTAACGAGGAATCCAAACACCAAGCGCTCCAGAGGCTTCGGGGTTGTCACGTATGCCACTGTGGAGGAGGTGGATGTGGCCATGAATGCAGGGCCACACAAGGCGGATGGGAGAGTTGTAGAACCAAAGAGGGCCGTCTCAAGAGAAGATTCTCAAAGACCTGGTGCCCACTTAACTGTGAAAAAGATTTTTGTTGGTGGCATTAAAGGAGACACTGAAGAACATCACCTAAGAGATTATTTTGAACAGTACGGGAAAATTGAAGTGATTGAAATCATGACTGACCGAGGCAGTGGCAAAAAGAGAGGCTTTGCTTTCGTAACCTTTGATGACCATGACTCTGTAGACAAGATTGTCATTCCGAAATACCACACTGTGAATGGCCACAACTGTGAAGTAAGGAAAGCCCTATCTCAGCAAGAGATGGCTAGTGCCTCATCCAGCCAAAGAGGTCGAAGTGGTTCTGGAAACTTTGGTGGTGGTCACGGAGGTGGTTTTGGTGGGAGTGACAGCTTTGGTCGTGGAGGAGACTTCAGTGGTCGAGGTGGCTTTGGTGGCAGCCACGGTGGTGGTGGCTATGGTGGCAGTGGGGACGGCTATAATGGATTTGGTAATGATGGAAGCAATTTTGGAAGTGGTGGAAGTGGTGGCAGTTACAACCATCAATCTTCAAATTTTGGACCCATGAAAGGAGGAAACTTTGGAGGCAGAAGTTCTGGCCCCTATGGTGGTGGAGGCCCATACTTTGCCAAACCCCGAAACCAAGGTAGCAATGGTGGTTCCAGCAGCAGCAGTAGCTATGGCAGTGGCAGAAGGTTTTGATTACTGCCAGGGAGTAGTGTGCTACTACAGGCTTATCAACTCTTAAAAAACAAAATTCCAGTTCAAGCTCATGGCTAAAAGGAGCATCCTCACGAGGACCTTTATCTGAGCTACCGTGCACTTCATTTTCACTGCCATGCAGTAGTCATTAGCTGCTGTGCAGCTTGAATTAATCATTCAATTTTGTGAATGGACTTTTTAAAGATAAAATGCATTTAACTTGGAAAAAAAAAAAGAGCTCATAGAGCCCTGGGGTTAGCTGCTTTTGAACTTCGGAGCGGTAATTCCCACCTGGGACGTGCTGTCCTTGTCCTGCATGGCATAGGCAGGTGAGAGGGTGTCCTTGGCAGGGCAGGGCCCCATGGGTCAGCCAGGCTATGGTCTCCTGCCAGACCGCAGCTGGCACAGGTCCCTGACCATGTGGTGCCCCCTCCTGCCACCTCACCACCCTGCAGGGACCTGCTCTGCTCTTCTGCCCACATCGCCTCATCCTTTCCTGCCTACCTCCTCTTAGGACGCTTCTTTTCTCCATGCCCTTGCTTGTCTGGTAATTTCTCTCTCCTTCCTCAAAGGTGGCACATCTTGCTTTTATTTAATGGTATTGACTTTTCTGAGGGATCAGATCTGTTTTTTCAGTTAGACGTCAGCTCCCCCGTGGTACCTTGCCTGTGGTCTTTGGTAAATATTCAGTACCTATTGGTAAATACCATTGGCTGCTCACCTGACATAGGAAACTGTTTTGGGCTCCTGGCCTCGCCCAGGACCTGAAGTCTCCTTCAGAGACCTGAGAGCTGTTGGGACAATCGCACAGTGTTCAACCTGAAAGGGACCTTCGAGAGTATTTAATAATCCAACACGGGTTTTCCAGAAGAAGAAATGAAAACCCAGGAGGGGGTGATTTGTTCCTAAATTATCTGGTGGCTTTGAACAACTCACTCACTTCCTGTGTTTTCATTTCTTCCTCTGGAAACCAGAGTGTTGGACTGTTAGGTACTCTCAAAGCTCCCTTTTAGGTTGAACATCGGATGATTGTCCCAACAGCCCTCAGGTCTCTGAAGGATGGTGTGTGATACGGCAGGAACTTTTTCCCCATGCCTGAGGGAGGGTCGGAGATACTCACTCCTCCACCTCTGCCCGCAGCACTGCTGTCTCCTCAGGTAGTACTAGAACACCAGACTGCAGGATGGATCACACTTTTCTCTGTAAGCAGTCTTGAAGATAACCCTACTTCCCAAGGGTCAGGTGCTCTGGGATGCGGGAAGGCCATCTTGGAGCCCTTGGTTAGAGGAAAATGAAGTAAATGAACACTTGACCGGAGTCACTGCACCTCCAGGGAGGACTCAGGCAGCCAAGCCTCCGGCTCAGAACCCTGGCTGGAAGGTCTTTCTTTCTGGCAAAGCTGCCAGTCACACCCAAAGAAGGTTGGGATTTGTTAAGTGCCAATGACTAATTAGTCCTGAGGCGGGAGATCTCTACCCTCTCACGATGGTATCATGATTTATTCATGTGAGGTTGGAACACTTACAGGGACTGGACCTTTGTTTCCTGTGGCTTCCATGTCATGTGCAGCCAACTGTATTTTTCCAGAATGGATAATTTCTCAAACCTAGCTTGCTTTCCCAGTTGCCGCCAGGAAACTTATAACTCTGGTCACTCAACAGCGCCCCCCTTCCTGGGTCTGCAGTTGTTTTGGAAGGAATGCATCCTTATCTGGGCCTCAGTTCCTTTCCTAGCTATGCAGGCGCTGGGCTAGCTGCTATCTCAAGGCCTTCCAGCCCTTAGGTTCTTTACTTTTTCTTGCCCCTTTTCCCAGAGGACACTTCTGTTTTCTTAAGGGTTATGCTTCCATAGAGCTGCTGCAAGGAAATCAGAGACATCTCAGCTGCTGGGAAGCCCTATGCCTGGTTTCACGTTTCTTCCCAATTACTAAGTCTTAAAGGCACCTAGTGTCCTTTAAGCTGCCAGTTTCTGCCTTTCAAGATCACACAGACTCACTTAATGGCTAAAATCTCGGTAAGGAAGAACAAGGTCTCAGCCCTGAGGCAGAGTTAAGGCGGGCTCACTCCACTCTGTATTCCCTCAGAATGAAGGGTCTCACTCCGCAGGACCTGTCTCACTCCGCAGGACGTTTGCAGTGTCACTGTGACTGCTTCCTGCACTCTGGCCGTGGAAGTGATTTGGCTCCTCAGTGATTTGGTTGCCACCTTGTGGATCGTCTGGGGGAAGGGGTGGCAGGGGCCTCAGGCCTTATAGGGTCTAAAAATGGTTTTGCTTCCGTGCTTTCTTTCTGTCTGTTTGCCATTATGATGACACCGGAGATATAATTTATATCCTGTTTTCGCCAATTACATTGCACTGTAAACATTGCCCTCTCATTTCCTCAGGGAATATATTTATCGGCCAGGTGACATGATCAGGTTAACTTTAATAGTTGAAAAAGAAAACTAGTGGATAAAAAAAAAAATCAAATAGTGCACTGAAAAGTTTCCTCCCCCATCCTCCTGAATCTTTCTAGCCCCAGGCCTCAGAAGGGACCATTATTAAGTTTCCATATATCCTTCCAGAAACTGTCTGTGCATACACAGCCATACATATGCACATTCTGTATTTTTTTTAATGTAGATTGGATCAGACTGTACATGTAGATGGGATCAGGATGTTGTTCTGCAATTTGATTTTTTAATCCTGTGCATTTTCCCAGATCCGTGTGTGTGTGTGTGTGTGTGTGTGTGTGTGTGTGTGTATGTGTGTGTGTGAGATGTTCTTTTTAACAGCTGCATAGACCAACTATGGATGGACCATAATGAATTTAACCGGTGACATTGAGGTTGTTACCACAATGCGCATCCTTGTATATACATCTGCATACCTCATTTACTCACCTTCTATCTGCCAAGTATGGTTCTAGACACTGAGGATTCTGCAGTAAAAAAGACAAACTCCAGTGCCACACTCATACCAGTATAATTGTTAGATAAATTCTGGAAAGTGGAATTGTTGGCTGATTGATTTATCACATTTAATGAATGCATGTAAGCCATGTAGAATATTTTGTCGAATGTTTGATGAGTGTTTGAATTTTTGGCTGCCTGAAACTTTCTCCCTTACACTTGCCCCCGACCACGGTATCAGTACCCTCTCCTCAGCCTCCCAGTGGTTAAAGGGCCATTTACTGAGGCTTCAGGAAGGTCACTACAGCAGTGCTGGGTGATGACAGTAACATGTGTTTGCTGACACTTTTCTTTCTTTTTTTTCTTAACTGATGTATAGTTGATTTATAGTACTATATTAGTTTCAGGTGTATAACATAGTGATTCAATATTTTTTAGATTATACTCAATTTAAAGTTATTATAAATATTGGCTATATTCCCTGTGCTGTACAATATATTCTTGTAGCTTATTTCTTTTATACATAGTAGTTTGTACCTCTTAATCCCCTATTCCTATTTTATCCCTTCTCCCTTCCCTCTCCTCAGTGGTGACCACTAGTTTGTTCTCTATGTCTGTGAGTCTCTTTCTGTTTCGTTATATTCACTTGTTTGTTTTATTTTTTAGATTCCATATATAAGTGATAGCATACAATATTTGTCTTTCTCTGTCTGACTTATTTCACTAAGCATTAATACCCTCCAAGTCCATCCATGTTTTTGCAAATGGCAAAATTTCATTTTTTTTTGTATTTTATTTTATTTTATTGAAGTATAGTTGACTTACAATGTCATGTTAGTTTCTGGTGTGCAGCAAAATGATTCAGTTATATATATGTGTGTGTGTGTGTATATATATATTCTTTTTCAAATTCTTTTCCATTATAGTTTATTACAGGATATTGAATATAGTTCCTTGTGCTATGCAGTAGAACCTTCTTGTTTATCTATTTTATATATAGTAGTTTGTATATCTGTTAATTCCAAACTCCTAATTTATCCCTCCCCACCTTCCCCTTTGGTAACCATAAATTTGTTTTCTATGTCTGTAAGTTTGTTTCTGTTTTGTAAATAAGTTCCTTTGTATCATTTTTTTTAGATTCCACATATAAGTGATATCATATGATATTTGTATTTCTCTGTCTGACTTCAATTAATATGATAATCTCTAGGTCCATCCATGTTGCTGCAAATGGTATTATTTCATTCTTTTTTATGGCTGAGTAATATTCCATTGTATATATATACCACATCTTCTTTATCTGTTCATCTGTCAACGGACACATAGGTTGCTTCTATGTATTGGCTATTATAAATAACGCTGCTATGAACTTTGGGGTGCATGTAACTTTTCGAATTAGTGTTTCTGTTTTCATTGTATATATACCTAGGAGTAGAATTGCTGGATCTGTAGTTCTGTTTTTAGTTTTTTGAAGACCCTCCATACTGTTCTCCATAGTGGCCGCACCAGTTTACATTCCCACCAACAGTATATGAGCGTTCCCTTTTCTCCACATCCTCACCAACATTTGTTATTTATAGACCTTTTTGATGCTAGTCATTCTGACAGGTGTGAGGTGATATCTCACTGTGGCTTTGATTTGCATTTCTTTGGTGATTAGCAGTGTTGAGCATCTTTTCATGTACCTGTTGGCCAACTGAAAAATGTCTATTCAGGCCTTTTGCCCATTTTTAATAGGTGTATATATATATATATATATATAGAGAGAGAGAGAGAGAGAGAGAGAGAGTTGTATGAGCTTTTTATGTATTTTGGATGTTAACTCCTTATCAGTCAAATCATTTGCAAGTATTTTCTCCCATTCCGTAGGCTGTCTTTTTGTTTTGTTGATGGTTACCTTTGCTGTGAAAAAGGCTGGCACTTTTAGGTTCCTTGAGGTACAGCTTTGCCATGTGTCCTCACAATTGCGTGAGGAAGTCAGAGTGGCTGGTTTGCACTTTACAGAAGGAACTGGGGCACAGAGAGGTAAGACTGAGCTAAGGTTGATGAAGGGAGTCCTAGCTCCCCACAAAGCTGGCTGGTAGCAAGGCTGGGATGCGGACTCAGGAAGAGGGACTCTGCTTCCTGGGACTACTTCAAGGAGAGCTCAGAGTTCCTGCCATTTAAATGAAAGCATTTTACAAACAACCCAATCAAAAAATGGGCAGAAGACCTAAATAGACATTTCTCTAAGGAAGACATACAAATGACCAAGAGGCACATGAAAAGATGCTCAACATCACTAATTATTAGAGAAATGCAAATCAAGACTACAATGAGGTATCACCTGACACCAGTCAGAATATCCATCATCAAAAAATCTACAAACAACAAATGCTGGAGAGGGTGTGGAGAAAAGGGAACCCTCTTGCACTGTTGGCGGGAATGTAAATTGATACAGCCACTATGGAGAACAGTATGGAGATGCTTTAAAAAACTAAAGATAGAATTACCATGTGACCCAGCAATCCCACTCCTGGGCATATACCCTGAGAAAACCATAATTCAAAGAGACACATGCACCCCAATGTTCATTGCAGCACTGTTTACAATAGCCAGGACATGGAAGCAACCTAAATGTCCATTGACAGACGAATGGATAAAGAAGATGTGGTACATATATACAATGGAATATTACTCAGCCATAAAAAGGAACGAAATTGGGTCATTTCTAGAGACGTGGCTGGACCTAGAGATTGTCATACAACGTGAAGTAAGTCAGAAAGAGAAAAACAAATATCGTATATTAATGCATATATGTGGAATCTAGAAAAATGGTACAGATGAACCTGTTGGCAAGGCAGAAATAGAGACACAGATGTAGAGAACAGACGTATGGACACCAAGAGGGTAAAGCCGGGGGGTGGTGGGATGAATTGGGAGATTGGGATTGACATATATGCACTAATATGTATAAAATAGATAAATAATAAGAACCTGCTGTATTAAAAAAAATTAAATTTTAAAAAAATGCAAGCATTTTAAAGCTGGAAGATGAAGTTAGTGTTTTTCTTTTCACTTCGTTCTAAAGGGCTTGCATTTCATGAATTCACTTAGAGCTGCTCTGTGCAATACAGTAGCCAGCGGCACGTGGGACTACTTAAGTTTAAATGTAAAGTAATTAAAATTAAATAAAGTTACAATAGGTTGCTCAGTCATGGTAGCCACCTTTCAAGTGCTCAGGATTCACGTGTGGCTAGTGGCTACTGCATTGGACAGTGCTCTACTGGATATTTCCATCATCCACAGCCCTGACTTCAAGTGTCCATAAGGCTGTAATGTTATTTTTCTCCTAAACACTTGAATGTTTGTAGGTGGAATTTTTGAGATCATCTTCACTCTCTAACTTTACAGGTAGGGAAAAGGGGGTGCACAGATGGGAGGTGACTAGCTGCCCATGGTCACACAGCTGAGGGTGCAAAGCTATAATTAGAACCAGACCTCCTCCTATGTTTCTTCCACTTCAACCTGCCTCATTTATCCTGAGGACACTTTCTTTTCTTTTTTTTTTTAACTGGGGTATAGTTGTTTTACAATGTTGTGTTAGTTTCTACTGTACAGCGAAATGGAGTTCCCTGTGCTATACAGCAGGTTTTCACTAGTTATCTATTTTATACATATTAGAGACCTCCTGTAGGAGATTAGAATGATTAAAGTACAAACTGAAAATAAAGATGATTGAGAAGGCAGGCAGGCGGAGCCTTTGCCTGAAGGTGGCCTCTGTGGTTAGGAGTGATGAGAAACCACTGGTTTAAGACTGAGAGCCAAGTGGGGAACATTGTCATACTGAAAGGGTCAAGAATGCCTGTACCCCATGACTCATAGATTTTATCCTCCACTCAACCTCTGGCTCCTGAAAACTGTAGTTAGGAAGATGAGCAGAGAGTACTAAGCAGTTGATAACTGTTGTTAGTACTAGTAGTAATACTAATAACACAACAGTTGTCAACTGCTTAGTACTCTGCCAATTTTCCTAACTACACTTTTTAATTTTGGTGGTGGTGGTAGTAGTAGTAGTAGTAGTAGTAGTAGTAGTAGTAGTAGTAGTAGTAGTAGTAGTAGTAGTAGTAGTAGTAGTAGTAGTAGTAGTAGTAGTAGTAGTAGTAGTAGTAGTAGTAGTAGTAGTAGTAGTAATAAACAGGAAGACACGAGTTAAAAATTATGTCCATAGGCAGTCCTTAAAGGTGGAGGGAACTTTCTGGTATACCAAAATAATACTCTTGTGTGTTTATGCTAGTGATTCTCAAATGTTAGTGGATATTGGAGTTCCCCTAGAGGGCTTGTTAAACCATAGATGTTGGACCCCATCCCCAGCGTTTTGATTCAGGAAATCTGGGGTAGGGCCTGAGAATTTGCATTTCTAACAAGTTCCCGGATGATGCTTATGCTGCTGGTTTGGGGGGCATACTTTGAAAAGCACTGGTCTATACCTTTAGGTGCTAAAGAGAACTCAGCTTAATTTTCAGTGGCACAGATTTACATTTCTAACCCCCTTTTACAGACCCTCCTACCTATGCCCCAACTGTGCCCCACCTAGAACCAGCCTCTGTACCACTCGGAAAACAGTTTTGTCATTACTAACCATGTCTGTGTTTCAGATTTTCAGACCTAACCACCAGTAAATCTTGAGCTTCTACAATGTGCCGGTTTTACAATGGGTGTGGTGGGTCACACTGATGAAGTGTAAGATATTGCCCTGCCCTTAAGAAGATTAATCTAGTTTGTGGGTGAGAAAAGCACAAACACTGGAAAGAAAAGGGTACAAAGAGATAACTGTCTTTTTGTGTACTCAACTTTGTAAGCTGACACATTCAGAGGCGAGGATCCCTGGGGGTTGGCATGGTCAGGGAAGCTTCCAGGAGGAGTTAGAACTTGAACTTAAGCAGAGGTAGGATTTGAGTAGGCAGAAGGTATCTCAGAATAGGCAAACGGGCAAACAGGAGAAGCCCCGAGGTGGGAATGTGTGTGTTGGGTTGTCCCTGCTGGGAAGCCAGAGTACAAGGGCCCTGGGACCTGGCCAAGGCGCCCAGCCTTGACGGGAAGGGAAGACAGGTCTTGAGCAGAAGAGAATGTGATGATATAAGTGTTTCAGGAAGATGGACTTGGGGATGTGTGGGGTCGACTGGGAATGTAGGTGGAGGACTGTGGGCACGAATGCTGACCAGGAGGTTGTGCTAAGTGTATTCATCTGTAAAAGCCTAGCTCTAGAGGGGGGTGGGTATGAAGAGAGTCTAGTCAATTTCATTCACAAAATATGTACTGCAGCCCTACAGGGGGTCCAGCATTGTATTAGGTACCTGGGGGTACAAGGATGGGTGATTACAGGCTCTGCTGGAGGATCTCACAGTTTAGTGAGGAAGAGGAATATACAAAGAGAGAATTTCAGTAAAATGTGCTGAATGCTATGATGGAGGTGTGCACCAGAGGTGGAAACAGAGGAAAGCCTCATGTCCAGGACACAAAGAACATTTCTTTTTTTTTTTTGAATTTTATTTTACTTATTTTTATACAGCAGGTTCCTTTTTTAAAATTTTTCGTAATGTTTCATTTTATTTTATTCTATTTATTTATTTTTGGCTGCGTTGAGTTTTTGTTGCTGCGCACGGGCTTTCTTCTAGTTGCGGTGAGCAGGGGCTGCTCTTTGTTGCGGTGCGTGGACTTCTCACTGCGGTGGCTTCTCTTGTTGCGGAGCATGGGCTCTAGGTGTGCAGGCTTCAGTAGTTGTGGCACTTGGGCTCAGTAGTTGTGGCTCGCAGGCTTAGTTGCTCCGCGGCATGTGGGATCTTCCCGGACCAGGGCTCGAACCCATGTCACCTGCATTGGCAGGTGGATTCTTAACCACTGTGCCACCAGGGATGCCCCAGCAGGTTCTCATTAGTTATCTATTTTATACATATTAGTGTATATATGTCAATTCCAATCTCCCAATTCATCCCACCACCACCACCTCTCACTGCTTTCCCCCCTTGGTGTCCATATGTTTGAAGAACATTTCTAAGGAAAGATCAGGAGTGACAGTAAATTCTGGCCGACTTTCCTGTGCTCCTTTTGACAAAGAGGAGGTCTTACGTTTGCAGACTAAGAAGAGGTTCCTGCCCTTTCCTCGCCGTTGACTGTCATGTTCTTGGTGAGCCTGTAGCCCAGTGACGTGTGGTAGAAACTGCTGACCAACCCCCCTCCCAGTTCACCCCTGATTGGATAATTACAGTTGTTGATGAAAAAGTAATCAGTGGATCTAAGAAAGAAATGGAAATTTTTATTTGAGCCAGATTGAGGATTATAACCTGGGAAGAGCATCTCAGAAAGCTCTAAGAACTCTTGGACCCATTAGAAATCAAAATACAGTTACATAAGTTTTTTGAGGCAGAGAGCTGTACATCAATGACGTATTATTGACAGTTCACGCAATCCAGATCTAAGTGTCAGTGTGGCCCCTTATAAGATCAAGAAGGAATGTTATCTTTTAAGGAGTTGTCTTGTTGCTGGGAGAATGTTGCTCTTTATGGTTGAGCAGGTATTCCTGTTGATGGGGGAGGTTTGGTCAATGCATAATGCGGATACATACTGCACACTAGAGGGGAGAGAGGGGCCAAAGGGCAGAGAAAATTTTTATTAATTTTTTATTTATTTATTTTTGGCTGTGTTGGGTCTTCGTTTCTGTGCGAGGGCTCTCTCCAGTTGCGGCGAGCGGGGGCCACTCTTCATCGCGGTGCGCGGGCCTCTCACTATCGCGGCCTCTCTTGTTGCGGAGCACAGGCTCCAGACGCGCAGGCTCAGTAGTTGTGGCTCACGGGCCTAGTTGCTCCGTGGCATGTGGGATCTTCCCAGACCAGGGCTCGAACCCGTGTCCCCTGCATTGGCAGGCAGATTCTCAACCACTGCGCCACCAGGGAAGCCCAGAGAGAGAGAAAATTTTTTATGCTTAAAGTTTTCTTGTCTTGCCATAAAATACGAATTTTATTTCACGCAGTGTTCTGCTGCGCTGGTTGGGGGTGTCCATTCGAGTGTTTATTTTCTCTTCTCTCTCTCGTCTACTGTTAAACAACACAGGAAGTTTTGAAAGGGAGGTTTTCACTTAACTATTCATCATCCTAGCACATTTTTGCCTCTGTGTTCTCTACTATTTTTTGGCCACACAAGTGTGTTTAAACAAAATGAAAACTGTAATCAAACTGTACGTATACCATCTGCGTATGTTCCCGTATCATTATTTTATAAACATGTCCCACCTGATTCTCCTGTTTATCATCTTAATATTTGTGTCATCTTCCATCGCAACCGGAACAGCTAATTACCGCCCAGTTCCTTAGTGGAAGATTTTTAGCTTGTTTCCAGCTTTTCCTTGTCTATGGAGCTGTGCTCTCTCTTTTGAAGTCTCTCCATTGGCTACATTCCCAAAGAACCCTGCACTTGGACTCAGAATAATCTGATTTTAAGTTCCAGATCTGTGGCTAGTTAGCTGTGTGGCTTCAACTCCCTGAGGCTCAACTTTCTGCTCTGTGATAATACTGACTGTGCAGGGTGTTGAGATATGACTCAGGGCCCATAAAGGACCTACACATTTAGGCACAGTTGATATGACCCAGCAGAAGCACGTGAGTGAGTATGTTTATGGTTCTCTTTTTGCCTCTCTACGTAGAGATATAATTCACTGACCATGCAATTCATCCATTTATAGTGTACAATTCAATGGCTTTTACTCTATTCCCAGAGTTGTTCATCATCACCACCGTCAATTTAAGAACATTTCATTACCACCAAGAAGAAACCCCATGCCCACTAACAGTCATTCCCCGTTTCCCCCAACACCCCCCAACCCTAGGTAACCACTAGTTTGCGAATTTTATCTCTATGGGTTTGCCTATTCTGGTCATTTTACATAAATGGAATTATATTTATGTGGTGTTTTACAACTGGCTTCTTTCATTTAGCATAATGTTTTCAAGGCTCTGTGTTGTAACATGTATCTACTTCATTCCTTTGAGTCGCCAAATAATATTCCATTGTATGGATATAGCACCTTTTATTTATCCATGTATCAGTTGATGGACATTTAGGTTGTGTGGTTCTTTAAACATTTTAAAAATTAATTTATTTATTTATTTATTTATTTTTGGCTGCGTTGAGTCTTTGTTGCTGTGCGCAGGCTTTCTCTGGTTGCGGCGAGCGGGGGATACTCTTCGTTGCGGTGCGTGGGCTTCTCATTGCGGTGGCTTCTCTTGTTGCGGAGCATGGGCTCTAGGTGCGCAGGCTTCAGTAGTTGTGGTGCGCCGGCTCTAGAGCGCAGGCTCAGTAGTTGTGGCACACGGGCTTAGTTGCTCCATGGCATGTGGGATCTTCCCAGAGCAGGGATCGAACCCGTGTCCCCTGCATTGGCAGGTGGATTCTTAACCACTGCGCCATCAGGGAAATCCCTTACGTTGTGTGGTTCTTGATATGCAGTGCTAACTGACATCTGTCAAACACCGTTGCATGCCCCAAGTTGTTTGATGTGCCAAAATATAGGACTCTTGGTCCCTTTTTCATCGTAGCAGTCAAACCACAGAAATTAGGTAACTGCTGGGAGAACTGTCGGAGAGCTGCCCCCCTGAGTTATGAAGAAACCCCGTGCTGAGTAAGCCCACACCCTTTAGGAAGGTACCTTTGCCTTCCTTCCTGATGCTAACTTACTCCAGGGCTGGGAGATCAGAGGAGGCAGCCCCTTCAGGAGGCAGAGAAGGCTTCCTGGAGGAGGGGGCCTTCAAGGATGGAAAGCCTGGCTGGAGTAGGAGGAGATGGACATCTTGGGCAGGGGACAGGTTGCCGTGATAGGAGAGTGGAGGGAAGATTTAGGGGCACTGGAAACTGAGGGGGCCAGATTACAGGCTGAGAGGATCTTATACAGAAAGGGTTGTGTGGGGACGAGCATGGTGAAGTGAGGTTGGGCCCGCCACTGTCTTGTAACTTTCCCCCCTCGCTGTAGCTGGTGGAGGTTTTTCTGAGTGAGGTTCAAGCCTCCCTGCATATTCAGTGGCTTTCTGGAGCTGGGCTACCTGTGGGCGGGAGGGAAGAATAGTCGCCACTTCCTTCTTGGCTCCCTGCGAGATTGATGTAATCTGGACTTGGCTCTCTCCTCTCCCAGCTGCCATGTAGGCGCCAAGGCTGAGCTGTCTGAAACATGAGGTGGGGTGGAGGGGAGGGGAGAGAGAACAGGGATGCCTGTCAGGAAACCTGTCTGGCCCTGGCTCTGTCACTGCCCGGGAGAGTAGAGGACTCAGGCAGGTCCATCCCCTTGGCTGGACCTCGCCTTCCCCATCTGTAAAGTGAGGGCGATGGTGAGAAGTTCCCTTTATTTCCACAGTTCCACGAGCTTTGCCGAGTTTTATTGTGTGCTGGGGATCTCAGACAACTTTCCGTGGTTGGCTCTGTCATGCTCTGGGGAGCTTGTGGCTTCTCTTGAGGGTCCTGATACAGGTGCTGGAACTGTGCATCTTTAGTTGGGCGAGGGGGAGACAGGGGCTGACAGATATTGTAAAGTCCAGGATATAATAGGAGGAGAGATTATTTTGGTGTCTCCTGCTGCCTGACCAGTCAGCCTGGAGGGCTGTGTCCTCTGATGGCAAGGGCTGATTCTCTGGCCTATTTTTTGGTAAACAGGCAAAAGCTACGTGTGTCAGATTCAAGTGGGGACAGACCTTGGTGGCAGGTGCCACTGTGGCAGCAGAGGCGTTGGGGCTGGCCTGAGGAAGCTGGGGGACCGGTGTGCTGGGGTGGGACCACTCGGTGCAGGTTGGTCCTGAAGCCCTCGTGGGCATGATGGGGTGCCAGGAGACGGCACGAGCAGAGCAGTGCTGGGCAGGCTGGTTCTGCCCGTGCGGCTGAGATTTACGTGTGTTGGGTCTTGTTCTACTCCTGCACCCCGTGCTTGTGTTCATTTCCCTCTTTTGTGGATTAGATGGTTTCTTATTTTTTTCCCCTCCCTCCCCCACCTTGGCCACCTGTCTCCCAGTGTTATCTGTTGGCCTCAAGCATGAGATACTCTGGGCACGTTGGTTCACGCACGTTCCCGTCTTGGGAGGGCACACGGCTGTCCTCCCACCTTCTGGGTTGTTCCAGGCTTCCCTTTCTCCATCTTCTCCAGCACCTGCACGTCTTCCCTGAGCTGCACTTGTATTCCTGGGCCGGCAGCTGGGATTTAGGTCAAGGGAGGATAATGTTTCTGTTCTTGTTTCCAATATCTGTGGTGACTGTATTTACAAACCCCATGATCAAAACATATGGCCTCATACACTATAGCCTGAGAACAGAACAAAATGTTTGCAATTGCTGCTAAAATCTAGGCAGGATGATTTACTATGAGCTGGCTGGATACCTGCCTTGTTCAGAGCCTCCTGGCTTCTCTAGCACCACAGGTAGGAAGATCCCTCAGGGGTGGGTATTGGACTTAGAAGATGTGTCTGTCCCATGAAAGGCAAGATCTTGCACCCTTAAGTGCAGGCTTTGGGCCAGAGCAGGACAGCAGGTAGACCAGCCGAGCTCTCTGGGCTCAGTTTCCCAGCCTGGAGGGCGGGGCTCTGCTAGTCTCTCTCCTTACTCACCTAAGTGCTAGAGGATTAGGTAAGAGTGTTTTGAAGAGCTCATCTAAAAGGAGCTATGGGAGGAGATGGACTTAATGTTTCAAATGAGGAAGGAAAGAGAAGTCATCACTGATTTGGGCCCTGAAGCCAGGAATGTGAGGCCGAATAACAACCTGTGGCTGCTGGGAGGGTGGGAGGGAGGGTGCGGCTCTCAGAGTCAGGGATCCTTGGGTCATGTCCCTGGCTGACTCAGGAGGCGGTTCTGCACATGCTCAGTGCACTTGCGTGTGGGTCCCAGGGCCTGTGAGAAAGCCCACTGCCAAACCAGGCAGCAGATTCTAGTGGGGCCTAGCAGAGACCCCCACCCCCACCCCATGCACATGCAGCAGTAACAGCTTGGAAAGTATGTTTCCCACTAAGGAGATCAAAATCCTCAACACTCTACTGGTCTAAACAAAGCTGTCCCATCCAGGCAAAGGTATCAGCATGAGGCAAGTCATGTTTGATGATGATAATTAAAAAAAAAAAAAGAACCCCCTATTGAATTAATGAATCTAGGCATTGATCATTAGAAGCTGCTAATATCACCAAGAGAGAGGCAGCCAGAGTGCATGTACCTCCTGATGGAAGCACCACCTGCGGAGTTTTGCCAGAAACTCAAACTGGAATCTGATTAAGCCTCTCCATCCAACTACAGATTTACAGGATATACAGGGCACAACAGAACATGTTAAACAACACTATGGGGGACGCAATCAGCAAACTCCACTCTGTGGGAAACTCTAGGTCAAAAGATCTCTCTATTATTTTCAACAAATGAATTGTGAGAAAAAGAGAGAGAGGGAGAGAAGGAGAGGAACCTATAGATTAAAACAGACTTAAGAAACATTATCAATCAATTGCAATGTATGGGCCTTATTTGGATTTTGATTTGGTGAAACAAACTGTAAACAACCTTTATGACACAATAGGGGAAATATTATCACCAACTAGATGATGATATTAAAGAATTATTTTTATTTTTTTAAAGCACAATAAATACTATGGCTGTAGTTTTTAAAAAAGAGTCCTTGTCTTTTTTTTTTTTATTTAATATAATTTATTTTTTTTTAAATTTATTTTTGGCTGCATTGGGTCTTCGTTGCTGCATGTGGGCTTTCTCTAGTTGCGGAGAGCGGGGGCTACTCTTCGTTGTGGTGCGTGGGCTTCTCATTGCGGTGGCTTCTCTTGTTGCGGAGCACGGACTCTAGGCGCACGGGCTTCAGTAGTTGTGCCTTGTGGGCTCCAGAGCACAGGCTCGCTCAGTAGTTGTGGTGCACGGGCTTAGTTGCTCCGCGGCATGTGGGATCTTCCTGGACCAGGGCTCGAACCGTGTCCCCTGCCTTGGCAGGCGGATTCTTAACCACTGCGCCACCAGGGAAACCCTTTAATTTTTTTTAAAATTTATTTTTGACTGTGTTGGATCTTCGTTGCTGCACACGGGCTTTCTCTAGTTGTGGCCAGCAGGGGCTACTCTTCGTTGCGGTGCACGGGCTTCTCATTGCGGTGGCTTCTCTTGTTCCGGAGCACGGGCTCTAGGCGCATGGGCTTCAGTAGTTGTGGCATGTGGGTGCAGTAGTTGTGGGTCACGGGCTCTAGAGCGCAGGCTCGGTAGTTGTGGCTCATGGGCTTAGTTGCTCCGTGGCACGTGGGGTCTTCCCGGAGCAGGGATCGAACCCATGTCCCCTGCATTGGCAGGTGGATTTTTAACCACTGCGCCAGCCGGGAAGTCCCAGGAATGACACTTTAGAGATATGACGTGGGAAGGGGCAAAGGTCCCCTCAACTCTTACTAAATAGCTGCCTCCTATGTATATGTGTGCGACCGATGGAGCTCATACCTAGTCCCTGTGTTTGTGTGGCTTTTTGCAGTTTACAAAGTGTGTTCACTTTCATCATCAACTTTGGGCCTCACAGTAGCCTCACATAGGCAGGGATTACCCTCATTTAACAGAGAGGAAGCTGAGGCTGGGAGAGTTTATGACTTATCCAAACATGACAGCTATTTTGAGGGAGTTGGTACTGATCCCAGGTCATCTGACTCCTGAGGTCACACATCCTAACAGTAGATGAGTGACTCCAGGGGCCCAGGATGGGGGCCCTGCCTGTGCAGGCCTATCTTAAAAGTCAACAACCACCTGTGACTGAGGGAGGAAGGAGCATCCAGGGGTCAGCTGATGACCTTGCTTTGGATGGAACAAATAGTAAGTAGAAACTCAGGTTGATTTCTCTCTCATGGCCAAGTTCCCAGCAAACTCTGGTGATGTTCAACGATGGGTCAAACTTGACCCTGCTTGACTTTATAAGTAAACAAGATCCTGACTTTCTATCTCATCATCTCTCCCCAGGCCCCTGAATCAGTCTCCCACCAGTTTCACTCCACTCTTGATGAGGCGGTCAAGGTTAAGAGTAAAGCTCTGGAGCCAGTCCCCTTGGGTTCAAATTCCAGCTTTGCCCCTTTCTGGCTGTGTGATTGGAAAATTGCTTCTCCTCTCTGTGTTCCAGTAGCTTCATCTGTAAACAGGGGGCAGTAATAATACCTCCCTTATAGGGTTGGTAAGAGTACTGAGCACATTAATGCATCTTAGAATTGTGCCTAGAATATAGAAAGAAATTATTATTTTTTAAAATAGTGAAAAGTCTTAAAAAACTAAGAATAGAGTTACCATATGATCCTGCAATCTCATTCCTGGGTATATATCTGGAGAAAATTCTAATTTGAAAAGATACATGCACCCAAGTGTTCATAGCAGCACTATTTACAACAGCCAAGACATGGAAGCAACCTAAATGTCCATCGACAGATGAATGGATAAAGAAGATGTGGTAGATATATATACAGTGGAATATTACTCAGCCATCAAAAAGAATGAAATAATGCCATTTGCAGCAACATGGATGGACCTAGAGATTATCATGCTAAGTGAAGTAAGCCAGACAGAGAAAGACAAATACCATATGATATCACTTCTATGTGGAATCTAAAAAATGATACAAATGAACTTATTTACAAAACAGAAATAGACTCACAGACATAGAAAACAAACTTATGGTTACCGAAGAGGATAGCGGAAGGGGGGGGTTATAAATTAATAGTTTGGGATTAATATATATACACACTACTATATATAAAATAGGTAGGAAATTCCCTGGTGGTCCAGTGGTAAAGAATCCACCTTACAATGCAGGGGATGCGGGTTCGATCCGTGGTCAGGGAAGTAAGACCCCACATGCCGCAGGGCAACTAAGCCCGTGCGCCACAACTACTGAGCTCACGTGCCTCAACTAGAGCCCGCGTGCTGCAAACCTACAGAGCCCACGCACCCTGGAGCCTGCGTGCCACAACTAGAGAAGAGAAAACCCACACGCTACAACTAGTGAGAAGCCTGCACACCACAACGAAGAGCCCACGTGCCGCAACGAAATATCCCGCATGCCTCAACGAAGATCCTACGTGCCGCAACTAAGACCCGACGCAGCCAAAAATAAATAAAGTAAATAAATAAATAATATAATAAATTTTTTAAAACCCCAAAAAACATACTTTATAAAGAAATAAAAAATGAATAGGTAAACAACAAGGACCTACTATATAGCACAGGGAACTATACTCAATATCTTATAAAAGCCTATAATGGAAAAGAATCTGAAAAAGAGTATATATGTATATATATGTATAACTGAATCACTTTGCTGTACACTTGAAACTAACACAGCATTGTAAATTAATTATACTTTGATTAAAAAAACAGTGAAAACTCTTTGTAAGTAGACCAAGATATGACTACAAAATAATGAGTGATTTGTTGCTGTTCTTTTTAAATAACTTGGAGAATCTTCCAAGGATCCTGTCAATTCTGGAAAGAGCTCTGAAACTCCTTCCTTGGAATTGCCTTCTTTGCCAGACTGCGAACCATGTGAGACAATCAGACAGATTGTGGTCTCACTCTATGAAACTTCGGTTAACTCTAATCCTCTGTTGAATGGAATTGTGTATGTGTGTATGTGTGACCTTTTCAGTAGGCAGATTAAAAGAAAACAAGATGACATCAGGAGTCTAGTTTGTATTTTAGATGTAGAACCCCAATTTCTCATACCCACAGCTCAGTTTCCAGGCCTCTCCAGTGAGAGAGAAGAAGATGTGTTCTGATAAATCTGCCAGTTGGTCATCTATCAGTTCATTCATTCAAAAACATTTGTTGACAGTTATGTACAAATTACTGTGGTAGATGCTCTGGAAGACACAGTGATAAATAAGAGAACTTTAAGACCTTTAAAGATCTGTTAATCTTCAAAAACATATTTGATCAAAGCACATATACAGGATATTGTTCACTTTTAGGGGAGGTAAAGCTGATTCATGTTTCCAATGAGAAGGCCCAAATCAAAAAGGGATTTCTGATGAACTCTGTTATTAAACATTTAAAAAATCAGATTATCCTTTTCTCCAAACACTGTGGTTAATCCATGTCGAGCTGCAACATGTCCCCCAGATGTGGACCCTAAGTGCCACGTTGGAGGCTGTTTGTGCCACTCTCTCCGAGGCCCCTGAGCTTGGCTTCTCCTCTGTAACAGGAGGTCAGTAATACCTGTCCCCAAGGGCCTCCTGGGGATTTGGTGAGCATGAAATAAGAGAACTCACATAAAACCACTTTGTAAGTCATAATGCTACTTCAAGCGTAACTTATTATTCACGGAAGGAGTCGTTCAACATATTTTTATTCATTTGTGTCTGCTCCTTATACTGCCTTTTCCAAGGTATGAAAACAGTCCCATAGGTCCAGACTTCCAGCAAGAAGGACCAGGACCAAAGAGGATTTGGAGGGAATTTTGGGGTACCCAGGGTTCCATTAAGTAGTGGTTTGCTGTAGTATTTTCTGAAACAGCACTTCTCAAACTAATGTGTACATGAATCACCAGGGAGTCATGTTCACAGGTAGATTCTGAATCAGTAGTGCTGTGGTGGGATCTGAGCTTCTGCTTTTCTGCCAAACTCCCAGGTGAAATCAATGCTGCTGGTCCAAGGCCCACACTTGGAGGGGCAATGTTCTCGGGGGTACAAGGTCCAGAGATGAAGAGAGGAGAGGAGGTGCAGCCCTGGGCCCCAGGAGGGAGAGTTCCAGGAAGGTTGTGTTGGGAGCTGTGGTTGCAACTCAGAGCCCCCACTTCCTTCCCATCCCCACCTGGAAGAGGCTATTATTTTCCTGGGCTGTGCATTTGCTCTGAATTTTGGAGGGAGGAAACGTGCATTGTGAGTGCTTGCAGGGAGGAAGAGGAAGGAAGGAGATTGCCCCATCATGTATAGTAACTGTCCTTTCTCGGTGGCAAGCTGCATTTCCCCGTGATCTAGAGACAGCAGAATGAGCCAGTTCCCACCTCCAGCGTCTGATGGGGCAGCACAGCAGACTCCAGTGCAGACCAGAACTTTTTTTTTTTTTGCCAGTAGTGGAGGTGGCTGAAGAGTGTTGACTTAAGTGTTTCGAAGAAGGGAAGGACTGAGGAGTAAGCAGTCAGAGGGTGCTCCCACCCCCTTTTTTGCCAGCTTGCCAATGCTGGGTGCCCTCCTGCTGCCCTCTAGCACCCCAAAGACCTCCCCTGCAGGGCCCGTCTTGTTCTGCATCTAAGTACCTCAGTTCTCCTCACCCCAACATTATCTCTTCTTCTACTACATCAAAAGGCACGGGGAGCCTCCCAGGCCCACAGATGAGTCAATACCTTTCTTCCTCTAAGGGGCTTATTCATTGGAGGGGGCGGACACCACACTGGACTATGTTTAATTTAAAAAATTTCTAGATTATAAAAAGAAATAAGTGTAGTAAAAAGTTTCCAACAGGGGCTTCCCTGGTGGCGCAGTGGTTGAGAATCTGCCTGCCAATGCAGGGGACACGGGTTCGGGTCCTGGTCTGGGAAGATCCCACATGCCGCGGAGCAACTGGGCCCGTGCGCCACAACTACTGAGCCTGCGCGTCTGGAGCCTGTGCTCCGCAACAAGAGAGGCCGCGATAGTGAGAGGCCCGCGCACCGCGATGAAGAGTGGCCCCCGCTCGCCGCAACTAGAGAAAGCCCTCGCACAGAAACGAAGAACCAACACAGCCATAAATAAATTAATTAATTAAAAAAAAAAAAAAGTTTCCAACAGAACAAAAGGGAAATGTTTGCTGGAAAGTAAGTTTTGTTGTTCTCCCGGACCACCTTCCCTCTCCTGGGGGTGCTGTTACCTGGTAATGCTTTCCTTCCAGAAAGTCTGTGCAAATGTGTGGTATAGACCCTTTATACCCTTTATATCTTTGTACTTTACCCACTCTTGTGCACCTTATCTTTTTTCTTTCCTTAAAATAATAGCGCGTATAGCCCTCTGGCATCATTTTTCATGGCGGCATACTACTCCAGTGTGCACGTGTACCGTGATATATTGAACATTTAACCTTGGTGCTGTTCTATTTCCTTTGCTAACACAAATTATGCTGCAAAGAACCTACCTGAATACTCATCTTTCTGAACATGTGGAAGAACATACGTATATTCTATCATATATCCATATATAATATAGAAGTGGGGGGTCTTCCTTGGTGGTCCAGTGGTTAAGAATCCGCCTGCCAATGCGGGGGACACGGGTTCGAGCCCTGGTCAGGGAAGATCCCACATGCTGCGGAGCGACAAAGCCCGTGCACCACAACTACTGAGCCTGTGCTCTAGAGCCTGCAAGCCACGACTACTGAGCCCGCGTGCCACAACTACTGAGCCCGCGTGCCACAACTACTGAAGCCCTCGCGCCTAGAGCCCGTGCTCCGCAACAAGAGAAGCCACCGCAATGAGGAGCCCACGCACTGCAACGAAGAGTAGCCCCCGCTCTCCACAACTAGAGAAAACCCGCGCACGGCAACGAAGACCCAACGCAGCCAAAAAAAAACCAACAAATAAATAAATAAATTTATAAAAAATATATATATATAGAAGTAGAATTCCTAGAATAAAGGGTATGATTTTTGAAATCTACTGTAGTTATTACCAAATTACCCTCCTAAAACATTGTATCAATGTTTATTATCACAAATCTGATTTTTTTCCCCATATTTATAAACACTGTGTTATCATACTTTTTATTTATTTATTTATCTATTTGTTTATTTGGCTGTGCCGGGTCTTAGTTACAGCACGCAGGATCTTTGTTGCCGCACGCAGGATCTTTGTTGCCGCGTGTGGGATCTTTAGTTGCGGCATGCGGGATCTAATTCCCTGACCGGGGATTGAGCCCGGGCCTCCTGCATTGGGAGCACAGAGTCTTGGCCACTGGGCCACCAGGGAAGTCCCTCAAACTTTTTGCTATCTGTAAATCTGATAGCTAAAAATGACATTTCCTTGTTTATATTGACATTCCTTTAATTATGTGGTTGAGCATTTTTTTTCATGTATGTGTTTTTATTTTATGTGATTAATTAATTAAAATAAATAAATAAATAATGAAAAGAAAAAGAGTTTTACTGCTAGAAAAAGTTTGGAACTCCTTGCCGTAGTAGAAAGACACAGAATAGGTGTTGAGAGACCTGGGGTCTCTGGCTGCTGTGCTGTAAGCTGCTCTGTGACCCGGGCAAGCTCTGCGTGTTTCCTCAACTGTGAAAAGGGTCCTTCCTCTCCCCTGCGGTTTGACCCCACCGTTCTGTGAGAAGCAGCTGGTGGCAGCTGTGGGGCAGGACTGTCCCTCCCAGTCCCCGCTGTGCCCTAGAAAAGCTTGGGTCTGACACCCAGCCTGTGGGTCGTCCTAACTCCCAGCCCCAGCTTGGGCAGGTAATTTCTGGGCTCTAGGGGAAGGGGAACTGTGACCAAGTTACTCTGTGTCTTACTCGCCTCTGGGATCCAAGGGAAAATTCCTTACAGAACAGAGAGTGACTGGGCAGGTTTCCAGCAGAGTGGACGGGCAGCGCTCCCGAGCTGAGTTTAGTCTGTGTCAAAGTGCCTACTGTGTACTCTGTGACAGCTTGGGTGTCCTACGGGTAAAGAGAGGTTCCACAAAGCAGCTCTGCCTTCAAAGAGCACGGGAGAGAAGATATACCGAATGTTTAGTTTAGAAAAGAGGTTTCTGGGGGTGCCTTCTGCAAATACTTGCTGGTTCTTATGTGAATGAGGAACTGCATCTTGTTCGTCTTTGTGTTCCCAGTGCCTACACGCAAGACTCCTGTATTCAGCTCATACTGAGCGCTTCTAGGTGCCAAAAGCACAGTAGTGGGCAAGACAGAGCCATCCCTGCCTCTCAGGTGTTTACAGCCCTGGGGCGCTGAGGGTGGAGCGTGGGATTCAGGCGAGTAGACAGAATATCCCGGGCAGTAAGGGCTGTGACGGACACCGAGTTGTGCACACGGAGGACACCTTTTACGGTCAAGGCAACCTCAGTTGACACGGCTGGGCTTCCTCACACTTCCGCTGGGTCCGCTCCAGCAGTGGCCCACCCAGAAGAGACCCAGGGACCCAGGCAGAGAGCTCAGTGTATGTGGGGACCCTTCTCTGTGTGTATATGAGCCTTGCCATCCAGAGCCAGCCTCTGGCAGGGGACCCTGCAGTGTCCCTGCCCTGGAGGGAACGGTGGGGTGACGGGAGGGCCGAGGGACACAGTCCGTCCCCTGGCTGTCCTGGGCCCTGATGTGTTGAGACACTCTGCTCTGGAGGGAAGGCCAGGACCTGCCAGCTCTCGAGATGAGGCAGGAGTGTGCCTCTCTGGCCAGTCTGGGCCCCGGGTGGCCCCTGTTTTGTTGAGGGCGGAGGTGATTTCTGGGATACTGAAGGGCAAGAAGGGGCAGCCTGCAAGCCAGGGTGAAAACATCTGCTCTGAACCGTGATATTCACCGTCTGATTTATTCCTCCTCCATCTTTCAGAAACCATTCAATGAGCACCAAGGATATCCTGGGCTTTGTGCTGTGTTCTCACCTTTCTCTAATTAAAATTTCTCAACAGTCCTGCAAGTTAAGTGTATTATTTTCATTTTACAGGTGAGGAAACTGAAGCCCGGGGAGCTAAAACTAAAATCATGTTTATCAGTGCAGTTAATGTGCATCACAACCTGTGAGGTGGTTGTTATCCCCATGTGCTGATGAAGGAACAGAGGCACAGAAAAGTTAAGAAACTCAGCCAAGTTTCTGTCACTAGAGACTGCTAGTAACAGAACTGGGTTGGTGTTATCCTGGCGTCTTTCCCAGATCCGAGCCCCCTGCACCTTCAGAGCTCTGCTGGTTAACCTCTGCCCCTCTGTGACTCCAGCATGGGCCATGTGGGCGAGGTCAAGGCCACCCTGAGGCAGCTGGTGAGGGAGGCCTGGCAGGTGGGCTTCTAGAGGGAAGAGGCCATGTTAGAGGCCGGGCTCTATTCTAGACTTGCAGTTTGGGTAGACAGAGGAAAAACAGATCATGTTGGATGTGACACATACCTTCCCGGTGTCCTGACAGTTAGGCTTGAAAGAAACATGTCAGATCCTGTAATGACTTAGGGCAGAGTTAGAGGAACCTGGAAGGAGTGGCAGCCCCGAGGGCGCCTGGTAGCTGCTAATTGGGGCTGGTGATGACAGCGGAGATGGCACGGCTGCAACTCAACAGAGGCTCTGGCTTCTGCTGGGTAGACAGGGCTGGGTGGGGGGAGATTTTGAACAGAAATCTGCTTCTAAGAGGATTTGGACCTGTTCTCTCTACCTTGCCCCACCCTCTAGGGTTGTGGGCATAGGGAGGATGGATGTGGATCTAAAGTCAGATCCCTTTTTTTTTTTTTTTAAATTTTTATTTATTTATTTATTTTTATTTTTGGCTGTGTTGGGTCTTCATTTCTGTGCGAGGGCTTTCTCCAGTCGCGGCAAGTGGGGGCCACTCTTCATCGCGGTGCATGGGCCTCTCACTATCGCGGCCTCTCTTGTTGCGGAGCACAGGCTCCAGACGCGCAGGCTCAGTAGTTGTGGCTCACGGGCCCAGTTGCTCCGTGGCACGTGGGATCTTCCCAGACCAGGGCTCGAACCCGTGTCCCCTGCATTAGCAGGCAGATTCTCAACCACTGTGCCACCAGGGAAGCCCTAAAGTCAGATCCCTTTGAGGGTGGGGATGAGGGAATGGGCCGCCTGTGAGCATGGGGCCCGTGGGGGATGGGAGTGGCACCATTTTATTCCTATGGGAAATGCCTTCTGCTCTGCAGTCGATCAACTTGTCCATTGGGATGGACTGTAAATGGCTATGTGGGTGGTCCCGCCTTGGCCCTTTAACCATTTGGGGCCTCCACTAGCCATCTGTGAAATGGACCAGGTTCTGCCTTTGCAGGCGTGCTCTGCAGCTCCCTATCTTTCTCCATGCCACAGTGACGGCAACACAGAACAACTTACAGTTATTTCCTCCTGCCCGTGTATGGTAAGAACCTGAGGCAACGTACAGCATGAGGCACACAGAATTTGAAAGTAAAGGTGGAACATCAAAAGACACTTGACATCCAAAAGATTGTGATTTATCAATTCTGTGGTAAGGCCTGAGTGCCTGCATTTTTTTTTTTTAAAAGCCATGTGCTTTTTTTTTTAAATTAATTAATTAATTAATTAATTTATGGCTGTGTTGGGTCTTAGTTTCTGTGCGAGGGCTTTCTCCAGTTGCGGCAAGCGGGGGCCACTCTTCATCGCGGTGCGCGGGCCTCTCACTATCGTGTGAGTGCCTGCATTTTTACCAATCTCCCCAGCTGATTCTGTTACACCCTCAAATTTGAGAACCACTGGTGCGAAGGAAGGAGGAAGGAAATACACCCGAGATCTGGGCCACTATCGCTATTGTCACTGACCACCAAGACAACGAAAGGGAAATAAGATAGATTACATCATTTTCATTATCTGAAATGAACAAGGGTATCAGTTTTTCAGGGTAGACAGATATCTTCATGGTACTAATTTCTGAAAGAAAGCCATTTCCTGCTGCAGCCTGTTACAAAGGACACTAAACAACATCATGGATAATTTGGGGGCAGGGGAGATGCTCTGCATCCCTAAAGGGGGTTTGTTGTGCCAGTCACCCCAGCAGCTATGGCCCACCTTGGGGACACCAGGCCCACTCTGTAGCAGGACCTGCTCACCCTCTGATGCCATCCTTTTCTGCAATCAACCAGTAGGAGGGACATCGCCAGGAGGAAGAGTGGGCTAACTCTGAGGAAAGAGCCAGGCGTGGGGGATGAGAGGTTGCCTGTGCGGTGAGTTTGAAGGTATCGCTTGGATTGAGTGCCTAGGTGACCAACAAGGGCACAAGGCATAAGGCACTTCCCTTCAGTGTGCCCCGAAGTCACAGCTTAGTGACAGGCAGAAGGAGAGAGAGGTAAGAAAAAAACTGGTTAACACCATCGGATGCTACAGAAGACCTAAAGTTCCTTTGTGGACAATACAATTAGGGCAAATATTTGCAACATACACGGCAAAGGGTTCATGTCACAAATATGTAAAGAGCTTTTACAAACAATAAGAAAAAGGCAAACATCCTAGTGGAAAAATAAGCGAGGCATATATAAGGCAGTTCACATTACCAACAAACATGGGAAAAGATGTTCATTCTTACTTGTAATCGACTACAAGTTAATAAATTTAATTCAAGTTAAAACAATGACATATCATCTTTCAAGTAGGAAAATGGTAAAGCTGAAAAACACAGTGAGCCAGTATTTGGTGAAATGTGTGTGGGGTGAGGAGCAGGGGATTTTGATATTTAGGGCTGCTGGGAGTATTACTGGGACATTCTTTCCAGAAGATAATTTGTCAAGTTATCAAAAACCTTAAAAATGTACATAACGTTTGACTAAGGGTTCTACTCTCTGGAATTTACCTTCAGAAAAAATAATCAGGGATGTACACAAAGACATATATAAGGGTATCTGAAACAGTCTTATTAATTATATTAACAATTAGAAGTAATATAAATGTCCAAAATTAAGAGTTTGCTCTAAAAACCATGCTTTATTTGTATGGTGGCATATTATTTAAAATCAGGTAGTAAAATAATTTTTAATGACATGAGTAAATGTTCATGATCTATTATTAAGTAGAAAAAAATTTTAAAGCAGTTTCCAAAATAGTACATATGGTATCATCCCAGTTCCATTAAAAAAATGAACAGTCTTTTTTAAAAAGGACCGTAATATGTGCTGAAAAAAAGTCCAAGAGAGCAGCCACCAAAATGATAACAATGGTTATCTCAGGAAGCTTCCTCTTTGTGCTTTTTAAAAATAATGAACATGCTCCTTTTGTAATAAACAAATATCAAGAACGTGTTCTTTTCCCAGAGAGTCTGCCAGTGACGTGCTCCAGCTGCATGGAGAGCTGGCTGTGAGTGACAGGTCTGCACCTCACTTCCTGCTGCCTCAGTTTATTTTATTTTATTTTATTTTTTTGGCTGCATCAGGTCTCTTAGTTGCGGCACGTCGGATCTTTCATTGTGGTGCAGGCTCTTCGTTGTGGCGCATGGGCTTCTCTCTAGTTGTGGCGCTCGGGCACCAGAGCGCGTGGGCTCTGTAGTTTGCGGCACGTGGGCTTTCTCACTGAGGCGCACGAGCTCAGTAGTTGGGGCGTGTGGGCTTAGTTGCCCCGCGGCATGTGGGATCTTAGTTCCTGACCAGGGATTGAAACCGCATCCCCTGCATTGGAAGGCAGATTCTTTACCACTGGACCACCAGGGAAGTCCCCCTGCTGCCTCAGTTTAGCTCTTCCTTTCTACACTGACGGAATACCTGCTTTGTTCTCAGTGTTCAGCGGGCCCTGTGAGATGAGTAGGACAGTCCTTTCTCCCCAGGCTCTTACGGGCTGGTTGCTGGTTAAGGTGAATGCCTCGGTCATTTGTCATGGAGGCATCTCTGCCATTTGGTGTGTTCAGCATTTTGCTGGATGTGAAGATGGTACAGGGGCATCTTTCTGAGAGTGCCTGAGATCTTTTCTTCTTGCCCAAAGCCCTGATCCCACTCTCTCTTTGGAAATTTAGTTGGTTAAAATGGGACTGACAAATCTCAGTAGCTTGAACCTGTGGCTGGACCCTGTGCGGTGGGAAACCCAGAAATCACCCTGTGTGTCTCAGATTGATAGATGCATGTGACACACTGACCTGCATCAGGGAATCCTAAGAGGGTGAGCTGGGATGGGGGTGGGGACCTGAGAGAGACATCTTGGTCCAACTCACCATTTTTCTGATGAGTAAACTGAGGCCATGAGAGAGAAGGGGACTTGGAAATTGGTGATAGAGCCGGGACTCCAAACCCTGTGCTCTGCCCACAACGTGGTTTTCCCCATCCCCAGCCCTGAGTTTGGGAGAGGTGATCTGAGGCATTGTCAAGTAGTGGTGAGGAAGCAAACCTGGGATCAAAAACTCACAGAAATCCCGAGGAACAGAGAGCATCCACCCTAGATGGCTAAGAGTTGTGTATATCAGTGAAGATGTTGCAGCAAGAATCCCTTGAACATTAAGATCCAGGTGGACAGAAGAGAATTGACAAGAAATAATTGGTTGCAATTTTTGGACATCCGCATTCACATATGCAGATACATGTAGTCAGTCCTCTTCAGGGCCACCTTTTTGGCATGAATTTTAGGAAAGACCTTTTTTTTTTTAAAATAAATTTATTTATTTTGTTTATTTATTTTTGGCTGTGTTGGATCTTCGTTGCTGCGTGCGGGCTTTCTCTAGTTGCGATGAGCGGGGGCTACTCTTTGTTGCGGTGCGCAGGCTTCTCCCTGGGGTGGCTCCTCTTGTTACGGAGCACGGGCTCTAGGCACGCGGGCTTCAGTAGTTGTGGCACACGAACTTCAGTAGTTGTGGTACGCAGGCTCAGTAGTTGTGGCTTGCGGGCTGTAGAGCACACAGGCTCAGTAGTTGGGGCGCACAGGCTCAGTTGCTATGCGGCATGTGGGATCTTCCCGGACCAGGGCTTGAACCTGTGTCCCCTGCATTGGCAGGCAGATTCTTAACCACTGCGCCACCAGGGAAGCCCAGGAAAGACCTTTTTATCTCCAGTTAGTTCCTTCACTTGCCCAACGTGTGCCTAAACGTGCCACTGTTAAAGCCCCTCTTGGTCAAGGATGCTGCTAAAATGTGAATGTGTTACTTTGCACTGAGGGCAGGTTAACCCTTTGCATCCCATATCACTCAGTGTGAATTATGGGTAAATTATGGAAAGGATCCCAGGGGATGTGGACCATGAGGAGGTCCAGAGTTCACAGGAGAGAGGCTGGGTACAGAACTCTTGGCACTAGAGTGGTCTGGCAAGTTGGGAGGGAGGTTTTATAGAAGATAAACTGTTCACTTCACCATTTTATGAGGGAGGACTCTGTCCCCACACAGTAATAACAGAACCTCGACCAGCCTGGATTTTTCTGTCTTCCTGTTGTAGTCCCTTTCTTGCTCTGTAGCATGAGCTCATGCAAAAGGTCACATCTGTTATGGTCCAGCCTCCTGGGCTCCACCCAGGCTGTGAAGGCCAACTGGCTGGCATTTCTGGGATCAAGCAAGTTGACCTGTTCTGCTGAAGTTCTTTCATTAATCAAAGGTACATCTGATTGTCAGGAACTTGGGTGGTGAGAAGGGAGCCCTATAGGCGAACATCATTGGCTGCCGGCCACTTGTCTTCCTTTCCCTCCACCCGCACAAAGAGGAGAGGAAAGGGCAAGTTCAGCTTCTTGATGTACTTCCTCAAGAAAGTGGCCACTTGACGGGGACGAAGTGAGGTAGAGAGGTGGTGAGTTGGGGCCTGCCCAGAATAAAGCATCTGTGTATCACTCCCTGCTTCTCCAGCTCTGGCTAGCTGACTCCCCTTTGCCTGTCTGCATCCAGCTTTTTCTGCCTGTTGGGCTATACCCCGCGGGCCTGCAGGCCCTGTACTTGCCCAGCCTCCAGACCGAAGAAAGAGCCCGGAGTCAGCAACAGAGACATCAGTGGTTTAATGGTTGGGGGGATCTTACGTGTCTGAAGCAAGGTCCTGGAGCGACACTTCACCATGTGCAGCAGATGGCGGGCAGGACAGGGCAGCAAGTCTTCACTCCTGGGTGGAGAGTGAGGTTACAGTTATAGAGGGAATTGACGTCAGGTTGGCTCATCGGTTACCAGGGAAACCAAGAGAGGCGCATGCCCCTCACTGCCCCTTTCATAAGCTATCTTGGTCAAGATGTTCTGATCTAGAGATTAGAACAATCACCAGCTGGGGCCGGGGGCCGGGGGCAAGTATGTAGGCATTGATTGATTAGGCTCTATGATTAAGAGGGAAGGTCAGTTATGTGAGTAGGTGCAGTGAGGCAGGACTAGTCGAGCAGGGGATGTCCAGAGAGCAAGAGAACAGCCATCTTGAATGGCCTGATAGTACACTGTTGCCCCTGGTTCAAATCCCACCTGCTCCTTAAGGCTTCCCCTGACTCCCCTTGGCTGATACTTTCTCCCTCTGTTGAACTGCTGCAGCACTTACTGTTTCCCACGCAGTTGACTCTGAGAGCTATTTCTACACATCCATGCCATATTTCTTTTTGCATGAGTGTTTGATCTCCCCAGTTGACTGTGAGCCCTTCAAGTAGTGGGGTGCGTCTTGTTTGTAGCACTTAGGACACCGATTCATACATGAGGGATGGAGGAGTACATCAGTGAATGGATGGATTGGTGAATGGACAGTTAGGTGGATGGGTGGGTGGGTAGTTAGGGGATGAGATGACAGGTGGGTGGATGGTGAGTGGTGGGTAGTACCCTCCAAGGCTAACACTTCAAACCATAATAACCTACCTCATGTCAGTGTCTAGAATCTAGACTCTAAACAAAGGGAAATACCAGAGGACACTGAGCTGTATTTTCAGTGAAAACCTTTCTCTGAATAGCCAAGTCCAACTTAAACTGAGCCTAATTTATTTCAGGCCTTGGACTTGTGGGCTCATGTTCATTTGACAACAGCATCAAAGTGTGCTTAGACTTAAAAATAGATTCCAAAAGGTAATCATAGCCTGACTTGGCTCTGCTCAACGAGTCCTCCCTTTTTGTGCTTTAGGAATTTTTTCTGCCCCCCCCTCCCCCCAAAAAAGTGTCAGAGGAAGGAAGTTAGTCTGAGGGACAGGGAATTGAATGAGCTAAGATGTGAAAGCAGCTGCCACTGGCCAGCACAGGCAGACACCTGTGACTGCTTGGACAGGGGCCATTTGTAGGTCAGGGTTCAGCTCCCTGGAAACTTCTGGTTCCTGATGCTTATCCTACATGTATTGCTTACTGGTGACCCTGAGTTTGCCTTGGTCAGAGTAACTTCTTAAAAGACTAGATAATAATTTTGAGAATTATTTCATCAGTGTTTTCTATTTCTCCTTTTCTTTTTCTTTTTTCTTACAGTTTGAAATTGCTTTGGGATTATCAGTGAGCATGCTTCCATGCTGTAGAGTGTACTTCTCAAGTTGTGTTCCCTGGAGCCCTAGGGGTTCCATGAAACCCCTTTAGGCATCATGTGGGTGGGCTCTGAGTAGGTGACTTCTGAGTGCCTCTCCCCCAAAAAGAAGTACTCCTTTTTTTTTTGAAAATTTATTTATTTATTTATTTATTTATTTATGGTTGTGTTGGGTCTTCGTTTCTGTGCGAGGGCTTTCTCTAGTTGTGGCAAGTGGGGGCCACTCTTCATCGCGGTGCGCGGGCCTCTCATTATCGCGGCCTCTCTTGTTGCGGAGCACAGGCTCCAGACGCGCAGGCTCAGTAATTGTGGCTCACGGGCCCAGTTGCTCCGCGGCATGTGGGATCTTCCCAGACCAGGGCTCGAACCCGTGTCCTCTGCATTGGCAGGCAGATTCTCAACCACTGCGCCACCAGGGAAGCCCCCTTTTTTAAAAAAAATAAATTTATTTATTTATTTTTTATATCTATTTTTGGCTGCCTTGGGTCTTTGTTGCTGTGTGCTGGCTTTACTCTAGTTGCGGTAAGCAGGAGCTATTCTTCATTGCGGTGCGTGGGCTTCTCATTGAGGTGGCTTCTCTTGTTGCGGAGCACGGGCTCTAGTCACGTGGGCTTCAGTAGTTGTGGCACACGGGCTCAGTAGTTGTGGCTCATGGGCTCTAGAGCGCAGGCTCAGTAGTTGTGGCGCATGGCCTTAGTTGCTCCACGGCATGTGGGATCTTCCCGGACCAGGGCTCAAACTCATGTCTCCTGCATTGGCAGGTGGATTCTTAACCACTGCGCCACCAGGGAAGTCCCAGAAGTACTGCTTTTTATCTGTTTTGCATGTTGGGCTTCTGTGCAAGATTTATTGGAGAGAGGGTTCCATACCTCAAATAAGTTTTAAAATCATCATCAGGAGACTAGAAAGGTATGGGCAACACGGTCAGAGAGGAGAAGTGGGTTCGTTAGACAGTGGGTTTGGCTCACTAGCTGGGAGAAAAGGCCATGTGAATGGCTCTGGGCGCTCTTGTGTTTGCAGGTCTTGTGCTGATGTTTCTGTCTGCTCCAGTCTCCACGTGCCACCTGCTGATCCCACATGCCTCTCACTCCTCGCTTGCCCACCTAGCTCCTGACGTACTGCCCACCTGGCTTTTGGTAAATTTTTGCTCCTTACCCTCAACTCTCTGGCCTGGAATCTTGACTTGCTACTTCCCACTTCTGGTACCCTTGTATTTCTTCACCCTTTTTTGGCTTCCTGGATGTCTGGTCCCTTGTTTGCCCTGACCTTGGGTGACTGCATCCCGAAGTGTTTTCTGTCTTCCTGGATCCTGGCACCACCTGGGGACCCTGCCTTTCAGCGGCCCCAGTTCTCTCCAGCACTATCTGTTTTTAAGCTGGGATCTGTGGATGGGGTTCACAGGGGCTGAATCAGGTTCAAGGCTGGGACTGGAAAATGGAGACCAGGATCCAGATATGGCGATCCAGTGGATGGAAAGAAAGAATAATTCACATTCACAGAGAATTACAGTTTACTTAGTGCTTTTACATACTTGTCTCATTTCTTTCTCATTATAACCTGGTAAGATTGAGATATTCTTATGTCTGTGTTACACACAAGGAAACTGAGGCTCAGAGTCACAGTTACAGAGCTGGAGATAGAAGCTGGGTCTTTTGACTCTAAATCTTGGACTTGGGTATAGGAGACCAGAAGCAAGTTGGTTACTAAGGCAATGGGAGAAAGATCTTGTTCATGGGAATCAGGAGTGGCTGGCTAGATATGAGATGTGTTGGAAGGGGGAGGGGGTTAAGAGGCAGGGTCAGTCAAGCCTGACCAGGCAGAGGAGTGGGGAGGGGGCCAGCGACACCATCCTCAGACAGGCTATTGCCCTGGGATTGGGGTGTGGGTCCTCTGGGATCAGGCTGATGTGGTTCCTGCGGACTGTAGATTTGAGCTCCTCTTGCCCACACATTTGACACATGTTGGCCGAATGTCCCATTCCCCCGCCTGCTGGGCTGCACCTGGGGTGGCCATGACTGGAAGCTTCTAAGCATCGTCCCCGCCCAGTGGTCCTGCAAACTTGCAGGCTAATTCCAGAGGAATCGTGGCTCATTGTTCTGGAGTGTGGGAAGAGGAACTGCAGTGATTGCTTGGGGGAAGCGGGAGGAGGAACCTGGTCCCCACATCCCTCTGACTTGGAGCACTTCCCATTTGTTACCTTTTACCTCCCGTGGCATCTCCTCCCTGGGGGGATCTGCGTTCTGTACAGCTCTGCCTCATCTCAGCCTTGACCAACTGGGGACTTTGGGGCAAGTTACTAAGTTCATGGACACTTCAGAGTTGACTGAGAATGAGAATGAGTTAGACCCACTCTATCCGTAACCCTTACAAAACACCTTTGGCAGTCAGCCCCTGGGAGTTGCCAGAACAAGTCTAGTTGGCCATAGCCAACCTGGTGGGAGTGGGTGGGCAGTGGGAGTGGTCTTGCCTCAATGCCGGCCATGAGGGGTGCACTGTCTTTGGAGAATTCAAAACCAATGATAAAATTGAATAAAAATCAGTCTACTTTTTATTATCATCATGCACTGGCAATTCTCAATACTGTCAGTGATAAAATGCTCCTCGGTTCTGGGGTGGGCCCCCTCCTCACTGTTTGGTACATCACTGCCAGCTAGTTACCTTGAGAGTCTCACTGAAGCTAGAGTCAGTTGACCTGACTCTATGTTCAAACCCTGCTATCAGGGCCTGCTACCTGGCCCAACTACCAAGTCGCTTAACCTCCCTAAGCCTCCATTTTCTGATCTGTAAAATGGAGCTAAGAATGGTACCTGCAAATATTAAAAGAGAGAATAAAAATACAGTTAGCTTGCAGAGAGAAAAGCTGGATGTAAATGCTGGGATGTCCACATTGCTATACAAAATCTATCTCAGGGTGTGAGATTTGGATCACGCCCAGATTATTCTTCTTTGGCGGTGAAGAATTCGGTGGTAATTGAGCCAGGCTCTTCCATGAAGCTTAGGAGCTGGTGTTGGAGACAGCAACACTATTTTTGAGTTCTGAGAAGCTGGTCTAGGTTTACTCCTCATCTGATTCCTGGGCAGACAACAGGAGACCCTCATGGGGTGCCACCCTGGGCCCTGCCGAGTTCTGTCTGTGACTGTGACGCTGATCTTCACGCAGCCTGCTTTGTTCTTCCGGGGCACTGAGTGAGTGAGGGGCTGGGCCCTCTGCCTGGGAAGAGGGGTGTGTTCCTGACATACTTGCAGGAGAGCAGCTGGCAGGAGCAGGGAAGGTAGTTTCTGTGTCTTGCGGATTCACCGTCCTTCTCGGAAACCCTCCTACGTGACTTTTGCAAGCCAGCCTCGGGCTCAGCATTCCACCCACCCCCGCCTCCTGCTTTTCTACTGTGCTGGATAGTTAAGTCCTTTGTCAGGCGTTATCTCATGATTTCCCCAACAGCCCTGTGAGGTGGACAGGCGGGGTTTTCTCATCCACATTTGACAAGGGAGGACCCTGAGGCCCAGGGAGTTGAACAGGCTGCCCAGGGTTATGACCAGTTAGTGGACGGGCCCTGACCAGAACCCAAGTCTCCAGACATCAGCCCAGAGATGGAATTTGGAGAGTGAAGGGAAAGCTTCATTTATGTTCGGAGTTGTCATGGGCTCTTAGGAGCTTTCTGACAGGAAGCTTTCTGAGGTGAGACCTCCGGTGGCAGCTGGAGGGAAACAACTGAGAAGGCATCTCCTTGTCCAAGCCCACGAAGCTTTGGTGGCAGGTCACGGGGACCAGGAATTGGACCTCCGGACTACCCTCCCTTTGCTGCATTCAGGTTAGGAACTGACTCTTGCTAGGGAGGCGGGAAGAGGAATATGCGTGCTCTGCCTATGTACATCAGTGTTTCAGCATTCCCATAATTTTTGAATTAGTGTTGGTAATCACTTCCCTTATGGTCGGATGGCTCCTCTCTGCTCCCTCCCGGGATATACCCTGGGTGGCTCCGTCCTAACCTAGAGGGGCTCTCGCTGTCCACCCCTTGCCCCGTAGCCTAGCTGAGCGACTTCTGCATCCCAGGGCCTGAATTTCTGGCTTCAGAGCATTCCTGATGGGCAGACAAGGGCTCATCACCATCACCGCTTCCACCTGCCCTTGGGTCTTCTGGGGGGCGTGCCGAAGCCACCTCAGGTCTGGCTTTCGTGCATCTGCTGTGGGTACACTGACCAGGGGGTGCCCAACTGCAAACTTCCATTCCTGTTATTTCCCAGAGCCCGGGGTGGTCTTCTGCCTTGATTTGCAAATCAAGCAAAAACTGTCCTGGTGGAAGAGATGATACTCCCCCCGCTTACTTTTCTCCCCTCCCATCCTTTTCTCCCCTCCCATCCTCCTTCTAATGGTCAGATCAAAGAACTAAGGGAGAGGGTAATATATCAATACTGAAGAGGGCAAGGAATAATATGAGTAACAGTGGTGTACTTTTTTCATCTAGAAAATGGAGATAATCAGAAGACTGTTGTAAGTTGGTGTTTCTCAGCTTGGACTGCACATCACGGTCACCCGGAAAGCTTTTAAATATCTTGATTCCCAGGCTGCAACCCAGACCCTGGAGATCAGAATCTCTGGAGGTAGGACCCAGGCAGCAATAATTTTAAAATTCCCCGGGACTTCCCTGGTGGCCCAGTGGTTAAGACTCTGCGCTTCCACTTCCGGGGGCACGGGTTCGATCTCTGGTTGGGGAACTGAGATCCCGCATGCCGTGCAGTGTGGCCAAAAAAAAAAATTCCCCTGGTGATTCCAGCATGCAGTCAGGGTTGAGAACCACTGCTCTAAGGATGAAAAGAGTTGGTTAATTGCTTAGAACAAAGATATCCCCATATCTGGTTGTGCACTGGAATCGTCAGGGGATGGGGTGGGGATGTGTTAAAATCGCACTGATGCCCTGGCCACACATTGCAGACCATGTAGATCAGTGACTTCTGCCTTCATATGAGCAACTAACTAATAAGACGTAATAGTCACTGTTTACTGGAGCTGCCTGTGGGTCGGCATGACATATTTCCAGTCTTCACAATTCCCTGGTAGGGAATCACAGTTCCCATTTTACAGATGAGGAAACTGCTGCTCAGAGCAGATAGCCAGTCAGCGTAAGTTTCCTGAGGCCAGGCCTGTCTGATCCGGAAGGCTGCTCTCCCTGCCCAAGGCCTCCCTGCCCCAGGGCTGGCCTCGTGGAGCATATTCTGCACACTTCCCAGTACCAGCTCAAGGAGAGGGGAAAACCAGCAAGTGGCCTTGGCTCTCCTTGAGGCTCCCCAGGGCAGGTTGAGTAGAGGACCGCTGTCCCATGAAGGGAGGGAAGATGAGTGACGTTACTTGGTGTTTGGCTCTGTGTTAGTCATGCACTCTCAGAATACTTCCTTTTGGCTGGAGGAAGACGCCAGCTCGTGTTAGGCCTGACCCCCCAGTCACCTCTCATTGCCTCAGCTGCTCTCACAGAGAGAACACTCAACCAGGAAGAGCAAACACTCATTTGCTTTTTGAGAGTTTGAGGAACTTTTCAGGCATGTGATACAGAAAAATGCCTCCGTTTCCCTCACAGGAAAAGGGAAAGCTTTCTCAAGGTAACCTGAAATATTTAGCTCTGCCTTATAAAATCCCTGTGCCTCCACCTCTGTGCTCTGTAAACTTAAACAAATCGCTTAAAATCCTTAAGCTTTGGTTTTCCCATCCCTCAGGGCTGCCAACGCCAGGCCCCTTGAGGTGTCAGAGAGAGAAGAAAGGAGTGTGGCCATCCTGAACCAGAGACTTACAGCTGCCTGGGACTGGAGGCTTTGTCCAGTGTTTGGTGGCACCCACTAAGCAACCTGATGTCGCAAGGCCCAAAGCAGCTCCCAGTGACCAGAGATCTCACTGAATGTGTTCCCTCTGACTTTGGGAGGCTTGGCTTCACTCCACCTGTGTCAACCCCTAGTGTGTAGACAGCCCAGAGCCAATATTTGGGGCATAAATAGCTGAGTTAACTCTAATAGTTTTGAGTTAGCAGACAGTGTGATAGACATTTGGCTCCACAAAGGCTTCCCAGCCCAGCCCAGCAGCCAGGGCCCTCTCCCTCCCCAGAGCTCCATCTGTGTCTGATGTCTGTGCCTTTGGTCCCTGCCCCTTACTGTGCAGCTCAGAGCCTGGCACAGAGTAGATGCTCAGGTAGCACTGGGTGATTGGGGGATGAGGGGATGGAGAGATACATGAACATGTGTTTGGCAACATCTCTAAGGTGGTTGCCATAGAATGCTATTTAAGTCTTGGCCTATCTATTCCTTACTTGCTCTACTTGACTTTTTTTTTTTTTAATCACTTGGGTTTATTTTGAAGGCTGTCTCACTAAGGATTATTCTAGTAATGGAGTGGTTCAGAGGTGATGCTGTTTTCTGAGGTTGAGGCACATATCCAGAGCACTTGTGTGTAACTTTTACCCCAGAGCCACTAACAGAGTACCTCCAAAGTGTAGAGTCTCATGGCCCCTTGTTTAGCCATTAAGCTGAACCTTAAAGTTTTCTGAGTTCTGTCTCAAGCAGTGGGTATTGTGGTTGGCAGGAAAACATGGGGCACTGGTGGAAGGGGAGTGCGAAGGCCCACTGGAAGGTGGCCACTGGGCAGTCACCAGGGACTTCGAGTGGCCCCCACCGATTGCCTGGACTGAGATGGTGAAACAGGAGGCCGCTGCCCTTCCGTGTGTGTGTGTGTGTGTGTGTGTGTGTGTGTGTGTGTGTGTGTGTGTGTTGGGGGGGCTGCCCCTGGAGCACTCAGGGAGGCTGGCCTAGGGCCACCTGCCACTCTGGCGAGGACAGCATTTCATGATTGCTGTCTAGGTCCCTGGAGTGAAGGATTTTCAGGCCCAGCCCTGAAGGGCACTAAGCATCATCTTGACTCCTTTAACTATCTTAGTGGCTTTGTGAACAGTGGGCTGGGCACTCGGCCCTGGGGCCTGGCTTTGCCATTAACCCTGTGATGACCACAGGTGAGTCACTTGATGTCTCCTGTGCCTCAGTTTCCTAACATTTTACGATTCTGTGGTCCTATCAGTCTTCTCACCGTGACGAACACCCACTGTGCTTACTAACAACGTTAGGCTGCCTCCGCCCCACCCTCACCTCCACCAGGATCCCCCCGAACCCGGCTGGCATAGCCTCTGGCCTCGTCTTTAAGTGCATCGTCCTCATATTAGCTCTGTCCCCTGATTGTCTGACTACCTGGCTCATGTCAGGTAATTGAGATTTTTATTTGTTGGGAGGGGTTGGAAACAAAGGTACAAACATGAGACTATAGAGGTGCTTTGTCCCCTCACAATTCCAAATAGATGAATTTGTACTTGCTTCCAGATAAGGGAGGCCCAAACAGATGATTGTTACTGTTAGTATTTTGACCATGCTGACCATTTTTGCTTTTTATTTTATTTATTATTTATTTATTTATGCCACACCTCACAGCATGTGGGATCTTAGTTCCCCGGCCAAACCTGTGCCCCCTGCAGTGGGAGCATGGAGTCTTAACCACTGGACCGCCAGGGAAGTCCTGCTTTTCCTTAAAAATCTTTTCATTAAGTAGTATAAACCTCTGGACATTGTGATTTCATCTGGTAGATACAAGACAGGGGTTCTAGCTGAGGCTTTGGAACGATGAGGCTGTGTCATCCAGATCAAACCAATAGCCTTTCAGGGCCTCAGTGTTCCCATCTGTACACTGGGAGTGACGATACCAACATTCCTTCCTAGTAAAAGGTAGAGGGTTCATATGAGCAGAAGGGAAGCCCAGTACTTACTCTGTCTCAGTCACTGGTTGATGGCCAGGTGGGGATGCTGGCTGGTGGCATGATTTGTCCTGCCCTGGAAGAATGACTCTGAGTTACTGTGGCCTAGGGGTGACAACCAGGTCACTTCCCCAGTAACCACAGTGATGCCCTCCTTGTGTGGGTCTGTGTCCCCACAGTGGCCAGTTCGCCATCGTGAAGAAGTGCCGAGAGAAGAGCACGGGGCTGGAGTACGCAGCCAAGTTCATCAAGAAGCGGCAGAGACAAGCCAGCCGGCGGGGTGTGTGCCGGGAGGAGATCGAGCGGGAGGTGAGCATCCTGCGGCAGGTGCTGCATCCCAACGTCATCACGCTGCACGACGTCTTCGAGAACCACACCGACGTGGTGCTCATCCTCGAGCTGTGAGTGGGTGCCTGGGACTGGGGGTCGGGGCAGCAGGGCGGGGGTGGGGGGTGGGGCGGAGCTCCAGCCGCAGGCCCCAGAGGGAGCAACAACCTGACAGAAGCCCGACCTGGAGGAGATGAAGTCAGTGGGAAGTGGTTTCCCTCATTTACCCCATCCACCTCCTGAACCCGGGCTTGCTGTGCAGCAGGGACTGAGGGCGAGGGTCTAGGTCTGACTTTCACTGGACCCTGGGGATCAGAGGGAAGAAGTGGGGAGCGCTGGAGTCCCTTCCTGGCTGGTGAGCACGTGGGAGGATGAGGGGGGCAGAGGGTGGAAGGGGGAGCAGGGGGCTGTCAGGGAGAGTCTGTTCGAGGAGGGAAGAACAAATATCCTCCAGGCTCTGCAAAGCCCTTCTCAGCCCTTTCCTGGGACAACCCCCCTGCCTTTGTGCTGTGTTTGATGCCTTTATTATTATCATAGTAACTATTACTTAGAGAGCTCTGCTGTAAGCCAAGCGTTTGCTAGGTCCTTCGTGTTTTCTTGTTCAGTCTTCACAGAAGCTGTGTTGAGGGTAGTGTCCCACTTCCGCCAAGAGGACTTTGTATTCACTTTGCTGAGAATGTCTGTTACCTCATTTAATCCTCTTAACAGTCCTATCCCATGGAGACTCTTATTACCTCCATGTTACAGACAAGAACACTGAGAGGCCGGGTCATTTACAAGATCCTACAACCAGGAAGTGGCGGGGCCAGGACTGGGTCCATGCTGCTTGTGCAGATAGCTATGAGCTTGAGGTGGGATGGCCTTGGACTGGCCCTGCAGGGGAATCCTTCACAGTCTGGTGGAATTTGGATGGGTGACACCACGACTCCAGGGGTTGGTTGGCCAACTGGTGTCCCTCCTGGAGATGCCCCCCATGGATTGGGGAGGTGGAGGTGGGCCTCCGGCGGTTAGTAGAGTTTGAGTTGGGCTGTGGCACAAGTTGAAATGGCTGTGTCTAGTCAAGCAGCAAGACCGGGTGTCAAGAATGTTCTGAGCCTCAGAGGCGTGAGGCATCTGCCAGTTAGCAGAGGAGTGGCAGCATTTGTCTCAGCAATCCCTGACTTTGTGACCTGGGGCAAGTCACCTCACCCCTCTGAGCTTCAGCTCTCATCTACAAAGCAGGCAGCCATCCTTAACCTGCCTGTGGGTTGGGTGGACCACCTGACATTTGAGACCATTCTAATTTGAGAACTATGCTCTGGTGTTGTCAGCCTATAGATTTATGTAGCAGATGGTCATTTGCATACTTTTGCATTGGATTCTTAAATTATCCATCTCAGTGTTTAAGTGCATAGAATTACCCATGCTCTCCCCTCGTCTAACTCCCAATGTCCTCTGTGTTTCTCCCAGGAACCTCTTAGCCAGTAGGACCAGTCAGTGTATACACCTGCCTCACTCAGACAAGCCTGGTGGGTTTCCACAGATGTAGCCAGCCATGTGGATGGCCCGAGGTGTGGCAAGCCCCAAGGCTAAGGGTTAGCACTGGTTCCCAGCAGAGAGTGACAAGCCCACCTTTGCTGGGAAAGCCAGGTCAGTTCTTTAAAAGTCTGTTGTCAAAACTTTACAGCAACTGAAAAGAAATTACATTCATATGCCTACCACCCAAACACAGCTATTTGTTTCCCTGTGGTTCCTCTCAGTCTTTATCTATTTGCATACAATCATTGTACTTGTACAATTTCCTGCTCTACTTTTCCCCCAGTTAACATAATGCCATGAATAGCTCTTTCTCTTTTAACTGACTATATCATGTTTCATTAAATTACATACCCGTATCTCCCTGTTGTTGGACATTTGGTGTTTTAATTTCCAGCTTTTAACCATTACATATATTACTGCCATAAAACAACTTTCTTCCTGTGTTTTCCCCCTTTTCTTTTGGATTAATTTTTTTAGACAGATCCTCAGGAATGGGGCAATCGGGCTGACATTTTTAGGGCTCTTGGCATCCTCACTTTCATAGGACAGGTTAACCAGTACCACCTGGAACATGGGAGCGTTTCTTTCTGCCTGCAGCCTTGCCAGCCCTGGGTCATTTGTTTTAAAGCAGTGTTCATTATTGTCTTTTACAGTTATGATACTTTTCTGTCATTTTAATTGGCATTTCTGTCATTGCTGGGGAAGTTGTCTGTTACTCCCTGTTTGTAGAACCCCAGGAGTTGGGGTCTGGGATGCTCTTGAGATGTCCCTGTTTCTCCCCGCAGGCTTCATGGCTAACCAAGAGTTACATGCCCTCTTCTTGTGAGCTGTCACCGCCCGTGACATCAGTTGTCACACTGGTGCTCCTGTGAGCTGCTGTGTTTGTGAAGTTCTGTCTGTTTGTAGTTTCTCTGTCTCCTCCTTTACTTTTAAGCTGCCTCATTGTCTCAGGGTGCCTGGCTATGGAGCTAGGGATTGCTAAGACAGTGCCTCAGTCTTGTGTGACCAGGGTCTGAGAGGAGGACCTTCCAGGAGAGAAGGGCTTTTCATGGGCTTTTATGTTTGGACTTGGTGACCTCTGTTGGGCTGCTTAGGAGCCTTTGGCCTCCTGGTCCTCACTGTGCCCTGCTAGGCTAGTGGGTTTGCCTGGTACTTAAACACGGGTGTCAGAGCCCACCTGCTCAGTTGATATTTGCAGGGTTTGTGGATGGATCTACCTCTCAGCACTGTTGTCTAGTGCAGGCCTTCCTCCTGCTTCAGCTGAAGTAGCCAGTGCTCAGAGGACATTCCCAACCCTGATTTAAGTCCCCTTCAGCTGTTATTACCCTGTCCATGATCGCCTATGCAGCAGCTGCCTCTCGTCAGGACTGGTGATGGCAGGGTTGGGAAGGATTGAGTTGTCCATGCAGTAAGTTGACTTCTGTAGGGGGTAAAGAATATTTTCAAACTCTCAGTGGATTAACTCATGCCACATGTGGAGCTGGCTCTGAAAAATGTACGTCTGCCCTGGGAGGGTTGGGCAGCCCTCCCATCCCAGGCCCCTGACCTCTCTGGGGCCTCCCTGACTCCAAGCTGTGGAAAGCAATACAGCGGCGGGAGCATACCAGAGCAGGGCCTGACAGAGCGCTCCAAGGTGGCGGCAATGCTTCCCAGGCCTTGAATTGAGTCCAGCTTTCTGGGCCCCAACAGCTCTGGCAGCATCCTTCCCAAATCACTGCCTACACAGGTCATTTGAGCACTCAACTCCCAAAAATGGTTGGTTGCTTTTGAAAGAGTTCTGAAAAGCGTTTCTAGCAGCCAGATCAAACTGCAGGGAGGAAGGAGGCAAGGGTCAGATTAGCAGGAAGGCGACTGGTCCTGGGGACACTGGAGGAGAGCAGAGGCTGGCTGTTAGGTTTTGCTTTTCCTCTTTAAGTCAAATTGTTTAGGGGTGTGAGAGGAGAGAAGCTTGGGTGGAGTGGGGATGACTCCATGGCAGAGATCTTGGGGCTGAGAAGCCCTTGGGAGAAACTAGGTTTGGGGGTAGAAACAAAACCCAGGCTCCTTGATGGCCTTGAGAACAGGTGCCTGAGGATTGATGTGAGGGTCCCTGGCCTGAGTGTCCAGGGCTGGGACAGATACCCGACAGGCTCATCAGCCTCCCACGTTTCCAAGTCTCTGGGGACGATTCTAAGGGTCACCATGGCTGTCCCCCTCTTCGTCCAAAGGAGATCATGTCTCACCCCGTCTCCTGCCCAGATCACACCTTCAAACAGAACAGCTGATTACTGTCCCCCAAAGTCCTCACCCTGCCTGGGCCTTTACATCAGTAATTTTGGGTGACAGAACACATCCACATTATCATGAAGTTCTTTTACATTTACTCAGCGTTCTGTTTAAGGTAGGAAGGGCAGGATATGCCCAAGGTCACAGCCTTGCACGACCCAGCAAGGCTGGAAGTATAAAAACAAGGACTGGGCTAGGTCCTTGTGTTCCTGAGGGACACTGTGGATTTGAAAATTTGCAGAAGGCTCCCGACAGGTCTCTTGCAAATGCCAAGACTTCACTTCTGTATGATACAGAATATTCTGTGCCATGCTGATATTTTAAATGTCTTACTTCTTTCCTTTGTTTTTTTTTATTTGCCCACCTTCTCTTGAATGTCTTGCACAAGGTGCTGTGGAAGCAAAGGTAATCTAGCTGGGGAGAGAGCCAGCCAGACAGTGACAGCCCAGTGTGTGAGGGCACGGATGCAGCTGGACAGGGATGGCAGATGACAGCCTAGGGCTTGGAGTAGCTTTGGGTTTTCTTTTTTGCATCAGCAACTCGAGCTTTATAGTATGGGTAGAGTGTGGTGAGAGGAACACGTGGTGCACCGGGATTGAGAAGATCTGGATCTAAATCCTGGTTCTGCCACTTACTAGCTGTGTCACCTTGGGCAAGTCACTGCTCTCTTGGGGCCCCAGTTTCCTTGTTTGGGAAACCAGGACGGAAGTTCCATCTACCCCTCAGGGCGGATGTGAGTCTCAAGTGAGAGAATGCTTGGGGAAGCACATCACACAGGTGGCGAATCTAAATAAACTCAAAACCAAGCCCTCTTCCAACACTACCACCCCCAACAATGATATGGTGCATGGTATTGGACTGGGGTCTGGGACTTGGACATGGTCTTGACCATGCACTCTCTTGCTAGGAGACCTTGCATGGCCACTTCCCCTCCTCTGGGCTTGATCTCCTCATCTGTTAGGGAAGAACTTCCAAGTGATGATGGTTTCTGTGCAGGGGTCACTGAGGGAGAGCGAGGAGTTTGCTTCCCTAGACGTTTACTGTTAGCCTCTTATTATGGAGGATTTCAAACATATACAGAAGTAGAGAGAAGGATGTAAGAACCCTCATAGGCACATCCCCCAGCTTCACATTATCACCATTTTGCCAGTCTTGTTTTACATTAAATCCTACTTCCCCCACTCCATCTGTTTGTTTGCTGCAGTACTTTAAAGCAAACCTCAGACATCATGTCATTTTACATACAAACACTTTAGTATGCATCTCTCATTGACTGCAGTTTTTAAAATGCAGCCACCATGGATTTATCACACCTGACAGAATTATCCAGCCAGCCAGGCCCCAGACCACCAAGGCTGTCTACACTCCAGTCCATAGTGATATTCCTGATGGACCCAAAGATACCTTTTTACGGTTGTTTTATTTGAATTAGCATCCAAATGAGGGAAGTCCACATGCTGTGTCTGGTTCTTTTGTCTCCCATGTCTCTTATTCTATGGCAGTTCTCCCTCCCTCCCTTTTAAATTTATTTATTTATTTATTTATTTATTTATTTATTTATTTTTGGCTGAGTTGTTGTGTCTTTGTTGCTGTGCGCGGGCTTTCTCTAGTTGTGGCGAGCAGGGGCTACCCTTCGTTGCAGTGCACAGGCTTCTTATTGCGGTGGCTTCTCTTGTTGCAGAGCATGGGCTCTAGGCTTGCGGGTTTCAGTAGTTGTGGCTCGCGGGCTCTAGAGTGCAGGCTCAGTAGTTGTGGCACACGGGCTTAGTTGCTCCGTGGCGTGTAGGATCTTCCCGGATCAGGGATCGAACCCATGTCCCCTGCATTGGCAGGCGGATTCTTAACCACTGTGCCACCAGGGAAGCCCTCCCTCCCTTTTTTGATGCCATTGATTTGTTGAGAGGATTAGGTCATTTGTCCTGTTGATTGTCTCATAGTCTGGTTTCTGTTGATTGTCTCACAGTCTGGTTATCCCTTCCTCATGGTGTTGTTTAATTTGTTCCTCTATGTCCTGTATTTCCTGAAACCTATAGTTAGACCTAAACAAGATACCCTTCCTACTGGTGATGTTCAGTAGAAATATAGTGCAAACCACATATGTAATGGAAATGCCAGATTTTCCAGCAGCCATATTGAATAAGAAGTAAAAAGAACTAGGTAAATTAGTTTTAATAATATTTTTTATTTGACTCAATATATACAAAATATTATCATTTGAACATGTGATCACTGTAAAACTCATTAATGAGATAGTTTACATTCTTTTTCTCATCCTATGTCTTCAAAACCCAGTGTGTATCTTACACTTACAGCACATTTCAGTTCATTTGCAATGCAATGGTTAGAGTGCAATCCTGCCAAAAAAATAAAGTTGTATTTAAAGGAGAATATTTTACACCACTTCAGTTTTTGAATTAAAATGAATTAAAATTTAAAAGTCAGTTCCTCAGTTGCACTAGCCGTATTTCAAATCCTCACTAGCCATATGTGACTAGTGGCTGCTATATTGGACAGCATATAGAGAGAATATTTCCATCACTGCAGAGTTCTGTCAATAGCACTGAACAAGAGGCTTAAGCAGATTTAGGTTCAGTTTTTTAAGTTGCAATACTTTGTAGGTGTTGCTGTGTACTTCCTATTGTATGACATTGTGTTCAGTTGTTCTGTTTTTCATGATGCTAAGATTGATGAGTGGGTCCATGTATGCTTCTGGACACTTTTAAAGAAAGGAAAAAAGATTTTGAGGCTCTTTATTTAGGATGGATTAGGTGGCAGGGAGTGAATGAGTCCCAAAACTGGGACAGAAGCCATTCTGGCCATATGAAAATCATCGGAGGACACTCTGTGATATAGTGGTTGAGAGTCATTCTGCCTGGGTTTGAATCCTGATTCTACCACTTACAGGCTGTTTGACCTTGGGCAAGTGACTTAACCTCTCTGAGCCTCTGTCTCTTCAACTGTGAAATAGGAAACTAATAGTATTGTACTTTAGCTCATAGGGTATTGTGATGATTAAATGAGATAATGTACAAAAAGTATACATTATGCACAGAGTAAGTATTCAGTGAATATTAATTACCATTACTATGTTGCTGTTATTATAAAAATACAGGTTCTGAGGCCTTGCTGCTAGAGAATCTAATTTGGTAGGGTCTGTGGTAGGACCCGGAAATCTGCATTTTAAACAAGTTTTCCAGGTGGTCCTGAGTTCCTGGACTCTCTGGCCCAGATCCTTTCCTGAGATCTTTTCCTGGGGTGACCCTTGGCTATGTTGCAGCTCCAGAGAAGCACGTGTCGGCTGGATACTCCAGCATCTGTCAGAGGCCAGACAAGCCCAGTAGGACTGCCAGATTTAGCAAACAAAAATCTCCCATTTTATCTGGCAACCATAAATCCCCAATTCAGATAAAACTGGAAACTAGTCTTTTTGCTCCATGGGTCTCTCTATTCCTGCCACATCAACCATAGGGTGCAGGAGCGTAGAATGTGAGGACAAAAGCAGTATTTTAGAGTTTTTACAGATGAACATAATTAATGGGTCTTGATGTTTAAGTTAGGGACATGTCTTTGAGAGGTCATCTGTTATAAGATGAAAGAAAGGGGCTTTGGGAACCATCTTGATCAGTCTGCTCATTTTGCAGGTGAGGAAACTGAGGCCTGCCTGGAGGGGACAGGGGAGTGAGCTGTCCAAAGCCAGTAGCAGGGCCGGACTGGAACCTAAGTCTCCAGCTTCTGGCCCAGCATATGTTCCTCTTTGTCATCCCACAGCACTTGTTTCTGTCCTCTGTCACTTGAGTCATGTGTTGGGGAGGGGTAGCACCTAGGGTAACAAGGGACCTGGGCCTAGAGTGTGAGCAGAGACCCTTCTGGTGACACCCTAAGGGTGGTTTCTGCCCTTGTCATCCAAAGGGAGGAACACAGCAAGTAGAAATAGAAGGAAAGTCAGTCCCTGTGCTGGCTGGATAGAGCCCCAGAGATGAGTGAGGGGATTCTGCTAAGCACGGTGCCTGGGGACAGGGTCAGGGGTTGCACGCATGGGCTTGGGCTCAGGACACACAGGGCTGACTGGGCCTGGGCCCTCCTTACCGGTGTCTTGCAGAGTGTCCGGAGGAGAACTCTTCGACTTCCTGGCCCAGAAGGAGTCCCTGAGTGAGGAGGAGGCCACCAGCTTCATTAAGCAGATCCTGGAAGGGGTGAACTACCTTCATGCCAAGAAAATTGCTCACTTTGATCTCAAGGTCAGTGGGGTGGGGGGGAAAGGGAAAAGAATCAGGTTAGGAAGAATGGGCCCAGTCTCTCCCAATGTCATTGCCAGGAGGGGTCAGCGCCCACTAGGCCTTCCTCCCTCATCTTACAGTTGAAAACTCTGAGCTCCTGGGAAGGAAATGATGCCACGGGAGTGTCCCCCTCCTGAGTTTCATTTCTCAGGTAAGGTTTTCTTCACATAGGGGCTGATGGCAAGAAGCTTCTGAATCAGACCACTGACACCTTATCTCTTTCAGGGAATACATAGGGTGTAGTTTTTAAATAAGTAAGCCAATGACAGGAAACTTGAAACCAAACCCATTGCACAAGACTGAACTTTTCAGTAACCAAGAGCTAACTCCTGAGCGGGCAGAGCTAGACGCATTCAGATGAATACTGCTGAGGTTGCCTGGCTCTCTGGACCCGGCACAGCGTCCAGCATCCTTTGACCAGAGGTTATAAATCTTAGAGCCCAGTGACCACTGGCTGCAATCCCCCACCCCGCCCCTTACTGTGGCCATAAAACTGATTCCAGGGGCCATTGATCGTTTGTGGTAACTGGTATTCAGGGTCGAGAAAGTTCACTGTGACCACACAGGACTGCACACAGGAAGAGTGTGGACAGAGTAGAAGGATCAGTTCCCATAGTAGCTGAGCTCAGCTGCGTAGGCTGATGAGCCTTTACAGTCACCTGAAGCATCAAGATCCCCCAACCTGTAATCAGAGGGACCCGTTTATTGAGGAGGAGACCCACTGATTTTTTTTTTTTTCTTTCTTTTTTTGGCTGCATTGGGTCTTTGTTGCTGCTTGCGGGCTTTCTCTAGTCGCAGTGAGAGGGGGCTACTCTTCGTTGTGGTGCGCGGGCTTCTCATTGCGGTGGCTTTTCTTGTTGCGGAGCACGGGCTGTAGGTGCGCAGGCTTCAGTAGTTGTGGCTCGCGGGCTCTAGAGCGCAGGCTCAGTAGTTGTGACGCACGGGTTTAGTAGCTCCGCGGCATGTGGGATCTTCCCAGAACAGGGATCAAACCCGTGTCCCCTGTATTGGCAGGCGGATTCCTAACCACTGCGCCACCAGGGGAGTCCGACCCACTGATTTTTCTATCCAGAAATTCCTGTTGTGTTTCAAGCATTGTGCTGGGTGCCTGCGTGTTGCTACAGGTACAAAATCAACTGAGGCCTTGTTTGAGCTTAGTTCCTCTTTTCCAGGAACTTGTGCAGGAATCATAAAAGAGAGATCAACAACTCTAAGTGCTGTGATAGAGGGAAGTACTGGGGGGCTGGGAGTCTAAATGAGAAGCCATCTAAGCCAGACTGGGGTATCCGAGAGGGGGCTTCCTGGAAGAGGTGGTATTTGGATTGAGTTTTGAAGGACTGCCAGGAGTTATCAGAGGGGAAGAGCCTTCTAAGGAAGTGAGGCCAGCAGGTACATGGTCCTGAAATAGCACAGTGCGTTCAGGATAGTACAGGCAAAGGGTGAATGTGCTGAATGGAGAAGCCGGGAGGAGAGCAGGAGGCAGACACAGGCCATGGGAGCTAAGCCAAGGCCGTTGAACTTTACACTGAGAGATATGGGCCAGATGAGCAGGGAGATGAGGCGAGCAGATGTGTCTTTCAGAAAGAGCCCTCCGACTGGGAGCACGGATAGAATGGGGACGGTAATCTGGGTGGGATGTGCAAGTGCCAAACTAATTTGAGGAGGGGATGGAGTCAAGACCTTTTATAGAGGTTGCTCTGAGGACTGATTAGGTGCCTAATTAGATGGGGGAGATGAGGGGGAGGGCAGAATCCAGGACGACACCCAAGCTCTGGCTGGCAGGGCTGGCCCAGAGAGGGTATGGTGTCTTGTGGTCTCAGAGGCTGCATCAGGGTGTGGGCTTATGTCCCATAGAGGGATCCCACCCCAGCTCTTACTGTGCCCCCTGGGGCGACCTGCTGTGAGTCTCCCCTCCTTAGGCCAGATTGTCACAGTATTTTGAATTCCTCCAATAGAAGACATCTTGCAGAGTCTCGCTCAGGTGTCACGGGGTGAAAGTCAGGGTCACTGAGGAGTGTGTGGCCTGGGCAGGGCTTTGGACCTCAGGGTATTAATACACCAAGCAGGAAACGGGCTACCTGGATCGCACGTGTGTCTCCTTCCTGATAATGCTATGGGTAGTTGACTTATTTTCTATGCCTTTGCTGGCTCCAGGAGGCTGGCCTCAGAATGGCCTCCTTTGTCTTTTCTCTCATGGGGCTGGTAGAGGCAGGCGCGTGGAGTCCACAGGCCCCGATGACTAGAGCACGTTCATGCTGTACGGTTGGCTTCTCTGGCAGCTTGCTGAGGTGGGGGAGTTATAGCCCGGTCAGGGTTTCACCCTCACTCTACCGTGTACCAGGAAACAACTGAACCTCCGTTTTTCAGCTTTAACACAAATGATAATGCTTACCTGTTAGAGTTGTAAAAATGAGAGAGAAGCAGCATTAAGTTCTGGATACCAGATAGGTCCTCTGTAATAGTAGCTGGTATTGTTATTTCCCTTCCCAGAACAGAGGAAAAGAAAACACACCTCCTGTTACAGTGTTTTGGGCCCTGATAGACTAGGAAAACGAAGCCTGCTAGTGCAATTCTAAATTGCCCAGCAGAGAGCTGAGATTGGTTGCTAGGTGGGGCTGCTGGTGGGCGATCTTGTCTGGCTCCTGGGCTCAATCTGGACGTTTTGCACAACCTGGAGACAGTCTGGGTTTCCCCTGGATGCAGGTAGGTTGAGGATACTGCTGACCCCTGCCCTGCCTTGTATCCTTAGAGGGGCATGGGCAAGAAGCCTGCTGACTCCCCTACCCGTGGGTCCCTTGGCCCAGGCCCAGCTGGGCAACTTCAGAAGTGATGAGTAGCTGGAACTCAGTGGGATTACCTCATGATTGACTAGACGCTTCCTGGAGCCAGAATGTGGGTATGTGTTCCCCTTGGCTGGAACTTCCTGCCAGCTGGAGGGATCATGCAGAAGGTCCAGCTGGTAGCTTAAGGGAACTTCTTGGTTCCATGTTGTTTCCCACCATATAAAATTCATTTTATATGAATACATTTCTCTTCCTGCCAGCTGGAGGGATCATGCAGAAGGTCCAGCTGGTAGCTTAGAGGGGACTTCTTGGTTCCATGTTGTTTCCCACCATATAAAATTCATTTTATATGAATACATTTCTCTTCCTGATTTTCCTTCTCCACGAGGGACCTCTGCTTTCCCCTCCTCTTGTATTCTGTTACTCCTTGCCAAGTGAGTCAGGCTCGCTCGGCTGCCCCATGAGCACAGTCACCATTGTTATCTCCACGCCCCTGCTCATGACCTGTTCTCCACGCTCACCTTCCAGCTGGAAGGAGCAGGTGTTGGAGGAGGATCAGCTCTCTGGCCTGCCTTTGGACTAGGAATGACCTCTCCTCCTGTGTCAGCCATTGTGCTGGAATGGTAAGGCTCTATCCCTGCTTATGACACACTCCCAACCTTGTGGCAGAGAGCAGATGAATGGAAAAATTAATGTACAATAAACAGCCTTGGTTAAAACAGATCACAGCATGCTGTTGCCCAGAAATCTGTGACAGATCCTTGTCACCCATAGGACAAAAGAACCCCTTCTCAGCATGACATTCAGGTCTTTCTTAAACTGCCTGAGCCCTGATTCTGGCCTCATCTACCTTTCCCCACTCCAAAACACTAGCCCCAGGCACCAGGATGACAGATACATGTCCTGGCCCCTCTTCTCTGTTCATGCTGTTCAAATCCAGGAAGCTGCTAGTCTTCCTTTTCTCTGCCTATGGACTTCCTGCTCATCCTCCAGGCCCAGGAGAAATGCTATTTCCTCGGGTAAGCAAGCCTTTCCCATGCCTGCCAAAGCATAACTGAGAACCAACCTGCTTCCCTGATTATCTTGCCCCCTGTATAGACTTCCACTGACAGCATTTATCACCGGGCATCACTTTCTGCTCTTGTCTCTAGCGCAGTGCCTGACACATGAGTTACTCATTGTTGAATGAATGAGTGAATGAAGGAATGAATGGTTTAGTAAGACAAATGCATGTGTGGATATCATCTGGAAAATGCAAAAGAGGTGGCAGGCAGATTTCAATTCAGTGATGTGGCATTTATTGAGGGACTATTGTACACCAAGGGGTAGAGTGACAAGCATCAGTAAGGTATGGTACCTGCCTTCCAAGGGTCCACCATCTATGGGGAGATGGCTGCAGTGAGACTGGTGCCGAGGCCAGCTAAAATAAAATCTACCCATGACTCTCATTAAGAAACACTCACTTCCAAGGGGTAACCTCTCTGCCTCAGCAGAATGAATACCATCCTAGTGTGTGGTGTAAATTCACCACAGACAGGCCCGCTGGTGTGGGTAGGTAGAGGGGGTGCAGGTAGATGATGTTGCCCTGTGTTTACAAAAATGGACGTGACACTGCTACTGACTGCCCCTCATCCTGGGTATCATTCAGTGTGCCATCTGGAGGATGGATACCAGGAAATGGGGCTCAGCACCACCCAGGGACCTCACCCTAGTACGTGATCCCACACAAAGGCCTTGTAGAAGGTGTTTTTTTGTGGTTTTCTGTTGTTTTGGATTTGGGAATTTCCCCTCTGAGTATGGGTGTGTCTCCCCTACCTTCCCCAAATCCAACTTGAGAATTCAGAAATGGAAGGTGACCCTCAGGTCTGACTGGTATTTTAAGCAAAAAGAACACACCATGAGAATTGAATGAAATTGTATGCAAGCCAGGAACCCGGAACTCTGAAGGGACTTTTTGGTTTATGTAAACAGTGTTAAGAAGAGTGAATTCCTGAGCAAGATACTCCAAAACTCCAAATTCCTCTGTGTCCTGATCATCCTTTGAGTTGTTTGTACGTTCATGATGCGATGGGGTCTGCTCATCAAGCTTTCATAAGAATGATACTAATAATACTTTAAATGTACATTGTACTTTCTAGAATACAGCATGCTTATACATCTCTTCTCTCATTTGATCCTCACAGCCACCCACTGAGGTACAAGGTATTGTCACTTTTTTACACATAAAGCAATTGAGATTCAGAGAGGTTAAGTTACTTGTCCAAGACCACACAGGTACTAAATGATAGGGCTGGTACTTGAACTTAGCCAGTGAGGAGACACTAAGCACAGCTGAGTATCACCAGCTTTTATTTCACCAGATTCTAACAGTATGGATTTCTTACTTGCTTGCATCATGCCTTTTACGCATAGTTAATCCGAAGGTTTATACTGTGCCATAAATTTATCCTTTGCACAGTTAATTTCTCATCTGGTTACCTTAGTTTTTCTTTCTAATAGGTTATTCCTCATACTTAAAAAATTAATTTGTATTCTATTAATTGCTATAAAATGTGCATGCATTTGAAAGTAGATCTTACAAGAATGAGATGATTTCCATACTAAAACCTTGGAGCATGTAATAGAGGTGAGACTTGGTAGTTTTGACTGTCAAGATAGGTTCGGGTGAGATTGTAAAAGTTTAGGGCAGAAGTTTGTATAGGCAGTCACAGCCATAGAAGACTTTTACCCCTCAACATTTTTTATTATGAAAACATTTCAAAATGTCTGAAAAAATTAGAAGAACAATACAATGAACACCATTATGCCCTCCTCCTGCATTCAACATTTGGCCACATTTTCTTTACCTCTTTCTGTCTTTAAAAAAGAAAAAAAAAATTTACATTTATATAAAAAGCATTTTATATATATATATACACACACACACATACATGTGCATATGTGTGATTTTTAAAATTAAAAATAGTATCTAATAAAAATTTAAAAATAAGTATTCAAGTGTATGTATTTATTAAAATTATGGTATAATTGGAAAGAAAATTGTAGCTATCATGACACTTCACTCTAAACACTTCAATAAGCATCTCTCAAGATTAAGTTCAGTCTCCTACCAACCCACAGTACCATTATCACACTTAAGAAAATTAACAGTAATTTGTGGAAGACCTTTAACTGGTAGAGAAACATTATTCTATTTCTTATTTAGAAAGAAAATTCTCCTGGCAGTGGAGAGAGAATGGATGGGAGAGAGTAGGCCAGTTGGAGGTAATGATAAGACTGTGGGAAAGAAATGAACCGAAGGTACCCCTTAAACTTTTCTTAAAAAATGAAGTCAATGGTCTTTTATGCTATTATAAAAAGTAACAAAATACAGAAACATACAAAGAAGTTATGTACAGACTCTCTACTGCAAAATAATCATTATTAACATTTGTTATATTTTCTCCAGCTTTTTATAAACAGGGTGTGTGTGTGTGTGCGCGTGCGTGCGTGTGTGTGTGTTAAGGTGTTATAACTATACTACTTCTACAGTTTTCTTTCCTGCTTTTTTCACTCTACATTCTAACCCAAGCAGGCCACACGGGCTCTGTAGTGATTTACTTTGCTGTTGAGGCTTTTATACAAGTCTTTCTGATTTCCTTACCCTCTTGGCATGTTCTGAGGGTGGACCCTGTTTCCTGTTCCTCATACCCAAAGCTTAGCTTGTGCCCCAGCCTCAGTATGTGCCCCGTGGGCTCTTCATCTCAGCCCCATGCATCAGCATGGGGGCCCAGAGCCCTAGGGATGCATCCTGGCTGCTTCATCAACTACTGCAGGGCCACCCTAGGGTGACCCGAGGAGAAGTGAAATGAGGACACAGAGCTCCTAAATGGTTGAGGGAAGGAACAAAATGTGGCAAAAATTAAACTATGGAGAGCCATAACTGAAAGAGTTGAAATATAACAGTAAATGTGTAAATGGGGAGCATTAAACCAACAAGCTGCTTTTTATGAGATACAGCGGGAGGCCACATGGGAAGTGGAAAGAGGAGAAGATTGTGGGTCAAGCCTGCATTTAAGTCTCACCTCTGCTAGGTAAGGTTGGGGAGGTCATGGCTCTGACCTTTCCTGGCCTTGAAAGTGGAGATAATATTGCCCCTCACTTCCTCACCCAGGAATGGAGTGAGGGGCCAGGGAGAGATCAGTGTTTCTGAAAGGTCCCTGTAAACTCTAAGACTCCTTACAAGTGCTGGCTGTGAATTTTAACTAGCCTCCCTATGAGGCCATATTTCTCCCTATTCCTCTCTGTCCTCCAAAGGGATTCAGAAAGGGAGGTGGGCATGGAAGCACCCAAAGGGGTAATGAATAAGGTGGTGCTTTCCTACCAGCAGGCTGGGCAGATTCCCAACGTGGCAGGACGCTGTGTGAGGTTGATATGGCTTGGAGTAAATATCATGATCCCTATTTTACAGATGAGGAAACAAAGACAAAAAAGCAGTGCCCTCCTCCTCTTTTGTCCTTATTACCTTTGCCATCACCATTAGGTGCTCAGAGTCTCTTTGCTACTTCCAGCTGCCCACGGTCCTCCACTCTGGACCCCTGCCCAGGCCTGGCCTCCACTGAAGTATCATGTGTTCAAATAGTACCTTTTAGGTTCCATTCACATCTCTGCCATTAGCCCTCCCCATGCAGCTGATCTCAGTAGGAGTGAAAGAACCTGATTCTGGAAGTGGTAAAGGGTGGTGGAAAGGTATCTTGGCATGAAAAAACCTGGGTGAAAACCTAGCTGCACCACTTCTTAGTCATGTGGCCTTGAATAAGTTACTTAACTTCTCTGATCCTCAGTTTCCTCATCTGGGAAGCACAGACAGTAACTTAGTCTACTCAGATTCTGTGCAGTGGTGTTCTGGTAGTAGCTGGATCTCCAATAAACAAATATATGTACACACACACTAAATTATTATAAAGTCTACTGATATTAAGGTTTATAACATAATTTACAAGTAATAAAATATATAATACTTTTATTTTGTAAATTTCACAAAATAAATTGATTCTCGTAGAACACTTTCCTTGTTTTTTGCTGACCTCTTGTATCAATAGCCAACCTATGGATGCAATAGACAAATGAGTGTAGTTCCAACAGGATTGTTTGTTGATATTTTTGTTTATGTTAACAAGTAAGGTGAAAATGAAGCAATGAAGACGTGTGTTGGAACTTTACTTGTTTGCCAATGACATGAGTGACTTCTTTGCTGAACTGGATAATGGTTTCTGAATATTGAAAGATATTTCTTCAATTTTCTCTGCTAGCACAAAATAATGGCTGTAGACACGACACCCTTATAAGTTTAATCTCTGTTAAGTGATTTTCTGTAGAACTTCCTAAGTCTAGGATCAAGAAATCAAGTCCTGATTTGTAGTGTCTGCCGATTTCTGTGGTGTAAATACACCCACTGTGGCCAGTTTCAAGGCACCAACTTGATGACACTGACTAGAGCTAGGAAGAGGGGTGCAGTAACATACCATGATGAAGTATTTCCCCCATGCAGAGATAAAAGGCATTAAGTAACCTCAAGAACATAGAAGATAATAAAATATAATAGAAATAAAGAAATAAAATGTAATAGAAATAAAAATTTATACTTCCTAATAAAAATTAGGAAGTAATAAGTTTTTAAAAAATTATTTATTTATTTGGTTGCGTGGGGTCTTAGTTGCGGCAGGCGGGCTCCTTAGTTGTGGCGTACATGTGGGATCTAGTTCCCTGACCAGGGGTCGAACCCCAGGCCCCCTGCATTGGGAGCGTGGAGTCTTATCCACTGTGCCACCAAGGAAGTCCTGGAAGTAGTAAGTTTTAAGTATTTTAAATATAATTTAATTGAATATGAGTTTCTATAATTTAATTTTTAATATTAAAATAATATTCTTACATAGCTCAGTTTAACAACTGGCTTACAACATTCCTGCAAGTTTAACAGCAGGCTCTCATGAGCCGGTAGACATCAACGTTAGCCCTCCCCCGGCTCTCTGAGACTCTGTTGGTGAAAGCATTTCAGGACAGTGCTACCTGCAGGCCGGCTGTGGTGGTGGCAGCAGTGGTGTAACAATAATAATGGCAGCCAACATTTATTGAGGGCTGTAGTAAATGTGCAGACTCTTCTCTGAGTGCTCTGCATGTGTTTACTCCTTTTATCCACATGACGACCCTATGAGGGAGGTTCCATGGTCATGGCCATTTTATAGAAAGGGGAGGTTGCTCAAAGGCTCCTAGGTTTTCTTGTGCCTCCTCAGACCCTTTGCCATGTTAACATTCCCGTTTTGTAGATGAGGGGCCGAGGATCAGAGAGGTGAATGACTTGCCGAGGTCACACAGCTAGCCTGGGGCAGAAGTAGGGTTCAACCCAAGTCTGGGGACTTCCCTGGTGGCGCAGTGGTTAAGAATCCACCTGCCAATGCAGGGAACACAGGTTCGAGCCCTGGTCCAGGAAGATCCCACATGCTGCGGAGCAACTAATCCCGTGTGCCACAACTACTGAGCCCACGTGCCACAACTACTGAGCCCACACGCCACAACTACTGAATCCCGCGCGCCTAGAGCCCGTGCTCCACAACGAGAGAAGCCACCGCAATGAGAAGCCTGAGCACCACAACGAAGAGTAGCCCCCGCTCACTGCAACTAGAGAAAGCCCGCGCGCAGCAAGGAAGACCCAACTCAGCCAAAAGTTAATAAATAAACAAATAAACAAATAAGTTAATTTATTTATTAAAAAAACTCAAGTCTGTCCAATGAGAGGGCCCTCTTTAGTGCTGGTTCCCCAAACACTGGGCACTGTATGATTTTGACTTTCTTGCAGAGCTTGCTTTAGAATACCAATTCTGGAGCCTCACTCCTGGTGGGTTGATTTAATTGCTTTGGTATTTTTAACACAGTCCCCAGGGGATTCCAATGGGTAACTAGCTCAGATGGGCCCCAAAGCGCAGCTTGGGGCTCAGAATGCCTGAATTCAGGCCCAGGTTCCTCACTGGTTAAATGGAGGCTCCGGCCATCCACAGCTTGGCGGCTGTGAAGAATAAGGTGATGTGTGGGGAGAGCGCAAGGCAAATGCTGGTTGTCGTGTGGCACAGACCAGGGAGCCAGCATTGCTGATTGGCCCAAGGCTGAAATCCAGTGGTCCTAGAATGGCCTTGTAAGTGAATTTTTATTTCCCTCCCTCTACCCAATAAGAGCACAGAGACAGTAGGTAGTGGTTTTCTCTGACTTTACCAGGCAGGGCTTCTAGAACCATGCAGCAGCCTCCCATAGAGGAGCAGGCCGCGAGTGAATGTCCAGAAGCTGTGGTTTAACAAATTCAGTGCAACTGGGTTGGGGTCCTTCCCTAAGATGTGCGTTTTCTAGGAAAAACATGGAGCTGGAGGGACTTCCCTGGTGGTCCAGTGGTTAAGAATCCACCTTCCAATGCAGGTTACAAGGGTTCGATCCCTGGTCGGGGAACTAAGATCCCACATGCTGCGGGGCAACTAAGCCTGCGCGCCTCAACTAGAGAGCCTGCATGCCGCAAACTACAGAGCCCACGTGCTGTGGAGCTGGTGCGCCACAACTACAGAGCGCTGAAACTAGAGAGAAACCCACGCCGCAACGAAGAGCCCAAGCATTCTGGAGCTTGTGCACCGCAACGAAGATCCCATGTGCCACAACTAAGACCTGATGCAGCCAAAAAAAAAAGAAAAAAAAAAGAGGAACGCATCAGTTAAAAAAAGAAAGAAAAACATGGAGCTGGACCAGCAAGCTGGTGAGTTACCAGAGCCGAGATGGAAATGCCAGCTTTGCCAGCCGGCAGGGGTGATCTAAGTGGGCACCCTTACATCAGCTAGAGGAAGCGAGGCAACATGGGAGAGGGGAGAGCACACAGGCATCTTGGGCAAGCATTTAGGCATCTTGGGCAAGCGTTTAACCTCTCTGAGCCTCGACTTCTTCATCTGTAAAATGGGGTGATGACACTACCTGCCTCAGTGAGAATCAAGTAAGAGGTGTGTAAACGCTTCGTAAACTGAGTGCTGTAGGTTTTGCTATGCGTGAAACTTCAGATTGGGTGCCTTTGGCATCACAGGAAGAGCAGGCCCTGCCCTCAGCAAGTGTGCCGTCTAGTGGGGGAGGCAAGACTAACACATAAAGGTCTTGGCAGTGCTTGGTGCTGCAGGTCAAGATTGCTGCACGAGTGTGGAGCTGGGAGAAGGAAGGAGGGCTGGGCTGGGTATTCAGATGATGCTTCCTGGAGAAGATAGCATTTTGACTGGGCCTGGAAAGATGGGTAAGAGTTCAATAGGCAGATGATAAAGACCTCTGGAAAGGAGCGGCAAGATCAGGAAAATAAGCACGGAGATGATGACAACGGCTACAGGCCCCTTTATATGCCTTGTTTGATCCTCTTAGTAACGCTCTTGAGGTAGGATTTATTGTTACTCCTAATTTACAAGTGAGAAGCCTGTGGCTGAGAGAGGTTAAGTAACTTGCCTGGTGTCAGACTGCGGGTAAATGGCAAAACTGGGATTCGAACCCAGGTTCTAAGGCTCTTAGTCATTATCTATGTTGACTCCCTAAAAGCAGGTTGTGCAAGAGACGCACATATGACTGCGCCGATTCTTTCATTCCTTTACCTGGTAAGCCGTTCCTGAGCACCTACTACATTGCAGCCCCTCTTGGGTGCGAGGGATGGAAAAGAGGCAAAGCCCCTGTCCTCCTCTGTGGGGCCTCAGCTTAGTGGGGAGAGCACATGTAAGGGAGTAGTTGTAGTGCAGTTGATTCTCTGCCAGAGGTATGTCCGTGTACCTTGCAGGCCCTTGGGTAGAAGCAAATAGCTGTGTGTGTTGGCGGGGAGGGGGTCACAGAAGATGTTCCAGTGGGGAAGTGTTGGAGCTGGGTGGTGAGAGGGGAGGAAGCTTATCAGGAAGGCATTCCAGCAGAGTGAACTGAAGGTTGGGGTGCAGGTGATGAAGGTCCGCTGGCATGTAGCAGAGGGTGTGCTGTCCAGAGGTGGGAGGGCCTTGAATGTCAATGAAGGTGGATGTTGGGCCCGGGCCACACTGGAGCCTGGTGGGGAAGGGCTGCCTGTGGTCTCATCTACAGTGTGCTGGGGGGTGGCGGGGGGGGAATTTGCTGCAGCACCATGGAAACCTGCCTACAGAGGCCTGGCAGCATGCGGCCCTGCTTTCTCAGGTTGCCCAGCACTTGCTGAATAACCTGGGACTGTGCTTGACATTTCCAGGGAAGGTTCTTAGACAGCTTCCTTGTCCCCATAGCACAGACCTGGCTGGGCTCCAGCTCTGCTGAGCTGAGCAGCCTCACCTGGTGATGGGCAGGCCATGCAGGCACCTGGAGAGGGCACTGGGCTGAGGGTCAGCAGACTTGGGCTCTGCTCTTTGCTTGGTATCCTTGGCAGTTTCTTGACTTCTCTGGGCAGCTCTGCAGCATGAAGGGACTAAACGGTCTCTGAGGTCCCTTGCAGCCCCAACATTGTGAGTCTGGGGGTGAAACAGGGTGGGGGGAGGGAAGCAGAAGATGAGTGGGGGAGGAGGCAGGTCTGCGAAGGGCATGTTCTTCAGATTCAGCAGGGATTCAGTAAAGTTCCCAGGAATGACTGTTGTCACTGCTGCATCCCTGAAAGGAGAGAGCAAACATAGCCACCCTGCTCTGAAATCTCCTTGGGCACCGCTCCTTACATGGACCATCTCCCTGAATTCTCAGAACACTGTATGCCTTGGTAGGTGTTCCCATTTTGCAGATGGGGAAACCAAGCCTCCAAGAGGTCCAATGACTTTGCTCAGGTTTCACTGTGAGAGGTAGAGGTAGAATTTGAACCCAGGCCTGACTCTAAGCTCTGGTCTTTGGCACCTTACTTGATAGATCCCCTGAGGCTGCCTTCATCCTGCAGGGACTCTTAGACATGCTGTACCAGGCCAGTAGGGATCACCCGACAAGGGTGCCCCCTGGAGGATCAGCTTCCAGATGGCACCATAGTAGGTGCCTCAGGCCAGATCCACTGGGCTGCTAAAGGGCACATTGGCCCACAGCTGTCTGCCTGATGGGCTGAGCTGGTGGCTTTATTTTAACAGGTGGGGAAAATTTCATCTCCTGGTGGCTATGCCCTGGGCCCTGGGCTCGGCAGTGGCAGCATCTATGGAAACGTGATCCCCTCCTCCAGCCATGCTTTGGAGGTGACATCAGGTGTGTGGGTGAAGTATTTGGTTGAAGTAAATAAAGCTGGAGGAGAATGACAGGAGTGAGGGAGTGTGGATGGGCTCGCACTATCCCAAGGGCAGTCTGGCTTGGCAGTCTGCTTTTCCTTCCTGCCCTGGAACCAGGAGACCTGAGGCTTTGCGGGTCCTGCCTTGGGGCCCAGAGGAGAGGGAATTGGCCCAGCCAGCTTGGAGGATGGGCCACCTGGCAGCTACAGGGCCTAGAGCTTGAAGAGGCTTTGGCTATCATCCAGGGTCTATTTTGGAGTTGGGAGACAGAGGCCCAGAGAGAGGAAGTAGCCTGCTTAAGCTCACACAGCCTTGGGTGGTGGAGTTGAAATTGGAATTTCCCAATACCCAGGCCTGGGCTCTTTTCCACCACCCTACCCTGTTTGGGGAGCGGGAAAGCAAAGAAGCTTAGACCAAACCCTTGGGGGAACTGCCTCTTTGCTGCCCTCAGACCACCCTTCAGACCCTCCCTGAGTCCCTTTTCCCTCCTGATGCAGCCCTATACCAGCGCTGTGGGGAGGCGTGCTCTCGGGCGCCCCTAGTGGTCGAGGGCCTCCATGGTGCAGAAACGGAAGAGCCACTAGCCCCCAATTCCTTCAGTTCACATCAGCAAATTGTTATGAAACATGCAGGATGCAAGACACCATAGGGGATGCCAGGAACCTTAAAAATGATTGAAATTTTCCCAAGGAGGCTACCACCCCGGAAAGCTGCATCATGATACGAGAGACAGCCTGCAACTAGGGCCACTCACTCGTAAGCATGTTCGGTGCTGAGGGGGTTAGAGCACAAGGTCAGGGGCTGCTTCATTGAAAAGCAAGGGAATAAAAGGAGGCAGAGATAGGGAATAGGCTCTGAAAGTGTGAGAAAGAGTAGGAAGGGCATTCTAGGCAAGAGGAAGAGCCAGAGTAAAGGATGGAATAGAGATGTCGTCCTGGGCCTGGTAATGCTCACCCTGAGGTGATATAGGACAGGTGCAGGCAAGTGATGGGCAGTGAGGCTGGAAAGTGCAGAGGCTCAGATGCCTCAAATATCAGGCAGGGCATTTGGACTTTCTCTGGTGGTCAGTAGGACCACTGAAGATATTTAACCAAATAGGGTGCTGTGGTGGAGAGGGCAGGAGCTGGACTTCCCGGGAAGCTCATCCTGACTCTGCCATTATGAGCCATTGGACCTTGGGTACATGCTTTATCATTCTAGGCCTCTGTTTCCTCATCTGTGGAATGGGGTTGATAATAGTACCTACCACTCAGGGTGGCTGCAAGGATGACGTAGAGCACTAGCGCAATGCCTGCCTTGGTAGATGTACAGTAAATGTCAGTCCCTGCCTTCTTCCTTGCCTCATCAGATTATTACTGGAGGTTGGGATAGCAAGAAGGAAGCCTTGCTGAAAGTCGGAGAAGCTGCAGATATGGGGTCCAGATCCCCTGGCCAGCCTAGAATCTCCTTGGTAGCCTGGGCAGGGAGTAGGAAGCATTGGTGGCAGGGAGCCTGTGACCTCTGTGTACTCCCAGTCAGGGCTGGTCTGAGCTGAAGGTGCATCTGGTCCAAATGATCCAACTTGCGAGTAGTGAGTGAGGTGGGGACAAGGACCCAGGTCTCCGCCACCTAGCAGAGCATTCCTGCTGTACTGGGGCCACCTCCCAGCCTGAAACCCCTAGACCCCCATCACCTTATGCAGACCTATCTTGGGACTCTCTTTGACAGGACCTCTGTTTCCTCACTGAAATGAGGAGGTTCAGCCCAGGAGGTCCTGACGCTTCTTTCTGAGTCTCTGGACACAGCACAAGGGCCAGGCCAAGGGCGGGGCTTGGGCTGCTCACCAGGGTGAAAGCATCACAGGAAGAAAGGCATCCTGGGATGGGAAACAGGTGTCGGGGCAAGAAAATAGCTGTGCCTGAGCCAGGGTGCGAATTTGCCCCAGGCTGCTAGGCCCAAGCTGCATTCCCACTTCTTCCTGGGATAGAGTCCCAGGACCCTCGAGAAGCAGGGAAGGGGGACCATTTAGTCTAGTGGTTAGGAGCACAGGCTTTGGAGTCGGACAAGTAGAGGTTAAACTCCCTGGTCCATGAGTCAGTATTTTGTCAGTTTTGGTTTCTTTTCCTAAGAAAGAGGAATGATAAACACCCACCGTATAAGGTAGTGAGAGGGTCAGTGAGGTATAAAGTATGTCATGTGCCTGGTTAGCACTGGACCTGCACATTGTAGGGATTTACTAAATGGCGCCTGTCTTCACTCGGGGAACATTTACTGAGCACCTGGTGGATGTCAGGCTCCATGCTAACCTTTGGGTAGTTGATAGGAGTTAAACCCTCGGGAAGCTCTTAGCCCAGTGGGGCAGACAGGTCAGTAAACTGACAAGCTCGAGGCAGTGGGAAAAGCACTGAAATAGGGGAAGTGCAAGGTTTGATGGGAACTGGGGAAGTGGCGGGTGTGGGGAGAAGGGGTGGCTTTCTGGAGGAGGTACTATTTTTGCTGAAATGTGAATAGGAATTAGCCAGGTTGGGGGTAGGGACAGTGCAGGGAGAGTGGCCCACGCAGGGGAGCAGTCACCTGCTGTGTGATAGGTTCTTGGGGTGGGGCAGGGGACAGATGGGACTCAGGTGAGAAAACGTGGCCTTGCACGGAGGTTCTCACAAGCCAGTGGAGAGGCTGTTTCCCCTGGACTGTGGGCCACCGAGGTGGGAGGATGCGAGGCAAGGACGCTTCTCACTTCTTAGGGAGAACCTCCTGGGATTCTCCCAGGGATTCTCCAGGAATGCCTGGGAGAATCCTGCCTCCAATTGTTCCTCCTTCCTTCCTGTGGGGTCCCTGCCCCCCGTCCCTACTGCCCCCCAGTCTTGGGGCCCACCAGGGCTAGTGTGTCTGCCTCTGTCCACTGCGGCTCCCAGCCCTGTTCAGCAGGTTTTGGGTGGTGGTCAGGAGGACCCGGGCCGGGCCCCTCAGCCCCAGGGAGAAGCCTCAGGGCCGTTCCCAGGAAGAGAGAAGTTCCCAAAAGGTGGCTGAGGAACGTGGTGGAATGGAGGGAGGAGAAGCCCCCTGCTCAGGAGATGGTGGGCAGCGGGGAGGGTACAGCTCACCACATGGGGTGCCAGCATGCTTGGGGTCCCTGGGCAGCCACCGGAGGGCCGGGTCAGGGCACTGGAGGGGGCCCCCAGCCTGCATCCTGTGTCCTGACCTCCCCCTGCCCTCACTCTCCTTTCTGCAGAGTGTAAGGAGTTGCCCTGCCTTGGGAAAGGACTTTGACACATTTTCAAAATAAGCTGAGAGAAATCTCCAGAGGGGGAAAAGAATAAACACACTTTTAAAATGCAAAAGGAAACATATTATATTGTTTTTTTAAAAAAGGAAAAAAAAGGAGGGATTCCTCATCCAACTCACTTGAGTGAAAGTTTCCAGCCACTGTGAAGTGAGGTCACAGAGACCAGGGAGCCGGGAAGTTCAGGATGGGAACACCTGGGGTGTCTTCAACGCAGATTCAGAATCAGTTCAGCCAACTTTTAGGGCCACCCTCCACCTGCCGCCTCTGAGCTCTGCGCTGTGGGGGCGGAGATGCAAAGACCTGAATCCTCCCTCCAGCTGAGGGTCCAGTAGGGCATCGAGGACAGACATCGAGGACTGTCGGACAAGAGAGAGTGTGACAACTGTCATAACAGAAAGGTTCCAATGAGCATGAAGGGGCCCCGGGGGAGGGAGGGTTCACGTCTGTGGGTGGGGAGGAAGACTCAGTGCTGCTGAGGAAAGGTTTCAAGGAAGAGGTGGACTGAGTTAGCCTTTGAAGCCTGGCTAGGATTTCAGTGGGCAGAGATTGAGCAGAGGCTTTCCAGGTAGGGCAGATGATGAGAGCAAAAGTGCAAGGTGGGAAATTCTCCAGTACTTTGAGAAACAGGGACATTCAGTTTTCTTAAACACTTATTTATTTACTTATCTATTGATTTAAAACCGCTTTATTGAGATTTATATGTCACCTAGCATGTAATACACCCATTTAAAGTCTACAATTTACAAAGTTGTACAACTAACACTGCAATCAATTTTAAAACATTTTCATCACCCCCAAAAGAAACCCCGTACCTATTAGCAGTCACTCCACAATCCCCTAGTCCTAGGCAACTCCTTATCTACTCTGTTTCTGTGGACTTGCCTATTCTGGATATCTTATATAAATGCAATCGTATAATCTGCGGTTTTTGGTGACTGATCTTTCACTTAGCACCATGTTTTCAAGGTTCATCCACGGTGTAGCATGTATCAGTACGTCATTCCTTTTTATTTTTTTCTCCGCCTTCATTCCTTTTTATGGCTGAATAGTATTCCACTGTATGGATGTACCACATTTTGTTTACCTACTCATCAGTTGATGGATATTTACGTTGCTTCCACTTTGGGACTATTATGAATATGCTGCTGTGAACATTTGTGTACCAGTTTTTGTGTAGATCTGTGTTTTCAAGGCATTCCATTTCAAATGGGATCTAGGATGGTCCTGGTAAGGAGCAGGAGGAAAGAAGATGAATCAGAGGGACTGCTCACCCACTGAGTGCCCTGAGTGGTTGGGTGGGAATGAGAAGGCTGGGCTCAGGATCCTGTTCTAGCCTCACTGGGAGCCTGGGCTTAGTGAGGCCAGGGCAGGGCTGTCCCCCCACCTACACACCCCCCCATTATTGTGTTAGATCTGGCAGCTGTTTTACTGGGCTGGGAATAGTCTGGGCAGCTGGTATTTTCCCTGGAAATTAGGTGTTTTTTTCCTGTGTCCCACCGAGGGCCAATGTTAGTTAAACATAGAGAAGTGTGAGCCACACTGTTAGTCTAGAGGAGGGGGGTGTTGTCCACAGGAAGCTGACAGGTCAGGGGAAAGAGGTGGTCAGGAAGATGGAGGTCAGTAAGCCATGTGTAAAGTGAGGCTACGTTGCAGTGCCCCTCCCCACCCACATAGACCCAGAGAGGCAGTGGTTTTGTTTACAGGAAATGCTGCAAGTATCTCCCTGGCCCCATTTGACAGATGGGGAAACAGAGGCACTGCATTAAAGGGATCTGCCATTCAGAGACAGAAACAGGATTAAAGCCAGAGTCTGGTTCTGCTGTCAGCAGCAGGTTTGGTAAAACCCAGGCCTTGCCCTTGGCGTTGTGGCTGTTTTTGAGTTCACAGGAGAAGACTGAGGACACAAAAACAAGAAAGTGTTTACGCGGTTTTGGTGTCCCAAAAAAGAACACCAAACCCCACCCCAAAACCAAAGCAAAAACATAAAATAGGGCTTTAATTACCATCTTTTCTTTTATCCCTTTTCTTCTCTTTTTTTGTTCTCCAGCCAGAAAACATTATGTTGTTGGACAAGAATATTCCCATTCCACACATCAAGCTGATTGACTTTGGCCTGGCTCATGAAATAGAAGATGGAGTTGAATTTAAGAACATTTTTGGGACGCCAGAATTTGTTGGTGAGTTTTAGGCCTGTTTCTCTCCCAACTGAGAATCTGGGATCAAGAGGTAGAGAAATCCCAGTAGCAAACCCTGCGTCTGGGACTGTGGCCTGTGGGCTGAGAGATGATGCCTTGGAGACCCCCTAGAAATCTAATGGGTGGGGAAGGAAATGTCTCACTGGCCTCTGGATGAGGGTCCAGGTGCTGGCTTTGAGCGCCCAGTGGGGCAGTGAGAGGCCAGGTGGGGCTAGAGGCCTTTGCAGAGTTAAATCCTCCCAGAGCTGGCTCCACTGCCTGCTCTTAGAAGAGATTATGAACATTTAAAATTACCTCGCCCTCTTGCATTCCCATAAACTCAACCTTTTCTGGAGTAGCTTTTGATTTCCTGAAAAAGAGAAGGGAAATCATCTGCCAGATGCCAGATTCACCTGCTTGCCTCTCCTGTGTGCCTGGCCTTCATTCACGCACAGGAGGCCCAGCTCCAGCAGAGCCCTGGCGGCTCTGTCTTCCCTCTGTGGCTCTCAGCCTTGGCCCAGGCCTGGTGGGACTTGCACTACAGGTTGGGGGGAGGGGGGATGGTCATAAAGAAACAGCTTTGCAGAGGGGAAAGGAATGAGAGTTCAGAACCAACACCTCTCTGCTTTGGGAGTTGGAGTGGTCTTAGAGATGGAGGGAGGGAATGGTCTCCTCAAAGCCTGGGAGCTCAAACTTCTGACCACAGTCTAATCAAAAAGGAAGACGGGATGCGTCAGAACATCCACCCTGATAGATTTTCAGGCCACACATACCAGCTCTGCAGCCATTGTGAAATGAAACTGCAGAGGCCCCACAGACCCCCTGGCAGGGAAACCTTGCTGTGTGCCAGGCACTATGCCTGGTGCTCTACAGACATTGTCTAAATTAATCCTTATAGGATCTAATGAAGCAGATTTAAAATATCTTCTCCATCAAGTGCCTTGTTTAAGGCAAAACAACCGGTAGGTGGTAGAGCAGAGATTCAAAAACAGATACATCCAACATCAAAGCCTGTGCTCTTTCCATTAGACCACGTTGTCTCTATAAGAAGACCTTGCCCTCAAGGAGCATACAATTTAGTTTTGGAAACAAGACACCAAACCATCAAATAAGAGTGCTGAAAGGCTGTTTTCAGATCACATGATCTAGTTTAAATGTGGACTCGGAGAGCTAGGGGATTTGACTTAAGGTCAACCAATGGTTATTCTCCACTTACTATATGACAGACATTAGGTACTGGGGACACAGTGATGGTAAGAAGCCACACTCAGACTGGCACACCCAGGGTCACACAGTGAGTTGGTGGCAGGGCCAACTTGAACCTGGGGTGCAGGTGTCTAGTCTCAAACTTCATCCAAGATAGCAGTTGCTGCCCGCCATTCACATATGTGGTAAAAATGCATGTTTATTTAAGTTCATAGCAAGTGTTGAATGATAATAAATGGTTCAACTAGAAATTCAGGGCAGTCCTGGAAAAGGTGACACGAGACAAGATGTGGTTAAGTGTAAAGGGAGTGATATAGACAGCTCTGAAAGACTGTTCAGACAAGATATCCACTCTCACAAGGTCAGTGGGATCAGTCCTGGCCTTGAGTCAGTGAGGGACAAAGTGCTGGCGCTGTGGGTGTGGGAGGATCTAAGGGGGGTCGGGAAGGAGCCAGGGTAGAGGAGGTGCACGTCCTGGGTTCAGAGGTACAACAGCAGGGGTGAAGGGCCAGAATGAGTGCATTTATCAGGGACCATTCACTGCCCACTCTAGATGGATCAGAGGGTTTACACGGGCTGGCAGTGTCAGTGGGATATTGATGGGCGGAGCCAGACTGTGGAGGGTTTTTCCCAGTGGTATACTGGTAAATGTCTAACAACCAGGTCTCAACACAAAACAGAATACAACTCTAATTAGGTTGAATAGCATCTGCCAATTTCAACCTACCAACATGTTGTCACTGAATTCAGAGTTGGGCAAAGATGCACACAGTTGACTCTTGTGAGCCAGTGTGACACAGCTCCAGCCCAGAACTGGTCTTATTTGCACCTTACAGATATATAGGGTGGTTTCTCTAAGCCCCTGACCAAATTATGATGACTTCCTTTTCCCAAGATCTCTGAACACAGGTTATAACCACTCTTCCCTATTCCCACCATTCTTTGAAATTTTAACCTGAGACCAGGGTTAAGAAGTGTCAGCTTCTGGGAGTGTGGTGGACCAGGTCTTCCAAAAGGTCCTCTCACTACAAAACTGGATGCTTGAGAAAAATATTATTTTTCATGCAATTCTGGACTCATAGGAAGTAAGATAAACCTTTAAATGTAGTAAGTCCTTCAGCATCACTTGTCCTACCTTGAAAATCGAGTGAAATGAACGTAGAACTGGAGCTGTGAGCAACAAGAATATTCAATAGGAGGACCTCTCCTAAAGGCAAGTATACATATCAGCATTTATCAGAGACTAGCAAGATTTAGATGTTCAAGGATGTAGGATATTAAAATTATCAGATGTTGACTATAAAATAAATGGAATGTATATAGAAATAACAGGTAGACTCATAAGAATGAGCAGGCAACAAGAGACTCAAAAATGACCAGGCAAATTTTTAAAAGAACCAGATAGAACTTTAAGAAATTCAGTATATACTCATTGAAATTTAAAACTCAGTGGATGGGGCAAACAGCAGATTATACACAGCTGAGGAGAGAATTAAAGAATTGGAAGACTGAGCTGGAAAAAATCAGCTAGAATACCACAGAGTGACAAAGATATAGAAATATTAAAGAGAGGATAAGTGAAATAAGTTTAAAATAAGAAGCCTAACATAGGTCTATTTGGATTCCTGGGTGAGGGAATAAAGACAATACAGGAGCAATATCTGAATAGAACGGCTGAGAATTTTCAGAACTAATGTAAAAACATGCATCCCCAGATACAGAGAGGACAATGTATATCAATCAGAAAAAAACTCTATACCTAGACACATTATAGTTAAAGTACAGGGCACCAGATACAAAGAGACGATCTTAAAAATCAGCCGGAGAAAAAAGACAGGTTACCTACCAAAAACAAAAATAAACAAACAAAAACCAATAACTGGACTGACAGCATACTTCTCAAAACAACAATGGAAACCAATGTCCAATAGAATATAATCTCCAAAGAGCTGAGGAAAAATAAAAACCCCGTAACTGTGGAGAAACTATATTTCAAGAATGAAGGTAAAGATTCAGAAAAAAAGCAAAAACAAAAAAGAACAACAACAAAAAAGACAAAACAATAAAAACAGTTAACCTCCAGTAGACCTTCATTAGTGGAACTGCTAAAAGATGTATTTCTGAATTAGGGAAAATGACTCTGAAGGGAGTTCTCAATGCAAGCAGTAATAGGAGCAAAGAAATCAGTAAAACATTAGGCAAATATAATTATTTTCTTTCCTAAATAATGATAACGATGATGGTGATGATGAAGCTTTAATTGTAGGATTGAAAAAAAGAACTAGAAACTGAAGAAAATAATGTTAGCTAGGACAGAGTACTTGAAATTAGTGTTCTAAGTTTCTTGTGTTGTTAGAGGAGGGTCAAAATATTGATTTATGTTAGAATTTATTTGATATTCATAGTAAAGTCTCAGGGGTAGCCATTACAAAAATAGAAGTTGGGGAAAAAAACAATAAGAAAACTAACAAAAAGCGATTTTAAAAAAAAAGACAAGAAAAGATGAAAAACACAGATGAAAATGGACAAACAAAAGCACCTGAAGGACAGAAATGAGTGTGTATGTATATCGAGCAGATGAGCACTAGAAAGTGAGTTGTGGGCTTCCCTGGTGGCGCAGTGGTTGAGAATCTGCCTGCCAATGCAGGGGACACGGGTTTGAGCCCTGGTCTGGGAAGATCCCACATGCTGCGGAGCAACTGGGCCCGTGAGCCACAACTACTGAGCCTGCGCATCTGGAGCTTGTGCTCCACAACAAGAGAGGCTGCGATAGTGAGAGGCCCGCGCACCGCGATGAAGAGTGGCCCCCGCTTGCTGCAGCTAGAGAGAGCCCTCGCACAGAAACGAAGACCCAACACAGCCATAAATAAATAAATAAATAAATAAAATTTAAAAAAAAAAAAGAAAGAAATCTCCAGCACAAAACTTCACAAACCATTTAAAAAAAAAAAAAAAAAAGAAAGTGAGTTGTGCTCCTCAAACTCTCTATGGTGAACCACTTGAAAAAAAAAAGTCTATCCTGGACTGCTTGTTCAGTAAGATACAATAAAAATAAATTCCTAGAAAAGTGATCACAGTTTGAGTGTCCCAGCAATGTCAAATTGCTATGCAAGTCTCTAAATGCTTACTGTCAATTTCTGTACATATCTTGTCAGGACCAGTGACAGTCTGCAGACTGTTTGCCTGCAGACTGCACTTTGAATATCACTGTCCTAGAGAAAGTCTTTCATGTGGGTCTCAGGAGACAGGTACAAAAAATTTCATAGCAATGTGTTTCCAATAAAAGATAATAATATAATAAAAGAATAAAAGAAGTGGAAACCATCCAAATGATCACCAAGAGAATGACTAGAAGATGATCTATAGTCACACAATGGACTATTATATAGCAGTGAAGATGAAAAACCATGGATGAACATTCAGTGAATGCTAGAAGCATCATGTTGAGTGGGGAAAAAAAGTCAAGTGACAGTAGATCACATGCAGTATGGCATCATTTTTAGGAAGCTGAAAAGTAAGCCAGGAGAGTGGTTCCCTGCATCTGGGAGGGTGGGATGGGGGGCACATCCTATAGATGCAGAGGTTTTGATATTATTCTAGATGAACAAACTTAGCCTTTCCCACTCCCCACCTTTTTCTTTCTTTCTTTTTTTAAAATTATTATTTATTTATTTTTGGCTGTGTTGGGTCTTCGTTTCTGTGCAAGGGCTTTCTCCAGTTGCAGCAAGCGGGGGCCACTCTTCATCACGGTGCGCGGGCCTCTCACTATCGCAGCCTCTCTTGTTGCGGAGCACAGGCTCCAGACGCGCAGGCTCAGTAGTTGTGGCTCACGGGCCTAGTTGCTCCGCGGCATGTGGGATCCTCCCAGACCAGGGCTCGAACCCGTGTCCCCCGCATTAGCGGGCAGACTCTCAACCACTGCACCACCAGGGAAGCCCCTCCCCACCTTTTTCCAAGGTGGAAAAAGGTGGGGAGGGTCTAAAAAGTCTCAATCCCTCTCCCTTCTCTAGTTATCATCCTCTCTTTCTTCTCTATTTCATCACCAAGCTTTTTTAAAGAGACGTCTGCACCCTTATCTCCACTGCCCACACTCAGCACTCTCTGGGCACTGCAGTGAGTGTGAAATTCAACACTTGCTTTCCGGGGCTTGTGGGCTTGATCACCAGGCACCATTTGGTCCTCTTCTGTCCCGGGTAGAGTCTTCTTTCGTAGACTCTGCACCTTCTCCTGGTCATGGCAGCGTTCGCACGGCTCCTGTTTCCGCCTGTGTGATGGCTCTGGTCCACCCCACCCCCACCTGCAATTCCCAGCCTGTTCCTGGACATCTTCCACTGGATGCCCCTTGGGCACCCCAGGCTCATCACCTCAGTGGCCACCAGAATGTCCTCCTGCTCCTCAGGTGGGAGTTGCCCTCTTTCAGACAGACTCAGAGGAGTGTGGATTCCCTCTCTGCCTCCTTTTCTCCTCCATCACCTTCCAGCGCTGACCTGACTGGTTTCCAGCAGAGAGATCTAAAGCAGGCTTTGTTCTAGGCCCCATTGTCCCCTCCCGCATCTTCCTTTTCCAGGAGTCCCTTTGTCCCGTCTTCCTCACTATCAGGATAAAAGGCAACTCCCTTCCTCAAAATCCTTAGACCCAGATTAACCCCATCTGCCTCTCTGATTTTCCTTAGTGAGGATTCAGGATGGGGACATTTGGCACACAATTCCCTACAATTCCTTATGATCATCTCTTCTCATTTTCATACCCCTGCTGATTCTTCAACATGGTTTCTTTCAGCTCCAGAAATTGTGAACTATGAGCCCCTGGGCCTGGAGGCTGACATGTGGTAAGTTGTACAGGCCGCCCAGGTGGCCCAGACCACGGCTCTGGCTGACATCCCCCTTGACCGTGAAAACCTCTTCCTTCACACTGACCTTTCAGAGCCTCTGGCTGCTCTGGGTGTGCTGGACCTGCGGCCAGTTAGCACACGGCCGAGGCAGAGAACAAGGGGAGAGGCGAGGCTGGAGGTGCAGGCTCACCCGAGGCCTGCTGCAGCCACGATAAAGATAGTAGTGACAGTAGCTCATTCCATCAGTCAACCAAGTGATCACCGGGAGCCTCTTATGTTCTAGGTGCTGTGCTGGGCCGGGGGATCCCGCAGTGATGGATTCTCTGCACAGATGGGGCTCATTTCATGTGAACCATGCTTTACAGTTGGCTAAGCAGCTTGATCACGTGGTTTTCCAAAATCCTCCCAGTGGTCCTGTGAGGTAGTTATCATTATCCTCATTTTAAGAGGAGAAAGAGGCTCAGAGGTGATCATCGCAGCCTGCATGTGCAGGGGTCTGATCTTGAACCTGGGTCCTTGGACTCAACGTCCAGAGCTTGATGACTCCAAACAAGTCCCAGGCTGCTGCTGAAGAGCGGAGTGGGGAGGGGCGTGGGACTTGAGATGGCATCCAGGGGCTGCCGTGCCAGGGCCCTCTGAACCGTGTGGGGAGTCCCTCGCTGGTCTGGGCCGACAGCCACGCAGCCCTGACCTGACTGTTCTTTGTTTTACAGGAGCATCGGCGTCATCACCTACATCCTGTGAGTATTACTGATCCCGGGGCTCTGACCCGGCTCAGATCCAGGGGGAGCGGGAGGGATGAGAGGGGGCAGGCAGACAGACAGACTGACATTTCCTGAGTGCCCACCGTGACCAGATGTGTTAGAGCCACACAGCAAACCTGAGGCTAAGTGCTCTCAGCTCCATGTCATACATTTGACCCTGGACTTGGGGTTGGGCAGGAACCCAGGAGAGAAGCCTGCAGCCCTCCATCCTGTGTCTGCATCCCTCCTGTGGTCGGGGATCCACCGCTCAGCCTCCCCCAGACCCAGGTTTCCTGTGAAAATGTCAGTTTTCACTCCGAAGCCTTGGGGACAGCCCTCAAGCTGCCATGCCCTTCCTGACCCTGCCTCTTCTTTCTCTGCCTTTTCCCCTGCCTCTCTCGAGATCCCTTTTGCTCTCACATTCTCTCTCTTCCCTTTTCCCCAGAGTCTCTCTTTCCTGTCTCTGAAGTATTAAGTGCTTAAGCAGAGATTTCCTGCATCCGGTAGTGGACCTGTCACTTTCCATCTCTGTGGCCCGGGGCAGAGACTTAATCTCTGGGCCTGTTTTTCTCATCAGAAAAGTAGGAATCACAAACTTCCTGCCACGGGTGTGTTGTGAGGGTTAAATAAGCCGACGTGCAAACTTCCTGGCACTGCTCAGACACAGACACGGCTGATCAGTTGGTGTTCATTTCATCAGTACTTCCCAACTGTTTCCTCTCACAACACTCCTGGAAAATGGTATTTTTATGGCACTCTGGGTAAGAGGCAGCCCACAGCCAGAGGGGATGAAGGATGGGGCACCAGCACTCAACTCTCTCAACATCCCTGTAAAGCATCCCTCTGACTCCCCTTGGACTGGGAGCTCTGTGCGATGTGGTAGACAACCCCCCCCCGCCCCGCCCATCCTATCCCCCGAGCTGCAGCAGAGGGTCTCAACCCTGGCTGCACATCAGACCTTTCAATATCTACTGTGGCCCAGGCCCCCCTCCAGATCTATGAAATCAGAATCGCTAGGAGTGGGGTCTGGGCATCAGTATTTTTTAAAAGCCCTGGAGGAATCTGAAGGAGGAATTTGCAGAGAGAGAGAATTTGCTGCATTGCTGTATAGTTCCAGATTAGAGCCAGAATATTCAGATGTTGACTCTTGACACCTTGATATCTTCAGAACTCTGGTTTCCATATTAAAAGAGTATGGAATTCCAGTGTCTCCAGGGCACACAATCTTCTTGTAGCTCATTGAATTCCATACAGGTTATTGACTGCCTGCTCCATGGCGGGCACTGTGCCAGGCACTCAGGATACTACGTGAAGGAGAATCTGTCCCACTTGCCTGGAGCTCCCTGTGTGTGTGGGAGACACTGGACAGCGAACTCTTACCCAGTGGGACCAAGGTTATCCTTTAGGTATGAACATGGCTTTGTGAGACACAGATGGGAGAGCCACTGGTTTGCTGGGACTGCAGAAGGTTTAATGGGAGAAGGGGAGGGGGAGACAGAGAAGTGAGAGAGATTGATTTGAACTGGGCTAGAAGGAATGAGATGAATTCTCCTGGTGGAAAGGGAAGGAAGGGCTGTCCCAGCCGAGGAAGGGAGCAGTGAGCTTGGTAAGTGTGGTGAAATATATGGAGCGTGTGGACCAACTTCTGATGCCTTGCTCAGCAGTTTAGATGTGATTCTATAGAAAACAGGGAGTCATAGAGGGTTCTTTGTGTGCTAACAATGACGATAATAATGGCCATCAATTCCAGAGTTCTTAGTATGGGCCAGGATTGCACGGAACAGTCTATATATATTTATTCTTCAACATTTTATATATATTTATTCGCGACAGTCATGTGAGGTGGAGACTTTTCTTTTCTTCAGTTTACAGATGAGGAAACTGCAGCTCAGAGGTTGAGTAACTTTCCTAGGTTCATACATGAGTGACAGAGCTGGGATTCAAATCCAGGATTGAAATATCAGATTTTTTTCCAGGGTACCTTGCTTTCACTATCCCAAGAAAGTGTCAGTGGAGGTAGGGATGACCTTTAAGAGGTATTTAGGAAATGGCACCAATAGAAATGGTGAGGGAATGGGAGGAAGAGTCAAAGATGACTGCTGTGTTTCTAGCTTGGGTACGTTCATGAAGTGACATCATTAATCAAGGCAGGGAGCGCATGGAGGATTAGGGTAGGGCACAGGGACCTCTGGGACAATGGCACATCTGGAATATGCGTCAGGAGAGAGTAGATTCAGGAGTCACTATTTGAACAACACATTCCCCACAAACCCTGCAGGGAAACATCACTCACCCTTCCGGTCCCTAACGGCCCATCTATTGCCACACCTCTCAGGCTTTGCTCAAGCTGCTCCCTTAGCCTAGAAGACCCTCCAACTCCTTCTGTGACTGCTGACAAACTCTTCATTCTTCAGGACACAACTGATGCAAATGTCAGCTCTCCCATGAAGCCTGCTCTGGACCTCCCCTCTGTCCTGTGCTCCCCCAGCCCTTTGTCTGGCCTTCTATTTTATTCTGTGCTCTGCTGGGGATTATGAAGAGCCAGGGCTCTCTGTTTGTCTCCCCTCCTCTTTCGAGTCCCTTGAAGACACGGTTTCTCTGTATCACAGGTACTTCCCTCTGTCACAGGGGCTCCATAAAGTGTATTGAATTGGACTCATTTGAAAAGTTGCTGACTGGCCCCCCCAGAGGGGGCAGCAGGGTTGCGGGGAGCCTCCCATGCCCACGCAGCAGTACGAGTCAGGGTTCCCTGAGTCCGTCACCCCCGCTTTCATCTACTTTCCCACAGTCACGTGTTTCCTCTCTGTGTGCCCAGCCTCAGTGGAGCATCCCCTTTTCTGGGAGACACGAAGCAGGACACACTGGCAAATATCACAGCAGTGAGTTACAACTTTGATGAGGAGTTCTTCAGCCAGACCAGCGAGCTGGCCAAGGACTTCATTCGGAAGCTTCTGGTTAAAGAGACCCGGTAAGAGGACTGAGAAGGGCACTGGCTTCTCAGGTACTGACCCTCTCCTGCCACCTCTCCCAAAGATGTGTCCGTCTGTCCCTGCTTTGCCATGGGCTATCATCGACCATTGTGGTCTAATCTGGGCAGGTGCTGAGGAGTGTGGACTGGTCAAGACTTGGCATTCATCTTGTTTCCTCAAGTCGTTCTGGTTTCTTTTCCTGCTGAAATGCAAATAACTCTGTGTGTGTGTGTGTGTGTGTGTGTGTGTGTGTGTGTGTGTGTGTATAAGTCAGCCTGGGTTTCTCTAGGGTTCATTATCTTTTTCAGTCTGTCCCAAAGGCACCTGGAACTAGGATTCAAAAAGGAAAGTGGCAGGGTTTTCAAGTCAGTTCAGGATGGGAGTGGGCGGAAGTGGGCCCAGAGGGGTCAGAACAGTGGGAGAATAGGAGACCTGCTAATGCCACACCTTCTGCAGGGCCCAGGGTGAGCCCCGTGGCTGTGCGATCAAAGAAGGAGATGGGCAAGGACTTGTAGGGTGCTGGGTGCCCAGAGCACGGCCTAGATGAGGCAGGGGTAAGGTCCACAGACTTTAGAAGACCATATCCTCTTGGTCCCACAGATTTTAGAGAGAGGCAGAGCGGGGTCCTCTAAAGTGCAGGGGCCCGATTTCCCTATTGAAGATCAGTGCTAGGTGGGATCACCGTACGTGGGTACAGAGCAGGGAAGGGCAGAGAGTGGATCTGGGAGGCAAACAGAAAACCAGAGACCAAAGGTTTTGCAAGTGGAGAGCATTTGTGACTCTTCCATTGTGTGGTGTTGGCCCCTTCAACTCTGGGACCAAAGATGAGGGTTTATGTGATGTCATTTTATTGAGGTGTCTTCCTGGACCACTTGCTCTGGAATGCGGAGAATGCAGCCACCTCTGCATCCCTTATTATTCTAGTTTGATGGCAGTGGTTGAAGAATGCCAAAAAGGAGGTCTAGGAAGAGTGAGAATGGAGACTGTTGCTCTCAGCTTCTCATGGGTCATCACTGTTTTCTGATCCTCGTTGCAGGAAACGGCTCACGATCCAAGAGGCTCTCAGACACCCCTGGATCACGGTAAGGGCACAGTGATGAGCTCCGGTGAGCAGGTCCCTGCTCTGTCGCCAGGGCTGCCTGGGGCGGCCGGATGCAGGGGACCTATGGAAAGGCCTTTGCTTGAAACACTGACCCTCAAGCACGGACGAAAGCTAGTTGGGGGCTTCCAAGGGTCTGGGCTCGTTCAAATAGGTCTACAAGTTTAAGTTTCTATTTCACGTGTTCAGGTGACTTATGAAATGAAACCTTCACAAATGTCAGTTGAACTCCTTGTTCTCTGGGCCCATCTTACAAAGGGTTCTTTGTCAGAGGACATGTCACTGTCATTCTCAAAGCAGAAATCAGGACTCCTCAGTTGTAGAGAGAGATCAGTGACAGTTAAAAACCTCAACTTTGTAACCAGGGGTCCTTGTTTCTGACTTTTGATGTTCTGAGTAAAGGGTGACACTCAAACAGGTCACTGGCTTCCTCAGGCCCCTGGAGACTTCAGGGAGTGGGGCTCTGAGGGGGAGGCCTGCTGGGAGAGAGAGGCAGCCACTCCTTAGGGCGGGGAGGGTGGGGACACAAAGGTGACTCCCTGCCTAACCCGCCTCGTAACTGGGCTTCCAGCTGCTGGGTTTTCAGAGGGCCTTGCAGTCTAGGCACAGTAAAGTGCCAGCGGAAAGCACTTTGGCAGGACAGGAATCAGGAGAGCGGGATTCTGGCCCTAGTTCTGCTGAATGATGAGATGTATGCTCCCAGGGATGTCCCCAGACTTCCCATTCCCTGAAACTGTTAACTGGGAGAGCTGGCGAGGATGATCTGAGGGTGCAGATGAGAAGGGGCAGAGGCTCACGGGAGACGGAGGGCAGGGAGGGCTGGAGCGCTCTGGAGAAGGCCAGGTTCATCTGCTTGTTGAAGGATGGGGAAGGCCAGGGGCCCTCCAGGTTTGGGCCCAGACCACAGAGCTAGGGAGTCTGGTGGGCTGCCTCCTAGCTCAGCTTGCCGAGTGTTGCCAAGGCCCAGGGAGCCCACTGGCCATGAGGGAGAGAAGCCCCCAGCTTGCCCCCATCAGCCATGGCCTCGTATGCTTCCGGCCTTGAGTGGATGCCTGCAGAATCTTGGCTCTAGCCTGCTTGTCTGTGCGAGCATCCTTAAATGCTATGCGTGTGGAGACCCTCTCTAATGGCCGTGGACCACCCTGCCCTGAAATGAGTGCGCAGGCAGCACCCGTCCTCCTCGGCCTGACCTTTCTTACGGTCCGTGTGGGTGATCGCTCCGCCCTGGTCCGCCCGAAGCCTGGCGCATGCAGTGAATGCAAAGAGGCTGCTCGTGTGCCGTCTGCCTGCACCTTGGACTGCCCTTGGAGCAGACGTCCAAGTAACTCTGGCCCTTCTGTCTAAACACCCCCTAGTCCAAAGGAGTGATCAGAACCCCTGAACAGCGCAAGGCAGAGCCCGCCCAGCTGAAGACCGAGCGCCTGAGAGAGTACACCCTCAAATGCCACTCAAGCATGCCCCCCGACAACACCTATGTCAACTTCGAGCGTTTTGCCTGTGTGGTTGAGGACGTGGCTCGGATGGACCAGGGATGCCGGGCCCTGGCGGGGGCCCGTGACACCATCCAGGACGATGTGGAGACCTTGGTCTCCATCTACAATGAGAAGGAGGCTTGGTACCGGGAGGAGAGTGAGAGAGCCCAGCACGACCTGTCCCAGCTCAGGTACGAGTTCCGCAAAGTACAGTCCTCGAAGAAGCTCCTGCGAGAGGACATCCGGGCCACGGGGTCCCGCCTCAGGAGCACAGCCAGGAAACTGGACCATCTGCAGGCGCAGTTTGAAGCCCTGGGGCAGGAGCTCTTGGCAGACTTACAGTGGCTCCAGGAACTGGTGGGCGGCTTCCAGCTGGAGAGTGGGAGCGTGGACAGCCCCAGCTCCGTGTGTTGCCAGGACTCCAGTGAGTGCCTAGGGGAGCTGCTCAACAGCTCACGCAGTAAGGATGTCTAGGCCAGCTTGAAGCTCTGAGCACCAGAATCGAGTCAGTAATGCATCCTGGATGGTTTGCTAAAGCCCGTTCCCAACTGCCCTGCCGAGGCATCGACTAGAATTCTCCTGCAGGGGTGTGTGTCTGTAGCATAGCCTTCCACCCCCTTCCCACAATCCAGAATCACGGAGGGGCTAGCTAGTTATCCGTTCTGTACCTCCTCTCACCAGCCTGGTTTTCTGGGAGGGTGGCTGGCAGGGCAGCTAAGCTGTTAAAACGATTGAGGATGAACACCCCTCAGTGTACCCTCCTACAGAGGGAGGACGGCTGGCCCCGGAGAGATACTTGATAACTGATTTGTGATAATGGATTTGTTCACATCTCGCTTCCCGCCTTATAGATTGCAGGTCTTGGGTAACATTCTAGTTAACTAGGGATAATAGTCAGTTGGCTTGGTGCTTTCCTGCTGCTGAAGGAGGGATTCTGAATGCACAGAGAAAAGATTACTTTTCATTTATACTGACTTTTCACTTACCAAGCATTTATGGCTTTGATCCTTAAAGGAACCTGTGAGACAGGAAGATAGGTGGTATTATGATTGTTGTTACTGTCATTTCCATGTAACTGAAGAGGAAATTGACCTCGAGAGGGAAAATGACTTAGGTTCATTCATAGCTAGTTGGTACAGATGAAACAGAAACCCAGGATGCCCGACTCTAAGATGAAGTATACGGGAAGAAATAGGCTTTACTGTAAAAATCCACGTTAATATTAAAGTTCAGATCCCAGAGGTAAAGTAAGCATTTTCATGTATTTTGCCAAGTCAGGTGGAAGCCTTATACCTTCGGGCAATTGTCCTAAGAAGTGTGTCCTAGAAGGCACGCAGTTTATCGTTCCCATCCAGCTGTGTCCCTGTCTGAAGAGCACCTGCAGAATAGGAAGGAAGGGGCAGCATCTCGCCCTTCTCCACTTCCCACCTCTGGCTAAGGGCTCCAATCTCGTGTTGGGAATGAAGGCCAGAAAGGACTCAACAAGCAGATTCCTTTTCTCATGTCCCTAAGGTCTGAAGAGGGTGGACATTAAGATTGGGGAGCCCAAGGCTCAGTGCTCCCTTCCTGACCTCAAGCTGTGCGCACCCCTCCCTGAGGACTGGATCATCTTGTCTCCCTTTTCCCGGAGGAGGGGCCAGCCAACTAGCTCACAGAGAAAGAGTGTGGAGTGTGGGCCCAGTGCTGTGCTAGAAGCTTGGGGGTGAGGGAACAGATCGTATCATTTCAAAGTGCCTTCACAGACTCACAAACCCCCCTTGTCAGATAGGTGGGGTAGGTGTTATTCCCAATTTGGAGCTGAGGAAACAGAGAGGATGTGATTTGCCCAAGGTCACAATAGTGGCAAAAGTGGAGACCTTCTGATGATGTCTGTTGCTCCTTCTGCTTCCCCTAACTGCCCCAGTCTCCAAGAGTTTACCTCTCTGCTGTGGGGCAGGTTACACCAAGATGCATCCATCTATGCACTCACAAAGAATTTTTAAGCACCTATCTACTGCCAGGCATTCAGCCTGGCCCCAGGGATACAATGTTGAATGAAAACAGGCATGTTTCCTGCCTTCACGAAATTTGCAGTCCAGTAACGATTCCAACATTCATCAAGAACATTCTACAAAGGTAGAACTGCAGCTGGGACCTATGCAATGAAAGAGAAGGATGCAGCACTGCAGGAGCCTGCAGTGGGGGATGATCTAGGCAGGGAAGGCATCCCTGAGGTGGTGATGCTGGAGCTGAGATCAGCTAAGCAAACCAGGGAGAAGGTAGTGCTCCCACAGAGCTGTCATGCCAGGGCTCTGTGCTGGGAGCTGAAATTGCTCAGACAGAAAGAAAGCTGGAGGGGAGAGAATAGAGTATGGTGTGGATGTGGCTGGAGAGAAGACAGGACCAGCAGGGCTTTGCCGTATTAAAGAGCTCTGCCTTCATCCCAAGAGTCATGGGGAGCCATGATGGGTGCCAGGCAATCAACGGCCCGACATGCTGGCGGGGGCAGGGATGCCCAGTGAGCAGCACAGATGGGGAGTGGTTTAGGATGAGGCATGAGACTGTGATCCCATGAAACCATTTCTTTAAAATCCTACCTCTAATTCTATTTGCATGCTGGATCACTTCAAATATCATATATAATATTTGTAACAGAAACTTTTTTCATCAACTATAAGAAAGCATATTTTCATCAAATGTAAATGCGTCATTATTTTATGACCCCAAAATAAAGAAAAACAAAGCCCGAGATGGGAAGTCCAATAGGAGACTCCACATACAAAGCTGGGACACCCTCACTGAAAGGGTAGATGGGAAATAAAGCCACCAGGCAGGAAGGGGAGGCAAGGGAACGTGTGTGTCTCAACCTTGACACTGGGTAGAGGGATGGAAAAATCCTCTACTGAGAATAGGAGTCCCAGGTCCGTGGTACTCGTGCAGGTTTGCTTTCTGCATTTGCACAATCAGTGGGATCCAAAAGAACCTCAAAACAGGTGAATAAACAAAACAACAACAACAACAAAGAAGAAGAACCTCGAGCAGAGAATCTAACGTCAAACGGTTTGAGGCTGGGTGGCCCCAATGGCTGGCAGAATCAGTGTGGTCATCTTCCGGAACACCTGCCTTCACTTCAGACCGACAGTAAGGATATGATGCCATTGTTTGGGAGTTAAGTCCTGATTTCAGAGATCCAAAAATGTGCATCTTGGAATCCATGGAAGATGGCAAAGCCCTGTTCCCTAAACCCTGTCTGGAAGAACTGATACAAAAGACCCATCTACGAGCTCTCCAAGAACTTTCCTGCCCTGTTACAGGACATGATGTACCCATTTGGCATAAGGCACTGCAAAGATTAAAGGTCCCTTTGGCCAAGTCAACAGGTTTCCTAAGGAAAGGAAGCCCCTGATTGAGCAACTCAGGGCAAACTTTCTTGTGAAGGTCGAAATAAAATGCAATAAAGTGGTAAGATGTGGATGATGATTTGAATTAGGGAGACTGGGAAAAGGGAGAGAGAGGTGGTTATTTTAGAATCCTGGCATCAGCTTCACACCGTCCATACTGGGGGGCCCTCAGACGTGAGCTACCTGACACCCTCTTTTTACAGGATTTTACAGGACAGGATTTGTCTAGAGTCCCCCAGCTAGTCAGCCCCAGAGCTGGGGTCAGAACCCTAAGTGGTTTTCCTCACAGTAGTGGAATCGTCTTCTCTGTGTTCATGTCCAGTCGTGGGTAACAACTTGTCATTTAGATGTTTTATGAACAGACTCTTTTATGTACTGAGTTTCCAAAGACAAAGTGAAGTGAAGTGAAAAATGCCCCCCAAGTCTTTCAGGGAAATCAGAGGAGATTGTGACCTTCCTCTGTCACCTGGCTGGTCCAACTCCCATCACCCTTTGGCAGCAGAACCTGATGCCAAGGCGAGCCCAAGGAAGCCTGTGGAATGCCCAGCCAGAGGACCTGCTGGATTCCTCCCCACACGCCCACAGCTGGCATTTTAACAGAGACATCAAGGACAGGGCAGGGCAGGGCCGATGGTGACGGGATGGGGTGTTTCGTTGGTACCTAGACGGACGAAGACCTGGGGGGCGCCGCTCTGTGGGCCGGCCCATCTACCGTCACAGAGGATCCTTTCATTCACCAGGCTGTGAATGAAAGGTCAGCCTCTGTGCTCTGGGCAAATGCCATCCTGGGGAGGGCAGGGTGAGCGTGTGACATCTTCCTGAATAGCGATTCCCAAGGAGGCTGGAGAGTCGGCGCCTGGAGAAGGCAGCAGTCTGTCCCTGCTCTGAGGCAGAGGCATGCTGCACACGATTACCCTTTTGTGTGGGGAAGGGTGGAGATGGCGTGATAACGTGGTAACCGGTGATTCTGCAGATGCAGGATGCTGGCAGTGAAGGGATGGAGCAGAGGAATAATGGTAGGAGAAGCCGGAGTCTCCTCTGTGAACCCCTTCCCCGTACCACCCACCCACCTCTCCAGGTGATCTTGAAGGTGGCGACTTCCCGCCTCACTCCATCCGGCGGTGCTGTGGGCCCTGGTGGGAGGGGGCTGGTTGCTCAGCTCCCACCCCCACTGGCAGCCTCTGTACATGTCTGTGGAACTGAATGGCCTTTTCTGCTTTGTCTGTGAAACTCTTGGCCTGTGGAGAAGATCCTTTGCCCTGGAGAGGAGATCTAGCAGTAGGCATATTTGAGGAGCAGAAGAGGCCAGTTCATTGAACAAACACTGACTGTGCTCTGGCTCTGGAGGGAGGTGACAGATAAGGACAAGACAACCCCTGAATAAAAGACTCAGTGTCTGGGACAGATGGGGCCCCAACCAACTGGGAGGTGAGGAAGGCCATGGTGAGTGAGAAAACAGGGGTACCTAATATTCCAGAAAACAGGAGGGAGACGAACTCTGACTGAGGAAGGGTAAGAGGGGTGGCAGAGGGCAGAAACATTCTCGGCGGGGGTGGGTCTTGCCCCCAACACTCCCCTCCAAGCTGTAGCCTTGTGGGGAAGGTACCAGGCAGAATTTGGAGGGCTGGGGATGAGCCCAGCTTGGTGTCAGGAACCTGGAGCTGTCAAATGGAGATTAAAGGGAAGGAGATTACAGAGATTTAAAAGAGGGAGACTTTCTGTTTTTAACTTTTTGTTATAGGGATTTTCAAAACTTGCACAAAAGTATTGAGAATGGCAGAGTGAATTCCACGTACCTGTTATCCAGCTTTGAAGTAATTTAAAGCAAACTTCAGACTGACTTACCTCATAAATTCTTCAGCAGGAATCTCTGATAGGGAGTTTCTTTTTACTATGACCACTGTGCCATTATCACACCTGACAAAATCAAGAATAATTATTTATTATCATCTGGATACACATTCTGGAGTGACCTGCCCCTGCTTTTCTTAAGGGTGTCCTGTTATACTCAGTTTGTTCAAATCAGGATCCAAACACAGACCACACGTGGCAGTGGGATGTTATGTCTCTCAAGTCTCTTCAGTACAGGAGGGAGAGCTTTTGAAGCTTTTCCTGGGGATGAAAACTTGCTCAGAAAACTGAAGGTCCCGGAGAGAAGATTAAAAGTGAAGAGTGTATCCATGCTGAGACCTAACTCAGAAAAGTAAGGCCGGGTCAGGCAAGGAAAGGGACATTCTTACCTCTTTCCATTGGCTTGTTCAATGTAGGGACAACCTGCAGGAACACAGCCTCTCTGCAGCTCTCCCCACCCATGCATAAGGAGGTGGAGACTCAAGCCCCTATAAGCCTCACGTGCTCCTTTCCTGGTTAAACAGGGAGGTAAGGCCAGCAGGGCCCAGGCTCCAGCCAGCAAAACAGCCAGCAAAAGGAAGAGGTGGAGATGCCACCTACAGAGAGATGCCACTAAGGGAGATGAAGGAGCAAGGCTCAGAGAGACACTCCTGGGCAGGAGAGGAAAGTGGGTTCTCAGGTGTCCATGGCGTTCAGTGGAGGATGGGGCTGGAGTAGTGACTCAGATGGAGGTTCGAAAAGTTGCAAACTGTTGGCAGTTTGTAGAGGAGGCCTGGTATTCATTTATTTATGATTTTATTTTATTTTTTTAATAGATCTTTATTGGAGTATAGTTGCTTCACAATATTGTGTTAGTTTCTGTTGCCCAACAAAGTGAATCAGCCGTATGCATACACATGTCCCCATACCCGCTCCCTCTTGAGCCTCCCTCCCATCCTCCCTATCCCAACCCTCTGGGTCACCGCATAGCACCGAGCCCATCTCCCTGTGCTGTGCTGCTGCTTCCCACCAGCCAACTATTTTACATTCGGTAGTGTATATATGTCGATGCTACTCTCACTTCACCCCAGCTTCGCCCTCCCACCCCATGTCCTCAAGTCCATTTTCTATGTCTACCTCTTTATTCCTACCCTGCAACTAGGTTCATCAGTACCATTTTTTTTTTAGATTCCATATATATGCGTTAGCCTACGGTATTTGTTTTTCTCTTTCTGACTTACTTCACTCTGTATGACAGACTCTAGGTCCATCCACCTCACTACAAATAACTCAATTTCGTTTCCTTTTACGGAGGCCTGGTATTTAGACAAAGTCTTTGGAGTGCCTCTTCTGGAAAGCCAGGGTCTGTCTTTACGCCTGGGACGATGGCTGCTGCTTGATCTCCCTGCTCTGTGGATGTCGGTGCTGCCTAGCTCTCCCCGATGGACTTTTTCAGAGACACTTGCATCCGCGTGAACAAAACCTGACTTTAGCCACAGCGTTCTGTCTTCTTTTCTCCCTTCCCAACATTTTTCTGAGACACCAAACATGCTCCTAGGAGCGTGGTCAAAATCGCCCACAGTCTCTGGTATCGCTGAAGGACCACAAGGCTGGAAGGTGGGCATTGTTTGTTTGCAGAAAGGGGAGGGTCAGGAGAAGGCGGAACAAACTCTGTTGCCCCTCACACCCTGAATTTAATCCAAAGTGTTGGTGCCACATTCCTTCTGGGAACTGATTTCACTGCAGAATTTATGTCTCTCTGCCTTCATGCCTAGATGACAGTGTCAGCGCTTGGTGAGCCTCTTAGCAACCAACAAGGCCCATTGATTGGGAAAGGCCAGCCTGACAGGTTTATGGCCTCTTCCTCAGAGTTCATGCTGTTTTGTGTAGCATATAGACAGGGCCCTAGAAGTAACTGCATCACCTCCCATGAACGGCCTCTGGGAATGGTCCGATGTGATATTTTAGTTGGGCATCTCTGCTCAGTGGCTGGCACTGCTGGACCAGTTGGAAGATGGGATTCTCACAGGATTCCCCTAGCCTGCCTGTCAACCTTCCATACGTGGGGTTTAGCCATCTCTCTCCTCGCAAGGGTGCCAATCAGTAAGTAGATAAAAAGAGGTCCCTTCACTCCCAGAGTCTACTAATTCCAGCTCATCAAACTCTCCAAGTGAAGTGCAAGAGTGTCCCTTGCAAGGGTTCGACTCGAAGGTGAATAGCAGACATTTGTGAAGTTAGAGGTAGAAATGTTCTGTGGGCTGGGAAGGCAGGATGCCAGTCACCTTGGGAAGGAGAAACTAGTTGCTGAGAGGTATGGGGAACTGGAATTAACAACAAATGAATAAATATGGAATAAAATGTCAGGTAGTGACAGGTGCTATGAAGAACTGGGGCAGAGGCACAGTGAGTTGCATGGGGCAGCTGGGTGCTATTTTATATAGGGTGGTCAAGGAAGGCCTCCTGAGGAGGTGACATTTGAGCAAAGACCTGAACAAAATGGCAAAGTAAATACAGTAAGACCCGGAGACCTTGGGTTCCTGGACCAGCAAGCAGACCCGTGCAATGAAAGCCACAGGGACAGCAAGGAGATGGGGAGAAAGTCAGGTTACAGAAGGACCCAGGTGATACAGGCCTTGGGGTTCTTGGTGAGCTTGTTGGGTTCTATTGAGAGTGCCCAGAAGCTGCTGGAAGGTTTTTTTTTTTTTCTTTTTTCTAAATTACATTATATTTTATCAAATCCTGCTTTTCAATTTATTTATTTATTTATTTATTTTTGGCTGTGTTGGGTCTTCGTTTCTGTGCGAGGGCTTTCTCTAGTTGAGGTGAGCAGGGGCCACTCTTCATCGCGGTGCACGGGCCTCTCACTATCGTGGCCTCTCTTGTTGCGGAGCACAGGCTCCAGACGTGCAGGCTTAGTAATTGTGGCTCACGGGCCCAGTTGCTCCGCGGCATGTGGGATCCTCCCAGACCAGGGCTCGAACCCTTGTCCCCTGCATTAGCAGGCAGATTCTCAACAACTGCGCCACCAGGGAAGCCCTGCTGGAAGGTTTTGATGCCAGGAAAAGGCCGGCTCAGCACAGATCAGTTGCCCTCTGCCCTCTTTTGCATCTCTCTTCCAGGTGGGACCTAAACCCAGGACTGGGCTTGCGGAGGAGATGAGAGGTGGTTAAGGAAAGAGCTGGGAGAGCAGGGTATGGCCTGATGGTCCCCTCAGAGCCCCCATCCTTTTCTCTTCTCTCTCCTCTGTGCCTTCCTCCTTTTCCTCCTCTCTCCCCTCCTGCACTCTTTGGCCCAAACCACCGTGTCCCATTTTGGGGGAGTGAATAACCCCTGGCTCTCTCATCTCCCCTCTGTGTCAAGGTTGCGTGCACTCTCCTCCCTGCTCCCTGACCTCCCCAGGACTCTGCCTCTCACCTTGCTGATTCCCAGGCAGAGCTGTGGGGAGTCATGGGGTCATGACACCCTTCCGTGGTCTCACGGCTGGGCTGATCCTGGTGCCTGGGCCTCTCACCGGTGGGAATGAGTAGGTCCTGGGACTTCGTTCTGGTTTGATTCTGCAGCAGCTCAGGGAAACAGTTTATCCATACAGCTCTTCAGCACCCACTGTCTTGTGCTCTGGATCAGGAGTGGGTAGTGAGGAAACATTGACAAAAACATGAAGGAAATTCTTCCTGCTGTTGTTCACTAGTGGGCTGACTCCACTGCAGAGCTGACCGAGAGAGGTGCTAAGTGTAATAAAGGAGCACACATGTTTTGGTCATGTTGGGAGGGAGAGACAGTGTTTCTTGGAAGTTATCTTGGAAGAGGTCATGTTTGAATTGGGCTTTGAAACACACAGAGGCCGTCCTGGAGGAGGGAGATTGGGTAAACAGGGAAAGGGCCTCCTGCCAGAAGATGTCAGGTCCAGAGCAGTGTGGGCCGGCCATATGCACTGGCTTCCACTGGCACCTGGCGCCATGATGAAAAATAAACAGGCATGGAGGTGTGCTTGCAGTGTGGTTAGGAGACAAGGCCAGCATCAGGAATCAATGAGTGACCTCACTCAGCGGTCACTGAGGTGCCAGAGGAGGCACTGCTGTGAGGAGGCTGTCAGAGCAGAGAGAAAAATAGAGCTGGGTGGGGATCGCCCCAGGCAGTTCATTTCCTTGAGGTCACGGAGTCCTTTAAGAATCGTTGGAAGCTATTGACTCTTCTCAGAGGAAATGTATGTATCTATCCACTAAGTTTTGTTTTTATTGAGCTACAATTCACATACTATAAAATTCACCATTTGAAAATGTACAATTCAGTGCTTTTTAGTATATTCACAAGGTTATACAACCATCATTACTATCTAATTCCAGGACATTTTCATCACCCCGGAAAGAAACTTCACACCCTTTCACAGATAGTCATTCCCCATTCTCCCCTCTTTCCAGCCCTGGCAACTACTGATCTACTTTCTGTCTCTGTGGATTTGCCTATTCTGGACATTTTATGTAATTAGAATCATACAATATGTGGCCTCTTGTGTCTGGCATCTTTCACTTATTATACTGTTTTCAAGGTTTATCCATGTTGTACTATGTATTAGTACTTCATTCTTTCCATGAATGGATTTTCCATTCAGTTCTTCCATTGAATGGATATACCACATTTTGTTCGTCCATTCATCAGTTGATGCGCATTTAGGTCCTGTCCACTTTTTGTCTATTATGAATAATGCTGCTATGAACATTCATGTACAAGTTTATGCACTAAAATTTGCAGACCATTTCAGGAGGTTCACAGAACCCCTGAAACCCATCTCTTGATTTCTCAATCTAGGAAAACCTTGTTTTATGAAGAGGCAGGAATTCATGAGGGAATGGACTCCTCACATTGGAGTCCATTAAATACGTCCAGTTTTTTTTGTATATCAATTACATCGCAATAAAGCTATTATAAAAATAAAATAATTTATAAAAAGATGGAATGGAGAAGACAGGAAGGCTATCAATAATATATTACTATTTATTGAGCAGCTCTAAGCTAAGCACTTTACATCCCACATTTACTTAATCCTAAACAACCCTGTGACACAATGTTATTTATTATCCCCATATTACAGATGAGAAAACTGAGGCTCAGAGAAGCCATGCCAGGTTTCTTGGAGAAGTTAGGGTTTAAGCTAAGCCTTGACTGCCAAGCAGTGAAAGGCAACTACACATCCCATCTCCTCTCGACCCCCATCAAAGCCCCTATTTCCTTACATTTATTTTTGAATGGAGTACTAATGCCCCGTCTGAGGCATCCATTTTGCTAGGCCCAGAACTGGCCCAGTGCACAGTGGGCATCCTGGGCTGCTGTACGATAACCCTTCCCCAGAGTGACCCATGGTTGAAGGACCTGCCTGCCTCCTGCTCTTCCCCTTCGGAGAGGTAGGGGCTGAGCCTCCAGCCCAGCCAGCGTGCACATCTGCCTGTGGTAATAATAGCGCAGGGGTGCCGAGGGCATCTCCGGAACAGCTGAGACTTCTGGAGCCGTTGCCCTCAGCGTGAGGTTCCTCTGCATGCCCTGCCCAGCAGGGAGGTCCCGGGGTCAGGCTAAGGATGGCGTGTGGTCAGGGGTCCTGCTGCCGTCCGAAGCCCAGCGTCAGCCGCCATGCTCTGCTTTGTTTCCCAGCCTGTGGACAACCAGCAAGCCCTGGTGCGCAGGGAGTCCCTGGTCAACCTGGAGAACTTCAAGAAGCAGTATGTCCGCAGGCGGTGGAAGGTGGGTCAGGGCTTAGGGGTGGGGGCGGGGGGCCCAGGTGGGCTCCTGGTTCCCTCCAGGGTCTCGGTGCACATTCTCACCTGGCGGTTCCTCTCCTCTCCCTCCCTCAGCTCTCCTTCAGCATCGTCTCCTTCTGTAACCACCTCACCCGCTCCCTGATGAAGAAGGTGCAGATGAGGCAGAATGAGGACCTGGTGGGTAAATGCAGTGCCCTGATTGGGTGGAATTCTGGGTGTGGCCTGGAGCTGGGGGGCGGGGGGCGGGGAGAGGAGGTGGGGCTTAACTGTTTCTGGCAGGCTCTGCACTGTGATCTGTGTTAGGGGGGACCACTGGGGTAGTGCTGGGAGGGGGCGCTCCAAGGGGGCAGCATGAGCCTCTGGAGGACCTCGAATCCTTTCCTGGTGGGCTTTCAAAGGGACTGCTGTTGCCACTCCACAGCCCCAGCCTTCCCCTGAGGACCTGTAGCCTGCCAGGGACCGTGGGAACACTGGACAATGAGACTACCGGGGGCAATCCAAAATCAATTCCTGACAACCCAAGGATCTGCTTTAGAATGAAAGCTTTACATTCATTTGCCGATTTTTCCGTTTCTGTTTTGCTTTAGATTGCCAATAATAATAAAAACAATAATATTTAGATGATATCTTATATTTGATTGGCTTGTTGCAGTTTTACGTACATCTAAAATGAGAGACTTACAATGTAATATAGTAGGTAAGAGCATGGCCTCTGGAGGCAGACTGCTAGGATTCAAATCTTCCACTTACTGTGTGACCTTGAGGAAATTACTTAACCTCTCTGTGCCAAAATGTCATCATTTGTAAAATGGGGTTAACAATAGTTCCTACCTCACAGGGTGGTCATGAGGATTAATTGATGACATATTCTTAGAGCCTGGCATTTTAAGTGCTCAATACTTATTAGCAGCTATTATTGTTGTTTAAAATCCTCTTGTAGACTGTAAAATGCAGTGCTGGTGCTACGAAATGCAGTGTTAGTATTGCAGCTGGTCGAGGTTCCCTGACAGACCTTCCCCACTGCTCACTGAGTGTGGTGAGGGCCCCAGGAGTGTCTAGGATGGCACAGGTCAGGACAGAAGGTGACTGCCTGCTCAGGAAGAGGCTGGAAGGTGGTAGCCTGAGGTGAATGGGCTGTCAGCCCTGGGCAGCCTCGGGGCGCACAGCACTTAGGCTGCATCGCAGGACCTGGCACAGCCCCTGTGCTCCCCCCACCAGCCTGAGCTCTTCTTGATTCTCACTCTTGTCCGGAACTTGAGGATTTATGGCTCCAGAGACCCAAAACAACTGTGTGGCTTTGGCCAAGCCATGTCCCTTCTCTGGCTGCCTTCCTCATCTGCTGTAAAAGGGGACTGGACTTGCTCCCTCTGAAAATCCCTGTTAATCACAAGCAGACTGTTCTCCAGCTTTGTTTTGTATTGTATGGCTCTGACTCATGCTTAAAAGTTTCTATTCAGCAGAGCTTGAGTTATTTTTATTGTTATAGCTGGGCTTGGTCCAGGATGTATTTGGCTAAAGTTGATCTTGACCTTGGATTTCCAGCTGGGTCAGGCCAGAGGAAGGAGAGAGGGCCCTGGATAGGCACATGGCTGACAGCGGGCATGCCTTTCAGGCCGAGTTGCCCTGATACAGTGCCGGCCATTGGGAAAGAGGAACAGAGAGTAATTAAAAAGCGTATAAAACTCTTTCCTAATTTTTGTCCTTGTGCAAACATTTAAAATAGTCCTCTTTTTACTCAAACAGTCAGCACCTGATATCAGCTCAATGGCTCACCCTACATGTGGAAAAGGAATGAGTCCCAGGGGACTTCCCTGGTGGTCCCGTGGTTAGGACTCTGCGCTTCCACTGCAGGGGGCCCGGGTTCGATCCCTGGTCGGGGAATTAAGATCCCTGCATGCTCCATGGTGTGGCCAAAGAATTAAAAAAAAAAAAAAAGGAATGGGTTCCAGACATCTATTATTCAGTTTTCCAAAAGGCATTTTCCTTAAAAAAAAAAAAGAAAAGAAAAGGAAAGAAGATACGTCCTTTTGTTTAGGAAGCATTAAAATTGAACATCTGACAATAGATTTTTTTTTTTTATGACTTGTATTAAGTCTTTCTGAATTAGGACTTTGTTTAATAGTTTTAATAATTTAATTAGATGCATGTGGCATGAATGAAAAAGGCACGGTGACCACCAGGGTAGCTGCTCCACTCTGGCTTAACCATGTAGGAGCTGATGGACTGCACTTTACTCTTTTTCTCTTTCATAAAAATGGAGCACGGAAGCCATTTCCCTGGAAAGACTACATGGCAGGGCTGGCTAAAGGTGCAGCTTAAGCCAGTCAAAGAAGAGGGGGTGAAGTGGCCGTCAGAGTTTGGGGAGATCCCTGTGGCTATCCCTCCCCCATTCTCTCTAGGCTGAGTTCAGGAGACCCACCAGCCCACAGACCAGCTATCCAAGTGGTCTTGACTATGTGGCGGCCACAAAGGACACCAGATACAATTTTCATTATTATTATAATTTGGCCTCTTCTGGTACCCAATTTTCCCTAGATGCTCTGCTCTGCCTGTATTCCTTCCTCCTGGGAAGGCGGCCTCAAGGCAGTTGGTCTGGCCCCATTTCAGGTCCCTCCCCACCCCCATCCCACCCACCCCTGGTCTCCGAACAGAGCAATAGGCTTCCCCTCAATGTCCGTCTCCCTGGTTTACAGGCCCGTGACCCAGGTGTATCAGCTCAGGTTGCCTAGCACGACCCCATTCCTGGCAACTTCTGACCCTCTTACCCTGGGTCTCTCTTTTTTTCTCTCTTCCAGAGGAATTGTGAGAGTGACACAGAGGAGGACATCGCCAAAAGGAAAGCCCTCCACCCCCGGAGGAGGAGCAGTACCTCCTAACCGGCCAGGCTCAAGGTGGCCACCAGGGAGGCCTGGGCCCTGCAGGGCTCCTTTCTGCGCAGACTCTTGGACCCCGCTTGTCGCCAGCACCCAGGCATTCTGCATCCCTGAGCACTTTGCAAGAGAGATGGGCATGCAGGTTTCAGAAGCATTTGCGGCGGAGCCAGGAGACCCTGGGAGTTGTGGCTGTCACCTCCTGGGCATGCAGGGGACGCCAGCATTCCCAAAGCTCTTAATCCTCCACAAAATGGGCTTTCACCTGTTGCCAACCTCAGAACCTGGGATGGGGATGTGGACCTAAGAAAATGATGCAGATGACCATCATCATCATGGGTGAAGATCAGATTCAGGCAGCTTTCCTCACAGGACGAGGGAGTTCAGAACCAGCCTGGTCAAAACTTACACCAGGAAGACAGAGGCCTCGCCCGTGGGAACAAGATAAGGAGTGAAGTGAATCTTGGGGTGTGAGGGACCAATCCTGTGACCTCCCAGAACCCACATGGAGTCCACGTGTCGTGCTGGCCAACATATCAAACCTTCCAAAGCAGCCCATTTTCAGCCCACTGTGTTGTAATTTTTTTCACTTTTATTAAACTTCTGGTTTACCTGATGTTCGGCTTCTTTTAGGACTCTCCCGATCTGATTTTCTTTAGCTCAGGTGCCTGTGACTGTCGGGTAGCACCTGGGGTGCTGAGTGGATTGCACCTCCGAGGGTCATACTGAACCACCCCCTCTGGACTGCAGGGTGCCTACCTTCTACATCCTTCCCTAAAGGAGTGCAGCCCAAGAAAATCAGCCCAGATACCAGCATATAATGCCTGTGCTCCCTCCGCTACGACGACAGTCACCCCTGCTGGTGTGGACTGAGTTGTGTCTCCCAACCTCTGGTACCACTGAGTATTTGGAGACAGGTCTTTAAAGAGGTAATTAAGGTAAAATGAGGTCACTGAGGTGGACCCTAATCCAATATGACTGGTGTCCTTATAAGAAGAGAGATCGGGACACACAGGACCATATGAAGAGACAGTGAGAAAGCGACCATCTACAAGCTAAAGAGAGAGCCCTCAGAAGAAGCCAGCCCTGCCAAGACTCAACCTCAGACTTCTGGCCTCCAGAACTATGAGAAAATAAATCTCTGTTGTTTAAGCCACCCAGACTGTGCTTCTTTGTTGAGGCAGCTCTAGAGAACTAATACACCTGCCAACGATGGCCAAGATATGGGCAGGGGGCTTTATGAAAATGTGGTTGGAGAAGGTCAAAGAGGGACCCACAGGGAGAAAGGAGAGGAAAAAAAAGATGGATTACCTGGACCCTTGAGTGAAGATGGCAAGAGAACTTTGACAACATAGAAACCTGGGCCCTGCTTTCCAGGCCAAAAGAATGGTGGTGCTGATCAGAAACCCAAGAGAAGACCCTTGGAAGCCAGAAGTAAAAAGGGTCAGGGTGAGGCACCAAGGCTGAGAAAGTACATGGGAAGAGGTGGGAAGAAAGGGAGAGCAGTTTTGGAAGGTGAGTGAGGGAAAGTGTGCCAGGAAGGAAAGAGGGGAAGAAAGTAAGGGTGGAAAGGAAAGGGTACGGGGAGAAGGGGAGGCATTCTTTCCCTTCGTCAGCAGCAAGTTTTAAGCACATTGTGTGAGAGAGTGGGCCCAGCGGCCCTCATCCAGTGAATGATCCAGGGCAAAATGGCCCCACAGAAACAGAAAGGCAGTCCAGTTTCAGAAAAGCTTCCAGCCAGAAATGGAGCGGCCTGCAAGCTTGTTGAAGAAAGCTCTGCCGTTGCCTTGTAGTTCTTGGACGTCCCAGTTCTCAGGAGGATCCAGCTCCGTGCCACCCTGCAGCCTCTGGAGGATAGCCGAGGCTGAGAACTGCTAACTGCGTTCAGGGCCCCTGGGTCATGGCTGTGGCTGGTCACATTGATCAGCAGGGAATGTTCTAGAACAAGGGCTCCTGGGCGCTCCTAGGAAGTAAAATGTGGTAGCAAGTAAGCGGCTGCCCTCCTTCTAGGAAAGAGGGCAGTGAATGGATTTGACAAACCCAGTCTTGCGTTTCCAATCATGACCAAAGGGTAAGCCTTTTGGAACTTGTCTGGCCCAACCACTGCATTGTACTGAAGAGGAAATTGAAGCCGAGAGAGAGGAAGTGACTAGTTCTGCTTCACACAGCAAATTTGTGAAAATGTCTGATGAAAGCCCAGACTTCCTGACTCCTAGTACTGTGCTCATTTCTTCAGCTTGATAACTGTGGGAGACCTTTCAGGAAATGGATGGACACTTTGCTTTGCGTCATTTTAAACATGCTCTCATCTGTCCTGTACTGTTGCCTGCCTTGTCCTTCATTTCTGGAAATGGAAGAAATGGTCACACTTGCTTCTTTCCATCTTTGCAAAAGGCACTGCCCCTGAGTGGGGATAGCTTGGCAGCCAACCTCCATGGGCTGCAAGTCGGTCAGTGAACCGATATTTATTGGGCTCCCACTATATGCCTAGGACTGTTCTAGATGCCAGGGTTAGAACAATGAACAGGACAGACATGATACTTCCCCTACAGGGGTCTACGTTCTGTAAAGTCCTGGGAATCCAGGACTCCATCCTACTTATAGGCTGCTCCTCCCCCCTCCTTCTCATCCAGATTATATAAAGCCCTGTTGACTGGGTCCCCCTTCAGCCCAGCTCTCTGGGGTTTGAAGGCACCCGCTGGGGTTCCCAAATCCCTCAGGAAGCACAGGGCCAGGCGGTGGGCAGAGAGGAGCCTTTGAAGTTGTGCATCCTTTGAGGATGACTTTGACACCTAGCAGCCCGAAGCCAAGCATCTGTGCCAATCCCATACAGGGCCCCAGTCCCTGTGGCCTCTCGGCTGGCAGATGGCTGGTGCCCTCCAGGTGTGAGGAGGGGTGGAACAGCTGGCCCAGGGGAACTAGGTGTTCTGGGTTAGTTCTGAAGAAGGCTGTGTTGACCAGCTGACACTTCAAGAGACCACAGTGTGCCCTGAGGCGAATGGAACATTTCCAGTGACTGAAAGTTGTGCTCAGTTAAAAGGCAGTCTTCAAAGAGTCTGAGGGTGCCCTGCCCCCGAGTGTTTGCCTGTATGTTTGCAGGATGCTGCATTAATATTTCACAAAGGCACATATAAATATTTCAGTGCTCTGCATTTTAATGTCAATCTCACTGATTTTCCTGACTCCAGATCTCAGATTTCATTTGCCTTTTCCACCAGCCTATTTATTTGCCGAAAACCTTATTTTGGAAGCAGACGAAGGCCATACCATAAGAGGTGAACCACAAAATCTATATGAAAGGAAAGTAGGTACGTGTGAAAAGAGCTTAATTGAGGACTGGGATATCAAGGAATTTCATCTGGCACAGGCTTATGGAACTTTCCATGTGGTTCACAGCTTGATGTCATCCTGACATTGTTCTGTTCACCGTTGCTGCACCCCAAAGAATAATTGTTCCTCGGTGGGCTGCTGAGAGAATCCCATTCTAAGCAGAACTTAATAGGTTTAGGGATTGGAGCCATTGAAGAGCTGTAAACAATGGTTAATTCACATTTCAAAAAGCAGAAACACAGTTGCTGACCTCTCATTAATAGTTTCTATTTTTCCATTTCTCCCACTAGTTCCCTTTTTCTCTCCCCCTCTATCCATTAGCAAGTCATAATGTACAGCTGAACTACATATTTTAGTAATGTCTTTACTTATTGAATAAAATTTGTGTTCCCAGTTCTTAATCGAAAAAATAGTTGGTTATATTATCTAGGGAGGAATAATTTTGTAAGTATTTCCCCCCCCTGTGGATCAGTGATCCTCCCCCCCGAGCTAGAAAAAAATGAAAGAAAAAAAAATAAGCTCACAATAATTTTTAAAAACCTGATCTGCAATAGGAACATTTATATACGCTTTATTTAATCCTCTTTGTAACCTTGTAGGGGAAAGGAGAGCCCCATTTCTATAGATGAAGAAGCTGAGACTCAATGGAGTTAAGAAATTTGCATGCAGGGGCTTCCCTGGTGGCGCAGTGGTTAAGAATCCACCTGCCAATGCAGGGGACACGGGTTTGAGCCCTGCTCTGGGAAGATCCCACATGCCATGGAGCAACTAAGCCTGTGCACCACAACTACTGAGCCTGCACTCTAGAGCCCACGAGCCGCAAATACTGAGCCTGCGTGCCACAACTACTGAAGCCTGCGTGCCTGCAGCCCGTGCTCCCCAACAAGAAAAGCCACCACAATGAGAAGCCCATGCACTGCAACGAAGAGTAGCCCCCGCTCGCCGCAACTAGAGAAAGCCCACGCACAGCAACAGAGACCCAACGCAGCCAAAAATAAAATTAATTAATTAATTAATTTAAAAAATTTTGCATGCAATCACACAGCTGGAGTATTTAGAATCTGGATTCCAGCCCAGTTTTGCCCACCCCGAAATCCACATTCTTCTCTACTTTTCCTGGAGAAACAATGTTGCGTGAACAAAGCATCCCAGAGAACTAGAGAGAGCATGATACTGTTTTTATAAAGCTCAAAAACTATACTATGCTTTGTTTGGAAATACATGTCAATGTGATAAAACAGTGTTTTAAAAGCAAGGCAATAATTATGCTCAAAATTCAGGGTGACATTTACCTCTGGCGGCTGAGATGGGGAAGAGGACAAGCGTGGGCACCAGGCTGTTGGCAGCGTTCTGGACAACACTAAGTTCATGATGGGCTCACGGGAGTTCATTGTATTATTATGCTTTCTCACTTACATATGAGCTATCTATGGTTGTCATCTATCAAATACTAAAATAATACAGGGAGAAAGTGAGGTGAAAAAAATCAACCCTAATGGTCATGAGATGCCACAGTGGACAGGACTTGGAGGCTGTGGTGACGATCCCTGAGTGTGCCTTTCCCCTCATGAGCTGATGTTGGCTTTGCTCTGTGTTTTTTTACCTTAATCAGAGGTCATCATGCCACTCAGTGAGAATGCCTCTGCTGGATTATTATTCCCATTTTAAAGAGAAGGGGTAGAAAATCCCCCCTGCTTTGCAGCTCACCTCCCCAGTCACCACCTCCCCTTGGAATTTGCCTGAGGATGCTGGTCTGAGGACATCTTCCGAGCCCAACTACGCTGAGTTTGCCAACTCACTCTCTGGTGCCTTCCTGTCTCTCTGAGCTTAATCCCAGAGGCTGGACAGGGTTTGAAAAGCCATTTGGGGACTTCCTTGGTGGTCCAGTGGTTAAGGTTCTGGCTTCACCGCAGGGGGCATGGGTTCAATTCCTGGTCGGGGAAGTTCCACATGCCGCATGGTGTGGCCAAAAAAAAAAAAAAAAAAAAAAGCCATCTGGGCCATTCCCCTGCTCATTTTGAGTGGAGAGGGGGCGGTCCTGTGTCTTCCCTCAATTCCCTTTTGTAGTTCTTAGCAGTCCTTGGTATATTTCACCGCTTCACCAAAAGGCCTGGGCTAATTCCTGGCACTTTTCAGCTGTTGAATCTTGGCCTTGTCATTCATCCTTTCTGGGCCTCGATTTTCTCATCTGTGCAATGGTGATAATAACATCAATGTTACCTGTCGTGAGTGCCTCGTTGAGACCCATTTTGTAAGGGAGGTTTGTCAACTTCGAAGAACTTGGCAAACATAAGGGATCTGTTATTTACATACCTTAGTTGTACTCTGAGACCACAGGCATAAAGAGCAACTCTGAGAAACGTAAAAGGAGAACAACCATGGCGACAGCGGCACTCAACGCTGGTGCCCTGAACTCTGGGTAGAGGGCCCCTGGGGCCCGGGCACACCTCCTACTCACCTTTTCTGCCCCAACACACCTCTGTGGTGCCTGATTCTGCACAGAGCCTCAGCAATGGTTTATTAAACAGAAGAGAAAGCAGAAAGGGCCTTCTTCCCACATGGGTGCCAGAGGCTCTCACTTGGCCGTCTTCTTCCCACCCCTCCAGAGGGTGCTTGCGGGGGAGGCCGGAACAGAGCCCTGCTGGGGGCAGGGTGCTGAGAGGGAGGCTTACTGCTGCTTTGCCTTTTCGAACTTGTGTAGCTCACCTCAAGAGGCGTAACAACTCTCTAAACAAGTAGATGCAGGGACCTCCCTGGTGGTCCAATGGCTAAGACTCCACGCTCCCAACGCAGGGGGCCCGGGTTCGATCCCTGGTCGGGGAACTAGAGCCCACATGCTGCAACTAAAAAGATCTTGCATGCCGCAACTAAAGCCCGGTGCAGCCAAATAAATAGATAAATATTAAAAAAAAAAAAAAAAAGAAGTAAATGCAGGACTCAGACTATTTGGGCCCTACCTTGTTTCCTTGTTTTGTTGTTTTTGATGCTGTTTTAGTTTGCTAGGATGGCCATAACAAAATACCACAGACTGGGTGGCTTAAACAACAGAAATTAATTTTCTCACAGCTCTAGAGGCTGGAAGTCCAAGATCAAGGTGCCAGTAGGGTTGGTTTCCTCTGGGACCTCCCTCCTCGGCTTGCAGACAGACGCCCTCTTGCTGCCTCTTCACGTGGTTGTTCCTCTGGTCACAATCATCCCTGGTGTCTCTTTGTGTGTCTGCATTTCCTCTTCTTATAAGGACACCAGTCATACTGGATTAGGGCCCGCCCTCCTGGCCTCCTGTTAACTTAATCACCTCTTTAAAGGCCATATCTCCTAATAGTCCCATTCTGAGGTACTGAGGGTTAGGACTTCAACATATGAGTTTGCAGGGGAGGTACAAGATGCAATTCAGCCCATAACAAATATTTCCTTTAAGAATTGTGAGTTTTTCATGTCTGCCTCCTCTTGTGGGCCATAAGCTCTGTGAGAGCGGGACTGGGTCTGTTTGCTGTTTTGTGTACAGTGTCTGTGGGTGTTCCGTAAGTATTTATGGACTGAATTAATGAATGGTGTATTTTTCCTTGTGGATCCAAAACGGCAAGGAAAGCTGCAGACCTCACACTGGCAAGAGGCCAAAACAGAGCCTTCAGAATCAGGTAGCCACCCTCTCCCAGCATTCCTGTCCTGCAGGGCGCACTCAGTTTAATACACACTGGTGCCGAATAGGCCTACCGTGGGTCAGACTTTCTTCTGGCCTTAAAGGATGAATGAGTAAGCTTCTGGTAAGAGAAGGGGAAAGAAAATATGGGTTAGTGTTCTGTTTGCTTGTCCTTATGCCTTCCCATGGCTGAACTTTGGAAAGTCGCCAAATGAAAGAGTAAAACGTCTCCTCTGGGTGTTGAAGTAGTAGTGTGATGAATTAGGACTTTACCGTTTTTCCCCACCTCTAGCCATTGTGACCCTGATTCCAGGTCAGAGACCCAGAGGGCCGTGCCAGAGAGCCAGCGGCCACCTGTTGGGCTTGGAAGAGGTGTTCAAGGTCAGGCATAGATGACAGGTCAGGCTCTGGCTGAGTCCTTTGGAGGAGTGTGTTTGTGTGTGTGTTTCAAGGTACCTGCATGTGTGCATCTGTCTCTGTGGGTATATTTGGATGTGTGTGTGTGTGTGTGTGTGCATCCCTGGGGGTTCTGGATGTGTGCATCTGTCTCTGTGGGTATATTTGGATGTGTGTGTGTGTGTGTGTGTGTGTGTGCATCCCTGGGGGTTCTGGGTGTGTGCATCTGTCTCTGTGTGGGTGTATCTGGGTGTCTGGGTGTTGTCCAAAAGGACTCATGGGGAAAGTGCCTCTACCCCAGGCTCTGTAGCATCCGTTCTAACGCTGTCAGACCTCTGAGGCCAGTCAGGGGACAGAGTCTAGGAGAGCCACATCTGCTGAGTCATAAGGATGTGGGCTCTGTGTTCACAGTTGGACATATCTCCTTTCACACACCCGGAGGGGAAGTTTCAGACGGGCTGGCTGAGCCTGCATTCTTTCAGAAGGTTATGACCTCTGCCAGCCCCAGGAAGGAGCAGCAATGAGAATGCTCAGGAGACCTGGAGGTTGGCAGGAGATGAGCTGAGACCTCGGTGTTCCCCAGCTGGGGACCCTGGGTCATGGCTTTCTCAGGCCGTTCCAATAACCAAGCTGCCGGCTTTGAAATTGATTGATGGACGCTTCCTGGTGGAGGAGGGAGCCAGGGCAGATGGTCTTGAGTGATACAACGTGCAGACCTCACCAAACTCTTAGTGCTGACCCTAAGAGGCCCTACCAGGCCATGAGTCTGGACTCTGGAAAATCCTTCTCTTCCCTCCCCAATTCAACCAACCAACAAGTAAAAAAAACCACCTCAATAGTGTGCCTAGCCACAATGCAGTCAAGTGAGTCTCTCAAGTTTGTCTGATACAAACAGTAAAAATTTCCCCAGGGTTAGCAGGGGCAGGAAGCCTCAGTCATGGGCTCCTTGATTGGAACGGATTTCATAGGTTCTTTCCCAAGAGCAGATAAAGAAGGGCAAGAGGGCATTTGTGGTGTGTACCTGGCAGGGCATGGGAAGGAAACGCCCCTTCTGAGAACTTACACGTGCCTGGCGTGGAAATGGGCACTGTTCCCAAGGAGCCCAGGCTGGGGGCGAACCCGCAGATACTCAGCTTACCCAGAGATGAACTGCTTCCTGTAGCCCATGAGGCTGGGGGCACAGGCGTGGATGAGATGAGGGAAGGGGGTAGGGATGCATCCAGGAGGGGTTGGTCCTTCTGAGAAGGCAGCATTCAAAGGAGGGAGGGGGCTGGCCCGGAGCAGGGGCCTCACCACTGGTCACTTCTTGCATTCAGGCAGTGAAGGCCACTGACAAAAATTCATGCCGCTCTACCATCACTCGCCTTTGGCAAGGTCCAGCCAGCCCGTGGGGCTCTGTGGGTCTGGACAGAAGGGCAGTGGGTTTGGTGGGGATCAGGTTCTCCTGGGGAGAGAGGGGCCTGAGAAGGAGGTTGGGTGGTCGGTGCCTGCCTAACCAGGGGCTTCAGCGACTTTGTAGATGCCCACCCAACCCCACTGGAGATGCCCAGACATGACAGGGAGTTCATGATCTCCTGGCAGGACCCTCAAGAGTTGGCGTCAAACTGTTCACGTTGTTGCCAGTTTTTCTCAGGTTGAGTTCAAATCTGCCTCCCTGAAGATCCAGCTGTTGTCCTGGTTCTGTCTTCTGGGGTCACATCCATTTAACAAATATGTAGACAAAGATGAAAAAGACAGTCTGTGTCCTCAAGGAATCCACAGACTAGTGACAAGGACAGCTGTTACACAGGGCAGGATGAAGTAGGGGTTAGGCTGCGAGCTGAGGGAGGGGTTCTTCATCCTGACTGATGGGGGCCCCAGGAGGCATCCAGAGGAGGTGCTATTTGAAACAGGCTTAAAGGATAAGGGGATTGGTGTATGTGGAGGAGCTGTGGAATCCAGGCCAGGAAAAGCTTGAGCGAAGACACAGAGGCAGGAGAGAGCAGAGCAGTTCCTGAGGATGCGGAGTTGCCTGGCAGGGTGGGGACCTGGTGTGGAGGGGGGCCGTGGGGGAGATGGGGGCTGAATCACAGAGGGGCTTGAACCCAGGCCTGGGCCTTTATTCAGTGGGCCACAGGGAGGCTCAGGGTTTCGTGAGACTTTATCAGAGCTGTGGTTTACATCACACAAAGTGTGTTCCCCGGCCACCAGTGTCAGCGTCCCCTAGGACCTGTTAGAAATGCAGCTTCTCAAGCCCCACCCGAGACCTGCTGAATCAGAAACTCTGGGGGAGGGGCCTAACTAACTGCTCGAACAAGGCCTCCAGGTGATTCCGGTGCACTGCTTTAGAAAAACAACCCTGACAGCCTAGGGAGAGACAGGTGAGGTGGGCGGAGTCTGGAGGAGGGAGAGCAATTTGGGGCTATTAGTATCACCTGGGGGAGGCAGGAAGCCGCCCGTCCCAGGGAGGGGGCAGGAAGAGTTAGACAGATTTGGGTTCCAGTGCCAGCCCCTCTCCTTCTAGCTTCGTGAACCTGGGCAAGGGACTTCCCTTTCTTGGGCCTCAGTTTCTGCATCTTCAGAGAGGAGTCACGGCTGGAGAAGGTAGGAGATGGTCGACGACCATTTCAGCTTGCCCAGGACTGAGGGGTTTCACGGGACTCAGGATTTTCAGTGCTAAAACTGGAGCGACCAGGACAAATGGGGATGGTTGGTCACTCAAGCCCCCGAATGGTACCCAGAAAGAAGCACTGCTCAGGATGTCTACAGAGTGAACGCTGAGAGTAGGGCTACTGAGGGGCCCAAAGCCCATTCTTGAGCACTTTTGGTGACAGCTAAAGTTGCCAGTCCCTCTTGCTGCTGTTTCTGGTGCCTGTTTGGCAGGAGCCCGTCCCCCAGGCCTCTGCTCCTCTCTGGCTCTGAAGACCAGCAGAAAGGGAGACGGGGCCCAGGCCAGGCAAGGGCACGAGGCCGGCACCCCGTGGCCGTGTTGCTGGCCTGGTGCCGGGGTCACATGAAATACAATACGGCTGAGGCCTCCCAGCCCCTGCTGATGCTGCTGGAGGCTGAAAATACCCAGTGTCCTGGCCTGGGCGCCTGGAGGACTCTTCTGGGTCAGGAGTCAGGGGAGCGACTGTGGTGTCTGTTACTCCACTAGTCTGGCCTCAGCTGGCTTCTCACCGCCTCGGCCAGGGGCCTCTGGGTAGGGGTGGGGACTTGCAAGCCCTGTGGCCTTCTAACTTTCCTACAGTTGGGTTTTTTTTTTAATTGAAGAATAGTTGATTTACAACGTTGTGTTCATTTCTCTTGTACAGCAAAGTGATTCAGTTATATATATATACGTTCTTTTTTAATATTCTTTTCCATTATGGCTTATCATAGGATATTGAATATAGTTCCCTGTGCTATACAGTAGGACCTGTTGTTTATCCATTCTCTATATAATAGTTTGCATCTGCTAATCCCAAACTCTCCCAATCCTTCCCTCCCCCATTCCCCCTTCCCCTTGGCAACCACAAGTCTATTCTCTATGTCTGCGAGTCTGTTTCTGTTTTATAGATAAGCTCACTTGTGTCATATTTTAGATTCCACATATAAGTGATATCATATGGTATTTGTCTTTCTCTTTCTGACTTACTGCACTTAGTTTAATAATCTCTAAGGCCATCCATGTGGCTGCAAATGGCATTATTTCATTCTTTTTTATGGCTGAGTAATATTCCATTGTATATATATACCACATTCGTTATCCATTCCTCTGTCGATGCACATTGAAGTTGCTTCTACGTCTTGGCTATTGTAAGTAGTGCTGCAATGAATATTGGGATGCATGCATCTTTTTTTTTTTTTAATTTTTATTTATTTTATTTATTTATTTATGTATTTATTTTTGGCTGTGTTGGGTCTTCGTTTCTGTGCGAGGGCTTTCTCTAGTTGCGGCAAGCGGGGGCCACTCTTCATCGCGGTGCGCGGGCCTCTCACTATCGCGGCCTCTCTTGTTGCGGAGCACAGGCTCCAGACGCGCAAGCTCAGTAGTTGTGGCTCACGGGCCCAGTTGCTCCGCGGCATGTGGGATCCTCCCAGACCAGGGCTCGAACCCGTGTCCCCTGCATTAGCAGGCAGATTCTCAACCACTGCGCCACCAGGGAAGCCCTGCATGCATCTTTTTGAATTATGGTTTTCTCCTGATATATGCCCAGGAGTGGGATTGCTGGATCATATGGTAGTTCTTTTTTTTTTTTTTTTAAGTTTTTAAAAAAATATTTTAATTTTATTGGAGTATAGTTGATGTACAATGTTGTGTTAGTTTCAGGTGTACAGCAAAGTGACTCAGTTATACATATACATATATTCATTCTTGTTTTAGATTCTTTTCTCATATAGGTTATCACAGAATATTGGGTAGAGTTCCCTGTGCTATACAGTAGGTTCCTGTTGGTCATCTATCTTATATATAGTAGTGTGTGTGTGTTCATCCCAAGCTCCTGATTTATCCCTCCCCCCAGTGTTTCCCCTTTGGTACCCATAAGTTTGTTTTTGATAGCTATAAGTCTGCTTCTGTTTTGTAAATAAGTTCTTTTGTATCTTTGTTATAATTTATTTATTTATTTATGGCTGCATTGGGTCTTCATTGCTGCATGTGGGCTTTCTCTAGTTGCGGCGAGCAGGGGCTACTCTTCGTTGCGGTGCGTGGGCTTCTCATTGCGGTAGTTCTATTTTTAGTTTTCTGAGGATACTCCATACTGTTTCCCATAGTGGCTTCACCAATTTACATTCCCACCAACAGTGCAAGAGAGTTCCCTTTTCTCCACACCCTCTCCAGCATTTGTTATTTGTAGACTTTTTAATGATGGCTATTCTGAACAGTGTGAGGCAGTACCTCATTGTAGTTTTGATTTGCATTTCCCTAATAATTAGTGATGTTGAGCATCTTTTCATGTGTCTCTTGGCCATCTGTATGCCTTTCTTTGAAGAAATGTCTATTTGGGTCTTCTGCCCATTTTTTAATTGGGTTGTTTGTTTTTTTGTTGTTGAGTTGTATGAGCTGTTTGCATTTTTTGAAAATTAAGCCCTTGTCAGTGGCATCATTTGCAAATATTTTCTCCCAGCCCATAGGTTGTCTTTTCGTTTCGTTTATGGTTTCCTTTGCTATGCAAAAGCTTGTAAATTTAATTAGGTTCCATTTGTTTATTTTTGCTTTTATTTCTATTGCCTTGGGAGATTGACCTAAGACAAACTTTGTATGATTTATGTCAGAGAATGTTTTACCTATGTTTTCTTCTAGGAGTTTTATGGTGTCACATCTTATTTTTAAGTCTTTAAGCCATTTTGAGTTTATTTTTGTGTATGGTATGAGGGTGTGTTCCAACTTCACTGATTTACATGCCGCTGTCCAGCTTTCCCAACATCACTTGCTGAAGAGACTTTTTCCCATTGTATATTCTTGCCTCCTTTGTCGAAGGTTAATTGATGGTAGGTGTGTGGGTTTATTTCTGGGCTCTCTATTCTGTTCCATTGATCCATATGTTCGTTTTTGTGCCAATACAATGCTGTTTTGATTACTATAGCTTTGTTGTATTGTCCGAAGTCTAGGAGGGTTATGCCTCCTGCTTTGTTCTTTTTCCTCAGGATTGCTTTGGCAATTCTGGGTCTTTTATGGCTCCATATAAATTTTAGCATTATTTCCTCTATTTCTCTGAAAAATGTGATGGGTAATTTGATAAGGGATTGCATTAAATCCCTACAGTTGAGTTTTTAAAAACAGGGACCTGAGGTGGAAACACCAGATAGAAAGGTTACCCATGGAAGCTTGCTCAGAAAAGTGGGGCAGCTTCTTTCTAAAGATCCCAAGGAATCTCTCCAAATGTCTTGCTGGTCCATGTGCTCATCCATGGACCAATAATGGGGACTGGGAAGGATTAGGGGATTTGTTTAGGCCTGAGAGCCAGGGCCTCAAAGCTTGGGGCAGAGACAGCTTCCTTCAAAACTGGTTGGGGGAACTGGGGCCATTGCCAAGAGAAGGAAAACAGATATTGGGAGGGACCAAATGTCTCCCTCATTCTCTTCCCCTTTGCTGCTGGGTGGTGCTCTTCACCTAGTTCTGCTGCCGGGATGCCCTCTGTTAATTCAGGGTTGCCTCATGAGCAAGCTCTCTGGGGTTTGAATTGGGCTTCCACTCCCAACATGCACCCACACCTGCCCAGGAGCCAGGCCTGCTGCAGCCTCCAAAATCTGCAGGCCCTACTCATATCTACCCCTCTTGCTTGGAAAGAACTTCAAGCCCAGGCAGGAGGTACTAGTCTCAGGTGTGGAGATACTGGATTTGAAGTCAGGCAAGGTCTCTGGGTTTGAATCCCTGTTCTGGCACCTTCTTGGCCAAGTGACTTCCAGCAAGAAATTGAGCCTCAGTTTTGCCTCTTGTAAAACGGGGATAACGTCATGTTCCATGCAGCGCTGTTGTGAGGATGAAATTGAATGAACTATGCATTTAAGCTAATAGGATAGAGCCCAGTACATCACGCTCAGAAAGTGTTGTTGACGTCATACAATAAAAGAATAAGAACAAATACATAAATGAGGAAACTGGAGCAAAAGGGAGAGAAAGAGAGAGACTCTTTGTAGTATATCTGTCCAAGGTGCCTGCTCTGGTGACTACAAAGCATGTGGCTGGCAGGTGCCTTAATGTGAATGAGGGACCACACCTCTTATTACTAAGAGGCCATGCCTCCTGGGCCTCTCTCCATGCTGTGAGCTAGGGGTGGCCCCCGGGACCTGCACCCTCCGCAAGCCAGGGTTAGTTAGAAAACCTCTCTGCCCCACCACGGGGCACATTCTACTTTCCATGCATCTGGCCCCACCAACGGGAAGTTAACGCCCTCATATAACCATCACCAAGCACAGAGAAATCTTCTGCCGCAGCCAGCCCTCTTCCTACCTGTCCGTGTCAGGGGCAGTTTGGGTGGGAGAAGTAATGACAGTGGTGGTCCTGATTGTCATATGCCTGCTATGTGCCAGGTGATTTGCATATATTATCTTCGGTTTTCACAACAATCCTGAAAAAGGGCTATTGTCTCCATTTTACAGATGAGGAAAACCGAGGCTCAGAGAGGCGAATGACTTTTCTAAGCCCACATAGCTAGCCATAAACTAAAGGGAGAGTTTAGGTTCAAATCAAGTTCTATCTGGCTCCAAAGTCCGAGGGCTTTCCACCACACAGTGGGGAAGAAGACGGCTCAAGCTCCAGGTCATTAACTCCCGTGGGATGGGGCCACCCCCCTCCCCTTGCTGGTCCTCAGTTTCCTCACCTGTGAATCAGGTGATTCCTAAGGTCAGGATTCTGTTCTCCTGGCATCTGACTCCTTGGAGGCCCTCTGCTGCCATGTACAGAGCACAGCCTGGGCAGAACTGTGACACAGGTGACCTCAGTATTTCCCCGTTTCCCTTGTGAGGCTCTTCCTCTGGCCAGGCTAGTGTTTTTCCACTGCCAGACAGCTCTGAACCCAGGAGTCACCCCTCCAGACTTCTTTGCCCTGTTCTCTGGACATTGCTGCCCACAGCCTCAAACAGGACATTTTCAGTCTAGTGTCTCCTCTCCGCTGGGTTCTGCCATCTTTTTTTTTTTTTTTTTTTAATTAATTTCTTTATTTATTTTTGGCTGTGTTGGGTCTTCATTTCTGTGTGAGGGCTTTCTCTAGTTGTGGCAAGCGGGGGCCACTCTTCATCGCGGTGCGCGGGCCTCTCACTGTCGCGGCCTCTCTTGTTGAGGAGCACAGGCTCCAGATGCGCAGGCTCAGTAGTTGTGGCGCATGGGCCTAGTTGCTCCGCGGCATGTGGGATCTTCCCAGACCAGGGCTCGAACCTGTGTCCTCTGCATTGGCAGGCAAATTCTCAACCACTGCGCCACCAGGGAAGCCCTCTGCCATCTTTGGGAAGACGAGCAGGGAAGCGAAGATGCGTATCTGAATTACAGGGTGAGGGGTTAATGGGCTCTTCAGTTGCCTTTTATCAGGAGCTTCCGGAAAGTGTCATAACCCAAAAGAGCAAGTGGCCAACTTACTAACTTCATCAGTGCCTGCCTGAGTCCCCTCAACGCCCTGCACATTCACTGTGGCTTTTGCTGTGTTTAGCTCTCCTCCTAGCCTATGCACTCCCTGAGGGCAGGGGCTGGGCCTTGCTCCCTGGCTAGAGGAAGTGCTTGATGGAGCACCCAGGCCAACATACCCCCGGGGGTGACTGGACCTGGATCTGACCCTGCCTGTGGAAACAGTAGCCACTTCCTGAGCTCCCTCCCCTCCTCAGCCTGGCCTGGAATTTATTCCTTAGTAGCTGAAGAAGAAGCAAGAAGGTCAAAGGAGGGAGGGAGAATGTTTAGAAATACTAGAAGCACACAGATTTCTCAGTCATTCCAGTGCTGCGCCCTCCCAGCCCTGTGGCCACAGAAAGTTCCCAGGAGCCAGGCTACTCTCTTTTGGGAAGGGGAGTAAAGTTATCAAGAAGTAACTGAAGGGGGACTTCCCTGGTGGCACAGTGGTTAAGAATCCGCCTGCCAATGCAGGGGACATGGGTTCGAGCCCTGTTCCGGGAAGATCCCACATGCCGCGGAGCAACTAAGCCCGTGCACCACAACTACTGAGCCTGCGCTCTAGAGCCCACGAGCCACAACTACTGAGCCCGCGTGCCACAGCTACTGAAGCCTGTGTGCCTAGACCCCATGGTCCGCAACAAGAGAAGCCACCGCAATGAGAAGACCATGCACCGCAACGAAGGGTAACCCCACTCGCTGCAACTAGAGAAAGTCCGTGTGCAACAACGAAGACCCAACACAGCCAAAAATAAATAATAAATAAATAAATTTATTTAAAAAAAAGTAACTGAGGGGAAGAGAATTAACATTTATCAAGTTCCTGCTATGCACAGGCATTGTTCTAGATTTATGTGCAGACTTTATCTGACTTCTGCCTGTACCCATTTGGTAGATGAGAACACTGAGGACCTGAGAGGTTAAGCCATATGAGATAACAAGGCTAGTGGAACTCCCTGGCGGTCCAGTGGTTATGACTCTGTGCTTCCACTGCAAGGGGCATGGGTTCCATCCTTGTTCAGGAAACTGAGATCCTGCATACCACACTGCATGACTAAAAAAAAAAAAAAGAGGGAGAGAGATAACAAGGCTAGTAGATGGTGGAGCCAGTGTTTGAACCCAGGTCTAACTTTAAAGTCCATGTGCTCTGTGCTCCTGCAGGCTGCCTCTGGGTGGCTCCCTGGGAACTGGAGGCTGTGGAGCTCTGGAAGCTGTGCCTCGTTCCAGTCAGGACCCAGACAAGCAGCCCTGGAGGCAGACTGTGTGCCCACTGGGGCCACCCCCACCCAGCCTGTGGGCACAGGGCCCTGTTACCCTGCATCCTCCTCTGCTATCTGCTGGGCATCCCCACAGATTTTTCCGAGGGATGCTCGGAATCGTGTCTGACTAAGACCACCAGGTGGCGCAGTGTAGGCCATGGGACCTTGACTCCTGGATCTAAAGCTCAGTCGGTTCTTGGGGATCTCCTGTAACAGACCAGGGTTCCCCTAAGAGGTTCCTAGGGAACTCTAAAAATACAGGCCCAATCCCTGAGAGTATGGTTTGGTATTCTGGATTGGGTTTCTGGAATCTGCCATTACTTTAAAATTGTGTGTTTTTGATTTTCTGAATTGGTAAATTTGAATTCTCATAGTTCAAAAATTTTTTTAAGTATAAAAAGATGTACAGAGAAAAATTCTCTACTCCCCAGCAAGTATTCACTATTATTAGTTACCTGTGAATCCATCTAGAGAGTATACATTTGTATATAATATTATATATATAATCATCTATGTATAAGATTATATGTGAGAGCACACATAGATCATAAGAAATAAGGATATACATTCTTTCCTCTTTTTACACAGTGGTTGCATATCTTTTTACTAAATGATTTTTATTTTGTCATATTCAATTTCAGAATTATATGTGTAATTATAAATTTTGTAAGAAAAAAGCTATATTGCGGTCTTCTTTAAATAAGACTAGTTGCCATTTAAAGCAATAAAGTGACTGATCTGAGCCATATTTTATTTGATCACCTACAGATAATGTATACAGATGCCATATATACATCAACAAAAGAAGCAGAATGAATAGATTTTAATTACAGTAACAAACTAAACCATATATTCTTTTGCTGTCTAGCAAAACATAGTAATCACATAGTAACAATATTAACAAGCAACAGCTGTTGATTTGATCAGAAAATGAGTATTTCAACCATGAGCCTTATTGTAAAAATTCACTTGATTTTTGATCGCCAATCTCCAATTGTGTTTTCATGACTGTTTCGTAGTCTGGGTCAGCGGGTTTGTGAGCGTTACTTATTTTGTCTTTCTTTAGCGTTAATGAAGGATGCATGGCATCCTTAGTTCTTGTTTGCACAAGTCTGTTGAAAAGCTTTGGGTCGTTATTGCCAGTCTCACTCAACTTTCAAGTGATTTTGCTCATTTGACTTAACGGAAGCTAAAATAACATGATGCTTCTGACGGCTGTGTTGGATTCCTTCCAGATGTTGCTCAGCCTCTTGGCTTTGGGGAGCCTCATAATCTCCGTTTTGGGAGTTGGGTCCTTAACCTCCCGCCGTATGATGGTGCCAAACCACTGGCTGTACATTTTCAAGTACCCTTGGGGTGGGGTGGCACGTGCCCAGTTGCCCAGCCACAGCAACCTGTGGGATACGCTTCCGTCACGTGGAGCTTTGGTTGCCTCTTGGGGTGAGAGTGTCGCTTATTATATATGCTGTCCTGCACCTTGCTTTTCTCACATAACAGTATAGAGATGTTTTCCCATATCGGTTCATAAAAAGCTTTTGTATTCTTTGTTACAGGTGTATAGTAGTCTACTGTATGAATGAAACATATTTTTATCAGTTCCCTAATGATGGATATTTAGGTTGTTCCTTTGCTGTTGCAAACAAGGCTGTAATGAATAATCTTGTGCATATGTCATTTCATACATGTGTAATATCTGAGGATAAAATTCTAGAAGTAGAATCGTGAGATCAAATGGTATGCACATTTAAAATTTTCACAAATACTGCAAAATTGCCCTCGATAAGGATTGTACCAAGTTATACTTCTCCCAGGAAAGTAAAAGAGTACTTGTTCCTCATCAGCTTCCCTAATGCAATGTGTTATCAAGCTTTAGGATTTTTGCTAATCTGATAATGTAAAAATTGGCATCTCAGCATTTCTTTTATTCTGAGAGAATTTGTGGGATTTTTTTCCTATTTTAAGATCTATTCATATTTCCTTTTCTGTGATTTGTCTGGGGAATCTGTCATTTATGAAATGTTTCTCGCGTATAACCTTAGGCAAGACCCCAAATCACAAAACCTTAGAGGAAAAGATGGACATATTTAACTACATTCAAATTACAAACTTCTATATAATAAACAAGATCATAAAAAAGTTAAAAGATATAAGAGGTAAAAAATATTTGCAACATGTATTCCCAATATAACTTGCAGAGGAAATTTCAAAGGAGAGGAAGAGGCCAGAGTTCTAACTGGCCACCACTCCTCACCATCTTTATAGCTTTCAAAGGAAGTGCTCATACCACGACTCCTCAAAAAAAACAAAAAACAAAAAAACAAACCCACCGAAGTGGGTATTATCATTTCAGAGATGAAGACTCTAGGCTCAGAGAGGTTAAGTGACCTGCCCAAGGTCACTCAGCTGGTGAGGAGATGAGGTATTGTTTCTCTACCACTCACAGCTGCCTGGACCACAAGGACACCTGAGCTCTGCTTTGGCTTGGCCACTATACCTAGGCGACCCCGAGCAGGTCTCTCTTCTCTCCACCTTAGTCTTCCTGTCTAGAAAATGGCTGGATTTTTAAGGTCCTTGCTAGCTCTAGACTTGTGTGTGTGGTGGGGATGGTGGAGGAGGGTAGGAGTAAGTGTGGAGATGCACCGTGGAAGTGGGGGAGGAGAGAGAGAAAGAGAGGGAGGAAGCAGGAGTGGGGGAGGGAGGAAAAGGGAGAGAGAGAGGAAGAGAAGGAAAACAGCAATGGCTTAACAAACTTTCGAAGTGAAAATCTAAAACAAACATGATAACAAATTCAGATGATGTCTATAAATACAACATAACATTCCAGAGTTTTAAGCAGGCTTAGAAGGTCTCTGCTGTTGGCATCAGTCCCGGGTTCTGTGCGTGTATGTGTGTTGGGGGAGGGCTCTATCTCCTGGGGCCTCATGTGGACCGGGGAAGGGTCAGAGCAAGGCCTGCGGAGACCTGCCCCAGATTCGGATTCATTGCTGGATGACAAGAGCTGACCCTAGAACAGGACCTGACACTGCATCTGCCCGGAGGCCTTATCCCCTCAACCCTGTGCTCAAACCACGCTCAAAGCGGAATGCACAGGCTGGCCCCAGAGTCATGGAAAACAGCTGGGGGCAGCTTTCCCAGGCCCCCTGCCCGGGGCCTGGCCCTCAGAGGAGGTGCTGACGGAGGGTCAACAAGGCCTGGCCCGAAGGGGAGGAAGTCCTCCAAAGGAAGGCAGTGGAGCAGGGGTCAAAAAGAGAGAGCAAAGGGGGAATGCATCCTTTGGGAAACCACAGTGGCTGGGGTAGGTGGGATAGGGGCTGCCATACCATTGAATAAAGACTTGTTTTTCTCAGCATGGGGTTGGGGCCCAGAAAAAATCACCGACAATCTTGGACCTCCTGCCTTCTCTGTCCACTTAATCTTAGGAGTGGCACTGAGAGTCATAAAGGAATTAAGGTTCCCCCCCCCCCCCCGCCTCTGGGATCCCACAGGACAGACTGTGTCACACATCAAACAGAGGCTTAGAAACGTGTTCTGGGAGCTGGAGATGGGGGAGGCTCCTGAAAAGTGAGGGTAACGTGGTGTAAGAGCGCATTTCTGTAAAGCAGACAAACCTCATCTGTGGTGTCAGGACAGAGGAAAGGGAGGAGGTGGTGGTGACCGGAAGGAACATGAGGGGACTTTGGGGGCTTGATCTGGGGCTGGTTACACAGATGTGTTCTGGTTTTGAAAATGAAGTCAAACCATATACTTATGATTTGGGTGCCTTTATGCATGTAAATTTCAATAAAAGGATTTTTTTTTTTTTTAAATAAGAGCAGCTTAGATGTGTGCTCAGAGAAGCTCACATTTGACAGGGGAAGAAGTGAAACCGCTGAATACCTACCAGTCTGAGCACTTTGCATATGTCAGCTCCAATGCTTTGTGCAACCCCTGTGAAGTAGCTACTGGTAGCTCCACTTAACAGATGAGGCTGCTGAGATGCAGAGAAAACTTGAAAACTTAAAAACTTGTCTGAGGTTTCAGCCACGAAACGACCGAGTCAGGAATCAAACCTAGGCCTTCACACTTTCCGCTGGGCCAAGCTTCCTCCCCGTCTGGTAGGTCTCCAATAAGCCACAGGGAGAGAGAGGGAAGGGCACTTCAGGCAGAGGAGCAGTCTGAGCAAAGGCTCCTTGAGCAAAGGGGAAAAGCTCCCGTGACTGAAAGGTGGTGTTAGCCCTGATGCAAAGCTAGGACTGCCTGAGGACTCCCTCCCTCCCGGAAAGTTTTAAAGGCAGGCCAAGAATTGGAGGTCAATCCTGCAGTCAACAATGAGCCATTAAAGGTCATGGAGCAGGAGGTGACTAGCATCTTGGACATTGAAGACCTTATTCCTGGCAAATCCGGTGTGGATTTGAACTGTCCCCCTGCCCGTTCGCTGTCATGGCCCACAGAGGACAACAAAAGCGAAACTCTATAGCAATTCCCCCAAAGTCCCAGAGGAGAAACAATGCGGGTTTGAGGCTTAGCACTGTCCTGGGCACCAGGTTGGAGGCGGGAGAAAAGCAACACGAAAGGTGGCCCTGACCTCAAGGTGTTGATAGCGCAGCCGGGGAAAGAAGACACGTTCACATGCATAAAAGAGATTCTCACAACACGGGTGAACTTGGAAACAAGATGCTAAGTGAAAAAAGCCAGACACGAAAGACCACATACTATATGATTCCATTTACATGAAATGTCCAGAATATATAAATCTATAGAGACAGAAAAGTGATTGCTTAGGGTCTGTGGGGAGTGGGGGGATGGGGGAGTGATAGCTAAAGTGTGCAGTGTTTCTCTCTGTGGTGGCAAAAATGTTGTAAAATTGACTGTGGTGATGGTTACATATATCACTAAATATACTAAAACCCATTGAATTGCACACGTTAAATGAATGAGTTGTGGAGTATGTAGATTGCATTTCATAAAGCTGTTATAGAACGGGAGATTTCTGTGGAGAGTAAGGGTCATCAGGAGCAGCTGGTACAAGGCCTATTGGGGGGATGGGGGAGAGGTAGAGAAAGTCTAGCAGGGGCAGGGAAGGCTGAAGAAAGGAAGGGGACTCGAATTGGGTCTAGAGGATGGGCAGGATGTCCAATGCCTTCCCAAGAGGAAGCAGAAGCCTCCTTCTTTCCCCTACTCCCCCCAAGCAATGGGTACACTGCCAGAAGAGCCATAAATTCAGATCTTAGAGAAGAGTCCAGGAGCCCATGTCAGAGGATGACTCTGGCAAGGGAGGGAATCTGGATGTGATTGGCATCTCTCTAGCTGGTGGCTCATAGGCACGTCCTCATGAGCCCAAGTGGTTGACAACAGACTCTCATCCAATGTTCACATGTAACACTTCTGCAAGCATTGGGAGTTTGCCACCATCCTCTGCCTGTCAGACACGAGATACAGGAAGACACAGGCCATAGCCACAAGGAACTTCAATGTCGCGACGCCCGAAATTTACCGCAAAGCACTTCTTTTTGGAGAGGTCAAGGCTGCTGATAGAATCATAGAATCTTAGGTGTTGAGTACAATCTCTACTTTTTTTTATATATATAAATTTATTTATTTTATTTATTTATTTTTGGCTGAGTTGGGTCTTCGTTGCTGTGTGCGGGCTTTCTCTAGTTGCGGCAAGTGGGGGCTACTCTTCGTTGTGGTGCACGGGCTTCTCATCGCGGTGGCTTCTTGTTGCGGAGCACGGGCTTTAGGCACGTGGGCTTCTGTAGTTGTGGCACGTGGGCTCTAGAGTGCTGGCTCAGTAGTTGTGGCTCGCGGGCTCTAGAGCACAGGCTCAGTAGTTGTGGTGCATGGGCTTAGTTGCTCTGCAGCATGTGGGATCTTCCCAGACCAGGGCTCGAACCCGTGTCCCCTGCACTGGCAGGCAGATTCTTAACCACTGTGCCACCAGGGAAGTCCCTAGCCTCTATTATTATTTTTTTTTTAAATATTTATTTATTTATTTATTTATTTATTTTTGGCTGTGTTGGGTCTCCGTTTCTGTGCGAGGGCTTTCTCTAGTTGCGGCGAGCGGGGGCCACTCTTCATCGCGGTGCGCGGGCCTCTCACTATCGTGGCCTCTCTTGTTGCGGAGCACAGGCTCCAGACGCGCAGGCTCAGTAGTTGTGTCTCACGGACCCAGTTGCTCCATGGCATGTGGGATCTTCCCAGACCAGGGCTCGAACCCGTGTCCCCTGCATTGGCAGGCAGATTCTCAACCACTGCGCCACCAGGGAAGCCCCAATTTTTATATGAGAATTAAATTCAAGTTCTACCAGCTGACTGTGAGCCAGTCATGTGACCTGTCTGACCCTCAGTAAAATGTGATAAGGAAATCTACTCTGCCTTCCTCAAATTATCTCATGTAAGTAAATATGCTTTGTAAATTGGAAAGTGCTATGCACACACTGGTTATAAAACTAATGACTACACAGCCTTATTCACAATAGCCAAAGTGTGGAACAGCCCAAATGTCTATCAACGAATGAATGGATAAACAAAATGTGATATATACATACAATGGAATATGATTCAGCCTAAAAATGGAATGGAATTCTGATGCATGAATGAACCTTGAAGATGTTATGCTAATAAGTGAAATAAGCCAGACACCAAAAGACAAATGTATGAGTCCACCTATTTGAGGTTTCTAGAATAGTCAAATTCATAGAGACAAAGTGAAATAGTGGTTACCAGGGGGAATGGGAGTACTGTTTAACGGGTACAGAGTTTCAGACAGGGGATCTTGGCACTGCTTGACCATTCCACCCCCCTCCGCTGACCACTGGGGGCAAAACAGCAGCCTAGCAGCCCTTTGTTTCCATTTTCCATTTCAATTAGGAAAAGTCGTGGAGATGGATAGTGGTGATGGTTGCACAACAATATGAATGTACTTAATGCCACTGAACTGCACACTCAAAAATGGTAAATTTTATGTATATTTTACCACAATTTAAAAAAGATAATGAGCTAAGACCTCAAAGAGATTAGGATGATATATCCTAGTTTGTGGCCTGGGTAGGATCAGAGGAATAATAGCAAATGTTTATTTATCCCTACTGTGTGCTACGCATTTTGCATTATGTTATTTCATTTAATCCCAACAAACCTACAAAGTAGGCTTCATTATTATTTCCACTTTACAAATGATCAAACTGAGGCTCAATGAGTTTAGATGTCTGTATACTTTAGGTCTTGCTTTGGGCAGCAAGTAAGAGAAGATTTAATTCAAAAGATCTGAAACAATAAGAGGACTTGTTATCTGTCTTAAGAAGTTAAGTTAAAATGGGGCATGGAATTCCCTGGTGGTCCAGGGGTTAGGACTCGGGGCTTTCACTGCCGAGGGCCCGGGTTCAGTCTCTGGTCAGGGAACTAAGATCCCGCAAGCTGTGTGGCACAGTTCATGGTGGGTTAATTCTGCATCTCTCAATGAGGACTCAGTTTCTTCCTTTTAATAAATTAAATTTTTTTTTTATTATTAAGTATGCTTAATACTCACATAAGAAAGGGAAATAGAACAGAGTTATATACTCACCACCCGATTCAATCACATCTTAATATTATCATATTTGCTCCAGATGCTTTCCTTCTGCATTAAAAAAAAAAATTACAGGGAATTCCCTGGCAGTCCAGTGATTCAGATTCCACGCTTTCACTGCCAAGGGCCCAGGTTCAATCCCTGGTCGGGGAACTAAGATCCCACAAGCCATGCGGCACGGCCAAAAAATGAATGAATGAATGAATGAATAATTACAGATACAGTAAGGCCTCCTGTGGACCCTACCACAAACCCCTCCTCACCCTCCCACCTTCCCCGTAGGAACCACTGTCATGAATATAGTGTATATCAACCCATACATAGTTGTATGCTTTTGCCAACATATTTATGTATCCATAAAGGTTATATAATATTGTTTTGCGGATTTCTAAACTTTTCAGTCACTATCATATTGTACATTTCCTTTTGCAATTTTTTTTTTAAATTCAATCTTATATTTGGGGTTAATTCATTTGGATACATGTGGCTCTAGTTCATTGATATTAATTGCTATATAGTGTTCCATTACCTGAACTTAACCACAATTCGGCCCTTCTCCTGTTGATGGATGTTTTTTATTATTACAAACACTGTCACACTGTACGTTCTGGGCCATGTCTCCCTGTGCCCATGTATGAATATGTCTCTAGTGTGTATTCTCAGACGTGGAATTTGTAGGCCCAAGGATATGAACATCTTCAACTTCCTAGACATTGCTACATTGCTCTCCCAACCAGTTCTGTCACTGTAAGCTCGTAGCCAGCAGTCCTGAACACGTCATTAACATCCTAGTGTGAATTAGTGCATCCAATCACTCTCCTTCGGTCGGTCAGCTGGGAGCTGAGCAATTTTATTTGCCTCTAAAATACTTTTCTCCTGTAGCATTTTGTGGGACCAAAGTTCTGAGCAATGCACTGGGGACCTTGGCACTGCTCCCTATCACATCAAGAGCAAAACAGCAGCACAGTAGCCCTTCATTCCCAGTTTCCATTTTTTTTTTTTAAAGTGTTGAGCTTTTTTTTAAAAAATTAATTAATTAATTAATTATTTTTTTTATTTTTGGCTGTGTTGGGTCTTCGTTTCTGTGCGAGGGCTTTCTCTAGTTGCGGCAAGCGGGGGCCACTCTTCATCGCGGTGCGCGGGCCTCTCACTATTGCGGCCTCTCTCGTTGCGGAGCACAGGCTCCAGACGCGCAGGCTCAGTAGTTGTGGCTCACAGGCCCATTTGCTCCGCGGCATGTGAGATCTTCCCAGACCAGGGCTCGAACCCGTGTCCCCTGCATCGGCAGGCAGACTCTCAACCACTGCACCACCAGGGAAGCCCCCAGTTTCCATTTTAATTCAACAAACATTTACTGCTGTTTATTGCACCTGCTGTGAGCAAGCACTGGGAAAACTCAATGCCAAACAAGACTCACTTCTGATTCTCTAGTGAGCAAGAGGGATCCAAGTATGTAAACCACTATCCAAACCACGTGCAATCGACCACGGGTTACACACAAGGCTCTGTGGGTGCTTCACAGCAGAAGTGAGTACTTTCTTGTAAATGAAGATTTTTGTTTTGATCCTAAAAGTAAAGAGTCTTTTGAAAATAGAGAAAACTGGCCATCTTAACACCCAGAGGCAATAGATACATTTGGTGTCAATGCTGGGGTGACTGGTCGTAAAGGAGGTGGCACACGGCCGTGAGGAGGAGAAAGGCTGGGCCCCGTCGCCTAAATCTGGGATAACAGATTCCATTCCATTCCTGGAGTGGAAACTACAGTGCATGGCGTGTGGAGACACCTGTGGTTAAGTCCTGGTCCAGCAAGTCGAGTCAGTCCTGTCACCTCTGCGGGCCTCAGTTTCTCCATCTTTAGAATGAGAACCTCAAGGGTTTATTTTTATTTTTATTTTTTATTTTTTTTTTAATTAATGAATTTATTTATTTATTTATTTATTTATTTATTTTTGGCTGTGTTGGTTCTTCGTTTCTGTGTGAGGGCTTTCTCTAGTTGAGGCAAGCGGGGGCCACTCTTCATTGCGGTGCGCGGGCCTCTTACTATCATGGCCTTTGTTGCGGAGCACAGGCTCCAGACGCGCAGGCTCAGTAGTTGTGGCTCATGGGCCTAGTTGCTCCGCGGCATGTGGGATCTTCCCAGACCAGGGCTCGAACCCGTGTCCCCTGCATTAGCAGGCAGATTCTCAACCACTGCGCCACCAGGGAAGCCCAAGGGTTTATTTTTGATTTCCCATTTGGAGGGTCTGGCCTACAGCTGGCACACTGCATTTGTTTGTTCAAAGTCAGATTATTCTGTGATGCTTTCTTTAATAACAAATGGAGGGAAACAAAACCCAACCCCCATCTCTCTCTGACAACAACCCTTATTCTCCCCACCCTCAGGCTCTGGGGCCGCCCTGAGTGGTGGGGAGTTCCGCCCTGAAACTTTCTCCCACAATCCTGGTCCTGATGACTCTGAAACCGGAGGTGCATCTGCCTCTGGGGACCCACAGAACATGCTGGGAAGTGGGAAGTGCTGAGCAAGGCTGGCACACAATAGGGTTCAGTAGAGGGTAGGAGTTATTGTGATCGCCCTACCAACCCTCCTGGTCCTGGTGGGAAATTCCTGAATGCCAGGCTGCCTTCTGGAGGCCTGGCAGCTCTGGTCACTACTGTCCTTTTCTCATTCCCAGGGACCCCAGAAGGGTATGTAGTAGCCCCAGAGGGGAGTAACTTATCCAAGGGGAGCAAAGCTGGAGCAGAATCCCCAGATCTCTAGATCCCTGGCTGTCCCTTCAGCCCACCCTGCCCTGCCTTCTCCTCGCCTTGGCCAGAGTACAGGCCTCACACCTCAGGATTCACTCCATGGTCAAGACCGTTGTCTTGACCCCTCAGGGCTGAGTGCTGAGAGGAAGTGTGTGCAGGGTGATTTCAGGGGTACCTCTGTACTCTAGCCAGCCCCTGGCCTGCTTATGGACACCCACCATCCAGACTTAGAAATTCTTCTCTTTGATACTTACTTCCCTGTACGGAAAAACTTTGTTTTCTCAGTCACAGGGGCTAAGATGGGAATGAATTCAGGAAGGCCCTTTCCCAAGAGCAAGCTTCTGGTAGGGGGAAAGGAAGAAGGGCCTGTACTGGGAAGTGCCTAGAGCAGGTGGGCAGGGGGCTTGGAGGGAACAAAAGGCACAGGAAGGGCTTCCCAGGCCCCTTCTGCCTCACAGAGTGTGCTCTTTAGATTTCGAGAGAGAAAGATAGCTTACACTTCGATGTTTCTCCTTTGTCAATTGAAAGAATGAACAGCGTGCCACAGGAAGATGCCTCAGCATGGACTTTGTGATGAGACAGACTTGTGTCTGACCCTAGTTCTGTCACCAACTCAATATGTGACTCTGGGCAAGTGACTTCCTCTAAGCCTCAGTTTCCCCCTCTGTTAGAATGGGCCTGATAACACCCACCTCCAAAGGCTGTCATCAGAGTAAAATGAAACAATGTGTCGGAGCCCAGTGCCTGCACATAGTAGGCCTGCACTAAAAGCAGGCTTCCGTTCTTCCTTCCCTCTTCCCTGTTCCCCAATCTGTTTGGATGGTAAACCAGATGGTTCTCTGGCTGAAAGCAACAGAAGCTGACTGAGGATAACTTAAAGGGGAAAATGCATTGGGAGTTTCTTGGGTAATTAACTAAAGTAAAAGAAAATGATGAAATCAGGGACTTCCCTGGTGGTGCAGTGGTTAAGAATCCACCTGCCCATGCAGGGGACACGGGTTCGAGCCCTGGTCTGGGAATATCCCACATGCCGCGGAGCAACTAAGCCCGTGCGCCACAACTACTGAGCTTGCACTCTAGAGCCTGCAAGCCACAACTACTGAAGCCCACATGCTTAGAGCCCGTGCTCCACAACAAGAGAAGCCACCACAACGAGAAGCCCGTGCACCGCAACGAAGAGTAGCCCCCGCTCACCACAACTAGAGAAAGCCTGCGCGCAGCAACGAAGACCCAAGGCAGCCAAAAAATTAATTAATTAATTAATTAGTCAAAAAAAAAAAGAAAAAAGAAAATGATGAAATCAGCCTCAAGAAGGATAGGAACCAGAGAGCCCGGGGATGAGTCTGAAGCTCAGTGGTTTGGGGTGCTGCCATTGAAATGGTCATTGGCTTCCCATTAGTTGGTCACTCTGCACAAGATTCCCAGGAGAGAGCATGTGATTGGCCAAGCTTGGGTCAGACGCCCATCCTTGGCCGTGAGGCACTGAGATAGACAGTTTCTCCTGGATGCGTGGAATGGGGAAGAAGCAGTTCCCCAAAGGAAAGCAAAGAGAAGAGAGGCTGGCTGGGAAAATAGCAGGTATAACACTCTATAGATGGAATTTCTGACACAGATGAAGACCAACTGTAGAATGTTCTTTGAATTTAAAGCGGAGGCAGGACTTCAACTTTGGAAAGGCCAAGAGAAAGCCAGAGCTTACATTTGCTATAGTTGTGTATCCCAAGGCATGGGTGGAGTAGGGAGAGAGCAAAGCAACTAGAGGGGTGCTGAATGTGGAGTCGGGAAGTTTAGGTTCAAATCCCAGCTCTGTTACTTACTAAATGAGGATTGGGCAGGTCAGTTTACCTCTTTGGACCTCACTTTTTTCATCTGTAAAATGGGACTGATCCTCACTGGGATGAGGCTTAAATGAAAACGTGTGTAAAGTGTGCTTTTGAAACTGTATCCAGCACAATAGGTGTAGTGGTAAAGGTTTATTATATGTTTAAAAAAAACAAAAACAAAAAACTCTGACTCTGAAACCTGGAACCTGACCTGCATTTGCAGCCGCTTGAATTACATCCTTATTGCTGACTTTACTTGCTGGTGAGAATGCAGTCATCTGGGAAGTAGGGATACTCACCTTCAGTCTGGGCTATTTGGGAAAGTATTTTATTAGGGGTTCAAGGAGAATCAGTAGCAGGTCACAGTGTTCTTTTGGAACTATTAGAAGCCCGGCTGCCCTTGTGAGACAGTGGGGGGAGCAGGAAGAATCAGTCTAACTAAAAAAGTCTCCCTTCCCTCTGTCTCAAAGCCCTGGGCTTATAGCAGGGGTTCCTCACGTTTTTTGTGGCATGGCCCCTTTGGGAGTCTAGTGAAGATTATGGTCCCTTCTCAGAATGATGTTTTTAAATAGGTAAAACAGAGGATCATAAAGGAAATCAATTATACCAAGATTTGGTTATAAAAATATTTTTTAATGAGTGTGTAATACAATCAATGTGTTTCCTTATTCACATTTTCAGTAACAAAGTCTAGCATAATAACTGCCAGAATTTTGAAATGATGATGAGTATAAATCATATTTTGAGATACTTTCAAGGAATTGTGATGTGCTAAGAAAATATCTATGATCTGTGTTAATGACCAAGTCACAGATACTGCTAATATTGCTGAGGTTTATTGCCTGAGCTCATAATCAAAGGAAATGCTAGATTTCACACAGAGGTTAGTGATAATAAAGATGTAATTTTTAAAAACCTCATTCAAATTCAAACCCTAATTTCCACCCACACATCCAGTTAAAGAACTCCTGGGCTTAGAGAGACTTGAGATGAGTCAGAAACTAGCCCCTCACCTGCCAGCAGGTTCTGGTCACGGGGCTGGTTCTTATTCAGGGTGTACAGTGGGGCGGGTGCCTGCTCTTCCCGAAGGCTTGTCTTCTCCAGCTCTCCAAGCTCTTGCTTTGTCCCCAAGAGCCTGGGCTCTGAAGACCATCTGGGATGAGGAGGGCCTTGACCAGTCTTGGGCTGACCCCAGTTTCCAGCCCAGGACTCTGACCACTGTTGAGTAACATGTGCTAATTCATCCTGAAGGGTATGAGTATGAGAGGCTGGGAAGAGAACTTTTTCTTAAAATTGTTCTTTTAATTTTTGGGGCTGCATTGGGACTTCATTGCTGCGCATGGGCTTTCTCTAGCTGCGGCAAGCGGGGGCTACTCTTCGTTGCGGTGCATGGGCTTCTCATTGCACTGGCTTCTCTTGTTGCGGAACATGGCCTCTAGGCCACGCAGACTTCAGTAGTTGCAGCACACGGGCTCAGTAGTTGTGGCTCGCAGGCTCTAGAGCACAGGCTCCGTAGTTGTGGCACATGGGCTTAGTTGCTCCGCGGCATGTGGGATCTTCCGGGACCAGGGCTCGAACCCCTGTCCCCTGCACTGGCAGGCGGATTCTTAACCACTGTGCCACCAGGGAAGTCCCTAATTATTTTTTATTTGGAGGATTTTTCTCATTTTAAAAGCCAGAATACTAAATTTTAAAAATTTTGGAAAACAGAAAAACAAACAAAATCCCCCCAAGTCCTCATAATAACTCTACTCAGATCTAGGAATATTTTAGAATTTTCAAAAAATACAAAAATGAGCTCATACTGTCATAATGTTTTATTATCTTTTTTAAATTATCTTTTTCTTAATTCAATAATATACATGTTTTTCCATGTCAACAAATACTCTTTGCTCACATAACTTTTAATGCCTGTAAAACACTTCATTGTTTGGAAGTACCATAATGTTATTTATCATACTCTATTCAACATTTAGTGTTAAATTAAAGTTAAAATGTCCAAGATTTTACGATGATAAGTGGCACCATTGTGAAAATTCTTAGACATCTTGGATTACTTTTTCAATTGCTTCCCAGGATAAATTCTTTTTTTTTTTTTTTCCAGGATAAATTCTTGAATAGAATTTCTGAGTCCAAGTGTAGAAAGAATTTTGCAATAAACTGCCCAACTGCTCTTCTAAAGTTTATTCCAATTTATATTCCCATCCAGGAGTGTTTGCATGTCATTTCTGCACATCCACGCCCACGCTGGGCATTTAAAAACTTTTTCATCTTAGCCAATATGAGAATTTTAAAAAGAGTATCTCACCTTAGTTTTAATTGTTTTGATTGTTAGTGAGATTGAGTGTATATGCATATGTTTATTGGTAATTTGTAACTTCTTGTGTGAATTGCCTATTCAAACTTTGTCTCTTATCTACTTGGATATTTACCTTCTAATTGGTTTGAAAAAACTTTCTCATTAAAAAGGATACTACTTCCTCATCTGTTACATGCACTGCAAATACCTTTCCCTAATATCTCATTTGCCTTTTAGTTTGGTTATGGTGCATTTTTCCCCCAGTATGAATAGCTTGAGGTTTGTGTAGTCAAATGTGTTGATCTGTAACGTGGAGAGGTAGCCCTGCCCACTTTGCCTTGGTGCCTGACAAGTTTGCATTTGTATAATATGAACCTCTTGTATTTTTTCCCAGTACCAGTTGAGATCTCTCTGCCTCCCCTGAGTAGGGGGTATTCCCAGAGCTACTGGGCAGGGCCCAGAGTATAGTCTGACTGTCCATCCCTGGTGCATAGCCAGGTGCAGAACTCTTTCCCAACCCCGCCTCAGGTTCACCAACCTCAAGTTCAAACCCCACTGGGTGAAGATAATTCTGCTGACGATGTCAATGTTCAAGTCAGCCCCAGGTGTTCAGAGCATGTCCACCCACAGGTCACTCTGCAGCAAGTGTGGTCAAGGCCAGTCCCAGATAAGCCACTTGGAGCCCAGCTCCAGGCCCTGCCTTTAGTATTCACCAGGACACTCAGAACTTTGCCTGAGGCTCTCAGTGCACTGGCTTTGCCCTGGAGCAGCTATGTTATGGGCGGCCTTCCCCTGCCTGAGGCCCTGTGAGCAAGGCAAGCAGGCAGGTAAACACAATGACTGAGCATCTACTGCATGCCAGGCATCTCCACTCAGGTGTCTCTACCCGTGGTCTCAACAGCCTTGGACTTATTAACCCTCCCCCACCCCCAGCTTTGGGGTGAGGAAACTGAGACTCTCAGAGATGGGTTATTATCCCCCATTTATTCAGCTTAGCAAGTTGAAGAACCTGGATTTAAACCTACATTCTGTTTGAGTCTCCCAGATTGGTACCAACTCACCCTAAGACCTTAAGGCTTAAGCTCTCTCCTTAGCTTCTGGGAAAATGAATAGGGGGGACTCATTCATACCAGAGTGTAAAGGACTAATACAGGTTAGCAATATCCTCTTTCCCAGTGGGCTCCAAGATCTGGGTCTAAGTCTGATCACTCTTTGTCTCACACATAGCTGGCCATGGCCTGGGATGGCCTGGGCCAGAGAAGGTTGGGTTTAGTTGAACTCTTTCTTTGGGAAATTCCCCCTAAAGCTGAGGCATTTCCCTCTAGGTATCACTGGAAAGTTCCCGAGAGCCTCCTTCCCTACCCTCTCTGCCTAACTGGCCCCAGGCCAGGCAAGAGTGCACGATAAAGATATGGCAGCTCTGGGGCTAGGTCTGCCCCTCCCATCCCCAGCTTGTCTGTGGTCCCTGCACAGCTTCCTGATCCTTCAGGGTAAGGGGAGGGCGGGCGGTGGGGGTGGGCGCTGGGGGGACTCCTCCGCAGCCTCACTGTGAGGAGCATGACTTAAAGGTGCCTGACTCCCCAGGGTCAGGCCTGGTGTTAATTGAGGGATACAGGAATGGAAAGAAGGGGGTCTTGCCAAAGCACCATGGAGATCCCAGGGGCCCCTGCAATGGAAATTGTCCCTCTGGACGTCTCCAGGCTCAAGGAGACATGGGGGGGATTCCAGCTTGGATTCTGAGAGACTGGATTTGAATCTTGGCTCTGCACTTTTACCACTGAGTGCTTCAGGGGAAGTGACTTAATCACTCTGAGCCTTGATTTCCTCATGGTAAAATGGGAACACCACTTTATTTATTTATTTTAAAAACAAATTTATTTATTTAAAAAATAAATTTATTTATTTATTTATTTATTTTTGGCTGCATTGGGTCTTCGTTGCTGCGCACGGGCTTTCTCTAGTTGCAGTGAGCAGGCTTCTCATTGCGGTGGCTTCTCTTGTTGCGGAGCACGGGCTCTAGGCATGCGGGCTTCAGTAGTTGTGGCGCATGGGCTCAGTAGCTGTGGCTCGAGGGCTCTAGAGCGCAGGCTCAGTAGTTGTGGTGCATGGGCTTAGTTGCTCTGCAGCATGCGGGATCTTCCCGGACCAGCTCGAACCCGTGTCCCCTGCATTGGCAGGCAGATTCTTAATCACTGCGCCACCAGGGAAGTCCCTGGAGCACCACTGTAATAATGGGCTGTTGTGAGCACTGAAAGAGGCAATACATTGAAAAAGTCTAGCAACTGAGGTGGCAACTTTAATAGCTGGCAGTGTCTGATCAGAGCGTTGTGTTGACAGTGTCAGTTAGAAAGAGTGCTGGGACCAACCAGCCGCGTCTGCACAAGGTGAGATGAGAGGGGCGGGCATGGGTGGGGGTGGGGTTGGTTCATGGTCCGTGTTAAATAAATAACTAGGAACTCTCTTTCCCCCTTTCTGGGAGGTCACCTTCCCCACCTGTCGCTCCCTTACCTATAAGTGTCTGGATGTCCCCCGTCTTTCTCTGCCCCCAGCCACAAACCCATGGAGCCGCGATAAGTCTGAGGTTCACATCCCAAAGGAGGCTGGATTCCTAACTGCAGAAACCTCCCTCCTGTTTGTGCCTCAGAAGGCACATCACTAAGAGCCTCCGGTGGCTGACAGAGAACTGGCTTCAGATTGGGGAATGTGTCTAAATGTATAGATTTGGAAAAAAAAAAAAAACAAAACACCAAACTCTCTAATGACTGCAAGTCTACATGCTGAAATATTAACAGTGGCATTGTATGCATATTATGCCTAAATAAAAGTTGTCTCCATACATTATATACATACTATATATATGTAGAACTTCATTTCCTTTTTATACACTAATATATTTTCCATTGAACATGTATCATATTTATAATGGGAAAAAAAATCCTGCTGAACAGTACATTTTCCCTTGAATAATTGTATCAATGTTGCTTTTTCTTTGAAGTACTGAAATCTATATTGGCAGGTGGATCAAAGTACAGATTGAACATCTCAAATGTCTCGCAAACTCTCCTTACTCATTTTGGTCCTTACACATTTGGGTGCCTTTGAGAACCTCCAAAGAATCCAACTCAGTATCTCTCCCCTCAACTCAATACCCATTTTCTGAACTCCATGCATCTCAGCTCTGTGCCAGGAGCTGGGGATTATGCTGAAGACGGGTGAGCTCTATCCTCAAGAGGTTGGGCAAATGAAGGAAGGAAATAAATGCTGGCATTTAGAGATGAAAGAACTAAATACAGGAGGGAGAGGTAGAAGGAAGCTTCCCAGCTGGGCAGTGGGTCACCCCAGCTGTAACCTGGGCCCCCCAGTGTCCTCTCAAGCTTTGCTGAGGCTTGGGGTCCCCAGGTGTGCTGCGGAGTGCTCTGAAAAGGGCCCCTCTTCCCTGCTGATTCTGAGGGCAGAGCCGTGGAGAGCCGGGTCCCTGGGGCAGGTGCTGTGAGAAGCAGCCACTAGGCCAGGCTTCTGTTGGCATATTGCCCACAGCTTTCCTGGGGCCAAGTGGGAGTGCTGCCCCCGGGAGCCCTCCCCTGCCTGTAGAGAGCTGCTACTGGCCCAGAGGAAGAGTGAAGCCACTGTCTTCAGGTCTCAGAGAGAGACAGGCTTGGTGACCTGACTCCCGAGGGTGGGACAGTGTGCCTGGCAGTTCCCCTGTGGACTCAAGCTGCTGCTGTCCTCACTGCCAGGGCCGAGGGCACCAGCTGCTCCCGGCTACCGCCGAGAAGATCAGAGAAGCAAGGCCAAGGCGCGGAGTGGGTTCGGAGACCTGGGCCCTAGTCCTGACTCTGCCACTGATTCTCTGGGCAAGCCTGGTACTACTTGTTACCTAGTACATGCCAGACACGGTGTGAGATATTGTACACATTTTTTAAAAAAAGTATTTTCTTTCTTTTACTGGTGAGGAAACTGAGGCCTGGAGAGGCTCCATAAATTGCACAGAGTCACACAGCTGGAATTTCGATCCAGTTCTCTTTGGCTCCAAAGCTGGTGCTCTTTTCCCTGCCCTGCCTCTGTCTCTGGACCCCCCATCTCTTCCTCATCCTATAAAGAGGCTGGACTTGATGAAAGGAAGGGGCAGGAAGGAAGCCCTTCGCTAAACAAACCTATCTGTGCCCCTCACCTACCTGGGGCTTACTGTCATTGCCATCAGAGCCACTGGGCCCGAGGGTTCCCCACCATGGTTGGGCTTGCACCAAGGCTTCTGATCCCTGGGGGTTGGGTCCAGAGTAGTGCCATCTGGTGACCTCAGACACCCCCTCCCACCCCCCCGCAGTGGCCCCAGTGCCCCCAGTGAGGGCTGTTTTTATTCTTTTTTCTTTTCGTTTCCTTTCCTTCTTTCTTTCTCTTTGGCCAGCTGGGGCCAGAAAATCAACTGAAGAAGAAAAATACAACAAATAGTCAGGAGAAGCTGTGACTGGGGCCTACTTTCTGCAAACTTTCAGGGACTCTGTAGGGTCTACCTTTCTCTATCTGAAGCTCCAAAAATCCAGTCTCCTTCTCTCCCTGCCACCCTTTGCAGAGTGAAGACCCGCGTGCCCTGTCACCTCTGCTTGGCTGGAAGACACTGCCCCTTAGGATTCTGAGCACTAACTCCCATCTGCGGTTCCACAGCCCTTTCCCATTCGTTACTTCACCCACAGCCCTGCTTCGTTTTGGGCAGGAGAAAGGGGTCAGTAGGCATATAGTTCCAGGGCCATTTGACAGATGAGAAAACTGAGGCCATACAAGTAGTAGGAGGTAGGCCCTTCCATCTCTAAGTCCTGGCTCTTCGCTTAGTTGAGTGACTGTGGCTTCTGACCTGGTCATTCTGCATTCCTTTCTCCACCCTCTATGGAGTTTTCTTGCTGAAGCTGCCCAGAGTCTGGGATGCAGCCTGTCTCCCTGAGTTTCCTAGGTTTGTGCCAGCAGCTTCCAGGCTGGCTCTTCTACAGGAATTGAGCTACCCTTTGCTCCATTCCTGCTGACAGGAACATCCGAGAGCTTTGTCTCTCCCCCAGAAGAAATTGGAAACCTGATGGCCTGCTGAGGGCTCCATCAGAAAATACTTCCCGACCACCTGCCCTGGTCTCCCTTCACCCCAAAGCGGAAACGACAACCCCCCCAGGATTAGTGCAACGGGAGGTTGGCAGCAGGGCTCTGTGGCAGCCCTGGGGATCATGTGAATCAGGGGAACCGAACACTTATGTTCTCCTTCCAGATAAGATAAAGGTTTCCTTTTGTTCTTGTTGGGGAAGGAGCCGACCCTGCCAGGTGCCAAAAATGCTAATGAGGCCCCAAGAGAGAACCTGCCTGGTGGAAAGAGCACTGAACTTGGAGTCACACAGGGCTCTGCTGATTCCCAGAGGTGTGACTTTGGGCAAATCAGGTTGCCTCTCTGAGCTTGCCTTAGAGGGTTGTTTGGAAGGAGTGATGGGGCACACTGCAGCACTTATGGCCTTATAAAGATGCTCATGACATATCGGTATGAAAAAGCAGGTTACGAAAAGATGTGTACAATAGGCCCCCGTTACTGTGAAATACAGAAAAATAGCTAAGAGCCATATACCGCAATGCTATTAGTGTTTGTTCTGAGTGATGGGATCATGGATGTCTTATGTTTTTCCCTTATGTATATTTTCTAAGTCTTTTTCTAGAGTGGGCATGTGTTATATATTTATCAGCTATTGCCACAATAATGCTGCATAACAGACCAGCCCCCAAACTCAGTGGCTTATATCACAAGGATTCATTCTCATACTCACGGGTCTGCGGGTCAACTGCAAGTTGATTGATGGAGGTTGGGCTTGGCAGGGCTGCTCTGTCTCAGGCTGCAGGTCACCTGGGCCTGCTTCTCACTGCAGGTTGGGCTCAGGGCTGCTCCACCTGTCCTTACTTTGGGACTCTGGCTCAAGGGACAGCAGTTATCCAGGACTTGTGTCTCCTTCCGGATCACCAGAGCCTAAGACACAAGCCAAACCATAAAAACATATAAAGCCTCTGCTTACATAATTTCAACAACATATTGGCTAAAGCAAGTCATGTGGCCAAGCCCAACATCAGTGGAGCAGGAAAGTATATGCCACCACAGTAGAAATAGGAGGGGAGTGAATATATGCTGAATAATAACCCAGATATATTACTTACTACTTATATAATAAAACAAGAATGATGTGCTTTGTGAGGTGTATTCATATTATCCACTAGAGAAAATCCTAAGGGGCTCTTCAAAAATAAGACAAGGGAGCCATTTTATAATCTTATTGTTAGAGGATAGAACAAATGTTAGAGGAAAAGGCTGACTTTCTCTACCTTTATCCTCTCTGTTCTTTTAAGATAAGCGGCCACTACCATTTCTGGGTCCTACAGTGCCCCACAGGAAGGTGGCTAGTACCAACACAGATTCATGGGCAATTATAGCCAAAGGCCAGATCTTCCTTCGAGAGTTCCCACCCAGATCTGTCTGAATCCACTTTCTATTGACTTCCTTTCTTTTGGCTTCTCTCAGTTCATTTAGCCATTCATTCAGAATATATTTAGTAAGCACCTACTATGTGTTGGCATTCTTCTAGCCATGGGGTTATGTTGGTGAACAAGGCAACATTGTTTCCTTTCGATAAACAAGGAAATCTCTCTAGGGTTTACTTTCTAGTGGGGAGGTGGGATGGGTACCAGGTGTGGAGGGAGATGCTAGTGACATTGATAATGCCAAGTAGTGTGAATGCTAAGAAGTAAATAAAATAGGATAGTGCACCAGAGATGGATAGGGCAGGGGATGGCTGTTTTGGATGGTGAGGTCAGGGAAGGCTTCCTTGAGGAGGTGTTGTTGGGAATTATTGGAAGGTGCCTCTTGGGACCTGACCTTTTTATCTGGGCTCTTCAGTCCTTGACTCTAAGTCTCACCTGGCTTGGCGTCTTCCTCGCTTTGGCCTACCTTGAGGAGTTCTCTTGTCGTAGCTGAATTTCAAAACTCAGCCCAGCTTCCCACTGCCTGGCTGGTGCCCCAGTCAGCTTAACTAGTCCTTAACAAAGAGGAGACCCACAAAATCCTATTAGAGCAAGCCAACCACTATTAAACTCCTATTGTATACCAAACTAGTAGTGCATTTATTGGCATCTTCTGTAAACCAAACCAATAGGCATTAATGGAGCACCTGTTGTATGCCAAATCAACAGTCATTTACTGAGTGCTTATTGCATATCCAAGCCAACAAGTATTTATTTACTGTATGCCTGGAACTGAGGAGAACACAAAAGTTCTAGCTATTTCTAAGAACTTGCAATTGAGTTGTAGAGGCAAACGTTACACGAATGTAGCTATAACAGGCAGGGCTTAATAGAATAAGTACTATGTTGCACAAAACATGCTGTAAGTACTTTGAGATTCTAGAGGTGAGCCTAGAGATCAGCATGGAATGGGGTAGTCACCGAAGGCTTCATGGAGGAGGTGGGCTTTAAAGAACAGATAGGACTGAGATAGCAAAGAAAGACAGGGACTGGGGAAGCATGGCTGGTCCTAGGGGGTACGTGCTTGGGAACCCTGGGATATGATTCTGGGCATTCGTTATGTGGGCCTGGTGCCCTCTCCTTTCTGGTTTGTCAGCATTCTCATAACAGCCAACTCCCCCATGACCTCTGTTTCTTCTGGGCCACAGCTGGATTCCTTGGCATCTATAATAATTTGCCTGGGTGATCAAAGGCTGATGTCATCTGGCTAATGTCAGAATGGGAAGCGCTGCAAAAAAGTGTTTGTGATATTTTCAGTAGATAAGAGCATAAGTCCATAAAGTTTGGGCTCAGGATGTCCAAGTACAGTGTATTTCTAGTCCAGATGTCCTCCCACCTCCTAACACAGACATCTTTAAAAATGATCATGTTTCTCTCCTCGACCTGGAGCCTTGAGACAGCAGCCAGGGCTATCTAGAATTGATTAGATTTGAGGGATGGGCTCAACGGTCTTTTACCAGATTTCTGGAAGCAGGAAGAATGACCTACTATCTTTTTATTACTCTGATGGCTAATAATATAGTCTACTTTCCAGAAACCAGTCAGGAGAAAATCTGAAGTTATAAAACGACTCCATTAAGGATAATCATTATTTTCACACTAAAAATATTTTCCTGGCACCCACTCCGAATAGACTGGGACTGGGTAAAAAGAGAGAATAAGCCACAGGTTCAGGATCCCTGTGGATAAGGAGCCCCTCCGCCCCTTGAATATAAGACTTAACTCAATTTATAGAAAGAGTCTGTTTATACAGCTTCTCAGGAGACTTGCTCTTTTTCATACGTAGTGGTGATTACTCCATCTGTAGAATTACTTTATATTTCATTTATTTGCAGGTTACAGTGACTGTGGAAAGCTCAAGAGCCTTTGAATATTGTCATTGTAGAGGGAAATGTTTAGACCTTGGGCAAAATAAAAACTGAAACTGAGAGGCAGGTGTAAAACAGGCTGCAAGATTCATTCTGAGGAGGAAATAAACCCACACAGGCTTTCTTCCCCACTGGAGTCCCTGGGAAAACTGAGAAGCAGCAGGCAGGCTCTCCGAGTTCCCTGCAATCGCAGAGGCATCCACTGTGGAAGGAAGTGAGCTGCAGAGGGAGCAGGGCTAAGGAGCCCTGTCACGTACGTGTTTCAAGAACACCAGGCAGCCGGCTCCAGGTTCATCCCGGACACTTGTAAGTGTGTCATAGCAGATGGCAGAGGAATGAGTATGAGTTGACCTAGATCCATCCAGCCACTCACCAGCTCACCAGCTGTGGGGCTGTGTGGCTACGTCAGCCCAGCTCCTTTGAGGCTTTTTTATATGTGTAGAGGTTTATTAAGCAAATGCCTGTGTGCAAAATGGGGAGCAGCTAGGAAGGCTGAGGGAGCCATCAGACCTCAAGGCGGATCTGACCCCTGAGGGAAGGAAGGCAGGCCTGGTGGGAGAGTTGAGACTGCAGTGCAGGTCTAAAGAAGGTCAGCAAGGCTGATGGGGGTCCTCGAGTCAAAGCCCCCCTTCAGAGGAGTCCCCTGATTTCCAGGTCTGCCTTGGTATCCCCACAGAGAGTGGCTTGTGGGAAGCATGGCCTCAGAGCAAACGCCTTGAGCAGTTGCCTTACCTCTCGGAGCCTCGGATTCCTCAACTGCAAAAAGAAAGTTGCAGAGAGATTTAAATAAAACAGCATATTTAAAGTGTTTGGGGGACTTCCCTGGTGGTGCAGTGGTTAAGAATCCACCTGCAGGGACTTCCCTGGTGGCACAGTGGATAAGACTCTGCGCTCCCAATGCTGGGAGCCTGGGTTCGATCCCTGCTCAGGGAACTAGATCCCACATGCATGCCACAACTAAGAGTTCGTGTGCCACAACTGAGGAGCCCACATGCTGCAACTATGGAGCCTGCCTGCCACAACTAAGACCCCATGTAACCAAATAAATAAATAAATATTTTTTTAAAAAATTAAATTAAATTAAAAAAAAAAAAAAGAATCCACCTGCCAATGCAGGGGACATGGGTTCGGTCCCTGGTCGGGAAGATCCCACGTGCCATGGAGCAACTAAGCCCATGAGCCACAACTACTGAGCCTGTGCTCTAGAGCCTGCAAGCCACAACTACTGAGCACGCATGTCACAACTACTGAAGCCCATGTGCCTAGAGCCTGTGCTCCGCAACAAGAGAAGCCACCGCAATGAGAAGCCTGCGCACTGCAACGAAGAGTAGCCCCCGCTCACCGCAACTAGAGAAAGCCCGCGCAGCAACGGAGACCCAACGCAGCGCCCCCAAAAATAAAAAACTTAATAAAAAAATAAAATAAAATAAAGTGTTTGGGATGGAATCAGGTGCCCAGTAAATGTTCAGTGGACATCAACTCCCTCCATTCCCTTGTCTTACCCCCGCCAGAGGCAAGTTCAGCACAGCAACAAGACCTCTCTCCCTGCATGAGCCGTGCTCCCCCCACCTCCCCCCAGCCGTACACACAAGAAGACAGGTGTGTGTGCCCCAAGGCCGGGGCCTGAGGGCTTGTGTTTGAGCAGCCAGGCCCTCGAGCCTTTATCATAGCTGACATGGGGCTACAGCCCTGATTAGGCCCTGGGGTGGGGAGGAGAGAGACCCCGACGTACAGATGGCACTCTTACTTAGGGGAACTCACATCGGAGTCGGAGCCATGAGCCACACCGCCTCAGGAACGTCCTCAGGGAAGACTCCCAGGCAAGCTCTGCTACCAAGAAGGCTACGCTGAGGTCCACACCATCTGCTGCCCCAGGACTACTGGGTATCTTCCCTCAGAGGGAGACTTTGGGGATGGCTGTAAGGCAGTCCCTGGCCCCCGCCTTGCTCGCAGCTGCGACGTCACCCCTATGATCCTGCCGTGTTAGTCTCTGTTTCTGTCTCTGTCTGCCTCCCCAACACCCCGCCGTGAAAAAAGCTAGGCCTTAGTGCCTGCTCGTCCCTCTACCTACGGGGTCCTTCCCCTTGCCTCACCCTCCTAGAGAAAGCCTTCTCCCAGTTCAGCTCAGCTGTCTCCTCTCCTGGGCAGCCTTTCCTGACCCACTCCTCTCGCTACCGACTCCAGTCCGCTTGGCATGTCTCTGTGCCTCGGTTTCTGTATCTGGAAAATGGGGGTGATGATGATGGCAACACTATAGCGAATTACAGTGTGGCAGTAAAAATTAAATGAAGTAATGATAAACACACCTTATAAAGGCCCGTATAAGTGAGCCTCATTGCTAACGGTAGGTGCGTCTCCAACAGACACTGGTCTGTGAACCTATAATACGGGAGAGTGGGGGTGGGGTGAGAGCCCACAGTGCGGCAACGCGGAGGGAGCGCTGGACTCAGAGGCGAAAGGCCTGCTTCTGTCTTTGCCGCTGGGCTACATGTCCCTGAGCCAACCCTTGTCCCCTCTGAGTCTCAATTTCCTCCTTTGTACATGGGTGTGGCCTCCAAGGGTGCCCTCCTGGCTCCCCTAGCTTGGCTCAGAATCTCCTGTGCTCTTCAGATGTAGCCTGAGCTCTGAGATGCTGTCCGGCTCCCAGGCTGGACAGCTCCCATGGTATTTTGGGAGGCAGCAGAGGCTCTCAACTCTCAGCATCTGGACAGCACCTCAGGCTGGGAAGATGAAGGCCCTGGCGGACCTCAGGCCCTGGCCCAAGGGGTGCGGTGTGGGAGAACGGGAGCCCCCTTCCAGGAGGGGAGGGTAGGCACCCGCAGAAGGGAGGAGGTCCATCCAAAGCCTTAGAGGACAGGCGGGAGGGGTCTGCACAGACTCTAGCCCCTTGGTGCAGGAACTAAGAGACTGAAGATCTGGGGGATTTGCCTACAATCTTTAAGGTCCAAGATCACCAAAATCAGAGTGTCATGTCTTGATTGGCCCTAATCCAGATATAAGATATAAGAATCTCATTTGATGCTATGGAAAAGAACATTTTTTCCACTCTGATTGTTCAGAATCTAATTAGCAATCAAGGGCTCTGTACCACACACAGCAACTCTGGCATATACTAAATGATGGGAATTTTTTTTAAAGTCCTTTGGTGTGTCTTTGATGCTAGATCCAATAATTGGCTGTTAGGTTTTAAAGGCTTGCCATTTCCAGTGTGAGTCATAATTGCTCACTGACATACCTCATTTATTGCTTAATGTCATTTATAAACCCAAAAGATAAAAGCCATTGCATGCAATTTTTTAAAACTGCACTCCTTTAAACAGATTCTATAGTGTATACTTTCCCCCAGGTCTTTCAGCCATTTGTTTTTCAAATGTTCATCTAGTGTCTCCTGCATGCTGGCTGGTGCTCTCTCTTTCACGCCCATGGATTTACTTAATCCTCACGATCACCTCATGAGGCAGGGATTGCTATTCTTTTTCCACAAATGAGGAAAATGCAACTCAGAGAGGTTAAGTGATTTGCCCAAGGCCACAGAGTAAGTGACTGAACGAGGATTTCAACTTAGACTTTGAACTTCTAATTATATCTTATTGGCCTCCTCTTACTCCTTAGCTCCTTCCCTGCCAAGAGTCCCCATTCCCTGCCCCCCACTATTTTGAAGTAGAGAACAATGAGGAGAGTTATGGTTTGGTAGAGGAGACACAGAAGGATATTGTCCAGTGTCAACATTATTTTCCATGCATCTATTCATTCTTTCAACACAGATCAGTGAGAACTAGCTAAAAAGGGACACTTGATCTTAGCCCAGAATCCTAAAGTTCTTGGTCGCCTATTACATGCCAGGACATGTTCAATAGCAGGGGTTCAATAGCACCCCATTCCTACCCTGAATAAGAAGGGGGAATAAAAATGGGCACAAATAACCAGGATTCAGACAGGGGTGGCTGGTCCTGTAGAAGAGGGCCTAAGGGAATGAGAAGGAGAAAATTCTACCAGTTAGAAATCAAGTCTGAACTTGAGGCAGGAAAAGAGAAAAAAAAGTCATTAATTTAAAAAACCCTCTGTTTCCACTAATCTCATGAACTTTAGATTAAGATGTTTTATATAATGACAAGATAGGGTATAAAACTACACCCTTGGGAAGGAGGTGGGTGGGTGGGGAAACAGAGGCACTGGTGTTGGCACCCATCAAGTCCTGGGCATTCTCTCAGGCAAATAGCTTGATGTCTTCTGGCCTTTGTTTCCTTATCTGGAAAAGGGAAATGTTTCCCATCTCTCAGGATATTATAAGTAGAGGACATGAGATAGTATGTGCAAAGCCCTCAGGGCAATTCCTGGCATATGGCAGCTGCTTGAAAATTGTTATTTCAATTCCATGAGTTATGTTGGAGCAGTTGGTCCAGAATAGAGGGGGCCCAAAATTTGGATCAGAAGAGGGCCCCCTGGGACTTGAGGGTTAATATAGCATAGACATGAATCTTTGCAAAGACACACTCTTTTTTCTAATGTGCTGATGAGACGCCCACCTCCCATCATAAACTTGGTGTAAATGGAAGTGAGGTGAGCTCTAATTTGAGAACGGTAATAGACCGTTCATGTGCCAATGGCAAATGCTAATGATGATTGCAAAAAGAGAGTGTCAGCCTGCATAAATGAAGGGTCTTCTACATGTTCTGGAGGAAAACAAACATTTATATGAGACTCCTGGTTGGGTGTTTTAGGCTGAGGAAGGCCAATACCATATGGGAGACAGTATGGTGGAGAGAAGCCTAGACTTAGAGCAAGAGGACCCAGGTTCAAATCCCAGTTCTACCCTCCAACAAGCTTTGAGACCTGCGCAAGTCACGAAGTGTCCTGTCTTGTTTATGGGGACAGTTGTCTTAGTACCTGCTCTTTTCATAGAATTGTTATCAGAACAAAGAGGTAGGCTCTTCAGAAAATTAAACAGAGAATTACCATATGATCCAGCGATTCCACTTCTAGGTATATACCCAAAAGAACTGAAAGCAGGGACTTGAACAGACATTTGTACACCCATGTTCATAGCATCATTATTCACAATAGCCCAAAGGTGGAAACAACCCAAATGTCTATCGACAGATGAATGGTTAAGCAAATTTTGTACATACATACAATGGAATATTATTCAGCCTAAAAAATGAATGGAATTCTGGTACATGCTATAACGTTGATGAGCCTTGAAAACAGTATGCTAAGTGAAATAAGCCAGGCACAAAAGGACAAATATTGTATGATTCCACTTATATGAGGTCAAATTCATAAAGAAAAAAAGTAGAATAGTGGTTACCAGGGGCTGGGGGGAGGGGAATTGGGAATTATTGTTTTTTTTTTTTATTAAATTTTTTTTTTTTTAATTGTTTAATGGGTACAGAGTTTCAGTGTAGGATGAAGGAAAAGTTTTGGAGAAGGATGGCGGTGATGGTTGTACAACAACATGAATGTCCTTAATGCCACTGAACTGTACACTCAGAAGTGGCTAAGATGATAAATTTTATGTTATATATATTTTACCACAATTTAAAAAAAGGACTTTTTAATTTTTTTTTAAAGAAAGAGGCAGTATAATGTTGAGGAAAGTGCTATGCAGTCTGTAGAGCAGTATGAAGCAATGAGCTGTGGTGAGGTGGTTAGGTTGCAGTATTTTCACTTGTGTTAGAGCAAGCATCAAAATTGGGTCCTCCACCTAGGACTTCATCTGTTTTCTAAACTGTAAACTCTCAGGAAGAGGAAGATACAAAGAAGAAATGGCATCCACTAAAAGAGTTGAAAGTGGTACCTCTGGGAAGTGAAAAACAGGAAAGGTGGGGACTGCTGTATTTCCTGACACGCTTTGTAGAACAATGGAACTCTTTAAATGATGCGCATATACATGTTTCACAAAAACAAACATAACTTTGGCCTTATCAGAGGTCAAATTAGAGAAAAGAAAAACTATCAAGTGTTTCCAATTCATTATTTTCATGTTGCTCATTTACTGTCTGTGCTGAGCCGTTGACTCTCACTCCATAATAAAATGAACCAGGCCAAGGAAGGAGGTGGGTGTTACTGTCAGGAGGAGGGAGCTGCAGAACACTGAGCCCCCTGTGATCTTCCTTTCTGCTGGCCAGGCCCCCAGCGAGGGAGGGCCCTGCCCCAGAATTCTTGGTGGGTCCCCAGTAAACGAATCAATTGGCCTTCCTGTTTATTAATCAGTCTCTCAAGAGTCTGGAGCCAGGGACTGGATTCTCCAGAGCTTGGTTCCCACAAGTGAGCTTTGCAGATGGAGTTTGACAACCTCTAAAACTAGGACCAGACCCAGGATCCAAGGGTCCCAAAAAGGTGTTCTTTGAAGCTCTTCCTAAAGCAGCCCGGAGGTATCGGCCCCTTTAATTGCAATGCTTAGCGTGAAAATTAAATGATAAACTGTGTGCATAGAGGTTCATATATACCAGCAAGGAAAATTTCACTTTAGCACCAAGTTGGCACAATTTCTAAACCACATTTCACAGGCAATAACTCAATATGCCATTAATTTTTTAAACAGCCTTATTGAGATGTAATTCACATACCACACAATACAGCCATTTAAAGTGTACAGGGACTTCCCTGGTGGCGCAGTGGTTAAGAATCCGCCTGCCAATGCAGGGGACATGGATTTGAGTGCTGGTCCAGATCCCACATGCCACAGAGCTGCTAAGCCTGTGCGCCACAACTACTGAGCTTGCATGCCACAACTACTGAAGCCTGCACGCCTAGAGCCCATGCTCTGCAACAAGAGAAGCCACCACAATGAGAAGCCCTTGCACTGCAACAAAGAGTAGCCCCTGCTTGCCGCAGCTAGAGAAAGCCCGCGTGCAGCAACAAAGACCCAACACAGCCAAAAATTAATTAATTAATTAATTAATTAAAATAAATAAATAAGCTCCCACCCTAGCGACAACCCTTGGCAGAGGACCATTTTCCCACCAGTCGGAACTACGACTGCCCCAGCTACAAAGTCTCATCATCTACCTTTGAAATTGCCATACAGGTCTGTTTACTAGCCAAAGGAAGACAGCAAGGAAAGGATCTCTGAGTGGCAAGTAGGTATGTGACTGCATCCTTGTCAGCATCCCAAGAGTGCACTGCAGTCTAAGCCAGCTCCCTGGGCACTTGCTGTGTGGCTGACAGGATTTTGGTGCTCCAGCCAGGTGTCGGGCCTGAGCCTCTGAGGTGGGAGAGCCGAGTTCAGGACACTGGACCACCAGAGACCTCCTGGCCCCACGTAATATCAATCAGCGAGAGCTCTCCCAAAGATTTCCGTCTCAGTGCTAAGACCCAGCTCACTCAACGACCAGCAAGCTCCAGTGCTGGACACCTCATGCCAAACAACTAGTAAGACAGGAACACAACCCCACCCATTAGCAGAGAGGCTGCCTAAAATCATACTAAGTTCACAGACACCCCAAAACACACCACCAGACGCGGTTATGCCCACCAGAAAGACAAGATCCAGCCTCATCCACCAGAACACAGGCACCAGTCCCCTCCACCAGGAAGCTTAGACAATCCACTGAACCAACCTTACCCACTGGGGGCAGACACCGAAAACAATGGGAACTATGAACATGCAGCCTGCGAAAAGGAGACCTCAAACACAGTAAGTTAAGCAAAATGAGAAGACAGAGAAATATGCAGCAGATGAAGGAGCAAGGTAAAAACCCACCAGACCAAACATATGAAGAGGAAATAGGCAGTCTACCTGAAAAAGAATTCAGAGTAATAATAGTAAAGATGATCCAAAATCATGGAAATAGAATGGAGAAAATACAAGAAACGTTTAACAAGAACCTAGAAGAACGAAAAAGCAAACAAACAATGATGAACAACACAATAAATGGAATTAAAAATTCTCTGGAAGGAATCAATAGCAGAATAACTGAGGCAGAAGAAGGGATAAGTGACCTGGAAGATAAAATGGTGGAAATAACTACCGCAGAGCAGAATAAAGAAAAAAGAATGGAAAGAATTGAGGACAGTCTCAGAGACCTCTGGGACAACATTAAACACACCAACATTCGAATTCTAGGGGTCCCAGAAGAAGAAGAGAAAAAGAAAGGGTCTGAGAAAAAATTTGAAGAGATTATAGTTGAAAACTTCCCTAGAAAGGAAATAGTCATTCAAGTTCAGGAAGCTCAGAGAGTCCCATACAGGATAAATCCAAGGAGAAACATGCTGAGACACATATTAATCAAACTATCAAAAATTAAATAAAAAGAAAAAATATTAAAAGCAGCAAGGGAAAAGCAACAAATAACATACAAGGGAATCCCCATAAGGTTAACAGCTGAACTTTCAGCAGAAACTCTGCAAGCCAGAAGGGAGTGGCAGGACATATTTAAAGTGAGGAAAGGGGAAAACCTACAACCAAGATTACTCTACCCAGCAAGGATCTCTTTCAGATTTGACGGACAAATTAAAACCGTTATAGACAAGCAAAAGCTAAGAGGATTCAGCACCACCAAACCAGCTTTACAACAAATGCTAAAAGAACTTCTCTAGGAAGGAAACACAAGAGAAGGAAAAGACCTACAATAACAAACCCAAAACAATTAAGAAAATGGTAATAGGAACATACATATCAATAATTACCTTAAATGTAAATGGATTAAATGCTCCAACCAAAAGACATAGACTGGCTGAATGGATACAAAAACAAGACCCGTATATATGCTGTCTACAAGAGACCCACTTCAGACCTAGGGACACATACAGACTGAAAGGGAGGGGATGGAAAAAGATATTCCATGCAAATGGAAATCAAAAGAAAGCTGGAGTAAGAATTCTCATATCAGACAAAATAGATTTTAAAATAAAGGCTATTGAAAGAGATAAAGAAGGACACTACATAATGATCAAGGGATCGATCCAAGAAGAAGATATAACAATTGTAAATATTTATGCACCCAACATAGGAGCACCTCAATACATAAGGCATATGCTAACAGCCATAAAAGGAGAAATCAACAGTAGCACAATAATAGTAGGGGACTTTAACACCCCATTTTCACCAATGGACAGATCAAAATGAAAATAAATAAGGAAACACAGCTTTAAATGGTACATTAAACAAGATGGACTTAACTGATATTTATAGGACATTCCAGCCAAAAAAAATAGAATACACTTTCTTCTCAAGTGCTCATGGAACATTCTCCAGGATAGATCATATCTTGGGTCACAAACCAAGCCTTGGTAAATTTAAGAAAATTGAAACCATATCAAGTATCTTTTCCGACCACAATATGAGACTAGATATCAATTACAGGAAAAAAACTGTAAAAAATACAAACACATGGAGGCTAAACAGTGCACTGCTAAATAACCAAGAGATCACTGAAGAAATCAAAGAGGAAATCAAAGAATACCTAGAAAAAAATGACAATGAAAACACGATGACCCAAAACCTATGGGATGCAGCAAAAGCAGTTCTAAGAGGTAAGTTTATAGCAATACAATCCTCCCTCAATAAACAAGAAAAATCTCAAATAAACAACCTAACCTTACACCTAAAGCAATTAGAGTAAGAAGAACAAAAAAACCCCAAAGTTAGCAGAAGGAAAGAAATCATAAAGATAGATCAGAAATAAATGAAAAAGAAATGAAGGAAAGGATAGCAAAGATCAATAAAACTAAAAGCTGGTTCTTTGAGAAGATAAACAAAATTGATAAACCTTTAGCCAGACTCATCAAGAAAAAAAGGGAGAAGACTCAAATCAACAGAATTAGAAATGAAAAAGGAGACGTAACAACTGACACTGCAGAAATACAAAGGATCATGAGAGATTACTACAAGCAACTCTATGCCAATAAAATGGACAACCTGGAAGAAATGGACAATTTCTTAGAAAAGCACAACCTTCTGAGGCTGAACCAGGAAGAAATAGAAAATATAAACAGACCAATCACAAGCACTGAAATTGAAACTGTGATTAAAAATCTTCCAACAGAGAAAAGCCCAGGACCAGGTGGCTTCACAGGCGAAATCTATCAGACATTTAGAGAAGAGCTAACACCTACCCTTCTCAAACTCTTCCAAAATATAGCAGAGGGAGGAACACTCCCAAACTCTGCTGTGAGGCCACTATCACCTTGATACCAAAACCAGACAAAGATGTTACAGAAAGAGAAAACTACAGTCCAATATCACTGATGAACATAGATGCAAAAATCCTCAACAGAATGCTAGCAAACAGAATCCAATAGCACATTAAAAGGATCATACACTATGATCAAGTGGGGTTTATCCTAAGAATGCAAGAATTCTTCAATATATGCAAATCAATCAATGTGTTACACCATATTAACAAATTGAAGGATAAAAACCATATGATCATCTCAATAGATGCAGAGAAAGCTTTTGACAAAATTTAACACCCATTTATAATAAAAACTCTCCAGAAAGTAGGCATAGAGGGAACTTACCTCAACATAACAAAGGCCATATATGACAAACCCATAGCCAACATTGTTCTCAATGGTGAAAAACTGAAACCATTTCCACTAAGATCAGGAACAAGACAAGGTTGCCCACTCTCACCACTATTATTCAACATAGTTTTAGAAGTTTTAGCCACAGCAATCAGAGACAAAAAAGAAATAAAAGGAATCCAAATCGGAAAAGAAGAAGTAAAACTGTCACTGTTTGCAGATGACATGATACTATACATAGAGAATCCTAAAGATGCTACCAGAAAACTCCTAGAGCTAATCAATGAATTTGGTAAAGTAGCAGGATACAAAAGTAATGCACAGAAATCTCTTGCATTCCTATACACTAATGATGAAAAATCTGAAAGAGAAATTAAGGAAACACTCCCATTTACCACTGCAACAAAAAGAATAAAATACCTAGGAATAAACCTACCTAAGGAGACAAAAACCTGTATACAGAAAACTATAAGATACTGATGAAAGAAATTAAAGATGATACAAACAGATGGAGAGATATACCATGTTCTTGGATTGGAAGAATCAACATTGTGAAAATGACTATACTACGCAAAGTAATCTACAGATTCAGTGCAATCCCTATCAAACTACCAATGGCATTTTTCACAGAACTAGAATAGAAAATTTCACAATTTGTATGGAAACACAAAAGACCCTAAATAGCCAAAGCAATCTTGAGAAAGAAAAACGGAGCTGGAGGAATCAGTAATCAGGCTCCGTGACTTCAGACTATACTACAAAGCTACAGTAATCAAGACAGTATGGTACTGGCACAAAAACAGAAATATAGATCAATGGAACAGGATAGAAAACCCAGAGATAAATCCACGCATATATGGTCACCTTATCTTTGATAAAGGAGGCAAGCATATACAGTGGAGAAAAGACAACCTCTTCAATAAGTGGTGCTGGGAAAACTGGACATGTAAAAGAATGAAATTAGAACACTCCCTAACACCATATACAAACATAAAGTCAAAATGGATTAAAGACCTAAATGTAAGGCCAGACACTATAAAACTCTTAGAGGAAAACATAGGCAGAACACTCTATGACATAAATCACAGCAAGATCCTTTTTGACCCACCTCCTACAGAAATGGAAATAAAAACAAAATAAACAAATGGGACCTAATGAAACTTAAAAGCTTTTGCCCAGCAAAGGAAACCACAAACAAGACGAAAAGACAACCCTCAGAATGGGAGAAAATATTTGCCAACAAAGCAACTGACAAAGGATTAATCTCCCAAATGTACAAGCAGCTCATGCAGCTCAATATCAAAAAAACAAACAACCCAATGCAAAAATGGGCAGAAGACCTAAGTAGACATTTCTCCAACAAAGCTATACTGATTGCCAACAAACACATGAAAGGATGCTCAACATCACTAATCATTAGAGAAATGCAAATCAAAACTACAATGAGGCATCACCTCACACTGGTCAGAATGGCCATCATCAAAAAATCTACAAACAATAAATGCTGGAGAGGGTGTGGAGAAAAGGGAACCCTCTTGGACTGTTGGTGGGAATGTAAATTGATACAGCCACTATGGAGAACAGTATGGAGTTTCCTTAAAAAACTAAAAATAAAACTTCCATAAGACCCAGCAATCCCACTACTGGGCATATACTGTGAGAAAACCATAATTCAAAAAGAGTCATGTACCACAATGTTCATTGCAGCACTCTTTACAATAGCTGGGACATGGAAGCAACCTAAGTGTCCATCGACAGATGAATGGATAAAGAAGATGTGGCACATATATAAAATGGAATATTACTCAGCCATAAAAACAAACGAAACTGAGTTATTTGTAGTGAGGTGGATGGACCTAGAGTCTGTCATACAGAGTGAAGTAAGTCAGAAAAAGAAAAACAAATACCGTATGCTAACACATATATATGGAATCTAAAAAAAACGAAAAAGTTTATGAAGAACCTAGGGGCAGGACAGTAATAAAGACGCAGACGTAGAGAATGGACTTGAGGACACAGTGGGGGAAGGGTAAGCTGAGACGAAGTGAGAGAGTGGCATTGACATATATACACTACCAAATGTAAAATAGATAGCTAGTGGGCAGCAGCCACATAGCACAGGGAGATCAGCTTGTGCTTTGTGACCACCTAGAGGGGTGGGATAGGGAGGGTAGGAGGGAGACGCAAGAGGGAGGGGATATGAGAATATATGTATACGTATAGCTGATTCACTTTGTTATACAGCAGCAACTAACACAACAATGTAAAACAATTATACTCCAATAAAGATGTTAAATAAATAAATAAATAAATAAAGTACGATTTCATGGTTTTTGATATATTCCATTATTAATCTTTAAAGATTGTGGTAAAATGTATATAACACACAATTTAACCGTTTTTATTTATTTATCTTTATTTTTTATTTTTTGCTGCATCAGATCTTAGTTGCGGCATGCAGTATCTTCGTTGAGGCATGCAGGATCTTTCATTGCGGTGTGGGCTCTTGGTTGTGGCATGCGCTTCTCTCTAGTTGTGGCGTGCGGGTTTTCTCTTCTCCAGTTGTGGCACGCAGTCTCCGGGTGCATGGGCTCAGTAGTTGTGGCACGCGGGCTTAGTTGCCCCACGGCATGTGGGATCTTAGTTCTCTGACCAGGGATCGAACCCGCGTCCCCTGCATTGGAAGGCGGATTCTTTACCACTGGACCACCAGGGTAGTCCCGACTTTAACCATTTTTAAATGTACAGTTCAGTGCATTAATTACATTCACAGTGTTGTTTCATTTAATCCCTGCAAGGACACCATTTTATAGGTGAGAAAACTGAGGCTGAGCAAGGTTAACATGTTTACCCAGTTGCTCAGTGAGGAAGTGGCCAGGTAGAGCTTCAAACCTAAAGCTGCCAACTCTAAAAGCTGAGGGTTTCCCAGCTTGTCGTGTTGCCTTCTACTGAGGCAGAGACGTTCCTCGAAGGTAAACAGCCCAGAGCAGCTGGAAGGTGGGCTTGTCTGTATCTAAACAAGACAGGGGAAACTACAGAAACGACCCCTTGTGGCTCCTTGCTTGTCCTCCCTACTCGACTTTGGAACATGGTTGGTTGCTTGTGCTCTCCTTGGTGCCCTGTCATTGCTTTCTTTTGAGGACAAATAGGCCACTGTCCTAGCCAAACTTTGTGAAAGGACCCACAACTCTCTCTCTGCTTCCTCAGAGAGGCAGCCCTGTCACTCCTCTGATACTACCCCTTCCCCCATCGGTGTCACTAGGTGGTCTCTGTGACCAAATCCAGTGGCTCCCTCTCTTGCGTCTGTGCTGGCTTTCACTGTGACTCCCATGGCATCCCACTCTCGTGGTTCTCCCAAGTCTGACCACTCCTCTACCTCCCTCACTCTGCCCTTCCCTTAAACGCTGGCTTTCCTCAGAGGTCAGGCCCAAGCCCTCTTCCACTGCTCCTGCTTGCCCTGGACAGCCTCATGTGTGACCACGTCCTGGGAGTAGGACACAGAGGAATCCAGGCTGCAAGAAACTTCTTCTGGAATGCTTTGAACTCAGGCTGCAGGAACCCTTGAGAAATGCTCAGAACCCAGGCTCTGAGGACATCCTAGTGAAGTAACTGAACTGAGGCTGTGGGACTTTTGGAAAAATGCACTAGATTCAGGCTGCAAAGGCTCCTCAGGGACTCACAAATTCAGGCCGGGGACTTCTTAGGAGATGTACTGAGTCTGACTGTGAGGATGTCCAGGGGAGGCTACTAGACTCAGGTCTAAGAGGATGTTCTTGAACTCAAGTTATGGGGCCTTCTTGGAGGAGTTCTTGCTTCTTGTGGAGTTCACTGAACTCACGCTGCAAGCCTGGAATTCTGCCTGCAGATTCCAAGTCCATGTGGCTTCCCTCTGCCACACAAACCCACAGTTATAGGATCTTCAGACAGGCATGGGCACAGACTGCAGTTGCCCACAAGGTCATGGTCATTCTCTCTCTCTCATTCTTTTTCTCTCTCTCTGTCTCTCTCTCTCTGTCTCTCTCTGTCTCTCTCTCTCACACACACACACAGACACACACACACAGACACACACACACACACACACACACACACACTGCCTTCTCAGCCCCCTCACCTGGCTCTTCCACACTTTCCTGACCTCCTGACCTCTAAACGAGGGATTGCATAGGGCTCAGTCCTCAGATCTCTCCTCCTCTTGTTTGCATTGACTTGCTAGGTGATCCCATCCAGTCTGATGACATTAAATACCATCTGTTCTCTGACAACTCTCAACTTCACATCTTCAACTCAGAACTTTCCCATCAATTCCAGACTCACTCATATCCAGTCGCCTACTTGACATATCCACCTGGTTGGCTGACAGGCATCTCATGTCCAAAACCAGACTTCTGATCTTCCCTCCCAAACTCCTTCCTCCCACTTTCTTCCCTATCTTAACAAATGACAACTGCATTCTCTGTTTCCCATGTCAAAAAATAGTCATCTGTGATCCCTTCTTTTACATTGTATATCAGCAAGTCCTGTTGACTCTACCTGTAAGATATATACAGCATCTAACTTTATATGACCATGTCCACCACTTCCACCCTGGGCCAAGCCATCATCAATTCTCCCTTGGTTATTGTTCTAGGCTCTTGGTTAACTAAATAGTCACCTTGCTTCAGTTCTTGCCCACCCCTAGTCTAGTCACAATGCTGCAGCCAGAGTGGTTTTTCAAAAACTGTTAAGTCAGATCAGGGCACTCATTTGTTCAAAACCCACCAGCATAAAAGCAAAGTTCTTACCTTGACTTCCAGTGCTCCAGGTGATTCTTTCTCTCCACTCCTTTCTCTCTTTCTTCACTTCCTGTCGCCCTCTCCCATGTTCACTCCACTCCAACCATCCTTGTCTCCTTGCTGTTATTTGAACATGTTATGGCCACTCCATCTTGGGACCTACTTATGTATTTGCTCTTTCCTTTACCTGTGATACTCCTCCTACCTGTCAGATATCCACCAGCCTCACCCCCTCAATGCAGCCAGATCTCTGCTCAAATGTTACCCCATCACAGTAAGGGACCCTCCTATTCCCCTATGTAAAAGGGCAATGTCCTCCTAGGCACCCCCACTACTTTACCCAGGTTTGTATTTTCTCTGTAGCTCTTCTCACCATCTGACATACTATAGATTTATTTGCTTATTTGTTCACTGTTTCTCCACCACTAGAATGCAGATTCCACAAGGGCAAAGACTTTGTCTTGTTCACTGCAACATCCCCAGGTCCTACAATAGTTCCTGGAAAATGATGGGTGCTTAATGGCTATTTGGTGAATGAATGAATGAATGTTGGGAACTGAGGAAAAATTTGTTGAATTGAGTGGCACTGGATCCCACTCTTGCCCACTGTGGGCCTCATGGACCTATATCTTCCTTTTCAGAGATTTTAGGAAGCAAAAAGGAATTTTCTAACTCAGTTTTCAAGGCTTTTAGATGGGAATATCAATACTTAGTCTGAGGGAGAGAGTTTAGGACTTCTAGAACAGTATAGGATGCTTGAAACATGACAGCTGAAAGGGTAACAGGACTTTAATTGGTTATGTCTGGTCTGGAAACAAATACTTTTGAGTAGTTAAAACAGAGAGTTATTAACAAGGAGAACTGGCTACAAAAGTAAAGGAAGAACCGAGAAACCACTGGGGAATGTGATGCAACTCAGAAATTAGCAACAGCAGGAAGCCATTTCTACCTCTAGGTCAGAAGGTCAGTGGGAGGAGCTTGCCAGGGCACAGGCAACAGGGACACAGAAGCTGGAACCATAGAGAGAAAGCAGAGATGCAGTCAGAGGTGTTTGTGTGCGTGTTGGGGAGAAGTAGCCTGATTTTTTCCATCCCCCTCCAGTGCCTCCCATTGGCTGAATATGCCAGAAGCCAGCGGATCCAGGAGCCTGGGAAAAGCAGCCTCCAGGGGTCACCTCCTATAATACAGACCAGAGCAGGGGAAAAAAGAAGGAATGGTATGGAGGGCAAACAGCACAGGGCCAGGACAGGCACTGAAGCCCTCAGTGGCTTCCACAGTTAGAAGATGAGGAGAGACCTAGGGGAGAGGCAGAGGCAGCAGCGGAGCCTACGAATCTGAGCAGGAAGAAAAAATCAGACCCAAATTGTACTTTCAGTTTGGGCTAAAGCTGGGGGAGGAGCCTCCCACCCCCTATAGGATTGTTATCACTTGTTTCCAGTCTCTCAATTCTGGCAGCTACTTTAAAGAGAGGAGCCTAGGGCTCATGGCTGGGCTTCCAAAGCTGCTTCTGCTCTTCTCTTTCAAGGTGGAACCAGCTCTGCTGTTTGACACCAGTACAGGGCACTGCCTTTAGAGACCTTTATTATGTGGCAGGCACCAGACTGGTATTATCCGTGGGCACATGGGACTCTGACGGCACCCAGAGTAGCCACTGATATTGTAAAGACGCCACAGGTGCAACTGGTGCCTTTGATGTAGCAGAAGCACCCTTCAAAGTCTTCATTGCACTTGAAGTCCTCACCTCTAGAAGAGGGAGAGGGCTTGTTCAGCCTCAGTAGAGCCAGGACCAATGGGGACATTTCTGAGGAGGAAGGCTTAAGTTAAGGAAGAAGTTTTAATAACTAGAGCTGCCAGCAGTGGAACTGGCTGTCTTGTAAAGGTGTGAGGTTGCTGTTCCAGGAGGTATTCTAGCAAGGGTCTGTCCTAAGTGTTGTGGAGCGGAAGCCTGCAATGGCAAAATGGGCTGAATGCCTTCTCTATTGCCTCTAACTCTGCCCACCTCTGTATTATTCTGAGGGTGACCGACTAGCTTCTTTATTCTGACCTCTGTTCTGGACACATCCTTTTGCAGACCAGGCCCACAGCCAAGTTCCCTGACCCTGGCAAGCGAGCATCTGAGGGGAGGTTAGGCATGTGCCACCCACTCAATGGGCTATTCTCTTCTTGCCTGGGTTTGAGTTGAGGAAATTGGCTCTTGGTGGGTGTGGTAGACAGAATAATGGTGCCCTAAAGACGTTCATGTCCTAATCTCTAAACCTATGAATTTGTTACCTTACATGGCAAGAGGCACCTTATAGATATAATTAAGTTAAGGATCCTGAAATGGGAAAATAATCCTGGATTATCCAGGTGAGCACAAAGTAATCAAGGGTCAGAGGAAAAGGAGATGTGACAGCAAAAGCAGAGATTAGAGTGATGTGCTTTGAATATGGAGGAGGGTGCCATGAGCCAAAGAATGCAGCTTCCAGGGGCCTCTAGAAGCTGGAAAGGCAAGGAAATGGATTCTCCCCAAAGCCTCCAGAAAGAATGCAGCCCTGCTGACACCCTTAATTTTAGCTCCATAAGACCCGTTTCAGGCTCCTGACGTCTAGAACTTTAAGATAATAAATTGCTGTTTTAAGCCACCAAATTGTGGTAATTAGTTATCAAAGTAAGAAACTAATACTGAGGACTTAGGACCAAGTCCAAAGACAACTAGCACAGTCTGGTAGTCAGGAGAAAAACCATATCCCATAAGGAGGGAGTGAACGAGGCAGTTAAGAGCGTGGACCTTGCAGACAAACAGACCTGGATTCAAAGTCCAGCTCTGCTACATTTCACAATATCTCAGAGGCTCATTTCCTTATCCATAAAATGGGAGAATTAATACCCACCTTGCCCAAGGTGATTGTGAAGATGAAATAAAATAATGTGGGAGCTCAGCAGAATGCCTGGAACATAGCAAGGGCTCAATAAATAGTAGCAGTAGTGATTCTCATTCCATCCACCATCACTTCTATTACTACTACTACCACTGCCGTTACTGCTACTGCTGCCACTGCTACTAATACTGCCAACAACAACAACAGCACTCTCTATGGCTGAAGAGCAGAGCAGGTGCTGCAGAAGAATTAATAGAGACAGCAGCTGCAAGGAGGGAGGATGGGATTAGAAAGGGTCAGAGAGTGGAAGTTTCAGAATCTGAAGCCTGGCCTGAAGGCTCTGGAGGCGGAAGAGGTTAACATCTGCCTCTGCGCATCCCAGAATTGTGCTGGATTATCTGTGCCTGGGCTCAGAGACCTGGACTGAGAATCATCAGCCAAGGCCTTCCCTCTGAGCTTCTGTCTGGCACAGTGCCCCCAGCCCAGACCTTGAACTAGGGAAATGCTGGAGGAATGCCAAGACATGACAGAGTCCGGAATTTCAGGCACTGGTCCTCTGCTCTGGGAGACACACCAGGACCCTGAACCCAAGTACACTTCCATTTCTTCTTGTTATTTTCCAGTTGAGAAAAGTCAGACCGCAAATGAATGTGTGAGCAAGGTACAAATGCCTCCTCATTATCTCTGTGATTGTCTCCCAAGGCCCTGCTATTGTTCAGGGGCTCTCCCTGCTTCTTTTCTTTGATTACAGAAAGGCACCAGGTGGCTTTTCCCTAAGACACTGGGTTTTGATGAGTTAACACACTAAGACAATGTATTGTGGATATTTTTAGGACGTAACACCACCTAATAGGGTGGTTGAGAATCTTCCTCTGGAGTCTGATAAAATCTGGCTTCCCACCCTGGCTTTGTCACTTTATAGCTGTGTGGCCTGGGATAAGTTCCTTAACTTCTCTGAGCCTCAACTGAGGTTGTAGGGAATTCCCTGGCGGTCCAGTGGTTAGGTGTGGTGGCCCTCAAGCTGTAAGCTTATTCAGCTTTCTGCTTTCCGGAGAACTGCTTGTCTCTTTCTTGGTATGCACTCCTGACGCTGCGGTATTGAGCGTAAAAAAGGAAAATGGCTTGCAGCCAGTTTCGTTCCAGGTGCCTGCTCTGAATCTAAGAGCCCCTGGTTGTTCCCCAGAAGAAGGACGTGCTGCCCTGAGGGGGAAGTCTGCATCTCCAAAGAATGGCCCATAAGGCATGCTGACGCATAGATAGTGGTGCATAGATAGTGGTGCATAGATAGTGGTGCATAGATAGTGGCGACAGAACTATGTGGAAATACAAGGTTTACTGATTTGTTGTTTAGTATTCGTTCCGTACTAAACCTATATATACATTCATGCTCTTTGAATAAACTTGCCTTGCAACCATCAGTTGCCTTGGCCCTTCTGACCCCATACTGGTGCTTTTCAGTTCCTTACCCCTCACCGCCAGGAACTTCTAGCTTTCTGCAGCCGGTCTGCGGCAGTTAGGAGTCCGAGCTTTCACTGCCGAGGGAGCATGTTCAATCCCTGGTCAGGGAAGTAAGGTCCTGCAAGCTGTGCGGCTTGGCCAAATAAAATAAAATGGCTGTAATTAGCAGATACCTTTTAGGGTTCTTGTAAGGAGAAATGAGGTGATCCATATACGGTACTCAGCACACTGCCTGGACTTCAGCAATTACTGAGGAGATACTGATTACTGTTGTTAGTATCATTGCCATGTTAATATCATTTTCAGAAAAAGCTTTAACTTGGGACCAGAGGTAGCCACAAGCCCAGGTACCAATTTGGCTTTCCCTCTCTGCATTGTCGCAGCCGCCTGAGACTGCATGCTTGGCAGGGTCTGGGAGGTCGGGCCCCTTTGTCCTGCAGGGTTCAGGAGGGTAGGCAGCCTGAGACTCTCCCAGGTGGGTTCAGCCAGGCACAGCTATAAGAGACAAGGAAGAGATGTTGACGTGTTCCAGATGTGCTCCACAGCTGTTGTGTTGGGGATTGGTGCTGTCTCTCCTATCAAAACTTTTTTAAAAATTTGTTACTGAGAAGCTGGTTTCTAACTTCATGTGTCTTCAGACAAAAGGGGTGAATTAGTTGACAGGCTGATTTGGTTATAACTGATGAAAACATACCTGAGAAATCATGACACTTCAGGTTTATCTCAAACGTGGTGACTTGGAGCAGATTTCCCCAGAGGGCAAACAGGATATAGAGATTGAGTCAGATGACATTTGTCAGTGGCTTGAAATTCAAGCCCCTGGAGCAATAGCAATTGATAGGATGCAGTGGAACAAGCATTCGCCTTCACTGCTGGTGGCAGTGAAATCACTATAACCTTTGGGAATGTAATTTTGTTGTCAAACCCAGGTTCATGTGCCCGATGCACAGTGAGGCCAAACAATCCAAAATGTTGGAGTTTGGAACGGAGAAAGGTTTGTTGCAGGGCACCAAGCAAGGAGAACAGGCAGCTCATACTCAAAAGACCCAAACTCCTCAATGGTTTTGGGGGAAGAGTTTTTTTGTTTGTTTTGATTTTTTTGATGTGGACCATTTTTAAAGCTTTTATTGAATTTGCTACAATACTGCTTCTGTTTTATGTTTTGGTTTATTGGCTGCGAGGCATGTGGGATCTTAGCTCCCTGATCAGAGGTTGGACATGCATCCCCTGCATTGGAAGGTGAAGTCTCAACCACTGGACCACCAGGGAAGTCCCCTGGGGTAAGAGTTTTTAAATGCAAAATTTGGGGTGAGGACTGCAGAGTGTGACTTTTTTCTGATTGGTTGGGGATGAGGTGACACAGTGATATCTTGGGAATCTCAACCTTCTGGTTCCAACCAGTCTGGGGTCTGTGTGCTTCTGATCAGGTTGTAGTCACCATCCTCCACCTGGGTGCAGGTCTTAGTTTCTGTATAAGAACTAAGGGATATGTATCAGATTGTTGTCTATATCCTTTCAAGAGGAACTAGGAGGGCTGTGACTCTACTGTCCTATTAGCTGCTTGAACCTGCTCTTTGGAATTTGGGGAAGGCCTAGGAGATTAAAGCCTTTTCTTTTTCTTTTCTTTCCTACAAACAAAAAACAGGGGACACGGAGGGGCTTTTGTACCCAGGAGGGCTGTGCAGGGTCCTACTCAGTTTCAGTCCCCCCTTTTCTCTGATACTCCTCAATCTTGAGAGGAACAGGTTCAGCACAAGAAAGGAAATAAAGTTTTGGATAGACATATTAATCGTAAACTCAGGAGAGGAACTCAGTTTTACAGGGACTTGGTTTCAATTTGGCTGTTGGTGTCAAAGTGTGTATTTCCTTAAGCTTGGTAATTCCATCTCTGAGAGTCTATCCAAAAGAAATAATTCACAAATTTAGAAAGAGCTGTATGCATATGTTTGTTCATCACCTCACTGTGTATAAGAGTGAAAAGATGGAAACGTTCTAAATGTCAAACTAAGGGTCTAACAATAGGGGGTTGGTTAAGTAAACAGCAGCATGTCCATTTGGTAGAATGTTATGCAGCCATTGTTAATGGGTATCACAAAGACCACACAGCAGCCCAGGAAAAGGCTTGTGGTATATATCAAGTGAAAAAGGCAAACACAACATGGTATAATTATAACTATGTGAAAGACCAGATAGAATAATAGATTGGAAAGAGTTACAGAAAAATATTATTAGGGATTGTGTCAGGATAATGGAGGAATTGTGGGTAACTTTTTTGGTACATGGTCCAAGTTTTAAATTTTGTAGTTATATAAATTTGTGGTGGGCAGAATAATGACCCCTTCAAAGATCTCCACGTCCTAACCCCTGGGACCTGGGCATATGTTATCTTACATGGCAAAAGTGAATTTGCAAATGTGAATGTAAAATGAAGGATTTTGAAATGGGGAGGGTATCCTGAATTATCCAGATGGGCCCAGTGTAACCACAGAGGTCCTTAAAAAAGGGAGGCAGGAATATCAGGGTCAGAGAAATATTAGAACATGCTACACTGCTGGCTTTGAAGAGGGTGGAAGGCGCCATGAGCTAAGAAATTCATGTGACCTCTGGAAACTGGAAAAGGCAAAGGAACAGATTGTTTCCCAGGCCTCCAGAAGGAGCACAGCCCTGCCAACGCCTTGATTTTAGCCCAGAGAGACCCATTTCAGACTTCTGACCTCCAGAATTATGAAATAATAAGTGTGGGATTTTTTTGTTTATTTTTTTATTGAGGTATAGTTTATTTACAATGTTATATAAGTTTTAGGGGTACAATATAGTGATTCACAATTTTTAAAGATCATACTCCATTTATAGTTATAATAAAATATTGGCTATATTCCCTGTGCTGTATAATACATCCTTGTTACTTATTTATTTTATATATAGTAGTTTGTAACTCTTAATCCCCTACCTCAATCTTGCCCCTCCCCTCTTTCCTCTCCCCACTGGTAACCACTAGTTTGTTTTCTATGTCTGTGAGTCTGTTTCTTTTTTGTTCTATTCACTAGTCTTTTATTTTTTAGATTCCACATATGAGTGATAACATACAGGATTTGTCTTTCTCTGTCAATAAGTGTGTTGTTTCAAGGTGGCAGACTAGGAGGGTGTGGAATTCGTGTCTCTGCAGAACTAGGGCACCTACCATTCACTGGTGGGGGACAACGGACACCTAAAGGGATGGGAGGAAGCCCCAGCGACCAATACTGCTCCTTTTTTTCTTTTCTTTTCTTTTTTTTTTTTTTTGTCATGCCATGCGGTTTGTGGGATCCGGCAGGTTCCCAGGCCGGAGGTTGGGCCCGAGCTCCTGTGGTGGGAGTGCCAAGTCCAAACCGCTGGACTAACAGAGAACCTCAGACTCCAGGGAATATTAAGTGGAGTGAGGTCTCCTGGCGGTCCTCATCTCAGCACCAAGACCTGGCTCTACCTAACTGCCTGCAAACTACAGTGCTGGATGCCTCAGGCCAAACAACCAGTAAGACAGGAATACAGCCCCACCCATCAAAAAAAAAAGAAAGAAACGACAAAAAAAGATGTTACAGATGAAGGAGCAAGGTAAAAACTTACAAGACCAAATAAATAAAGATGAAATAGGCAACGTACCTGAAAAAGAATTCAGAGTAATGATAGTAAAGATGATCCAAAATCTTGGAAACAGAATGGAGAAAATACAAGAAACATTTAACAAGGATCTAGAAGAATGAAAGACCAAACAGTGATGAACACACAATATCTGAAATTAAAAATACTCTAAAAGGAATCAATAGCAGAATAACTGAGGCAGAAGAATGGATAAGTGAGCTGGAAAATAAAATGGTGGAAATAACTGCCAGGGAGCAGAATAAAGAAAAAAGAATGAAAAGAATTGAGGACAGTCTCAGAGACCTCTGGGACAACATTAAATGCACCAACATTCAAATTATAGGGGTCCCAGATGAAGAAGAGAAAAAGAAAGTGTCTGGGAAAATATTTGAAGAGATTATAGTCGAAAATTTCCCTAACTTGGGAAAGGAAATAGTCAATCAAGTCCAGGAAGTGCAGAGAGTCCCATACAGGGTAAACCCAAAGAGAAACACACCGAGACACATATTAATCAAACTATCAAAAATTAAATACAAAGAAAAAATATTAAAAGCAGCAAGGGAAAAGCAACAAATAACATACAAGGGATCCCCATAAGGTTAACAGCTGATCTTTCAGCAGAAACTCTGCAAGCCAGAAGGAAGTGGCAGGACATATTTAAAGTGAGGAAAGAGAAAAACCTACAACCAAGATTACTCTACCCAGCAAGGATCTCATTCAGATTTGAAGGAGAAATCAAAAGGTTTACAGACAAGCAAAAGCTAAGAGAATTCAGCACCACCAAACCAGCTTTACAACAAATGCTAAAGGAACTTCTCTAAGCAGGAAACACAAGAGAAGAAAAAGACCCACAAAAACAAACCCAAATCAATTAAGAAAATGGCAATAAGAACATACATATCAATAATCACTTTGAATGTAAATGGATTAAATGCTCCAACCAAAACACACAGACTGGCTGAATGGATACAAAAACAAGACCCTTAACACTGTCTACAAGAAACCCACTTCAGGCCTAGGGACACATACAGACTGAAAGGGAGGGGATGGAAAAAGATATTCCATGCAAATGGAAATCACAAGAAAGCTGGAGTAGCAATACTCATATCAGATAAAATAGACTTTATAAAGACTATTACAAGAGATAAGGAAGGACACTAATAATGATCAAGGGATCAATCCAAGAAGAAAACTTAACAATTATAAATGTTTATGCACCCAACATAGGAGCACCTCAATACATGAGGCAAATGCTAACAGCCATAAAAGGAGAAATCGACAGTAACACAATAATAGTGGGGGACTTTAACACCCCACTTACACCAATAGACAGATCATCCAGACAGAAAATAAATAAGGAAACACAAGCTTTAAGTGACACAATAGACCAAATAGACTTAACTGATATTTTTAGGACATTCCACCCCAAAGTGGAAGAATACACTTTCTTCTTAAGTGCACACAGAACATTCTCCAGAATAGATCACATCTTGGGTCACAAATCAAGCCTTGGTAAATTTAAGAAAATTGAAATTGTATCAAGCATCTTTTCCAACCACAATGCTATGAGACTAGATATCAATTACAGGAAAAAAACTGTAAAAAATACAAACACATGGAGGCTAAACAGTGCACTGCTAAATAACCAAGAGATCACTAAAGAAATCAAAGAAGAAATTAAAAATTTACTAGAAACAAATGACAACGAAAACACAATGATCCAAAACCTATGGGATGCAGCAAAGGCAGTTCTAAGAAGGAAGTTCATAGCAATTCAAGCTCACCTCAAGAAACAAGAAAAATCTCAAATAAGCAATCCAAACTTACACCTAAAGCAACTAGAAAAAGAAGAACAAAAGAAAACCCAAAGTTAGTAGAAGGAAAGAAATCATAAAGATGAGGGCAGAGATAAATGAAACAGAAATGAAGAAAACAACAGCAAAGATCAATAAAACTAAACATTGGTTCTTTTAGAAGATAAAAAAAATTGATAATCCTTTAGCCAGACTCATCAAGAAAAAAAGGGAGAGGACTCAAATCAATAAAATTAGAAATGAAAAACAAGAAGTTACAATGGACACCACAGAAATACAAAAGATCGTAGGAGACTACTACAAGCAACTGTATGCCAATAAATGGACAACCTAGAAGAAATGGACAAATTCTTGGAAAAGTACAAGATTGAACCAGGAAGAATTAGAAAATATAAACAGACCAATCACAGGTAATGAAATTGGAACTGTAATTAAAAATCTTCCAACAAACAAAAGTCCAGGACCAGATGGCTTCACAGGCAAATTCTATCAAACATTTAGAGAAGAATTAACACCTATCCTTCTCAAATCTTCCAAAAAATTGCAGAGGGAGGAATACTCTCAAACTTGTTCTATGAGGCCACCATCACCCTGATACCAAAACCAGACAAAGATACTACAAAAAAAGAAAATTACAGACCAATATCACTGATGAATATAGATGCAAAAATCCTCAACAAAACTCTAGCAAACAGAATCCAACAACAAGTTAAAAGTATCATACACCATGATCAAGCGGGATTTATCCCAGGGATGCAATGATTCTTCAAGATACGCAAATCAATCAATGTGATACACCATATTAACAAATTGAAGAAGAAAAACCATATGATCATCTCAATAGATGCAGAATAAGCTTTTGAAAAAATTCAACACCCATTTATGATAAAAAGTCTCCAGAAAGTGGGCCTAGAAAGAACCAACCTCAACATAATAAAAGCCATATATGACAAACCCACAGGAAACATCATTCTCAATGCTGAAAAACTGAAAGCATTTCCTCTAAAATCAGGAACAAGACAAAGATGTCCACTCTCGCCACTATTATTCAACATAGTATTGACAGTCCTAGCCATAGCAAGCAGAGAAGAAAAAGAAATAAAAGGAATACGAACTGGAAAAGAAGAAGTAACACTGTCACTGTTTGCCGATGACATGATACTATACAGAGAAAATCCTAAAGATGCCACCAGAAAACTACTAGAACTAATCAATGAATTTGGTAAGTTTGCAGGATACAAAATTAATGCACAGAAATCTCCTGCTTTCCTATACACTAACAATGAAAGATCAGAAAGAGAAATTAAGTAAACAATCCCATTTACCATCGTAACAAAAAGAATAAAGTACCTAGGAACAAACCTACCTAAGGAGGCAAAAGACCTCTACTCAGAAAACTATAAAACACTAATGAAAGAAATCAAAGATAACATAAACAGATGGAGAGATATACCATGCTCCTGGATTGGAAGAATCAATATTGTAAAAATGACTGTACTACCCAAAGCAATCTGCAGATTCAGTGCAATCCCTATCAATTTACCAATGGAATTTTTCACAGACTAGAGCAAGAAATTTTACAATTTGTATGGAAACACAAAAGACACCGAATAGCCAAAGTAATCTTGAGAAAGAAAAATGGAGCTGGAGGAATCAGGCTCCATGACTTCAGACTATACTGCAAAGCTACAGTAATCAAGACAGTATGGTACTGGCACAAAAACAGAAATATAGATCAATGGAACAGGATAGAAAGCCCAGAGATGAACCCACGCACATATGTTCACCTTATCTTTGATAAAGGAGGCAAGAATATACAATGGAGAAAAGACAGCCTCTTCGATAAGTGGTGCTGTGAAACACGCATAGATACATGTAAAAGAATGAAATTAGAACATACCCTAACACCATACACAAAAATAAAGTCAAGATGGATTAAAGACCTAAATGTAAGGCCAGACACTATAAAACTCTTAGAGGAAAACATAGGCAGAACACTCTATGACATAAATCACAGCAAGATCCTTTTTGACCCACCTCCTAGAGAAATGGAAATCAAAACAAAATAAACAAATGGGACCTAATGAAACTTAAAAGCTTTTGCCCAGCAAAGGAAAACATAAAGAAGATGAAAAGACAATCCTCAAAATGGGAGAAAATATTTGCAAATGAAGCAACTGACAAAGGATTAATCTCCAAAATTTACAAGCAGCTCATGCAGCTCAATATCAAAAAAACAAACAGCCCAATCCAAAAATGGGCAGAAGACCTAAATAGACATATCTCCAAAGAAGATATACAGATTGCCAACAAACACATGAAAGGATGCTCAACATCACTAATCATTAGAGAAATGCAAATCAAAACTACAATGAGGTATCACCTGACATGACTCAGAATGACCATCATGAAAAAGTCTACAAACAATAAATGCTGGAGAGGGTGTGGAGAAAAGGGAACCCTCTTGCACTGTTGGTGGGAATGTAAATTGATACAGCCACTATGGAGAACAGTATGGAGTTTCCTTAAAAAACTAAAAATAGAACTTCCATATGACCCAGCAATCCCACTATGGGGCATATACTGTGAGAAAACCATAATTCAAAAGGAGTCATGTACCACAATGTTCATTGCAGCTCTATTTACAATATCCAGGACATGGAAGCAACCTAAGTGTCCATTGACAGATGAATAGATAAAGAAGATGTGGCACATATATACAATAGAATATTACTTAGCCATAAAAACAAACGAAATTGAGTTATTTGTAGTGAGGTGGATGGACCTAAAGTCTGTCATAGGAGTGAAGTAAGTCAGAAAGAGAAAAACAAATCCCATATGCTAACACATATATATGGAATCTCAACAACAAAAAAAAAAAGGTTATGAAGAACCTAGTGGCAGGACAGGAATAAAGATGCAGATGTAGAGAATGGACTTGAGGACACAAGGAGGGGGAACGGTAAGCTGGGACGAAGTGAGAGAGTGGCATGGACATATATACACTACCAAATGTAAGACATATAGCTGGTGGGAAGCAGCCACATAGCACAGGGAGATCAGCTTGGTGCTTTGTGACCACCTAGAGGGGTGGGATAGGGAGGGTGGGAGGGAGATGCAAGAGGGAGGAGATATGGGGATATGTGTATACGTATAGCTGATCCACTTTGTTATAAAGCAGAAAGTAACACACCATTGTAAAGCATTTATACTCCAATAAAGCTGTTAAAAAAAATCTAGAAAAAATAAATGATGGAGACGGTGTGGAGAAAAGGGAACCCTCCTGCACTTTTGGTGGGAACGTCAATTGATACAGCCTCTATGGAGAACAGTACCGAGGTTCCTTAAAAATCTAAAAATGAACTACCATATGACCCAGCAATCCCACTACTGGGCATATACCCTGAGAAAACTATAATTCAAAAAGAGTCATGTACCACAATGTTCATTGCAGCACTATTTACAATAGCCAGGACATAGAAGCAACCTAAGTGTCCATCGACAGATGAATGGATAAAGAAGATGTGGCACATATATACAATAGGATATTACTCAGCCATTAAAAGGAACAAAATTGAGTTATTTGTAGTGAGGTGAATGGACCTGAAGTCTGTCATACAGAGTGAAGTAAGTCAGAAAGAGAAAAACAAATACCATATGCTAACTCATATATATGGAATTACATAAACAATAATAAAAAATAAATATAAATATAAAAAAGCGGTACTGATGAATCTAGGGGCAGGACAGGAGTAAAGACTCAGATGTGGAGAACGGACTTGAGGGCACGGGGTGGGAAGGGGAAGCTAGGCTGAAGTGAGAGAGTAATGTTGACATATATACACCACCAAATGTAAAATGGATGGCTAGTGGGAAGCTACTGCATAGCACAAGGAGACCAGCTCGATGCTTTGTGATGTCCTAGAGGGATGGGAGAGGGCGGGTGGGAGGGAGGCACAAGAGGGAGGGCATACAGGGATATATGTATACATATAGCTGATTCACTTTGTTGTACAACAGAAACTAACACAACTTTGTAAAGCATTTATACTCCAATAAAGATGTGGAAAAAAAAAGTGTGTTGTTTCAAGCCACTAAATTTGTGGTAATTTGTTATAGCAGCAATAGGAAATGAATATAATATGATAAAACTGAAATGAATACTATATAATAAAAATTAATTTTCTAAAGTGTCAGCTATTACAAGAGTGTTACCAAATACAGTCGAATAATTATATATTTTCTTTACACTTATGCCCATGACATTTTCCCTTTGAATAAGGAAGAGGTTTGATTTTTAGCATTGGCTTTGGAGGAGGCAGATCTGAGTTTGCATCTCAGCCCCTCAGCTGTGTAACCTTGGGCAAGTTTGTAAAAAAACTTCTCTGATCTCCTAATCTACATATATGTGGACCATGAAATATGATCATTTTCAGCTGCAGTGGGCCCCAAGAAGGTAGATTGCTTTTTTTTTTCTTAAATAATTTTTTTGAAATTTTAAAAATAATGTAACATTACAAACAGTATAGAAAGCGTAGAGGAAAACTCCCATAATTCCTTCACCCTAACACAATAATTCTTTTGTGCATTTCCTTCCAGTCTTTTTTTCATATACCCATTTTGTTAGTCAAGATTCTTGGTTGGAAGTAACCAAAACCCAATTCAAAGTAGCTTAGGTTAAAAAAAAAAGGAAATTTGTTGGTTCAGTAACTGGGAAGGGTACTGGCTATTGGAATAGCTAGATTCATGTGTTCAAGTGATGTTGTTAGGGTCCTGTGTATCTCCATGCCCTTGCTCTGCTTTCTTCTGTGTGGCTTCAATATCCAGGGAGCTCTCTTTATGTTGTGGGAAGAATGGCCAACAGCATGGTGACGCTTCTGTGGTCCTTAACAACTCTTGATCAGAGAGGAAGACAAAGTATCCATGTACCAAATGTCATGCTGAGACTCTGATTGGCCTTCCATGGGCCACATGCATTTCCCCTGGACAAACCATTGTGGGTAGGGGAAAGGGGTATCATGATTGTCTGGGCTGGTGTCACTTGCCCACTCCTACAGGAAGGGATTGGAAGAAACACTGTGATTGCTATACAACCAGAGGGAGGGGCAGTTCCTTTAACAAACATGAGGTGTTGGGCATGCAAAATTAGGAACCATCCTCTATCCATACCTTATATCATGAGTAATTTGTACATCATTTCATAGTCTTCATAATGATCATTTAAATAGATTTAGGATTTCAGCATACTATGGTTTGCCTAACCCTTGTCAAATACTGTTGGCTACTTAGATTGCTATTAAAATTCCTCATTATAAATAATGCTGAAATGAACATTTTTTTGTGCAAATAGTGTTCTCTATAGGTTAGATTATTTCTATAAGACAGATTCCCCGAAGAGGGGTTGCTGGGTTAAAGGTGAGAACAACTCATTTTGGCAAATTGTTTTCCAGGAGGGCTGCACAAATGTACAGGGAGCAGTGCAGCTGCTGAGCCTGAGAGGTAGAATTGTGCTCAGTCTCAGGCCTTGCAAACTGAGGTGGGTTAAAAGGACTCCACAAACCGCTGTGCATTGAGGTCATGGCCAAAGTAACAAACAGGAAATATACTTACCCTGCCTCAAACTGAGATGAAATGCAAACTCACTTCTAGTTAGGGAGATGTGTATTAGAACAGTGAGATACCTACCGTCTTTCATCCATTTGATTGGTAAAACTTGAAAACACTGATCACATGCAGTGCTTGTTAGATTGGGGAATGAGGCACCCTCATAATCAGCTGATAGAAATGGGAATTATTACGACATTTTGGGAAAATAATCTAGCAATATGGATTAAACTTGATCTGAGAACACCTTCATTGCATCACATAATTACCATTTCTTTTGTGGGGGGAACGTTTTTAAAAATTGAAATATAGTTGATTTACAGTGTGTTAGTTTCTAGTGTGCAGCAAAGTGATTCAGTTATATATGTATATTATGTATACATGTATATATATACATATATATATTCTTTTTCTTTTTTTTTTTTTGGCTGCGCTGGGTCTTTGTTGCTGTGCTTGGGCTTTTCTCTAGTTGCAGCGAGCGGGGGCTACTCTTCGTTGCGGTGTGTGGGCTTCTCATTGCGGTGGCTTCTCTTGTTGCGGAGCATGGGCTCTAGGTGCATGGGCTTCAGTAGTTGTGGCACTTGGGCTCAGTAGTTGTGGCTCACGGGCTCTAGAGCGCAGGCTCAGTAGTTGTGGCACACGGGCTTAGTTGCTCCGCAGCATGTGGGATCTTCCCAGACCAGGGCTCGAACCCATGTCCCCTGCATTGGCAGGCAGATTCTTAACTACAGCGCCACCAAAGCCCCAATATTCTTTTTCATTGTGGTTTATCACAGAATATTGAATATAGTTCCCTGTGCTATACAGTAGGACCTTGTTGTTTATCTATTTTATAAAAATTAGTTTGTATCTGTTAATCCCAAACTCCTAATTTATCACTCCCCTACACAATTTCCCCTTTGATAACTGTAAGTTTGTTTTCTGTCTGTAAGTCTGTTTCTGTTTCATAAATAAGTTCATTTGTGTTATGTTTTAGATTCCATATAGAAGTGATATCATATGGTATTTGTCTTTCTCTTTCTGACACTTCACTTAGTATGATAATCTCTTGGTCCATCCATGTTGCTGCAAATGGCATTATTTCATTCTTTTTTATGGCTGAGTACTATTCCATTGTATATATGTACCACATCTTCTTTATCCATTCATCTGTCAATGGACATTTAGGTTGTTTTGGTATCTTGGCTACTGTGAATAGTGCAGCTATGAATATAGGGGTGCATGTATCTTTTTGAATTATAGTTTTGTTTGGATATATGCCCAGGAGTGGGATTGCTGGATCATATGGCAACTCTAGTTTTACTTTTCTAAGGAACCTTCATACTGTTCTCCATAGTGGCTCCACCAATTTACATTCCCACCAACAGTGTAGGAAGGTTCCTTTTTCTCCACATTCTCTCCTGCATTTGTTATTTGCAGGCTTTTTAATGATGGCCATTCTGACCAATGTGAGGTGGTACTTTCTTGTAGTTTTGATTTACATTTCTCTAATAATTAGCGATGTTGAGCATGTTTTCATGTGCCTGTTGGCCATCTGTATGTCTTCTTTGGAGAAATGTCTATTTAGGTCTTCTGCCCATTTTTTGATTTTTGTTGTTGTTGTTATCAAGTATATGAGCTGTTTGTATATTTTGGAAATTAAGCCCTTGTTGGTCACATCATTTGCAAATATCTTCTCCTAATCTTTTAGTTTTGTTTATGGTTTCCTTTGCTGTACAAAAGCTTAAGTTTGATTAGGTCCCATTTGTTTATGTTTTTAAAATTTCTATTGCCTTGGGAGACTGACATAAGAAAACACTGGTACAATTTATGTCAGAGAATATTTTGCCTATGTTCTCTTCTAGGAGTTTTATGGTATCATGTCTTATATTTAAGTCTTTAAGCCATTTTGAGTTTATTTTTGTTTATGGTGTGAGGGTGTGTTCTAACTTCATTGATTTACATGTGGCCGTACAGCTTTCCCAACACCACTTGCTGAAGAGACTGCCTTTTCTCCATTTTACATTCTTGCCTCCTTTGTTGAAGATTAATTGACAGTAGGTGTGTGGGTTTATTTCTGGGCTCTCTATTCTGTTCCATTGATCCATTAAAATACCATGCTGTTTTAATTACTGTAGCTTTGCAGTATTTCCTGAAGCCTGGAAGCGTTATGCCTCTGCTTTGTTCTTTTTCCTCAGGATTGCTTTGGCAATTCTGCATCCCCAGAATTTATTCATCTTCTAACTGGAAGTTTGTACCCTTTGACAGACATCACCCCTTTCCCCTCACCCTCCCACCCCTATCCCCTGGTAGACAACATTCTATGCTCTGTTTCTGTAAGTTAGGCTTTTTTAGATTCTTTCCAATCTAAAATCTAATGTGAAAAAAAAGCACATCCTAATAGTTGAGAATTATGTTTTATTTGGGGCTTTACTGAGGACTATAGCCCAGGAAACAGCCTCTCAGATAGCTCTGAGGAACTGTTCTAAAGAGGTAAGGGAGAAGCCAGGATATATAGGAGTTTTCACTGGAAAAAACAAAAAAGTCAAAAAAACCCAAAAAATAAAACATGTAGTTGAACATTAAAAGATTACTGCTAGTAACAAAAACTGACATCTCAAGTTAAAGATTTTAGTGCTTTTCTTTGTATGGGAAGATGAAAGAGTCTGGACTTATTGAAATTATTCCTTTGGTATGCACCTTAACTATCTAGAGCCAGTATCCTGTTTTTCTCCATCCTGAATTCCCCTCAGAGTGCACCAACAGGGGCGAATGCAGCGGCTGATGGCTTTATGGTTGCAACATCCTTTGTTTACTGAAACAGCAGGTGACATTCTTTGTCCACAGTTCCACATAGGAGATCACACAGTATTTGTCTTTCTTTGTCTGATTAATTTCACTTAGTATAACGTCCTCAAGGTCCATCCATGTGTTGCAAATGGCAGGATTTCCTTCTTTCTTATGGCTGAATAATATTGTAGTATATGAGTGTATCAAATCAATACATTGTACACCTTAAACTTACACAATGTTATATGTCAATTATATCTCAATAAAGCTGTTTAAAAAATTGGTGTGAGAATCCCATTTTTGTGAATCTGTCCTACAAAAAGAAGGTATCAGGTCTGTTTCCTGTTGGCATCAGTTTCTCTTTCTTTACAGGTTATAGCTCCCTGCATGGGCTAGATCTATCATTTTCTTTGGCCTTATCTCCAGGAGGTGCCACACCCATCTTTGACTTAAACAGCTAAGCATTTGATATGGACTATGTGGCAGAGGCAGCTAACTATCTCTAGTAGCTATTTTTCCCTTCTTCCTTTTAGTAATAGATCCCACAGAGCCTATGACCACTCAGTTAGAGACCACATAACCCAGCCTCCCTTACAGCTAGGTGTGGTCATGTGAATAAGTTTTGGCCAATAGGAGATAAGTGGAAGGAATGTCTGCAAACTCCAGAGGTGAAGCCAGTGGATTTGTTCATCTAGAAATTTTGGCCTTTGAGAGATACAAATGAATATCTGCTGGCCTCTTGAACTGAGAAGAGATAGAATTGGGAGCCACAGGATGCTGCTTTCTGCCATGGGGACAAGAAACAAGAAGAGGTGGTTTGCAAAGAAAGGAGAACGGAGCAAATGCAAAACAAGAGGCAGGGTGGGGATACTGTGAGGTCTGACAGGTGCTCAGAGCAGCTGTCCCGGTCGTGGCTCTCATTCCTCATGAGCGGAGCCATGCTACTCCTGCCCTTGGGTCCTTTTAATAGAGTCCCCATTTTCTCAGCAGATTTGAATGATTTTTCCATTATTTGCAAGAAAAGGGGATTCATAAAGATATGGAATAACCAGATAACCCTTTCTTTTGTATATAGTAGCAAAGAAGTTATGGCAGGAAAATTTATTGAGTTGTTGTATTTTGCTTTGGCTGTTGTGGAAGGATTAGAAAGAATAACAGCCATTTGTTTGTTTATTCTTGGGACTCTCCCTCCCTCTTCTAAGCAGGTAGACAGGCTTTGGGTTTCCTGCCTCAGAGGAAGTTTGAGCTATGGGGCTGCAAGTAGTTACCTAAGACAGCCTGCTGTCCTAGGTTTGAAGACATCTATTTTTTGTTTTGTTTTGTTTTAAATATTTATTTATTTATTTATTTGGTTGTGCTGGGTCTTAGTTGCAGCAGGTGGGCTCCTCAGTTGTGGCTTGCAGGCTCCTTAGTTGTGGCATGTGAACTCTTAGTTGCAGCATGCATGTGGGATCTAGTTCCCTGACCAGGGATTGAACCCGGGCCCCCTGCATTGGGAGCACAGAGTCTTATCCACTGCGCCACCAGGGAAGTCCCTGTCCTAGGTTTGGTTTCCAAAAGTTTGAGTTCCTTGGAGGGGATTCTAGAAGAAGGGAGAGAGGCTAAGTATTCTAGTGTGGGATAGCTGGAAGCAGAGAGAGTGAAGGGAGAGTCCTTGATATCTCAAGGAGAAGGATGAAAGTCTGTATATTCTGTGACTTTTGGCAACCTGTACCCTAATCTGGTCCCAGGGAGATTCCAGGACCTCAGAGGGGACTGCAAGCCTGCTTCATACAAAGAGATGGAATTTGACTTTCCAGGCCTGACTGTCACTTCCTGACAATAAAACTTTATTTATAAAAACATGGGAAGTTTGACAGATTTGGCCTATAGGCCATAGTTTGGTAATTCTTGGATTAGAACATCATCATTTAGCAACCCTCAGTGAATTAGTAGATATGGACATTAGGAATCAGTAGATGTTAAGATCTTAAAAAGGCATTGTGTGCTTCCTGTGGTCTTGCCAAAGGGACCAAACTTGAGTCTAATCCAGTCTCTGGATGCAGCTACATATTTGCAGGAAATTTAAGGGACAGAGAAACATGTCGAACTGCACCAAGAATATGCGATCAGTAAAATCTAGGCTGGGCAGTTGTACAAGTCAAAAGCATTCTTCAACAGACTGGGTAAAGTAAAGGGATAGAGGGAGAGATATGGGTTGAAAGAGATTGGGAATGTATTAACTTGGAGAATGGGCAAGACTAAAGTCCAGGTTAGGGATGTACATTTGGGTGATTATTATAAAAATCAGGATCTGGGGAGGGTTGTGATTGGGAAGGGGACCACGGACGGGGCTTCTGGAGTAGATGGCAAGACTCTATCTCTTGATCTGATGGTGGTGACATGAATGTTCACCTTAGTTTGTGCTTTGCATTTTTGGGTTTCATTTGTTTGTTTTTGTTTTTTAATTTGGTGTTTTATTTTGCAGTTTTTGTTTGTTTGTTTTGTTTTAAACAGTTCTAAGAACAACATATAAGTCTGGAGCTGCTAGGTGCCATGATTCTTTCTATGTGCAGAGAGCTACTTTGGGAATGAAGCCATCCCAGAAGAATGCAGGGTCTAGAGACAGAATGTGAGACATAATGTCCAAGATGATCTTGTTTGACTACCTGAATCTAGCCATTTCTGAAGATTGGTATATCCATGAAATTTTCAGTTATATGAACCAATAAAGTACCTTTTTATTTCTACTGCTTTGGTTTGTAACCAGGAGTCCATCCACATATCTGTAGATCCCAAAAGTATATTGACTACTCTTTGTTGAATATTTCTCGAGAAACTGATGGTTTTGTTGGATTTTTGGTGACTGCTTCGACTGTCTGCAGTAACTCACGTTCACTGCCACACACAGGCAAACCTGTTCTTCATTCTCTCCGTGCTCTCAAAAGCTTTATTCCATATTTCATAACGGTGGGGTCCATTGTCATCCACTAAGACACGGTCCATTGTGACCTTGTTTGAGGGTTGGCAGAGCTCACCGAGGGAGGGTTTGGGAAGGAATGTTCTGCCAAGGGAGGATAAAGACCCTGTCACCTGGAACAGCTGGCACATTCCATGGGTTGGTCTGAAGTAAGGGGCAGTCATGTGTTTCAGGGATCTTTCATTTATTCATTCATTATGTATTTATTGATTTCCAGGCACTGCACATGACAGCCCCAGGCTCAGCTTTCAGGGAACTCACAGCTGGGGTGTGGGGTGGGATGAAGAGCTATGTGGTACAACCTGGGGAGCTCTCAGAGGCCTACTTGTCTCTGGTCTGACCCATCCCCCTCTTCATGGTTCTGAAATTTCTGTCATTCGATGTATTTCTTGATATTGGTGCGATACTCCCAGGAAGTCCAATTTAGAATGCAAATGTGTTAACTAGAGGGATGAGCTCACTTAAGGACACAATATCGATATGGTAAAGAGTAGGAGAAGACAACACAATACATTTTGAGAAGAGAGTCTTTGGGAAGAGCTTGCAGCCTGCAGTCTGGAGCCCAGGTGTTGTCAAAGGTAAGCGAGAGGGATGGCCATGGGAGAAAGGGTAGAGGAAAGAGAAGTTGAGAAGTGCCTATTATTTCACCAGTTTTCTCAGGTTTCGGTAGTACCCATGCCTTGAGTATCTCTCCCTGGTAAGGAAGTGGGACTTACTATTTTGTATTCTTGACTTTGAAGTCAGACAGAACAGTGTCTGAATTCGAGCCTTGCTACTTACTAGCTGGTGACCTGTACCAGGTCACTTCGAAACTCTCAGCCTCAGTTTTCTTATCTGTATAATGCAGAGAAAATATTCACCTTACTGGATGGCAGTGGAAGTAAAAGATATTAATGTATCTAAAGAGCTCAGCAGAGGGCCCAAGCACATTGGTTTTTCTCAGTGAATGTTATTTCCTTCCCTTGGTTGAATAATCCCAGTCGTTTGATAGCATTCAGGTCAAAGAGAAGAGCAACTTCAAATGGCCCTTTAAATCAGCTATACAGATGAAACTTTGGGGGTTAGTTTTATCCTTTTAAAAAGAAAGAAAGGGAAACTTAGCCCAATCTCATTCAGTTGGCATTCCGCAACCACATTTCTCAATATCCTACTTTCTAGTATTTTGTAGTATTTCTCTTCCTGGCCTATTTTAGTCCCTATTAAGTCAAGCCTAACTAACCCCCTCTATGTCAGAGACAAGGGGTCATAGAGTTCTTCCCTTCCATTTGTTTTTGTTTTCTCAAAGTATCAGCTTTTGGTGCCCAAGGCAATCAGGAAATGAGGGGAGTTTCCTTTTCTGGGAAACAGATAATTAAAAATAACGATGTATTGAGTGCTGGCTGTGCGCCAGGCAAATGGGCTCTGCATCTTACGTGGTTTCTTTAATCTTTACAATAATCCTGTGAGTGGGGATTACTATCTCAGATTTATAGAGCCCTGTAGGGTTGATTTGAAGATTAAATGAAACAGTGTTTGAAATGTGCTTAGAACATCTAGATTCAATAGATGTTAGCTGTCATTACACTATTATTTTTCAGTGAAGAAATTCAGGCTCAGTTGGGTTAAGATAGCCACCTAAAGTCACCCAGCTAGAAGGCTGAAGAAGGATTCTAGGTCTTGCTGTGCAATGTCAATGTGAGAGACCCGCTATGTTTTACATCTTGATTGAAATGACAAAACACTAATCACTTTGAACAATGACAAAAGTTTCAACCCTGTTTTAACCTGATAATCCAGTGAATGTTCACCATAATTTTGGGCCAAAACATTTCCTCCCCTTCCTGATCACCTGATCTGCCCCTGTACAGATGCCAACTTCAGTCCTTCCAACTCCCAGAGCACAGCCTTACAAGATTCAACTGCTTTTCCAGACCCATCTCCCACTTCTTCTCAAACCATCAGCAAATACAGTGGTGCACATTTATGGTGTGCCCTTGGGCCCCTGGGATTGTTCTAGGGATGAGCACTGATCCCAGCCTGGCCAATTAGCACTTTTTTCCCCCTTAATTTCAAGCTTGAATTAAGAGTGGTAGTCCCTTTCTAATGGTGGAAATAGTAAGATGTAAAACTTGGGGGTGCTGTATTTCCTAATATATAAAGAAAGCCAGTCTTGAAAGAAACTGAAGCCAATGCAACAAGGGAAGCAAAGACGAAGCAAGAGAATTCTGGTGGTGCTGAAGTTCCTGGTTCTACAAGTTCCTGAAGCCTCTGTTTACTGCCTCCACCACTTTACGTTGACTGGTCAACAATTTTTTGGATTCCTTAAGCTAATTCTTCTCCTTTACTTTGCCAGGCAAGTTCAGGTGGGAAGTTTCTGTCACTTGCAACCAGGAGTTCTGGATAACATAAACGCCACATGGCCACAACTAAACTGGACTGCCTGCTCATTCTGAGCACACTTTTGCTTATGTTGTTCTTTGTGCCTAGAATGTTCCCCATTCCCACATGTCCAAAAGTAACCACTCAGTCTTCAAGGCCCCGTTTCTCATGAACTTTCCCTGGTCCAACATGTTGCAATTCAACTATCCCTCTTCTAAGCTCCCCAGTCCTTTAAAAAGGGGAAAAAAGTTCTTTTCCATACAGAAAAGATTAGCATGGCCCCTGTGGAAGGATGACACGCACATTTGTGAAGTGTTCCAAATTTTTCGAATCTGTCTCAAGAGAATTATAATGTGTCTATGTTCTTTAGGCCCAGAGCCAATTAAATAAATTCTAACATTCCTTTAAAAAAAAAAAAAGGTCTTTTATGGTACTTAGAACTTTCTAACTTGTGTTACAATTATCTGTATATACACCTCCTCTACTAGTTTCCTTCCAGAACAAAGATTTGCCTTGTTCATCTTGTTCCCACTGTGCTACCACAGTATCTGGCATGGATAGCCCTATATACGTGTTAGTTCCTTTCTTCTTCCCTCCTCCTCACTGGAGGCACACTTTTCCCCCTACAGTTTCGTTTTCTTTCCTCAGCATCAATGTTCCATTCCTTGCTGAGTGAGAAAATGTTCATCTGTGTGTGCCTCAGGCAGTTGTGTTTTGATGAAACAACACTCACAAACTGTTGTAAAAATAAGCTAATTTACCTAAAAATGGTAATTGCATTGCAGCCTTAAGGAACTACGAGGGAAATGAATACTGGTGAGATAGTGGGTTGTCCTGGTATGTGCGATACTTCATTTAGAATATGGATTTCAAGTGCGAACTCTGTAAGGTTTGCATTCAGCCAGAACGGACTGCATTTCCAAAAGAACTATCTGTCAATCTTGTGGTCCTAGTTTTAGTATCCCTGCTTCATTTCAAACCTCTTTGGCAGATCAATTATTTGTTAGGGAGAAAAGAGGTACCAAGTGTGTTCTCATATGTAGATACCCTTAAAAATTCTAGGCAACTTTTGTGGCCTGGAGGTTGGTGTTTTGAGAATACATTATTACCAGAATATGTAACTTTTTCTATTTAGCTGTCAGCTCCCCTCTCAAATTCTACCACCTGGGTGAAGTTCTCTCTGTCTAGAAATCGTTTCTCTTTTCTGAGTTCTGAGAACATTTATTTTCTGCACCATCTTTTAGCTCATATCATACTGCTTTTTATTGCTGGCTGGTTTTGTTTGTTTTGTGCAAGTCTTTGTCTTCCAGAATAATTTTAATTGGTCCTTGGGTTTGGTCAGTTTCAAATTTTACCCTTACTCAGAGAAAACTGCAATAGTTACACTCTGTTTAAAGGATGATGTATTCCAGAGGACCTACTAAAATACCTACCATACATCTATAAATATCGTTACAATAAACATCTTGCCCTTCCTTTGTATCCTCCTTCTCTGGTGGAGCAGTAGGGTAAACACGTTTCAGAAGTTGGGTGCCTAACTTTACAATTTTGCTCATTCAACCAGCAAAAAATACAGGGCAATGGAATCCACATTGTTGGTTATTTAGCTATCTTTTCATGGACATTTATCCCCACCTTCAGTTTTCAGGACCCGAGAGGGCACGGACCTACTTTGTACAGCCTACAGTTCCAGCATGATGTCTTACACAGAGTAGGCACCAATGAATGTGAGAAATAATCGAATAATATATACACTCTCTTGGAGTTTCTTTGTGGGGAACATGATTAAGAATAAAGTGGTAATATCTATCTCAAAGTCTTTTTGTAAAAAAGTGGAGTATAAAGAAACACATAAAAATACGGTATTGTTTTCACATTTTGGAAAAGCTTCTTGGCCTCTGATAGGCAGTGTTACCTGTATCGGAAGGACTGGCTGAAGGGAACTCCTGGAGACCAAGTATGTGAGGGGGAATGCATTCTCTCTTTCTACGGTGTTTAAACAGAAGCTGTAAGAACAAAATGTTTCTAATTAAGATACCACTGATCTTTCCCTCCATTAGTTCCATCGTTCTTCAAAGCTAATGGGTATATACAATGACTTCACATCAAAGACTCTTTTCTAAGGGTTTAGGAGATGTGCGTTTTATTAGAACAAAGCAGAGCTCACAACCCACAACAGAGCAATTTGTTGAAGTTATTTTGGAGTTGATTTATGGATCACTCTTTAGGAAAGGGACTGGATCCTCATTATGTGTGTTATCCTTCTAAACCTCCTTCTCCAAGAAGGGTTTCAGCTGTCCTTCCTCTCACTCAATCCTTCCCGCATACACTTATCACTTGCAGTCTCCTCACACGGCATTATACTTACCTATTTTCTTCCCTTCCTCCTCCCATTACACCATAAGCTCCTTGAAGGCAGGTATTAAAGCTTGCTCAACTTAGTATATTCAGTGTCTTGCACAAGTGCCTGGTTTATGATAGGCATTCAACAAAGATCTGTTAAATGAATGGATGAATGAAAATAATGTGTCACATTTATAGAGAGTTTTAGGCTTGCAAGTACTTCCCTATGTTGACTCCCATGATACTCCGAGACAGGCAAGATACCCATAATTAGCCCTATTTATGGGTGTTAGAAAGGCTGTGTAACCTGAGGGCAAATAAGCTGCAATTTCAGGAGACACCAGGACTCCTGACTGTGGATTCCTGCTCTGGAGCCCTTTTCTGAATATTGAAAGCTGTTTGTTTCCTGAGCCAAGTGCCAAAGGCAAAACAAACTTACCCCCTGAATCCTTTTAACTTTCTCCCTGTTCTGCCTCCAACACTTCACTCCTCTGTTGGTTCCTTTCACCTGTGACTTAGCCCCACTTTTTATTTAGGAGCCACATATTCCCTATATGCAGATGAAAGATGAAAAAAATGTATTTTTCTGTTGATTTTCCACTTCCTCTGCCTGGGACCTCCTGGCTGAGCTGTAGGATTGTGGAATATGTGGTATCAGATGGGGATGATGTGTATGTGTGCGCGAAGATGTAGCTGACTGGTGTGGCCAGAGAGTGTAGCTCAGAGGACTATCAGGGCCAGAGCCTTCAATGATGAGGCCTTGGCCTTGAGTTCCCCTTATTCCCCCCCACACCGCCCTCCCCCATCTCAAACATTTTTCCCCAGGGGAAATCTGAATAAAATGAACTGGTAGAGTTTGGAGAAAGATGTTGATAATGAACTCCAGCAGATGGTGATTTAAATATTAAAGAGCGGTCAGGGAAGGGGTGAAGTGGTGAAGGTGAGGATGCAAAGTATTCAGGGCTTACTTGCTGACATTATTTGTATTTGGTAATTGTATGCAATTGGACTCAACAGTATTCATTCCTCCTTTCCACACCGCCCTGAGGGTGGAAGCTAAGGAGAGGGCAAAGGAGGGAATGTCTCAGTTGGCCTCTAAAATAAGCAGAGTTCTAGTAAAGTTTTAGAAATCCAAGAAAAATGGAATGTCATGGGATGCTTTGAGTGACACAGATGCCTACATCATCAACAAGTTAAAATGAGGACGGCAAGGGAGCTTGTTAACCTTGTCTCAGCTTCACACACAATAACCAGATGATAAAGCACTGGCAACAATGACATCACTTCACATATACCCACCCCCTCACATCTAGTTTACCAGAAATAGACACACATTTCACATGTAGAAACTTAAAAGTTACACATATAATAAGGCCTAGCATTTAATGAGTAATTCATATGTGTCAGGAGCTTTACATATATTTTACTCCTCACAGGAGCCCTGTGATAATAAGAACTAACATTATGAGTTGACAGATAAGGACCTGAGGTTCGGAGAGGTCAAGCAACTTGTCCAAAGTCACACACCTGTTAAGTGGGATTCCAGAATTCTCACCTATGTGACAGTGAAACAAATTATTTGACAGTGAGTCAAAAAACTCTTAGGCTAAACTGCCTCGCATATATCCAACTTATCTCCGCATATATCCATGGGGCAAGCACTCCCTCTTCTGCCTATATCACAATTTTTTACATTAGTGACACGTACATGGCCTGTATGCTGCATATTCCTCGTATGTCCCCAATTAGATTGTGAACTTCTGGAGGGAAGCGATCGGCTCCATGACCTCAGTCAGTTACACATAACTGCTGCTCGTTAGAAAATTTTCAACGAAGGATATCAGGATGGTGGCTATAAATGCGGAGTCTTGGAGTAAGAACAGGTACAGAAGGAAGACGGGGACAGGTGTATTCATTCGACAATTTAATGAGCACCTGGGCCGGTGTTAGGTGCTGGAGACACAGTGATGACTAGGCCAGTCAGGGTCCATCCACTCATGAGACTTCACTGTAGAGGTCGAGGTCAAGGTCAAGATCAAAGTCATAATTTACCTCTGCGTTCCTCAGCAGAAAAAACAGAGGAGTCGCAGGCCCCAGCATCTGCAGGGTTTTGGCAGTCCTGCTGCACAAATTCATGAATAATAAGCTAGAAGTAACTCAAGTGAACCGCTTTCATGTGATTGAACTTGACCGGCCAGAAGTCTTGGGCTGGCTGGTGTGGGAGATAAAGAGCGCAGAGCGCGTGGCGAGAGTCCGAGATAAAGGGGTGTGGCCGCCTAGCCTCGGCAGCCAGTTTTTCCACGCGTCGCTCCATCAGGCAGCAACAGGACGCGGGGCAGTAGGGTCTTCCACGCCCACCACGAGGAAAAGGGGGCGCGCTGGCTGGCCCCCGTACTCCTCACCGCCGTTTATGAAACGCCCCCCAATTGTGCCTCATGCGGAGTCCGGTCCTCGCGGACGCACCGAGCTGCCTGGACTCTGCGAGGGCTGAAAGGTGAGGGCTGCGCGGTAACTGGGTGTTCCTAGAATCTAGGCTTCCCACCCCCATCCATTATTAAATCCTAGTCTCTTTTCCCGTTCTCCTGCAGCCTGGCCCGAGCACTCCTCCCCCAGAGGCTCTTGCCTCCCGCGCTAGGCCTGGGGGGCGGGGCGAGGACTCCAGGCTGCGCGAGAGTTCCGCCCAAGTCCTGCGAGACTCGCCTGCCGCCGCTGCTGCCGCCGCCGCCTCCTACGTCTTTCCCTTTGACAAGTCGCCGCTGCTGCAGCAAAAATAAAGGACGCGGCCACCGCAGCCGCTGCCGAGCCGGGCTCGGGTCGCCGGAGCCGCGCCCCACCCCCGCCAGCTCTGGAGCCGCGTATGGTAACGCCTTCTCTTCTGTCCTCCTGGCCGCCTGTGCGGGCGCCCCGCTGGCCCGGCAAGGCCGGCCGGAGCCGTTCGGGGGCCGCCGCCGAAGGGGGCCGCCGGGGTCCCGGGTGGGAGGCAGGCAGAGGCCTGAGGAAGCCCTCCCGGCGCGGTGCGGCTCCCTGGCCCCTGAGGCCTCTCGCTGCCCGGGCGGCTACAGAGCCGCGTTAGAAGCCGAGCCGCTGGCCCGAGAGGGCGAAGGAACCCGCCCCTCTGGCGGGTTGCTGTACCAGTCCACGGGCCTCGGGGGTCGCGTCTCTGACTTCCCCACTCCTTTATCCGCTAACGAGAGTCCCGCCCCCGGCCGGGGCTCGGACCGGGGGGTGGGGTGGCGGCCCGACCCTATTTCGGGATCCGAGGAGAGCCGCGACCCGGGTGCCCCCCGTCACCCTCCACCTTTTGAGGGGTGGAGGTTGGGACGACGTGTCTTTCCCTTTTGCTCTTTTTGGGTGGGGGCAGTTCATGATCTGGTAGACCTTTCTTCAAGTCTTATGCCTCTATAAAATAACAATTTATAAAGCTTTTGCTGCTGGGAGGGGAGACGAGATGCATTGTGAAGTCTCTGGGGTGAGATGAGGATGATGATGACGGGAGCTGTCTCAGGGAACATAGTGAAACCTTTCCTGTGATGGGTGGCAGGTTCATGGGAGACACAGGAGGACCGGAGCTGGTATCATCTCTCCCAGGAGGTTATGTAAAAGACATGCGGTGTATCCTAGAGAGCTGTGAAACACAGGGACAGAATTTTGCTTTAACAATGATTTCTATAATGCAGTAGAAAATATGGATACTCAGAATAATAGGAATACCAAATCTGAACACACTGACCCATCCTCGTAATTCCATTTCCAGAGGTAGCATTTCATGGTTAACATTTTGGTGTATTTCCTAACAGACACTTAATTTTTTCAAATAGTTTTTGGCTCATCCTTGACTGGGACTTCTCCATTCTATACATGTTGGAAAAATGATTTGTTTTATTTGAGTCACTTCTTTGACTTGCTTGATTAAAACTGGTTACTTGTTCATTAGCACTGACTGTACTGTCATCACTATCTCTTTCATTGGGCCCTCTTCCAAAATGATTATTAGCTAAATGCTTTTAAAAAAAGAAAACATTAAAAATTATTATTTACTTGGATCTAGGACATATGTGTTTTTACAGTTCTGCCTGTGGTGGGTGCTGTAAAGGAGTAGTATTTGTGGAAAGCAAATAAACTTTGATTATTACGGTGGGAAGAAACCTGTTTACTTCAAGGCTTTATAAAATTGGCTCCCATTGGTTATTTTTAGACCCGAATCATTATGTGACATTGTTTGTTTCATAGTGCTTTTGTGATTGGGATGGGATGGACATGTGCCTTTGATTATGTAGATTTCTATAGTGTGTGTTTATACAAACAAAATTGAGTGTCCTTGGTACCTGTGTGCATATATGTGCATATATATGTATACACATGTGTATTAAGCACCTGTGCGCATTCGTAAATCTTGGAAGTGAGTTAAAATGTATTATTATATTATTTGAAGAAAGAAAGCATTAGGTAGGGCAAAGAATAGTCTTGCAATATTTCCCCCAAATCACATGACAGTTTTATATGGCAGAATGAGACATCTAGGGAGGTTGAAAATCTGGAGGCTTTTAAAAATAGGATAGATTGTCATCTGTCTGGGGTTGTCATTGGAATGGCCTATTAAGGCCTCTTGTAATTCTAAACTTTTATGAATTTTGCTTTCCCTAAGGTTCTTATCACTTTGCTTCTTAAATTTCTAGTCATGCTGTTTGCTCGTGACACTTACCCATTCATTTGCTGGTCATGTATTCCACTCCCAATGCAGGCATCGTGGTGGTTCATGGAGGAGAAAGCAAATGTAAACATGTCACTTAATCTGTTTATTAATATAAACATTTGAAAATCCTATTTGATAAAAGGAATTTCAGAAGACTTGTTGATTAGGCTGGGTTGGTTAGTAGAGGATGCAAATAATAAATACAGTACAATTCTAATGTCCCAAGCATTTTTTCCCAAAAAAGACTAAATTACTCAATATTTGAAATTGAAAAAAAAGACTGCATACATTGAACAGCTGATTTTTTAAAATTCAGATTTTCAGAACTTAAAATAACAATGATGATGACTTTGTAGTTTAGGGTGTGGAGAGAAGTTTGTATTAGGATAAAAGCAAATTGACTTGAGAAAAAACCTTGAATTTTGTGGTTGGACGACTATGTGATAAGTAACAAACACTATAATCTATTGACAGTTTTTTATGTACATAAAACTTTGGCGTAACAGACAAATGAAATATGTTATTTTGGGCACATACTACGGATTATCACGATATTGAAAACATAAAAAAAAATTGGTCGTTTTAAAAGAAGTTTGCAAAGCCAGTAAAGTTGCAACAGCAGCAAATTTTTTTTGACTAAAAAAGGCGGAAGGTATAAAAAACATAAAGTAGGTAATTTACTTTTTAGATGCCCGATCTGGTTTTTATGATTTCAGTTTGTTCTGCTGTCACTTACTAGACCCTCTAAATTAATGGGAATATTAAATTCCAGATGAGATCCCTGAGCAAGGGAATAAGACATTCGCATAAGATGATCGATTGATGGATTTTATTTATTTTTAACTTTATTTTGAAATAATGTTAGACTTACAGAAGCGTTGCAGAGATAGTACAGAGAGTTCCTATATACCCTTCACATAGCATCCTCTACTGTTGAAGACTTACATAACAATGATCAAACACAGGAAATTCGCATTGGTGAAATATTATCAACTAAACTACAGACTTTATATGAATGTCACCAGTTTTTCCCCAATGTATTTTTTTTTTTCTCCCAGGATCTAATCCAGGATCCCACATTGCATTTAGTTGTTATATCTTCCTAGTCTTGTCTACAATCTGTGACAGTTCCTCTGTTTTTCCTTGTTTTCATGACCTTGACACTTTTGATGAGTACTAGTTAGTTATTTTGTATAATATTTCTCATTTTGGGTTTGTCTGATGTTTTTCTCATGATTAGATTGAGGTTCTGTATGTTTGCAAGAAAACTACAAAAGGGATGTGTCCGCAGTGCATCATACTAGAGGTACATGGTGTTGATATGTCTTATTGTTAGTGATATTTTAACTTCGATTGCTTTATTAAGGTGAACTCTGCTGTATTCTCCACTATAAAGTTACCATTTTTCTTTTTGTAATTGATACCTATCTTAAGGGAGATACTTTGAGACTATGCAGATACACTGTTTCTCCTCAAACTTTCTCCCACTGATTTTAGCAACCATTGGTGGATCTTGTCTGCAGCAGTTATTACTGTGGTATTTGCCTACTGGTGATTTTGTTATTTCCCTCGTTCCTTTTACATTTATTATTGGAATTCTTCTGTAACAAAGAGGTGTCCCTTCCTCATTTTTTTGTTAAATTATTTATTTTTATTAGTATGACTTCATGGATATTTATTTTATTCTGCAGATTCTACTTCAATAGTATCATTATCTTATTGCTCAGATTCTTCCAGTTTTGGCCATTAGGAGCTCTTTCCGGTTGTCCTCCACCCTTTTTTGAGCAGTTCCTTATATTCTGGCACCACAGGCTATTTTCCATGCTGATCTTGTATTTTTCCTTGTACCTGTCCTAAAATCAACTACTTATCTAAGGAGATCTAGTTCCTTTTATTGGAGAACAGAATTTAAATCAAGATCTGAATGCTAGGTATGCTCACTGGGGTGTCATTGCTCCTAGGCCCTCAGAGGACAGAGCTAGGAAATATATGTATATATACTAACCTGCTCACACATGCAAGCAGACACACACACACACACACACACGCACACACACTTATTTCTGTATTTGTCTTTCTCTATATTTTAAAAACCATATTTGAGTTCATATTAATATCTTGTATTCCAGTCCAACACCACAAGGTTCATTCCAACCTTTTTTTAAAATTTATTTATTTAATTAATTTCTATTGGCGTATAGTTGCTTTACAATGTTGTGTGTTGTGTAGTTTCTGCTGTACCAACCGTTTCTTATTTGTGACTTTTTTTTCTGACAGTGAGAAACCTGCCTCTCCTTATCTATAATACTGTATACTAATTTATTTGTTCAATTTTAGAATGCACATCAAGTAGTGACCTGTTGCTAACCCTTATGAGAAACATATTTACCAATGAGTGCAGTATTTGTATACATGTTTTTTTTCTTGTCTTTAGCCTTACAGTATCTAGTCAACATACTGTTTTTCAAAGTTACTTAGGTTAACTCTTTTGTTCCTCACTTCCTTTAGTGTGGTTATATTATTCATCTGTAATGCAGTTAGGTCTCATTCTTTGTATCCTATTTTGGGTTCCTCCAATTCTGGTTGATTTTATTTATTTTGGTATATGAAACATTACTGCTACTAAACATTACATTAAAAAAAATATACTCAGATAATTGTCACTCCTTATTCCTACTGCCCTATTCCCATTCCCTCCCCTCCCCCTTTTCCCCACCTGTTTTCCATGCCCTTAGGTAACCGGCTTCTTTAGTTTCTGGTTTATCCTTCCATTATCTCTTTTACAGGGATGAACAGATTGTGGTTTTTTTTGTATTCCTTTTTTTCTTGCATACAGTTTTTTAAATTGAGGTACAATTCACAAAACACAAAGCTTACCCTTTTGAAGTGTACAAATCATTGTTTTTTAGTCTATTCATAAGGTTGTGCAACCATCACCACTACCTAATTTTAGAACATTTTCATTATCTGGAAATGAAACCCTGTATGCATTAGTAGTACTGAGTATACTTAGTACTAAGTATAGGAAGTATTCACTTCCTGTTCCCCCTTCTCCAGCCACTAGTAACCATACTTTCTGTTTGTATGAATTTGTCTATTCTGGACATTTCGTGTAAATGGAATCATATGATATGTGAACTATTGTGCCTGGCTTCTTTCACTTAATGTAATCTTTTCTAGGTTCATCTATGTTATAGCATGTGTCAGTACTTCATTCTTATTATGGCTGAATGATATTCCATTGTATGAATATACCACACTTTGTTCATCCATGTATCAGTTGATGGACATTTGGTTTTTGTTTTTCTTCTTTTCTTTTTTTTTTTTTTGGCTATTATGAACATTCAGGTACAAGTTTTTATGTGGACGTATGTTTTCAATTCCCTTGGGTATATACCTAGGAGTGGAATTACTGGGTCATATGATAACTTTTTGAGGAACTGCCAAACTGGTTTTCCCATTCCCTTCTTTCTTATATGAAGAGTGGCATGTTATAGATACTTTTTTGCACCTTTTTTTCAACTTAATAGTGTGTCCTGGAAATCACCCCAACAGTTCATTCTTTTGAAGAGATAGTCTTTTGATATTCTCCGTTTTTTTTTTTTTTTTAATTTTTAAATTTTTGATTTATTTATTTTTTGGCAGCACCATGTGGCTTATGGGATTTTAGTTCCCTGACCAGGGATCTAATCCGGGGTCCCAGCAGTTAGAGTGCTGAGTCCTAACCACTGGATCACCAGGGAATTCCCAGATATTCTCCATTCTTTTTTACAGCTGTATAGTACTCTACTGTGTAGATGTATCCTAAGTTATTCAGTCATTCTTCTATATGTGAGCACTTAGGTTGTTTCCTGTATTTTGCAGTTATAAACAATTTTGCAGTAAGTGACCTGTGAATATATATTTTTGTAGTGTAAGAGATGTATCTTCAGGGTAGATTCCTGTAAGTGAGATTGCTGGGTCAAAAGTTCTGTGCATATGTAGTTTTGTTAGGTATTGCCAAATTTTCCTCCAGAAGTGTTGTACTAATTTGCGTTCCCACCAGTAATATATGAGAGCACCTGTTTTCACCACAGCCTTACCAACAGAATGTGTTGTTGTGCTTTTTAATATTTTTTTTTTTTTGCCAGAGATGACTGATTTTAAAAAATGCCCTGCAGTCATTTCAGTGACCGGATCCCATCGTGGAAGGGCACTTAATGCCTGCCGTTGGCAGGTTCTTTTTTTTTTTTTTTTTTTGGCTGCGTTGGGTCTTCATTGCTGCGTGCGGGCTTTCTCTAGTTGCGGCGAGCGGGGGCTACTCTTCGTTGTGGAGCACGGGCTCTAGGCATGCGGGCTTCAGTAGTTGTGGCTCTAGAGCACAGGCTTAGTAGTTGTGGCTCACGGGCTTAGTTGCTTCGCGGCATGTGGGATCTTCCTGGACCAGGGCTCGAACCTGTGTCCTCTGCATTGGCAGGCGGATTCTTAACCACTGCGCCACCAGGGAAGTCCTGTTGGCAGGTTCTTATAGCTTGAAAATGAAATATATTGTCCACTAATAACATGTAGGTTATTTTGTGCAGGGGAAATTGACTAGAAGGCAATTTCCGATCTACCCAGGATTGCTCATTTGAAACTTTTTGCATTTAATGGAGTTACTGCATTGATTCATAATACCCGTGCTCTGAAATACTTGTGGAGTTTAACAAAGGATAACTGAAATTGTAAGGAGAATATTTTTTCCTGTAGAGTATGTATGAGGTAGTAATTATTGGTTCACATTGTATGCTAGTTATTTTGAACAGGACATACAGTACGTATTGGCACTATGGTATGGTAGTTATTTGAACAGTAATGGCTTTATCTGGAATCTGTTTTATTTCCATAAGAAAGAAGGCCAATCTTAAGGAAGAAGAAATCGAGAGTTTAAAGTTCTGGATTAGGATAATCCTATCAGATTTTAGTGGTGCCAAGAAACTAAGACAGCATGAAAAACATCTGCATCTTACAAGGTAACAAATTCTGCTCAGGGGGACTGGAAATTTAGGTTCTTTCACCAAAAAAGACATTGTTCCAGGTGCTTGGAACACATGAATGAAAAAACAAGTATTCTTGCACCAGAGGAGCTTACATTCTAGTGCTTTTCTGATGAATTGATGTTTTCAGGAAGACAGATGATGAGTGCTGATTGTGAGTAGAATCAGTAGAGGTTTGGTGTATTCTTACAATCACCTTTGGTGGTATAAAAACCTCAAATAAGACTTTATTTTACTGGTTACAAAGCCATGAAAAGGTTTCCACAGGATGGTAACTTATGTTGTTCACCAATCTTTTTTTCTCTCATTTTAAGTGATTCCTACCACTAGTAGTAGTAGTAGTAGTAGTAGTAGTAGTAGTAGTAGTAGTAATAGTAGTAGTAGTAGTAGTAGTAGAAGAATAATAGTTACAATAGAATAATAGTATAGTATAGTTCTTTTCTCATCTGGGGTTCCATGAGAGAACTAAACCCTAATGTTCTAGGACATTTGAGCATTAATTGTATGTGAAGAATTAACTTCTCTCCAGTGCACCTAGAATGGCACTAATTATCTACTGTCCTTGGGAGAGTTGAGAAAAGATTCACTGCAATATTCATTTCCAGTTCTATGGTTCAGATGATGAACCCGGTTGAGAAAGGTCATAGTCATTATAGTTAATTAGATATTTTGTTTGTGTGTTTTTCTAACTTATTACCACTTATTAGTAGAGTGATGTTGGATAAGTTTTTATCTCTTAGCCTATTTTCTGATCTATAAAATGGGAATGATGATAGTTACTACCTCATAGGGCTCATGTAAAGATTAAACAAAAAAGTTTTTCCCATCTACATTTATCCATTTCTGTGGCTTTAAGAACTATCTAAATGTTGGTTGACTTCCACATTTATATCTTCAGCCCTGACCCCTTTCCTGAGGTACAGTGTCATAGTTCGTCTGCTTATTCCACATCTCATTTGGCTAAAAGGCTTCTCAAACTAAGTTTGCACAACACGGAAGTTGTGATTCCTGTCCTCACCATTTCCTTCCAGTGTGCCCTTAGTAAATGGCAGGACCATTTACCTAGTCACTCAGGCCAAAAGCCTAAGTGTCACGTGTGATTCTTTTCTTTTCTTTTCTTTATACCCTATAATCAGCCCATCAGCAAATCTTCTTGGTTCTATCTTTTGAATATATTTCTAATCTGATCAGATATCATCATCTCTACCTTATTACTCTGGTCTAAACCACCATCATGTCCTGGTTAGATAATTACAAGAGTCTCTTAACTGTTTTCCCTGTTTTCTCACTTGACCTCCTACAGTCTGTTCTGCGTTTCACAGCTAGAATGATCTTTTTAACTGTTCATCAGATAAGCCACTCCTCTATTTAATACTTTATAATGACTTCCTTTTATAATTAAAATAACAGCCAGATTCCTGGCCATGGCCTGTGAAGTCCTCCATGATGTAGTCCCTGTCTCCTTCTCTCTTTTCACTCCACTTCTGCTACACTGAACTTCGCTATGTTCTTTGATCATGCCAGGTGCATTCCCAGAGCTTAATACTTGTTCTTGCTCTGTTCCTCCCTCAGGTCTTTGTACTGCTTGCTCCCTCACGTCATTCAAGTGTCTGCTTAAAAAGGGGTTCAGAGAGTCTACCTCTTTAGAAATCTCCAATGAGCACACTATACAAACTAGTGATCACCTTGACCCTAATTTCTCCTTGTCTCTCTTGCTTTATTTTTTTATAGTACGCTTTCTGAAATTTAATGATTTATTTGTCTACTCGTTTATTACTTGTCTTCCTCACTGGAATGTAAACTCTGTGAGAGCAGGAACTTTATAACCTGTTCATTCCAGTGCCTAGAAAAGTCCCTGACACATAGTAAGCCAGAGATGCAGCTCTTGGTAGTTGTCTGTGGAGTGAAATTATCTCTAAATTAGATTAAGTGATTCTGCCTTTTTAAGATTTTAAGCCAAAGAAGAACTATTAAATCAGTTAAGCAATGCTGTGAATTTTTTGAATTAGATACTCATATGTGAAATGTTAAGATTTAGAATTTATAACATTATCAGGAGCATATAATTGTTCAAATATGTGCTAAGTAATATTTAAAAAATAAGCTTGCAGTGTAGCTCTTGTGTTTGTTGCAGTGTTTAACATACTTTGGTTGTCCTCTAATTATAATGTTATTGATGTTAATGTAATAATAATATCTCCTCTTGCTCTGGCAAGCTGTTTTTCCTCACTCTAAACTCTTGATTTAAAGTCTCTGTTGATATTGATTTTTTTGTGGGGGATACGTTATTATCCAAGCTTTTTTTTTTTTAAACTTAATATAGTAGCATTTATAGAAGCCCTTTTAAATTTTGCCATTTTAGAAGACCTTTCCTGTTAGTCACTATACAAAACTGTTCATGGGAAGTTTTATGTGATACAATTCAAATAAGCAGCTTTGCTAACTGATAGTATTAGAAATCTAGGATAACCTAGGGATATTATATTATCTATGTGTTAATATAATTTAAAAGCATGTGGGGCCAGTATCTTTTATATAACGTATCATTGAACTTTCTTATACAACTGAACATCCAGTGATGTATTTGATACATTGAAATTTTATCAGTAATATGGTCATAGTTTGACTTCTTAAACTTGCTCATTCTTTTGAAAAGAAGGAATGACGACAAATGATGGAGAGATTTATGTAATTTAGTGAAGGTGGTGTGGTGGAGTAGCCAGATGCACAAATAAAGTAATAATACTGGGTAACACTTACTGAGCATTTATTGTGCACCAGGCACTATTCTAAGAACTTTATTGTATAAATAATATTAAATCTGGTTGAACTGTTTATTATTTAAGCCATGTTTATTTTGTAGATAGGAAATTGAAGCACAGAAAGGTTAAGTAACTTGCCCAGGATCACATAGCTAGTAAGTGGTGGAGCCTGGATTAGAATTCAGAAACAAAGGCAGGTGTTGGTGGAAACTGTGGGAGGCAGAGGATGGAAACGGCCAGCCTCAGTGTGATGGTTTTGTCTGATCTAAAATCCCATCCAAATAATGTCGTTTGGGCAGGACCATTCTACATAGGTGTTCAGAAACTCAGGTTGACAATGAGACAGACTTTTAGGTGTCGCATGTTGCTTTGACTTTTTAAAGAATGTTTCTAGTTTTCTTCTGCCGAAGAAGGGTAATAGATGTTAGAAGAGAACAACAATTGGAATAAGGATTGAACTTTGCTATAGAAAGGTGAATATTAGTGAATCTTTATACCCTGAAATAAGTTTTTCTTGGTAGACCTTGAAACAATGATATTAAGTAGCAAGTTTAGTATGCAAACTGTCTAGAGTGCAAACAAGTAATGAAATAATAATGCCTTACATTTGTATATAGCTTTTCAGTTTTCAAAGTAGTTTGGTAAACATTTTCTCAATTTATCTTCATAACACCTCTGTGGGATAGACACAGTAGATACTCTGCCATTTGATAAGCTTCCACAGAGGAGAGAGGTAGCTGCCTAAGAAACAAGCCCTTGAATAACCTCTAGTTGCTAGACCCTCTTTTATGAAGGTTCTATTCATAAAGGAAGTTGCTATTCCTTTGCAAAACTGCCAGAGTTTAAGTGGTGGACTTCTGCATTGTTTGGTGTTATGGGCTTGATCTCTTAAATGAATGATTGGAAAGTTGCTTAATCTGGAGGCAGAAGATACTTGGCATGATGAAAGGGCAAAGATGGCCTGTTGTAATTGGCATGTTCTTAGTGTTTGTTATTCTTAAAGCCTAGGCATTTTTGAGAAATATAATTTAGATTAAAAATATAAAATTTAGGATTAAAATATAAATTAACAATATAATTACAATACTGTTGTGATCTTTTTTAAACCAATATTTTTCACTAAGACCTTTTACAGTTAGGCTGTAGTAATATTGATGCTGTTTTGATTGCATTGTAGATTAGCATAGGGGTGGGGCACTTAGCTTTTTTAAAGTCAAAAAGAGAGTTTGGTAGCTTCTGAAAAGACTCATGTAATGTGTGGCAGTAGGGAAATGCTGATAAAAGTTTAGTATGTCACCTGTTTCCCCTGTTCATTTTGAAACTATTCTGAATTGCTTTGGTTAATTTAAATTAGTCTGAGATATGAAGAGGAATTTTTCAAAACTCTTTAAAGATATGCTGTATAAGGAAATAAAGTCAGATGCAAATTCACAGAATCATTTCACTTTAAAGTAATTGATGATTGACAAAATGTGACATTGTTTTGCAAAAATCTAAAGAATTGCTGAATGTTTTGTATTTTTAAGTTGTAGCTTTCAGTTCTCAGTGATATTCTCCCTTTCCATGGTGGTCTCTTGTAACTGCCTCCTTATAACCACCCCCTCCCTCTTGGTCTGCCTTCTGTTGGTTTGGCTCTTTATTTCAGAGTAGGAAGGCAGGAAAGAGTTCTTGTACACAAGATAAAAACTAGTCCTGTTTGGAGCTCAGTGAGCTGGAGCACTTACGCAATATGTCTGCTGACGATAAACTCCAGAAGTACCATAAGCCCACAGGAGTAGAAAGATAGCGATGACTCTGCAATATTGTCTGCAACTTAAATAGAAATTAAAAAAAATCATAATTAAACTATATTTTTTTAACGGAAAGCCATAAATTGGCTAGATATTGTTAACAGACTTGTAAATAAGAGTTAATTACATAGGAGAGTTTAGCATGTTGAGTGTTAGTGAAATTCTTGTCAAATGATTTCTTTTAGTACTTTATAAACATGATTTGTTCATAGTAAACTTAAATTCACTTATGCTTGACTGTGCATTAATCTATTATGGGAATATGTAGAGGCTATTTGCAGTCCTAGGTAGGTAATTCAATTCCCAGTGTTTTTTAAAAAATCTTTTTATTACAAAGTATTTTAAACATATATTAATATAAAAGTAGAAAGAATAGTTTAAACAGCTCCTATGTACCCATCATTGAGCCTCCAGAATTATTATAGACAGTATTATTTTCTCTATATTTCTGTCCACCACTACCCCACTCCCAACTCTGGACTTTTTTGAACCACATCCCAGACATATTTAATTTGTAAATTTCAGATATTTAATTTGTAAATTTCAGGTATTTCAGTATGGATCTTTAAAAGATAGAGTGGCTCTCTCTTTTTTATAAAATAAGCATAATAATACCATTATCTTACCAAAAAAATTTACAGCAAGTTCTTAACTATCACATATGTAATCAGGTTTCATATTTTTCTGATTGTTTTATACACACACAGTTTGCTTGAAGTGGGATCCAAATAAGGTCCATACTTTACAATTGTTTGTCTTGTATATTAAATCATTTTTAATCTTTAGACTCTCCTTCCATCTTTCTTTTTTTTTCTTTCTTAAAATTTTTTGCTGAAAGAAGCCAGGTTTTTGAGAAGTTTCCCATAGTCTCATTTTGCTGATTGCATCTCTGTACTGTAATGTCATTTAACATGTTCTGTCTCCTGAATTTCCTGTAGTAAATTGATAGATTCGTCAGATTTTTTTTTTTTCTTTTGGTAAGAGTACTTCATAGGAGGAATTTGTGTTTCCATAAGGAGGTATGTAAGGTCTTGTCATCTCTCTTTGTGATGTTTGCAGCTATTGATGATCATTGCTTTGATTTACTAATTCATCAGGGATTGCAAAATAGTGAAATCCTATTGTTCATGTATTAGATGGTGTTTTTTAGGATAGTTCTTCAACAGTGTAAATTGTATATTTAGGGCCTTGTATTTATATCAGAACTGGTTCTGGGATGATTTGACAATATTCTGTAGTGAATTCCTTTAAAAAGGGAAGAGCACAAGTTTTTATTATTGAAAATTCAGAAAAAACTTGGGAATATTGAATAACTAGAGTTTGTTTAAAGGACATTTGGCCAATAAATAGCTGAACATCTCATCATGAGATAACAGCTTGTCACCTAGCATGTGTAGCTGGTCATTGGTGTTTGTTCTTTTACGGTCAGTGTTCATATTAAGAAATTTCAAAAAGTAATTTGTGCAAGGCAGCAGTTATTAGTTTTTTGAGTCGGATTTCTCAGCGTGAATTTGAGAACAGGCTTTGTGTGTGAATCAGATTTGAGAAATATTAATTTATGTAACATAGCATATTTTGTATTAAAAGTTGTCAAAGAACTAGAGCAGCAGCATTTCCCAATGTAGCGCCTTGACAAAAGCGTTTTAGGGTCAAATAAACTTGGTAAACAATGTGCACTTTTTTCTCTCTTGGAACGTAATATAGTACATATTAGCATGTAAAAGACCTACAGTAAAGGAACCTGTTTAACATTAACTCAGCATTTTCCAAATTTATTTGATCACTGAACCTTCGTCCTCTTCCCCCATAACATCTTGAAGAACTAGTGGAACAAATTTTCTAGGGAAACACAGTTTGGGAAATGTTGGATAAGAGGGTTTGAACAGAGAATAAAGGAAAATGTCCAATGATGGTGAGTGTGTATGACTTCACTACAATGATGTGGAGAAATTTTTGATAAGCAAATAATAAGAAGACATTTTTTTCACTGAGAAAAAAAGTAAGAGGCAAATGTTGGTTGTTTGTTTTATCTTAGCCTGTAAGCATTATACTTTTAGAGAAGCAATGTTAGAAAAAGACTTCAGTCACATATAACATTAACTGTATGCCAGGCACTGTTTTCAGTCATTTATATATAATTTGTAATTTGTTTAATCTTTACAACAAACTTATCCAGTAGGTGCACTGTTGTTATCCCAATTTTGCAGATAAGGAAATTGAGGCACAGAGAGATTAAGTAAATAGTTCAAGGTTACACTGCAGTGTTGGTGATAACAGCAGAGCCAGAATCTGGACTTAGGCACCTGGCTCCAGAGTCCTGTGCATAGCTACTACTCTACACTGCAAGGTGTGGCAGATGGAGATCATGAAATATAAATTAGATTAAGAGGGGATATAAAGTCTGTTTGGAAGGACCATACATATTTTCTTTAACTTTCAGGCAGTCAGGGCCTACAAGAAGAATGTGGAGCGCTGACTGTATCCCAGTGAAGATAGAAAACATGGAGACCTGGGAAGTGTTATCAGTAAAAAAGGTATACCTCTGGAAGACATAACTTAGATGTGAGTAGAAGGCTGAGTTAAGAGGACACTGTTAATACTAGAATTTCAGATGTAGAAGGGAATTGGAGCTTACGTTATAAGACCCCCTCATTTTATATATGAGATCTGAGGTTACATAGTTTGTTCATGTGCTTGTAGTAGTAATCATAGCTCACATGAGTATATTTCATTAAAGCACTTTCATGTAGATTCTTGTTTGATCCTCTAAACAATCCTGGAAGGTAGGTAGGTTCTGTATTTTCCACAACAAAGCTGGGTCTTGAATTTAGATATTCTGCATTCTAAAGGCTAAAATTTCCTATACTATTTCACATTGCCTCAGTTCTTAATGAATAACATATATTAAAGAAAACTAGTGCATGCTTTTGAAATGAGATGAGGACTTGGGTCAGAAAGAAAAGCTGCATTTTAACAAATGGAAATGACTCCCTCCTAAGTGTAAAAAATAATATATGCTGTTGTAAAAAGTAATTTTTAGATGGTATAGGGAAATGTAAAGAAAAAAGTGAAAACTATCTCACCACACAGAGTAACTGCCGTTAATTCTCATGTGTAGTTCTCCACATTTTTTCTAGATCTTTTATATATTCAGAGAATTGTTTCAAAATTATATATGTATTGTTTTATAACCTAAAATACTGTATTCTTAGAATATTCATAGACATTTGGTCTTTTGCCTCTACCATAGTAAAAAGGTACATGTGGGGACAACAGGCATAAAATGGTAACATCCTGGGCCAACTGAGATGTATAGTCCCCTCCCCAGTACACACACTTTAATAGCTGACCTGTTAGTAAGAGTTAGGGTGAATAGATAAAAAAACCTGTTTGGGGTTAGGTTAATTTAAGGAGGCAGTGAGTACAGTAGTCACCTCTTATCCATGGTTTCGCTTTTTTTTTTTTAAATGGGGTATAGTTGTTTTACAATGTTGTGCTAGTTTCTACCATACAACGAAGTGAATCAGCCATATGTATACCTATATCCCCTCTTTTTTGGATTTCCTTCCCATTTAGGTCACCACAGAGCACTAAGTAGAGCTTCCTGTGCTATACAGCAGGTTCTCATTAGTTATCTATTTTATACATATTAGTGTATATATGTCAATCCCAATCTCCCAATTCATCCCACTCCCCTTTCCCCCTTGGTGTCCATATGTTTGTTCTCTACATCTGTGTCTCTATTTCTGCCTTTCAAACAGGTTCATGTGTACCATTTTTTCTAGATTCCACATATATGCATTAAAATACGATATTTATTTTTCTCTTTCTGACTTGCTTCACTCTGTATGACAGTCTCTAGGTCCATCCAAATCTACCCACTGTCAACCATGGTCCGAAAATATTAAATGGAAAATTCCAGCAATAAACAATTCATAATTTTAAAATTGCTCGCCATTCTGAATAACCTGATTAAATTTCCTGTGGTGCTGCTCCATCCCGTCTGGGATGTGAATCATCCCTTTGTACAGTGCTTGTGTTCAAGTAACCCTTGTTTTACTCAGTAGTGACCCCAAAGTGCAAGAGTAGTGATGCTGGCAATTTGGATATGCCAAAGAAGCAGTTAAGTGCTTCCTTTAAGTGAAAAGGTTAAAGTTCTCAACTTCATAAGGAAAGACAAAAATCTATGCTGAGGTTCCTAAACTCTATGATAAGAATGAATCTTCTATCTGTGAAATTGTGAAGAAGGAAATAGGAGTTTGTACTAGTTTTGCTGATGCACTTCAGACTGCAAAAGTTATGGCCATAGTGCAGAAGTGCTTAGTTAAGATGGGAAAGGCATTAAACTTGTACTGTAAGATATTTTGAGAGAGAGAAGGACCATATTCACATAACTTTTATTACAGTATATTGTTATGTATACTGTTTTATCACAGTGTATTGTTACATTGTTCTATTTTATTATTATTGTTAATCTTTTACTATGCCTAATTTATACATTAAACTTTGTAATAGGTATGTATGTATAGGAAAAACATAATGTATTTGGTACTATCCTCAGTTTCAGGTATCCACTGGGGGTCTTGGAACATATTCCCTGTGGATAAGGGGGGACTACTGTAGTGTAAAGCTTTATTTTATTGTTTTTTTTCTGTAGAATTTGGGATTGTTGATTGTTTTGTAGTTTGATAGGGGAAAAAACTCTTTTCACACTATACTGGATTAAAAGACAAGTAACTCAGATCTCTTTAAGTAAACATTAAAAAGAATAAAGTATGGGACTTCCCTGGTGGCACAGTGGTTAAGAATCCGCCTGCCAGCGCAGGGGACACGACTTCGAGCCCTGGTCCGGGAGGATCCCATATGCCACGGAGCAACTAAGCTCACGCGCCACAACTACTGAGCCTGCGCTCTAGAGCCCTCAAGCCACAACTGCTGAGCCCGTGTGCCACAACCACTGAAGCCCGCGTGCCTACGGCCCGTGCTCCACAACAAGAGAAGCCACTGCGACGAGAAGCCCGCACACCACAAGGAAGAGTAGCCTCCGCTCGCTGCAACTAGAGAAGCCTGCGTGCAGCCACACAGCCAAAAATAAATAAATAAATTAAATAAATTAAAAAAAAAAAAGAATAAAGTGTGGTTCTTTTGAACAGTCTATATATGGGCTTTTTTAGTGAGTTTGTGTGCGTGCATGCGTGCGTCTGTATGTAACCATCTCTGATTATCAATGCTGTTGCAGTGGTGGGAGGGGAAAGGATCCTGTTGTGTTGGGTTGTGGAAGGGCTTTTTGTACTTGAAGTTGGTTCTTTAGCTAATCTTGCTTTCTCTTTTCTTGACTACATCTAGTAATTTGCTTTGTTAATCATTCTCTTTGCCCAAGCAGATTTTTGGCATGATCTTATTTTCAAAATGTTTTTCTTTTTGAGGATTGGATTATATTTTATTTATGTCTCTCAGTATTTCCTTGTTGGTTTTAAATTGATGGTAAGGCTTATGATTTTAGCTATACTAGTTTGTTTGCTTTTCCATGTAAATTTTAAAGTAAGTTCATCTGTAGCTGCAAAAAATCTTGCTGTGATTTTGATAGTTTTTGTATTAAACCTGTAGATCATTTTGGGGGAGAAATGACCATTTTATATTTAGTCCTCCAATCTAGGAACATGGCATATCTCTTATTTAGAGCTCCTTTGATTTCTTTCATCTGTGATTTGCAATTTTTAGCATATAGATCCTGTACATGTTTTGTTAGTCTTGCATCTATGTATTTTATTTAAAAAAATGTTTAAAAACCTTTTAATCAAAGTATCATGTATCTTCATAGAAGTGTACATATAGTAAATGTAGAGATGAAATTATTTTCAAATTCTGCTGTTTTCTGTTAAGAGATATTCAGAGGGGAGGTAGGATTCAAGATGAGGGAATAAGAAAAGCTTTCCATTTCCTCCTTTGTCAGGTCTTCGTAGTGTGACTTCACTATTTTGTTTAAAGGTGAATTCTCAAAGAACATAGTCAAAGATAGTTAAGCTCATTTCCAAGTCAGTTTTGCCATTTAGGTTTTTTCTGCTATAATTTACCTCCAGTCATGTTACAATAGAGATTAGCTTAGATATTTTCTTGTATTTTCTGATATAGAAACTCATAACTGCTTTGAAACAATGAAGAATGTGGGTTGAAGATTTAAGAGATGAAGGGGTCTGCCTTCTCATTTTTGTTGAACTCAGCTATTCCCTGCCCATTAGCTTCCTTCTGTGTAGTTTGTGCAGAGCACAAGCTTAAGTAAACTTGTCATCCTGCTGTCTGGGTTTTATCTTCCTTCTAAGAAGGGTAGGCAGCTTAGGGTCTTTGTTTACGGGAGCAGTAATCCATCCCCTGCCCTGGTCCTTTTTGAGTAAGATTCATAATTCTAACTCTGAGTTTATAGAGATGATATCACTATAATTACTTAAAATAATTATGTTGCAAGGAAATTAAAAGTGATATTTGATTAACACAGATACTCCTAGGAATAAATGAACCTATTACGTATGCTCCATCAGGAAGGACATGGTTAATAATAGAAAAACCATACTTACCATTTAACGCCTCTGTGTATTTTTATTGTAAAAGATACTCTTTTTTTCTTTCCTCATTTTTACCACTGGAGCTCAGCTGTGCCTGATTCAGCTGTTTCTGCACACTTCTCCACACTTTTATTTTGAAAATTTCTCAAATCTATAGAAAAGTTGAAGAACAGTACAATAAGCACCCATGTACTTTTCACTTAGTTTCACAGATTGTAACAGTTTGCTGCAGTTGCTTTTTTTTCTTTTCTCTAAACACACATGCATACACGTTTTGTTTTAAGTGAGAGTAAGTTGTAGTCACCAAGGTACTCCCTCACCCCCTCAAAAAAAAAAAATTTCAGGTGTGCATCTCCTATAAATGACATTCTCCAATGTAACCACAATACCTGTATCAGAGCTAAGGAAGATAACTTGAATTCATTATCTAGTATGCGGTGTCTGTATTTAAATTGTTCTGTTTGTCTCCCACATATCTTTTATAACTTTTTTGTTTTTTTCTGATCCACAATCCAGTCATGTTCACATATTGCTTTTGGCTTTTAAGTCACTTTAGTCTCTTTTAATCTAGAACAATCCCCTGCCTACCTCCCCTCTTTTTCAATGATACTAATTTTATTGAAGAATCTAGGCTGTTTGTCTTACATAATGTACTACAATCTGAATTTGCTGATTGTTTCTTTAAGATTATATATTCAAGTTAAACGTGAATTGGATGAACACTGTTTAGGTGGTGTGTGCTTTTTGCATCACCTCATGAGGCACCTAATGCCATTTTTTTCCATTATAGGTAATGCTAAGTTTGATAACTGATTTAAAGTGGTGGCTGTTACCAGATCACTTTATAAATGCACATTTTTCCCCCTTTGTAACTAATAATTAATCTAGGGAATGTGATATTTTGAGATTGTGTGAAAATCCTCTCTCCCACAACCTTTTCGCAATGGTTTTAGCATCCATGGGAAGATTATCCTTGCCGGGATAATTCTTTTCCTTTCTTTAATAAAAAAATATTCTTAAGCAATATATGCACATGGATAGAAACCCACATGGTATAAAAGGGGGTTACAGCAAAATGTATATCTCCCTTTCATTCTGTTCTCTCCACTTTCCTAGTTTTTCCCGGAGTTAACAGTTTCTTGTGTATCCTTTCCAAGATTCTAAACCTCTCTAATCATGCATTCATATATATTCTCTCTCTTTTTCCTTTTTATACAAATGTTAGCATACTGCAGACTTTTCTGCATCTTATTGTTTTTATTGTGGTAAAATATAGATAGCATATTTAACATTTAAATCATTTGTAAAGTGTACAATTCAGTGACATTGAATGCATTCACAATGTTGTATAACCATCATTACTGTCGATATCCAAAGTTTTCCGTCATCCCCAACAAAAACTCTGTACCCATTCAACAATAATTCCCTCTTCCCCTCTTCCCCCAGTTCCTGGTAATCTCTAGTCTCCTTTTCTATGAATTTGCCTGTTTTTGGTTCCTCATATAAGGGGAATCGTACAGTATTTGTCCTTCCTTGTCTCGCTTATTTAGCTAAATTTAATACTTTCAAGGTCCATCCAAGTTGGAACATATATCAAAATTTCATTCCTTTTTATGGCTGAGTAATATTCGATTGTATGTATGTACCACATTTTGTTTACCTATTCATCTCTTGATAGACACGAGTTGTTTCTGCCTTTGGGCTATTGTGAATAATGATGCTATGAACATCGATGTACAAGTATCTGTTCGAGTTCCTGCTTTCAATTCCTTTGGATGTATAACCAGGAGTAGAATTGCTTGGTCTATATCTTAATGTATTATTAACTTAATAAATCATGGTTATCATTTCAGTTCAACACATTCTAGATAGTTATAGATCTTCCTTGTTCATTTTAATGATTGCCTTGAATCTCAGTGTATGTGTATTATTTATTTAACCAGTTTCTTATTGGTGAATTTCAGATTGTTTCCCCTTTTTCTTTTTTCTTTTTGCTATTCTAAAAAAGGCTGCGATGAATAAGATATTTCTTAGTTTAAGCAGTACCTTATTCTTGATTAAAATTGCAATGTGAAAATGTTGATTGAGCCTAGTCTCACTGAGCATACCTTCTGAATATCCTTAAAATTCATCTCCTCACAAACCCAGTACATTATAGCTTTTATTTTAGGTCCTCATATCTTAACTTTTGGGGTATTTCTTGTGTCCTGGGCATTCTGTTCTTCTCTTCATTCCCTTAGTATTATCCATAGCTCCTGCTGGGTAACTTTGTTATGCAGTGTTATCATACTGTATTGCAATTGCTTACACATCCTTCTCCTCATCTGGGTTCTGAGTCCTTTAGGCACACTGTGCTTTGTGTGTGATAGGCTTTCCTACTATGGATACATTTTGCATATTCTTGTCAAGTTTCTAGTAGTAATAAATTAGAATACCTTTGTTAAAATTAACATAGTTACAGAAGAAAAATTTTTTAAAATGTGCAAATAAGACTGACCTTAGTTCATTAGTGAATGTGCTATGGGTACAGCCCTTTGTTTTTTTGTTTTGTTTTGTTTTGTTTTAATCAGTCATCAATTTTATACACATCAGTGTATACATGTCAATCCCAATCGCCCAATTCAGCACACCACCATCCCCACCCCACCGCGGTTTTCCCCCCTTGGTGTCCATACGTTTGTTCTCTATATCTGTGTCTCAACTTCTGCCCTGCAAACCGGTTGATCTGTACCATTTTTCTAGGTACCACATACATGCGTTAATATATGATATTTGTTTTTCTCTTTCTGACTTACTTCACTCTGTATGACAGTCTCTAGATCCATCCACATCTCAACAAATGATTCAATTTCGTTCCTTTTTATGGCTGAGTAATATTCCATTGTATATATGTACCACAACTTCTTTATCCATTCGTCTGTCAGTGGGCATTTAGGTGGCTTCCATGACCTGGCTATTGTAAATAGTGCTGCAATGAACATTGGGGTGCATGTGTCTTTTTGAATTACAGTTTCCTCTGGGTATATGCCCAGTAGTGGGATTGCTGGATCATATGGTAATTCTATTTTTAGTTTTTTAAGGAACCTCCGTATTGTTCTCCATAGTGGCTGTATCAATTTACATTCCCACAACAGTGCAAGAGGGTTCCCTTTTCTCCACACCCTCTCCAGCATTTGTTGTTTGTAGATTTTCTGATGATGCCCATTCTAACTGGTGTGAGGTGATACCTCATTGTAGTTTTGATTTGCATTTCTCTAATAATTAGTGATGTTGAGCATCTTTTCATGTGTTTCTTGGCCATCTGTAAGTCTTCTTTGGAGAAATGTCTATTTAGGTCTTCTGCCCATTTTTGGATTGGGTTTGTTTCTTTAATATTGAGCTGCACGAGCTGTTTATATATTTTGGAGATTAATCCTTTGTCCGTTGATTCATTTGCAAATATTCTCTCCTATTCTGAGGTTTGTCTTTTCCTCTTGTTTATGGTTTCCTTTGCTGTGCAAAAGCTTTGACGTTTCATTAGGTCCCATTTGTTTATTTTTGTTTTTATTTCCATTACTCAAGGAGGTGGATCAAAAAAGATCTTGCTGTGATTTATGTCAAAGAGTGTTCTTCCTGTGTTTTCCTCTAAGAGTTTTATAGTGTCCAATCTTACATTTAGGTCTCGAATCCATTTTGAGTTTATTTTTGTGTATGGTGTTAGGGAGTATTCTAATTTCATTCTTTTACATGTAGCTGTCCAGTTTTCCCAGCACCACTTATTGAAGAGACTGTCTTTTCTCCATTGTATATCTTTGCCTCCTTTGTCATAGATTAGTTGACCATAGGTGCGTGGGTTTATCTCTGGGCTTTCTATCTTGTTCCATTGATCTGTGTTTCTGTTTTTGTGCCAGTACCATATTGTCTTGATTACTGTAGCTTTGTAGTATAGTCTGAAGTCAGGGAATCTGATTCCTCCAGCTCCGTTTTTTTCCCTCACGACTGCTTTGGCTATTCGGGGTCTTTTGAGTCTCCATACAAATTTTAAGATGATTTGTTCTAGTTCCGTAAAAAATGCCATTGGTAATTTGATAGGGATTGCATTGAATCTGTAGATTGCTTTGGGTAGTATAGTCATTTTCACAATATTGTTTCTTCCAATCCAAGAACATGGTATATCTCTCCATCTGTTGGTATCATCTTTAATTTCTTTCATCAGTGTCTTATAGTTTTCTGCATACAGGTCTTTTGTCTCCCTAGGTAGGTTTATACCTAGGTATTTTATTCTTTTCATTGCAATGGTAAATGGGAGTGTTTCCATAATTTCTCTTTCAGATTTTTCATCATTAGTGTATAGGAATGCATGAGATTTCTGTGCATTAATTTTGTATCCTGCAACTTTACCAAATTCATTGATTAGCTCTAGTAGTTTTCTGGTGGCATTTTTAGGATTCTCTATGTATAGTATCATGTCATCTGCAAACAGTGACAGTTTTACTACTACTTTTCCAATTTGTATTCCTTTTATTTCTTTTTCTTCTCTGATTGCTGTGGCTAGGACTTCCAAAACTGTGTTGAATAATAGTGGTGAGAGTGGACATCCTTGTCTCGTTCCTGATCTTAGAGGAAATGCTTTCAGTTTTTCACCATTGAGAATGATGTTTGCTGTGGGTTTGTCGTATATGGTCTTTATTATGTTGAGGTAGGTTCCCTCTATGCCCACTTTCTGGAGAGTTTTTATCATGAATGGGTGTTGAATTTTGTCAAAAGCTTTTTCTGCATCTATTGAGATGATCATATGGTTTTTATTCTTCAATTTGTTAATATGGTGTATCACATTGATTGATTTGAGTATATTGAAGAATCCTTGCATCCCTGGGATAAATCCCACTTGATCGTGGTGTATGATCCTTTTAATGTGTTGTTGGACTCTGCTTGCTAGTATTTTGTTGAGGTTTTTTGCATCTATATTCATCAGTGATATTGGTCTGTAATTTTCTTTTTTTGTAGTATCTTTGTCTGGTTTTGGTATCAGGGTGATGGTGGCCTCATAGAATGAGTTTGGGAGTGTTCCTTCCTCTGCAATTTTCTGGAAGAGTTTGAGAAGGATGGGTGTTAGCTCTTCTCTTAATGTTCGATAGAATTCACCTGTGAAGCCATCTGGTCCTGGACTTTTGTTTGTTGGAAGATTTTTAATCACAGTTTCAATTTCATTACTTGTGATTGGTCTGTTCATATTTTCTGTTTCTTCCTGGTTCAGTCTTGGAAGGTTATACCTTTCTAAGAATTTGTCCATTTCTTCCAGGTTGTCCATTTTATTGGCATAGAGTTGCTTGTGGTAGTCTCTTAGGATGCTTTGTATTTCTGCGGTGTCTGTTGTAACTTCTCCTTTTGCATTTCTAACTTTATTGATTTGAGTCCTCTCTTTTTCTTGATGAGTCTGGCTAATGGCTTATCAATTTTGTTTATCTTCTCAAAGAACCAGCTTTTAGTTTTATTGATCTTTGCTATTGTTTTCTTTGTTTCTTTGTTTCTATTTCATTTATTTCCGCTCTGATCTTTATGATTTCTTTCCTTCTGCTAACTGTGGGTTTTGTTTGTTCTTCTTTCTCTAGTTCCTTTAGGTGTAAGGTTAGATTGTTTACTGGATTTTTATTGTTTCTTTAGGTAGGCTTGTATAGCTATAAACTTCCCTCTTAGAACTGCTTTTGCTGCATCCCATAGGTTTTGGATCGTCGTGTTTTCATTGTCATTTGTCTCTAGGTATTTTTTGATTTCCTCTTTGATTTCTTCAGTGATCTCTTGGTTATTTAGTAATGTATTGTTTAGCCTCCATGTGTTTGTGCTTTTCACGTTTTTTCCCTTGTAATTCATTTCTAATCTCATAGCGTTGTGGTCAGAAAAGATGCTTGATATGATTTCAATTTTCTTACATTTACTGAGGCTTGATTTGTGACCCAAGATGTGATCTATCCTGGAGAATGTTCTGTGCGCACTTGAGAAGAGAGTGTAATCTGCTGTTTTTGGATGGAATGTCCTATAAATATCAATTAAATCTATCTGGTCTGTTGTGTCATTTAAATCTTCTGTTTCCTTATTTATTTTCATTTTGGATGATCTGTCCGTTGGTGTAAGTGAGGTGTTGAAGTCCCCCACTGTTATTGTGTTACTGTCAATTTCCTCTTTTATAGCTGTTAGCAGTTGCCTTATGTATTGAGGTGCTCCTTTGTTGGGTGCATATATATTTATAATTGTTATATCTTCTTCTTGGATTGATCCCTTGATCATTATGTAGTGTCCTTCCTTGTCTCTTGTAACATTCTTTATTTTAAAGTCTATTTTATTTGATATGAGTATAGCTACTCCAGCTTCCTTTTGATTTCCATTCGCATGGAATATCTTTTTCCATCCCCTCACTTTCAGTCTGTATGTGTCCCTAGGTCTGAAGTGGGTCTCTTGTAGACAGCATATATATGGGTCTTATTTTTGTATCCATTCAGCAAGCCTGTGTCTTTTGGTTGGAGCATTTAATCCTTTCACGTGTAAGGTAATTATCGATATGTATGTTCCTATGACCATTTTCTTAATTGTTTTGGGTTTGTTTTTGGAGGTCCTTTTCTTCTCTTGTGTTTCCCACTTAGAGAAGTTCCTTTAGCATTTGTTGTAGAGCTGGTTTGGTGGTGCTGAATTCTCTTAGCTTTTGCTTGTCTGTAAAGCTTTTGATTTCTCCATCAAATCTAAATGAGATCCTTGCAGGGTAGAGTAATCTTGGTTGTAGTTTCTTCCCTTTCATCACTTTAAGTATATCATGCCAGTCCCTTCTGGCTTGTAGAGTTTCTGCTGAGAAATCAGCTGTTAACCTTATGGGAGTTCCCTTGTGTGTTATTTGTCGTTTTTCCCTTGCTGCTTTCAATAATTTTTCTTTGTCTTTAATTTTTGCCAATTTGATTACTATGTGTCTCGGCATGTTTCTCCTTGGATTTATCCTGTATGGGACTCTCTGCCCTTCCTGGACTTGGGTGGCTATTTCCTTTCCCATGTTGGGGAAGTTTTCGACTATAATCTCTTCAAATATTTTCTCTGGTTCTTTCTCTCTCTCTTCTCCTTCTGGGACCCCTATAATGCGAATGTTGTTGCGTTTAATGTTGTCCCAGATGTCTCTTAGGCTGTCTTCATTTCTTTTCATTCTTTTTTCTTTAGTCTGTTCTGCAGCAGTGAACTCCACCATTCTGTCTTCCAGGTCATTTATCCGTTCTTCTGCCTCAGTTATTCTGCTATTGATTCCTTCTAGTGTAGTTTTATTTCAGTTATCGTATTGTTCATCTCTGTTTGTTTGTTCTTTAATTCTTCTAGGTCTTTGTTAAACATTTCTTGCATCTTCTCGATCTTTGCCTCCATTCTTATTCCGAGGTCTTGGATCATCTTCACTATCATTATTCTGAATTCTTTTTCTGGAAGGTTGCCTATCTCCACTTCATTTAGTTGTTTTTCTGGGGTTTTATCTTGTTCCTTCATCTGGTATATAGCCCTCTGCCTTTTCATCTCGCCTATTTTTCTGTGAATGTGGTTTTTGTTCCACAGGCTGCAGGACTGTAGTTTTTCTTGCTTCTGCTGTCTGCCCTCTGGTGTTTGAGGCTATCTAAGAGGCTTGATGGGAGGCTCTGGTGGTGGGTAGAGCTCTTGTTTTGTTTTATTAATGAAAAGATAAAAAGGTTACTTTGAAGCCAGTTAGTATTTGGTACTGTTATGTCTCTCCCTGCCTGCCCCCTGTTTCATTTGACACCATTAGATCTTTCTAATAGTTGCTTAAGTTTTATTTTTTTCTCCTCAAAATCATATTCCCATACTGATATTCTGAGATTGTGTGAGGAGCTAGCCATAGTACCTGCTTCCTACATTTTTGCTATTTCTCCATTCTTTATTTTAGGGAGCCTCGTAAGAATGAGTTCTTGAAGTGTAAATTGGATGTATCATTGGGAGTTCAGTGAGGATAATTTTACCAAAAATGTTATGATTGCTGTGACTTAGGCTTTAGAGGCTAGTAAATAGGTGGTTCTAAAGAAGGGGGAGGAGATTTTCTCTACAAACAATATATGATGAGGGCCACTGGCCTCTTCATGCCTCTAGAAAATCTACTTTTGTTGAAGTCTATTGTCTGGTTCACGGCCACTGGTCAGCTACAAATTAAGGTATCCTGCATGTGCTGACATTACTGTTTGCATTTCTGGAATAATTGCATCTATTTGCATAACAGGTTGGTGAACTTGACAAATTGATAATTTGTTTTACTCTTTTGTTCCCAAGGGTCCTTTCATTAAAAAGTGTGTTTATGTTCTAACAACCCCAAGGTTGATAGCAGCCATTGTTATACCTATTATACTGGAAACAGTGATTAAAAGCGTAGTAAATTTGCTCATAGCTAGTTATCATAAACTTTTTTGTACTAGAACATTGTATTGATGTATTTTTATCACTCTTTGTCAACAAGAATGACTGTATTTCTAATGTTAGTGTATATTCTTAACAGAATATAAAAGAAGGAACTTAAAATAGTTCAAATTACTTCCCTTTAGGAGATATGTGGTGAACAATTAGAGACCATACAATGCAATACCTAACATTTAGTTTCATAGTTTTCAAAGTACTTCTGTGTAAGAGAAATGGAAGTTCCAAGATAAGAAAGGTAATTGTGGGTTAAGGTTATTAGAACAGGTTTAATGGAGTGGGGGGTGGGGGTGGGGCAGGATGTAGGATCTGAATTTGTTCTGAAGGAAGTATAGGATTTGTTAGGTAGAGAGGAAGGGGTGGGCATTCTGGCGGGGCAGCAGCATGAGTAAAGGTGCAGAGTAGGAGTGAACACATCCCAACTGAATGATGCTAAGGATTGGTAGGGATGCCTGCCTGACCAAAGCAGAGGGCTGCTGAGGAGCATGGAGTGGTTAAGATTTGATGGGTTAGAGGGAACAGGTGGTTGTGAGCCTTGGGAAGTAGAGTGAGGAATTCTAAGCCTAGGGAGCTGTATTACTGAGGGTCCTGGCAGGAAATAAGTGAACTAGTTATAGAGATTTGGGTAGGGTTAAGGAAAGCAACAAGGGGTTGTGAAGTTCCCAAGGCCTAGCAGTGTCTGGAAACCATTGGTACTTTTAAGCCATGGGACAAGAAGAGGATTACTGAAGCCTGATGAGAGTGGGAGCGGTGGAAACCAAGGACCTGTGGCCATAGGGGAAAGGGTTCCAGGTGGGGAAAGAGCCAGGGGAATAAGGACCCTGATTTCTTTTTCTTCTCATCCTCTAATTTCCTGCTAGTGCCTCTCATTGGCATGACCCAAATGGAAACTAGGGGAGTATGGACAGTATAGTCCTCAAGGTCAGCCTTAAAGGGCACTAAACAGATCATAGAAAGGTAGAGATAAAGTTTGTTTGGGAGACGGGAGTCAAATAGAGAATGCCTAGCCCAGGACCCATTTTAAATGATTGTAAATTTATAAGCAGAGGAATATTATACTGAAAATGCGCTTGTAGGAAGATTTGGTTTAGTGGATTTTGAGGGTTGTTTTAAGAAGACTCTGTCTTCAGGCAGAATTCCAACTTGTAACACAAAAGTCAGAATGCAATCTATTATCTCATTTATCCTTATAGACCCCATGGGCAATATAACTTTTTAAATTTCTCTTGTCAACTTCTTAGACCAGAATTAATTCATCTACTGCAGCGAGTTTCTGAGCCCCTGCAGCAAAAAAGGTAGGATGCCAGTGACTTAAAGGGGCAAAAGAGGGAGCAGTACAGAGCACCAGCATTGAAAAGCTTGCCTGGTTGTAGAGTACATGGGGCAGTGGTGATGAAGACAAGTACCCAAATAATAACAAATTAGGCAGAGTATGACAGATGTTACAATATGTGTAAACAAAAGTGTTATCAGAGTTTAGAGGAGGAAGTGATCAAATATGTATTGGTGAGTGTAGAGTGATTAAAACCTGAAAGGCTTCATGGAGGAAGTGACCTTTGAGATAGGCCTTTGAAGGAGAAATACCGATTTTGACAGGTAAAGATTAGATAGGTGAGGGCCATCAGTTATAGGGACTAGCATGAACAAAGACACCGAGGTCAGAGTGTTTGGTTTGTTAAAATTAGGATGCATTTAGGGGGATTTTGGAAGATGAAATTAGAAGGCAAACTTGGCTCCCTCTGAATGGATTTAAACCCACAACAATGTCTTGTTTTCTGTTTCATAGGAAGTGGAGAGCCATTGACTTCTTTATGAATGGGTAATGAAATAATTGGTTAGAACTGAGCTTTCAGAAGATTAATCTAGCAGAAGTAGGTAGAATGCAGGGGAATGGGGAGACTCTTTGGGAGCCCGTTGCAGTTTCCCAGGGTAGGTTATAATGGTTGAAACAGGATGGAGCCAGTGGAAATGTTAAAAGAGGCTGGGGTGTAAAGGAAAGGCCTGAGTCAAAGACCGTTCTATGGTTTTGATTCAGGGTACTTGAGTGATGTATCAGAAGGAGCTGGTTTTGTAAGAATGTAGGAGGGGAGGGTAGGAGAACATTAGGAGGTAGGGAAGCTGGAAGAGATTGAAGTTAATTTTGGACATGGTGAATTGAGAGTAGACAGCACTGACATGGTGATATCCATGAGGCTTTTGGAAACAAGACCAGTGTTCTGCAGGGGTGCTGTCCAGAGATGTGGATTTGGGAGGTATCTATGTAGTGATGGGTTGAGCTTTAGCAATGAAGATATACAGTTGATGTAAAAAGAAAGGAAAATATTGAGAAGAAGAAGAGGAGGTCCCAGAACCTTTGGGCATTAAGTGGACAAGAGGAGGCAAGAGGTCTCCAAGTTATTGGGTTTTTTATTTGTTTTTGTTCAGCTTTAATGAAGTATAATTAACATACAACAAAATTTACCATTTCAAATGAGCAATTTGACAAATTTTGACCAATATGTGATCATGAAGCTACCACCACAATCATGATGTAGTCCATTTTCATCATCCCCAGAAAGTTCTGCTATACCTCTTTGCAGCAGTTAATCCGCTCTCCCTATTCCCTAGCCACTGGGAACCACTGATCTGCTTTCTGTCATTATAGTGTTGCTTCCTCTAGAATTGTATAGATATGGAAGCATAGTTATATACTTTTTTGTGTCTGGCTTCTTTAATTTAGTGTAATTCTTTTGAGATTCATTTGCGTTGTTGCTTGTACCAGTAATTCATTCCTTTTTATTACTGAGTGGTATGCCATTGTATTCATATACTATAAAATTTGTCAGTCCATTCATCAGTTGATGGACATTTGAGATTCCAATTTTAAGCTATTATGAATAAAGCTGCTATGAACATTCACGTACAGGTTTTTATGTGGTCATGTGTTTTCCTTTTTCTGGATAAATACCTAAGGAGTGGAATTGCTGCATATATAGTAAATACAGTATATGTTTAGTTTTATAATAAACTGCCACTTTCCACTTTACATTCCCACTAGCAGTTTATGAGAGTTTTAGTTGCTCCACATCCTCACGAATACTTTGTATTGTCTGTTTCTTTGAATTTAGCCATTTTAGTGGGTTTGTAATAGTATTTCATTTGTAGTTTTAATTTGCATTTCTCTAATGACTAATGTCGTTGGGCATCATTTTATACGCTTGTTTGGCCATTTATATATCTTTGGTGAAATGTCTGTTCAAATATTTTGTCCATTTAAAAAAATTGTGTTTTCTTACTACTGAGTTGAAAGGGTTCTTCTTACATATTTTTGATACTAGTCCTTTGTTGGATATGTATTTTGCAAATAGTTTAAATTTGAGGCTTGCCTTTTCATTTCCTTAGCAGTGCTTTTTGAACAGCAGAAGTTTTTAATTTTGATGAAGTCTAATGTGTCAATTTTTTGAGTCCTATTTAAGAAGTCTTTGCTTAATCCAGGGTTGCTAAGATTTTTTCCTATGTTTTCTTCTAGAGATTTTTGTAGTTTTAGCTCTTACATTTAGGTCTATGAGCCAATTTGAGTTGATTTTTGTATATGGTATGAAATTAGAGTTGAGGTTCATTTTTTTCCATGTGCATATCCAGTTGTTCCAGCACCCTTTGTTGAAGATTATCCTTTCCCCATTAAACTTTCTTGGCACCTTAGTTAAAAATCAATTGCCCATGTATCTGTGGGCCTTTTTCTGGACTTTCAGTTCTGTTCTGCTTATCTTTATGCTAGTAGACGTCTTGATTACTGTAGCCTTATAATAAGCCTAAAAGTCAGATAATGGAAATTCTATGACTTTTTTTCTCTATCAAAATTATTTTGCTCTTCTCAGTCCTTTGCATTTCTGTCCTGCACATTTATGATGAGGACTATGAAAAGTATTTTGTTGTTGTTGTAACCTGTTTGGGATCATTTAAGGATCTTGAGAGAGTGGCTAGGAGAAACAGATTTTATCTTAGCAATAAAGAAATAACTGAATTGGCAATTGATTCATTGAAACCTTTTGAGATTTTTATTTTTAGAAATTTAGTGATACAGAACATGTGAAACCATCATGATAGTGATAAGCAGCACGATTTAGTGGTTGAGGCTGGATGTCAGACTGCTCTGGTTTGAATCCTTACTCTATCAATTACTGGCAGTGTGACCTTGGGTAACTACTTAGCCTCACTGTGCCTCCATTTCCTTTCCTTGCAAATGGGAATAATAAGAGTACCTATTTCTTAGAGTTGTTCTGAGATTATATAAGATAATACATTGAAAGGGTTTAGCACAGTGCCTGCTACATAGAACATGCTCATTGAATGTTAGAGGCTATTATTGTTCTGTTCACCTAGAGAATGTTAGAAAGCTTCAGAATTTGATAAATTCACTTGTAGGCACCATTAAGTCTACCTCTGTGCTCAAAACCATCAGCTTCCCTCACTTATTTATGTTTTAGAAAGATAGGTAGTGCTATTTGGTTTCTTTTTCAGTCCTTTGGTAGTTTTTCGAACCCCACTTTTCATTGGTGACTTTAGTAGTTTGTGTATATAATTAAATTTGGATTTGTTCGTTGGACCATGAGTGGAAAAAAGAACAGGTGGCCTTTTTTTTTTGAACAAAGTATTGTTTTGTTTAAAAAAATTTTTTATTAGTTATCTATTTTATACATATTAGTGTATATATGTCAATCCCACTCTCCCAATTCATCCCACACCCGCTACCCCTGCTTCCCCCCCTTGGTGTACCTACGTTTGTTCTCTACATCTGTGTCTCTATTTTTGCCTTGCAAACCAGTTCATCTGTACCATTTTTCTGGATTCCACATATATGTGTTAACATACAATATTTGTTTTACTCTTTCTGACTTACTTCACTCTGTATGACAGTCTCTAGGTCCATCCGTGACTCTACAAATAACCCAATTTTGTTCCTTTTTATGGCTGAGTAATATTCTATTGTATATATGTAGCACATCTTTATCCACTCGTCTGTTAATGGACACTTAGGTTGCTTCCATGGCCTGGCTATTGTAAATAGTGCTGCAGTGAACGTTAGGATGCATGTATCTTTTTGAATTATGGTTTTCTCAGGGTATATGCCCAGTAGTGGGATTGCTGGGTCATATAGTAATTCTATTTTTAGTTTTTTCAGGAACCTCTGTACTCTTCTCCATAGTGGCTGTATCAATTACATAACCACCAAAGGTGCAAGACAGTTCCATTTTCTCCACACCCTCTCCAGCATTTATTGTTTGCAGATTTTCTGCTGATGCCCATTCTAATCGGTGTGAGGTGATATCTCATTGTAGTTTTGATTTGCATTTCTCAAATAATTAGTGAGGTTGAGCAGCTTTTCATGTGCCTCTTGGCCATCTGTATGTCTTCTTTGGAGAAATGTGTATTTAGGTCTTATGCCCATTTTTTGATTGAGTTGTTTGGTTTTTTGGTATTGAGCTGCATGAGCTGTTTATATATTTTGGAGATTAATCCTTTGGCCGTTGATTCGTTTGCAAATATTTTCTCCCATTCTGAGGGTTGTCTTTTCATCTTGTTTATGGTTTCCTTTGCCATGCAAAAACTTTTAAGTTTCCTTGGGTCCCATTTGTTTATTTTTGTTTTTATTTCCATTACTCTAGGAGGTGGGTCAAAAAAGATCTTGCTGTGATTTATGTCAAAGAGTGTTCTTCCTATGTTTTCCTCTAAGAGTTTTATAGTGTCAGGTCTTACATTTAGGTCTTTAATCCATTTTGAGTTGATTTTTGTGTATGGTGTTAACGGAGTTTTATAATTGCATTCTTTTACATGCAGCTGTCCAGTTTTCCCAGCACCACTTATGGAAGAGACTATCTTTTCTCCAGTGTATATCCTTGCCTCCTTTGTCATAGATTAGTTGACCATAGGTGCATGGGTTTATCTCTGGGCTTTCTGTCCTCTTCCATTGATCTATATTTCTGTTTTTGTGCCAGTACCATATTGTCTTGATTACTGTAGCTTTGTAGTATAGTCTGAAGTCATGGAGTCTGATTCCTCCAGCTCCGTTTTTTTTTTCCTCAGGATGGCTTTGGCTGTTCGGAGTCTTTTGTGTCTGTATACAAATTTTAAGATTTTTTTGTTCTAGTTCCGTAAAAAATGCCATTGGTAATTTGATAGGGATTGCCTTGAATCTGTAGATTGCTTTGGGTAGTATAGTCATTTTCGCAATATTGATTCTTGCAATCCAAGAACATGGTATATTTCTCCATCTGTTTGTGTCATCTTTGATTTCTTTCATCAGTGCCTTATAGTTTTCTGAGTACAGGTCTTTTACCCCCTTAGGTAGGTTTGTTCCTAGGTATTTTATTCTTTTTGTTGCAGTGGTGAATGGGATTGTTTCCTTAATTTCTCTTTCTGATCTTTTGTTGTTAGTGTGTAGGAAAGCAAGAGATTTCTGTGCATTAATTTTGTATCCTGCAACTTTACCAAATTCACTGATTAGCTCTAGTAGTTTTCTGGTAGTATCTTTAGGATTTTCTGTGTATAGTATCATGTCATTTGCAAGCAGTGACAGTTTTACTTCTTCTTTTCCAATTTGTATTCCTTTTATTTCTTTTTTTTCTCTGATTGCTGTGGCTAGGACTTCCAAAACTATGTTAAATAATAGTGGCGAGAGTGGACACATCCTTGTCTTGTTCCTGATCTTAGAGGAAATGGTTTCAGTTTTTCACCACTGAGAATGATGTTTGCTGTGGGTTTGTCATATATGGCCTTTATTATGTTGAGGTAGGTTCCCTCTATGCCCACTTTCTGGAGACTTTTTATCATAAATGGGTGTTGAATTTTGTCAGAAGCTTATTCTGCATTTATTGAGATGATCATATGGTTTTTATTCTTCAGTTTGTTAATATGGTGTATCACATTGATTGATTTGCATATATTTGCAAATATATTGGGATAAATCTCACTTGATCATGGTGTATAATCCTTTTAACGTGTTGTTAGATTCTGTTTGCTAGTGTTTTGTTGAGGATTTTTGCATCTATATTCATCAGTGATATTGGTCTGTAATTTTCTTTTTTTGTAGTATCTTTGGTTTTGGTATCAGGGTGATGGTGGCCTTGTAGAATGAATCTGGGAGTGTTCCTTCCTCTGCAATTTTTTGGAAGAGTTTGAGGATGGGTATTAGCTCTTCTCTAAATGTTTGATAGAATTCACCTGTGAAGCCATCTGGTCCTGGACTTTTGTTTGTTGGAAGATTTTTAATCACAGTTTCAATTTCATTATTTGTGATTGGTCTGTTCATATTTTCTATTTTTTCCTGGTTCAGTCTTGGAAGTTTATACCTTTCTAAGAATTTGTCCATTTCTTCCAGGTTGTCCATTTTATTGGCATAGAGTTGCTTGTAGTAGTCTCTTATGATGCTTTGTATTTCTTTGGTGTCCATTGTAAATTCTCCTTTTTCATTTCTGTTTATATTGATTTGACTCCTCTCCCTCCTTTTTTCTTGATGAGTCTGGCTAAAGGTTTGTCACTTTTGTTTATTTTCTCAAAGAACCAGATTTTAGTTTTATTGATCTTTGCTGTTGTTTTCTTTGTTTTTGTTTCATTTATTTCTGCTCTGATCTTTATGATCTCTTTCCTCCTACTGACTTTGGGTTTTGTTTGTTCTTCTTTCTCTAGTTCCTTTAGGTGTAAGGTTAGATTGTTTATTTGAGGTTTTTTCTGTTTCTTGAGGTAGGATTGTATTGCTATAAACTTCCCTCTTAGAACTACTTTTGCTGCATTCCATAGGTTTTGGATTGTCATGTTTTTGTTGTCATTTTTCTCTAGGTATTTTTTGATTTCTTCTTTGATTTCTTCAGTGATCTCTTGGTTATTTAGTAGCATATTGTTTAGCCTCCATGTGTTTGTGTTTTTTACGGTTTTTTTTCCTGTAATTTATTTCTAATCTCATAACGTTGTGGTCGGAAAGGACGCTTGATATGATTTCAATTTTCTTATATTTACTGAGGCTTGATTTGTGACCCAAGATGTGATCTATCCTGGAGAATGTTCCGTGTGCACTTCAGAAGAAAGTGTAATATGTTGTTTTCGAATGGAATGTCCTATAAATATCAATTAAATCTATCTGGTCTATTGTGTCATTTAAAGCTTGTGTTTCCTTATTAATTTTCTGTTTGGATGATCTGTCCATTGGCGTAAGTGAGGAGTTAAAATCCCCCACTCTTATTGTGTTACTGTCGATTACCTCTTTTATAGTTGTTAGCAGTTGCCTTATGTATTGTGGTGCTCCTATGTTGGGTGCATATATATTTATAATTGTTATATCTTCTTCTTGGATTGATCCCTTGATTATTATGTAGTGTCCTTCTTTGTCTCTTGTAACATTCTTTATTTTAAAGTCTACTGTATCTGATATGAGTATTGCTACTCCAGCTTTCTTCTGATTTCCATTTGCATGGAATATCTTTTTCCATCCCCTCACTTTCAGTCTGTATGTGTCCCTAGGTCTGAAGTGGGTCTCTTGTAGACAGCATATATATGGGTCTTGTTTTTGTATCCATTCAGCCAGTCTGTGTCTTTTGGTTGGAGTGTTTAATCCATTCACATTTAAGGTAATTATTGATATGTATGTTCTTATTGCCATTTTCTTAATTATTTTGGGTTTGTTTTTGGAGGTCCTTTTCTTCTCTTGTGTTTCCCACTTAGAGAAGTTCCTTTAGCATTTGTTGTAGAGCTGGTTTGGTGGTGCTGAATTGTCTTAGCTTTTGCTTGTTTGTAAAGCCTTTGATTTCTCCTTCGTATCCGAATGAGATCCTTGCTGGGTAGAGTATTCTTGGTTGTAGGTTCTTCCCTTTTATCAGTTTAAATATATTGTGCTACTCCCTTATGGCTTGCAGAGTTTCTGCTGAGAAATCAGCTGTTAACCTTATGGGAGTTCCCTTGTATGTTGTCATTTTTCTTTTGTTGCTTTTAATAATTTTTCTTTGTTTTTAATTTTTGTCAGTTTGATTACTGTGTGTCTTGGTGTGTTTCTCCTTGGGTTTATCCTGCATGGTACTCTCTGTGCTTCCTGGACTTGGGTGGCTATCTCCTTTCCCATGTTAGGGAAGTTTTCCACTATAATCTCTTCAAATATTTTCTTGGGTCCTTTCTCTGTCTTTTCTCCTTCTAGGAACCCTATAATGCAAATGTTGGTGTGTTTAATGGTGTCCCAGAGGTCTCTTAGGCTGTCTTCGTTTCTTTTCATTCTTTTCTTTTTATTCTGTTCCACGGCAGTGATTTCCACCATTCTATCTTCCAGGTCACTTATCCGTTCTTCTGCCTCAGTTATTCTGCTATTGATTCCTTCTAGTGTATTTTTCATTTCAGTGATTGTATTGTTCATTTCTGTTTGTTTGTTCTTTAATTCTTATAGGTCTTTGATAAACATTTCTTGCATCTTTTTAATCTTTGCCTTCATTCTTTTTCCGAGGTCCTGGATCATCTTCACTATCGTTATTCTGAATTCTTTTTCTGGAAGGTTGTGTATTTCCACTTCATTTAGTTGTTTTTCTGGGGTTTTATCTTGTTCCTTCATCTGGGACATAGCCTTTTCATTTTGTCTGTCTTTCTATGATTGTGGTTTTCATTCCGCGGGCTGCAGGATTGTAGTTCTTCTTGCTTCTGCTATCTGCCCTCTGGTGGATGAGGCTATCTAAGAGGCTTGTGCAAGGTTCTTGATGGGAGGAAGTGGTGTTGAGTAGAGCTGGGTGTTGCTCTGGTGGGCAGAGCTCAGTAAAACTTTAATCTGCTTGTCTGCTGAGGGGTGGGGTGAGTTCCCTCCCTGTTAGTTGTTTGGCCTGAGGCAACCCAGCACTGGAGTCTGCGGGCTCTTTGGTGGGGCTAATGGTGGTCTCTGGGAGGGCTCATGCCAACGATTACTTCTGAGAACTTCTGCTGCCAGTCTCCTTGTGCCTGCAGTGAGCCACAGCCGCCCCCGCCCGCCTCTGCAGGAGACCCTCCAACACTAGCAGGTAGGTCTGGTTCAGTCTCCTATGGGGTCACTGCTCCTTCCTCCTGGGTCCTGGTGTGCACACTACTTTGTGTGTGCCCTCCAGGAGTGCAGTCTCTGGTTCCCCCAGTTCTTTTGAAGTCCTGCAATCAAATCCTGGTGGCCTTCAGAGTCTGATTCCCTGGGGATTCCTCCTCCTGTTGCTGGACCCCCCCATGTTGGGAAGCCTGAAGTGGGGCTCAGAACCTTCATTCCAGTGGGTGGACTTCTGTGGTATAATTGTTCTCCTGTGGTATAATTGTTCTCCATTTATGAGTCACCTACCCAGCTGTTATGGGACTTGATTTTATCGTGATTGCGCCCCTCCTACCATGGATTGCAGCTTCTCCTTTGTCTTTGAATGTGGGGTATCTTTTTTGGTGAGTTCCGGTGTCTTCCTTTCGATGATTGTTCAGGAGTTAGTTGTGATTAACAATTGGCTTTTAGTGGTGTAAATCATCACTGTAAATTAAAACAAAACAAAACAAGACGACAGCAGTTTTTTTTTTTTTCTTCTGTGCCAGTGTTTAGCTGGTTCATCAGGATTGTGAATTGGTTGTTCTTGAATACAAGTAAAAACCCATTAGTTTGATTCAGTTTTGTCTATAGTTCTTTACTTGCTTAATAAGCATGTCTGCTTCCTGGTTTATTTGACTAGTTCTGATTATTGATGTAGTAAAACAATTTGTCAGCAAACTCAGCAAGTCCTTTCGTTTTCTAAGTGTACTTTCTAAATAGGGATAATAACAAAAAAAGCTTTTTCCTTTTTAATCAGCTGTTTATTTTTGTGCAGCTAAACATTGATTGTGTGGTTTAATGAGTTAGAGTGGGAAAATCAGTGTCAGTGAAATGAAGCCCTGGAGAAAGGAAGTACTTGGGGCAGGGGTGGGGAGAGCTGGATCACAGTGTGTGCACTTCATTTTCAGTTGCAGAACTTTGCAAATGGGCTGTTCCTCCTGCATTTCCAGAAATGCTCTTGATAAGTATCTTTATTGATGTCTTTCTTACGTGAATCTCTAAATTCATAAATTTAGAGCTTCATAAATTTATTTTTAGCTGTGCATGTGGCAGAGGGGTGGTGGGGAACAACAAGTTCAGTTTTATTTATTTATTTATTTATTTATTTAGGCTGTGCCACGCGGCTTGTGGGATCTTAGTTCCTGGACCAGGGATCAAACCCAGGCCCTCAGCAGTGAAAGTGTGGAGTCCTAAACAGTGGACCACCAGGGAGTTCCTGACAAGTTCAGTTTTAAACATACTGAGTTTAAGATTCCTTCCTTTAAAATTCCTTTCAATTTAAGATTTAAGATCTGAATGGTTATATCATTTTAGCAGTGGATGTTCAGGTCTGGAGTTCAGGAGGGAGACATTTGGACTGAATCATTAGTATATGAGAGGTAGGTGAAAGCCTTGGGAGTAGCTGGAAGTACTCCAGAAATGTATGTACGGTGAGAGGAGGAGACAGAAATGGATGGAAGACAGAATCCATGGTGTCTGTCCCCTGTGGTTCCACACCACTTGGAATCAGTTCTTTTAAAGTGCTTCCATTATATCAGTTCAGAGTAAGATAATATCTGGGTTTAAATTAGATTCTTTGTAAATAATGAACCACAGACCCAGATTGCTTAGCTCAATTCAGCAAATGTTTCTTGAGATCCCTTTATGTGCTTTACCTTTATGTGCTAAACATTAGGAATATAAGCAAAATCGACACTGTCTTTGCCCTCATGGACCTTATAGACTAATATGAGAGGACACTAAGCAAATTATCACATAAATAGTACATAATTGCAAACTGTGCAGAATACTGTGAAGGTAAGGTACTGGGTGTTGTGTGAGCATTTTAAAAGAGGGACCTGATCTCATATGGGTACATTCAGGGATAGCTTCCCTTGGAAGTGACATTTAATTCAGTTAGCAATTATTGAGTACCTAATGTGTCCCTGATACTGGGCTGTTTAAATTGAGATTTTTGTGACTAGACGTTAACTGGGTGAAAGAGGGTGGGATGGAGAAGGCAGGCTCTAAGTAGAGGGAGCTGCATATGCAAAGGTCTTGCAATAGAAAGAAGCATGATACCTTCCAGGAATTGAACAGCTCTGGTGTGGCTAGAGAAGGGAGAACAAAGGTGAGAGGTCAATTCAAATTGCTTCTGAAAAAATTTTAACTTTAAAAATAGACTTTATTGGGACTTCCCTGGTGGTCCAGTGGTTAAGACTCCATACTTCCACTCTAGGGGGCGTGAGTTCCATCCCTAGTCGGGGAACTAAATTCCTACATGCCACACAGCGTGGCCAAAAAATTAAAAAAAAATAAAAAAGAAGACTTTATTAACTTTTTACTATAGAAAAATATTAAACATATACATAAATAGAGAGAATATTTCCCAACATTCATTTCAACTGTTATCAGTTCGTGGCCACTTTATTTCATTTCTACCCTCTGACTGTTTTCACTCATTAACACTTCTGACACCAGATGTGTGGATTTTTTCCTCACACTAACCAATCCTCTAACTCTCTAGACACTGTATGTCCTCCAATTTAACTCAATTCTGATACTAACTATCTGGAATTAGCACAGACCCCATAGATTAAGGGCTCAGTCCCACAGATCTGTCCCCGCTTCAGATGCCTGTTGCAAGTCCCAGGTTGCCAGCTGTACTTCTGATCAACTGGCTATAAATTGGGTGTTCCCAATACCTCCTCGTCAGGTTTGATAATTTGCTAGAATGGCTCACAAAACTCAAGAAAACACTTTACTTGCGTTTACTGACTTATAAAGGATACAACTCAGGAGCAACCAAATGGAAGAGATGATTAGGGCAAGGTATTTGTAGGGGGCAGGGGGTGGAGGTGGCTGGAGGGTGGTGTGAAGAGCTTCCATGCCTTCCTTGAGCATATTGGAAGCTCTCCAAACTCTGTCATTCAAGGGTTTTTATGGAGGTTTCATTAATTCAGCATCATTGATTAAAGCATTGGCCCATTGTTGATTTAACTCAATCTCCACCCCCTCTCCCCTCCTGGGAGGTGGGGGTTGGGGGCTGAAAGTTCCAACTCTAATGATGGCTTTGATTTCTGAGGACCTGCCCCGATCCTGAAACTATCTAGGGGCCCCCAGTCACCAGTCATCTGGTAAGTATGCAAAAGATACTTATCACTCCAGTGATTCCAAGGGTTTTAGGAGCTATGTGCCTGAACTGGACAAAGATCAAATATCTGTTTCCTATCATGCCACATGCTCTGATCCACTTTCCTTGCCTCTTGTATTATTTTGAAGCAAATCTCAGATGACATATTCCAAAGGATTTTAAAGCAGGGGAGGGACACAATCAGGTTTGTTTTTTAAAGCACTACTCTGGCTAGGGAGGCAAGGGAGGATTAAGAGATTATTTTGGTGGTCCAGATGAGAGATGATTGTAACTTAGATGAGGGTTGTGGCAGTGAAAATGGAGATATCTGGATAGATTTGAGAGCTTTTAAGGGGGTGATACACAAGTGCAAAAGTATGCATGCTAGGATATGTGAAAATTCCAAGATAAAAAAGGGTAAATCTTGCCTACAATAGGAGAAACCAACCAACCATGAAATAGCATGAATTAGCTGGTGTTGTGGGAAAAGGTAGGGCATTCTTAATGTTTTTCTTTGATGAGTTTTGTTCAACCCAACACACACTTTATTGGCTGTAGTACTGCATTACTAGTTATCCTTGATACATTCTGGTTTCCTAAACTGTGGATGGCCAATTCCTCCTGGAACCTCCTGCTTCTTTGTATTACTTGCATAGCTTTACTCTGAAGGTCTACTCCCAGACCAAGGATGACCAGTTTCCTTGTTTTCTTAATTACAGTGAAGCAGACTTTTTACCTTTCTGAGCTATTGGTCTGGGCCTTGGTTTCACAGCATCCTTCCCCCCACCCACCTACCATGCAATGTGCCTTTTACTTTTTTCAAAAAAAAAAAAAAATTGTATATTTGGTAAGATACATATAACATCATATTTACCATCTTAACCATTTTTAAGTGTACAGTTCAGTGGTATTAAATACATTCATGATGTACAGCTGTCATTGTCCATCTCCATAACTATTTTTATCTTGTAAAAACTGAAACTATTCTCATTAAGCAATAACTACTTATCCCCCTTCCTCCAAGCCCCTGGCAACCACCATTCTATTTTCTGTCTCTATGATTTTGACTATATACTCTTAAGTACATCATATGAGTGGAATCATGTAGTATTTGTCATTTTGTGACTGGATTATTTCACTTAGCCTAACATCTTCAAGGTTCATTCATGTTGTAGTATGTGTCAGAATTTCCTTCCTTTTTAAGGCTGAATAATATCCCATTTGTATGGTTAATACCATGTTTTATTTATCCATTCATCTGTTGATGGACACTTGGGTTGCTTCTGTCTTTTAGCTTTTGTGAATAATGATGCTATGAACATGTGTTTACAAGTATCTCTTAAGACCCTGCTTTCAATTCTTTTGGGTATAAACCCAGAAATGGAATTGCTGAATCATATGGTAATTTTATTTGTAATTTTTTGAGGAATGCCATACTGTTTTCCACAGCCCCTGTACCATTTTACACTCCTGCCAACAGTGCACAAGGGTGCCAGTTTTTCCACATCTTTGCCAACATTTTTTTTCTGGTTTTTTTTCTGGGTTTTTTTTTTTTTTTTTGGTAAGCTATCCTAATGGATGTGAGGGGTGGTATCTCATTGTAGTTTTGATTTGCCTTTCTCTAATGATTAGTGATGTTGACCTTCTTTTCATTTGCTTATTGTCCGTTTGTATATCTTCTTTGGAGGAATGTCTATTCAAGTCCTTTGCCCATTTTGAATTGGGTTGGTTTTTTTGTTTTGTTTTGTTTTTGCTTTTAAGAAGTTCTCTGTATATCTTGGCTGTTAATCCCTTATCAGATATATGATTTGCAGATATTTTCTTCTATTTTGTGGGTTGCCTTTTTACTCCATTACTCTGTCTTTTGATGCACAAAATTTAAAAATTTTCATGAAGTCAACTTTGTCTATTTTTTTGTTGTTGTTGCCTGTGCCTCTGGTGTCATATCTAAGAAATCAGTGCTAAGTCCAATGTCCTGAAGCTTTGCCCTATGTTTTCTTCTAAGAGTTTTCAGTCTTATATTAGGTCTTTGATCCATTTTGATTTAATTTTTATATATGGTGTGAGGAAAGTGTTCAATTTCATTCTTTTGCATGTGGATATTCAGTTTTCTGAGCACCATTTGTTGAAAAGACTGTCCTTTTCCCATTGAGTGTCTTGGAGCCCTTGTCAAAAATCATTTGACCATATATGTGAGGGTTTATTTCTGGGCTCTGTATTCCATTGTTCTATATGCCAGTACCACACTGTTTTGATTATTGTAGCTTTGTAGTAGGTTTTTTAAAAAAAAATATTTATTTATTTATTTATTTTTGGCTGTGTTGGGTCTTCATTGCTGTGTGCGGGCTTTCTCTAGTTGCAGCAAGTGGGGGCTACTCTTTGTTGTGGTGCGCGGGCTTCTCACTGCAGTGGCTTCTTTTGTTGTGGAGCACAGGCTCTAGGCGCGCGGGCTTCAGTAGTTGTGGCTCGTGGGCTCTAGAGTGCAGGCTCAGTAGTTGCGGTGCACGGGCTTAGTTGCTCTGCGGCATGTGGGATCTTCCCGGACCAGGACTCGAACCTGTGTCCCCTGCATTGGCAGGTGGATTCCCAACCACTGCGCCACCAGGGAAACCCTGTCTTTGGTTTTAATAGATGAGTTTTGCTGATAGTGATGAGTAGATATGCTTAGTCTTATTGCTGACCTTTTTTTCTGTTTTATCTTTAATACTTCTTTGCTTTCTTCATTTTCTGACCCTTTGTTATATGGTTTATGTTTCTTTGATTCATCTCTATCCTTGCATAATTTGGAAGAGTGTACGAATGTACCCAGATGGCTGGATAGCAGTAATTATCCAGGAAAGGAAATTGGGAAATTCCATTCATAGTAGCCACAAAATCAAAAATACTCAAGAAACAATTTATCAAGAAAGGCATAGGACTTATATGAAGAAGATCTAAAATAAGATTGGATCAAAATAGAAAGGCATACTGTGTTCTTAGGTGGACAAATTATCATAAAAATATCTATTTTCTGAAAATTAATATATATATTTAATGAAGTTCAAATTAGAACATGCTACCTTGGGAGAGGTAGCATGTAATTGAATGAAATAATCTTAAAGGTTAGGGACTTGCCTTACCAGCCATCAGAATATTTATAAAGCCACTGTAATCAAGTCACTGTTGGCATATGAATGGACAAGTGGGCCAAAATAGAGAATTCAGAAAGAGATCCTGGTAATGGAAAAAGAGTAAATTATTTTGTTGTTTAGGTCTTCTGTTTCCTTACATATTTTTGTCCTCTTGATCTGTCTTGTACTGGGAATGGTATATTAAAGCCTCCCATTATTTGTGTGTTTCTGTCTATGTTTCCTTGCACCCCCTGTATTTTTTGCTTTATAAAAGCTGTTGCTGTGCTATTTATTTGATTGGTTTTTAAATGTCCAATGCCAGTCTAATTCTTTTACCTTTTTAAGTTATTTGATCTTTTTGCCTGGAGGTCTTGAGGGTTTTATCTAAATCCTTGAATTTACAAGGCCAATGTCTTAGAGTTGGTTGTTCTTGCTTAATTTCCCAGGTACCTTGTGAACCCTTATTGTATTGATTCAATTTTTTTTTTTTCTATTTCTGGCAAGTTTTCTTGGCTGGTAGCTCTAAAATCAGCTCTTTGTTGCTTTTTTGTTTTACTTTTTCAGGTAATCCAGTAGTACAAATACTTGCCCTTCTTCACTTGTCTTCTCTTTCCACTACTTTCACTGATTTGTGTGTGTGTGTGTGTGTGTGTGTGTGTGTGTGTGATTTTAATTCTCATAGTTGTTTCCCTGCTCCAGCCTTTAATTGCCCTTTGCTAACTTTTTATTTGAGTCTACCCTTCCTTGGACAGTTTATAATTCATTCTTCATTTCTGAGAATTTTGTCTTTTTCTCCCATTTCTTTCTTGAGTTCAGTCAACTCTTTTCCTTTTTTTCCCCTTTGTTCCTTCCCTGTCTCTTCCCTTTTCAAAAACTTTAAAAACTTTATTCATTTAATTATTAATGTGGTCTTTTTCTGCTTTTAGTTTTTGAATTTCTGATTCAAGGTTTTTTTTATATCCTCAAATGTTTGTGTGTTTAATTTTGCTTGGATTGTTAACTTTTATTTTCTTATGCTTTCTTGTTATCAGGAAGATTTCCATCAGTTGATGTATGTGAACTTTACTGATTTTCTGCAGTAGTTCTCTGTGGACTATTTTCTTGTTCATTTTTATGGTATTGGGTTTTTTAAAAATAATATTCCTAATTTAATGGCACCCTCTTCTGTCTATATAGCGAAGTCCAAGTACTTCAAAGGATTTTTTTTTTTTTTTGGTGCTTTGTTTCTTTTGCTTGAGAGAAGCTTTGTTATATCTCCAATTTTATGGTTTTCTTTTGTCTTGCAGAACCCTAAGCATTCCCCCCCTCCTTTTTTTCTTTTACCCTTTGCCACTCAGTTGCCAAAGAATGCTTCTCTCTTCTATTTCGTCTTTTTTCTTCTCTCTGCATTTCAAGGAATGCTCATATAAATCATACCTATCTTTTAAAATTATATCTGCTTCTTTAAATCATGCCTGACTCTTTAAATTAAATGTACTTTGAAATCTCTTCCTTGTAGTCTGTGCTCTGACCTGCTTGGACATTTGTTCAGTATTTAGATTTAGTGTGGATTTAATCTTTCTGGCAGTCATTCCAAATCACCTTTAGGCTCCTTCACTATCCTTCCTCTTCTCTCTTTTCTACAGATTTTCTTAGTCTGCTTCTGCTTGCACAAAACCTTGTGGCTCTTGGAGGTGAGAGTGTGTGCACTGGGATTGATTATATTTCTTTTTTTACAGTTAACTTGCAGTTTTGTCATTCTGTATCTTCAAATTATGCTGTGAGTGTGGTTTTATGTAGAATTTATTTTTCCTTACTGTTTGGGAAGAAATTTGGGGAGATAATTATGCAGCTGCCATTGTCCTCAGCTGTCTTGGAAGTCTTGGATCACTTAATAAATGGTGGTGGCATAATTAGCCATCCACCTGGAAACAATAAAATTGGAATCCAATTTTACACCATGCAGAACTTAATTAAAATTTCAGATGAATATAAAATTCATTTAAAGACTCGTGTAAAAAAATCAAAAATACCTCAAGAAAATCTAGGTGAATACCTATATAACCTAGAGTTCATGTGTAAGGGCATGGGGATGTTGGGGTGCTCTTTTAACCAAGAATGGAAAGCAGGAGCCATAAAGAAAGGATGTGTATGTTTGCAAAAGATAGATTTAGAAGAAATATTTGCAGTGCTGAGGACAACGATGAAATACAAAAACTTTTTACAAATTGACAAGAAAAATAACCCAGTAGAAAAATATGCGACTAGAAGGACATGAATAAGCATTTCCCAGAAGAGTGCATCCAAATGACCAATATCCATGTGCTGTTCTGGTGTTAGTAATCAGGGAGATTCAAATCAGAATAACAACATATTCCTTTATAGCAATCAAACTAGCAAAAATAAAAAGAGCAGAATTACTTCTGGCTTGCAGGGATGGAGGTAAATAAGGTACTTTTATATCCTCTGCACAGTGTTTAGTAAATACTTAGCCGAATGAAGTGGGAGGAGGCTTTTGGTTTTATTTTCCCTCTCCCAAGTACATACTTTCCAAGTATCTAGTGAAGTTAAATTAAGCATAGTAATCATAAGCTTGAAAAGGGAAGAAGTGCCATTAGATTTTATATTTAGAATTTAACAGGGCATGTTTAGAAGTAGGAAACTCCTTTTAATTAGCCTGCAGTCTCTATCACTGGAGCTCTTTTTTTAAGAGCTACCTATATCATGAAAATAAAATGCCCTTCATTATGTGAGGATCTTTCTCTACCACCAACTGTTATGACTACCATTTTGGGGACTTGCTTGAAAAGCAGGAGTTAGTCCCAACTCCCCTGCAATATTTTATGATGAAAATTTTCAAACATACAGCAAAGTTGAAAGATTTAAAAATGAACAGGCATATATACTCACCACTGAGATTCTTCCATTAATATTTTATTATACTTGTTTTATCACATCTCTATCCATATGTATGTGTGTATGTATATGCATATATATATCTTTACACACACACACATCAATGCATCTTATTATTTGATGTATTTCAAAGTAAATTACACATGTCAGTATACTTCCCCCTAAATATACTTCAATATATGTATGAACTGGAATTCAGTATTTATTTAGGTAAAATTTACATGCAGTGACATGTAAAAATCTTAAATGTATATTCACTGAGTTTTGACAGATATATAAGGCTTGGTTATCCAGCTTTACCATCACCTCAGGAAGTTCCCTCATGCCCTTCCCAGTCTATTCATGCCCTCACCTTCTAAAGGCAACTACTATTTAGCATTAAGTCTTTCTGTGGAGATATGTTTTCTTCTGGGCGAATCTGTAGGAGAGGAATTGTTGGGTCATTGAGTAGGTATATATTTAGTTTTATAAGAAGCTACCAGATGTCTTTCTAAGGTGGCTGTTCAATTTTACATTTCCACAAATGGTTTGTGAGAGTTCTGGTTGCCCTGCATCCTTGCTTAACATTTGGTATTGTCAGCCTTACTAATTTTAATCCTTCTGGGTGTGTATTAGTATCTCTTTGTGTTTTTAATTGGCATTTTTCTGATGAATAATGCTGTTGAGCACTTTTCTTGTGCTTACTGGCCATTCACATATCTTTGGTGAAGTTTTGTTCGCAACTTCTTTGACCATTTAAAAAATTAGGTTGTCTTTTTATTATTGAGTTGTAGGAGTTCTTAATGTATCTTGGATGATAGTCCTTTGCACGGTATATGTCCTGTGAATATTTTATCCCAGCAAACTTAGTTTTTAAGTACTTTTTGTCAACAAATACTTACTGAGCACTTACTGTGTGCCAGAATACAGCAGTAAACAAAATATACAAAAACATTCCTGCCCTTTTGGAGTCACTGCAGCTCCTCAGTACAGTCAGGGAGACCAGTAAGAAAGCTTCTTCAGTGATCCAAGAGATGATGGCTTAGACCATGGTTTCAGCAATGGAGGGGTGTGAGAACTGTTTGGATTCTGGCTATATTTTGAGAGTAAAGTTGACTAATTGAATTTGGAGTGTAAGAGAGGGAGGAGTCAATGATGACTCCCAAGGTTTTTAGCCAAAGGAAATAGAAGGATACAGTTGCCATTTATTGAAATGAGGAGTTCTGCAGGAGGAACAGGTTTGGGTGGGTGTGGTGGAAATGTTGGATTAGGAGTTCAATTTTGAATATAAGCTTGAGATGCCTATGAGGTGTCTATATATGGAGACATCAAGTGGACAATTACATATATGAGTTTGGAATTCAGAGGAGAAGCCTGGAGATACAAATTTGGGGTCCATCATCATGTAGAACCCACTGTTAATACTGACAGTGGGACCAGAACCTGAAGAGAAAAGTTACACAAATCACTAATCTTTAAAATAAACTTTTTATTTTGGGATAATTTTAGACTTACGTAAAAGTTGCAAAGATAGTACAGAGTTCCCGTATGCCCCGCACCCGTTGCTCCCTAATATTAACGTCTTAAATAACCATGGTACATTTATTGAAGCTAAAATACTAACATTGGTACGTTACTGTTAACTAAAGTCCAGACTTTGTGTTTCACCAGTTTGAAATTACTAATTGTAATATATGATGGAAGTTCAGAAACTTGACTCCTTTTTCTTCTCCTTTTGTAGAACTAATGGCTGAAGAGTAAATCAAAATGGCAACTATGGTTCCACCAGTGAAACTGAAATGGCTTGAACACCTCAACAGCTCCTGGATTACAGAAGACAGTGAATCTATTGCTACAAGAGAGGGGGTTGCTGTTCTGTATTCTAAACTGGTCAGCAATAAGGAAGTAGTACCTTTGCCCCAACAAGTTTTGTGCCTCAAAGGACCACAGTTGCCAGACTTTGAACGTGAGTCTCTTTCAAGTGATGAACAGGACCACTATTTGGATGCCCTTCTTAGCAGTCAGCTAGCACTAGCGAAGATGGTATGTTCAGATTCCCCATTTGCTGGGGCACTTCGAAAAAGATTGCTTGTACTCCAGCGTGTCTTCTATGCACTTTCTAATAAATACCATGATAAAGGCAAAGTGAAACAGCAGCAGCATTCTCCGGAGAGCAGCTCTGGTTCGGCAGATGTCCATTCTGTTAGTGAACGTCCCCGGTCAAGCACTGATGCGCTTATAGAAATGGGTGTTCGAACTGGTCTAAGTTTATTATTTGCACTTCTGAGACAAAGTTGGATGATGCCTGTGTCGGGACCTGGTCTCAGTCTTTGCAATGACGTTATTCATACTGCAATTGAAGTTGTGAGCTCTTTGCCACCATTATCTTTAGCAAATGAAAGCAAGATTCCACCTATGGGCTTGGATTGCTTATCACAAGTAACAACATTTCTTAAAGGAGTAACTATTCCCAATTCTGGAGCAGACACTTTAGGTCGTAGATTAGCTTCTGAGTTGCTGCTTGGTTTAGCAGCTCAGCGAGGTTCTTTGCGGTATCTCCTTGAATGGATAGAAATGGCCTTAGGGGCTTCAGCAGTTGTAAATTCCATGGAGAAAAGCAAACTACTATCAAGCCAGGAAGGGATGATCAGCTTTGACTGCTTTATGACTATATTAATGCAGATGAGACGTTCTTTGGTACGTATGATAAATCTCAACTTTAAAATTCTTATCTAACAATTTTGGGAAATGTCAACCCAGCTTGTAATGAATTGATGGTAATAGCAAATGATTTGAGAATTCTACTGGTGATTGTTAGGTTAGTTAAATATTGTATATACTTTGAGTAAAGAAACTTTTATATGTGTTGATGTGAATATGTAATTCAAGGACAGGCTAGTTGTATAGTGTTAAGACCACTGGATCAGGAGTTAGGATTGTAGTTTAAGTTTTATGGCTTCCTGTGTGAATTTGGGAAATTCATCTAACTTTCTCTGTGTTTTAGTAAACTCATATGTAAAATGAGGGGCCTTGGCTAGTAAGTGTGGAGATCTTTTGAAAAAAATCTCTAATTTCGTCCTTCTCAATTTTTATTAAACATTTACTATGTACTAAGTATTATTCTAGACCCTAAGGATACAGCAGAGAAAAACAGAGTTTTTTGGAGCTAACAACCTAGTAGGGGAAGCAGACAATAAATATAAATTTTAGGTAGTGTTAAGTTCTAAGAATTAAAATAAGGGAGGGAAAGGGAATACAAAATGATGGGTTCAAGCAGAGACTGGGGAGGGGAAAGGTATGGTATTTTAGTTAATGTGGTCAGGGGAGTCTCTGAATTGGGACATTTGAGCAGAGACCTGAATGGAGGGGAGTAATGAACTGATATACTAGATCTGTAATGAATGTCTTGTTCATGAAGGAACTTAATTGCTTGACTATCATAAAGGAACTAACTTTAGATACCATGTTAAAGAATAAACAGTAAAATATAGTGCAGTATGATCAATTTCTGAGATTGAAATTTAATGCTTTTGTGAAAACCAAGAATAAAAGTTTGAAATAAGAGATGAACCGGTTTGCAGGGCAGAAATAGAGACACAGATGTAGAGAACAAACGTATGGACACCAAGGGGGGAAAGTGGGGGGTTGGTGGTGGTGCGATGAACTGGGAGATTGGGATTGACATATGTATAAAATGGATAACTTTATAAGAACCTACTGTATAAAAAAATAAAATTAAATTAAAAAAAAATTTGGAATATAAAGATTGAAACACTTATAAGTTGATTTTAATTTCAGTTGAGTTACATTGATCAGCGTTTTTGGTATCCTTTATTACCAAATATCAATTAACAAATTTATTAAGTTTAAATAATTAAAAATGCCACTTGTAAATTATGTATGTATGTTTCACGACTCCCCCCCACCCCCCCAAAAAAATAGTGGATAGCTCTTGGATTGACAGGAATGTTTCATAAAAAACAATTATGTTGAATTCATTTTCAAACCAGGGCATTTAAATTTTCACCTGGCTTACATTTTGTACTTGTGAACTGAATGGTAAATATTGGGTCATTTTATTACAAATAATTTTATTGTAAGCAAGTACTTGGAGATTTTAGATCATGAGATCTATGAAAATTTGAATTCCTTAATGTTAAATAAAATTTAGACTAGAAAAGCATGTGGTGCTTTGTTCAGAATCTGGAATGTTGACAAGGGCCCTCCAAGAAGTAGAAATCTAGAGCCAGAGATGCAATGATCTAAGTAAGAAAGGTTTGAGGTAACAGCTATGAAAGGCAATTAGGCCTCTTGTGGTTTCTTATTCAATATTTAAACTTATTCACTTGCATATCTGTTTTTCTCATTTTATTTTCCAATTCTTAATACTTTCTGGTAACATTCTCTAAATTTATACCGTTTTCAAATATGCGATGCCATTTGATGACCTAAAATAGTGTATCTATTCATGGTCACTTGTTAATATTTCTTTGAGGAGTATACTTAATTCTTCATTTTACAGTCTACTTATTTTGCATTGCCTTTGTTACAAAGAAAAGATGTTAATTATTATGCAGTCTACTTATATGATTGTACGCTTGCCCATGGTATGTTTCCTTTTTAACCAAAATGCTAAATACCCTGAGTCAGAGACCCCTTCCCCACCTTACCCTCAAAGGCCTTATCCTGCAATATTGCTCCTTAGTGGGAAGAGGGTGCCCCAAGGAACTAAATTACTTTTCTCAGTATCTGTTTAGCCCATTGTCTTTTAGCATATTGGAAATTGGTTTGTATGCATATTTGGCTGTAAGTTTAAATTGGCTCTATAACCTTGAGAAATCTTTACAGTAAATATATTTACTACCTATATAATGTGTTTTAATATTCACTTAATTAACCTATAGTAAACCATCCCATTCATTTTTTGGATTCTACTTACTGCTTCCCCGTACCTGGAATAAGGGAGGAAGAGCTCTAACCTTCGTTGAGTGCCTACTACCTACCAGGTGCTTTTTATAAGCAGTGTCTTATACAATTATCATGTTAATCTGTAAGGTAGATATTATTTGTCCTTAAGGATGAAGAAACTGTGGCAATTATCCTAAGTTTACACATCTATTTGGCAAAAGAACTGAAAGTATTATGTATACTCCTGATTAAGCACTGATGGGCCAGGCACTGTGTTAACAATTCTTACAACCCATAGTCTGTCTGCAAAGCCCACATTTTTTCTGACAGCTATATGCAGCTTTTACCCTGTTTATGTTAAATTGACTTATTTTTTTTTCCCATGAAGGCCTACCTTAAAGTAGATATAAAATATAATAAACTTATTTTATTGCTGGATTTCCAGTTTTCTCTCCACTTGGCCTCTTTCATTTCTGGACAAAATGTCAAATACACCTAGGCAGAAGGGCCCTCCGTCTCCCTCCTTACCCTCCTAGGCTATACCCTACATTGTAACTTTCTGTTGGGATGAGGGTACCCCGGATAGCTTTCCTCAGAATTCTGGATATATTCTGGGGAAGAATCCCATCCTGACCTGATCTTCCCTGTCTTAAGATTCTCTACTCATGAACAGCTGGGACAAAACGTTATCCCCAAGCTAGAAGTTAGAGGGAGAGACGCATAACCATCAATTGAGTACCTGGTAGAAGGCCTAACAAAAATGAGTTCAATCCTTAAATTGTATTTACATGTGTGATTCTGAACCTCCTCTACCCATGCACATAGTAATTCTGTTTGAGTGCAAGCATGCAAGGTACTCATTAACTTACATTTAAATAAAGAGTAGGGAAATAATGTCACTGTACATTCCTGAATTCTAAAAAAATAAACACCAATAAAAACACCTTTGGCCTTTGATGCCACTAGGTGTTTACTGTGTGCCAGATACTGTTAGACTATGGGTTAAAATGATGAATGAGCTTTGTAGCGTGCATGCCGTTAGCCAGCTCACAGTGTAAGGAAAGAGAGGTGCACAGACATTTCATATTAATGATGCTGGGCTGTAGTAGAGGTCTGCACAGGGAGGTGGTGATGAGATACAGGAGGAGGGCTAGAAGGGAAGGGGCAGAAAATGAAGGATGCCTAAGTTTAGTTGAAGAGTAAGAAGAGTTTGCTTGCAAACGAGGTGTGTGAGTGAGGGAGCTGAAGAAGTTTTCAGGTGAGAGGATTAGTATTCTCAAAGTGACTGAGGTGTTTGAGAGCAGGCTCCTGGGTGCTGGGGCTGGAATGGGATGAGCTGAGGCTGCCAAGCTGGGCGGGGCCAGGTATCCCATATGCTAAGGGGTTTTGAGCTTGATTCTGTAGGCAGTGGGGAGTCACTGAAGCAATTTTAAGCAGAGTAAAATCAGGTAGCAAGAATGTAAGGAAATGTACTCCATCAAGTCTTAATGTTCTTGTCTGATTTTCTTAAAAAGACAGATGTGAAAAAAACAAAAAGGTATTACATTATTTTCGATGGTAGGTAAATAAGAGAAAGGTAATTCAATGAAGACCTGTGAAACCACACATTTATGTTATTTTAATTTCCCATTTATCTTTGGACCTTTGAACTTCCTGTGGTATGTTAGCAGTGTATGAAGTTACACATTTCCAAAATGTAATTTCTTTAAAAATACCTAGGTATAGCCCTCTTTTTCTATTGTGCAGTATATTTACAAAACACATTAAGAATTCTATACAGAATGGGTTTTTAAGATATCTTTAATCCTAATTTACTGGGGCTGGATTAGTCTCACCCTTAACTATTGACTTTTTGGGGAGAACAGAAGTCAGTGACAGTCACTGCAGACAGTGTTTGAAGGATTTTTAAAAAAATTGGTTTGGTATTTTTAAATTTAGCAGGAGTTTATTAAAGACTCCCTGTGTTTTCTCTACTTTCTCCACGTACATCATACAAAATAATAATTACTGATGCCACTTTTGAGTTCTTACTATGTATTAAGAACTATGCTAAGCATGTTCTATGCATAATTTCAGTTATTCTTACCAACAGCCCTAAATAATAGAGGAATTATTCCTGTCTAAGGATAAGCAAACTTACCCTTAAGTCACATTGCCAGTAAGTGATGGAACATGGAATTAAACTCAGGTCTGTCACTGAAAACCTTATGGTATTTTCAGCATTTTCTTCATACTGTAGAAAGGCATAAAAAAGGAATTATTACCGGCCTGGTGCCAGCTCCTAGAAAGGTGTGGCAAGCTGCTGTTGTTTCTCATCTGCTTTTGGTTTGGTGATCAGTAGAGGTGGCCTTTAAATAACGGAGCCACAGATTACAATTGTGTTTTTCCCAGAAGTGCTACGCAGCTAATTATGGAATTTGGAGAGGCTGTGCCTCAAAGTATTTGCTGGTATAGCCACGCCTTGTGTGTCTAGGAACTAGATAATTTTGAGCACTCAGCTTCTGATATGACTCCAAGACCTGCACGTGGCTCTCGAAAGCCTTACTGCTTGAAGTGTGAGCCTCAGACAGCAGCATTGCCATCAGCTGGGAACTTGTTAGAAATGCAGAATCTCAGGCCCCCACCTATATTTACTGAATTGGAATCTTCATTTTAACAAAATTTCCAGATAACTTAATGTCCACATTAAAATTCGAGAAGCACCACCTAAGCAATAAAAAAGAAAAATTGATTTGGTGGCAGTAGCTTAGCACCTGATGACCCAGCGATAAATTAAATAGCCAACGTACTCATTTCTTTCATTACTTAGGAATCACGTTAATTAAAATAGTCTGAATTGATAAAATCATATAATCTTAGAGTTGGATGGGATCTTACAGAGCATCTAGGCCAACCTCCGTTCCGCAGTAGAGGATATACTTTTCTGTGGTATGTTTGCCTGGTGATCATCTAGAATCTAAATATTTTTACAACATAATAGTCTTTGAAATAAAGCCACAGATGAAAATTTTACAATTAGACGATGGATAAATCGGAGAAAGAACTTGACATTTGTGATGTAAAGATTTAAGGATATGGGAATTTGAGGGAACAGTGGAGGTCAAGTTCACTCTCTGATTTATCAGTTTTCAATGAAAGAATGATTTCTGGTCATAGCCATTGGGCCCTATTGTGGAGAGTAGGCAGTTAGTCACAGAGAGGAGCTATGATTCCTCAGTTGTGCTAGGAAAAAGATATTTTGTTGCTAATATAGTCAGGTAGCTACGTGAACTGACTTGTGGGACCTTTGTTGTGCTGAAACTAAGAAGGGAGGAACAGACTTACTGCTGCTCTGGTCAGGATCATCACTTAAGCTGGCTGCATTCTACTGTATTCTTGGAGCAAGTGGACAAGGCAGCCCCAGGGGAGTAGAATATTTGCTGGGACCCCATTTATTGGATATTGGCCCCCCAAAGAGTGTGTAGTTGGCAAAGTTCTGCCTCCTTGAGTGTTTTTAGGTCAAACCTTGTGACACTTAGAGCAAATCACTAATCAGGTAATAAGTTGAGGGATTGGTACTTAATTTACTGCTTCACTCTATAGCCATGTCTTTTATAACACTTACACATAAAATTGGTTTCATGACCTAATGTTAGGATTTGATCTTAATGCACATAATTATGTAAACAGTTCCTCAGATGTTTTTGTGGACTATTTAAGCGATTTTAATACATGTCTCTCTCCTTCGCTAACTGTATCCCACAATGTCTTAATTATAGAGTTCATCTGCTGATCGGAGTCAGTGGAGGGAACCACCCAGAACATCCGATGGCTTGTGCTCACTCTATGAGGCAGCTTTATGTCTCTTTGAAGAGGTACGTAATAATCATGGCTTTTATGTGAAAAATTACTTTGTCAAGGGATAAACTGGAAGATTGTGATTGACATATACATACTACTAGATATAAAATAGATAACTAATAAGGACGTACTGTATAGCAAAAGGAACTCTACTCAGTCCTCTGTAATGGCCTATATGGGAAAAGAATCTCAAAATGAGTGGATATATGTATATGTATAACAGATTCACTTTGCTGTACACCTGAAACTAACACAACATTGTAAATCAACTATATTCCAATAAAAATTTAAAAATCAGTCAATAAATAAAAATTACTTTGTCTTAAAATGCTATAGCATGTATTTATCCCTTAAAAATAATCCATTCAATCTCTGGAAAGGATGCAAAAGAAAGTGGCATCCGTGATTGGTTGCCTCTAGAAAGTGGAGCCGGGGTGTCTCGCATCAGGTGTGGGAAGGAGACATAGTTTTCAATGCATACCCTTTTATTCATTTTAGACTTTGTATCATGTGTATTTTTTTTAACATCTTTATTGGAGTATAATTGCTTTACATTGTTGTGTTAGTTTCTGCTGTAAAACAAAGTGAATCAGTTATATGTATACATATATTCCCATATCCCCTCCCTCTTGTGTCTCCCTCCCACCCACCCTCCCTATCCCACCCCTCTAGGTGGTCACAAAGCACCGAGCTGATCTCCCTGTGCTATGAGGCTGCTTCCCACTAGCTATCTATTTTACATTTGGTAGTGTATATATGTCCATGCTACTCTCTGACTTCATCCCTGCTTACCCTTCCCCCTCCCCCATGTGCATTTTTTAATTTAAAAATTTATTATTAAAACAGATACAGAAAGACATACAAATGTGTGCCTTAATGAATTATTATAAAACAAATGTCCTTTTAATCTGTGCCCAGGAAAGAAATAAAACTTTGCTAGCAACCCGAGAAACCCGTTCATGTCCTGGTTATTATCCCTTTCCTCCTTCCGTAAGTAACCACTATCCTGACTTCAAGAGTAGTCACTTTGTTTCATTTCTTTATAGTTGTGTGCATCCCTAGACACTATAGTTCAGTCTTCCCTATTAAAACAATCTATATATCTATATATATCTTTTTAGTATATATATATTTTTAATTAAAACATTTTTTTTTTTTGGCTGCGTTGGGTCTTCGTTGTGGCGTGCATGCTTTCTCTAGTTGCGGTGAGCAGGGGCTACTCTTCATTGTGGTGCACGGGCTCTCATTGTGGTGGCTTCTCTTGTTGTGGAGCACGGGCTCTAGGCGCACGGGCTTCAGTACTTGTGGCACATGGGCTCAGTAGTTGTGGCTTGCGGGCTCTAGAGCGCAGGCTCAGTAGTTGTGGCACACAGGCTTAGTTGCTCTGCGGCATGTGGGATCTTCCCGGACCAGGGCTTGAACCCGTGTCCCCTGCATTGACTGGCGGCTTCTTAACCACTGCGCCACCAGGGAAGTCCTATATATATCTTTTAAATCTCTTAATCTATAAGTTCCCCCTCCATTGTTTTTCTTTTCCTTTAGTGTATTTTTTCAGGAACTTAGACTTTTTAGGCTGTACAGTTTCCTTCCATCTGGATTTTGCTGATTGATTACTCATAATGCAGTTCCTATGTATCCCTGCATATTGACAGGTGAATCTAGAGACTTGATCAGTTTCAGGTTTGATCCCTTTGGCAAGGCTAAACATGGTGTTGTGATCTTCCATTTGGTTGTGTGTCTTTTTGTAGTATTAGCAGCCCTTGATTCTTTTTTTTTTTTTTAAATTATTTTTATTTATTTATTTATTTATTCATGGCTGTGTTGGGTCTTCGTTTCTGTGCGAGGGCTTTCTCTAGTTGCAGCAAGCGGGGGCCACTCTTCATCGCGGTGCGTGGGCCTCTCACTATCGCAGCCTCTCTTGTTGCGGAGCACAGGCTCCAGACGCGCAGGCTCAGTGATTGTGGCTCACGGGCCTAGTTGCTTCGCGGCATGTGGGATCTTCCCAGACCAGGGCTCGAACCCGTGTCCCCTGCATTGGCAGGCAGATTCTCAACCACTGCGCCACCAGGGAAGCCCAGCCCTTGATTCTTAATGATCAGATCTATTAATTCATTGATGCTTGGTTGCAAAATGGTGATATTCTAATTATATCATTCCTCTTTCATTTATTAATTGGAATGTTTTCATAAAGGAGATGATTCCCTTATTGACAATTTGGTTACCCTGCCACAGTTCAGACAGGAAAAGCAGAATAAATGCTTGATTCTCTCCACTTGATTTTTAAAAAAATTTTTAACACCGGTTTTTATTTACTAGTTTTCAGTTTAATGAATTGATCTCCTGTCATGTTCCAAACGTGACCAATTGGTTTCACTTGAAAAGTATTGTTATGAACTTGTAGATTTAAACCGATTCAAATTTTACTTCATGAATTATTATCTGTAGTGAAGCTCATATTGTTTTGTCTTTGGCCAACAGTCTTTCAGGGTAGTAGTCTCTTTCAGGGTGGTTCCCAAGTTCTTTTGACATAGGCCTAATAATCTTTGATGGCTTCCTTGCTATCTGACCCGTCAAATTGTTTCTCGACTCATATATTTCTTGATATGGAGCTGCAACCAGCTAGCTCTTTCTCCATAAACCCTGTTTCTTTAAGTGGAAAATAGTATTTCAGGACCACAATCAGGATGCTCATCACTACTAAGTCGGTATTATTTTTCTAGGCTCTTACAGTAGCCAGAGCTAGGAAATGTGTGTGTGTGCACGCACGCATGCATATTTAAAGCTAATATACCTCATGAGTTGATACTGATACCTTCAAAATCAGGGCTATAGAATTTCTGCTTTTCTATATTACATTTATATATCCTTTCTTCCAACTAAGAATGCTGATTCTGAAGGATACAGGGATATAGAATTAGAATATCCCATAATTATTTATTTTAATCATACAGTACACACACACACACAAAAAAACAGCAATCCTAAAATAAGACAAACACTACCACTGTATGATTACTAAAAATATTAACTTTTTACATATGCTTTCCCCATTTTTTGTAGTTGTATTATATCTACATACTCAGAACATATATACTCTCTGCCTTTTAACCCTCATTTAGTATGAGTTATACAAGTAACTACATATTTAATGCTCGCTGCCAGTTTCTGTCAGTGGCTCTATATTCTTTTTGGTTGTCTGAAGCTTATTCTCTAGTAGAATCCTCAATAAATACTCATGAAAAAGATTCTCTTAGTTCTTACATTTTAATTGCTGTGCACTTTATGCTTGAAAGTCAGTTTTGAGAAGATAAAATCTTTGGCTCACATTTTCTTCTACTTCTTAAGTATATTCATCCATTTTCTTCTGGCAGTAATTTTACTAGAATACATCTTGATGTTACCTATTCTGGGTTGATGTTCTCAGAGATGTGAGGATTTCAATATGTAGTTTCAAATCTTTTTTATTTCAGGGAAGTTTCCCTAAATTATTGTTTTGTATTTGGTTCTCATCTAGGACCCCTATTGTTTTTATGTTGGATTTTTTTTTTAAACATCTTTATTGGAGTATAATTGCTTTACAATGGTATGTTAGTTTCTGCTTTATAACAAAGTGAATCAGCTATATGTATACACATATCCCCATATCTCCTCCCTCTTGCATCTCCCTCCCACCCTCCCTATCCCACCCCTCTAGGTGGTCACAAAGCACTGAGCTGATCTCCCTGTGCTATGCGGCTGCTTCCCATTAGCTATGTATTTTACATTTGGTAGTATATATAAGTCCATGCCACTCTCTCACTTCGTCCCAGCTTACCCTTTCCCCTCCCTGTGTCCTCAAGTCCATTCTCTACGTCTGCGTCTTTATTCCTGTCCTGCCCCTAGGTTCTTCAGAAGAATTTTTTTTTTTTAGATTCCATATATGTAAGCATATGGGATTTGTTTTTCTCTTTCTGACTTACTTCACTCTGTATGACAGACTCTAGGTCCATCCACCCCACTATAGATAACTCAATTTCGTTTGTTTTTATGGCTGAGTAATATTCCATTGTATATATGTGCCACATCTTCTTTATCCATTCATCTGTCAGTGTACACTTAGGTTGCTTCCATGTCCCAGCTATTGTGAAGAGTGCTGCAATGAACATTGTGGTACATGACTCTTTTTGAATTATGGTTTTCTCATGGTACATGCCTAGTAGTGGGATTGCTGGGTCGTATGGTAGTTCTATTTTTAGTTTTTTAAGGAACCTCCATACTGTTCTCCATAGTGGCTGTATCAGTTTACATTCCCACCAACAGTGCAAGAGGGTTCCCTTTTCTCCACACCCTCTCCAGCATTTATTGTTTGTAGACTTTTTCATGATGGCCATTCTGAGTGGTGCGAGGTGATGCCTCATTGTAGTTTTGATTTGCATTTCTCTAATGATTAGTGATGTTGAGCATCCTTTCATGTGTTTGTTGGCAATCTGTATATCTTCGTTGGAGAAATGTCTATTTAGGTCTTCTGCCCATTTTTGGATTGGGTTGTTTTGTTTTTTTGATATTGAGCTGCTTGTAAATTTTGGAGATTAATCCTTTGTCAGTTGCTTCATTTGCAAATGTTTTCTCCCATTCTGAGGGTTGTCTTTTCATCTTGTTTATGGTTTCCTTTGCTGTGCAAAAGCTTTTAAGTTTCATTAGGTCCCATTTGTTTAGTTTTGTTTTTATTTCCATTTCTTTAGGAGGTGGGTCAAAAAAGATCTTGCTGTGATTTATGTCATAGAGTGTTCTGCCTATGTTTTCCTCTAAGAGTTTTGTAGTGTCTGACCTTACATTTAGGTCTTTAATCCATTTTGAGTTTATTTTTATTTTCTAATTTCATTCTTTTACATGTAGCTGTCCAGTTTTCCCAGCAACACTTACTGAAGAGGCTGTCTTTTCTCCATTGTATATTCTTGCCTCCTTTATCAAAGATAAGGTGACCATATGTGCGTGGATTTATCTCTTGGCTTTCTATCCTGTTCCATTGATCTATATTTCTCTTTTTGTGCCAGTACCATACTGTCTTGGTTACTGTAGCTTTGTAGTATAGTCTGAAGTCACGGAGCCTGATTCCTCCAGCTCCATTTTTCTTTCTCATGATTGCTTTGGCTATTTGGGGTCTTCTGTGTTTCCATACAAACTGTGCAATTTTTTGTTCTAGTTCTGTGAAAAATGTCATTGGTAGTTTGATAGGCATTGCATTGAATCTGTAGATTGCTTTGGGTAGTATAGTCATTTCCACAATGTTGATTCTTCCAATCCAAGACCATGGTATATCTCTCCATCTGTTTGTATCATCTTTAATTTCTTTCATCAGTGTCTTATAGGTCTTTTGTCTGCATACAGGTCTTTTGTCTCCTTAGGTAGGTTTATTCCTAGGTATTTTATTCTTTTTGTTGCAGTGGTAAATGGGAGTGTTTCCTTAATTTCACTTTCAGATTTTTCATCATTAGTGTATAGGAATGCAAGAGATTTCTGTGCATTAATTTTGTATCCTGCTACTTTACCAAATTCATTGATTACCTCTAGTATTCTTCTGGTAGCATCTTTAGGATTCTCTATGTATAGTATCATGTCATCTGCAAACAGTGACAGCTTTACTTCTTTTCCGATTTGGATTCCTTTTATTTCTTTTTTTTCTCTGATTGCTGTGGCTAAAAATTCCAAAACTATGTTGAATAATAGTGGTGAGAGTGGGCAGCCTTGTCTTTTTCCTGATTTTAGTGGAAATGGTTTCAGTTTTTCACCATTGAGAACGATGTTGGCTGTGGGTTTGTCATATATGGCCTTTATTATATTGAGGGAAATTCCCTATATGCCTACTTTCTGGAGGGTTTTTATCATAAATGGGTGTTGAATTTTGTCAAAAGCTTTTTCTGCATCTATTGAGATGATCATATGGTTTTTATCCTTCAGTTTGTTAATATGGTGTATCACTTTGATTGATTTCCATATATTGAAGAACCCTTGCATTCCTGGGATAAACCCCACTTGATCATGGTGTATGATCCTTTTAATGTGCTGTTGGATTCTGTTTGCTAGTATTTTGTTGAGGATTTTTGCATCTGTGTTCATCAGTGATATTGGCCTGTAGTTTTCTTTCTTTGTGACATCTTTGTCTGGTTTTGGTATCAGGGTGATGGTGGCCTCATAGAATGAGTTTGGGAGTGTTCCTCCCTCTGCTGTATTTTGGAAGAGTTTGGGAAGGATAGGTGTTCGCTCTTCTCTAAATGTTTGATAGAATTCGCCTGTGAAGCCATCTGGTCCTGGGCTTTTATTTGTCGGAAGATTTTTAATCACAGTTTCAATTTCAGTGCTTGTGATTGGTCTCTTTATATTTTCTATTTCTTCCTGGTTCAGTCTCGGATGTATGTTGGATCTTTAACAATTAACAATTAACTTAGTAATTGTCACTTTTTCTTGAATACTTTTTATATCATTTTCATTTCTTTTTTTATTTCTAAACAGCTTTTTCCTTTTTATCTTTTGTTGCTCATAAGGTATTATCTTTTGTATTTATTTACTCTTGGATTTCTTATAGTTTATTCCTCATTTCTGAAATGATTTCTTCTCTTATTTCTAATTCTTTTTTTGAGTCTGTCACCTCATTTTTGAATGCTTCTCTTTCAGTTTTGTGTTTTTCTTTCAAGTCTTGTTTCATTTTCTTAATCCCTTTACCTTGCTTTGAAATAGGTTACAGTTTGATCTGTTTTGTGGGTAGTTCCCATCTGTCATGCTTTTATTGTACGGATGTTATTCTGCCTCTTTTCCTTTTTTTCCCCAATAACAAGTTCATATGGAATTTGACCTTCATACTTTTCTGTTGCTTATTTTTATGAAAAACTTGTTTTCCTGAATTTTCAGAATGGGGTGCGATTCAAGATAGCTTTTCTAAATCCATAAACTCCCTTTCTCTACTGTTTTTGTGTAACGTTAGAAAAAATAAGGTGGTTTCAAGCATATTCCCCTCCCCACCTTTTATCTTAACTTTTTCTCTTTCCTTTCTGTTGTCCTCATTCTGCTCAACTTTTATTCCGCTCCCAGTAGTTTCTGCTCAGTATGAGGGCTCTGTCCTGGAAGGGAGTACTGGCTTTTCAGTTTCAAGAATTCACAAGAGCTAGACTGCTCTAGCTTTTTTCAGACTTCTCATCATGGAACCTTTGTACTTACCTGCTATCAGAGAGGGCAAACTCTTCCCAGTTGCAGCTGCTGTTCTTAGATTGGCTCACTGTTCTTTCTGGTGAGTACCTGATTGGTTGTTTTGGGTTTTTCTTATTCTGAGGTCTGTCAGACACTCTTTGGCTTCCTCCTGCACAGATATTATTCCCATGCAGATTCTGTGTTTGGTGGTGGTTTGTCTGCACCTGCTTATATTTTGGAGTTATTGGAGCTATGTTTGTCTAGTTTTATTGTGACTATTAAGCACAAATTTGGAGTTTAGCCTTCTATTTGTTTTGTGTAATGATTCCATGTTTAGAAAACTACATTGCTGCTGCTATTGTCATCTTTTCCAGAATTCTACGCGCCCCCCCCAGTTGTTTTTTTTTGTTGTTTGTTTTGTTTTGTTTTGTTTGTTTATTTGTTTTTCTTGGCTGCATTGGGTCTCTGTTGCTGCACATGGACTTTCTTTAGTTGCGGCAAGCGTGGGCTACTCTTCATTGTGGTGCACGTGCTTCTCATTACGATGGCTTCTCTTGTTGCGGAGCACGGGCTATAGGTGTGTGGGCTTCAGTAGTTGTGGCATGCGGGCTCTAGAGCGCAGGCTCAGTAGCTGTGGCATGTGGGCTTAGTTGCTCCGCAGCATGTGGGATCTTCCTGGACCAGGGCTTGAACCCGTGTCCCCTGCATTGGTAGGTGGATTCTTAACCACTGCACCATCAGGGAAGCCCCTCCCCCAGTTGTTTTTAAAAAACACATTTCTAAGTCTTGTGAACAGATTTTTTTTTACCCCTCCCCTCCCCCTCCCCTTTGCTTCCCCCTCCCCCTCCCCTTTGCTTCCCCCTCTCCTTTCCTCCCCTTCCCTCCTCTCCCCTTCCCCTTCCCTTCCCCTTCCCCTCCCCTCCCCTTCTCCTCTCTTCTCTCTTCTTCATGGGGGTCAGGGAAGGAGGGCTATGATTTTTTTAAGCCTTATTGTAGAGCAGTAGTCCCTTCTTATATATGGGGAATACATTCCAAGACCCCCAGTGGATGCCTGAAACCATGAATAGTACCAAACCCTATATATACCATGTTATTTCCTATACATACATACCTATGATAAAGCTTAATTTATAAATTAGGTACAGTAAGAGAATATCCAAATTGCCAGCATCACAACTCTTGCACTTAGGGGCCATTTTTAAGTAAAATAAGGATTACTTGAACACGAGCACTGAGATACTGTGGCAGATGAGCTGATAACCAGATGGCTACTAAGTGACTTAATGGGTGGCTAGCTTATATAGTGTGGCTATGCTGGACAAAGGGGTAATACTCAGAACAGTATGCAGTTTAAAACTTATGAATTGTTTATTTCTGGAATTTTCCATTTAATATTTTCCGACAACGGTTGACTGCCAGTAACTGAAACCACAGAAAGTGAAACCGTGAATAAAGGGGGACTACTGTAATAGATCTTTAGATAAAAAATTCTAACCTACTTGGGCCCATCATCCTCCTTTTGTCAGCAGCAGAATTTCAGATCTCTTATTAGGGACTGTCAGCCTTTACTTATGCATATTTTGTATGTCCTCAAAACTCTTCTCATGTTCACTGAAAATTATTCGTCTGACACACATATTCTGTTGTTTTGTGTACTATTTAAAGATTCTGACTGAAATTACTCTATCCCTTCCCATTTCATGGTCTGGCAATATAATATATTGACTTTTGAAGATTCTTCTTTTATTGTTTTACTTGATTCAGAGAAAAACAAAAACAAAACCAAAAAAACCCCTAAAAGGCAGACAACAAATTGACAACAGCTGTAGTCAGAGATAATATCTTTATTGTATGGGATTCATACAAAGTGAGTAAAAAATCCATTAAACCCTAATGAATAAATGGGCAGAAGTTAGTTGTAAGCAAATAGATGGAAAAACTTTAGTTCTGTTGATAATAAGGAAGTGTGACGTGAAAAGAATACATCCTCTTTTTTCTCACTTTACTTTTCAAAAAAAATTTAAAGCATAATACTTATCGGTGTGGGTGCAGTGAGACTGGTGCTGTCACATAGACGTATTCATTGGTTAGGGCAACTGTGATGACAACCCTGGGTCCTATGCTTTTGGCAGGGTTTTGAGGAGAGGGGAGGCGGAGAGGAGAAGCCTGGATTTTTATAAAGCATTATGCATGGCAATAGACCTTACCATCATATTCAACACAAATGGTAAATAAGCCATGATTTTTTATATAGCTATAGCTATATCTATATACATATACAGATATGTATAGATATGTGTGTGAGTGTTGAATTGCTCTGGACCTTTATCGTTTTTAGGACCGCCCTCATTTTATACATTGCTGGTGATGAAATAATATTGTAACACCAGTTTTGAAAGCAATTTGGTATGGTATGTTTCAGGAATCAGAAGATTGTTGTCATTTTTTGCATATAGTAGTCCCATGTCCGAGGTTCTCTACTAAGTGAAGTAATTAAAAATGTAGCAACAGGAGGAGGAGGAGGAGGAGGAGGCCGCCTAGGCGGCAGGGAGTGAGCCAGTGCCCAGGGTGAATCAATGGAAACCCCCCGACGAAGCCAGCCGGGAACACACTTCAGTGCAGCCAAATAGCATTGATTATTTTCCTTCCAAAAAAACAAAACAAAACAATGAAGTAGCCACAACTATATTCTTAAAAATGACTCATATAACAAATAAGTAGAAAGAATCTCAAGTGTCCTCTTAAAGGAAAATGCTTAAGTAAATTGTGATTTTTACATTAGATGGAATATTATTGGTTCAATTACGAAGATTAAGTAGACATAGAGAAAAGTCTGCATGGCCCTTTTGTATCGTCACGTATGTATCCCCTGTGATAACTATGTTAAAGAGCGTGTATATGCAAAACTCTGGAAGGACATATATAAAAAAAGATAGCATATGTTGTATTAAGGTGATGGGATTATCAAAGGTAGGTTTTTTTCTACTTTGTTCTTCTATAATGCTGTTATATGCGTTAATAAAATATTTAGTTAATAAAGGCTTGTGTGTCTCCCCCTTCCCATTTTTGCCACCTTTGTTGGTATCTTTTAGTGCTTTATTCTGCAGAAGTAAATAGTCTAGCCATCTGTGTTTAAGATTGGATGTGTTATTTGAGCAGTTTAGATAGTTTTCGAAGAAGGAAAGTCAACAATAATTTCAGAGAATATTTATAAAAATATCTGCACTAAGAATGTCTTGACTATTTATTGCATGTTTCTTATTTTACTAGGTTTGCAGAATGGCGTCTGATTACTCAAGAACATGTGCTAGCCCAGATAGCATTCAGACTGGTGATGCTCCCATTGTTTCAGAAACCTGTGAGGTTTATGTTTGGGGGAGCAATAGCAGCCATCAGTTGGTAGAAGGCACACAGGAGAAAATATTACAGCCCAAACTGGCTCCTAGTTTCTCTGACGCGCAGACTGTGAGTTCTCTGCATACCTTACAAATTGGTACATGACAGGGTTTGCTTTAAATAATGTTAAGAGTGGTTTTTTTTGTTTTTTGTTTTAATGAATGAATGTTCTTGCTTGTTTCTTATCTATATTGTTTCTATACTATACTGCATCAGCTTTTTCATTTTCATAGAAAAAATATTTTAAGTCCCTCATTTCCCTAATAGTGTTTCCAAGTTTTAAAAAGTTAAATTTGCATCTGGAGTTTTAAAAAGAATTATGAATGGCAGCATACTTACCCTTATATTCAACACAAATGGTAAATAAGACTAAGTAAAAATTAGAATTTTCCCTTTGCCATATTGGCATTTCATTTTCTTATTATGATCACTTTTTTTACATTTGTAGCTAACTTTTAGGCAAAATGGAACTTTCTATTTTATTATTTTCATTAAAACATATGTTTTTCTCAAATGAATTTAGAATATATATTACATGGTTCTTGTTATAATGGACCCTAAGGAATTACAGGAAAAATTTCCTTCTTGCCCTTCACCAATTATATAAGAGGAGGCTAAACATTTTTCTTTGTTGTTTCATTGAACCATGACTGGATAGATAACCTGAAAAGATAAAATACACATTAATTTGAATTCAACAATAAAGTCAACATGAATAGGCCATTAATAGTTTTCTTAATTTTCTGTTTACTTCTTAATCTCTATGGAGATTCATATTCTGCTTTAAAAGATATCCTTTGAGCCTCTTTGGTAAAATTAACTTAAATATTATACTTTGATTCTCACAGAAGCATTTTATATCTATGATTCTGTTTGTTTGCTTATAGATTGAAGCTGGACAATACTGCACTTTTGTCATTTCTACGGATGGCTCTGTCAGAGCTTGTGGTAAAGGCAGCTATGGGAGACTGGGCCTTGGAGATTCTAATAATCAGTCTACTTTAAAAAAATTAACATTTGAGCCTCACAGGTCCATTAAAAAGGTCTCATCTTCTAAAGGATCTGATGGTCATACTTTAGCTTTCACTACAGAGGGAGAAGTCTTCAGCTGGGGAGATGGTGATTATGGGAAGCTGGGACATGGAAATAGTTCAACACAGAAATATCCGAAGCTTATTCAGGGCCCTCTGCAGGGAAAGGTATGTGCCTTCTTTTTGGATTTAAGAATAATTAGATGCACTGGTACTGTGATTGCTATAATTGACGATATCTTTCAGATTTTGATGTATACTTTCTGAAGTAGCCCACCCTCCCAACCCTTTGGCTTATCTTTTGTATATCTGCTTGATGGTTTACAACACACTTTCACATACACTATTTAATTTTAATTCTTATAACAGCCTTGTTAAAGTAGTTATTATTTTCATTTCACAGATAGGAAACTGAGAATCATCCATTTAACAAATATTTATTTAGTACCTTCCAAATGCCAGGCAGTGTTTTAGGCATTAGACATATAACAGTGAACAAAACAGACAAGATTCTTACTCTCATGGAGCTTTAATCTGTGAGCTAGAGATGATAAATAAGTAAGCAAACACATAAAATAATTTCAAATAATAGTAAAGAAAAAATTGAGTAATGTAATAGATACTAACTTTGGCTGGGTGTGATATTAGATAATGAGGTCAGAGGGTTCTCTTGGAGCAGGTGGCATTTTAACAAAAACTTAAATAAGACATTTAAAGTGGTTAAGTAACTTGGCCAAGGTCACACACAAATAAATGGCACCATTAGAAACTGAACATAGGTCTCCTCTTTTTATTTCTATTTTACCTTTTCTTAAATGAAGCCATTTTCCTAACTTAAAATTATATGCAATTTTGTGAGTTCCTCCATTTTAAGATTGCTTTCTTTCTATGAATGTTTTCTTATATAAAAGTCTTTAAAGTTAAAATTTTATTTTATACTAAAATTAAAAGTGGGACACTTCTTTCATGGGAGTTTGTCTGACAAAGTTGGCTCTCAAATGAATTTTACTTTATTATAACTTTCAATGTTTAACTTAGACATCAGCCTCAAAGCAGTGAGCCTTGGAACATTCCACTTAATATCAGGGGGTCCTTGATAAGATGTTGAATGTGGGACTCTAAGGAACTTCAGATAAATACTCTTTAAAGTTATATTTTTTAAGTTTTTCTAGCACCTTTTTTCTTAATTCCCATTGTTTTAAATTTTCTTTACATATATATATATACATATACACACACACACACATATATACGTGTGTGTGTGTATGTGTATATATATATATATTTTTTTTTTTTTTGGCTGCACCGCACAGCTTGCACGATCACAGCGGTGGCCCAGTGAACTCGGGCCACCGCTATGAAAGCGCTGAGTCCTAACCGCTGAACCTCCAGGGAATTCCTTATTTATATTCTTTTAATGTTCCATTTTATAATGGAAACATTGCCAGTTAAAAATAACTTAGTATGAATATCATGAAGGAAAAATTCCCAAAAAGTAAAATAATTTACAGATAAAAATTTCAGAGGTTCTTAGCATATTATCTAAAATGTAGTAGGTGCTCAGTATTTTTAATTGAATCTAAATTTTGAATTTTCTAAAGTGAGTTCTAATTTTTGGATATTAAAAAATGTGGAGTTATTAGTATGGATATTTTTTCTGTTTATCTTTTTTTCAGCAGTTAGTGATTTTGATCAGTGTTAAAAAGGTATAAGTGATCCCCAAATTATGCTGCCATATACCCTTATTTCCCTGATTCTGCCCATAAACTGTGTAGCTATTTGAGGGTAAAGAGATACTATTAGAAGTTTAATTGATATAAGCTTATATCTTAGATCTTTCTTCATTGGTAATAGTCAATGTGTTTTTGAGAGTTAATCCTATTATGTAATGAATTTTTCTTGATTAGCCAGGACTGGAGGTTTTGTGTTAATGTTATATTTAAAATTTTTTCATTGTTCCATGAGTGTTCAGCCCCATCCAGCTCTTTGAGTAAAGAGTTGATTGGTGATATAGTATTGTTGCAGGTGATTAGATTGATGTATTTGGGGCAGGGAGGAGTGAGCGAGAGAGTGCTGCTAGCCTTTGCAGTCTCTTTGTGTGAATTAAGAAAAGTCGTCCTCTCTAGGTAGAAGTCAGAGTTTGTGGCTTGGCCAACAGAGCTTAGGCTGTATTTCAGCAATTTCTTGATCCTTTATGCAGGCAGCCTTGTCCTGGGCAAAACCTCCACAACTGTACATGGCACTTCTGGATGAGTTGTGAATATCAGTATCTCTGAAGTCTCTGTGTATAGGATCAAATGTGAAGTCTATGTTTTAGTATCTTGTGTTCATCAAATTCACTTTGTGTACAATACAGGTAGTTGTTTGTGTGTCAGCTGGATACAGACATAGTGCTGCTGTCACGGAGGATGGTGAATTATACACATGGGGTGAAGGAGACTTTGGAAGATTAGGTAAGATTTTTTAAAAATTGAAGTTAGTCTCACAGAAAAATAGAATTGATGATGGTTACTGAGAAGTGGTGAGACTAAATTTAATAGGCCAAAGACTGTCATTTATTTTTGTTAGCTTTAAGCTCAGAGGAAGATAATTTTATATAGAGAGTACCTAGATTCTGGTGCTGAAATTTAAGATGTAATTAAATCTAGTAAGTATTTACTACTTTGTGCAGGCACTATAGGATTTCAGGGATAAGAAAGATATCATCCTAAAGTGATCCTGAAGTGTGTTATCTAGGAGGTAGTGAAAACAAGTCAGCGTTAACGATACTAGACAGCATTAGATAAGTGCTGTGAGAGGAGCATAATAGAATGTTCTACTGATTCAGTGAAGGGACTGGGTATCTCATGTTGGGAGCAGCCTAGAAGATTAGATGAGAAGATATTAGAAATGATTCTGTTTTTCATATTTAATTGCACTTTAAAAATTCCTCATTTCTGTTAATAACTTGTAATGTTTATTCTACCTGTGAAGTAATGGCCTAAAGAAAAAGAGCTAACATTATTTCTTTGTTGTTTTGTGTGTTTTATCCAAGGTCATGGTGACAGTAATAGCCGTAACATTCCAACGTTAGTAAAAGACATTAGCAATGTAGGAGAGGTTTCTTGTGGCAGTTCACATACTATTGCTTTATCTAAAGATGGGAGAACTGTATGGTCTTTTGGAGGAGGAGACAATGGTATGTAAAAAATTATTTATTGATAGCTTTGGCCTTTTTTCCGTGACTTTTAAAAAAATTTTTCAGTTATACAAGGCTATTGTAGAAAAACTCAAATGTATATAGGTGAGCAGAAATTTTTAAAATTTAAATAAATTTTTCTTAAAAAATTTAAGAAAAATTTGCTCTAAGCATTGTTAAAATTTTGGGAGATAAATATATATGCATTTATATAAATATGTACCTATATTTCTACATAGATGTTTTAAAAAACCAAAGCAGACGTATATATACCATAGTTACTGTCTTATAACTTGTTTGTTTTTAATCTAACAGTATCTTATGAATATCTTTCTATGTCAAAAAACATGACTCTACATTTTTCTTTTCAGTGGCACAAAGTATTCTTTCATATGATTGTAGCAAAACTTACAAAACAATTTATTATTGTTGAATATCTACATGGTTTCCAATTTTTTTCAATATTAAAAACAATACAGTGAATGACTAAATCTTTTTCTACTTTAGTCACTCCTACCAGTGATGCGAGAATGCTCATTTCCCCATATCCCTCAACAACACTGGCTATTAAAATTAAGATAATTAAAAAAATAGTTTCATTAGTGAAAATGGTATTTAATCTGTATTTCGTCCTTAGTGAGGTAGTTGGCCATTTGTTTTTCTTCTTTGGTGATTTGCCAAGTTCTCTATTTGGTGAATTATTGAGTCTTTTAAAAAAAATTTAAAATAATTATATGCATACACATTCTTGTATAAGGACCTGTTTATTATATCAGCAAATTTGAAGTTAGAAGTATGACCATTAAAGGGGAGAAAGACAGCAAATTAATTTTCCATATCTCTCTTAAAGTGGTTTTAATTGCTTGAAATTAAAATTCAGGAAACAATTGTTTATTGGTTTCTTTCTTGTAATAAAACCATTCATTTGTTGACATCCTCTGCTATCAGAAACTTAGAGCTTTCTAAAATGTGGACAATCTGTCAGGTTAGTGATGGAAAGATTAGTGATATTTATCAACATTAATACTAAGAAAAAGAATAGCGTTTCTTTGAAACAAGTAAATTGTTTAACTTGAATGTGTTTGTTTTTATAGGCAAACTTGGCCATGGTGATACCAACAGAGTGTATAAACCTAAAGTTATTGAAGCTTTACAAGGAATGTTCATTCGCAAAGTTTGTGCTGGAAGTCAGTCTTCACTTGCTTTGACATCAACAGGGCAGGTAGGACTAAGGGATGAGCATAAAAGGTTTAGAGTATTTCAGAGGACCAGATGACTAAAAAGTGATAATTGTATTTAAATTTTGAAGTTAAAAAATACATTTTAAAGTTAATCTACTGAAATGAAATATTTTCTCCTGTTTGAAGAAGTTGAGTATCTGAGAAGGAGCCAGGTTTTCTGACCTGGCCTGTGTGAGCCAGATAAACTTACTGTTAACCCCATGTTCTTTGTATTAAGATGGTTTTAAAAAAGCTTTTAGCACTAAACACCCCTTAAACCTTTTCCTAAAAATCATGAATAGTGGGGGAAAGTGAGAATAGATCTTGCTGGAACCAGTGATATGAACTAAGAAGGCAAGAAGGTGATCAAAAGAGAGAGCAAGGAGAACATTTCCAGATGGAAAATAATCTGAGAGGGTTAGGTGGTTAGGTGTTTCTGAAAGAGGGTTACTCAGGCTTAGGATACTTAGAATTGTATAATCCCTTTATAAACTTGTGATTTTCTACATGCATATTTTGACTTCCCTCTGTTTGTTTGTTGGTGATGGAGAGGGTCCAGGTATGGTGATAGACTGACAATAATTTTGCTCCTTACATCCATCAGCAATGACAGTGAAAAAGTGAGCTGATCACTCATTGTTTCACATGTAGGAATCTATTATATGCCAGGCAGTGGTATAAAAATGTTTCTGACATTCACATGGCAGATGAGGAGCAAAGCTGAAATTACCATATTATTTAATTATTTTTGAAAGACTGGAATGCCTTGCTGTAAAAGATCTAACGCAAAACTATTTATCATTTTGTATTTAATTATGTTAGTCATTTGTTACAATGCTGGTTGCTGTCTTAAAATTTAAAACTTCTCTTTTACATCTTTCTCACTGTGAGTTTTGTGGCAGGAATCCATGAATTGAAGCCAAAAGATGCTCACTTATTTGATGTATAGCCACTGGCAAATCACAAACCTTCCTTGAAAATCATGTGCTTCTTTTTTATGAGAGGGTTAATAACTTCTGGTTTAAATGATTATATAAGATAGATTCAACTTTGAATGATTATATAAGATAGATTCAAAGATTTCAACTTTGAATTGAAAGTTTCTATAACAACAAAAAGTTATTATTTAGTATCAAACCACACTCTTATTTAATAGATTATATTTATTTCTAAACAATGTAAGTTGTTAACCTACCATCTCAGGATATTATGTGTAGTGTATTTCTCTTTGTTTCAGGTCTATGCTTGGGGCTGTGGCGCTTGTCTAGGTTGTGGTTCTTCAGAAGCTACTGCACTGAGACCCAAGCTTATTGAAGAACTGGCTGCCACAAGAGTAGTTGATATTTCTATTGGAGACAGTCATTGTTTGGCTCTTTCTCATGGTAAGATGATTTGTTTTTAAAGAAACAGTATTAGGTTTTAAAGGCACTTTCAAGTTCATACCATCCTTTTTCTCCCCCCATCTTTAACATACCAAGTTGGCTATGATTTTAAAATTTTTTAATTTATATTGGACGGTGGTTGACTTGCAATGTTGTGTTAGTTTCAGGTATACAGCAAAGTGATTCGGTTATACATATACATGTATCTATTCCTTTTCAAGTTCTTTCAGAACAACACAGTGAGGTAGGCAGAGGAGTACTTACCAACCAGTGGAAAGACCTAAGGTGTTCTGGGCTGGGTGGAACTGGGGAAGGAGATGGGAAAGGAGTGCATATCATAAAGGATACCATAGTGTTGCTCTTCTGGGGAAACCAGGAATCAAATTTGGTGGTTGTCGTCATGGTAGGGCACAGAGCACGGTCCTTGAGAGGAGGGGAGTGAGAGATTATGCAATGGGTGGGTCACCTCACAGAAGCATGTCCTCCCTTGTCATTCATCCACAGAGTGTGTTTGCTTCCTCCTGCTCAGTCATTCTCAGCCTTCCAAGTTCAGTTCAAATAGAATTACCATATGATATGGCAATTCCACTCTGGGTATATACCGAAAAGAACCGAAAACAGAGGCTCAAACAGATAATTGTACCCCAATGTTCATAGCAGTGTTATTCACCAGAGGGTGGAAACAACTTAAGTTTCCACCAAAAGACGAATGGATAAATAAAATGGGGGTATATCCATAGAGTGGAATATTATTCAGCCTTATAAAGGAATGAAATACTGATCTGCGCTACAACGTGCGTGAATCTTGAAGACATTGTGCTGAGTGAAATGAAAGAACAAATATCATGTGATTCCACTTATATGAGGTATCTAGAGTAGGCAAGTTCATAGAGACAGAGCAGAGTAGAGGTTAACAGGCACTGGGAGGAAGGGGGGATGGGGAGATATTGCTTAATGGGCACAGGGTTTCTGTTTGGGATGATGAGAGGTTTCTGGAAATGGATAGTAGTGATGCTTGCACAGCACTGTGAATGGATTTAATGTCTCTGAATTGTGCACTTAAAAATGATTAAAATGTGAGTTTTATGTTATACGTATTTTACTGCAATTAAAAATAAGTAAATGAATGATTGGATGGATGGATGAGCAGATGGATGGATGAATAAATGAATGAATAAGAAAACTAATTCAGTTCAGGGCTCATGGCCTACAGAAAGCTTTCCTGGATCCAGCCTGATTGGAACAGCCTGGGACGTACTATACTCTGATTATTAGTGCACTTGACTGTCTCCACACTAAGCTGTGAGCTCCTGGAGAATATGGACCATGCCCTGTTCCACTTCATATCCCTGACTCTAACCAAAGGCCTAGCACATTGTGACAATTTGATAATTCTGTTTTAAATTAATGGATCTGAAAACATGGCATGTTTGAAACGCATATTTTAGGTTTTAAATAAATGAAACAGGTATCACCTACAAAAAAAAATAGTATTAAGTATTACCTTCCATAAATATTTTACATTGAAATTTGGCTTTTCTTTTGTTCTTTATGTTTTGTTTTTAGATAATGAAGTTTATGCCTGGGGCAATAACTCAATGGGGCAGTGTGGGCAAGGAAATTCCACGGGTCCTATTACTAAACCAAAGAAAGTGAGTGGCTTAGATGGCATAGCTATTCAACAGATCTCCGCTGGAACATCACATAGTCTGGCATGGACTGCTCTTCCTAGGGACAGGTAAATGTGCTCACGTTTAAAATTTCTTGTGTTTTAGGGCTTCCCTGGTGGCGCAGTGGTTAAGAATCCGCCTGCCAATGCAGGGGACACGGGTTCAAGCCCTGGTCCGGGAAGATCCCATATGCCGCGGAGCAACTAAGCCCGTGCGCCACAACTACTGAGCCTGAGCTCTAGAGCCCACGTGCCACAACTACTGAAGCCCGCGTGCCTAGAGCCCGTGCTCCGCAACAAGAGAAGCCACTGCAATGAGAAGCCTGTGCGCTGCAACTAGAGAAAGCCTGCGTGCAGCAACGAAGACCCAAAGCAGCCAAAAATAAATAAATAAAATAAATAAATTTATTTAAAAAAATTTCCTGTGTTTTATTAACAGCAGAAACACTAATAAAAGCAGAAATAATTGTACTTTGTTCATAAAATACCCTTCTATTTCTAGTATTGATTTTTTTACTGTCCTAGACATGCCATCTCGATTTCTTTCATTTTAATTGTTGAGGTTAGATATGTTTCATAAGCAAGAAGTTATACCGTATATTAAGATATTGTCTTAATTTAAGTGTCTTTTAAGCATTTTGAATTCCTTCCCTGTCTCCAGATACTGATCTTAAATATTGTGGCCACATATCAAGAGGAAGTTAAATTAAAATAATCAAAATCAGAACTAGGTTTTATTGCTTTTTAACAGTTAATTAGCTTCCATGCCCTTTATCTGGTTGTTTTTTTGAAAAGAAGCAGTGGCCATACTTTTAAATAAAGGAAGTTAGTTTTTGCAGAAATTTAGCTTTTTCCTAATGGGATAACCATATCTTTTTTAGATAATCAGGTAGGTAATTTTTAGCCAATATTTGAAGATTGAATTTTAAGAAACTTTGAGGTTATTTCAGCTATTTTCAGATGTATATGGGCTAATTAATAACTTAGAATGTATTATATTTGTATTCTAGACCTTTGATTCAGATGGGGTTTATTATATCATTCTAACCAATTTAAAACATTTATAGGTAATTACCCTCCAAAACAAAACCGAAAATATAATAAATTGAATACAAATAATTTGCTGTTAGTATTAAATCTGCAACTTCTCACCTTATATGTAGAAAATTGGTTTCCAAGATCTTGAAAATTTTCACAAGAGTTTTCAAGAGGTTTTCTTTTAGTAGATTTCAGTATATCACTTTACAGAGTCAGACTATTTTTCTTAATATGAACTATACATCTTATAGGCCCTAAGAACCAGAAGGGTCTATAGTAGATCATGTGGCTCAGCCCTCTGACTTCAGGTGAATGAATAGCCAGACCTTGCAAAATAAGTAGTGGTTATGTATTTTCTTCTTGAAGAATTCTAGAGATAGCCAATTCTTGGTTTTCCTCAGTTGCTAAAATGTAGGGTGTTATCACCTTTATAATCAGAAAGGTCTTCTGTATATCTTGTTAACATTTTTCAACTTTAATAATGGTTTAATTTTTGCTTTTGATCGTGTGAAAGTTTCATGTTAAGGCTTTTTCATGATTTTCTTATGCTTCCTTCTAGACAAGTTGTTGCCTGGCACCGACCTTATTGTGTAGACCTTGAAGAGAGTACCTTCTCACACCTTCGTTCATTTCTTGAGAGATACTGTGATAAAATAAACAGTGAGATTCCCCCGCTCCCTTTCCCTTCATCAAGGTATGTTATATATATGTGTATTTGTGTGTGTGCGCACATGTGCACACACATCTATTACTCATTTTGAATTTTGAGTTATTCTTTCTTATTCAATTTATCCCTCAATTATATGAAACTTCTTTATAATCTAAAAAATGAGCTAAACTTAGGTACTTACTGATAATAACCTTTAGAAAAATTTATCCATAATGTCATGAATCATGTTTTTAAAATTACTGTTAGTCATAATTTGAGAAAAAGTTTAAAGAGAAAAAATGTTATCCAAACTGGATAGCATGTGCTCTTTTATATTCCAGAAGTTCATAGCAGTTTATTTGGTTTCAGGGAACACCACAATTTCCTCAAGCTGTGCCTGAAGCTGCTTTCAAATCACCTTGCTCTTGCGCTTGCGGGAGGGGTAGCTACCAGCATTCTTGGGAGACAGGCAGGTCCGCTTCGAAATTTACTCTTCAGACTGATGGACTCAACTGTCCCAGATGAAATCCAAGAGGTAAGAGTATAGGACTTGTAAGTCTGTAGCTCAGCCACATCTCTCCCTGAGGTTGTAGCTCACAAATTCAGCTATGTATTGGAAAACTTCAATTGGATGTTCTTTCCGTTACTCCTGTTTTCTTGGTGGGAGTAAATTTTTTGGTGAACTTGTCCTTTAAGACAAAGGTCAGACATCGCCTCTGAGAAACCTTTCATTCCCTGCTCTCCTGCCAGGTTTGGTTTCTCTCATGTATGTTCTCATCACATCACATTGTTTTGTAATTGTCTACTTACAACTATGTCTGTCTTTTCTACCAGAAGATGAATTTCTGAGCACAAAGACCCAATTTTATTTTTAATTTTATTTTTATTGTGGTAAAATTTGCATAACATAAAATTTGCCATCTTAACCATTTTTAAGTGTGTAGTTCAGTGGTATTAAATACATTTATACTGTTGTACAACCATTACCACCATTTATCTCCATAACTCTTTTCATCATACAAAATTGAAATTCTGTACCCATTAAATAATAACTCCCTATTCTCCCCTCCCTTCAGCCCCTAGCAACAACCATTCTTTCTTTCTCTATGATTTTGATACTCTAAGTATGTCGTAAAAGTGGAATCATACACTGTCTTTTTGTCACTGGCTTATTTCACTTAGCATAATGTTGTCAACGTTTATCCATGTTAAGTAGCATATGTCAGAATTTCCTTTTTAAGGCTGAATAATCTTTTGATATTGTATATATTAAATTTTTGCTCATCTGTCATTTTTATGACCTTGGATTAAGCAATGATTTCTTAGATATGGTACCCAAAGCACAAGCAACCAAAGAAAAAAGAGATAAATTAGACTTCATCAAAATTAAAAACATTTTTATGGTGGTGCTGGAGAGGGGGTGCTGAGCTGTTGGGTATGAAGAGTAACAGAACAGACTGTATTTGCACTTGAAACTGCTTCTCAAGTTCAGATCAGGCAAGGAACAAACCTTGAAACAACCAACAAGACCAAAGAAGAGTACACTTAAGTTGAAGACACGACACTTGATCTGAAACAAGAAGTTTGTGCCTACTTAGCAGCTTTGAAAGAGCACTTCCCAATGCTGCTAGTAGTCTTTGTTTAAAAAAAAAAATTAAAAACATTTTTGCTTCAAAGGACATTATCAAGAAAATGAAAATACAGCTCACAGAATGGGAGAAATATTTATAAATCATATGTCTCGTAAGATTCTAGTTTACAGAATATATAAAGGATCCTTACAACTCAACAATAAAAAAGACAAATAATCAGAAAATGAGTCAAGAATCTGAGTAGACATATCTCCAAAGAAGATAGACATAGGCCAACTAAGCACATGAAAAAATGTTCATCGTTGGGCATAAAGGAAATGCAAATTAAAATCACAGTGAGATACTGCTTCACGCCCACTAAATGGCTATAATCAAAAAGACTGGTAATAGCAAGCATTGGTGAAGATGTAGAGAAATTGGAACCCTCATGCATTGCTAATGGGAATGTAAAATTGTACAGCCACTTTGGAAAACAGGTAGTTCTGTAAATAGTTAAACATAGAGTTACCACATACTGCAGCAATTCCACACCTAGGTCTATATCCAAGAGAATATAAAACATGTCCACACAAAAACTTATACATGAATGTTCATAACAGTATTATTCATTGTAGCCAAAAAGTGGAAACAAACAAATGTCTGTCAACTGGTGAAGGGATGAACAAAATGTGGTATGTCCATGCAATGTAATATTATTCAGCCCTAAGAGGGAATGAAGTACTGTTGTACAAGCTACAACATGAGTGAACCTTGTAAACATTATGCTAAGTGAAAGAAGCCAGGCACAAAAGGTCACATACTGTATGATTCCATATATATGAAATGTGCAGAGTAGGTAAATCCATAGAGACACAAAGTAGATTAATTGGCTGTCAGGGGTTTTGGGGGAGGGAGAGATGGGAAATGACTGCTAACGGGCACAGGTTTCTTTTTGGGGTGATGAAAATGTCCTAAAATTAGATAGTGGTGATGGTTGCACAACTCTGTGAATATACTAAAACCCACTGAATTTTATACTTTCAAAAGGTAAATTTTATGATGTGAATTATATGTCAATTAAAAAAAAAAAGCAAAAGAGATACAGTGATTTTCCAGCTAGAGGGACATATCCCTGGGATGTAGGTAGAAGGAATATTAACCTGGTGGTGAATGGGAACTTTGAGGATTAAATTTTACCAGGAACGAGGTAGTACAATATTTTTAAAAGGTTGAAAAGTATTGGAATAAAATCACGAAAGTAAACTTTAAAAAAATCTATTTTTATAATTGTTTATTCATTCCTTGAGTCTTCTTTGTAGCTACTCCTTAGGAGAATCCTTTGGAGGTGGATTCTCTCAGGATGTGTACAGGGCTGTTTCTGTTCCTCTTTCTTTATCCCTGAAACTTCTGGTAATTTATCTGTTTGCAGCAATCAGTGCTGCTGCTGTTTTTTTGTGTTTCTTCCTTTTTTGACACTTTATTTTGAAGCAGTTGTAGACTTAAGGAAAAGTTGCATAAGTAATAGGGTTTTCACGCATGTCTCAACCAGCTTCCCCTAATGCTAATGTCTTGTATAACTACAGTACAATTATCAAAACCAAGAAATCAACATTGGTTTAATACTATTAATTAAACTAAACACCTTATTAGAAATTTTATCAGTTTTTTGCTAATGTCCTTGTTCTTTTGCAAGACCCTATTCAGGATCCCATATTACGTTTAATTGGACACTTTATGAATACTGGTCAGTTATTTTATTGAATATCTCTCTGTTATTTTTCATGATTGGACTGAGGTTATGTGCTTTTGGCAAGAATACCACAGAAATGATGTGCCCTCAGTACATCATATCATGTGGTTCATGATATTGATGTGTCTTATTACTGGAGATTTTGACCTTGATCACTTGGTTAAGGTGGTGTCTGCTGGATTTCTACATAAATCAGTAACTTCTGAGAGAGGATAGGTAGAAAATATATTCTTTGAGAATATACTCACACTTAAATAGTTTGCGAATTGAATATCTTCATGAATAGTTGAGGCATAGTATTCTAAATTGTAAATCATTTTCTCATAAGAATTGTGAAGTCATCTTCTAGCTTTCAGGTTGTTACTCAGAAAATCAACACTATTCAAATTTTTGATCCTTTTATGGAAATCTTTTTCTCTCTGGATTCTGCAGCAAGTTCTACTTGTCCTCTCTGTTTTCATATTTTAAAATGATATGAACTGATGTGGGTCTGATTTTATCCATTTTTGTGTATATTTGGGTAGACTCTTAATTTGGAAACTCAGAGCCTTCAGTGTTAAGAAATTAGCTTGAAGTGTATTGTTGATTTTCTCTTTATTGTCTTCTGTGTTTTCTCTCTGTCTCTGGAACTCATTATTGGGATAATAGACCTCCTGGACCAGTCCTCTGTGTCTGATTTTTTTTAATGTCTAATTTTTTTAAAACTAATTAATTTATTTTTGGCTGCGTTGGGTCTTCGTTGCTGTGCGTGGGCTTTCTCTAGTTGTGGCGAGTGGGGGCTGCTCTTAGTTGCGGTGCGCAGGCTTCTCATAGCGGTGGGTTCTCTTGTTGCGAAGCACTGGGCTCTAGGCACGCGGGCTTCAGTAGCTGTGGCTCACAGTCTCTAGAGTGCGGGCTTCAGTAGTTGTTGCTCATGGGCTTCGTTGCTCCGCGGCATGTGGGATCTTCCCGGACCAGGGCTTGAACCCATGCATGTCCCCTGCATTGACAGGCGGATTCTTAAGCACTGCGCCATCAGAAAGGCCCCAGTCCTCTTACTTTTCTTATGTTTTCTTTCCTGTTTTCCAATCTTTTCTCCCCTCTACTTTATGAGAAATTAAATTTTTATATTCTAACCCTCCTATTGAGGTTTTTATTTTTTATGTCATATTTTTAATTTATAAGAGCTCTTTTCTTAATCACTGAGTGTTTCTTTTTTTCTAATTCAGCATCCTTATTTTAGTGGTAAAGAAGCTATGATCCAGAGAAGTTATGGGGCCTAAGATAATACAGCTATTTTTTATGCTGTTCCTGATACCTGGACCTTTGTTTGGCCAAGGCGTGCTCATTTTTCAACTTTTAACCTAAATGCCCAATCCTCAGGGAGACCCTCCATGACGAACCCGTAGACCGTGTTAATTGCCTTTATGTATGGGTGCTCACTCAGGTTTGCATTTCTTTTTACGTTGTCCTTGTGACTCCTTTCACACTTAAAATCACTTACTCAGCATCTCTTTTTCCTACTAGACTGTATGCTTATGAAAGCAGGGCTTTTATCTGTCTTGTTCATTTCTACATCCCCAGCACTTTGTAAAGAGCTTTACCAGGCTCAGCACTATAGACTCAACACTAAATATTTATTGCATAATGACTAGTTACTTAGTGGGAAATCCAAAATATATATTCTTTTTTTTTTTTTTTAAGTCTTTATTGAATTTGTTACAGTATTGCTTCTGTTTTATGTTTTGGTTTTTTGGCTGCGAGGCATGTGGGATCTTAGCTCCCCGACCAGGGATCAAACCCGCACCCCCTGCATTGGAAGGCAAAGTCTTAACCACTGGACCGCCAGGGAAATCCCCAAGATATATATTCTAAGTCTTCTTTTTTTTAAATTTTTTTTATCCATAAATTCTTTTTTTTTTAAAAGATTTATTATTTATTTATTTATTTATTTAATTTATTTTTGTCTGTGTCGGGTCTTAGTTGCGGCACGCAGAATCTTTGTTGAGGTATGCGGGATCTTTCACTGTGGCGCATGGGCTCCTCGTTGCAGCACACAGGCTTCTCTCTAGTTGTGGTGTGCAGGCTTCAGGGCACATGGGCTCTGTAGTTGTGGCGTGCGGGTTCCAGAGCGTGTAGGCTCTGTAGTTTGCAGCACACAGGCTCTCTAGTTGAGGCACGTGAGCTCAGTAGTTGTGGCACGTGGGCTTAGTTGCCCTGCGGCACGTGGGATCTTAGTTCCCCCGACCAGGGATTGAACCACATCCCCTGCATTGTAAGGCAGATTCTTTACAACTGGACCACCAGGGAAGTCCTTCTAAGTCTTCTTAAAGACATCTAAAGAAGGACTTGGCATGCTTTCTTTTATTCACATGCCTCCTTCTTTAGACTTCTTTGCTCTTAATAGTCAGTGGATTTATTTTTTATGTTTTTTTGTTAAAAAGATAAGAACCAGGCCAAATAAATCTGCTTTTCTTTTTTATATTAGGTGGTAATTGAAACTCTGTCAGTGGGAGCAACCATGCTGTTACCTCCATTACGAGAACGTATGGAATTACTTCATTCTCTTTTACCCCAAGGACCTGATAGATGGGAAAGCTTATCTAAAGGACAGGTGAGCCTTTACATGGTATCTAAGTAAACCAGTACTATATTACAAAAAAAAAAAAAAAAATAGACTGAGAGGGAAATAAAGCTAATCGATTGCCATGTGTTCAGGGAGTAATACTTAACTTGATGAGTCTGGTAAATCCTAGTATTTAATGTTTTCTGCTGGAAGAGTTCCCAGATTTCTAATGAAAGTAAAGCAAGTGATAACTTATTAAATGATTTGGGGCTAATTATTAAAATTATGTCTAATTTTTCCAATGTTGCTCACACTGTCAAACCAGAGATCTTTTAGTTTATTTGTAGTATTGTGAGTTGAAATCAAGGGCATGTGCTGCTGTTGGTTCCATGCCCAGAACTTTGAAATAGCTTACATAAAAAGTAAAAGAAGATGACTGTTGTGAAAAAGTACTTGATGATATGAGTATGCTTCTTCTTTCCATTTTTATTATCTTATGTACGTTAAAATAAGTCCATTTTGCTCAACCAAGTAGAACAATCAATTGTCGAGTTATAGATTGGAGGGAGAAAGTGGTATACTGGCAGTATATTAGCCACAGATGCTTTCCAATGAGTATTTTATATTAGTTTAGATTTCAAATGATTTATTTTAAACATTAGAATAAATAGTTTCATTGGTAATTCTGTAGAAGAATGTATAGTGTAATTTATCTGTTGACATTGCCTACTCCTCTTACTTATAGTGCTAAAATCATTATGTAGAGTGTGCCATTTTAGCTTAAGAGTTTCAGGTAGTAAAGGATGTAATAAAACACTGTAAGTTGCAGTTTCTCAAAAGGTATTAGTGGGATAGCTTTTTAAAAAATTACAGACTTCCTAAAAGATTATTGTTCATTAGGATATTAAGTGGATTAGTTAGCATCATTAGTATATATTTCCCCCCCCTCCCCGGGATCCTTTTTTTACTTTTCTAGTGCATTTTAAGCTAATTATTATTTGTTCCTATTTCATCGATGGAAATATTTTTCTTTAGAGAATGCAACTGGATATTATTCTAACAAGTTTGCAAGATCATACCCATGTAGCCTCCTTACTTGGCTATAGCTCACCCTCCGATGCTGCTGACCTCTCTTCTGTATGTACTGGTTATGGAAACCTGTCGGATCAACCTTATGGCACTCAGAGCTGCCATCCAGACACCCATCTGGCTGAAATTTTAATGAAGACTCTCTTGAGAAATTTAGGATTTTATACAGTAAGTTGCTCTTATTTTGTAGTTAAAAAAAAAAAAAAAGAATAAAGCTTGGGTTGGTTTTTTTTTTTTTTTTTTTTTTTTGGAGGGGGTAGGGATCACTTCAGGTCAAGGTATTTTGACATTTAAACGCTTATGAAATAAGTAAAACTAAACTCCACTCCCCGAAACGGGGGAAATATGTCAGATCTTCTGAAATATTGTGGGTGCCAAATGACTTGTAGTTGAGAGTTCCAAAGAGATTTGTTTTGGAATTTTACCAATTTTTTTCTGATATTAATGTACAAGAATAAACAGATAAAAATACTCAACAACATTTTGCAAGAGAAGAAGAATGAGGAAAGGATTAACCTTACCAGATATAATCTTATAATTAAATAATGTGGTTTAAATTGTTTAAAAATAGGCTGGTCAATTAATTAAAATTATTATTTTATTAAATTATTAAAAATAGGCTGGTCAATAGGAGAGAAGACAATGGACAGTATAGCTTTCTCTGTATTAGGATGCCCTTAGTTCTTACTCCCTGGTGTTTCTTAGATCCGTCACTTTTTTTCTTTCCATTTCTGTGGGTTCTAATCCATGCCATCACTACCTAATGGTAATAGCAGTGTTATAACTGTTGTCACTGTTGCTGGTCTCCTCTCAGCATCCAACTGCTAGAATAACCTTGTTGTATTCAATAACCTCATTTTATTAAATCAGAACTTTTTCAGACCCTTCATCATTTGGCTTACACACCACACTCATCTGAACTCATGCGTGGCACACCTATTTCCTCTTTTCTCTTCTTGTCTACCAATCTATGACTTCTTTAACACTTGACTGTTCTTGGAAGCCTTGCTCAAATAACCTTTTCTAACCATGTAATTATAACTGCATACCTCTCATCAGTTTTTAGAGTCAAAGTGTACTATGTGACTTAACTTTGAATAGTTTGTGTATCATTTCATATTGTCTCCTACTCCTATTCAGGGTCAGGTCTGTATATTCTTTTTCTTCTGTACAAGTCTTAGTGTTCTGTTCTGCCCAACTTAAAAGGTTGTTGACTAAGTCAGAGTGACAGTTGTTCCTGTAGAATTATTTTCTTTCAGATTTAAGGATGTAAATTTGAGCTGATGTTTGGCTGCAAATGGAATGGGAACAATGTTACAGTGTATCCATTTGGTATTAACTGAAATTTTTCCCCAAAGTTGTATTAAAGTAGTGCCTTTTTTATGCCAGTAAGGCTGAGGTAGATGTGTATATTATATGGAAATGGAAATAAAATACTAACTGCTTTTAGGCTGAAAATCATAAATTTTTGTTTCTTTCTGATGTAATTTAACCAAATTTGTCATGTTCTAAGATTTTAAAATAATGGTGCTGGTCTTAGTCTGTTTGGGCTGCTGTAATAGAATACCACAGAGTGGGCCGGCTTATCTACAACACAGACTTATTTCTCACAGTTACGGAGACGGAAAGTCCAAGATCAAGGAGACAGCAGATTTGGTGGTGCCTGCTTCTTGATTCATAGACAGCCGTCTTCTTGCTGTGTCCTCACACAAGGGAACTCTCTGGGGTCTCTTTTGTAAGGTCACTAATCCCATTCACGAGGGTTCTGCCCTCATGATTTAATCACCTCCCAGAGGCCCCACCTCCAAATACCACCACATTGGGGATTAGGTTCAACATAAGAATTTTGAAGGGACACAAACATTCATTCAGTCTCTAGCAGTGCTAATTTGGCTGCTTATAAAGGTGCGTATATAGGAAGGACCTTAAAATGTTCTGTGACTCTCTCTTGCGTATTTATAAACAAAGACCATACTTTATGCATAAAGATGTTCATCACATCATTATTATAAGAAAGAAAAGTTGGAAACAACTGAAATATCTAAAAGTTGGGGAATGGTTTAAGTACATTATGATATATATACTCAGTGGAATATTATGTCTCAAATTTTACGTACATATGGCTTATGAAAACATGTAAAATATTTGTGGATCTGTTAGAAAAGAGAAGACTAAAAATAGAATATGCAGTATTATGAAAAAAATGAAAAGTCACAAAAAAATCAGGAAAGAAATACACACAAAATATTAGATACGGTGGTTGACTAAATGGTGATTTAAAGTTTTTTAAAATACAGTTTTGGTATTTTCTAAATTTGTTACACTATTTCTGTTTAAAAAAAATATTTTTAACTTGAAATAACTTAAAACTCCCACAATAATTACAAGAAACTTTCAAAGAACTCTCCTGTACGCTTCAGCCAAATTTGCCTTTCCTTGTTTCCTTTCTTCCATCCATCATTTGAGAGTAAACTGCAGATGTCATGCTGGCTATTCCTAAGCACTTATATTTCTTAAGAATAAGGACATTCTCTTACATAACAACAGAACAATTATTGAATTCAGGAAATTTAACATTGACACAGAACTATTGTATAATACATAGTCCATACTCAAATTTCTACAGTTATCCCAGTAATGTCCTTTATGGCACCCTCCCTCTGCCCCCCAAATCCAGGATCATACATTGTATTTAGTTGTCATGTTTCTTTAGGCCACTTACTTCTTTTATAATCAGAAATAAATTTAATTTCTAAGAATTGTGTTCTTAGAAATTCAAATATGTGAAAACAAAACCTTTACATAGGAGGTCAGGAAAGCAATAGCATTAGAATGTTGAAATGTGTTGTCTTTGGGTATTGTTTTCCTTTTTCTTGTTTTCTGCATTTTCAAAGTTTTTGTGGTAAAACCACAAAAGTTTTTGTGGTGAAACTTTTTTTAATGGAAAAACAAATGGAAATTGCTTGATAAATCTTACCACCTTATAGCTAATGACAACATAGCAAAGATTTAAAGATTAATAATGGGAGAAAGGAGACAATGGCTTCTTAAATCAGAATCATTTATGGTAGGTCATTAATTTCACTTTCAAACACTTCAAATATAATTTTAATTTATGTATCATTTTAGGATCAAGCATTTGGGGAGCTAGAAAAGAATAGTGATAAATTTCTACTTGGAACATCGTCTTCAGAGAACAGTCAGCCTGCTCATCTTCATGAACTGCTGTGTTCACTGCAGAAACAGCTGCTGGCATTTTGCCATATCAATAACATTAGTGAGGTATGTGATTCTTTGCCTTTTATTGTCTCTTCTCAGGGACCTTGAAACTCAGATATTTGGGTAAGCCACGATATTTTTCTACCTTGAATCTTCCAAAGTAGTAATTTAGGAACTTTTTTCCTCAGAACTCAAGCAGTGTGGCATTGCTTCATAAACATCTTCAGCTCTTGTTGCCTCATGCCACAGATATTTATTCACGTTCTGCAAATTTGCTCAAAGAAAGTCCTTGGAATGGCAGCGTTGGAGAAAAATTAAGAGGTGTGTTTGGTACTGGGTTTCATATTTAATCAGTGGTTGTAAAGCAAGAGTTCTGGCCTTTCCAAAGCTTTAAGAGGGCCGGAAACCTCTGAGTGGAATAGGAATGACGTTGAATCTCCTTTGTTATCGAAGATCCCTTTGATCTTGGTTTTGGGGTGATGGCAACAGTGATTGATCTGATTAATCTTAAAAGATGCTAATTGGTGTGACAGAGGTCTAATTTAAAGGAATTAGATGATATATACTCAAAAAGATTAATATTAAATGGCATAAAGTGAGATTTTCATCTCTTTCTTTACCTTTCTTTAGCATTTACCATCTCTTTCTGTCTTGAAATGCTTTCTTTTCTCTGGTCTTCTGTGTAGTCACAATCCTGTATTTACACATATCTCTTTGACCACTCTTTTTCAGTCTGTTCCTGTAAGCTCCTCTTTTTTGGGCATGCCCTTTAATGTTTAGGATCTTCTGAATTTTGCCCTCAACCCTCTTTTCTCTGAGAATGATCTTATCTGGTCCTGTTGTCTTTAACCGCCATGTGTATGTTGACTCCCATATATGCATCTAGCTGAGAACTCCTTTTTTACACAAGAGCCTTTCTCTAGTTACCTACTAGGTGCCTTTTCTTGATTATCCCAAAGATAGGTAAAATTTGGTAAGTCTGTCCAAAAGCAACTTATTTCTGAAGTTTCCTCGCTGAACAAAGAAATAAATAAACTGAGAAACTAAAACCATTGCTTACTAGACACTTGCATTTTGTTGTTCCACAGGCGTCTAAAATTTAATTTGTTCAAATTGAGTTCATCTCTGAATGGTCTTCTTGCCCCCAAATACAATAAAATATTGACACAGAATTGATTAAAAACCAATACAGATAATTTAAAAAAACAGATGTTTTGAGGTGATTTTAATTTTAAAAAAAGTGAATTTGGTTTAAAAAACATAAAAGACTTCCTACAGTAGAATGTAAGCACCATGAGGGCAGGAATTTTTAGTTCTTTGTTCACAGCTGTACACCTTTCACCTATAATAGTGCCTGATATGTTGTATGTGTTCAATAAATATTTCTTGAGTAAATCTGAAAATGAGAATAAATTTGTGAATGAGAAATTCATAATGCATTTTAAGGGAAGCAGCTATAATCCTTTGAATTTGTTGGCACAAGGATATTTGTGCTTTCCCATAAAGTGTCTGTTGGTGACACTTTCTGAAAGTGAGTAAATACTAACCCAACCCTAGCTACCAGAGAGTTATATAATAATTCAACAAAGAGTTCTAGGCGGAAATAGTATTTATTAGTTTTTTTGTTTTAAGTTTGTTTGAAACAATTGATGCCTGTTAAATTTCTTACCCTTCATAGATGTGATATACGTCTCAGCTGCAGGCAGTATGCTCTGCCAGATTGTTAACTCCCTACTGTTACTCCCAGTGTCGGTGGCTCGGCCTTTATTGAGTTACCTCCTCGACTTGTTGCCACCTCTTGACTGCCTTAATAGACTCCTGCCAGCGGCCACTCTTTTAGAAGACCAGGAGTTACAGTGGCCTCTTCATGGTAAGTAAAGATAATAAAGGAGCAAATAATGCTGTTGAGAAAAGTTGTTTCTCTTGCATGCATCAGGTAAATCATATCTGACACTTGGTTATTTAATGTAATCAAAAGATAAAGTTGTTACTGTCTAAAAGCTTATAGTGTGAAGTGGGCAGCTGAGATGGGAAAATTTAAGAAAGTTGCTTATATATAAGTGTCACAAATAAAGTCTTTATCTGATCATCAGGCTTGAATAGTATATTTCATTGATTCCAAGACATGCTTTTCTTCAAATTTTGACATGGCTTAATTTGGATACATCTTACAGTGGATGATAGGAGGCATTGTTTCATAAATCAGTCAACAGCATAATGACACATTTTACAATCAATGAATTGATTTGTTTTATTTCTTAAATGCAAACGTTTTTAGTTTTAAATCTCTATTCGACAGTAAAATATTTTGTATTTTGGTTGGATATGTAGATAACTGATTGAATGTAAAAGATGGAAATTGGAAACCTATCTTTCTGTGTTTTTCTTTTTAGGTACTTTATAGGAAATAGCATTTTGATTTTAGATGTAATATGTGAATTCACTCTTAATTTATAAAATGTTGATGATTTTATTCCATTGAATATAGCTTAAAATATCATGTCTAGAAAACATCAATGTATTTTTCCATTGAAGTCTGTCTATCCTAAGGCTATCAAAGGAGTTTCATTACTGAAATCTTAAAAACCTTTCAAGTTTAAATGAGGTCACATGTTTTATGGAAAGAATCCTGGTCTAAGGCATAAAAAGATTTAGATTTTAGTATTGGCTCTGTTTGAACTTGGCTGTATGATCTTGGGCAAGTCACTTATAACTTCTTGAAGCCTTGGTTTCTTCTCCTGGAGAGATTGGGATTGGACAGAATAGTTTGAGGGCCCGTCTTATATCCCATTGTTCTGTGACAACTGGGTTTAGATGAAGTCAAGTGTTAAGGTTACAGCTGTATCAGGATATTGATTAGGCTTTATATGGAGCCATTCCAGGTTTACTCCTGTTTTTCTAAAGCATCTCAGAATTTGCTAAGACTTACTCTATCTGTATTAGGCGAGGAAGGTGTCATTTTATTTTGGATTTTTGCATCTGTGTTCATAACTGATTTCTTCCCATGATCTTCCTTTTTCATGCTATCCTTGTGTCATTTTTATGACCACAATTATACTAACCTCATAACATCAGTTTGGAATCTTCCTTTTTTTCCCTTTTCTCTGAAATAATTTGTGTAATTTAGGAGTTATCTCTTCTTGAAGGTTTAAAAGAGTTTATAAAAACTATCTGGCCCTAGTGTTTTTTTATAGGTAGATGTTTGGCTATTAATTTTCCTTTTTTAGTGGTTATTGTTCTCTTACAGCTTTTTGTTTCTTCTCAAATCCATTTCAGAAATTGATATTTTTTCAGAAAACGTCATTTTGTTGGTTTTCAAATTTATTGACACAGAGTTGTTCATAATATTCACACATAGTTTTTAAAAATCTCTAGTGTATCTGTGGTTATATCCTCTTTTTGTATTTTTAATTTTAAAATTTATGCCATCTTTTTTTTCTGGATTAATTTTATTAGAGGTTTGTCCATTTTATTAGTGTTTTCAAATACCCAGTTTTTGAATTTGTTGATTTCTTGTGTTTTTCTTTTATGATTTCATTGATGTCTCTTCTTATCTTTATGGCTAACTGTAGTATTTTTTTTTTTTTTAAGTGAAGAACTTTTAAAAACAAATGTACAATAAGAAAGCATGGGTCTTGATCTTAGTATAGGACAGATCTGAATTCAGGCCTTAAAAGCATTGAACAATACTAAGTGTCATTTTACTAGATCAGCTCTTGTTTTATTTTGGAGGGATGAGCTACCTTAGTTACTTACTCTTAAGGTTGAAATTTGATCTGGACAGTGAAAAGTAGGAATAGAGTCAATGGGGGGTAATTCTGCCATGTACTGTTTCAATGTTTATCTCAAAATCAGTAACTTTACAGAGCAGATTTTTATTTGATGGTAAACTTATCTGAATATATTTTAAATTAGCCTACTAAAGAGAGTATATACAGAAAGTGTTGTAATCTGTGTTTTCATTATAAAATTATTTTGCTTCAGTGTCTTGTTGCAGTGCAATATAAATGAAAAAGCTTGAGAATCTTCAACACCAGATAAATTACTAATGATTTTGTTTTCAGGAGGGCCAGAACTGATTGATCCTGCTGGTGTGCCATTACCTCAGCCAGCCCAGTCCTGGGTGTGGCTTGTTGATCTGGAAAGAACAATTGCTCTTCTTATTGGACGATGTCTTGGTGGCATGCTTCAGGGTTCGCCTGTGTCTCCAGAGGAACAGGACACTGCATATTGGATGAAAACACCACTTTTTAGTGATGGTGTAGAAATGGATACCCCTCAGTTAGGTAATGTGTTTCTCTGCAGTATTTAGAATACATGCTTCTGTTTGTACCTCCTTTGGAGACTTCTCTTATTCTGGGTTTGCTGAATAGAGAACTGATAGAAAACAAATGCAACATTTGCAGGATAGGGGATCCAAGACTGTAACTTGGAGCCCTCAGAAAAACAGTTAAGTCCTGCAGCATCGTATAGTGAAAAGAGCCGCTGAACTAGGGAAATGTAGGTCTGGTTCTGCTCTGTTTTTATTTATCACTCATTTTGAGCAAGTCATCTAACTCATAAAAATGGGAAAATGCTTAATTACTTGTGTTCTGGGGCTTGGAGGTTATGAAACTGCTTCATAGAAGGTTACTGACCATGACTTACCAGGGCTCAGGTCATAAACACCTCTCAGTTGTGAGGGCCAGTCCCTTCTCCTCCCAGCCTGTCCTACTTTCAAGCTGATGTTACCTTGTGTGATTCCTTATTTTTTTCCTCCCCATTTATGGTACCTTTGGTGTTTCCTTTCCTGCCTCATCTTCCATTTGTCTACTTTGATGGTAGGCTAGCTCTCAGACTGTCTGAACATGAGGATTTCTCCAGTTCCTGAAAGATGATGTAGTTGTTTTGTCTAGGATTGGTCCTTTAATCTCTCTGAACCTCTAATTTCAATCCTTAAAATAATGAGTTAGATTAGATAGCCCATATGGTCTTATTAGATTTTATTTTATTTATTTATTTTTAAGAAATGTTTATTTATTTTGGCTGTGCCAGGTTTTAGTTGCAGCACGTGGGATCTTCGTTGTGGCATGTGGACTTCTTAGTTGCGGCACGTGGGATCTAGTTCCCTGACCAGGGATCGAACCCGGGCCCCTTGCATTGGGAGCGCAGAGTCTTACCCACTGGACCACCAGGGAAGTCCCTAGATTTTAAATTTATTATTTCTCTGATAAGAGAAAGAGACTCAGAGAGTGTCCAAGAAGCAAAATCTAAGAAAAATCTCAATCTAAGAGAATCTCAAGAGGAGAAACAAAAAGTAGAAACCATGACAAAAATCATGGAGATTTCTGCTTTGGGGTTGGAGGGTTGGAGGGTGGGAGTGAGAGATGTTGAAGATTTTCTTCCTTTTCCAAATAGGAGTGTATATTCATTGTTTCATTTATGAACCAGAAAGTGATTCCAGCCATGGCTGATGAATGCTAGACTGGTACTTAGGAACGTTTGTATCAAAAAAAGTAAAATCATGTTTTTTTTCAAGGGGTATTTAACATCATAAAGATAGTTCCAGTGCTATCAGTGTTTAACTCTGTGATAGTCCCAAATGTCCTCCTGAGGACAAAAGTATCTTTATCTCTACCTTCCTCATATTTCTGTTATGTGTACTTTACTCAACTGGCCTTTGGTATGAATATAATCAATTTCAGTTTTAATGTTATTTTTCACGTTTTAAATTATAAAATTATGAAACTATTAAAATGTTACGTTTTATGTTTAAATACTTGCATATATTGGACTTCCCACAGTGGTTAAGAATCTGCCTGCCAATGCAGGGGACACGGGTTTGAGCCCTGGTCCAGGAAGATCCCACATGCCACGGAGCAACTAAGCCCGTGTGCCACAACTACTGAGCCTGCGCTCTAGAGCGCGTGAGCCACAACTACTGGGCCTGCATGCCACAACTACTGAAGCCCACGCATCTAGAGCCCATGCTCTGCAACAAGCCACCACAACGAGAAGCCTGTGCACCGCAACGAAGAGTAGCCCCCGCTCACTGCAACTAGAGAAAGCCTGTGCGCAGCATCGAAGACCCAACACAACTAAAAATAAATAATAATAATAAAAAACAAAGATAAGCAGTAGCTTCTAAAAAAAATACTTGCATATATTAGGAAGAGGCTCTTGTCTGTAAAGTTGTAAATAAATGATAATTTAGTTATATTGTGGGTTAAATTGACTTTGGGTATTAGCCCAGGAACCTGTCATTTAGAGAAGTGTTTTGTTTTTTAAATGGAAAATGAATTCTTAATGCCAACTGTCCCATTGGAAAGTTAGGAACCACCTGAACAAATGTAAATATCAGTTGAGAAATTGTTCAAGTATCAATATCTTTGATCTTCCTTAAATCATACTGAAGTGATTATTTTCCCTTAAGTCTACAAAAAGAAAAGAAAAATCTTGGCTAGTCTCTTTCCCAGTGGTCCCATGTTTCTCAACAAGGATATCAATCCGTTTTGAGCAAGAAAGTTCTTTGTTACACAAGACTGTGCTGCACATGTAGGGCCCTGCCTACCAAAATGCCAGCACTCCTCCCTGGAATGTTACATTTAGTCACATAAAGAAAGGGGTGATACTATGCCCAATTGAGAAGCATTAAAGGACTTTACCTTTGTAGCATCTACTTAAAATGGTTTGAAATGTATCATTTCATATGCATTAAGTAAATATGGTAAGATTTTATTTGTAGCACCAAAATTTACAAAGCTTGAAATCGATAACTTGTGTAATTTTTTTTTTAGATAAATGTATGAGTTGCCTATTAGAAGTAGCTCTTTCGGGAAATGAAGAACAGAAGCCTTTTGATTACAAATTGCGGCCTGAAATTGCTGTCTACGTAGACTTGGCATTGGGTTGTTCAAAAGAGCCTGCTCGAAGCCTTTGGATCAGCATGCAGGATTATGCTATTAGTAAAGGTAAGATGAAGAGGCTAAAGGGGGTAAATATGTAGATAGCTCATAATTCCAACTAATATAAGTATAGTATAATATATGTAAATAGAAAATCACAGGGATTACCCTATTACTTTTTTATAGAAAAAAGGATTTTACAATTAACATTTTTAAAAATAAATTTATTTGTTTTATTTATTTTTATTTTTGGCTGTGTTGGGTCTTTGTTGCTGCGCACGGGCTTTCTCTAGTTGCGGCGAGCGGGGGCCACTCCTCGTTGTGGTGTGCGGGCCTCTCACCACGGTGGCTTCTCTTGTCATGGAGCGTGGGCTTCAACAGTTGTGGCATGCCGGCTCAGTAGCTCTGGCTCGCGGGCTCCAGAGCACAGGCTCAGCAGTGGTGTCACACGGGCCCAGTTGTTCCACGGCATGTGGGATCTTCCCGGACCAGGGTTCGAACCCATGTTGCCTTCATTGTCAGGTGGATTCTCAACCACTGCACCACCAGGGAAGTCCCTACAATTAACATTTTAAAAACAGTTTCTTATTCCTGTTTGTGGAACATTTTGAAGTGCTTGGTAAACCCCGTGTATTCTTTTATATACATATATCCCACTTGAAGAAAATCCACTGTGGGAAAATTGAGATTTGTGTGAAAAATAAATCCAGAGGCAGCATTTTACTGAAGGATTCCATGCAGCGTAAATGGATCTAGTATAAGAGTTGTTTAATGAATCTCTTCCCTTTGTGAGCCCTGGTGAAGAACTGAAATGATGTGTATGTGGAAGTCTGAGCTCTGGGCCTTGGTCATTTTCCTCCTGTGTAAAACACTTGCCCATTTTAGAGTGCTAGTGAAGATACCAGTTTGAAATGAGGTATATTATTAAGTACAGCAGTAAAGTGCTATGCAAGTGTGTAGTGGTATTTCAGTTTCTAATATTACTTGATTAATAAAATTAATTTTCTGTACAAGTTTTCAAAGGTTATACCTGATTTCTTTTTAGCTCCCATCCCCTTTTAACAATGACTTGGATTGTTCAGAATCACATACTCCTAGTTGTCTTTCTCCACGTTGCTCTTTCTTTAGTCCCTGCTCCCCTGTGTCTTTGGATTTTCTTCCTTCTGTGATAGAAATGGTAAAAGTAAATACATTTTCACCTTTACTTCATATAATAAAAATGAGATACATATCATTCAGATCTTTAAAACACCAGTGAGATGATACCTTTGAAAGTTTAATCTCATCCAGTTTGTCATTCATTTATTCATTCTATTGTGTTGACTTTCAGCAGTGGTAGAAAAGTATGATAGTGGAGGAGAAAAAAAGCTTACTTTCTAAGTTGTATTTTCTGATATCCTCTTATTTGCATCATTTTCTTGGAATGTGCGTTTAGGTTTTTTTTTTTTTATAAATTTATTTTTATTTTTATTTATTTTTGGCTGCGTTGGGTCTTTGTTGCTGCACGTGGGCTTTCTCTAGTTGCGGCGAGCGGGGGCTACTCTTCATTGCGTGGGCTTCTCATTGTGGTGGCTTCTCTTGTTGCGGAGCACGGGCTCTAGGCACGCGGGCTTCAGTAGTTGTGGCACGTGGGTTCAGTAGTTGTGGCTCGTGGGCTCTAGAGTGCAGGCTCAGTAGTTGTGGCGCACAGGCTTAGTTGCTCCACGGCATGTAGGATCTTCCTGGACCAGGGCACGAACCTGTGTCCCCTACATTGGCAGGTGGAGTCTTAACCACTGCGGCACCAGGGAAGCCCAGGTTTTCTTTTATAACACATTATCACTTGTTACTTTTCAGTGAGCACTTTAAAAAACTGGATATAAACATAAAGTGAATAAAAACTCATATGGCTCCATTTGTTCAATTGCTTGTACGCTATAGCCTAGACTTTATACCTGAGTAGTGGAAACATTTTGTAGTGCTTGGTATGAAATGACTATAACTTTACCGAAGGTGTTTTAAAAGAACCTATTACTATAAACATTGCACAGGAGGATAATCCCTGATAAATTTGACATACTGCAAAGGATGTTACTTCAGTTTGCTTTTAAATTGAATATTAGCTTTCTTGAAATGGGGTCGTTTGATTTGAAGTCATAGCAGTTTTCAGAATAGCAAGCGATCCCTTGGAACAGATGATCTCTCAAGAACCTAGTGTGGAAAATTCTGTGTGTAATACAGACTATCGTTTTAAGATTCTCTATTGGCTGTAAGATTTTCTTAAAATCTTACATGCTTATATTCACTTTTTCACCTGTAAAATAGGTAAGTCTTAACTTAATTTTTTACCTAAGCATCCAGAAATGATGAAAACCAAGCTGTAAAATTTTTGTCTTAAGATAGGAGTTTTAAAAAGGAATTAAGAGCAAATAAAGTTAACTTGGGGCTTAATATTTTCCAAGGGTGTTTTTTGTTTGTTTGGTTTTGTTTTTAAGTAGCATGGTAAATCTGTCAAATTAACGGAGTCTAGCAGACATTCTGGGAGTAGACAGTAAATCTCCCATCCCCATTTGGAATCTACTGAATATTTCATTTTTAAAGTACAGAACTGGTGTGCTGACATGGAATTAAAGAAAGCAGCTGACTAGTGTTCATCATCTAATGCTGTGATTTGGGTTTTCAATTGCACATACTCATCTCTGTCCAAATGTTGTTTCATTTCTTACCCACCTAAATGTACATGTATTCACAGTATCTAATGGCTTCAAATACCACATATATACATACTTGACTAATTTACTCAATATCTCTACTAGGATGTCTAATACATAGTATTCAGAACCAGACTCCTGATTACAGATACCTATCCCCCCAAAGGGCTGTCCTTGTGATCTTCTCTCAGTAAAAGCCAACTACATTCTAAATACATTATAGTCATCCTTGTCTGCTCTCATGTTCACATCTGATCCATCAACAAATTTCTTCAACTCTACCTTCAGAATACATCTGGAGTCTGACCACTTCTTACTAACCCCACTGCTACTACTTTGGTCTGAGCCACCATCATTTCTTACCTGAATTACTGTAATAATTACTTCTGCTGTTGCTGTTCCTATAGTAAATTCTGCACTCAGCAGTTAGAGTGAGCCTTTTAAAACACAGATCACATCATCCCATATCTCTGTTCACAGTTTCTAATGGTCCTTCCCATTTCCCTCAGTGTAAAACCTAGAGGACTTGCAATGGCCTGCAAGGCCCTATGTGATCTGGACCCCAGACAGCTTTCTGATGTCTCCTGCCACTCTCGTGCATGCACATTTTGCTCTAGCTGCACTGGCCTCCTTGAACTCAGGCAGGGCCTCTACATAGTTTTTTTGAAAGGACACTGTTTGTGTGGCTTCTTCCTCTACGTCATCTAGATCTCTCTGCTCGATGGTAGCCTTATCAGTGACCTTCCCAAACCAGGCTGTAAAAAATAGTAAACCCACACAGTTCGGTATTCCCTGGTCTCCTCACCCTGCTTTATTTTTCTCCATAGCACTTATCTGTCATATTAATGTTTTTATTTATTGTCTCCTCATACCCCGCCCCCACCGCAACTAGAATATAAGCTCTGTGAGATCTGGGCCTTAGTTTTGTTCACTGCTGTATTCCTAGTATGCGGAATCTAGTAGGTGCATTTGTTAAATAACTGCTTAGGAAAATGATAAAATTCAGGTGTTAGATTACTAAAGCCATTAAAATTACCTCTGAACTGTTTTCTGTGAAATGTCAGTGTATCATTTTTATTTTCAGATTGGGACAGCGCAACTTTAAGTAATGAGTCACTCTTGGACACTGTGTCTAGATTTGTTCTTGCAGCTCTTCTGAAACACACAAATTTACTCAGTCAAGCATGTGGAGAAAGCCGGCAAGTAACTTAAAACTATCCTCAGACAAATATTTGCTCTCATGATGTTTGAAATTAGGTAACTTTTCTATTTTGCTTCTTTATTTAGATATCAACCTGGTAAAAGCTTATCAGAAGTGTACCGTTGTGTGTACAAAGTTCGAAGTCGTTTACTTGCTTGCAAGAACCTTGAACTTATTCAGACCAGGTCATCATCAAGAGACAGATGGGTAAAGTTGGAAATCAGTTACTCTGTGTTTTTCTGCAAGCTATGAGAGATAGCTCCATATTGGTGTATGTGAGGGGAAAAAAAATGTGGCTTAATTATTGCAGATGTTCAATAAATATTGAATAGTTCTTTTTCTAGTGAAAAAAATTGGATGAGTAGAAGATTGGGGGTTTATTTAACCACCCATTTATCAAGTGTGATATGGCTGCTAAGGAAGTTTATATATTCTTAGGCCATATAGGTAATAACAACAAATTGAATTGTCCAAATCATATGAAATATTATTCCTTTGTTTTACGCTCATCAGACCATGTTTGAATTATCCTATTTGATTTGGGGTGCCATAACTTATGAGGGATATTAGCAAACTTAGATTGGTTAAAGGTCTGAAAATCATCTTATACAAGAACTGGAAAGTGTCATACATGTTTGGCTTAGAGAATGAAAGCAAAGGGGAGTCGCATGATAGGTGCTGTAAAGATATTTAAAGGGCTTCCATGTAGGAGAGGAAGTAAATGTGTTCCCTGTTGTTCCAGAGGGCACAGGTAGGACCAAAGGGTAACAACTGAATGGAGAATCATTGTTAGCTGAATGTAAGGAAAAAAGCCTTCTAATTATTAGAGTTGCCCACCGCTGGAGGTAAAGATTGAAAACTTTTATTAAGGATGTTCCAGAAGTAATTCTTGCAACAGAAATGAGATGATTTCTAAAGTGCTTGGTAATCCTGATAGCACAATCCTATAATTATGAGTATAGCCTGATACCTCACCTTCAAAAGTGCTTACTTTGAAACGTCATATGTTAGATGCTTTGCACTCCATTATTTAGATCTTAGATTTTAAAAACCAAACTTTATCTCTACATTTGTATTATAGTATTCTTTTGGCATACACTGATTTAATATTTGTGGATCCGACTATTTGTTAGTGACCTTGAAAGCCCATGAAATGTACTAATTAGCCATTTTGTTGAGTCTCAAATTTGAAACTTACATATTGTGGAGATACATGACTTATGTATTTTGTGAGTCTGACTGACTGCTCAGTATCCCCATCCAATCATGAATCACAAAATAACTTTTATTGTACATCTGAGGATATCATTAAAAATTTTCACTTGTGCTTTATACTGAAATATATGGGGTTTTTGTGACTCTCTTCACCCCTGTTGTAAGGACTCTTTTTTTCAGATGACTGCTAGGGAGCATAACCACCATGGGAAATAAAATTAACATTGTCCTTACCAGATTTCTAATTTTCGGTTTCCTCAGGGACAAACAAAGTAAAGAAAATAATTAAAAACAATACTGTTTGTATAATTGAAATTTGCTAAGAGAGTAGAACTTAAAGTTTTTCACCAAAAAAAGGTTAAAAAATACTGTTTTGTTTTAAATTAGCATTATTAAACATTTATACAGAGTAACAATAACATACACAGCTTGAGGGAGACTGAATGGAATCACATTTCATGTTCTTTACCTTTTATGCTTGGTGTCATACTTGACTCATTTTAAGTTAGCAGTTTACAGCAGAACAGCAATATATATGAGTCAATTTACAGCATGACATTTTAATCAAAATATTGAGGAAGAGAGCATAGTTAGATGTTTCTGTATCTTTTGTGTACATACATTTTTTTCTAATCTTTTCAGATTTATCCAGTATATCTTTTGTTTTTGTGGTAAAATTCATGTGTTATTACTGCTATTAGCATTATTTCCCATGATAAAAAAGTCAAGGTTTTAATGATATTTTTCAAAATTAAAAAAATATATATTCAGTGTAGCTCTGATCATTTCTTTAAGATCTCAGAAAACCAAGACTCTGCAGATGTTGATCCTCAGGAGCATTCATTCACCCGGACCATTGATGAAGAAGCTGAAATGGAAGAACAGGCTGAGCGAGACAGGGAAGAGGGGCATCCAGAGCCGGAGGATGAGGAGGAAGAACGGGAACACGAAGTGATGACAGCTGGCAGTGAGTATATCCGTCTTGCTTTACAGATACACACTGTGGCATTCTTTTTGGTAGGGAAACTGACTGTAGAAGAGAGAGGCAAAAACATTTCCTTACTGTTTTTCTAAAGAGATGTGATATTCTCCTGATGATCTGATTAGCTACATTTCAGTTCTTACAACTGCTAGTTCCATTCTGAAGCTGTTGGATTGCATGTTTTGGGCTGAAAAGCTCTGGAAGCAGGCTTTTGGAAACAGTACCTGTTCCACTGAGTCTCATTCATGAAGTGATGCCCATGAGTCATTGGATAGGGACATTCAAAGCATGTTCTCTGGAGGGTACCAAGTTGTCCATTCGCCTGGCTGGCCTCTGGGTGGTGAGGAAGAGAGCCCCTTTCTAAGCCTATGAGGAGAGCCCAATTATTTTCCATATGTAGAACTTTTTAAATTCTAAACTTCACCCACTGACTGCACTGCAGTTTTCAGTAGAGAGTAAGAATATACATGAGAATATTATTGGCTGGTGAATGACATTTTTCATACTTTTTTATTACAAGGCTACAGATAGTTTTAAAATGTAATCATTTAGATGTTTAAAGAGAAATATCGAAGCTTTGAAACATTTGTTATCTTTTGAGTGATTTGGCTGTTTCAAGTTAAAGTGTATATTTACTTTTGTAGCCTAAAACATTTTGGCCATCTATGCATTTGGTATTGAGATTATATATATATTTCAATCAATTTGACACTACTTTATTATCAATTTATCTGTGTTGTGCATACTTCTAAAAATGATTTTGAGGTGACTCAAAACAAGGCCAAAACCCCTTAAAACAAGAGGAGAAATATAAGGTCCAAATGGAGAAGAGGGGATTGGAGATGAGGAGGTGGAGAATAATTTTATATATATATTAAAAAAAAAAATATATATATATATATATATGTAACGTGTGTGTGTGTGTGTATATATATATATATATATATATATTTTTTTTTTTTTGTCTGTGCTGCGTGGCTTGCAGGATCTTAGCTCCCCAACCAGGGATTGAAGCTGGGCCCTGGCAGTGAGAGCGCTGAGTCCTAACCACAGGACCACCAGGGAATTCCCAGAGAATAATTATATTTTAAAACCTAGACTGAGGGAACATTTACAGATGAACTTAAGACTTAGTTTAGAAATTCCTAAAAGCAAAGACCAAAGGGGAAAACACAGTAACAAAAGATAACCCTCAATTATATTAAAAGAAAGCATAATAGTTACCCAGGGAGTAATAATTTTTAAACTAGCTGCCATTTTTGAGCATCAGTTATATGCTGGGCACTGGGTCAAATGCTTCACATAGATTAACTCATAATCCTCTCTGTCTTAGATGATTTCTAATATTACCCTGTTCTAAAGATGGACAAACTGAGGTTTAAGGAGGCAAAATTATGTGCCTAGGGCCACTGTTCGTAGCAGCTGGAATTAGAACCAGGTCTGCCCCAAATTCCAGTAACCATTCTCTTAATTACTTTAACTGATTTCCGGCTCTAGACTGTTAGTTTGTTGCTTTGATTTTCTTAGAAATAAGGAACTTTCAACAACATAATGAATATATTGTCATAATAATACTTTGAAATATACAAATGCATTTTTAAAGTTTGTACTTCAATATTAACAGACAAATCTAGTATTTTACTAACTTTTTTGCCTGGGTTCCCCATTAAAAATACCATCTTCACTCAAATTTGAGTAAAATATTCTTTTCCTATTGTGAAATACCTACCACTGCATCAGAACCTTGTTAAACCCACTTGTTACACTTGTGAATTGGGAAGAGCTGGCATAAGATGGACATTCCTGGTGATACTATTTGACTCTGGGGGCAGTCTTGGCCATATTATTATAACCAGATTCTATTTCAGCGAAGACCTTTAATGGTTGTGCTTATTTAATATGTTTAAAATACAACAAAGTGTAGGTATTAGGAATTATATGGACTTTGGAAGGGGAAAGGGGGCTCTTCATTATAACTAATGCAACTTAACTTTTGTCTGTTTCTTTTGTAACCTGACAATTTCAAACCAAGGTTGTGAACATTTCAGAAATAGGCAGTTATTTTTATCTAACCCAGTGATGCTCAAACTTTAATGGCCTTCAAAATCAGCTTGAGGGCTTGTTAAAACTACATTGCTGGCTCCATGCCTAGAGCTTCTGATTAGAAAGTCTGGGATGGGCCCAGTATTTTTCATTTCTAACGAGTGCCAGATGATTTGATGCTGCTCTTCTGGAACCACACTTTGCAAACCACTGATCAAACTCATAAGAGTAGAAATAGAATCAACCAAATCTAAATTCTGTAAAGGCATAAGTATTTCCTATTGTAATTTTTATAAAAAGTTTAATATTATACATGTATTTTTGATAAAATTTAACTTAGTTACTTAGTATTTAATGTCTAAAAAATGATTTTCCCTCTTTCAGTAAGTTTTTGGTCCAAACTTTTTGACTGTTTTTATTGTTATTTTCTTTGCTCTTCTCTCCCCATGTGTTAAGACCTTGTTTTTGTGTTACATGTTCCAGAAATCTTTCAGTGTTTCCTCTCAGCCCGTGAAGTAGCTCGTAGCCGAGATCGAGATAGAATGAACAGTGGGGCAGGGTCTGGGGCTCGAGCTGATGATCCACCTCCTCAGTCTCAGCAAGAGCGAAGGGTCAGCACAGACCTTCCTGAGGGTCAGGATGTGTACACTGCTGCCTGCAACTCCGTGATCCATCGATGTGCCCTGTTAATATTAGGAGTAAGTCCTGTGATTGATGAGCTTCAGAAGCGAAGGGAAGAAGGACAGTTGCAGCAGCCTTCCACAAGTGCCTCTGAAGTGGGTGGACTTATGACCAGGTGGGACTGACTAGAAACTTAAAACATTTCTCTCCTCTCTTTCTTTCTTTATGCATTGAAATGGTTTATTCTCACTTATTGTATTCTGAAATTAACACAGACATGGAGGAGGAAATACAAATTGACAAGGATGAATTTAATGTAAAGAGTGATACTAATTCAGCCTGGAGTATAAATTTCTGATTAAATGAGGAGGCACAATTTTTCACACATATAAACAACAGTAGTTGATTGGCATAATTCTGTAATTTACTGGCATGGAAGTTATTCTGATGTAATTGAGAAGGACTTTGTGCTTAGACCTGACTGAGAGCCAGGGTTTTCCATTGACAGACATAATTACTCCTCACTGTGTGTGTGTTTTATCTCTATGCTGCTAGTTCCATTCAGTTTTATGTTCACTAACAGTCCCAAATCGAAAAACTTTTCTTTGTGCATGTGAGACAGGAGTGAAAGTCTTACCGCAGAGAGCCGGCTAATCCACGCAAGTCCAAATTATAGACTGATCAAATCGAGGAGTGAATCTGATTTGTCTCAGCCTGAATCAGATGAAGAGGGTTACGCACTGGTAGGTATACCTAGATTTAGTAAAGAAGGAATTTTGTATAGCTATGTAAGACTTCGGTTAGAGTAAGTAATATACGTTTGTTTTAGACATACAAAAACTCTTTTAAAAGAACTTTTAAGAGAAATGAGATAACTATATTGCATAGGTATTTATCATCTATATGTTAGTGACTCAGATATCTCTCTTTAGCTCTGACTTGTTCCTAAACTCCAAATTCACGTATTTGACTCCTTGATGGACGTTCTACCTGAACATCTCAGGTGACCACAATCTTAACCTATCCAAAAATAAACTCATTTTTCTCCTAAACCTCTTCTCTCACATTCCCTATCTTAGTAAGTGTTACTATTAACTATCCAGGCTGGAAACCTGGGTTCATCCTTGACTCTACTTTTTCTTTATTCCTGGTCCCTGCAACCTCCTCACTCCCCACAGTCCAATTAGTCAAACCTTGAAAATTTTACTCTTAATATCTTTGTACTATGTCCTGTCCATCCCTCTTGCCACTGCTCTGTCTCAAACTTTCCTTCTCTTTTGCCTGGCCTGGTACAAAAACCTCCAAACTGGTTGCCCCATCTCTTGTATTATGCCCATCTTCAACATTTCACTAGAATAATATACCTGAAATACAAATCTGTTTATATCTCCTCTACTTAAAATCTTTCAGTAGCTCTCAGTTACCTATCAAAAAAGCCTCAGGACCTGAACTGCAGGCATTTAAGGTAAAAATCAAAGAAGTGAGATGCTGATTTATATAAGAAGTAGAAAGTAATACGTGCTGTAGTGTGACGGGTAAAATAAATTACAGAATGAAAACTGTCTAATAGATAGCTTCTATTTGAATAGCTTTGGACTTAGAGTTGATAGCTGGATTTTCATTTTGGCTGATCCTCTGCCTTATATGTGAATCTGTATGTGCTACTTGACCTCTCTGGGCCTTAGTGTCCCATTGTGTGATATGAGGATAGTAGTACCTGTTGTGTAGGTGGTAATGTGTTAGACTTGGCTTCTGAACCTGATCCTACTGATGGATAGCTTTGAGACCTTGGTCATGTCACATGATAGCTCAAACGGAAACTCTGGGTTTTTTGGACTGAGTGACTTGATAAGATTCATTTTTAGCTCTGAAATTCTTCTCTTATGAATTGAGAAACTGGATGTGAAAATATTTTTGAGAAGTATAGAGTGCTAAATAAACATAAAGCTGTTGTTTAAAAGAAACTTCTAAGCATGAAAGATTCCTCCTCTGAGGAAAGTTGAACAGTGTCTTCAAGCAAGTTTCATTGTATGTTTTTGTTTGTTCTTCCTCCATTTATTCTTCATTCCCGTTATCATCTCTGTGCTCCCAGTTCACGTTCCCAGTCTTGCCGTCTACTGAGATTCCTCTCTGTCCATTTATTTTTCCAAGTTGATCAGTATCATTATCTAGTCTCCTAGCCCTGTGACAATTTTATAACAGATCATGTCACTTCTCTCCTCAAAACCTCCAATGACTCTAGTAGTTCTCAGAGTAGAAGCCTAGGTCCCTGCAGGGGCCTATAAGACTCTACCTATCCTGGCCTCACTCCTCTCTGATCTCCTCTGCTGCTACTCTCCTTCTTGATGACTCTCCTTCTGCCACACTGACCTCTTGGCTTTTCCATGGACATACCACACAACTTCCCCACAGGGCCTTTACATGGCTGTTTCTTCTGATTGGAATACTGTTGTCTGTAGGCAAATCCCCTCGCTTCAAGTCTTCGTTCTGATATTACTTTTTCAGTTACACCTGCCCTGACCACTCTATTTGAAATTCCAGTTTGCTCTCCTTTCCAGATATTCACTCCCTGTCCGCTTTGCCTTGCTCTGTTCCCCTCACCCCCCGGCACCTAACATTATTTATTTGCTATATTTATCAGTTTCTCTTAGCCTACACTAGAATATAGCTCCCTGAGGATAGAAGTTTTTGCTGTTTTATTCACTGCTGTATCCCAAGTACCTATAGTGCCTGGCACACAGTAAGCAGTCATTAAATATTTTTTAACGAATGAATGTCTGTCTAATCTATTTTGGTAAAATTTCTGTGCCTGTTTGTTCTTTCCAGTCTTCAATTTAGGCCCTTGTTACTTTTGCCTGAACTGGTAGTTTTCAAACTGATCTCCCTACTTTTTCCAGTTCCTCTCCTTTGATACTGCTCCCAGAGGTAGAGCTCTTAAAAATGTACACAGTGGACTTCCCTGGTGGTGCACTGGTTAAGAATCCGCCTGCCAATGCAGGGGACACGGGTTTGAGCCCTGGTCCGGGAAGATCCCACATGCCATGGAGCAACTAAGCCCGTGAGCCACAACTACTGAGCCCGCGTGCCATAACTACTGAAGCCCATGAGCCTAGAGCCCATGCTCTGCAACAAGAGAAGCCACCGCAGTGAGAAGCCTGCGCACCGCAATGAAGAGTAACCCCCCACTCGCTGCAACTAGAGAAAGCCCGCGCACAGCAACGAAGACCCAACACAGCCAAAAATAAAAACAAATAAATAAATTAATTTAAAAAAAAACACAAAACACAGACACATAAACACAACAAGAACAACAACAGAACACCTGCTGGTCATGCTACCTTCTTATTAAAAAAAAACCTCAGTGACTCTGCACTGCCTACCCAGAAATCAAAGATTCTGGAACATGTTGCTTGCCTGCTTTTGAAGCCAGTTTTCCCCTGCGGTAATCTGCATTTTTGCCATAGCCTAGTAGTCCATCTGCCAGACTCCAAACATACCTCTTGAGCCTCTGCTCAAGCATTGTTTGCCTTAAATGTCCTTCTCCTGGGTTTTGTTGATGAAGTCCTGCCTCTCTCTTAAGGCCTGGTTAAAATGTCATCTCTTCCAGAAAACTTTCCTAAGATTACTCACAGTGACTCTGTTATTTACATGGCAGTTTGTTAGTATCTATAATAAACCACTAATGGTTTGTCTCATGTTGGACTTACTTATGTATTATTAGTATTTCTTTCCAGTAGACCTCTTAGAAGGTCTAGAGTTTTTTTAATGTCCCTCATGTCTCCTACATTGTGCTTTGCATATTGTAAATGATTGATAATTCATTTCAACTGAAATGAAAAATAAAAGATGAGGATAAATGTAGTTAAAGTGGCATACATTTTGGAAGCAAACAATGAAATCTGACTTAGTCACAATAGACTCTATTGATTTTGACCTGGGGCAAGACACTTAAACTTTCTGAGCTCCAGCATTTTTATCTTTGAAATGGGGAATACCGCTACCTGTTATACTTGCCTCAGCTGGGTTGTTGTGAAGAACAAGTTTAGTAATACAATTTAAAACATGTTGAAAGTTATGTTTTCAAAACATAATGGGAAGACAGATAAATGGAGGTGGGTTGAACCTAGATATAATTGCCATGTCTAGGTTCTACAGAATTTTAAAAAGATTAAGAAACACATTTTTGGGAAAGATGGACTCTTAATCATCTTTTCTTATGGAATATTTAGAAAGATAGTGTCATAAAAGGTGGAAAAGTAAAGAACTAGAGAGAGCAGATTCTGTTGTGGGTAAGGAGACTTGAGCTGAGCCTTCAGGCTGAGCCTCCTATAGACGAAGAGGAGCAAGCAGTGGGGGCAGTGTGGGATTTTCCAGCTGAAATATGTTACCCTTCTGTCTGAGGTTATTTAGGATTATCATTGATGTCTTTGATACCTAGTAGTACTTGTTTATCTTGAATTGTCAGTGAATGAAATGCTTTCTTAAAATAACTGAAGTTAACCAGCTTAATGCTAAATCTGAGTTTTAACCTTCTTTCATAAAGAGTATTATGTGATATATTATCTACTCTGTCTTAGTGACCAGAGAAACCTAAGTCAACAGTTACACAGTTAAACCCAAGTTTAACTGTTTGATTGACACATGTCATACTTAATCAGCATTTCTTACTACGCTCTCCTAATCTACCTCCCTCATTTCCTTACCGCCCTCTTTCACAAAGGATTTGATTTAGCATACAAAAATAAATACTATTTATAAAAGTATAAGAGAACGAATTAGGGCTAAAAGAAACAGAGAGGAAAATAAAGCCCTGAGTAAGATTTGTACATCTCTACACATATCCTGTGATGTTCTGCTAGAGATGGGCCAGCAAATAGGAAAAACATGAGTCGCATGATTCACAGTGTGTAAAAGATAAAAACAAACCAGGTTTTCAAGAAAAACTCAGATATTTCTGGTTCTGAGACCTGAGATAAATTTCTTCCATGAGCCCTCATGGCAAAGGTACTGTGTAATAAAAATGTTGTATTGCATGAGATGGCATTGTCTTCAGGAACTGTTGTGACAACTGTTTGGTGTTTTCTCCAGCATCAAATGGCCTGGGAACATACTTATTTCTGGTGTGTGTGTGTATATATGTAAAACAAAATGTATTTATCCACAGTGTGGGTACATATGTCTATATGTATTACCAGGAAAAAAATTTCTAAATGACATTTCCTAAATGGGTCTGTTTTGTCACTTCTGCAGCCTTTCTTCTTTGCCACCAACTTTTTTATTGTGTGATAAAGTGCAATTGAAATTGCTGAGACCATAATGTCAAATCTGTGCATAAATCTAAGTCATGGGTTTGTATATGGTTATGTGTACATAGAGTAGATAGTTGTCACCAGTGCCTCCCCACCACACACACACACACACACACACACACACACACATATACTTCCTTTCTTCCTGAAAGCCTTCACTGTTTTATTAAGCTGACTGCAGTTTAACCATTTGAGATTTCTTTATTTTAAGGGGTTTTAAAAAACATTTTAAAGTCTTTTAAAATACTACCAGAAAGCTTAGGACTGTGTTATTCTTCTGTTAGTGTGGATTCATCAGATTCTCTTTTTCTGTACACCTAGCCAAGGCTGATAGTTTTGAAAAGAATGGAAAGTGAGGATAGAACAAGTAGTGATTTTGGAAAATGGGTCTTTGCTACAGGGGCTTTAGGCATCTAGAGGGTATTAATAAGAGATCATACTGTGTTAGGAAGATAAAAGACAAAGATTTCGAAGAAGAAAAAGGTGACAACAAAGAACAAGTTCTGCTACTTTACACTGTTAATTAATGTGCATATTGACTTGTGTTTTAGTATCTCAGAGTCATGTGCCTGAGCTGTTTTCAGTGGGTCTTTAGAGACTTTGTTCTTAGCCTGACTTGACTGGTAAATAAGTAGCACATTGCTATAATTATACAGATTACTTTTTATTGTAGTACTCTATTAAATCTTAATCTTAAATAATTTTCACAATTAAATTTTATTATTTATTTTTAACTTAACAGAGTGGAAGACGAAATGTTGATTTGGACTTGGCATCATCTCATAGAAAGAGAGGTAAGTATTAAATATCTGGTTAAGTAGCTCTTTTTATATCTGATATATTTAGATCTAATTGTCATTGAAACAATATTGCAAAAAAGTTAGAAACATTTTATCAGAAAAGTTAAAAGGAAGATCATTTTCTTGAAAATATACACCCTTAAAAAAAGATCTGGGAGTGTCTAGGAGTTAATAATCAGTTCTCTTTCTCATTTGTCCTGTTTTGACTTTTTAAAAGTCCCATGGAACTCTGGAAGCAGTGCTTTACATTGTGGGGGGTTATGGACATAATTTGCCATGCTTTAGCTCATTGGTATAGTTGAGCTATACCATTGAGCTAAAGTATAGTTAGTTAATGGTATAGTTGCTATAGTTTAAATGGTGTTACAGGGAGAACTCTTTACCCCATTCACCTTTCATACACACATACACACTTTCAAACTGAAAGTTTCTAGTTTTTTTCCTCTTTGCCTCTCAAGATATAAAGCATATAAGAGATGAACAGATGATTTCTAAAAATAAAATTTTCCCATGAGGAACAATTTTAGAGTTCATCGAGAGTTAAGCTCATTTGTTAAAAGCTGTATCTTAATGAATAATATAGTTAACACTTGTTTATATGTACAAATAGATGGAAAGAACAGCAGTTTTAGATAATACAAATCCAAGGTAACTAAAAACTCTCCAAGTATTATTCTCTATTAATTGGCACTTTTATTAACCCATTTTTTCTGTGGTTGTGAAAACTTGGAATGTTAAAAGTTGCCACTAGTGGAAGTTTTCTAAAAGCCTGTAGGAAAACCGTTTTTTCCCATTATGTTGTCTTTTATATTTCAGAATTGAACCCCTCTCTTGATAACTTCCTTGGCAGGATGTTAGGTTCTCTACAGGAAAAAAAGTGAGAAATAAGGGAAGATTGAGGAATGAGAGGAAGAAATGCACCCACAATTTTTTTGTTTTTGTGTTTATAACTTAGAGGAAATGTTGGTATTTATAACTTAGAAGAAATGTTGGTACTTAGAATACTAAGAATGAATTTTTTTTTGAACTATTAGGAATTATAGGGACTAGAGCTGGTGCTTTCTTTATTGAAAAGTCTTTTAGTATTATAGTGTATCAAGGTTCCAAAAAAAATTATAGGGTATTTGTGATATCAGAGAAATTAAATGATGTTTAGTATAACGTGCAATATGTATGTTATCGTTTTCTAAGTCTTTGAAAATTGGCAATTCATGTGCCATAATTAGCCAGAGTATCCTTTTCCTTAACCACTTGAGTTAGGAATTAAATTTTTGGAATGATTTTCCCTTCCTAATGTTGGTTAGCTCAGGCAAAGATTGTTGCTATAATTTCTATGTTATATTAATGAAAAGATGGCTCCAAACTTATTGAGTAGCATAAGGGATCCAGCCTGTCGTTTTAAGAGCTTCCTACTATACTAATTATGTTTATAAGTGATAGTCTGTTGACTAAAATTACTCTTTTCTCTAAGATCTTTATCATGCTTATGGAAATATAAATTTGCGATTCAGTCTATGATAACTGTGTCAGCATGTGACAAAGTAATCTTTGGAATAAAACAAAAAGTGGTATTTTTAGCTTTGAATTAAGAATAACCTAGAATTCAAGTGTAAGTTACTTAGGAGGAATTAATATGACACTTTAAAATAACTATTCTAGAGTTGCTGCGTGTTCACAATTTTAAACAATTGCCCTATAAGTAGGTGTTGATTTCCTGTAGTTTTAGAGCTAAGTAGATACAACTGAATTAAGCCATTAATCCAAATTTGTTTATGGGTAAACCAACTTCTTCAAAAGCTCAAAGTAGTACCAAGACCTATTAACTTCTTGGAATCTAACTTTATTTTGTTGGAAACAGAAAGGCAAACAAACAGGACCTCATGGGAAAAGTTTGTTTGTTTAAATTACCCATTTAGGAAGTTATAATAGGGAGGCCAACTAGTTATGCAAATTATCATGATATCACCTAATGTGGTACCAATTTATTCTAGTAATCATTGCATCTAAATGTTCTCAGGCAAAAATTTTGCTGATAGCTTTGTTCCTAGGAATAGGTGACTAGAAAGTAGAAGGAGTACTGTTCTAGGAAGAGCAGCAAAAACAGTTTTCAATCTCATGAATCCTAGTGTTTGTGGAGTAAACAATGAAAATGTATACTTAATATCATGTATTTAATTATAATGGATTTCTTTCTTTAAAAGAAATTAACACTGAAAATACATTTGGGATGTTATATTTTGAAAGAAATTTTTAAAAATCATGTATATTTAGAGACTGCCCTCTGACCACAGTGGAATTTTTTGTTTTGTTTTGCTCTTAAATGATGATTAAAATAAACCACCCTATTTTTTCCTTATTTATTGTCAATATGGACCAGATGTCATAAGCCATAACATGCCTATCTTCAGTTGGTCAGATGAACCTACCAAGTCTGAGAACTTTTTGGAGCCATTCAGGTGTTCTGATTCTGACTTGAGCTATGAAGGACAAGCAGATGTCCAGCCAAGTGAGAATTCTTCTATGTGCTTATTTACCCCTTTCCAATATTTTGAAGAGGAAATGTAAACTTTTTTCCTCTCACTTTCCTTTTTCATTTATTAGTCTAGTGGTCCTGAGTTATTAAAAGTTTAGTAAGAGAAATTAGAGATAACAGTGTTTAATTACATCTCGTTTACTGAAACTAAATGGATGTATCAATGACAATTAATGGTTGTATACACATTGCAGCTGCTCTTAATATGCCTCCAAAGACTCCTCCTTGAGAGGGCCTAGTGCCTATAATTTCAGTATTTGACTTTGGGGATACTGGAATTCATGCTGTTGAACCATGATTGCTTCTTTTCCCCTCACTCCAGTTAATGTGTCACAGTTGGTCCAAGCTCTTGGTCCAAGCAAGTGAGTATGGTAGGAAGGATTAGAGCAAAGTGAGCAAATAAATTGAGCTCAGCCAACTTGCTCAGCTCTTTAGAGGCATCAGAGCTAAATTCTAAATCCAAAAATGTCATCAATTACTTTAAAAAGAGATGACAGGTGGTACATATTTCTGCTTAGCACCTCAGAAGTAATATGAAATTTATATTCATTAAACACTTAAAAACTGCTTACTATATGCCAGGTATTGGTCTAATCACTTCAAACATATTAACTTATTTAATTCTCATAATAGCCTGTCAAAATTCTTGGCAAAACCTGTTAAATATGTTGGTATTTCGGTACTTTGATAAATACTTAAAAGATTTGCTGTAGTTGTGCAGAACTGAGCTCGTTCTTCACTGAAAGACAATATGTTTTTGCAGATACTTAACTTTAGTTTTTGTATTTAAGCTGAAGCTGATACAGTGAAAAATGGTGGGGATACCAAAGCAAAATTTTAAGAAGGAACGTCATGGTTTGACTTCACTACCCTGCCCCAGGTCTTTAAATATAGTGTTAGGGTTTTATTGCTAAATAATATTGGAAACATTTATCAACATGTCTGTTTCATGGTATAACTTGTATGGGTGAAATGCTGTTTTATCTGTGCATTTCGAATTAGATTATATAAAGAAGAACAAATGTGAATGTTGTCTCCTGTATCAAATTTCTCCTTTTGTCTTCTGATTCTTGTTGTGGTAGTGTATTTACTCCTTTTTGGCCAGTTGAGCCCCAGAAAAAAGAAGAGCTTCAAGCAAGTACATGATGGCATGTTTAATTTTTTTCCCCTTTTAGCTTGCCTACATATTTTATGGTTTATAAAGTATGTATTGCAGCTCTGCCATGTTCATTTTGAAAATTCCATTTAAGAACCAAAATTGTAAGGACAAGTAAACAATCTCAAATTTCTTGTTGGACTTTATATTTTCTTTTTATAGTAGGAGACTCTGAATTAATATTAAGAATTGGGCTCAGTCACAATTACTCTGTAGAGGCTTTTGATATGCTTTTCAGATACAATATTTCCTATATTCAGATAAAACAACACAGAACAAATCAGTTATTAGGTTGTTATAATTTTTTTTTAAGAATTAGAGGTTTTTCATCTCTCATTTCCATATTGTGAGATTTTGTGTTTCAAAGTATTTTTGATATCAACCTAAACATTTTGGTTATAATTATTTAATTTATTTATTTATCCTATTGCTTTCAGATAGTGTCTTATTCTTCCTTATATTTTATTCATACAAAGTTTTGTTTGGCTTATATACTTAATAAGTTACATGTTTTAAATTAGGGGTCAACAAACTGACTAGTGGGCCAAATCTGGAATGCCACCTTTGTTTGAAAGTATAGTTTTGTTGGAACCCAGCCACACTCATGTATTACCTATGGCTGCTTTCACACTACAACAGCAGAGTTGAGTAGTTACATGAATAGTGAATGACCCACAAAACCTGAAATTATTTACTGTCTGGCTCTTCATAGATAAAGTTTGCTGACCCCTGCTTTAAATTGCAGAGAGGATTTAATTTGGGGATTGGCCACCTATTCCATAGAATATTTTGGAGTATTTTAAGGCAATTCACTACTTGCAGTTTCTTCACGTATTGAGCCTTTGCATAGGCAGGCAGTTGAAATTCCCATGGATCAGTGATTTGTGAGTTGATTAACAACAGGAATATGTAAGACCACCTCCCATAAACTTAAGGAATTAGTGTTATTAATTTAGAAAAGATCATTTTCTTTGAGCCTCTGTTTCCTCAACTGAGGCAATTGGACTAGATAATCTTTAAGGTCGCTTTTACTTCTGTGGTTCTAGCATTAACTCTCTGCACATTTTATTTTCATTTTGAAAAGTAATTTATAAGTATTGGAAGATGGAAGAACTTTTTATTCTGAAGTTTTATTATTGAACCAACAAGCTCAATGCTGAGAGACAAAAAATATCATTTGTAAGTTAAGGTTAAATCCAGAGTCTGAATTTGGAATGCTTAAGGAAGTGGAAAATGATTATTTCTTTTTTTTCTTTTTTTCCACATTAGCCTCTCCTTTATTCTTTAAATATCATTTTAATTTAATACATTATGCATCCATGACATTTTTCTTTGGATTTTTACCTTTTCTGTTTTACATGGGAAAATATTCAGCTATACAGTTTGGGGAAATTTTCAGATTGGTTATTTTTTATGTTCAGTAGAACTGAAAATCCAACATTTTTTAATCTTAAGAATTCTTGCTAAAATATAGAAGGCAGATAAACCATATATTCTTTGCCATTCTAAATTATTTTAGTAGAATGCATATAAATTATTTCATAGCTACTTTATAATATTAACTGCCTATTGTGGATTTCTGTGTCTCATTTTGAAGTCCTGGGGTTTTCCTGACAGTGTAATAATTCAAAAATAATTTATACAGTCAATATTGTATTAGTTCATTTTCTCTGTGGGCATTAGTGTTTAAGTAGTCCTCTTCCCAAATCTTTTCCATCTAGTATGTAACAAATATAATTTTTGTAATGCATATTTTATTAAGTACCTCAAGATTCATTCCTAATAGAAAAATTCGGTATATTCACAGAATGAGATATTATACAGCACTCAAACAAATGAACCATGGCTACATGGAATAATGTGAATGAGTATTAGCAATATTATACTGAATGCAAAGTCATGTCCAAAAAGACTACATAAAATGATACTTTTTTATAAAGTCACAAACAACTAACACTAAACATTATTTGTCTTGGGAATACATATAAGATAAAACAATATTTAACAACAATAAAAGCAAAGGAGTGATAATGAAATCCTTAGGTGGGAAGACACAGGGGAGAGATGGGTTGGGGGAAAGAACAGATAGGTAGTATTCTGCCAGTTTTCTAGTTCTTGTGTTCACATTTATTATAAATAAATATAAATACAAAAGCAGGCCATGCATGGACCAGTGATGAGAGTATATCATGAGCCAAGGAGTATGATTAATTTAACTCATGTACCTGAGATCAATTAAATCAAAAAAGACAAAACGTGTAAGAATTAGACATTTATATATTTTTTTAAAGCCACTATTGGCACATGCCTTGGACAGTTGTTGTGATAAAACATATTAACATTTTTGCTGTCCAATGTAAAGATTTTAGCCTAGAAAATGCCCACTGGCAAAACTAATGGTATTATATTTAGCCACTATTGTTAACACCACTTGGTAATTTTATGTAGCTATCACTTTATAGTTAATCTTATATATTCTTGTCTGTGAAACTTTGCTTCCTTTATATAGGAGTTTCACAACCTGAAATAAATGTGCATATTACACAGCGAAAATGTTCCTTATATTAATGAAACCAAGGGTGATATTTATGTCTCCTTTTTGTGTAAGTTTACTTGCCCTTCTGTATTCATTTTTTGGTAATATTTCATTGCAGATATGTACACATTTTGCACAGTCTTAACTCACTCTTTGCAATGATAATGTTAAATCAGATGAAATCCTATTACTATTAGGTCTTACCAGCAGTGTCCTAAGTGCCGAGTTCCATTCTGGTCATAAATGATGGTCTGGTTTAATACTGCAGAGCATTTTAAGCTAAGCATTTTGACAGCAGCTTCTGCCTTTCTTTTTCTTGTGGCAACGTGTTGCTAAAGCGCTTACAGAGACACTGGTACATTAAACAGGGCTTTCCCTTTGTTTTCTTACATTGCTGTAATTTTTGTTTGTTTGTTGTTTTTTACCAAAGCATTTTGCTCAGATTCACTTAATGCATGCATGTATTCAAACAGTAGTATCCATTTCTCACCAGTCAGTATGATAGCAACACTCAGCCCTCATCTAGTTTCAGAATATATGCTCTACTTGGTCATCACTGATGCGTTTTTGTTCTGTTTGTATGTAGGTCCTATGCATAATCAATTGGAAACCCTGAGCGACTCTTGGGCGCGCCTGAAACATAACAGAGACTGGTTGTGCAACTCCTCTAACTCCTTTGAGTCTGATTTTGATCTTACCAAGTCTTTGGGAGTTCACACTTTGATTGAAAATGTTGTAAGCTTTGTGAGTGGAGATGTGGGGAATGCCCCAGGTTTTAAAGAGCCAGAGGAAAGTATGTCTACAAGTCCCCAGGCCTCCATCATTGCAATGGAACAGCAACAGTTAAGGGCAGAAGTAAGTCTTTGATATTTACTACTTGTGAGGGACTATGGAAACTTAAACTGAACCACTGAATGTACAATTGTAGGAAAAACTTTTCCTTTTCTTCTATTCCTTGCCTCCCCCTTTCCTTCACTTGAGCTTTTTGATGTTGCTATCTTAACCAAAGCAACCTGATAGTTTGTTTGAAGTGAACAATAGTGCACAAGATACTCTAATCACTAAGTCTTTGCTTGTCTCCTAGAAACTAGAGTGAGATTTGTTGGTGACCATGCAGATCTGCTCTTAGAGTCCCCATTTTTGACCCATTTGTCTCCATTTAAAAAGGGCTAGATTAGAACACCATGCTAATAATGATAAATGCTAAAATTAGTGAGCATTGCCTCCAAATATCTCCCTCAAAATATTTATTAATGATTGTGGTTTCAACATGTCCTCAAATTCTTTGATACTCTTCCCTCCAGGAGGTGGAGCTTAATTTTCCTCCTCTTGAGAGTAAGCTGGAATTAGTGACTTAGAGCTAATAGAGTATGAAAAGGGGAAAAAAATACAGTAATTTTACATTGCAGAAACCTGGCAGACATCACCTTAACCAAGTGATCAAGATTAATATCACCAATAATAAGTTATGGTGATATCATGTACCCTGATAATAATGTGATGAGAGGGAGACTTTATAGTATTCGTCCCCAAATCCTTACCTGTAGTCCAAACATGAGAAAACATCAGGCAAACCCAAATTGAGGGACATTCTATAAAATACACAAACAGCCCTTCATAGACGTCAAGGTCATGAAAAACAAAGACAGAAACTGTCACAGACTAAAGGAGACCAGACAACTAAATGCAACGTGATATCCTGATTTGGATCCTGGAACATAAAAGGGACATTATGGGAACTCTGGTGAAATCCAAATAAATTCTGTGGTTTAGTCAGTAGTGTTGTACCAATGTTAATTTGTTTTCATAAATATACCATAGTTTTGTAAGATACTAACATTAGGAGAAGCTTGGGGAAAGGTATACAGGAACTATCTGTACCATCTTTACAATTCTTCTATAGATATAAAATTATTTCAAAATAAAAAGTTTATTTTTTTCTAAAAAAAGGAGGGTAGGCCAATGGACTGCTGTGGTGGATATTTGTCTTCCTAGGGAAGATAGAGCCAGAAGTTCAAGAGAACCACAGAGAAACCTTTTGGAAATACTTCTAATTCTTGAACTAAAGAGTATTCATTCTATATAATGTTGTAAGGAGAGGAAGCAGTATCCATACTACTTGATGCTTTTGAAATCACGTGTATCTCCTCATGAGCATCACAGTAGCTCTGTGAGTAGATTAAAGTACTATTAGCCTCATTTTATACACGAAGAAACTGAGACTCAGGAAATTGAGTTTCCCAAGGCTACACAGTCGTTGGAATACTCTGGCCTTGAAACTAGATCTCCTACATCCAAATTTACTACCCTTCCCATTGTACTGTGTAGCCTCTTGTATACTGAAGTATGCTTATAGAGATCTTAGAGATATTTTAATTTTTAAAGTCATAATAGTAAAATAAATGTTTATCTTAATAGAATAGATTCCTAAGAAATATCAGAATTTTCTGTGTGCTAAGAAATATATTGTCTGTGACGTACAGAGTTATTTGTGTCTCAGTTCAGTGAAGAATTCTAAAATATGTTTATTTTACTTTTTCTCAAGCTTCGTTTAGAGGCACTTCATCAGATCCTTGTACTATTGTCTGGAATGGAAGAAAAAGGTAACATCTCTCTGACAGGAAGCAGATCAAGCTCAGGTTTCCAGTCATCCACTCTGCTCACATCTGTGAGGCTGCAGTTTCTGGCAGGGTGTTTCGGTTTAGGCACTGATGGACACGCAGGAGCCAAAGGAGAGAGTGGCCGATTGCATCACTATCAGGTAGATGACAGAACTGTCATGCGAGGATGACACCTTTCAGTATATTCAGATTTTAACTGTATTTTTACAACACCAGTTTAATAATGCTAAACTTTTTGGTGTTTAGAATTGAGGTTTAAAAATATAAAGACCTAAGTGACTTAAAGATACCTCATTGGTTTAGTTTCCTGAGTATAGCTGGGGTTAGATAAGCCATTAGGTAAGCCATGGTACTACTGTACTTTTAGATTCTTTGCTGGCTCAGTTTTATTAACCCTTAGCCAAATTGCATAGAGGTAGATCTAAGTTGGGATAGGGATTGGTGTTTGGGAGGATGGGTTTCAAGAATTTACATTTTAGACTTGATCATTTTACCTAGTTTCTCTGATTGCTTGAACTGTTTTTTTGAAGTGTTGTCTTTATGTCTTCCATGTTTAGAGAGGAAAAATGCTTTGTGGGAAAGGAGAGAGATTATATAGAATCAAGAATTTTCAAGCATTGAAAAATAAATTTATTATAAAACTTTTATATACTGAAATATACTAAATAATTAAAAACCACCATAGGGCTCTAGCATAGGCTAGGAATAAAATGCTTTTACTTTCATTTGGGTAGAAAGTGTTGTTGTTGTTAATAGAAAAGGTAAATCTTTGTGTGTAATTTAGGATGGGATCAGAGCAGCTAAGAGAAATATTCAGATTGAAATCCAGATGGCTGTGCATAAGATTTATCAACAATTGTCTGCTACTCTGGAGAGAGCCCTGCAAGCAAACAAGCATCACATTGGTGAGTAACTGCACATGCAAATATAAGGTGCAAGTAACATTTTGGCCTGAGGTTATGCTAGGTAGCTAATGTTCTGTGTTTAACATTAGGTCAGCTTATAGGTAAAGAATAAATACTTGAAAGTGTAATAGTGTTCCATACTACTATTTATATTTTGGAATATGATTTATTTTAGTAAATGCTTTGTTAACTTCAAAGAAGATTCTCAACTGCCTTCTTTCTTCTTTTTAGAAGCCCAGCAGCGTCTCCTTTTGGTTACAGTTTTTGCCCTGAGTGTTCACTATCAACCAGTAGATGTTTCTTTGGCGATTTCCACTGGTCTGCTAAATGTATTGTCGCAGTTATGTGGCACAGACACCATGCTAGGACAGCCTCTTCAGTTGTTGCCAAAAACGGGTGTTTCCCAGCTAAGCACAGCTTTAAAAGTGGCTAGTACAAGATTGCTCCAGATTCTAGCCATCACTACAGGGTGAGCATTGTAGATGTCTTGGTAGAACTGTGTGGGGCCTGGTCTTTCACATTTTAGTGATTTCCATTTCACCGTAATCTCCTTCATTTGTTTAAGCACATTTGCCCTTCTGTGTAATTACCATTTATTTTTTTCCTGTTATTTCATGTAGGACCTATGCTGATAAACTGAGCCCCAAGGTAGTTCAATCTTTGTTGGATCTACTCTGTAGTCAGTTGAAGAATTTGTTGTCCCAGGCCGGTGTACTACTTATGGCCTCTTTTGGAGAAGGAGAAGAGGATGAAGAAGAAAAGAAAATTGACTCTAGTGGAGAAACTGAGAAGAGAGACTTCAGAGGTATCTTAAATCTTTTTTCTCTGTCATTATTTACAAGCATTTATTGAATGCACATTGTGTGAATATCATTAGAATGTAAAGTTCTTTCTATTGTGAGGCATGAGAGGATTTTTATTTGTTCATTTAGAAACCCCTTTTTTCTCCAAATATGTATGGTTTAGAGGTGCCTCTGACTGAACTTCCTCTCCTTAGAGTTGGTTAACCCTGATGTAGCAACTGTACCACTCAGTGTCTAAGTTCAGCCTCTCCTTGGCTGTTGTGGCTCTAGAACTTAGAGGTTCTAGGTGACTGATTTCCCCAGATTCTGTTCTTGTAGCATTTGATCCTGACAGCCCATCTCCTGGGTTGCATTCTTGTTTTAAGTGTTCCCCCAGGACCAAGGGTTTTAATATTTGGGAATTGGGTTAGAATTAAGGGAGCTGAACTTCTTGCTAGGCTGTTCTGTTCTCTAGTCACTAAAAAATTCTTCATTATACTTAGCTGTAATAATTTTTGCTTGCTGTAATATGGTCGTCTCCTTATAGCTTTTAAAAACTATAGTGAACATTGTGGGAATTCCCTCGTGGTCCAGTGGGTAGAACTCTGTGCTTTTGCTGCTGAGGGTGCGGGTTCAAGCCCTGGTTGGGAAACTAAGATCCTGCAAGCCGCATGGCGCAGCCAAAAAAAAAAAAAAAAAAACTATAGTGAACATTGTATTTCAGTAGAACGTAAACCCTGAACAGGAGGGTGAACATTGTATTTCAGTAGAACGTAAACCCTGAACAGGAGAACTACTATACATGTCTGTTATATATTAAGGGAATAAAGGTCTAAAACAGGTCATTTATTCGATGTCTTATTACCTTAATAAGCTCTGGGAGCCATTAAACCCTTTCTGGATCAGATAGATAGATAGATAAAAATAAGAGTAATAGACCCAACCTTCCAAGACTGTTGTGAGAATTAAATAATTTAATACTTGTAAAGGACTTAGAGCAGTGTCTAGCACATAGTAAGAGCTCAAGGAATGTTAATGTTAATATTGGAATATTATAATAAATAATATTTAAATAAATAAAGTAGTATTTAATATTAATACTGTATAGATAGGTGGGTGGATAAAGGAATATGCTGGGGATACAAAAATGACAAAACATTATCTCTGCCCTCAAGGACCTTCTAGGGAAATGAGGAAGGTAGATGTTTAAACAGATAATTACAGTGTAATACAATAAGCTCAGAAGAAATAGCTAAATCTCTTTGGTCAGAATCTAGGAGGATGTATGAGTCTAATTTAGGGCTAGGTTTTGGTTTCAGAGGCTGAACCTCTGGCAAGTTACTTCTTTATATAGCAAGTATGTTGCTTATACAAAGAGCATGGGCAGACTCAGAAGGTATGATAAAATAAAAACAGGCTTTTAATGCCACCTCCCTTTTTCCTGAGATCCAGTTTGGGAATACAGGGTTGTTTCAGGTAGTAGTTTCTTACCCCTCTGTTGAGTACTGCACATATGGATGGCAGGGAAGACACAGTAGAGTTACTTCTCAGCCTATAGCTCCCCAAGAAAACTGGATCCTTCCATATCCAGTAAAAAAAGAAACTGTGATGAATCTCAGCAGGTGTAACAGCAGACTGAGTCCACATCCATTCCCCTCAGGTTGCACCCATTCTATTTATGGGGATGGCTGGGAGTGAGACAGATTCTAGTCAGTGGTGGCCAGGCATTCAGAGACAGGTGGACCAGGTATTAATAACTCCACATACTCTCTAAAATACTTAACTGAAAGTAAGGTGTACTCTTCATTTCAAACGTAGTACTGTTACTGAAACACAAACTGTATCATCAAGTTGTATTAACCAGCTTTATATTTAAGGTCTCCAGGCTTTAATTAATTTAATTAATTTAGTGTCGTGTTACAGAAATACTTGCTGGGAGTGAGAGTGGGGTAGGATGGAGGCCTCCTAAAAGAGATTTTCCCAGGGATCTCTACCAAGAGAGAAAGTTTCATGGAAGAGGTAGCTTTGAACTGGATTTTGAAGGAATGTGTAGGAACAAGGTTGGAGTGAGATGTAGGTACCTAGGGCAGACTAATAATTTTATATTCTTCAAACTAATATAATAAATGTTTGTATATTAGCAAAGACTAAAGAAGTAAAGAAGAGGTAGAGTACTGTGAAGAGGAAATGTAGAGAAGGAGCTCTTAGCTTTTTCTCTAATTATCCCTAGCAGGTTAGTTCTATCATAGACCTGCACACCCATCTCAGCAAAACAAAAGCCCTGTAGTTAAAGAGATGTCTATGAAGATAGATTAATGGCTATTCAGACATGCCATTTGGCAGGGGGTGGTCTCCCCTCTATCACAAGTGATTTGTCTGTGTATTTCTTAATTTGATGTGCCAGGATCTCCCTGAAAGGAGTGCCTGTCCAAATTGTTATGATTTTCCATGTTTTAATGCCCCTTAGGGATTGACATTCTGGGAATCTACCCCACTGGCAAACTTCTTCACCCAGGCTTTGAGTGGGTCTTAGCCAGGCTAGGGAGGTATGAAAGTTGTTGGACGATATGAGAACATGGCATGTTAGAGGAAGAGCAGAAAGTTCTTTGGCTTCAAAATGTACAGGGGGGAGGGAAGCTATTAGAGAGAAACTATTAGAGAGGTGATAAGAGTGTTGATACTGGTGGGAAAATTGGAATGACTGTTTAGAGCAAGTTTGTGGAAAGATCCTTTACATAGAGTTTAAGGTCAGGCAAACCAGACCCAGGCCTAGAAATTTGTTTTTTTGTAGAATATGAAAACACAAAGTCTTTTTTAGAGATTAATTCTTTTTTTTTTTTTAATATTTATTCATCTATTTTTGGCTGCGTCAGGTCTTAGTTGCAGCATGCAGGATCTTTTGTTGCGGTGCGCAGGCTTCTCTCTAGTTGTGGCGTGCGGGCTCCAGAGCACATGGACCCTGTAGTTTGCTGCACGTGGGCTTAGTTGCCCTGCAGCATGTGGGATCTTAGTTCCCCGACCAGCGATCGAACCCATGTCCCCTGCTTTGGAAGGCAGATTCTTAACCACTGGACCACCAGGGAAGTCCTGAGATGTAATTCTTAATTTGACTGGGGCAGAGGGTAGGGGAGGTGGTGGACAGATGATGGACTTTTTGAAAATGTGATCAAAGTTGTCAACTTTCTTACTAGGCAAATGCACACACAGACACAGTTTTGTTTGTTTTTTTTTAAAGAATATTTTTCAGTTTGAGGCATTTATTTTATTTTACTTTATTTTTGGCCATGCAGCGTGGCTCGTGGGATCTTAGTTCCCCAACAAGGGATTGAACCCAGGCCCTCAGCAGTGAAAGTGCCGAGTCCTAACCACTGGAGTGCCATGGAATTCCCCAGACAGTTTTTCATACAATTTTAGGGGGTTTACAGACCATCTCCCTCAAATTCTATCTAGTAGAACTCTAGACTTGGATAGAGAACTGTTACTTTTTAGAATAGCAGTAAAAAAAGAAAAATGCACAAAACCAAGTACACATACTTTATTCTAGCAAGCTCATTGTTACTGTACACAGTTGTAAAAGATGTTATGTTTGACTTTATATTCTGACCTTTCTCCTGTTTTTTAAGTTTTAAAAATTCAGCAGCTAACTGACAACCTAGGTTTTGAATTAGGTGTGTGCTTACTGCACTCTAAGTGTAAGTTATTTGATATAAGACTGTTTCCTGTTGGATTTTGGTTGTAATGTAGACTTGTCTGTTCATTCTTTAGCTGCTCTTAGGAAACAACGCGCAGCCGAACTGCACCTGGGGGATTTTCTAGTTTTTCTTCGCAGAGTTGTATCTTCAAAAGCAATTCAGTCAAAAATGGCTTCCCCAAAGTGGACAGAGGTGCTTTTAAATATAGCATCTCAGAAATGTTCTTCAGGTATGTGACCTTTGTCTTATTTTACAGTATTTTGTACATCACTTGTGTTTTATTCAGATAACAACATTGGATACTTGACCTTGATTTTAAGGCTTTTCTTTCTTGTTTTATGAGTACTTATTTGATTGAAAGAAGAGTAATCTCAGGAGTAAAAATTGAGAGGAATTAATAATAGAAGGTAGCACTGGAGAAGATCATGGATTTAATGCAGAGAACTTGGCTCTAGTTCAGATTACAATAATAAAAATAAGCAGAGAACATCCTGTTTAATATGATAATTTGACACAGATTTTGAGTTTACTTCTTGGATTATCAAAATGCAGATCGGAGTTTGTCTGTTCTTATCATGATATGATTTCTGTTGCCTTGATTTGTAACTTCTGATTGTATGCTATCTATGAGAGTTCTATATAATAAGCTTAATTCCTGGTTCTTAGCCTAAAAGTCTGGTCTGCTTGCATAGATTACTATCAGTCCTTTCCTAATCTGTTTTTTTTTATTGTGATAAATATGCATAAAATAAAGTTTACCATTTTAACCACTTAAGTGTACAATTCAGTGACATTAAGTACATTCACAATGTTGCTCAACCATCACTACTTTCCATTTCCAGAACTTTCTCATCATCCCTAGTCTTTCTTAAATGTGCTGAAACATAATATAGTCTTCTATGGTACATGCTGTTTTATATGTATACACTCTCAATATAGTTTATTGGTGTTTCTTTTTACTTTTTTTAATGTGTATTCAATTTTTAAAAAATTCAGATCCTGTATCTTTGTTTTAAGATTGGCATAAACAAAAAAAGAATACAGACAACTTATTATTAACATAACAGCTACAGTTATTAACTGCAAAAATACAGTAAATGGAGTCATACTAAATGTTAATGTTCTTACAGCAGAATTATCCCAGTCATTTTGTGGTAGCAAATTCTGGCAAGAAATTCATTTGTTGTTAAAAGTATTTAAAGAATTTCCAAAACTGATCAGCTGTGCTGCAAATAAAACAGCAGTTTATTCAAAAGAGCCCTTACCTTTCTCTTATTTTCTTAAAAGATCTGCCATTTACAGGTAACTACTATTTTCAGATCAGTTGTTCAAACCAGGGTTCTTCTGTAAATACACATCTTAGCTTTATATCTAGTAAGTTTATACTCATTTTCCCAACAGTTTTTCTTAACTAGTATAACTTACAATAGCTTTTTTTCTCCTTTAATAAGGTAAGCCTTCTGTAATATTGATTAAGTTCTTAGAGTATGAAGAAAAATCAGATATTCATTTATTTCTACTGGTTGTGTTGTAGTAATGGATAGAAAAAAGAGCATCAGTATCCTGTCTGTATCTTTGCTTACTTTAGAGAAGTACAAACTGCTTACTCCCCATTAACCCTGTGAGGCTGTCAGGGCATAGATGCAGTCAGAAGCAATTAAAGGTGATGATAAGTCTGAGCTTTAGAGATTAACAGACCTGTCATTTACAATTCTACTTCTGTCTCTACTGAGCTGTGTGGCTTTGGTCAAGTTACTTAACTTCTCTGAGCCTCAGTTTCCTCATCAGTAAAATAGGGATATAATGTAGGATTTGTGAGGATCAACAGAGTTATTAATGTGTATGAAATGCATAGCACAGTACTTGGCACAGGTAGTTATTATAGTGCTGTTCCCTTACATACATAAAAACTGAAACACAAACATGGATATTCATATACATTAATGGATATGGGATGAATCCAGAATTCTTGTGATAATATGCTGAAGTGAAGTCTGTTCCATCCTAAATACTTAGCAGCCTCAGAGATTTTTTTCAAGAGGTTTATTTAAACTTTGAATTTAAGTCACATTTATAATAAGAAAATGTCTTTTTCCCCCTCCAGGAATTCCTCTAGTTGGTAACTTAAGAACGAGGCTCCTTGCACTTCATGTCCTTGAGGCTGTGCTACCAGCTTGTGAATCTGGTGTAGAAGATGATCAAATGGCCCAGGTTTCTATTTTTAAAGTTATTAGAAGATGTTCTTTACATGTGCAACATGATGCACTGAAAATCTAAACTCATGGTCTCTTCAGTTGTAAATTTGTCATTTATTCAATAGCACGACTTCCACTTCTGAGATTGCTTTTTAAATTTTTTCATCTCTAAGCAAGGAGAAAGAGAAATTAAGTGAGTTATGGGATGTGAGGAGTAGTGGTATAGTGAATACTTTCAAGGTCAGAAAGAAAGGAAAATTTGTGCAATTTCTTCCTAGGTTTGGGCATCTAGAGAGAAAGATGTGAGGCTGCATGGCCTCATCAGAGGTCCATATAGTGGGGCAACATGAGGACAGTCGAACCCACTTTGTAGTGGGTTAATGGTCTTTCTAAAAAATGATATTTAACTTGCATCCACCCAAAGTAGCTGTCAGACATTGGTATAATTAAATCTCACATGTGACTTAATGTTATAGTTACATGATTTATCTTTTCTAAAAATAGTTAAAATGATCCTTTACAAATTTTATCATTCTTTTTCCTTCAATAAATAGGTTGTTGAACGTCTGTTTTCCCTCCTGTCGGATTGTATGTGGGAGACACCCATTGCTCAGGCCAAATATGCTATTCAGATAAAGGAAAAAGAACAAGAAATAAAATTACAGGTACTTGATTCTTCCAAAAAGGTATTTTTAGACAGACATGTGAATATCTTGCCACCTGTCTCTGGATCCTTTCTCCTTTGAGAGACTTTGTTCTATCAGTTATTCAGTCTCTTCTTTGTACTGTGTCTCGTTCTCCACTGGTTCTTTCCCCTCAGTTTATAAACATCTCTTATTCCCACCCTTCTAAATTTATTTTTTATCCATGAAGCCTTCCCTATATTCTCTCATCCTTCATTGCTAAGCTTCTGGGAAGAGTAATCTTGTATATGTTTAAGTCACTTCCTTACTTCTCATTATCTTTTCAGCCCAATTGTTTATCTTCCATCAAAGCACTGAAATTAAATGACAGAGGTAGGTGTTATTGGTAATACAGTGTACGGCTTTTTATCCACAGCTTACTTGACCTCTGGAAACTCTAGCCTTCTGTTGTTTTCAAAACACTACTTTCTCCTAGATCCCCTCTGCCAATCCTGATTCCCTCTGGAGGCATCTCTTCTTTGGTGTGACTTTCTCCTTGCCTCCATCCCAAATTCCAGTGTTCCTCAGAGTTCTGTCTTTAGCTTTTCCAGCAGTCTCAGTCATACCCACAACCATTTTCACTACATGCACTGCCTTCCAAACTTGAATGATAGCCCAGGTGTCTCTCCTTCAAACCTTTCTCCTTTTCTTCCTATCCCATTTTTATTGGTGGCACTAACACTCAACTAACTTTTCAAACCTGAATTCCTGGGAATTCTCCTAATGTCCCCACCCATGTGGTCCCTAGAACTCATTGATTTTTACCTCCTAAATAGTTCTTGAATCCATCCATCTAGCTACCTTAATCTTTCTATTAGTTTTCATGATTCCACACTTTTTCTGGTTTTCCTTCTGTCCCAGTACAATGGCCTCTTCTTCTCATCCTCTTTTATTTATATTTCCTCTTCCTTTTAATCTAACTGCTGGAGTATCCCAAGGCTTGGTCCCAAGACCCCTTTTTTTCTTCAACTGTCACTTCCATTCCATTTCCTGTAGCCAGCAAAACCTTTTTCAGATCCGTATGCCATTGATTTTTAATTCCTTTTTTGACATTTTTCCTGAATTCCAGACATGTACCCATCTTCTGCTTGCCTTACGACTTGAATAACAGTGTCATAGGCCTCTCGTACTTAGTAGCATCTGTAGTTCTGTTACCTCTTGTTCCTGCCCCAGGCTTTCCCAGTAAGTGACTCAACCAGAAAACCAAGGAGTCATCCTTGATTCCTCTCTTTCTATCACACACACCCACATTTTCTCTGTCCGTACAATCTCCAAGTCCTGTTGACTTCTCATGTTAAGACTTAACTTGAATTTTCCACCTCCTCATTCCTCTGCCATCACCCTACTCCAAGCCACTACCATCTCTGGCCTGGATTATGCAATATTCTCCTAACTGGTCTTTCTGCTTCCATTGTTAACTCCCTATAGTCCGTTCTCTACACAGGATCCAGTGTGATCTTTTAAGATTATAAATCAGAGCATGTTCGTCCTCTGCTTAAAAAACCCACCAGTGGTTTTTAATCATTCTTGGGATAAATTCTAGAACTCCTTGTTCTCTCCTCTTTGCTCACTACACTGTGAACAACTTGCCTTCTTCCTGTGTCTTGAACACACTAAGCTTGTTCCTTCCTTTGGGCTTTGTGCCAGCTATTCTCTCTGCCTAGAATACTTCTCTCAGATATGTTTCTCAGAAGTCAACTTATTATTCATGTCTCAACTTAATTATCACTTCTTCATTGTCCTTTCCTGATCCTCAATCTAGAGTCAGTTGCCACACAGTCTTTATCACATCACCTTTTTTGATTTCATCATAGCACTTATTACCTGCTATTTCCTTGTTTATTTTCTATCTCCACCTTCTAAAATATAAGTTCTATGAGAGCAGAGACCTTATCTGTCTAGTATACTGCTGAGTATATAGGACCTGGTATAGTGCCTGGTACATAGTAGATGCTTATTAAATACCCATTGAGCAAATGAATGAATTTAAGTCCTCAGTATTTCTTACCTGAACTCTTGCAGTAAACTCCTGATTGTTCTCTCTGCTTTCATCCTGTATACTCCTGGTAAAACAATGTTTATAAAACATAGGTCTGATAGTAGTTCCTCTGTATAAATCATTCTGTGTAGGCACTCCCTATTGTCTAGAGTAAAGAATAAACTTAGAATGGCATTGAAGGCCTTCCATGATTTTGTTCCTTCTTCTCTTTCTAGTTCCTTGTCCTCTTTCAGTCTCATCCTCCAGATATTCCATACTGCTTACAATTCTTTAAATCAGTGAACTCTGTTTCACCTCCATGACTTGGCACATGCTGTACATACTGTCTTAAATTTCTTTCTGTACTTTGATCGGCTGCTTAATGCCTTCTCATCATTCAGGATTCAGCTCAGAAGTCATCCTCTTTTGAATGCTTACCTTATCCTTCCCAAGCCTGGTTAGAAACTTAACACTTATATGTTTCTGCTATACCTGTCGTGTAACTTCTTTTATTCTCGCACTACAATGCTGGTGTTATTTATTTGTCTCTCCGTCCCCTGACTGAGCTGTCAGCGCTTCACGGGCACAGGGACCATGCTGTATGTGTGATTGTGTTCCGTGGTCTGTGCCGTAACTGGTACATAGTGGATAATAAATATTTGTGGAATCAACCCAAGGAGATCTCAGGAGCTGAACCTGAGTTCGTTCAAAGTACTGACCCAGTTTCCTTTCTGGTAGAAGCAGGGAGAGTTGGAGGAGGAAGATGAGAATCTTCCTATACAAGAAGTGTCCTTTGACCCAGAGAAAGCTCAGTGTTGCATAGTGGAGAACGGACAGATTTTAACTCATGGCAGTGGAGGAAAAGGATATGGATTGGCATCAACTGGAGTAACTTCTGGGTGCTATCAGTGGAAGGTACGTAGAATTCCAAGTAGTTTTCAAAAGCATTTTATTTTTTAGTACTTTCCTCCTAGGTTATTATAAAAAACGTATGGAAACACTATTAAAAAAATCATCTTATGTAAATGTTCTATTACTATGTAAGATTTTAACATAAATGGAAACTCAGTGAAGAATATACAGAAACCCTGTATTATTTTTGTAACTCTCCTGTAATTGTAAAATTACCTCAAAAATTTTTTTAAGTCTAAGGTTGAAAAATCATAATCATCCCTTCCATGAAGGATCACACAGTGCACACCCAGCAATGAAAATGCAGTAACATATGTGTGATGTTTCTTCCTGGGAGAGCGTATTAGAGACTGAGTGCCCAACATTTTTGTTGAGTGCTGGTCACATACTCTCTGCCTGGCCTTTTTTAGATTCCCAGAAAGAAAGCGGGTTTTTAGCATAAACCATACTGTCATACAGTCTAAGCACAATAAGCCACCAATATCAGTCAGGGAGATTTTTTATCAGTGTAGGGAACTATTTACCAGACAAGTTCCCAGGTGCCAGCCGAGGACCAACATTGCAAGCAGACATTTCTAAGGATAGCAGTCTCTGCTGTGTTACTTCTTTTTTTGCACAGTCCACCTCCTTGGCTGGCTCTTGGCCACAGTGTTTTTACAATAAAATTAATATTATTAGCTGGTAGGACCCCAGAAAGCAGGGTGAGACTGACCTCCAGTACTGACTTCAGGGGTCTTAGACTTAGCCAGTTAAAACAAATCTCATTAATTGTAAAGGTCTATCTTAAAAAGTCAAGTGACTTTGTCCTTAAATTTAGCACAGCACAACTCTGGCCAGTCCAGGGTTCAGAATAGGGTGCATACACAAAAAGTACAATTCCAGAGGTCATACGTGGTATCCCTGGAAATGAGTTTATAATTGTCAAGATATCCCTAATCAGGATATACAGTAGTCAGGCAGAACAAGTTAACAGGACCCCAGTGTGATCTCCCATCAGGGGGCCTCCCACCTTCTGTTCCCATTGCAGTCTAAGTAATTTAATTGAGTGCCTGGTTTCAGAGGGACTGCCTCTGAAGGACAGTTTGTTAAATGGTTTTGTTTGTCTGTGACATCATTTTATCTGCCTTAAGAGTGTGGATGACATCTGGAGGTGTTCTGTGGAAATTCCAGGACCTGGGGTCACCCCCTGCTTCTTATAGCCTGTCAGGTATAAGACTCAGAAGTTAGTTTGAATTTAAAGTGCTCTATGCATGTGGCTGATTCACTTTGTTGTGCAACAGAAACTAACATAGTATTGTGAAGTAATTATACTCCAATAAAGATCTATTTAAAAAAAAAAAAAAAAAAGAAAAAACAGCCTTCTTGACAGCATGGCTTTTTTCCCCCCCGGGAGGAGGAGCAGTTCCGAAAAAACAGTGATCATTTATGCCCTCCCTCTTCTTCCACACTTCCCCAGGGCCTGGGTTGGTTTTTTTTCCTCCCCCTCCCCACCCCCACCATTATTCTAAAATCAGTGTTTCCCATTTAGTTATTATAACTTCAGATTTTTTCAGTCATTTTTTTATCTTCGTCTAGACCTTTTGTCCAGAAGGGTTAGGTGCAAGAGGGACAAAAGAATTTCCACATGAAAACTTCTTTTTTTTTAACAAAAATGTTTTTATATTGATACAACTTAACCAGAAAGGTTAGCAGTTGGTCAGGACAAAATCCCAATTAAAAAAATTGTTTTCCAGAATAGGTTTACAAAACCTTCTACGCCTTTTATCCTAATCATTTATCCAGTGAGCAGCCTAGGAAAGATCAGTCTTTTTCTGGGGAGAGCTTCATTTAATAAACTGTCTTACTAGGTGTGTGTATCAGATATTGAATCAAGCTATCAGTCTGTTGTTGCAAACTACTACTAGTCCAAAAAGCTGAACATAGAAAGTCAACAGCAGTGAGACCTCCCCAAGAAGAGGTCAAGAGTCCAGTCTGTTATAAGAGTGGACATAGAGGTCATGCACCCTGGGTATGCCCTCCTCCAACTTTCAGCTTTCGGTAAGAATCAAAGTTAGGAATGTAGTCAGTTTCTATGTCAGAAATAAAAAGCCAATCAGCAGCTCAAATTAGATGGTTATCAAAAGAACAGGCCCTTTCCCAGGGGCATATATAAGAGACCTGGACAGTCCAGCTAGAATCCATGAAGTTTTCATTTTATGGCTGCACCAACTAAATCTTCACCAGTCCCCACGTCTGATTTTTGTTCATTAGGCTGGTGCCTGCTTTTAGTTGAACACAGCTCATGTTGGGTTGAAACAGCCCATAGCAGACAGTACGAGGTTTTAACTTAGAGGCAGGTCCAGGCAGTTGGAAGCTGTGAATTGAGGATTCTATAAAATTGGCAACTTTTGGGGGCAGCAATAAAGCCTAAATGCTGTAGGATCAGACAGCTGCATTTTAAGTCTACGTGACGAGCAAGGCTTTCCTAAGCTCTTTTTGCCTTCTCAATCTTAGAGTACAAATTTACCCACTCAAAAATATGCATTTCAGGCTAGAAAATCATCAGCCTCTAAGGGTCAGACATCTGATTTTATAAGAACTAATTGGCAACTAACAACTGCTTTTTAAAACTCTCAAAGTATATTTCTATGTGGAGATTGCCACTCTTTTTATTTTGTCTCCCTTTTTTCTAGCAGTTCTAATAGGCAAAAATCATAACAAAAAATCATCAGTTATGGAGGCTTGTTTTGTTTCCAGTACTCAAAGAATTTAAGTTCCAATCTACTCACCTGGGGCAAAAAGCAAGGAAGTTGTGTCCCACTGACATTCTTCCTTTGCAGCTTTTACTTATCAGGATGATCTCTTAGTATTTATGAAGTTACAAGCATATAACATTTTACATCATTTTTTATCATACATCCAGATGCAGTAGCCACAAAACGAAGCTGTTTTATAAAATTTACTTTTCCCTTTTCCCTCAGATCTCAAGTTTACTCAGACCCCTAGCAGTAAATTTAGCATTTATAGGGTTAATTGGTTGGGCCAGGGCACTGGTACAGCAGTGACAGCATCTAGGCTAAAGAAAATTGCTGGAGTATTTTCTTTTCTTCTTTTCTCTCTCTCCCTTTTTCCATTTCTCCCTTTCTTCCTTTCTTTCATCTATTTAAAGTTTTACTCCAGCCCTGGGAACTGATTTAAATAACCTTATCTCCTCTCACTCGGAGGAAAGAGCAACACATACTTCTAATATTTTTGGTCTACCCCAAACTCACCTTCAGGAATTTTTGAACTTTTCCCCCTCCCACCTGGACAAGAGAGCAGCTGCAAGCTAATTTTCCTTCTTTGGCCCGTCCAAAGCCCATGTGTGGGAATGCTTGGGCTCTCTTTCTCTTCCCACCTAGAGGAGAGAACAACACAAATTTTCTTCTGGCTGCTCTTTTCCCCTCACTTTAGCTTACAGGGCCAAAAGCAGCCAGGGGACCCAGTGAGCCAACCCTCCTGGGGTTGGATCTATTATTTTTGAATTCCATAGGTAACTTTTACCTCTCACAACAGATAGCCACTCACCTGCTGCTTCATAACACCTGTAACCCCATAGCCACTAGAGTTTTGTCTTTCCCCAGTTCTCTCTCTCTCTTTTTCTCAAATATATAATTATATTTTAATGACTTAGAGTTGTTCTAGTGAAGCTCATGTTGCCACCGTTGTGTCAGAGGTCCTGAAGATGACCCCTATGTTCAAAGATTTGATAGAAGGGCTCATAGGACTCAGTATTATCATTGTACTCATGATGACTGGGGTTTATTATAACAAGGTAGTAAGGATACATAACTGGATAATAAGGAGAAAAGACACAGGTGACGTCTGGAGGAATCCACGTGGAGGCTTCCTTATGTTCTCTCCCTCCCATGAAGGGTCACATGGACTGCACTCTTGTCCCAGCAACAAAATGCAGCAACATGTGTGTGATGTTTTAGGGAACCCCCTTAGAGACTTAGTTCCCAAGATTTTTACTGGAGACTGATCATGAAGGTACCCTCTGCCTGGCATGTACCAAAACTCCAGCTCCCAAAAGGAAAGTTCGTGTTTGGTGTAAACCACATTGTTTGTTCAAACATTCTTGTCCTGGTGAGCCACCCAAATCATTTAGGGAAAGTTTTCTAACAGTGTAGGAAACTGTATACAAGTCGAATTCCCAGATACTAGCCAAGGGCCAGTGTTACAAGCGTGCCTTTTTAAAGACAGCAGTCTCAGGCCTGCTATATTAACTCTTTTCTGCACAGAGTAGTTAGAAAATTTGTATAAAGAATTGAAGCTTTCCATTAATAATTTTCTGGACTGGACGTACCTCCTCAGCTTCATAATTAAGATGTAAGTTAAAATTGTTTATTTTAAATAAATACTCAAAGGTTATTCTAAATGTTCTACAAGGTAAAGATTAAATTTGTCTTAAAATCTTTACAAAATCATGAAATTATTTCATTTGTTATTTTCACTTAAGCTGAAAATATGTTTATTTATATTCTCATAAATATTATTTACAGACATATTCCCCAGTATGGCTTTATACAGTTAATAGTATATAAACAAGTTTTTTGAATATTAGTGAACATTACCACTTTCATTTTAGTTTTACATTGTGAAGGAAAACAGAGGTAATGAAGGCACCTGTGTTGGAGTTTCTCGCTGGCCAGTACATGACTTTAACCACCGTACTACCTCGGATATGTGGCTCTATCGGGCCTACAGTGGTAACCTCTATCACAATGGAGAACAGACTCTGACGTTGTCCAGCTTTACTCAAGGAGATTTCATTACCTGTGTGTTAGACATGGAAGCCAGGACCATTTCCTTTGGGAAAAATGGAGAGGTACCGAAACTCATTCAGAAGCATTGCATGTTTTCCTGTTTTTATTTATCCTCAACTCAGTTATTCAGGTACTAGCTATTCAGTTTATAGATTATTTGCTCTTCTCTGCTTTTTCTCTAATACCTTTCGGTTCTTATAATATTTATCAGCACCAAAAAAAAAAAAATAGAAAGATAATAAAATCCCAGGAAGATTGTTGAAACAGAGGAACAAATTAAGATCATTTATTGTATGTGGAATTTCCTTATCAAGGTTAGCAAGGTTAATTGAGATTTGGCTCTAGTAACTTATTCTGTCTCATAAGAGCTTTGAATCTTAATGTGTATTGGATATTGTCAATTAAAAAAAAATCTTGTTTCCTTTTTTTCCCATCACCTCTGCCACACTATAGGAACCCAAATTAGCTTTTGAAGATGTGGATGCAGCAGAGTTGTACCCATGCATAATGTTCTATAGTAGCAACCCAGGGGAAAAGGTAATGAAACCTCAAACCTTTATAATTAAGCATAAAGGATATTTGTTATTTTTATTAATATTTGTTAACATCAGAGTTCACAGAAATAATAAGCTATTTCTACTATTAAAAGTACTTGCCCAGATAATTTACTCTTCCAGATGAAGGTTAGATTACTTTTAGAAGTTGCCTTTGCTCTTTATTAAGGCACTATTTGATATTCTGGTAATTTGAATATAGTGAGTCAACTTTCAAACATGTGTGCAATTATAGGAATTATAGGAAATAGGTTAGGGATAATCCGGTTTATTGGCAGTTGTGCATAGGAGAGAAAAATCTAAAAATAATCTTCAATGTAATCAGATACCATTAGGTGAATAATGGAGGTTTCAGTCATGATGGGGAAGCTGCCTTTCATTCATTCAGCTGAGAGGGTTCTCAGACCTTGTCGATGGTGTAAATTTGAACCTTAAACCTTCAGGAGGACAGTATTAAAGAGATACCCTCTCACTAAAAACTTTTTTTTCTCCTCATGTAAAACCCAGTTAGAGAGAAACTTCTTTGTGGTCTCCCTGTGGGTTGATTTGTTTTCTACCCCATCCTTTTACTTGAGGATATAACGTCAAGTAAAAGTAGCCTAGGTCTGGTCTCTGGAATTTCTAGTTATTTTTTAGTAGAAAGTTTTCACGCCATCTCATATATATAATGTGTCTATAATGGAAGTGCTAGATTTGGTAAATTCTAACCATGAAAGTTACCATTTATGCTGGGCTTTTAATATATTTTGAAAATTTTCAAGGAGGTATAATTTCAAGCTAGCCATTCATGAGAGAGGGGAACTGCTTCTTGAACCAGGTAGTCAACAAAACTGAACTGGAAATGAAATAAAGAGGCAACCCAGTACCCGCTTTTATCCCTTTCCCTGATGATATTCTTGCAGCCCAGAATAGGTTCTGGTATGTTCTGGTTAGAATGATGGCCTATTGCTCCCTAACATTTGTGAACCTTGAAGGAATTAATTTCACCATAGGCTTTGTATCAATCACTTTATTCTACCCAGAAGCCTTTTCTGACTTCAGAATCTGATAAAAAACAATACTAATAATAGTTAACATTTTTTGAACATTTACTGTGTGTCTGGCACTGTACTGATAAGCACTTTATGTGCATAGTCTAATCTTTAATATAGTAAGAGATAGATACTGTTATTAGTGCCAGTTTTTTTTTTTCAGATGAAAAAGCTGAGGTTAGTGAGATTAAATAATTTCCAAAAATTACACAGAGTTAAGATTTGAACCCAAGTCTTGCTCTTCTTTCAGCCTCTATGTCTTATTTGAAATGCATGTCCAGATTGGGAATATATCAATTTTCTAGCCTTGTGATTTTATCTTTGTGCCCCTGGAACAATACAAGATGGTCCCAGGACTCGTTATTATTCTGGTGTCTTGAGGACTAGAGTGGATAGATCCTCAAGACTTTTCCGGGGGGTGGGGGGTTGGTGCTAAATGGAGTCAGTCACATACACCTTGGTCTGTATCTATCTTTTGGGTGGCCACAACAGCACTCCTGCTCACAGACTGCATGCAGTTTAAATGACAGGGTAGCTTATTTCACAGGACCATACTGCTACTAACTTCAGTAGAACTGTAATATTTGTTCACTCCTTATTGGGGGCCAATAGTATAATACATATGTATCAGGAGACCAAATACTAGTTCCACATGGGATACATGTGCTAGAATTTATAGTTTTATAATTTACAGAATTAATAGTTTAGGAGAACTATTAATAATCACACATTTGCTATCCTCTTTTCTTTTATAGGTGAAAATTTGTGATATGCAGATGCGTGGCACACCACGAGATTTACTTCCAGGAGACCCCATTTGTAGTCCAGTAGCAGCAGTGCTGGCAGAGGCCACTATTCAGCTTATTCGTATCCTTCATCGAACAGACCGTTGGACTTACTGCATTAACAAAAAAATGATGGAAAGGCTGCACAAAATTAAGATATGTATTAAAGATTCAGGTCAGAAGCTAAAGAAAAGCCGCTCGGTTCAAAGCCGAGAGGAAAATGAAATGAGAGAGGAGAAGGAGAGCAAAGAGGAAGAGAAAGGTAAACACAATAGACATGGCCTTGCTGACCTGTCAGAGCCGCAGCTGAGGACCCTTTGCATAGAGGTATGGCCCGTGCTGGCAGTGATAGGAGGAGTTGATGCTGGTCTTAGAGTTGGAGGTCGGTGTGTTCACAAGCAAACTGGGCGCCATGCCACGCTGCTGGGAATGGTCAAGGAGGGCAGCACGTCTGCCAAAGTCCAATGGGATGAAGCAGAAATTACCATCAGGTATGATTTGTTGAGTTACACTTTTAGCAAATGAGTATTTATTGGTGAAATGGACCATTGCCTATGGACAGTGAGTAATTATGTATTTTAGGTGAGCTGCCAATTAACTTTTTAAAATAATTTGTTTCATACATCTGGGTATGAGTACTATGATTTCATAAAGGAATATTTCCCAAACTTGTGTTCCTTGGAATACTAGTGGCTTGTAAAATATATAGTTTTTATTTTGTTTTGTGAAGAAATGGTGAGCTCACTAGTTTAGGTGTAACTGGGATCCTTCTTTCTATTTTTCATTTGGCTTCCTCCTTTTTAATCATTTCCATTACACATTGGGACAGAAAAAAGCCAGTCAGCAGATCTGTCAGTTACATTTTATGTAGGAGAGCTTTGAATGTAGGATGGGAACATTTGAGTGACTAAAATTAGGCTTTGGATTATCTGTGATTTTTAAGTATTCTTGCCTTTTTTTTTTTAAAGCATATATTTTTGTACCCTTAGTGTGCAACATGTTGGATGGATATGAAAATTACATTTATTTGGCACAAACTGTGTGCTTAAAAGCATTTAGATGTGTTTACAATCAGATAAGATTTGTGTGAAATAGAAACTTTATATGTTTAAAGGGAAGTATGTCAAGTATCTCAGTCGATAAGGGGACTCATCTGATGACTGTACAGAATTATATCATTTGAAAACATAGATTTATTGATGATACTATGTAACTGTTCATTATACTGCTTAAAGTGATTCCATTGTTAATATGACATGGGACAGTATCAAAAACAGTGGTTCTTCAGTATTTTTTGGAGGTGGTACTGTTTTAGAATCTAATGTTAGCTATGGACCCTCTCAGCTGAAAAATAACCATACATGAGGTTTACACACAATTTCAGGATTTAATGGACTTCAAGCTAAGAAAGCAATGAAAATTTTACTTGTGAAAGTATCTGCCTTTTCTTTTATTCTTTGCCTTGTTTCGGAAAGGATTTATGATGCCTTACTAAGATGCATACGATATAGCAAAGTAATTAAATTAAATTAAAACCAACAAGAAAAATGACACAAAGGGAAAACAAGATTTGAAAGGTTAAGCTAGAACCAAGATTTCGGTTAATAGAACAAATGTATGCCACCAAACTTTGTATACTTGCTAAGGCTTTCTGTTCCAGTTTGTTTAATTACAACATGTTTAAACTTATGGAAATTCTTGATGAATATCAGGAAGTACGTGACCATATTTTTGCTTAAACTAAATTAGAAGCATTTATTGAAGACTACAAAGTAATTTTTTTGAATGAAACAAAGTCTTATCTGGAACAGGTTATAAATGGCCATTACCCATATAATAAACTAGATTTATTATGCAAACTTTCCAAATAGCTTACATCAGGGATGGGCATACTACACCTGGCCCAGCTCCTCTTTTTGTAAATAAAGTTACATAGCCACACACATTCATTCAGGTATATCAGGGGCTGCTCTCACACTATGATGGCAGGTTGAAAGGTTGCAACAGAGACCATGTGGCCTCCAAGTCCTAAAATATTTACTGTTTGGCTCTTTACAGAAATTTTGCCAGTTCCTGGCTTATATTATATAATAATGAATATTCTTATTCGAAAGCACGTGAACATCTCATTGCTTTTGCGTTTAACATCACATCTCCCCATTTTCTCATAATAGATTTCATTTTTCTGTTGTAATGAGTTCTCTAGTTTGTGCAAATTATTCTCTGTACTGTGTACATGATACATCTTATTTTGTCTACATTATTTTCTGTACCTTCCTCTTGTCTATCCCTCACTTGCTTCTTCCTGTGTCATTCTGATCTTTATTAAAGCTTCCCAACTTTTTGGTCGCCTAGTGATACTCCATTGTATAATCTGGAACCCTGTGAACCGCTTCCTTTTGACGTGGCACGATTTCGAGGCCTGACGGCTTCTGTGTTGCTGGACCTCACATATCTGACTGGCATTCACGAAGACATGGGCAAACAGAGCACCAAGCGACATGAAAAGAAACACCGACATGAGTCTGAGGAGAAAGGGGATGTTGAGCAGAAAATTGAGAGTGAATCTGCTTTAGATACACGAACAGGCTTAACATCTGATGATGTTAAAAGTCAGGGTACCACAAGCTCCAAATCAGAAAACGAAATAGCTTCATTTTCTTTAGATTCAACAGTGCCAGGTGTGGAATCCCAACATCAAATAACAGAAGGAAAAAGAAAAAATCACGAACACATATCCAAAAACCATGACATAGCCCAGTCAGAAATCAGAGCAGTCCAGCTGTCCTATCTCTACCTCGGTGCTATGAAATCACTTAGTGCTCTTCTTGGCTGTAGTAAATATGCTGAACTGTTGCTGATACCAAAAGTTCTGGCTGAAAATGGCCACAACTCAGACTGTGCGAGCTCTCCAGTTGTTCATGAAGACGTGGAGATGCGTGCAGCCCTTCAGTTCTTGATGCGCCACATGGTGAAACGAGCAGTCATGCGGTCACCCATAAAGAGAGCACTGGGATTAGCAGATCTGGAACGAGCTCAAGCCATGATCTATAAGTTAGTGGTCCATGGGCTTTTGGAAGACCAGTTTGGGGGCAAAATTAAGCAAGGTGAGTTATCTGATTTTTTAAATTTTTGCTCCGTGCTGTTGAAATTATTCATAATTGTCAGAAGTGATATATTCTATTAAAGACTTATAAGTTTTTTTTTTTTTTTTTGGCCAAAGCAATTTTCATATTTCCTTTGTAAGGAAAACAGTTCCTTTCTGTTTCTTTATATTAATAATCATCTGTCTACAGGCATACCTCATTTTATTGCGCTTCGCAGATACTGCATTTTTTACACATTGAAGGTTTGTGGCAACCCTGGGTTAGGCACGTCTTTCAGTGCCACTTTTCCAACAGCATTTGCTTGCTTTGTGTCTCTGTCACATTTTGGTAATTCTCACAGTATTTCAAACTTTTTCATCATTATTATGTTTCTTACGGTGATCTGTGATCAGTGATCTTTGATGTTGCTACTGTGACTTGCTGAAGGCTTAGATGATGGTTAGCATTCTTTAGCAATAAAGTATTTTTTAATTAAGATATGTACTTTTTTTTTTTTTTTTAGACATAATGCTATTGCATACTTAACAGACTACAGTATAGTGTAAACATAACTTTTAGATGTACTGGGAAACCAAAAAGTCACTTTATTGCAATATTTGCTTTATTGCAGTGATCTGGAACGAAACCCGCAATATCTCCGAGGTGTGCCTGTACCTATAATTTTCTATTTTAAACCTATGCAAGTATTAGAACTTAATAATTATTACATTTCGTAAAACTGAAATTTAACTCATGCCACAGAAGGTACTCATGTATTTACTGATCTGATTCAATATATATATATTATTCTGATAACTTCTCAGAGACGTTTTAAAGGACTTTTTAAAGTACTACTTTCATAGACTATATATTGTGTGTAAAAAACCTTGTTTTATCTTTTATCCTCACCTTTGGGGATAATACGAATTCTGAGATAAAAATGAGGTTCATTCAGTAAACGTTTACTGAGTGCTTACAGTGTGCCAGGTACTATTCTAGATTTTGGGGAGTCAGCGGTGAACAAAACAAAGTCACCTGCCTTCATGGTGCTTCCATTCTTTTTTTCTTCCTTCCCTTCCTCTTCCTCTTCTTTTACCTTTTCCCTTACTCCCCTTCTTCCTTTTTTAGCTTACATAGTAAGTAGGAAGAGAGAGGTGTGTGGTGCATATAAATAGGAGTGTTAAGATCATGATTATGAAAAGTACTTCATCATTCAGCAAGCCAAATAGAATTAGCTCTCTATTTGTAACAACTGCTGTGTTGATTATGTTTATTTGTAGGCTCCCTTGCCAGATAAGAAAAATTACAAATATTTGTAAGCCCTTAGACCTTTTAACTTTTTTTTAACTCTTGGGAGTAGTTTATTTTGTGAAGCACTGTCCTTTTTAGAACATGGAGTTTCTGTTTAGGTTTTTATTATTCTTGTATTTACATATCTTCATCTTTGCTTGTTTAAAGACTAAAGATAGGCATCAAAATCAAAGTGCTAAGGAAACACAGTTTTAATGATCTTTAGAGAACCTCTGGTTAAATCTTACAAACAAAAGTGAAACTTTGTTTTTAAGAGCACCTTCTCTAAAATAAGAAATGAGTAGTTACAAGGGCTTGTTACATTATTGTCTGTAGAGTCTATAACAATGAGTACAATAGTGAATACATACAGGATGTATATATATAAGAACATTTTTTTCTGTAAATCTTTTGCAGAAATTGATACTTATGAAATATATTTAGAAGCTTTCCAAATTAAAAGTTTCCCATTCCCTTGTCACTTTTGAAAAAACAAATCCTTACTACTTTCTTAACCTTAATCTTGGTTTATAGAGATTGATCAACAAGCTGAAGAAAGTGACCAAGCCCAACAGGCACAGACGCCAGTTACCACTAGCCCATCAGCCTCGAGTACAACATCCTTTATGAGCAGCTCACTGGAGGACACCACAACTGCCACCACTCCAGTCACTGACACAGAAACGGTGCCTGCATCTGAGTCCCCAGGAGTGATGCCACTTAGTCTTCTGAGGTAGGGAAGTTGACCTTTAATGTCTGCCATATTGATGCCTATGGTTCTAAACACACAGTTGTTCTCTTGTGAAGAATGTGTCCAACTAAGTCAAGGCATTCTAGAGCTAGAGGGAACCCAAGAGATCATATAGTCAAACTCATTTTACTGAAGTTGGAAGTGTCCCTCAGAAGTTTAATAACTTGCCCAAAGTCTCACAACCAGTTAGTGGTGGTACCAGATCTAATCAGCAGTACCACTGACAATCAGGTACTGTAGTACTCTATCTTCTTAAAATGATCTTGTGTGTTTTTTTTTTTTGGCTAAGCTTTTGAATATTTTTTTTCCTCCAAGGGTAAATACTTGTATATTGAATATTAGAGCCTCAAGAAAGAGCTTACCTCCAGGAAAACGATTTTCTCTTCTTGGTGTTTTCCTTTTAAGCATAATTCTTTAACTATACTTTTATTCTTTCTATAAGGTCAAACAAGTCTACTTTTCAAATGAAAGAGCATGTCTTATGATCTTCTTCAGCCAACCCTATTTTAGTAGACTCATAAATTCCAAAGACTGTTTAAGTTTCTTTTTGCTTCAGTTTGCCAGATGTATACATAAAATAAAAACCTTTGAGTGAAAATCTTTAGGGAGAGACTTTTGTGAGCTCTCTTAATGAGGGCTTAAGTGAAATGAAGGGAAGCAGAATAGTTAGTCTCCCTTTTTCTTATTTCTTTCCCCCCTTCCCTTATTTGATAGGTCATTATTGTTTCCAGTGTGTAAACACATCTTAGAGAATAGGAGAGAGAGTGGCTATTATTGTAATGGGTCTAAAATTTTGGTGTGCACAAGAGCCACCTGGGAAGCTTTTTAAATATCTGGGGCTGTATTCCCCAGCAAGTCGCATTCAGTAGGTCTGGTGTGGCACCTAGTTTGCATTTGAATTAAGTTTCTCCAGTGATTCTGATGCAGTGAGCTTCAGCTCACACATTAAGAATTACTGCTCTGGTCTTAGACAGAAGGAGCGCTAATCCTAGTAGCTACCAGTGGCCGGTCCCCACACATCTGCCTCTTAGCTCTCTCACTTAAGTAACACAGTTCCAGGAAGTGCTTCTGTTCAAGAAAGGAGGAAGAGAAGAGTGATAGGATATTCTAATATGGTTTTTAATCCTTCTGGCAATTACAGAATTCAAGGCATCCACAGAGAATCAGTAGCACTGTGACTCTTTGTTGCCTTTCAAACTCCATAGGCATGGAATTCAGTGGTAAAATAATGCTCCCTTGCTCCCAGAGACATTCACCAGGCCTGTGACTCCTTCTTTCCTCTTAGTCTGCATTTTCCTGCTATTGGCTAGGACTGTAGTAGAGCTGCAGTTGTCTCTGCCTGGCTCAACATCATTTAATACAAGAAAAATCAGGGAACAACTGTCCCCTATGTGGATACCATCATATCACAGTTGCTTGACTGGGTTGGCAGTGCTTTTTTGATGCTTAAAAAGTTATTAGTTCTGTTGGACAAATCTAAAGAGCAGTCACTCAGTGAGGATCTTCCTGGACTTATTTTTTAGCCAGTGTCTGCCTTTTCAGCGTGAGAGGGGCTGCTTCTCCTGTACCTTTACCCCTCTACACAGCTGACATATCATTCATATGCTGTTTTTCATTTGTGTTGGGTGACTGGGCACTTATCTTTTCTTTCCGTAACTTACCTATAGATTCTCACTTTGAATCCATGTGAATAATTTCATGGCTATAGCGAATGTATGTATCTGAAGTAACTATAAGTTATCTATCTTCAGAAGTCTTCTTTATTCTCTAACTACTATATGCCTACCAAAATACCCCTGTCACCTTGGTATTATAGTAGAAGGAAAGCTGAATGAAGGCAGGGATTTTTTTAAAATCTATTTTGTTAATTGCTGTATTCCCCCCACCTGCTATGTTGCTTTCATTTTGCTGAACACATGAAAAGGTATTACTTTTATAGTAAAAGCATCCTATGAGGTAACGATTTTTAAAACTGTGGAGTCTCTTTTCCCTCTCCCCAATTAAACTATAGCTAACTTGTATAGTTTTCCAGGTCTCATATTCTTCTGTAAGAAGATTGTGATGTATATATTATTTTCTAATTGGATTTCTGTGCTAACCATTGTTGTTTTCTTAAAGGCAAATGTTCTCTAGTTACCCAACTACCACTGTACTTCCCACACGTCGTGCACAGACTCCTCCAATATCATCATTACCAACCTCTCCTTCTGATGAAGTAGGAAGGAGGCAAAGCTTAACTTCTCCTGATTCCCAGTCAGCAAGGCCAGCTAACCGCACAGGTGCGTGTGCTGTCATGCACTCTGACACCCAGACCTTGACGTTCCGTATGTGTGAGACTTTATTATGTGGGCATTGTGTTTTGTCTTCACTGAAGGTAAAACAGTGATTTTAATTAAGGGGGATCTGCCCCATCAAACTGAGCTGTCTTCTCTCTTTTGAAGCTGTAGATTGAATTATGGCTATTTAAGAGAGAAGTAATGTACTGTACATCAGTCATATTAGACCTTTCTTCTTTTCTAAAATAGACATTTTTAATGCTGTGAATTTCCCTCTAAGCACTGATGTGGCTGCAATCCAGACATTTTGAAATGCTATGTTTTCATTTTCATTCAGTTTAAAGTACTTTCTAGTTTACCATTGATATCTTCTTTGACATATGGGTTATTTGGAAGTATGTTATTTCGCTTCCTAATACTAGGGGATTTTCCAGGTATCTTTCTATACATATCTTGTATAATTTGAATTATTTTATTTTATTTTTATTTATTTGTTTTTTGGTGGTAGATATTTAACTTTATTAGAAACTGCCTATGGTTTCCCATAATGGTTGTACCATTTTCTAATTGCTTCTTAGACTCTCAATCAGTCCTATTTTTTTGCGTCACTTTCGTTTCCAGAAGTATCTGCTGCCACCCATTTCTGAACATTTTGAGATTCTGAGGAATAAGTTCTGTTGTTTTGACTTTTCCTCATTGCTATTGTAGGATTCAGTTTTCTCAGGACCACTGAGGCAATTTATGTTTGCCCATTGGCTTTCTAACTTCTAAAATTTTATTGCAGTTTTCCTGTTCTCTCTGTCCTTATGGATTTCTGCATTTAAAATATTTCCTTTACTGCCATTTTAATGGGTTTTCAGGAATTAGTAGAACTAAATGCTTATGCTCAATTCACTATTTTAAGCTTATTCATTTAAAAAAAATGTTTATTGGAGTATAGTTGATTTACAATGTTGTGTTAGTTTCAGATGTACAGCAAAGCGAATCAGTTATACATATACATATATCCACTCTTTGTTAGATTCTTTTCCCATATAGGTCATTACAGAGAATTGAGTAGAGTTCCCTGTGCTATACAGTAGGTTCTTATTAGTTATCTGTTTTACATATAGTAGTGTTTATATGTCAATCCCAATCTCTCACTTTATCCCTTTTCCCCTTTTTCCCCCTGGTAACCATAAGTTTGTTTTTTACATCTGTGACTCTATTTCTGAAACTTGTTTTATGGCCCAGAATACGGTCTGTTTTTATAACTATTCCATTTACACTTGGAAAAAATGTGTATGTGCTACTGTTGAGTAGTATGTTCTAGAAATTGTTGGTTAGGTCAAGTTGATTGATAGTGTTGTCCAAGTCTTCTTTATCCTTACTTATTTTTCATTTACCTATTCTATCAATTACTGTGGGAGTGGTGTTGAAATCTCTATAATTGTGGATTTGTCTATTTCCCCTTTCATTTATTAGTTTTTGTTTCATGTACTTTAAAGCTCTGTTTTTAGGTCCATAAACATTTAGCATTCTTATATCTTCTTAATGAATTGACCTCTTTATTGTTATGAAATGACTCTCTTTATCCGTGTTAATACTGTTTGCCCTTAAATCTGCTTTATCTGGTATAAATATAGCCACTTCTGATTTTTTTATTTGTTTTATAATCGTATATCTTCTCCCATCATTTAACCTTTAACTTATTTGGGTCTTTGTATTTAAAGTGGATTTCTTAAAGGTAGCCTATAGTTGGGTCCAGCTTTTAAAATTCAGCCTTACATTCTCTACCTTTTAATTGGGATGTTTAGACCATTTACCTTTATTGTGATTATTGTTATAGCTGGGTTTAAATCTACCATCTTTTTTTTCATCTCATCAGTTCTTTGTTTCCTTTTTCCTCTTTTTCTATCTCCTTTGAATTAAGTGAGTATTTTTAAAATTCCATTTTATCTCCTTTGTTGGCTTATTAGCTATACTTGCTATTGTGTTTTTAGAGATTACTTTCAGGTTTATAGTATACATTCTTAATTATCACAGTCTACTTTCAAGTAATGTTATACCACTTCATGTATAATAAAAGAATCTAACAATAGTATGCTTTCATTTCCCCTTCGCAGCCTTTGTACTTTTGTTATTATAAATTTAACTTCTATGAATCTTATAAAGCCCCATAATACATTATTATTTTTGCTGTATACAGCCAATTATCTTTTAAAGATATTTTAAAAAACTAAAGTATGTATTTTTTATTCACTCACATATTTTCTAGTTCTGAGATTCTTTATTCTTTTATGTATATCCATATTTGCATCTGGTATCATTTCCTTCTGCTTTAAAGACTTCCTTTAACATTTCTTGTAGTGATCTGCTAGTGATGAATTCTTTTGGCTCTTATATGTCCCAAAGAGTCTATTTCACCTTAATTTTTTGAACAAATATTTTCACTGGGAATAGAATTCTATATTGACAGTTGTTTTTTCTTTTTCTTCAGTACTTTAAGGTGTTGCTCTACTGTCTTCTGATTTGCATTGTTTCCAGTGATAAGTCTTCTGTCTTTCTAATGTTGATGTAATATGCCTTTCTCTCTGGCTGCTTTTAAGATTTTTCTTTTTATCACTGGGCTTAAGCAATTTGATTGTGATCTGCCCTGGTGTAGTTTTTTTCATGTTTCTTGTGCTTGGGGTTTATTGAGGTTTTTGGATCTGTGGGTTTAAAGTCGTCATTAAATTTGGAAATTTTTCATTCATTATTTTTTTCGGATTTTTTTCTGTTCCACTACTCCTCCATTTCAGTGTCTCCAGTTACATGTATATTAAGCCACTTGCAGTTATCCCACAGATCACGATCACTGACGCTCTGCTCTTTTTTTGTTTTAAATTGTTTTTCCTGTCTGTGTTTGATTTTGGATAATTTTTATTGTTGTGTCTTCTGGTCACTAATATTTTCTTCTGCAGTGTCTAATCTGCTCTTAATCCCATCCAGTGTATGTTTCCCTTCAGATATTGTAGTTTTCTAGAAGTTCTGTGTATGTCTTTTTTTTTTTAATCTCCCATGTCTTTTTTAACATACTCAGTCTTTCCTCTACCTTACAGAATACATGGAATAACAGTTCTCATTATTAAAACAGTTATATTCTGTGAACACAGAATTGGTGAAAACTGAGCCATTGTTCCCTAGGGAAAATACAGGGCTAGGTTTCTGTCAGCTTCTGGTCACACTTTGTCAACTGATCAATATATAACCTTATTTTAATGTGTGTTTCAATTTAAAGACACCATATTTAATATGTATTGTTGATTCATTAACATTGAACTCATGGCCAGCAACACTATTAACTCATGCCTGCGTGAAGCTTAACACTTATATTTTCTCCATAAGGCACATTTTAGCCTTCTTGGACTTAGGAACACTAGACAGCATTTCAGCACTATACTTGGGGGCCGTTTTAAACAATGAAATCACCAACAAAAAGCGCAAAAAATGCAAAAGAAGTAACACTAAATAGCATGAAAGGACACTTGTTATAGTCTGAGAGCTGAAACAAGAATACAGAGCATCACCTTGTTTGACCTCAGCTGGGAACAGTTGCATCAGAAGACTAAATTTTTTGGTCACCCTGTGCGTGTGAATGACTGTGAAAGTGCCATGAGTATTGATTTTGGAGTTACAAATTAACTTAAAGGAGTAGATTAATTGACAGGGAATCCACAAATAACGAGAATCAAGTGTATTTATAGTATCTGTTTTAATGTCTCTGGTACTTAATTTATCAATTATTTCTAGATCTGTTTCTATTAATTAATTTTTCTCCTCATTTTTGAATTGTGTTTTCTTGTTTCTTTGCATGTTTGGTAATTTTTTATTGGATACCAGACATTGTGAATTTTACCTAGTTGGGTGCTGGATATTTTGTATTTCGTTAATTGTATTACACTTAAACTTTGTTCTAGAATTCAGTTAAGTAACTTGAAAACAATTTGATTCTTTCAAGGCTTCCTTTTAAGCTTTGTTAGGTGGGACCAGAACAGCCTTTAGTTTGTTTAGTATTCTATCTAATACATTATGCATTACAAAGTTTTTTCATTCTGGCTTGTTGTAACACAAACTTCCCAACCCTATGTGAGCTCTAAGGATTGTTCTGCCTGCTGCTTCTTGGTGATTCTTTCCCTAGCTTTGGATAGTTGCTGTATTAGCATCAGCTGAGGACTTGAGGGGAAGAGGACCTTCTGCACATTTCTGGAGTTCTCTATCTGTGTAGCTCTCCTCTTTCCATACAGATCTCCCCTTTCTAGATTCTGCCCTGTGAATTCTAGCCACTTTTGAACTCTCTACTCTGTCTCCGCCATTCAGATAGACCACTGAGTTTGGCTTGAATTTACCCTCCCTGACCTGCAGTTTGGGAAATTCTTTCCAGGCAGTAAGCTAAGGCAGTTGTACACCTTGCCTCATTTGATTCCCTTCTCTCAGGGATCACTGTCCTGCACTACCTATTGTCCAATATCTGCAGACTGTTGTTTGATAATTTTTGTCTGTTTTTTTAGTTGTTTAAGGTGAGGGTAAATCTAGTCTCTGTTACTCTACCATGGCAAGAAGGAGAAGTCCACCAGATATATCAGGGCTATCACCACTGTAGCAGTAATGACATTTTTTAAAGCAAAAATGAGAGTTATAGTCTTCCCTCCCTCCATCCTTCCCTCTTTCCCTCCTTCCCTTCTTCCTTACTAATTCAATTTGAAAGCCATTAAGTGGGGCCAAGCTAGGGAGGCATTCATGCCAGCAGAGTATGGGAGGTGCGTGGCATGGTAGTCCAGAGTGGGTCGTCAGAGCCAGATTGGGGTGAAAAAAAACACCTCGTGTGTGGGGAGTGGCCTGGTATAAGGTTTTGGAGTCCAAGTGGGACAAAGAAGTGTCCATATGGCCTGGCACTAGGTGTCAGAACCATATAGGGTGAAGAGGGCCTCCACTAGCAGCTGTCCACTGAGAGGGCATTGGGGCAGTGATGCTTCAGTAGCAATACACACACCTAGTGCCAAGATCCTATCTTTTAAATACCATTCTCTACTAGAAGGAACCTTGATCTTCTGAGAGAGAAATGGCTGATTTCAGGTCTCAGTATGAGATGAGCCTAGAATAGCTTGTGCCATAAAGTGACAAAGTACTCAGAGAATGATGGGCACAGGCTTGAAGGATATAGAAATCAGAGTGAAGGGGCATCCACTGGCCAAATCTGGGAGATTTGGGGCATAAAAATAAATAATAATTACAATAACAGATAATAACTCATGAATGCAATGAGAATCATAACCCTACACTGATGGAGAAAGGAGAAGCTTTGCTTTAGAGTGGAATACCAACTGATGAATCTGAAAGCAATGATGGACTTAAAAAAACCCATCATTTGTCAACCATCGTAATGATAATTAATTCAGCCAATAAGCATAAATGGATGCAGAGTGAAACTGATGAAGAATGAGATATTTACCTATTCTCATAGTGTTTTCCCACAAATACTTATTAATTACAAAGAAAAGAAAAAAGAGTACCTTTACAGTGGAGAAACCTGGCAGATACCAGCTTAACTCAAGTGATCAAAGTTAACATCATCAGTAATGGGACAACATGAAATCATGAACCATCTAATAGAATGCAGTAAGAAGAAGGCAACATCAGTTTTGTGCTACTCCTGCCAAAATGCACAACCTGAGTCTAATCATGAGGAAACAGCAGACATCAGATTGAGGGACTTTCTACCCTATAACTGGCCTGGAATCTTCAAAGTATTAAAGTGAAGGAGACTGAAGAGAGATGAAAACTAAATGTAAAGATGATCCTGGATTGGATCCTTTGCTCTAAAGAACATTATCAGGACTTTCCTTGAAACTAGAATGGAATCTGGATTACATGATAACTGTTGATTTCCTGACTTTGATAGTTACGTTGTAGTTATACAGGAGAATGTTATTTGTAAGAGTAATATATTAGTGTATTCAGGGAGGATGGAGCATTATGTCTGCTACTTACTCTCCAGTGGTTTGGGGGTAAAAGAATTCTTTGTACTATTCTTACAAATTTTTGTAAAGCTTGAAATTTTTTGTAAGTAGGAAACTATTTTTAAAAAGGAAAACATTAGGGGGCTTCCCTGGTGGCGCAGTGGTTGAGAATTTGCCTGCCAGTGCAGGGGACACGGGTTCGAACCCTGGTCTGGGAGGATCCCACATGCCGCGGAGCAGCTGGGCCCGTGAGCCACACTACTGAGCCTGCGCATCTGGAGCCTGTGCTCCACAACGAGAGAGGCCGCGATAGTGAGAGGCCCGCGCACCGCGATGAAGAGTGGCTCCCGCTTGCCACAACTAGAGAAAAGCCCTCGCACAGAAACGAAGACCCAACACAGCCAAAAATAAATAAATAAATAATTCTTAAAAAAAAAAAAAAAAAAAAAAGGAAAACATTAAACATTTTTTTCAGCATGTTTGTTTCATAATAGCTAGTTTATCTTTAAGAAAAACCTTAAAAAGCTATATCAAATTTAATCACATTTAGTTATTAGAGAATTCTTAGTAGAGTAACATTTCATTATATTTGGATACTATTAAGAAAATTGGGAATTATGGTTACTATAAGAATACTTTTTACTCATGGCATATAGTGATATTTAGGACTTCTCTTTCTTTTGTCTCAGCCTTGTCAGACCCAAGCAGTAGACTTTCAACTTCTCCTCCTCCTCCAGCAATTGCAGTACCCTTGTTGGAAATGGGGTTCTCTCTCCGGCAGATTGCAAAAGCCATGGAAGCCACAGGTAGTATAATTTTTTTTTAATGTTTTTTTAATTGGAGTATAATTGCTTTACAATGTTGTGTTAGTTTCTGCTGTACAGTGAAGTGAATCAGCTATATGTATACATATATCCCCTCCCTGCTGGACCTCCCCCCTCTCCCCATCCCACCCATCTAGGTCATCATGGAGCACCGAGCTGAGCTCCCTGTGCTGTACAGCAGGTTCCCAGTAGCTATCTATTTTACACATGGTAGTGTATTTATGTCAAACCTAATCTCCCAGTTCATCTCACCCTCCTCTTCCCCCTGTGTCCACATGTCCATTCTCTACGTCTGTGTTTCTATTCCTGCCCTGCAAACAGGTTCATCTGTACCATTTTTCTAGATTCCACATATATGCATTAATATTTGATATTTGTTTTTCTCTTTTTGACTTACTTCACTCTGTATGACAGACTCTAGGTCCATCCACATCTCTACAAATGACCCAATTTCATTTCTTTTTTTTTTTTTTAACATCTTTATTGGAGTATAATTGCTTTACAATGGTGTGTTATTTTCTGCTTTATAACAAAGTGAATCAGTTATACATATACATATGTTCCCATATCTCTTCCCTCTTGCATCTCCCTCCCTCCCACCCTCCCTATCCCACCCTCATTTCTTTTTATGGCTGAGTAATATTCCTTTATATATATGTACCACATCTTCTTATCCATTCCTCTGTCAGTGGACATTTAGGTTGCTTCCACGTCCTGGCTATTGTAAATAGTGCTGCAATGAACATTGGAATACATGCGTCTTTTTGAATTATGGTTTTCTCAGGGTATATGCCCAGTAGTGGGATTGCTGGATCATATGGTAATTCTATTTTTAGTTTTTTAAGGAACCTCCGTACTGTTCTCCATAGTGGCTGTATCAATTTACATTCCCACCAACAGTGCAGGAGGGTTCCCTTTTCTCCACACCCTCTCCAGCATTTATTGTTTGTAGACTTTTTGATGATGGCCATTCTGACTGGTGTGAGGTGATACCTCACTGTAGTTTTGATTTGCATTTCTCTAATGATTAGTGATGTTGAGCATCTTTTCATGTGCCTCTTGGCCATCTGTATGTTTCTTTGGTGAAATGTCTACTTCGGTCTTCCAGCCACTTTTTGATTGGGTTGTTTGTTTTTTTGATATTGGAGCTGCATGAGCTGTTTGTATACTTTGGAGATTAATCCTTTGTCCGTTGCTTTATTTGCAAATATTTTCTCCCAATGTGTGGGCTGTCTTTTCATCTTGTTTATGGTTTCCTTTGCTGTGCAAAAGCTTTTAAGGTTCATTAGGTCCCATTTGCTTACTTTTGTTTTCATTTTCATTACCCTAGGAGGTGGGTCATAAAAGATCTTGATGTGATTTATGTCAAAGAGTGTTTTTCCTATGTTTTCCTCTAAGAGTTTTATCGTGTCCGGTCCTACATTTAGGTCTTTAATCCATTTTGAGTTTATTTTTGTGTGTGGTGTTAGGGAGTGTTCTAATTTCATTCTTTTACAGGTAGTTGTCCAGTTTTCCCAGCACCATTTACTGAAGAGGCTGTCTTTTCTCCAATATTTATTCTTGCCTCCTTTATCATAGATTAGGTGACCACAGGTGCATGGGTTTATCTCTGGGCTTTCTATCCTGTACCGTTGATCTACATTTCTGTTTTTGTGCCAGTACCTTGCTGTCTTGATTACTGTAGCTTTGTAGTTGGGGAGCCTGATTCCTCCAGCTCCGTTTTCTTTCTCAAGATTGCTTTGGCTATTTGGGGTATTTTGTGTTTCCATACAAGTTGTAAAATTTTTTGTTCTAGTTCTGTGAAAAATGCCATTGGTAATTTGATAGGGATTGCATTGAACCTGTAGATTGCTTTGGGTAGAATAGTCATTTTCACAATACTGATTCTTGCAGTCCAGGAGCATGGTATATCTCTCCATCTGTTTGTGTCATCTTTGATTTCTTTCATCAGTGTTTTATAGTTTTCTGAGTACAGGTGTTTTGCCTCCTTAGGTAGGTTTATTCCTAGTTATTTTATTCTTTTTGCTGTGATGGTAAATGGGATTGTTTCCTTAATTTCTCTTTCTGATCTTTCATTGTTAGTGTATAGGAATGCAAGAGATTTCTGTGCATTAATTTTGTGTCTTGCAACCTTACCAAATTCATTGATTAGTTCTAGTAGTTTTCTGGTGGCGTCTTTAGGATTTTCTATGTATAGTATCATGTCATCTGCAAACAGTGACAGTTTTACTTCTTTTCCAATTTGTATTCCTTTTATTTCTTTTTCTTACTATAACTTTTTATGTATCATTATATGCGGTTATGAGAAGCACCATCTTTATTAAAGGCAGTATGTTTTTTAAGAGGCCATAAAGGTTGGTAAGATTTTTAACACAAGATTCAATTACAGTGGCAACATAGCAGACAGTCTTAAACTGATAGCATGAATAACTAATTATTTTGCCGAAAGTCAGTATTAGACCTTTTTTTCCCCCTGTTCAGGTGCTCGAGGAGAGGCTGATGCCCAGAACATCACTGTCCTTGCCATGTGGATGATAGAGCACCCTGGGCGTGAGGATGAGGAGGAGCCCCAGTCAGGAAGCACAGCCGACTCAAGGCACGGAGCCGCAGTTGTAGGCAGTGGTGGGAAGTCAAATGATCCCTGCTATTTGCAGTCACCTGGAGACATACCATCAGCTGATGCTGCTGAAATGGAGGAAGGCTTTAGTGAAAGGTGAAATTCCAATTTCCATATTTCTGTTCCATGTGTTATAAATGGTACCCCAAGAACCCCGTTATATCCCTTCATAGAGGCTTCTAATGGTATATAAGGTTGATAACTAGAGAGAGATGAAAAGGTGGACATTTCAGTTACAAGCTTATGTTTCTGTGAAGCACCCTTAACAGAATGACATGACACGTTTTTTTTTTGTTTTGTTTTTTTTTAAACATCTTTATTGAAGTATAATTGCCTTACAATGGTGTGTTAGCTTCTGCTTTATAACAAAGTGAATCAGTTATACATATACAGTATGTTCCCATTTCTCTTCCCTCTTGCATCTCCCTTCCTCCCACCCTCCCCATCCCACCCCTCTAGGTGGTCACAAAGCACCGAGCTGATCTCCCTGTGCTATGCGGCTGCTTCCCACTAGCTATCTATTTTACATTTGGTAGTGTATATATGTCCATGACACTCTCTTACCCTGGACATGACACGTTTTGACTTGAATGATGTTTTTATGAAAATAAGGAAATAATTTTAATATAAAGTTGCTGAAAAGAAGAAACTAAAAATTAAAATAAGTTTATTCTGAAATAAACATGTTGATAAAATAATTTTATCTTATATAAGAGATATAAACTAGAATGTTCACTTTAATATAAATTGATTTAAAGTAATGCATTCAATAGAAATGGACTTTTAAATCTTTTCTGTCTCTTAATATGGGTTTATATTTTCATTTCTTCTTTAGTTTTTAATATCCAGTACAATACACCCCTTTTTAAAGTTGTGAAATGAATTCTCTGATAATGCCTAGCCTAAAAAGAAATGTAATAAAATATTCTATAATTCTTTCTAAAATCCTCCCCCTTCAGCACTTCTTATGACTTTAAATCTTCGTTTCATTTTAGCTCATGAAGTTATATGGGGGGCTTGTGTCTTATATTAATATGCAGACTTTTTCTGACAAGCTCAGTGAATATTTTCATAACTTATTTTGAAATATCTGTTTTTTCAAGGCAAGGATTCCCAATCGTTTCAATTTTTAAGTATTTAATCCTTTAGGATTTAGTTAAGGCCATTGACCTCATTTGAATTTAAACTTGCATTAAGCATAATTTCATTGTTGGTGTATTTCAAAACCAGATAAAATTATTGCTCAGGGCAATATGACATATTTATAAGCCAGACACAAAAGATATGTTTCAAACCATATTTTGTTCTCGATAATATTTGGAGGAAAAAGTACTACAAGCAAGCTTGCACCTGTGCTTTCTGTTCATGATTATTTTTAAAAATGTGTGTTGCTTTCAAACTTGCTCTTTTAGCCCTGATAATCTGGATCATGTAGAGAATGCAGCTTCTGGAAGTGGACCACCCGCTAGGGGTCGCTCAGCAGTTACAAGAAGGCACAAGTTTGATTTAGCTGCTCGAACATTGCTAGCAAGAGCAGGTAAGTATATGTTTCACATCCTTCTCTTGGTGAAAGTATTATATAGTTTGTTTATATTTTAAAGTAAATGTAAAAGCAACATTAAAGAAGATGTAAACTAATGATACTAAGTATTCAGTACCTCCACATTAAAAGAGCAACTATTTGCATATTACTTTCTATGCATTTATATAATTTTACATAATTTAAATCACAGCATACATTCATAGATTTATTTTTAAGTTCCCTCTGGGTGCAGAAGGCTATACTGGTCACTTGTAAATATTGAGAAATTTCATAAATGCTCTCTCTGCCCTCAAAATACTTATAATTTAAGAAGTGAAGATGCATGTTTAAGACATCACTGGTGAGAAGGAGCTAGAAAGAGCACTGTGCCAAAGTAGGCACTGGCTTTTCTGATGTACTTTGTGAATTTTAGGGCTTCACTACTAGGTAAGGCCCAGATAAGCAAAAATATATTTTTTCATTACCTTAGTAAATATTTTTAAGATTATGTTCTGGGCATGTGAAATTTAAATTATAGGGAATATATTTTCCAAACTAAAATCTAGAATATGTCATTTGTCAAAACAGAGTTTAATCTTTGAACTATTCAAAGGTAAATAATGATTCAGTAATTTATGGGAACAGAAAAATTGAGACTGTCCTAGAACATATAGGATGTGTATTTAACATATAATGAAAGCGACTGACAAAAAAAAAAACTAAAAGGATAATAACAGCCCATATTTATTGAGTGTTCTATATAACAGACATTATGAAATATTTTACATAGATTATCTTATTTAAACCTGTCAGCAGCTCTGCAAGGTATGAATACTATTATCCCCATTTCACGGAAGAGGAAACACATATGTTAGGTAAAGTTTTATGTTTATGGTTTGGAATCCAGTAAGTCAGCTGAGGTAGGCTCTCACCTGCATTGTATGGCAGTCAAGAACTGGCAAAATATTCAGAATTATTTTATACATGCAAATAAAATGCCTTTCTTGTTTTGTTCTGAGCGGGGTTATACCGCTCTGTGCAGGCCCATAGGAATCAAAGTCGGAGAGAAGGAATATCTTTGCAACAAGACCCAGGGGCATTGTATGACTTTAATTTAGATGAGGAATTGGAAATTGATCTTGATGATGAAGCGATGGAAGCTATGTTTGGACAAGACCTGACCAGTGACAACGATATTCTGGGAATGTGGATCCCAGAGGTACTGGATTGGCCTACCTGGGTGTGTGTGACTGCAGCGGGGGCTGCTCTGACTTATTTTCCTGCCCTCCTGTTCATACAGCTTACTAATAACAGCATTTCCTAGAGTTGTAACACTCTGAAAAGTCTGACATCTCATCCTAAAGTTTGGGACTTTAACACTTGAGGTTACTTTGATACCTACAAACTAGTAAGAAAAAGTCTCTCTTGTTGCTTTCTCTGTGCGATTTTATTGCTTCTCTCCCCAGACTAGATGAATAGAGCCGTGCTGTGATAATTTGATTTCTGATATCAAAGGTAGATTACAAAATAGGCATCAGGTCCCAGTCAGCTCTGCTGGGTGTTTAACATGGCTACTGTGCTTACCTTGCTATCTGAATGCATGCTCTTCTTCTTTATAGGTTCTATTTAATCACTGTAATGCCTCATTCTAGGAACCAGTGCCACCTAGATCTTGTAAATGCCTCCATCCAAGGGCAGGGTACATGATGGGTTTGTATGTTTACATTGTTTAGCATTACACTTTTTGTAGCAGGGAAACTGAGAAGTTCACAAGTATAAGTTCTGTAGGAAAGAGCATATACCATATTATGTTAATAAGATAAGTGAATCCAAATGACTTCTCAGAAATTCAGAAAATAGATATGCATGTTATGATCAGATGAAAGTAGTTTTCATTGGAGGGATTTTAAATCATTTGAGATGGGGCAGATTGTCATTTTTATTAATAACTTTTTTCTCAGTAGTATAGTCAGTTACTTTTATTGTCACTTATTAGTGTGAGGAAGGGGCAAAGAACACCTTCAGACTGTGTGATCTGGATTTTGATTTGAAAGAACTTTGTTATATAGCCTTGATGAACATCTTGCAAATATTCCAGCATATGTAAACAAAGTTGTTAATTTAACATAATAAATGATCTGTTTACCTCTTCTTAATTTTATGTTAGCTTGACTAATAATTTGATATGAAATTATTTTGTGCAGCATGTTTGTGAGTCTGAAGACAGGGAAGAAGTGGTGGTATGTGAACTGTGTGAGTGCAGTGTCGTCAGCTTCAATCAGCACATGAAGAGAAATCACCCAGGCTGTGGGCGCAGTGCAAACCGCCAGGGCTATCGCAGCAACGGCTCCTATGTGGATGGCTGGTTCGGTGGTGAATGTGGGAGTGGAAATCCATACTACCTGCTATGTGGCAGCTGCAGGGAAAAGTACTTAGCCCTGAAGACCAAATCCAAGGCAACAAGTTCTGAAAGGTACCTTGAAATTGGATAGATATCCATACCCTCTGATTGAAGTATATAAAGTATCTCTCTTTAAGACATGGGAATTGTAGCTTTTTTTATGTGAGGAGTAACCTTTAACCTTTCCTTTATAAAGTCCTATGATTGCTGAACTGGGGACAAGGATGAGGGAGGTGGAAGAATTCAAGTTCCTGCCAGAGGTGGGAGCCTGTAGTCTGGGAACAGTGGTATGGCCTCAGGTCCTTCACTGGAGTTTGACTGGGTTAACCTTTAATTTGTTGTCATGTTGTGAGTGGGACCCTTGCTTTAACCTTCAGGAGGCTTATGTTCAATTTTTTTCTTTGGTGTTTCTCACCATATTTTTGACATCTTAAGGTCTTTTTTCTTGATGAAAAATATAGACTGTTTAGATTAAATGAGCTTCCATGAAAATATTACTTCTTTATACCCTTGAATAGCAACTATTTGCTATTGAGTAGGGTTTTTGCCCTTATTGTCAACTATTAAAGTCTTTAAGGCGTTCTGGAATAGGTTTTGATTAAAAGACTTATGTAGGTAACCTAGAAACCTCCCTGGTATTTTGGTAAAATAGTCATTGATTTTGTAAACACTTACATATCAATAGTTTTTATTACATTAGCCCATAACATGAAACACACTTTTTAATTTTGTGTTGCTTTATTAATGACTTTTTAAAATGTCCTAATGACATAATATGCACTTTGGGGCACTAACTGTTTTATATAAAAACACAATGTTCTTCGTGTTTGGTGCAGGTACAAAGGACAAGCTCCAGATCTAATTGGCAAGCAGGACAGTGTGTATGAAGGTAGTTGTTTTGAGAGCTTCTTTATTTCACATGTATTTTTGTATGTACCTTCTGCTTAACATCTGTTACTAAAACTTACCTTCATGTGTTTGTTTGTATTTACATACATGTTAACTTAAACTTCCCCCCAAAAGTTCAAGATAGTTTGGTAGCAACAGCCCTAGTTTTAAAAGTCAAAGTCAAAAAAGACCTGGGTCCTAATACTAGTTTTGTCACAGAATGTTAATTTCTGGTGGCATACATATTTTTTCAAAGTAGGGAAAGTATGTAGTACATTTTGAATTTCCATCCTAATTGAGGAAAGTAAAAGATAAGAAATTGAAGTGAGCATCAGTTTATCTGGAGCATTCATTTATTTGAAGTAACTCATTTCCTAATGATTATGGACAGGGTCAAGAACTTTTTGTTGGCCCCATAACAATATTTTTTATTAGTTGAAACCTCCATTACCAACTGTAACATGTGCTTTTGGTTTAAATGGATTTGACTGCTCTGCCTCCGTTTCCCTTAGTCTCACTATAACTCAGGAGTGCAGTTTGGTTGGGTCACCAGGAGATGGTGCTGTAGTTCATTTTGTAGGCGCTCGGCTTTCAGTCCATCTGCATTTTAGACATATCTCACAATAACCATTGCCAGCAGAGTTATTTCATGTTTATATTCACATACCATACACTTCTTTATTTAAATTCCAGAAGACTGGGACATGTTGGATGTTGATGAAGAGGAAAAGCTAACGGGTGAAGAAGAGTTTGAATTACTCGCTGGACCACTTGGTTTAAACGACCGCCGCATTGTACCAGAACCAGTTCAGTTCCCTGACAGTGATCCATTGGGAGCATCAGTAGCAATGGTAACAGCGACCAACAGTATGGAAGAGACTCTGATGCAAATAGGTAAACTTGAAATGCTGACTGGCATGGATTTTATAGAGTCTATATTAATTTGCTTCTTAGAAAGGTAAATAATAATAAGGTAAAGGTTAATAATAATAAGGGTTCAACATTTCCTATCCCATTAAGTATCTTTTGCCAGTTATTCTAATGTTTTGAAGGTATAGTATAATATTAAGTTTTTGATATTTTCTTTTTATAAAATATTGAAGTGATAAAAAGAAAATTTATAAAATATAGGGGGTTTTTTTGTTTGTTTGTTTTAAACTTTGTGTTAAGAGAAACCTGGAAATGAATAAAAACTATTTTGCAGTATTTTTTAATTTCGGTGCGAGGGTATGGTAACTTTTTGCTGTATGGAATACTAAATAGAGAATTGGGGCAGTACTGGTGACTCAGTCCTTTATGTGTACTCAAAGCGTATTTTAAAAACTATATCTTTCCTATATTTGTTAATATCAGTAGAAGTGATACATGAGCAAAAATAAATAAAACCAAAAAAATTTAAGAATCATATTTTTCCTATAATAGATTATTGACTTAGAAATGTCCATTTCTCCCAAGCAATTTTCTGTATAACAAAGTTCCAGATGAGCAAAACACATTGATTTGCTTTATTTCCTGGTAGCCTAGAACCTAGGTAGAATGGAAAATTTTTTCAGTAGTCTGGCTATTTCTTACCTTCTTATAAACTAAGCAAAATGTTATTTTTTTCAGGCTGCCATGGCTCTGTAGAAAAGAGTTCCTCTGGGAGAATAACATTAGGTGAACAGGCAGCTGCCTTAGCAAACCCTCATGACCGGGTGGTGGCTTTAAGGAGAGTGACTGCTGCTGCTCAGGTTCTTCTGGCCAGAACCATGGTCATGAGAGCTCTGTCTCTTCTCTCAGTCAGGTAAGTGTTATTCTGTGTCAAAAGATGTTAAGTTAGCTTCTGGTATGTATTAGATGGGAGTCTGGTATTGTTTGGGAGGATAGAAGTTTTAGAAACTTGAATAGCTACTGTTGAATGAAAGAAGTTAGACATAGTCATCATTATTATTCATTCATTCAGTCAGTCAGTCATTCAGTTAATGCTTAGCTCTTTTTAGGTAGAAAATATTGCTGTTATAGTAACTGAGGAAACTGAAAATTTTATTTTTTTATCTGAAATGGGAAACCAAGGCTGTTGATCCATTTGGTGTAGGGTAAAAATAAAAGGTCGAGTGAGTTTTTCTGCAGAGTTTACCAACTGTGTAGCTAAGTCAGCCTGTATATTCCATCGTGGAGACTCTTGCTATGCTCATACTGTGGAGCATAATGTTAAAAAAGGGTAGAGAGCCAAGAATACCTAAAAGACATTCATTTAGGAAATGATTAAGTAGGGGTATTTAACAGTAAATCAATGAAGACAGAAGGACCCTGAAAGAAAAACTCAAAGTTTAGATGAGGACTTCCCTGGTGGCGCAGTGGTTAAGAATCCGCCTGCCAATGCAGGGGACACGGGTTTGAGCCCTGGTCCGGGAAGATCCCACATGCCGCGGAGCAACTAAGCCCATGTGCCACAACTACTGAGCCTGCACTCTAGAGCCCGTGAGCCACAACTACTGAGCCTGCATGCCGCAACTACTGAAGCCCGTGCACCTAGAGCCCGTGCTCCGCAACACGAGAAGCCACCGCAATGAGAAGCCCGTGCACCACAACGAAGAGTAGCCCCCGCTCGCTGCAACTAGAGAAAGCCTGAGCGCCACAACGAAGACCCAACACAGCCAAAAATAAATAAATAAATTTTTTTTAAAAATGGATATTTAAAAAAAAATTTAGATGAGACTGTATGGGGTTGGCTCAAGAATAGACAGTTCAGACTGTGGAAAATGAAGTTCAGAAATTGACTCACACGTGTAGATAAACATTTGATTTAATGACAGTGCTTACATTACAGAGCAATGAGGAAAGGGTGGTCTTTTCCGTAACTTGGGCTAGATCAGATGGTTTATTCACTTAAGGGAAAAAAATGAGTCTTGGCCCCAACCTCAAACTATATAAAGCAAGTATTTCCAAGTGGCTCTTAGGTCTAAATGTGAAACGTAAATGAACAAAGTTTCTATAAGATAACAGAGGAAGATTTTATTCTTGATCTTGGAACAACCAGAGATTTCTTAAGCAAGTCACAAAAGACATTCACTTTAAGGAAAACAATTGATAAATTGGACTACATTAAAAAAGAACTTCTGTTTAGCAAGTCATTTAGGAAGTAAAAAGGCAAAAAATTAAAGGAAAAAAAAAAACCACTGAATGGGAGATGATCTTAGCAATGCATATAACCAACAAAATATGTAAAGAATTCTTATAAACCAGTAAGAGAAAGACAGACAACCCAAAAGAAAAATGGACATAATAACAAAAGAGGCTCTCAAAATGACCAATAAACATGAACAATGAGATGTTCAGTCACGTTAGTCTTCAGAGAAATGAAAATGAAAAGCCCATGAGATACTACTACACACCCATCAGAATGGCTAAAGTTTAAAAGATTGGGGAGAAAAAAGTGATCATGACGGTGTGGGACACCTAGAACTCTCATACACTGTTGGTGAGAAAATAAATTGGGACAGTTACTTTGGAAGACTCTTTGATAGTACCAACTAAAGGTGAACATTAGCATACTCTATGACCCAGAAAAACACTTCTGGGTATATATCCAACAGAAATGCTTACATACGTGCACCCAAAGACATAAGCAAGAACATTTATAGCAGTACTATTCATAATAGCCCCATGCTCTCATCTGTATGGATAAATGAATTGTGCTTAATTTCATTTATATGGACATATCTTTTTTTATTGTGCTTCACTTTATTGTGCTTTGCAGATATTACATTTTTTTTTTTACGAATTGAAGGTTTGTGGCAACCCTGTATTGAGCAAGTCTGTTGGCACCATTTTTCCAACGACATTTGCTCACTTCATGTCTCTATGTCACATTTTAGTAATTCTTGCAATATTTCAAGCTTTTCCATTATTATTATATTTGTCATGGTGATCTGTGATCAGTGATCTTTGATGTTACTATTACAAAAAGATTTCTGAAGGCTCAGATGATGGTTAACATTATTTTTAAATTAAGGTATGTACATTGTTCTTTTTTTTGAAATAAGTTAATTTATTTTTGGCTGCATTGGGTCTTCATTGGCTGCGTGCGGGCTTTCTCTAGTTGCGACGAGCGGGGGCTACTCTTCGTTGTGGTGCGCGAGCTTCTCCTTGCGGTGGCTTCTCGTTGCGGAGCACGGACTATAGGCTTGCGAGCTTCAGTAGTTGTGGCATGCGGGCTCAGTAGTTGTGGCTCGCGGGCTCTAGAGCACAAGCTCAGTAGTTGTGGTGCAGGGGCTTAGTTGCTCCACGGCTTGTGGGATCTTCCCGGACCAGAGCTCAAATCCGTGTCCCCTGCATTGGCAGGTGGATTCTTAACCACTGCACCACCAGGGAAGTCCCTGTACATTGTTCTTTTAGGCTTAATTCTGTTGCACACTTAACAGACTACAGTGTAGTGTAAACATGACTTTTTTATGCACTGGGAAATCAAAAATATTTGTGTGACTTTCTTTATTGCAATATTCACTTTATTGTGATGGTCTGGAACTGAACCTGAACATCTCCACAGTATGCCTCTGTGTCAGTGAAAATGAATAACTGCTGCTGTAATACAACAACGTGAATGAATCTTACAAGCATAATGCTGAGTAAATGCAGCCAGACAGAAGAGAATACATACTTTATTATTCTATTTATATGAAGTTCAGATACAGGCATAACTGGTTTATGGCCTTAAAAAGTTGGAATAACGGTTACTTTTGAGGTCCTAGAGACTGAGAAGGGCCCAAGCAGTCTTCTGGGGTATTGGTAATGTTCTGTTCCTTGATCTGGAAGATGGTTACATAGGTTTGTTCAGTTTGTGAAAATTCATGATTTGTGAACATTTCTGTAAGTTATACTTTGGTAATTCAGGTATACTTAAGTATGTCAATATTTATTAAAATAAAGTTTCAATAACAGTTTCCAGCTTACATAATATTTTTGGACATCTCTAAGGACATGTATGACTAGTGATAGTGCAGCTTGCCTTTTATTTTGGTTGTTGGTGCTATGGATGATATGTGGGGCTCCAGATGGTCCCTTAAATTTATTTTCTTTATGCATCTAAAGTGTTTTCCTTTCGTGGCAGTGGTTCCAGTTGTAGCCTGGCTGCTGGTCTTGAATCTCTGGGGCTTACAGATATCCGAACGTTGGTTCGATTAATGTGCTTGGCTGCAGCAGGGAGAGCTGGCCTCTCCACCAGCCCTTCCGCCATGGCAAGCACTTCAGAACGCTCACGAGGTGGGCACAGCAAGGCCAACAAGCCCATTTCTTGCCTGGCCTATCTGAGCACAGCAGTGGGATGTCTAGCATCAAACACTCCTAGTGCTGCAAAACTCCTGGTGCAGTTGTGTACACAGGTAGGATAGTTTTCAGTGCTTTTCTAATTGCATTGCTTATTTCCAGCCAATTCTTAAAGAACCTTTTGAGATAAAATCTTCTTTTTGTTCCAAAATTATATGTAAAAATTAAACCTGTTTGTTCTGATTGCCTCTTCAGAACTTGATTTCTGCTGCAACAGGGGTAAATCTAACCACGGTCGATGATCCAATTCAGCGAAAGTTTCTACCTAGCTTTCTCCGAGGAATTGCTGAAGAGAATAAGCTTGTAACCTCCCCAAATTTTGTTGTAACTCAGGCCCTTGTGGCATTACTAGCAGACAAAGGGGCCAAACTGAGACCTAATTATGATAAGTCAGAAGTTGAAAAGAAAGGTAAGTTTCATACGATTTAAATATACAGTCTTCTAATCAATTTGATGTGTTTTTAAAAATATGTTTTTGCATTGTTGTATGTGATGAATTACATAACATCATGTATACTTATTAAGTTAGATCATAAGAAAAGTGCATGGATACTTTTTCATTGTGCCTGGAAACAAATATTAGAAAATGTACCAAATTAGTCTTGGTTTGATTAGATTATTTTATTAGATTATGGTTTGGGTCACCATAGATAATAATCCTGGTAGGCTTCCTGAATATAATTTATATAAAGTAGTGCTATTTTTTTCTTTGTCCTAAGATGATACAATTTGAAGGGACTACTTAAACATAGTATTTACCCTTCTCTTCATCAGGACCATTTGGCCAAGAGAGATGGGCTTTTGGATCTATCAATGCATTCCCTTGACTGGCTATTAAGATCACTTTTTTTTTTTTTAATTTACTTATTTTTCATTTATTTATTTTTGGCTGGACCGGATCCTTGTTGCTACGCAGACTTTCTCTAGTTGCTGCACACGGGGGCTACTCTTTGTTGCGGTGCACGGGCTTCTCATTGCGGTGGCTTCTCTTGTTGTGGAGCACGGGCTCTAGGTGCACGGCCTTCAGTAGCTGTGGCTTGCAGGCTCTAGAGCGCAAGCTCAGTAGTTGTGGCGCATGGACTTAGTTGCTCCATGGCATGTGGGATCTTCCCAGACCAGGGCTTGAACCCATGTCCCCTGCATTGGCAGGCGGATTCTTAACCACTGCGCCACCAGGGAAGTCCCTAAGATCACTTTTGAGCAGCAAAAGCCAAACTCTTATTCTTCAGGGCATGCTCCCTCTGCCCTGGCCTTAAAATGATTTCTGCTGCATTCTCAGTCGGTGTATCCTTAGAGCAAAGACTATTGATTAGTGTATATAAATGTACATTTGCAGTGAATCAGATTTAATATAGAATTTGATGTGAGATAAATGCTTTATACCTTGTATGCATATCTTAGTGAAATGATTGCTTGAAAAAGTGCTAATTCTTAAAAGATAGTTTAACCCATTTTTGTTTGTTCACCACCACCAGCTCTCACCTGGGCATCATTTCATTGTTTTGTTTAAGCAGGTTTAACTGCCCAATTGTATGCCCATCCTTCCTATGATCCTTCTGCTGTAGGCCCTCTGGAGCTGGCTAACGCCCTGGCAGCCTGCTGCCTCTCCTCCAGGCTATCCTCACAGCATAGGCAATGGGCTGCTCAACAGCTTGTGCGCACTCTTGCTGCACATGACCGCGACAACCAAACTACTCCACAAACACTCGCTGATATGGGAGGAGATCTCAGAAAATGCTCCTTTATCAAGTTGGAGGCTCATCAAAACAGAGTATGTATTTTGACCCCCAAGTGTGTCGATCACCTTATGTAAGATAAAATAGTTTCTCCTCTTCTCCAAGAGCTTAAAGTTCAGATCATGGGTGTGTGTATGTGTGTCTCTCTCTTTCTCTCTCTCTCTTACATACTCAAACACACACACACACACACACACACACAAGCTAAATTATCAGTCATTTTTCTGGTAGTTACCAACTCTCCTTTCTCTACATATGTATGTTGTATACTATATGACATAATATTATACAAATGGGAAAGTCAGATGGGGGATGAGAAGAAAACCAAAGGAATAGCCTCACAAAAGATGAGGGTTTATACATGCAAGAAAAGATGCAATGGGTCTCCCTGTTTTAATCTAACCCACTGGGCTCCTGAGCAGTGACAAGGGCAGTTTAGGAAATGAAGACTGACCTCTATTTTACCAATTTAAAAATAATTTCTTAGTCTGTGTAATTAGTTTTATAGAACATGCTGAATATTTCTATTTTATTGAATTAAATAAATGTTTTTTAATTAAATAAGCATGTTTAGTAAAGATTGTGAACAGGTCTAAGATAACTCAAATGAGTTTGGGCATAGTACTTTAAAGCTATACTTCAAATAACTGTATATTTACAAGCCAGTTAGAAAAGAATGAGACCATGCATGTTGTTTTATAACATGGATACTTTTCTTTTACAATTTCATGGTAGATTTTTCTTTTAATTTGATAGAACTCTTTCAAATTATAGAATCATTTGAATTAAAACTTGCTCAAATATTGCTGGACTTTTTATCTTTTCTAGGTAATGACTTGTGTTTGGTGTAATAAAAAAGGACTCTTGGCTACAAGTGGCAACGATGGCACCATCCGGGTGTGGAATGTCACCAAGAAGCAGTATTCACTGCAACAGACCTGTGTGTTCAACAGATTGTGAGTATTGACATTAGTTCTCTTGGGTAACATTTAAAAATAAGAGAATCCTGAACATGCTTCATCTTGGTTGTGTTAGTGTACTCAAATTGTCACTAAAATTTTTTACAATTTTTTCTTTTAGAACAGTCTCCAGTGTTTTTTTTTTTTCTAATTTGCAAGATAGTAATTTAGAAAATAAAAATACTAACTGTCAATATCTGTCAACTTACTCAAAATTAAATCAAGGTCTACTATGCCAGCATTATAAGTGTTCAATTCTATAAAACAGTAGGCTAATTTTCCATCATTCTTCAAGGATTATTTAGGAATTAGGGTAATGATATTTTTTCTGTAGCACAGTGTAGCATCTTTTATATTTTTATAGCTAGCTATAAAACTTCCCTAGCTATTAGGCAAACAAGAATCAGTGTGCTCTGAGTAATAACCATGTGTATAACCCATATGGAATCAGAATATTTTTGTTGACAAATTATGTACTACATTAAATGATGAATTGTCTAAGTATTACTCTTTTGTAATTCTACATTTTTCACGTTATGACAAACACTAGGAATTATGTGATTGTCAAATACTGCTAGCCAGGCTTTTGGAATGTAAAAGCTTTTGATCTGCCTTTATGTACTATAGTCTATATAAAACCCTTATTTTAAGGTTTAGGATTTAGTTTACTTTGTGATGATGGGGATTAGAATTCCATACATATCTGTTATATTCTAGGGAAGGTGATGCTGAGGAAAGCCTGGGATCACCTAGTGATCCAAGTTTCTCACCTGTTTCCTGGAGTATCAGTGGCAAATATCTAGCTGGGGCTTTGGAAAAGATGGTGAATATCTGGCAAGTTAATGGTAAGAGTCACATAAATACTAGTAAACTACTGAAGCTACTTTTTTAAAAAAGCCTTTCTCTTAGCCTTCTAAGTCCAAACATTGGCTTCCCTTCACCTTGAATCTCACAATCTATTCATCAACTGTGAAAATCTATGCATAGTATGCTTTAAATTAAAGAGAAAGTGTTCATTTCCTGACTTTTCCTTCTAGGAGTTTCAATTAACCTGGTAGTGGTAAACTAAAAATTCTTTCTATGTACCACTCAGCATTCAGAGTAGGAGTTGAAGAGAAGTAGCAATCACTGCATTTTTAGCTATGTATTCTTTTGAATCACCTGAAATATTTCTATTAATTTTATCTGTTTCACAGGGACAAACTCTTGTTGATTTTTAATAATACCTCTCTGGAAAGTAAAAATTATTATTGTAATCTTGGGCTTACCAGCATTTTTGTTTGCTTTTGCATGTTTGGGTAATAGCTGTTCTATTTCATATATTTGAAGGAACAGCTAGCCTTAACTATAGGTAAATTTTGTATGTTAATTTGGTTTTCAGTAATTATTAGGAAAGGACTTAAGTGTTTGACATTTGTATGTTGATTATTTTCCTTTATTCTTCTATAAAGCTATCATTTTTGTCCTATTAATAGTTATAGAAAAGCTATGAATTTGATAATCATATGTAGTATATAAATGAAGGATCTTGCCTTGCAGTCTTATTCATTAGTAGGCTATTATGAAATTGGGGACTGCTTTGA